>NC_134830.1:61056825-63709325 GCF_004210375.1 Tachypleus tridentatus | reverse complement strand
TGAAGATTTAAAAAAAGTAGGATGGTGTAGTATCCAGTGTAATACCACAATAGTACAATTCATATAAATTTTATTTATAAAAATACCACTTCTGCAATGAAGATTAAAAACAAGTAGGATGGTGTAGTATCCAGTATAGTACCACCAGAATACAATTCATACAGATTTTATTTATAAAAATACCACTTCTGCAATGAAGATTAGAAACAAGTAGGGTGGTTTAGTATCCAGTATAGTACCACCAGAATACAATTCATATAGATTTTATTATGTCATATTTTCATTAATAGTTTTTCTTTATTCCTTTAGAGGTTGTGCCAAGCTTTATTCATCAATATCTACTGGATCACCAGTTTCTGGAATGACCCCCTTCCCCTGACCAACCAAAGCTCAGTACTAAAAGATGTCAGGCTGGTTGATGTAGCAGTTATTAACAGATATTTACCAAAAATGATGAATGAATCCTCACAAACATCAGAAACAATATACCCCTTTTACTAAATATATTTAAAACTTTATAAATTGAACAGAAATATATAAAAGTCACCCACCAGGTGATACTGTTGTTCCCCTGGATCATGAGACAAATTCTGTTTGTTACGGCGATAACGGAAATAGTTGCTACCTACAGGGAGCTCAACTTTTGGTCGTTTTGCAACAATAGACACAAAACTACCCAACAGTCGATAGTGGCCAGTAAGCACTGTTGTGTGACGAACCTTTCGATGGCGTAATTTTGCAAGAGATTGGTAAGGATCATCAGGTGTAGTCAACATAAATACCAAACCTGAAAAAGTTAAAATTAGCACTGAATTTTGGGTACTTTTTCCCTCAATAACCAAAAATTAGCCCTACTTAAAAAAAAACTGAAATTCTAGCAAAAGTACAAAAAATATCAAATTTTATACAAATAGATAAAACATTATTTACACCAATTTTTTTATTAAGGTTCAGAAAAACACTGTGTACCTAATACCAAATATGTTAAAAAAGGAGTTTAATAATGATTTACTGTAATATAAACTTAAACTAAACAATCATGATTGTTCAGCTGTAAGTCTGAGGGCAATAACACAAAAATTGGGTATTGACACCTATGGTAAACAAATCAGAAACAGTTGTGTAGCTTTGTGCCCAACAACAAACAGACACCAACGAGTAATTTTAAAATAGAAATTAAAGACTTTACTGTAAAAGAAATAGAAATATTTAAATAATTATTGATTTTCACGTACCTATTTCTGAGGTAGTTTGAAAAACTATTAATATTTACTGCTTTAATACTGTATTCATATTGATCTTCTATAACATTCAGCATTTAAACACAAAATAAAACTATTAATCTAATTGTAAAAGTATTCCAAACACATCACATTGTGAACTAAAAATTGTAACAAAAAATTATTTTTACTGCTAAGCATGGTAGTGTTTAATATGAGGGGATGGTCCAACAACAGAATGCCGACACAAATGTATTGCTCATCATGGTTTCAAATCTCTCTTATAATAGTAATCTAAGAGACATTTACAAACAATTTAGGTTTTTGCAGTTTTCAAAAGTTATAAGACTTTTGGTTTAGCCAAAAAACATTGTTAAAGTAGAGAACCACAAATAGCACAAGAGTCAAATGTTCTGGTATTACTCTGATTGTGGTGTGAGGAGGGCTAGCTCACCAATGCTTGAAGTTGTTGCAACGATTTATACACCAAAATGTTGAATTGTAACTTGGGGAAAGCAGAAGCAGTATATCATTTCACTTACTTCAACACATGAACTCATCAGACCAGTCTAAAACCATTGCCTTCATACCAACTGCTATTCATTATAGAATATTTATTGGTATTGTTTAAAAAAAAAGAAAAAAGAGGAGAACAAGTAATAAAAAAAAACATCTTGAAAAATGTAATGATTACATGAAGATGACAATACCGAAAAGTACAGAAACAAGGTAGGAATAATTATGTGTAAATAATAAGAAAATCCTTACATAAACAGTTACTGAGTCAATATTACAAACTTATGTAAAAAGCCATTGTAAGGCTTCACAGCATCATTCAGTTTAAATGCTTTTATTCAAACCTGAAAAGAATTCAACATTTAGTTGTAGATAAACGTTTTCATTGGAAAGATTTGTCTACTTATATAGGAAGTTTTTGTATGTTTTTGTGTATTCATCCATACCATGTTTCTGTAGCTTTTGACACTCCCATCCCTACATTACCCTTACTTTATTTATTTTTACTACTCATATAATAAATATCTTATTACTACTGTAATCTTCCCCCATATTAAAATTATTTGCACCTGCTTATTTTCTCAGTATAGTTATTTTTTTGCTCAATTTCTTTTTGAACACCTTACTTTAAATTTTCTTTAATAAAAGTTGAGTTTTACTCTTACCATTTGCTTAAACACAGGATTTCTGCCATACACAAACTATTTTCTGATGTTAAGATCATTTCTTACACATTCTTTATTTAGCAATGTTTAAAAATTATTTAAAATCTGTATATGTTTGATTCTCAGATTTTATTTTATTTCTTCCCAGAATTTAAGTAATGAAAATAACTTTTTCCACTTATATTCATTGAACTTACCATCAGGGAAAAATCGTAAATAACGGTAGTATTCCACTAGATAGCACGGCCTGTAGCTGGCATCCTGAAACATTGCTTCCCCATACCTCACATAAGTTGTCCTACTGATGTATGCACCTAGTTAATGACAATAAAGTTTAAATTACGTACTTCCACGGAACACCAGAAGGCACTACAAAAAGAGTTATTCTTCATGTGATAATATATTTAAATATTTTTGTCTACCAATCTGAGTACAGATTTATGCACAAACAATTCTTTACCTATCACATAAAAATTAAACTATTATGAATAGATTAACTTAACTCATTTAAATTTTAACAGAAGTCAAATCATTTGTCAGAAATACTATAAACAATACAGCAGTGATATACTTACACAGTTGACAACTTAACTAAAATTAAGACACCAGTTATTGAAATAAAGTACCAAGAAAGAATTAAAATATTCACTGATTATTCAGAACTTTAACAAAAAAATTAAATATCAAATACACTAACCATTAAACCTGAGCCTGGGTCTCTGCAGGTACATGTCTCTCCAGGTTCCATATTTGTTGGGATGACCACAGTTAACATCCCATACCCTAGAAATTATTATACATAACTATACATTAGCTTCTTGTCAGACATAAATAAATGTTTGAAAAATAACAATACAGAATTCATACAAGTTTTACTAGTAAAATAAAGTAAGTTTATTTTTTGAGAAACTTCCACACAAATTCTCACCAAAACTTTTTGAATTATAATACTCACCTTAAGCATGCCAAACGCCATATTTCAGGGTCTCGAGCACATAAGTAAAATCCCCGAGAAACCTCAAAGGAAGAAAAACAAGTAGCATACACTATTATAAATGTCTACAAATAATGTTCCAAAAAAAAATCCCTTCCTACCAAAAATATATTTTTGAAAGAAAATTTGTTTTAAGCAGCATACAGAAAAATATGTTTTCTTTTTATTAATAACATTTATTAACCTAGATATTTGCTGTTCCTATGTGTATATGACAATTATAGGAACTGAAATATCAACTTATAACATAGCTTTTACTAATCATTCCCTGTGGTCAGATTACTAATCTGTAGTTATAGTTTGTGACAAACTATTATGCAAGTTCTATTTTTACAAATACCTCAAAAAATATGTTTGATTTAGATTAAATATATATAAATTAACTACCCTGTTATCATACACAAGTTACACAACTGCCATTAAAAACCACCAACATATAAAAAGTTACAGAAGGTTTATTAAAATGTCATGAATTACGCAGTGCCAAACGTTTCAGTCATCTCTCTTCTTCAGGTAATTTTAAAGTTATTTTGTCAGGCTACTGCACCACCCAAATCCTCCCAGAGCATGTTTCCAAGGTTGGTCATCTTTACATTTTCAACATAAGCTTCTGATTTTTGCTGCCAAAGCACTGAACTTCAGCATTATCATAGTGCCACACTTTGTTCCAGCTCTCTGCTGGACTTACAATTCCATGAATAAGAAAGATATAAACAGAGGGGAAAATGTGTATACATCATCTGATAACATCATTATTCCACAGGTTCTTCTTTTCCTGGCATTACTATTTTTTGTACAGGTATGTTGTTATCTGCTTTGGAAGAGGTGGAAATAACATCTATTCCTTTGAATTGGGGTGCTGCCACTACTTATGATAATACATTGTGGTTATGCATGAAACTCTAATGAAAGTTCTCATCTTGAGTGAGTTCATCACAAAAAATATCAACCGTTTCTTGCTAGATCTCTTCACATTCTTTCTACTGAAGTCTTTATATCTATCATGTACAAGATGAACATTTCTACAGCCAGTATTTAAAGTAGATTTTAAAATTGTTAGAAAAGTTCTTCATACCACTTGCTGTTCACTGTATTACAAATAGGATTGCCAAACCATCAATGACTATGCAAAATATATCTTGTGAAGTATAACTGGTTGACATTTCTTTTCTACAGTAGACCTTTTTAATGTTGACTTAGCTCCAGTAAATCTCTAATGACCAGAGCTCATGAACATTAACTTACTTATACTTAGTTCTTAAAGATTTTCCATGTTGTAATATTTTTGGGCAAATCATTTGAAATTATTATTAACCAACAAACTTGTACTTTGTTATTCCTGTTTAAAAATAACAACAGAAAATAACAACTGATCATACTTCAAAGTGTTCAACAGTTATGTAGTGTCTTTAGACAGTTTCTATGAACAAAAGATATGGAAATATTAAATCTTTAAAAAAAGTAGTCTATAATATTAAACTGAGGCTTGACCCCAAAATAACTGTTTTACATGTACTTATGCCAACTAGAATATTAAATCCAAAGATAAATAAGCAATATAAAAAAAAAGTTTAATTCCTAAATCTCTGTTTATGCCCTCTTTTGATAGTGTATTGTTAGAAAAAAGTTTTATTTCTTCTTTACACTACCAATATGTTTCAAAAGCAGTTGGATATAAATGTTAAAGAAGCAAAAAAAGCTCCTTTTCAAACAATTGGTACTTTTATCTATTAAATAACAAAAACTAACTGATTAATGTAATTTTTATACTATAGTTTAAATAATTTCTTTTAAGACTATACATTATTAACTTATAATTATTTCATTATGCAAAAAATATTATATAAAAAATTATTATTTCTGATTTGTTTCACAAAACCTACGTTCCAAAAAATAAACAAAAGAAATATAAGAGTGCAACTAATTAATTATTTTTAAATTTATACAATTTCAGCAAATTTGGCTAGTTTTACATTATAAAGGAAGTTCTAATACTGCCATCAGTGAAAAATATACTTAAGTCTAGAAATTAAAACAAAGGCTACAAACAGACTTCAATATATTCAAGATGTTACTGAAAAGTTTTTACAAGTTAAAAATACCTTTAGAACAGAAACAATTTATTAGAATTGTCTAATATATATAGTGATAAAAATCAATGTCTTTAACTTCTACTTACTTCTAGGTTTTTGATTTTTGTTTTATTGTTTCTGATGTGTAAGTTGTAAGTGAAATTCTATTAGCCCAACTTTTTTTTCAAATCTAATAACTAAGTTATTATACATTACAAATATATTCTTATCTTTAATCATTGCAACGACTTTTCCAAACTATTACTATTACACAACTAAAAATAACACAATTTACTGAAGCATGTGTGATACAGATGTATGGACAGCCTAATACGTCAAAACAGCATGAGAGACTGGTATTCTCCACATACTGAACAATGTTGTAGCTCTTAAGACCACCCTTCAGAAAATCTCATTTGTGGCTGCCGAAGTTAACAAAGGACATTTTCACAACAGTTCCATTTCTAAAACATATTCTCTGGGCCAAGTTCTACAACTGTGCCAAATGTCATGCTTCTTCATATAAACCCATAATTTTTTTACTATATGTTGCACATACCTGCCAGACTAAAATTAAAACTCTCTGTGAAAAGGAATTCAGAATTCTAAGAGGATGGTCTGAGTCATTTTGCCCAAACACTGTTGTTTCATCTTGTATCAATAAAACTTTGAACTGAAAAATAACTTCTGATGAAAAATAGTCAACAGAAATATGAAACTAAATAAAACTACAAAAATATGCACAAAACATCAAATCTGTTCCAACAAGTCAAAGTAACTTACCATAGAGACCTGTTCTAATGAATGAAAATCAAAGTCACTTGACACCAACCATCTCAATATGTACATGAAGACTTCTCTTGGCAGTGCAGATATATGAGTAGTCTAAGATATACATATAAAAAAGTTAAGTTTATGTTAATGAAAAAACATCAACCTTATCATAATTAACCAAACATAGACACAGTAAATTTGTGATGCTGATATCAGTCATGGTCATGGTCAGAAGACTCAATGATCACCTAAGCCTAATTAATAAATTGCCACTAATTATTATTACTAAGTATTAATTACAAACTTCTATATCTTACTTTACATCTGGTGTTCTACTCTCATGTTCAGAAAAGTCCTTGAAAGAATGTGTTCTGTGGTAGCAGTGGAAGGATTAGAACCTGAGTAATGCTGAGAGAGATGGGTGATACTTATTCATCTAGGAACTATCTTTATGAATATTTTCAAGAAAGACATCCATGTTTTGCCGACTTCTGTGCTAGGATGATCCACAGTTTATTATTTGCATGGATGTAACAAACTTCTTTTACCTTCCTTTTCTCTCTTCTTGAATTTGGTTTTTAACCCATCATCTTCATATCATTCCATTTCACTGTAAGGTCTTCATCTCTGCTATTCAAATACAAGGGTTGTTCAAAAAACGTGGACTGACGTCATAAAACAAAATGTACTTTATTTAGAAGTTACAGGTCTGGGACCCCTTCAAAGTACTCTCCTCCCCAATGCACACACTTATCCCAACGGTGTTTTCACTTGTTGAAACAGTCCTGGTACGCTTCTTTTGTAATGTCCTCCAGCTCCTTCATCGCATTTGCCTTAATCTCGGGGAATCGTCTCAAATCTTCTTCCTTTCAAGGGTCTTTTGAGTTTGGGGAACAAGAAAAAATTGCAAGGATCAAGGTCAGGTGAGTAGGGGGGGTGAGGAAGAACAGTGATCGAGTGTTTGGCCAAAAACTCACGAGTTCTGAGGCACAAATTTCGCAGCAACGCGGTGCATCTTCAATTTTTCAGTCAAAATCTTGTAACAAGATCCAACTGATATCCCACACTCTTCAGCAAGCTCCCTGACAGTCAGACGTCGATTTGTCCGCACAAGGGTGTTGATTTTGTCGACGTGTGGGTCGTCAGTTGACGTGGAAGGACATCCCAGGACACTCATCATCTTCAATGGACTGTCAACCATACTTAAAACGTTCATGCCACTTGAAACATGCCGTACGCTTCATAGCAACATCACCGTAAGCTGTTGGTAACACTATTTGTTACCATAGTAATCTAGAGCTTTAAATAATTCCCTTTTTTGTCAAAGTCCACACTGTTAGGTTCAGTTACTTTAGAACCCAATTGGCAAGACAAATTATTCTTTTTTATCTATGTTGTTGCAATGCCAACTGTGAAACTTTCACTTAAGAAATTGTCTTATGCTAAACTGACAGTAACATAGTCTAACTTCACTTTTTTCATATTCACTAACTTACCTGTTTCTTTTCTGAATAGCATAGCATAGCAAAAGTTTCAGTTGCAGATTTTCCAAGTTTAACACAAAATTTCACAGCAAGTCGTTGTCCCTTCATGTCATTCATTCTGAAATCCGCCAAACAAAAAAATCGCACTTCACTTAAAACCGCGTAGCTAATACACAAATGAAGATATCTGCAATCAGGAAATGGCGTCATAATCAGCTGATCTGTGTGAACCTAGCGACACCAAGCGGATTCCCATGGAACCAACTGGAGCCACGCAATTCAAACAGTCCTCGTATTTTTTTAACAGACCTCGTAGTTGTTTCAATCTTACTGTGGGAAACCTTGGAGGAGGTGAAAGCACATCAGCCATTCTCTCAAGAAAACCTAGGACTGACTTCTAACCACTACCACAAAAAAACACAATTCATCACAGGGCTTCCCTGAAGATGACAGTAGAGTAAATGTAGGATACAGTTTATTCAGTAATCAATATCTAGTAATAATAATAATAAAAGAAAACCTAATTAGAAATTAAATTTAGGTCATCACATATGCTTCTAACCATTAAGAAAATGAGAAAAACAGATTGAATCATGTTAAAAATATAAGATTCAAATAATTAAAAATAAAAATTCTTCAATCTCACACACTGCCTGGAGAAGACTGACAGTTATAGAAAAAATACACCCTCTAAGTACTGTAATTAAACTATAATTGTATAACACACAAGTTTATCAAAAACAATTTAATTAAAACATTAATTACAATAACTTGTGTCATAACAGTGAATAACAATTTTAATTTTGCATGTATTTCCAATTAAAACCCCATTCTAGTGAGGTATATACATGTCACATTTTATGCTTTGTTATTTATTTTCACAATAAAATTTAATTGATGTACACTCAACTTACTGCAAACTATTTGTTCAAAACTAGATAATTCATGCACATTACTGTGGCATTTAATGTTGTGTAATGATATATGGATCAAACAATAGAGAATTATCCATATGACATTCTCTCAACTTAAGTTCATAATCCAGTCTGGCATATTTATTCAGCTTTATTGCTACAATAGTCCCAAAACAATGACATCCAATATGGTATATGAAATTATTACACTTCTATAAAATGCATGATCTGTAGAAACACATTGCTCATCAGTTTGTGACAACAAGAAACCCATTTGAAGTAAAAGTGCATCTCAGGATGACTGGTATGGGTATTAACACTTTTATTGATGAAGCAGAGAACAATGTTTTGACCTTCTTAGGTCATCTTCAGGTTCATACCCATTCCAGCCGTCCCGAGATACATATTACTTAACAGTACCATAACAGCTCATATTAATGTATATTAATACTGGAATCTAAGAACACACTTTAAGCTATTGAGGATATAGATCAAAGCTTCCTCTGTAATTTTTGAATTATCAGGTCATCTTTCTAGACAAAAAAAACATTTAATATTATATTTTAAGCAAAATACAACTCCAGCATTAGAACTTGAATCCAAGGCCTCTGGCTAACAAGGCTAGTATTCTATCACTGGGCTATCAGAGAGTATGAGTACAGTCTTTGTTTATAAAACGTTTTTACTCTTGGATATGATGACCATACTAAAAATAATCATAATGTTGTGCCTTGTACTGTTAAAAATATTTAAAAGTTATTTACAAAATTTAAAATACTTTTATCCTACAGCCTTTAAACCAAGAACTTAGTATACGTTATTCCCATACTGATACCATTCCAAAGATCAGTAAAATAAAAGTTACAAATTATATGTAAAGATTTGCCTTAAGTGGCACAGACATAGTTGATATCCCAACTTAATATTTAGCCTAATTATGACACACTTAGGCCTACAAGTAACCACTGAAATCCTATAATGCATTAATTTAATGCCATAATCTGTTCTAGTATCATACTGTTGACATGATCATGTATAAGCTTCAGACTATTGCAACTGCTAAATGATACAGTTACAAAATACTTCTAAAATTAATAAAAAAAACTTTATGTAATAACTCTACATATTATTTTGTGTAATCTTGAGTTGAATAAATTTTTCTTTTGGATGTGGATATAATACAAGCAAATAAAAGCATTTGTTTACAGTAACAACTCATACACAGATTATATTGCAAGTTACAAAACATAACCTAGGAGCTAATGCATACCATTTTGCATTCTCATACCTAAAAGACATTGTGGATTACTTATCACTTGCATGTGAACTGGTAACATTCAAATGTATGTATTCTGTTTCAGTAAAGATGACTGCAATATTACTGATGTATTACAGTACACCCAAGCTAGCTCAGAGAACTGGTTTGAGCATGTTTATTAGTTAAGGATTAATATCTAGAAGATCATAAAAACTCCCAAAGCTAAACAGTATTTATATGTCAGGTTGATAAGTCAAAGCTATGCCATAATAATAAGTTAATTAAGCATAAACTGAATAAATTAGTAAGATATCCTCACTGTTTTTTTATATGGAAGCTATGATAAAATATTAACTACTCAATAGCCTTAACTCCTGAGAGCACATTATTTTCACATGAACTTCAAAAAATGCAATAAGCTTCAGTGTTGGTAAAAAATAAAAATTAAGATAACACAAAGGAAACTAAATGAATAATTTGAATTTTAGAAAATAAAACTTAATTTGCAAAACAAAACAGAGCAGGAAAACATTTTAAATAAACTTTTAATTGGAATCAATTCTTTTAAAACAAATACATATAAAAGAGCTACCACAATATTGATGTTAAATTTCTATTGTTAATTTTTAGAATTTTTATATCAAAGTAGAATAATAATTTTGGTTATAACAAACCTTAGCAAATCCTTGGCATCAGATCACCTTACTTACAAAATATTTGTGGCACTTAGTATTTTTTCATGCTTAAGATTGTACTTAACAGAAATTAAATCTAGAATAGTTCTGGACTCTTAAAAGTCCAGAACTATTTTTACAGTCTTAAATTGAACGTTGCTTCTTGGATTTTAATGGCAAATTCAGAATTTCTTTGTTTTTTTGTTTTTCTCAGATATTAAGCACTGTAGTTACACAACAAGTTCCAAATTTTGCAACAATCTGTTTTTCTTCTTTTTCTCAATTCAACCAATCAGTGTGCATGTTTAGGTTCAGACAGGACCAAAGGCAGTTAGTTCAGGCAATACTAACAAAACGTGGCTGTTGATATCATGTGATTATTAGTATAACACTGTGGCTGTGAAAGTTAAAAAACATACACAGATAACACAAACATAACCATAAAAGCCAAGAGTAATTTAATCAGTTGGTCACTCCTAATTTCTCCAAATTTTGTGAGTTACTTGAGTCCAATTCCACTTTTTCTCTTATAATACTTCTTCCTTTGATTGCTTGTTTGGTTTAATTAAATTACTAACGTAGATGTAAATAGCTCCTAAATTTTGACACTTTTTTTCTTTAGATGCTGAAATGCATTCACACCCTATCAATGCAAGTGAAATTTAAGTTGAAAATTTGCTCAAATCTATGCTTCGTAATTATTATGAAAAGGCCTTTGTTAAAACAGACTGAAAATACCAATTATCTGTAGGGAAGCAGATAATGCAACATCTCAACACAGTCTGAATATGTGGTTACAGGGCACCTATCTCACAGCACTGAATATGCATCTGTGGCTATAAGACACCTATCTCACAGCACTGAATATGCATTTTTGGTCACAGGACACCTATCTCACAGCACTGAATATGCATCTGTGGTCACAGGATACCTATCTCACAGCACTGAATAAAAGACAACAACTAAAGTTGAGTAAAATCTTTAAAAAATCCTAATGTGTGTTTTATGTATTTTTTGTACAGTATAATTTTAATCACAAATCAAATAAAGTTAAACAAGCTACAAATACTTTATATTTATGCCTTTAACTAAAAAATGAAACTTAAAAAAGCAAGGGTAGGCTTGAATTGGCCGATTTATGAATTGAACATGTTAGATCCTGCACATGAGGACACCAGATACCATGCAACAGCTGAACTTTTGCAACCCAAATTAACCTCTAAGTGAAAATTTTTCCAAAACATGTAAATTACTGTTTAGAATGGTGATGGCACAACTTTTTGGAAAAAATGTGAGGAAAAAAAACAACAACAACAACAGATAATTGAGGAATGTGGATAATGGAGGCACCCAATAATCGAAATACTAACATAGACCCTACTTCCCAGAGTTCACACAGTAATGAAGTTAGGTTAAAAGCATCTGGCTTTCAGATCTGAAAATATTTGTCAAAGCCCGAGTTAGAATGTATTGGGGTTGGTTGGCATTTTATGGTGCAATGCAACCAGTAAAAAAATCAAAGTAAAATTATTAAAATTCATAAAAAGGAATAATGTTAAAACAAAACAAAGTTCAATTTTTCAATTAAAAACTTAAATAGTGTTAAAAAGGCCAATGGCCCTTAAAAAACTAAAAGCCTTTGTAAGGTGGACAGTGTCACCACTGCCAATGATACTGTCCAGCATCAGTGATAAACATATGGACAAAACACATCTAAAATGGTGCCATAATTCAGAGTAGTAATAACAGCTCAATAGTAAAATGTAGATCAGAGTGACCTGAGTGTTGTCACACAACCACACATTGGTGTATCAGTCCTACATAAAAGAAAACAATGAGTTAAAAAACTATGACCAATGTATAGTCTAGTTATGAATTCTTCTTTCCAATCCTTATGAAAACAAGATGGCCAAAGTCCAATAGAAGGTTTTATATGGAAAAGCTTGTTGTCATGTTGCTCACTCCAAGTCGACTGCAAACTGGCGTGGAGCCAAACCTTGAATATAGGACCATAGTCCATATACAGAACAGGCACAGTAGTGATAGCACCAGGAGACAGATTTAGTTATGGTATCAGTGAACTCATTCCTGTGAATACAAATGTGGAGTGGTATCCAGAAGATACCTATTTGAGCCTTCCATGCCATGTGGCAGGCAGGATTCCACCACAGAAATGGCTACCGTAAAAAATGTGTCAATGTTTTAAGAATACACTGAGCAACTGCCTGAATAATACAGTCAGTCACTGCTGCCATGCAGTCATCTATCAATGGCTTAAAGATGACAGCAGGATGAAGTTCCATGAAAGTAGTGAAAAAGGGCCAGTTGGCTTGGTCCCACTTCTTCCTGGGCATGCAAATCAAGTGGCACCAACCACAGCCATTTTTTCTCAAAATGATAGGAAAATTATCACTGCCCCGTGGGTTACTATCAACCCTCCATGAAAAATGGGAGAATAGTGAAGGGGAGCAGAGTGAGAGATCAACAACAGTAAAAACTGACCAGGTGCATGAAAATAAGCATAAGAACAGTATGGAAAAGTAAAAGGTTGTGATCTAAGAGCATACGTTCTATGGAGCACCACTCCCATCAATATTAGCACCTTCCCAGATGGGATTATGCCCATTAAAGTCCCCCAGGATTAAAAATGGAAATAGTAAATGTTCAATGAGAGCATCAAGGTCTGATTCATCACAGGTTTTTTTCAGGAGACAGGTAGAGAGAAAAACAGTGATGGTATGACCAAAGGAGACATGGATGGCTACTGCCTCCAAGAATGTGTTAAGTGGCAAAGACAGGGTGGTCATATGCTAATCGACCAGCAGTGCCACTCCTCCATCACACAACCTGTCATTTCTGTACAAAGTAAATTGCTGAAAGGTAACTGTATCAGCAGGTTTCAGAAATGTGTCTTGTAAGGAAAGGCACATAGGATGGTAAGAATCAATCATTGCTTGATATGATCTTGACACAGTGTCACTGTGTCAAAGTGGTATTTTTTTACTTATTTATAGGCAAATTGGGTGGAAAGCCCTTCTGCTTTTGACCACATCTTTTTTTTAATTGAAGGAGATCTATCAACCTCCATGAACCCTGCCCTGGGTTGAGTGGGCAGATCTCTCAAGTTGACTGACTCTGGGGGGTCACCTCAAGGTTACCCATCTACAAGAATTCAAGGCCAAAGTGGTGTGTTAGGTTTGGATCCCTCAACCACCAAGATCCTCCCCTCCCCTTCACAAGTTGCTATACACGGCAAACACGTGAGTAAATGTTTAGATCCAAGAGGAGGTAAAGTGAACTAACAGAACTTTCTCTGAGAGATCCCCTTACCACATACAGAAATCCACACCTAGGGGAATATGTTGGGGACCCTGAATAAATGCTAACTAACATCAAAGTTGATGATCACCTTTATTACCAGTTATAGAACAGCATAACCATTTACATGGAATATCATGTATATATAAAAAGTGTACAAATGCTTTCAATTTATTAAGAACCACAGAAATTTATCTGCTAACTGTATTTAATACAATAAAGTAAGACGCAGAAAAACATTAAAAAAAAAAACTGGGAATCAATCACACAATAACTCCAAAAAAACTGAAAAGTACATGTTAAGTTTCTTAAAAATTTCATCAAGAGAGAAGTTAATCTACCTTTTGATCTATATCAGGTTGACAAATCAAGGTACAACCAGAATGAGCTGACAGATTATTAAATTTTGTCACCAAATCAGAAACATCATCCGCATTCAAAACTTCTTCTTCTACAGCACTGGCAAAAAAACAAACTGAAATTTAGTTTCAGTAAAAACGTGTAAATATACCTTACATCCAGTTTAATATAAACGAGAGTCAAGTTTTGTGTGATCTATCCATATACATAATTACTGATGATGGGGTGGTAGGGGTTAAAAAAAAAAAAGAGTTGTAACTAGTGTATTATTGTAGTCAACCTGATACTAATTTAACACAAATTGAAAAGAAAACTGGGATAACATCAGAGAAAGTTTTTCTACATTTAGTTTAATGATGTATTTTTTAATAACTTAACCTACTCTCACATTACAATATCAGATCACTTCATGACTAAGATGGACAGCATATTCAGAAACTAACATTAAAAGAAGACCAGAAACACAATATGTTTTCAAACCTCAGTGTTTTTTAAAGCTATTATTGAAAATTTTAAGGAATTATTTAACAAATTAAGAACCTTAGAGCTATTGGAGAAATGAATACTTATTTTCATGAAAACAACATTTCTCTTATGCTACAAATAAGCCAGGCATTTTATTGCACAGTGTACAAATACTGGTTTAGTTTCAGTTAAACATAATATTTCAGAATTACTACAATGCAATGTAACTTCACAGAGTTGTGACCATTAAAAAGTTTACCCTTTACCTGTCATCAGATGAATCACTTCCATTACCTGGAAGGAGAGTAAAAGAAACAGTTTTAAATTAGTCAAAAATAACATATTGACAAAGATTTAAACTAAAATTACACACAGCAGTCTAAACTTACCCAGAATAACATTACTATAAACATACTTACATAAACTAATGATTTTTTAAATAAAATCCAAGGAAACCAACTTATTTCCCAAAAATATTAATACAATTAGCAGAACAATAGTTTATTTATTTTATTATTAATGGAGTTTTTAAATCAAACACTTGTTACTTTCAAAAATAAACCAGAGAATTTTTTATAGAGAAAAAACACAGGAAGTCTGAACTAACAGACTGGAAGTTAGTATTATTTTCAAAGGCTGAATAAAAACTACAACTCTATTCATTTAATTACTTTATTACATTTTGTACTGGTTCGCTTAAAAACTGCCTGCTGACACAAATGAATGCCTCAACCATTTAGATTTCTTTTGTGAACTTATAATTGTGCATTTTTAAGTACAAGATTATTGGCAAAATCATATTTATTTTGGTCAGAAAATTCATTGTTCTTGTCACAGAAATCAATGCAGCTTTTTGTTGTGCATGCCATTGTGTATTTTGTATCAATACTTTCTATACTGGCCAAAAATTTCAATCCTGCAGTATTTATCCAAGAACAGATTTATGATTGATACATTTCTTTAAAAATATTAAAATCAAAAACTTCTGCTTCAGTAGTGGATTATTTTGACAGTTTTCCATCTGTCAGTTTAAGTGAAATTCAGCATCATATCCTAGGGGAGAGGATTTGATGAGTTTCAAATGATCAGTGGTTTAAATTTTGATTGTAAGCTACAGTACCCATCTGTGTTCACCATTTCTAAACCAGTACTGTAATTTTACATTTAAAATTTTCACAGATATAAGCAATTGCATGTATAGTAATCCAACATATTTAGATACCACAGATGATATAAAATTTTTGGATAATAAAATTAACATCTTGAGCTTTTAAATGAATATTTGTGATTAGGCCTGTATAGTTGCATTTGCTTATTTTATTTTTGTAAAGGCTTGTTGAAAATCATATTTTCTTAATTTTGCTTTTTAAGCCAATGGAAAAGCCATAATAGATTAACTGATCAATTTCAAGCAGTTCAAAATTATTGTCAGTAACAGGTAGCTTTGTCATAAAATAAAAAGACAGGGTGAATAAGTTTGGCAACAACATTTTAATTACTTGGATAATTGAAGTAATCTAAAACCTTAACTTTGATTAAATGATCAATTTTAAGACAATCGATTTAATCATAATTTCAATTAATTAATTAGTTTATGTCACACTAATCAATGTAATTGCTACTCAAAGATAACTGGTTAAACTGTCGAATTCAGCAAAACACAATTAATGAAGAAAATTAAGAAAACACCATAGAATAAGAAAGTAAAAGATCATATAAACTGAGAAAAGAAAATAAATAAAACTACTTTTTACAGGTACCAAATTATTGGCTTAAAGAAGTGAGAACAAAGTACTTGGGTATAAAAACTTAAGAAACAGTAAATTACCATGAAAAAAGGTTGGAAGAAAACATTAGCTGAAATTCTTTTTTTTAACTATGATTGGTAAAAGGTTCCTAGGAAATAAATAAGATACTGTTCTTTATGTTTAAATGGAGAATGTTCAACTGCAGCAGACATTAAGACAACTAGTTTAAGATATTAAAAACATCTGTCACTGCAAAAATATCAGAAAAGTTGGCTCATCAATATTACTGTTAATAATGTCTTCTGTGTTTATGAAATCTCTCACTAACTTTGCAATCTGTCTCATATATTTATATAAAGAACAATAATCTGTGTTTGTCTGTCCACTATCTAATTAGTTCTACATCACTGAACCAATCTCAGCCACACTTTTATCTCTTCAGCTAGAATCTAAATTATGTCATTCAGGTGTTATTTGACATGATCTGTCATCATTATAAGCCAGGCTCCCAATCAGGTAAGAAAAGGTCCCACTGCTCAGGGTTGGAATTACAGGGTCATGGTTCCAAAGTCCCACACTGGTTAAAAGGATATTTGGACTGCATTAATATACATATATTTTTTGAGTGGATCTCAAATTACTGCAGTTATTCTGCATAAGTTAACATTAATCACATTCATAAATGGTGTCACAGCTTTACACAGAACAATACATACAGTGTAGTGGGAGGGCACATAAACATCTTATACATCTCAAGAGAGTGCACTAGCTATGAAAAAAATGACCACCACTACAGCAATAAATATATAAACACAGTTGAACTTTCTAATTTAATAGCCACCACAAGGTTGATGTGAAGAGCCATTTCTTGAATTATACTAACTTTCTACTTTAGCCCACGACCTTCTAACTTCAGCCTATAAAACACTTCTATAGCCAATGAATTCCCAATTAATTAATCAAGTGAAACATAGCAAATGCTGAATGTTAAAATATGCCAAGAAAGGCTTTCTTAAACTTTCAATATTGATGAATATTTTGAGGTGCAAAATAAGAGCTCCTCAACATTCACTTAAGCCTCTTCTGTCAAAACTTAGGTATATCCCTCATACTATGTAAACACTGCTATGCCTTTGAGAAAAGAAACAAATTTTGGTAGTTAGTAAGTATTATTGGAAATACATTTTCAATTTAAGAAAATGTTAACTTTCAAAACATACTTACCTCTTTTCACACTACAGCTAGAATCTCACATTGATAAAGAGGAGGGGCCAGTGAGGGTATTATCCATACAAAATGCATCTTCATACATTGTGGGTGTACCAATAGAAGCTTAGCACCCTAGTGGAGGAACCACAAAGGTTGGAGGGATAACAGACAAATTAACACTGTACACAAAGTGGGATAAATCCTAGAAAATTGTGATTTATTCAGGTTCACTACAGATCCTGTTCTTAGGCCTCAAAATTCCAGAAGCAGGTATATTCTCTGACAGTCTGAATATGCATCCACTTGGTGGTAGTATGTTAAATCACATAGTTCTAACACTTGTGAAAGATAAAGCATTGCTGTCCTTTCATGTAATTGAGCAGTAAACCTCGCCACATTAACTGCAATATTAGTGAATGGAGAGAAAACTGAGTGTTCACTCCCAGACCTTTCAGCCATCAAGAAAAGTGAAGACTCAAAAAACAACTGGAGAAAGTACCCAAAATATTACACAATCAATTGGCCAAATAAAGAAAAGGAACCTGAAGTGGGTGATTCCAAAGTGATTTCCTGAGTAGTCAATAGAATAAAGGAAGGTGCTGGAAAAAAGTGAATATAAATTCTCTACATAATGTCCATGATCACCCTCAAATGCAGCCTCAGAGGCCCTAGAGAAACTCTACTTGGAATTTAGTCATGGGAAATTAAGTGGGGAATAAAAGAGTGGAACAAGAGTAAAACATTCAGACAGATGTTTAGATGGGCAAAGGAAGGAAATCCTAGCAGTTAAGTAATAGCTGTAGTGTGAGGGGATATAAGTTTTGGAAACAAACCTCTTACATGCATAAAATAACAATAAACATAACTGAAATATTAAAATTATTTTAAAATCTGTATTGAGTAATAGTAATAAACCTCTTCCAATTGATATAAATCATCAGATACAGCAAAAATCTTAGTGATTGTTATAGATTTCACAAATTTACAGATCTTTTAAGGAGTATGATATGGTTTTAAAACTGAAAACTAGTCAATACAGAACACTAGTGCATGGTGCAAGAGTAGGCATCAAAGTGTCCATGCCTCAACCTTGTACAGAGTGCCATTCAATGTGGTATTGTGCATTTAATGGCAGAGTTATCAACATTAATCTTATAATCTTGCCCTACACTGCTACTTTTGTAAGAGTATGTGTTATAAAGAAAATACCAGATATAAAATAAATGATTACTGAAAAAAATAAAATATATATTCGGAAGGTTGCAGAGGTTATGCAAATGCAACTTCTAAATCGTACAATGAACAAACATATTTTTATTCTTCCCATGAACATCACTGACTTGTCAAACAGACTTCAGCATTTCATGGGCATATCTTCAGTACAAACATATAATAGCAACACAGACTTTAGGGTTGACTAAAAACTTACCACATTTTGTGAAAATACACAATAAAATATGGAATTATGATCAGCATTACTTATACAGTAACAGACTAATCTCATACACATTCAATTAATTAAGCAAAAGAATAGTCAGAGCACTTTCAAAACACAAAAATCTCACCAGTTTGCATCTTTCCAGAATTATCAAACATCTTAAATTCAATGTCTGGAACAAGCTGAACAGCTCGTCTGTAGAATGATATAGCTGAAAAATTGTGAGAAGTTTATACTCATGGAAGTTTATTCCAATTGTAACAAAACTAGTAAAGATCCTGTAAAGCATAAACAAGGAAGCATAATTCTAAATACATTCCAAAAACTTGTATGCATTCTGTGAAAAGAATGAGAATGCTTTAAAGTATTCAGGCTTAATGATACTATTACACCTTCCTTTTCAACATTATGAAACTGAAAGAGATAATAAAAGTCACTTTAGAAAGTCAAAGGTGCCAAATCTCTAATTTTTTTGAAATTAGAGAAAAGTTACATAAATATTTTTTTTAATTAAAAATGAAATAAAGATCTAAATGTACAATGCATGTATTCAGAATTATATTGGAAGTGCTGCTAAAACACAGAATATGGGAGTAAAGGAAAATTGTTTTAAAAGCTGCATTGGAGATAAGATAGAATTTCAAACATAGCTAACTAGAAAGTAATTTATTTTTAAATAACTTGTGTGTTCACGTATACATATATCAATAACCTTTTTAAAACATTATTAATACTGATCTTGTATAAATACAAGTTCACAAACAGGTAGACTAAACAACAGAATAGGACTGTGTTAGTTTATAGTTAATTTAAACACAAATTTATTTACTAATTCTTTTAATAATCTCATTTATATTATTGTAATAATGAATCATACTCTGTAGCATGAAAAATTAGCATATTATGGAACACGTGAGTGTTATTCTGTCAATCATAGAGAAAAGCATGAGAAGACATTAAGTTTGAAACAATAAATAATGGTAAAATTTTACCACTAAATCTGGTGCAGTACTGAGCCAACTCTCTGGATGCAATATGCATCCCACAACATCTGAGCAATTCTCAATTGTTACTGTAAGCAGACTGGTCAAGTCCTCAAGAGACAGTTTACACACTTGTTCCTGTTAACTACTAAAAAACACGAGTCTTTCACTATAACCTGACAAACATTATTCAACTAACAGAGGCTCAAGCAATTTAAAATGAAACACCATGTGTGTCAGTAACTACAACTTTGTCTGGCTGCTTGGAATAATTTAAATAATGGTGGCAATATTTAACAATTGATATAGTGCCTTTAATTTTGTATAAATTCCATAATTCATATGTCATAAAGTTAGTCCTGCATGCTGTTCCTGATACTTTGACTTTATAATAACTGTCTACTTAGATCATGCAATGGAAAGTCCACCTATCCACACTGTCCTGAAATTGGTCTTCCTCATGTACTTATCTTTTCTTGCAAATATTATAACACTTGGCAAAAACTTATTAGGTGCCTTTTAATTTTTTTACTTTGAATAATATTTTATCATGTCAAAAATAGAAACCCATTTTTAAAATAATCATACTTATTGAAAAATATGACTTGTAAAATTATAGTAAAAATCCACTACAATTACAGGGTAAGAAAATATTAAATATTTTTCATTTATCATCAAGAAAACAAGTCTTCAACCCAATGATTAACATCATGGTGGCTTTAAAAAAAAAAAAATTCTAATGTCATCACTTAAACAAATGTTTCATGTTTTCCACTACATCTAGTAATAAAATCTGAAATACTTCACTAATTTTATGCAATATTAACATTACACCTGCATTTTTTTGTTTTTACTTTAGCATAACAATTCAAACTTTTGTTACTTTAATGCAATGCAATTGTAAGTTTTAAATCACATCAGTGTTCTATGTATTTATTCCAAATTCTGATGATGTTCCATAACAAAAAATATTTCAGAAAATACTTAATTTTATGGAATCAAAATGAGGTGCAGAATTATTAATAAAGAAATAAAAAATATGAGTCCACTATAATGGCTGATTTTGAAAAATTAAACTGAACCAATAATAAAAGACGAAAAAAAAACCAACAAACAGTAGTGTTAAATACCAAAATAAGTAGTAGGTATTTTGTGAAACAAAAATAAGTACATTTTGTCAATGAAAGTTTCATTGGTTTGAGAGTCTAACAAAAATTTATTCACACTGCACCCTAAGTTTTTCATCTTACTAGCTCTTATACCAAAGACAACTAATGATCATTGTGAGGGAAACACTGCATGTTTGTATTATAATAATTACGAAAAAAAAATTATTTAACCATCTTATTTTTTGCATTATCACTGAGCTATTCATGCACAATGAGGTCTCAATACCTATATGAAATTGTGTGTCAAATTGTGCAACAAGCTACTTAGCCCTCTCTAATTTTAGAGTGATATACAAGAGGGAAAGCAGCTATTCAACAATGTCCACCATCAGTTCTTTGTTAATGAACAATGAGATTGAATGTTACAAAGATTCTAATATTACAAGAGAGAGCATGTTTGATTCCACAGCTTGCAAGTTGAGTACCCTAACCATTAAGCCTTGTTGGTAATTAACTAATGACTTATCTGTGCTATAAATGTTTATTAATAGATCAAGTTGCTGCAATAACATAACATACCTTCGTAAAGTCTTCCTGACTGCTCAGAATTAATCCCTTGTAAAAAATACCTTCTAGCCTTAAAGAAGAAAAAACATCTGATGTAAAATCTAGACAGATTTAAAACTCGATTTAAAACAGATCAAAACTCTATACAAGTTTCACAACACAGAGAAATAACATTTTGAAAAACTAAAAAAAAGAAGGAAATAACCTAATAACCTGAGTGAAAAACAATGAATTAACCTAATAACTTGAGTGAAAACCGATGAATTAAACTGACAACTTAAGTGAAAAACAATCGTTTATTCCATTTTAGAATACACTATTTCACAAAACACACCAATCAGTGATTTTACTTTATCATAAATATTTATCAAAATTCTTTACTGATATTTTAAATAATTGTTCCCTATAATGGTATACTTTTAATAAAGTTTCATACAATACTTTTTCACTATTTTAACTTCTTAGGGGCTAATGTAACTTTAAAAAATATATATATAAAATCAGCTGATACGACTACACCTGCATATACATTTTCTATCAGTTTATATTATTTAATCAGTTATGGTTGGTCAATATATAAAAACAAAGTAACAAAGTATTCATATAATACTTTTGTATTCTGTACTGAACACAGTATCTGTAACTACGTATTTTAAATGATGTATCTATTGGACATTCAATAATTTTCATACTTACAGCCACTCTGATGTTTGATGATCCATGTCTAATTATGAATAAGCTACCATTTCTTTAGATTCTACACTTTAACTACTAATCTGCTGCCATATTCAAGGAAATCCTTTGAATAACTGGATATAATCACACCCCATACAGTTTAAAACACGACCTCCCTATCAAGATCAAGGAACTAATCCTGGCTGCTTCTTGGGACTTCCCTGAATATGGAAGCAGTTTACCTGTCTGAATATAGAATTTAAACTAATTAATTAGTAGCTCATTAATTTTCATTCTTTGATGGATTTTTTGTCATGGGCAATAAGCCTAAAACTATTTCTTTTTAAATTTTATTATGTGATCATATATTTCTTTCATTTACCATGAACCTATATTGAACCTGGTAAACTTAAAGTATGCATGCTGTATGTTTCAAGAAGGTGGAGAAACTGGTGTAACATTACCTAAATAAGTCCCATTCTAAAAGAACACAAAGGAAGTCCATGCATGTAAGATGCAACCATAAGGGACTACGCCATTTCTTTTCTAAGCCAGGTAAAGTCTTTACATTTGCAAATGATTCATAAACACAGGATGAACCACAAAAATTAAATGAAGGGACCTTTAGTGTAGAGTGGCTAGGGGATGTCACATGGGGGAGTTAAACCTCAACCAATACCAAGACCCAAGATAAAAAAAAAAAAAAATCTAGTGCATGGTAGGAAAAGGTTCCTTTACTGTTTATCTCAAATGTGGGAACTTAAAGAGAAGATCTTCCATTCCAAGGACCCACATTCTTATGTGTGCCAGACCACCACTAAACACAACCAATACCAGCATCTCCTTAAAACCAACAACAGTGTGGTGGTTCAAGTCAAGTCCAGGACCAGGCAGCATTAGAAATGAATTGTCTAGGATATGGTAGCAAAATACCTGGGAAACTCACGTGTGATGACTTATGTGGCTGGTCCAGCTCCAACCAACATCAGTGAACCGAGGAACTGACATCCAGACAACATTAGGAAGAAGTGTACACAAACAGATTTGGGCAAAATAATCCAGTTCACAACCAGGTAGCATCTGCTTTAGTACATCAGGTCTGGTATCTATACAACACCTAAACCAGCAGAAAACCACTGCCCTATTCTCAACAGAGTGGAAAACTCAGAAGAAACCTTCACAGTCCACCATCCCAGTGGCTAGGAGCTGGTAATAATTGGAACTCCTATACTTCACTGGAAGAAGGGGAAATAATGCATTGGAGAGTCTGGAGGAACACACGACTGGAAACAGTGCAATGGGTGGCCATAAAACCTTATTTTGGAAAAGACCCTTCATGATTTAGTCAAATGAAGGAGTAGCAGGGATATACAGCAGTTCCCTTCTGCTTAACTCATTTTATTCTATAAGTGTGTGTTTTCGTATAGCAAAGTCACATTGAGCTATCTACTGAGTTGACCGAGAGGAATCGAACCCCTGATTTTGGCATTGTAAATTCATAGACTTACTGCTGTAACAGCAGGAAACTTCTATCAGTTTATAGTTTGGGGTGAACATACTTATGGTACAAAACACCACAATGAAAAACCTACAAGCAGTCTTAGAGAACACTCCATTTTTACATTGGGCATTATTGACCTGAATGTTTGTATTGAAGGTTTAAGAAAAGAGTATACTTCATCAGGCAACAGAAAACAGCCATACAATGAAGAAAATGTGAAAGAAATGTATGAGGGGTGGCCAACATACTGATACAGTATATATCCTTTACTGTATGACAAAATTGGGCAGCCAGAAATATGGCAAAATGATGAACTGGAGGGGAGAAAACATGGAATAGATGACCATCATGAAGAGGAAACAGGGAAGAATAAGCCAGGTGAATCCAACCTGTAAGGGTAAGAGAAAATGTTTAGAATTCAGGGGTGTGGTAAAAGTACCCATTTCTGAGGTAATCTACCAGGAACACAGGCAGCTCAACACTTGTGAGTTGAGGTACCACTCCATGGGGAGCAACTTGTCTAGGTATGATAAACAGTCCACAATAAGGTTCAGAACACCTGATATATGACATGCAAACATTCTATTGTAATGGACATGGGCCCAAAGCACAAGGTTCAACATGTGGAACAAAGAAACCTTGCATGAGTGCCTCAATACTGAGTGATGTATAGACAACAGTTGAATAGTTGGAAAGGACCATAGCCAACAGGTTCCAGAAAAATGGAAGTAAACCAAAGCTCAATGGACAGCAAATAGTTTCCAAGAGATTGATATGCAGAAATGTCTCAGTGACTGACTGCCAACCCAAAATCTCCTGTATGTCCAGATACGCACCCAACCTAGAAAGAGATGCATCTGTAAAGAGGTGTACCTCCAGATGAGGAGGAACAAAAGGAAAATCCACTGGTGTTGTCTCTATTCCACTAGCAGACAAAATTTACATGACAGGAAAGAAGGAGATGGAAATGAACATCTGAGAAATCGTATAAAGCCCAATGAATAGGTTGCATGTAAGCTTGACAAAAAGGATTGAAGACCTCCAAAGAAGCTCACATCCCTAAAGAAAGTGTACCTCTCATGCAGTTACAGAAAGAGAGGAGAAAATGGTCAAAACCAGAATCTCCACAGATTACAAGTGAAGGCTGTAACGGGAATAGAAAAATCCCTGAAATGCATAAAGTGTAAAGTGGGAGGACAAGATGAAGTTCTCCACCTAGACTAGCTAACCAGCCCATTCAGTCTCTCAAAGAAGCTGAGAGTGAACGAAAGAGATGGAATATGAAGAAGCTAAAAGAAGCCTGTTATCCATTTAATGGTAGAAACAAAGGCAACTAAAATGGAGAAGATGGGCAAAGGCCTTGACCACCCAACAAAAACACAGGAAGTCAAAGCCAGCCTGAAGAGCCCCGAATTGGTAGACACAACCCCAATGGACAAAACCAAGAAAATACCACGATGGTAAGGAGGTGGGAATGTGGTGATAAACATTAAAGACAACCAACTTGTCTAACAAAGACCAGAAATAAAACATGACCATAACATACAAAACTAATAAAATACCAGGGATACTAGAAAGGTGGGAAACATCAGAGACAACCAACGAAGTTTAACAAAGACCAGGAGTGAGAGCCTATTAAAGAGATATGTATGAATCCATGGTGAATCAAAAAATGGGTTCTAATCCCTGATATTTATGGGGGCTATAAACAAACTTGAATAGAAACCAGACTGTAAAGGATCCATTTATTCGATAGCACCCAAATGAAGAAGATCTAGCACTGTCTCAGAAAGAGCTGAATGGAAAGGGGATTCCAAGGAGGGACAGAAGGATATGAGATGAAAGAACAGTGAGGAGAGGAACTTAAAGAATGAACCCTACAGTAAGAATTCAAAGGTCTGTGATAAAAAAAATACCAAACAATGGCACAGCACAAAAGCCCAGCCCCTATTAGACATGTTCCCCACACAGTCATCAGAACAGTCAGAGTGCTAAATCCTTTGACAAGCATACCAGACGTTAACCTCAAAGATCAGTGTAGTAGGTACTGGTAAAAATGAGGATGAAAGTGGATGGGACAAAAGAAAAGGATTGGGAGGAGGTTAAGACAAAATGTTAATGAAGAAAGGGAAAGGAGGAGGAACAATAACATGATATGGATACAGGAAAACAAAAAAGTGGGGAGGGAGGATAACATATGGATACAGGATAAAAAAGTGGTTGAAAAAACATTGCTGTGGCTTTCCATAGACCTTTTGTTTCATTTCTTGGATTCTCAATAGTTAGATTCTGTTGTGCTTCTCTGTGGTTTTAATCCTAATGCTACAGCAATGTTTTTCCAACCACTTTTTTCATTTTGTCCCATGTCAAGGCACACTGGCCCCTGAACATAATTAGTTATCAAACCTATTGGCATGAACACCAAACATCTGGCAAGGACAAAGAATATAATATTGTCCCAAAGGTGTCTTATTCAAAAGGAGAAAAGACGACAAATGTAAAACATAACACAGCTGGTTTATTAACTATAAGAAAAGAGAAGACCTTGGAGAAGATGGGCAAAGGCCTTGACCACCCAACAAAAAACACAGGAAGTCAAAGCCAGCCTGAAGAGCCCAGAATTGGTAGACACAACCCCAATGGACAAAACCAAGAAAATACCACGATGGTAAGGAGGTGGGAATGTGGTGCCAATGGAACTAAACACAACAATGTTGCACATGAAATGGAGGAAAAAGGCTATTAAAATCCACATCCTCATGTTCAGGTACCCCTGAATAAAGAATGAAAGGAAAATCTGTAGGTGAATCAGAAACATGTGCAAAGGTAGTAAATTCTGGAAAACCCAGGTTGTGAGGTTTCCTTACGACTATTGTGAACCAAAAGCCATATTTTTTCATTTATTTTTAGTAAGATAACTGTAGTAAGTATAGCAGTCACAACAGCAGTACCATGAAAATCCAAATGCATTTCAACAAAGAGTAGAAAGCAAAATGACCAAACAGATAACTGCAGAAAATCACATACTTATTAACAAACATGTAATGCTACCATGTACAAACTAAAATTTCAAAACAAATGCAAACTGAGAAGTGATTTGGGGCTAAGCAGCTTAGATGGAGTCAGCTGTGCTGGGAGTTGTGTTCCACTCCTAATGGTGGTGGGTTGTTGCTCGCTGTCATGTGAAAACATGAGGGTAGGTGGGAGTATCAAGACTTGTAGCAAGCAAAAAGGTTAGTATAAAGAGGGCAGCACAAGTTAAGAGAATTTGTTTTGCGAGTGGACATAAGATATCATGTCTGAATAAAACAATACGTAAACAGACCTTATGCTGAAAGAAATTCCACATCAAAATAATCTTTGCATCAGTTTACCACAAACCAGTATTAGCATCATTTACTAAACTAATAATAATTTTTTCACACAGTTTCCACTGACAATGCACCAGTTAAAAATCTGACATCATATCTAAAGCATTGATGCACAAATATATAATTAAAAGTTTATCAAATACCAATTCTGATTTTATAGTGTGTAAATGTTGTCTTTCATGTAGAATGTATGAAAATAAAATATATTAAACCAATCAACTTAGTTCTCTTGTCAAAAGAACAGACACATATGTATAAATTACATGGCTTAAATTGAAATTAAGTTTATTTTCTTTAATGAAGTCATGCTAAAAATTTTTATTTTGTTGTTTGTACAAAATAAAACACCCATAATAAACAAGTACTAAAAGTTGTTTAATCCTTTCACAAGGGGTCAGAATTCAAAAACCATGTCACTACATTTGTTGACTTACATTCAAAATTTTATTTAACTACTATTTTATGAATAACCAATCAACATCTTAGAATGTCCCCAAGTAATCTTTCCTGCCACTTTAATTATTTGAGAATGCCACAACAGTCTTTCAATCCATGATTTCAATGAAATAAGTGTTGTCTTTATTCTGCTTAAAGCTTCATATTTTTTAGAATCTAAATAAATCTTACTTACTAAGGTTAATAAATTAAAGTGAAATTTTATGGTATCAGTGTATTTCTTCATGATTTTTTGGTATTCAAGTATATGTTAGACCTAAAAATATTTGTTTTTATATCCTCCACATGTGTAATTTTAAAAGGCTTAGTAACTTATGTCCAGCAGCAACTGAGCACAAAGTTTGTAATGAGAAAAAACAATTGTTTGCTTTACCTCCCAATTTATTATTCTACATTTTAAGAATAAGTTTAATAATTTATTTCTAAATAGTATAATAATTTATTTCTAAATAGTAATAATCTATACACATACATACATATATTTGTTTTACAATAATTGAAATGTGATTGTATATTACAAAATACTAGTCCATTAAAATGCTGACAAGACAGGGACCACTAAAGGTCAGTTTTATATCACTAGATACTGACCTAAGTGCACACACACTGCATCAATACAAGCTATTTAACGTTAGGTCAGCATGACTGGAAGGTCAATATCATAACAAATAATAAATATATATGTTCCTATAGAGTGTTATGAGACTTAAGCTACTTGGACTAAACTTTTGCACTTTTGTGTTATAATACGTAGTCATTCAAGTATGAAAAAAGCATAACTTATATTTATTTCTTACTATTCTTATGATGGATATGAGGCTAGTCAAGTGACAGACCCAACATAGAGTACAGAAAATAAAATATTAAGTTTTGCTAAAAATAAACATATGAAATGTATTTTGGAGGTTGTAGAGTTTACACAAATAACATGAGATTTTTGAGACAAAAATACTTTTTTTACTCATAACATGAAATCACTTTGAACTTAGACTTTTATTAAAACACTATTTTCACAAACAAATCTTTAGTAAAAATATTTGATTGAAACACCTGATTTTTTGGTATACAAAGTACTTGTAATATTTACTAAAAGTCTACCAAATTTTGTAAAGAACACATGCTGTATCAGAACGTGTAAATGTGTAGATTAACTTGCACATATTATACCGAGCCTGTTGTGAAAGGGTTAAGCACAAAAACATATAAAACAAGCCACTAAATGATATACAAATTATCAATGTGCTCACCTTTTCTTCTGCTATATCTTCCTTGTGCCTTTCACTCAGTTCTGCAGTATTCCCCCTGGTAGCTCCCCCTGAAGCATCAAATTGGGGTGATTCTTCTAGCTCTCTTCTCCACTCTTGTCTGAAGTTTTCCAGTTCAGTTTCCATAGTTACCAATGCATTGGACGAAGATGATTCCTCATCTTGTGCCTCACCTGATTCATCTCCATTTCCATCCCCACCTCCTGAACTACTGCTGCCTTGTTCTCCTGCTGTACCTTCTGCTAAAGGCATCAAAGCCCCAGGTCCTCGAGACTGAAGTTCATCCTACCCATAACAGGTACATATTTTATGGAAATAAATTATTTATTTGACTTTAATATTATTTTTAATGGTACTATATAAAAAAGTTAAAATATAAAATTCAGAATATTTTTTTCATTTTCATCATGTATAACAATGTTACAGCATGATGTACACATAACTTAAATATATAACTTAATAATGAAAAACAGAATTCTCCAAATAATTATCTTAGTTCAATGTGACTATAATAAAGCAAGATTGGAACAAGTGATGTGAAACTAAATTATTTTTCATTATACCAGAATTTTGGCTTTGAAACCTAACTACATACAGAAGCAGAGAAAGAAAAATAGATATTAATACGTAATATTAATCTCAGCCCTGACTAGATTTATTCTAAAACCTCAAAGAAGCTTAACAAAGTGATGGTGCAAGTTTTAACATAATTCTTAGGGACAATCTCTAAACTAAAACTATTAAATACAAAATAATAATATAAAACCATCAAAGGCAGCCCTTATCAATCGTTTAGTTATCAAGCTTTCTCTTGAACTCACTTAAATTTATTGCCTCCACAACATCTAAAGGCAACCTGTTCCAAAGACCAACCACCCTAATAGAAAAAATAATACTGTTTTACCTGATTATCTCCTACCCTATTAAAATTTAGATTTGTGTCACTTAGTCCTAAAATTCTCACCATTAAGTGAAAAAATATGATGCATCAACACTATCAAATCCCTTTACAATCTTAAACATCTCAGTCAGATCCTCTCTAATTCTTTCTTTCAAGAGAAAGCAATTTCAGAAATCTTAACCTCTCCTTATATGACAACCCCTCAATCCTAGACACCATTCCAGTAGCTGTCCACTGAACTCTTTCCAAAAATTCAATGTCCTTCCTAAGGAAAAAGCATCCAAGACTGAACACTTATACTCCAAATATGGTCTAACCAGTGACCTATACAATGAAATTATAGAAGTTAGATACAACCTAAACTCCTATTTGGCCTACCACTTGCAACAGCACACTGTTTGGATGGCTTAAGACTGAACAATCACTACCCAAATATCCCTTTCATAACACTGTTAAGGTTATTTCCATCCAAATTGTACTTATAATTCAAATTGATTGATTTCAGCAATCACTTCAAGAACATAGTATAGAAAGTGTCACAGCTGCCATAGTTTTGAAATTTACAAATTATTAATTGTTTCGGATAATCATCAGTCATTCTTAATCCACAAAAATAGTCAAAACTATGAAGTAGGAACAATATAGTAAATATTGTACCTCTTTCTCCAGAAACAATATCTACATGCACTATTGTTCTGCAATAACACAATTTAAATTTTATCATGTAAATGACTTAAAAATGCAAACTAATGTGCACAACTCACTTGGCACATAAAAATTATCATAAATATTCAATACAATTGGATATTAGTCCCTTAAAGATTTGTTTGTGTGTTCAGGGATAAACTTTCATATTCAAACAAAATTATTCTTTCTATTTCTGAATGGAAACAATTACAGTTTTTATGATTTTGAAATTAATTTGAAGATTTAGTTACATTTGGAATCTTTAACGAGTACAACTTGTTAATTCTTCTTGTGATAAATCAAGTATTGAATCATTTGTAACACACAAAGGAGAGCAGTAGTCACACTACTTCTAAATTTTTATAATAAAAGGCTAAAACTGCTAATTTTACTAAAATATAATTTAATAACTACAATCCAAACATCTCAATCTTTCATGCATACTTGACTCAAGTAATATGAAATATCTCTAACTAATCAGTAAATAGAAACAAAAAATCTTTATACTTATGCAACTATGAATATTACATGGAGTGGTCAAATGGACTGTATTAATTTCAATACAATTGCAATAAATGAAAGACTATGAGATGATAAATAAAATTTATTTTTTCCTACTGCCATCACATATACTGAAAATTTTCTGTGTAAATACACCACAATTTTAAATACATACTATTAAAACTATCACACATCTTAAACCACATCATAAAATTATCGTCAGCCACAACTTTAAAAACTAATAAATCTCAACATTCCCCACTGAAACAGTTCATGAATAGTCACTGAATGAATTCTAATAACAAACTGCATTCAAGGACTGATAATTAGGGCAAGTATATGTTTGCTGCTGAAAGCAAACAGATAACTTTAGTAAAACTAACAAATAGATTTAAAAAAAAGCTTCATCTTAGGAATTTTCTGTTTGAAGGTAACTATACTGATTTTAACTCCAACTGTCTTAATAATAAGTTATCTTTTTTGTAAGATGTTACTTGGACAAAGGAAAATATTTGTCTTTATTTATTTATATTTTTAAATACTTTCATTAAGGTTCCATACAGCATATTAGCTAGAAAAGAACATCAATAGAGACTGAGGAAAGACTAGTTAATTGAATTGTATGGTGGATGTGTGGGAAAAAGCAAAAGGTTGTTATTAATGAAATCCACTCAAACTGCACCTTTTTTTTATTTGTGAAGTACCCCAGAGTTGTGTTTGTGTTTTTATTCTTTGTTACTAAGGTTAACAACAGTAAAAAAGACATAATTATAAAAAATTTTTGAAGATGCATTAAATCCTTGATTAATTCTAGCTGTATTGAATACATTAAAGTACTAAATGATTACATGAATCAAATGGTAAAATGGGCAGTTACTTTGCAAACTATCTTTAATTACAGTAAGTGCAAAATAATGCATTTAGGTTATCATAATTTGGTTCAAACATTCAATACAGATCATAACCATCTTGATAGCATGACTGAAGAAGAGGACCCTGGACTTAACACAGTGGTGAATAAGTCCCTTAGGTCATTGAAGTAGTGCTCCATTGCTAGTAGTAAAACTAATAGAATTTTAGGGTGTATTTATAAAAAATGATTACAAGTCAAAAGTGCTAGTGAAGCCTCACTTAGAATACAGTGTACAGTTTTGGTCTCCTTCCCTAGGAAAGAATACTGATTTACAAAAAGGATTTTCAGCTACGAGGATGATCCTAGGGGTGGAAGAGTTATCTTACAATGATAGGTCAAGATCTCTTAATTATTTTATTGTGAAAAAAGCGAGAGGTAATCTTATTTAAATTTACTAGTTTAGGGAGACTAATGTGATTAAGACCCCTTATACTGCTCTACTATATTCTTATGATAACAATAAAAGATTTGAAAAAGGCAGGCTATTCAAGAATCACTGAAAGAATAAGCCAGAGACTGAGTCAACTAACAGGTTTGATGTAAAGAGATGAGGTAAAGACTGGAGCATCTCCAGCATGGGAGGAATAAATGATCCAGATGAGTTAATGAATTCACTTGGTAAGAGTAGAGAATAAAAGAACCATAGAAGAGGAGTTTGTAGCAAAAATAACCAACCACAAGAACCCCAAATAGAGTGATGCAAGTGCTTAAGATGGACAAAAAACAAAATCAGTATCCATACAATCATAGAAGAGATACAGGAGAAAAGATACAATCTCCCTCCCAAACTGCCCGAGTCAAAGAAACAAATGGTCATGGAATAAAATCAAGGAAGATATGTAAAACAAGGTGTAAGAGGCATCCTATGCATAAAAAAGGGTTACACAAATGGGATAATAGAACGGTTATCACCTCAGGAAAAAAGGAATCTGATAAATCTTCCACGTGAAAAAGTAGGAGCAACACTCCTGGACGTGAGATGTATGATATAAAAGCAAGAGTAAATGAGATGGAAGAAGAGGTGCCCCTGATGCCAATTCACAAAAAAGAGGAAAATGATGGGACACCACATAGACTAGTTGTTTGGAGTTTGACTTTAAATACAGTTACATATACATTTATTTAAAATATGGGTATGTAGTCATCAACAGAGAACACAAGTCACCAATTCAAGGAAGTTTACAGTTAGAATAAAAACCGTGGCTTGGAGGCTGAGATACAAAAAAACAAACAACGCTTTATTAAATATATTAAAATATTTAGTTATACAATGAGATTACAAAAGTTATCTTGAAAAGTCTCATTGTTGAAAGTACTAAATTCTCCACTACAAGCAGACAACTGTCCTTCAATTAAACTTTCATTAACGCTCATTAAATTCTTTGTTACTATAAACTGATTATCAATTACAACATTAAGTAAAATACACTAAGACAGGTTACAAGTTCCTCTTAATACTATGCATTTATCACAATTTCCTAACTATCAAGAGAGATGACAACAATTAATTACATGGAGTTTGAACTGAAAATACTGACAATTTCTCATAGAACAGACATTTTCTCTTCTTTGTTACCATTGTATTAGGCAACATCATTGGATTGGTAGTGATTTCTAACAAAGTATGATTATTGTACTTTCATTATAAACTTGAAGACTTCCTATCTGGTGAAAAACAAGACATTTTACCCACAATTTTTTGTATTGTTACAATTTTCCCATTTAATATTCACATTCAATTGCAATTAGATCCATTAAAGTGGTGGAGTCTATTCATGTAGATAAGATAAACTGCTGGCTTATATTATAATTTAGTGACAAGTGTTATGTCAAACTGTATACTGACCTTCATATTTATTTTTTAGTGTTTTCAATAGCTTGCCTAGTGAATAACTTAAAAGAATAAATTTGTAACATCAATGTTACAGTCCATAAACAACTCATCGAAGTTCCCCCTTCAGCTCCATTTCTCAGTTTTCCCCCCAGCCTTTTGGGGTTTATTCATGGCTTCTCCTGACTCTCTTCTTGTAGCTCATGAACTTTAACCAAGGAAATGAATATTTTCACTAAATCTCAACAAATCAGGTTATAAGTCAGGTGCCTTATAATCATTAATCTCAAGTGGGGTGAAGAGAAACAAAAATTTCTGACTGCTCCTGGTTATTTTTCATTGCCTGAAGGGGTATTAAAACATAAATGAACCTAAACTATCACCAAAATCTTGGCATCAATGTTACATGTTCTTTAAGTCCAATGTAAGTGTACGTTCATCACTATAAATAAGATACAACTAAATACACCACATATATAATACACTCCACCACTATAAAAAGCCCTTTTCTGTAATTTGAATTTGCTCTTCTTAGCAATGAGAGGTTAAATTTTTGATGTTGGTGTAACTTGGTGACAAGTGATGAATCAAGTAACTATGATTTTGAGTGGGGCCCACAGGAGATTAGAAATAATCATTTTTCACTCATTATCTTTTATACCACTGTGTGATGATCATAATAACAACTTATGTTTATAGCTTTAGAACAGACTTGCTTCACATTGTGGCCACTACAATTATTGCAGATCACACAGCAATATTTTTATTTGAAACTAAAAGTACTTTAAATTTAACAAAAATAGAGGACTTCATATATGTAACATGTCTAACATTATACTTAAATCTTAATATCAATGAAACTCTTTAGTTTTCTATGTATTAAAACTAGATTGTATTAATTTATATGAAGTTTTGTACAACATATAAAAAGCACGACATTTAATTTCCAATATCGTTATCAATATAATACAAGCCATTAATACTGTGTATAGGGTATGATTAAATGTAAAAGACTAACATGCTGCCTCAAAGTTTAAGTACTTGTCAGAAGCAATCATACTTACTTAGGATCTTACTCAGTATTAACCGTTTAATCAAATATTTTCTCACGAAATTACTTAGTAATGGTAACGTATTCAAGTTCTTGAAACAGCTTTTGGTGATAAAATAATATATTTTCTACGTAAGTTTCATTTATATAAAATATTAAAATTGGTACATGATCACACATAAACTACTAACGCATAGTTAAATTACACGGTCATCCAGTTCATGTGATATCCACTCCACGTCGAAGTAAACAATGTAACTTATAAACTATAATATAACGCAATTACTAAGTAAACAAAGTAATATTTCACGTGACTAAGCGAATTTCACTTTCAATTTCAGAACAAATATAACAAAAGTGGAAGCATGTAAATGATTACGGACACTTAAAGAGCATATAACGCTGTATAAAGTTTCAGATTTCTTACCATTTTACAATAACCGTTTTTATTTCAAGCTACGAATTCTCGATCAGAATTAAAGCGTATAACATAACAAGCATAGCGCCTGACCTCCAGCACAGACGCCATTTTAATGACCTTCCTATCTACGAAAATTGCTGGAATTTACGCTTGATAGCGCTAGATGGACGAGATAAACACGGGTAGCTATATTTTAAATATTTACTACATCTTGGAACTTCTCACAGCCATTAATGCTATTCTTCATCTATATCTGTAAATTAAAGAATCCATCTTGCCATTTCTCTTTTATCTTCTGCATAAAATTGATAAGTTGGCTTTTGAACATATCTAGTTTCTCTTTTGGTTCAAATGCACGGACAAGATTTAAGGTCAAATTTATTTAGATTCAAAATTCGTTAAATATTTTTGAGATTAAAATTCAAATTAGATACTAATACCAAATAGATACGAGGATATGCATGTTAAATTCATGGATACATTGATATGTGCTATGACTTTGACATAAATCAATAGTTCAAATAGTAAAAAACGAGTACAAAGTGGGAGAATCTTGTTTGCAATACAATGCATATCTTTAAGCCCCCATAGTACAGTGGAAAGTCTACGGATTTACAACGCTAAACTCGGGAGTTCGATTTCCCTCGCTGGGCTCAGCAGATAGCCCGATGTGGCTTTGCCATAAGAAAACACATACACGCATATCGCTAAACTTTGCTGTACATATATGTCACATACGCATTTAATATTTTACTAATCCTCAGTGGATTAATTGTAACTTAAAGGCTTTCAGGTTAAAATCAGGAGGTAGATTCTTCTCGTGGACAAAGCATAGATAATTATGTGTAACGCAGATAATACAGTATAAATCAAGCGTGTTCTAGTCGTTAATATGCTCGGCTGTGAATCTAAAGGTCCATCATTTACGTCCTATTCCTGCATGTATACATATATACACTGCTAGCCAAAATCTTAAGGCCAACGAACATTAAAGAAAAACATGCATTTTGCGTTGTTAGACTCAACCACTTATTTGAGTAAAGCTTTGAAAGATCAAAATAAAAAACGGGAAAATAAAAATAAAAACTTTTTTAGCATTTAATAGGGAAAATGTGAACACTATGAAATTAGCCTAAATACTAGCTGGTCAAAAGTTTAAAACCATATTGAAACGAAGCGTTAATCGGTAAACATGCAACGAAATTTAGTCATTTGTGTTCCAGCATTAGCGTTGTCAACATCTCCTACTGACATCTTCTGTGTTACATTGTGTAAAAACATGGCAAAGGCTAAAAAGTTGAGAGTTTGAACGTAACAGAATTGTCAAACTGCAAAAGCAAGGTCTCTCTCAATGTGTCATCGCTGGTGAGATTGGGCGTAGTAAAACTGCTGTTGCAAATTTCTTAAAAGACCCTGTGGGATACGGAACGAAAATTTCAAGAGGTCGGCCCAAGAAAATTTCGCCGGCGTTGAGCAGGAGGATTCGACAGGTTGTCTGGCAAACGTTTGAGGGTGGATGGCAAGGGAAGTCTGGAGAAATGAACCTCAATTCCAAACAGTGCTTGATCTTCGTGAAGCCATCTTCACCACTTGGAATAACATTCCAACCAGTCTTCTGCAAACGCTTATATCGACCATGCCAAAGAATGATTGAAGCTATTCGCAATTACGGCCGTACAACTCACTACTGAGACCTCTTGTTGGGCATTTCCTACCTTATTTAGGACTTCTTTTTGATATGGTCTTAAACTTTTGACCAGCTAATATTTAAGCTGATTTCGTAGCGTTCACATTTTCTCTATTAAATGCTAAAAGTTTTTTATTTTTATTTTCCCTTTTCTTATTTTCATCTTTCGAAGCTCTACTCACATAAGTGGTTGAGTCTAACAACGCAAAATGCATATTTTTTCTTTATGTTCAATGGCCTTAAGATTTTGGCCAGCAGTGTATATACGTACATCACGATCCACACTTTCAAGCTGTGGCTACATTATAACAGTAATAGTCAAATTCCATTATTTAATGAAGCAGAATGAAATGAAGAATTGGCGATGATTTCTGTTGACTAGCAGTTAGCATCTGAGTACATGCTTGAGAATATCTGAAAATAAACAACCAATGTAGAAAAGCTTTATGTGAATACACCACCAGCACCTGTCTATACATTAAACAGTGTTGTTACTTCATTGCTAATAAGCAAAACCTTGGACTAAGTAAATGCGGCACATTTTACAATTTAAAGTTCAAAATAAGACATAACTTTGCGGCGAAAATCGTACAAATATTTTAAAATATCTTCCACAGGATGAATTAAACACAGTTGCTCTGTTAAGTATTAGTCAAGCAGTTCTTTTTCTATAACCCTGATCTGAAAATCATTTCATGGAATATAATTTCAGATAATTAGCTTGACATTTTAGTTATTATAAAATTCTGTGGATTGTTCTTCGCATTCACTAATGTTCGTTAGCTTATTATCCATCAAATTCTCGCAGCAATCGTAGCAAGTAAAGTGACAGCATTGTATAAAAGTCTTTTTTTTTTAATTTCGCGCAAAGCTACACGAGGGCTGTCTGCGCTAGCTGTTCCTAATTTAGCAGTGTAAGACTAGAGGGAAGGCAGCTAGTCATCACCACCCACCGCCAACTCTTGGGTTAATCTTTTACTAACGAATAATGGAATTGCCGTGTCACATTATAACGCCCCCAAGGATGAAAGGACGAACAAATTTGGTGTGACAGGGATTCGAAGCCGTGACCCTCAGATTACGAGTCGCACGCCTTAACCCACTTGGCCATGCCGGGCCTCTTGTATAAAAGAAACAACAATTCAGTTTCATTCAAAGGTAGCATAATATCTGTACATCATAAAATAAATTCCTCTAAAACGTAAAATATAATTAGATTTCTTTTTACACAGTCTTTAAAAATATTAGCACAGATATTTACACTTCCTTATAAATTCTAGCCAGACATAATACGTTTACCCTTGAAGTGTATTAATGTTTTCCTTATGGGGGGCTTTAATACTTGTATAATCGTTTTTGGCCTATGACTTGAATATTTTTACCTGGCAAATGGGTGGATAATTTTTTAAGTAGTTCTCAAAATATTTTGGTTTATTTTAAAGGTGTACAAGTTGGGAACTCTGGATTCCAATATCTTTAACGGGTGACGTGCCTGGTTAAAACACCTTGGTCTTCTTTCATTGAGGTGGTCAGAGTAACCTTGGTAATCATCCAACATCATTCATACTCGAAATAAAAGTAACTGAAAGAGATAAAGCTAATATCAACAATGCTCCACATACTTATTTTGTTTATAGATTATCTTAGTTTAAATTGCACTTATTTAGTAAGTATTGTTTTTCAGCCACTTTTATTTACTAAACAAACTGATGTGAAGCTTAGAGGACTATTGTTAAGTTGATTCTTGAAAACCGAAACTTCCGTTATCTAAAACTTTTTCATTTCTTCGCTACCATCATAAGCATTTTGAAGCTATTCAAACATGACAGAAATGTAGAACTAGTTGGAAACTCTTCGTTTTATTAAAGTAAAGAATATATATATATTTACAAGAGTCTTCAGCTTCAGTATTGCTGATTATAGTTTTATAAGTCACTTCATCAAAAACTAAGAATATTTTACTGAAATTTGAGCAATAGTAATGAATGTAATATTAAATGGAAACAAGTTGTGCAAGGTATAGCGCATTAATTGGAAACTGGAACGTTAAGGGTTAATCATTTCTAAGTTCGCTGCTGTACTTTGTCTCAACGTGGTTTACTGCGACTACTTCACTAAGTTTTAACATTAAATGAATATCGTAATAGATTTCTATACTCTTGTGAGTAGTGAGTTATCCTACTGAATTCTGTGCTTTGCTAAAATTGTGAGCGCTTATTTTATTATTATTATTTATATTGTTGTTTCACAAGTTTACAGCAAAATCAGCTGGGTATTTTGCACCAAAACCGAGACAGATATACTATATGAAACTTTGCAAATGTCCATGATTTGTTTTAAAAGTTGACTATTTTTAATTGAAAGTTGATTTACTTAGCTATAAATACTAATGTATGCGATTATCCTTCAAAATTTTGTGTGTGTACTGTAGGTATTTGCACAATTGGATAAAAAGTTCATAAAACACAGTTATGTATATAATTATATGTATAATCCCTGATAAAGCCGTCAAGGCGAAAATTGATTAAAATAAAATAAACGTTATATATATCTGGAGTATGAAGGCCATTTTTCCTAAACTAATATATACAATGTTGTTGTGAGTGGCTCAAGTGTAATTGACGCTTGTTAATCGCATGTTTTTATGAAAGCTCTGATATAAAACCATTTATCTCAGTAAATAATGGTTTGGTAAAAAGAGAAGAAAGCCAATACAGCAGTAAATTTTTGAAAAACTTGTAACGTTCAACTGAATACATTTGAATTTATACAACTTAAATTGTATACTCCATGAATGAATATAGAAATCTTAAGAAATTAAACAATTAAGTATTGTTAATTTAAAAGGAGGAATAGGAGTCGTCAAAAAGTACAGAAACAAGTTGAATTAAAATGCAAAAATATATTTTCAAGCCCAAACTAGAGATTCTACTAAAATTGATAAGTACTGTAAACATGGAGTCAAAATAGGGATTTATGGCTTTGAAAAATAATGTAGACACTATTTCCAGCCTATTTGGTTCACATTTTCAGAGTTCTTAGCTGCAGGCTTGAAAATATAAATTTTTGCATTTTAACTAAACTTGGTTCTGTATTTTTTATTATCCCTATCCTTCCTTTGAAATGATGAACCAGACAACTTCGTTTCAAATCTGAACCCATTGATTGTGGAGTAGCTCTGAATCCCTTACTAACTGGGTCCTCTAAAATGAAATGGCAATGCAGAAGGGAAAGCGTAAAACTAAATGGACAATTTTTATAATTAGAATGAAACATAATCATACTGTGTATATTTACTGTTTATTTTCATGAGATAGCCACTTTTAGTGGATTTTCTCTTCTAATCGTTCAATCTTAAAGCAAGTACCAAACATCCCTCAGTTCGCATGAAACTCCACATTTACCAAGAGTGGCTGGTCAATCTCAATTTTACATGGATCGAGCTCTAATCTTTGGTTATCATTTAAACAACTGATAAAGGACACCACTGTCGATGTTCTTATACAACATTTTATATTGAACTATAGTATTTTCGAATGGTAACGTATACTACTCTCTTTTACTGATAACATAGAAACAAAGACCAATACAACAAGAGCAATATAATGACTTTTCTAACCATTTGGTTATTTGAAACTTCCATATATTCAAAAATAATGAATGTAGAATAAACATTATAATACCACAAGAAGATAGAAATGCACAGTATTCATGAAATATGCTCTATCATTGGGTGGGTTCTTTTGGTAGAAATAATGCTAAGTTCAAGTAACAATAATGAATTAGTTTATTTATTTCTACTTTCACTTCTAGTTCTACGCCTAAGTGCAAAAACAAGGTTTAAACAGAAATTCAGAGACAAATGGTAAGTAATTCTAACGGCCATTAAAGGTAATTACAGAATTTCCTAGCTCAATAAAACTCTTACAGAACTTACTCGTTAATCAATCGACAAATTTCAGTGAATAACTTTTCTGATACTGAACCTACAAATTCACTAAGTTATCATTGATTATTCATGGTTTTTGCATTTCAACCCTACTCTTATTCCTCCATGCAAAATTTCTAGATGATTACATTATTATCATGATTAGCAAATACTTTGTCAAAAAATGAAATTACAGTATTGAAAAGATAGCTTACAATATTATATTCCAATACATATTCAATCTATCTGTAGACAATTTCAAGCACCATATTTGATAAGAATATTCACAATATTGTTGAATAATAATGTTTTTGTTTCTTGTCAGCCAGAATAATGTATCAGATATATTAATTTCGAATACAGACCTTATCGAACCTCTTGTGCGTGGCTATTAATTGCTAACCTGTTGAATTCAGTTTGCCTGAAAATATCTCATTGAACTCTAACTCAAACAAACTTTAAAACAAATTTGGATAAAATCAGATAACTAACATATCTGCTTGAGAATTTAACTCGAAGTTCAGCAAAGGTAGTGTATCGTATCGAAGAAGTTATTTGTACGTTAAATTGTTTGTTTGTTTTTGAATGTCGCGCAAAGCTACAGGAGAGCTATCTGCGCTAGCCATCCATAATTTAGTGGTGTAAGGCTAGAGGAAAGGAAGCTACTCATCACCACCCACCGCCAACTCTTGTGCTACTCTTTTACCAACGAATAGTGGGATTGACCGTCATATCATAACTTCCCCACGGCTGAAAAGGCGAACATGTTTGGTGTACGTTAAAATAAAAGTAAAAGATGTCGTATGGAATTGATAATCATGTATCGTAACTACAAGTAAGAAAATAAATTGTGAAGAATAGAAAATAATGAAAGTTTGTGAAGAACTAGTCAAGCAGAAATGGAACCAGTCAATGCTCCCCGCTTGTACAGCGGTATGCCTTCGGATTTACAACGCTAAAATCAGGGGTTCTGTTCCCCGCGGTGGGCTCAGCAGATAGCCCAATGTGGCTTTGCTATAAGAAAACACACACACACAAAACCAGTCAAAAATTAAAATATTATCCTAAAACAATTATATTAAAAAGAGCAAAGAAAACGAACAAATGATAATGAAAGGAGTTATCTGAAGATTTCAAACAACTGTGAATCATAATAATATTATTATCATAATCTAATACTGTGAGAAAAAATTAAAATAATAGCAGCTATATACGAATTTACTGTATCTTTTCACATTGAATACTACGCTACAGCTAATAATAATGGATATAAAACATTTTCTTAAGCGCCGACAAAAATTAATTAGAAACCATTAACAACGATATATTAAACAGACAATTTTTAACGCTAAATAAACAAGATGAAGACCGCATGATAATCAAACTTTTATACAGTTGTAGAGAAATAGGATTGGAGATGATAAACCATTTAATTTCTTGTGGTTGAGAACAATTTAGAAAAAAGCAAAACTAAAATTATTAGTAATCTAGTTAGCTGATTACACAGTTATTTTGTTTTATTAACAGGAATAATTACACATATATTAGAATACTGTTTGCTTGAAAATAATCAACGATGAATTTATTTAAAAAATAAACTTACAAAATACTTCATTCATATTTCCGAAAAAATTAAACTTGACACGAAATATATTATACAAAGATATATGTTGGAATAACATGTAAGTAAAAATTTCTCAACGCATTTAAGTTTTCATAACAGGTGAGAAAAGAAGGGATTTCTACGGTCATGCCCCCTGGAGTGCATTGATTATAATAAGAATCAGTATAGCTCTCAGAAAGAGAGTGTTGTTGGTTAAGCTAACGTATTTGATTTTGTGTAAGCATTGGTTTACTCTTAGTCTGATGACTGAGAATATGAAACTCCTTTGAGGTTTGATTGTTAATGGTGTGAATTTTTCTGCAAAACTCAGCCATGCCTGGATTGATGAGCGTGGCCGAGTTCGTAACAGAAACTCGTGAGGATTATAATTCACCGACAACATCGACTTTTGTTGGTAAAATGCCCCAATGTCGTCAAACGATAGGATCTTTAGAGGAGGTAAATTGTATTTGAGAATTCCATAATTTATGAAGTACTAAATTATAAAAACGCAAAATTTAGTGATTATGCAACAATTTAATTATGGATAACTGCTGTATAACGAGTAAAATTTACGTTATGTTTTCTTTTCTCCATTTTATAATTGTGAGTGTGCAGGATTTAGCTCATCAAATATTACTTGTTCAACGATGTAATACTACAAAACAGTTGACTTTCAGTTTTTTGCCCAGACCTATATAAAATTACAAACTTTTGACTGGTGCATCTCAAATTTTGGATTAAACGAAGCATGTCATACGTTATCAATAATTAATAACATAACTTTAAAGTTACTTAACTGTTAGCATTGAGTCACGACTGAGTGTTATTGCATATTGATTTCGAGAAAGATCAGTAATCTTTGATATTGAATACAGAAAAAAAGGTAAATTAATAACAAGATAAATGTTTTCAATATGCATCTTATTTTGATAAACTTGATTGAATATATCATTAAGTTTAATAATTTAAAATATTAATTATTACAAAATAAATAATTGTTTTTAACTTTTTACTATTGTGGGTTCCTACATGATGATATTCATAACTTATTACATTGATAAGTATGCAGTTCATTCAATAAATATTTATTAATAAGTAATATATTGAAGTTGTATGAATTTGAAATAGCTGTAATTGTGAATGTGAATAATCGGCTCCTACTGCTATTGCTTTCTAGTTATATATACCTGTTTATATTAAAAATGTTTTTACACTTTCAGTGATTTTATTTTTTAAACTAAAAATAAATATTTGTTTTGTGTTTATTAACAAAGCTTGTTACAATTATTCCTGTTTAGTATTTATTCTCTATTGCTTTAATGTATAGACATTTTTGTGTATATATTATTTATGTGTATATATATATATATATATATATATATATATGTATGTGTGTGTGTGTCATTTTGAACTAGCAGTCTTGATTGATTTGCTAAATAATCTCATTGTTATTCAAAAGACCCAAAGAAAATGTGTTGTTTTTAAATACACATTCACACATACTCACTGTATGCAGCAGGTGTATAAATTTTTTATACATAATGCCTATACAAATTCTAAACCAACACAAATATAGTTATGTAGTGAAATGAATTTTGATGAGGAAATCTCAGTTTTATGATATTTGTGAATTTTAGGGTAAAAGGTAATGAGTTTTGGTTATAAATATTAATAGAGAGCACAAGTTCTACCTACAAAAATATGTTTATTGTTCTACTTTATTTATTTAATGTTATGTGAGCAGATACTCAATACAAATGTACAAATCTGTGAATTCTAAGTAATTTGTTGGTTCAGTCTAAATGTTACATTACAACTACTTCCTTAAATTAATATAATTTCCAATTAGAGGAAGTAAACTACCTGTTAAGTTAAAAAAAAAAATCAATCTGGTATTAATTATAGCTAATTAAATACACTATTTGTATGTTCACATTTAAAAATGGTTACAATGCATTGATTCTTCAGTGGGTACCTGTACTGTTAACAATGCTTTTACCTCTAAATCTGATACTTGACAAGGTTCTGCCAGCTGAGGAGAATTAGGTTAGTCATAACTATACTGAGCTAACAATGTGAAATAATTTTTATAACACAAGTATAATACTGTAAAATGATGACATTTGACTTATTAACCATTCTAACAAATAATGCCATAAAAAGTAGTATTAAAGAAAAAATAGAATACGCTTGTGGAATATATAAACACTAGTTGTTAGTTTCAAACATGGTCATAAATTTAACGTCAATTGAGAAATTTCACAGCAGTATAAATCTATAAAAGCAGTAAAATATAAACTTCCCATGATGCTTCTTTCCAATGTCTTTAAAACTTCTATAAACAGCTCTAACTGTGTAACTTTAGAGGGGATGATGTCTAAGGTAAATTACTATGAAATATTACTGGTAAGTCAGATAGGGAGAGAGTACCAGTAGTAAGCAAAATGTTAATGTTTATGGAAAAACAATAAATAGTAATAAATAAGTTAAATAAATACCTGAATTGTACAATAAATAGGTTATATATTGGCATTCTAATTAAAATATAACCTTGTTAAATATAATAAGAAAAATAATGTAGTAAAATGTACATAACTGATCCAACTTTAATTAACTTTTGTCACTTGACAAAACCTTGGAAAAGGCAACAGGTGAAATAACAAATAAATTTAAATCCTTAATACCTGAAATGAAAACACAGTAAGATTCAAGAAAGTTCAATGATAATAATGAGACTTGGAAAATATTACAATAGTGGTAAATGTGACAGTTAAGGTTTCATCCAGGATATTTTTAAGTTTCAAAACTAAGACTGTTCTTAGACAAGATCTATATAACAATGAAAGACTTTCCGTGTTTTTATCTTAAAGCTTATATATATCTTAAATTCTCTCTGTGTTAAACTGTATAATATTTGATGTAATTTTCAATTTGTTAATAAAATCATCTCTTACTCTTGCATGAATACTAAAATTGAAATATTTGGAACAGTATCTTATAAAGTGTGATATTTTTCCATAATGCATTTATTAACTTACATTTTTAACATGAGACTTGTGTAAATTTATTCTTAAATACAAGTTTTCTGTTTCTTTAACATATATCTGCTCAAAACAAATACAAGATAATAAATAACATAATATGAATTAGAACTAAAGCTAGGGTTTATAAAAATTTTATCCCTTTTATGGCTTATAATATATTTATTGTATGTAACGTTAATGTAACCTTTTCTTCAAATGAAAAAAAAATTGTTCTTTTCAGAGAAAAATACTTTTGTCTGATTTCTTTGCTTTAATTTTTGGATTTATGACAGCATACAAAGTTTTGGATTATTTTCATTATAATATAATTTGTACTTGAGTGATAGAAATCTTACCTTTAGAAGGTATAATAGAGAGAGATTTTAACTGAGTTCAAATAAAAAAAGAAAGAAATGAGCAATAATTATAAATATAATATGAAAAAAGAAAAAAATATTTTTATTAACTCTAGATTTAGTTGTAATTCATACAATGTTATTTATATATTATATTTGTTGTAAGCAAATGTGTTAGAAAAATAGAAAACCTGTGTTTAAGAATAAATTTCCATCAATCTCATGTCAAAAATGTAAATAATTACCCATTAACTGTTAAACCCAGTGATGACTGTATTATAGAAAAAATATACTTTGCAAGAACCCTTTTTCTGAATATTTTAAATTTTGTTATCATGAAAAAATAAATTGTTGATGTAAGTTATTTTGTTAGTAAATTCAAAGAATATATATATAAAGCTTTTAGGTAAAAAAAGTAATTTTTTTCACAGTTAAGTAGGTCTTGTCAGAGAAGAGTTATTTTAGAAACTGAAAAGTGTCTGGGAAGAAATGAAATTATGCTTTTATTTGTTTTAAATTAGCAATGATAAAGGGTTTTCAATTAAAAAATTGATTTTTGTTTAATGTATATCATTTCAGTAAATGATATATTCATCTTAGGGATGTTAACAGAAAGTGATTTGTGTCGTTAATTTGAATCATGTTAAATAGGTATATGGATATTAAGTCTTCTATATATTTATGTATTAGTGGATAAGAGGCATCTTAAAAAGACCATATGGTTGTCTAACTCATTGTTTATTATAAGTAATGAACAATGTGTAAAACCAGATAGTAAATTATCCTGTTTCTTAAAAGAAAGGGTATGTGCAGTAAACAGTTTTCATATATGGTGATTCTACAGAGATATTTTAGGAGTATTTTGTCACATGTGAATGACATGATTAGCAATATCTGTGTGCTAGAAATTGCTTATCTCTTGTGCCTGTTTATGAGCAGAGCAGAACACATTTCCCTTGATGTATTGCATATAGGATAGTCTTGTGAAGTCTGTTTCAGTCTGTGTATCAGTATAGCATGGAATTGTTGCTTCAAAAGTTTAGTTCAGTCTTGAAACCTCTACTGTACAAATTATTTGATCCAAATGTGACAGGTAGATATTGTGTGCATGCCATGGATGATGGCCTCCCTTGTTAAAAGTTATTTGAACAACTACATCATTGGTTTGGGAGGAGTTTCACATTCTGCTTGTGATACTTGGATCAATTTACATGTCTAAATATCTTCTTTGAGGTCTAGCATTGCTTCGTGGAAAGTTTGGAGTATTTTGAACTGTAACTCACTTTAAAATAACGACTGGAATAATACTACTATAACTTTGTGATAACTAGAACCCATTAGAAATAAAAATGTATTTATTTTACTAATAAAACAGAGAACGTTTCAAGAAGGTTAAAATGTTCTCTGCTTTATTAGTAAGTGTTCATACCCATACCAGCCTTCTTGAGATATGTTAGTACAATAGTTTAATAATGTATTTACAAAACAGAAGGAATGACTGATCACCTCATTCTTGGTTTGTGTAACAATGAACTGAAGAGGGGATTTACATTGGTTTATAATAGTGTATTTGTTTTGTCATAGCTATAGTGTTATGAAGTTCTGTAAGGATTGATTATTTCTTTCATTATGCAGTACTTTTGCTATTTAAAGGCACAAATATTTTAACACAATTTAATCAAGAAACATTATGAACTGAAAAAAACATGCAAGATTGATTAAAATATATATATATATATATATATAAAGCTTATAATTGTTTTTGTTAGATCGTGTGAATATTTTATATTATTTAAATAAAATATTTTCCTTCACTATAATTTTGAGTGAACTAAAAGGTTTAGAATAATTTTGATTAGATACTTAATTGCATGTGTGTGTGTGTGTGTGTGTGTGTGCAATGCCAGCTCAACGCAGGTTCAAAGGGCTCTCAGAACTTACAGCTAAATTTTAGGGGATGCTAATATTATAAAAATGCTACCATGTGGTGAAAGGTGGTATGCAGAACTTAAATTAATATCTCATTTAAATACCAGAAAATTCAACCCTGTATTAGGTTCTATTTTATATATGTGAAAACCAAATCAAAGAAATATTTCTAACAATGTTTCTTGTTTTAAGAAGTTAACTCTGGCCAGTAGTGTGACAAGTAGCAAAAGATTGTTTTTGAGACTGAAGTTGATAAAAATATTTTTTAGTTCTATAATGAAATAAGAGAGATTAAACAGCCTTGCAGTAATTTTAGTAGAAAAGGAAAAGAAATTAATATGGACAAATTAAGGAAAAAATTGCCACAGTAAAAGCTTGTAAAGTTCCAGTTTCAAAAGACTAATCTTTGCTTTTTGTGTATTTTTCTACTTAGTTCAATTTTTGTACTCTGTATTCTGAATTTTAAAAAAATATTTAATATTTTGTCAATTACAGAAAACTGAATAAGAAATATAAATACAGAAAAAGGGACAAAATTTTATATTCTTGAACTTTTCAAATTTTTAACTTTAAGCCACCCATGTGTGTGTGATATTATTTTAACTTGTGTATATGTGTCTTTTGACCAATATTTTTCATTTAGTTTAAACAACAGCTTTCGAAATTATTTTATAGAATATTAAACTGTATGACTTTTTTTACTTCAATGAAAAGTTTTCCATACAAAAGGAAAACATGTTAGCATAACTTAGTAATATAGAATGTCTTACCAGTTCATGAAAAATGTTTCTTTATATTGTGTCAGTATGTATTTACAATTTCAAATGCATCACAACTTAGTAAGTTACTGCAGCGATTCTTATAGTTAGTGTTTTTGTAAACCAGTGCACATAGTTCCTAGCAATAGTTAGTGGTCACTTGGATGTATAAAGACTAGAGAAGAATATTGTGTAAAAATAATTTTGTGATTTCTAAAGTAAAAATATATTGCAGTAAAAATTATAATGCCTATGGATGTTAAATACATTAATATAGAAGTCTTATAATTATTTGTAAAATATATTACTGAACATCCAGGATACATTTATTTTTAAGACATTTCATTTATAAATATTCTGTTGTAGGATACACATTTTATCCTGTTAAACAGTGTGTTCTTTTAGCTTAAAATCATGCATGCAAGAGGTAATTTCTGTAAATAAATGTGACTTTATGTAAGTTATAAAGGATGTTTGAAATGATTAATTTACAACCCCAATAAATTAAGAAAGAACTGTTAAAACTCTTTCATTCATGGAACATTTAGACGATAAGTAATCTTGGAGCAAATGTTGAAAATAATTTTTATAGGTTGAATGTTTTAGACTATTCTTGTTTAATGAGTATTTTATTTTTAGGTAAAAGCTGTTTTGTGTTTCATTACAAATTCTAAAAAAATACATGAAAAACTTTCTATGGAATATCTTCACTGAATATATCAAATACCATAACGAGAATTCCCCTTTGTGTGTCAGGGTAATTTACTTGTTCATTAGCTGTCACAATATAGAAGTAAAACATACATGTATCTAAGGTAAAAATGAAAATTTATATCACATTATAGAGATGAAATCATATACTTTAATAAAATGTTTGAAACCACTTGTATAATTATTGTTTGTGTATGTATTCAGTTGACACTGCTTCCAAATTTTTTCTGTTCTCCTTTGATATGCAACAGACATTATTGGAGCATGTTTTGTTTATATATATATGTATCATCCTTCAATGACAGAAATGTGCATTTATTAATATACATGTGTAAAGAAAGATTTTGTTTAACTTTTTATTTTGTCTGCTGACGTAAAAAGACAAAATTGTGAGTTACTTATTTTCATTGTGTATGCCTTTCTTATCAGTTTTTAGGCTGAAATGAATGGTTTTACCACAAAAAATTAATCCAATGATACAGTTGAACATAGAATGTAATTAGATATTACTCAAGTGATCCTACACTTACATTGCTGTAGAATTATTTAATTTTAAATATTTAGAAATTTGGGAAAAAGATTCATTTCTGTCATTAACATTTTATGGTTAGCTAATGTTCAAAATGCTGCATATGTTCCAAACTTAACTTTTGTTTTTATGTTATAAACAAAGGATGGAAATATTTCTTCAAACAGTTCGCTCAGAGACGGTTCCAGGATGGAGCTATGTTTTCCTCCCCACTACTAATTTTTCTAAACCTCCCAAAACTTTTCAAGGCAATGTTTACCAAGTTTTTATATTTTACAGCTGTGAATATCAAAATATGAAGAGACAAATTTGAAAAATAAATAATGTAAGGTTTATTTTAGTGAGGCTTAACATTCAGAGTTTGGGGTTTAATTATCATTAACGATTTCATTTGCAGATTATATACGATAAAAAAAAGATGGCAAAAAGCGATAGTAGAAAGAAACCGATATTAGAAATCATTGAAACAAAAATCGTTTAAAAACAAAATTAAAATCTCAGAGTATCGATCACAATACAGATGTATTTTTCGGTAGGAAGAAAGTTCGTTCCTCCTTTTTAGTACATAGCTATTTATCTTTTGCACCCACATGTGGTATGTAAACCAAGTATGCCTTTATCATACGTAGGACGTCGTGAATGAGAATAGGCAACTTTCGCTTATTGTCGTACTGCAAGCACATTGATTATAATTCACGGATGTGCCAGTCGTATGTTACCTAAGACAATTTCTCATTAGCACGTGTGATAATCCCGCACTTTTTGCACATGCCATTCTACATCATTTATTCTGATTATAAAGTAGCAACTGTGTTTTACATGAAAATTTTGTGACTTAAATTTGCGCAAAGCTATCCACGGGCTATCTTCGTTAGCCGTTCCAGGTTTTCAACTGATAAGCTGCTAGTCAAAGGTGCCTATCCGCCAACATTTTAACTACTATAATATTAGTGGAATTTGACAGTTATTCTAGTTAAACACACCCCAAAGTGTGAGAAACAATTTTTGTGTGTGTGGTAACAGGACGTAAAGCATTTGCTCTCGGATTTATAATCCGGCATATGGGAAAAAGTAAAAATGTGTTTATGAATTTTTTTCATTGTAAGTCACGTGTAAAGTCATTAAGTTTAAGACTGGTTTAATATTGTTTAAATCACTCAGTCGTAATGTAATAACAATTCCAGTATAGTTTATGATTTTACAACCTTTCAGTACTACGTACATGATAATCCATTCGATGTTAACTTGTACCTATTAAATTTGTGTAACATGATTTTTATTTGCAAAACAAGCCAGGAAAGGAAATAAAACTAGTACAATCAATCTCATTATACAGTGACGTCGAGAAACAAACGCAAAATTAAAGAAGCCTTACTTATACAACAACTTAAACCCAAAATAAACCAATACAAAGGAACACTTTTATGCCTATATCAAATAATATAAAATTACATATTCAAACATCTAACACCGCCTTCTACATTCCGACACTCAGTTACACAACCCCTTCCAAGCAAGTGGTCAGCTTCCGGTCAGTTACCTCTCTTTCTTTGTGAACCTGACGATGACCGAAGAAGGTCGAAACGTTATTCGCTCTTCTACGTAAAATATTTTCTCAACCCAAACGAGCCGATTTTACATATATACAATCTCATTATTCATGTAATTATTGAAAGAACAAGTTGTCGGTATCTTTTGTTTCCAAGATGGTTCTCATTGTATTAGGAATTAAATTTAAGTAATATATTTATAATATGACAATGAAAAAAGAATCGCGAATTTCATACGCTCATTTCAAATAAATTTCGTATGTTTGAATATAATGTAGTTGATAATCTCATTTCTCAGACATATGCTATGCATAAACTTCTAGATAAAAGTTGATTTAATAGCATCATGCGTGAAGTAGCTCTAAAAAATATAACCCTGCTAGCCAAAATCTTAAGGCCATTGAACATAAAGAAAAAATATGCATTTTGCGTTGTTAGACTCAACCACTTATGTGAGTAGAGTTTCGAAAGATGAAAATAAGAAAAGGGAAAATAAAAATAAAAAACTTTTTAGCATTTAATAGGGAAAATATAAACACTACGAAATCAGCTTAAATATTAGCTGGTCAAAAGTTTAAGACCATACCAAAAAAATGTCCTAAACAGGGTAGGAAATGCCCAACGAGAGGTCTCAGTAGTTGGAATGTTATTTCGAGTGGTGAAGATGGCTTCACGAAGATCAAGCACTGTTTGGAATTGAGGTTCATTTCTACAGACTTCCCTTGCCATCCACCCTCAAACGTTTTCAATGGGGTTCAGTTCGGGCGAACACGCTGGATGGTCTAAAAGAATCACGTTATTCGCCATGAAAAAGACCTTTGTCCTGCGGACATTGTGGATTGCAACGTTGTTCTACTGAAAGATCCAGCCATTTCCACACAAGCGAGGGCCTTCAGTCAATAAGGATGCTCTCTCCAACATGCCATTGTAGCCAGCTGCTGCTTAACGCCCCTGTATAACCCGAAGTTCCATTGTTCCATAGAAGGAGAAAGCACTCCAGATCATGATGGAACTTGATCAATATGGTTTTAAACTTTTGACCAGCTGGTATTTAGGCTAATTTCATAGTGTTCACATTTTCCCTATTAAATGCTAAAAAATTATTTTCTTTTTTTTTATTTTCATCTTTTGAAGCTCTATTCAAATAAGTGGTTGAGTTTAATAACGTAAAATGCATTTTTTTTAATGTTCATTGGCCTTAAGATATTGGCCAGTGTGTATTGTTGAACACGTTATATAAAAGTGCTGGTTATTTCGAGCACTCGGCATTTGTTATTTTTGAAGAATAGATAATTAAATCGCTGTCCTCATAATGACTAAGTATAGCTATAAAGACTCGTATAAATTATAAACATATTTAAGTTGGTTAAGAAACGTTTCTTTCACTATTCAATTATTATTTTTTCAGATATACAGAAATTCTTCGATTTATCTTATCCTCGAAAGCAAAACTGTCAGACGTAATTTTTTCAGCTTTGTAATAAAAGTTTAAATAATAGGTTTAAACAAAATAACGTTTGGAAATGATGTGTTACTGTTACAACAGTGTTTTACAATGCAGGTGTCATTTTAAATCTCATAACTAACTTAAGTTTGCCCAATAGTACTGTTTGGAAAAAAACAAAAAACCTTTTGGATACGAAGAAAAGCCCGTTACCATGGATTACCTAAATATTCATTTTTGGTATATGTTTTCCACAAACTTATTCGTATTGTAGTCAGATTGGTCTGTGCTAAACTTTAACATTTCGTAAACTTGGATTTTTTGACGAGAAGTATTGAAACTTGGAATCAAACAGATGACATACATTGAACAGCCTTCATTGAGATGTCAGCTAGATTTGCGTGAGTAAATTATCGTCGAAGTAGCAATATCTGGAACCCATAAGTACTTGTGCACTTAAGAAGCAATTTTAAAATCTAATAATAGATGTCAGCTATTTTAACAGACATTTTAAAGAGGAAATGTGCCTGGCATGTTTTAGTTGGTCATCACACGGTCTCGCCCTCTCCTTGTTTTTTTTTTATTTAATATTCGGTCTGCACACATCGATAAGAGCAGGAAGACGATTTAACGAACTGCTGAAGCGATGTTATTACTCCGCGTTGATTTTTGTTGCGCAAGAAGTTTGCCCGAAAATTTGTGAGAAATGGTGTAATTAAAATTGTCTGGTAGATTGTTATTTATGTACAATAATTAAATATTTGTTGATTTGGTCGGTTGCAGCCCTTACACTTTTTCATATCACCAAAGTACTGTAAATGGATTAAATTAAGGTTACCCAAATGTAGTACCTGATATTTCTTTCGAATTGGCTGGAAATATTAGGTCAGTGACTTTATATATTTAACGCCTTTACTGTTTCTCTGTATCATATACCCCATAAGCCAAGCTTGCATAGTGTGAAATTAGTAACACCCACTGGAGATAAAGGTTGCTTGGTGCCAGAAGAAATTTTAGTGTCTGGTGTCTCTCCTCTCAGATTATACTTGTTTTTAACCCTGAACATGTACTTAGAAGATATGAATAATTTCACTTTCACCATGCACAAGCAATAACTGCAACTACACATTACTTGTAAAACTGTGACACAGGTCTCGTATAATTAATAACTTTTTATCACCGTTTTTCCATAAAATTAGCAGATAAGGCTAAAGGAAATGAAACAAGAATATTTGTACTAAAATTATTTAACTAACAAAATTAACGTGGGTTATATTCATTTTATGTACATGTAGTTAGAAATGCAATGACTGAGATTCAGTGACTGACTTAATATGCAGTATGTTAAGTTGGATCTCTAACAACTGATAATACAAATATTATCTCTGTTGATATGTGTGTATCATAAGAATATCTTATGGTAAACTATGGTATTCACAGAAAGTTTTCTGTAAAATCATTTACACCATCATTAATCATTCTGTAGAAGTTAATACTGAATATAATTCAATCTTGAGCATTGACATATCTGTTTCTAAATACAGAATTTGTGTGTAATCCAAAAAACATAGCTTTCTGAAAGCTATGTGTCTACATGAACTTATAAAACCATATTCTGTAGAATAGCATGTTGTGTCAAGTATCATGTTTAACCTCGTGTCTGACATAAAATGCACAAATCAAAGTAAATTCTGGCATACTAACATTTTGAAAACACCACATGGTATTTCCTTTAAAGGATCATGCATTAGTTTAACCCCTTCTCATCCTACACATCATCATCTACCTCTTATTTATCGTCTTTATTAATAGATTGACATTCAGTGCTGGTGTCGTGACATATGTCAATGCAGTAACATACCAGTTTGCAAGGTAAGCAGTTTCTCATACACATACATTAGCTTTACTGGCAGTTGTCGATTGAGATAAATGACACGACTCTAGCACTGCTCAGGAGTTTGATATTGGCTTGTCCAGTCACGAGTTTAATATTGGCTTGTCCAGTCACTTACAAAGGTATCATCTATAATCTTCTATTCTTGACCATCTGGGTTTGTTTGAGTAGATGTTTCAGCAGTTGCCCTTTTACGTATTGCTGCCTGATAGTTTGATAGAAGTATATGTCTGTGTTGTGTCCAGATTTTCCATACAAACTGCAGCTAGTTTTTTTACTTTCTTTATATTTGTCATCAGGAGAATATTTCTAAACTTCTGTATGTTTCTGTATTAACTCGCATTTATATAGATTAATTCTAGTGTTGTCTTTTGCCTGCAAAATATTTAACAGTGTCAGAGCCTATTGAAATATATTGTCCAGATAAAGTGTTGTGATTACTATTTCTTACATATATTTAGAACACATACTCAATGTATTTGGGCAGTGATTCTAATACACATGTCTAGCTGAACCTGTGATTGATAATATAGTTTTTAAATAATCAAAAATACATAAATCATATCTCGTGATGGTAAAATTGAAAGAAGAAAAAAATTGTATATATAAAACACAATAAGGTACATTCCATATCTGTGGATGTCAATGTCCTTTATATGGATTTCTGCACCTCGTGAGGGAACCTTCCTGGGAAGGTTCTACCTGTACACTTTAATTTCTCCTGTTTTAAGTGTAGAGTGACTTGTGAAGAGAAAATCTTGTTGATTTAAGGGATCCTTGGTTCTGTGGTTGGGTTATTTTAACATACCTTTTGGGCTTTAAATTCTTGTATACAGGAGATACTGAGGTAGCTTCTCTAGGGTCAGTTAGGTGGTAACTTGTAGTCAAGGTAAGCCAAATAGTAGTATTAGACATCCTCAATGAGATTTATGGGTATTCTGTCTGGTATTGTCACTGTTGTAACATCTTCAGTGTGTTTGGATTTTGATAGTGTATCATGCTTTCTTGTAAACTTTATGGTGGGCCTGGTAAGTGATCATTTATTTTATTTTTTTCTTTTCTCATGGATTGTGAAAACCATGTAATGAAACAAACACATATCAAGGTCTCTATCATCCTTACAACTATGCCTTGCTTTTTTCTTTTTGTTTGATTCTTTATTCATTATCAGGGAAAACTTTGATTAAATTGTCACCTTTTTCATCTACAAGTGCTTAGAGGGGCTTGCTGTCTCTCCTTGATCTGTTACAAAACTTTATTCAGGAGATATTCTAATTAAAATATCCATGTCAAAAGACAGCTGTTCTTTTGGAAGATTACAATTGAGGTCATAACACCCTAACCTCTAGGGGAATAATTACTGACTCGATCTTAACAGTATTTCAGAAAAGAAAATTTCTTTTTGTAAGATAGAGAAATCTAAACAATCTAGTTATTAATACTTACCTTCTTGTCAAAGTGAGACTAGGATAAATGAATTATTGGATATAACCATATATTTAAAATATACTTTGTTTCAGTTGGTAGAATTTTGGTCATTCAAAAACTTGTCATGGTTATATTTTACCTGCTGTGACTCTGACTTGTGTGAACTCCCAGAGCACAAACCCCTTTTTACTCCTATCTTGTCTTCAGTGGAAGGATGAGAAAGAAGTAAAACATTTTAAGAACTTTGTGCAGCACTCAGGAGTAATTTAGTCCAGACCAACTGGTCTCAAAGTGCAAGACTGTTATAAAGTTTTACACTTTCTCTTTGGGGTCATAGTCATAAATCACAGATGCATTGCCCATTTCATCATCGGTAAATTCTTTTGAGGTTGATTGAATTGAATTTCTAAAGATAAATCAAAAAGAGAAAATATAGCCCACACAAAGGCTTCCTTCTAGGTTAGGACCCTAGGTAAAAATAGCTGCAGTGACACAGTGGAATTGTTGAAGCTTTTATGCTATGATATCAAGGCCTTCATCAACTCTTCAAAGGAGACTTTTTTTGAAAATTGCCAATACTGTTTGTTTCAGCAGTTTTTCTCATAAAGAAGTTATAAATTGGATGGATTCTTAGGAAAGTAGTCTTAATAGTTGTATCATCTCTCTGTGCTTTTCATATCTGTCTCTGTGGGAGGAAATTCAATTACACAAACACTGATGACTTTATTCAGCAGTTCCATTACCATTCATTATCATCAGGACACTAATGGGTACTGCTATCTGGGGTTATTGAGATATGTGATAGTAGTATTTGATCTGTGGAACTTGTGCTCTTATATCTCAAACTTTCTATTTTAAATACTGGAAAATATTGCTGTCTCTATGCTCTGGGTTAGACATTTAGTCCCAGTCATCTGGCTATTTGCAAATATTGCCCCCTTCCCTTTTCTTGGTAAGTAGACAATGATCCACAAGGCAGTGATAATTTTGTTATTTCATGGGAAGTTGGCTACAACCAGTGTAACTAGATTGATATACCACAGTGCAAGCTAAAGAAGGAGAAATAGACCTCATTCACCCTCTTTTGGAGTTTAATTCTGATATTAACTTACCATATATTAATGACTTCATGAAGGAATTAACCAATAATGTTTGGGTGCCTTCCCAGTGGTTCAGTAGTAAGTTGGAAGCTTTTAAGTGCTGAAACTCGGTTTCAGTAATTATGGTGGACAATACACAGATAACACATTGTGTAGATTTGTGCTTGACAAGAATAAACTTATTGCTTGGGTGGGTGTCCTTACTATTCTTAAAACCTTTATGCTTCCTATGGTGTTCTCATCTGTGGTAAACATTTGACAGCCACAGTTATGGAAAGTTCTAAACTATTCCACTTTTATCAGTTGCATGACATTTCAGAAGACTTAATCCCATGCCCACCGAGTCAGTCATCAAAGCTAGAATGAGTCTTGAATCAAATTCACTTCCTACATTTCTTCCTCTGCCTGTTCCAGTGTAGCTTGAGACAACATTTGAAAAGTGAATAGGAAGTATACATCTCACCTCTTTTAAATCTTGCAACTCAATGCCAAAGAAGCTGCTGATGTACAAGGTATTGTCAACATTGTTGGAACTGTTTTCTTGGCCATTTAAGATTTGTGTTGTAAGGATAATATCTCCTCTTTCACCCAATCTGTCTTTACAATTGTAACCATCTGTTCACTTTAGTAGAACTTAAATTTTCTTTACATGAATCTGTCAGTGCATCAGTTAGACCAGCAGACATCCATTATAAGATACTGTACTATTTCTCTCCTCTTTCTTACAATCTTTGGTTCTTTTTAAACCATTATTGTAAAAAGGAGTTTTCTGATTTATGATATCAGGCAATTTTCATCCCTTTTCCTAAGCTTGTAAAGCATTCCAAGATGCCTTCTAATTATAGGCTTTTGCTTTGAATATCTATTTGTATAAAGTTCTGGAGAGGATGGTTAATTCTTGTGTTATTTTGTTCTTTGAATTTAACAACCTCCTTCCAATACTCAATGTAATTTCCACTGTAGACTCTACATTTAGAAACATCAACCAGGGAAGCTAGTATAAGGCTTTTGATACCACCTGTAGGTTTGTTATGTAACAGAACCTTTATTAGTGTGGTTTGTGTAGTAATTCATCCATCTTTATTTGTAATGTTTTAGCAGGAACTTCATTCTAGGTCTGTGTGAACTGATCCTTCCCACTGAAGCTTGGAGTATGTAAAGGCTATTTCTTCAAGTTTTTTTTAATTTTTTAAAGCAGTAAGATCAGTGTTATCACTGAACAGCTATCCTTTACAGTTGTAGACATTCTGTATGTTCATGACTTTTACATTTTCTGTTGGTCATGAAATATGAAATATTTTGAGCAGCAATACCAAAATGCCCTCAATAAATTGTCAGTAGACCACTGCAAACAATTTAAACTTTTCCTCAACTAAAACTATTTACATGCATTTATGACTTCATGTTTGATTGCACCTTAACCTCTAGCTCTATGTGGAAAGTGTACAAATTTTTGTAGTGGCTGAAAAACAGTTCCTGAGATCTCCCTTTGATGATAACTTTTATTTCACACATTAAGGAACTTCAATACCTTCTCTTCCATCTCTTGGAGAAAAGATAGATATGTAATCAATAATTATTGCATTCACATTTAATCCAAAGTGGACTATAAATCTCTTGTCTAGGCCTCAGCCTGTGTCTTGCATTTAAGATGGACCCTCTGCATCTTCAGGGGCTATGACTTTGCACAGCAGCTTTTTGCACTTCTGTGGTCAATATTTATTACATAGCCCTATGAACTTCTAGTGCTCCTGGTCAGTTGTGTATTCCAATAAATACTCATTTGTACATTAAAAATAACTCAGAAATAAAAATTGTTTATATGAAAAACACTTAACATTCACCCATACTTGTATTATTCATGTACGAGTATATTTGTAAACTTGAAAGAAACGAAAACCCAATTTGGCACTAAACTAAAAAAATATGGGAGATTCTCGTCCTAAACAGATTAATGTGTTAAAGTGATTTGTAGGGTTTGATATAGTCTTTAAATGTACATTGTAAATTGTTTACATTTTATTACAATATGAAAGCCTACTATATTTTTTTGGTTAATTCTCCAAAGCTCATGATTCATCAGATCTATAGCATATTGCAGAGGAATTCGTAAGTCAAATAATATATTAAGTATCTAATCACTTTATGGATTATTTTTTATCATTTTTCACTGAAATTACAAGTTTTAGTGAGGAAAAGTAAAATTTATAAATGAGTTATATAATGATTACTAGCTGGCAGTTATCTGTAGTTTGGGGGTTACTGTTGAACTGAAGTTATACCAGTCTAATTTTATTGATCAACATAAATAAAGCACTATTGATTCTGTAATGGAGTTACTTTGGGTGGTCCTTAATTTGATATTAATATACAAATAAGGAGATCAAGGACTTAATAAACACAGCACAACAATGCCCTGTGGTAGGTTTTATACAATGGAAAAAATTGCTGAGAACTGAAAATATTCAAATTTTTAACATTGCAGTTTATTTGAGAACTAAATACTTATTATGCCAAAACTTTGTCCACTTCCTTTTACAAGTTTTTGTAACTGTTGTACAGTCTTCTGCTAAGCTCCAATCTTTTTTATGGCATCAAACCTGGCAGCATGTCTTCATGTTTCAGTAAGCTGTGTTTTTTACAAGAAGATGATCTGCTACTTCTGCTTTTGTACTCCATATTCAGGCAAAGGTAAGGGAGTTGAATCTGATGACTAGACATCCCATCATGGCTTGTTGGTGTCCCTTACTGTTATCTTTTGCTGAGCCAAGTGAAGGTGTCTGATACTTCCAACTGAAAGTAGTAACTTCAGTTTAAGAGCCTCTTTTGAGGTCATCCTTCTGTTCCTATTTTTACAGGTGGCTTGAAATCAGCTGACTGTTACCTCAGCCAAAGTGTTTGCTACACCTTTGTTGCTCTTTGCAAGAGCCCATCTTCAAAATCTATGTTCACTCCTACTTTGTGTGCCATCTCAGTTGCTGTAGATCATACAGAAGCTAAGCATTATGCCAATTGTTCCACCACCTGTACAGATTCACTTTGCTCATTGAGGGCCATGGAGTAGTTTTAATATCCAGTTCTTGGATATTAAAAAATAAGTGGTCCATTTTATTATTATTATCTCTCATAAATGTGTTTTTTCTGGAATCATGTCTATGTTGATATTTGGAGAGTTTTCTGACACTGAAAAACTGATAATGTTACACTTTGATTTTTTCATACTTGTATTTCAAGCTTTTCAAGGTTTCGTGACAGTTAGTAGGCAATGTGGAATGAGCAATGACACAACAAATTTCTGCAGCTAAAAAAATCTGTGGGAAATTCTCCATCTAGTCTGTGCAGGAATTGCTGGCAGAAAAGTGTCCTCTCACAGTTTTATATCAATCCATTACTTTCATGCTGTAATGGTTGTAATGTTTGACTGGCAGTATGTGGTTTACAGCTTGGAATCCTATCACCAAACATACTTGCCCTTTCAGCAGTGGGGGCATTATAATGTGATGGTCATCCCATTGTTCAGTTGCTTAGAGTAACCCAAGAGACAGCTGTAAGTGGTGTTGAGTAGCTGCCTTTCCACTTGCTTATCACTTTTAATATGGGACATCTAGTACAGATGGCCTTTGAGTAGTTTTACCCAAAATTTGGCAAATAAAAAGAAAAGTGATGTTTAGTATATTACTTGGCTATTATAAATTGTTAATGTAATTTGTGATACCAACATATTTGAGTCAAAAGTAAACTTTGTGCTTTTCTATGATGACATCACTTTGAAAGTGTTTTTACCTTTGATATTGAGTTGATCCTGGACAATGTGACAAGCAGTGATGACACAGTTAAGATTGACTATATTTTTAGCATTTTACAGGCTTTTTTAAATTTAAATTTTGATCCTTTTTCTTACAAAAATATATTGTACTTTTATTTTATTTGCCTTTCTGTTTTTTTACTTTCTTTTGATCAGTTACTATTATTAAAAATATGTTTGGCTAAAGTGACTTAATCCTCAGATAGCAACAACCAAAGGAATGTTGTATGATATTGAATTTTTAAACTCAAGAAATAATTGTGATTTATTTAAATATCTGCTGTGATTTGGCCTACTGCTAGTACAGCGGTATGTCTACAGATTTACAATGCTAAAATCAGGGGTTCGATTCCCCTCAGTGGGCTCAACAGATAGCCCAATGCGGCTTTGCTATAAGAAAACACACATACATACTTCTGTGATAATTAAATTACATATTTGGTTAAGAGATGATAAAATGTTTTAGTTTGGTTTAATGGTCTAACATTTCAAGCATTCTAAGTAATGTGGTATTCAAAACGTTATATCAGAGATTCCCCTGCCCTTTTGATGAGATCCATTCAAATTTCTTCATTAACTTGCAATATAACAGGATGGAAACAAGTATGTTCTAAAAACGGAGACACGTAGCCTTGTAGCCTTCTGGTACCATGGCAATTTTTGCCAAATCAGAAACGATGTCTTTGGTAATTGAGTTTATCTATGCATAGATTGAATATTTCCCGAAAATGTTAACTTCTAAATTTACTTTTGACATTAAAAGTGGGAAAAAAAATACAACACGAAAAAACAACTAGTTTCTCGTAGCCATACTCGTCGTTTTCTGTGAGTTGAGTTGATGGGCGAATTAACGTTGAAAACTAGACTTTATATAAATCATAATTTGTTCTAACATTAACCACTAAGCCTGACGTGTAACTTCATACACATTTCTATAAGAATTCAAGCTTTTAAAACATGCACAAATTGAAGTATACGCCAAGTGCAACCTTACTTGCTTGGAATCTTCAAGGTCGTCAACATTCTAGACAACAGATGGGAAGTGTAACGTTTGATCTTCTACAGATAGAGTACATGTACATCTGCTTGAAGCTTACAGGTGGAAGAACTAAAGGCTTTTCCCTCCATTGAGATTTCATAACCTCCATCTCAAAAAGACAAAAAAGAAATGGTCACAATGGAAGTCTTATCAAAATGTTTTCAATTCGAAAGCTTTAAAAACCGATGGCACGTTGAAGCTCGACACTATAAACAACAATTTCAAACAAAATATAATTATTTTTGTCGTTATTCGTGTGGTAAAAGACACCTATTTCAAACTATACCATCCCCAAGATGAAAACCGGAGTATGAATCTAGCTGTAAAGTCTTAACAGTCTCAATAATTTTTTTTTCTCTCTGAAGAGTAGAGAGGAATACGTTTAAACAAGATACACATCATGAAACGGAAAAAAAAAATTCTTGTTAATCCCCCACACACACACAATTAGATTTGGAGTTTAACGCAATGGAAGGATTTTCTTACCACCTATAAGCATATTACTTTGATTATTTTTTACAGTAAAAATATTGTTTTCCTATGGATTAAATCATATATTTGAATAAAGAAAAATGTATTATATAATAGCAAATTAATTAACTTTTTATAACATTAACAAGCAGACAGTAGTTGATTTGTTTGTTTGAAAATTTTCATACATAGCGATAGTAAGATCTGTTTGTGCATTCCTTGTTTTGAACTGATCGACTAAAAGGAAGGCAGCTTGCCATCAACAGTCATCTGCAACTTCTGATTTCTTCTTGTTTCCCCAAATATTACGATTTGACCATCGCTTTCATTGGGAACCCAAGGCCTCAAGGTACGGGTCCTGGCATAGGCTGGTGGCTACGTTGCTGTATTGCAGTCTGCGGGTTCGCGGGTTCAGCTCTCCAACCCATCAAACATGATCTCCCTTTCAGTTTTGGGAGCGTTATAATGTTACTGTTAATCATACTATTTGTTGGGAAAGAGTAGCCCAAAAGTTGGTGGTGGATGGTGATGACTAGCTGCCTTACCTGCTAAATTAAGAACGGCTATCGCAGGTTGTCCTCGTATGGCTTTGTGCGAAATTCATAACAAACCAAACCCAAAATAAGGAGCGTGTTTTTGCGGCAATGTCCTGTGGACCATGAACCTTCATGTGTATGAACGAAGCACTCTAACCGCTAGACCATTAAAGTGATTGAATTTTACAGCATCTATAGCGATTGACCAGGTTGATTCTTTTGGGCTTTAGATTAATGGTAGTTTTTTTTTTGTAAGGTTGTTTTTGAGCCATGGCATTATGTTCAGTGGTCTGTGATAAGAATTTTTTCGAAGAGGCTAAATGTACTGTTGTGCAGGATGAGTTAAGAGAACGTATATGAATGTACGTTTTTATAGCCAGTTGGCTATATTTTGACATAACGAATGATCTTTATACTTAAGTCAACTTGTTTAGGATTTTATGTGTGTGTATGGGTGTAAGATAAGTTATATTGATAATATAAATTGTATGAACCGTCCATAATTATTAGCCCGGCATGGCCAGGTGGTTAGGGCACTCGTCTCGTAATCTGAGGTTTGCGTGTTCGAATCCTCGTCGCAATATTGTGACACTCAATCCCCACTATTCGTTGGTAAAAGGGTAGCCCAAGAGTTGGCGGTGATGACTATCTGCCTTCCCTCTAATCTTGCACTGCTGATTAGATAGCTCTCGTGTAGCTTTGCACGAAATTCAAAAACAAACCATAATTTTCAAGACGAAGTGATTTCCTTGTATAGATTTGAATGCATAGCTACCAAATATTACACACCGAATTTAACTTTTTTTATTCAGTGTCTCAATTGCAAATTATAAATAATTTTGATTAGTATTAAAATTTTCTCAACAAATGGCAATATTCATATGTATATGTAGTTATAAGAAAAATTGAAAGACTAGTCGAGGCACTATCTACACAGTATCATTATTTTAGCGATTGTTTTGTCACTAAAGCTATATTTAAACAGAAAAAAAAAGTTTCAAAAACTCGCTTTGTTTCTCAATGTTACTGTTATTCATACCTTTGCATTGATAAGAAAATGTAGGTAGTCATGAAACTGATTTTGTTATCAAGCCGGGCGTGGCTCAGTGATTAGCTTGCCGGAATGCGAAACTCTATCATTCAAATTTGTTCGGTACATTGAGGCCATGAGTGCATTATAAGAGTGACGGTCAAATCCCACTTTTCAAATACTCCAAGAGTTTCCATCGAATGCTTTGACTAGTTGCTTCTCTCTGTTCTATCAGTTTAAAACTACGGAAGTCTGTCACAAATACCCTTTATATGGCTTTGCACGGACTTCCGAAACGGTTTTTTTTTTCCCCACCAGGTCTTTAGTCATTCAAGAAGCCTGTACTCACTTGGCTGTATCAGTTGTATCCACCTGGTGTGTGGATCACACCCAACTGAAGAAGTGGCATGGTGCAGGAGATCTGTACAAGATATTATAAACGGAAAATCAACTTTCTTTTCGATATGTATGATGAAGAGGTTTCCGATTTAAGTAATAATTGGTTGTACGATGTAGTACTAAGCCTTTGAACTGACTTTGGTATTATATATGCACAATTCTTTTATTTTTGGTATAAATACAATTTTATTTCTCTTCATATGGTGGAGAAGCCTTCCTCCTTCGTTCAACAACCAGATTAATTCAGAAACACGAGAGCACCTTCAGTTCATTTTGTGTGTTAAATAAATAGTTTTTTGTTTTTTTTATGTTTGTTCTAAACCTTTTTATTTTGCTATCCGTTTTCATTTATTTTTTGCTCTTACCAAACAAATAATTTCGAACCTTTCCCCATATTGCGGTACTTAATACTTACCTATTGGCTCCATTTTTATCTGGCTATTACAACGATAACTTTCATCCTTTGGTAAACTTTGGATATAATGGTGGGTGATATAAAATACGCGGTCTAGCTAACTAATGAAGTAATATTTGTTGTAAAATTCTTATTTATAAGTGTAACCAATTTTGATTTAATTCGTTTTAGTCGCACGTTAAATTCATTTTTGGCCACACCCTTTTTCACACCTAAAGTAGTTTTAATAAGATATGACATTTTGTCAGTACGCACTGAAAAACCACAAGTAAGAAAGTGACAATTGATAGTACCAAACATTAGCTTTGGGATCACAATCTATTGTTTGGAACAAACTTACACTTGACAAAACCAAACAGATTCTTTATCTCTCTCTCTCTCATTATATATATGGTGGTTGTTTTCTTTTCTAAAACAGTGTTAATAGCATCCCTTATCCCTTATATACTAACGCCATGGAATTTAGATTAACAGTTTCTTGTCATTACCCTTATACAATCGGTACAACCATATCAAGTTCATTATATATGCTACTTGCTTAAGCTAATATGATGTGACGCTAAACGCTTTTTAATTAGGATAATGTCGTAATATGTAGTAAATTTGTGGTGAAGAGTTAGCAATGAATAAGTAATTATAGTAGCCCATCTATGCGATTCATTTGAAAACGTGGGCTAAGAACTGCAAATCTGTATTCTCCCACAACTCGTCCCTAAGACGTGCCCAGCAGCGGTCAGTTGTTAGCTCTCTTTGTTAACCTGAATATGTCTTAAGAAGGTCGAAATGTTGTTCTGTACTTTATTTTAATTAAAGTTTTAATACCTATACCAGAAGTCTTTACAATATATGAAAATCTAGTTTTCTTGGCCTAACCAATACTTGTGCATACGCACGCCCTTTCACCTTTTAGTTTAGGTGCTCTAAATCAACCGTTTTTAATCCAAATGACAAACCACTAGAAACGATTTACTTTTTTAACTCCTATATTCAGCTGTAATAAAAATATTAAACTAACAGCTCGTGTGAATTTTCGCGTAGGCGTGCGCAAATATTTGTCAAATTTAAGCAATTTCTGTTGAATAACTCTGCACATGTGACTTGCATTCACATCAAATGAGACTCGTAATTATAAATTGTAAAGAACTGTCAGTGTATCGTTTAAAAATAATCCATAAAAGTTAAGTATGTTTTCATATAAAATAAAAGTTCCGAACTGTTAGCGCGAAGAAGAAAAGAACAAACTCAATTCAAATTGTAGGTATTATATATCAGGTATTTTTTAATGTATTGCCTTAAAGTTTGGTATATGAAGTAAGGGTCCAATAGAGCACATACACCGAAAATATATTTTAGTTTGGTGTACTACAATCAGAGCTTCAGAAAGTGGAAAACAGCTAAACTTTCACTCCTTTTAATAATACAGTGTGTCCTGCTGGTTGTTTTTGCTGTTATTATTTTATTTATTTAGCAGTAACAACGCGCAAATCACGAAACCTTAGATCCACGGTCTGTCACGCTGACTGCTCTTGGGTCTTTTATAGGTGGGTGGACGACCTGATTAGCTGAAATTAGGGATTATTATGTTTTACAGCAATTACACCTACCTTTCGGTGTATTAGAAATAAAATCTCTCGAATGTTTTTGAAAACATGAACTTGGTTTCGTTTGTATATGAAGGTCTTAAATTTAAAATATATAACTTGCATTAAATATTGTGTAGTCAAGCTGCTTGAAGCCGTTTGTTGAATGTTACGGTAACTTAACACTTAAACATGTTTGTGTGTGTGTTTGTTTTGAATTTCGCGCAAAACTACTCGAGGGCTATCTGCGCTAGCCGTCCCTAATTTAGCAGTGTAAGACTAGAGGGAAGGCAACTAGCCATCACCACCTACCGCCAACTCTTGGGCTACTATTTTACCAACTAATAGTGGTATTGATCGTCACATTATATCGCCCCCACGGCTGAAAGGGCGAGCATGTTTGGTGCGATGGGGATTCGAACCCGTGACTCTCGTATTACGAGTCGAATGCCTTAACACACTTGGCCATGCTGGGCCCACTTTAACTTAGAGGTGTTCTAGTATTTTTTTAATGATTGATTTAGACGTTATGAAAGTATTTTTCTCATATCATACATTATGTCGTGTATAACTGTAATGAAGGTTGTCAAGTCCGCCTTTCTTTGGAATGTCGAACTGAGAAATACGAGACAGAAGAATATACGTTCTTTTACTTTGCAGCTTATACGTCAAAGCCATAATATTTTTCATGGTTTCAGCTAGTACACGGTGTCATTATCTACCATGTGCATCAATGCTTTAGCATCACAATGAACATTCATGGGTTTTGGTTGTGTTAAATAGTTGTAGCTCAACTGTGTGTGTGTGACATACCTCGTATTAATCGTTTATTTATCGTTACAATCTGTTTCCTGCTATACGAAGCTTACAAAAAGAATGTGAAAGTTAGGATTGTGTTTAAATAGTATGAACATTTGTATAGAGTGGCTTTTGATTCGATTTTTGTTGTTTTTTTTTTGTTTGAGTTGTTAATATATTCGTTAATTCACATGAACGTGTAAAGCAACTTTAAGATGAAGAAATGAGCTGAATGCGGCACAGTTGGTGGGTAGCTGGCCGTACTGCAAATCCTAGGTTCCGTGGTACGGGCTTTGTTATCGCTGTAAAAAAATTGCGCTCCGCGTGTTGAGGACGTGGCTTTGTTAAAAAAGCGGTTATCAAATCCCATTATTCGATTTGAGAAGTCCACGAGTTGTAGGTGGGTGGTGTTAACTTGCTGCTTTTTATCTAGTTTATCAGTTCAGATTTAGAGACGGCTGACGCAGATTTCGCTAGTAACTTTGCGCGAAATTCAACGAACTACTGTGTAAATAAATGTGTGTATTGTGACTTGTTTTTCTCACCTCGTTACGTCATCTTATAACGCCTTTCAGTGTAAGTTAAAGAAAGGTGCTGAGTAAATTCAATATAGTTTTAAGATCGCACATAAAAATACGGGTGTTTAGAAACGAGTAGGTTTCTGTCGTAATGTACATATTATTTATCATACACGTTATTTTTGTAAGATTTTGACAGTTCTTGACCACTTGTGGCTTCGAATTAGTCGTGAATTAAAGGTTAAAAGTGTCGCGACTTCAAAGCTTGTCGCCGAAGTTTTAACAACAGGATACTGTAATTTCAACTGTTGGAAAGACGTTAGTATTAAAGAAAATATTTGAAATACGCACGTGCATGTTTTTCTTATAGCAAAGCCACATTGGGCTATCTGCTGCATCTACCGACGGGAATGGAACCCTTGATTTTAGTGTGGTAAGTCCGAAGACTTACCGCTGTCCCAGTGAGAGACTTGAAATACGCAAGCAAGACAAATGAGCAAGTTAAATTTGAAGGGGAAAGCTATTAAAATAAAATAACTAATAAAATAGTAATTCAAAATAATAAATAATAAAATACAAATAAGTACGCAACTAAACATAAGGAATAAATGTAGATTTAATTAAAATAACCATATAGGTGTAGTACTCCTGTGATTGAACGCTTTGAAAGAAACAATAAGAAGCAAATTCGAAGGTAATAAAAAAGAGTCGCACTACATCTACTTTCGTTATGCATTTCCTTCTGAAGAGTATTTGTTTGTTTTTGAATTTCGCACAAAGCCACACATGGACTATCTGTGGTAGCTGCCCCTAATTTAGCAGTGTAAGACTAGAGGAAAGGAGCTAGTCATCACCACCCACCGCCAACTCTTGGGCTACTCTTTTACTAACGAATAGTGGGATTGACACTCACATATTATAACCCCCCACGGCTGAAAGGGCGAGCATGTTTGATATGATGGAGATTCGAACCCACGACCCTTAGATCACGAGTCGAGTGCCTTAACCACCTGGTCATGCCGGACGCTCTCTATATTAAGTCTTAATTATCTATATTTTAGAGGCATTATTAAAAATATTTCATTTTTCTTAAAGAAAAAGGCCCCGATTTTTCTGATGTATAAGACCAGAAAAAAAAGTGGGGTAATTTAAACGAATTGTTTTGGAAATTAGCGCAAAGTTACACAAGCGCAACTTTCGCCAGCCGTTCCTAATTTTAAAGTAATAGGATACAGAAGAAATGCATCCACGCCAACTTTTTGGATGCTGTAATCGAATGGGAGGATCTAACCATTATTCTTATAACGTATCAATGAAGCACTTTTGTTTTTGTGGCAACGGTACACGAACCATGTACTCCCGAATTGATGTCCAGAACGTTATCCATTAGACAAGACTACGTTTGTCAGAAGTTTTGAAAAATCTAATTTAAGTTTCATGAAAGTTAATTAAAGAACGAAGGATAACCTGAGCTGTAGATATAAGCCTTATACATGTTATTGATGTAAATTCATTTTTAAATATCTCTTGGTAAGCTTCTATCTAGGTTTGAATCCCGTCATCGATATGCTTCCCTTTTCAGCCATGGAGACGTTGTGACAGTCAATCACACTTTTACTCTTAGGTAAATAGTAGCCCAAGAGTTAACAGTTGATAGGTTTTGACTAGCCTTCTGAGTTCTAGTCTATTATTTCAAAATTAGTGACAAGCGCAGAAAGTTTTCGAGTAGCTTGCATATAATTTGACCAAACAGTCTTTTTTTTTTTCGTTTTTACTTTTAGTAGGATGATAACACTATGTAACACAAACTTTGTTCTTGGATAGTATGTGTTATTCCTTTCAAGCTTTGCTTTTGTGACCTAGATAATGAAATTTAGAAATTAACCTATTTTCTATGTAAAAACGGGCAAATTTGCACATTTTCATTTGCATAAGGTCTGAATAAAACAATATATGAATCAAGATTTGCATGTATTTATATTAAAGTTATATTAAAATGTTTAGAAGTGAATAGCTTTTCGATATTTGCGACTGTTATGTAAATCACTTTCACGTATCAGCCTCCAAATAGTCTCCCATCATGTTTTCGTTATACGCACCCAGCTCATAAAAACAAAGTTTAAAGAAAAAAATAGGTCTTGTACTTTAGGCATAAGCAATTGGGAAATAACACTTTCTGCCTAGGAACAAGAAAAAGTAAAAAATTTGTTGCATAGTGTTATGTTTTGAGCGATTGAACATCTATCGGATGACGCTATCGGAAGGAACTCAATAACCAATCGAGAATCTGGTAAAATCAGTTATCTTACAGAACAGTTATTATTCTGCTTGGCATTGAACCCAACAAGTTTAATTAAATAATTTAACAACTCGGAACCGTAAAAATCGCTCACGTTCGTTTATTTTAGTTTTCAGAAGGATAAACTAAGTTTATAATTCGGTTAACTTAATATAGGAGCTCATTGAAAGTTCAGAATATTTTAACGTATTCTTAAGATTTTGCGTCTCAATGTGTGTCATACAGTTTCAGGGGTTTTTAGTTTTTAATACATTCTTGCATTCCATTAAATCAATTTGTACTTCATCATAATTCTATTTATAAATGCAACATGTAATATTTGTTTGTATAGCTGTAGGCGAGAGGTTTCTAAGGAGGAATTGACACCTATAAAAACGTGAAAAAAGAATAATAGTAATAAAAATATTTTGGGGAATTATAAAGTAAACCCTATATGTATAATTCGTAAAAAGAAATTAAAAATAAACAAGACTTTTAACAACATGAAATGGCGATTCGTGTGTGTGTGTGTGTTTGTTTGTTTTAAGAACCAATAGACACTGTCTAGGATTTTGAGGATACGGGCGGGCGTTATAATAATATATTAATTGAGAACGTTTATCTGGATGCACATTGACCACTTTAGTGACATCATATACAGAACTTGTTGAAAAAAACTGTATGGTTCTTATTACGTCTGGGTCGGCATGGTAAGGTGGTCAGGGCGTTTAACTTGCAATCTGAGGGCCGTAGATTCGAATCTCTGTCCAAACATACTCACCTTTTCGGCCGTGGAGGCGTTATGTTCAGTCAGTCTCAGTATTCGTTAGTAAAAGAGTAGCCAAAACGTTGGCGGTGGGTGGTGAGGACTAGCTGCGTTTCCTCTAACCTGAATATGACCTCAGGTCGAAACATTGTTCTGTATTTTAATATTTTAATTCCCATACCAGCCGTGTTTAGAATACATTTTTATTTCAAGTGGGTTTCGTGTCATCATGAATGCCTTCTCTATAGTCTTTTACTGCTAAATTTGGGACAGATTGGGTAGCTTTGCGCGAAATTAATAAAACAAATAAACATTACGCCTCTGGTAAAATTTACTTTCCCTCTGACAAATTGTTTGTAAGATTTGATCATTTTAAGTTTTTTTACATTCGCATTGTAGTTCTGATGCCATTTCACTTTTCACGCTTTTAACCGTGTGCGTTATTTAGTAGTTTGCTTGCATGTAATAATTTCATGAAAAGACGTGAAGGTATGCCAAAAATTGTTTTTGTTGTAATTGGAACGTGCAATTATATTGAAAAAAATAACTTGTTTTCTGTGTACACATATACAGCAATATTCGTTAATTAATTCCACAGTAATTTGCATAATAGTGAATTATTTTAATGGTGCATCAAACTTGTTAATCCAAAGATTAATCATTTTATGAAATAATCTCCTGACCTTGAGTTCTTTCATATGCATTATGGAGAACATGCTATTTCTTGGTTACAGGTTTGAAATATCTCTAACACTGACTTTTTCCCGTGACCTGAATGCTAATTGACGTCTTATATTGTAAGTCACCAAATATAGTTTATAATTTATCTATAATTTTAAATGCATTTATTCAACGATTATTCATAACATTTATCAAGTTATCCTTCACGTGCAAGTTTTTGTGTGTTTACTTAATATAGTGTAAGTAGATTTGTAGATTACGATTTACATAATTATTGTTCAATTTGAAAAGGTGTTGTTTTTGTTTTATTGCATGCAGCTTAGGCTTCGGTCTGAACTTGTTTCGTTTTCATGCAGACATGTCTTAAAAATTCTTTTCACCACTGAAAAAGATTGGAGAACTTGTGGGGCTGGCTACATGATAACCTGCAACTAAGCCTTGTTTTTCTTTTATTTTGCTGAACAAGTTTAATTTTCTGCATTTGAGCTAATAGCAATAGCTTTCGCTAATTACGACAGACGAAACTTATTTTAATTACTAATTAAAGATATTCGTTGTGTGTAATTATGAATCTTGTAATTTTTTTACATGTGTTTAAGAACTATGCCAGCGTATATGAATTATATATCCAATAAAAATTTAAAGCTACATTAAAAACATCTCGTATGTATCTGAAACACGTTTAGAACTATCTACTATGGTTCGTGTTACCTAGTGTGTGAACAAGTACTAAGAACTCATGTTTTCTCTACATCTTTTTTATCTTTCTTGTAGAAACGTGTTTAAAAGAAATGTGGCTTGGCAAAATGCCAACCCCTCAGTATCGTATATGGCTTTCACTTTTTATTTGTGCATGTTAGTGTTTATAAAACTGATCGAATACATCTTCCATTTTTGACTTAATCTTTAGCATCGAATTATCTAAAAACCTCAGAATTTTATTTATTTCGCACAAAGTTCAGTAATGTGTTTGTAGGATAATGAAAACTTTCATCGCATCACTTACGTTATTATAGCCTCCAGTTGTATAACTACTTTTTAAATCTTTGTCAGTGAACTTTCTTTCAAGGACACTTAATACGTTTGCTATGACTTTTTCTGTGAATTATTATACTCATGTAATTTTAAATTGGATTTTTCAAGGAAGACCTTTTCTTATTTTTTCTTTTATATTTTGACTTTGCATAATGTACACAAAGTGAGTACATGGCATTAAAATAATTTTGGAGCCTCACCATGTAGTTACAATGTCTGGTCATGCTCTGTTTGATGACTGTGCATCTTGATAATTGCTCTGCAGCATAATTTCTATTGAAAAAAAGCACCATCATAAGTTTGCCATGCCCAAAGCACACTCTTCCTCAGTGGCTCTCTATACCCCATATAATTTATGAGGACAGCAGTTTTTCAGAACATTTTTCAACAGTCTAGTTACAAAAAAATCAATTGATGCTGTATTTTGCCATTTATCTGGACATCTTATTCTCCAGCTGCCTGAGATAAGAGATGACAGGTATGATTAGAAGCCTTATTTTGGTAAATTCATACCCTGTTGGTCTTACTTCTCAATGAAAATTCTTCTAAATTACATTGTGTACTACTGCTTGGAACATGTGAATGTTTTTTGCCACTAACTTTAATGTATGTGAATTCTTGACTTTTACAAGGTACCACACTTTGCTTACCATGGCTAGGTACAGCTTGTTGCAGGTGTTTTTTTCTGGCTTATTCTGGTTCCACAAGTTGATCCACATTCCTTTGTTTTCTAATGCCGTTAAATACAAGGGATATCCCCAAGATAAGAATTTTAAATGTCCAATTTGAACATATTTTTATGAATAGTGAGTATGAATATTTTGTATAGGGAAGAGCTGTTACTACTGTTTCCAAGAGTAATCATTTTTTGTTGATATTTACATTGGGCCACTCAGTGTCAAAATGTAATTCTAATACATGCCATTCCACCAAGGTTTTTGTATCAGTTGTGCTTGTTATGTGATTTGATTTACATGTTCAAAATCATTTTGATATAACATACTCAATAAATTACATTGTTTAGAATTAACATAAAAGTTTAAATAAAAATTAGTAGTGGGTCATCCAAAAAGATAATTGATATTACTTGTATATCAATTTCCAGATAATTTGTGTCCATTTTATAAGATTAACATGATCTACAGTGTTTTTGTGGAGCAGTGGAGATATAGTGATGTTATGAGACTTGCTTTTCTAGTAATTCTTGGAGGCCTATTGACAAGTGCTCAATATTTGATATCTTTATGTAATTATTAAGTTCATATGTAATAATTAGTTTGACTAGATATCACTGGTGAGAACTACATGTCAAATAACACTAGCTGAAATAAAATTTTAGTTGCAGTTTGTGTCCACTTCTTGTGAATTTTAAGTTGTTTACAAGTTCATTTATGTCTCTTATTTTGCATAAACTTTAATAATAGAACAATTAAAACAAATTTCTTTGTTCATTATCTTTTGATACAATTATAAAAAATGTAACAGTAATTTTTTCAAAATTTTTAGCTTTTTATCTGGGAAGTAAACTTTTCTTGCACCACTTTACTTTATTCCAAATACCAAAATAAGTGATACTTTGTTTTTGTTTTATTTTTTTAAATATACCACTTACAATAAGGGACTATAGTTACATATGTGCAATCATTTATTGAGTTCCTCAAAAAGACTTGTATTCATTCTTATGATTGAGTCATTGAATTACTTGAAGATTAATGTGCCAGCCTTAGTTGTGCATTTTTAATTTATTCATGCTCATGTTTCATGTTTTTTTCTGTATTTCTTGCCTTTAATTAATATGCATAAATGTTATAACTGATGTTTTAACCCTGCAGTTTAGCAGTGGAGAAATGGGAGTTTGTATATATTTCTCAAATTATTTTTCCATGTGAGGATTAGCCTAACATGCTACATTACTTTAATAGGAATTAAATTTAAGCTTGAAAAGTACAATTTATATCTATTCAGCTGATATAAAAATGTGTTTATTATTTGTTTATAGCTGATATTTTTAAGTGTTAATGAATAATTGTGTTAGGTGAAACTTGAAGATCTGTTTCTCAGTAAAACATTATTACTGCCCTTGTAATGTACAGTGTTGCTATTTCTAGACTAGGCTAAAGAATACAATACATTTGTGAATAAATTTAATTTACTAAGATGTGTCATTTGTTTTATTTCTTAATTACGAGTTCCAGTCTATACTGGAATACACACATAGTATTAACTATACATTTCAGGTGTGCTTTGTAATTTGCTAGTGAAGTTTCCATGGTTATTACATTTTGTAGTTGTACGCAGCTAATGTCGGTGTGTGTGTGTGTTAAATTTTAATGAGCATATATGGCAATATTACACACTTACCAGTCTAGGCAAACTTTGCTCTTTACTTTACAGCTGTGAAGTAAGTGTTAAGTGTGTATAGGAAGGCCAGAACAAGCTTGTTATTACTGAATATTTCTATTTCCAAAAAAGAGCTGTGTATGTAGGTATTTAGATATTTAAAAAAAAAAAATTCACATTATTATAGCACAGTAGTATGCATTTGATAATTAAGGTGTATAGTTTTAGTAAACGGTAAGATATGCATACATTTATGAAAAACTGCAAATCTTTAATAAAAGTTATGTTTGCCATACAACACTAATATGCCATAGTTATCCAAAATGTTCACATTTTTATATACTTGTGATCTTTTACATAGAGATAAGTCTGATTGTATCAATTGTATCCTTATTTTATATACATGTAGTAGATATATAATAAATATGGACTCCAGGGATTTCAAATAATATATTTGAAACTCAAAACATTGTTGCATTTTAAACCATTATTCAGTATGAAAAGATGATAAATGATTAATGTTTCTTCACTCATGAAGCAAATGCAATTGAGTGTATAGTTCACATATTTCTGTAATAGCATATAGCTCCTTGTATTTCTGATTATGAATGTCCTTTCATATTTAAATTTATATAATTTGGGCTATAGTACATTGATAAGCCCTTCATGGTCAATGCACCTGTTGTACGTCTTCATTATATAGGTGGAAATTTTCAAGTTGTGATTGTTTTTTTGTCTAGCTTTAATCATGAATGTTCCCTCATCATGACTGAAATAAGAACAAATAATGTAATTTTTTCTTTGTGTCTATCATTGACATTTTTAAATAATTTAATCCAGACTTTCATATCATAAGGTGGAAGTTGAATAGCTTTTAAAATGTATTTTAAGGTAACAAAATACTTCGTCACCTTTTTGTTTTTGAAACATAACAGATATAACTCTGACAAATAATTTCAGCAATTTTTTTAAACATAGATACTCAGAAATTGAAAATTAAATTTTCTTTAATTGCAAAAACTTTACAAATTATTTATTTGTGAGTATTGAATGGAATTTTTCTTCAGAAGTTATGATGTTATTCTTCACTTTCAGCTTCTGATTTTACATACTTAGTTTTTGTAACTTCTTTTGTGAAAAATTAATTTTTTGTATACAGGATATCTGAAAAGTCTGAAACTAAGTACTTCAACACATTTTATAGAATGTGTTCCACATGCTGTCCTAGTAATTTGAAACAATTTTGAATTAACAACGGGAATAACTTAACCTTCATATTCTTTGACAGTGCCATAATAAATCATGTGTTCAAAATTAAAAAAGAGCTACAGGTCATCTGTGGTTTAAGACTTTTTGGACACCATGTACAGTAATGGATAAACTTGACAAAGGTTTTTGTACACCATGCCAAAATATTTTCATCTTTAATAGCTTTTAATTTACAAAGGAAGTATCTAAGTTATGAATTGTAGCAGTGTGAGACACCTACATATGTTTGCACTTATGAACATGTGCATTTGAGTGTGAAGTAATTCTCCATACAACAAAGCAGAATAAAAAAGTTTCACACGTGGAGATAGAGGAACCTATATACATATTACAATGTTGGATTTTAGAATGGAAGGGTGGCTATGAAATTAGGTACCCTTACAGTATCATTAAATACATTGTTTATCAGATATATTTATAGATGCAATTAAATTTAAAGTGTGTGATTTTAATTCCAGTTTATGAATGTTATTAAAATAATAATTATAGCCATTTGAGCTTTAGGTATGATTTAAATTTTGAAAGGAATGCATCTTGATTTCTGAAAAATGTAGTATGTGTATGTAAGTTATATATTTTATAATAGCTTCTTGTATGTGAATTTATTGTTCTTGCTTGTCATAACATTGTCAGGTGTAAAATCTAAGATTTTTATTTTGTTCCAAAACCAATAAATAAGACCAATTTTATATTAATTTCAACCTTTAGGTACATTTGAATGAAAGGAAATATTTCACCTTGACATGATAAGCCTTTACAATAAATATTCTGATGTTTAAAACCTTAATTTTATTGTATGTTGAATATCTGATTTTCTTTTATAGACATTAGACTTGATCGGGATGGTTTAACAAAGATGAAAAAGGCTGTCAAAGCAATATATAATAGTGGGAATGGTAAGGCAGATATTGATAATTATTATGCACCAACAAACTGTTATAAACTTTATATTATATACTTTTACTTATAGAAGACTGTTGTAAAACGTGCAACATTTTAGAGTTGCTTGAGTGCAGTTTTACTCTGTCTCACAGCTACTTTTAAGCATTTTTGCATAAAATTCCTATAAACAAATGTAATGAAACCACTTTGCTATATTTTTTGTTTTACTTGAGTAAATGTCAATTTTTGTTTTGTGCATGTTATGAAGCATATTACACTATTTACTTTCTCAGGAGAGTTTTTTTAAATGCAGTGTGATCTTCATTTATTGAATTTAGAATATGAGAAGAATTTTTAATAAAAATAGAAATGTGGAGACTAGGGTTGAAAGTTTGTGTCAAAAACTTTCCTTATTATTGCCTTTTCAGACAACTATTTGTGTATTATAAAGTACAATATGATATTTGCCTTCTAATTAAAAAGGTTTTTCAAGTTTAGTTTAAAACCTTATTTATTAAATTCACAAAATATGAATAATGGAAAAGAAGAAGCATAGAAGCAGGTGAAGGCTACAGAAATTTAGGTTGTAAACAATTATCATCCTTATTGTTAATTTTTCAAACAGCTTTGTATTTCACAACTTGTGCAATTTCGGGTTTCAGAGGAATATTCTTATCAGTTTTCAGATTATTTTTTTTAGTCAGTGTAAGTCATTGATATCACTGTCTGCCATTGCATGTCTTCACCTAGTTTGTTCCGACAGTACATCACTGGCTACAGTGTATGGAACACAAGTACTCTGAAATTCAAAATAGTCTAATTGAATCAACTTGTTTTGGAAAGTCACCTGTGGTAAAGGTAAATATACAGTAATAAGCATAACACCATACTCTGATATAGATAAAATCTGTGTCTTTGTCAGTGTACTTCTGGGCAGATGACTTGACAACCAGTCCTTTCCAGATTTTCAGTGAAATCCATTAGTGAGATCAGGTATACAAGGTCCAGAGAGGTGCCACAATATTTTGCTGGACTTGGATGAAGATGTTGTGATATTAAATTCATAAAGCCTGACATTTGATATTATGTAGCATCTGGATGAATTCTGGCTCAACTGCACCTTTAAAAGCCCAAAGAATTGGGTCTGATGCTTTGTTAAAGTGTATGTGTGCCCATTATTGTCACTAGCAATTTAGTTGATCTTGATAAAAGCTCAGTGAATTGTCACACATTTCTCCAACTATAAGATTGAAGAATTTCCTCAACTTTAAGTCAAGTTCATGAAGTTACTAAAAATTATTCCAGTTAATGTTCTAAGAGTTCATTTTAATCCAGTGAGTGGTGGACTGGTGATTCCTGATAGACATACATGTTGGATAGATAATGGTCATTGCATGTGGTGATTGACTTTGTTTAATGTGTTTCATGTACATGACACTTGTCTGATTGCATGTCCATAGCCTTCTTGCCATGGATCTGGATACATCAGAATCAGCTGTCAACTTATTTCTATGTTTATCTAGTTTTCAACATTTGAAGAACTCTTGTCAGTCTATCAGAATCTTCAGGCACTACCAATAGGTAACAATGAAACATTTATACCAAAACAGCAAATCAACAAATGGTCAAATTTGATGATTAAATGAGGGTGGTATCTTTTCAGAGTAGGTAGCACATTCAAAATGTTCTGAATCTGTCATGTTAATCTTGCAACAAAACACACAAGCTGAGGCATCACAGTTGTATTAACTGAATTTATAACAACACAAAATTTGTAACTGATTATGTTAACTTTTTTAAAGCATACTTTATAAATTGTACATAGTTGATTTTACTTTCTTTTTACGTGAAATAGGAAAAGATGGTACTACAACTGATATCTTGTAAATATATGTGAAATGTCTAAATTAATATATCTCTGACTGATATGTTCATATTTCAGCATGGCTCAATTATTTTAATATACTACAAGAATAATTAAAGATGCAACTTTATTTTTAAATATTTTTATAATACTTTTCTGTGGGAAAATTTGTAACTCTAAAATTGGTTGAAATGGATTGAAACTAATATTTTCTTTATATAGTGAGAAATGATATATATATATTTATATATTGTCTTGTTAACTTGACTGGACAAAAATAAAAAAAAAATATTAATACAGCTCATGTAGACAATGAAATCTATCTGTCAAAAGCACTTGAGCGACTAGGAGCCAATGCAAACATTAAAGACCAGGAACATGATATAGGTAAGTGAAGGAATGATTCAGAACTTGTTGTTTTTCATGACTTATCCTGAAAGAAATATTTGAGTTTTAGGATTTTTTTTTATCCCACTTTCTAGAAGCTTTATTCATTGAAGATTTTGTATTGCATTCAGTTATATGTTATCTTACATTTGGATGCCTTATATTGTAGGAACTGGAAATATATTTTTGAGATATATACTATTAGACACATTATATTATTTCTTGTTGAACATCTTTGTTTTTAGTAGAAGAGATAGGTACTATGGTTAACACAAAAAATAATTTATTAGGTTAATCTTTTGATGTTTATTTCTTTGATTTATTTTTTAGAGCAATGATGAAATTTGCTGTCAAGAATATAATTATATTACATAATTAATAATTTGAATGGTGAGCAAAATAAATTGAAGCTGTAAGGTTGTCTTTTTTTGGTTTATTGATTATCCTGGATTATGTATTATTTCTGGAAGATACTGAAGTTTCTTTATTTTGTGAATTTTCTGACTGAGTAATATATGTAGTTTTAGTGATACATTTTTTTGTGTATATGCAGGTGCAGCATTTATAAACTTCTCCATTGTGACCAAAGAGCTTTCACAGTTAATGAAGATTCTGGTAAGGTTATTCATGTACTCAGTGAATATAAGTAGTGCATTTACCAACTTTGGTCATTACATTGTAATTTTAACAGCTTTGTTTTCCTCATGTAATATGAAATAAATAATGTGTCTGGCTGAAGATATTTTTGAAAGAATTACTCTCTTCTACCTATATATTATTAATGTTTCAAACTGTGATTATTATTTTCTATTTTCTTCTAGATGCAAAATTTGAACAACATCATTATGTTTCCAGTAGACAGTTTGCTCAAAGGAGACCTTCGAGGTGTTAAAGGGGTAAGTCCTAAATTTTTTTTACCCAATGTTTTTAACTAGCTCAGTTAATAAATGCTAAAGGAGGTCTATTGTAATTAATGTTAATCTGCAAATAGTCCAGTCTTTTTTTTCTTACATTTGTAAATTTTACTAACATCAAGATGAATGTTTTTGTGCTTGTTATTGCACTTATTATTCTTTGGATAACTTTAATCTTAGGTATAACTTTTAAAATCTCCAATTATTGCATTTTATTCATATAGACTTGCAGTTGTAATGTGTTTTTCTAATATTTGGATGCTGTCATGAGTTGTCATTCTACTATATATGATTAATAGGGTGTCTGATCTTTTTATTTCTAATATTAATCTTGATCAGTTTAAGAACCGATTAACATCACATTTTTAATAATAAATTTTATCTTTATCTGAATAAAATGTTATTGATGTTGAATTTTGTTTTAAAAACACATAATTTTTTTATTGAAATGTTAACATTGATCATACTGTGTTGTTTTTTGTAACATTTAGGATTTAAAAAGGCCTTTTGACAAAGCGTGGAGAGATTATGAAGCAAAAATGTAAGTTTTTTGGGTTTGATGTCCTTTGTCATGTTATTTTGCATATTAATATATTTTTAGTGTAGTAATTCCCTTGGCTTTGGATCAGATCTGAAACTTTTTGGTTTGCTGATTGTGCTAAGAGATTAGCCTAATAACATTGACAGTAAGATTTTGTTGTTGTTTTAAGACTGGGATGACTACGTAAACAGTTGTGGTGATGTTGATTATATTAGGTGTCTTTTTGTACATCTTTGTAGCTGATCAGTGTGCAAATTCCTGAGTTCTTCATGATGCTTTTTAATGTGCAAGAACATAAAGTCAAGCTTGTTGGTCCTGCAGGCTCTAAGAGTCACTTGTATCATAGTATAAAGTTATTTTTCATTATAAAGAAGTGTTGTATAGGTTGTTGTTGTTGTTGTTTTTATAATAATAATTGCAACTGATTCTTCTTTTGCTGCCTTTCATTAGTTTGATTCATACTTTTAAAACCTTAAAGATTGTTTCCAAAAATACTGATCATACAGAAGAGTAAAAACATTGAAATTGGTTTTTTATTAAAATGCAGAACAATAATATTTATTGAAATATGTTAGTGTCAGAGAAAAGTATTTCTAGTTACGTGATATGTGATCCATAGTACTTCTGAAACAAAAACAAAACAATAACTTCAAATTCAAAGTGACTCAAACTCAGTCAAGGTTGAATACTGTCTTATATTGTAGTGAAGAAGCCTGAGATTCTCTCTGTTTTTATACTGAAAGTTTTTTTTTTATGATTCATTTTGATTATTGTTTTTTTTATTTTTATGCCTTTATTTCATTTCAAGTCACTTACTTGATAGACCTAAGGTTGGATAGTGTCCATAGAATCAAATATTAGTCAGTTGCATTATCCCTGACTGTGTCATAAGCTTTCTGAAAGGTTAAAGGGATAACCTAAAAGAACAATTAACAATTTTTCACCATATGATTTTCCACTCATTTTGATAATATTACTTTACCTAAATCTTTTAACTAAAATTATATTTAGCTTATTTTTATTCAGTAAACAAAGTTATTTTAAACCTCAGGTTATCTTTGATATTAATTTTCTATTTTCTTCATTTTTTTTTGTTTTGCAGTCAGTGTTAATTGGTGTTGTTAATACTCAATTAAAACATTTTATGAATAAGTTGATGATGCTTGTTTTGACAGGACAAAAATAGAGAAAGAAAAGAAACAACAAGCTAAAGAAGTAGGTCTTATTAGAACAGAAATTTCACCAGCAGAGGTAGGTAGTGATCTTGTTTTGTGTTTAAATGTTGATATCATTGCACTTGTATACTCTTTCAGACTTGTAAGAAAATCAAAAAAATATCTTACAAGAAAACACTTCATATTCAAAAGAATATAGCTACATATAACTGGTTGTCACTAACTGTATAGTGGGTTGAGTGTGTTGCATTGAAATAATTTTGAATATGCAGATTAGCAACTCTCATGATAACCAAAGCTAATATAAAGTTTTAATGGATGATGTGTATCTAAAATATATTTTGATATTATTTGGAATTTTGTAGTTATGTGATACTACTGACAATTGACTGCTTTTGGAAAACATGTAATGACAGTTTAGTTAAAAGATATTCATACATTCAAATCATAAAAATGTGTTTAAAGTGAAGACTGAGTTTTCAAGGTGGGAATATTTTTGTACTTAATGGTATTAAAAAAAACAATTGGATAAATATCAACTTGGGAAATTGGGACTGCTAAGAAAGAGACCTACAACAAGTTATATTCCATCCATGGTTTATGGAGTTTAGTATTGTTTGAGGTCTCATTATAAGGTTAGTGGCAAAAGTCATTCACATGCCCCAGGTAGCAGAACACAGAATAATCAGTAAGGATCTCCACAAGTGATTCAAGTCATGTTTATGTAAGTAACTTTCACAACTTATCTCTTGAACTGTCACATACCTTAAACAGCTGAAGAATAAAATAGGTATTCATTCTGTAACCGAGAAAGACATATTTGTCAAGTTAACAAATAGCAGCACCTACAGATTTCTGTGCAATCACTATGTTCAAACAGGTGCTGGGAGACCATTGTCCTCATAAAATAAATATGTTATAGAAAGTTGCAAGAGACAACATGTATTTTGGACATCATAACATTATTATGAAATCATTTGCAAAGAAAACTACACTGCAAGGTTATTGTCAAGATCCATGCTCATCAGGCAGAGCATGGCTAGACATGGCATCACAACACAGACTGTAACAACATGATGAGGCACTAAAGTCATTTTAATATGACATACTTAGTAAGAGATGATTCGGTTTCATTGACACTTGCAAGTATATGGTATTTCGTGTTGCTTAAATTCTTGAACAAAGGTGAAATTGGCAGCAACCGCCTTGTTCAGAGTAATGCTTGGAGAAAGTCTTGGAGGATTAATTTACAAAAATAGCTTTTAAGTAGAAAGGACAGTGTTTTAAAAGTCCTCTTCTTGTTTGTTCATCATGACTACTTTGCCTAAATCTTCTATTAAGTAATTCTTTTTTTTTTTTTTTCTAAGTTGTGTATCATTTTGTGTTTGAAGTTGGTGACATGCTTATAAGTATTACTGGCTGGTTCTTTAAATATAGAACTTGTTATAGGATAATTTGAAAATGGTTTACTGGATTTTATGCCTTGTAAAGACACACTATTTCTTTAAAAATACCTTGAACAATCTCCATGCATCTTCCAAGACAAAAGTGATGGGCTAAGGCTAAAGGTTAGCTTAGGGTTTGCTGAAAACTACCTGTAATACAGATCATAATCTTATTACTTACCACTTGCAAGCATAAAACATTCAGTTTAACTAATATTGTCAATACACTATGAAGAATATGATGCATTTGACTGTATTTACTCAGTAGCTTGAAAAAAAGTCAAGGTTACATCAAGGTGTTGGTTGCTGAGTCAAAATATTTTTTTCTTAGAATTGTCTTTCCAAAATTAGGGGGCATCCTTCACAATGATGTCTTGAAAGGCTTAAAATATGATAATTAATTTTGGTATATGATGGGCTTGTTGATATGATTGTGAGTTTATACTAGAATAATATGGTTCTTGTGTTTCATATTTACAATACTTAGAACTCTGGCATAGGTAAAATCAAATAGCTCCTTTTAATACAGTATTTATAGTATTCACCTTGTATGTTTTCTTTTTATTGCCTTCTTATTAAGATTGAGACGTATCAAAGCATTACATGGAAAAATCTGTTTCCTTATTATACATGCTGGCAGTTAAATAGTTATCTTGCACAAAAACATTATTTCAAGAGAGGAAAGTGTTTTATCAAATGATTCCTGCATGAACAGGATAATAAGAAGCTACAAAGGATAAAATAAAGGATAAGACCTGCTTTTACTATATTATCAATGTATTGACATGAACCATGAGTAGCTATCTAATGTATTGGCTGAACATGTGACTTTCAGTTTATCCAGCAGAAAGATATGAAAAATCTGCGTAGTAAGTTTCTGTTAAACTGAAACTTTTTAATTTGAAGAAAATGTTCAACTAATCCATTGTAGTGTGTGTTGGGGAGGGGGTGATCAAGCAAGAATCTCTGATTTAAAAACATTGAGTTTGATCAACCCTTCACTCTGTAAAAGAAGTACAGTGAATTGATGGCCATTGATGTAGTTTTCATTGCATATGTCCTGAATAAAGAAGACAGCATGAATAGTATCCTTTGTTTATGTTAATAACATGCTAACGTAGAGTACCAAAATGGGAATTTGAAAATGAAAGACTTACTAGAAGTATGAATTAACTTCAGTATTAACTTATTCATATCATACCAATAAAAAGGAAAAGTGTATGATCAAACTGAAGAAATGTGATGCAATTATGGAATTAAAATGAATGAAAATTTCTAATTCTGTGGGCTTTGCAAGAGTTCAAACATTTTAAATTTTGAGTATGTGACATGTAGAATACTTAACTATCATTGGACCTATGAGACTGAGATTCCATAATACAAGAGCCAATCCTTGTAATTGTTTTCATCATTACTTGTCCTCCATTTAGATCTAACAAGAAAGAAAAATGCAATAAAACTATAAACATAATTAATGCCTGTTTGATAATACTTCTGTTCAGTAAGGAAACTAATATGAATGTACCTTTCTGATAATTGAAGTATTTTATGTCATTTCTAGTCTGTGCCAGTTGAGACATTTTAATCATGTACAGAAGATTATATTAACCTGTAATTAACTGTTTTATAATCTGTTTCTTATGGAATTATGTTACCTGATTCCTTGAGATATAGTTTACCTAAGAAAAATAACTCAAAAGTACAAACATACAAAAAACAGGTTAACATGTACATCAGTATTTTCTTTTTGGATTTGAAAATAATCTCGCAAGTTCTCTATATTTAACATTATATCTACCTGAACTTTCACCCAAAAACGTGAATAAACATTTAAGAGAAATTCTCAAAATTATGTTTGTGTTGTAGCCAGTTTTTCCTTCAACACAAAACTACATCAGTGTTTTATGAGAAGAACTTTTTATCAGCTAAAAGTAGCATCTTTTGGACGAGATTGATAAAAACATGCATTTGGAGACCAGTGTAATTTGCTGCTTCTTTTCTTACTTGTCACCATTCTTTAAGGTGTATTTATATCTGTGTTCAGTTACAGATAAAATGCATTTTCAAGTTGTTTCAAATTAGACACTCTATAACCAGACATATTTATGATCATCATGCTCAGTGTCATATACACTGATTTGCTACAGATAGTTATACGTATCTGCAATACAGCCAATTCTAGAAATGTTTGCATACAACAGAGGTAAAACAAATAAACACAAATGTACAAATATAAAATATTTAGTCATACAATACTATAAGTCTTAATCAACTGGCCAGACTTTAAGCTCAGAGATAGCTGACCGTTTGGACAGAGAACAGTATTCCGTGATGATGAGAAAACTCACCTGTAGAGAAAATTATATATTTAGAAACGGCTTATATGGGTAGAGAAAGTACTAATAAAGGAGCGAACAACGTTTCGATCTTCTTCAGCCATCGTCAGGTTAACAAAGAAAGAAGGGGTTGCTGACCGGTAGCTGACTCAATTACACAACTGCCTTTAAACATGTTGTCAGCTACCAGTCAGTTACCCTTTCTTTCTTTGTGAACCTGACGATGGCTGAAGAAGATTGAAACGTTGTTCGCCTCCTTTATTAGTGCTTTCTACCCATGCCAGCCATTTTTAAATATACAAGAGAACAGTATTTCTCATGTTAGTATAAGACAACAAAATGAGCAAGTATAATGAAGATATCACTGTTATGGTACACTAAAATCCTTGCATTGGGTTCTCACAATCCTTAGATTATCTATATCAATGATCATTTGTATTATACATCCCCAAGGGAGACAAACCTTCAACTCATAACTTACATAAGTTTGTTTCAGCCTTTGAAGTCAGAGTGACATCACTTCAGGACGAAATGATGCACTAATAAGGTCAAGTGGGTACGAAGGTTATAGAATAATCCTTGTGATATGTAACCCTGGTCCAAGTAAAAGGATTAGTACAAGTTTCAAACCCTTGTACATGTGACTTACAGGGGGAAGACTAACCACATGCAGAACGTTTAATGAAATTTTGAAAAACTTGCAAGAATATAATTATGTAATCATATACTCTCAAAGTCAAAGTATGGTAAAATTAACAGTTCTTTCAACTGGGATATATGTATAAAATTATGTTAATAATCTATAGGATATTAAAAAGACTACAAAAAGGGGAACTTGTAATGGGAAACTGAAAGAGTTAGGTAGAGGATAACATAAACTTTGTGGTATCTATGTTGCATATAAGTAACCCAAACACATGTAGTCTTGAACAGCTAACCTCAAATCAGTTTAAAAAAATCTTTTATATTGTAGAAAAGTAAAGCTATTGCTAAATATAAAGGTATATGACCAAAATGTTGAGCATTAACCCTTTCACACAACTACTCCTTTAAACACTTTTCTGTACAACTCACCGAAGTTACAATCAATATTTATTAAAACACTTTTATTATCAGTGTATATGAATGAGAATAATATTATGTATGTTATGATTCAAAGTTTGTTTTCTAACTTTTAAGTCCTTTATTTCAAAAGAAACCTTTAAAAAAACTTCAGATTATGTGACCCACAGGCTATGAAAATTCTCCATTTTGACACTCCATATCTTCAGTAATATAACACCAGTTGTGTAGATGTATGTCTAGACAATAGAAAGTTTACTTAAGCTATTGGCACTTGCAGTTCAGAATTCTCTGACTGAATGCAGTTGAAACAGGTTTGTCAACCCCTGACTGATGTTATGCCCACTTTCAATAGATTTATTTGAGCTTTATAGCCTATAAGTTGAGATTAAATGTGGCCATTAGAAAGAACTCATTTCATTTTATAATCCAGAAATAATTATTTTGAAATTGGCACACAGGTTTCATCATTGGGTACATGTACCTGCTTGATCAACTGTATCACCTACAGTTGTTTCTTACCTAATTATGTTTTAGTTAGAGAAACAATTAAAGTGTGTTTAGGTCTTACTTTTTATATTAGTTTATTATGTATTAGTTATGTTTTAAAATGCATAACTGAAAGGTTTAAACATTTTTTAAAAATATACATCACAGTTTGTGCCAGTTCTCAAGGCTAAAAATATTCACCTGTGTACAAACATTTTGCAGAAAGGTTTCCACCAGAGATATGGTAGTATGCTTGAAGGCACCATTGAATTGTGTTGAGATGAATAATAAAAGTTAAAGGACAAGAAACAAAATAAGATATTAAAAATTAACTATGTATGAAAAGAAAAATACCTGAAATTATTAATATAACTAAAAGATCTTTAAAGATATTCCACAAAGAAAATAAAAGGTACCTTTTCTGTTTCCTAATTTAAATTATATCACTGAATAGTACATTGGTGAAAACAGATAGACCTAGTGATATGGTGGAGAAAAGTAAAAATAGAATATAAACCTTTACTTTAAAAAACATGTTGGATATTCATATAGGAGGTTCTCTAGATTATGGTAATGAATTATTAAAACTATACATAAAATCAAAATCATCTTGCACTTGAACTATTCAAAGTCTGAGAGCAAGTAACTACTATAAATAAATAACTCGTATTAGAAAGATTTAATTAAAATAATGTGATTCTTCATTTACAAAATATTTATAAACTCTAAAAAAATATCAGGTTTTCTGAGGATATCTTGTATATATGTCCTTCTGTAGTCGAGCAGATATAAAACATTTCTACCAATTGTGAAAGGGTTAACATAAGATGTTATGGAAGAAAAAGTTGTACCTGTTTGATAAATATTGTTATTAGAGTACAAAAAAAAAGAAATCCACAACTGCAAATTTGCCATTTTTATTTGTTATATCTCTACTACTTGATCTGACTTTTTGTTCAGATGAGCCTGCTTATTTGTCCCAAATAAATATGAAATGTGTTTCTTTACAAACCTTTATTTAGATAAAATAAAATTCTCAGCTGTGATGATGGGCTTGGCCTTACTTAGCAAAATCTTTGTCAGAATTAATCTATTTGTCTGTACATCACTATATTTTTGTAGCTTATATATTCGAAAGATTTTTTGAATAATAGTCTAACTTTGATAAGTCTTTGGTAAAAGTAGGAATTTAGTAAGAAAAACTTTACATACTGAGTGAATAAAAGACTTAAATTTAGAAAATGTTTATTAAGACTTTATTACTTTACTAATAATGTGTCTTGAGCCATTGTAAAGCTGAGACTGACTACATCTGTCTAATAAAGAAACTTAAATAATTTATATACAGTGCATGGATCTATCTATCCCTGCCAAAAGAGGAAGGTCAGGAAAAAGCAACACATTTAACATTACTTTTACAAAAGCCATACTCTTCATTGAGAAATTCAAGGGTCCTTTGTGTATTCTAGGTAGCTGATGACATGGAAAAGGAAAGACGAGTTTTTCAGCTGCAGATGTGTGAAGTAAGGAAATATGTTTTTAATTCCACGTGTATTAAAAATTTAAACTTTTTAAGTATGTTTTTACTTACATGTGAAGTTTTGGGTTTTTGTTTTGAATTGAAGTTTCTAAAATCTTTTTGGCTTACGGATGCATAACAAAAGAAATTTGAAAGTGAAAACCTTAAATAAAAATGTCTTTTTCTAGTTAAAGAAAAGTAGTTTTCTTTTACCTGCTGTTTTAACCCTCGTTATTTTTAACATTGTAGACATTTTTAGGTGAAGTATGTTTTTGGAAATAGTAGTGTAATGGTGATGTGAGGATTATAAAATTAACTGGTTACCTTTCCTTTAACAAAAATACTATTTAAGCCAAATTTTAAAAGTAAAAATATCTGAATAGGATTTTTTGTGATCAATAAATTATTTTATTCTGCAGTAATTATTTGCTTTTTCCTTTCAATTAAACAACAAACTGTTCAGTAATGTTTATAAATAATGTTACACGTGTATTTTTGTTACTCATATACCATATTTTAAACCACCACTTTTCCTCCAAATTTGTTATTAGCCTTTGATTCTCAACACTTAGAATTTAATGTTTATAGTCATTACTTTCAATGAAATTTTGTATAAATATCTTTAGAGAATCATACAAATATAGCTTCAGCCTTTACTTTTGTATTTGCTTCCTTTTCCAACTTTTAAGAGAAAATTCGTTATTTTATTTCTAGTACCTTATTAAAGTAAATGAAATCAAAACAAAAAAAGGAGTGGAGCTTCTACAGCATCTGGTTGAATACTATCATGCACAGAATAAGTAAGTGTACAAAATGTTAAAATTTATATTATTACCAAGTAAGAAATAGTTACTATTAGAAAAGCTTTCGTTTTCCTAATAATTACCTGATCTTATTTTAAACCACTCATGTGAAATAGTTATGTGTTTTAATTTAGTTGAAGTGTATCAGTACATTGATTATATTTTAGTTTTGTGTTAAGTATTATCAGAAAAAGTGAGTGGTTATTTCACTATTGTTTCACTTGTTTGTACAGTTACTGTATAGAGGTTCTAGGACAAGAGAATATTTTGACATTCTTTCCATTTCATGGGGCTAAGTCTTCCATGCCATTACAGTCTAAATTTAAACATTATAGTAATGCTTTGCAGATCCCTGTTGACAAGTGAATGAGTCAGGATGAGAATACTTATTTTTTTTTAAATTTCCATACGCTTGTAGCAAGAGCATGTTGAAAGGGTTTTGCTTGAATACACATAATTTTCAACTTTAAGGAACAAAATAACTGTAATGGGAACTACATGCAGTGTCTTAATTTATTTCTTGTAGCATATACTGGTACCGAATGCTAGAAGAAACCAATTTAATGACACTCCATAAATAAACCTCAATAAAAACAATCTTTAATATCATATATTAATTTTCATTGTCATGCCATGGCCCAAGAAACATAGTTGTCAGTAGAGCAGAGACTTTGCATAGATGCTTTACATGATGGTGGTTGGGCTCTCCAACAAATTGTTGCAAATTGAAATGCTCTCAAAATGCTATAAAGTACATCCTAGATCAGTTCTTCTAAAACTACAGTCTTTCACATTCCAGCTTCATTATTTTTGCTGTATCTATGTACTACCTGTACTGTTATTTACATTCTGTTTTTCTTTAAAAAACTTCAGTGGGTTTTTCATGGTATTTTTTTATGGTTTCTTTCAAAATGGTACTTGAGGTTAGATGGGTTTATACCAGAATTTATCTTAAAATATGACACAATAGAATAGGTTTACTCTCATTGCCTGTCCATGAAAATCCAATTTTAAAATAATTGTTGTCATATTTGTATGATATTTTTGATTCCTTTGCAGCTGGTACTTTTACAATACAAACAAATGGTTCAGGTGATTCGTTACTTTGGCCCTCTTAGCTGTCACCACATTTTGGATTTTTGTACTCGCATTTCCATAATAATATCCATCTTTACACTTTAAAAATCCCATTTGTAATCACTGTTCCATGGTGGGTTCGAAAGCAAAAATAACAAAACATAGTACAGACACACAATCCTTGAATGAGAGTTTTCATCTAACACTAACTAATGAATATATTTTTTGGCATGTCATTGCACATGCTCTCTGAATAACGTTTACCTAATAAGTGGACCAGATGGTGTGCATGCCCTCTGAATAATAGCCAATGTTTAATTGTCAGCAAATAATATAATAACCTCATTGAAATACATTTTTTCTTTAAATGTTTTTCTAATACACATTAAAATAAATATAACCATTAAAATACAATTGTTGTCCACATACTACATAAATTCACCTTCAGTACCTCCAGAGGTACTCATACCACACTTTGGAAAACACTACTCTCATCATGAGACCAAGACAGGTAAATTTTAAAATAGGAAAGGAAGAGGCTGAACACCCACACTAAATGATACTGGTGCTATGTATGTTCATTTATAAAGTCTTCAGCTGATCTCAAGTGTAAAATAAATGACCATACACCATGTAACAGAAAATAGTCCAGATCTACAGTATCAAGAAGACTCAACAAGAATGAAAAGTGTAGAGATGGGAAATGGAAAAGATTAAGTTAAAGGAAAGAGATCTCTTCATTCGTTACATAGGGATTAACAGTGTTTAATCTAAAAATGAAATGTTTTTCCAAGTATTTTCTTTGTGTTACAGTATATGGAGCAAATATGAGTCCAAGAATGGGGAAGTCAAACATACAGTGTAAAGGTTTTTAAAATATCTACTTCTTGGTTTTGCAGAATCTTTGTCATCCTGCATCCTTGTAAAATTTGTTTTATAAGCCTAAATTTTATCATTGTTCTGATTGAAAAGGATTTATGCAGTTTCAGTGTGTTTAAGAATATTTGTGTACAATAAAAACTTTTTTTTAACTGTATTAAATTTAAACGGCAATCTGACTTTTATAATAACTGAACAGAAAGTTTCATTTAATGTACATAATAAGTTTTAAATCTGTTTTAGGTTATTTATATGTGCATTTACATTCCTTAATGATGATTTGCTTTTTACATTTAAGGCTGTTGATCATGCCCACGAGACCTAATGTAAACATAATGTCACACACAGTGGCTTTGTTAGCAAAACAAATGCAATATATTCAAGTAAAAACGGGTCTAACTATATTTACCTCATCTGGTATCATGAAAAACTGTTTTTTACTCTTGTACAACAATGTCATAAATCAAGTTAAAATACAATAAAGCAAGTTTTTAAAAAAGCCAGGACTGTAGTTGTAGCAGAAGCTGCTCACAAACAGCTTTTTATCTAGCAGTATATCACCAGGTTTAGTTTTTATCACTTTATAACAATTTTACACACATCTCTACTAAACTGGAATCTACACTGGCTTATACAGAAATTGAAAAGAAAACACAAGCTTTTATTATTCATTATATAACTAGCCTGTGACTTCTTAAAGTTGAGATATGACAGTTGATAAATAGTGGTTGCCTAAAATTGATAGAACTAGATTTGTGTTGAATTTACAAGGTCAGATTATATCTATTTTATTCAAAAACTATTTTGGTTTTCTTCATGGGGACTTTGAGTGTCATATCATGATCTGAAAAAAAAATCAGGAAATGCACATATGGAGTGTGCTGAAATAAGCACAAGATCACAATTTGTAATTTTTTAAAAAGTTTGTAAAAATTTAATGAACAAAACTTTGTCTGAATAAATTTAAACTCTGAAGAATTTTGTAAAAAAAGGAAGTGTTTGGAAGAATGACTTCAAGTTTATATGTTGTACACTTTTTTAATTCAGTGGTGCGATATTCCCCTCAGGGCAGGATGTGTTCATCTGGAGACAATAGAGTTAAACAACTTTCATTTTTAAAATCACTTTACAAGTTATGTACAAAGTGTAAGAGTGATATAGGAAATTAAAATATATTAAGATTAAGTAAACAAATATTTATTTTCCTTTTTCCAGCTTTTTTCAAGATGGACTTAAAACTATTGAACACTTTAGTGGCTACATTAAGGAGTTAGCAACTAAACTACAAAAGATTCGACAGAAACAAGATGAAGAGAGAAAGAAATTAATTGAACTTCGCAACCTTCTACGATGTTCCCCGTCACTGGACGGAAGAGAGGTTAGATTAATTAAGAGTATTAAATTAGCAGAATTGACTGTCAGGTAAAGTTGTATATTATTTTGAATTAGTATAAAAGATTTAACTGTATGTTATATGTTTTTATTTTCTAAGTTTGTTCATTTTGTTGTTTCCTCAACTTACAGCAAGTTGGAGCAACACAATCAGGCTATACACTTCATCAGCTTCAGGGAAATAAACACTATGGTTACACTAAAACAGGCTATCTTAACAAGAAATCTGATGGGAAGATGAGGAAGGTGTGGCAAAAACGGAAATGTGAGACTCGAGATGGCTATCTTTTTATCTACCACTCAGATGTAAGCACATTACATTGTTACAGTAGTAGGGTACTTATTATATTACATTTGTTTGTCTGTCCTTAAAGTCAAATGAGTACAATATATATTTTTTAATGTTGAATTGAACATTTTATATCTTTTATTATTTAGATATTTGACTATATATAAAAAGACAAATTTGAACCTTAAAGATGATCAGTCATTCTCCAATCATTGCTTCTGTCAGGTTTTTTTCAATTTATCATAGAAAGAGCTAGACAAATCTCAAATGGAAAAATAAAAATTTGTTTTAACACTTGTCTCATTTTGATACACAGTTGATATTGTAGACTAATGTTAATAAATTGAATTAGTGTGTACAAGTTTCACTTTGTAACTGTTTTTTCTTTATTGTAAAGCTGTATATTTACCAGGTCCAATTACACAAGCAAATTTCTATGTAAATAATTACTTGTATCTTCTTTCTTACAAAATATTTAATTTAATTTAATTTTTGAAATATTATCATAAGCACTTTATGTGTTGACATTATTTGCTATATATATACACAAACAGGAGAGGCTTGCATATCTTGGTTAGTATGTGTTGACTGTGAATCTGAGGATTTTTGGTTCATCGTCCATTGCTGTACATAGAAGCTTCACTCCCTTAGGCCATAAGTTTGTTATTCAAATTTTACTATTTAGCCAGGAAGTACTAGCCCAGGAGTTGGTTGTTGATGCTGTTGAGTATTGTCTTCTCTCTAATTCATCAGTTCAAAATTACAAACAGCTATGTAGCCCTTGCATGGCCTTGCACAAAAATTTTAAAATGAACAGGTAACCATGTTTTGCAACAGTTTCTGCATTGTACTTGACCAAACAAAGAAACTTCTTGAGAAGAATATTTTTGTTATCATAACTTGTAGAAAATACAGAATTGCCAACCCAGCTTGTACACAACATAGTTATTTGATATACAAGGTGTATAGCTGAAATAACTCAATTCAGGAATACACAGAGAAGTCATCTGTTTAACATGCATGATACATACCCAGGTTACGTTAATACACAAATGTGATTTCTTGGTACTTGGGCATAAATTTACCACACACACATGCAAGCTATATTTTACCTTCTTTATTTTCAGAACTAAAGTTATCCAAATAAGCTGCTGTGTGCTACTCTGTGTTAAAAATATTGTCAAAAAAATTTGTTTAATACAAGAAAAATAAGTGTATTAGAAATAGTAAATACAACAGTAAAGAGTGGTATTCTAGTTAAGTATAAAAAAGTAACAATTTACATAAATACACATACAGAAATGTATATTCTTTATCAGAAATGAAGATGGTAGTTTGTCTTGCTTATTGTAATAGCTTATTAGGAAGAAGAAAAAAGGTTTTTTACTGATTACAAGTGATAAAAATAAATTAAGCTCATATTGCCTGAAAAGAAAATGTTTCACACATTTTTTCTCACTTGAGATCTAATTAGCAAAGAGGAAGAAGTGACAAAAAAGAGAGAAATGGTTTAGAAGTAAAAAATAAAGAAATGCTGAAACATAAAAAAATCAGAACCATTATTGTGTAAGCTGTAAAGAAATAGTGATTTAAAGATAAGTTAAAAATAGGTATCTGTCATGGTGGCACACACTAAAGTTATTGTAATATGTAGAGGTTACATAACTGGTAACATAACTTGATGCCCTTGAATACTCATGAGAATGCCTTGGGAACTCTTATTAATTTTTTTTTTTTAAAGTCCTTTCCATAAAAGTAAAATACTTGGAGAACAACAAAAAGAAATCAGACTGAGCCATGGTATGAGCTTTTCAGTATTTTTATTTAAAATCTATACTGTCATGTAACAGTAAAGTATAAGTGTTAAGTTTTTCCAATTCAAATTTGTGTGATCCAGGTAAGCAATATTTTACTGAAAATTGTATTTACAAATTGACCTATGTATAAGCTTTTGTGATTGTAACTTGTTACTAAAATATTTTTAATAAATCACAAATGCTGTAACATTCATATATGTTAAATACTTATTTGATGTAAAAATAATTTAAATAAATGCACAAAAAATGCTCTAAGAGTGCTTTGGTCAAAAAGTAAACTGTTTTTAGTGAACAAATACAGTAGTAGTTCACTTCATACTACTCTCCATAACAAGTGATTAACTCTTAAAGGGATAATTTATATGGTTGAATTTCTACAGCAACCATAATTGTGACTTGTGGGTATTACAAATGTATGTGAATAGCTTAGTTTCTTCTTTAGATGTATACTGAAGATTCCATTTTCTCTCATTCCTGCTTTGACAATCATGAATGAGACAAAAGAATTAAAGTTAATATTCCTGTGGGAGCTTCATACCAAATGTGGGTTTTATTGTTTAATTATAAATGACTAATGTTATGTAAAATAGTGTGTTTAAATGATTAAATCACTTTCGTCTTGTGTATCTTATTGTATGTACTTTTGTAGACATTTAACAAAATATATGTGTAATTCAGACAACTTTATGAAATCTATAAAATATTACATTTTTATATGTATCATTCTTTGCAGTACAAATAAAAATAGGGACTGATTTTTTTTTTCAATTTTAATAATTCTCTGCAGGAAACCAAAGCTCCCACCAAACTCAACTTACTTACCTGCCAAGTAAAAGTATGTAAAATGTTATTTCTTTCTTCATTCTGTGGTTGTTGATGTAAGAGATTTATAAGCTAAAATATCTTATTTCACTTTATAGTAAAATTAATATTGTAGCTAGTAGAAAGTGAGTTAACAATGTAACATTTTCTACTATATCTGTTAGGGCTGATAGTATGCAACAATGGTTTGTATGTATGGATGGACAACCATAAGTAGTACAGAGGTTGAGTATGTTATATTAAAATGATTTTGGAGACTAATCTTGACATTATGGTTCAGATCTCCATGATCAGTCATTCTCCAGTCATTGCTTCTGTCATGTGATTATATCAGTGGTTTCCAACCTGTTTGTCCTGTCAAGTTGCTTAGGGTGTCATGACAGTTCATCCAAATGAAGAATAATTAAGAACATAAAAAAACAAACAAACCTGTACATAAAATATTGCATATTGCAGCAGGGGTGTTGTAGGAATCAAAGTAAGTGGGTAAGGGTGCTGTTAGTGAAAAAAGTTTGAAAACAGCTGCACTCTTTCATTTAGTTATCTGTCTTAAAATCATCATCACAAAAATTCCTTAATAAGGGGCATCTGGTGCATTTACTGTAGCGTTTATGTAATGTTAAAGTGGTATAAAATATGTTATTTGTACAGTTATCAAGTGGACTTTTCCAGGGGAACTAGTTCTTGTTTTGAAATTGAACTAGTTGTATTAAAATGTAGATGTTGCTATATTATAAATAGCTTAACCATATTAAATCATACCTATTTTGAGCATTAAGTCAAGCTCTATTGTTTCATTCTCTAGCAGCTTGAAGTATGTGATAGTTAAATGAAAGATATGACTGGGAGTCTATTGTATATGGATCCATACCCTTTTGAACACAATTCCATAAAAAGTTGGCATCTCTGTGTGGTACATAGGATGTACAACATTGGTCTTATAGTTAGCAGAGCTCATATAGACCTGCCCCCCAGCTAGAAACCAGGATTTGATACCCATAGTGGGCAGAGCACAGGCAACCCTTTGTGTAGCTTTGTACTTCACTACAAACAATCACATAAATTCTTTGTAGCCACTCTCCTGATACCTAATTTGTCCCTGGTATGCTATCCATCCATGATCATGACATCTTGGAAATTTTTTACACTCGCTGATCAGTAGGAAATAGCATAAAAGCTGTAACATTATTGAGTTAAACATATGCTTCATTGATTGTCATTATGTACTACCATTTTCTCCAGCTAGATACCACACTTATACAATTTTCTACATTGATCTTCCTTTCCAAAATATATTGCTGTTAAAAACATGTCACTTTTTCAGAAGGAAATACTTCTTGATTATATTGTGTACTGTTGCTTGAGGCATGTAGGTTTTTTATTTTTTAATTGACCTATGCATTCATGGATTATATTCTATAACAAAATACTTCATTTGGATTACTACTGTTATGGTGTGACTTATTGAAATTCTCTTTATGAATGGTGTTGGTGCTCTGAGTTGGTCCATATTTTATTGTTTTTCAGTTTTATTAAGTATAATGGATGTTCACATCTTGAAAATTTCTAAAGTTGAAAACATCTTTAAGATCTTTATTTCATGCTAGAAAATTCTGTTTTCAGTGGCATTACATTACCTATAAAATGCCAAGCAATATCAAAACATGGTTTTAAAGCATGCTACTCCAAAATAAACTTGCATCATTTGTGGTTTCATATGAGTTGCAGAGTTGCATATTCCAAATTTTGTTAGCATAAATGACTTATTTAATCCTATGTATATATTGTTGCTAAGTGCAGTTACGACAGAAAATGTTCGTACCCCTGTGTCGTGAGTAGTTTTTCCTCAAAACTTAAAAAGTATCACAAGTAGGATAATTAAAGTATAGTATATTATACTAACACATATCTCATAAATTTTTATGTAAATTGAACGACAAATAAACTGTTTATAAACAAATAACCAAACATAGGAGGGGCAGAAAGTGTTCGTGCATCTACTTTAATGGTCAGTTGTGTAGCCTTTCAGGTGAATTACTTGGCGCAATCTCTCCTCATAACCCTCCATGATCATTTGACAGTACTCGACTGGTATTTTCTTCCATTCTTCCTTACAGAAATCCTCCAACTCTTGCAAGTTTTTCGGATGACGCTGATGAACCCTGATCTTCAACCCATGCCAAACGTTTTCAATTGGGTTGAGATCGGGTGACTGCGATGGCCACTCCAGAACGCTTATATGGTTCCTCTGCAACCAGAATTGCATATATTTTGATGTGTGCTTAAGTTCATTGTCATGCTGGAATATCCAACAACGCCCTAGCTGCAAGTTCCGAGCATCATCCTTGATATAAGTGCCTAATATATCAACGTACTCTTCTTTTTTCATGATTCCGTTGACGCGGTGAAGGCTGTCTACACCAGAAGAGCTGAAGGAACCCCATAGAACGATCGAGCCATCTCCGTATTTAACTGTAGGGACGGTGTTCTTTGGAAGATTTCGTTTCCTTTTCTTACGGAAAATATTGCGAACATCATTGTGGCCGAAAAGCTCGATTTTAGTCTCGTATGACCAAAGAATACTCTTCCAATAGGTAAAGGGTTTATATACCTGGTTTCTTGTATACCTCAATCGTGCTTCTAAATGAACATTTACTGTATATTATACTTCTATTAGCCTACTCGTGATACTTTTTTAAGTTATGAGCAAAAAACCACTCGGGACGCAGGGGTACGAACACTTTCTGTCGTAACTGTACTGGAAGAGAAGCAGACAATATTGCAAATAAGATGCAAGAGGCAGAATATGTTTTAATGTTGATCATGTGGGATGATATTTTGCAAAAGTTTCATAAAGCAAGTCAAGTTCTGCAAATTGAAGATGTGAACTTAAAAACGTGCAGATCTGTATCGGTCATTAGCCGACCAACTATGCACTATAAGGAATGACTTTGAAAGATTTGAAGTAGTTGCAAAGGAAATACTACCAGATGTTGATTACAATACAGCTCAAACTCAGAACGTGTCAGAAAGAAGATACTCATTGACGGAGATGCATAATTTCGTAACATCACTTTCTATATAATTGTTGACCAACTAAAAGCCCAGATGAGAAGAAGAAGAGGGGTGTACTGCGAATAGAAAACAGGTTTTCTTTCCTAAGTGATGTGCCAAATGATGTCACTTCATCTGCTGAAACTGAAAGCTACTCTCAGTGTTAACAAAAGCTAATTGATGCTTACTCAAAGGATTTGGACACTCTTCTCTCTGCCGAGCTTCAGCAGTTTCACTCATATGTGCCGTAAGTTCAGTGCAACAAAACTGTAAAAAAACAGATTTAGGCATGCTGAACTTTATAAAATAATTTCAGAAGACAAATCTGATGTGCGTTTCCAAACATAAACATTGCATTGCGTATATTGTTTAACATTAATGGTCACAAATTGCACAGCTGAGGGTTCATTTTCTCAACTCAAGCATATTAAAAATTCCAACAGAACAACTATGCGACAAGACAGGCTGGATGCCTTGTCTCTGTTAAGTATAAAGCAGATATGTTGCCAAATTAGTTTTAAGGACTTGATCAATTAAAAATTGGAAGAAAACTTTAAAATTTAAACAAATATTATTAAGGTATAAGTTAATTATTTGCTTACAGGGCTGTAAGTTCAAAGTAAGAAATTGTTAACATCAAAGTGAGAGTTTTTTAAATAAAAGGGTTTTGAGTAAATTTTTCACTTTTGTTGTCATCATAGTGAGAATTTTTAACTCAATGGAAACAAATATACAGTAAAACTAATTATTTTTAATTACCATTAATTAAAGAAGTGATTTCCCTCATCGTTTCTAAATGAAATGCCTCAATCATTGTTTGATTTTACTCTATGCCCAATCTGTTAAATAAATAAAATAAAAAAGTTTTTATTTAATATAGTTGTGGGGTCTGACCTGGAAGAAAACTGTAGAATGGTTATGCATTTCAAACTTTTATTTCACTTTCAGCACTTACTGAGTCTTAATGTCTTGTCAGTTAAGTAATGGAGGGGCCGAGAGGGTAACCATTATTGGGTTGTGCTTAAGGATCAGTTGTCCTTAATCTGGCTCTGGGTTGTGCTAATGACTTTTTGGAGGCCTGGTATGGCCAGTTGGTTAAGGCACTGTACTTGTAATTTGTGGGTCACGGGTTAGAATTCCCATCTCATCAAACATGCTCACCCTTTCAGTTGTGGGGTGTTATAAGTGTCAGACAGTTGCACTATTTGTTGATACAAAGTAACCCAAGAGTAAGCGGTGGGTAGTGACTAGCTGCCTTCTTTTTAGTCTTTCATTGTTTAATTAGGAACGAGTAGCGCAGATAATTCTCCTGCAGCTTTGCACAAAATTAAGAAAAAACACCAAACTTTCGGGACTGCATGTTGCCATCAAAACAACGCAGAAACTAAGTTGTAATTTTTTTCTAGCTTTTACATCATTAAAGAAGCTAGAAAGTTCATGATATGCCAACATGTGACAAATCAAAGCTTTCACGATATAAAAGCTAACTTCATAGTATTTCTCACTTTGGCACCTTTATCTTGGTCAAACACGAGGAAAACAAGATAAATATGTAGATAAAGAATATTCATCTTGGGCAATACTCCTGCTGAAAAAAGAAATTATCAGATATAAATATTAAACAAATAACTTGGCATTCACCTCATAAATAGCTTGAACTAGTTACTTGTAATACATACACTATTTTCATTTTGTTAACATTTCCAGTCATCCCTTCAACATGAATTTACCCAATTTGTACACATATAACTTTCCTATTGGTGAAGACATACACAATAAGAAAGTTATATCTGAAGCAATGAAATTTTTAGAAAATGCAGTGAGTGTATTAAATATTGTACCCTTTAATTAAACAAAGAACTACATGATAAAAATTGTTTAATATTGATACAAGTACGCACTAAAATATAAAAATAGACTAATTAAATCAATCAAGCCCTTTAAAATAAAAACCCTTCAAAAGCAAGTAGAAGTACAATATAGAATTTTTTTTTTATTGAAGATTCAATTGTGTAGTAGTTGTACGTAAATACTTCAACATTTATACGGTTCAAATTTTAAAAAAATCTGCACTGATATAATAGATGCAAAATAGAAGTAAGATTAACGAGAGACCAGATAAGCTAAACCCTTTCATTAAAATGTTTGTGATATTTTAATAAAGAAGAAAAATCAAAATACAAAATAAACGCATTCTTAAAGAAAGTAAGTGGATTGATAATGAAACAAAAGTAATTAAAACACGTCAAAAATAAATACATAAGAACTTTAAAATATTAGGAAAACCTCTTTTAAAACATTTATAAACTATACTAGAGAGATTGTAAATAATACATCAATAAATAATTCAACAAAATGCAGAGTTGAATATACATATGTATATATAGAACACTTTTAAGTTAATAGACACGTTTATATTAACCAAGATAAGCACAGGGCTCCAATCACCTTTACCCTGCTAGAATATCTTCAAGTATGATTGTGGTTTTACAGATAGTTAGTTACCTGTGGCCTTCAAAGTGTCCCAAGCTTTGAACAGGGCATTCTCAACAAGATAATAGTTCAACTCTTCTTTGTTATGTGGCCCGGCATGGCCTAGCGCGTAAGGCGTGTGACTCGTAATCCAAGGGTCGCGGGTTCGCGCCCGCGTCGCGCTAAACATGCTCGCCCTCCCAGCCGTGGGGGTGTATAATGTGACGGTCAATCCCACTATTAGTTGGTAAAGAGTAGCCCAAGAGTTGGCGGTGGGTGGTGATGACTAGCTGCCTTCCCTCTAGTCTTACACTGCTAAATTAGGGACGGCTAGCACAGATAGCCCTCGAGTAGCTTTGTGCGAAATTCCCAAACAAACAAACAAATCTTTGTTATGCAGTGAAGAGGCAGCTCTCCTCTCAGTTGAGTGGCAATCTTCTACTGTTATCTCTTGTAGACTGAGATCTGCTCTAATGTGGACACTTTCAGTAGTCTCTAGGCTTGTTCATGGAACTGTTTGGCAGGTGGTGCCTCAATGGTCGTCGAGGTAGAAACTTCCTCATCTTGATTTGTTTTGAATTTCAGCAAAGCTACGAGAGCTATCTGCGCTAGCTGTCCCTTATTTAGGAGTGTAAGACTAAAGGGAAGGCAGCTAGTCATCACCATACACTGCCAACTCTTGGACTACTCTTTTACCAACGAATAGTGGGATTGACCGTCACGATATAAAGCCCCCACGGCTGAAAGGGCAAGCATGTTTGGTGCGATATAATCCAAGAGTAGGCGATGGGTGATGATGACTAGTTGTCTTCCCTCTGGTCTTACACTGCTCAGGACCGGCTAGCGCAGATAGACCTCATGTAGCTTTGTATGAATTTTGAAAACAATTATATGGAATAATCAATCTTTTTTTTTGAGGAAAGAGGGACTTTCGACAATGCAATCTGCTAGAATAATTAAATTTAACTAGTCTACTTGGAGCTGCTGGGTTTGAAGATATAGAAAGACTGGCTGTGTGGAGCAGTGAAAGAGAAGAGGTAGAAAGAAAACTTTCACAGCAGCTGACAGTGGTGTTCTGAAACACGAGTCTGCAATGCCCAAGCCACAAGTTCTGAACATCATTCTCGATATAAGTGCCTAATATATCAACGTACTCTTCTTTTCTCATGTTTATGTTGATGCGGTGAAGGTTGCCTACACCAGAAGAGCTGAAGGAACCCCATAGTATGATTGAGTTGCCTCCGTGTATAACTGTAGGGACGGTGTTCTTTGGAAGATTTCGTTTCCCTTTCTTATGGAAAATATAGCGAACATCATTGTGGCCAAAAAGCTCAATTATAAGTCTTGTCTGACCAAATAATACTTTTTCAATAGGTAAATGGTTTATCTATATGCTTTCTTGCACACCTCAATTGTGCTTCTAAATGAACAGGCCTTAAATATGAAGTTCTACGAGGACAGCATGCTTTGAACCCAGAAGAGTGTAACATTGGTGGGGCATCCGGAATGAGTGAGGTTAGCAGTTGATCCTGTAAGCTTAAACTTGGCAATTTTGCTTTGAACAGTAGATTTCGGCACATTGAGTTGTTTAGCAATACCGGAAATAGACACATGAGACTTGCATGTTACAACAATTTGGTTTTTTAAATCACTGGATAGTTGTTTCCTGTTCGCCATGATGACCAAGCAGATAATGACGGAGACTGCGCTAAATTGCCAGAAGTACATGCTTTGCTGGCTAACTTCCAATAATTATGAACCCAGTGTCTAGTTCTGGAATAGTATAATGTAGTTTATTTGTCAAACTAAACAAAAATGCACAGGAATATCAGTTTTTTTCACATGTTCTGAAATGTACGAACACTTTCTGCTCTTGCTATTTTTGGTTATTTGTTTATAAACAGTTTATTTGTCATTTAATTTACATAAAAATTTATGCAGATGTGTGTTAGTATAATATTTATAATATACTCTACTTCTATTATCCTAATCGTGATACTTTTTAAGTTATAAGCAAAAAACCACTTGGGAAGTAGGGGTACAAACACTTTCTGTTGTAACTGTATTTAACTGGCTCAGCATGGCCAGGTGGTTAAGATGCTCAACTCATAATCTGAGGGTTGCAGATTTGAATTCCCATTACACCAAACTTGCTTGCCCTTTCAGCTGTGGGGGTGTTATAATGTGACTGCCAATCCAACTATTCGTTGGTAAGAGTAGGCCAAGAGTTGGCAATGGGTGGTGATGACTAGCTGCCTTCCCTCTAGTCTTACACAGCTAAATTGGGGGCAGTTAGTGCAGATAGCCCTCATGTAGCTTTACGTGAAATTAAAAAAACAACAACAAAGAATTTAACTTAATTTTTTACTGCTTAACAGTAACCTGTCAGTATATATTCAGTGCATAATGAAAAACATGTATGTTACTTAAGTAATGTAGAAGAAATTATTTGTTTTTGTTATAATGTTAATATAATTTGTTTGATCAGTATAACATATAATTTATGGAATTTTTATAATAAATCAACTCCTCCCTTGGCACCTATAGCTTATTTTTTATTATCTAATCTATTTTATTATTGTCATATTTTGTTATAATTAATTTCAATAAGGAATTGGCACAAGTATTACTTGTTAACAGCAAATATTTGTGTATTATATTGTTAGTTTAATTTGTATATATTGCCAAATTAAAAATATATTTTGGCTTGTTTTTTAATAATGAAGACAGTGGTCGATGAAAAGAAGAGTTTTGACCTTATTTCTTGTGAGTATAGTAACTTTACAATAATTATGAGATTAATTTCTTAACCTTTTCTTTTGTGTAAGCATTAATATTTCAAGCTATAGCTTGTGTTAGTCTGTCTTTAAATGTTTGAGATTTAATCCTGTTTTAATACCCCCTTAAATGCAAGTAAAAAAACCTGGTAAACAAAAATATAACGTGCTTAATCTTAAATTTATTATTAAAAAAAATAAATGCAAATAATTTGTTTAAAAGTTGGAAATATTTGATTTGCTTATTAAATAGAATTATTCCATATTTTATAGCTGTACTCATAATTCGAATATTTTGACAGTGATAGAAAATTACTACTTCTGAATTTACAAATTTTTATTGAAAAGCATTATAAACTAAAGTGTTTCTAAAACAGATAACAGAACATACCATTTTCAAGCTGAAGATGATGTTGAAATGGATGCGTAAGTTGAAATTAATGTTTTGAAATAGAGTACCTTAAATATATAATATTGGCTTTTTTGTCAGAAAAAGAGTAAGAGTAAATGGTACATACTGAGAATTTGTATGAAATCAAAATAAAGTCTAAAATTAAGTAATTGTGAAGGATTTATTTTAAACTTAAAACTGTCAATTTAAGATTACCAGCAAAACATGAGTAAAAATATTTATAAATGACTGAAATTAGGATGATAAACTAAGAAATTATTCTGTTTTATGTATTTTTTCTTCTAGTTGGATGTCAGTTTTGGTTAACTGTAAAGAGGGAGCGCACGGAAAGCCTTCGATGACACTGGGCAGCCAAATGGAGACAAACTAAATCACAGCCTTTTAGAGCTTCAACAGAGTATCATTCGGCAAATACAGCGACTGCCAGGCAATGATCGGTGCTGTGATTGTAATTCAACAAAAGGTATGTAATGAGGTATTGAGCCATTTAAGAAATAATTAAAATATGTAATGAAATTTTGAGGGTAACAAATTAATTCTAAGTCAACTATATGTTCTGAAAATAATAAACATGTAACTTCTCTCTGCCATGTATGAATAATCGTAAATTATAAAAATACTGAATTGCATTGTCTTTAATAAGAAGGAAACATACTCAATAAAGTCATTTTTTTTTCTGTATTTGAATCAGTGATTTATCATTGTACATCGTGTTAAATAAAATATAGTGTTTGTGTGTCTGTTTATATATCTAAAAGAAACAATAAAAAAATTTGGGAAAGAATGTGTAATACATGATAAGTCTTTTTCCCCAAATCCTTTTAATTTGCCCCCTAATCTGTCAGTGGTATGTTTATGAGCTAAAACACAGAAATTTGGTTTATGATTCCTTATGGTGCAGATAGCCCATTATGTAGTCTTGCACTTAATCAAACAAAGCTTCCAGATTTAGTAAATAGCTGGTGTTGCAGGAACAGTTATGATTTTTTTTTTGCCCATCATCACAAAACACACAATTTGTTTCTAATGTAGATCCAACATGGTTATCCACAAATTTTGGGATTCTTACATGTATTGAATGCTCGGGAATTCATCGGGATCTAGGAGTTCACATTTCAAGAATTCAGTCACTGACACTTGATAATATAGGAACATCTCAACTGTTGGTAAGTAATGTGAATATTAATATATGATAATTTATATGCAGATGGATTTTTAATGTATAATATTTTTTTTTCTATATTACACAGGATAAAAACCTGTATTGTCACATGTTATAGTTAAATATAGATAGACGCGAATTCATTGAACTGAGCTCCAAATGTTCCTTTGTGTGTATCCTTAAAAATTTCATTATATAGAATCAAAGTGTGCGTTATTACATGTTATGGTGAAGTACAGTTAGATACGAATTCACTGAACTGAGCTTTAAACATTCCTTTGCACGTGTCCTTAAAATGTACTGTAGTTTTAAAACGTGTCGTACAAAAGATCTGTATATGAAGTATGAAGTCAAACTTGATGTTTTGTTTCATAAAACTTTCTTTTTAAAGGTATATTTTGAATACTACACATTTTTGAGTTTGTCCATTTATTCTTCATAAAATATTGAAAAGTCCCAAGTTTTTGATCTGTTGAAGTAAAATGAATGGACTAGAGCATTTTTTCAGCAACCTTTGTATGTAATTTGTGTGTGGTATCACCTACTGCAAGGTACTAGTCTCCTTGCATCATAATATTAGTTTGAAAAAATGTTTATGAATTTAATATGTGTGTTTTAATTTGTGCAATTAAGTTTGTTTCTTATGATCTGACTGTTTTGTATTTCCTTAGTTTATTTCAATTTAATAAATACTGTAGAGCTCTTAGTTCTATCTTTTATGCTTTTTTTCAAAAATAAAAATATTTGAGCTAATTTACAAAATTCTATGTGTAATTTGCTATTATTTGTTAAACTGCTTTACACTTGGATTCAAGTGAGAAAAAACCTTAAATCATTATACCAGCTCACAGAAACTAACAATGTTATGATAAGGGCAATTACAACTGTAGCTTTAAGTTTATAGTATGCAATGATTATGGTATTATGAGAGAAGTTATATATCAGTTACTCTTATAGATAAGCTTTTAATGTGTCATATCATCAATTGTGTAGTTTACTTAGTACTTTTAAGTACTAAGAGTGTAATAAAATGTAAATGTAGAATTAAAAAAAACAATCGATAATTGAAAAATTATTTAATATGTTTTTTGTGTAAAAGTTACATACAGCTACTAAATAAATAAACATGCACATAAAAAAAATGCATTTAATGAAATAAATTTAAAATAAAGGGTGCAATATTACCATTATGTTTAGTGTATTTTGCCTATACAGTAGTTAACCAAATTTTTATGGGGTTGGTTCTTTGGACCAGTTTTACATTGAAAGAGGAAATGTTGACTATAATTCAGAATTTATTGTTTTTCTGCATAAAATGTTGTAAGGTTTTTGTCAAGTGTAGTGTTGTATGCCAAAAAAACAGATGTAAAGAGTTGGAGTGCAAATTGATATTCATCTGAAAATTAAAATTCTTTTCTCCACCGTACAATATGCATATTGTATTTCCAATAAATTGTGAAACATCTGAAATACATATCAACAGTCTTTTCATATCACTTTATATTATATCCAGTATTTACCTTCTTTTCTCATGAACCATTACTAAATCAGCAATGTGGTATGAAAGGAATAGCTGATACTTCTAACATTGAATATGTAGTACCATGTTGAATAGCACTCTGTAAGAAGTGTCACACACTTTTCCACCCTCAGTAATACACATAGGGTTAAGGCAGGTATATAGTGATATATTTACAACATGAAATTTGGGTCTTTAGGATTGCATGTTGCTCCTCGTGAAAAACTGTATGGAATGATGCTCCAGATATTGGTTACTTTTGGATCTCTTGCAGGGAACAATCAATGATGAACTACACACGTTTGATAATATTTATATCTGGTGAATTGCTTGGCATAGGAAGAGTTGTAATGTTATTATCTTCAAGCTATTTTTGTGACTTTGATTGAATGAGCCATAAGCTCAGAGTTTCTGTGCATTATTGACAATGTTCAAGAAATCTGCATAGAATTGGGAAATATAAAATATATAAAAATCTAAGAACCTGAAATGTGTTTTATTGGTAACTGACATCACTAGTTGCCAACATGTTTAGTTTAAATTGTAAAATTATGTATCACTGACAGATTTTACATTATATGTCATCAGTCTAATTAGAAAATTCCATAATTAGATGTTGATAAACTTGTGTTTGTGACTTGCCACTCAAGTTAACAGTATATTGATTTAACTGAAGTGATTCTTGGGTAAGTCTCAAACTTAACTCGTGTAACATAATGCTTAAAGTGTTAGTGTATTGATGGTCATATTGTCAGTTATATCTTTCAATGATAGCTTAATAACTTGGTTTCAGTGTTGTAACTATGTTGAAATCACTTCTGCTATCAATATTTCTGGAGAATGTATGGGAAACCTTAAATTATATTTTAATGTAGTGATCATCTAAAAATGTATTGTTATAAATCAGATGTATTCCAAAACAAAGCTCTTACAACTTTACATGTCTTTCATCTTTTTATGTTTAGGCAGTAGTGTTTATAACTAAAGCTTTCATGTTCGTGAGGCAATAAACAGAACTTGGTGTGGCACAGACATCAAAATAAACAAAGTGGCCATAAGGTTGTGGTCTCATGATGATTTATAATGTGCTTAAATTGGCAAAAAAAGTATACAAGTAGACAATTTTTATACTTATTTTGGAAATCATTGGTTCATAAAAAATGTTAAATGTCAAATTTGTATATGTTTTCCCTTCCCAGAATTAATGTTTATCAATGAATATGTCAAAAGCAGCACTCGACATTATTTACCAGAATCACTACAAAAAACATGAGAGTGTGGGGATTTACAGTAATTAGTAGAAATATTATGTTTTTCTATTTAAAAACATCTGTGATGACAAATGTTTTGCACTGAGCCACACTCTTAACCATATGTTAATAGCTCATTTAGATTATTGACAGTGGGTGTTTATAGTTTTAAATGCAATGTTATAGTTATTGATCACCAACTTTATGCTAGAAGTTGTAAAAAAAAATGTAATTCTTAAGTCAATAAAATATTCTTGAATTTTGTTTATGGATTAAAGTGTAGGAACCTTGTCTTGTTTTGCGTTTGTAATCTGATGGATAATTTAAACAGAAAACCTTGCTCAAGAAATCTGATGTATTGAACAACATTGGCCATTCTTCAGTATATCACCAGCTGCGATAATCTATCTGCTCATATGGTATCCATATCATAACTTAAATACATTCTGTATTTTATTTTTGGAATGCAGATGGTTCAATGAAAATTTCCTTAGAAGACAATTGCTGCAACTCAGTGCATCCAGTGGCTGAGAAATGTGCAAATCTGGATATGTTTGAAGGAATTCCATGTCTTAAAACACATGAAGGATATAATAGCATCTATGAATCCCTCTGTTGTTGATATATGGTATTTTCTGGAGTGAAGAATAGCATTGAAGATAAGTTCTGATGGCAGTAGGGCACATGTGCATCTGTCTTGTAACAGTGATGACTCTTTGTTGTAGGTTATTCTCCAAAGTTCTCAGCAAGGTACTAAAAAATTTGTTCTAGTGGATTAGGCTGTTAGATTGTATAGAAATTATGGTTTTCCAGTGTGAATAGAACTGCACCATTACTTTAAACTATGAACTAGAGTATTGTAATCTATCTGATTTCATGCTGACATTGGCTGCTTATTTATGCAATCTTGTACAAAATTTGGTTAATTCCCAGGATCCTTTCATTCATGGCATGGCTGTTGTTCTTTACTGAGCTACACCTATATGTGTTCATATAGGTCAGTCTGTATTTATTGGGAGGTGTTTGCTTGTTGTTAGGTTGTGTATAAATATATTTTTTGTCTAAGAATTTACTGTGTTTTTTCCTGTTTTAATACATTTTTTTTCACGGTATGAATACTGTTTTTAGTACAAAGTGTTGTCAGTTAAAGGGGAAAAATTCACATTGTCATTTAATATTAAGGGACATTTTTATACTGAGTATTTTATACTGAGTAACACATAAATGAAATCAAATATGATGAAATGTTTTTACTTTGAAATATATTAGAAAACTGATCAAATGAACTATTTGTATAGAATTGACCACAGACTAATTTTTGTGAGGAAAAGGAAGTATTATACAGAAAAATTATAAAAAGTGACTTTTGGCACAGACACTTTCTTGTTTTTAAGAATGTAATAAAATGAATATGATTTTGTATTTAAAGTAGTAATTTTTAAAAATGTTTAACTTGTAAATTTTATTCTAACTTGCAGCTAGCCAGGGTAATGAGTAATGCTGGGTTTAATGATGTGATGGAAGCAACACTAAATCAAGTCAGAAAGCCTTCTTCTGATAGCTCAATGTAAGATTATTTTTGTGCTCTAAATTGTGTATCTACAGGTATGTTTTGTAATGAATAACTTTAGATGAATCTGTGTTTTAAACATAATACATAAATCTTGTTTTATATTTTTGTTGAGTTTTTAACCTGCTCAATGCAGTCTCTAAATTTTGTTTTTCTTAGTTCACTGCATCAACTCGTAACTGGGTACTGTCTAGTAAATCTTTCCAAAGCATCATTGTCACATACTTATATGGCAGTGAAATGTTGTTCAGGTTAGTCTGACATCTTGAGGGAAACTGACACACAAAGAGTAGAAGTAATTGACTTACTGTATGGCAGTATATAGTAGAAGGTAGAAAGACAACACTACTTCAAATATTTACAATCCAGTGCTTCATGTAGGAATTTTAAAACTAAGAATCTATGTATCAGCTGCAGTGAACAGAAAGAAATTTAGAGACCATTTATGTACCAGGTTTTGCATATGTTCTGATTATTTGTAAGCCTATTACTATGTTTTAAGGACATAAAGTAATTGATATTTATTCAAAATGAAACTTTAATTTAAAAAAGTGAGTTATTGAATTAATTTTTATAGCATTTTAGAATCATGAACCAAAAGTAATACAAGTATATGCAAGGTGAGGTAAATTTGACTAATCCCTCTATCTTACTTAGAACATATTTTAATTTATAACTATTACTCTGAAACAATAAATAATTACATTGATATTTATTGTCTTCATAATATTTTCTTTAATGTTAACCATGTAATATGAACTCTACCAACAGTACAGTAACATATGACCCTCCCATTGTACTTGTATGTATAATGCACATTTTTGTAATTACTATGTGTTCGAAGAAAGATTGAGTCTCTAAACAGTTGCATTATAACTTCTATATGTAACTCAATATTCTTAGTGAACAGGAATGTTTTCTTCATGGTAAGCCTTTGTGGGTTTGTTTTATGTAGTTATCTTCTCTTTTTTTTTTTTTTGAGCTGTTAATATTAAATTTATTGTATGTGAGCCCACATGTTATTTTAACTTTTTTTTACTATACTGAAGTATTAAAGGTTGAAAAACATTGTAACTTTTAACAAAATGGTAAAAAAGATGGGCATTTGAGGTAAAAAAATTGAAAATTTAACATGTAAAAAAGTAATAAAACCTTGATGTATTTGCTGGTGTTTAGTGAAGTCAGTACCTTAACTTATAAATAAATTATGGTCATGAAATGATGACAAACTAGTTATTATCCAGTGCTTATACTTTGTAAAGCAGGGTAAAAGTTATGAGAAAACAGAAATCCTTTACTTCATGTTATAAGTTATACTTTGAATATTTCTGTTTCATAATGGAATGGGATAGACGTTAATTACATTGTATAAGTGTTAAGATTTTTGTTTATTAAACATTATGTTAGGGAAGAAAGGTGTGACTTTATTCGAGCAAAGTATGTAGAAAAGAAGTTTGCCATTAGAACATGTACAGATGAAAAAGATCTTAGAAATGATCTTGAAATTGCTGTTACGTCAAGACATTTGTATCAGCTTCTTCAAGCATTTGTTGAAGGAGCTGACCTTACATGGGTGCTTCCAAATAGTGTAAGTTGACTTGAGAAAATAGTTCCATGGTATTTGAAATGTTTGTTAAAGTTGGCCTTTTAGAAGTTACCTTTCTGTTATGTTTTAATATTTACATTCTCAATAAGTTTTAATTCCATCATTTGGATTAGTTCTTTCAGATCTTCAGATGTTATTTTGATTGTTTTGAATTATTTTACAATTACTTTAGTATTTACTATATCTTATATACTACAGGCATTTACAAAAGTGATTTTGAGTTTGAACATTAAGATTGGTTTTGTAACTTTTTTTTTTATTCTATGGAAACTTTGGTTCTGAAATTTCAGATATTTTATTTTGTGTAATATAGAATTGACTTCAATCTTTAATATTAGTCATTACATATTCTGGTTATTTGATTATTCAAATACTCCAAACCTTATTAAAACCCATTACATTATACAATTTTTGCATTAATGAGAAAGGTTTTTGTTAATATTTGATTTTTATATCCTTGTTAATACCAGAAAAATCTTATCCAGCAAAAGTGTAACTTCTGCTTCTATTAATTGAATACATTTTTAATTTTCTTCTTCTTTATTTGGATAAAAAACATTGGAACAGTATAGTTTTTAATTCATGAAATAAAGGATGGGAGGGAAGCAGTGTGTAATACTTATTTTATATAACAAAAACTTTATTAGCCAAGCAGTAAGAACAAAATATATTTTGCTTGTCTAATTCTTTATATACCAAATTTTATTTCCAAATTTTGATGATAATTTCATTGTGGATATTTTATATTTAGAAATATTTATTATATTATATTTTTAGTTTTAAGGACTGATTTTACTCTTCTTTAAAAAGTTGTTCATGATTTGAAAAAAAACAAAAAAAAACCCACAAACTTCCAACCATCTTTAAGCTTGCAACTACACAGGTTAAAAGCTCTGATATTTTTATGTGGTTATTTGCTAGTCTAAATAGTGCTTAATTAAACTTTATTTCTTCTGACAAAGTCACATTAAAGGTATTTCCAACATAAAGTTTTGCTATTTTATAAATATAAAAGGAATTAAAGCATGAAGTTTAGTATTCTGAAGAAAAGGATATCCTTATTGTTGAACATTGTTACTAAACACAGGGAAGAAATTATGTCAGGTAAAAAAACATTCCATTTTACAAGTGACTTCCATTCATACACTGGTAATAATGAAATAGGTTTAAACAATGCCACCAGAAATATCACCACTACACAACAGTCCATTGCATGTTAATTAGGAACCTCCATTTTAATGTAAACAAGATAATTTACATTGATTTATGCTTGCAAAAGCTTCAACAATTCTTGTTTACAACTTTATAGTCAAGTTAACATGTTGTGAAGGAATACCATCTTTATATGGATTTGATGCCACTGGAATATGGCCCTATAGAGACAAAGCATAAAACTGTGCATTCAAGTCAACATAGAAGATTTTTTTACAAAATACAAGTGTAAATGGGAATGTATTCTATATTATTTGCAGATGTAGCCATTGAACTTCATGCCTTGAATAACTCAAACAAGTATAAATAAATCATCATATGTGGAAATTTAATGGATTTTGTAAGGCACATGAAGAGAAAGGAGGGAAATCACTGATCTTGGTGATTTTGTCTAAAAACCTTTTTTTGAGTGTAAATTGCATTGCAGTTAAATATGATCATAGTTAAAATGTAGAATAACATCAATAGTGGAAGAAGGAGCTGTAAGCTTTAGGTACTTATCATTTTGTTATCAACAGATTATGAAATCCTTCTGTTTATATTACTAGTTTTTTTTAATTCTTATATTGTAATATTTAGAAGAAATTACTTGTTACTTTTATTTAACCCTACAATTCCAAAACCACAAATTACGAGTATATTTTGAATTTTTGTACCTCAGTTAACTTTCACCTTTCTACCCAAAACTTTTATTGAATCATACTGTCATGTGCCAATTTAAAGAAAGTCATTTTTAGTACCTATAAGTATTATAGGAACATTGTATATTTGAATGCAGTTGAACTAATTGTTTTACGTACTACTAGATAAAAGTACAAACAGTTATATGTACTGTTTGAATTACTTAATAATCTACTTATTCAACACAACTTTGTATAACAGTGTTTCTGTTACTGTGTCAACAGTTTTGTATTTTAACACTCCTACGAAAAGTGGGGCCTAATAGGCCCCAGAGCAACTTGAAAGGTTATTAATATTAGGCTAATAATTTTGTATTTAAATGAAATTGCCATTTAAATCCATTAATGAATGGATTAACGAGATTCTCACTGTCCCTATCTACTATCTAGCAAAACCACAGCCAGGGGAACGTGCTTGGAGAAATCAGGACTAAAAACGTCTTTTCGTAGGAGTGTTAAAATGTTAAGTTATGGTAAATTTTACACATATATACACAAACATTTTCAGTTGGCAGTGAGAAAACTTTAATAGTCAAATATTATGATAAGTTGCTGATAAATATACACCTAATTGCATGTGCCTGGGTACTATATTTGCTTAATTACAGTACAGTTTTTTTTTTGATAACTTAATTACTCATTTTCTTTTAAAAACAACACTCGTTGATTTTAAAGTGAAACATTTTATAAAATACTCTTGATACATTTTGCAGTTTTTCCATATTCATTATAGACTTTTGTAATAAAAACAATCAGCATGAATCAGTCATAAATAGACCTTAAACATTTTTATTCAACCTTAATAATCAAGTCAGTTATAAATGAAGCAAAATTAAATGGCATATGTGTAATCATATGATCCTGGCAGTTAATTACATTATGGTTACAATAATAGGTTAGTTATTTTAATTTGAGTATTTGATACTAGATTTCACTTTGGATTATAAGTTTTTACTGTATTTATGATTTTGTAACATACAGTGTTATTTACTGATTTATACAGAAAACATTTAATGAAAAAAAGCAGTCAAACATACCAGTAAAATATATACAAGAACTACTGATGATTAAACTTTTCCATCGTATGCATACAGTTTTTTTACCATGATTTGCAAAATTGGTACATGATACCCCATCTATTTCTGCCTGTTAAAAAATGTTCTTTCAGCCCTGTTATTCAGTTTTAATTAAATTCCCATTAAATGACATGTTCATTCTGTTAAATCATGAAATTCATTGGTAATTATTAGCCTCAATGATCAAACCTTCCTTAAGTAAAGGATGTATTTTAACCCTACTATGATTGCTGGGAAAATTTTCTAATACCAGTATGAAAATATGTGATTTTTATCTTGAGCTTATTAACACTTGAATTAAATACATTCAGAGCCTGTATTATTTGTGAAAGTCTTAACAATTCATAATTTCATTTTTTAAATATTATTTCTTTCCAACAAATTATCAACTTAAGTTTCAAAAAGTCATCATTGACATTCTAGTGACTTTTATCACTATAAATACTTGACATCTTAGAAATAGTTTACCATCCTATTGATAATATATTACTGTTATTTCTCTTATTTCTCTTATTATTGTTATTAATGCATTTAACTTTTTTTTCTTAAAATTCTCTTATATTTTGAAGAAAATTACTTTAAATTTTGGTAATTTTTTGTTTGTATGTCTTCATAAATAACCTTCCACTTAAGCTGGTTGGCTCATAGTGACTGTAACAAGTGTTAAACCTTAAATTTATTCTATACTGTAACAAGTCTTAAACCTTAAATTTATTCTATACTGTAACAAAAATCTAGAAGAAGAAATAATGTGTACAGTAATATTTATTTTGATGATGACCAAGCATGTAAAATTAAAACAAATTATTAATAATAATATAGACCTTAATATTTATATATTAGATGCCAAAAAGTTAAATATTGGTAATATAAACATGGAAAAAATATTATAGCATATTGTGTATCCATTATCTTGATTGATTTGTGACTTGAATTTTGAGCTCAAGGAAGCTTCTTTGTATTTAAGATCCGGAAAAGCATCAGCTGTTCCCAGAATTTCTGCTCAAAGAATATTTGTCTGACATGCTTTTCTAAGTAATGACCATCTATCACACTCATTATTTACTTCATTTGATTCAAAGACCTTGCATATCAATAAGTTTATCATGTAATACAAGAGATGTTTCACTAATGTAAAATACATTTCATATTTTACGAGTTATTCTGTAAATTGTATTGTATACTGTACATTTATCCCTTTCTTCCATATATTTGATGCTAATCATATTAACTCTTGTTTATGTAGCTTATCTAATCTTTGTACAGTTTTTATAGGTAAGCTTGTTTATTAAACAGCTAATTGTTGTTTTTTCTGTAAGGGATAACCCAAGACAAACATTTGTCTTCTTGTTTAAAAGTAGTGTTACTTTTTTTCAATATATATTTAGTCTTCTTAACTGTATCTAAAATAAAACTGGTTGAGTAACCATTCAGTCTGAGCATATGTTGTAAATCACTCAGTTCTTTAAGCTTGCTTGCTTTGAAATTACAATGTGATTGATCTAAAGTACTTGTCCTATGATTGCTTCTTGTTTGTATAAATAAAGTGATGGAACTCTGTGTAAGAAAGTTGGTTAATAAGAACATTGTTTTATTTTACACACTTGTTACAGATCTGCCTTGTGGATAAATCAAGAACATGTAGGAAATTTTTCACTCATCCAAAACCTTCTTTTAGATTGATTTTTTTCTGCACCTTTTTCAAACTTTTGTAGATATTATTACAATTAATTATGTTTTGTAGCAAACATAATGTTTTGCCATTTTGCATATAGTGTATGTTCTTTAGCTAGTTATAGAATTTACCAGAAATATTAGTTAAACATGGATAAATGTTTTACAAAATAAATGCATTGTTGCTTTTCATCTTATAATATTTCAGAAAACAGGTGAAACTAGTCTACATGTTGCTGTTACTCAGGAAGATGGAACATCTCTCCATGTAGTTGATTTTCTTGTACAAAATAGGTGAGAGCCATTGTTGTGATACAGATAACACAGAAAGAAGTACTAAATAATTATAGTTACAGACATGCAAAAATGTTTAAAAATATAAACATGTAAATTGTTGTAACAGGAGACATCAAGTTTTCAACTAAGGTTTGAAATCTGAGTAAGTCTGTTGTTGAAGGATCCAGATGTGAAGCAAAGGGAAATAATAATTATTTAAAGCATGATATGAAATGTATTTAAAATCCTTTTTTCATCATTTAATGCTTGTTTTAAGTACCCAATAAGGATCACTAGCTGTTTAAAGTCAAGTATCATATACTTATTAAAGTCAAAAAGTTGTTCAGTTACTTCATTATGTTTGTGCATGTATCTCTTATTAGTAAAACAGATACTTATTTTTCATGAGACTACTTGATTATACAGTCATTTCATCAAAAAGTTTAATCCTATTACATGTGATGATAATCCATTGTATTTACAAATAAAACATAATGAACATTCATATATAGACAGCTACATAAAAGGTTAGTTTTTGAAATTTGAAGATTGCATTGGATTAAAAGGTGTTCTATAATACATACGGTCAGCTCTTTTATATCAAAAACATGATAAAAACATTTATTACCACAACATAGTTTTTTTGTTTATATTTCATTACAGTTGATGATATAAAAACAACATGAATTTGAATGTGTTAAATGTACTTTAGTGCAGTGTTAATTGACGAAAGAACAGATTCATGTTTATTGTTTACTATCATATATTACTTTAAAACAAAGTTTTATGATATAATTGTTATATTTATCTTAAATCTTTTTGTAAATTTTATTGGCAGTTTTATAATATTAGTGTTTTTTGGAATCAAGCAAATTTGTATGTGTTATACATAATATTTGTACAGAAATATCATTTAGAAAATATTACTTCAAAAGATGTTGTTAACACCCTATTTTCACCCTCATTTGATGTAATTAAACTGATATGGTTATAATTATTGACAGTGAAGTTCTTTTTATATATACATGTGTGTGTGTATAATATTTAACAGTCAAGCAAAATAAATCAAAAGGAAGGACTGTGTTAAAAACACCAAATCCAAACCACTGAGCAACAATAATTTTTGATTAACAAAAACAAGACCAAACAAAATAGAAAAACCCTGCACGAATCAAAAGGTTCCCCACATGACAGGCTATAATGTGGGATATGAATAGTACCCTAGATTTTGGAGGTGACTGTGGAAATATAATTATTCATTATAATTCGTCAGTATAGACAGTTTAGATATTACATGCAAATTTCATATAACTGGTGTGTTAAAAGTCATATCAAAATCTCTTACTAACTTTATGAGAAACTAAAGTATCATTCAAAATGCTTCATTAATACTTTTTTTAGTATCAAAAGTTTTAAAATGGTACAGTTTTTGTTAGATTTCAATGTAAAGTTCTGTTGGTGTAAAAGTTAAAAGACAAAAGGTCTGAATTATGCAGTACCTGTTTTGATTTAATGTTTAGTACATGTACAGAAAAGTCATTGTTTTTATATATTTTGACATTAATAAGTGTAATAATATTCAAAATAATATAATTTAATTAAAAGTAAAGAACTTATAGAATGTTCAAAAGAAATGGCATTATCTGTATGAAATAGATGTTGTTAGGGTTCTGTTTTAAAAACCTACTATTTACTTATTTCATTAAAAAAATAATTCCCTTTCAATTATCACATAGGTTTTTGAATGGCCAGGTTTTATAATAATGGTATTGTAATTTTGAACCAATTCTCCATGGAAATATTGATACTATTATGTCAGTTATACTTGTATACTTCCTTTGTCATAGTAGTATACTAATAATATAGGCCCAGCATGGCCAGGTGGACTAAGGCATTCGACTTGTTATCTGAGGGTTGTGGTTTCAAATCCCAGTCACACCAAACATGCTTGCCCTTTCAGCTGTGGGGGCATTATGTTATGGTCAATCCCACTATTCTTTGACAAAAAAGTTGCCCAAGAGTTGGCAGTGGGTGGTGATGACTAGCTGCCTTCCCTCTAGTCTCACACTGTTAAATTAGGGATGGCTAGTGCAGATACCCCTTGCATAGCTTTGCATGAAGTTCAAAAACAAGCAAACAAATTAATAATATAGTAGTTGTTGCATTAGGCATAGATATCTGGTTACATCTTGTTATGTTTTTCAAGAGTCATAGTATGGATTAATTGAATTATTTTTAAGTGTGTAGTGTGTGTGTGTGTGTGTGTGAATTTTTATTTTTCAAATTTTGTTATGACAATTATTCATCAGAAAAGAAACAATGAATAGTTCTGAGTATAAAGAAATGTGTTTATATATGTGTATATATATAAAGTTAATAATTTTATTAAGAGAACTAGTTTAACTAAGTCTACTATGTTTATAAAATTCAATGTGAAGATTTAAGTTGAACGTTTATAAATTCATTGCAAGTTGTTGAGCCTTTAAGATTCTATATTAACTGTACTGACATTTGTTTTCACAGTTCCAGTATAGACAAACAGACCAAGCATGGCAATACACCCTTACATGTAAGCACTTTACAGAATCAAACTGAATGTATGAAATTACTTTTGAGATGTGGGGCCAATCCACAGATAGAAAACTCTGAGGGAAAAACTCCACTGGATATAGCCAGAGAAAAGAAATTTCACACTTGTGTAGAGCTGGTGAGTACATTTAAAACAAACATTTTTATGAAATTGAGATAAACAAAAGATACAACAATAAAATATTAAACTAGTATAATCACATTTTATACTATTTTCATATAAAGTTCTTGTACTTCTGGCTTCGTTGGATCTGAAGTGACAAAATCTCAGATAAAATAAAAGTTTTTATTATAATTTGCAGAGTAAAAGTTGTTTTTCTAACTTTATTGCCAAAATGTTTCCCACTAGATATGTTATTAGACTACTTGTACAATAATTTCATATTTTATTTATAGATGTGCTGTCTGTATAGTTTAAGTCAATTTTTCAAAACAGTGCAATAATTGTTTTTTTTTATATTTATAAAATATTTTTAAAGACATTTTCTTATATTTTGAAGTTTATAATTTCATGGTGCACTAGAACATGTTGCAGTGTTATAAGTAGGTGTTTTCCTTAGTTTTGTTGTAACTGTCTCAAGGTATTGATATTCAGTTTGTTTCTCTCTTGCTCCCCATCTTGCAAAGCTTGAACATGCTCTTCAGAACAAGAAAACTATGTTTGAAAATGTGAACATTGATTGGCGTTTAACACATGAAGATGGCTCTACTGACTTAAGTGATGAAGATGGTGCTGATGAAAAGGTCAACACAAAAACAGTTCTTTTTAATGTTAAGTAAAACATGTTTTGGTGATATAATTTTTTCTATGTGAACTATATGTATATATTTATATATAAAATGCAGTGATATTGCTTTTGTAATGACAGGAAGTGCATTTATTTGATAAAGTAATTAATTTGTACAAGTTAACTAATATTCATGTAATTTTAAACCAAGTTGTTGGAATAAACTAAGATATAGTATTTATTGTCACCCAACTTTAATTTTTTTTCAGAACTTAGATATGCTAGTGCTTTAGTCAGTCTTTCCTAAACTATGACTTACATTGTACCAGCCCAGTTACTTAATACCAAAAACATACACAACAGTTATCTGCTACAAATATAATTAATGTTCTTATGTTTTAAAAAGCAATTTAAACTACAGGAAGTGTGAGCTTTTATTACCATGATATCAAAGCTATTATTATGTAGCACAGTCTGTTCAAAAATATTAAGACAATAATATATATTTCCAAAAGAGAAGATTGTCTCCATAGTTTTAAAATACAATGTTTACTAATTTTATTACTGAAAATTGTGTTCTGGTGTTGTGGCAAAACCTATCTGTACATGTGAAAATGTTCAGTTTATGAATAATGTTAAACATTCTTATCAGTAAATGAAAAGTAACACTGAATGTGTTTGTGCATGGTAGTAGTACTTAGTAGTTTAGTAAATTTAGTTGTTTTTTATCACTTTAGAAAATAAATTGAATTTTTTTACTTATTTCAATATTCAAAATGTTTGCTGTCAGTGTAGAAATATATTTGATTTATTTTGTTTTTATGTTTTGGACAGTTTGACTATTTCATTTATTAGTTGTTACGTGGACATGGAGAATTGCAAAAATGACTAAAATTATAATTTTTAACAATCATAAAAGAATTATATAAAGTTAAAAAGTGTTACCATTAATCATCCATACATTATTATGCTTTCGTTAAAATTAAACTTATTTGTGGAAAGGAGAAACTTGGATAACGAAGAAGCAACTTTAAATTTATCTCTCATTTTTGACATAGTATGTAAATTAAGAATGTTTCTGAAAGGGTTTTTATTTTTATTCATTGATTATATCATCACTTGATAGTTAGAAAAGAAATTGTGGATTATTTTTACTTTTACACTGATATCGTCTTGTATGTTTCAGTATCGGTTATTTACCATGGGTTCTTTTAAACACTTGGTTAATGGGACAAGCAGGCTAGACAACTACATCAGAAAATTCTCTCTTTCTGCACTTGAACAGAGAAACTTTGGAGAAAGAGTCATACTCACTCCATTGGTAAACATATTAATAAATCCCCTCTCAGCCCTTGGAATGAAACTTTTTCTGCTACAATTCAGGAATTTTGGATTACAGCAGAAACCATAGCATGTGTTGTTCAGTACTAATTATATTACAAAAGGATTAAAACCCATGCAGTTTACAGCAACAGAATAAATCAAAATAGTATTATATAAGGACAAATCATCACTTTCAAATTGGGTAATATATTTGTGCCAGTGTTTCCCTGAGTGAGTTGCTTGATTAGTTACAACTAACATTGGCTCTTCCTGCATAACCACAGCCCTTTCCAAAAAAAAAAAAGAAAACTATCCTCAGAATGTGTTATTTTCATTTTAATCATATAATGTTTTTCTGTCTTATTTCTTCAACAGTAATTCAAGTAAGTGGCATGAAAGGACTTCCATATGCTTTACCTGTGTACTGAACTTTACTATACTGCGTTCTTGATGAAAATATATTTTTCACTTCCGTACGATGCTTTTTTAATTTGTTACTTGTTTATTTCAAGCCTGCTGTGCTGTTGCCTGAAAATGAATTGTGATGTGATATATAAACTTCAGTGAAACATTAATATTGTTTTCATTGTGTTTGTTTATTCTTTTACTCTCTAGTGATTAATAATTTCTCATGCATGTCAGTTATTGGTTTGTATGCCTTAAAATTTTGAAATTAGTCATTTGTAACAATATTGTTTTACTGTGATTGTAAATAATATTTTTCAACTGTTGAAAAGTGCTATGAAAAACAAGTTATAATGTTCTTTTTTTCTTTTTTTAAGAGATAGGATTTTTCTTTTTGCTTTACAGTTTGAGGTTTGAGTTTAAATGATCAAAGCAATAGGATTTTTATGAAACATAAATTGTAATATATTTTGTGTAAGCACTTTTCTTTATTATGTTGTATTTTTTGTGTGATCAGTAGTATATCAGCAAAATTAGATATTTTGTTGTTACTGCTAACATTGTATGACATATGCAGATATTTTAGTTTTGTACTATATTTTATGTGAATCTATAGTATACCTTTCAACTTAAATGTTTATTGTTTTAAAATACACAGCAAAGTTTTAATTTTATCATAAGAATTTAGTATTATTTCCTAAAACAGTTTTGTTTTTCAACTTTTTTCCTTGTAGGGCAACCAAACTACACCTGAAAGGCGATGCCATTCTCGACCTTCCAGTGTTATAGGGAATGACTCCCCACCCAAAATATCTGCATTGATATGTGAGGGGCCAAAACAAAGTCCAGTACCTGCACCACGTATCATGCCTCCACCACCTCCACCTCAAAGCAAAAAGCCCATGGGTTAGTGCATATAAGTTTAAATCTTAATAAAGATGAGTTCTCTTTCACCCCAAGTGTCTATTACTATGCATGACAGATAGGTTTTTAATGCCTTATGTTGAAACTTTTATTAACCTACTTTTTGTTTATGTTATGCTAATTGGTATTGTTAGCTAAAGTCTTAGTTAACAATACAAATTTTAATAGTATATAAGTAGTAAGTTACTAATTCTACAAGGAAATATTTTTTAAAAAACCAAAATTTCTCTTAGTATGACATATATTTCATATTTTCTCTAAATATCTTGTCTTCTCTGTTTTTCAACTGCCCTTTGGAAGAGTAAGAAATTAAATGTGCATTATTCACATAATTAGGTTTTTAGGATTTTTTTAGGTTAGTTAAAAGTAGATTAGGTAATATAAAAGATAATATCCTAAAATGGTTTCTTGAGGTACAAGGCAAGCACACAAACAGCATATGGGTAATGTAGTTCGATAACATTAACATGAGCTGCACTTACCAAGAATGACTTACAACTTAAAATGGCATGGCTAGTACTTAGAAATCATTTAAAGGGCAATCAAAAGGACAATAAAACAATAACATTTAATCATGAATAGGCTTATACTGTTACAAGTTTAGGTTACTTAGGATAAACAAATGTAGTTTCATGTTACAACTTGAAGTCATCTTAGAGAGAAAAAAAGGGTGATTTAGATTTATTTCTTTTTTGTGTGTGATTATGAGGTTGGTCAAATTGATTGATTCCATTTTTAATTAAGGTAGGTTTTACTGGAAAAATACATTTGAAATGTATTTAGGAGGGTTTAGTGATTACACAAAGGAAATCTGTGACGACTTGGATAAATCCAGAATGCTACTTACAAATTATGAAAGACAGATTTGAGCTTGTTGCATTGAATAACTTGTAGGCATTCTTGTGTTGAAGGGGGTGATGTCATATTCTATGAACTTAGAGAAGTGCACCATCTCTTTTGGGAAAGAATTGTCCAAATCAATTAGGTAAGCATGCATGATGAGGTACATACAGGACAAAATACAGTCACCTTGTCAATGTCTGGGATAAAAGACTCAACTTGGTATTCCTGTCCTCCTGTCAATGATACATATTAAACATAATAGACTTATCTTTTTTTCATGTGAGACCTGAACAATATCTTCTCCCATCAGTGTGCAGAAGAAATGCAGAAATTGTATAGAAGCTGAAGAAAGACAAAAAAAAAAAAGTTGGAAGCACACTGACAGCTTTTAACAGTATTGAGTCCTACCAAGTTCAGAGAATGCAGACAGAACACAGCATATGTGCTCATTTTGTTTTTTAGAGAAGTCTGTAGGCCACTGCATTTTCTGGGCATTTGATTTGTTGTATGACTGTCCAGTTGCTTCTTGTATATCTCCTTCAACATTTCCCAGTTCTACATTGGCCATTAAATTGCTTGTATAAATACTTATTGACTCTTGTTAGAGGAATAGCTCTTCAGTTACTGCTTCTTCACTCATGTAGTAAAATATGATACAGTTGGAAACATCTGATGATGAATTGATGATTATAGTGAAGTACCTTACAACACTTCATTGGAAATTGCCTTGAAAACTCCCATCCCCCATTAAAAGGAGAGTCTTTCTTCATGAGTTGTGGATGACAGGATATGCATCCACATCCTGGATTGCCTCATGACTCCAGATGCTTTGCCGTAAATGGGTTGAATTTCTCCAAAACTTGCGTAGCTTTGAGAAAGTTTCCATTTTTAAAGTCACCATTGTCCTCACTATCTCTTCTTAAAGTTAAACCTCATTCACATAAAAACTTATTCACTTTACTGTACTAATTATTACCTTCATCTCTGGGTGCCAGGTTACTACAGTGAGAGTTCTTGTTTGCCAAAAATGATCTACCAAAGCAATTGCTTTAAACCAAGAATATAAACATGTATAAAAACCTATTAAGTTAATTTGTTACTTTTTAGTAGGATAAAAAGGAATAAAAAATAATCATTAATAACTTAAACCATTACAAACAAAGGATTTGGACCAAGTTTTGTGATGTGTTAATTGAATGTTTGAAAACTTACATTCCATATCATGGGGAAAAAAAAAGGAATTTTACAGCAACTAGATTACAAGAAGAAAAATAATTCCAAGTTTAATATGATATATTTATAACATTTTCAGCTTCAGAAACTTAAATTGTGAAACAAAACTTGCTACTGAAATTTGAATTTTTCAAAATTTTCCTTTTTTTTTAATCAAACTATCCAAGTAAAAACAAGCAACATACTCATTGAAAATATTTTTATGTCTGGCTTTGTATCATACTGTGACATATTTTTTCTGTGCAGGCAGAAAGTTTAACAAAAGTAATAATCACAAAAGGATGTAAAAATTGGTAATTAGGACTACTAATTTCAATTTTGTATGATTACTTGACCCAAAACAAAATTTTAATATAACAAACAAAAGTAGAAAATATGAATATTTTTTACCATAATATTTTGAGGGTAATATGAGGGGAGGAATCAGACAAAATGTTTTATAACTTGATATTGTCATTTTTCCTCCTGTAAAGCCTTGAAGAGCCAGGCTGGAAATGGTTGATGTTTTTATTTCTGGCAAGCTTTGAACTTTTTAGCTGGAGTGTTTTTTGGATCATGTGTGATTCTCACAATGTCAAAAATAGTGAAACAATGAAAAAAATAATCTAGCCATAAAGGCAGGCTATGAATTAATCCTGTGACTACAGAAATGAAACTATAAATAACAAATGTATGTGCATGCATGCATGTGTGTATGTATGAAATGAATGAATGTAAATTAACATAAAATCAAGACGTGAATACCTGTATCATCAAAAGTATTTGGATACTACACACTCAGCTAGTCATTCATTACTTATATAAAACAGTGGAAGACAAATAAGATTTTTTTAAGTAATATGATAGATATTTTTTAAACACAAACATTTGTTATATGACTGTATATGAAAGACAATTAGCATGTTGTGTACAGTAAGGTAATTATGTAAAAATACTGACTGCTTAGTCCATTACTCTTGTTAGTTCCAGGGTTGAACTCTAATGGTAGTATGAAGAAAAGAGCTGCTCCCCCTCCTCCTAGTCTTGCTTCAGGTACTGTTTGCCACACTCGTACACCTTCTGATCCAGGTCTTTCTCAGTCTCCATCAAGTGCAGTACACAAACGCAATCACTCAACTGACTTCATGTCCACAAGCAATCACAATGTGGCCACTAGTCGGGGACAACAGACACCAGTGGGTGCTCATTTAGGTAAAGATTTCAGTTATTCATATTATTTACGTAGACATTATATAAATACCTTTCCTAAAAGTTAAAAAAAGCTAAAATTGTTCTCTCTCTTTGGGTGAAAAATTTTGTACTGAACAAAGTTTTGATCAGTGATGAATATTTGAATGATGATGAAATACCATTTTGTCGACTGTAAATATAAAATGTCCATTTTTAAAAAGAAATTTCAATGAAGGGAGAAAAAGTATTTTCAGACTGATACTTCATATATAATTCAAGTTTATTTAAACATCCAAATTTTCAAGCACTTTCAAATTTCTCCAGTTATACACTAAATAATAGATTGAAGGTTGTTTTACCTAAGTAACACGTTAGTTATTTACAAGTTCAGTTTATATATATTACGTCATTGTGTTATACTTGTTCTTTTATTCTTAATGCTGATATTTATTATTAGGCTTAGAACTGTATGATTGTATAATTTAATTATATTTAAATTAATTATACAAGTTTTACTCACTTGAGTATCTGGGTGCTTCTGCACTGAAGCAAAAATAATTGGATCATGTAAGTAACTGATTGTGAGAAAACTTCTAATTTGTTTAAGAACATCATTAATTCTGAAGGTACTTTTAATTTTTGGTTGATAAATGTTACCATTTGTAAATGTCAATCTGTCTGAAATAAAATCGTTTTTTTCTAAAATGTTTTAAAATATACCATAAAATTTGTGAAGTAGCTATTAACCTTTAAATTTTAGAATGCATATTGTATAATTTAATGTTTGAGATAAAGACTGTTTTTTTTCCAAAGTATATTATGGTGCCATCATGTATTATTGAATGGTTAGAGCTATTTCTTTGTTCATGTTGCATAAAATGATCTTGGTATTAATTTTAAATAAAATTTTATGATAAAGATTACATAATTGTAGTGGGTTTGATTAGCTACAACTCAAGTGTGAATGAAGTGTATACAAGTTACAGTTTTTAGTTTTAGTGTTATGTGTCTGCTAGTGATGATTGCTGTATTTAGATGTTTATGAAGTATTGTAATGAACATTGCAGCTTAAACATAATGTTAACATCACTTTTTGAAGGAATCATGTCTAGTGAACAGTTTTTGGTTAATTTCTTACAATTTACATATTAAGGGTGAGCCTAATGAATATTATGGTTGATAATTAGGTTTAAATTCACATCAATTATATCAAAGCTCTGTTTCTTGATTAATCATTTCCTGATGACAATCAGAATCTGGTGTTTAAAAAGCTATATTTTAGAGATCTATCCAGCTGATGAAAGGGTTAGTTTTTTTACATAATAATATAACTTTTCTAATTTTTAAGTGTTAGGATAGTAATAATCTATATTGGTTTTCTTGGGTAAAGTATGTTAGGCTAAAATTATTGAGAGATAACATTGTGAAAATGTGTAATTGTTTACCTAAATATTTAAAACTCTGGTAATTGTTACTTCATATATTCTTGACACTTACATAAGTTATTTTTACAGTTGGAGCTAAGCAGGTGCTTCCAAAAAATCCACAGTTTCCCTCATTGAAAAGGTAAAAAACTTTAAGGAACATGTAGTTTGGAATTGTAGGGACACCTCATCGTTATATGTTTGTTTTAAATTTTTAGGTACTCTGTATTAAAAACTACTCTAGTGATCAGAATTCAGTTTTTAATGTATTTTACAGTCTTATCTTAGTGAAACAAATGTATTGTGTTATTAAGTGAAAGCAGCTTTTAAGTTTTTGGATTAATATAAATATATGAGTATGTAAATTCATGTGTGAAATATTTGTGTTGCCTGACTTTGTTTTGTTGATGTTTTTTAAAACATAGTACTTCAGAAAGAGCATCATCACAGGTCTATGGTTCTATTCACAAACCAAAATGGCCTCCTCCTTCTTCAGGACAACCTAGTGAGTAAATAAATTTCAAACTCTTATATAGTGATGCATAATTTTCTTTTTCTTTTGATTTTCAATCCACTTTTAACCTTGTGATTAATGTGTCCTGATATTAATCCTGATACACCAGAAACATTTTGTTGATGTCCCTTAGTTTTTTCTCTCTCACAGAGGAAACACCTAACCAAATTGAATAAGACTTTGAATGAACTTTCTAACTAGTATTTGTTTTTACTGCTTACAAAATGTTTAATTTTTCTTAATTTTATGTATGTTTTGATATTTCCAAACTTTTTTGTTACAAGCTCTGTTTTGTTTATATTTCCAATCAGTTTCAGCTAGGTGGATATTCATTGACATATTTCTTTTTATTCTTTATTTTGTCAATTACTGCTGTCACCATTTGTGGCTATAAATCATTACAAGTACCCCAAAATTGACAAATATTGATCAGTGACTTTCAAAATTGTCAGGTCAAACTGGGTTACAGTATTTGTACTAACAAAGTTCTTAGTCAACAGTAATTTATATCTAATTAATGTAGTTTACTGATAAAATGTTTTTTGTATGTGCATTATTTAAATGCAATGAACTTAATAATGTTCAATAAATAAAGATTTGAGTCCTTGTAATATTCTGCTATAATCTACTGTGCTCTCTAAACCTAACCAGATCTACCTGATGATTTGTATTACAGAAATGTTTCCACAGCTTTTAAACAAATATAACTTAACACAAATTTTCTCAAATACAAATAATACCTAAATAAATTAAGTTTCCAGAACTGTGATTTGTTCTTGAATCTTCTGAACTTTCCATAAGAGTCTGGTGTTCTTGTACCACTTTAATGACTTAAACTTGCTGCACATAGTTTAATATGCTATGTCCAATGACATTTAAACTTTACCTATAGCAATTTCAAAGTAATTCTTCATTATCCAGAGTTTAGATTAGGTGTTTTGAGGTTGTAAAAGGGTGAGAATGCAAGGCTTTACTAATAAAAGTCAGTGAAAACATAGGATAATATGAAAAATAATACATAAATGTTTATATTCTTAAAAAATAATTTTTTAAGCAAATATAAATCTACTTTTTTGGGATAGGCAGCAAAATTCTAAAGAAATTTTTTTAAAATTTATTTCAAGGTGAAATTGCTAAGTGCTGTGCAGGAACCTAGGTTTGAACATGGTGTTAATTTTTCATTGTGAATATACTTAATAAATGTTGCAAAATGTTGATTTTAAAATCTTTTTGAAATTGAGATAATTTTATTATTTTTATTTTAATCTTCAAATTTGGCACACAGGTGTACACGTGACACCTTAGGGTTTTTTTAACACACTTGAAGAGAGAGATGCTTTAAGTAAAATATCCAAATTCTGATGCTGAAATTTTTACTGAAAGTTTTTATTTAGTTAAATAAAAAAAATATGGAAGAAGATATTGTCAACATGTATGTAAGAAATCAACTGGATGAGTTTTCTTTAAGTGTAAAATATGGTATACTTTCAGTCATTATAGCATAATTATTTCTTAATATTTTTTCGTAAGTGGATTCATATTATCATTTGTACTAAAAAATGAAAATATCACTAGCTGACTTATTTTTTATGCTATTTACCTCAGAATATAAAATTGCATGAAAACAGTAAAATTAATTTAAAATTTAGTGACAATAATCTTATTACAATGGACACAGCAAATGTGTCAGTATCAATGGATGTAACCATAACTCCTGTGCCATCTGTTCAATGACACCATAAACAAAAATTTATAAAATTTCACACTTTTGGTTCTCAAGATTTTGGTTAATTAGAAAAATAGCTGCAACATGTGCAACAACCATTTCTTTATAATATAATACAATTTTAAATAAAAGAACATGACTTTTGCTAAGACTGTACGTGAGAGTTTGATAACATTTATTGATCTGATTTTTAAATGTAGTACTGAGAAACTGGGGTTATTAAAAACTTGTTTTTTTAATAAATGGTAACACTTTTAATGTATAAAAACATTAGTTTACAGTAAATTTCATAAATATTTTGATATAAAGTTTCTTGCAGTTCAAGAGCACAATCACCACACTTTTTTGTGCAGTACTTCCTAGAAAAAAATCCTTTTTTTTTAGAAAACACTCACTTTTTTTTTTGTCACTGATGAAAAATCCAGTTTTTGGTTTAGTTAACATAATAAACCATGGTGAACTAGTGTATGATTTACTGGATACACTACAAGACGTGTACATGCAGCTTAAAACAGTAGTCCCAAAAAACATAATATTTTTAAAAAGAAAACTTATTGTTATAAAAAGGCAAAAGCTAATAATCATTATAATTCTGTTTTTAGCATTAAGTGATTCTTCATAAAATGAATTGAGTACAGGGTCGTAGTTCATGGGCCAATGGGGATATACATCCCCCCCCCTTCATTTTAGGTGGGGGATATGGTGCATACAATCATCCCTTCCCCCTACAGTTTGGTCTGTTGAATTGTTTTATTGCATCACAGGCCTACAAATTGTATGTTTGTTCTTGTGATTCTCGTGTTCTTATCAATCGAATTACATAATTAGGCCTAGATGTAGGCTTTTTCAGTAGCTGAAATGTACATCTTTAATATCGGCGTGCTTCTAAGCATTTTGATCTAAGCGATAGTTCCTAAGTATCAGTCAGTAGGCCTAGGTATACATGCAAGTATTGTGGCAACAAGATTACTCTATGACTGCATGTTTACAGCTTTCAGGTTCACGTAATCAGAGATTACCAATTTGCAAATTTAACAGTCCACATAAGTGGTTGCAAAAATCATCTCCCCCCAAATCGGGTGTAAAAAAAAATCTACACCCCTGATTGAGTATGATAATATACCTTAGTCTTCTTACTTTTTTGATAAATTTCCCAGTTTTCAAACATCCCATAACTGAGGCAGAAGGATATGGAAAATTGAATTAAATAGTTAACTTTTAACTGAACTCAGATCATTTTCTGTAGATGAGGGAATTTATCACCATCCCCTTTTTCCAGTTACAAGTCAAGATGGCTGCTGTATTGATGTCAGACAGTTTATGAGTTGTACAGAACTAAAAAACATATAAATTCTTAAGATAACTAATAGTATTCCAAAGGTTTCTATTCGCGTACCGTCTTTTAAAAACTTGTTAAAGGCTTCTAAATTGCATACTTCAGTACATACTTATACTGAAGGTTAATTGCCCTTGATAAGAATATTTCAAGTCTCCTGTTGCCTTTGAAACTACTCGCTCCATCATTGGTTATGCTTAGTTTCCTACTCAGTTTATACTCAGCTATACATAGCATTTTCCATTATGATGAGCTTCTGCAAAGAATGGCAAGGTCAGTTTTAGACCATTTATCTTGAAAACTTTTCCACAAAACCCACACTGTGTTCGAAAATTGTCTTCAAGACTGCATTTAAAAAGGTCAAAAGCATTACAATTCATTGGAGCTACATTAGGTAACGTATTGGTTATGTTGTAATTCAGCCATCTTTCTTTTGAAAACAGCAAGTTTTGATGGTATGACTGTTTTTTTTTTAATTAAAAAGTTCTCTTTTATAACCATAACCTTTATTTTATAGAAGAGGGATTGATTTGAGATGGACTTTTAAAACCTGTTGCTGTTCTAAATTTTCTGCCCCTCGGTGTGGATTCCTGTACGTGGTGAGGGGACCTCCCAGGGAAGGTTCTGTTCTATCTGGTTACCTTCTCTGGGATCTAAACATCCACCCACGTGTTTGCCGTGCGTGGCGACCCGTGAAGGGGAGGAGAAGATCCTGGTGGTTGAGGGGTCCAACCCTAACACACCACTTTGGCCTCGAATTCCTGTAGACAGGCGGCCTTTGGGTAGCCCCCTGGGTCAATCGGCTGGTCCACTTGGGCTAGAGTCAACCAAGTACCAGTGTTGGAAGTTCTCAACGGGTGTTGTGGACATTGTGCCTGATGCTGGTGTTTGGGTATAGTGCTCACGAAACCCTGGCGTTGCTGCATTGTCCTTGCGTGACTTTGTAGTGCGTCCCCTTGTAGGGCTCCATGGTGGGTGGGGTCAGTGGGTACCGAAATTTTTCCCTTTCCTATGGATCCTCAAAAAATTTAAATAAAATTGTAAAAAAACAGTCAATGGGTAGCGACCACGTCTTGAATACTCAGAACAGCAATCTTCAACATCAGTAACACATGTACCTCATTTTCTTATATTACATTCTCTTTCGGAAAAACCTTTAGGGCAAATGTCCCCTTTTTTTATTCAAAAGGGACTAGAGGGACTTGCTGGCTCTCAAAATCAGTAAAGAAACTTGATCTGGTGACATATTAGTTGAAACATCCACATCCCAACACAGTGAACTCCTGTTGAAATCAAAGGCAATTGGGGATATACCTATTGAGGTTACACCCCATGCTGCCTTGAATTCTTCACGAGGAGTTATTGTTGAAAGGATTTGAAGAGCGTTCGAGTCAGAGATTCTCGCTGGTCTCTCCACTCAAGGAGTTTCTGCAGTGAGGCATCTCCACTTTCAAAGATGGAATTACACTGCCAACAAATACCCTCGTTTTAACATTTACTTCACCACGTGCACCTGCCACTATCAAGGCAGGTTATCTCATTGCAGGGTTCGCCATACATACCAAACCCTCTTGATGTTTCCAATGTCAGAGATTCGCCACTCAAAGACATCTTGTCGTGGTTCCCTGACATGTGCTCGTTGTGGAGGCAAGGACCACGATGCCTATGACTGTGACATGAACCCACATTGCGTAAACTGCAATGGTTCTCACCCTCATACTTTCATTCTTGCCCAAAATGGTTGGAGGAAAAGAGGTGCAGCGTTTGAAAACGACACATAACATTAGTTATCCTGAGGCTCGGAAATTGCTGTCCACAACTCCATCTCGGACATATGCTGCTGCACTTCATTCCACAACTACAGTGGGAGTGCAGACAGATCTCTCTGTGCCTCCAAAAGAATCGTTTTCAAAACAAATGAAAAGCCTTTTGACCTCCGTGGTTAAAAGGTTGATGAATCAACTACCACACCTATCTCTGTCCCTCCCATACCTTCCAACACACCTCAAGATCCACGTCCTTCAGTTTCAAATACAGGCATTTCTTCTGATACATCTTTTCTCCCACCACAAGAGACAACACAATTATTCGGTTCGTCCTCAGTCACTAGATTCCCTTCCAATAACAAAACCTGCCCACCGACACAGAGCAGGATCCATGGAGGTTGATAGACCTCCTCCAACTAAAGACAGTAAAGAAAAAAAGCGTGGTCGTAAACCGAAGGGTTCTCCAGCCACTTCACCTACCCGTTCTTAAAATGGCCACCTTGATACAATGGAACTGTCGAGGTTTACGTTCTAATCTGGATGATATCAAAACGCTGATTGCTTCCTACCATCCTGTTTGTCTTTCTTTACAAGAAACATTTCTCAAAACTGCTGATACTGTCTCCATTCGGCAGTTTTCTCTGTACAGAAATGACAGGTTGTGTGATGGTCGAGTACATGGAGGGGTGGCACTGTTGGTTGATCAACACGTGCCCACCCTGTCTTTGTCACTCAACACACCCTTGGAGGCTGTAGCCATCCGTATTTCCTTGGGTCATACCATCACTGTTTGTTCTCTGTACCTGTCCCCTGGAAAGACTTATGATCAATCAGATCTGGATGCTCTCGTTGAACAATTGCCATCTCCGTTTCTAATCCTAGGGATTTTAATGGACATCATCCCCTCTGGGAAGTGCTATTATAGATGGGAGGGCGATCTGTAGAGCGGATGCTCTCTGATCACAATCTTTCTCTTTTCAATACTGGTTCTTCCACTTACTTTCATGCACCTAGTCAGTCCTTTACCGCTATTGATCTCTCAGTTTGCTCCCCTTCATTATTTTCCCATTTTTCATGGAGGGTTGACAGTAATCCACTAGGCAGTGATCATTTTCCAATCCTTATAAGAGAGACTGGCGTGGTCGATGCCACCCTACCCGCGTGCCCGGTGGAAGCTGGATCAGGCAGACTGGTCCACTTTCACTGCTCTCGCAGAACTTGATCCTGCCATCGTAAATCAGCCATCAATAGACTACTGTGTAGCAGCGGTAACTGACTGTATTACACATGCAGCTGCTCAGTGTATTCCTAAAACCTCGACACGTTTTCCACGATATCCTCGTCCGTGGTGGAATCCTGCTTGCCACTTAGCACGGAAGGCTCAAAAGCGGGCCTGGGATACTTTTCGTAGATATCCCACACTTTCAAACCGGGTTGCTTTCCAGCGGGCCGTGCACATGCTAGGTGGGTAAGACGTCACAGCCAGAAGGAATCTTGGATTAAGTTCACAACCAGTATATCTTCTACCACCAGTTCCAAGATCATATGGGACAGGATTCGAAAGGTTAATGGACACTACAATTCTATCCCCTCTCGATCTTACTCTCTGATGGTCAGGAGGTGACTGATGTTCGAACATCGCTAACACTCTAGGTGAAAGCTTTTGCCGGTATCTAGCACTTCTGCTTGTTCCTCCACCTTCCTGGCCATCAAGACTCAGGCGAGCGATCACCTCTTTCCTTTCAACTAACTGTTTCTTTGACTATAATCGTCCTTTTACCCTGGTGGAACTAAAATGGCCCTTCATCGGTCTGCCAGTACGTCTGTTGGACCTGATGATATTCATTATGACATGCTGCACCATTTATCTCCTGCTTCTCTTAATGTCCTTCTGATTGTTTTCAACCGGATCTGGCAGAAGAATGTTTTTCCTGATGCTTGGCCAGGCTATTATTTTACCTTTCTCTAAGCCAGGAAAGATCCCAAGATTCCTTCAAACTACCGTCCAATTGCTTTGACAAGCTGTCTCTGTAAGACATTAGAAAGGATGGTTAATGCTCGTCTTGTTTGGTTCCTTGAATCAAACAACCTCCTCTCGCCACCCAGTGTGGGTTCCGTCGACAGCACTCCACCACAGACCACCTAATTGTCTTGAAACATCTATCAGAGAAGCCTTTCTCAGCCGCCAACATCTTGTATCAATATTCTTTGACATAGAGAAGGCTTACGACACAACATGGAGGTATGGCGTTTTTGAGACCTCCATACATATGGGTTACGTGGCCATCTACCCATGTTTATTAAAAATTTTTTAATGGACAGGAGATTCCAGGTTCGTGTGGGTTCGACACTTTCCCGTTCTTTTGTACAGGAACTTGGAGTCCCTCAAGGATGTGTATTGAGTGTTACACTCTTCAGTATAAAGATAAATGCCATCACTGAACAACTCCCTCTCACTGTTGCGAATGGGCTGTATGTCGATGACTTTCACATCTCATGTCAGTCGTCAAACATGAGATATATTGAGCGGCAACTACAAACCGCCCTCAATTGTGTAATGGAAGTGGACTATGGCGAACGGCTTTAATTTCTCTCTCTCCAAAACTGTGTGCATGCACTTTTGCCGTCGACGGGTATTCACCCTGATCCTGAACTTCATATCGGTGGAGTTTTGCTGCCAGTTGTCCCGGAGACCAAGTTCTTGGGGCTTATCTTTGATCGTAAACTGACCTTTATACCACACTTAAAGCAGCGGGTCAAATGCACAAGAGCACTGAACATCCTCCGTGTTCTCTCTTCTACCAGTTGGGGCAGATCGCTGTTCAATGTTAAAGGTATATCGTGCTCTTATTAGATCGAAACTCGATTATGGATCAATGGTCTATGGCTCTGCCAGACCTCAGCCTTAAAGATGCTGGACCCGTTCATCACCAAGGACTTCGACTCTGCACTGGGCTTTCCGCACCTCTCCAGTTCAAAGTATATACATTGAATCTCATGAACCTTCTCTACACCTTCGCCGTTTGCAACTATCTTTACAATATACTTCAAACTTCATTCCTTACCAAAGCATCCCACCTGGAAATGTGTTTTCCTTCCTCGGTGGGCAGTACTTTTCAGAACAGACGATCTGTCATTGCTCCGTTTGGCCTTAGCATCCGAAGCAATTGGATGAATTGGGTCTGTCCTTGGATAACATTGCATGTTCCACAGGTCGGCCCATCCCACCATGGCTTATTACAGCCCCAAATGTGACCTTTCTTTCAGTCACCTAAAAAAGGCAGATACTCCAGATTGGAAGTACCGTCTTTTATTCAATGAATATCTTTCAAACAATCATTCAGTTCCTATTTATACAGATGGTTCCAAATCAGGTAATTCAGTGGGCTCTGCTATGGTTTGCTATGGATCAGTAGTTGCACGCAGAATCCCTTCTACAGCTTCTGTGTTCACTGCTGAACTGTATGCCATATCTCTTGCCCTGGATCATATTGCAGCTGAGCAGTACTCCAACTGCACTATTTATACTGATTCGCTTAGTTCTATACTTGCCTTGGAATCGCTACACGTTGGCTCACATCCTATTCTCGCTGATATTCAGAACCGACTGGCCCGTTTCTCATTAGCAGCTACTTCAATCCAGTTTTTCTGGATACCAGGCCATGTTGGTATTCGAGGAGCGAGCTTGCAGACATGGCAGCTAAATATGTCTGCTTCAGCACCATCACTCCTATGCCTATTCCGCACATGGACTATGGTGTTATCTTCAAGGGTCGGCTCCGTGCCAGCTGGCAGTCCACTTGAGTGAGCAGCGTGACAACAAACTTTTCAAATCAAACCCAAAATTGGACTTTGGCCATCTAGCTTCCGTAAAGTTCGGAAGGAGGAAGTTGTTCTCACTAGGCTACGCATTGGTCACAGTTTTTAACTCATCATTTTCTTTTATCTGGAACTGATGCACCAATGTGTAATTTGTGTAACACTCAAATCACTATCAGCCACATTTTACTTTCTTGCCATCGTTACAATTCTCAACGACGGCAATATTTTAAACATATTTTTTCCCAGGGTCAATCTGTAACATTGGACAGAGTTATTGGTGATGGTGACTCTGTCCACCTTGATAATGTTTTTAATTTTTTAATGGCCATTAACCTTTTAATCTCATTTAAGTGTTGCATGTTTATTCATTACACCTTTTAATTGTGGTTCCTTTTTTACAGTTTTAATCTTTCTCCTTCAATTTGACATTGGACAATGGCCAGAACATTAAATAACTCGACACCAGGACTGGAAAGGCCAACTTCAGGTGACTAACGCTCCTGTTTGAACTATCCGCTTGAACTACTCGTTAGTCATCCTGGAAGTTGTTATTATACTTTACTGCATATCATTTCACACTTTTACTAATTAACTTTTAGTACTGGCCATATTGACTCATAACCCGGAACCAGGACTGGAAAGACCAACTTCAGGTGACTGACGGTGGTTTTATACTTACCTGTTAGTCTTCCTGGCGGGTTACGATCATTACCATTCTGCTACAGGTAGTTCTTTACAACCTTGTTGACTGGATGTCAACATTGGTTTTACGCCATTTTCTGTCTTAATTGCCGTTTTGCTTCTATCTTCAATTACTTCTACAAATTTTACTCCATTTACTTGACTTTATCCTTTTACTGGACATTTGGCTACTCATTATTACGATTTTATGGAGTGTCTTTAAAACTTTTACTTTCTTTTACATTTTGATAATAGCTGCTATGACACATAACCCAGAACCAGGACTGGAAAGGCCAACTTCAGGTGATTGACGGTGGTTCTTGAACTTACCTGTTAATCTTCCTGGCGGGTTATGATCATTACCTTTTTGCTAGAGTAAATACCTTACAACTTCTTATACTCTACCTTTTATCTTAACATTGTAGACTAGGTGTCAACATTGGTTTTATACTTTTTTGTTTTACCTTCAGTTCCATTTATGTCTATTACTACATTTATTTATTTATTTATTTTTTTTTTACATTTTTACCGAATGTCTGGCGCAGATAGCCTCGCTGCTTTGTGCCATAAAACACTAAATCAATCAATCAATCAATCTAAATTTTCTGTTGTGTGAATGTTTCTACCTTCATAGAGGACAGTGAAAGCCCTCTTCAAAACATTATTTGCCTCTTCATTGTTGAACAGGCTTGTATTCCAAGTATCTTTCTTTGAAGAAATCTATGACGTATTCACCAGCAATACGTTTACTTCTAGTGGGTTTGCTTGTCTGATGTTTAGGAACTCATTGTGAATCAAACACATATAAGTGCTAAGTATATTATCCGTGGTATCAAATCTTGTAAGTCATTTTCTTAAAGTGTAATACAACTTCCTGTGAGTACATCAACATATCTCTTTATATAGAAATTACACACACTACACACCTGTATTTATATATTTACACAAAATCCATGTATACATGTGAAGTAACTGAATGTGTAACTGGTCTGCAGTGATATCAAATCTGTACATATCAGTCTGTAAATGGTAAAATCTGTAGTTAGTAAACGATCTTTTGTAATAATATGTAAATTTACTATTAATTAAGAACCTAAGAATAAAGTATGTGTACTTTATTTTGATTTCGTAAGCTATTAAGAGTTTTTTATGATTGTTTTAAAGGTTTGAGTAATCAGCAACAGAAAAGACTCAGTAATGGACAATCGTCAGATAGTTTATCTTCCTTGGCTTCAGATACAGAGTCGGGTCATACAGTTGTGCCAGTTCCTCCACCAAGGAAGGTATTATATACTGCATTTTATAAGGAAATATGAAATGTATTTATTCAACAAAAATTATGGTTTCATTCAAGGGTATTAATTTTTACCTATAATAAAACTAAACAAAATCAATTTTTTTAATATCTTCTAGGTTTTTAAAAATTTTGCTTTATTAATCTAATAAAATGCACAACAATATCTGTTGCTGTAATCAGGAATCATTATATTAGTTTGTAATAGGAATTGCACAAGTTTTCTCAAAACTAATAGAACATTTAGTCAAAACCACCTTAAAAAGAAAACTTGTTCCTTAGACAATACTCAAAACCTTCCTTTTCAATATACAAGACCACTCAAACATTGATAAATAAGCAAAATGAGTGATTTCATAATTTTTTTCATATTTCATAATAAACTTTTATATGCACTCAGTGGGAATTATATCAAACTCTAGGCATCTATTTGTCCATTGCTGTGCATTAAAAAAATTCAGCATACAAAGTAATTAAAAACTGAGACTTCAAAACATACAAATAATGATTAAAAAAATTAAGAAAACAGTGCTGGAGATCTAATTCTGGCAGTTTGTTCAAGCTACAAATTATTATTTAACTCTGCTATAAAATTGTTACATATTATATCTTCTGTAGTGTGGCATTGAACAGGAATTTTGCAAAAAAAAAAAACATTTTTAAAGTTAATTCAGTCTTGTTAATTTTGTTATACTAAAAAATTATGTAAATCCTTCATATCATAAAATTCAGTTTTTTCATAGTGTGAGCACTAGTTAGCAACTACAACTTGAGCATTTTTTAGTTTGTTAATTGGAAACTGTCATGTGAAGGGTTCCCAGTTTTGCTGTTGCACATTGTTAGTCAAGTCACCATTGTTCATTGTTACTCAAGTTTGCTGTCTTTACATGGATTTCTTCCAATGTATTTTAACAAGTTTTTAACAGTGAATGATTACCCCAGTAGGATGTATCTACTAAGAAGTGGTGGTGATTTTTTTTCTATTATTCCTCACACTTAGCTGAAACTGTGAGTGTATTCAGTAATTATTACCACAGCATATATCACTATTTCATATAATTATAGCTATTTTTAAATTGATAGTACTATACACATGGAGTCAAAATAGGGGCTTGTAGCTTGAGAATGTAACGTAGACACTATTTCCAGCCTTGTTTACTTGTTTTAGAGTCCCTAATGTTTTAGACTTGAAAATATATTACTTGCATTTTGATTCAACATATTTCTGTACTTTTTGAGAATCTCTTGTTTTTTTTTAGATGAACAGTTTTTTACTAATCTTGTTAATAATAATAATGCTTATTTTCCAACATGTTCAATAAAAAATATTTTCATTAAATGTTGTGTAGTTTAGGAAATAACCCTTTTATGGTGCAGTTATTCAAATATACACACACATTTCTTCTAGTCTAAATATTACGTTTGATACATAAGTATACTTTAGTGGTTAAACAATCTAATATTTTACCTTCCCAGCGTCATGACAGTTTGAAGCCTCGCTGTAAGGCTCTTTATGATTGTGAAGCTGATAGAGAGGATGAATTATCTTTTAGTGAAGGAGAGATCATTGTGATAATCAGTGAAACTACTGATGATGAGGAGTGGATGGAGGGAATGATTGAAGGGGAACCTCAGCGAAGAGGAGTATTTCCAGCAAGTTTTGTCCACATGCTGTAATAATAAATTGAGGAAAACAGAGTTAATATAAACCAAAGTTTCTATTCACATGTGGAACATAAAAGGAGTGGTGGACTACACTACGGAACAACATAAAGGCAGAATTTTCAGAGGTTTTTATGGACTTCTGTAAAGATATCTAAAACTGCCATTGCTCCTTTTTTAAAGTGCTTGTTAATGTTTATAAAAATTGTTTGAGTTTATGCTCTTTTATTATTATTTTTTTTTTTATAAATGAAAGGTGTCAACTAAGGTGTTTGAGTTGACCCAACATTTAATAATACTGCTCTTTAGTCAGTCTTAGGTAGGAAACTACAGTTACGACTGAATTTCTCAAAAGTCTTAAATGTAGTCACAGCATGGTGTGTTTTAGCATTGTACGTGGCAGTATGTTTTCTGATGTTAATAATCTGTAGTACAATACCTTTTTGGAGGAAACAGTAACATTCCTTCACACCATTTTTGATCCTAAGAACTAGGAAGGGTTTTTTTCAATCTTAGTTTACTGAACTTAAGAGAGAAAAAAGGTTAATATCATAGTCATAAAATTTCTTCCTAGACTGTGCAGTGAAGTAGCTTTATTATAAAACTATGAACATTCCAGCTTGAAATTGTTAAAATGTGAAGTATTCACATTTTTAGGTTGAACCATAAATTGGTTCTGTAGAAAGTACTTTATAGAGAGGAGAAACTTTCTAGTTCTGCTAATAACATCATTTTGATATCAAAGTAAGTCAAACAAAATATGTTACTCAGGCTTACCCAGATAGCAAATAACTATGAAACACAAGTTGTCAAATAGTAGGGGGATATATTTTCCTATAATCATTTCTTTTTTGTTTACTTTTGTTGTGAAAACAAAAAGTAATTAGCACATACTTAAGAAAAATTGGAAATTTTTTAAACATTTTTTAAATTGGATCTGATATTATTTTACCTTCCCAGCATCATGACAGTTTGAAGCCTTGCTGTAAGGCTCTTTATGATTGTGAAGCTGACAGAGAAGATGAATTACTTTATTGCAAGTAATTTGATAAATAAATTTATTTGGATATAATTTCTTATTTTAAATCATTTTGATACTCTTGACTAGATGGGAGTAATTGTATTTAGTTCAGGTTAATTAAAAATGAAAGTTTGAATGTAAAACTGATTAAAAGCATTAAAGTTGTTAATATTGGAAGTATATGTAATACGATGAAAGGGATTGCTTATTTATGTGAAATATCACTTGTTTTGTTGTAATCACATTGCACTACAGTGCTTAGTTGCATAATGTTACCTGTTTTATAAGAAGTTCAAAGTGAATCCTCTCAAACTTTTCTGACTATTTTGAGTTTGGGCTCAGATGGTGTTAGAAATAATGTTTGTTTGAAATGACAATAATGCCTAATACCCCCACCAATATTGTTTGGTGGTGCTTCTCAAAGTAAGGCAAATAATAAAGAAAATGTGAGAAAGTAAAAAGAACTTCTATTGTAAAGTTTAAGACTTACTCACTAATGAGGGTTTTTATTAAGTTTCCATAATTTTCCATTATAACATTTTGTTTCTTAAAACCATAACTACCTGAAATATGTTTATTTTTTATTCTGAGTTCAGTTTTTGTTTGTTAGCTTTGGAAAACAGCTTCATATCCTAGTCTTGTAAAAAAAAACAATCCTTTTGTCTTGTTTCACTTTCTATAAATACTCATTAAGCACATTGTCCAACAAATTGTATATATTATGCATATGTTATTCCAGTAATTTAGTATTACATGTTATAGCATTTATTATTTTATACATTTCTGTCTTAACTTCTCAGAACTGTAAGGTAGTGAGGATTTTTAAAACAAAACAAAAACATTTCAAGTTTTGGAAGACACAAGTATTTGTTGTCCAGTTCTAACATAAAATATAGGATGTGTTTTTATTACTACCATAATTTATTCTAAACCTGTTTTAATAAGATTTTTTTTAAATGTGGATCACAGTGAATGAATTGAAAGATAATTTGTTAATGTTTTGTACATTACCACTGATAAACATTCAAAATAATTGAGTATTAAGACTTCAGTGTGTATAAATTATCCAAAAGTGATTGTACCTTTTGGACTTAACTGTTTAAAACATGAACTTAATAATCTTATGCAAAATAAAATTGTATTGCTTATCTCAGGATTTGGTAGAAATGCAAGTATAGAAAAAAAACTGCAAAACTTTGATTTTTGTACCAGTGTACAAATTTGTTCTTCCAAATATAACATTACCTGTTATATTGCTCATGGAGTCTTGGTAATTGAAAAGTTTAATAGAAAGGATATTGTTTTAGAGAGCTTAAAAAATACTACCCTAAGGTGTAGTTTAAATATTAATATATTCCTTCATATTCTTTTTTCTTATACAATTAATTTGTGACAATAGATGCTGTTGTATATTTGTCATCTTTAAACTTTTCTACTGTGTGAGATTTGTATATATATATATATAAATATATACAATAAATAAAACTTAGTCAGTATTTAAATTTGCATAAATTCAATAAATGAGTTTATGATACTTGTGTACATGAGCAAAAATTTAAACCATCCAAGACATCACATTAGTAATACCTAATATTTCAGAACCTCAAATTACTCGTATAGTTTCAGTGTACTTTCAGATAGTTCCTTCCAATAGATGTATTTTTAATTCTAAATACTTCAAATTTTGACACAAGTTTAGTGGAGTTAACATCAGAGATTATCAAATTTGTAAAGAAAAAAAATTAAAATCATCCAATAACATTTTAAATACTACACAGACATTAAATGTAAAGTAAAATTAAGAAATAAAATAAATTAAAATATTTTTTTATTTAGTGTATTTGCTAATCTTTATAGAGTACAGAAACACTAATAGTACAAGATAACCGATGTTTCTAAGAAAAACGTATAGCAGCTAGAACTATAAAAATCTTGATACAAGAATTATGCAATATGGTTTTTCAAAAAATGAAGGCTGAGTAGTTAAGGCACTCGACTCTAGGGTCGCGGGTTCAAATCCCCATCACACCAAACATGCTCGCCCTTTTATCCGTGGGGCGCTGTAATGTACGGTCAATCCCACTATTCGTTGTTAAGAGTAGTCCAAGAGTTGACGGTGGATGGTGATGACTAGATGCCTTCCCTCTAGTCTTGCAGTGCTAAATTAGAGACTGCTAGTGCAGATAAGCCTCGTGTAGCTTTGCACGAATTTCAAAACAAACAATGAAAAGAGAACAAATATGGACATGAGAAACCAGTGAGTTATCCCCAACTTTACAATTAAACATTATTTCACGTAGGACAAGTGAGGACTATGCAAAGCAAGTTTGCTGGTTCAAACCCAAAACTGTAGGTGGTAGAAATACGAGGAACCAGTGGATACACCATGCTGAGTGTTAGCAGTTTTCTTGTACTACTGCACTAGATACGTGTAACTAGTGTAGATTGTTTTCAATATGTAAAGAAACCACAATACTCACTTCTAATCAAAACTAGCTCAATCGCTTATCAGGAAGCGCATCTATCTGTGAAACAAAAATATTTGGCACAAAATAAAAAACCAATTGGTATCGATATGATCCGAGAGGGACCCGGGTCTATTACGAAGAAATGTGAAGGTGTGTATTACAGAAAGATACAAGTAGATGAAATGGAGAAAAGAAAATTAGTAAACGTTTATTTGGATTACAACTACACAGCATTGAATATCATAGTCAATAAAATTACCATTTAACTGTTGGCAAATCATATCGCATAGGATTGAATGACTTACTGCACTTCTAAGAAAATATGTGCTCACTCTGCATACAATCAGTTCAGTACTTCAAACAAAAAACATATTTGCAGAAAATGAAAATCACAGAATTAGGGGTAATGATACATGAACACTTTGTTTTACTGATGCTGAAGGGCTATTCTGGCTGCTCTGATTGTGACCTTAACTGCAAAAACACGCAGGTAAGGTGCAGAAGAAACAGGAAGAATCTCTTGTGAAAGCCAATGACCACAGCCAACGATTGATGAGATTTTTTACTGTTGTTGAATTTATGGACCTGTGGTATTTTCAAATAAATATCCTAACAAGTTTTTAGGTAGTTATGCCTGCAGGTTGTTTATTTTCCGAGGATTAAATTTTGGATGTGTTTGTACTAGTTACTTGGACTGAGCTTGTTTTATGTACTGAATAAAAAGTCTGAACGAGTTTTGAAAAAAGTTAAAATCTTTACAAATAAAACCGGGAAACTGTGCTTACACGTACAAAAATGCTGGGACAGTTCTTTCTAATAAAGGTGTTTTCCTTCTCTTGAGGTTGATTTTTGAGGAACTAAACCCATTTATCTCTGAACAGCAATCCTTTCTAGTCTGTAATCTAGTAGAAAGCTGAACTAAAATAGCATTCAAACTCGCTTTCTTTGTACAGTGAACATCATCACTTCGTGACTTTTGGTTGACATTTGTCGGCTATCAGTTTCAACCAATGTCATGGTCAACCAGGAAAGGATATCAAATTGTTAATAATACATTTAACCTGGATGTTCGATATAGTACTAAAATAACTTTGCAAACAAATAATACTTCATCTACGAAAAAAAAAAAAATGAAGTTACTAAAACAAGGTAATGCCAGCCTCAGATTAACCATAAAGCAAGCTAAGCACGTGCTCAGGGCATCAAGGGAAGGGGAGCATCACAGGGTTTTTTCCCTAACTATCATGCCATTAACTCTTTTACTGCCATATTCAACTTTTGTGGATTTTTTGTAAATGTCCTTATATGCAGTGTTCGACTTCACTCCACATTGTTAAAAAAACGTTTTCTTTGGCTCGATGAGTGACTAAAGTTTCGAGAAACTACTAAACTATGTATCTAAAGTAAGAAGTCATTGATTTGCGAAAGATTACTGTAAACGGCAGTACAAAATGTTGATAAAACTTCAGGTAAAAAAATGATCGGACGTTATAATGTCTAACCTTGAAGATGAAATATTTTTCTCAATCATTCCTTCTGTTATGGCTATTTGTAAGACATTATAGGCAGTGGAACTGTTTTGTTTTAACTTTTGCTGCTTTATTCAGTCACATCTACAGAAAAATAAGAGTATAATACCACAGAAACAAATGAAATGCTGACTGATGTGTACAGAGACGTGGCTAGTTTATGTGTTTTTCGGTTTCTGATTTCGTTCGTATTTGGGTTATTGTCTCGTTTGTTTTACCTTTACTTGCGTTAGTATTGCATTATTCGTGTGTGATTTGTAATATTTTTATAAGTGTGTTCCTCACTGAAGGTTTTCTGAGCCGTAACTTGTGTTTAAAAAAACCTTTGTGTGTGAGTACATGTTTTGAAATTTACCATACCAAGAAAAAATTTAAAAAGGAATGCCACTGTAGCAATTCTACTGTTCATAGATTACATGTAACCTGTAAGAGTATTAGGGCATATATGTATTCCCTTGTGATTATGTATAATATAAAAAGACCTGAAGTTGAGATTTACTTTGGGGATAAATACAAGGGTGCCAAGTCTTAAATGTGATTTGAGACCGGATCCTCATTCATAAATAGCCAACAACATTTTGTCAAATATGCCATTTTTAGACCAAAAATGGAAATCACAATTACAGTGGTACCTCGGTTCTCGAACTTAATCCGTTTCAGAAGGCTGTTCGAAAACCGAATCAATTTTTCCCATAAAAAATACTGTAAATTAAATTAATCCGTTACAGACCTCCAAAAATTACGCATTATGAAGCATTTTAAGTGAAAATGTTGCTTATTTATACCTGTATAATAATACTTACATGCATAAAGTCAACCACAAAAACTATAAACACAATAAAAACAACAACAAATGAAAATTTAACTGCACTTTACCTGTGCTGAAGAGAGCTGATGGCGTAAGTGAAAGGTGGTAAGGAACGTGGAGAGTAGGAGGGTTATTATTGTTTGGAAGGAGAGTCACCTTCCAAAAAACGTCAGGTAACTCTCCTTTTGGGGTTCTTTCTCTTTTCTGTCTCTTTGCACCGCTACAGACTGCTTAAGACTCACTGGACCTATTTCTCACTAAAGATTTGTCTAATGAGGTTTGTTTTTTGCCTGGCACCCTCCCCATGTATAACCACACTATGTATGCCACTTCTCTTCCTAAATTTTTCAAACCACCATCTACTAGCCTTAAAGGCATCACTTGTATCAGCATTCGTTCCAGGGATGTTTTTCAGGAGGTCAGCATTCAACTGCTTTGCTTTCTCACAAATGATGGTCTCAGAAATGCTATCGCCAGCTAACTGTTTTTCGTTTGCCCAAATCGATAACAGTTTTTCTACCTCTTCCATTGTTTGTGATCTTTGTTTCGTAAGCACTGTCACTCCTTTTATGACCTCTTTATTTTTCAGTATGGTGCAGACTGTAGACTTCCACATACCAAACTGTGTAGCAAGGTCAGACACGCGAACACCACTCTCATAATTCGCTATGAGATCTTTTTTTCACCTCTCTTGTCACCTCTCTAACAACTTTTCTTTTTGGTTTGCTGCTTTCATTATCCGTCTTTGACCCCATGGTGACTTATTTAATTAGAATATTTAGAAAAACAACATAAAAACAAAAAGAAAAACGAGAACGTTCACAAAAGATTTTAGCGGGGGTGTGGACTGAGCGGCAGGTGCGGGTAAAATGTTTTGGGCAAGCTTGGCGTGGGTCGAAGGGTCGTTCGGGTTTTTCGGAGGTTCGGGCCACGACAGCTTGGTTTGGGAACCGAATTTATGTTCGACAACCGAGACATTTTTTTCTCAAACAATATGTTCGAAAACCAAATTGTTCGAGAAGGGAGCCATTCGAGAACACTGTATATATCTTCTCACTTCTTACTTGATCTTATTCTGACGTCATAATGCCCCGGCCCTCTGGTGATATATTTTATGAGACGAACGAACAATCAGGGATAGAAACACAAGAGACGACGACAAACTTTTAGGAGTAATTCAACAATTTTGCGACTATAAATTCAGATCGATATGTGTTCTATTACATTTCTGAAAAGCTGGGAAAACAATTGACTGATTGGAGCAGTCTAAAGGCGATAATTCGACCTTTTAGGTCAAATTGCGTAAGACTTGGACATGTACGACAAAATGATTCTTAACGTTGGTATGTATACGCTATTCTACTAGAAGTAGTACAATACTGTGGTAATGTGGTCATACAAAGATTCTGTAAAGAACCGACAAATTAACAAAATCAATTTAGGATTATTTGAAAAGTGCATGAATTGAACAAGTTCATATGAGCAAAGTTAGTACAGAGTACAAGCTCAACTTTGTGGCCTCAATTGCAATGTATTAGCAGTAGGCCTAACATTAGTGTTTCTATTTGAGAACTGAGAGACAATAATGTTTGGCCTAAATACTGTACCTAGTTTAATGTAAGTATACTGGAAACGCTACTGTAGCCTGGAATAATGAAGTGGACAATTCCCAATTTAAGGGCGTGGTTTTGAATTTGCCTTCGCATCCAAGCATGCAGATAAAGTTTCAGACATATGGGAGGCACTTGCTATGGCAACAATAACGATTTTTAAGTCTTTCCTTAAGATTTTGGAAGCTTGAAAATGTTTAGTTGAAGACCAGTCACAAAGAGAGATACAGTTACGAAAGAAAGTGTTCGTACCCCTGAGTTGTGAGTAGGTTTGTCCTCATAATTTAAAAGTATCACGATTAGGAAAATGAAAGTTTAGTGTATTATAAATATTGTACTAACACACATCTACATAAATTTTTATGTAAATTGAATGACAAATAAACTGTTTATAAACAAATAACCAAACATAGGAGGGGCAGAAAGTGTTCGTGCGTCTACTTTAATGGTCAGTTGTGTAGCCTTTCAGGTGAATTACTTGGCTCAATCTCTCCTCATAGCCCTCCATGATCATTTGACAGTACTCGACTGGTATTTTCTTCCATTCTTCCTTACAGAAATCCTCCAACTCTTTCAAGTTTTTCGGATGACGCTGATGAACCCTGATCTTCAACTCATGCCAAACGTTTTCAATTGGGTTGAGATTGGGTGACTGCGATGGCCACTCCAGAATGCTTATATGGTTCCTCTGCAACCAGAATTGCACATATTTCGATGTGTGCTTAAGGTCATTGTCATGCTGGAATATCCAACAACGCCCTAGCTGCAAGTTCCGAGCATCATCATTGATATAAATGCCTAATATATCAACGTACTCTTCTTTTTTCATGATTCCGTTGACGCGGTGAAGGCTGTCTACACCAGAAGAGCTGAAGGAACCCCATAGAACGATCGAGCCATCTCCGTATTTAACTGTAGGGACGGTGTTCTTTGGAAGATTTCGTTTCCTTTTCTTACGGAAAATATTGCGAACATCATTGTGGCCGAAAAGCTCGATTTTAGTCTCGTATGACCAAAGAATACTCTTCCAATAGGTAAAGGGTTTATATACCTGGTTTCTTGTATACCTCAATCGTGCTTCTAAATGAACATTTACTGTATATTATACTTCTATTAGCCTACTCGTGATACTTTTTTAAGTTATGAGCAAAAAACCACTCGGGACGCAGGGGTACGAACACTTTCTGTCGTAACTGTACTGGAAGAGAAGCAGACAATATTGCAAATAAGATGCAAGAGGCAGAATATGTTTTAATGTTGATCATGTGGGATGATATTTTGCAAAAGTTTCATAAAGCAAGTCAAGTTCTGCAAATTGAAGATGTGAACTTAAAAACGTGCAGATCTGTATCGGTCATTAGCCGACCAACTATGCACTATAAGGAATGACTTTGAAAGATTTGAAGTAGTTGCAAAGGAAATACTACCAGATGTTGATTACAATACAGCTCAAACTCGCAAACGTGTCAGAAAGAAGATACTCATTGACGGAGATGCATAATTTCGTAACATCACTTTCTATATAATTGTTGACCAACTAAAAGCCCAGATGAGAAGAAGAAGAGGGGTGTACTGCGAATAGAAAACAGATTTTCTTTCCTAAGTGATGTGCCAAATGATGTCACTTCATCTGCTGAAACTGAAAGCTACTCTCAGTGTTAACAAAAGCTAATTGATGCTTACTCAAAGGATTTGGACACTCTTCTCTCTGCCGAGCTTCAGCAGTTTCACTCATATGTGCGCCGTAAGTTCAGTGCAACAAAAACTGTAAAAAAACAGATTTAGGCATGCTGAACTTTATAAAATAATTTCAGAAGACAAATCTGATGTGCGTTTCCAAACATAAACATTGCATTGCGTATATTGTTTAACATTAATGGTCACAAATTGCACAGCTGAGGGTTCATTTTCTCAACTCAAGCATATTAAAAATTCCAACAGAACAACTATGCGACAAGACAGGCTGGATGCCTTGTCTCTGTTAAGTATAAAGCAGATATGTTGCGCCAAATTAGTTTTAAGGACTTGATCAATTAAAAAATTGGAAGAAAACTTTAAAATTTAAACAAATATTATTAAGGTATAAGTTAATTATTTGCTTACAGGGCTGTAAGTTCAAAGTAAGAAATTGTTAACATCAAAGTGAGAGTTTTTTAAATAAAAGGGTTTTGAGTAAATTTTTCACTTTTGTTGTCATCATAGTGAGAATTTTTAACAACAGTGAGAATTTTTAACTCAATGGAAACAAATATACAGTAAAAATAATTATTTTTAATTACCATTAATTAAAGAAGTGATTTCCCTCATCGTTTCTAAATGAAATGCCTCAATCATTGTTTGATTTTACTCTATGCCCAATCTGTTAAATAAATAAAATAAAAACGTTTTTATTTAATATAGTTGTGGGGTCTGACCTGGAAGAAAACTGTAGAATGGTTATGCATTTCAAACTTTTATTTCACTTTCAGCACTTACTGAGTCTTAATGTCTTGTCAGTTAAGTAATGGAGGGGCCGAGAGGGTAACCATTATTGGGTTGTGCTTAAGGATCAGTTGTCCTTAATCTGGCTCTGGGTTGTGCTAATGACTTTTTGGAGGCCTGGTATGGCCAGTTGGTTAAGGCACTGTACTTGTAATTTGTGGGTCACGGGTTAGAATTCCCATCTCATCAAACATGCTCACCCTTTCAGTTGTGGGGTGTTATAAGTGTCAGACAGTTGCACTATTTGTTGATAAAAAGTAACCCAAGAGTAAGCGGTGGGTAGTGACTAGCTGCCTTCTTTTTAGTCTTTCATTGTTTAATTAGGAACGAGTAGCGCAGATAATTCTCCTGCAGCTTTGCACAAAATTAAGAAAAAACACCAAACTTTCGGGACCGCATGTTGCCATCAAAACAACGCAGAAACTAAGTTGTAATTTTTTTCTAGCTTTTACATCATTAAAGAAGCTAGAAAGTTCATGATATGCCAACATGTGACAAATCAAAGCTTTCACGATATAAAAGCTAACTTCATAGTATTTCTCACTTTGGCACCTTTATCTTGGTCAAACACGAGGAAAACAAGATAAATATGTAGATAAAGAATATTCATCTTGGGCAATACTCCTGCTGAAAAAAGAAATTATCAGATATAAATATTAAACAAATAACTTGGCATTCACCTCATAAATAGCTTGAACTAGTTACTTGTAATACATACACTATTTTCATTTTGTTAACATTTCCAGTCATCCCTTCAACATGAATTTACCCAATTTGTACACATATAACTTTCCTATTGGTGAAGACATACACAATAAGAAAGTTATATCTGAAGCAATGAAATTTTTAGAAAATGCAGTGAGTGTATTAAATTTTGTACCCTTTAATTAAACAAAGAACTACATGATAAAAATTGTTTAATATTGATACAAGTACGCACTAAAATATAAAAATAGACTAATTAAATCAAACAAGCCCTTTAAAATAAAAACCCTTCAAAAGCAAGTAGAAGTACAATATAGAATTTTTTTTTTATTGAAGATGCAATTGTGTAGTAGTTGTACGTAAATACTTCAACATTTATACGGTTCAAATTTTAAAAAAATCTGCACTGATATAATAGATGCAAAATAGAAGTAAGATTAACGAGAGACCAGATAAGCTAAACCCTTTCATTAAAATGTTTGTGATATTTTAATAAAGAAGAAAAATCAAAATACAAAATAAACGCATTCTTAAAGAAAGTAAGTGGATTGATAATGAAACAAAAGTAATTAAAACACGTCAAAAATAAATACATAAGAACTTTAAAATATTAGGAAAACCTCTTTTAAAACATTTATAAACTATACTAGAGAGATTGTAAAGAATACATCAATAAATAATTCAACAAAATGCAGAGTTGAATATACATATGTATATATAGAACCCTTTTAAGTTAATAGACACGTTTATATTAACCAAGATAAGCACAGGGCTCCAATCACCTTTACCCTGCTAGAATATCTTCAAGTATGATTGTGGTTTTACAGATAGTTAGTTACCTGTGGCCTTCAAAGTGTCCCAAGCTTTGAACAGGGCATTCTCAACAAGATAATAGTTCAACTCTTCTTTGTTATGCAGTGAAGAGGCAGCTCTCCTCTCAGTTGAGTGGCAATCTTCTACTGTTATCTCTTGTAGACTGAGATCTGTTCTAATGTGGACACTTTCAGTAGTCTCTAGGCTTGTTCATGGAACTGTTTGGCAGGTGGTGCCTCAATGGTCGTCGAGGTAGAAACTTCCTCATCTTGATTTGTTTTGAATTTCGCGCAAAGCTACACGAGAGCTATCTGCGCTAGCTGTCCCTTATTTAGGAGTGTAAGACTAAAGGGAAGGCAGCTAGTCATCACCATACACTGCCAACTCTTGGACTACTCTTTTACCAACGAATAGTGGGATTGACCGTCACGATATAAAGCCCCCACGGCTGAAAGGGCAAGCATGTTTGGTGCGATATAATCCAAGAGTAGGCGATGGGTGATGATGACTAGTTGTCTTCCCTCTGGTCTTACACTGCTCAGGACCGGCTAGCGCAGATAGACCTCATGTAGCTTTGTATGAATTTTGAAAACAATTATATGGAATAATCAATCTTTTTTTTTTGAGGAAAGAGGGACTTTCGACAATGCAATCTGCTAGAATAATTAAATTTAACTAGTCTACTTGGAGCTGCTGGGTTTGAAGATATAGAAAGACTGGCTGTGTGGAGCAGTGAAAGAGAAGAGGTAGAAAGAAAACTTTCACAGCAGCTGACAGTGGTGTTCTGAAACACGAGTCTGCAGAATCATTGAATATCATCCATAGATCTCAAAAGAGCGTGATAGGAAACTTCAGGGACCACTGTCACTGCATGCGCTGTCTGATTTCTTCTGTATTCAGCCTGTCTCCCAACAAGACATGAAAAAAGCAACCCTTCCTTACTAACAGGATAGGAAAGACGAGGTTCAGCTGGACCAAAGAACATGCTGACTGGACTAAAGCAATGCCGAGCAAAATGATCTGCTCAAACAAATCAATTTTCAGCCTGCACATGTCTGAAAGGAAACATTTTGTATGACTTTTGATTCAGTGTGTTTCAGTGCAACTGTGAATTATTTGCAGTATCTGGTAATATGGGGATACATCTCTGATTGGGGTGTGGGACACTCGCATTTCATCAAAGGCACTGCCAATATTAACAAGTACATCAATACTCCTGAGTCCTCGTTAAAGCAAACATTTTGGGATATCTTTGGTAGAGCTGACTCGTGCACATTCCAGGATGACCTTCTTCATGCTATTTGACTAATTATGTTGATGATATTTATTTACTCCGTGCAGCAGACTTGAAATAAAGAAGACATTTTACGGTGTATAGTATGTATTTAAAAAATACATCGTATGTATTCATTACTTCAAGTGAAGGAGTGTCTTTAAAGGGAGAGGATAAAGATACAACCCTGGCCAGTCAACAGCCAAACTTTTAGTTCTGTCAAAAAACTGATGGAAGGTAATGAGTAACAAAGAGTAAGAGAAAGAATCGAGAAGCCATTTAGAACTGCAGACAGCCCTAATCCGTCTGTGGCATCATGAACGCACTCTTGCTGACATTCAATCTTTTGTGCACTTATGTCACGGTGAAGTCAAGCAGTCATCAGGGTCAAAAAGGACAAAATCAAATATTAAAACAAGAAACTTATTCTATGACTATTTGTTTGTCGATAACGCTAGAGACATTGTCTTTACACCTAGGTTTTATTCAGAAAATATTTTTGCCAAATATTTATTGATCATATCTTATGATATGTTTGTTGCTGTTTATTAGCTGGTAAAAATCCATATACATGTTTGGAGGATTGAAGTACGAGTTAACGTACATCACACTACCTCCATAACTATTTTACAATATTTCTTACACAACAATAATGCATAATTTCGTAAAATATTATGGAAACCAAGAAAAGCGTGAATAAAATTAGGCGACAAAGTGAATCTTTCTAACACTGTAGTATCTTCCACCGTTCTCCAAACGTTAAAGAACAAATCTTTATTACTGAACGAACATATTTATTCTAACCTTAGATACCAGCGTAATTTAGATGCTTGAATTTGGATTCAGTTTCTATGTCACTCAAAAAAAAAAAAAAATTCTTTTCTTCACTCAAACTTCACGTTTTAGTGTGGAGAAGAAATACAATTAATGTGCATTTTTGAGCTTCTTTACGCTTACCGCAGATCCACTGGGGAGGCCATATTGAGAAATATAGCTTGGTTTAGGTTACGCACAAAGCTGCACGAGGATTATCTACGCTAGCGGTTCCAAATTTAGCAGTTTTGTTTCTTTGTTAATTTCCCGCAAAACTACCCGAGGGTCTTTTTCTGCGCTAGCTTTCCCTAATTTAGCAGTAAAAGACGAGAGGGAAGGCAGTTACTCATCACCACCCACCTCTAACTCTCGGGGTACTCTTTTACCAACGAAAAATGGGATTGGCCGTTACATTATAACGCCCCCACGGCTGATAGGGCAAGCATATTTAGTGTGATTGGGATTCGAACTTGTGACATTCAGATTACGGGTCGAGCGGGTTATAGAGTTTTTATTCATTTCTATAATGTTATCTTACTTATTGACAATTGAATTTGTTTTTGTAGTGTATTAACTTTTTTATGTATGGTATTTCACTGTTAAAAGGTTGTGATATCTGCCATGCAGGGCCTGATTGAGGAGAAGCAAATGTGTTCAACTGTCTCTGGTCCCCCACACTAAAAGAAAATAAAAGAAGCTGAACAAAAACTGAACATCTCCTTGAAGAACATGTTTCCAGTTGTTTAACTGTGGAAAAGCAGTTTTATTCATTTCATATAAACCTATTATTTTGTAATTTTTTCTTTAACATGTTCTCACAGCTTGTTCTCTCTTAATATTTGATAAATTATATAACCAAAAAAATCAATTTCCACTACTTTATATTTGCTGTTTTAATATGTTTTATGATTGTGTAGGTTCCTTTGAATTATTTGATAAAAATAATGCAAAATTCAGTCTATCTAACGATAAGTAATTTGCCTGTTTCTTTTATGATGTTTCTACAGGCTATTTTGGCGTTGAAACAAGATGAAGGTATAAAATCAAAATAAACAACAAGATATGTGCTTCAGTATGTTACATCGACAGATTTCTTTTGCTTGTATTCCAAACTCCTTTTTTAACTGTTTAGGGCTGTTGTTGGTGTTTCGAAGTAAGCACAAAGCTACAGAATTGGGTATCTGTGCTCTGCCCACCACCGGTATCGAAACCCGGTTTTTAGCGTTGTAAGTCCACAGACATGCCGCTGAGCCACTGGGGGACCTGGTGAGCGCCCTCCAGTAATAAATTAATAATTTCCTAATTACTATCATACACAATTTTCAGGATTAAGTTTTCAGGTTACTTACCTTCCACATACACGAAAATTCCAAAAAATAAAAAAATAAAGAAAACGTTTGTTTTACTAACACTTTTATTATGAAGTCGATAATTATCGATACAGCAACATTTCCTAGAAGCTGAACTCATCACTCTCACAATCTTTACATGCTTTAACTTGAGTCACTCTCCCCGCTCTTAAAAAGTTGGTCCGGCATGGCCAAGCGCGTAAGGCGTGCGACTCGTAATCCGAGGGTCGCGGGTTCGCGCCCTTGTCGCGCTAAACATGCTCGCCCTCCCAGCCGTGAGGGCGTATAAGGTGACGGTCAATCCCACTATTCGTTGGTAAAAGAGTAGCCCAAGAGTTGGCGGTGGGTGGTGATGACTAGCTGCCTTCCCTCTAGTCTTACACTGCAAAATTAGGGACGGCTAGCACAGATAGCCCTCGAGTAGCTTTGTGCGAAATTCCAAAAAAAAAACAAACTTAAAAAGTAAATAAACCTATTTTTGGTAGAAATTGGGGTGACTCGAGATCACTAGAATAACAAACATTTTAATGGTATACCTAATCAAGTTCATTAAGAAAGGATTATTCACCAATTTCTCGAATAAAAAATTACATTAAATTCCTTTTTAACCACATGAATTTGTTACGTTTTATATATTTTAATTATGACTGACCTTAACTTAGAGAGCAGGTTGACTGTCACATCCAGTAGATGTGACTAGTAGAACTAGTAGAACGTAAAAGTACAAAAGAAAAATAATAATTTACATTTAGATCGACTAGCAATGGATTCGAGGTATTACTGTCGCATCTGAATAAAAAAAAATCAAGAATAGAACATTTTACATCTCGGTTACTTCAGTTTTCATTATGAGAAGTTGACCCTATAATAAGTGTGCTGAACTTTTATGCTATATTTTATATACGCTATCATCATTAATTTATACTGTATTTTTCATTCGTTACTCTCTATTTTGCATTTAATTATTTTAACTGTCACCCCTTGGTCCCTTTATAGTCACTAATACTGATACTGAGTATGACTTAAATTAAAACTATTCGATATATAATTTAGTCTCATAGGATAAACATGGCACTGTACTGGTATTTTCGTAATTATTAAAAATTGCCAATATTTATATATTTTGTTTAGAGGGACCGTTATATTACAACGAAAATGGTGGAAGTAGCTTCTATTGATAATGTTGTGAAAGGTATACATTATTCTTATTATTAATAATATTATTCATAACTTATGATATTCTCTTTAATTTTGACGTGGTTAATCTCACAGGTTATATATAAATAGGTTTTTATCATTATGATTTAAAATTTAAGTTAAATTTATGTTTAAAGCTGAGACTAGATCAAGATCCATTTTCTAAGTTTTACTTCTAGCGTTAAGAGTTGTTTTTATAATTTGGTAAAAACTTACCTTATCGAAAATTTTAAAAGGGAATATATTTTTTGCATATTTCAGGAAACTAGATAACCAGATGTGCATGAGATCAGTCCAATTGGAGATAGAATGTTAATATAATTCGGAATTTATTACTTGTAATTGTATATATTCTCAAGACGGCTGGTATAGGTTTTAAAACTTTTAATTGAAAAAAAAGTTCAGAACAACGTCTCGACTTTCTGAGGCCCCCTTTCTGGTTAACAACAACAAAAAAGTACTAGGCTTTCGTAAACTGTAATTTTACTAGTATGAACCTGATTTACACAAAAAAAGTCAGTAGTATTACAAAGGTATTTGTACTCAGAATATACGTCTTAAATTTTAATTGAAAACGTTAGTTTGACTCACAACACGTTGGAGTGCAAAGTGTTGTTCATTTGAACATTGAAATTCATTTGCCCTTTGTACAATTTACATATTGCATTTCAATAACCTCTAGAAGCTCTGAAATGTGTATCAGTAGTTTATTTCTGTATATTATATTTGGTATTTACTGTTGCTAAATTGAAAATACAGGGATAAGTGAATGATTGATAAGTCTGGCATCAAATACATAACATTAAATAGTACTCTGTAAAAGGTTGTGGCATATGCACTTTGACTCTAATCCATGCACATTGAATGATACTAAAAAGTGTGTTGATTCTTTATAACTAGTTGTTTATACGTAACTAAAAGGTTGGATTAACATAACAAATTTGAAGTATGGCTGTATTTTGCACAATGGGACAATTCTGCATAACAGGTTAATTCTGTAATTAGTAATACTAATAGTAAGACTTAGGTCAATAAAGCTATTATCATGATTAAGGTATAATTATAACAATAAAAAAAATAACATAGAAATGTTGTTATTAAGCACATTATTTTTTATTATTAGTGTGAAAAAAGAAAGTTTAAACTTTGAATACCTTTTTGGGAAAAATTTATCAAATTTTATAAAAAAACGGACAAGTCTTTGTAACACTTACTAATAGTACAGATGTAAAGATTATGACCAAAATTTGTGTATATATACATTTGTTTGGCAAAAACATGATTTGACTGTAATTTTACTGTTAAACAGTACAAGATGCAGGAATTTCTGGAATAATGTGAGAAAAGTGATATGGGAGGGGGTTCTTTAATTCTTTTGAAAGGACAAATGTTGGGAATGTACTTTTTAAAAGTGTGTAAGTAAGGATTCTAGTAGGTGTCTGTGACTTACTGGAGATAAATTCTATGATAAATGAACAGCATACACTCTACTTGTTGTAAGGTAACATATTCAAAATTTGTTAAATATATGTACAAAAATGTATACCTTACATACTATATAGTATACCTTACATACTATATAGTTCTTTTCTTGACAAAAGTTCACTTAGGTGAATTCAATTGCTTTAGAACTTGGTTCACAAGACAAACAGTTTTTCTCTAATTTCATCAAATTAGTCTATGTATAACTCAGTTACACTGGCCCATGAGTTATCATAGATGTATCCTGAATTTTTGATGCTCATCTATTTTTTTTGTATTTAGGCCCCACATTAAAACAGCCCATCTGATTTTTGTCTAAATTCACATGGGAAGGTTTAGTTGCTTTTGAACACCCTTTGATGAGACAAATGATTCTTATAAAAGGTTAGAAAACTCTAAATCTCACTTTAAAATATCAACCATTAGACTGTTCACTCCTTTATAGGTTAACTTTACATTTTTTAACTTTTCTATGACTGAAATTTTTTTTCACTTGGCTTTACTTTGGCATTATTCCTGCTTCCTAGTCTCTTGGCTGGTTGCCACTACTCATGTCTCTTACTGAAGCATTCTAGAAATCTTTGTAGTCTCAACACCAGTAACTTACAAATGCAACTTCCAATAATTATCTGCCTTTAACTCTCTTATCATAAAAAATATAAACAATCATAAAGTATTAAGACACAAAATAAATTAATTAATACTACCTATTCTAAACAATATTTTGTAAATAACAGTAACTAACATCCACCATTGACATGAACATTAATAGTTACAAGTTCATCCAGTAATGCTTAATTATTAAAACTGGTGAACCAAGGCAATTTAAGGATGATATTGAGACAATCCTTATCACCAATGTTGTTAACTATTGTGTCTAACATCATGACAGTGACTTTAGTCATTTCGTTATTCACTACATTAATTAGATCTCAGCCATACTGAATATTTTGTAATGAACACAAAAATTCTATGTCACTGTTTTTATCTTCCAACAGCTGTGAACTACTGTGGTTTGTATTCATGCTTGTGTAAAAATGGGCTACATTCAAACAAGATTTTTTCAAGTATCTTGTATTTTTTTCCATTCTGAATCCAAGGTGTCATTATGTTAAAAAGTGATTCAAAGAAGTAATATGTTAGGTGTATGCTCTAATAAAATTGTTATTTAGTGTATATTGGAACTGCAAGTCCATATTTGTCATAAATTTATCAATGATTTCATGCTACATGTAACCTGTAAAAGAAAGATAAATAATGAAATAAAGATTATTTATGAAATGTTTGGCTTGTTTTTAATTTTGCGTAAAGTTACTCGAGAGCTATCTGCACTAGCAGTCCCTAATTTAGCAGTGTAAGACTAGATGGAAGGCAGCTAGTCATCACCACTCACCACCAATTTTTGGGCTACTCTTTTACCAATGAATAGTGGGATTGATCATAACATTATAACACCCCCATGGCTGAAAGGGCGAGCATGTTTGGTGCAACAGGGATTTGAACCCATGACCCTCAGATTACGAATCGAGAGCCTTAACCCACCTGGCCGTGCCAGGCTTTATGAAATGCTATTATGAATCAGTACATTACCTCCATTCACATTAATAACTATTTTCTGTGCTGCCCTCTATATTAAAAAAGTTTTCACATTCCACAAGCCTTTGATCTCTCACTCATCTTTCAGCTGACTGATCCAAATGTGTTTTGTATGCAGTTCATTATGTGACAATCCTTTACCAATAAGCGTGCAACATACATTCTCTTGACACATGGTTCTCTCTATTTAATTCTATCAAACTGTCACTTCATGTTTGGCAGTACTATGTTGTAACATTTAGTTTGTCCTCTTTTCAAGATTTTCATATACACCCTTGTGCAAATTAATTGAAACAAGACGGAAAATTACGATTTTTTCAATTTTTTGTGTTTTATTTCTGAGAATCCAAAAATTACTCACAAATTAATATATGATATGACCGCCTTTATTTTTCAGAATATCATTAATCCACTTTGGCATCGAGTCCATGAGTTGACTGCAATCTTTACTTATTTTTTTGTATCAAGGTACCACACCTCAATTATGGCCTCAATTAGCCTATCTTTCATGGTACAGTCTTTTCCCCGAGGTTTTTCTTTTCAAATTGCCCAAAGATTTTAAATAGTATTTAAGTCCTGAGAGTTTCCTGGCCAGTCCAGCACCTTTATTCATGTTGTAGTCATAAAATTCTTTATAAGTTTCGATGTGTGGCACGGAGCCAGATCTTGCTGAAAAATTTTAGATCCATCTGGAAATCTCTTTTTCAATTCTGGAACGACTCTTCTCTGCAAAACTTCAATGTACTGTGGTCCTTGCATCATACCTTCTACGATACATAAGCCTCTGATGCCATAGTAGCTGAAAAAGCTCCAAAACATCTTATTCAAGGGATATTTTACAAACTGATTGATGTGAGATTCTCAAAGTTTCTCATCTGGAGATCTGTGAACATGCAGGCTTCTTTGACCCTGTATGAAGAAATGAGTCTCGTCACTGAGTAACACCTTTCTCCATTGTTCTTGTGTCCAGTTCTTGTATTTCAGACCCTATTGATATCGTTTTTTCTTCATTGAGTTGGTAAAAAGTTGTTTTTTAACTGGTCTCCTTGCTTTTCAAACATAATTTTGAATGATGTAATGTTCCTCAAAATTTTGTCATATATCCCAAAAATAGATTGACCGTACTGCAAAACACAGCTAATGATGCTGTCTGTGTGAAAAAATGACTATTAAAGGAAATCAGCGGGTCCAGAGAGCCTACACTGGCTGCCATGCTGAAAATATTGTGAAATGACCATTTGTTTCAATTAATTTGCACAAGGGTGTACTTTTTGTATCTTTGTATTCATTCCTCTCAACAAATTTACAGTAGTGGTATTTGTAACTTGTTGAGCTACTCTAAAGTGGAAATATTTTATATTTCTATCCATTTATGGAACTTATGACTTTATTACAAATACTCATTATTTCTTTCCACCAACATATTTGTAGTTGGTTATTCATTTTACATTGCTAATTCTACATTACCACTCTGGGGGTTGTATGTTCTATCAGTACATTTACATGGACTTCAGGTATCAGCACTCTGGAAAGATTTTTGGCTTGAATTTGTTTGGCCTTGAATTTTGGGACCCACACATTTTGACATACAGTCTGCTGATTTTGGAAAGATAAGATGTTATATTGTTATGGTTTTTGAATAATTTTATTTTTAATATTATTATCTGTAGTTATTTGGGTTATATAACATAAGTTTTATTAGATTGGTTAATAGTCATTTAAGTTTAGGTTAGCAGTCTTATTTGTATCTCTTCTCCTATATCATTTGCTTAGGCTTATCATGGTATTTATTTTTTAGGATTAACTGTAATTCATGTTACTGGTATATCAATCATTAATTATATTATTTTTCTCTGTACATCGTATCTCATACATATGCTATTGTTCAAACACATTTACTTTAAGTCTTTTTCATTTTTGTTATCATTTACCTTTATTTCTTCTTCATGCTTACTTGCTTCATGTGGAACCCTTGAGCTGGGGTCCACAAAAACTTCTCCCAGTATTGTAAATAATATTGTTAGGTTAGGATTTTTATTTTAGTGCTTAGTGGTATCCTTTGTTTTGTACAAATCCAGGACAGTCAAATCAACTTTTGATGTTGCATTCTTATTCACAAATACAGATTTCTGCAAAAATTTGATGTTACTTTGATAAAGCATAAGATGCAAACTTTGTGAAAATTATAACTATAAGACTTGAATGTAGTAATCAAATAAAGTTGACCACCAAAATTTCTTTAATTTTTATAAATATTCAAGAAGTTTTATTGAATGATGTTGTAATTGCTCTAAGTTTTTCTTTACATGAATTGAATTTTCATTTTTTTTATATTCAGACAATTTTTTTCTGTAAAATTATGTCTTACAGTTTCCAATCATTTTTTAAAATTTTTATTCTCTTGTATTTGACTGAAAAATGTGTTTGACAATTGGTTTATTGAAATAGAATCATTTCTTTCTAAAGAAATGCCAATTTTATTCAACAAAGCAATAAAGTTTTTGTAAAAATTCATTATTTCTGATTTTGAAAAATATAAGCTTTGATTACCAATTTACTCACCCAGTTAGATTCTAACTTTGAAACAACCAAATCTAAAATTGCAAACAAACTTTCAAGATGTCACGAAAAAAATAATAAAAAATAAATAAAAAGGTAACTAAAAAATATTTGTGTGAGACATTGTCTCTTTTTTCAAAATCTGGCGAGACATTGTCTGTATTCCATACTGTACTGTTTTATTAGGTTTAAGAAGTGTTTGTTATTTTCAGTTGTAGTTCTACTTCCAGATTAATTGATAATTAAGTTAAAGATCTTGTTTTATTGCACTTAAGTGTCTGTTTTTTTTCATTTACTTGAGGATATATTTACAGATTTTTCAATAATTAGGTTAAATATCTTTTCCTCAACACATAACATCACATGCACATGTTTATTTCCCTACAGAGTTCCTTAACAGTTCCCCTGTGTTGACTATTTCATTTTCATTTTTTCATAATTTTTTCTTTACAATTTATGCTTCTTACCATTAATTTTGTTTATGAAGGCCCCTGGGATTTAGGATCTACCCTATCTGCACTCAGTATTGCCCACTTTCCTTCTATAACAGGTTTTGTCAGTTTTCCTCCACTTTATAATGGATTACCTCCTAGGCCTTATTCATTCACGTCTTTAGTAATAATACTTTACCTTTTATTTTGCCTATTTTTTGTTTCATTTTACCCTGTTGACCCTCTTACAATGAATGTTTATCTTTCTCCATTCTTCAGTGTTCCACTTATATTTTGGGATTTTTATAAGATATCTCTTTCTTCTTCCCTCCATATTGGAGTTTTTGTCATTTTTAGTTCTTTCTCTGCATGTGTGTTCTCTTCTTTTAGGAACTTCTTGGGTGGGACACTATTGTTTATTTATCATCCACTACTAATAGGACCTGATCGTCAGATCTCTTTCTCTGCTGTTCAAATTTTTTTGATACGTCTGTATATCTGGTATTATGTGGGGTATCTGTGATGTTGTATCTATTTTTTTTTGTTCTTTTGTTTCATTCCAAGATAATATTATCTTTATTAATTTTAGATGGTTTGCACCTTTTTCTGTTTTACCTGTTTTACGTACAGATTTTCTTCATTTGTCTTATATGCACAATCACATTTGTATAGGGTGTTTCTGTAAGACTGCAAATGTCCACAGCACACATTTTGGTTTTTGGCTTTTTCACCACATGACTTGGTACCATTTTTGTGCCTTTACCTTTGGACTTGTTTTGTTTCCATATATGTCTTTTGTTGGGCAATCTTTGTTTCATTTGATTTCCACACTTTTTGGGAGATTTTATCTACATCATTCATTGGATGTTTAGTTTGGGTTAGCTTCTTCTATATGGGTATAGTCTTAACATACTAGTATATTCCTTCCACAGTCAGGTTGACTGTTAGACAAGTTTTTTTTTCTGTTACATACATATCTCACATTACAGTGTCTTTTGGGGGTGTATTTAAAAAAAAACATTCTATGGATAACCCATAATGCTGGGTTTACCACACTTCATCTGCCTTTTCTGGATTGTTTTCTTTCCATGATGCTTATTTCCAAAGGTATGGGGTGTGGTTTGATCAGTAGGAGGCTTCAGGCCAATGGAATACAGATGAAAGGTCTTGTCCCCTTCACACCTGGGCACTTTTGCTTGTCCAAGGTGCTTCAGTTCACTCTCTTTATCTTGTTCCACTTTGACTATTTTTGATGGTGGTAGTTATATCACTCACCAAGGAGACACTCATTTTTGTTCCATTTGTTGCAAATAGTGTATTTCTTTTTTTGAACCCACACACTTAACATATGTCATCTGGAAGGTTGTGTTTCAAATGCATTGTTCTCGTTGATAATAGACTTTTTAGTCTTGACATACATTCTCCCTAGGAGCATTTTTTGGAGGCTCTGTTTCCTGTGGGGTACTCTTCCTCTTGATGTTTTTGAATCTTTTATCACTTCCCAACTAGTTACCTCTTGTTTTGGTCTCTGGTTCATCATTCACTTGTCCTTGCTGCCAAGTTTAGACAGGTTTACATCCAGTTTATAATGTTAATTATATTCTCATTCCATTAATGTTTTTCCCTAAATTTTGTTCATCCATGTCATTTCAGTTTAGGTTTTTCTGAATGATATTACCTGGCTGACACTGCTTTGGTTTTCTTTGCTATTTCAGTTTATTTGTTTCTTTTGTTCTGGATCAGTTTTATTAACTTTCATTTTAATGGCTCATGTGGTATATTTCTTTTGACTTTTTCATTCCTTATCATCTTCCACATTTCTTCTCAGTGGAATCCAGGAGACCTCTGTCCATTACATGCTGTGGGTTGCTTCATTGTTTTCAAGGCTTTTTTTTGTTGAATTCATTTTCTGTGATTTCCTTTGCTTACTCCACTGCTTTGCCTGTAATGTTTTTTCCCTTCCTCCTTTATCTATTGGGTTTGGATTATGATTCAAATGGCATTTTATTCCTTTTCTTCTTCCTGTCATCACTTCTTGTTGTCTTTGCTGTGGTCATGCAACTTCCCTTCTCCCTGCATGTCTACCCTTTTGTTCTTTGGAGATACTTCATTTGTTAAGTATTAAGACTACATGGTAATATGTTCATCTACCATTGTCTGTTTTGAATAGCTGTTTCTTCCTTGTTGTGATACTTTTATCCACATGTTGCCATTCTTTAATCTTTCATGACACTATGAATAGGTAAGTTACCTTTTATTTTTTAGGTGCATGTCCTTATCTTTCTTTTGGTTCCCATTTTGTGGTGAGTGGTGCCTGTCCAGCTGTACTGAAACTAGTTAAATCTGCATTGTAAGACCTTGTCAGCTTTTACATTATGGCTTCCATGGTCAAAAACTTGCACTGCTGAGATAAGTGTTTCACAAGATCTGTTGTAGGTTTATCCTCCTGATATGTTTGCTTCTTTAGTTTGTCTGTCCCGGACCATACTCACCAGTGTATTATGTGGGTAAAACAGAAGGGGACAGCTACCTAACCCTGTCTTTCCTTCTACTGAATAAGTTAGTATGGTCTGCTTTTTTAAAATAGGGTTTCATGGTCATCCATTGCATCATCTCAAGTATTGTTTTTTCTTGGGACTTTTCACCATGCTTTCTCCCCCTCTGTTCTTCTAGTGGAGTTTGAAAGTCCATATCACTTTCCAGTACCAAACCACTGGAGTGGTGGTGGAGGCATTCTCCTGAATGTGTTAATGAAATACAAATTGTGTGTGTGTGTATGTTTAAATGATTACAAAATAACTCAGTTGAGATTGGGGAGGTGGTGTTCTACTTTTGTAGATGATAAGATATCCTTCACTGTGTAACATTGGAGTGAGCCATTAAAATTGCTGTTCACCACTTAGATTGTGATCCCTCATCCTACTCCTCTATGGATGTGTGTTCTCATGTTTTGAATTTTGAACTGAACCAATCAATGCAAGTCCTTTTACATGTATTATAGACATGACTTTTTCTTCTCTCCTTTATACTGTTGTTACTTCATATTTGTTGTGGGTCATGATGAAGATACTTGCAGGTTACCATGGTTCTTCTCCTTCTGCTTTCTCTCAGTGTTCTTATTCAAAGGATGTTACTGTGCTTGGGGCAGTTCCTGTCATTTCAAATTTGAGACGGTTTACACCAGACAGACATTTTTTTGATATTGGACTCCAGGATTGATCAATCAGATCTTTAGCATGTGTTCCATTTATGGCTTGGGGGATATGAAATGTCCTCAGATCTTATGAATTTGAGTGAAAATGATATGATCCTCATTTCTACTTCTACCGGATAGCTGGGTTTTGGATTGTAGTTGACTTACTGACAGTATAATCCTCATCCTACCTCCACATGGATGCTGGTTCCCAGCAGTATGAGTTTTTGGATGTATTTGATTTTCCATATGTGGTCCATCGTATCCTAGCCACTCTGCACCCATTAACACATCCATTTTATTTTATCCACATTTATGTTTTACAGGATTTAGTTCAATTAATATTATTTGGTGTGGATTCTTATCCTTCCATAGTTCTCTCCCACTTGGATGTGTTGGTACTTTTTTTCTGCCCATATACATGTGACATCTTTCCACAATTGACAAACAGTATATCTGATACAGAATTGGTCCAGTCTCTCACATGTGATCTTACAGTACAAGGATCTACTCTGTAGGGTATTTTTGGATCCATCTTTCTTTTTATCCCATCATTTTTTCACATTTTCAATGCGATATTGTAGTTGTTTAGGATAAAATGAAAAAGGGCCCATATAGACCATTATTATTATTAACAGAGAAATGTTATTACTGAGGATGTTAGAATTGTTAAGAAAAGTTATTGTTTTCCAGTACTGAAAATGTATTTCTGATAGGTACTAATCTTTACACTGAAAACCAGTGCTTCCATTTCCTGCCAAAACTTGAAGTGTTAGTTTGGTAGAATTAAATAGGGGGAGTCACATGCATCAATCAACTGTTTCACACTTTTACTGGTGGAGGGTTGTCACATAATTTGCATGCAGGACCTAACTGATTCAGTCAGCTCAAAGATAGGTGGGAGATTTAAGGCTTGTGGCATGCAAAAAGTATTTTTGCATGTAGAAGGTAGTATTGAATGAGAATAGCTGTTTATGTGAGAGGAGGTAAATACCTATTGGAAACAGATTTTCAGTACAGGAAAATAAACTCTTCTCAACAATTCTAAAACCTTCAGTAATAATAACATTGCTCTGTTGACAAAAAGAATCTAAGCAACTCCTTTTTGTTTCTATTTTATCATGACCTAGTAAAGTGTCTTTAATTTGTGGCCATTTAGCCTCAAAACTTTAGTCAAACTCTTCAAGAATTTACAATTTCAAAAAGTGTCTAGAATGGAGAATACATTTTTTATATTAAAAATTGCTGTATTTCTGCATGTTAAACATTTAAATATTTTTGTAATTTGAGTTTTATGTAACTTTGGAAAAAAGCAACTTTTAAAGTCTGACTAGTCAGAAACTTAAATGTCATGTTCTTGGGTATGTTTTATGAAAACAGTTCATGCCTTGGGTTTTAGTCTATTATTTTGATTTTAGTGTATCATCATTTTGTAAATTTGTATGCCTATTTTTATGACTACATTTCTTTTTTCAGATATAGGGGAAATTTATGCCCGTTTGTTTGACCACCGACCTTTTGTTCAAGGAGAAATTAACTTTTTTTTAAAAGAATTTGAGGTTTGTATATCTTTTTTTAATTATTTTAGTAATAAATATACATAAACATAATGTTATTTTTTTCTAAGTTGTATGCTTTGAGAAGTTCAATGGTGTTTATATAACTTATTTAGAAATTAATACAGTATGGAATGTATACTGGTGAAGTTAGGGATACAGTCTTGTTAATTTGTATACTATTTGAAAGTTCTACTATATGGTATGTGAGACAATTCTTGAATAACTTAATAACTTTGAATACTTAAAAACACACACCTGCTTTTATTTTGGAATTTCTAGAATACTTGTTAATATACAACTGGGTTAATATTAAATGTTAATGAAACGTCTAGTTTTTTTGGTATGACTGATATAAATAATTGGTTTATTTATAATCATTAAGATAACTGTTTGTAGTTAGATATGGAATTTTTGGATATGTTTTTGCTTCTGTTTTTAAACTATTCTGAACGTTTTTAAGTTTAGTGTGCAACTTAAATTTTCAATGCTAGAAAGTAAGGATGAGCAAAGACTTCTTATTGTAACATTCATTGCAACTCAATGGTTCAGTGCTATTGAGTAAAGATGAGAAACAGTTTATTGGTTTGACATTTATTGCAACATAAGTTCTCAATGTTCCAAAGTAAAATAGAGACTCCTTATTTTAAGATTTATAACTTAATCCTCTTTTGTTTCTTACTTCAGTGTTTCTTGAACTTTCTGCTAACTATCAGTAGATATGGTTACGTTAAAAGAGGTGTAGACTTACTTGAAATACTGTGTGTGTCTCCATTAAGTTTTTCCATATTTTATACTTAGCCTATTTTTTTATGTATTATGAAACCAAATGTCTGTTGTACAGACACAATATTTTTAGACATAGAAACATGCAGCTGAATAGTAACATTATTATAATCCTTAAATTTTTATAATAAATAATAATAGCTTGGAAAACAATTTCTGAAATGACAAAAGTGTATTAGTAACAAATATAAGCAGTTATAACAAAAATATTTAGTTATAAAACTGTTATTTTATAAAAAAAAATTAAAATTATGGACAGTACACAGAATTTCTTTTCTAATAATGATGCTTTAGTTAAAGATAATTTAGAGTTGAATGGTGATACTGAACAATAAAAAATACAAACACAAGAAAGTTTATTGTTTTATTTCTAAAATGTAATAATCCATGAAAGAATCATTGACCAGTAATGTTAATAAAAATTATTCTAGTTGATCTGCCTAAAAAGGAAAGTATTTGTTCAAGATGCATAGTTAACAGTTATTGTATTAATTCTATGTGTATTTTGTGAAGTATGCCCTTATGTTTAATGAAATGACAATATGTAAAGCTTAACTAACCATGTAGAAATATGTAATATATAATGTATGTTGACATTTTTTAGTGTTAAAGATGAATGTATGTATGTATGTGTGTGTGTTTATGCATATATATATTAGTAAAGTACATAATTGTTAGTTTTTAGTTCTGTAACTTAACTGGTTACTTTTTGGAATTAATTGTTCAATAAAACTGAAATAAAATTTATAAAAAAAAAAAAAAAAAAAGTAAAATAAAGATAGTTATAAACTTGTATCTTTAGTATACTATGCTACTCAGATATTGAAGTTCGTGTCTGTGATGCAATGGAGAAAGCAGTAATTGATCATCTTGCTTCAGTATAATTAAATGTAGCCACTACTGTCAACATCCATCAAGATACTGGCAATATTTTACAGGCAGTTTTAGGGTAGTTGGAAGTTTCATGCACAAGCTACAGTAGTGAGATTGGAACTTTGGTTACCTTTTTTATATGTGATGTAGTGCTGCATTCTAGTTCAGGAAAGTTTAAAGATCTAAAGCATCTGAATTAAGACTGACAAATAATAACATGTATCAGAGAGGCAGCAACTGGTCTGTGTTGATCCAAGAATCTCAATAAACTGTTTCTTGAAGACTCTCAGAGTTTCAGCTTTGACAGTGTGGCTGAACAGTTTTTTTCAGACATTCATGACATTTTGTCCAAAGAAATACTTATTTTGTACTGTTCTTAAATGTTTGTTTTGTATTTCTAGTGTGTATGTGCATCATTAAATATTTTCAGCTTTCGCTAGTCTGTTGTATTTCCACATTGATTTATAGATATAACAGATTTATTTCTTATATAGAAAAACATACTTTGAATTTCTTTAAGGTTTTTCCCATTTCAAATTATATTTTTATTATTTTATTATTATTTTCTGAAGACTTTAAACACTTTAGATACATGTTGCATGTTGAACCTGTGCATCTGTTGATCTTGCTTATAATTTTTTACATTCTTAAGTAATATAATTATAGTTTTAAATAAAGAAGTTGCATGTGTGTTAATAGGCTTGATACTATGTAAAATTAATTGATTGATGCAATGTTATTATTTCTGTTGAGTTTGATATGTTGTAACATTTGTTACATGTACCTAAAAAAAATTATATATTACTTGAAAGTTTCTTTTCACATGATAATATTATTCTCTGTAATGTACATACTTATTTCTTAGCTTGTTTAGTTTGATATGAGTAAGTCTTAAACATAATTATGTATTACAGTTAATTTCTTTTTTTATAATACAGTGATTAGTCACAGGTTTCACTGTTGTTTTGATTGGGCTTTGTGTTCTTATGCAGGAAAAAAGAAATGATAGAGAGATTGAACAATTGTTTGAAATTTTGGAAAATGTCACGGAAATTCGTGAGACACAGTTAGACAAAGCACAAAGACAGGGAGATACTCGTCTGTGTAACCTCACTGGAAATTGTAAGTTGTATTATGATAAGATGTAATGTTTTATCCATAATAAAAATACCAGAGAATGAAAAATGAGGAAGGGTGGTTACTTCTATACATGTAGTGCTGTCTATGTGAAACAATTAAAATGTATATTATATCTTGTAGTTGTTATTTTGGTAATTTTACTATAATCTGTTGTTGCTTTCTTTTTTTTTTATTGAATGTAGTAGAAGTTGCACTGCAGATGTGCAGTAAAATTGTGGAGAGGGAAGAGGAGACAAGTGATCGTGTGAGTGTTTCATTTTGATTCCCCGTATTTATTAAGTTTTTCCTGAATTTGATAAAAATATAAGTGACGTATAAAAATAAATAATTTTTATAAGATTTTACCAAAACCAATTGTTTCAGATGAATGATTGTGCTTTTCCTGTGCCTGCAATGTGAATTAGTTTTATTTCATTTTTTTTATGATTTATTAATTAATAAAGTACTCAAATCCTTCTATCCAAGGTTAAATTTATATTTGAATTATCACCTATATTTTTTTTAGAACTACAGATGTTCTCTTTTTACTGTTATTTTCAAAGGTTATATTATAAAGATATGTGACAGCTGTAAAGCTGCCGAGCTAAGAAAAACCTCGTGATATTTACAAATGTACACATGTGAATATATGGTAAGTTTTTAAAAGAACTGGTCTTAAAATTTAAATTCCACCTAACTCTCTTATCCATTCTCACAGAGATATATCATCACACCCCATTTCTTTATAATACTTTGAAATCTTAACTTACAGTTGTGAAGATTGCACACCTTTGATAAAAGAAAGTTTACATATTACAAATGAAAACATAAGCCTTAAGAGAAATACCAACTTTTTTTTCCCCCTTGCTTTATTCAAACAGCTCTTTAGGTGAATATTTCAGTTTCTTAATATGTAATTTCATTATATTGAAGAATTTTCTTATTGATTATTCTAATGATGGAGTACAAGATCTATCATTCAACTATAATGATAATTTACAGTTGCTGCCATGATTCTTTTCTTTATTATAAGAATGTATAACGTGAAAACTTGTAAAATTAAATATTTTACTACATTTGTATTTGAAGGAAAAAGTTTTGTTTAATTTGCAGTTTTATGTCAATCAAAGGTTAATTATTTGAGCATCTTTTGCTAGTTTACATATGCTGTAGGAAATGTTTTGTCCCAGAATTGAAATTTATAAGGTTGTAAACAGTTGGAGCCATATTTTGACCTCTGGGAAAGCTTTTGTAAATCTTTATTGTTTCATCTTTTTTGTGTGTCTTTTAATGTTTGCACCTCTGCTTCTGTAAGCTGAAAAAAACAAAAGCATCCAAAGCATCCAGTAGAATAAGATGGCTAACTTCACATTACATGTAATTGTAAAATGAACCCAGTTTTAATTATGAATTGCATTTCTGGTTAACCCTTTTGCTATGGGCTCTGTATAATATACATGAGTTTGTTTATACATCTGCACATGTAAAATATTTGCACTATAACTTTTGATACAGCATGTGTATCTTCACAAAATTTGGTAGACTTTTAGTAAAAAATTACAAGGTTTTTGTACATAAAATTTCAGATTTTTAATGAGATATTTTTACTAAAGATTTGTTTGTGAAGATAGTCTGTTTTGTTACTATTCTGAATGCAAAATGATTTTGTGTTATGATTAAGAAAACTATTCATTGTCCCAAAAATCTCAAATATTATTTGCATAATTTCTGAAACCACCTAAATACATTTCATATGTTTGTTTTGAGTAAGACTTTATATTTTATGTTATTTTCTGTACTTTAACTATGTGGGATCTGTCACTTGACTAACCTTGTAACCATCATAAAAAACAAATAGGAACTAAATATAAATTATGCTTTTTTCGTATTACAATGACTACATATTATAACACATATTGTCATATTTCAATTATCATGTATAATTACTATTTAGGAATAAATCATTAAACTTATTTTTCTTGAAATATGGAACAAAATATTTAGAAGTAAAGCAATTATCTCTTCTCATTATGACCTTAGAACTTGGTTGCTGGATGAAGGTTGATAAGTCTTTTAAAATTTTGCATGTGTAGGATACCAAACAAAAATTTTATTTTTTTTAGGTTTTATACATGTAGTTGAATAACCAAAAAAATCATAAATAACTATACTGATACTATAGAATTCCATTGTAATTTATTAAGGTTAGTAACTAAGATATATTTAAATTTAAAAAAATACGAAACTTTGAGCACAACCTACCTTCACGAAACCTTTTCACAAATTAAAATGGCTGAGAAAACTGCAAAGGAAACATTCTAAGCTGTCAATTGGTCATTCATATCATACACTTTATATGCAAAAACGGCTCGTTTGGGTTGAGAAAATATTTTACATAGAAGAGCGAACAATGTTTCGACCTTCTTCGGTCATCGTCAGGTTCACAAAGGTTTGTTTGCTTTCTATGTAAAATATTTTCTCAACCCAAATGAGCCATTTTGCATATAAATTTCTCAACAAGTGGGTTTCTCGACATCACTGATTATTACATCATACACTGTATTAAGAATATATAAGGGATCATTTCAAAAAAATTGAAAGAGTTGAATGGTACCACCTTGTTTTATTCAGTACATGAGTCATATCTCAGCAAGATAAAAAGATATGAATATTTTATATTCTAGTTTGTAAATAGTAGTAGTTTGAGTTCCTAATTTGTACAAAGCTATAGACTCAGTATTTTGACATCACAAACATCTAATTTTAAACAGTGCTTCATTCAACTTACCATATGACTCACTAGAATATATATTTAGATGTGTTCTTTTAATATTCATTTTTAAATTAAGAAATTAGCATGTACATAACATTAGAGTTTGAATTATGATCTACAATTTGATTCCAAACTTAATTCACATAAATTCATGAAATAGTAGTTTAATAAAAGTTTGAATGCAAGTCAACAAATGTAATGTCATGGTCTCTGACCTGTTGCAAAAGGGTTAAGCAAAGATTGGACATAGACCTATTTTGGATCATGAAAAAATTCACTTTCTTTAATTGGGGAACATCTCACCTTTTATGTTAGATAAAATGGACCCTCAAGATGAGGTTTAAACACCGTATCTGATTGTTACTGCAATTTAAAATAAATGCATTTCAACCATTATTTAAATGCTCCCAGCAGTTATCAGGAAAGTCATGTTCCATGTAGGATAACGTCACAGAAGAACATAGGTGTTATTACTGGGTTGTGATGTGCATTGAAGCCAAATCCAATGGCAGAGTTTACATCACTGTTGTGATGCAAGATGCCCTGCTTCTTATCCTAAGCCCCTCATTGTAAATAAATTGCACATTATGAAAACAGTGAACTTTATTTTATGCCATATTCGGCTGTCTATAATTATTCATTGTTTGAATCCAACAAAGTAAAATTCCCTGATATATTTACTTTCTAATGAATCATAATTCAAAATCTAAATTATGCTTTGATCATTCACAGTTCCCTCTATCTGTCAGCATGTTTATGCATGTTACATGAAGAATAGTTACATATAATTTACTTTGAGGGTAGCACACTATTAGTAATTATTAATTCACAAAGAAAATCATCTAAATATTTGCATTTTGGGATTGAAATGTACAATTTAGCCAGTAATGCGAAGGAGCAATAGTGTTTGTTTTAACAAAAGTTTTCTTATTCTTCCACACACAAATATGAAGGAACAAGATATTACAGTTATGTAAATGTGGTCATAATGTTGAAAAATCTCATTTTCCACTGTTTAGATGTCATCATGAAGTTATAATGGCTTCCACATATCTTGCAAAAACCTTAAAAAGAATAATAAATCCAGGTCTGGAAAAAGTCATGATAATGGAGGAAAAACTATGAATTTATGTAATATATTATCTGATCTAATGAGTTAATTATTTCATTTAACAACTGAATTAAAATTGAATTAATTCAATAAAATTTTAAAATTAAAATGAATGAGGTGGAGTAGACTTGAGTGGTTGATGTAAAATCATAGTTATGAAATATGGCTGAAAAGTAATGAAACATTATTTTTAGCCAAAGGTAATTACCCCGAATTACCTATGTCAAATTCTAGTGAGAATCCATAAATGATTTCTGAGCTTAAACAAAAGATTTTGGAACAGTGCAATATCAATTTGAAGAGTAAATTGAAAAAACAAAAGATCCTTGTTGTATTACATTGATGTACTATAGACTGATCAATTGGCTTGTAGTATAGAACAGTTATTAAAATTGTTGTAAACTTTGTACATTAAAATAAAAAAACAACTTAGTAAATTACATGAAGCTGCTAAACAAAACAAAACGTTTAGGTGCAAAAGTCATTCTGAAATCTTTTTTTTTTCTGGTCAGTTTTTACAAAAGATAAATCATGCAGAAATTTCTGAATATTTGTTTTATGAACAAATACAATTATATAATTTTATTATAGACATTCGCTATTCCTTATTTCAAAGAAATTACTTTTGGTTGTTTAATTTATTTTCTACTTACAGGGTTTTAAACATCACCAAAGCCAAAATTTAGAAAAGCTGTTATTAAACCTACTGACTGTAATCACTATGAGAAAGACTTGGGTAGGCTAAAGCCCCCCAAAATAATTTAAGACTTAAAAATCTATTAGCTTCTCATTTTCCAAAGTAGAAATTGTTTTTAAAAAAGTGCTTAAGTATAGTTATAGTTCTTGCAATCTTTGATTATTTTAATTATTGCCAACAACATCTAGATTCTAATAATATTTGGTTCATTTCTTTATAGAGATGCAAGCCTTTTCCATATGCTTTAACTTTTTTCTATATAGTAGTCTTTTTGATAGGGATATTACGGAAATGTTTCTTTAAAACAACAGAGAACAAATGCTTGAGAAAGCTTTATCATATATACACGTGTATATATACACATCTCACTTCATTAATGATTATTATAATTATTTTTAGGAAGAACTGCTGACATACTGGAGAGAGAAGAGCGAAAAGAGTGGGAAGCTTTTTTGAAAGATATTCAGGATAAAAATAACCTAGTTGATCAAGCCTTTGTGGAAAAGGAAAATGAACTAAGAAATTATTATAGGGAACTGGAAGAAAAGATGCATATCTCTTCACACCAGGCAGAATGAAAATAATATGAGTGACACCTTTACATTGTAAAGAACTGCTTCTGTGTTGCTTTTCAAGTGGATTGGAATGTTGGTCTCTGTGCTGAAACCTCCTTAACAAAACAAAACAATGCAGGAGTAGTCCACTATAAATACAATACTTTCAATGCCTATGCTGTATAAAATACAGTGAAACAGTATATATATATTGGTAACATACTGATTGAAGTAATTTTTCTTGTGACTTAAAATATTCTGTAATTTGTGTTTACAAATACAAGTTTAATTTAACATAAATACATGTTTCTGAAGGTTTGAAAATTGGTAAATGGAGACAGTATACATTAAAACACAGAGGGTTTGTACTGATTGAAAATCACCATGTATTGCTTTTGACAATGTTTTTTTAAAATCATAAATACACTATTGTGTTAGAAGGTATTATTTAGTACATCTAGTATATTTGCAAGATGTCTATTTAAAATATGCTATTTTAGCCCTTTTTTCCCCACAAAAAAACATTACACATTTACGTTCTATTCATTCTTGTTGGTATTAATAAGTTGGATCTAAAAATGACATTTTCAGCAATAACCAAGAGATGAAAACTTATCTCAAATTGTACAGGTAAGTACATATGTATGAGCCTTGTAGTTTTTTTGAAAAAGTTTATCTGTGTACAAACATATAGTTATTGTGTGTAAGCGTGGATGATTTTCTGTAAATATTCCAAAGGTTTTTTGTTGATAAGAATATAAAAATTAATGCAAGATAGTGATGAAATCAAATGATGTTTGAAAGGAATTTTCATATTTTATTATACATTACTGAGTTACCCATGCTTACAGCCTTTGCTTTTGCTGATCTTAAGCATAAGGTGGAAGTCCTATGTATTCTTGGCATATAATTCCAAACAAGAAATAAATGATACAAATTATTATGATCTTCACAAACACACACGCATAGATATAAAATACATAAAAATAACAATGCAGTACATCAAAAAAAAAGATGTTGGAAAAGACTATTGCCCAGAGTTGTTGAACTAGTTTAAATTCAAAGGTCAAAATGACTGCCTTCAAAGTAAATATTGTTACTGATAAATATCTTATTTCAGGACATAATGCAAAAACTACACTATGTAACCAAATATTAAATACAGAATAACACGCACCACAGTTATGCCAGCTACAGTCTTACTAGTTTTAGGGTGAAATACACATTCAAAAATACATAACTTTATTACTTCATCATTATTTATAAACTCATTTTTTTCTACAAACTAAATAAACATAGTAACAACTATCAGGGTAATTATGCAGTTTCAATAACTAATTTTTAATGAAACAACTAGTTGCTGTTTCATATGAGACATTCACAAAAACAATATTAGCTTGAATATAAAGAAGAGAAGACACAGGATGATAAGAAATCTAATTATGGTTTTGGTAAAGCATACATACCTAAAGCATAGTTCATTCCTTTTACCAGGTAACTTTACTTAAAACTTATCTTGGATTGCAAAGAGTAAAGAAAAAACTCACATGCAACAATTATTTAAAGTGTTCTGCAAAAATGACACTTTTAAACAGTCAACATGCACATACATTCTTAGAGATTTCTGAGCTTGTATGGACAATGAAGAATAGTGTACCTTCCCATATTTTACTGGCAACAAACATAAAATAGTAAATTAGTAATACCTTGATAGCAAAATATGAAAATTATGTCACAGGTTCAATAATAAATGCATACAAGAATTTATTTCACAATGTTTTTTTTTTTTGCTTGGATATGCTTTCATTCTGAATTATACATACATTTCTTTCAAATAGAGTTAAATTATTTTGATATTCAGTGAACATAATAAAATGGGTGGAGAGAAGACTTCGTCAATCTTACAAAGCATTTAATTGAATCAGTGTATAAAATCTGATAATTTGGTAAAATTCATTAAGCAGGTTCATAAATAACTCCCATTATCACACTCACCACGAGTATCTATTTCACAAGAAGTCTTAATATTTCAAGAAGTAAAAGTAACTCAAATTGGAAATATTTTGATGGAAAAACTTTTTAAAATCAACATTTAATTTGTACTTACTTCTGTTATTGATACTGCTGCCTTAAGTTATTGATTTAGATACTATGTACGGTCTGTTATAACGTTTTAGATGTGTTATTACAAATAACATTTGAAAGTTGTAGTCAGTAAACTTACATTGTAAAATTATCTTACACTTTTATAGATATGTTTACTAGTATTTTTACTTATTTTGGTTAGATAATATTCAATATTGGTTGATTACTTGGGAATGTGAAGCACAATTAGGAAAAACAAACAGAAAAAATACATGCTGTATACAGGTATTAACATTTGTACAGTTATACCATGTCTTTGCTTAAACCCACAGTTAATACCCATGTCACACAACTATTAGTATTGATTTGCAGAATCATTTATTGTGACATGATAAAATTTTATAGGTTATTTTAATGAAGGCTTTTTTTTTTTTTAATTTTCTTAAGTCTTGATTTTGAAAATAAATATGTATGTATATATATCTATATATATGACATACACACATTTTAAATGTATAACATTAGCATAAAAAGCTATTTCAAAGGTCCACATTTTTGATGTATTTCATATTAATTTTGTTGCACAGTCATGATTTAAGTATAATAATATGTTAATAGTTTATGCATTATGTTACATAGAGCTCGGATACTATTTTACAAAAGCTGTATAAACTAATGATTCCTGTGCCAACAATAAATAACAACAAAATATATTCATAACTAATTAAAATGGCCACTGTAAGAAGCCCAAATCAGAATTTTTCACCATTTCTTAAGTACTCGTATACGTGTTTGTAAGTAAAAGGAAAAAAAAAAAAAAAAAAGAAGTGAACTTGAACAGTTGTCCTATTCTGAAAGTTTAATACATTCTTAATAACATATAACATGCTTGTAGTTTGTTATAATACACTGGATGCATGTATGTATATTGCTATTCAGACAATACTCTAAAAATTGCAGTAACATTCCTTATTTAATAGAAAATGACAAAATTAGGAATGTGTTTTGGTATTTGAATAACCACTGCGACATGACAAAAATTGAACAAACAATGCATAATTTTATAACAGTATTAACTGTTAGCTATTTTATCAAATTGCTTCTTGTGTAGTTTAATCATAAAATATCAATTATAAAAACTGTTAGCTATTATTACATCTTATTACACAAATTGAATGGGACACTATTTAAATAAACACTTAAAATACTAGACAAAATCACATAGGTGATTCCGTAAGTTCATATAAGCATCATTCACATGCTATTATAGTTTGAGTAAATTATTACAGCAAATGGTCCCTAAATGAAAAGAATATAAAGAAAAATGCAAAATTTCCAACTCAATTCTTATCTGGAAAATAAATGTTCAGCATTTACAACAAAAATGATATTACAGTAGAAATATCACAGACACAGTTTTATTTATGAAACTGATCAACATCAAAGTCCATTCTTTACGTAGTTTATCCTTTTCATTTTTTAGACAAATTGTTTACAAAAGCAGCTACATGATATTTTTACAAACACACACACACACACTAAAGGATTTCTTTTCTAATTTTTTGTAAAAGAAACTACCAAATTCAGGTTTTTTTTTCTATACATTCAAAAAATGGGATACAGTTGACCAAGACAACTAAAGTAGCAGATTTACTAAGAGTCAATCCTGTTCTGTACAATGTTCTATCACTTTACTTGCTTCCCGCAGACCGCTAAGGTATGCTCCTGTTACTGTCTGTGGAAGCTGTCTATTTGTTGCCTGAAAGTAAGGAGAGCTATATTAAATGTTTTGCTTCAGTAACAATTGTGGATAACTGAATGGCTATGCTACTAACAGTAGATTCAAGCACTTATATTTACACATTTTGAAATCAGTTTTAAACTGGTAATGGTTGTGAATTACTGCATAGCTATATTACTAATACTTGATAGACAAAAATGTATTTGCTAGTCATCACAAACATTTATCAAGTGTGTTTCATGTGAACATTTTTAAACTGTAGGACATACTCCAACTTACTAGAAGTATTTTTTCTTTCACTCAGAGGTTATTATTATTAATAATTCAAAAATCTAGTGATTAAATGATTTGTTAAAATTGTTGCCTACAAAGTTTTGATCATCTGGAGTGGAAAACCACGATACAAGCTGTTGACAAAATTGATGATGCAGAGTCTAATGTTAAAAACAGAGACTGGGTAACTTTCTAATTCACATCTTTGACAAACAGCCAGACATCCTACACAATACTGAGGGTTACATTTTATAAAAATGGTACTCCAGGACCTGCAATGTCTTCAGACCTACTTCCTCCATCATCATTTATACTACAGGTATTTATCCAAGCCTAAAATTTCCAGTGTAGAGTGCTTCTACAAGGTTATCCTTATGACCACATATTGTACATTGATGTAGATTTCCTAGATCATACTGGCATTGGGAGATGTCAAATAAGATTGCTGTACTTTAGTTAATTCATTCACCTTTTTCATCAAAACAATCACTGATTTTGATGCATGGCTGTAAATGTGACAGCTTCAAATCCATCTACATTTTAGTGTTTATATACTAATGATGCTGGCAGATGTGTTAAGCTTCCTTTAAAAAAAAAAAAAACGTTTTTTGAGTTGGAGGATTCTCTTTCATAACCATTATTTGCATTACATCTGTAAGATGGAAAATTATCATATGCTCTATAAATTTGGTTTTTCTGGAAAAAGTGATACAGATACAATGGGACTAGTTTTAATATCACCTGAAACTACATTACTGGGTAATGGCACACTATCGTGCATAATCTTAATGTTATGGGGAAAAAAAACAACAAAACACTAAGGAATAACATCAAGATATTAACATAGGAAAAATATGACTAAACCATTCAATTCCATTTTTGTCTTTGGAAGAGCCTGACAGTATCTGATAAATTTGTCTTTCTTTATCAAGTATGATGTATTAAATCTAATTTCATAATAACCATATACTCAAATGTAGACGTTTCTGTACACTAATTAATGGTAATAAACCTGGTGCTTAAAACATTGGATAAATTATATAACCAATTTCTCACTATAATACAATCTTGCAATACTGTTACGTACCTCGCCTGCAAAATATATTTTGCGATCCAGGTCTTTTGCTAAAGTATCATAATCTTCACCTGTTCCACCTGTTGGCACATAACTGTAGGCCATACCAGCATATTTGTCTTGTTTCCAGCGAGTAACAAACCAAGATGTTGGATCAGGAACAACTAGATCCTACGACAGATCAAATTTAAGGTTTTAAATTATTTAAACAATACACACACACAGATATAGACATCTATCTACCAATCAATATATACATGCTATGCAAACCATTATGCCAAACATTTATTTATTGAAAATTTATTACACAATGAATAATAAATCATAAGATATTGATGATGTACTTAAACTTATTAAAACCTATATGAAAATATTTATTAGAGACTCAGCAGAAACTAGTAAGGCCAAATGAAAAAAATCAATTAAACATATGATAACAAGTGACTTTTTTTTAGTAAGCTTCATAACATAATGTTTTACAATAATATAGTACAGGGAGAAGTTCAATTAAGAAGGATATCAGTGAATCATGTGTAAAAGCATTTCTTAAATACCTAATTTTTTCATAATGGTAAGTCTAAGAGTAGAAATGTATGGAAAATCATTTACCAAGTAATTAAAGGTAAGACTAGCAAATAAGTTATTTTACCTATAAAATATATATAAATGTAATAATACTGTCCAGTGTATGTTTGTGTAAATACTTAATCCTCTGTTGATGATATCAAATTTGGTGTGGAGGTTCAATGGGGAGGTACAAATTTTCAGGTTTTTGTTTTGTGGTTTTAGGGACATTTTTCACCACTACCTCACCTACAGTGAATGGACCTTTATCAAATTTGGTATGGAGGTTTAATTGGTCCATGGGGAGATGCATAAAAATTTTCAGTTTTGCATTTTGCAATTTTTATGGCTCTTTTCACATTTGTTACCATTACACTTTTTATTTTGTATATATAATTTATGTGTTGTTGAAAAGAATGAGCCATTTTGTAAAAATGTAGAGGAAATTCTTACCCGTACTTAATTCTGTACTATAGTGACATATAAACATTTTCCATAATACATAGTACATTTCCTTTTTTTAACCAAAAAGAAATACAAGCATTATAGTACTGAAAATTTTGATATGAGTAAATCTACAAACTACACACTATTGTTTGCAATGGAAATCCATTTCATTGGAATTCTGGTAGTGAGATTATGTTTTAGTATTCTGCCACATGCTTTTTAATGAGGCAGACATTCTTGTGAATGCAGCGTTTAATATTTAACCTTACCAACAACATCCTAAACAGACAAGTTCTATTTGTTAGAGATAAATCAATGCAGAACATATAAGTTCCTTGAAATAATGAAGTCTGTTTCTATAATACCTGGTCAGAAAACATCCCTCGAAGAGCAGACATGCACATGTCAACAATTTCCTTGTCTGATTTGTTTTCAATCATGAGTAAAGCATCTCCACTTACGTAGGTCATTAAAATGAAACACTTATGAGGCTGGAAATACGGGTATCGTATTAAATAATAACAATTATGTAATTTCTTTTATACAATATGGTAAATACATTTGTTAAAGTTTATACTGAAGTAAAATACTGATTTGAAATTAATAATTATGTAATTAATATAACAAGGTGGTAAAAACAGCAATTAATTATGGAGATAAATTTACTTAAACCTGCAAAGCATCTATGTTGTGTTTCTCACTGTGCAGTGATTATTAACACACACACACACACACTATATTAGATCAGAAAATCTAACTTTATATCAATAAAAAAAAATGATCCACACGTTAAGTAGAAATAACTTTCATTTCTTGTGAAAAATATTTTGTAACACACTACCATAAGTGCATTTACTTAATATGAATTTTTACTCTAATATTAAAAACATTATGATAAGTTATGTATCCCCATACAACAAAATAACAAACACCAAAAAAAAAAAAAAAAAATCGAACCTCCATACTGGATTTTGGTGATAAGTCATAAAAGACACTGAAAAGTCCTCGTTTTTGTGGTGAAGGTGGTACGTGCCCAAAAAGGTCGTACTCTTTAACCTTGAGGGCCCAGAAACGATAAGGAAACTGCAGCACTATCTAGATACAAAAATACAAAACAAAAACAATATCAATGATATTATAAACAAAATCACAAAAATAAGGACATAAAAATTGACAATCTTGCTTAAAATAATTTACTATTATGGTTTAAAAGCTAAAATATCGGGTATAAAACAATTATACTTTTTTAAATCAAAGGAACTCTTGAAAAACAAATCCACCATTCCAAAATATTTGAATTGGGGAGGGTTTGAGGCATATTTTTTGTTAAGCCCATTGTTAATCACTGAACGTTTGTTTTATGGAATTTTTAACTGGAGTTGACAATACCTTTTCCACTATGCCAGCTCCAAGACGATGTATTGCCTTAAGTTTTTCCTCTGGCAACTGAGGATAGAAAGTTACATCTTGTTTTTGTAATACAGCCAAAGGTAATGTGACAATTACCTGCAGAAAATAAAATACCATACTTAACAAAACTGATGAAATTTCCTCTTAAACATAAAAAGAAAAATCACTATCCTAAACACAGAAAATACCAGCTAGATTATTATTGGCTTTAGTTAATACAAGTGTGAATTACTGCTACAGCCCACTTAAGTTCCCTTTGAATCAAATAATTTTTGTCATATTTGATTAGTCTTATTAATTTCATCAGTGATAGTTTGTTGCTAACCAATTACTGTCCTATGAATTTCAAAATTCAACTTTTAAAACTAAAATACTGTCTCTGACTAAGCTATGAGAGAACTTTACACATGACTGTAAACACATGCTGCTGATAGTAACCTCATATTTAGAAGACAATACAAAGAAATTTAAGGCACATGCATTGCGTAAACCATAAGTAACTTCCAGGGTCTGTTTGATTGTGACAGTTAAAAGAAGTGACCATATTATTGCCTTTGTATCCATTTGTCTTAGACTGAATCTTGATCTAAAAAATCAACATTATGTGGTAAGAAAAAGAAAAGGAGGGAGGAATGAAAGTTATTTCTATAAAAAATGAGTGTGTATGATTGTTTTCTATTGTATAATTACTTTATTATAATTTTAAATATGTGGCTATTCATCTTGATATCTGTACCAGAATACTGGAACTTCAACAACAGAAATAATGGTGTTACGGATACACAAGTTTACATTCCATATCCTTTATTAGATATTCAAATAACCTTTTTAATTTGAACTTTGGTCACATGTTAGAAATACCTTATTCTACCTTGGAATGTCAAGTTATAACCTGACCTGGGCATTTAATACTTAAAAGTATTTAAGCCTCAATTAAGGCTGTGTTTATCAATTTCTTGTTTAAACCTGAAGCTTTTAAATGTTTTTGTCATAAGAAAATGCACAACCTTTTTTTTAAAAATGACCTTCAACATTCAGCAACTGATTATATGAATTTTTAAATTTAGTATATGCTGCTAGAAATATATTAAAAAATCAACAAATACAGAAGATGAAAGGTAAATATTATTAATTATTTTACTACAGCAAAATGCTTACAGCACTTAATTATAAAATAGTGTTTAGACATGGTGATGTTTGTTGGTGAGGATGTTATATCCCAACTGTTCATCCCCTTCTTAAAAATGTTGGACAAAGAGCAAGATTTAGATCCTCAATATCTGAGAAACAGTAAAACTGACAAACTTGAGTAGCCACAAAGAAATGTTTAAAGTAAACTGTCTCTTATTACTTAACAAAATATCTTGAAATTGGCTTACAGGAAAAAGATAATGTGTTGGGTAATTAGCAGAAATGAAAAATTTATTAATAAATTTTCATCTTTCCATATTCAGCAATTACAACATTAACTAGTATGCTTATAAGGATTTTCCTATAACTGCTACATTAATTATTTTGGAGAATCTAACCATTGTAGTACAGCATGCATTATAACTGTCCCAAAACCTTAAACAAGGTACATATTTTTATGAAAGTTTCATGTACTGCATCAACAATTTAAAACAATTAACAAACAATGGTATTTACTTTTGAAGCCTTCCACTCTTCTCCATCTTGACATCTGATGATGACTTTGTCTGCAGAATAATTAATTTCCTTCACCTTGAAATGAAATGTTCATTATAAACAGTAAAATTCCACATACTAAAAAATATTATAAAGACAGACTTCCAACTATCAATCCAAAGTATTAGTTCTGTAAACATAAAATGCTGTGATTATCTTGCATAAGACCCAACAGAGACAATAAAATTAAGTTTCCAGTATGATTAGTTAGATACAAGATAAACTTTCATATCATGAATGATTTAGAACAAGTAAAGTTAACAAAATTTGTCTGTTTGATGTCTTTTTATATAGCTATTAATATGCACCATTTATTTAACTCTTCAAGTAGTCTACACATATAAACAAAAAAATGATTGACATACTGTTGAGCAGTAGATGTGTTTCAGTGTTTGCAAAGCCCTTAACAACACATTTGAGAATATTAAACTGTTATAGCAACAATTCTTTAAATTGCATGCTTTTGAAGTTTGTATCACATTATTATGAAGTCACCTCTGAACTCTTAAGACTGATTTTTTATCTTATACATTTTAGGCATGCATTAGAAATATGATAAAACATTTATGTGATGATGTAATTATCTTTAAACAAAATCCTATAAAATAATTATTAGTTTAATCAATAGACTGAAGACGAAATACTTTTCATTTTCACATTACATAGAGCATAATGATTCTAAAATAAATGCTTAAGAATCTACTATGATTAATTATTTCAGTTGCAGAATTAGCATCTTCACCAAAAAATAATTACTGATTTGATTAATCCTCAGGGGTGAAAATTATGATGGTTTTCAGAAGTGGAACATATTTGATCTGCTTTTTGTCCACCCCACATGCTTTCCTTCATATTGTTTGAAATAAGACATATCAGATCTCAAAGAATATAAACAATATTAAATAATATTCTTCATATGAGCCAATAAATGACCATAACATTAGGTGTTTTTGGCAGTTAGATCATGAGATATCAGTTATAACTAAATTATTATTAAATCAATTGGGTAGTCTCTTCTGGTTGTGTGATTGTATAATTGGTCAGTAATGCTAAATATATACAAATGACACGCTTTATTGGTTAATATATTGTTAGTATCACATTAGCTCTTTAGTGGGAGTCAGCAACATGCATTTTATTTCATTTTTTTAAAAATACATAAAGTTTGGTCTGATGTACAAGAGCTTCCTTTAGTACACCATACATTGTAATTTAAATCAAATACCAGAGAAATGAATAAGTACAGTTAATCTGCTGACACAAAATACAATGTTCCAAAAGTGCATTTTAACTACAAGTCAAAATGTATCTCAGAATAGCTGGTATGGGTATTAAGACATTTATTGATAAAGAGAGGATGTTTTGACCTTCCTAGGTCATATTCAGGTTAAGTAATTACAAGTCAATGGTATCTGTTACACAAAGACAAATATAATGCATGTACTCTGCTAGGATAGCAATAAGCTAACATTATTTCCTCCTCAATCCAACAGATTCTCCTTACCTCTTGTCCCAGTTGAATATCAACACCTTCAGCCAGCTGTTCAAGTAATAAGCTGTATCCACGAAGCAACAGTGTGTGGTGGCCAGTGAACTGGGGGTAAATTTCATTTTGATCCCAGGAAAGGGTGGAGACTGTATTAAGTGCTGATCCACAAGCATACTCTAGGTTACTGATATGGAAGTGTATTAAATTCTCTTCTTCCTGTAAGATTAAAAATGTAGATTTACTTTCATTCAAAGACTTGTCTATTTCTGTTTCTTTTCTACCTTATCGCAAAAATACTGGCCAAATTCAGCACTTTCCCAGAATAATGCATCAATGTGAAATTTCTTTAGAAGAGGAAAAAGTTGTTACTTTCCCTAATAAATTGAAAGTTTATCTTAAAAAAAAATGTACCTGCTCATTTTGTTTGTTTTACACACTGTCTCTTTTGTTATAAAAAAATATAATATATGCACCACATGAACATGAAATAGAATTTTAAAATTATAATGATGTTGGAGCTTGTTGGTATAAAGTTCACACTTCACTATTATTATAAACTTTGTACAATAATTATTTGTATTTTATAAAATAAGAGCATAAAGCTTTCTTCAAGCTGCCATTTCACATCTATTTTCTTTATAGAATTTGAAAATACATTACAAGATTCATCACAACCTTTGTACATAGTAACGTTTTTATCAAGACCTTCTTGCAGAGTCTAATACTGTCAGCCTTTAAAATGAAGGCTATATTTGACAGAAAAACAGGATATTTTTTTACTATTCTCGAGAAAGTGCTATATTATAATTATTTAAGTTCAGTACAACCAATTATATTTCAAACAGTTATTTTTCACTTCCCATTTGATAAGTTAACCTTTCTTACCTTAAAGTTGAGAATATTCATTTTATAAATTTCTCTAAGCTGCCATACATAATGTCTCTGAAGCAGTTACTCATGAAAACTTCTATCAACCCTTCAGATAACTCATTGGGGAAAGTTTTGCAGGTGAAATGTAGAGTTAAATAGAAATTATTTTTAGTGTACTCTAAGATTTTGTTTCTGTACAGCATGTGTCATTGGACACAATAAGTATATGCTTCAGGGCACATGTGTGACAGCTCTCGCTAGGAACCAAATTTTACATTTTAAACAAATAGCAAAAAGTTCTATTTATGTGGATATACATTTTTTTAAAGGTTGAAGCATTAAGGAACACCATGCTATGGGCTATTAGAGGTTGTCTAAGCAATTTTATAGGTTCTAAAGGTTCACTGGCAAACCTTGACCACATAGTGTATTGTAAAATAGTCTTCTTATATTGTGGTTGATCCATAGTAGTTTAAACTGAATGTTAATCATTTAAAAAAATGGCACATAGTATGCATCACAGCAAAATAACAAAATTATTTGATTAAGAATTGCCATATTCATTTTTAGCCAAAAAATTACATATTTTGTGACAGGCACAATGGTCTTTGAGTTTATTCAAAAAGACTAAAAGAAGTTATAGCAACCTCAATTAACTTTACACATTATAAACTGTAAAAACAGTCATGCTTACAGTAACAGTTTCTAAAGATGGGTATAATTAATAAATTATGCAAACAAATATTTAAATCAGTCGTTAGGCTGAACTGAAATTTTGTTGTTTGGGGGGGGGGAAAGTGAAACTCCTAATGATAAAAATATATTAAAATACAGATGGACCAAAATGACTTAAAACCAAAGAAAAATAAAATAAGGATGAAGAAGTGGGACTTAAACAAAATTTTCCATCAAGCAATCAAGAACACAAAATGAAAAATAGAAAAAAACAATCTTAGGGAGATCAAATACTTTACTTAGACATCAGATACACATAGCATGAGGTAACTATAAAACACTGAGTCTACAGATGCTACATTCTAAAGAATATGAGAACACAGAAACAAACATTCTCAATACTGAATGAGAGAGTAGAAAAAGTAAGGTACAAAAATAGTTGGGGTGATAGTAGATGGAATATTTTATTTCTGAATTACATATTTTAATCATCATTTCACAGAAACTGAATACTTGCAGATGACGTTATATAACAAACACATTTGACAAAAACAGCAAAGTAGATTATTACAGAATTATCTTTCATAAGACATTAAACTACACTAATTTAAACAGGTACAATAGGTTTTACTCAAAATCATTAACTTACTTCAGAGAACTTCATTTTTGTTTCTTCCATAAAATTTTTGTGCATCTCCATAATCTTATCTGAAAGTTGAGGTAAGAAAATAACTATGAATGTGCAGATTACCACAGACAACTTATAATGGACAAACACTTAACAAACTACAACAATACAATCCTTGAAGTAGCATTATTACGTTCTTTATTTAAGTATAGTATTTTTCCTGTATTGTCTAGAAATGTACATATAGCACACACAAAATGTTTTCATTTTTACTGAAAACAAAAAGTATATTAACACATAATAATACAACAGTACTGTAATGCTACATCATTATCAAAATCAACATTTATGAATTGTTTCTTAGGAGACTGGATTAAAACTTCTATGACCAAATGGATACTACAGACTGTAAACCCAATGATAAATATATTTATCTACTAGTAGCAATTCTACATATAAAAAATAGTTTGAATAATGGCTAATATCATAAAATTCACCTAATGATGCTTGCCCAAAGAAATTTAATATTAAGACAGAGTGTACATGCATCTAATTCTGACTGATTCTGTGCACTGTGCTTAGTATATAACCAAAATCATGAAAATGACCAAGAGGTGAATGTAGCTCTCACATTTTGAATACACATACACAATTTACCCTCAACCCACTGTTTGACCAAGATTCAAATACTGATTACAGGCCACACTTAATGCTATATAATAAACATCAAATATTAACAATAACATTTATAATTGATAAGTAAGTTTAAATGCTTACTGTTATATTATATAATCAAATGTATTTATCATAATAGACATGAATAATTAAAATTATGGCTTGATGACATTTCAGTTTGTTTGTGATATTCCTGAGAAGATTTCACATACAATTACAGGAACATTTTCAGGAAATCCTGACCCAGTTAATATTTATTTACAGCCTGTAAGCTTGAAAATGACAAAAATATGCAATTTTTTTTTAAGGTTTCATGTTAAGGCCTACTTTTTATTACACTAACCCCAGGGTGTTTGCAAATAGTGTATTGTACATCTAAGCAAAATCATTTTGGACATATTTGGCACTTAAATAGAAGAATCAGTTCTTTGACTTTCATATCTGCAAACTTAAATAAACTATTAAAGACAAACCATATAAATTAATATCATGTGTTTGGTCTTTCCTCCAGCTTGCTACAGCATCTAGTACTGCATTAAAATGAAATTCCACTCGTTGGTCCACACTAGATAGCGTGACAGTGCCATCTTCAGCAAAAAGCTCACACTTTTCCCCAACTATCCTCATTGCCATTGCAGCCTAAGAAAAACAGAATAAATAATGATTGCCTTCATCAATTCTATAGCATCAAAGACATGAAATTTAACATTAAGAGAATATTTTAATAAAAAAAATAGACAGGTACAAATGATATACTTTCTATAATTTAACAACGATTAAAGCTCTATCAGAACAACTAAAACCTTTTATAACTCTGAACTTTCCAGATCCATGTGTTTGGTTGTTCAGAATTTTTGTATAAAAGTGTCCTTATATTTTAACTGTTTAACTAGAAGAGGAAGGCATCTGAACTACAGCAACTATTGGCAAGCAGTAGTGAGTTACCAAATAATGATTTGTAAGCAAAATGATATTTACTTTTGTAAACATTACTACACATTTTGACAGTACCTTGGTCCACAGTGTGTAAATGCTTACAAGATTATAGTTTTTTAATTCAATACTATATTAGCATAATGAACTTCCTTACACAAGTACACAGAACCAATGCCAACTCTTGCCTGACTGAATAGTGAGATTTGACTGTCACTTTTATATTGCACTGACAGTCTCAAAATTCTTCCATCTCCATACAATATACAAAAAGAAACAGACATTGTCTACCCAAAAGTACAGAAACAGCCACCTGTTGGCTCAAGATGGTTAGAGGGTTATTAATGACTCCTGTGATGATCTGAGCACCTTTTCCAACACAGACACCAAGAAAAGACTCATCCCACACACGACCACCAATCCTATTTCTTGCTTCTAAAACCATAACCTAAAAATTATGCAAAAATGCACATGAATTATTTAAATATAAAAAGATAATGTTTAACATTAGTGAAAACAGACAAAAAAACTTATAATGTACTAATGAACAACAGCAAGGATACTTGCTATCTAGAAATAACTCATCATATCTGTAAAGAAATCTGGCATAAATTTTCTATCATTCACACATATAAGAATAGAGGTTTTGAATGTGCAATACTTAGAAGTTTCATTTTTAATGTTAGCAATAGACCACTTCCAACGATACCTCCAATATACTAATATCGATTACATCAGTAATATGAAAATTCATTAACTGATAAATAACATTCAGTTTTTGAATTTTGAACTTTAGCCTTACCTTGACCCCAAGATTCTTCAAGTGTCTGGAAGCACTGATTCCTGCAGCACCTGCTCCAATTATTATTACTGAATCCTAAAATACAAGAATATAAGAAAACAACATCCAGTTTATCAAAATAGTACTTAATGGTGGCACACTGTGCTGTAATATTAGAGTATTTCTGAAGAAATGAAGCCTGACCAGGTGGAATTTAAAACCATGATGATTTTTACCAAGTATATGCCAAGGAACATAAATTGCTGGGTTGTTGGAAGCCACAATTCTAGAATTTTCAGTTTATTAAATAGAAAGAATGGAATTTTGACAGGTTGTTGATTCAAATGACATAGCTCAAGAATCTTGTTTGAATTCCACTAAAATGATATAAAAAGAAATCATGCTAAGATTTCATTAAAATAGCATAACTCAAATTGTGCCTAAACTCAAGTAAAACGATGTTGTTCAAGAATCCTGCTTAAATTCCACTAAAATGGCATAGCTCAAGAATCTTCCCTAACTTACATTAAACAATAAAAAAACATGTCTGAATCTGGCATTGTCTGGGTTTTCACCTCTTCAGAAATATTCTAAGATATAACTTAAAATTTCTTACAAAAGATTGGATTTCATACAAAAATAAAAACAATTTATTTTACTATAATGCACATTGGAAGTAATCTTTTAGTGTAATAACCAGATGTATTAACAAACTATAAATATCATTTAAAAGTGCTATAAGTTATGATATTCTACTAAAACATACTCAATAATTAGGCTACTGTGTGATTTATATACAAGAAAATTTGTTTTCTGTTGAATTTTGCACAAAGCTTTCTAATAGCTATTTGTGCTAGCTAGCTGTTCCTAATTTTGAAATGATGGACTAGATGAAAGGCAATTAGTCAATACCACTAACTCTTGGGATACTTTTTACCAATGAATACTGGTACTAACCATCACGATGTAATTTCCCCATGACTATTGTAGGATATATTTCACTCCCACGACCCATGGGCTGTAAGCTGATCACCCCAAACATCAAGCAATACTAAGCTCATTTAAGAAAGAAACAAATACTTTGATACATTGCAAATAAAGTACAAGAGAAAATAGTTTAAATGTTCAAATAACTGAAATGTAAAAAAGAAAAACAAAAGTTGTGTAATTAAGTGAGATACAAGTTAGCAAAACAATGCATATTAACTCTTTCTGAAATGGTGGGGATGTATTCATGTCCCTCGATTTTTTCTTTCCTATAGTGGAAATACTTAACCAGAAACTGTCTGAGACTTTGTGTAAACTTACTAGATGTTATCTTTGTTTTAGTAAAATGCATATAATTTGATTAGGTTTCTATAATTTCTTTAGTTTGGCATCCAAAATTTTGTTGTGTGAGACTATTTTGAAAAGAACAACATTACAAATACTTTATCTTATAATTTTACTTTTTTTTTTGTATTGTTAATCAGATAGATCCATTTTAATATATCCAATTAATTTTCAATTTGGCCAAATTTAATTTGCATGTTTGTTTTGTTTGTGTTGCCAACTGCATTAGAGATTGTAAAGTCTTGCTATAATAGTACAAAAACTGTGGGAAAAAATTTAAAATACTTACAGGTAACTTATCAGAAGTAACAATATTTTTGCTAACAATATTCATATTCAAAATAAATTTATAATCTAATAAATATAGTTTTTCTACAATAAATAATAAGTTCTTTTAGTTATGTACATTGTTTGAACATGATGAACATAAATAATATTCAATAAATAAGGATTTGAGTCACCGGAATAGTTTGCTATCACCTTTTGTAGTCACTAATTCTATTAAATTAAGAAAAAATTTCAGCAGTTTTCAAAGAAATATAATGTGAAACACAAACTTTTCAGGAATGGTTTGTTCCTAAATCTTCTAGACTTCCATTGTTCACCCTTTCAGTGGCTTCATCTAGTCTATTTCTCAATAAACTATAAATTACTGTTCACACTATTTTATTTACATTAATATTAAATGTTGTATTTTGAAATTTCTGCTTTCTATGTAATTATTCCTACCACGTGCTGCGACATGATAAAAGTGTAGGAAGTAGAGCTGTGTTAATAAAACCTCAACCTTAGAAGGGAAATTATGTGAAAAATAAGAATAAATAATTATATTCTCAATAGATAATAGTCTCTTAGCAAATAAACTTATGTTTTAGGATGGGCAGAAAAATAAAAAAAATCCAATGAATGAACTGTTGACTGGTGAAACTCCTCAGAGTTGTGCAGGAATAAAAGTTTGAACATTTAAAATACTTTTCTTTGTGAATTACACTTAATAAATGTTACAAAATATAAATGATAAAACATTGTAGAGTTGAAATTATTTAAATAAATTAAGCATTATTACTTTCATTTAATTTGTAAATTTACTATTTAGATACACACCCAACTCCAAAAAAAAGGAGGAAGCAGCTGTTCCTTGTAGGATCAAAAGGGAGTTGGTGCAGTAAAAACAGCATTTCAGCTTGATAAATGTAATTATCTGTAACTAGTAAATAACTCCCTTTTTAAACACTACACTAAAAAAGACAAATCTTTGATAAAGAAATAATCTAAAATAAGGGGTAAACAGTGAAAACTATTACTGAGTAACTCTACCTATGTAACATAAGAAACAGACACGTTGCTCAAAAAATGCTTTTCTGTCTTATGTATAGAAAGGCACTATGTTCAGAAATTCAAAAAGAGAATAACAGATTATTTTCCTCTAATTCTTCTTTCACTTTTTTTAAGTTTCTGAAATAACCTATATAAGAATACAATACACCATAATGCCTGTTTCAAAATAGAAGTACCAAACTGCTTCTAAATATCAAAAACAATAATGTTTTCACTTTATTTTCTTTACGGGTTTTAAGCTTTCATTTTACAGGACAAATAAAATCATTAATGAAACCTGAAACAAAGTAAACTGAAGTTCAAAAATTCAACAAAAGAATTTAGTTGTTTTAGCAGTATTTTTTGATCTAATAAAAGCAAAGATGTATTTAAGTAGAATAAGTCTTCAAATGTCAAAACTATAAATCTTACCTATAACCTAAATCTACTGATATAAAAAGTACATACATCAAGTTGTAAAACTACAGAAGCAAAGATGACAAGATATAGAGATATGAAGGAGTTTACACAAAATCATTTACCTGACACTCTGCTGGTAACAGAGTGAATGAAGGTGGTGATTGAATAATACCAAAATTTATTAAACCCTTAAGTGTAAGATACTTCAGTATTCTGCGGGAATCATAAACACAGCGAACACGTACTAGTCCCCGACACATAAGGTTCTCTATGACCCTATCTAGTATGAGCCACTCCTGCAAAAAAAGGGAAAAATAATCATTAAATAACCACAAAATGTATCTTTATGCATTGTTGAATAATAAAATCACAACAAACATAATTCAAATTTTGAAAAAGCAAACCCTAATAACTACTATCATATAAAGAATATTTTCAGTTGGTATGCATAGAGATAAGTTTAAATTTCGACTCTCCTTGAATTAAAAACATTTTTACTCTGTTTAATCAATGTTAATGGACTACAACTGCCAAAAAGTTTTTCCCTCCAACGATAAACATAAATGGAGCTTTAAATGTAATTTGTTTTATCAATAGGAATAATTATTTACAAAATTTCAAATCAAATTACAGGCACATTATATTTTACTCATAAAATAGTGATGCTGTAAACTGAAGCAAGATTAAGTAGTAAAAAGTCAGAGTCAACAAAAAAAACATGGGATTAATATATGTACACACATACACTGCACAATAAAAACATTTTTTTAGAATAATTATGCCAGGTAAATTATTAAAAAGGACTGACCTATTTTGGGTCAACACTCTAGTTTAACTACCTTTAATTATCTTGTTTTATTAAAGAGGATTTACTTTGTACTAACAAGTGTTGTTACTGCAGTTTTTTTCATTGAACTTTTCTTGTTCTTATAAGAAATTTCTGTTGAGTATAAATACTTTAATACAGCAAGTTATACTCAAAATCTCAAGAAATTAGATTATCCTTGTAATTTCAAAAGTAAATTAAGGGTATGTGACTCTTAAAACAATATTAAGGCACTGTAACTAAACATATTACTTAGTTAAAATATTTTAAATGATAAATTTGACCCAAAAAACAATGAATTAAAGAAAAAAGTTTGTTAAAGAGTTTTAAAGAGGAGTGGGTCAAATAATTGTTAACAGTAAGTATTTTTTGATAGATTGTTTAGGCAGAGTATTCATGATGAAACTTTGTAGAATAAATTGCAACTGCCTGTTGTGGAGACATAGGTGTAGAAGACGATGCTTCAAATTTCTTCCACCTTTCATCTTTGGGACCTGAAGACGAAAGACAGAAGACTTTCAAAACATCGTCCTCTGCACTTGTGTTTCCACAACAGGCAGTTGCCATCCATTCTACAAAGTTTCAACAATAGTAAGTATATTAAGGTTTAAATGCTACTATTCATGTAAAGGATTAACTCCTTCAACACAGGCTACTTGATGAAACAAAATACTTCAGAAATACACCCTTGATATATGTACCACAGGTAACTATATGCCATGAGCTTCACATAGTAATAAGTTTGGCATTTTAAGTACACTTAAAATTAATAGATAAGTAATTAAACCTTCAAAATAGAAGGCATATAAGAACCATAGTGTAAAGAAGTTGTTTAGACAGAAAGTTCTGAAAAATGGAACTCAATTTCTTTCTGAAACAAATCAACTTGTTCTTCTATAAACAAAGGATCTACACAGAACAAGGACAAGTTATGAGACAGCTTTACAAAATGAACTCTAGGGTCAGTTTGTTTTTAAAATCAAAAACTGTGTTTGAAATTATATGAAATTTTCTGTTGCATTAGGACTTCTCAGAATGCCAAATTAACAGTTAATCAGGCAAACCCTATAATAAAAAAAAAAAGTGTATATTTTTTTAAATATATTTCCAAATGCAGCCACCATCCTAGAAAACTCACCGAGACCAGCTTTAATAAACCAGAAAACAAGCAAGTTATGGAAGCAGGCAACCCTTGAACAAAGCTGTAATTAAGTGCAACATCCATAACAAGCAAGATTAGCATAGTTAAAGACTGAATCTATGTTATTCACCTAGAACTCAAAACCGAGTACAGAAAAAAGTGCCAAGACTTTGAAAGATTATAGAAATAAAACTTGTTCATGTTAAAACAGTATTAGAGAAAGGCTTTGTTTAATTTATGAAACTTGAATATCACAAAAATATAACAGTAAACAAACAATATTATACAAACCTTGGGATTTAGGTACCACAAAGCTACAATTAAGTTTCGGATTCCTAAGTACATAACTGGTTCTCTGTGGACATAAAAATGAAAGAGGTACGTTAGAATAAAAAAATTAAACAAAGCACATATCCTTCAACTAAGCACTTTTTCTCATCAAAGTGATAGTCAATTCTAACTACTATAAAACTGGAGCATCATTTCATATTTTAACTGGGGGAGGACAAGCTATTTTTTTTTTTAGACATCCAGAGGTGTTTGACCTTGGGACAGTCTTGTTTTTTTTTTTTTTTTTTAAATCAATCTATTTTAAGAATCATTTGTTCTGATTATTTCCCAAAATAAAATGATATATAGTTTTGGAGTTATACTTCTTTCCTATCTAAATGATGCCTCTGTTATAAGATACTCATTAGAAATTCCCATAAGAACAAAAGATATAGACATTACGATTATGATGAGTGAAACCACCATTACTATTGGATATTCTTAGTTCTTTTCTGTACCTATTTCTTACAGCCCACTTGGATTATTTCTCATGTCTTTGTTTACACGCTTTGAAAAGTTAATATTTACATGCAAGTTTGTGCTTTGGGTTTTTTAGAACAAGGTATAAGGCAGTAAATTCAGAGTAACCTCTAAGAATTAGGAATTTTAAGACTTACAAAAATAAATTGGAAAATTTTATACAAACATAAAATCTCTAAAACAGTCTCTCAACAAAATAGACACATGCTACAAATGAATAAAACTTGATAATGTAGTCAAAGGTATTAAATGTATTAATAAAATAGTTAAACCTTGACTGTTGAACTGTTTTTCTTCCTTTGCACTAGTTGTGCTCCTTATTAGCCAAGTAGAAACAATATAAAACAAAATAAAGTAGAAAAAAAAGAATATTCATTGAAATCTTGAAAATATTTTAACAGATTAACATTGTTCAAATAAAATTACACAGGCCTAAACTGTCAAAAAGTTACACTAAATGATATACAACTGGTCACGTTTTCACAAGAAAATGTTCCCAAGCACTTTGATAAAACATTAAATCTGAAAACAGAAGAGAGAAAAAACAATAACAGACACACAGTTATTCATAAAACAATCAGGTCAATGGGTCATTACAACATTATGTGTAATGGTTGACAGTCTTGATGCTGTTTTTAAAAAAGAAAGTAGAATTTATTAAACATGTGTGCATGAGACACAGGCATGGACTATTCTAACACCTGACATTATCACTAAGATCATACTTTCTCCATAATACCTTTATTTAACTATCTATAGTTACTAAAGGTTTCCAATGAAAGCTGCTGAAAGAGTCTCAAATTATAAACATGCAAAAACAAGCCTGATCAAATAAGTGATAACTGAACCTAGCAATCACTGCAAGACTTCTAAGAACTATTGATCTGAGTCTGGTTAAAGTGCAAAATTTCAAGTTATTTGGTAGGTTGTAATATATCTACAAAATATTTGTCTTACAGTTGCTTGTTACTGTTCAAGTGGAGATTTGATCACCAATTTTATCATAATATTTCATATAAGTACTAAGCCTGAATACATACTTTGCATATTCTGGAAAAGCTTCTCTCTCCTCTGGTTCCATGACATCTGGTCTAAAACACCTAGCTCTTCGTGGCTCCAGTGGTTGATAAAATGGCTGAATACAGGTGTTTGGGTTGGTATCTGTGGGGTAAAACCATACAATTTCCAAAGTATGTAAGATTTTTTTACTTGTTGGAAATAATTATATCAATTAGGTAAATAAGTAGAAGCCTGGTGAATGCATACGAAAGGTAAATGTTTTAATTTTTGGAGATAACAGATGAGAGTTGTATATGTGAATCCAGAACTAGAATTATCTATCTCCACAATGATTTTGCAAAGAAACAACATTATGAACACAATTCACTAACAAAAGTGTCCCTGAACCATGTCAAAACCTGTACATAAAACCAAAATGTGTTTAATTATATGAACTTGCTATAGAAGAACTTAAAGTTTCTTGGAAGTGTAGAAAATCAACCTGTGAAACAGTTCATGTGCTTGATCACATGAGATTAACTCAGCAATACTGGAAACTTGCTACTACATTGTATGCAAATTGTTTAGATTTCACATCATGAGAAGTGTTCACTAGTTAGGTCTTTGAAGTGTCAGAAACCATCTAGATTCAAACAAAATGGTTGGCAAAGAAAAGCTCTCTTGAACTTCAGTTAAGCTGCAACTGCTTACATTCATCTTTCAGAAATGAATATGAAACAGGTTAACATACGTAAATCACTTGTCCATCTTCTAGTGAATAAACATAAAACAGGTTAATATATATCTATTACTTTTCTATCTTCCAGCAAAATAACATAAAACAGGTTAACATGCATCAATTACTTGTCAATCTTCCAGCAAATGAATAATAAACAAGTCCTATATCTATCACTTTACCCCTCTTGAAAAAAAACACAATACGATTGCATGGAAGCAACATTAAAAAGAATTAGCCAAATGTAAAACAATCATCAATGTTCTTATTGGTTTCAGTTTCAACAAAAAAAACAAACTTGCCCATCTGAAGCAAATGTCAAATTATTCAGAAGAAAAGATATCTTTTTATAATGACAATCATAAATTATACTTAAAATATAAAAATTTCACAAAAATTCACTTAAATTTATAAAGCACCTTTCTGACTTAGGTACTCTCAAAATCATAATGATTTTGATATTATCACAAGAACTAGCCTCAATGTGCTACACACTAAGTCTGATTAATGCTTAATTCAGAACAAATTGACATAGCAGTGTTTTGCCAAGAGTGTGAAAATTCCATGTTTCAAACGATATTGTAAATGTTCTTAATAATACTGCTTTACTTAAAGCACTTAGTTTTATGTTATACACAAAAGCACCTGTATTACAAATATGCAATACATCTATTTCTTTGTTGATATTTTTTTTACTAAGTAAAAGAATGATAAGTACATTAACATTCTAGATTTGAAGCTATTATAAAAACTACCAAATCAAAGTGTATAATAAAATTCCAACTGCACTATATACACTGCTGGCCAAAATCTTAAGGCCAATTTGCTGCAATTATTCAGTATGTAGCAATTGTTACTATTATTATTATCATCACTTTTTCCAAAACAGTATTCTTCAAGATGATAGTTTTATTAATTAAAGCTTGAAATTAAAAGAACAAAACAAAGGTTCAATGGGATTTAAACTCAAGCACCACATACCACAAAGAATTGCCTAAGTTGCATCCAATGTTAAAACATTTTGTTTTTAGTTTTCTTGAGTTGTAACCTATATTTTAGCAAAAACAAATATTGACTGTTGTCTGAAAAGCATATTTATTGTGTTCTGCCTTCTTTAAATTGCAAAGTAAATGTTTATCAACAATTTTCAAACTTTTCACATGTATACATTTCTGACCAAGTGTGTAGTTTTAACAGTATTACAAGGAATGTGGCTAAATAGATAAATTTCATTCACTAGTTATGTGCTTTCTCATGGGAAATAATGCTATATGGTTGGACACACTACAAAAGGTGCATCTTTTCAACTGGTAAGGTCAGGAGAAAAAGCTCATGACTGACAGCAGATAGCTATATCAGTGTGATTGGGTCTCAGGGAAGACACCTCCAGAATGAGAGACTTTCAAACACTTCTGCAAAGGCTCATTTGTACAATTTTGCATCATCTAAAAACTTAGGAAAGGGAATTGATACAGTATAAGATCTACAAAATTAATAATTCAGTTCTACCCCTGAGAACTGATCTTGGTGAACAGGAAGCAAGATTGAATGAGAGTCATTATGGTGAATACAAGGAGACCAAAAGGGCTTTCAAACATTTAACAACCAGGACAGCCCAACTACAGTTCTGGTTGATACCACATAAGGCCATCCAAGTGAGACTGTACATGCCACTGGTGGATACTGTCTGCTAATACAAACTGTTCTTCAAACAGGGGAGACAATAGGTAGAAAATGAAAGTTGTTATTCATGAGGCATTCTTGAACCTCTTCATGATGCAAGGCATGCTGCTGGTGCAACCATGGGTCACAGTGAAACAGGGGGTTGTATAGAGTCTACAGATAAGCCACTCTCTGAAATTCATTGTTCTGCTGTGCATGAGCAGTGATCTCACAATTATCTGAAAGTATGTTTCTCAGAGATCTGCTAAACTGTAATTCCCAAAGTTAAGGGCATTTCAGCCTGATGTTGGATAAGATTCCATAAGAAATAGACTGCTGATGCAACCACAAGTTCTTGTAAGAGATGGTAAGGAGATTTCTCTCCTGATATTCAAGGGTGTAACTAAAGGGCTGCTTCTTGCACTATTTTAAGCAGGTAACTACTTAGAATGACTGGAATTATGATACAAAACTCATGTTTTACTGAGGATAAATCAAATGCTGATATATCTTGGTGCCATGATACAGTCCCATTGGATATTCATGAGTGGACAGGGATATTTAGGCCTATTTATGAAACCTTTTCTGCAGTAAGTGTACTAATGATGCCTCCTACTCTGACACCAGCCTGAAATGGAGGACTAAAGAATATGTGAATTGCTCATCACAGCAAGATGGATAAAACTATATGTTCTACCTGACTGCTCAGCAGATAAAGAACAGTCTCAAGTAAGCCTGGTCTAATGCTGGCCTGGATCCAGAAATCAAAAGAGCCCAAGTCAATCTTAGTCACCATGCAAGTTTGTCATATTTGATGGCTCTTGAATAACAATATGTAAAAAAAGAATGAAATGGTTAGGTATAGTATCTGTCAAGCATTACTGCAACCATTTCTGTTACAGAAAGTTCGCCATTCATGAGAACAATGCTATTAAGATACTGCTGGCTGGGGTAGTAAGTGTATGCTACCAGAACAATCTAGCATTATTAGTACGTGCGATAACGTGATGTTTACATATACATATGGTAATATGCATGAATGAATACGTGCGTGTGTGTGTGTGTGTGTGTGGTGTTAAATGCACATGTGGATGTTACCTAAAACCTTTCTTAAATGTTCGTAATGCATTAGAATAAAGCAAACAGAAAACGAAACTGCTAAGCAACACATGAAGGAAAATAAAGTATTTGACCTGAAAATTTTGATCTGATAAGATTTTGAGATGTTAAGTAAACTCTGATTACTGACCAGTGAAGCACTGGTAAAAGAAGACTTTCAGTGTTGGAGACTAAATCATTAGGAAGGCACTGGATATCCAATAAAGAAATAAATACTAACTGGTGAATAAACTCACATCACATTTAGGAAAAAAAAAGACATGTTAATACAGTGCCACACATTTTTAATTTGACTGAGTTAACATTTTCATGAATCAGTAAAATTATGTATAGACAATGAAATTCACTGAGAGTAACTAATGTATCTTACAAAAGATGAACTCCATGCACATGATGTTTCTATTTCATTATAACTTAATACATTCAATTGTGGAGACTGAAATATCTTGCAAGCATGTAGTTTTACTATTTTCTTAGCATTTGTTTCATTACAAAGGTGTAATTAAAATGCATATTAGTACATACTGTGAACTTGTAGCTCAAAAAAGAAGGTGACACCTGTGTGGCATTTAATTAAAGTCTCATTGAACTGTATTAAAATTTTTACATATCTTGTACCTTGTAACTATGGCTAGCTTGTTTTAGTTACTTGTGTAAGAGCCAGTTCTTAGAGTTTTGCACCCTTTCTTTCACCACTGGCACCAGGCTGTGTTTGTTTAACAGCCAGATGATGGTGAAACCAATGTTTACAGGTTATAAGTAGCTGTATTAGCTGTTATTGTAGATATGACAGCACTAATGCTGGCCAAGTGCAAGATACTAATAAAACAGGGTGGACAAGAAAGTTCACAGGTGCAAGTGTGACATTTACAATATACACAAAAACACCCACATATCTATAAAAATGGCAGTTAACCAGAGCAATTGCTTTTCACTGTCTTTACCTAAAACTTGCTTTTGTAACAGGTAGTTGTAACTGGGTCATTAAAACTTTGAAACCTCTGCTTCAAGCTGAACTGATTATCAATCATTTTCCAGTTAACCAACCATTTTAATCCTGACCTTTTCTATAAAAGATCAAGCCCTAAATACTTTTGATTATGTTATCCACTCAAATGGCCAACTGCCTTTGTGAATTAATTTGCTTGATGATATTGGTAACATTCACCACCATTTTGTGGGCCTAAGATGCTTACCTGATGTTCAGTCTGGTTAATTCAAGGGAAGTTTTAAACTAAGACTATATAGTGATGAAGGTCAGGAAAAACTAAATACTAAATGAATACGAGGTAGAAAAAGTTAAGCACTGCAAATGAGTATATAAGTATAGAGAATAAAATAAATGACTTTACAGCATTAGGAAAAATGAAGGATTACATCCTGTTGAAGCTGACGATAAAGATAACAAGAAAATTGAATCCATTTAGGTTTCATTTAGTGAATACAAAGGGTGTGTGGGTGGGTTTTGCATTTTATGGAGCAAAGTAACTAGGCTACCTGTGCCAAACATCCCAAAAAAGTTAAAAGTAAAATTATTAAAAAGGAATCAAGATAAAACAAGATAGAGTTGAATTTCTGAATTACAACCTAAACATCATGAAATCCAATTTTTATATCTAGTGTACAGCAGTAAGAGAGAAATTACAGTAATACTAGTTTTAAAGGACATTCTGTAGCATAAGCTGAATGGTCGTAACTCGCCAGGATGACTAACAGGTAAGTACAAACACCAGCATAAGTTACCTGAACTTGGCCTTTCCAGTACTGGTTTCGAGTTATGTGACGTTACAACCATGTTCAGAAAATTAAATTATACAAGTTGTAAAAGACTTTCTCTAGTATAATTTTAATTATTATAATGCTCCAAGATAACTCAAGCATCAGCATTAGTCACCTGAAGTTGGTCTTTCCAGTCCTGGTTTCAAGTTATTTGATGCTACAGCCATTTTCTAATTTCATATCGAACTAGTTATACTTCAAAAAGGAATCATAAAAAAAATGTCTAATTTATGAATTAAAAACTTAACTAGTCTTAAAAATGTCAATGGCCTTTAAAAAACTAAAAACATTTGTAAGGTGAACAGTGTCACCGTCACCGATGACACTATGCAACGTTAAGGGTAAATCTTGGGACAAAACATGTCTAAAATGGTGCTGTCATTGAGAGTCATAGAGATGGCAAGACAGTAAAATGTGGCTTATTGTAACATGGGTGTCACACAAACAACACATTTCTTTTATCTGGGACTGATGCACCAAACAATGAGTTAAAAAACTGTGACCAATGCGTAGTCTAGCGAGGACAACTTCCTCTTTCTGATTCTTATGGAAACAAGATGCCTGAAGTCCAATAAAGGATTTTATTTGGAAAAAGCTTGTTTTCACATTGCTCACTCCAAGTCAACTGCCAACTGGCATAGAGCTAAGCCCTGAATACAGGACCATAGTCCATGTATGGAAGAGGCACAGCAATGATAGTGCCAGAGCAGACAGACTTAACTGTGGTGTTGGTAAGCTTGTTCCTGCAAATACCAACTTGGCCCAGTATCCAGAGAAACTGGATAGAAGTAGATGTTAAAGCAAAATGGGCCAGTTAGTTTTGAATATCAGTGAGAATAGAGTGAGAACTAACGTGAAGTGATTGTAGGGCTAACAGAGAGCTAAGTGAATCAGTATAAATAGTACAGATTGTGTACTGCATAGCTTCTATGTGATCCAGGACAAGAGAAATGGTGTACACAGAAACTGTAGAGGAGATTCTGTGTGTAATAACCAAATCATGGCAAATAATGGCAGAGCCCACAGAGTTATCTGATTTCGAACCATCTGTATAAATGGTAATGAAAGGATGGTTCGAAAGATGTTTGGCAAATAGAAGGCAATACTTCCAACCAGAAATACCTGTCTTCTTCAGATGACTCAAAGAAAGGTCACATTTGGGGATAGTAATTAGCCATGGTGGGATGAGCTGATTTGTGGATACTGCTATGTCATCCAAAAATAGACTCAATACATTCGATGCACCTGGAGACAAAGACTGAAAGGAACAGTAGCAGACAGTCTACTATGAAAAAGTGTGGCCAACTGAGAAAGGAAACACAGCCCCATGTGAGATGCTGTGGTAAAGATCAAAGTTTTGAAACAAACATTAAAGATAGTTGCAAACGATAAAGGTGTAGAAGGGGGTTCATGGAACTCTGTGTACAAACTCTGGACTGGAGAAGTGCTGAAGGTCCCTGTGTAGAGCCAAATCCCTTGATGGTGAACATGGTCCAACATTTTTAAGGCTGAAGTCCTGGCAGAGCCACAGACCAGAGACCCATAGTCTAGTTTGATTGAATAAGGGCACAATAGATTTTTAGCATGGAACAGCGATCTACCCCTCAAGAGGTGGAAGAGAGGACACAGAGGATGTTCAGTGCCCTTGTACATTTGACATGTAGCTGCTTCATGTATGAAATAATGGTCAGCTTATGGTAAAATATAAGCTCCAAGAATTTTGTCTCAGGGACCACAGTAAGCACAGCTTCACCAATACGGACTTCAGGATTAGGATGAATACCCTGTTGATGAAAAAAGTGCATGTAAACAGTTTTGGAGGGAGAAAGGTTGAGACTGTTTGCTGTGGTCCACTTCAGTAAACGATTAAGAGCATTCTGTAGCTGTCGCTCAATATTACACATATTTGATGACGATTGACACGAGATGTGGAAGTCATTGACAAAAAGAACGTTTGCAACTGTAGGGGGTAGTTGTCCACTGATGCCATTAATCTTTATATTTAAAATTGGGTGACTCAACACAGCCTTGAGGGACTCAAGTTCCTGTGGAAAAGAATAGGAAAGTGTCGAACCCACATGGACCTGAAATCACTGATTCACTAAACAGTGTTTAACAAAAATCAGTAAATTGCCACGAAACCCATATGAGTGGAGGTCTCGCAAGATACCATATCTCCATGTTGTATCATAAGTTTTCTCAAGGTAAAAAAATACAGAAACAAGATGTTGTTGTTTGAGAAAGGTTTCCATGATTGATGTTGAGTCAAATCAAGTGGTCCATGGCGGAGCGCTGTTTTTGGAACCCACACTGAGTGGGTGAGAGGAGGTTGTTTGATTTGAGGAACCAAATAAGATGAGCATTAACCATCCTCTCTAAGATCTTACAGAAACAGCTTGTTAAAGTAATTGGAGAGTAGTTCAAAGGAATCTTGGGATCCTTCCCAGGCTTAGGAAAAGGGAGTACAATAGAATGGTGCCAAGCATCAGGAAAAACATTCTCCTGTCAGACCCAGTTAAAAACAATCAGAAGAACAGCAAGAGAAAGAAGGCCCACTATGTCATAATGAATATCACCAGATCCAACTGATGTACTGCCAGACTGATGAAGAACAAATTTAAATTCCATCAGTGTAATGGGGTGATTATAGCCATAGAGACAATCAGCCTGAAAGGAAAGAGGCCCGTACTTAGGTAGCTAAGAAGATGGGGAATGAAGAAGTGCTAGATGCACGAGAAAAGCTTTCACTGAGAGTACTGGCGATGCTCTGGGTATTAGTAACTTCCTGGCCATCAGAGAACAAGACTGAAAAAGGGGCAAAAGGATACTGGCCAATAACACTTCAAATTTTATCCAATACGACTTTGAAACTGGTGGTAGAAAAAAATGCTAGAGGTGTATATTTAATCTAAGATTCCTTCTCGCTTTGACATTTGACCTGCTGAGAATGTGCATGGGCTTGCTGAAATACAATGTGGTTTAAAATTGTGGGATATCTACGAAAGATATCCCAAGCCTGTTTTTGAGCTTCTTGTCATGTGACAGGCAGGATTCCCCAAGGATAAGGATACTGTGGGAAACATGTCAAGGTTTTAGGAATACACTGAATAGCTGCCTAAAGCAGTAAAAGACTGACTAGGTACATGAAAATAAGTATAAGAACCAGTATTGAAGAGAAACAGGTTGCAGTCCAAGAGCATATGCTCTACAGCATGACCCATTTCCTCAATACTAGCACCTAGCACCACTCCAAAGGGAATTATGTCCCTTAAAATCCTCCAGTAGTAAAAAGGGGGATGGTAAATGCTCAATGAGGGCATCAAGATCTGACTGATTATAGATCTCTTCAGGAGGCAGGTAGAGACAACAAATAGTGATTGTATGACCTAAGGAAATACAGATGGCTACAGCTTCCAAGCATGCATTAAGTGACAAGGAAAGAATGGGCACATGCTGATCAACCAGCAATGCCATCCCACCATGCACTTGTCCATTGCACCACCCCTCTTTTCTATACAAGGAAAATTGCTGAAGGGTGACTGTATCAGCAGGTTTCCAAAAAGTTTCCTCTAAGGAGAAGTGCACAGGATGGTAAGAATCAATCAAATCCTTAATGTCATCTAAATTTGATAAAAAATCTCAACAATTCCACTGGATCAGAGTGGCCATTGTTATTTATGTGGAGAAAAATGTTGCTGGGGAGATCTATTTGGACGAAGATCTACCAACCTACATGGATCCTGCCCTGGGTCGGGTAGGCAGGTCTCTGTCTGTGGACAAAGATTCCAATGACTGAGGGCGTGAATGAATGGCCCATCCTCTTCTGCAGGCCTAGGGAAACATTTGAACTTGAAGGAAGTGAAACTGGGCATGCATTGGAAAGAATGGTGGGAACAGAGATGGAAGTAGACATAGATACATAAACTTTTTTAATTAGGGAGAGCACAAGATTCTTGAGATGTTTTGCAAATGACTCTGTTGGAATCACAAAAAATATCTGTCTGCACTCCCACTGTGGGAGTAGCATGAAATTCAGCAACATATATCTGAGGTAGAGTTGGGGACAATTTCTGAGCCCCTGAATGGGTGATATTATTAACCGTCTTTAAGCATTGCGCCTCTTTCTCTTCTACTCATATAGGGCAAGAAATAGAGTAAGAAGGGTGTGGGCCACTAGAATTAACACATTGTGGTTCCAAGTTGCATTTGTAAGCATCGTGGCCTTTACCACCACAACGACACATACCAAAGAATCATGATATGATATTATTGAGTGATTAAACTCCTAACACTGGAAACATCTGAAATGGTTAGGAATGTAAGGCTGTACCTTGCAGTTCAGATAACCTGCTTTGACTGTGGCAGGATGAAGTGATGTAATAGTTAGTATCAGAACATTGGTAGCATCCATAATTCTGTTTTTACATGTGAAGATTCAGTGTACCATATTAATGCCTTGGCTGGAGAAACCAGCAAGGATTTCCAACTCAGGAATGACCTTTAAGTCCCTCTCAACTATAGCTCCTCCGGGAGAATTCAAAGTCACATGGGGAGTAACTCCAATGGTTATATCCCCAATGGCTTTTGATTTCAAGAGGAGTTTGTTATGCTGTAGTGAAGATGTTTCCACCAAATTGTCTCCAGAGTATAACTTCTTTACTGATTTGGGAAACCAGCAAGTCCCTTTAATCTCTTCTGAATGAAAAATTAAGACATCTACCCCAAAGATTTCTCAGATAAGCCTCCCTTCTATATTACACAACCTGTCATTTCTGTAAAAAGAAAACTGCCAAAAGGTGACTGTATCAGTAGGTTTCAGAAACATTTTCCGTAAGGAGACACACATGGGATGGTAAGAATCAATCAAATTCTTAATGCCATCTATATTTGAACAAAAACCCAAACAGTTCCACTGGATCATAGTGGCCATTTCTATTTATGTGGGAAAGAACGTGACAGGGAGCCCCTCTGTTTTTGACCACATTTTTTTTCTTTATTGGACAAAGATTTATTGACCTCCATGGATCCTGTCCTGGGTCAAGGAGGTACATCTCTCTTTGTGAACAAAGATTCCATTAATTTAGGGTGTAAATGAATGGTCATTTTATTTCTCGGGGCTGCAGAAGAGGATGAGCCCAAAAAAATGCCTGAATGCAAAGCCAAAGGAAGTGGAACTGGGCAGTCACTGGAAGGAGTGGCAAGGACAGAGATGGAAGTAGATATAGATTCATCAACTTTTTTAATCATGGAGGGCAAAAGATTCTTCAGATGTTTTGTGAACGACTCTCCTGGAGGCATGGAGATATCTGTCTGCACTCCCACTGTGACAGTGGAATTGAGTGCAGCAGCATACGTCCAAGATGGAGTTGGAGACAATTTCTGATCCTCTGGGTAGGAATTATTATTTACAGTATTCAAGCATTGCACCTCTTTCTCCTTCACCCATTTTGAACAAGAAATAGAGAAAGAGGGTTGTGGATCACTGCAGTTAACAAAGTGTGGGTCTAATTTGCACTGATAAGCATTGTGGTCTTTGCAAACACAACAAGCATGTTAAAGAACCATGACGTGATATTTTTGAGAGATCGCACTGTTGACACTGGAAACATCTGAGGGGGTTGGGAATGTATGGCTGTACCTTACAGTTTAGATAACCCACTTTGATTGTGGTAGGAGGATGTGGTTATGTAATATTAGAACACTAGTATGCATAATTCCATCTTTGGAGTGGAGATTTGGTGCACTGCCTTGTCTGGAGAAACTAATGAGGATCTCAGACTCATGAATGTTTTTTAAATCCTTTTGAACTATAACTGCTCTGAAAGAATTCAGTGTTGCATGGGGAGTAACATCAATGGCTTTTGATTTCAAGAGGAGTTTGATATATTGTGGTGAAAATGTTTCCACCAAAGTGTTTCCAGAGTGTAACTTCTTTACTGATTTAGGGGATCTAGCAAGCCCCCTCTAATCCTTTTGAATAAAAAAAGAGGGACATCTTCCCTAAGGGATTTTTGGATAAGGAATAGATAATTAGAAATTGAAGTACAGAATCTGACTGATGTTAACTGTACAGCAGTCATCCATGTGTGACTGTTTTCCTGAGACCTTTTGTTTATTTATTTTTTCATACACAGTGTAGCCATAATAAAGATGCTACATTTCAGTGCCCATTGACCCCACCCCACCATGAAGCCCTATACACGAACACCAGTATCAGATACAATGTCTACAACACCCTTTGAGAGTGTCCAACACTGGTACTTGGTTGACCCTAGTCCAATTGGACCAGCTGATTGCCCCTGGGGAGTGGCACCTCAAGGCCTCCCTTCTACAGTAATTCAAAGCCAAAGTGGTGTGTTAGAGTTGAACCCCTCAACCACCAGGATCCTCTCCTCCCCTTCATGGGTCACCACACAAGGCAAACACGTAGGTGGATGTTTAGATCCCAGAGAAAGCAAAAAGAAAGTACAAAACTTTTTCTTGGAGGTCCTCTCACCATGTACAGAAATCCACCTCGAGGGACTATACAAATTATTCAAGGTACAAAAGTATGTTTAGTCTTTCTACATTAACATCATCTTGAATTCCATCTTATCAGAGTAAGTAGAGCTAAAATTATCATTTCACAAATATATTTTGGGCATAAATACTTTAGTAACACACTTGATTTATTTGTGTACAATAGACCTGTACATTTTACTTAACGCCTGCACATTTCATGTATATACACATAGCAAAAAATTCAGAATTATAGTCAACACTTCTTCTCTAATACAGGTTGTACCAATGAACAAATCTCATGAATAATTGTTTGGCCTTAGGTGAAATTATTACAATTAAGCACACTATTTTACTTTGATTGTTTCTGCTGGGTTAAAATAAAAACTTCTTTTCACTTTGTTTACATTGTGTTTTGTCTCTTCCCTGATTTAAACTCACTAAATGTTAGAGAACTTCAGTTTAATTCTATACTAAATTTTCTGGAAATATCAAACTATTTATAACTACAACTAAATCTAATTGGGAAAACAGTATGTCCTGATATCAGAAGTAACATACCACAAAAAGTTATTTTGAGCTGAATGAACTTCAATATTATGCCCAACTTTTTAATGCAAATTGAAACCATATACAGTATATAGCAAACAAAATCTACAGTAACTTTCAATATAAGACTTCAAATTAAATTTTTGCAAATTTGTACTTAGCTCCTTACACTGTTAGGTGATAAATCCAATCAGAAATCCAGAATTATTTCCTCTAATAATCTCAATTCCGAAAATCTTTTTAAAATCAGGCAAATGTTGGACTTTTTCTGATTTCTTATACATTTGTTACACAAAAATTAAAAAAACATTTTGCTCAATCTAATTACAAACAGTAAGCTATAAGAATAGTGAAATGAAACAGATAGTAAAATTAATAAAAACAAATCTAGGAATATCTTAAAAATCAAAATAATGTAGATATTTACAAATAATTGGATTGTGTATACAGCACTTATTAACTTGAAAGTGAAACAGTATAAAACTTCTCATATATTTATTGAATTTTTAAAATTAGTACTGACAAAAAGAATAAATTCAAATGGTCAAAATAATGACAAAAATTGTTTATTAAAATATATTTCTATGTAGTGTGTGTAATTCATTTTATTCTGGCTATTTCAAGAAAAATTTCAAGACCTAAATAGTTTTTTTAGGGAGTAAATTTCATGTTCAAATATATCTCTCAGTATCCTGATAATTAAAATGAAAACTTAATTTCTTAAACATACTGAAATTATTTCCAAGGAACAACCATAAAACATGAAAATGTAACAAAGATAAATGCCATAAATGTGAGCAAACAGAGAAGCTACTACAAACATAAAAACTCTGAGAAAGAAAGAAATTAAGAGGTGTATGAATCAACAGAAACAGAAACAACACTGTATAAGGACACAGACACAGTGAAAAAAGACAGACCTTGTGGTTTCAGATCTAAATAGGTGCGGTCAGAAGTAGAGGGGCCTATGAACTCCGTGTGGCCACCAGTATCAGTGCCATTAGGAAGGGAAACCACTATCAGAGAGAGGTTAATAGTTGGTGCACAGGAAGTTACAATGTTTCAAATGTACACTACACAACTTTTTAATAACATTTTTTTTACAAGTGTTAATAGGTACAGTGCAATGTTTTAAAAGAGCAACAAGTTTTTCATGCAAAATTACAAACTTTCCTACATTAACCCTTTCGTTGCTGACTGTATTTTAAGTAACTAATAAAAATGCATGTGGTACTCTATAATGTACTGAAGGTAATCTAGCTGATGAAAATTCAAATACACCAATACAAAGAACATTATGTAGATGTTAATACAAATTAATGTCTTTAACTTTTAGAAAACTTACAAAACAATTATTGCATGAAAATTTTCCATTCCCAATTTGAGATGACACCAAGAGAAAACCCTATCTGTTTTTACTGTGTGAATGGCATTGACCTAATCATCAAATTATAGCCACAGGTAAGAAAATACTACCACAGAGTACAAGAATAATTTAAGCTAATTTGTTTAGGTAAAGCTACCTAGAAAGTTAACAAAAAAGATCCAGGTCTTTCCCCTTACTTAATGTGATTATTGGTTTGTTTTTTGCACAAAGCTACACAATAAGCTATCTATGCTGTGCCCACCATGGACATTGAAACCAATTTTTAGTCATTGTAAGCTTTTACTTAATTTCAACAAAAATAATTTGTAAATACTAAAACAAGCACTGAATATAAAATACTAAAAAAATAGCATCCTTAATATATGATCTAGAAGCAGGATATTTTAATTTTTGAAATATTCTGCAAGTTAGTTTTCTGATAAACAGGTATTTAAAATTTTCTTCCTCTGTAGATTTTTAAACACAGAAGAAAAAACAGTAAGATAAAATACAGACAGCAAGAGAGTATCAAAATAACAAACAATAGGTTTTAAGTAGCATGCATGATGGACATACAATTCTATCTTTAGGAAGTTAAGCAATATTAGCAAAAGTCACTTTTCAGATTAATTTTACACTTAATTACGGTTTACTTTTAAATTGATTTGATTCTCTATTTTTAAATCCTATAAGAAAAGTAAAAAATTAGTGTCATCTTATCAAAAATAATTTTTAGTCAGCCATTAACCATTTGAAAACGAAAGGGTTAAAGCCAAACTGTTCTAATATTAATGTTTCAACGTATAAATGTTGTACAAAATATATAAATTGAGATATGCTTATTTCTATTTCTATTCATAATTAGTATGTTCAAAGGTTCATGGGATGAGACAAAAAAAATTCTAGACAAAGATAAAAGAAATTCAAACATGTTATACAATGAACCAAGCTGATATTTCAACCTTGTTAGTATGATTCTTTTTGTACTTAGTATTAGTCTCTCTTAAAAAACTTTAACACAGTATAACACACTGAGCCTCTTTGCATACTGCACAAAACGTTTGTCTGTGTATATATCTAAACAGGTGCGAAAACAACACAAGATGATAAAAGTGTAAAGATGAAGTTTTTTTTGTTTGAAATATGCAAATATTTTATATCACACATTGCACAAATAGATTATCATGCTTTTATTTCAAACATGGGAAATGAATAACAATGTTCTTTTACATGCTTTAAAAGAACTAATCCAAAAATGACTAATTTTAAATACAATTCAGGATGCACAAGTTTAGGAAGAATTAATATGACTATCATCACAAAACCATTGTTTTTATACTAAATGCTAGGTGGTCAATTATTTTAGAAGTAAAAATTAAATAATTTTTAAAACAATTCTAATTAGACAATTGTTTTTTGTAATGATTTTTCTTAATAATATAACTGATTATTAAATCTGAGAAAAACAGAAAATACCCCTTTTAAGGATCATGATGTCATTTATGCAATGTTCCTAATTAATAAAAGTTACTTTTCTTACCTTAATGAGTATTTCATATCGATACCTCCCAACAGATCTGAGAGCTGTTACCTAAGTGACACTATAACAAATAAATTTTTATTCATGCACAAAGCTCTGAATGAAACTCGTACCCCCCACATTTATTAATGTGTTCTGTGCTAGCACATGATGCAACCAACATTAGACTACAGTTTTTCACCAACAGTAGGGTCAAATCCTCCATGTACAGTACTTCCAGTATGAACATTGAGCATTTGGTATGCACATTCTGGATGAAGCAAAAAAAAAAAAAAAAAAGATGAATGATGGGTGGTTCTTTCAAGTCAGGATAATGTTAACTTCAGAAAAGCTACTTGCTTCTCCTCAGAACTGAATGCTAGAATTGCACCTAGAGAAAATAATGGAAAGATTGATGTATGTAAAGAAAACAAAAGATTAATTTATTTCTCAGAACATCACAAGAGAAAAGGAAAAGTTTTGGAGTACATTGCTCACCAGGTGGATGTGTGTGTGTGGGGAAGATCTAGCATGGCATCATTTAGTGGAAATACTCTTTGCCTAAGAGAGGTGGTGAAGTAAAAGGTATTGTCAACTAAATTAAAACCTCCTGCATAGTGATAAAATGTTACATAGGTGAACAAAATGTAGAGACTGCTTGACAAACCTGTGTATCTCATAAAGTTGGCCAATCACATAAATGTAACATGACTAAGGCAATGAAACAAACCATACAGTACAAGAGAAATGCTTACTAAAACAGGAGGATGCAGGGATGAACATAACCCAACTAGCAGACATAGCATCCAGATATGGCCTGATTTCTGGGGTGAATTACACTAAACTGTTAAGCAATCACCCAAGCCCTACTACTGATTGAGGCATGCATCCACTAAGCTCAATAATAATAGGATTATATTAATTCTAAGAGTAACTCTCCATATCAACCCCCTCATTAGCCTGGGACTGAGAAAGTAAGGATTCTTCCCTAGTCTACAAGAATAAGTTGGATGGAAGTTGTACGATGGGGGAAATCCTACAGTGATGCATAGAGTAATCTCTCCTATAGAAGGTCTGACAAACTGCATAATAGGTTACTGCAAATAAGGACAGCAGTTCCTAGCACGTTTAAGGGCAAGATCACATCTAGTGCTATCATTTTGTTTTTCAAAAGTACAAACTGTATATACTGCTAAGGCATTCTTGCAAAAAATTCTATCTCAGTAATGGACATTAAGAGCAGCAGACGCATTTAAAATTGTATTTCATCCCCTACTTAATGTGAATTTTGGGAAAGAAAAGTATTTCCTGTAAAGCAACTTTGGTCCTGTGGTGAGTTCCATTGCTTCCAGTATATATTGTAATAATGTTGTTGGAGTTGCAAAAAACAACAACAAAAAAATAAACCACAACAATACCTTTTTAAGAGTCCCTCTGAAGATTGTAAAATGGCAAACTGGAGGGAAACTAAAACCAGAGGCAGACGGAACCATAAAATGGTTTACATAATGTGAGACAAACATGTTGGGATCATTCACATTCCCACCTGTGAGATCTTATCTTGGAGACATTGATAGCTAAAGACAAGATAAGCTGCAAGATGATAAACCTAATGGAAGGTGATGTGAAAAATCAAAACATGTCACCACCCATATATGAATAAACTAGCTAGATGAGTTATTCATCCAAACCAATTAAAGTGAAAGAAGAAGGGTTCCAAACAGAAGAGGAATTTAACAGTAAGAAACAACAATGCCAACAGTACAAGTTAAGTAACACCTAACTGCATAAGCAGAACAAAAGATACTATTAGAACTGGAACACTTATATAGAAAAGAAATGTAATGGAGTGTGATGAGAGAAAACACAGTCATATTTTTGGGTAGTATATGTCTTAAGAAGTAAAGAGCAATCTGAAAATAGAATCAAACTGTTCCTAAAGGTACAGAGTGAAGGAAGAATCCAAGGCAAAAATGTCAGAGTGAAATCTTCCATAAATTAGATGTAAAAGAAAAAAATGTTTTTGAAAATGAAAGATGGTATAAATTTTTGAACAGGGAACAGTTGGAGTCCTAAAAACTAAAAAGATGTTCAAAGTTCAGAAAAGGAAATAGGTAAGGAGGAGGAAGACTGATGAGAAAGGTCTGGAAAAAAGTATTTAAGAACAAAAGAAACAAAATAAAAATAGCAAAGGAAGAAAAAATTTCATTGACAGGCAAAAGGAGACTAAACCAATCCTGACTCAAAACATCCATAGCCATAGTAGTCCTGAGCAGGGGATCAAAAAGTGGATACTTGGTGGTGAGGAGAGTTTGGTTAAAGTACTTCTAAAGTGGGAAGCAATCCAAAGAAATACCAGAAGATGTATAAGCCTTTCCATGGGAAGGATTCAGTCTAGATGAGACTCTATGATTTATTCATAAAACTCTACTGTTGTTTCTTAAATAAATAAAAAATGGAGACATTCACTCTCGGGATCTTCATTTTCTGATTCTAAACTATCTCCAGTCTAGGTGTCAAAGATACAAGGAATATGAGAGAGTGGTGATGAAAAGATGAAAAAAGAATACTGAGTGTGTAAAAACATGAAATGCTCGTAAGAAATCATCTGTGCGATGCAAACATTTTCTGCAAAGGAAGTCCATGGTGCACAAACTGGGAGAGCAAACTTTCCACATTCAAAGCTCCAAGGACATGACTGAATGACAACTAAATGTGTTTGTCATGGGCCCAAAAGAGACCATACCTCAGAATAAAGGTGCAGGTGTCCAGAACTGTATCACACTTAAACAGATGTATCTGTGTACAGTATCAGTCTATGTAAAATGAGGAAAAGGGATGTTGATGGTCATGTCAGACTGACTAAGGCATCATGATGGTGAGCTATTAATAGATGTAGGGAGAGATACAAAAATAGACATTGTCTCTCAGAAAACATTTTTATGGTAGGTCAAAACAAACAAAATACTGACAGTTGTTTCAGTTTAAGTTCTCCATCCCCTGAGGAAATAGAGATAACCAGGGATACTCAGAAAGATACTTTCTCTTAGCCCCACTCTTGATTTGAGTTTGATCAAGTGACCCAAAAGAAAAAAAAAAATCAATATATGAAGTAAAATGAGATCATCCTGATGGTAATGATATTAGAGTCAAGATCATGAGCAGACAAAAAAGATGAAAAACTGACACCGAGCACCCGCTATGCATGAATGTCACAAAATCAAAGACTGATATATGACTTAGGGTCCTTCAGGGCAGCTGGGATCTATAAATCTGATGCCACAGTTTTGATGCGGGGGAAACAGAAGAACCCCGAGAAAACCCACTTTCACTGGCTGGTGCCAATAATCCAGCTGGTGCCTGTTTAGTTAACTTGAGGAAGAAGGAGGGTCTGGGTAATAGCTCAAATCAAAGTAAGGGGCTATTTCCCTAACACATCTTGCATGTTTGGTCATTGAGAAAGGGTTAAAGGGGGGGGGTGAGTCCACCTCACTGTTCAGCTGGACTGCAGCTAATGGGGTCTTGTTGATCTGATGAACACTCGTGGGTGAAAAAGGAAGGTCTGGGTAATCGGGTAGTAGATTAAAAGCACAAGCACATGAAGAACACAGAACCGATGAGAATTCAAACTGTGCTCCCTTGGTGTTTTGTTCTTTGGTTGTCTGGACTCATTTGTGTCTTCTTGCAATCTTAGTTTGTACCTTCTGAGTGTTTGTACTCATGAGATCAGTCTGAACTGATGCATTTGCAGTCTTAGATCGTGTGGTTTGTGTTTGGCTTGAGGTTGTAGTGCCTGAAATTACAGCTGTTGTATGGCAGAATTTGTCGTGTTTTTTTTGGGTTGGCGAGTCCAGACATGTTGCTGGTGATGGAGGTTGAGGGTGTCAATGTGGAGCTGGAAGAGGATGTTTAGATGTTATTCCTAATTGGATCTGGATTGAGTGATGAATCAATACTTGACTATTGGGAGTATTATATAACTGCTGATGGGTGGAGTGGGTGTTCAACACTGAAATGGAAGATATGGTAGAAACACCTCTTGTGCAAGATGTATTCAGCACTTTGTTTTGAAGCTGCTGCTATCTTGATGAAGTGGGTGAGCCAGTTAGTATGCTTAGAAAAAATACAATGAACTGCATGTAGCCTGGTTTGGGTCTGATTTTCATGGATTGTTTGATTTCGTCTGGGTCGATACTTGGGTGAACACCTCTAAGACACACTGAGAAAAGTCTAACTGAACTTTTCGTGAGGAAACAACTGATGTTTAATATAGTATTCCATGGTTAGCCTAAGTATTAGAAATCTCCAGGTGTAGAGGGCTGGATGAGGATACCTCCCTGATGAAGGATTCGAGTCCTAGACAGGTCAATAGTTGCACCCAGCTTGGCCTGGGTGATGAATGTGGCTATTTGAAGTGGTGTGAGGTTGGGCGGTAGGCTGTTGATGATAACAGGGGAGACCGGTGGGGTCACTGGCGAGACAGGTCCTGGCATCTTAAACAGCATGATATCAGCACTTATTGCTTGCTCGGTGGCTAGCGCTGGAATGAATCAATGAAAATGAATGGTAGGTCAGAGTCCACTGGAGAGGATATATATGGATATTTTCAAAGAAAATACAAGACTCATAACAAGTCAGAATTCCCCAAAAGGAAAAGCTCTTGTGCCAGAACAGAAGAAAACATGAGAAGTTTGGTAACCAGAAACTTCATGTCTTGAAGATGTAAAGGAGACAACTATGCTTATTCTGCAAATAAGATGAGAAAAAATTAACTTCAAAGATAATTAGATACTGAATAGAGGCCAAGACAGAGTTAGGAAACTTGACCTGTCAACTTAAAATTACTCCTTAAGAGTTTGAAGTTGAGTATGTTTACATGAATGGTGCAAGAAGTCAGTTACCATCTAGTAGTGGAAATGCCATGCAAATGAATGTATTCTTCATGTAAATGCTCTTACAACTCTTTTGAAAAACTGAAAGGAAGGGCCTGGAACAGAGATTCTAGTATTGTGAACAAACCATTGGAAGGATAGGTGGTTGAAAAAATCAGAATGTGAAGAAATGCATCTGAACACAATGACTTTGATCATCCACAGTCTGAGAGAGAGCACTCATCTCATACTGAAAAAAATCATTCATCCTGAACTGAGGGATGACAATAAGTTGGTTTAAGGATGATAGAAAATTGGTGACCTGTCTTCATGGGAATGATAAAAAGACAGAAGAAAAATCCAAGAGCAGCACTGAAGGCCTGTTCCATGGCACATAGAATCTGAAGAGAAGATGTAGCCTTCTCTAGGTGCAAAAGATCTGAGGGAATTGTGGTGAAAAGAGGAGACTGGTTATGTAAAAAACAGGGAAAGCATCAGCGTTATCCAAACGTTCTCTGCTAAAGGTTTGCATGGTCCATAAAGTGGGAAAAGCAAGCTCCCAAGAAACTGTAATTGAGAAGTGGCACCAGAAAAGTCACCTTTGTGATGGTTTTCTCTGTGAGAGGGAGGATGCTGAAAAGTAGTGACAGGACAAGGAGCAGTAGAGGGGCAACTCAACTTTTCAACATAAAAGGAACTGCTCCCAAATTTCATTATACAAAAACAAAAATGGTATCATACAAAGGTTTCTAAGATAAGACCATGGGAAGAAAATACCAGAAAGTAAGACATCTAAGACCAAGAAAATCCTAGAAACAAACAAAACAAATTGAGTGGGCAAGTACAATTTTCCCCAATGAAGCTATTATGGTTGCAATATAGAGCCTTAAAATGAAGGTAAAGCATAGATATAAAGTAGAATAAACAAATAAAAGCAAAATGAAGAAAACAGATTAAGTCTGGGAGAGAGAGACAAAGAAGAAAAAGATTATAAGTTGGAAGAAGAGACTAAAAGGACTGAAACTCAAAAAAAGAAAGAAAAAGAAGTTGGAACATGGTATGAAACTGGGATAAACAGGTAAAAGCATGAACACAAATATCAGCAGAGGGAGAAAAGGCAGTCAAAAGGAGGAGGAGACTCATAGAGCCAGAGCCTAAGAATCAGCAAAACTACTACAGAAAAAGAATGTCATATACCTGCATAATAAAATCAGTACAGGATGAAGGTGAGATTGTCTATTTCTTGTTGTGAATGGAAGAATTAGAAACAGAAACTAATGAAAAAAAAACAGCTAAACAAAATCAAAAGCAACAAGAATGACTAGGCAGGAGGTCAGGAAACCCAGATCCAAGATCAGAATGGAATTAACCATCAGGTGCATAAAGCAGTAACATCATTGACCACCAGAAAGTTTTCAGTGGCCACTGAAACAATAATCGAAGACCCTGTTTTTGAGTGTCAGGACAATCCAAGAAACTGTTTATTGTTTCTTCTTTTTTAAATAGAAAATCTGGCATGCCCATCAAATACAAGTGATGTAACAGTGAAAATTTATGTTAATTATCAAAACCTGACTAAATGGGTGAACAACAATGGAAAATAATCCTGCCAAAGACACCATATCTGAAATTCTGGAATATGTGTCTTAAATATTGTAATTTCATTAACAGAATAAAATCAAGTCAATCTAAATAAAAGATAATTTGTATCAGAAAATCAAACTGAAATTAGTAAAATCTCTTTTTTCTGAAATCAAGAAAATAAAGATAAAAAGAGAACACCTCAAATAAAGTTTAAAATAATGCATATGGAAACTACATAATTTGTAATTAAAATAAAACACTAAATCACAAGGAGTTCTAAGGAAAGAATAAACTTTTGGTATACACATTGTGCCCAAAGAAAGTACTGTGCCTGGAGGGTATGTCACTCTCCTTTTGGTGAAGGGTTATGGTCTACTGCTGATTGTGTGACAGACTGGCACAGTACACATTAGTACATGTAGGGAGTATGAGCTTTAATCAACATCAGACATGTATTCAGAACTCGTTTTGGTACTGGTTTATGGTAGTACCTCTCAATTCTATGGAGAGTTGAATAGCATTTTCAAAACAACTATCACATATTAAACTACAATTTGAGTACTATTATTTTATCTTAAATTCCAAAGTTAAATTTTCTCCTACCTTAGGACTTAATAAATACCACTTGAAAAAACTGTCACACAATTGTACTCAGCAAACAAAATCAAAGAGATTCTAACAACAAAATCAGTACTCGAGTTATATATTTACTAAAATAATTTCACTGGTTTTCAAATGTAATTAAATAAATGCAGTATGTTGCATGTTTTAATTTTGTATGATGACCAGGATTTTGCAACTATATCATCATCTATATTATTTGTATGTTACACAACCTGTATTACATCACTACAGGGTGGCCCGTAAGTCCCTACCCATCCACACTGTGTCTAAACAACATTATAATACTAATGATGACTTGAAGGCAGCTGTTACCTTGGCATTTGGAACAATAACCCCTGCTATGTTGAGAAAGATGTCTTACAGAAGATGGCATCGCATAATATTATGCAGCAAGAACGAGGGACAGCACACAGATACACTGGATACATAAGATATATGGATGGGAAGGGACTTATGGGCCACCCTGTATGTGAAATAAGCTACATGCATTCTATCTGCTTTGATTTCTCACAAGATATGCACATAATTCTGGCAAAGAAAGTGAAAGGTCACATGGTCTATTTTGCCACAAATTCCACTCTGATGATATAGCAGTTAAGTCTTAAAGTAGGACTGACCCTTAAAACTGGACAAATTTACACTGAGGAACTACTGTTAAACATTTCTTATAACCTTCATATTGAGCACAAAATAAAGTATGATGTTGCTATCTCTGACAGTATAGTTTAAGCTATACATGTCATAAGTGTAACAAGTACAGTAGGGATAAAGAAATACTGTTTTAACACCATAACTTTAATCAGGAATGATATAAATGTGATAACTGATACACATGCTTTTTGAGAACATTCTTATAGTTTGAATTAAAAAACTTTGCAAATTTACTGCAGTGTTAACAAGTTATGAGCAATTAATTTTAATTAATACCTCTTTTAGTGGTAATTAGACTTGTAATAGGAAATTGGTAAATGTCTTTGTGATATCAATAGGTGTGACAAATTTCATGCTGATAATGGCTTTAATGGTGAAGTTATCATGTTAATAAACTGGTGACTCCAGTGATAAGCTTTAATTCCACTATTAAACCAAACTTTAGCATCAAATTTAGTGCACACCATAGCTTGAATTTTTTAAAATTCAAAAATCTTTGCCAATTGTCTATTATGTGTCTAATTACCATTAATGAAGGCATTAATTAAAGTACTTGCCCATATCTTGTTATTAAAGTTTTTAATTCAAGTAATAAGAATGTTCAAAAGAGCAACAGTATGAACTTTCACATTTTTATCATTCTTAAGTAAAGTTAGGGTGTTAACACAGTTTATGTATTTCTTTACCCCTGCCATATTAATTATACATATGACATATATGACAAAGTGTACTTTCAGAGACTGCAACATCATACTTTTGTTCTGTGCTCAACTTGAAGGTTATAAGAAGTGTTTAATAGTGTTTCCTTACCATGTAAATTTGCCTAATATTAAAGGTAAATGCTACCTGAAGTCCACCACAATCATAGTTTCGATTAATGGAATACTATTGGCATGTAAAATCAAAACATAAAACAAGGTCAACAAAATATAATAACCAGAACATATGTTTCTTCTGTAATCTTATTAAAAAAAAAACAACCAATATTGTGATCTCATCTGACATGCTAATTTACACAATTATTTCTTAGTACCAGATAATTACTCTTTGGTAATCACAGAAAACATTCATAATAATGAAATGAGTCAGTTCTTATCCATGCCCCAATTATTATAATGAAGTTATGCAAATAATAATATTACACTGTATGAAAGAATACTGGTTGGTTTCAAATTATTTTAAACATAGAATTATGGAATTCTTATTCCATATTATTTTGACATGAAGTACAGATTATGCATTAAATAGACCACAGTGTTTTTTTATTTCATATGGTTTTAATATGAAGTACAGGTTAAACAGTAAATAGACCACACTGTTTTGCTTGTTCAACTTTAAGTCTGTTAGATGAAGATCTTAAAATATCCTCTATTTGTAGGTTCATTACATTCACTTGGCATGTTTCTTAATACTTGAAAATGATGTGCATCTTAAGTTTGCATGCTCAATATATATTAACCACATAGTACTGGATGCTATATAACCTATAAACATTTATATATTCATATACCACATTAAAAATTTTAAAGGCAGGCATACATTTCTTATATCTGAAAAGAGACTGTAATCTATATATGAGCTTAAAAATTTTTCTCACCTTCATTTTCAGATTTACCTTCTTTATTATAAATACAGAAGTAGGAATAAAATTTAGTGGTTATGTTAACCCTATCACAATGGGTTGTTGGTCAAAGGACATGCCTTTGCATTTGTTGATTTGCACTTAAAATTTTATTAAACTATTTTAAGAATTTATGTCATTAAGGTTTGGTATCATGCTGTTGATTATAATTCAAATTTTCATATCATACATTACTTAATTTCTTAATTTGAAAGTAAATATTTAAAACACACTTAAATACTGATTTTTGTCATGTGGTATGTTGAATACAGCACTGGTTCAAATTAGATGTTTGTGATGTCAAAATACAGAACCTTTTGTTCTGTATGATTTACAAACTCAAATTAACAATAATGAAAAGCTAGAATATAGAATAAGAACCTCCTACCTTTTCTATATTGTTCATGTACAGAATCAAACACAGTGGCCTCACTCACCTCTTCAATTTTTGAAAAAAACTGTCCCGCATAGACACTTAATATTATATATATAAGATATGTGACTAGACAACTGAAAGCTCAGAATATCCCACAAGTGGTTTTCTCAGCTATTTTCAAATATAATGGCATCATCTCCTCCTTTTGAAAAAAACTATTTGAAAGTTCATATTTTTTACACCCAAATACTATGATAAATCATAGTGAAATTCTACAGTATCAATATACTAACTTACAATTTTTTGGTTATTCAAATGTACATATAAAACCATATTTTGTTTCACATCTTCCATGTGCAAAATATATTAAGGTTTAGCAACCTACAACAAGCAGCTACTGAGTACAAAGGTCATAACTAGAAGACATGATTGTTTGCTTTAGTTCTTGTTCTATGTTTTAAGAAAATGTTTAAAACTTATTGGTAAATATGAATAATGTATTATAACTGAAATGTAACAGTATTTTACAAAACAGTAATCCACCAAAACAGGTCACTTTTATATTCTTGGATATGGTAACATGAGTGCACATTTGGTACATCATTGTAACTTGTATGAAATTAGCCAGATGACTGAAAGATCAAATATAATAAAAAAAAACATATATAAATGAATATTGTTATGACATTTAAGCTAAAAATCTTAATGTTTTCAAATTACAATTTGTATTCATTTTAGAAACAAAAAGGTATAATTTTTTTTTTTATTTCTTAATTTTTATGGTGGTTATGAGATTGATCAAATCTACCAAACATGTACAGAGATTCCAATTCATTAGTAAAAATAACAAAATAAATGATTTTTCTTTAAAAAATATTTGATAAATACCTGGAGGTTATAAAGATTTTCACAAATGAAATTTAAAAATTTCTGATGCATAAAAGTATTTTTAATCTTAAAATGAAAATTACTGTGCAAGTTGGATAGTCAAACATTTTGAAATAGAAACTTTCATGAGAAAAATCTTTAATTACAAAATCTTAATATTTAATTGAAAAACCTGATATTTTGTTAATGAAAGCAATGTAATGTTTATCATAACCTGCAAAATTGTGTAAACATATGCATACATTAACTATACTATGAGTTTTGATGATCTAATAGATTCTTTTGTAGTTATGAGCTGGATAGATTCCATCCAACCAGTAATGAAATGGTTAATGCATACTCAACAGTGAATTTAAGAATGGGATGTTTGTGTATACTACTAAAATAGTTTTGAAACTCTCAAAATGTTCAGTTTCTCTGAAGATAATTAGTATTGCCATAGTTTCAGTAATGGTTTAAACTAAGAACATTTTCAATTCGAAAGTAGCCACAAGAAGAAATCAGTGAGTGATAGAGCTAATCTACATCCCACAAAACCACCATTAGTCATAATTTTACTGTCAAAAAGAAACAGAGAGAGAGAAAAAAAAAAAAGATTCTTTAGTGGAAAAAACTCAAGTTTCTGAAACATGCTTCAGAAATTCTTTACTGTCATTTTGATACAAAAGTTCAATGCGTAAATTTATGGTCTCATCTAACTCTATGTTGTTGATACAAAAGGACTATATCAAAACTAATACAATTTATTCCATCTTGAAATTTAATTTCTTTTATTTCTTGAGAGTTCTCAAAACTGGTTTTCTGAATATATCCACTTCTAATCAGTGGTTCTAAAACACATTTAAATCCGCTATTCTATGATCGTATGTGCCTATGCCAGAATGATAATCAGTTAGTTTCATTTTATAATATTTATTATAAGTCAATAAAGTTAGCATTTTCTTACATGAGAATGTATTTCAGAAAAAATACATGCTTCCTCTCATAAAATAACTTTTCTGGAGTAGCACTGATCTCTAGCAGCACAAATGTTCAACACATGCCATAAACCTTTCACCTCCTGCTTCTGCATATCCACATGCAAATGATCATGAACCAATAACAGCAGCACAACACTTCTATCATAACCAGTGCCCTCTTCACATCTGCATTCATTAATCACTTTGAGACTGGTCAGAAGACATACATCATATATCACTGAAGGCAGGAAGGCTGGGAGGGAAATGTGAGAGGAGGTATGCAAGTATTGAAAATACATTTTTATTGTAGCAAGATGCTAACTTCTGATACAGTATCTTACCTCCCTCACAAACTAGCTAAACTCCCACATTGAACTGGTGGAGGGCTGATAAAAAAAAAGATTCCTGTTTATGATGCATTCAAAGAAAGACAAGGAGGTAAGAAATCAAAGGAGAAAAAAAGTCACTTTAGCAGGAAACCCCACCAAATCTGATCCAGGAATACTTTTCACTTTTGGGACTGTGTTGTTAACACAGAAGTCAGAAAAGTGAATAAATCCCAGAATATGTACAATCAATGAATGGGTCTCAGGGGTGTGGTAGACCATAGTGGTAGTTTGACCTCAACTAAACACCAGGTGGTATCTAGAATGGTAAATCAGATCTGCAGTAGGTTGAAGAACATCTGCCTCTTCACTTTGAAATGGGAATTGGTAGGTAACACTAGCTTCTGTACCAAGATTTCTGACCATTTGCAACAATTTTCAACCAACAAACTGACATCCAGTAGATGGTATAAAAGCAGAAAGCTCCAGCAGAAAGACATCTCCAGTCCATGGTAAGAGGAAGATATTTGGCCATGCACAAGCAGGAAAATGTACTTCATCCACTTACAACCAACACCAGATCTGCCAAGAATTAACATGTAGTAGATGGTAGGAAGATGGACTGCTGAGGTCCAGCTCCAGTCCAAGATCAAAAGGGAGAAACCAGCCAGCATACAAGTGATGACTTACTTAGCTGGCCTATCAACCAACCAACACTTGGTCCACCAGGAATGTACATCTGGAGGATGGTAAGGAAGAAGAGTTGTCTCAGTCTGACAAGCAAACTGCAGTTATAGGGATGTGTGTGTGTATGTTTATTTACTTATGACATGGCAGACTGTTTCAACCAAATCCTGGCAGCATACAGAATTTTACATCAGGACTGTAGTAGGAAGTGCAATCTATATGCCAGCAACATCTGCAGAATGTCACTGCTCTACTCTCAATTTAGTGATGTAGCTAATCCCTCAGGAGGATAAGTCTCTATGGTCTAACAACCCCAGTGTCTGGGAACTGGTAAGTAGTAAACACTCTCATACTCAATGAGAAAAATAGGGGGAAAAATGCATGGGAGTGTCCAAAGGACTGCATCAACAGAGATAGTGCAATAGACGATTGCAAAACCCTATTCTGAAAAGCAGAGCTACTATAGTGATGGGGTTAATAAAGCAACACTAGGCAGCATCCAGAATTGTACAAAAGGTCCACAGTAAAAAAATCTAAATGCCATGGAGCAGCAATCTCTGTCTGTCATGCTAGTCCATGATTGTATGGTCTGGAAGGAACATACTTATGAAATAAAATACCACAAGAGAGAACTAATAGCAGTCCTACAGAATACTTCATCTCTAGAATGTGCATAACACAAACCTGCAACAAAACAATTTAGTTACAGCTAACAAAATGACAGACACAAAACCAACACTGGATAGCAACTGGAATTGTACATCAAGTCTACAAAAGAAAGAGCTACAATATAATTGACAACTAGTATGATCACACAATGGACAGTGTGGATTTTTCAAAAATAAAAGTATACTTGCACAAAAAAAAAAAGGTCCCCAAAGAGAGAAAAATTTGAAAAAAAGCAAAAACTTACACAATACCAAAGTCAGAAAATTGAAACAACTAGTAAAAAAAACAACAACAGTTGTATAACTGAAAACACTGACAAATCCATGAGCAAAAACAAGCACGTCTGTACAGGGCTACTGCTAATTGAGAAGTGATTAATTAGGATACATGTGAAGAGGACATTAGTTACAACAGGAATGGTGTTGTGGTCCTACTGGTCAAGAGCTGGTGCATGATCATATGCACGTGGATATACAGAAGCAGGTGGTGGAAGGCTAGTGGTGTGTTGAAAATTTGTACTAACAGAAGACAGCAATAGTCAAAAAAAAGCTATTATGCAAGAGAAGGTAGGATATTTTATTAGAATTATCCTTTCCTAATCAAAAAAAATCTTTCTACTTTACCTCTTTTAGCCTTAACTGTGTTTTTAGTCAGTTACACAAATTTAGAACTATTGTTTAAGATCAATTTTATTAACAATGAGTTTTATTTAAAACAATGACTGTTTCTTAACCTTTTTATTGCTTGAAATTCTTCCTTGCTTATTATACATGTGTTTTCTTACAGATCTGTAATAATTAAAACATGTTAAAGCAATGCCACTTACTTGACTTCTTATATTGTTGAAAGATTTACTGCTTTCTCACCCAGTAGTTTGCTCATACAACTGTTGCAGCAACTGTTCAAAATCGAACAGATATTCCTAATATTTAAGCTTTCTGGTGAAACTGTAAATTAACTGAGTTATGTTAAAAGTTAAATAAGCAAAACAGTGTGGTTAGTTCAATGTTGAATCTTGAGTGTCATCTGTGTTAATGGTACAAATTAAACATAAAAAAATTAACCAACAAAGACAAGATAAATAGTGGTTAAAATTCTTTGACACTGAAAGATCTTATATAAGCAGTTTATTAGATTTAACTTTTTCTTTTTTACAAATGAAAGAGGCAAGAAGTTGCACCTACCTACAACCTTGCACCTGCTACATGTGGGGCTTAAACCCACCCCATCTGGATAATACCTATGAAGAAAATCTGCAGCAGGAGAGTTGTGGAGCAAGGCTGGGTGGGTTAAAGAGGCTAACCAGTCTAGGGTAAACACCTGATTAATTCTCTAGAGACAAACATGCACAAATATTAACTATCACAGAGGCACAGTGAATTTAATAATGAAATAAATAACACTACCACAGAACAACATTTATGTAACTAAGAAGTATAAGACTATTATGAATAATATGTATTTTACAGACAAAATAAAAATGTGAAAAAAGTGCTAAAATTAATTTTATTTACCATATCAAATTTAATATTTTATAGAAAACATGGTTATTAAAACAGTACAATTCACAAGCATTGCACAAAATTAATACTCTCATTTTACACAATACAGAAATTTACTCAAACACCCTCTGCTATTCTTATACTTCTATTCCAGTCATGCATTCACAATGCAACGGAAGCAAATAAACCATGAAAACAGCACTTCTAGTAATAAATATATTTGTATGCAAAATTTGCTTAAGTATTAATTAAGAAAAAGGAAAATAAGACCTTAAATTTAAGTAAATATTCCTGTACGTAAAGACACACATTTGTGACCAAACATAACTAGTTATGTATATACTTTGTAGTTCTCTGCATATGTGTATATATATAAAATCATCGGTAGCATAAATTCTGAGCATATAATTTCATCACAAAACTTCATTAATTTTGTATATTATTTTATTAACATTCCCTTGAAGAACTTACATATAAAAATAAATCTATAAACATACTAAGTTTTACTTTTATATTTCTTTAAGTTGTAATTGCTGCACAGAGACACCTGTGAGTCATGACAACAATTAATGGACCTGAATATACAGAGTATGTGCAATTAACCACAAAACAAAACATACATACACAAGTCAGCAGTAATACCAGGAGAAATACATAGCATTAATTTTATACTCTTCCTCTCTAAAGTTTCATTCGGTTTAATGCTTTGATACCATACTTTTTAATTTGAAAACTTTGGAGTAAAAAAATATATAATAATTTTAGGTTTCAAATTACCTCAGAAAATATCACTAACAGCAAAGATACCCACTTGAGGAAAAAATACACTGGAATATCTTTTTATATAGGAACAGAGAAAGTATATTTAATTAGTTACACTCATTGAAAGCTAGATTTTTAGCTTTGCTCTAAGTTGGTAGCATAGTATAACCAGAAGTTAATGCTAATTATTAGTGGCTATCATCAAAGAGGGAAAGCAAGTTAAAGAGAAAAGGGAAACAGGTACATGTGGGAAAGCATTAAATTTATACAAATATTTCTTAACGTATAATTAATGACGGGTGAATACAACTGACATAATAATTTACAGTGTAACATTTTACCTGATCTTCCTCCACCAAACAGGCTTTCTCGTCCTTCTGGAGAAAAAACCAAATATAGATGAAAGTTTAGTACACTATCTCTAAAGACTGTTACTTCTATATGCAGTATTGACAGGAAGTCTATTTTTTATCTCTTGTTATCCCAAGGGAAGGTTATCTTTCTACTTCACACACGATAAAAATTTGCATAATAAATTAAAAATTTATTTGAGCAAATGAATTTTAAGTTACAAGAATGTGAAATATATCTAAGAGTTTAAGAATAAAAAAACAAATGCAATTACTCAGTTGTTTTTATCAGTATAAAACAAAGAAAATAATGCTTCAATTAAAGGAAACTAGTTTTGACAAAGAACTTTAAGGTCACATTACATTTTAGTTGTGCTTTAATAAATGCTTTACATACAAAAGTGATTTAGACTTGTCTTACTTCTCTCAAAATATCTGAAAGTTGGTTTACATTTTCACCAATAAAAGTAAAGAAAAATGTACATAGTAATTATTACAGTTTGAAATTAATTAAAAATTGCACAACAATGAAATATATGTGCAAAATGTAGACAAATCATATGTATAACAAATAACTCATTTCAATGTCATGATACTGATGTCTAATTAGGTTAAGCCAACTAATTAACTTTTTTCCATGTAACCTCTTCACAGATATTATACTATAATGAAACTCTTGCTAACATAATACTGGAAAAAAACTTTCCAGTTTTGCAATGTGCAACCTCCAACTTTGTAAACTATTTATCCAGTGTGCATGTAGATTTGCAATAGGAGTTTTCCTGTTTCGCATCTGCTTCCCATCACAGAGAAAATTATTTTTCTACATTCTCAGGAGTGTAGGTGTGATGTCATGAATATGTTGCATGCTGAACTAATGCACTGGTGCCACTTATATAAATATAATAGTGCTGTCTGTGGTGTGTCCAATGTAAATACTTCGCAAAATATAGATGGATCTTCACCAAAATTAGTGATGTTGAGAAAACCTACTTTTAGAGAAAAATATATATGTAAAAATGGCTCATTTGGATTGAGAAAAATTTTTACGTAGAGGAGCGAGCAACATTCTGACCTTCTTTGGTCATTGTCAGGTTCACAAAGTTGTTGTGAAGGTTCATTAGGTCCATGGGAAAATACTCACAAAATTTTCAATTTTGCATTCTGCAATTTTTATGAGTGTTTTTTGCCCATGTTGATGGATCTTCATGAAATTTGGCATGTATTTCCTCATGCAAATTTATAGTTTCACAATTTGTGTTTTGCTGTTTTTATGGTGATTTGTTTTCAATTATGTATAAAGGAAACAATTTTTCATGTCCTAAGATAACCTTTCATTAATCATGAATTTACATAACCTCCATCCAGGGTACAGGTACCCCAGCTGGTATTATTTAGTGGTTAAACAAAGCACTAAAATTGAATTTATTTACCATAAAATTTATCTTATATTAGTCTTCTAAAACAGAAAATGTATTAATCATATACACACACACACACACCCTCTGTGCATTACATATTTTATCTGCAAATCAGAAAATTAACTTTCTGTATGATATTTGCTTACAAATACACAATGAATGTTACATGTAATGAAAAGTGAGTTAAGGAGATACACTACAATAAAAGCAGAGAAGCTCATAGAAATCTAAGGGTCTCTAGATTCTTGTAGTGAAACTGACTGTACTTGTACAAGTTACTAATTATCACTTAAACCTAAATTAATCGAAACATGACATATATGTGTATGAAAAAAACAATGTTGGAATTCAGAAAGTTTAAAACTTTACTTTGTTAAAATTTAAATCTTTTATCTAAAGACTTATGTGAACTTATCACCTTTTGACCTGCAAACTTGCATTGAAAATTATTTATCATGATAGAAGTCAGCTCCACATCTCTTGGTAGTTGACGCCACTTCCCACATTCAGGTAAGGTACATTGCACCCAATAAGGAAGCATCTGATCAACCATGAAGAATTTCAGTGTTGCTTCTGTTCTTCCATTAGCAGACCACTTCTTTTTCCAATTTGTGAAGCGATTATATCCATCTTTATGACTGAAACAAAATACACAGCTTCAATGGCTCATGTACATGTACTCAATATAATATTTTACTGCCTTTCAACACTAAACAGCAAGAATTTTTAAATGTCTTTTCTCATTCAATTTTACAAACCAGAAACAGTCCTTTAAAGTATATTCATGATTTCATTTGTGTGAAATTATCATCAAATTATTACATATTTATGGAAGAGTAATTTCTTTTCTATTTAATTTTATTTATTATAAAAAAAAATTGAGAAAAGTAAATCTTCATCATTCTTACCTGCGATAAAAAAATTCAAAGCATTCATTACAGTAGTGTTCCCCAGGTGACAAGTGATACCATCGAGAAGTATACCCACTGCCAGCACAACTAGAGTACACAGAAACTAAAGTTATTTATTGAAACTTAAAAAAAACAATCCATTCAAAAGTAAATGGTAAATATAAAATAAAAGTATGGCAGTTATACTTCAATAGAAATAAGGGCTGAGCTTAAGTAGAATTTTATTGATAACACCTGCACTTTAAAGATGGGTTGTATCCACTCAAATTTTTGAATAGTACATGTATACATTAAAAACAATTTAATACATTTATTACGTGTTGCACAATATCTTATTTGTTGTACATTTATTAATATTAGTTGATACATAAAAGTCATCACTGATGTCATAAAATAAAGTGGTTAGGTTTAGTTATTTGACATTTTATGACAAAGTAATGAGGTTACCTGCATTAAATCAGTAAAATATCAAAAGTAAAAGATTATAAAATGTAAAAATAAATAAACTTAAAACCTAGAGAAAGCAAAAAAATCAGGTAAAAACACTTGTATAGAAGTAAAAGGCCTATAACCTGCAAAAACCTAAAAACACAATCAAGCTGAACAGTGTTGTACCATTGCCAATGACATCATACAATGTTGGGTAAAGCCATAGAATGTACACATCAAAAATGATGCTACTGCTCCTGGTTGCTATGACAGCATAAGAGTAGAACATGGGATATTGTGACTTGAGTGTCACAAAAGCTACACACTGGTGGGTCAGCACCAGATAAAAGAAAACAAGTTAAAAACTGTAACCATGCATAGCCTAGCCAAAACAACTTCCTCCTTCCAATCTTTACAGAGATAAATGGCCAGAGAGCAACAGCAGGTTTAATCTGAAAAAGCTTGTTATGACACTGTTCATCCCAAACCAACTGCCAACTGGCACAAAGATGAGCCTTGAATAGAGGACTGTTCTCCACATATGGGACAGGCATAGTTGTGATGGCACCAGAGGGGATTCAAATGCAATGTCAGTGAGCTAATTCCTACAAATACTGATGTGGCCAGATTTCCAGAAAAATTAGATGAAAACAGAAGATAGAGTGAAATGGGTCAGTCATTTTTAAATACTGAGAACTGGGTGAAACAATTTCAGAGCAGTAGATAAATTTGAAATTTAGTTTAAATAGTAAAATCAGTGTATTGCACAGCTTCTACATGATCTAAGGCAAGTAAAATGGCATACAACTCAAAAGTAAACACAGATACTGTAGAGGAGATCCTGTGAGCAACCACTGAGCCACAACAAATCATGATAGAACCCATAGAGTCACTTGATTTTGAATGGTCTGTATAAAAGGGAATAGAAGAATGGTTTGAAAGATGTTTAGCAAAGAGAAGACAGTATTTCCAATTGGAAGTATCTGCCTTCCTCAGATGACTCAAAGAAAGGTCACATTTGGGGATGGTAATAAACCATGATGAAATGAGCTAATCACTGGGAACAGCAAAGCCATCCATTTCCAGACTCAATTTAGCCAGCTGTCCTTGGATATTAAGGATAAAAGAAGAAATTGCAGGTGGGATGCTGCACTAAGGATTGAAGCTTGTTAGCATAATGCAGAGGGAAAGAGGAGGTTCGTGAGACTCAATGTACAAACTCTGAAATGGAGAAGTGCAGAAAGCCCCTGTGCAGAGCCAAAACCCCAGACAATAAGTGGAGTCCAACATTTTCAAAGCAGAAGTCCTGGCAGAACCACAAACCAGAGACAAAGTGTCCACTTTGGATCAAATTAGGGCAAGATAGAACTTGTGTATGGAACATTGATCTGCTCTGTAACAGAAGGATGAGAGGACATGAAGGATGTTCAGTGCCCTTGTACACTCAACATGTATCATCTCTATAACCTTACACAGACAGCTAGTCAAAGCAATTGAACGAAAATTAGAAGGAATCTTACTTAGGCTTAGGAAAAGCTAAGAAATAGCCTTGTGCCAAGCATCAAGTAAAATATTCTCCTACCAGATATGGTTAAAGACAATAAAAATGAGAGCAAAAGAGGCAAGAAAGAGATGGTGCAGTCTCTCATAGTGAACACCATCAGGCCTGATTGATGCATTACCAGACTAATGAAAGGCAAACTTGAGTTCCACCAACTTGAGACTTGATGGCCAAGAAGGCAGAGAAAGAAACAGGAGTGTTAGGAAGATGAGAAAAACTCTCCCCAAGAATAGTGGTAATGCTCTGTACATAATCAACTTCTTCACTGCAGGAGAGCAAGATGAAAAGGAATGGAAAGTGTATTTTCCATTGATGTCTGACCTGCAAAGTATGGGCATGAGCCTGCTAGAAAGTAATGTCGTTGGAAAGGGTGAGATACCTTGCTCCTTTTTGAGCCTTCCATGCCTGTTGACAGGCTGGAGACACCATGAATATCATGGGAAACATAGAGGCTTTGGGTATAGAATGAACAGCTGCTTGAATGATGCAATCAGTTACTGCCTCCATGCAGTTATTAATAGATGGAAGACTACAAATAGCAGAATTGAGTTCTGAGAGGGAGAGAAAGAAAGATAAAAGAGAGTCAAGTCAGCATGGTTCAGCTTCCACTGTGGCACTCAAATTGGATGGCAGTGATGATAAGAAAATGATCAGTTCCCCATGGTTAACTATCAACACACCACAAAAAAAAAAAAGTAGCAGACAGATAAAACAACAGTAGCAAAATATTGACTAGGTGCATAAAAACAAGTAAAGAACTCAGTACTGAAGAGAAAAAGGTTGTGATCTGGAAGCACATGTTCTACAAAATGAACCCTCCCACCAGTATCAGCACCACCCTAAAGGAGACTGCATCCATTAAAGTCTTCCGAGAAAAAAAAAGAGAAATGGAAACTGTTTTATAAGAGCACTGAGGTCTGACTGGTCATAACTTTGTCCATGAGACAGGTAGAGAAAACAAACAGTCATAATATGACCCAAGGAGATACAGTGTGTTATGGCCTTCAAGGGTATATTTAGTGGAACAGGCAAGGTGGGTATGTGTTGGCTGATCAACAGTATCATCCCTCCATTAACTTGCCATCACACAATCTGTCATTCAGGTGTAAAGAAAACTGCCAAAAGGAACAGTAATGGAAAGTTTCAGGAATGTTTCTTGTAAGCAGAGACACACATACACACACACACAGGATGACAGAAATCAACCAAGACCTTAATGTCATCCAAATTAGAAAGAAGTCCTTGACAGTTTCACTGTTTCAAAGTTGCCATTGTTATTTTGGTTAAGGAGAATAGGGCAGAGAACCCTTCTGTTTATGACCATGCTGTTTGTTTTTACTATAAGGTCTGTCAATCCCCGTGGATCCTATCCTGGGTCAAGTGAGCAGATCTCCACCACTAGCAGATTCCAATGACTGAGGGTGTTAGTAAATAATTGTTCTGCATCTCAGGACCAAAGAACATAAACCCGAGCAGACACTTGAAGCTGGGGTGGAAGAATATGGACCTTGGCAGTCACTGGAAGCAGTGGTGAGGACAGAGACAGGAGATGTTGATTTATCAACTCGTTTATCCACCCTTTGCATGATGTAAAAAAAAAAAAAAAAGAAAAGAAGATTGACAGAGGCACAGAAAGCTCTTTCTGCAGATCTACAGTAGCAGTGGAATTTAGTGCAGCATTATATATCCATGATGGAGTAGAGAAGAACAACTTCCAAGCATCTAGATAAGTAATATTGTTAACAGTTTTTAAACACTGTGCTTCTTTCTCCCCTACCCCCTTAGGGCAAGAATGACAGTAAAAGGGGTAAGAACCACCACAATTAATGCAACAAGAGTTCAGTTGACACTTGTAGGCATCATTGTCCTTTCCATCACAAAGTCAACATCATAGAACCAAGACAAGATGCCTTCAAATGACTGAACTGCTAATACTGGAAACATATGAAAGGGTTGGGAATATATGGCTGGATATTAAAGTTCAGATAACCTGCCTTGACAGTGGCAGATGGATGGGTGATGTAAACATCAAAATAAGAACACTGGTATGCAACACAATTCCTTCTTTATGAGCAGAGATACAATATATTGCAAAAACCCTTTGGCTGGAAAAATCAGCAAAGAATCTCCGATTAAATGATGTTCTTCAAAACCCTCTCAACAATAACTCTTGTGAGAAATTCCAAATAACATGAGTAGACCTAAATCGGTATATCCCCAATGGCCTTTGAATTCAGGAGGATTTTGTTGTGTTCTGGAATAGATGTTTCCACCAAGATGTCCTCAGATTGTAGCTTCTTCACTGATGTTGGAGAGTCAGCAAACCACTATAATCTCTTCTGAATAAAAAAAGAAGACAAAGAATGCAAGATCAAAAATTGTTGGTCAGAGTCTTAATGACATGATCCTTTATCAAATAGCTGTTTTTTTATTGACCATATCCACCATGGAGTCCTTATGAGAGGAAGCACTATAATGTGAACACGGAAACTGCAGCAACACCAGGGCTTCATGAGCACTATACCCAAACACCAGTATCAGACACAATGCCTAAAACATTCACTGAGAACACTCAACACTGGTAATCAGTTGACCCTAGCCCAACAGAACCAGATGACTGTCAATGGGAGGTTATCCCAAGGCCACCCAACTACAGGAATTTTAGGCCAAAGTGGTTTGTTGAAGTGCCCCAGACATCACTCAACCACTCCTCTTACTAAACTGAAAATATTCTGGAAATAACACCAACAGACTATCTCATCACATGCAAAATGATACCCAGTTTAAATAATTTCAGTCACAAAGAGTTAGATGCAATTTGTTTCAGGTGTTTAAAATTGTTGGAGCTTTGAAAATCTTCCAGTGAATGGTGTGTTTGAGCAGTGTCAAGAAAAGGTTGGATATGCAAACTTTAACACAGGGAGTAATAAGTTAGAGCATTTGAAGCCCAAGTATACATTTTTTTGACAGAAGTATTGTTCAGTTTGACTTTTGGAAATACTTGTCAAATAATATATTGAGTGGGTCTGTGTGTGATGTCGACAGAAAACATTTCTAATGTTGTAGGATATTTATACTAGGCTGTAAAATACTATACATATAATACTGCTATTTTGGCAAATTGCAAAGTAACACCAATAGACTGTCATAATTGACTTGTTAAATGGTTTCCATCAACTTGATTTTGAATTAGGTTTTCATGCATTAATTCTCCAATTAGGAGAATGTAAACTACTTAAAATTACACCCAAAATTATTATTTTATACATATCCAATGTTATCTTATGACACCATTCTTTAAAAAGAAAATAATTTCTTGTCCTATTTACTTAACAATCAATGACAAATTAGTTTTAATACAGGAATGATACAGCTTTACATAGATCATCCCTATACAACTTTCAATATCAAAATTTATTAAAGTTACACTGTAAAATGCACAAGTACATAATGGTTACAAGAGTCTGTAATAAACAAGACATTCTGACTCAACTTTGTTGCCTTGAAAATAAGTTTTAGACTCTTAGTTATATTACACTGATGCCTACCCTAACATGACCATGATGTTACAGTATATCAGTATCTCAGACTTTTTTAAGTTGTCAACTACTTGACAAATTTCTCGTCAATCCCCAAACATAAAATATAAATGAAACTTTATAAATTCAACGAACTTCAATATATAATGAAGTTTTATTCATTATAATATAATCATTAGGAAATAAAATGTAAAATAGAACAATGTTTTCATTTTCTTTAATGAGATGGATGTGCCTGATGGGTTTTAATAAGCATATGAATATTGGATTGAAAGCTTGTGGTTTCAGTCTCAAACCCCAATGTTTTTTTTAACATTTAGTCTGTTTCTCTGTTTGCTCAGAAAACTATTCCACTGGCTACATCCAGCTTCAACCATGAAAAAACGTGAAAAGGCATAGGGTGGTTAATTGTGGGAGCCAAGCTTATCCTAGAGGCCTTTAAAAATCATGTAGGGATGATTTATGAACAGCTGCATCATCTTCATGTTTTTGTTTGCTTTTTTTTTTACACTGTTATCCCTACATCATTTTATATTTACAAAATGTTTTTTTATTGTTTATTTTGGTAACATTTTCCCCAAAGTGGATGTTAGTGTATTGTGTGAATGTGTGTAATCAACATTTCACTGCAACCTTACTTGGTATTTCACAAACCCTCTCATTCATTAATATTCCTGAAATATTCTCAGACTAACATGATACATTCTCCAACTAACATCCAAACCACAAAATTAAAAATACAGCTTATAGCACTTTTCTACTTCCTTGATTGCAAATAAGTCTTGGTAATTTCCACTTCTGATATACATACAAGATGGAATTTTGCTTGTTATCACTAAATGATTTAATCTATGGTAGGCAGATGAATGAATCCATTGGTAATTTCATCCTCAATGTTACTTTGCAAGTAGTCTTGACAGGAACTATAGGGTCCTCTTGGAGGGTGAGTTTCTGATAACTATTTCTTCTGTGGAGGTTGTATTCACTCAACTGTACTTCCAAACGCAATCACAGTAGATGATCTTTGGTTTGGATTGCATATTCTTCTCAATTCTGTATAATTCATCATTGATGGTGTACGGCTCCTTCCACCATCTGCTTACTCTTGATATTTTTTTAAGCTAAAATATATTTCCATTAGATATTTACCTCCTCTCATAAAACAACTTTTGTTGATTTGTACAGCTCTCAATGTGTACATAATTTTTGCCCACCACTAGCTTTAATACTTCCACTAATTTCTACATGGTATAGCTGCAACGTAGAATGCAAATAAGCATGTAACCACCCTCTTACTGCAGTTGAATCTATTCATGCAGTAGAACTCATGTTTATTTTGAGATTAGGTACGGAGAAAAAAAAGATTAGAAGTAGACAGGTGGGAAGTGTGAGAAAAAGTGTGCAAATACCAGAAATATATTTTTGGTTTATGAAACTATTAACTTCTGATATAAAAACTTAAATACACTCACAAAACAGCTAGAATCCCACATTAACCTAGAGGAAGGACTGCTGTTGGAGTAACCCAGATGAGTCACACCCAGAAAGCATCTAAAGAAAGACTCAAAGAGTGTGACATCTGAATGAAGAGGAAACATACACATTGGAGATTACACCACATCAGAACCATGTACACTACTGCATATAAAACATTAAATAAATGTGAAAATAAGAGCACACCAGTATATAGATCATAAAAAAATGTAACTATGAAACAAACTAAGCATATGGCACATCTCATGTTTGTGCAGCTGCCTAGAACAAAGATACCATGAGGTAAACATATGACATCTGAAAAGGAATAGGGTGGTTAATTGTGGGAGCCAACATATGACATTTGAAAAGGAATAGGGTGGTTAATTGTGGGAGCCAACATATGACATCTGAAAAGGAATAGGGTGGTTAATTGTGGGAGCCAACATATGACATCTGAAAAGGAATAGGGTGGTTAATTGTGGGAGCCAACATATGACATCTGAAAAGGAATAGGGTGGTTAATTGTGGAACCAACATATGACATCTGAAAAGGAATAAAGTGGTTAATTGTGGAGCCAACATATGACATCTGAAAAGGAATAGGGTGGTTAATTGTGGAGCCAACATATGACATCTGAAAAGGAATAGGGTGGTTAATTGTGGGAGCCAACATATGACATCTGAAAAGGAATAGGGTGGTTAATTGTGGAACCAACATATGACATCTGAAAAGGAATAGGGTGGTTAATTGTGGAACCAACATATGACATCTGAAAAGGAATAGGGTGGTTAATTGTGGGAGCCAACATATGACATCTGAAAAGGAATAGGGTGGTTAATTGTGGGAGCCAACATATGACATCTGAAAAGGAATAGGGTGGTTAATTGTGGGAGCCAACATATGACATCTGAAAAGGAATAGGGTGGTTAATTGTGGAGCCAACATATGACATCTGAAAAGGAATAGGGTGGTTAATTGTGGAGCCAACATATGACATCTGAAAAGGAATAGGGTGGTTAATTGTGGGAGCCAACATATGACATCTGAAAAGGAATAGGGTGGTTAATTGTGGTTTCAACATATGACATCTGAAAAGGAATAGGGTGGTTAATTGTGGAACCAACATATGACATCTGAAAAGGAATAGGGTGGTTAATTGTGGAACCAACATATGACATCTGAAAAGGAATAGGGTGGTTAATTGTGGAGCCAACATATGACATCTGAAAAGGAATAGGGTGGTTAATTGTGGAGCCAACATATGACATCTGAAAAGGAATAGGGTGGTTAATTGTGGAGCCAACATATGACATCTGAAAAGGAATAGGGTGGTTAATTGTGGAGCCAACATATGACATCTGAAAAGGAATAGGGTGGTTAATTGTGGGAGCCAACATATGACATCTGAAAAGGAATAGGGTGGTTAATTGTGGGAGCCAACATATGACATCTGAAAAGGAATAGGGTGGTTAATTGTGGGAGCCAACATATGACATCTGAAAAGGAATAGGGTGGTTAATTGTGGGAGCCAACATATGACATCTGAAAAGGAATAGGGTGGTTAATTGTGGGAGCCAACATATGACATCTGAAAAGGAATAGGGTGGTTAATTGTGGGAGCCAAGCTTATCTTTTGCCTGCATTAAAGAGCCTCATTTTCTTTTTCAAAAATTGCTATTTAAAAAGTTTCCTAGTATGAAAACCACTTTAAAATGGAAACACTAAAAGAGACAGCACTAAACAGGAGTTACCAAGTATTTATATCTATTATGGAATCTGTATGTTGGTCATGTGCCAGCAAAGCACCATTTCATATTATGCATCTGGATAAAGTAATTGGGCAAGCTTTTCAAAAGTTACGTTAAGACCTGTTATTTTCTCTGTACCCTATTTTAGAATTTTGCTTTGGATACTTCTTTTTGATGCAATTCTTCAAGCTTGTTGGATAAGGTAGATATCAAAGCTTAATAGTTGTGGTTTTTGGCTGGAAGGCTACTTAATGTTGTTAAAGCTAGCTCTTTCCATCTGACAGATGGGTCTCTTTTTGTTCATTACTCCAACTGTTTACTTTGGAAATGATTTCAAACTGAGCTTGTTATGACTCCAATGGTAATTTATCCTCATCTTTTGTCAGTTTCTCTAGTAGCCAATATTGAACTGGCTTGCTAAATTCTGGAACATCTGGGAGTGTCATGTCTAGAGTAAGTCCAGAAAAATCCTCCAGCATCAGATGGTATAGTACTAGTAATAATAAGGGTAGCATAAATATATTATCTTAGTCCAAATTTATAGTTGATAGTTGATGGTAATCTAGGCTGAAATGAGTGAATACAGAAAGAGGTGTAGCTAGCTTAACCTTTGTATTTAACTGTTCATTTTTAAGCTGTATTATTCTTATTTTCTATCCAACTGATGTCTTTCTCCCTCCATCACAACCTCTCTTTACCTTGTTGATGTGTTTCTGTATATCTTCAAACTTCTTAGCAATAGTTTTGTCATTATTTTTTAGTTACACCTTAAATAGCATGTCTCTCTCCTGTAGGTCTCCCTCATAAATTTCTACCACTTGCCAATTGATTTTTTCTTAATTTCCTGTAAAAAACAAAAAGTCTTCTTAACTTTGTTTTCTTTTAATTTTCTGTCCCATTCTTTCTGGTCTTTTTTTTTAGTTTTCTGTCTTTTCCTCGTAAAGCTTGTCTTAATAATTTCATCATCTCAAATAAAGCTTCATTTTTAATCCTTGATTTGATGTTCCCACCTTTACATTTGAATTTATATTTTCACCAAAATAATCCCACTTCTGGCACAAATATTGTAATATTGTTTTTACATTGGCACTTTCTTTTAAATTATTTGGTGAAAATTATTCAACGTCCAGCTCATGTGACAACAACAAATTAGTTTAATTTTCTCTTGTGTAACATTTCTTAATTTACTTATACACTTTGTAACTTGTTGTAGGCTTATGTTTACAGTTATGCTATCTGCACTACACTACAAAAAACACCTGATTGACTCGCCTGTATTTATAGCCTAATCATTATTTTAAATATTTCACAAAGCCTCTCAAACATTAATACTCCTGAACATTTTAGGACTTACAGATCATTATGTGACATACCTCTTGTATGCTCTAGCTAACATCTAAATTACAACATAAAAAACATAGCTAATAAAATTATTTCTAAATCTGAAAAATAACATTTGATTACCTTTTAAACATGCATGATAAGAGAAAATAACTGTTGATTTTCACTAATCACATTTATTCATCCTTCCAATTTTTGGACTAATTCCGATATATTGGAACTATGGTACTTTTGTTTTTAAAAATTGTTTTATATCTTAAGGTCAGTTAGTAGCATTCATACATGTTTGCTCAACAGCTACTGTAAGCCTACTAGAGTTGCTGTTTTATTTGCTAAGCTTTGTATACATATCACCATTCATTTTATGTTTGAGGACTGATTGTTTTTGAATTTTGCACAAAGCTACATGAGGGCTAGTTGCACTAGCCTTCCTTAATTTAGCAGTGTAAAACTAAAGGGAAGGCAACTAGTCATCACCACCCACTGCAAATTCTTGGACTACTCTTTTACCAACAAATAATGGGATTGACTGTTACATAATGGCCCCATGACTGAAACTGTGAGCATGTCTGGTGGGTTGGGGATTCAAACCTGCAACCCTCAGATTACAACTCGAGCACCCTAACCACCTAGCCATGTCGGGGCAGCTTGGAGATAAATCACATTAATGCTAATAAGAATGAAATGTTCAGTCTACTACATTTTGCTTGCAAGGAAATACATTTTACATGAAGCAAATAAAATGCTTTTGTAGTATATATCATTTAGTTCATAATAATAGAGAATTTAAATGTTTCTACATGAAAAGAAATGATTAAAACCCAACTTTTAATAAACTACTGATGTGCGAGTTCAGATTCATTACACATGTTGAACACACAATATTGCTTTACAACACCATATACTTAAACCATAGATTCTTACAAGTCACAATAAAGATGTATACATGAACCATTTCTGTTACAACATGAACTAACAAGAGACTACTTTAATGTACCTTCTGGCAGCAGAAGCAAAACAAATAGGAATTTCAGCATCACATCCTGCCTTGTCACATTTCCTGTGATGTTTATATAGAGAAGCAGTTGAATTTTCATCATCAAAACTTTTCCTCTTAATTTGTCGGGATGAAGACCTCTGAGCTACCATAATTTCTCTCTTCCTTTTTCCTGCAACTTTTTTAGATGTAGAAATCAAAGACAGGTTTTCCTCAGATGACTTACTCATTGATTGGCTGGTCCCAACTGTAACTGAATTCAAACGTGCAGAGCTCTCAGAATGTGAAACTGATCCATTATTTTTTCCTAATTCCTCACTAGATGTTGTATGGGGACTTTTAATTTCACATTTTTCTGAAAGTTGATTGTTGGTCAAAGATTCTTTTTTTGCTACAGAAAATGACATTTCTCCATTGCTAGTAACATCTGATATCTGTGGAGTAATATTCTTTCCATCTCCACTACAACTTATGTGATTTTTAACTGCTGGTGTTGTTTCTTTATTTTCTAAGTTTCCTTGAACTTTCTGTCTTGGATTTTGGGGGTTTGACTGTGGAACTTTGTTCATCATTTATGCATGCACAGGGCTGTCAAAAAATGAAAATACAGATTAATTAACATTTAAGTACACAGGTTTCTTTCTTCAAAGACATAATATTGTAATGATTAGAAATAGGTGAAAAGCAATGTGTTATTAATGAGGCTTGAACCCAGAATTACATTCTCATATTAGTGGTTTGGAAATGTTGCTTTTATGAACTGAGTTACCAAGTCACAAGCAGTTGACTCTCTCTCCTTACTGTTGCAAAACATCATACATGCATTTGTTTTACTGCATACTATTTAAATATAAAAATGTTTGAAGGCTCATGGGACAAACCATACTTGGAAAGTACAAGTTAAAAAATAATGTTATAATAAGTGACAATAAAAGCATTCTATGTTTACATTTCCTTAGGTGTTTGACAAATAAATGACATCTAAAATTTAAAAACTTTTAGTTGGTTCTAAATTAAACTGAGAAGAATAGTTACCTTTAAAATGTAACTAGCAATACACTATTAGACAAGAAGCACAAGAACAAATTCTGAGCCCTTAACATCTAGCTACAATGTTAAGTACATTTACGTCCTACTAATTCTGCAGGAAAATTGAAAGTATCTATTTGTATGAGTGGCAGCTTTGTTCTAAGCCACATATGTCAGAGTAAAATCAATTATGGTTGTGTAAAATCATTACATTTTTTCTTTGGGTCAAATACATGTAGAAGAATTAGAAGTGTAAAGCTCAAGTCACTAATCATAATAAACAACGGTTTTCAAGTACTGAATAATTTTCCAAACACTAAAAGCCATATTAGAAAAACAGGATTCAGAGAATACAGATATACTATTGATTTAAAAACAATTTATGAAGAATTCACAGCCAAACTCACACTTATGAAGCCTTGTTTTCCAAACCTCAGATAGAAGGGCAAAATAATCTGTGATGACAAGAAAACTCACTTGTAGAGAAAATTATATGTTTAAAAGTAGCTGGAATGGGTAGAGAAGGCATCTCACAAAAAGTAGTAATTAGATACTTTAAAGGAAAGATGAAAAAGTTGCAAAATGCTTAATATATTCAGAGGTCAAAATTAAGGTTTGACGGATCATTTTATCATGCACCATAAAATTAATTTATCTCTCATCTAAGTTAGAGCAAGTAAGAAAGAGCAGAAATAGCTTCTTCAAGAGCTCTCTCTACAAATTCTTGATTGGTGATGAAGACAGAGTTCTGTTATTTAATGGTGTACATATATTGATCATCAACACAGCTCAACATACAAGGTTGTCTGATGAAAAGTAAAAGTCAGAATTTTGAGAAAAACTGCAGAATTATACAGTAAAAGAAGCAATCATGAATGACCAGAATTTGTACAATGTTAAAAAATCAAATGAATGATTATTTAAAACCAAATCAATAAAAAAGTATTGAAATGTAACACCTAGTGTTTTTAAGTGGAAATCATTTACATACTAAACTCTGAAATGAGTAACTATAAATTATTACATTTTAATTATTCATTGCACTAAAAGATGCATTTTGGATTAGGAGATTATAGAAATAAGGAAATAAATACAAAATCAAGTCAACATTGTTGTTGGAAGGGGAGGAAAATACTAGATTTAATGTGTGGAATGGGATGTCGAGGGTCAAGAACCAAGAAAAATCAAACATAAGTTATTATTTCAAATATCTTTTTATAACTGGCTGTTGATGGTGAAGTAGAGCAGATGACTGTATAACTAAGCATACTAAAAAACAAATTGTGGAATAGTGCATAGGAAAACAAGAATGAAAATATGCTATCAACTTCAGGGTGCTATAAAGAGATATATAGTTTGGTGGCAAGAACTAAAGAAAATACACATATTGGAGTTTGACAGGTCTGAATAATTCTTAACCAGGCAGAAAGAGCTACTTCTGAGCTTTAAGCATGGAAATTGTGATTTTTCTGTGTGTTAGATGTTTGCTGTAAATTAAGGTTTTAAAATGAAGAAACTGAAGTTATTTCAAATATTTACAATAAAATGTAAAAACAGTCAAGAATAATGCTAATCTTTGAAGGGAGATTTACTATGTAAGTGTGTAACACCATTATTTAGTACAATACTGTTTTCCACTGTAGGGGGAAGAGAGGTTGATTCCCAGGATGACCAATTTCTTTGTAAATGTGAAGGATTTTTCATTAAGTTTTATTTTTGCTAATGGTAAAGCTGTTAAAAAAAAAGTGAGAAACTTCTTGAAAGTAACACAATAGATCCTGACACGACATAAAACTCATAAAAAAAAAAAACACACACACACAAAAGAACTGGCAAACTGCCAGTTGGGCATTTTATACCATTTATAAAACTATAAAAATCCTCAGTCATTGGAAGGTTGCCAATAAAATTAGTTTTTTTTAAATTAAAAAGGGATATTTAGAAAACTATAAGTCTACTATATCTAATTTTTGTTGGCAAGGATTTGAAACCTGTTATTCAAAAAGCACATAAAAGCTTTGCATTTGATTGATAACCATGAATAAAAGTTTGGAAACAGTTATCTTCCCTTTGATCCTTCAAACATTTCTTTGAATATGGATATCCTGGTTAATGTTAAAAATAAGAAATTTCAAAACTCCTTTGATAAGAGTGTCATAAAAGGTCAATTAACTGTTCTCTGTGGGTTTTTTTTCCAACACTTCAGTGACTTGAATCACTAAGTCACTTCTTGAAGAGTAATATTTTATAAATTTTTGAAGGCAATAAAATACTAGAAAAAATCTGCTTATTTTTTTATTACTTTTTAAGCACAAAACAACACAATGGGCAATCTGTGCTGTGTCAGTCATGGGTACTGAAACCTAATTTTTAGTATTTTAAATTTTCACACTTACCATTAAGCCATTAGAGAGCAGGAAGAGCCAATTCTGCTGAGAATGTTTCTGTTATCTAAAAGGATCTGGTAATTTTACTTAGTGCACCGTAATACAGAAGATGAATTTTAATATTAAAAAATGTAAAGTTAAACATTTGGGTCATGAAAATTTGAAAAACAATTATCTCTTATGCAAAAGGTAATTTCTGTCATAGGAAGAAAATCACATAGATGTGATTTCTGATAATATTCAAATAATTTGTGATGAGTATTTACTTCTAGCAAGGGAAAAACAAATAGAGAATTCTTGGTTCTGTTTACAGGAATTTAACTTTCAGACCAAGGTGATCACTGAAACTTGGAATAAAGCTCTGTTGAAGCTTCATCTAGAATTAATTGTGAGGACTTCATCTTCTTGTAAAAGGAAGTCTATCATCATGTAAAAATGGGCAAGTAAAATTATACGTGGTTCAAATAATTTGAATTATAAGAAACTTATCAGAGATGGTTAACATTAAAAGACCAGCCTATGCAAAGCATATGCTGCTTACTGACTGATAAATAAAATTTAAAATCAATTTCTAGGAATGTGTCAATTGCACCAGCCCACTGGACAATTGGATGGTGTTCCAGTGGGTCAACCTGTCCTTCAAAATTAGTTTCAGAATACAGAAGAATTAAAAGTACTGATTGAACAATTAAAATTTAAAAACAATATTTAGAAATGTACCAAATACACCAGCATACTGGATACTTGCCCAGTGCTCCAATCTACCCTTATGGGTTAGTTTTGGAACATAGAAGAACTAGAAACAAGTTGATTCAAGTGTTCAAACAAGTAAAGATTTGGAGATATTTCCTCTGAATAGACTATATGCATTATGAAACAGACAAATTTAAGAAAACTTAAATATTAGGGTTACATATTTAAGTTTTGTAAACCAAGATGTATACTTCCTATCAAGCAAAATAATTTTTAGTTAGTATTACACAATTACATGTTATTATATGCATTTAGCTTGAAATATTTTAAGATCTTGTTGAACTAGGTGTTAATGTAATTTGGATTTATTACATAGTATGGAGAGTGAAGGCTAATCTCAATGGACTTCTTTTTCTCTCTCTCTTAGATTTAAGTCATTTTTATTTCTTTGTGCTTTGTATTAAATTAGTAAATACATTAACATATTTCCTGTAAACTGAAATATTTTCATATTTAATACAAACTAAAATATAAAAAGCAGAAAATTGCTTATCAATATCTGCAAGTATCAGAAACATATAGCCACACAAAATGCCTAAAAGAATACCTAGGCTTAAGATTAGTTTGCTACATTATAACATTAATATTATGGGGGATTTACTGAAATAAATTCATTATATTTAAATAAAGAGTTTCTAGTGTTACAAGCAAAACTTACTAAAGTTAATCCAGCTACACAACAGGCTTGGGTCAGTTAAAGAACTTTCTGTCAGTCTCACATCAACTTACTATCACTAATTAGTAATGGCTTGCATCCATACTTTTATAACTTGGCAATAATGTAAATGCAGTACTTTTATCCTAAGTCAACAATCAAGTACAATCTTAATTCTAACATGGAGACAAAATAAGTTACACTATGCCCATGTGTCAAGATATTTGACGAGTTTTTTCATAACACAGCTTAAAACATGTACCTGCTTATTGTATTTATTTTATGACAACAATATAAAAATTAATAAATAATGCTATAAATAACACAACGTAATTATTATTAATAACGTAAATAAAGCTTGATGTGAAATACTTTTCCTATTTAATTTTAACCAATATCATGCACAACGACAGTGTATTGAGTTTAACATTTTAATGAAGTTAGAAAATTTACCACTAACATGAAACAAAAATGTTTTTAACATGTCGCAAATAACCAACGCACCAGAGAAAAGAAAAACTTCTTGAAATGTTTACTTCTCCAATTAACAGATGGCGTTACAACTTGTCTGTGTCAACATTAATTCTGGCATTACATTAAGGGGCAAAAAAATGGGAATAATAAACTAATTTACAGCTCAACTACAAGTATATATCAAACAGATACTGTAATTATCAATTAGCTTCCTACTTAATGTTTTTAATTAAATGTTAAAGTACTATTAATGTATAAGATTATGATTTCTTTCTCAAATTCTTACCTAATAACATTCTTCCACATTATCACGATGTGTCTTTGTATTTATATCTTAAGCGCCCTCTTTAAAATTCAATACTAAAAGATAATATCTATTTTTAGTTGATTATAATTCAGTATAGAGAATCTATATTTATATAGGTTTTGAGCATTAATGCTACTAGCTTGTTCCGAATACTAAAGTAGAAAACTTTTTAAATAATGATTCAATTTGTCACGTGTTATTCAGTTATGCCTGAACAATATAGATTCACTATGGTGAGCGAAAAACTTCGTGAATGTGATATACAGTTTATCACTGTAACAGGTCTAGTTTTATTTATTCAGTTTGCTCTCGACGGCGTTAGTAATGCGGGTGGAATTCTCCAAAATTAGTATAACTCATTCTTAAATTTATTTATTGGAGTGGATAAATTCTTAGAGAATCACGTATGGAAATAAAATTTGTTTGTTGTTTAATATATACCTGCACGCCCCCTCATGGTACAGCAGTATTTCTGCGGACTTACAACGCCAGAAACCGGTGTAGTTTTCACAGACAAACAGATCTACGCAAGGTAGTATCTTAATTGTATCCGCACAGGAATAAAAACTTACATTTCAGCAATGTAAGTCCTCAAACTGATTGCTGAGCTACCAGGAATGGAAATTTTTGTATAAGATTTTCTCTGTGAAAAATAAAAGCAGCATTAAGCTATTTTAAAGAATGTTTTTGTAATTTTAGTAATTAAAACATTTTGTAAAACGTTGCATACTATCTGTAACGTGACGTAAAAATCTTAAAAGACAACGTGTTGTTTTTGAAGTTAAACACAAAGCTACACAGTGGGATATCATTGCTCTACCCACCACGAACACTGAAACCTGGTTTTTATCATTGCCAGTCCAGAAACACTTTCAGATAAGGGGGATAATTATAAAGAGACCATATTAAGCGTCAGTTTTAAACTGCAGAGTTTTGTTACATCTTTTTCTTTCGTATATTGCTTGTAAACGTTTTAGAAGAAAAATTGGATCAGTTATTAATAATATTAAAATGTAATTTTGATTATTTTGTAAAATAGTACGTGGTAATAATAGGTTAATTTTGTTTAATAATATAATTTATGTTGCGTCCCTTACGCTGCTACTAAATGGGTTTCGATACCCCACCAGTTTTGTGCTTAATAACAAACAACAACGAGTTATGTTACTTACTAGTTGTTTTTTTTTCATATCTAAGAATAATCGATTTTTTTTTTCAATCTGAATGCCACTTAATGGGTAAAAAGACCCCCTCCCAAAGTTCAGACAATAGACATCCCTAATTAGAATTGCTGACCACAGAGAGAAAATGAAGTTAGCAACAACCATTACACACACCACGGTGGTTGCTCTTAATCTAATGTACTTTTATAGGTCAACCGAAAGTTTGCAGATTTATAGTGTTTTATTAAAACTTTTATTTTGAGTCGTGAGAGCGCAAGTAGCCCATTGGGCAACCTTATTTCAAAAAACAAACAAACAAATTCTAACCAACTTATGAAACTGACTGTCCTGACAGATAGTCGTAGATAATTTACAATTAGACCTTAATCACTAAGAGGCAGTAGAATATATTATTTTGTAACCCTTAATGCTTTCAGAACAAGCATTTGATATGCAGTCTGACAGAAGTTTCCGCTAAAGGTGCAACAAAAATCTTGTTTTGATTATGTTTATGTGCTTCATTACAAATAGATATTACAAATATAAGCCGTCCAGAAAATATTTAGATGTCTTGGACAACTAAAACACAATAATGAATGAGATGAAGAAAACATTCTTCACAGAAAAAGCGGCCTATTCACCCGTGAGTTTAAAACATTTAATTTAGAGCGAAAGAAGAGCTTTTCAGCTATACATATGCAGGAGGCTTAATAACAAAGAATACTGCAAAACGTAAAATATTGTGGTGAAAATATATTGTTATCATCACACTCACTGAATAAATTCCACTGAAAGCTTTCCAACAACACACTGTAATTTGTGAAACAACTACTTTCCAAGAAAATGTGCCTTTTACCATTTTTCACGAAACTGATCAAAGTGTAGAAATTCTATCATACAAACTACCCAATAGTCTAGAAATCACTAAAAATAGCGAGGACACTTTAGTTTGCTTAGACGATGGAAGCACAATTATTGGAACTTTGACTTGATAAATGTAAGATGGTTAAAAGTATACCATTTATGATGTTACGAATCACTGGATCAAAAGATACTTATATCGGCATATTTATGTGAGGATATATATTAATATAGACAGACGAGTTTTCCTAATTAGACCGAACTAAATGAACGGCAAAATTCTTTCCAACTGCTGGCTTGAGCTCATTCTAAACACTTTCTAACATAATAGAAGTATGGAGGTCATTGCTTCATAAAGTTAACTGTAAAAATGAATTGGTGTTTATCACCTCAGGGTTCAGTTTGAGAACACTAAGAATGAACACACTATATTATGTGGCTGGCTGTCTATTTACAAATATCTGCACTGCAATGAGGATAAATCTATTTAAAAGTGAAGAATGTGTCGATTAGCTAGGGCTACTTAATGAAATATACTTTTCTTAAATCAACCAAGCAGTGTTCTGAAGAATTTGAACAGCTAAAACGTCCACTACCGCTTGGCTCGAGCCAATCTCAATGGTTGGAAATAGGCTTCTGTTCTCATCATCTCTACTAAGTCATAGTTGTGGAATTTGTCTCATTATAACTGGCAAGTGAAGAGCGATGAAAAGAAGAAAATAGATCTTATGGATAGGTCCGAATAGGTAATCAGATCAAACTTCAGCCTTTAAACAATCATTAGACACTGGTAATATTCATCAAATAAATAAAAGCTGTATAAAATAGATTTAACAGTATTGGTGGTTTATAGTGATTAGGTAGTCTAAACTAGTAAAAGCAAGATGGCTTCTCACATAAGGTCTAGTGACTCACTTCTGGCAATTGAAACAACTATTTTTTGTTCCTCTTATTCTGCCATCGTCTTTCCTGGGCAAGTCTTTCGTAATTGTGTTCCATTTTGTGTATTAGGATGTGTGCCTAAAATTTCACGAGAGCAGACAATTCTGATATTTAATTTCACCTTCTTTCCAATTTGTTGTTGTCTCAGATTGGTTCAGATGATTTTCAAAAATGCTATTTAAGATCAGTGAGTTACTTCATCCACACATAAAAACAAAACATTCGCATTGAATTCATCTGGAGATGCTGGCCCAGCATGGCCAGGTGGTTAAGGCACTCGACTCGTAATTCGAGAGTCGCGGGTTCGAATCCCGATCACACCAACTATGCTCGTCCTTTCAGCCGTGGGGGCGTTATAATGTGACGGTCAATCCCACTATTCGTTGGTAAAAGAGTAGCCCAAGAGTTAGCGGTGGATGGTGATGACTAGCTGCATTCCCTCTGGTCTTACACTCCTAAAGTAAGGATGGCTAGTGCAGATAGCAACGGTGTAGCTTTGCACGAAATTCAAAAACAAACAATCATCTGGAGATATCTAATTTAATTTTTGAAAATTCCCAGGAACTTATTATGTCCCAAATGGAATCACATGAAATCTACAGAGTATTATACTTGTCCTAAAAATACATCTTGGATCAGTTCTTCTAATTTTTTTTTTTCCAAGCAAATAGTATTTGTAACGGCTATTAAGTTTTAATATACAGAACTGCTAGATGCATAAATCTTTCTGGGATGTAATTACGCAATAAAACTTGTAATACAGCTTTCGTTATGGCAAAGTCGAAAATGATCCTCGATGATCAATAGAAAATTTGAATTTTTAAGAATATTTTAATTTGATATGCCAAAAGTAGAGCTAAGTGCCAAATTAATTATTCAGAAGTTGAGAATGGGGCAGGGAGCATAATTTGGTCTAAGAATAAACAACAACAAGAACAATGAAAAATAAAATTTGAAAAATCTGACAGCATTAGCCCCAATATGAGAAACTAAGGTCACAGATATTTAACTCTATTAAAATATATGAAGGCAGAAAATACACACAAACTGAGAAATGCATGTTAGATTAAATATTTACGTATGCAATTTGTATAATGAGACATTCTATGGATATCATGAACGACTTGTTATAAGAGTAAATAATTTTATCAGACATCTGTAGAAAAATGTGTAATAAGTATTTTACCTATCATAACAAAATCTTACAAAAAAATATAAATGACAAAATGTAACATCAAATTATTGTAAATAGCATATGTAACATTGTATCAGTTTATATTAAACACTCAGAAAATCTTATTGAGCTGTCTTGTAACAAGACTTTAAAAACAAAATTTGGCAGTATAGAACTAACAAAGTTTTGGATATCATTAAAAGATGAGTATCCGATGCTAACTGCTAAAGCTAAGCGAATCCTAATTCCATTTGCGACGTCATATTTCTGCGTAGCTGGGTTTTCCGGTGCTGCTGTGATAAAAAGTAAGTACAGCGCGAAAATCAATGTGGAACAGGAAAGGAGGGTAGCAGTATCCAATATGATTCCAATGTTTGAGAAGCTGTGCAGTGCCCAACATCCCATTTTTAATTGTGATCACTTAAAAATGAAATACATGTACAAATATTATTTTTACATTCAATGTTCGTGTATTATTCTTTCAAACTGCTACTAAGTTCTTTGGACCAACTACTTAATAAAAGGAACTGTTAGGTTTTTCTTTTTGCCTAGGGGCGTCCTGAAAAAATTTCTGAGGCACTAAGAACGTCATGAGCCGAGAAAGTTTGGGATAAGCTGCCATACACTGAAAACCCCCACAAGGCGATGTGGCAAGATGTCGATGAGATTATTGATGTGATCCACCGTGACGTCATTCCAACGTGTTACTAGAAGGCGCTGTAATTTAACTACAGTAGCTGGTTGAGGGTCGTAGTTAGCAATTTTCTGGCTCAGTTTTGCCTAACAGTTTTCAGTGTATGTGATCCTGTGTGCTAACTTCTCAATGATATTACTATCTGGAGTGTTCTCCTGGTCGAGATAATCTTGTACAATACGAGCACTGTAAACAGTGATTGTCATCGTTAAATACAAAGTTATTACCAAACCTTGCCCTAGCATACTGCAGGAATATCGTATACAGGTGATGGCTTTAGGAGGCGGCACTGTCATTTCCATGAAGGATATGAAGACCAGTTTTTTTACCGTAATGACCAGCTGCCCAAACATTTAGTGCACCACCTCTTCCATATTTCGTGTAGAAATGACAGTCTTCCTTTATCTGCTCTTCAGACAAATGACAAACGTGAATCCCACCATCAGCTTTAACAAGCCGGAAAGAGAATTCATCTGAAAAGATAACATGTTGTCATGTTCTCTAACTTGGCATGGTGTCTTGTCCAAGTAATACAGTTAAAGTGCCAATTTCTGGTTAGTATTGGTTTGCAGATAATCCTTCTTACAAAATAGCCTTGTCTGGTTACTCTTATGTTCACTGTTCTTCTGGATATACTGAAATGAACGTGTTTATGTATTCCTGTTGTAAGGTATTACGAGATTTCTTTTTACTTTAACATGTTAACCTGATCGTAACATAGTAATCTCGAACAGCAGTGTTTTTACGTCTATCATTAGATTTTCCTGTAGTGCGATTACGTTTCAGGAATATAGATATAGTTATTGAGTGTACTCTACTCTTTTAGTAGTGTCTGTTTGTTTCATCCCATTTCTGGATAGTCGAACAGTTTCACGCTCTATAGCTTCTGGCACATGACTCTACACTGAGTTCAAAGAAACTGTCTGAACAAAACGTTAATCTGTTTTGAAATATATTATATCAAAAACACACCAATTTATGTAAAACAGGTGTGAATGCTTAAAACAACTTATACAGACCAGAATAGCAACTCGTAAATTGTATTATCATATTTGGGCATTTAGTCAATAAGTATTCGATGCTTATAGACAATATAGAACAGTATGGAACCTTTTTGGCCACGACTGTTGGTTAATTTAAACACTGTACTATTTTTATGAAGGTAAAAACAACTTAAAAGGCAATAAAACAAGAACAATTGAATCGCAAATAACTCTGAGTTTTATTTACAAATAATTTTAGTATCCAGAAGCAAGTAATATACAAGGTGTCTTTAAATAGATGGAAGTTTTTTTAAGAAAAAAATTAAAGACAGGGAAACATTAAAGTACAATTAGCAGGATATTTCATATCCTATGATTTTAAGAAGACAAGTTCACCTGTCGCTTTAATATTTAGAGATTTGAAATCATGAACAGAGAGTACGTTTCAAAATATTTTTGAAAAAGTATATTGATTCGTCACATTATATATTAAAAACCAATAACATGGCGTAATCATGCATAAGATCTGCTATTAGTTGTTTTTTTTAACTTTATGTAATTTTGTACCTCTCGTTCTTTTTGAACAAGATAACTTGACTGGTCTACACCTGAAGTGGTGTAAATAATAAACTTACAGAGATAACTTTAAACTTAGTTTTTGAAGAAAGATATCTCAGATTAGTTAATTAAAAGGAAGGAAACTACCCATGAAAAATACTATGGATAAACTCATTCAAGAGTTTGAAAGAGTAAAAGAGAACTTTAAATAAGAGTGATGCATGTTATATTAATCCTCTTACTTCATTGAATGTTTGGTCAAATTTCGCGAAAAGCTGCTCGAAGACTATCAGCGTTAGACGTAATAGATCTTGAATTGATAAATTAGAGTGAAGGCAACTCTTAAAGTATTCTTGTCAAATCGAATTGCCGGTTTTGATCACCATTCTATTGACGCACACATGTCCACGTTCTCAAAGAACAAATATATTTTTTCTTCCTTTTTGTATGGTGATATGAAACGAACAACAGAATTTTAAATCTACTTTCAGACGCTTTAACCATTGGGCCTGACTCCGCCCTACTTCGTGAACTATTCAACAATGTCACAGATCAGACACATAGTAACTAAAACATCATACAACTGTGACTTCAGATCGGATATCAAGAAAAAGTCTTAATATTTATATTAGGCCTGGACAAGCCATATTTAAATAATGTAGTCAGTTAAAGTCATTAGTGTTATTTTACTATTTATCCACTATTTTAAAAAACGTCTTTTATGACTTATCATACAAAAAACAGAAAGAACACGCTTCACTAACCATACTACACCAAAATGTCAAGAGTTTAAAACTTATTAGAGACCAAACACTTTTCTATATTAATTGTATTGGGTTGAGGAATAATTCGTGAGCGTTTTTTCAAGTTAAAAAAATATATTCATAAATGAAACGCTTTCGCAAAATATTTCATGTCATTTGGTAGATAATTTTTTGCTCTAATAGATGGTGTGTTTGATTTTCATATGTCTTTAATTTTTTGCTTTCATTTTCAGCTCATTAAATGGAATGTCAAGTGGACAAAATCGAGCATTTTCGACACCATCTGCTTTTCGCATTTAATTTCTTGCAATTTTGTTTAAAACAATGCATACTATATACCTAGGTATTACATGAAATAAAGCATCATAATAAATGTTTTGGGTGTAATGTGCTCATGCATTGAAGTATTGTATAGTCTTGCATGTAATGCTTGAATGAAATTATTTAAAAACGCTTACGAATTATTCCTCAACCTAATACTTGGCCCTTTTCCTTAGCAACTCGCTTAGAATTAATATTTGACTATGTGGTTTATCAAAATCTAACTTAAATGAAAATTAGTTTTTCACGTTGTTGGTTTTACATTCTTTAATTGACAAATTATAATGGAAGTTTGCTTTTTTTACGTACTTAAATAACAGCCACGGAATCCGCGCAAAGTTCTAAGCCTAGCATGTGTTTCAACACTAGATGGTTAGTTAGACAGGTTTTTTCTCTCTCAGTGTGAGCTGGGAAAGGAAAACATTCTGTGAAGGTACAGTAACGTGTATGTTACGTGACAAACGATAAGCTTGCCTTGAGAACATAGATAATTTTATTCACAGTAATTAAAATCAGAGTTTCTGAGTTCCTGCGTTTCGCTGTGATTCAGAGTTTTGGTTGTTATTACGACATACGAATAGATTTAGTTGCAGAAAGCTATGGATTGGCTATTCACTAAGGTGCAAAGTCCAAATAAAGAAACGTCTCAACAACCAAACGGTTTTCTTAGTATATTATTATTTCCAGTAGGCTTTTCTAAGAAAACTTTTTATTTTAGTACTCTCTTTGCTACTAGACCTCACTTTACTTTTAAACATGTTGATATCTGAAGCTTTAATTTGACATGTGAAGAAACACTGGAATTTTTCAACTTGTATTCCATCTTATGCGCATGTCATCTAAACGGTCAAGTCAGATACCCCAATAATTCAGACATAACCTGTTCATGATTTAGAACAACTGAATAGAATGAAAGCAACCAATCAGTACACTTAAGATATTTGAATGTGCCCACCATTATGTTTGTTTGTTTTTTAAATTTGCACAAAGCTACAAGAGGGCTATCTGCGCTAGTCGGTCCTATTAAGTAGTGTACAAATAGAGGGAAGACAGCTAGTAATCATCACTTACCTAGAACTTTTGGGCTATTCTTTTACCAACGATAGTAGAACTGACCGTCACATTATAACGCCTCCACGGCTGAAAGAACGAGCATGTTTGGTGTGGCGGGGATTCAAACCTGGGACTTTCAGATCGCGAGTCGACCGCCCTAACTCCCTGGCCATGCTGGGCTTCCCTCCATTATGTTTCGAACTCTCAGACTTTTCTATTCTCAACCTGTAATGCTAATAATAAGCCACGCACGGCCCCCTCTGCAAAGATGGTTGGCATATTTACAGCACTATCTGTATTTATATCCTAAAATATACCAGCTATCTGATAATATAAGTAAAATATTTGCATTCTCAAACAATAAACGTTCATAGTTATTACTGGCATATAGAGTAAAAAGTTACCAACAATGATATATTTGTTATTTCATGTAGATTCTTATTTTAAAATGATAACTGTAAGAATTAATCTAATAATTTGAAAATATATATATATAATAGTACTTTGAAGTTATAGACTATAATAAAATGATGCATGAGACCAACTAGAAATGAAAATTCGCATGATTTAACCTTGGTATTATTGTGTTTAAGTTGCAGTGCTCGAAATATATAACAGAATACAGTTTACTATGTGAAATGCACCGACTAAGTGTTGAGGTGTAATAAATCTTAGTTTAAGTACTGAACTTGGCCTACAGTCCTGGTACTTTTGGAGGAAAAGGAATTCATATTGCTGGGAACAGGAACTTACATAAACAGATATTCATCATTATTCAATGAACAATCTTAGTGTATTAGTTAAGCATTTGTTACTACAGATGAAAGTTGTAATATCTAAAAAAACACAAACACACACAAAAAACTCTTTATCTTGGGAATAAAGGCTGAAAAATAAACAATCGTGATAAATTTTGGGCAATATAACTAACCGATAGAAAGTCATCAAAGAAGTTGTTTGTTTTTAAACTCAAAACTGTACCATGGGTAATATACCCCTTTTCCATAGCAGGCAATCATACCCCAAATTTTTGCTCTTGTAAGTCTTTACCTTTATCGTTGAAGTTTGCTTTGTTGGTTTGTTTGTAATTAAGCACAAAGCTACACATAGGATTATCTGTGCTCTGCCCGCGAAACCCGGTTTCTAGCATTGTAAGTCCGCAGACATACTGCTGTGCCACTGCGGGACATTCCCATTGAAAAAAAGTATATAAAATAAGTACTGTAGTTAGATCGTACTAAGAGAAACAAGGCAAAGATACCGCAAGAAAACCTGACGTCACTTTGTGAACCATTGAACTGTGCTATCAGGGATACCATTGAATAGTCTCATCAAATGTGTGTGTTTTTTTATAGCAAAGCCACATCGGGCTATGTACTGAGCTCACCGAGAGGAATCGAACCTCTGATTTTAGCGCAGTAAATCCGTAGACGTACCGCTATACTAGCGTGAGGCTCATCAAATGTAAAATATTACGAGCAAATGAAGAAAACTAGGTATTAATATTAAAACAAAACACTAGATGGCGGTAGCTAGCTAGCAAGGTTTTCGTACTTCTCTTTCAAAATTCAAAGTTATAGTATTTTTTGTATTTGAATTTCGCGCAAAGTTACTCGAGAGCTATCTGCGCTAGCCGTCCCTAATTTAACAGTGTAAGACTAGAGGAAAGGCAACTAGTCATCACCACCCACCTCCAACTCTTGGGCTACTCTTTTACCAACGAATAGTGGGATTGACAGTCACATTATAACGACCCCACGACTGAAAGGACAAGCATGTTTGGTGCGACGGGGATTCGAACCTGCAACTCTCAGATTACGAGTCAAACGCCTCAACCCACCTGGCCATGCCGGGCCCTGAGTTATACCAACACGATATAGAGAATCGTTCTGTTTATATATAAAGCACAAAAAAGTGCGTGTCTCTTTGTTTGCCCATTATATAATTATTCCTAGGTCGATGGACCTATCTCAACCAAATTTTATTGGATAATAGTATGAAAAAGGGACATGTTAATGAGGGTTTCTTATCACCTTACACCCCCGTTATTGACGCACGTTAATCACATTTACAAACTATTGTAACTATTAACTATTGTGGGCCACACAAACTTCTCATGTATCTCAAACAATGAACTAGCACTCTCTATGGCGAAATACAATGAACAAATGGCCGCCACTATTGCAATAATAGATAAACTCGGCTGAAGTTTTTACTCCAACAGCCGCCATGTAAAACGTTTTTACGGCCAACTACGATTTATCAACTAATCGTGCAAAATACTGTGTGACGGCATTAAGAGGTTACTGTTGAAAGCACACCCACTGTCAATATTTTGGCTACTACCTCTTCCTACAAAGTTATCCATATTATTGCACAGTGTTTACCATGTTTCAAGCATATATATATATTGGGTTCCTAAACTTATGCAAAACTTTTGATGAGGTATAATTAAAACTGTAATAATATGTTTAGCTATAAATAAACTGCGTGAAAGTCATGTTTTTGGGTCATTTATCGGAGCAGCAACTAACATTTGTTTTAAGTTCATGACTCGGTCAAAGGACGAGCACCTCAACTTGTAAGTAGTAAAGAATACAATGCTACTGTCATGGTAAAATAAAATAGTTTGACAAAGTGATAAGATCTGAGAGAATTTATAGCCCAGTTTGTTAGTTAAAGACGGAGTATTGAAACTGAGTGACAAGAAATAAATATGAATGTTAATAGATATATATATTGATGTACAATCATCTTGTATGTGTGTATGCTTGAGTGTACTTAATTAATAAGTGGTCATTTGTACAGTGAATGAACAAAGTGCAGGAAGCTGTATCTATACACGTTGGTCAAACAAAAGAAACTGCAATTTTACGTTTAAAAATGACCATTTTTTGCATATTACGACTAAATATGTTAAATGTAAGGAGTGTTAGTTTCAATGATTCTCGAGTTTGTAACAGGACAAGGAAAATTAAGTATTTAGTTTTCGTGTGTAACATATTATAATTTATCTCGGACGAGCCTCCAATTTATTATGTGACGTTATTATGTTATATTTATTATATTAGTAGTCTGAAACTGAGTTAAATTGTAATTTGGATTTAGAAGTTAATTAAATGTTGATACGTATCAAATTTATGACATTTGTCAAAAAATTGACATACACGGTTTTCTTTCTTAATACAGATATATTTTAGTATATAAACAATAATACAACTTATAATAATGGCTATTACAAATAATGATTTATATTGAAACGTTTTACAAACTTGCAAACAATACTGAGTCTTCTATCTGGTATAGAACTTAATATTTTATTGACGGTTCACGATGAGCAATTTAATTTCGAGTTTATATCGGTAAAGTTCACTTAACGGGTAGCTAATTAGCTCTTCATTGATTGCACGTGAGTTTTTTTACTGCCGAAGTTATAGAATGTCACTGTAGAAATAATAACGTCTGATGGTAATCCTCTGAAATTTAACAGTTTGTGATGTTTGAAATATATAAACGTTCCTGGTCATATATCTGTAGTTTCACGATTAATCACAGTTATAGCTTTCGAAGTTTAAAGTATACCAGCTGTAGCAAACCAAAAATATATATTGTCTCTCTGCGCGTCTATTTATAAACATTAAGACGAGATTCTAGAAATTTCAGTTAGCTCAACAACACGCTAGTTTTTTTCATAAAACATAAATTGTTAGTTTTTACACACTAGCATCTTCTACAGATTTAGGAAACAGACGGGAAAGTCGCAGCAGACACTTAGAAGCGTAAGGTTTTTTTGTTTGTTTTGAATTTCGCACAAAGCTACTCGAGGGCTATCTGTGCTAGTCGTCCCTAATTTAACAGTGTAAGACTAGTGGGAAGGCAGCTAGTCATCACCATCCACCCAACTCTTGGGCTACTCTTTTACCAACGAATAGTGGGATTGACCGTCACAATATAACGCCCTCACGGCTGGAAGGGCGAGCATGTTTAGCGCGATAGGGATGCGAACCTGCGACCCTCAGATTACGAGTCGCATGCCTTAACACGCTTGGCCATGCCGGGCCAAGCGTAAGGTACATGATAGTAAATCCGTTACACGTAAACAAGATGGTTATTGTATTACAAGAGATATTTTATTACATCATAGTGCTACTAACAATTATTTTAATGAGGTTTGCTATTAAAGTAGGCTTTCAACTTCACATGTAAGGCAAGTGAAAAATTACGTGTAAAGCAAGTGAAGAAAGTCATAGGGTTATTTCTAAAAGGGGTGAAGAAAAGCAGAACATTACGAACATGACAAGTGAGGTAGTTTTTTTTTACACAGCACCAACATTTCTTGTTTCATAAAATTACCTTTCTTCTTGGCTTATCTGTTTTATTAGGTTTAGGAGGGTTTAAAAGTATAAATTTTGAAAATGTAGCATTTGACTTTTTTCGAGCTTGAAACTAACTCTGAGATAATATCGTTTAAATTTTTTTTTAAATTTCGCGCAAAGCTACTCGAGGGCTATTTGCGTTAGCTCTCCCTAATTTACCAGTGTAAGACTAGAAGGAAGGCAGCTAGTCAACACCACCCACCACCAACTCTTGGGCTACTCTTTTACCAACGAATAGTGGGATTGGCTGTCACATTATAACACCCCCACGGCTGAAAGGGCGAGCATATTTGGTGCGACGGGGATTCGAACCAACGACCCTCAGATTACGAGTCGAACGCCTTAACCCACTTGGCCATGCCGGGCCGATATTGTTTAAAGTAGTGGTTCTCAACCTTTTCCTGTCTCTCCGCTGGTACAGCGGTAAGTTTACGGATTTACAACGCTAATATTAGGAGGTTCGATTCTCCTCGGTGGACACAGCAGATAGCCCGATGTGGCTTTGCTAAAAGAAACACACACACACTCAACCTTTTCCAATAATGTACCCCTAATTATTTTCAACATTATCATGTACCCTCACAGTAGCGCTACCAGTGTTTATTTGAGCTGCACTGGTGTATAGATAGCTATTATGCTGAACCGCCGCCTTGTACCGCTTGAAAGTAATTTTGTACCCCGGTTGAGAACCACTGGTTTATAGTATCACTTAGTTATTGAACTCCTACTCATCTAATTAAGAAGTGTTTATTGTACTTGAAAATCGTTTCATTACTTTTATGGGGTTTTCTAGTGTAAAATATTCTATTCGTTGTATACTATAAACTGGAAACCTAAATATTTATCCATTATCAGTCTTTGCCATGGTGAATTATACGCTATTTAGAATATCCGTTATGATGCTTGCCATATGTGGCTAATGTAGCAACAGGAAATATTCGAAATCTCACAGACTCTGAAAAAAAACAAAACTGGTCTAACAGTTTCTAAATGTATCTTATATATTGATCGTTCATCCATATCTTTTATTATTATTGTTATTGCTGGAAATAGTAGTTAGTTAATATTGTTGTAGATCTCAAATTCAGTCTTGTTTGCTTGTTGTTGAGCGCAAAGCAATACAACGGGCGTTCGGCATAGTCAGGTAGTTTAGGCGCCAGACTCGTAATCTGGGGGGGTCTTGGTCGCTTCTTCTGTGTGGGTATTTGGGTATGTTAATTTTTGAAAACCCAGGAGGGTCAGGTGCACGAGACCTCTTCCTCCATCCCTAACTTTCATATCGTCTACTCGTTGGAATGTGTTGCTGGGTAGACTTTGGGCCAGAGTATTACCCAGTATTCAGGCTCTTTTCAGGGCAATGTCCATGTATTGTTTTGATTTGCCCTTTTTTTCATTATTTAATGTTTTTTTTTCAATATTTCTATTCGTTTTCTTGTTTGTTTTTCTTCACTTTTAGGTACATATATATATAATCCTTTTTTCATATATATTTATTGGAGAAGTGAAATACTAATAATAAAATAAAAAATAAAAGAAAGAAAAAAAAAAATAAAAATAAATAAGGTAAAAAATAAAACTAGTTTTAAGCGTCCAGTGTGTGGAGGCCAGGTTGTTTTATATTTCTTCAATATATATTTATAGGAGAGAGGTACTCAGGACTATGTTCATCATGCACATAGTATCTGTCGAGATCACTCATTAAGTCATTTTTATGCTAATTCTTATTAAAATAGTTTAGTGCATTATGCAAGAATCTTTCAGATATTGTTTCTGTGTTTGCATACTTGTGCATGAAGGTGGATGAAGTGCTACGTGGTAATTTATATGCTGAAGTTATGATTGAATTTTGTATTCTTTGCAGTTTCTGTAATTGTTTTTGTGTTATGTTTATCCAAGCAGGAGATGTATATTCTATTATAGGTCTAATGTGTGTTTTGTAGATGTTTATTATGTTGTCTGGTGAGGTTCCTTGATTTTCACCTGAAAGACTTCTTGCATAATTTGCTCTTTTCTAGATTCTTATCAGGATATTGTTTGTATGCTGTGTCCACGTTAATTTTGTATCATAAGTTAATCCTAGAAATTTTGCAGAAGTAGCAGTCTGTTAAAGTGATCCATTCATGAAAACTTTGGTGAATCTTTTTTTCAGTTTAATCTGCTGAATAATATTACTTCGTTTTTCAGAATATTTATTCTATATTCCTGGCAGTATTATTCTAAGTTGTTCAGGACTGGTTGGAGGTTTGTTGCTGTTTGTTGAAAGAGTGGGGGCGCTTTTCCAGACCGCTACATCGTCAGCAAATTGTGATGCAAAACCTGAGTTTAGGTCCAACAGTGGCATATTACTTACATACATGATAAATAAGACAGGGCTAACTACCCCTCCCTGCGGGATTCCTGCCTTGAGTGTAAAGGACCCTGAGTGGGCCCCATTCACATCTACTTCACACGTTCTGTTTTCCAGGAAGTTGGATAGCCAGCGAATAATTCCCTGGGGTAAAGCCATTTCCGTTAACCGATGGTCTCGGGTTTGAATGCTTAATTGTTTGTTTCTGAAATTCACGCAAAGCCACAGGAAGGCTATCTGTCCCTAATTTAGCAATGTAAGACTAGGGGTAAGGCAGCTAGTCATAACCACCAACCGCCAACTCTTGGGCTACTCTTTTACCAACGAATAGTGGGATTGATCTACATTATAACTCCCCTACAGCTGAAAGGGTGAGTATGTTTGGTGTAATGGAGATTTGATCAAAAGTTAATATTAGCTTAGACAAATGTGATACATTTTGATACTTTTTACTTAGTAGTTAAGAAATGCCAATGAGTATATCACAAGTAGTAATTTAGAGAAATAACTTCAGGAAAATGGTAATTTGTCTTATGAAGCAAGACATAGATGATTGCAAATATTAAGGTCTGTTTAAAGAATAAAAAGGGTAGATACGTAAATATTAGGAATATGTGTGCATATTTTGTTTTTAACTAATACTTAGGAAAATGTTAAGGACTTGGAAATTGTATGTGATTTGAAAAGCTACTACCACTAGAGAAAACATTAATTTACATTTTAACGTGCTGAGCATTTAGTATCATATATAATTTGTTTACTGTTTTGCTGCACTAATTTAAAAACATGTTATTAACACTCCATATTAACTGTAATTTTGTAAGAGAAAAAAACCCGAAAATGATCAAAGAAGCAAAACTAAAATCTTTATATAACTTGTATTGATAAATAATGACAGCCTGCAGAGATTTCTCAAACTGACACATATATTTTTGATAAGATGCTGACTGATTAGGACAGATTTGTTATTTCCTTGTTTTTTTTTTTATTTTTTGTGATGAAATATTTGCTCCTTGTAAGTTTACTTTCCTGAGGCAAAACAAGTCAACTTAGCGTTCGTGTAATCAAACGCTCTTTCCAACTTTGTAGATAGCCCCTTGCTAGTACAGCGGTAGGTCTGTGGATTTACAACGCTAAAATCAGGGGTTCGATTCTCCTCGGTGGATTCAACAGATAGCCCAATGTGACTTTGCTATAAGAAAAAGCCCCACAGCTCTGTATATAATTAAACTTTACGTTAAACACTGACGGAATACTTTACAAATTTTCTGAAAAAAGCAGTACTTCGTTTCACTAAAATCATTATTTTCATACAGTTACGACAGAAAGTGTTCGTATCCCTGAATAGGTTTTTTCTCATAACTTAAAAGTATCACGATTAGGATAATGAAAGTATAGTATATTATAAATATTATACTAACACACATCTACATAGTTTTTTAAGTAAATTAAACGACAAATAAACTGTTTATAAACAAATAACCAAACGTAGAAGGGGCAGAAAATGTTCGTGCGTCTTTAATGGTAAGTTGTGTAGCCTTTCAGGTAAATTATTTGGCGCAATCTCTCCTCATAGCTCTCCATGACCGTTTGACATTATGAACTGGTATTTTCTTCCATTCTTTTTTATGGAAGACCTCCAACTCTTGCAAGATTTTCGGATGATGCTGATGAACCTTGGTCTTCAACTCATGCCAAACGTTTTCAATTGGGTTGAGATGGTGACTGCGATGGCCACTCCAGAACGCTTATATGTTTCTTCTGTAACCAGGATTGCACATATTTCGATGTGTGCTTTGGGTCATTGTCATGCTGGAATATCCAACGACGACCAAGCTGCAAGTTCCGAGCATCATTCTTGATATAAGTGCCTAATATATTAACGTACTCTTCTTTTTTCATGATTCCGTTGACGCGGTGAAGGCTGTCTACACCAGAAGAGCTGAAGGAACCCCATAGCATGATCGAGCCACCTTCGTGTTTAACTGTAGGGACGGTGTTCTTTGGAAGATTTCGTTCCCTTTTCTTACGGAAAATATAGCGAACATCATTGTGTCCGAAAAGCTCGATTTTAGTCTCGTATGACCAAAGAATACTCTTCCAATAGGTAAAGGGTTTATCTAATGCTTTCTTGTATACCTCAATCGTGCTGCTAAATGAACAGGCTTTAAATATGGAGTTCTACGAGGACGGCATGCCTTGAACCCACAAGAGCGTAACGTGTTCGTAACTGTAGAGGTGCTTACTTCAATCCCAGTTTCCCTTACCAGTTTCTGTCTGTCATTACGTGTTAAACGAGGTTTCCTACTAACTTCTCTGAGAACCTTCCTCTTGGTTCTCTCTGGAATTTTGGTGGGGCGTCCGGAACGCAGTTGATCCTGTAAACTTAAACTTGTTAATTATGCTTTGAACAGCAGATTTTGGCACATTAAGTTGTGTAGCAATACCGGAAAGAAACACACGAGACTTGTATTTTACAATAATTCGGTTTTTAAATCACTGGACAGTTGTTTCCTGTTCGCCATGATGACCAAGCAGATAATGACGGAGACGGCGCTAAATTGCCGGAAGTACATTTTTTGCTTGCTAAATTCCAATAATTATAAACCCAGTGTCTAGTTCTGGAATGGTATAATGTAGTTTATTCGCCAAACTAAACAAAATTGTTACGGGAATATTAGTTTTTTCACACGTTCTCCAATATGTACGAACACTTTCTGCTCCTCCTATTTTTGATTATTTGTTTATAAATAGTTTATTTGTTGTTTAATTTACATAAAAATTTATGTAGATGTGTGTTAGTATAATATCTATAATACCCCATACGTCTATTGGCTTAATCGTGATACTTTTTAAGTTATGAGCAAAAAACTACTCGGGACGCAGGGGTACGAACACTTTCTATCGTAACTGTATGTACGTATATATTTTGAGAAACAATCATGTCATAAGATAAAAACTATAGGTTCAGAGGATAATTAAACTTAAACTACCAAACACGTTTCGCATTCATAAATCTTTATTTCTCAACCACTTAACTGATACATTTAACTTTAAATTTTTAGTCCTACTCCAATATAATAGCATTCAAATAGCATGGAAAGCTATTTTAACTGAGAAAAGACTTGCAGTTTTAATTCTAAATTACTGACCTTAATATTTGAAAGGTTAACTTCCAGCCAAGAGTGATAAATCAAAACTAAAACTCTATAGACTGCAACTAGTACCTTAACCGCTAGAATCCCGATTTGTAGATAACCGTCCTTAATTTTAAACTGATAGACTAGAGGGTAAGACTATTAGTTTACAATGCTCATCGTCAACTCTTGGTCTACTTTAATCAAATATTGGAAATTGACCATTGTTTTATAATTCACCCATTGCCCTAAAGTTGAGAGTGCAATTTTGCGGAAATGGGTTGTAAACCATGGATTCTCAAGTTCACACTTTGCAATGTGAACTACTAGGCTACGCCTGGCCCTAAGAGTTTTAAAAATATATAATAATTAGTCAAGTAAAATGCTCATCCTGTAATGTAATAAAATTATCTTAAAAACGATTTTTAAAAAAATATTATGTAAATATTACAGTTGAAAGTATCGGGTTCGAAACATGGCTTCATACATTCAGCTGTGGTTGTGTCAGCCACACTGAATCAAAAATAGCCACTGAGGCGGAAAGTTCTACCAATTGGTTGTCTTTCCCCGATCTGATGCTCAAAGTTAGGGAAAGCTGTATCTTAATAGTACAGTATCTGTACTTACTGTATGCATATTATATGGTGCATTTGAACAAATAATACATTAGTGAAATGAACTGAATTAAGATTTACCACACTTTTCCTTTTGTTACTGTTTAACAAATTAAATATATTACTTAGTACCTTTATCTCGAGATCCATGTCATAATCTTTCGCCTATTGGAAACAAATTTCAAAACTCCTTTATAATTTGAGAACGTAACACAATGCTACATTGTTTTATAAAAGTTTCATTCTAAATTAGATAAACGGTTTCCTTACAGTTGTATTTAAATTTCAAATGATTATAAGATTTTGTCGCTTAAAACATTAGATTAAAAACTGAACGATTACTTTGGCGTTTGTAATAAGATATATATCTAACCAATATTAAAAAAAAGTTAGCGTGTTGCCCGTTGCGTCACGCTCGATTTCTCGTAATGGGAGTCACAAAAACTCAAATGCACCTATGCACCTATCCAGTCTGCCCATTACGAATTTAGTGACAGGGATGCAAGGAGACCATGAAGTGTAGGGGTTGCAGTGAAAAAAAAATGTTTATTTGAAGTTAAGTTCAAAGCTACACAATGGACTACCTATCGAAAGGCAGTTCATAGTATTGCAAGTTCGCAATCTGTGACACTGGGAGGCGTGTTATGAATCCTTAAAGTGTAGTGAGTGTCGGTAATATAAGCCTAAAATAAAGATGTAGTGTGAGATCATCTAATCTAGATCCAACTGAACAAAACTCATTAAGAAAGTAAAAAGTATCTACTCAATTTTAAACTGAAATCGTTTCTGAATTGAACTGTTTTCTGTTATATCACCAACGTTTTTAATAAAAACAAAGCTCTGTAATCGGTGCAGACTCTAACTTAAGAAATCAATAAGTATTTGTCTCAATTTTGTTATCTAAACATATAATTTTAGAATTTCAGTATATAGACTAACAGCAATTTTAGGTAATAATTTTGTTGCTAAGCGACACAATATATAAACCAATGAATATGTCACAAATTTATTTTACGAATAATCTTAATTTTCATTGGCTCACAAAGGAATTTACCAATATTTGACTGCGTCGACTGCGTTTTTCTGCCTCTTTGTTGGTCAGACACGATTTCGCAAAATTTATTTATTTCAGTTAGCTATTAAATATGAGTAATACTTACCCAGTCATTTGTGACCGGCTATACGCTAGTATGTATGCACATATAAGTTCTGTTGAATTCGGCTGTGGCTTAGCACTTACTCTGTTCTTTTTAATAATCAAATTCATGTTTAGCATCCTTTTGCACAAAACTGCGATCTATAATTTGAGGCTGTGAGCATACCATAAAAGTGACAGCCAAATCCCACTTTTCACTCTGGTAAGAGCAGTTCAACAGTTGACGATGGGTGTTGTCCATCAGTTGCCTACCACGTAGTAAGTTATTCTTTGTATAACTCTAGATCAAAATGATTAACAAATAACATTTTTATTTGTTTATTATTAAGCACAAAGTTACATAATGAGCTATCTGCGTTGTTATCACCGCAAGTATCTAAGTTTGCATTTTTAGTGTTATTAGTCCGACTTAACGCTGAGTCATCATGCAGAGAACAAACAAGCGGAGAAACAGACTTTGCTTTGAAGCGAACGTATTGTACACAATTTAATTGTTTGTTTTTTGAATTTCGCACAAAGCTACTCGAGGGCTATCTGTGCTATCCGTCCCTAATTTAGTAGTGTAAGACTAGAGGGAAGGCGGCTAGTCATCACCACCCACCGCCAACTCTTGGGCTACTCTTTTACTAACGAATAGTGGGATTGACAGTCACATTATAACGCCCCCATGGCTGAAAGGGCAAGCATGTTTAGTGCGACGGGGATGCAAACCCGCGACCCTCAGATTACTTTTTGCTAAATCTTTCCTTATATTTTTATTTTGTCGCAAAGTGAAGTTTGTCACTAGTGCCCACTAGTGGCACAGCAGTGTTTGCAAACTAACCAACGTTAAAAACAGGGTTTCGATACCCATGGTGGGCAAAGCACAGATAGCCCATTGGGTAGCTTTGTGTTTAACTTCAAATATTCATCATTAGTGGTAGAAGTGCACACTCAAATAAACTTTTTGAAATATCTTTGATTTTGGTGCAGCGGTACGTTTTCGGATTTATAACGCTAAATTCAGGAGTTCGATTCCCCTCGGTCGTCTCAGCAGATAACCCAATGCGGCTTTGCTATAAGAAGCAAACAAACTGAAGAGCAGGAAGATATTTTTACTCATTGAATCTTTTAATACGTTTAACATATCTATATGTTTACGTTACACTATCACAATTTTTGTCAGCAAGTTAATTGTAATTGTTTATGAAAGCAAATTCCATTTGAACACACCAACAACTGTCAATAACTTACGATATAATGGTAAGATATAATTTTGGAACTAGTCTTCATCTCTAGAGCAAGAACGACGTGGTCAAATTCTACGTGAAGTTTATTAAATGTTTTCGTTTTATTATGTTAATGTTTAAGTTATTTCCACATTCTTTGGAAATCAGTGCTCTTCTAAGCGATTTTGCTTAACTTATTGCTTAAAGAAATGCTGGAGTTGTCATCATATATTAACTAGTAAAGGTATGGAACCAATACGACAGGGTCAGTATTTGTTTTTTATCAGTTTAACTTCACAAAACTTCTTATAGGAAATTCAGGTTCAATCGAGCAGCTTAAAAGAAATTCTATACCACGACTTTTAACTTCTTGAGCAACCAGCTCTTATTAGAGTAAATCATTGTCTAAAATTAATCGTGTTTCTGACTCCAGATGTTTTGTATTGTTTTAAAATTAAATTGTTGTGGGTATTTAAAATAAAACCGCCAACATACGACACCCTAAAAGTAAAGTGAAACAAACAAACAAACTCGGGCGCCATGGTATTGTGGTTTAAAATAAATGTATGCAAAAAGTAGATGGAAGTAATTGAGTATATATATATATATATACTATTTTTCTTTTTTCTTATTATTATTTTGGAGAGCAGTCACCTTCCCACAACTGTCTACAAGCATTAAAGGGTGATATAAATGTTGTATATTTGGGGCTTGATTGCCCACATCTCGTACTTCTAATTTCTATTTCTGTACCTTTAATTTTAATTTCTACTGCTGTTCCTTTACTTTATTTTATTTCTTTACGTGAGATTGGTGAGTGGAGATTAAGAGTAATAGATGGTGTATCCTCACCGCAATCTGGGTCCTATTTTTTCAGTCACCTCCAAAACCAAGGGTACATTTTATATTCCACATTATAGCTTGCACCCTGTGATGCTTTAAATTAGTGCAACGTTTTTATTTTTATTTTTATTTATTTTGGCTTGCTTTTTATTTTGTTTTTATTTAATTAACTCTATCAGAATGAACTTTCTCAAAAAAGAAATCTAAGTATATAGTCCAAATGACCACAATTTACTTTATGTTGACTTGTTGAACGACAAATTTCTGTCGGTATCTATCAGTACACCAACAACGTCTTATAACCATTTCGATTGAACGAGCTGCTTCAAATAAAACCCTGGTTTAAGGAAGCTAGTTATGTCGTAATTGTTTTTTCCCAGCAGTGCTGAAAGTTTGTCACTCTACAAGTGATCTCGGTTATAGATCACGACGTTGTTTTCTTACGCACCAAGTTCCACTTATCGGGCATCGCGTTAACGTCCAACGTTGCAGATAACTTTGCAGTTAAGTAAACCGCTGTCCGTCAACACCGCTGATGTAGATACATTCATCTATTTTCCACACATACTGCATCAGTGTAGCTAGGGTCAGATCACCCATTCATTTACCCAAATTTAAGAGTTTAATATATTCTGCACACACACTGTCAAGAGGTTCTAACTTTGCAAAATGCATTTCAGTCGTCGTGTTAAATATGTTTAACCGGTTTTGTGAAATACCCCCAGTGCAGTGGTATGTCTTGTAAATAACAGTTCTTGAACCTTTCAATTGTTATGTTAATTAAAAACTCCAGTCAAGGTTAAAATGTTATTTTAATGGCATGTCGTCACTTGTGACTGTGAGGGTATATTAACGATATGATTGCTTTTGTTTGACACCCGTTGTGAAAGCAACTTTACTGTACATTTTCAATTGTTCTTCCCAGTGATAAGGCTAAGTATTATTCCAAGACCTTCCTGCAAGCCGATAAGAAATAGTGTTACGTCTTGTACACGCATACTTCGTGGACTTTGTAACAAGAACATCACGACAGCTCGTGATTGAAGGACACCAATCCGGGATAAGAACCGTTGACGTTTATTAGTAGGGAAGAAAAATCATACATTTATCACTTAGCTTTCGAGTCTATCAGACGTAGGTGAGTTTTCATTTTGTTTTGTTTTTGTACACACATGTCAGGCCGTAGTTATCCACCAAGTTTAGTACATTTAGTTTTCATATCTGTTTTGCTCGTTATTTTATATGCACTACTGCATAAGAAGGAGACTGGGCCATTAAGTTTAGGGTACTGGGAAAATTTTCAGTGAATTTAAAAACAAAACACTATTTAAATCTGGTGTTCGGTTTCCGGTTAACAAGTTGTAGCGAGAAGCATCGGTAAACAGGTTATTACATAACTTTTTAAAAATTCTTTTTCTGTGAATTAGTTTTAGTTTATGTAATTTTGTAGTTACATATGGCTATACTTTACTAACTTCGGTAGTATATATAATAAACACTGGATTATAAATTAAATATTTTGAACAATGTGATTCTGTGAACTGTATGAATATTACTAGTACATCTCATAGGCTATGTAGCATTAGGCTTAGTGTCATGCTAAGTTTTTTTTCTTCTCAAAAACCCTTTTCTGACTTTACTGAAACGTTGATATACAATATTTTTCCGGAGGACGTTTCAAAAGCCTAATTACCTTTATATATCCTGAAACTAGGATACTGAAACCAAAGGTCGACACGAACAGATATTACCTCGGTTTATTAGTTATGTTAATATCATGTTGAAATATTTTGTTTCAAGTACGTTTCAAAAGACAACAGTTAACTAAACTTAATATATATATGTGTGTGTTCTCTTATAGGATTAAATTATTGCTCCTGAATCTTTGGTGATTAATAACTAAGTTATGAGTTACCTAAAAACTATAAGGAAGTTCATTCTCCTCCACTGTTGTTTAAAATATTCTAATTAGTTTATTATTATTACGTTAACTTTCATAAAACGTATATCTTTTTAATGGATTCCAAAAAGACGCATCATTTGTAAAAGGATGCCAACGACTTATGTATTATTTACGCTCTCTTCAGTCAGCTTCTACGACACATTGTTTATATATATATAATAAGTTAGCTAATGTGAAGAGTAAGTTAATAACGCTTCACATGAATGCTGTGTTGATGGGTTTTTTTCCGGCATCATATTTTTTTACGTTTGTGTGATAAACAGACTTATTTATGCAGAAGCAGAAGTGGGAGTGTAGGTTGAAGACATTGTGCGGGATGTATTTCTTTAACATGATTTCTGCCATCTTGTTTTTTAGTTAAGAGGAGGACAGTTTTTTATTATGGTGTTGTCTACATGATATTTATTTTGATGGACCGTTTATTTCAAGATGTTATCTGGGATTCATTTTTTAACAGACTGATAGTAAACATTTGCTATAGCATTTTAATTACGAATGAACGAGAAGTATTTACTTCTTATTTAGGGTTACTTATTTAACATTAGGGAGAGTCTTCTGATTGGCAAAGATTCCGTTTAATCAGTTAATAGTTTGATGCTTCCCAGGTAACAGAAGCTAGTGTTGGTTAATTCTATGAAAGTTTAAAATAAGCCTAACGAGAGAATATGTGACTGTTTGTTTGTTTCATCATGAAGCTATAAGTTCTTTTCTGGTTAACACAATAAAGCTCTTCTATGTGTTTTTTTTTAACAAAATATATTTTTCTGCAAGTGTTTTATTTGTCTGAAAATAACTGTGTTGCTGTCAGGAGGAGACTTACATTAAGTTTTTGTTAGTGATTGTTATAAATAGTTATAAATTACTCTATTTATAACAAAACTTTCAGATGAATTTTTAATAGATTGCTTTGCCGTATTTCAAGAAAGAAAAGCTGTTTCTTCAAAAAACTCCAATAATTAAAAAAGAAATACAAGTAAGGCACTAACAGTTTAGTTGAAAAAGGCTCCAACATAGAAACCAAATGTTGTACCCATAAAAAAAAAGACGTGAGCAGTTCGTAAAAAAAAATCTAACATTAGAAAGTCTGTGGTGTTTATATTTTACTTACTTAATATAGATGGAATATTTAACATCAAATTTTTCATCAACAAATTAGCTTTTGCTTAAGGGAACACAACTTTTATGATAAAAGCCAAAATACTATATGTTCATTTTAACACTGGCCTGCTTGCTGAATATTTTACTGAGTTCTTCTTAGCAAGTGCTTTGGAATGTTAAGCATGCGTGAAGGTAGAGACGTTCGAAACCTTGGTTTCCTTTTTCTATTAATAGAACTTGCCTAATGAAGTGGGTATTCTTGGACGTCTTAGAGGAATGTAAACTTATTCTACAATTGTAATTAAAGCTAGTTATTTGTCATAATTTGCCAAGTGTATTTCAAACACTGTCTTGACTCTATTATATGTAATTGCAGCCAGTCACAAAGAGTACATAGAAGTGTTTTCTTTATCATAGATTAGTGGTTCTTAACCTTGTTGGAGGTATTGAACCCCGGAAGTTTCGAACTTGCATTCACTGAACCCTTCGTAATTGGAAAAATAAAATATGATTTTTTCAAATTCAAAACATAAGTAGATATTTTATTAGTGTACAAAATGAATCATGCATCAGTTGCACACAATATCACTGTGTTCAAAGAACAAAACCAACAGAACATGAATTTCACACAAAAACAAAAATATAACTCAATGAATATTTACTGCAAATCAATGCGACTTTTGCTGTTGCTTTTCAGAGACAAGTTCAGAAATGCGCGGCTTCACTTTGGCAAGTGCCACTTTCATATCATTTTCGCAACAAAGTCTGTTCCTTTTCTTCGTTTTTATGTCTACCATCCTCGAAAAGGATTGCTCGCAAAGATACGTTGTAACAAACGGTATGAGTATCTCAAGGGCTTTCTTAGCAATAAGAGGGTACACTACGATTTGGTGACACCAAAACGTTGAGAACGTTGTTGTTCTGAAAAGTTGCTGTTGAACCTGGCTCTTCTGAAGTTCAATAATTTCGTCGAAGTATTCATGATTGACAGCTGCTGTCGCAACACAAAACGTGAACGGCTGTCTCACGGATGCTGGATATGACTCTCTGGTGGGGAAGTATCCGTCGAGAGACTTTGCGAGCTCATCTAAGTGCATGACAATTGCTTGCTGTAGTTCCCCGGGTATAGAAATGTCTCCAATTTCAGACACATCTTCGATCTTACTTACACAGTCGTCCAGCAGGGGAAAGTTTGCGAAGTTATCATTCTCTGTTCGTCGTTTCCATAACGGTAGCATTTTTTAAAAGCCCCCAGGTTTTCTTCGGCCTCGATGATGTTGACTCCACCGCCTGCATCTGTTGATTGAGAGCATTGAAGATATCAGCCATGTACGCCAAAATGAGAATTAACTCAGATTTTTCGAAGCAATCTGCATGACAGTTTTGGTGCTCTCGCAAAAGCAGGGCTAATTGCACACGCATGGCAAAAACACGATTCACCACCTTTCCCCGGCATAACCACCGAACGTTAGAAATGGTATAGAAGTACCTCGAATTCAGAGCCCATTTCATTACACAGCTCTTTGAAGATGCGGTGCTTCAGGGCAATATTTCGCACAAAGTTCACACATTCCACTACAATTTTAATACTTTTGCCAGTTTTGAAGGCAAGGTTTTTGTTGCCAACGCATGTCTTTGCAGAACACAGTACATTATAATGATGTGTGTTGCATCAGCTTTCACCAGCGCACAAAACCCAGAGTTTCGTCTCAGCATGACTGGAGCTCCGTCCGAACAAACTACAGAAGCCATATCCCACGAAAGATCGTTGTCTCTGAAGAAGTCATCCACAAGTTTCTTCACGTCGACTGCTTTAGTTCTTGTTGTAAGAGGCTTACAAAATAAATATATTTTTTATCTCATCATTTTTTACATAGCGCACGAATTCAACAAAGTGGCTTAGATTGGAAACGTCGGTGGTCTCATCGAGTTGAAGACTGAATTTTGCTGGGCTTGAAATCAGATCTGCAACTACTTGAGCCAAGATGTCATCGCTCATGTCATCTATTCTGCTGTTGATGGTGTCAGTTGAAAGAGGAATTTGGGATAACTTATTTTCAGCAGCTTTTTCCAGCATGATATTCGTCATCTTTAATACAGCTGGTTTTTCGAGTGCTTCACCAATGGTGTGTGGTTTGCCCTGTTTTGCGATCAAGTACGCAACTTCGTACGATACTGTGAGGATTGGTTTGTCGATGGGTACAAAGCCGAGAACAGGCAAAGTAGCCTTTTTATCAAACCTGGCTCTCTTTACCTTGAATTCAGCAAGCGTTGTGTTCTTGTATATCCCATCTCCATGCAGCTTTAGGGAGTGTTCTCTTAGTTTTGCCGGTGCTAGACTAGAATTGCTCAACTTGGTAATGCAAATCATTTATTGAGGACGCTGACTTCCATCATGTTCCGTTATACACGTGAATCCATATTGTATGTATTTATCCGACCACTTTCTGTTTTTGCTCGACATAGTTAGTATGAAGGGATTGAAAGATTAGGAAAAAAAGTCACAAATGACGCACGATTACTAGAGTCACAAGTTGACTGCTAAGCGCACGAAGTTCCCTCCAGCACAAATATTAAGGCCAAGTGATGTGACGTGATCAGCCACAGCCAATGATGGACAAGTGGAGCATGACGTCACGAATCATACGAGTGTGGTGAACGGAACTGACACACACACAGTGTGTGTGTTTTGACCTCTGCCGAACTCCTGAGACTGACTCACCGAATCCCTGGGGTTCGATTGAACCCAGGTTAAGAACAACTGTCATAGATGTTTCATGTGCTACGTTGATGTTATGAACAAAATCATCGTTTTATTTATGAAATAAACATTTACTTTCTCTCTCACTATATGATTGTTTATTTTCGATATTTAAGAAAAGTTACACAACAGCTATCTATATAGCCACTTCAAATGTTGAATTGATAGACTAGAGGAAAGACAGATAGACAACAGCACCTATAATTAATTCTTGTGTTACTTTATTAGAATAGTGAGATTGGTATATCACTCTAATAATGCGTCCGTGTCCGCAAAGCACAGATCATTACTTTTGCAGCAGCAAGTTGTGAACCATGAACCCTTGGATTCATTGCCTGACATGATAACTACTATTTCAAGCCTGTTTCTGTGAAACGTTTACCATACGTATATCGGCAACAATGGAGCACTTACGCTATCATTGTAGGTGTTTTCTCAGTGTAAAAAACAACAGGATGTGATGTAGGGAGACAAGGCGAGTTAGAAAAAAAAATTGGAAGTGTTATTCCACACTGTAGCATGTCTCACTACCTGGCTGTTGGGAATAAGCTGTCCTGTAGGGATTATATATTTTCCAATTAACTATGCTTCTCATAGAAAGCAAGAGGAGTAATTAGGCATTGAATCTTTAAGGTTGGACTGTCAAAAAACGTCAGGAGTTTCTTGCTGTAATAATGCCAGCTTGAACGACATGTTTACAGTTCAAAGGTTATAAGTATGCAGTCGAAGTATTATGTTACACAGGGTAGGAGAGCAGACTCTGAGAGACCAATAAGAAGTATTGCTATGGAAGAAATGATGTTGAAGTACCTGATAAAAACGCAGATAAAATGATACAGCAGGAATGAATAATATAGCTGTCATGATGTGTGTGGTTATCATCACTTCTTATATTTAAGAAAGTAAATCAACACTGCATGGATTTTCATAAGTTGAAGTGGCAAATCTGATAAACACGTTCCCTCTGACAGGTAAAGAGGATGCAATGTTTATTGCAGGTTGAATTGGTGAAGAAAGTGATCCTAAAATCGCCCTTACCATGTAAGAAGGGTTGCTTAACTTCTATCATATCTCATTAAATCTGTATATAAAATATCAGCCACCTTTGAAGCATTCCTATAATTATTAATGTAACTTAAAATTATATTTTTTTTGTGGTATAAGTAGAAATGATATTCTGATCTTTAGAAGAATATTTGAGATAGCTTCTGAGAATCTCATACTTGTTCTAAATTTGACACAAAATAAAATATTATATGGTAATGCTACATGGAGATTAGACGTTACTTTTCTAAATGATTTCTCAATCAGAAGACATTGTAGGTAACTACTCTGCAACAATATAATTATAAGATATAGTGCAACTTAAATGAATTACATTTGAATGCAAGTTAGATTTCATAGCACCCTGTGAGAAAAAAAGCATATTCACCCAGTGTCTTTATGCTAGCGGCTGTTTGGTAATAAAACAGGTTACATTTGTACCAGGTTCATTAAACATGACTAGACATGGTAAAAGTGTCGGTGTTTTAACAATGCAATAAGAATTAGCGAATCTCTAAGTAGAATAGTTAAGGACCTACACGTGTTTGGTATTAATACAGCTAAACGCCAAAAATTATGAATGGCCACCACTCAGTACAGTGAAAGAGTTGTAGCCTTGAAATTCACATAGTATAATATTTATATGTTAAATTAGAAATTCCGGTTGATGTGCTGCATAAACGTTGTAACTCATATGGATGTGGAGTTAAGACAACCATGCAGTTGCTGATACTAATACTTTTTTTGGAGAGAAACTATTTTGTGTGCTTCGTAACAGGATGGTTAGAAGACACAATGGAATACTGCAAGCTATAGTTAACTTTCTTGCTAAATTCTAGTAGCCAAAATTACAGTAAAACATAGAGCAATGGTACTAGGTGTGCAACCCTGAGATAATGAATTGTTGATTTAATTCATATGAGGATTATTCCTTACATCACGGGGATTTTCCTGAAACTGCTTATGAAACTTGATTGTACATGTTGTACTTGATTACTTGCAAAATGGCCAAAACTTATATTGCATTCAATATTAAAGCTCACACAATGGTAGGTTGCCGTTAGAGAGAAATGGGTTTGAGCATCTAAAATATGTGTACACACCAAGGAGCAATCTTTTCTCACCACTTCATGAGGCTGTGTCAGGTATAAGAAATGATGAGGACTCAGAATTTATCATAATATATAGTCAAAAGAAAAGGACTAAACTGGAATTTTAAACCTGATACGTTTTTCAGTTCAGAATTCGCTGACTGGATGATTCTCCCTTTTCTAATCATTGTTTAAGGGGCAACAGAAAAAGAGCCTATTGGCTGTTTGTTGAAGTTCTATTATTTATTAGGGAGGTAATGGTCCTTGTAGGTATCCATATATACGACATCTTCAGTGTGAATAAGTTTTTCAATGTCCAGAAATTTGTGGGTGTTCATAGTTGAAACATTTTATAATTTCAGCATTACGGACAGCTGATAACTGAAGATAGGATAATAGTGACATTATAACTATGATAAAATATTTAAATCTCTGTTTTTAAGTTTTGCTAAAGTTTTTATACTCAAGTTAATGTGTGCCATGAATTCGCAGGTAGTGATAACAGTGACAGTAAGTACACAAGTGAGAGATGTTTTTTGTTTCCTTGAGAAGTTGGAATATTTTCAGTAAATTAAAGGAAGAATATTTATATAGAAAGGGTTAGTCTGAGAAATTAAGAGATTCTCTGATAACTTGTAAGTCCTGTTCAAATTCCATCTTATGATTACAACTACAACCTAATTAGCCACTGAATCTGTCATATGAGAGGTCAGTTTGGTCATTTCCACACTGATAAGTATTCACTATGTGAGTATGTGAATATTTAAGTGGCTATTTCCCCATTTGTAAGTACTCATTATGTGAACATGTACGTATATGAATGTTAATTTCTTGCCAGATATTTGAAGTCTAAATTTAGAACTCGTGTAGTGATTTCATCATAACAGAGATTCAACTTTAAAATCACTAAAGGAATGTATATGATCCAAAGCTTTTGGATTACAATTTTCTAAGCTCATTCTGTATGAATGTTCTTGTTGGCCCATGACATTGTCGGCTACATGGTCCGTAATAACATACAAGACACACATAAAGTGTAAAGAAAAATCTTACAGTTCATCTCCAACGTTATTATTTCAGTTTTCCATGTATTTTCTGTAGAAATTAAATGATTTCACCCATTTCTGTTTGGTAATTTATCCATGTTGGGTGGTTTAACAGGTAAGAAAATAAAATTACTCTATATGTAAAAACGGCTGGTATTAGTAGAGAAAGCACTATGTAGAGGAGCAAACAACGTTTCGACATTCTTCGGTCATCGTCAGGTTCACAAAGAAAGAAAGAGGAAAAATATATTTTGTAACATGTAAACCTCACCAATGGTGAACGTTGTAAAGTGCGTGAATAATTTCGAGGATAAAGCAAAATCAAACAAACATTAAGGTGTATTATTTATACTACAAACCGTTTTGTAAATGAAGGTTGCAAGAAGTTGTAACATATTTTGTGTAATATATATATATATATATATATACATACATCCTTATATATATAAAATGAGAACAAATAATATGTAATTGCAAAACTTTGAGCTGAAGTTTTTGCTTTGTTTCATATCGAATGTTATAACACAAAAAATAAAGTTTAAACCATTTGTGTTGAGATGTCGAAATATACCTGTTGTTTTGCAGATGTTGTTTATTTTCTCTGGTTAGAGGAAGTATACTATTTGGTTAATGTTGCACAGGCATTCTACTTACTTGTGCGACACGTGTTTTACACAACTAAAGAATATTGGTGTTAATATGATATATAATAATGTTGTAGTAATGAACTTTGTTAAGTGCAGATGTGTGAGGCGTGTATAAGAAACAGTGATCAGGAAAACTTACATCTTGAAGCTAATTAAAGTTTCAGTGGTGGTGTGCATTGTGACTGTGTGGATAACCTGTTTTAAAGTTTCAGTGATGGTGTGCATTGTGACTGTGTGGATAACCTGTTTTAAAGTTTCAGTGGTGGTGTGCATTGTGATTGTGTGGACAACCTGTTTTAAAGTTTCAGTGGTGGTGTGCATTGTGATTGTGTGGACAACCTGTTTTAAAGTTTCAGTGATGGTGTGCATTGTGACTGTGTGGATAACCTGTTTTAAAGTTTCAGTGGTGGTGTGCATTGTGATTGTGTGGATAACCTGTTTTAAAGTTTCAGTGATGGTGTGCATTGTGATTGTGTGGACAACCTGTTTTAAAGTTTCAGTGATGGTGTGCATTGTGACTGTGTGGATAACCTGTTTTAAAGTTTCAGTGGTGGTGTGCATTGTGATTGTGTGGACAACCTGTTTTAAAGTTTCAGTGGTGGTGTGCATTGTGATTGTGTGGACAACCTGTTTTAAAGTTTCAGTGGTGGTGTGCATTGTGATTGTGTGGATAACCTGTTTTAAAGTTTCAGTGGTGGTGTGCATTGTGACTGTGTGGATAACCTGTTTTAAAGTTTCAGTGATGGTGTGCATTGTGACTGTGTGGATAACCTGTTTTAAAGTTTCAGTGGTGGTGTGCATTGTGATTGTGTGGATAACCTGTTTCATAAAATTCCGATTTAGTTTTGTTCAATTGCTCATTGAGTAACATTACTGAACTTTCATGTTAATGGTTTGTTCGTGGCTTTTGTCTTTAGACCTGGCGTATAAAGTAGAAATTCCAAGTATAATATAATTTGATACACAATATAAGCTAGCTATAATTTTCTACTTTCCAAAAACTATTAGCGCATAAAATCTTAAGGCTTGTGTTTTCGTTCCATTTATTTAAAATGCGATAGAATTCCTCAAATCGGAATCTGTTATGAGGAACGTTAACATATTACTTAGTACCAGAATTCAAATCATAAGTTACCATCATGTAGAAGAAAATAACTAGTTGTAGTATAGCCTTTAGACAGTACAGTAGATTTCAAGAATGTTTTGTCACCTATTGACGACAATACGATATTAAAAGTGGCGTCGTTAAATAAGTGCCTTCTCTAAACATTTAAGGCCCAGCATGGTCAAGTTGTTAGAGCCCTCTACTCCCAGTTTGAGGGTTGCGGGTTTAAATCCCCATCACACCAAATATGCTCACCCTTTCAGCATTGGGGGCAATATTATTGTGTTACGATCAATCACACTCTTCGTTAATAAAGGAATAGCCCAAGAGTTGGCGGTGGGTGGTGATGACTAGGTACTTTTTCTCTAGGCTTACACTGCTAAATTAAAGACGTCTAACGTAGATAGTTCTCATGTAGTTTTCCGCGAAATCCAGAACAAAGAAAGAAACAAACTTCTGTCTTCAAAAATTTGGTCATAAAAAACTCTCCGTTTATCACGAAGCCCAGCATGGCCAGGTGGTTAAGGTACTCAACTCATAGTCCAAGGGTCACAGGTTCGAATCCCCGTCACACCAAACATGCTCGCTCTTTCAGCCGTGGGGGCGTTATAATGTGACGGTAAATTCCACTATTCGCTGGTAAAAGAATAGTCCAAGAGCTGGGGGCCCGGCATGGCCAAGCGTGTTAAAGCGTGCGACTCGTAATCTGAGGGTCGCGGGTTCGCATCCCCGTCGCGCCAAACATGCTCGCCCTCCCAGCCGTGGGGGCGTTATAATATGACGCTCAATCTCACTATTCGTTGGTAAAAGAGTAGCCCAAGAGTTGGCGGTGGGTGATGACGACTAGCTGCCTTCCCTCTAGTCTGACACTACTAAATTAGGGACGGCTAGCACAGATAGCCCTCGAGTAGCTTTGTGCGAAATTCCAAAAAAAGCAAAAACAAACCAAGAGCTGGTGGTGATGACTAGCTGCCTTCCCTCTAATCTTACAGTGCTAAATTAGGGACGGCTAGCGCAGATAGCTCTCTTGTAGTTTCGCGCGAAATTCAGAAATAAACAAACAAATAAACCGTTTATCACATATTACGCTTTTCATTCTTTGTTTCTTCTAGTTGGCTGTGCTAACTGTTTCAGTATACCGGAACCTTTATTGTAGTAGTTTAGTCCCTAAACAAACTGGCCGTAATTGTTATTTTAATTTTATAAAACAGACCTTCTTGATTTTTTTTTCTTCTGTTCGCTCTTCATTCCAATGTTGAGTTCAAAATGTTTACTGATCGAAGAGAAATTATTAATTTTATAAATAATTTACTCAGTCTGTTTACCTACGTATAAATTGGAATACTGAAAACTCACAGATGTTTTGTAATAAATCACACCTACATGGTGAAAATATTAGTTTGTTGTACACGTACTGTAATAAAGGCTCTGCTTGTGTTGAACGAACTCTGCAACAGAAACAACGAATTTTCTACAGTCTACTATATTTGCTTGTAGTCCGTGTGTTTTTGTATTTAAGCTTCTTAAATAAAAGAAAAACGAAACACGATCTTGATAGCAGATGACAAGTAATTGAACACAGGTAAGTAGATGTTCGGCAAACAGCATTTTGGATCCACATATTAACAAATAATGTGTCGGTTTAGACAGACGAGAGTCTGTACTGATGATAATGAAAACAATGTTCCTTACACTTCAGAGGAGAGGGGTTTATAGTATTTTCCTATAATTTCAAACTAACTTTGTTTACTTTTTCACAGCATTCTTCTAATTCAACGACTTTGTTGCTAAAACAACATGGTAGAAGCACAAGCATCTGAATTCGTATGGATTGTGATCGTAGCTTTTATAATTGCTTTTATTCTGGCTTTCGGTGTGGGAGCAAATGACGTTGCCAATTCCTTTGGAACATCCGTGGGTGCTAAGGTTCTGACCTTGCGACAAGCTTGTATTCTAGCAACTGTGTTTGAGACGCTAGGTGCCATTCTTATTGGTACGTTTGTTTGTTTTTTTTTTATATATAATTTGCTATATAATTAACGGTCCGTAAAATGTGTTAAGTTTGTTTTATGAGAACTCTTATAATAAAGCATATTATAATACTTTCAAAATACAATTTACAGCCCAAATTTTTTTGAAATGAGTAATATATAAATTCAGAAAACAGAATATAATCCTTTCTAATTCGTAACGATATAGAAAGGAAAAATTAAATCTTCGCAGTAGCAAAACTTTATTCGATTCTAAATGTAAACGTCGCTGTATAGAAAATGGCAACATCCTAACTTCTCATATAAACGTATGAAAATGCATTAATACAGATAACGCCCTTTTGCAAAATGTTGTATAACCTATAGCTCGCATAAATATGTATAAATGCTCGAGGACATGACCAAGGCCCGGCATGGCCAGGCGGTTAGGTCGCTCGATTCATGCTCGCCCTTTCAGCCGTGGGGGCGTTTCAATGTGATGGTTAATCTCACTGTTCGTTGGTAAAAGAGTAGTCCAACAGATGACGGTGGGTGGTGATGACCAGCTGCCTTCCCTCTTATCTTACATCTCTAAATTAGGGATGGCTAGCGCAGATAGCCCTCGTGTAGCGTTGCGCGAAATTCAAAAACAAACAAACATGAGCAAAAACATCATTCACACCCAAACTGTAATAGACAGAGTCACATAAACAAGTGAAGTATAACAATATCATCCAGTAGTTAGAAATATATTATATTATATTATATCATATCATTATATTATTCCTTCTTTACAAACATTATTCTTAGAATTGATTTATTATCAAAATCTAAGAGTATAAATAATCAATACCAAAAAGTGGAAAACCTCTAGTCACGACTCAATAACACCATATCCTTTTCTTTTTATATATATATATAACGTCTACTATCCTTTCGGAAATATTTCAAAGCATCATTATAAATACGTTATTACAATTGAATTTAAGACTAACATATTCACATATTCTTGTATTTGAAATTTAAGTGGTCAATTACTGATAATTCTCAGAGTAACGTGCGTTTTTTGAAGTCAAACGACCACATAACCAAGTTGTAGGTGATACAAAGATTATTAAAGACAAATTTTTCAAAAATGTAAAGTTAGCTTTTTAATATGTTAAATTATTATATATGTCAAAATTCAAAAACAAAGAAAAAAACGTGCAGATACATAAGTATTGGTTAGGCCAACCAAACTAGCTTAGCAGTTCGTAGATCAAGTTTTCAAAAGAATCGTAGGTTTGAATGGTTATTATTAATCAATAAATTTAGCATAGATTTTATGAAATTCTGCTGATTAAAGAGCGCTTAACGTCACGTGGTATTAGGGGGGTTGGGTTTTGAAATTTCGCACAAAGCTACGCAATGGGCTATCTGTACTCTGCCCACCAGAGGTATCGAAACCAGGATTTTAGCATTGTAAGCCCGCAGACATACCGCTGAACCACTGGGGGGGACTGCTGTAAAAGAAGTTATTAACATTGTTTTAGAGAGGAAAAACATATCACCATATAGTTGAAAGAATCGGGTTGGTTCTGTAAAGTGTATGTCTGTCCAATATTAAGGTTACAATTTTAAAGGTAACGTTTAGTAATATCGAGTGCCACTTTCTCATTAGCTTTCTTATTAGATGGTGTATATTGATAAAAAGCCACGATATCTTATCAAAAACACCTTAGGTGTGAAAAGAAGATATTTTGTTTTATTTTATCCACCATCATGCCCAAGTGCAGGATGGCTAACTAATTAATAATATTTGCTGTAAAGTTCTTATCAATGCTATAAGTGCAGCTACCAGTTTGGTGGACAATTTTGATTTCATTCCTTTAAGTATCACACTATATCCTTTTTTGACCACATGTTTTTTCACACCTATGGTGTGTTTGATTAAATTATTATAGCTATAAACCTAGATCAGATGTTATTGTTTTTTTTTAAACAAGATTGTTTGAAAATGAATATAACGTATAAACTGACATACGTATTTATAATATTAGTGTGTTTTTTATAGTATATAGTGTATACTTTTACAAAAACTACAATTTCATGTAATTTTCTAGGTTACAAAGTTTCAGATACGGTTAGAAAAGGAATATTTCAGTTAGAAATGTATGAAGGTGCAGAAAAAGAACTATTAGTAGGAAATTTAGCTGCATTAATAGGTAAGTTTGAACTTTGAACTTGGTGCTATGCAAATCTTTGTAGAGTTATAAACATTGTTTTTATTTGATTCCAAATAGTACACTTTATTGGGGTTATTTGTTCCTGTTTTTAAAGAAGAATTTATTCTCTATCGAAGTCCTCATCTTAAAAAGGCCGTTTATATCAAATAATAAAATTTCTATCATTTGAGAACAAACGCCGATTATTAGCAATGTTACCAAATATTTTCGTGCTTTTACGGCTATTTTTGTTTCGCAACTCAGTACGTGAGCCTGCTCTAACACTGAGTTTATTTTTGGTTTTGCAAACAACTGTCAGAATTTTATTACGCAAATTGTTGCAAAATTACTTTGTGACAGAGTACAAATTACGTTGCAACACGTCAGTTATAAATTATATTTACCATTTTTTTTACTGTAATTTAACAGTAGAATTACTGGTTAGGTTTACATGAGTCGTATCCGCTTTTCAACGCACTTTTCTATATTATTTTGCAACCAAATGACTTGTAGATCCGTGAGTGTTGGTTATGGGGTTCATAATAGAAAGTACGTTGGTGAATCAGCGGTAAGCTTACGGACAAATAATATTAAAGTATTGACTACTAACCTAAAAAATTTATAACTACAAGTGTCTTCGGCCCGACAAGGCCAGGTGGTTAGGGCGCTCGACTCGTAATTTGGGGTCGCAGGTTCAAATCCCCTTCACACGAAATATCTTCGCCCTTTCAGCCGTGGGGGCATCACAATTTTATGCTCAATCACACTATTCGTTGGTAAAAGAGTAGCCCAAGAGTTGGCGGTGGGTGTTGATGACTAGTTTTCTTCCCTCTAGTTTTACACTGCTAAATTATGGCCGGCTAGCGCAGAAAAACCTTGTGTAGCTTTGCACGAAATTCAAAACAAACCAGTGTCTTCACTGTCTATCGAAAACGCTATAGTAATCCGTGGGGTTCACCACTCAATAACCAAACAGGATATTGAGCTGGGACTAAACAATCTTAACATACCATACATAAAAATAGAAAGGATTATATCCAAGTTAACGAACAAAGAAACAAATTTAATAAGAGTAGACTTGGAACAAAACTATAACATTCTAGAATTGATAAATAATGGTATCATTCTGTGGTACCAAAAATACTAAGTCGAGCAATTAAAAACACCAGCGGTTGTAATTACCCAGTGTTTGAATTGCCAAAGATATGAGCACGTATCATCAGCATGTCTAGCAACACCGAGGTGTTGTGAATGTGGTGGTGAACACCATATATCGGCTTGGAAAAAACAAGAACCCAAACCAAAATGCTGTAATTGTGGTGAAACACATACAGCTAATTACAGAGGAAGCGACAAATACAAAAAGATAAAACAACGCATATACGAAATAAAAACAACTAAACCATCACAAGATGATACATCAAACACAATAACACAACAAACACACACAACGACAGGACCAACTACATATCCACAAAAGTTAAAAGAAAATATTACACAACTAAAATCACTAACTAAAAAACAACAAAATTCAACGAAAAGAGAAATCACTTCACAAAAACAGAAACACAGATAGAACAAACAACCAAGAAAACAACAATCTTACAATAAAAGAAAATACAAACGAAGAAACAAACATAATAGTAAATTTAATTAAAAACATTCTCACAGAGTTTATTACAGAATATACTAAACCGGATGAATCAAATAATAGTATTGACCTATTCATAAACATAGCAAAAAAACACATAACACCACATATACCACATCTAATAACAACAATCACAGGATACATGCTTAAATCATAAAATTTACAGTTCTGAGTATCAACATCCAAGGTGCACTTGCTCCCAAGTAACACGAGATCGAAGACATAATAACAAATATTAACCCTGATATTCTTATCATAAGTGAAAGATTAATTTATCCTCAAAATAGATTTAAAATATGTAACTATACTTCAATAAGAAAAGACAGAAGAAATAATCAAGACAACAACAGAGGAATTATGTTATTATATAAAAACCATCTTTCAGTTACTGAAATCCCAATGAACAGCAACAATGAAAATATGGTGGTTGATATTCTTTTAGAAAATCAATCGAAAATAACAATAGCAGGATTATACTGTTCTCCAAATAAGTGTATAGATATATTTCTAATATACAACATCTTTTCCCACAACCATAATACAATAGTAATAGGTGATCTGAATTCCAAACACAAGAACTTTGGATGTAATTCTACAAACTCCAACGGCAGACACCTATTACAATTCATAGATAATAATAGTATTTCTCTTATTAATGATAATACCCCGACCCATATTAACTATACAACAAACTCCAATGATATCCTGGACATATGTCCCACTTCTTACAATATGAGGCACAAGTTAATAAACTTTAATGTGGGAAAAGATGTTGACAGCGACCATCTCCCAATATGGTGTGTCTTCGATCTCACCCCCCATAAAAATAAAATCAATAGGCAGGATAAATTTGACTACAAAAAGGCTAATTGGCAGGAATTTCAAAAAATGTCAAACAGAATACTACCAGGAAAACTAAACATACAGCATATAATGAATCAGAAATTGACTCTTGTAGTCAAATAATCATGGAGTGCCTTCAAAAAGCAGCTACAGATACGATACCTAAACAACAATATACAACCACAAACAATACATGGAAACCAACAAAACAACTATTATCTATGATAAAACAAAGAAGACAATTAAGAAGACTATTTGTAGCAACAAGAGAACTCTTTATTTCTTAATAAAATTACAAATTAACAACATTAGAAATAAAATTAGAACAGAAATTAAACAACTAAAACAAGAAAAATGGGACAACTTCTGCTCTCAACTAAATGAACAAACTGACCCCAGCAAGTTCTGGCTACACTTGAAAAGATTCACAAATGAACCCGCCACAAGAAAATACCCTGCACTGGAATATAATAACACCTTAGCACATACCAACAAAGAAAAAGCAGAAACCTTCAAACATCATCTACAAAACACATTTAAAACACACAATGATACCGACATTAACAACTACTACTACAATAAAATAAACAATCACGTAACAAATAACATAGAATTATATAAACCACACTTTCCAGTCAACATCAAAAACAGCAACACAAACAAAACATATGACTACAATACCCAACTACTCACCAAAACAATCAAACTAAATGAACTTGAACAAGCAATCAAAAATACAAAAATACAAAGCACCAGGAAATGATGGAATACAAGCAATACTTCTCAATAAAAGGCACTTCAAAATTATTTGACCACCTATTAGCAATATTTAATTTATCTCTACACTCTGGATACATCCCAGTTTCTTGGAAGCAAGCAAATATTTTAATGTTCCACAAAGAAGGAAAACCAGCCAATAAACCAAATAATTATCGACCGATCAGCCTGACCAGCTGTGTCGGCAAAATTCTCGAAAGAATAATAAGCAATAGACTCTCCACTTTTTTGGAGAATAATGCAAAATTACCAGAAGAACAAAACGGATTTAGAAAATATAGACAAACAACAGATCACTTAATTAGGCTATCTGAAACAATAATAAACAGCTTTAATAATAAAGAACGCACTGTTGCCTGCTTCCTCGATATCGAGAAAGCATTCGACACTGTATGGCACAATGGTCTTCGGTTCCGTATGTATGAAATGGGACTACCGCGTGGAATTGTTCACTGGTTATCAAACTTTTTGGAAAATAGAAAATGTAGAGTAAACGTAGAGGGAACTTTCTCGGAGTTCTTCACTCCAGAAGCTGGAGTCCCTCAAGGAGGAGTGGTTAGCCCTATTCTCTTCATCATGTATGTAAGTAATATACCACTAAAAGATCCAAATCATGGATACGCGTCTCAGTTCGCTGATGATGTAGCAATTTGAAAAAGTGTTCCTACACCAGAAATAGCAGCCGCCAACTTACAACCACAACTAAATAGATTATGTGAATATTGTGAAAAATACAGAATCAAAATAAATACAGCAAAGACGCAACTAGTAATATTTTCAAAATCTGCGAAATATCACAAAGTTCAACCCCAAATCTATATGAATGGGGAACGCCTCCAGACTGCTACATCTGCATAATTTTTAGGATTAACATATGATTCGAAACTTACATGGATAAAACATGTAAATAACATAAAAAGTAGTATTTGGCGAAGAATAAACCATGCTAGGAGTCTAACTGGTAAAAACTACAGAACAACACCAGGAAACATCATTAAAATATACAAGACATACATTAGACCTGTAATAGACTATGCAGCTCCTGCATGGAGCAGTGTAAGTGAAAAACAAATACAAACCAAACTCCAAACATTACAGAATACACTAATTAGATCAGCATACACAGTACCTAAAACCACTTCATCAAAGTTCATGTATAATTACTCAAATACACAAACAATACCAAATAGACTTCTACAGAGTACAATAAAATATTTTGATAAAAATTGGCGAAAAAATGAGTTTGTATGCGAACTAGACAGGTATTGCATATATGATGAAGAGAGACCTAAACACTTTTCCCCGTTAAATCTATACATTAGATTTTTAAGACAAAATCATTTAAAATAATAATAGTAGTATCAGAATATAGATAAAATAAAATAGGCCACCTACATTCTAGACTTATTAAATAATAATAATTTAAAAAAAATCAAGAAGAATATAAATGGAGATTGTCCTGAAAAGGACCAGACTAAATTTATGATATCACACCAGCCATTCTATATTTAAATCGAAATATATATTAATCTGGCCACTCCAACAAAGTTATGGAAGGAAGGAAGAGGTCGAGTGTACCTAACCCTCCCGGGTATACACACAAATATACCCAAACACCAGAGAGACTAGACTAAACTACTTTCTATCGAAGAAAACGTTTCATTTTTGTCACTATAACTAACTTTTGGGTTTATTATTAACTTTTAGTATAATGAATGAAAAACCCCGAATGATAGTGTTACTCAAGGTATGCAACGATAGGTGTTTTTTTTTTGTGGGAATCAAGATACAATTCACAAAATACTGCAAAAGTATTTGTACATATAAATGGGCTCAGTTACTTCTGATGAATAAGCCTTTCAGAACTTCTGGTTTGTTTGTTTTTTAGAATTTTTTTTATAAACACTAATTTTCAATAATCTTTACTATTATTGCATCTAAATCTGTGATGTAGAGAGCTACAAAAAATTGTTTGCTATATAGAATGGTCTGTTTGTGCCCTGTCTGCCGCGACATCTGGTCTCCCAGTTTTTAATATTATAAGGTTTTGAAAATTATTTCCGGGATATTGAGAGAAAATTTAAAAAAGTGAATAAAATACAATTTTTTATTAGCTGACGGTCAAACAATGACGTGGAATAGGTTTTAAATAGGCCAACACCTATTTTCCTGAGATGAGAAAAGTGTGAACACATTTTGTACTCACTACACTTCACTACACAGGTAATCTTCGTAAAATACAATAATGTCATCATGCTATTCTTCACCACATTAATTCGAAGACGGAAACCTTGATACTTTTCAATAGTGTAAAATTATTGTTTTCGTACTTTACAATATGGTAGGAAAAAATGAAAATACGCGCATATTTCTTAAATATTTCAATTTTGTTTCTAAACTAAATATGGAGGCACTTTAAGGAGTAATGTTTTCAACCTAAATCATTTGAGCTCTTTTGGTAATTAGATAAATGTATTAAAAAAGTGTGTTCCTAATAGAATTGTTGTTGATGGCTATAAAACTTCACTACAACTAGAGTATTTGGCTTTAGAACTTAATGAGAAAAGCTAAAGCGAATGAAAGATGGTAAAAAAAAAACATGACTGGTCGTGGTCTAGTTCTTACTATGCACAGACTTCGATATTATAATCAGTTATTCGCGTCTTGTTGTCCCAAAAACGAATTTTAAACATTAGAATCGCTGGTGTGTGGTAACAGTAATGATCACCTCTCGGTATTTGTCAGTATGTCCGCTAACTGGTTACCATCTATAGGGTAATAGTTCATATGAGAATTGGCTATTCTAAGACAGCGCTTGTGCAGCTTTGGGCAAAAATCCCAAGAACGAACAAAAGTATTATGAATACAAAATGCATTATAATTTGCTTTAATTGAACGAACGTTTCATTTTTTTTTAATTTTGAAAAGCACATTTGTAATCAAGATTGTGCAATCTTTGTACTTGACTTGTATTTTCACACCTTTCGCTAAGAAGTGTTCTCTTTACCCGGTATAGAAAGCGCGTTGCGTTTCCAAAAATATCACGAAGTGATCTTAATGAGAATATTGTTTCAATTGTCTCACTAAAATCGATATCAATATTTCTAATATTCTGAAAAAATTTCATATATATATATACGTACGCTATAATGCACAGGAACTTGCGAGTAGCATTACATAAAAATGCTTGAGACAATCTGGTGGTTAGTGTGTTTAGCTCCCAATCTGCGACTCGCGGAACCGAAACCTGTAGCCGAACATGTTTCCCTCTGTCGCATTTTAAAGAGTTTATTGTGGGTCGTGTTGGTTAGTTGCCTTCCAACTAGTATATTATTTCAAAATTATGGACAGCTAGTTGTGGTAATCCCCAAATAGCTTAGCTTGAAACTTCAATAAACAAACAAATAACATAAAAATAAAGCAATCACATTTACGTTTGTTAATAATGTACATCACAAGAAAGTTTTCTCTTGTTGCACTTCACAAAACGTTTTAGTTTATAGATGGACAAACTGTAGTGAGAACAAGAAAAAATTACCTCGTATTTAAGTCTTAGTATAAATAGAGTTTAAGCAAAAATGTTTGCGTATTTTTAACAATTAAGACCATCATTTTTATGATGGAATACAAATGCACATAACGGTGTCAAAGTGAGAAATGCATGCTATATTAAGCCTCTATATATTTAATTTGTATAATGAAACAGATTCTATGGAAGTCAGGAACGATTATTAAAACATGGGAGTTTATAAATAACTAGCTCATATTAAACATTCAGTACTTGGTTGGTCCTCCTTATACTCTATTAACCTTTGAACTTATTGATGTAATCCACTGTGAGTTTGTTTTTTGAATTTCGCGCAAAGCTATTCGAGGGCTATTTGAGCTAGCCGTCCCTAATTTAGCAGTGTAAGACTAGAGGGAAAGCAGCTAGTCATCATCACTCACCGCCAACTCTTGGACTACTCTTTTACCAATGAATAGTGGGATTGACCGTCATATTATAACACCCCCAAACATGCACGCCCTTTCAGCTGTAGGGGCGTTATAATGTGACGATCAATCCCAATATTCGTTAGTGAAAGAGTAGCCCAAGAGTTGGCGGTGAGTGGTGATGACTAGCTGTCTTCCTTCTAGTCTTACGCTGCTATATTAGGGACGGTTAGCGCAGATAGCTCTCGCGTAGCTTTGCGCGTAATTCCAAAAAAACAAACATACTAGAAGACGACGTAACGCAATTACATTAGCTGGTTTAGGACAGTAGTTAATAGTTTCCGGCTCAGTTCTACCTAACAATACTCAAGGGGATTACAATATTGATAAATATAATTTTTGATTATACTCATCTTGTAAGGTTCTCCCGATCGAGATAGTTCTGTAGAATATGCGCACTTTGAGCAGTGGTATTGTCATGCTGGAACACAAAGTTCTTGCGAAACCTTGCTTTAACATATGTCAGAAATATAATATCCATAAACATGCATATTTATACAAAACAGGTGCGTACGCGTGTTTAACGAACGAATACTTAAAAAAAGCCAACGACAACGAGAAACTCATACAAACCACAATAACAACTAGTACATGTTTGTCCAATTTTATGTTACCTTATTTATCACTACTCGGACGTTTACTCAACACCTACTCTATGCACGTAGACAATAATATCAGTATAAAATAATATTTTGGCCAAGTATTTGGTTATTTGATTAAAATATAATGAAATCAACTTAAAGTGACAAACTATTAATACTATCAGTCGTAAAAAATATTAAACGTTTGCAGATATTTTAATGCCTTTCCTCTTTGACTTATTTGACTTTTTTATTAGTTATAAATTGTTCACATTAACTTACCCTTAAATTTTCCCTTTTATAATGTTGATATTAAAATCATACCTTCACGAAAACCTTCCGTGATAATGTTATTTTTCTTTGCTGTTATGTAATGGTTTTTGATTGTTTCCGCCTGGTTAGAAAAAGAAACTAAAGCACTTGTTTATACTCAATTTTATCAAATTTTGCAGAATTATTAAATATTTTTTGTGAATCCAAACCAGAATTCCATTATACAAATTATAAATAAAACAAAGATAAAAAATACAAAGTTGTAGTAATTGTAGTGGTTGATTAAATATAAGGTTACTAAACAGATGAGAACTACTAAGTAGGCCTAGTATGGCCAGGTGGTTAAAGCACTCGACTCGTAATCCGAGGGTCGCGGGCTCGAATCCTCGTTACACCAAACATGCTCGCCCTTTCAGCCGTGGGGGCGTTATAATGTTACGGTCAATCCCACTATTTGTTTGTAAAAGAGTAGCCCAAGAATTGGCGGTTGGTAGTGATGACTAGCTGCCTTCCCTCTAGTCTTACACTGCTAAATTAGAATAAGAGACAGCTTGCGCAGATAGTCCTCGTGTAGCTTTGCGCGAAATTCAAAACAAACCAAACGAATCTCCATCTGACAGACATGACACCTTTAAGATCTCCAACCCTTGCATAACCTGACTGACAAAGCACACTTTTGGTCTCAAGTTCTTGCATGGTCTGGCTTACATAGCATTTATTTGATCTCCATTCCTTGCATGATCTGACAGACATAACACCTTTAAGATCTTCAATATTGCATAACCTGACTGACGAAACACCCTTTTTATGTCCAAATCCTTGCATGATCTGACTGACATGAAACCTTTTTTAATCTTCAGCCTCTGCATGATTTGAGCGACATGAAACTTTTTTCTAATCTCCAGTCCTTGCATGATCTAACTGACATAATACTTTTTCTCATCTTCGTTCCTTGCACGATCTGACTGACACGAAACCTTTTCGATTTCCAGTCCTTGCCAGATCTAATTGACAAAACACTCTTTTTAATTTCTAGATCTTGCAAGAGCTAACTTACATAGCAATTTCCATTTTGTTTCGCAAGAACGCTGTATGTAGTAGATGCAGCAATGACTGAACGTATCACGCCCTTTTTTTTCTGTGTGTGTTCTTTTAGCGTTGATTGTTTCGAGTGTATAGTATTTATTTTATCTGATAATAATCCACGTTATATGGCAAAGGGTAAAATCCATAAATTCTGAATTTGTTGTAAGAAGCTACTGACGCGATACCGTCGCTTATTCCGTAGAGAACATGACAGTGAATGATGCAATAAAAATGTCCTGTCTGATGCCAGTCAATATCGTGCTCAATAATAATAAAGAATGGTGCACGTGAAGTGATGTATCCAGTGGCAACTAAACGCGTGTTGAATTAAGCTGAGTGTAAATAAAATAAGATGTGGTAAAAGCAAGTGATGATATTCGCGCATTCTAGATCAATAACTAGTGATGGGAGTCCTTCCATGTTAGAATTACGCAAACAGTTAACTGTTTTGCAGTTAACTGATAACGCTTATTCTAAGAAACTCTTCATCAGTATATTGTTATCACGTTATTGCAACACTCATCTTGGCCTTTGTATTGCGTAAAAATTTCATACAGATTTATAGCGAATTACAAAGTTGTCATAAACTACTTATAAAACACCTGATAAAGACGAAAACGTTTTAGCCACTTATTTTAATTAATGTTAAAAATTCAAAACTAAATATTGAGTTAAGCGTTTTTTATCATTAATTTTAAATTATTAACAAACATAGTTGTATTATATGCTGGTTTTAGAATTTTTACTCAATCCTACGCTCATCATCAACACTAACTATTGCACTACACTTGTCTGATAGAGTAGCAGGATTTGATAGTCACATTTATAACACACCCGAGGTTCCAAAAAGGCAGTGCGCGTGCTTGCGACAAAGGGACGTGCATCAAGAAACGTCAGTTTCACAGTTTTGTGTTCGCTAACCGCAGTACAATGAAACTTATGTTATGTTGGGCCTAGCAAGAATCAACATGCCATATTCTGTTTTTGTAGTATTTATATATATATGTAGTACAGACACAAATGGAAGCTCAAGTTAATGGCTGTACTTTCTCAAAATACGCGAATAACTAATTATCAAATTGAAATGAACTGTGTGTGTGTGTGTGGTTTCTTATAACAAAGCCACATCAGGCTATCTGCTGAGTCCACCGAGGGGAATCGAAACTGCGATCTTAGCGTTATAAGTCTGCAGACTTACTGCTGTACCAGCGGGGGACTTTAACGAACTAAAATTTGAAAACATTCGTTTAACGAGGATTCATGTACCTTCCTAAACTTCTGAGATATCGGCTCAACACCAGATTTGACGTTTTCCTGGAAACAATTTGTTTGTTTTGTTTTTGAATTTCGTGCAAAGCTACTCGAGGGCTATCTGCGCTAGCCGTCCCTAATTTAGTAGAGTAAGACTAGAGGGAAGGCAGCTAGTCATCACCACCCACCTTCAACTCTTGGGCTACTCGTTTACCAACTAATAGTGGGATTGACCGTCACATTATAATTCCCTCACGGCTGAAAAGGCGAGCATGTTTGGTGCGACCGGAATTCGAACCAAAAAGCGACCCTCAGATTACGAGTCGCACGCCTTAACCCACCTGGCCATGCCGGGCTCCTGGAAACGAAACAACAACTGACACAAATATTTTATTTTCCCTTATATTTAACGTAAATACTGAACTGAATTATATAACATAACATGAGAAAGAGTGATTATTTTATACTTACGTAACTTCATTCGGTGATTTAAACATTAACAATCAAATCTTCCAACATATTTGTTTCCTTGAAGTTGTGCCCCCCACTGATACGGCGGAAATTTACGGATTTACAACGCTAACTTCAGGGGTTCGATTCCCCTCGGTGTACTCAGCAGATAGCTCGATATAGCTTTGCTATAAGAAAACACACACTCTTAAGGTTATTAATTACTTTCATCTCGTTATATTGATATTTGTATAAAAGTAGATATGTGGCAAAATGTCAGCAGAATTTAGGACAGACGAATAAAGAATCATACACAATGTAATTTAATCAAGTGTTATTATTGCTGAACGATCAGATTTATCAATTTCTTCAGTATAAAGATCGTTTAAATATCTTAGTACAGAAAATATATATATAACTCACAATATTACAATATCATGTCACAAGAACACTTCCCACAATATTACAGCATCTTGCATTGTTGGAATAACAGATAAAAGGTCAAACCCTCTTATGGTTCTTTCCGTGTGTTTTACCATGTTTCTTGCGTTGAATAGGGTGTCTAATAACACATCAAATCGCCTTTTGTACAATATTTTTAACCGTTCATTGTCAACGATTTTGTCGCCAAACGTATTACAGACACGTTTCCCTCTTTGTGTTTGACATGTTCGAACTGAGTGTTAGTTGCAATATGTTAGTTGTTACAGCGTTCTACAAATAATACATTTGAAAAAACAAACAAACTGAATCTTGATCACTTTTGATCGAATCAGTCAGTTGAAGTACGAGCGAAGATCTTTTTTCACTTAGACCCGATGTGGTCAGGTGGTTATGGGCTCGGCTAGCAATTTGAGGGTCGAGGGTTTAAATTTGAATCACACCAAATATGCTCGCCCTTTCAGCTGTGGAGGTGTTATAAAGTTACGATGAATCCTACTATTTATTGATAAAATAGCTGCCCATGAGTTGGTTGTGGGTGGTGATAACTAGCTGCCTTTCTTCTAGTCTTACCTTGCTAAATTAGGGACAGCTAGCGCAGATAGCTTTGGTGTAGCTTTGTGCAAAATTCAACAAACAAACAATTTGTTGCATTTAACAAGGCTATATAGCCATATTTGTCTTTGGTTAGTTACATCAAGACCAGGTATCTTTTCCCTAGGTATCTGTCTTGCCGATTGACACTTTTGGTAGTTTCTGACGACAAAGTACGTTCAATAGCCAGTCACGGAATCTCACTATAATGTCCTTATCAAGTCTCACAGGGTCTGTACTCTCGCTTCTTGTTTTTCAGCGTACCTGTGTGTAATGTGGCTGTTTTTCTTAATGTATAAAGCTTAACCTGTCATTTCACATATCATATGCTCTCTCTTGTCTGCATACTTAGTATTCAGTAATTATTTTGTGAGAGTAAGCAGTCGATAAGCAGCCTTATATCTTTTAATTAATTCGTTTTTATGTTTCCTTAATTACTAAGAGCTTACTACATATAATTTAACCTTGTGAAAAAATAGACTTAAAAGTCGTTAATTCAGTAATCAATCAACTCAGGAGTGAAATTCTCGATAGATATTTAGTGTATGTGTTTTCTTATAGCAAAGCCACATCTGTCTATCTGCTGAGCCCACCGAGGGGAATTGAACCCCTAATTTTAACGTTGTAAATCCGTAGACTTACCGCTTAGTAAGGGACATTCAGTAATGAAAAAGTTTCAACTCTTAAAAAACAACCGTAAGTGGTAAATCTATTTTTCATCTGCTACTCTGAATTGTTTGGTAAATGTTTGCAATTTAGTTTAAGTATCTTGCGTTGTCAATCACTTGCTTGGGTTACTTGGGTTGGCCGGTGGTCATCCCGGAGGGTGTGTCCAGCGGGTCACAAATCCTCTCCGCCTTGACCCTGCTGGTCAACAGGAGGTCGAGTGTACTTCTTACACTGCACCTTGAAGCCACTCTCTACAATCTCTGTCGAACTTGACAATCACTGCAGGTTGGCACAGCCATTCCTCTTCTGCAGACCAAAGCCATGGAGATTGATTGGAAAGGGAATATGAATTGCAGATCTTCTTGAAAGCCAGTGCAGCTACTTCAAGTCACGACTTCCTATTTAGATAAGACCTAAATACTACTTCAAGTCTTGTGTGGCGTGGATAACGTCTTTGTTGGTTGGATGGCTCAGCAGAAAAGAGTACTTCCATGTAAGGATGTTAAGACCATGCCTTGGCAAACAGTATGGCTTTGTTATAGTTTGCTTGTCCTTGATACTTAGGAATCCAGTGAGATGATGGAGTACTGGCACTGGAGTTGATTTGGTGCAACCTGTGATGATCCTGAGACATGCGTTCTACAGCCTCTCCAGCTTTCCAACTTGGTTATCGCTGAGGTGTGTCAGGGGCAGTATATAATCAACCACTGAAAGCACAAGGCTTCTGTACAGCAAGTTCAAGTGACATCTCTCAGCATGCTGCCTGCTGCAGCATGAAGGGCATTTATTCCTTTTGTGGCCCTGACAATGAGCTCAACCATATGCTTGGAGAAGCTCAGTTGCCTGTCAAACATAATGCACAGAGAGCACAATGAACCTTCCTGTAAAATTTCTGTGCCTCTGAAGGTTGGAATGGGAATATCTGATGTGTCAGCACGGTTGTTGAGAGTAAGGAACAGTGCTTTTGCCTTTTCTGGATTAATCAGCATGTCATTATCTTTACAACAGTCTCTTATATTGTCCAGCATGGGTTGAATCCTACTTGTGATAATTTCTGTAGATGTCCCACTGATATGAACCAAGATGTCATCAGCAAAGGTTTTTATTCTTATGTCAGGTTTGTCCAGTCTTGCTAGATCAAGGGTGTAAATGGTAAAAAGGACAGGTGATAGAGGTGAACCCTGTGGGAGGCTAGTGCTTATGGTTGACCAGTCTGACCTCCGTTCATCATGTTTCATGATGACCTGGCGCTGGCTAAGGGCTGACATAAACCATCTAATACACAAAGTTGGAAGTCTCAAGTGCAACATCTTGTCAGCGAGGAGAGAAAGTCGAACCTTAGTATAGGTATATTCAAGATCAAGGACAACTGCTAGAATGTTTTTCTTCCGTTTAAAACCAGACTACGTTTCTGCTGTAAAGCTGGTGGCATTGATCCAAGTTTACGTTGAGGTCTGTACCTTCCATCAGAAGACCACCAGAAAGCTCGTACTCAACCTGTTTGGTGATGTAGCGAGCAAAAACTTTATCAGGGATCTTTTCAATAAAATTCTGTACCACAATGATACGATATCCTTTGAGGCTTTTGTTTCGTTTTATGGCTTTGGCGTATCACTTATGAAAGCATCTGTCCAGACTTCTGAGAAGACTCCTGACTTCAAGCTCTGTTCAGAAGCCTTTGCTAAGCTCTGGATCACTGGATCACCTTTGTAGGCAGATCTTTAACATTCTTGACAGTGATGTCATCTGGTCCGGGTGCTCCTTCCTTGTTGGTCCTGATGGCATCTATCACACTTTCCATGTTGAAGCACTGCATGGTCTCACTCACTTTAACCATCTCTTCAATTTGATTCCTGACCACTGTCCTGTGATCCTGGTCTGTGACTACTTTGATTGATGAATCTAGCAAAAAAGACTTATCCTTGGTCTTCATCGGTGAGCAGTACTTGTTCAAAGTCACTGTACAAAGTGGTTCTTCCAGAAGACCTCCGAGCTTTCAGCTTGTTATGGAACTTCCAAAACTCCCTGGTGTTGAGGTTGGGCTTATCACATAACCCATCCTATTGTGCTCTGATGGTTCTAGCTGCAGTTCTCTTGAACCTTGAGGTAGCAGGGTTACGTTCAATCCTTAGCTTGGTGAAGACTTTCAAGTTAGTTGTGCCCCTGCACTGCTCAAACTCTATTTCCTTTCTGTTATTTTTTTTCCAGGCTGCATTCATGTCAGAATTTCACAAGTATGGAGCATTTCTACATGTGATTATGGTCCTTGGAGGTTTCTCTTTCTTGATTCTGTCCTTGATAGTCGCCCAAATCCCGGTTTTGTCTCTCCGATTGTACAAGGCCTTCTTCCTCGAAGGAGTGATATGACAGAGCTGGTAAAAGAAGCTTACATCACACCAATTACTGTGTCAGGGTTCCCATATCTCTCTACAAGCCTTGTACGTTCTCCACTGTTGAAGATGCAAAGATTTAACTTAGTGAGGGCCTCAAACAGTCCTTGGCCATTTCTGGTGTAGCCGGTGGAATCCCAGCTGGTGTGACGTAAACTGAAGTTCCCCACAATGAGAAACGGGCAATAATTGAAGCTCAGGTCCTGAAGGAATTCCAACTCTTTAGCACTGGGTGCACTGTCACACCATATAAAAGTTGGCCATGGTTAGTGGGCTGGGAAGTCTGGGATCTGACACTCTCACTAACTGAATCTTCTTATTGTGACTGTTGTATACAGACGTTTATCCAGACGTTCTACTCTGATAGTGCTATTTATCCTGCTGGCGATGGCTAGCCCACTATTGCCTAACAGTCTAACCCAAATCCATGATTGCAAATCGAACTCAGCATTGTATTGTAGCTTGGTCTTTTGCAGAAGTATCAGGCCAAATGTCCCAATTACCTTCTCCAAGATAAGTTTGCTTTCTCTTATTATCCTGATGTTGCAATATGCAACGATGAGATGTTTCCTTCTCAATCTTTCATACTTTCCAATGAGTTGTCTCTTTCCAGCTCTTTTCCCAGGCCTCTTCATCCTAAGACTTCTTTTCCTCCTCTTACTCTAATCCACTCTTTTCCTGTTGACCATTTGGGTCACCTGTCCAGGCGCACGCACACCGTAGCACTGGCCAGCATACCCATGGGCGCTAATTGTCAAGTTTATGTATCTCTAGGCGATAAGTTACTGTACACTTGTTGGGGCACTGCCCTTAAGCTCCATACGCTCAATGAGGCACGTAGACAGCGACGGGTTAGTGCCTGTTGCTCAGGGGCTGCCTGGGTTAGGCGGGCGGCGACTGACCAATGGAGCAAAATAGCAACCCCACCGTCGTAAACGACCCCTGGAGGGTATCCTTACGCCTACATGGACATCCTTAAAACCGGTGACTGTCACCTACCGTGTTGTGTCTGCTGGTAGTAGCATCAGCAGCTGGAGTGTCAACCACTTTTTTACACAATGAGTTTAGGTATCTTGCGCTTTCAATTACTTTTCTTATGCAGTTAGTTTAGACATCTTACTATGATCATGTCTTTTTTTGCATAGTTTAATTTGGATATCTTGCTTTGATTATGTCTCTTTTTACAGAGTATTGTTTGGATATCTTGTTCTGATCATGTCTTTTTTACACAGTTTAGTTTAAATATCTTGCTCTGATCATGCATGTTTTACACAGTTTAGTTTGGATATCTTGCTCTGATCATGCCTTTTTTTTACACAGTTTAGTTTGGATATATTGCGCTAGTCATAACTTTTTTACACTCTTAGTTTGAATATTTTGCGTTGACGTATAGTGTATGCACTTTCTTCAAGACAGGTTATTTTGTTAAATGATTTAATGAAAATAAGTCTTGAATATTTCCAGTACAATTCATGTAACTTCCCTTTAAAATAGTTTCTTCCAGTTATACATGTGATAGCGTATTCAACGTACAAGTAAATCTCATTAAAAATGATCATATCATTCTTAATTAGCTAAATTTCTTACTTTTTAATTAACCAAGGTGATTTTGTTTTGGCCTTATAAGTAAAATTTAATTAAATACCATATGATTATTTTATGAACCACGTAGTCTGAAAACATTTCCTTGGCTGTTCTTTATAAGCGTTTGATGTTTAGGTTTACTTGATTGAAACATGCATAAACAACCGCAGATAAAGTTGAAGTAAAAGACGGTATAAGTCTTGTATCGTGATTGGAGTTTGAACTAACCACTAGTTTTAAGTTACCCTCGTAAACACTCGTATTGATATTTGACTTAATTTATTTTAAAAAGCCAGATATTAAACACTCTTGCGCAGTGTTTCCCAAAGTGTGGTTCGCGAGATAATTTTAAGCTGTACACTGACGACTTTTTTAAAATTTTAATAGTTATATATTTATTTTAACGTGTATTGGAAAAACCAACAACACCCAAGATTGCTGTTGTTTTGAATTAAGCACAAAGCTTCATAAAGGGTTATCTGGGCGCTGCCCACCAAGGGTTTCGAAACGCGGATTTTAGTGTTGTATGGCTGCAGACATACCGCTGAGCCACTGGTGCGCTGAATACCCTATAACAAATATGTCTTAACGCAGTTATTATATTACCTGCCGATACTTAAACATTGGCTATTACTCATAACCCTTTTTACATCATTTTGTAGACATTTTTTGCCAAATAGCTTGACCTATTCAGAAGAAAAACGGCTTTTACAGATCGATTTAGAAGATTTCTTGAACAAAAGCCACTTGCGTCATTTTGATTAGAAATTAATGCACAGTATCTAACCTAGAGTCTGGCGTTAAATAATGCTAAATTTGTGCTAAACACTTTTTTGTTTTACATGAAATGATTCGTTTTAAAGGAAAACGTTTAACGGTCTAGCTTCTTTCATGAGGACGAGAAGGTCACTTGAAGTAAAAAATAATTTAAAGACTGCTGGTATGGGTATTAAAACCTTAATTAAAATAAAATACAAACCAATGTTTTGACCTTCTTAGGACATCTCGAATCCCGGTCACACCGAACATGCCTGCCTTTTCAGCCGTGGGGGCACTATAATGTTACGGTCAATCCCACTATTCGTTCGTAAAAGAGTAGTCCAAGAGTTGGCGGTGGGTGGTGATGACTAGCTACCTTCCCTCTAGTCTTACACTACTAAATTAAGGACGGCTAGCGCAGATAGCTAGCCCTCGAGTAGCTTTGCACAAAATTCAAAACAATATTAGGTCATCTTCAGATTAACAGAAAAAAATAATAAAAAGGTCTAGTTTTTTTTTTCGAAACGTCACTGTTTCCATAGTCGTGTTTTCTACAGTTTTTTTACAAGCATTTTTCAGTTCTTGTTCCAGATGGTAAATAATACATGCTTTTTCTCATAACCCAGTCGTTTTATTTGATTTTGTTAATGTTTCGCGGATTACTTTTCTCATTGCTCGGTGAGGTTCAACGGTAAAACTCAAATGTTCCTAACATTGGAAAATGTAGAGTGACTGGTTTCAGGATTTGTGTTTAGTAGCTCTGATTAGTGAAGGCATCGTTTAATGGATTAAAGAATTATGGATTTAACTTGAATACTTGACAAATATCGATTATTAATGTGTCTAATTGTGAAGCTTTTCTTGTCTCATCACCTGTCACGAAACCGTCGAAACTATCAAGGGGACCATATAGAGATGCTGAATTCTGTCCCTGGCAATTGTCAACGTGTCTGGGAAGGGAAGTTTTGTCGATTCTTTTATGTTGTCAACCACGTCTTCCTTTGTGTTGTTCCTCTTTTTATCATTCTTCCCCCGCTAGTAAAGTGGCAAGTCTTCGGATTTACAACAATAAAATTAGGGGTTCGATTCTCCTTGTTGGACACAGCAGATGGCCCAATGTGGCTTTACTGTAAGAAAACACACACACACACTCTTTATCTTTCAGTTGTGCCTTGTAAGATGGTCTTTGGCCGTCTCGATGTGCGAATCACATGTTCAGACCATGCTAATTTTCTTTTTACAACAATAGTGTAGCTTTGTCTGGTTCTAAACATATTTGTTGATTTCGTGTGTAGTGTAGAGGATCTTAAGGATTTTGTGACATCCCTTTATTTCAAATATTTGTGATGTTATTTCGCTCACTGTTTCGTACCCACAAGAAAGTAAAGAGCACAGTCACTCTAAATAATCACAGTTTTGTTTTCGTGGCGATATTTTTTTTCCATATAAATTTGCAGCGTGGCCACGCAAGTTATCGTCAGTACTAACCTTAGACATTTAAAAAAAATAATTTAAATGCTTATATAACATCTCTACGGAGTAATTATATTACCTAATGTAATCATTTGAACTGGTGGTTTGTCGTGTAATTGATAGTAGTGCATACAAAAGTAACCTTCATTCTTTTACAATATTTCCTGCGCTTTAAACTGTGGGTGAGTTATAAGAATGGCAGTTAATCCTTTAATGGAAATGGCATCAAAAAATTAGTGTCAGTGGAAGATATTGTTAGTAGCTTTGTTATAGATATACGTCCATGTACAAATTCATACATAACCTATTACTTTAAAAATATGTTAAAGTTTCATTTTGTGAGTTATTTGTACTGCATATATATTAATTTATTTATTTATTTCTCTTAGAATTTAGTTTCCATTTTAAACGCTTTCTTAAAATGTACTGTTTTATTTTTTTCGACTTTTATGACAATTTAAGGAAATATTTTTAGAATAATACAGTTATAGTTACACGATGGGCTATCTGTGCTCTGCCCACCACGGGTATCGAAACTTGCATTCTAGTGTTGTAAGTCCGCAGATATACTGCTGTGCCATTAGAGGATAATTAATGTGATGGTAGTTATATTAAAAATACACATGTTCGTTGCATTTTTAGGAATTATACAGGGTGTTCGAAAAGTCACTGTGCACTTCTATATTTATTAACAGACATGTTTCAATATAGAATATAGGAGGTAAATATGAATGACAATTATAGACAATGTTGAAAGTGACCCCCGTTGGCATCAATACAGGCTTGGATCCTTCTTATTTTGTTTCTAAACACCGCTATCAGTTGCTGGCTTGAAATAGACTGAATAAAACATGATTACAAAACCGCACAGTGTCTTTCAGAACACCCCGTATAAGATTTATTTGCTTTGCTGAGGTACGTTTTATTTTAGTAGTAAAAAATACAGAAAAAACACTATACAAAATGAAAGGCTTTTCGTACGGAATAATAAAATACAGTTTTGCAGCATACAAAAATGGACGTCAAACGTTATTGTAGAAAAGAAAACCTAGACATCTTTCTAAAATATCGTTTGATTCACATGTGACTATCAAGGATACTTACGATAATATTCGAGTATATGAAGGACACGTTTAGATACACTTGAACTACAAGGCAATCCTAAACACTCTCAAGCCAATCTTAAACACATAAATAAGTTTCAAGGAATAAAAGGAAAGGAAAGAATACAAAAATGAGGAGAGAGAATGAAATATCTCCATATTTGACACAAAGTTTCGTTACGAATATTACTTCTTGTGTAGGAAAATTATTTGTTTAGCTATTTAAAAAGACCCGGCATGGCCAGGTGGGTTAAGGAGCTGGACTCGTAATTTGAGGGTCGCGGATTCGAATTCCCGTCATACCAAACGTGCTCGCCCTTTCAGCCGTGTTGGCATTATAATGTGACGGCCAATCCCACTCTTCGTTGGTAAAAGAGTAGCCCAAGAGATGGCGGTGGGCCTTACACTATTAAATATGGGATGGCTAGCCCAGATATACCTCGTGTAGCTTTGCGCGAAATTTAAAAACAAACAAGCTATTTAAATACAGTGTGATTAATTCTGCCAGGTTAAAATAAGCAGTTAAACATATTTCACCTACATAGATTGATATCATAAGTAGAATGACTGATATTTTGAATGAAAACAGCAATATGTAAGTTATATTATGAAGGAATATACAAACGCTAGTTCTTGTTTTTAACTGTTGTCGTAGCAGTATAAACTGCGTGTACATGTATGGATACAAATATATTATAAATACGTATATTTAGTGTTATATAAATGTTGATGTGTGTTGGTGCCATTGAATTTGCAATCACTATGTAGTATATAGTTCAAAGTCTATGTCAAGCTATGAAAAACGAAATGACGTGATAGAATGTTTTAATAACAAAAAAGCAGATATTAAAAGGGACAAAAGAGTTTAAATATAAAAGTAGGTTCCTGACAGAATATGCAAGTTACGAATGTATTTAATAAAATTGGCAGTAATAACGAACTTCAGTTGCACGTTTGTCTTTTATATTTCAAAAATACATGAATTCAAAAACAGAGACTCCGAGTTTTTTTTATCAGTTTCTACAATTCCTTTAGTTTAGGCCCGGCATGGCCAGGTGGTTAGACATTCGACTCCTAATCTGAGGGTCGCGTGTTCGATTCCCCGTCGAACCAGACATGTTTGCCCTTTCAGCTGTGGGGGCATTATAATGTGACGGTCAATTCCACTATTCGTTGGTAAAAGAGTAGCCCAAGAGTTGGTGGTGGGTGGTGATGACTAACTGTCTTCCATCTAGTTTCACTCTGCTAAATTAGGGACGGCTAGCGCAGATAGCCCTCGTGTACGTTTGCGAGAAATTAAAAAAAAACAACAAACCCTTCAGTTTATGAGTTAGGGCTAGGAGTGTGTTTGTTTTTTTTTGTGTAAAAAAAACATCAGGCGACTTACTGCATAAATCGAAAGGAATCGAACTCTCTGATTTAATATTATAAATACCTAAACATACCGCTGTCCCACCGTGGGAAACACGATTAAGAAGCCTTCCGTTACCTTAAACAAATATGAGTAGAAAATCTCTCAGTGTAGGCGTATCTGAACTTCAGTCTTTGGATGCTTGCTTCCGATAAATCTTTTGAAAAATGATAACCTAGAAAGATCATGAAACCTCATGCGTTCGTTGTGTTGGATAATCATTTATCTTCAAAAATTATACACCCACATGAATTCATGAAACAAACAATCCCACGTATGTATATATAGTATGCCTCAGTTTTTTTTAGCGATATATTTCATCTTTACTAAACAAAAAATAGTGACCCACCAGTACAGTCTACGGATTTACAACGCTAAAATGAGGGTTTCGACTCCTCTCAATGGATTCAGCACATATTTCGATGTGGCTTTGCTATAAGAAAACACATGCTAAAAAAAAAACGCAAACTAAACAAAAATACAATTTCTAGTTGTGCTTTTCAACCATTAATTTGAGATACCGTTAGTTTGAAAATCTAAGTGAGCTCGAAATCATTTGACGGTCATTAATGGAGAGATATTTATAAACATATTTCAAAGATTATTAGTGGTTAAAAAATCGTTATTTCAAGTACAAGTCGTTGATTGAAAAGTGTAGACAAATAAATTATCTGTCTGCCACTCATATAAGTTCAATGTAACGTCTGATAAATTAGTATGTCTGTTGTAAGGATTGGACACCACAAATTTGTGAAGACAGAGAAATACGGGGTTTCACGTTTTGCCTAGCAGAGTACTCATTCTTTTTAATTATATTTTAAAATAACATTTAATTAATATAAAAATCATATGCATGTTAGTAATATATAATATAAGTACAATTCATCTACAGTCCAATTATTTTAGTTAAATATATTTAATTTTTTCCTTCTTGTTCCAGGTGAAGTATATTATTAAACTGTTCATGAGCATTGTAGCATAGTTTGGTTTGTTTTGAATTTCGCACAAAGCTACACGAGGGCTATCTGCCCTAGCCGTTCCTAATTTAGCAGTGTAAGACTAGAGAGAAGGCAGCTAGTCATCACCACCCACCGCCAACTCTTTGGCTACTCTTTTACCAATGAATAGTGGGATTGACCGTCATATTATAATGCCCCCACGGCTGAAAGGGCGAGCATGTTTGGTGCGACCAGGATTCGAGCCCGCGACCCTCGGATTACGAGTCAAACTTTATAGCATTTTTATTTACAAGTGCTTAACTTATATTTTTGGGTTAATAGAAAATAGCAAGGGCACTATATTTGTATTTTAAAGAAGCAAACTTGTGATATGGTACAATTGCAAATCGGGTGCTGCTAATTAGTTGGCTGTAGATTGACTTAATGTATTACTACAAAGCAATATATTCTTTGCCTGGTTTCATTTCATTTATAAAAAAATCAAAAGAAGTAGTTTATTTCTGTTGCACATAGAAGAATATTGTAAACATTATATATAATGTAGGCCCATAGGATGAGGCTGCTATGATCATAATCCAATCATTGTCATAGTTATACCAACCAATGGGAGAACCCATGTTTATTTGCACCTCATTAATTGATTACTAATTAATTAATGAGCTACTAACTAGTTGCTGTCTTCAGGGAACTCCTGAGTACAACATATTTAGTTTAGTCAGAACCAGGATTCAAATTCAAGTCTTCTAGTTGGAAGATATCAATGTTATTCAGTACTCTCGACTGACGCTTCCAGGACATGGTTTACACTGGTACAATATTGACAAGTTTTATTTACTTTTTATGCTAAGTAGATAAAAAATGGATAAAAAACTATTCTGATTCTTTATTTTCTTATATGTGGTTCATGCCCCATTATCCATTTTATTGCGTGACCTTTTACGGTGAAATTAATAAAATACCAGATCCAAATCACTTTCTTGTTGAGTGCCTAACACCATGCTTAAAACCAACATTATTTTTGGGTATATAACACCTGTCTCACAATGGCACTTGCCTTGAATATAACATACGTTAACATGAAGGTCACGGAGACATGAGCTACAATTGGAAGAATGATTTCAAATGTAAGTAAAATCATTTACCACGTGCAGTTCTCGAGTTTGCGACATCCACATAACAAGCTTGAGATACAAAGTTAGCTCTATATTCATATATTCCAACGTTCTCGGATTTATTGGATCAAACCTTTTGCTTTCAAATAATTTAAGTGTTAGGAAGTGCTTTGACGTGTTTACAAAAGCTGGTGTTATCATACGATGTATTAGGTTTTTGCACTCCGGGGGCAGAAGATTTTAACTAAATTTTTAATAAAGTGTTCATTAAAACAAATAAAATGTAATAGTATTTATATAATTTTTATTTTTTATTAAATAATACAAAAAGAGTTTATTACATATATAAAATATGAAAATAATATATGATCAATATGCCTAAATTTTCGGGGATCGGGCTCCCTCAGACCCTCTTAGACCTCTTTCATTGAGAAACATCAACGTGTAGTAAATCTGAGTGTGCCTAGAGGTTTTCTGATGTTTATGAGCTGTTAAACAAAACAAACAATCTGAAGTTGATTTACTATATCTCTAAATGATTTTATGTTTACGTTGTCAGTTCCCTCAAGATTAACTTGCTATAAGGATCTGCTGAAACTGTTGGATTTTTATCAAGTTTTATCGAGACCTTTCCGTTTGTATTTGATGATTAATATACTTTCGTAGTATTTCAAAACATCAGCCATGCCTTACTGTTACACTTTAAAAAAATAATGTGAGATACTTCAGTCTGAATTTTATTACTTTCGTGTATTTATTCTTGAATACCTATCGATGTTTGAATAACTTATCTCCTGGTAACTTGGATGTTTGATATATTTATTTTAATGACTTTAAGTCTTCATTTTCGGTATTATATCATAAATCATTAAATTTATCAAATTAAACAATATGCAACAATCATAAATCTCTAATACGCTGATTAACATGAAACTGAAAATATTAGCTCGAAGGCTTGGCCTCGTGAACATAAAGCTGTTCTTAAGGGATAGGCTATTTTAGTTGTTGTTTTAACGCTCAAACAAAATCACAAGTTATAAAGAAGTTGAAATGTTACTTCCAAAAGAAACTGATAGGTGTACTTTAGTGCAAGGTTATAAAAAAAGTCGCAAACGACAACCAAAATGACTGTTCAGAAAATATGAATGCAGTTTGATGCGGAAACTGTATGAAACAGGGTTCACTCCAAATTTTTATAACCAAGTAATTCAACAACGAATTTTATAAAGTCAGTATTATTGCTCATCAAAACTATGCAGAGGCAACATGGAGTAAAATTCACATTTATAAATAAACCAAAATAATTTGTTTTTAGTGGCTTAGTCAACTATTGCTGAGATTTGATTACGCGAAACTAACGGAATTTGAACAATTTTAACGTTAGCAGGCAAACAAACTGTCAAAAAGTTGTTAGAAAATTCAGTCAGAGAAACACGCAAAGTTAATGTTTTCATTCTCGTGTACGCAGGCACATAGTTTATATTCGAAAGCAAAAAAGTCATTCGAATTAATTTTGTTAGGGGATGAAGATGCTACCAAATTAGATTTCACATCATAACATTGTTTTTTAACAGCTTTCATAAAAGCAATTACCGAGAATCGCCATTTATTAAGTTCCTTCTTTATTTTCTCAGACATTTCAAGCATATATGGTTTTATCTATTTTGCGAAGACTAAATACACAGATCTACTGAATAAGGTTAATTCACTCATTAGTTTTGTACATGACAACGGATAGCACTATTTTTTTAACAAGCTACGGTTTATACAGTTGCTAAACAAACGTACTTAAAACTGTCGTAAAATTTATATTTCGATAAATAAAAAAATCAAAAAGTAAGTTATTTACAATTACCTTATTCTTTTATTTACTTCAATTTTTTGATGCAGAGTGCAACTTAAAGTAATTAAAAAAAATTCAATATTAACTTATGTTTCTGGAAAATATATTAAAACGAAAATTAATAGGTAGGAATCTGTACCTATTTACCTACGATCTATTACATATTAATTATAGGACGTATAAAATAAATAAGAAAATACAGAAATAACATAATCACTTCCTTATCCATTCAACATCAGGATGGTTGTAACACTATTGTAATAACTGAATGACATAACATAATTGGTTCTTAAAACTATTCAACAAATATAAAATAAAAAAGTTTTTTTTTCCAGTATGAATGAAATTCCTAATTATCTTCAGATACGAAAAAGGCACATTATTTTTTTGTATATATATATATATATATATATATATGCAGAGTAATTTGTAGCTGGACATTCAGAGAAATTAGGCACACAGATGTTAGATTACAAAGACACGCTTTGGTATACGCTGAAACATTTTTTAAGGTGGTTAAGGCATTCCACTCGTAAACTGAAGGTCGCGGGATCAAATCCCCGTCACACCAAACATGCTCGTTCTTTTAGCCGTGGGGGCGTTATAATGTGATGGTCAATCCACCATTCGTTAGTAAAAGAGTAATCCAACAGTTGGCGGTTGGTAGTGATAACTAGCTGCCTTCCCTCTTGTCTTACACTGCTAAATTAAGGACGGCTAACACAGATAGCCCTAGTGTAGCTTTGCGCGAAATTCAAAACAAACAAATAAGCATTTTAAGCAAACGTTTACTCAAAATGCATTCCACAATCAAAAGTTATAGTTTCTTGTGGGCTATGGTTTTTTATATCATAGACGCTGTCTTCAGAATTCATGAATGAATTTGTTGACTTTATACACTTTCGTTATTTATCATTTGATAAAACATATCATTACATTGTAGTAAAACAAACTTTAAAGCTTAAGCACATGTTTTTTTTTAAAGATAGGTTCACATTTCAAGTGATTTCTATATGACGTTATTTTGATTGCTAATCATAATACAATCGAAGTTAAGAATTATATGAACAGACTTAGATTGGATATTTTATCTTATTAGGCTTATTTCGAATTTTATATTGGATATGATTGCCAAATTTACAGACAAGCAATTCTTCCGGTGCATGTTTGACTTTTAGATACAGAATAATAATAAAAAAAAAGGTGCCCACATTTTAATATTTCACTACCTATCTAAAACCAGTAAACTTTGAGAAATTAAAAACAAGAAAAGTGTTAAACTTTCTTTATGTAGGTATACAATTCCAAGCTCGGGCGTGGTTAAAGCACACTTTTCGACGCCAAAGCAAAGGTTTTATATTTTGTTCTATATATGTGATCCATAACAGTACTCTAAGGCTGAATAATTTGAACCCAAGGAGGATCGATCCTATTGGAAGGAGGGGCGACTCCCTGAAATGTCGTTAGAACTCCAGACTGATGACTTTCATTAATGTTATTTTAGATATGTCCCCATTATATGCGTCATTACTCCCAATTATATCCCGGTTAAGAATCCATGGAGGCGTGTCTGTGCTCAGGTCTATGAGAAACTTAATAAAAATATTATTCTCTCTTTCTGTATGGGTATTTGGGTGTTGATGTTTATATACCCAGGAGGGTCAGGTTTCATTAACCTTTTCCTTCTTCCTTTAAATTTTTGTCTTGCAACTGTCAAGTGTATTTATATATTGTACACGAGGGTCAGAGTAACCCGCACTTACTCAGGACCCTTTCAGGGCAATGTCCATGCACTATCTACACATACACTTGATGCGAATAAATAATTTCTCTTTATAGTTCCATAATTATTTGCACTTTAATTAGTTAGGTATTAATTATAAAACATTTACATAAAAAAACCTTTTCAATGTTTAATAATTAACCCCTAAAATAATGTGGAGTCTAGTTTATAGGTAGCCTTTTTTTTTCCTTTTAATTTATTTATTTAGAAAATATATATTCACTGGGGAAAGATGTTTAGGTCTATCCTCATTATGTCTACAGTTTCTGTCAAGTTCGCTTACCAGTTCATTTTTTCTCCAATTTAAAAAAAATAATTTATTGTACTATGTAGGAGTCTATCTGCTATTGTTTCTATGTGTGCGTACTTATGCATGAATTTTGATGATGTTGTTCTGGGTACTTTATAAGCTGTTGTGAGTAATGTATTTTGTATTGTTTGTAGTTTTGTTTGAAGTAGTTTTTTACTTGCGTTTATCCACGCATAATTGTTATAATAATGAAAAAAACATTATTCGAGCTTCCTCTCTGTTGGTATTTGGGTAATTATGTGGAATACCCTGAAGGGTTAGGTGCACTAGACCTCTTCCTCCTTCCTGTACTTTGATGGCGTCTATACTTGGATGTGGTATTTGGTATAACTTTGGGCCAGAGTATGACACCGTACTCAGGCCCGCTTCAGGACAGTGTCCATGTATGGTCGTGAAAAGTGTTTTTTTTTTTTCTCCTAATCTTCCTTTTTTATTTTATTCTTTTATTTTTTCCTCCTTTTCTTTTTTTCGTTTTTTCTTTCGTTTTTTTTTTCTTTTCCTTATATAGAAAATAATGATAAAATAAAACTAGTTTTAAGTGTCTAGTGCGTGGTGAGCAGCTTATTTCATATTTCTTAAATATACATTTATAGGAGAGAGGCACTTAGGACTATGTTCATCATGCACATAGTATCTGTCGAATCACTCATTGTCATTTTTTTGCCAATTCTTATTAAAATAGTTAAGTGCATTATGCAAGTGTCTTTCAGATATTGTTTCTATGTTTGCATACTTGTGCATGAATGTGGATCAAGTGCTACGTGGTACTTTATATGCTGAAGTTAAAACTGAATTTTGTATTATTCGTAGTTTCTGTAATTGTTTGAACGATATGTTTATCCACGCAGGAGATGCGTAGTCTATTATGGGTCTAATGTATGTTTTGTAGATTTTTATTATATTGTCTGGTGATGTTCCTTGGTTTTTACCTGAAAGACTTGCATAATTTGCTCTTTTCCAGATTCTTATCAGGATATTGTTTGTATGCTGTGTCCGCGTTAATTTTGTATCATAGGTTAAACTTAGAAATTTTGCAGAAGTAGCAGTCAGTAAAAGTGATCCATTCTGTATAGCTTGAATGGATCTTTTATCAGTTTATTTAATCTGCTGAATAATATTACTTGGGTTTTCGAAATATTGATTTTTATTCTATATTCCTGGCAGTATTATTCTAAATTATTCAGGACTGGTTGGAGGTTTGTTGCTGCAATTAAAGGAGTGAGGGTACTTTTCCAGACCGCTACATCGTCAGCAAATTGTGATGTAAAACCTAAGTTTAGGTCCGACAGTGACATATTACTTACATACATGATAAATAATATAGGAATAACTACCCCTCCCCGCGGGATTCCTGCCTTGAGTGTAAAGGACCTTGAGTGGGCCCCATTCACATCTACTTTTCACGTTCTGTTTTCCAGGAAGTTGGATAGCCAGCGAATAATTCCCTGGGGTAAAGCCATTTCCTTTAACCGATGACATAATCCGTTATGCCACACTGTGTCAAATGCTTTCCCAATGTCGAGAAAACAAGCTACAGTTCATTCGTTTTTTTTGAAGCTGTCTGTAATTGATTCTGTTAGTCTCATTAGGTGGTCTGTAGTTTGTCTGCATATTCTAAATCCGTTTTGAATTTACTTCTAGGTATATAGATAGATGATTACTAATTATTCTTTCTAAACTTTTGCCGATACAGCTGGTTAGGCTAATTGGGCGGTAGTTGTTTGGTTTATTCGCTGGCTTTCCTTGAAAAAACATTATTATAATTTCTTTTGCTTGTTTATAAATTTCGCGCCAAGCTACATGAGAATTATATGCGCTAGCCATCCCTGATTTATTAGTGTAAGACTAGAGGGATGCCAGCTAGTCATCACTACCCACCGCCAATTTTTAGGCTACTCTTTTACCAACGAGTAGTGGGATTGATCGTGACGTTATAACGCCACCACGGCTGAAAGGGCGAACATGTTACGAGTCGAGCACCCTAACCATCTGTCCGTGCTGGGCCTAACAAAGAAAGATTGTCAGAGTAAGAACTATCAATTTTTTATATTAAGAAATTTGTTCAGTTAACAGTTAAAATCAGGATCTTGAAGCAACTCCTAGAATTAATTTATATAAATCACTGTTCACTGATACACTGCAGAGCTTAAGAGTCATGCCTATAAAAGTTATTCCATCGAAAACCTGTGGTGGGATTTTAATCGACCATAATATATCTTTACAGAAAAACTCTTTTATGGGTATTTTCAACCTTTTATATACTTCATCACAGTCCTGCCTACAGGAATACAAGTGTAAATAACCTCAGGTATCCCGGATATGTCCCTGAGAAGTCATGTGAAGTTTGTGATTTTCTTTTGACTTAAGCTTCTAGTCACTTTTGCGTACAATCTAATCTTTATATAATGAGTAATACAAGACAGTTTGATCGCACTGTCTTAAAATCATTATTCTGTTGTTACTTAAACACGACTTCCCTACGTTTATTTTTCATGTTACTGTTGTTGCAGTTTTGAGTTTTGTTTAACCTTTTCTTGATTTCCATATTTACTTGTGATTCTTTATGGACTCTGGAATATAAATCTAGGCCAGTGGGAAGTGTTTTGCTGTTAAAATTTAAATTACTACATATCAGAGTTCCTAAGTTAATTAAAGGATCACGTCAGTTCCATTCGGTTAACTGTTTGATAGGATCTAGATTAAATGAAAAGATTCATCCTCTGTATTCATCATTTAAAGTAGATATGAGGATAAACAAATGTTTAATAAAAAGTAAACTTCTACAAAGGAATAGATAACTAAACCTGAAGCCACAATGAGTCATACCTTTATGATTCTACATTTTATCAGATAATGTTATATTGTTTGGTGTGTCTACTGATCTGGAAAAATTTTCATTTTTTTTCGAGAAATATGTTGCAACTGTGCATTAACATATCGAGTTCCAAGTTTTTCGCATGATTTTGTTTTGTAATTTTTACCAAACTCTTTCCTTTTTCAAACTTTCTTCCTATATAGAAAGTGACTAAGTATATTTTTATGTGTTTCTTATAGCAAAGCCACATCTGGTTGTCTTCTGTGTTCACCGAGTGATATCGAATCCTTGATTTCAGTGTTGTAAATGTCTTTCCTAGCGGATATATATGTATATTTTTTTATTTTCTAGTCAATGACAGCTACGCCTTAGTATTAGTAATCAGAACACTAAATCAATATCTTCCGATTTACAACAGCTTGTATACAACTAATTTAGGCCGGGAATGGCCAGGTGGGTTAAGGCGTTCGACTTGTAATATGAGGGTGGCGGCTTCGAATCCCCGTCGCACCAAACATACTCGCCCTATCGGCCGTGGGGGGAGTTATAATGTCACGGTCAATCCCACTATTCGTTGGTGAAAGAGTAGCCCAAGAGTTAGCGGTGGGTAGTGGTGACTAGCTGCCTTACATCTGCCAAATTGGGGACGGCTAGCGCAGATAGCCCTCGTGTAGCTTTGCGCGAAATTCAAAACAAACAACTAATTTATATCCTTGCGCTTCAATATCTTGAAATTTAGAGTTTCAAAAACATAAGCACCTCTTACGATTAGCAACATTCAATAATGACAAGAAAGAAACATAAAGGGAGCTTTATTAGAACTCCAATTAAAACTCTCATACTAACTTTATTTAATGCAGGCAGTGCAGCTTGGAACATCATAGCCACATTCTTACGTCTCCCTATCTCAGGAACACACAGTATCGTTGGTGCAGTAGTAGGATTTTCATTGGTGGCCAGAGGAATACACGGAATACAATGGAGTCAACTGGGGTTTATTGGTAAGTCTCTGTATCCATTACTCATTGTTATATTAAAGCTTTTATGCAATTGTGTAACTGATGTCTGGAATATAATAACTCACAGTACTTATTATTTCGGTGAAATCAGAAGATTTTTCATAATAACTGTTCGGTTGCGTATTAAAGATATTTCGATTTGACTTTTCTCTTTTTCACCATTGTATAAAAACCCTGAATATAAGCAAGAAAACTTTTGCATTAAGGAAAAAAAAACTTTGCAAATTTAGAAATATAAGTTGATCTACCACTACTTGCTACGTGTTTATACAAAATATACTGTACTTGAAGTGATCGTCTAATGGGCCTCATCAACCTGGAGAAAGACATAATGGTTTAGAGTGGAGACCTTCACGATGTTGTCCATTCCTGGTATATGAAATTCATGTAATGTTTGCTTAAGTGCAAACTGCTGTTGCAGAAGTATTTCTTTTTATTTAGTGCTAATTGTTATTTGAAATAAACTTCATTGTCTGTTCCAGTGGCTTCCTGGTTTATTTCTCCAATTATGTCTGGAATAGTTTCCGTCTTGCTGTTTCTTTTAATTCAACGTTTTATACTTAAGAAGGTAAGTTCATTACTTTTATAAAAACATTATATTAGAAAGTTACAGATGTATTGACACAGAAAGCTACTTTTCATAATAAATCTTGTGTGAGGTCTTTACCATAAATGCCATTGCAAGTTCAGTGTGGTAATTTACCATATTCTTCATATAACTTAGTTATATAGTTTATTGTTAGTACAGCTATTTGTTTATTTAGGCTTCGTTTGTCTTCAATGATGTTGGAGATCATGAAATAATAAGTTGTATCATAGTGGCACATTATTCTCTACATGTTGCACAGTGTTATAGTAGTTTTTATCTTTTGAGCATGCAACATGGTCAGTGGTTGTTTTTGTTAAGCGCAAGGCTGCACAGTAAGTATGTGCTTGGTGGCTACCGTAGGGACTGAATCCGTAAAGTTTATAAACCAGCTTATCACTGCGCCATTGGGGGAAGAGTAAAAAAAAAAAAGTTTTTTTTTGTAATTGAGCACAAAACTATACAATAGGCCAGCAATTCTCTGCTCATCACGGGTATCTAAAACCAATTTCTAGCGTTGTAAGTTCGCATACCTATCACTGTGCGACTAAGGTTAAGAAAAAAAACACAACAAAATCTGTTGAGCAAACTCCCATTATAATTAGAAAAATATAGACTGAAAATCTTTTGCAGATTAAAATATGAACAAGTTGCAGCTGGAATATAAAAACTGATTAAGTGTTTCTCAAATATGTATATTATTTTAAGAGATCACCTATTTATATGTAAGTACATAAAATTGTAAACTGGCTCTAATTACTTTTATTAATTATCAATTTATTTTAATAGGATTAATTTGTTGCCAAGTAATGATACATATTTTTTTTTGCATATATTATCAATTATGTAGTATCCCGATGGGATAATGGTAAGTCTACGGATTTACAACGTTAAAATTAGGGGTTCGATTCTTCTTGGTGAACACAGCAAATAGTCCAATGTGGCTTTGCTATAAGGAAAACACACATATTAACTACGTATAGCCATTTGTACACAAGCGCGTTAGTTTTTGGTTAAACCTACTCTGATGGTAAGAATATGAACACGATTAAACACAGTTTTTTTCTAATGTTAATTTTTCATTTGCAGAAAGACCAACTGGAACCGGGACTTACTTCATTACCCTTCTTTTACGCTTTTACTATATTTGTTAATGTGTTTTCTGTAGTTCATGAGGGACCAAGCGGTAAGTACAAGGTTTTAGTATATAATTCAAGCTCTTACCTCATTTTCTTTTTTTCTAGGACATATTTTATTCTATTATTCATGCAATAATAGCAAAGCTAATTATTTTTTATTTTCCTTTTATATCAACAGCTAGGATAAGTAATTTTAGTCTGAAGTTTAGACAATTTATTATATTTGTACAACGATCAGAATGTTACAAGCACTCCAAAATTATTGGTGAATAGCTAAGTCGTTGCATTATTTTCCATACTGTAACTAGCACTGAAATGAGCTATAGTATTTCAATGAAAAGTAATATGTTCAAGTGAAAATTGGACAAATCACATCAGATATGTTAAGCGTTTGTTGTTAAACCAAATAATGTATAGCATTAGTTTCGTGTGTGACGTTAATGTGAACTGCAAATTAAGAACATATTTCAGTGCTACAGATCGCATCATCCGTTATTCGAATTGACGTTCACTGTTTGGTATTAGTTGTGAGAACATAGCGTTTTATATATTTTTATTTATCATTCCACAAAGATGTGTCATTAATAACCTATTATATTTGTATATTACTAACTCAATTAATGGTAGTTTAGACATTCGAATTTTAATTAATTTTCAGAACAATAGATTAGGTAAAAACGGTTTGTTATATAATATATCCCAAGTGTTGTAAGTTACCTTATTGTTATTTAGATACTTAGTTGTCATTAGTGTATATTTTACTTTTCTCACGTTATGGCTAATACCTGAGTTTTATTTTTAATCACTTAAGTGTCACTCATCATATTTTAGCCTTTGAAATGAAATCACTATTTCATCACAGGTACGTAAATGCTATACTGAGTGTTAATTGCATTTTATGCAAGAGAGATGTATCAGGCTTCATTCAATACTTAAACCATTTCTTCCAATACGACTGTGCTAGTATTAATAGTAAGACTATCTACCTTTTTTTCAATACCATGATTTTTATTTTAAGAAGATCTCCAAAGTTAATCTTAGACCAAACATTTTGACAATCTTTTTACAAACTTTCACCACATGTGAGGTTTGATTTCTAAGGTCACTTTTACGTAGAGCAAAGGCAAAAGAAAACCCAACAAAAACAACCACTGGAGTTGTACTCTAGATCTAAACAGGTATACTGTTGAATGAGAGTACGATGGTTCTCATTTTTTCGACCATCTTTCTCGAGAAAACATGAACTGATTTCGAAGTGTTACTTGATGTTTAAATTTCTTTTCACGAGCCTTCATCAACTGTAGGACCGGCATGGCCTGGTGGATAAGGCACTTGACTCGAATCCCCGTCGCACCAACCGTGTTTGCCCTTTCAGCCGTGGGGACGTTATTATGTGACGATAAATCCCACTATTCGTTGGTAAAAGAGTAGCCCAAGAGTTGGCAGTGGGTGGTGATAACCAGCTGCCTTCCCTCTAGTATTACACTTCAAAATTGGGGACGGTTAGTGCAGATAGCCCTTGTGTAGCTTTACGCGAAATTCAAAACAAACAAATCATCAACTTTAATCCGTCAATTGTTATCTTGTTATGAGCACAAAGAGATATTCTCAGCTTCATCACATTGGATGTTTGAGTCAGAGAGTTTTTTTTTTTTCGTAATTACGAACTTTTTTCTCAGGATGGAGTCGTTGTATTGAATTGAACTCATATATGGTTTCATAACATGTTTATGTCTTAAATATTTTATTGTGCAAATTTTGCGCTTTCACATAGAACATTGGAGTTTTTTACTCTGAATATTACGTTATTTGATTCTATATCACTTGAAATTTTCGATCCACAAATATCCTTTCTCCGAATTTCGACCCGTCAGTCCACCTGTGGCAGCACTGCGGCGGGAAATCTGCTATGAGCAAAATACATATTGTATGAATGTGTCACAGGTGGCATCAAGGCTCAGATCTGTAGATAAACCCCACTGTAATAGTCAGTATATGAAGGTTGTTCCTGTAAGATGTGACGAAACTTATCAAATTAATAATGATATTTCAGTGACAAATGACGCTGAATTGTACAGTCACTGAAAAGTTGAAAATAAAGAATTAGTTACCTACATAATTAGTGTTAACATGAGTAATTGTTGTGGACTTTGCATTAACTAATCGGTTAATAATCATAAGTACAATGATCAATGCTCTTTATCATTCTCGCTTTCTTTAGATGTTAGAGTTAATAAAAATATTTTGATTAGAGGACAATCTAGTTGTTTTAATAATTAGTTGCTCTTTCAAGTGCATCCCGAATTATTGGTTTTTATGAAAATTTCACTATTTTTTTCAGTGTTGAAATTTGACAAAATACCGTTATGGGGCGCTGTAGTAGTTGGAATAAGTGTTGGACTAATCACAGGAATTTTAATTAAGTTTTTAGTGGTACCTCGTTTGCGAAACAAAATTCATGGTAAGTTAACTGTACAAAAGAAAATTAAATGAAACTATAGTATTATACTTCATTAATTAGCTATCTAGCTCATTTATTGTTTGTTCAATTGTAATAACATTTGTACCTCAGATCTCTCGTAACTAAACCAGTTGAAATAAAAGTAAACTGCGATCAAAATGTGTAGTACCCACAATGATACAATACATTTTACCATTAAATGATTTATGAAAATATTTTACTCGTTTCAGTTTAATGTTTTATTGCAGAATTTGAATAACAATATTTTAAACTAAATTTTCAGCCAACATTTATATATTAAAGAGAACAATTATGAACTTAGTTTTGAAACAGTTGAAAGAGTATTAGTAATTCAATAATATCTTAAAGTAGAGGCCTAGTCTTATATTTACAGGATCCATGTTCATGATCTTAAGTTTTTAACAAAACGCCACATGTCAGCTTTCTGCTTTCCTTGGCTGTATCTTTCATGTTGTTGGCCAGGTGGTTAAGGCACTCGACTCGTAATCTGAGGGTCGCGGGTTCGAATCCTCGTCACACCAAACATGCTCGCCCTTTAAGCCGTGAGGGCATTATAAAGTAACGACCAATCCCTCTATTCGTTGGTAAAAGAGTAGCCCAAGAGTTGGCAGTGGGTGGTGATGACTAGCTGCCTTCCCTCTAGTCTTACACTGCTAAACTAAGGACGGCTGGCGCAAATAGCCCTCGAGTAGTTTTGCGTGAAATCCAAAAACAAACAAACAAGTATTTCATGTTGATAGTTCTCCTTTATAATGAAACGGTTTATTTGTAAGAATCATAGGTGGACTTATGTCGTTGTATTCTGACCTGTAGCCTCATTCCGTGAGTCAGAGGTAACTTTACAACTTACATGGAATTCGATTTCCTGTAGTGAACACCAGCATAGAGATCATAATGTGTAATATTTCATTAATCCCACGGTAAGACAGCACTAAGTTTTCGGATTTGTAATGCTAAAGTCAAGGGTTCGATTTCTATCGGTGGACACAGCATATGTCCTGATATGGCTTTGTTGTAAGAAAACACGCAAACCTCGCGCTAAAGAATCTGGCCTGTAAAATTTAATACAAAGTGATTTTTTGAAGTTTTAATAATCTGTTGCTACAATACAGGATAACAGGCGGTTATTACAATAATTTGTATTTTTTAGAAATTAAATTAGAATATATTACTCTAATTTACTGTAACTTTGCGAATACTGAAATTCATAACGTTTATAAGATGTTTACATCCTTATGTACATAGCACAGAGTCCACCTCCTATCTCATTTATTCAGTGATATTCTGTGTACCAGGAATGATTTCATAGATGACCGATTTTTGTTTTTTTTTCATTTCTTCAGAAACATCCTTTCTTTAGCAGAGATATTTAATTTATATTTACTTTGATATGAATTGCAGAACATGAATAAATTTCAGGATTTCGAAAGAAAAGTAAAAGGAAGTACCCCGTTTACATGTCAATTTGTGTACTACTTTTAATAAAAGTAAAATATCGAAAAAGCCCGTAAAAAGCTACATTAAACGTTCTAATCAATACTGGTAATGAAGATAACAATAAGGAAAAAATATCATTTGTCTTCCTTATATTTATTCATATGTAGCACATCTGTATTTTTATATTGGTCATTGATTTTTTGAGAAATCTGAAACAAACTTATATTTGAACGAAATTTCCGAGCTCACTTATTTGTTGGCAGATCCGTTAAACGATAGACAGTAAAACATTGTTGAACATGTATGTCCAAAATAAAGGTTTCCCATCATTATTGGCTTGGATGTTCCATTACAAGTATATTTCTGATCAAAGTAAAATATAATTTGTTTCATAAAATTTGGTAATCTGGAACATATTCATCTTTCGAGCTTACTGTGGATAGGTTAAATATGTAAACAACAAAATCTACGTTTGTTTACCAAAAGTATCAGATCTGTTATTAATATTACTATAATTTTGCTACTTTTTCTGCAAACTGTTTTTTTCTTTTTATTTATGTAGTGGCGTTAAAGAGCAAGTCCCCCAGTATACCAATGGAAGATCTAAGCGGAGGCCCACAACAAGATTCAGTTGAGAACCAGTCAGTATTAAGAGACAATGTCATTTTCAACAATTCCTCATGTGCTAATCTAGTGGAAGAAGAAAAGGTCAGTCATATTAAGAAAGAAAAAAATGATTTGAATGTCTATAAACATGTTTAATATTCATATTTTAAGCTTTTCGTTACTATAAAGTTTTCAAGCTCCTACCTCTTACATGAGAACGTTTCCGTTGCTTCTTTTAACGATTTTAAAACCACTAGTTTCTGGTCGCCCTGGACTTTTGTAAGCTAAACATATTTTACATCCTAGCGGTTGGCGCAGTCGACAATCATATAGAATGAGGATATTCTGTGACGGAGAATGAATCTCGTGACCTCAGACTGTGAGTCGAATGTCCTAGACACAGGACGCTTGTGAGTTTGTTTTTGCTTTGGCGCAAAGCTATAAGATGGCGTACCTGCACTTTGGAGAACCCCGTTTTTTAGCTTTGTAAGTTTGTAAACGTACCAATTGCTTACCACGGAGTACTTGAAAGTTATACGGATTTTATATAAATTACTTATAAAAGTCAGTGTACTAGCGTCCAATAACCCGTTATCAATTTGATCAGCTGTTATATATTTGGTTCACTATTCATTTATGTAATTTATGGCTGGAGGAATGATCACTTTTGTAATGAGAAATAAATTCTTATAGTGCAACTGTTAAGCTGCGAAGAGCCAATAAGACAATAGTGAAGGAGAGAGAGTTCACTATTTTCGAAAGAAGTGTGAAAACTTGCACAGTAGAACACATAGGACAGCGAATGGTTCTAAAAAACACATCCCAACGCAAGTGGGAGCAACGCCCTGACCCAGAAATTGAAGTCTATAATTATGAATGAGAACCCCTCTCATTCCCTAAAAAGAAAAAACAAACAAACGTGGCTGAAGTAGTAAAAATAATTGTAGTATTGGGCGAAATTTCCCAACTTAAATAGGTATCAAGTGTAAGCTGCATTAATTTTATTCTTTAATCGCCGGCCCCCCGCTAGTACAGCGGTATGTCTCCGGATTTACAACGCTAAAATCAGGGGTTCGATTCCCCTCGGTGGGCTGAGCAGATAGCCCTTTGTGGCTTTGCTATACGAAAAACACAAACACTTTAATCGCCATCTACCGAGTTCTTTACGAAGTTTTTATAATATCGAAAGGCAACTCAGGACCATTATGAAGCTGATCATATCTATCAATACCAATAACAAGATTCCGGAAACGAATGGAACATAGTTTCATTTGACTATATACCAGTTAAATCACCCCATGTAGCTCCAATGGACTTCTGTTTTTTGTTTGTTTATATTTTTGGTCTCCCCTATTCATAGTCTTGAGAGCTAACGTCTTCGGACAGTGGTGGACCTGCAGAAGGTTTGTAAATAAGCATAATATAATACTGTCCTCTCCATTCTCTGCAGGGACTTGTTGACGCAATCCTTACATGATGTAATTGTGTGTTTTATGGCATATACTAAACATTCCGAACCGTATTCATAAGTATTTCATGTTATTATTATGAAAATTGTTGCATTATTGACAAAAGTAGCTTGTCACATATATATATATATTAAAGAAAGAAGATATTTGCGCACTATGGCTTTATTGACATAAGTAGTATCCGCGACCAGCAAAACATTTGTGGCAGTTTTCACGCCCTTCGCTTAAATTTTCCCTATTGTAATGTTTTCACACACGCCATTGAGGCTTCGCTTTCTTGTATGTATTATATGTTAAATCGAATAAATCCAGGTCAGTCTTAAAAATTTGCATACGGTCAGATACACAGATTCATGTAGATGTAACTTTACGTAATAAAACATATAAAGTAAACAACGAAGTATTGACGTTTATTATATATAGTGTACAACATTTGTAACAGTTATGAGCGTTTAGTCTCTGATACGATTTTACGAATGAAAAGAAACTCACAAAAATGAATAATAAAACATGTGCTAGAGAAAAAAGTAGTCAAAATGTATCAAGAATACATTTAGTGGCCCAACTGATATTGAAGAAAACGTAACAAAAAAAAACTTTGTTTTAAAATTTCTTCGTCTTTAGCTGTGTTTCTATATTGCATGAATTTCAGGTGGAGACGTTTTAAGAGTTATCCACATTTTTAGAGCTTAGATAGTCGCAAAATCACATGCAAAATTTTAGTCATTTTTAATGTATTCTTTCGGAATATCTATAAAAAACAAACAAACATAAAACTCTGTAACTTGATGTTGAATCCTGCTATAAACAGAAAGAATATTTGTTTCCAAATTTTGCGCAAAACCACTCGAGGGTTTTATCTCCAATTTTGAATTAATAGAGTAGAAAGAAAGCAACTTGTCAATAGCAACCATCTCCAGTACATGGGCTGGTTTTACATGTTTGAATAGCTGAATTTTACTGTCACTCTCATAGCGCATTTACTGTCCAAAGTTCGGAGCGCATTTTAAGGGCAATTTGCCGACAACCATTAATTCTCGGATTTACAGGCTTACCGAGCAGTCATCGCCGGAGGTCCTGTACTGAAAAATACTTCGTTTCAATATAAAGGGAGATACCATTTAGATTTTAGTTTTAAACAACCTGAAAGTGGTTGACGTGATTTATTTCGTTTTTGCTTATTGATATTATTAGACACATTTCGTTAAGTGAAAGTTCAAGAAGCAAACAGTATTATACTAATTTTTAAAGACATTTGTAACCACACAAGCTGTCATCACAATTTTTTGTGACAGAAGTATATAAAAGAAAAATGTATGATTAATGAGCGTCTAGGCTTAGCAGTTAGGTACATTTCCTGTATTCTGTAAACAAAATTCTAGTGTGTAATTTGAAAAATGGACATAAAGCATTCTGAACTGAGGCCAACGATTGGTCCGTTTTGACAAATACGTATACTTCTGAACAATATATATTTTAACACGATAACTGCCTTTCCAAATGAAATAAACTGTTTTTTTTTTTTTTGTCTTCTAGGTCAAGAATGGTTTGTTAATATTTCCGGTTAATGTTGACAGAATAATAGGAAATACCAGAAAGGGTAAGTTATATGAAAAGAAGGTTTGTAGCCGTCATTTGATTAATAATTTTCATTCGAGCTGTTTGCTTCAAGTATGTAAATGTATATTAAAACGTTATGAGTGACATGGTAAGATTAACATGTGACAGAATTTTAAAACCATGTTATGTTTAACACAATTATTGTTCAACATTAAAAATAAAGCAGAAAAACAATTAGATCTTGGGTTTAGCATTATGAAACAAAAAGCTTTTTTAAAAAAAAAAATCTCAGTTGCATATTTATATCTTCCACTGGGGTATATGTATACGTCTATATATATATATTGAAATATCAGGTTTTAATGTATTTCATAAAGTCTGTGATTTGATTTAACTGCTGCATATAAAATGATTTATTATACAGATTTTTGTCTGTAACAAATGTATGTGGTTAACTTCTATAGAAGAAAACTTCCAAAAGACGTTTGTTTAATTATTTATTTTACTACTATATGTTTTTGGATTACTAATCAAAATATTAATAATGGGAAACATACAGGATTTTTAATTTCTAAAATAGAAACCTAGACTTAAACATAAATTATTTTGATATATACCATGCTTCCTTATGTAAGTTTGACTTGTTTAAAATATGTACTTTATTCTAATAGAATTATATTTCCTACGAATAGGAACTTTTGTTTTTTAATTTCGCACAAAGCTACTCGAGAGCTATCTGTGCTAGCCGTCCCTAACTTAGCAGTGTATGACTAGAGGGAAGGCAGCTAGTCATCACCACCCACCGCCAACTTTTGGGCTACTCTTTTACCAACGAATAATGGGATTGACCGTCACATTATAACGCCCCCACGGCTGAAAGGGCGAGCATGTTTGGCGCGACGGGGATGCGAACCCGCTACCCTCAGATTACGAGTCGCACGCCTTAACACGCTAGGCCATGCGATGGGGGCGCTGGCAATCAAGTGAATTGTATCTCTGTTAGCATGTGGCCGAAGTAGTAAAAAATAATTGTAGTATTGAGCGAAATTTCCCAACTTAAATAGGTATCAAGTGTAAGCTGCATTAGTTTTATTCATTAAGCGTCAACTACCGAGTTATTTACGAAGCTTTAATAATATTGAAAGGCAACTCAGTACCATTATTCTTTTTTTATTTATATTAATGAAACAGATGAAGAAATGGTCAATAAATTACCTACATTTGCTGATGATATCGAGGTCTTGTGTATTGCTGACTGTAAAGAGGATGCTACTACTTTACAAAAGGATCTAAATCATTTAGTAGGCTGGGCAAATAAATGGTAGATGGGTTATAATTATGATAAATCTAAGATACTGCATATAGGTTATCATAATTTGAGTTATAGGTATAATTTGTATGGGAACAACCTTAACAGCGTCATGAAAGAAAAGGACCTTAGCATAATGGTTGATCAGTCTCTTAAGCTGTCCAAGCAGTGTGCTGTTGCTAGTGGTAAGGCAAAGAAGGATTTTAGGTTGTATCTAAAAAAATATTAACCACAAGCCTAAAAAGGCTATAGCTTCATTTTATTTAACACTTTTGGCTTAGAGGATGGAACAGATGAGATGGACCAACAGATCCCTTGTTGTCACGAAACATTATGTTTTGCTATCTAGCTTGAGGAAGATATTTTGGTATTTTCATTCATTACAATATTAAGACATCCAGCTTCTGACTCAGTCAGATGTAGCAACTAAATAGGAGTACATTTCCTTCTTTTTATTCCAGCGGCTCTTTCATATTCTTTTTCGCTACAATTCTCTATTTTCTATCATAATGCTAAGCTGAGATATTAATGTTCTTGTATTTCTAAGCATCTTTGCTGACTTATGCTTATCTTCATTGTTTCAACAAAGTTACTGGCAGCCAATCTGTAGGGCCTGGTCTCTAGCCAAAATTAACAAGTTATTTGCTCTCGTGTAAGATCACCACGTACAAATAAAATCAGACCATTTGAGCTTTTTGCTTTACTCTTTTGTCCCGATCAGAAACTGTAAAAATACTGAATATTTTTCTCTTTCTTTGCAACTCAATATGATTGTTTTTGTTTAGAATTAAGCACAATGATACAAAATGAGCTATCTACGCTCTGCCAACTACGGGTATGGAAACCCGGTTTTTAGTGGTGTGAGTCCGCAGACATATCACTGTGTCACTGTGGGCGCACCTCAATACGAATTTGATGTGTACAGTTTTTCATTATACACGGCACCTTTAAATTTTACTTGAAGAGTCATTTGATAAAGATAAATCACACTCTACAGTGTTCCTCATCCTTCTGATATATATTGTTTAAAGCTAATTTGTCATGGGCAGCCTCAAAGACCTGCCTAACAACAGCCAAAGAAAAAAGCAACAAACTGCGTTTTGAGTAGATTCAAAGCAAGCTAGGCGCAATTGTTATTCATTACATTTTACTATATGAGCTTTTAACAGAATGTATTTGTATGTGGTTTAAACCACGATGCAATAAACATCAAATTACCTAACAAATGTGTGTGTGTGCGTCTTTGTATGTGTTTTCTTATAGCAAAGCCATATCGGGCTATCTGCTGAGTCCACCGAGTGGAATAGAGCCGCAGATTTTAGCGTTGTAAATCCGTAGACTTACCGCTGTACTAGCGGGAGACCTTAGCAAATGCAAACCAGTGTGTTGTTATAATTTAAACTGTTCCATGGTTGTTACAGTGTCATTCTGTATGAAAAAAAACAACAACAACCTAGTTTTTCACTTCGGAAATCTAGTAGCCCTACAGACTCGTTTCATTTGGCATTTTAAAAATAATATCGTTAAATTGTTTAATCCATTGTTATACACAGTTCACAATGCCAGTTTTCTAATTTATCACGATCTACCTTTTATATTTTGCCATTTTCTTGTTGTAAAGTTCGACGAAAATAACATTCACAATATCATTCTAGAAAAGTATATAGGTCCTTAGTAATCCAGTTACTTGTTGGAGTCAACGTAAGGGAACAGTTTTAAACCTATTCCATTAAGAGTATAAAAAGTTATTATCCCCCTTGACTTTCAAACTACAGTTCGTGATTCGATACCCCACGATGCATAAAGTGTATTTAGTCTACTATGTAGTTTTGAGCCAAAAACAATACCTTAAATTTGTGGTGCTCAATGCTTTTATTTTGTGAATCATTAACCAAGTAAGAAAAATAATTTAACGCTTTATCTCGCATCATTCAAGTAAAAAATAAATAAATTTGATGCTTCAAATATTTCAGTATATTAAAAATAATTTATTATATTTTTAAAGCATATTTTCTTTCACGTAGACGATCACTCATCAAATTGTCAACCTCAAAATATGAACGTAAAAATCAGTGATGGAACTGAACAACAGGATGTGGTACGTTTTCATTCCTTCCTCTGTGTTTTTGGTTTTTTAACTAAACATTTAAAACACTTATAGTTTTCCTTTACGTTCAAACAAATACAAGAATTTTGATTATAAACATCATAAGACTTCGCTCCTTAGAAACAGTATATACGCATTTGTTTTTTTTTTCTATGTTACAATTATGAAAAACGAAAACAAAAATGTAGAGTTTTTTTGAGTTCGAGTACAAATCACAATAAAAGGTGTTGTTACGAAAATGGTTAAAAATGTCACTATGCAAATCGTAACCTTTTATGGTTTTATATATTTTTTCATTCCGAATAAATTCGCTAGGAGTCCATGATTTTGAGTTGATAGATTAGAGGGAGTGTAGTTAGTCAACACCAATTATTCCCAACCCTTGGATTATCATAACGGAATAGCGAAATTTGACTCTCATTTTTATAACGCTCCCTCAGCCTCAAAATGTGGAACGCGATTTATTTGCGGTAGCAGAACTCATAAGTCTACACTCCCCCGATCTGACTATCTTTTCATATTAGGCAAGTGATTATATTGCTTTAAGAAAATAAATCTGATATTCGATTAAACACTTGTCACTGCATTATATCATTTTCGAAAAACTCCACCACATATCAGTATCATTGTACAATGGCAAATATAAATATTTCTTTTATTCTGTTATTTCATTCTAACTAGCAAACAAACAAAGAGTTACTCCATCTCATCGGCTCTGAGGTAAAAACTTCATAATATAGTTATTGTGGACAATGAATGAGAAGGTCTGAATTTCACATTGTTGCGATAGATTCCAAAATGGAAACTGAATTGTATGAAATGATGTTCGTTAAGTGTTCAAATTTTTATTCAATCAACTGTAAAGGCAAGCAAGAGGTTAGAAAATGAAATCTTCATGCAGGTAAAAACATAACGTTGCAGGATCTTCATGGGGGAAACTACATATCCTGGACCACTCCCTGAAAGAGACATCTCATACATGTCAAAGAGTTAATCTATTGAAGGAAGAACATTTCGTGAAAGATGATTGTTTTATTTTTGTTTTGTTTTTCTTAATTTCGGCTAAGTTACACGAGGGTTATTTGCGTTAGCCATCTCTAATTTAACAGTGTAAGACTGGAGGAAAGGCAACTAGTCATAACTATACACCGCCAACTCTTGGGCTACTCTTTTGCCAACTAACAGTCACTTTATAATGCCCTCAAAGTTGAAAGGGCGAGCACGTTTGTTGTGACGGGGATTAGGAGTCGACCAACGAATAGTGGGGTTGACCGTAACTTTATAACGCCCCCACGGCGAGTCGAGTGCCTTAACCATCTGGCCCTGCCAGGCGTCTGGTAAGAAAGAAATAATCTCTTGTTCGGTTAAATTTTTGGAAAAGGTATGGTGAACGACATAGAAGACCTGATACGTGACATGGTAAATATGGCTTGTGTGAGAGATAAAGAAACGTAGTGATGGGCGTGGAGCTGTTGTCACTGTGCAAGGGTGTTAAGAAAATTGTTGACAAAATCAGAAGTTGAAAGAGTTAGGTCTAAGTGTGTCAGTAAGGCAGGTGTGGTATTTGGACTAGTTGGCTTTGTTATAATCATGTATGAGACAACAAAAACGTAAGGTTTTCACTAAGCTTTAATATAGTGGTTTATTGTACATTCTTTGTGCAATATTTTGAGTTCTTTTACACTAAACCTATATTATAATATCTGAGGAATGTGTGACAATTTTTCTGAATTACCAACATTTAAAAACTAAAAATAGATACGAAGTTTTCCTGTCGTTCGATTTACCCCTTTTTACTGAGTTATACTAATTTCGAAAAGTTTCACTCCTCATCAGATAAGGGTAAGTTGAAAACAACATGAAGCTTTCTTATAATGGTGGAGTGTATTTTATACGTATGAAGTTTTAAGCTATTATTTATCCATCACAGTAATACTATATTTATACAGGATTTAAAATATATGTATGAAGTTCATGCTGTTAATTGTTTCTTCATGAGCTACTCTAATCCAATAGTAGAATTGACCGTTACATTGTAACACTCCCATGGGTGAAATGGAGAGCAGGTTCGATGATATAATCAGAACCTTGATCAATAGGTTTGCGAGTCGAGGTTTAGGATGATTGCAACCCTCCCAGAAGCGATAAAATATTATCTGTACATAGATTTAATTAACTTACCAACCACCCAGTCTTCCTTGAACTTACGAATTGTCAGTATATTCACTGTGCCATTAAAAAACAACAACCAAAAAACACAACAACTTTGAGATAATATGCTAAACTATGCGCAACGATTGGGTTTTGCACTTTTTCTAAGCTCGAAGACAAAGTCAAAAGTTAATGTTTAGGGTGAAAAGGTTAAGGCTTAAGATTTAGACTTTGCTACTAAAATTCAGACACAAAGATAACTAAAGCCGGAAAAATAGAATCCAATTCACAATGCTCATTGCGACCACATTTCCTTTTTTGTGCAAAATATTAAAGCAAACTATGTACAAAGGGTCCGACAGCCTGGTTGGTTTCGTTTTAAAAGCTTTGTGTCTAATTGTACTCTTCCCCGTCAAACTAAATAGGAATCAGGTGATTCAGCGGAGGACAGTCATGATGACAAGCCAGAAACTCGCCAGCTCTTTTCGTTCCTGCAGATATTAACTGCTATATTTGGTGCATTTGCGCATGGGGGAAATGACGTCAGGTATTGTATTTACGTCTAATTTATTTACGGACATAAAAATATATTTAGCTATTTTTATAACAATGAAAATATAAGGTAATGTTTCTCATACGATTTTAGACTTCGTGTATATATCAGGACGGCTGTATGGGTATTAACATTTTTTACTAATAAAGCAGAGAACAACGTTTTAACTTATTTAGGTCCTCTTCAGGTTAACAAAGAGGAAGATGACCTGAGAAGGTCGAAACGTTGTTCTTTGTTTTATTAGTAAAAGTGTTAATACCCATACCAGCTATCCTGAGATATACGATTTTACATTTGTTTCCTATTTGGACATGTTTAGGCTAAGCTGGGTGGACTTAATAGAAGTTAAATTTTGTCCTGTTATTTTAACTACACGTTTCATTTTGTCAACCAGAATATATTTCAAGAACCTGTTTAGTTTGTTTGTTTTTAAAATTTCGCGCAAAGCTACTCGAGGGCTATCTGCGCTAGCCGTTTCTAATTTAGAAGTGTAAGACTAGAGGGAAGGCAACTAGTCATCATCACCCACCGCCAACTCTTGGGCTACTCTTTTACCAACGAATAGTGGGATTGACTGTGAATTATAACGCTCCCACTTAACTCACCTGGCCATGCCGGGCCTAACCTATTCAGAGCTGACGCAACAGGTAGCATGTATAATCATTCATAAAACGAACTTTATCGAATTTTAAAATCTGCCACGAAAATAAAAAAGTGCAAGTTTTGTATTAACTGAAAGAATATATCCAACTCAGGAAAAGTATTAATATAATTTTTTTTTCAAATTTCATTTCTGCTTACAGTCACGTCATTTCGCTGTTATGTTGCTTATTAATCGCATGGTTTCGAATTAAAGGTTTAACTATTATCTAGTTTCTCTCATTTTATTCCAAAGTGAAAGACTTTAAAGAACTTCATTTTAATTAAAGCGAATTTCTTACTAATATAATTGTCTAGTTTAGATTGGTTTTTATCCAATTACTTTCAATAGTAGTCCAAATATCCGAAATCAGTTATGTTCTTGTGCTTTGTGTGTTGGAATTCCGCTTAAAGGGTATATATTTAAGTATATATTGTTGGAAGATATTCTGTTGTTTGGCTAGTTCTTTCAAGTTATTTGATCAAAAATAATGTGAAATTAGTTTATTCCTTCCTTAACGTACAGACTACTACTACTTGTAGACAGTTGTACCTTTAAGGCTAAAGTTCACAAATAACGTTTTCATTTTCAAATTCAACATATATTTATTCATTAATGATACACGACTAGCGTATAAATATACTTACTTGCACGATTACACAACTAATACATTGACTAAGGAAATATACACAATACTTAATAGTTAATACTAATCTAGATGTTTCACTGTAACTAAACGCTTCAGTGAATGACTGAGACTCTTCTAACTGAAAACTGTTTCAACGCTTCACTATTTCTCATATTTATAATGTTGCCTTGTTTCGCAATACTTCATAAAATCTCCCGATCATTAATATTCACGAACATACTAGGTATTCTAGGATTAGTTATTTAATGTTAATGTCATGCGCCTCTAGCGAACAAACAAATTACAACATCGAAAATATATTAGGTTGAGGAATAATTCGTGAGCGTTTTTAAATAATTTCATTCAAGCATTACATGCAAGACTATACAATACTTCAATGCATGAACACATTACACCCAAAACATTTATTATGATACTTTATTTCATGTAATACCTAGGTATATAGTATGCATTGTTTTAAACGAAATTGCAAGAAATTAAATGCGAAAAGCAGATGGTGTCGAAAATGCTCGATTTTGTCCACTTGACATTCCATTTAATGAGCTGAAAATGAAAGCAAAAATTAAAGAATATGAAAATCAAACACACCATCTATTAGAGCAAAAAATTATCTACCAAATGACATGAAATATTTTGCGAAAGCGTTTCATTTATGAATATATTTTGTTAACTTGAAAAAACGCTCACGAATTATTCCTCAACCCAATAGCTTATAACAATGTGAATATATCTATATATATTAACATATTCATATTCATCACTACTGTTTTCAACTAAACATGATATTACAGTTGTGAACACTAATATTTATATAATTGGAAGTAGTTATAATACACTTTCAATTTTTCTGTTCTTGTAGGTTTAATTTTTATTGTAATAATATTTATTTGATGTCTCCTAGTAGCTCACCAGCAGGGGAGGGAGGCACACCACAGATAGTCTATTGTATAAATTTGCATTTAACTACAAACAAACTTATCTGACAATTTTCATGCACTTCCATATTCTTTACATTGCTGGTATAATAATAATAAACCAGACTGTTTCTGTTCTGCCTCATCACAATCCCAAGCAACTCTTGTAATGTTAAATCACATCTTCTCGTTAACAGAATGCTCCTGTGAAAAAACAGATTTTAAATGTGAGTTAACTTCTGATGTAATATTTCAGGGTAAACACGTTTCAGTGGCAGATTTGATTAAGGTTATGTACTAATAACATGTTATTACAAGTGATTAAAAATACATAATTTATATCTTAATCCATATCCCAGTGGCACAGTGTGTATGTCTGCAGACTCAGACCCCTAGAAACTATGTTTCTATACCTGTGGTGTGCAGAGCACACATAGCCTATTGTGTAGTTTCATGCTTGATTCAGTGCTGTTATTTACATTTTCTGCTATTTATTTATTAATATTTTAATTCTTCTTGTACACATCTTGAATTTTTTATTTCTATTGCTCATTTTCCTGCCTTATTTCATTTAAAAATATCATAATCTATTGTTTATTTAAATTCAGTATTAACTTATTTCTAATTGTATATATTTCTACCTTATCAATCATCTCTTTTGGTGCAGGATATGGCATGAGCTACAGTTTAGGGCCTCACAATATGTTAAATCTCTTGAAAAAGAAAAAAGTGACTACATTTTAATTTATTATATGGGGCTTTTTAAAACTTAACGTAAACATAACTTAGGGCCTCAGAATGTCATAATCAGACACTGATTTCTTTTAATCCCTTATGATCTGCCATTGTAATATCATCTCTAAATCAATTATGAAAACACTTCAAAAATTGGTTCTGAGAGTTTAAAAAACTGAATGACAAGAAGACACTTTTAATCACTCCTCATAATTTGAAAGATTTCTTGTATTTCTCAAACAAAAACAAATAAAACCCACTACAGAAAAGAATGTGAAAACACAAATTATATGATATAATTAAAAAAAAAGAACTGATTTCTCAAGTATGTATTGTACTATATTCATGGAACAGTGCTTTCCTAAAGAGAAAATCTGACAAAAATGTTGACATCTATGTAATGTGACTGTCTTCCTTCAAGTGTTTTGACATTTAATATACGAGACAGTAGTAATAAAAATTGTAGAACTACTAAAAGGCATACTTGTGTTTTTTATGTTTCATTGTAATAATATTTATATTTGTATTGGCATTATATGGTGATATAAATTCAATGAATAACATGCTTTAAAATTTCACAAAATAAAATTATTAAAATTTATCTGTTGATTAAATTAATTCTTCCTATATTTTGTACTTCTAGCAATGCAATAGGCCCTTTAGTGGCTGTTTGGCTGGTTTTTCAGGCAGGAGATGTGTTACAAAAAGAACAAACCCCAATCTATATACTTTTGTATGGTGCATTTGGCATATGTATAGGTTTATGGGTATGGGGCAGAAGAGTTATTAAAACCTTAGGAGAAGATCTTACTAAAATTACTCCTTCAAGGTAAGTACAAGGGAGACTTTATTTAAGATGGCTATTTTCAGTGGATGTGCCATATGGCTGTAGCTACCATTATTGAGATTATTTGTAATGTTTCATTAAAATAAATGTGTAGTATAAATATTTACAAGTGATTATCAATATACTACAATAATGAAAAAGGTATATTCATTGTAAATTATTGAACAAATATTTGTTTTACCAGGCTCAAGGAAAGTTATCAGTATGAGTAATTATATGAAACCAATATGACAGAAATATCTAACACTGTGTTTTAATTTCATGTTAGACTGAAAACAAGTTTACCATTTTACCCACACCTGAATCATTGCAGGTTCTTAATATTTTAGTAGAATTATGTTTATCCTTGTAGTGGTTTCACTATTGAAATTGGAGCAGCATCAACAGTTCTCCTGGCATCCAAGGTTGGTGTTCCAATTAGCACCACACACTGTAAAGTTGGTTCAGTGGTATTTGTAGGCTGGGTTCGCACACGGACAGGAGTGGACTGGAGCCTGTTTCGAAACATTGTCCTTGCCTGGGTCCTCACCCTTCCACTGACTGGCGGTCTTTCAGCTATGTTCATGGCTATTTTTTATGGCCTTAAAATTGTGTGATTCTTTAGGGCACATATGTTAGTGTGTATGTGTTTATCAGGATAACATAAAGACATTACATTCTTAAAAAAATACTGATATTGATTATAAAGAATCTGTACATAGTAGTTGTTGTATGAAACATTTGATAATAACTATTTTACAGACTACAGACTTAGAAATGTGTTTAAAAATTATTTAGCCAGCAGAGGAAATCTGTTCCTACAAATGAGTGATTTCTATGAAAGTGTGGCACTGAAATCAAGCTTTAAGGTATAATAACATTTCTTCCCATTAGAATTATAATTGTGATTTTGTACAGAAGAAAACCTTCAAAAGAGTTACTGCAAATCTTGGAGCTACACATTTTACTTTCAGTCAGTGATTGACTTTTCAAGTAAGATATAAAATAAGAGTAATATGAATATTTTATATCTTACTTGAAAAGTCAATCACAGATGATTTTATGTAAAGTACTACTGCTTACTGGTTAGCATTTCAGACACCTCTACTATTACCGAAAAATTCATATCTGATGTATAAGAAAAATTAAAAAAGAATGTAAAAGTTTGCTGTTGTAGTTAAGATAGATGTTATATGAGTTAAAGTATCCTTAGTATCAAAGTTTATACAAGAGATGAAATGGCAATCAGCTAGTCAAAAAGCATTTATCTGTTGAAAGTTATAATAATCTTACTTGATATTAAAGAAAAGCATTATAGGGTTTCTTGACATGGAGCCAATAAAAAATTAAAGTTATGTATTTATACCAATGATATGAATTACTACAAGTACTTTATTCAGATTAAAACTTTTCAAATGTGTGGAAAACTTATTGATGTAAATACAGGTGTATGACTATCATTAAATTTGCACAGTTCAGTGTGAAAGAGTGAATGAATGTGCTAATATTTTATGATCTTTTTTTCTGTTTAGGTCAAGTAATCAACGTGTGAAATTGATAACTATATATATAAATATACACGATTGTCTGAAGTTAGTTTTTAGTGATTTTGTTAATTTTACTTTTTGTCTAATGGGCTTTCAAGTGCACCTGTACATGTATTTTACTGTGTAACAAAGAGAAAAAATTATATTTGTTAATTGTATAATAATTATAATTTGTTAAAAGCAACAGTAGACACAGTAATGTGGATGATATTCTCAAATGTTTTTTTGTTAAGTAACTTAGTGGTGTCAAATTTTTAAGGATGTTTAAATGTAGATGAAAATTTAACAGCACTGAATATTTTTTTTTAACCTATAGAACTTGTCACATGGACCATATATAATAATAAGTAATAGTGCAAGAAGTTCAAGCCTCATAGTATTCAACGTCATAACCACAGTCAAATTATGTACTTAATGTTTGTTCATAGTTAATACAGAAATTTCAAATACACATGTAATAACTATATTCAGTTTCCTCAAATATCAAGAAAAGGTAAAAACACATTTAATTGAAAATCTTACGCTGACAGATTTTTTCATTGTCATTCACATATAAAATTGTCGTTGTTTCAAACTATGTAGTGTAAATACGAACATTCGATATTAATTACATGTAATACCTTTATTTAAATTTTATGGGTTGAAATTGAACAATTTTAAGTATATTAGTAATTCTAAAAAACGTAATAAACTTGGTGGTGAGAGTAGAAACTAGAAAAAACTGACAATAATTGATAAATTAGAGAATGAATAAATATTTCTTATATTTACAAACTGAAATTTTGGAGTTACTGTTTTTTATTCATAAACAATACCATCAGTTTGAATGAATAATACCTTTCTGTTTTTTATTTGTTTAGGGAAATAAATATAATTAATAACTGGTTCTTTTAAGCCTAATACTAAAACTAATAAAAATGCATTCCTAGAAGAAGCAACTAACTGAATAATAAATACATATTCTAATACAAATAAAAGACTCAAACTTTAAGCATATCCAAGCCTCACTTTTGTATCATTGAATAACTCCCTCTTTGAATTACACCAATGGGTCGATAGTAAGTTTATGGACTTTCAACTAATATCCAGGGCCCGATTCCACGTGGTGTACAGAGCGCACATAGTCTCGTATGCCTTTGAGTCAAAACTCAAACAAGTGAACAATGGATAAATATAATTTTTCTCTCTATGCTCCATGACAACTTTGTAAAAAAAAAATTGTACCCATTCATGAATGTAGGTAAGGGCAAAACTCGATGAATACTTTTAAATTAAATTTACAAACGTATTGCTTTACTTTCTGGAATGGACGTGTCAGTATTATCTAGTAAAACATTTATGAGATACTTAGGCATCGTTAAGTAGCCAAAACACAATTGGCGAACATTATGTATGTATATCTATGTAAGATAAATAAACGAACTAATAAAACTGAAGTAACAAAAGGTCTGTTTTCTATTAAACTAGCGTTTACTTGAAAGGTCGCCCCACGAAATATTTTTACTCCGGGTTCGGTTTTTAATATGTGTGTGTACTCCGTTGTCACTGGTTTATCTACATGTAGTATATAGGTAGCTGATATCAAATGAAGTATGTAATCGCAAAATGCAAATTCAGAACTGTTCCAAAGAAGAAACCTGAAAGTAAAGGGGTTAACATTTAGCACATATTTGTAACCTTATGACATCTGCTTAACAAAAATAACCCATTTACATGCAGAAGGGCTGCACAAAATTAAGAATATTGATTTACTTTACTGATGATACATTCTAAACTAAAATGGTGATATTAGAATATATTTCAACTATGACAACTTCTCTAGGTCTCTCGGACCCAAACGTTAAAACTAAACATTATTGATGGAAGTATATAGGTAGTTACAGGACTCAATATACTGTAATCATCTTCCCAAACATGATATGTAAAACTACCAAGGGAAGCACAAAAAATAGCTACCAGTTAAGGTCAATAAAATCAAATAAAAATCGTAATACAACTCAAAAAGCTAATATTTGAAAATCGGAGTTTACTCCCAGAAGTACAACTCAAATTAATTAAAATATAATAAATTCTCAAAACATCATAAAATCATGTGACATAGAAAAGAAAATCGGGATAGAAAATCAATTCAGAATAAATTATAAGATCAATATATCATAATTAAATAATAAAATAAAGTTAATACGAGTATTGTGTTTTACATTATTCACGGCTACTAACTGAGGTGATACAGTATCACCTGTTACAACGCTAAAATCAGGGGTTCGATTCCCCTCGGTGGGCTGAGCAGATAGGCCTTTGTGGCTTTGCTATAAGAAAAACACACACACACAGTATCACCTGAGTGTGAAAGAAATTTTATATCCAGTGAAAGAAGTATATTGTGACTAAGTTTGAGGTTGCAACTTTGAAAAGTCTTATGAGAGGAAAAGGTATGTAACAGCAGCTACTGTGACCATTTCATTGACAGCGCATTCATCGTATCAAGAAATTACTACATTTATATTGAATCGTTTGCCAACATATTGTGGTACTGTGATTCAGCCTAATGTAATTAAGCAGAATGAATGGGCAGAACTTTCCCTGCCTTCCCATAATAGTTATGTCATAACCAATACTTATAATGCCTCTATGAAGATGTTTCTCTGAAAGAGCAAACCAAAGCCCATGCTTTGGTTGTGGGCTGAAAGATCACTTTTAAATGAATTGTTCACATCGTAGGCAAAAGTCTTCATTTTGTCTTGTTGCTCAACAAGTATGGAGGGTCATCATCAAGCTATGACCGATGGCGGTTTGCCTCCAGAAAAGTAACAGAACTCAAGTAGGGTCTGGCTTCCAACTTGAGGTAGTTTACTATCTGCATACATCAATGAGTTTGGTGGTGAGCTAAATTCTAAAGGGTTTGGGGGATATTTTTATGTTTCCAGAGTGAGCTTCTGGTTGATACTGGAGTTACTAGAACACTGGCCAACCTATTAATTTATCAGACATTCTCGCTGAAGCTACCATTCTGGGCAGTTAACAATAATTTTGTTCCGACAGATTTGTGTTCTAACTATATTTTAATAATTCGCACATAGGATTGAGATGGTTAATTTTGTTTTTGAATGTGTATTAGGATTATAAGGAAAAATATACTGTGGAAATTATTAGTCATTTTGTTTTTGAAACAGGCAAATTGTTTTTTTCTACATGAAAGTCTTTCATTGTTAACTAGGTTTGGTAAAATCACAGTACTTTCATATAAATAAATAGAGTTACGTAGTGATTTACAGATGCTGTCTAATACATTGCCATCACGTAATACAGTGAAGAAACCAAAGCATAAAATGCACCATTTCTTGTTTGGAAAAGGGGTGACATTAACTCAAATATTTGTATGTCTAATAAATTATATTCATATGGTTTTACTTTGTAATTACAAACATCTGATTCTACAGCTTTCTATTGGAATGGTCATTGACATAGTAAGTAAAAATATCTAATATTAGAGATAAAGCTAGGTTTGCTTTTGAACATACCATACTTAAGAATAAATACACAGCTGTGAGAACTAGCTGATGTGTATCAAAGCAATCTAGATTTTGCACAGCAGCAGGATTTCAATAATTTATTGATTGAATATACCAATGTATTCGTGGAAACAGATGATCAATTGCATCGGACAACAGTAACTTGACACTACAAACGTATAAGCAATACGCATCTGACGAAACAACTGTTGTGCAAACTTTCCTCAAACACTAAGTATGCGACCAATGCTGAAATACGGCAGGTGTTAAAAGACATAATCATACAATTTTCAGAAATTGCATGGTCATTTCCAAGAGTAATTGTAAAATAGAAGGATACATTTAAGTTTTGTGTCGATTTTAGGTAAATGAATACATTGATGCAAGTTGATTCCTTTCTAGTCGCATATACATATGCGATGTGTTGGAAGGTGTCAAATGATTCAACACTTTATACTTGACTTCTGAACATTGGAAAGTTGAAATTGTTGATAAGAGTAAACATAATACTACTTTTAAAAGTTGAAATGGTTTGTATGAGTTCAGCATCATGCCATTAGGCCTGTTTAATGCCCCTCTTAATCAGCAGGTAAGAGAGACAGGCTCGGAAGTGAAACGAATAAGTGTGGATTTATATATTAATACATTGTATCTGAGTCATATTTTGAGTCGAAATGAAGTATCTGCGGACCCTGTAAAGGTTACATTAGTAGCGTGAGACTATACTCAAACAATAACCAAGCAAGAGATCCACAATTTTCTTGATTTATTGTTACATTGCTAATGTTTTGTGGACAACATTTCTAAAATTGCCACACTGCTGTTTGTTCTTAGCAGAGTTAGCGGGCATTTTAGGTGAAGTGGAAAATGTGACTTAACATTTAAGTCAATAAATCACGTTTTACTTGAAGCTCCAGTGTCGGCATACATGACGAGATTGTCAGTTTCTGCAAAAATTGGAGCAGCGTTATTGAAGATATAGGATGTTTGTACTGCATGAAGTATTACCTGAAGTTATAAAAATTAATCAAACATATTATTTATTATAATTTATCTTGGACGATCCTCTAGTTTACTATATTACGTATTAGGATTTCAAAGCCTGAAACCGAGTTAAAGTTGTAACTTAAATTTAGAAGTTAATTAAATGTAGAGTTGTAGTAAATTTATGATATTTGCTAACAAGATTGATACACACAAATATATTTTAATATACAAACAGTAATACAATTTACAATAACAGTTATTACAAATAATGATTTATATACAAAAAGTTTTACAAATTTACAAACAATATTGAGTCTTCTATCTGATCTGGAAGTTCCTTAATAACCTATCAAGGGTTCACTATGAGCGAATTAATTTCTAGTTGATATAAACACAATTCACTTAACGAGGAGCTGGTTAGCTCTTTGCTGATTACATGCGAGTTTTTCACAGTTAAAGTCATACAATGTCTTCATGAAAATACTAACTTTTGATGGTAATCCGCTGAAGTTAAACGGTTTGTAATGCTCGATATATATAAAATTGTTCCTGGTCAAATATTTGTAGTTTCTCAATTAGTTGAGTATTAACCACAGTTATAGCTTTCAAGGTTTGTATTATACCAACTGTAGCAAACAAACAATATATATTATCTTCTTGTGTTGTGTTGGTTACTTTTTATAAGCTTGAGAGGAGAATTTCTGAAAATTTCGGCTAAGGCAACAACACTGACAATCATTAGTATTTACATATAGTACATTGTTGATTCTTACAGTCAAGAATCTTCTACAACTTTATTGGATAGGCAGGAATACCTCAATATGTATTTAACAATATGAGTTGCATGCATTTCTGAATATATATTTAACTGAAGCAAACATCAACATCAAAATAAATATGTCATAGTAAACCCGTTACAAACAATACAGCCACTATTTGTGTGTTAAAATGTTTACAATTCAGGTTGATCATGCACTGATGAACTGGCTCGTGAACTTTAAAATTTGAGTGTGGATGCATATTAGATAGGAAACAACAATAGTAAAACATTGTTTTATATCTTCAGCTAGAGTGGCAACATAGAAATGTTGAGAAAACATGTCTATTAAATGAATTTCATTATCATGGACACCATGTGGGAATTAAAGCCACAGTTGGAGCTTCCAGTAATAATAGTTTAATGTCAAAATTAGTACTTTGGGAGCTTTGGAAAAAGCAATTGAAAGAACCAGATGTGGTGTGGGAACCTTTTACGATGCACCAAGGTGAAGCATGACTAGCACGTATTGAGTAATAGAGCACAGACATAGGTAACACTTTTGCAAACGGCAACAAGTGTAGAAACGTTGCTGTACTATTGTTATAAGTCACCCAAATGTAGCTCTAAACCTTTGCTGCTGCTAGTGGTCCACAAGGCTATTAGATAGTAGGCCACCAAGATTTTACATGCACGTGTGCTAACACATGAAAGCAATATTTTTGGCTACATTTACATAATCGTGTTCACAATAGTGCAAATATTGTATGGTGTGTACTGCCAAAATGAAACTTTGTTCAAAACAGGGTAAACGCTGGTAGGGAATTGTCAGTTTACTGTTACAGAAAACAGCCATAGACGTAGCTTATCGTACATCTCCCCTACTGAATAAGGTGACTTGTATGTGTTGGTAATTATTAATTATCTCACAAAGTATCCATTGGCTGATACATTAATATAGTCACCCACTGACGTGTTGTATGAAAAGTTAATAGAATTATTTAGAAAGCACCCTCCCAATCAATACAGTATAGAGGATTAATTTCAACAGATTGTTGTTTTCTGAGTTATGGACAGTGTTGATGTGTTGAAGATATTTATTTTTTCTTGACACCATCAGTCTGATTGTTTGGCATAATATATAATCCACAAAGTATCAAGTAAATTCTTGTGAAGTTGGTTAGTCTCAACCAAATCAAATGGAATAAACACTTTCCAAATATTATGATAGTGAATAGTTCAATGGAAAGTCAATTTTTTATTTGCCATAAATACTTATATTTGATCAAGAACTAAAGTTCCTTTTGAATGTGATGTATTGTCTGCCCCTCAAACAATAGTGTGATAGTGTTTTCAAAATATCTGGAGTGGCTTACGTTTGCATTGACTATCACTTACAAATTCATATGTCAAAAGCTAAAAAACACCACCATTAGTTGAAGAGATGCTATTTGATTGTCCAGGATGAATCAGATAAGAAAGTAACCATACAGGACGTGTGAGACAGTATTAATGATTAATCAACAAGTTGAACATAATCTCCTGATTGATTTGACTGTTGTTAACTACAAAATCAGCAGTTACAACAGCCGCTTGATTCTGAGACCAACGACCGAAAGGTAGTAACTAATGATAGATGAGAGTGATTGATGTACTCAACAGCGATTCTGGATACAAAAGGGGTTATTTGCTGGAATGTTGTGAATCCTGTTCTAATCAGTCAGAGTTATCTTGAATTACTTTAAGTGAAACATAAACTCAGATACTATATGCCACTGTCATTTTTCAAGTCATCAAGTTGTGTTTCATAGTGAATTGAATGTACCAGATCGTGTAATTATTACTTGGTTCCAAGATTAACCAGGATGAAAAGGTGTTTAAAAACCTACTTTCCAAGCTGTCAAACAGAGTTTCAGTGAAATATATTTGTAAGATAGCAGATTATGTATGTTCAGTTTAAACACATTAGATTAGCTAATGTTTTTAAATGAAATGATCAGTAAAACCAATAGTTTTTATGAAGTTGTGTGGGATAACAGATTCATTTCTGGTTTAGTCTCCAAAACTGAGACATAATCATGTACAATATTTCTTTTTAGAGATGAAACGATGTGAAGAAGTAAATTATAACCCCTCGGATGTCTGTTCTAAATACTGTTCACAGATTAAGTTGATACTTCTTAAGAAACAGTGTTTATGACTGAGAATTATTGCTAGGAGTTCAAAAACTCAAGTGAAAGTGCATTGTGAATCTTACTTTCCAACCTATAAATCAGTTCATTCAACATTTCGCAACAATTACTCGCTATCTAGCTAAGTGGTAGTGGAATTTCTGGATAGAGTGGATAGTGTTGTGTTCTAAGTTAACAGAGAAGATGAACTAAATTGTTTTGAATTTATATTAAAAGATTCTCAGTTCTTTGAATTTGCTTCCATTCATTTTGCTGTGATGTAAACTGTGGTGAGTGAAATCATAATATTTAAACTACTGGTGTTGGGTGCTGGATAGGCCAGTAAAAACGTTTATTCGTTTGAAGTTATGCACAGAACTACACAAATGGGCTATTTGTGCTCTGCCCATCACGGGTATCGAAACCAGGTTTCCACCGTTATAAGTTCTCAAATATACCACTGTGCCCACAGTGGCATAAAGAGGCATTTCGCTTAAGTTAGTCTGAGTTTGATTTGATATGTTTTACTGTGACGGAAAAATTTAATCCTATTAGTCATGGATGGAATAATTTTAAGTTAAAAGGTTTAGTTTGGCTGAATTTTACTGATTTCAGCAGATAGGCCAATGTGACTTTGCTATAAGAAAAACACACACACAATTCTACTGATAATTATTTACTTCAAGAAACTATGGCCAAGCGCGTAAGGCGCGCGACTCGTAATCCGAGGGTCGCGAGTTCGCGCCTGCGTCGCGCTAAACATGCTCGCCCCTTTTAGCCGTGGGGGCGTTATAATGTGACGGTCAATCCCACTTTTCGTTGGTAAAAGAGTAGCCCAAGAGTTGGCGGTGGGTGGTGATGACTAGCTGCCTTCCCTCTAGTCTTACACTGCTAAATTAGGGACGGCTAGCACAGATAGCCCTCGAGTAGCTTTGTGCGAAATTCCAAAACAAACAAACAAACAAATTCAAGAAACTAGGGAGCAAGTTGAGTTGAGTTTCTTATATCATAGATGGCAGTAGGTTAGCAGAGGAAGGTAGACTTGCTTATCATGTGAATCGGATGCGTTTTGATAAGTGTATGTTTTCTTATACCAAATCTATACGGGTTATCTGTTGTTTCCACCGAAGGGAATCAAACCCATGATTTTAGCATTGTAAACAAGAAGCCTTACCGCTATACCAGTAGGGGGCATTTGTTTAGTGCTTTTAGTATATATATATTTATATATAAAATTGGGCTCGGCATGGCCAAGCGTGTCAAGGCGTTCGACTCGTAATCTGACGGTTCGGGGATTCGAATCCCGGTCGTAATAAACATGCTCGCCCTTTTACTGCTAAATTAGGGATGGCTAGCGGGGATAGCCCTGGAGTAACTTTGCGCGACATTCAAAACAAAACAATATGTATAATAGCAGAATGCATGTAGTGGAATACATTTATTATATATTATATCTCTAACGAATCTCTGTTAGGTATTATGATGTCAAATAGCCGGGAATTTTAATTTTAATTTAGAAGTTAATTGAATTTCGATGTGCATTAATTTACATTTTTCCAACAAGATTGACAAACACAATCTTCTTTCTTACACAAATATAGTTTGATACATAAAAAATACTATTTATAATAATGATTATTACAAATAGTTAAAACAAATAATTATTTATATACAAAAATTTTATAAACTCACAAACAATATTCAGTTCTTTATCCAGTCTAGAAGTTAATATTTCATTAATAGCCCAGGTCCACGAGGCACAAATTACTTTTATGTTGATACAAAATATACTTCACATGACTGGAATGTTAGCTAGCTCTATTCTTGTTTGGCCTAACGCAGTTTACAAGCTAACTTTTCACCAACAAAGATATTTAATGTCTTCGTTTTGTTTGTTGTGTTTTGAATTTCGCGCAAAGCTACTCGATGGCTATCTGTGCTAGTCGTCTCTAATTTAGCAGTGTAAGACTAGAGGGAAGGCAGCTAGTCATCACCACCCACCGCCAACTCTTGGGCTACTCTTTTACCAACGAATAGTGGAATTGACTGTCACATTATAACGCCCCCACGGCTGAAAGAGCGAACATGTTTGTGGTGACGGGGATTCAAACCCGCGACCCTCAGATTACGAGTCGAGTGCCTTTACTACCTTGCCATGCCGGGATAATGTCATCGTAAAAATACTAACGTCAGAAGTTAATTCTTTAAAGTTGAACGAATTGTAATGTTCAACATTTATAAACATTCCTGGTCGAGTTCTATAGTTTTCTGATTAATAAGTGTTAATCACAATTATAGCCCCAAGGCTTATTGTATGCCGACTGTAGCTGACATAACAATATATAAATGTCTTGGCATCTTGTGATGGCTTGCTTTAAAATACTCACGCTATATTCTTAAAGGTTCAATAATGTTTGAAAAGACGTCAGTATTTTTGTCAATCATATATTGTTGATTCTTGCTCCCGAGAAACTTCTGCAAATTTAGAGAACATCATCAAACTGAAACAACTGCAGGTATTAAGATAAATGTAAAACAGTAAATAGGTTACATACAAACATGTATGTAACATAAAGTCATTCATAAGCGTTTTATGACATGAATAGAGCACTCTCAAAGAGAACACAACTGCCAAATAACATATACATGAAGATAAGGATTTGATTTGAATGTTAAGTCAATGAGATATGAGATAAACTCAGTTACTGATATGTGAGATATTTTTTGAAGATATGGTGAACTTGATAGTTTTTAAAGGCAAAGATAGAGTGTTTTCAGTGTTAACATTAAATATTTGATGGGTAGCAGATTTACTTTGAAGGGAAGAGCAACTGATGAACTCACTTGGTAATAGTAGTGAAATGTAGTTGTAATTGTGTAGAACTGAATTACTCATGATGGGTGAAATTATCCATGAAGAGTGAAACCTACAAACGATGGCTTATAATTCACAGCGAATTTAAGTTTTGCTACTAGATTAAAAATTTTGTAAGCATACAATTTACTGAACATTTTTTAAGTATTTGTTTCACGACGACATACATTTTTAAATTTATGCTAGTGTGGACCATGAGTGTACAGGTAGAGAAGGAAAATAATACCAAAATAGCATTGCTTTGAAGTCACCTGTTATAAACTGAAAGAAGACGAATGGAAGTGAGATGTCAGTGCTGATGAATTCTTATGGCAAAAAGTTAAAGGTTAGCACTTATATAGAAACTAGCCTGTTTTAGTTACTTATGTATCACACAGTATTTACAGTATTACCAATTTTCCTTGACTTTATTTGTGCAACAACCAAATGATTGTGGGTGGAATGTTAAAAGTTAAAGACAGCTGTGATAGTTGGCATTATGGAAACAATAACAGTGGACACCACGGTTGAGTTTCGTTGCGTATGAGACTTAATAGAGATTCAGAGACGGGTACAAAACAGGTGCAAGGGATTCATTGTTTCAAGGCAATATACAAGTGAGCAAATGTAAGCCTGTAGTACGGCTCTTGAACAGAGTAATAGTTGTTATACTTCATATACAGAAGCAGTTTGCCCATGTTATTCGTCAGTAAATCTGCAAGGTTATGATGTTAAAAATTGGGTTTGAATATCTCTGTCGGGTAGAACATAGATAGCTTATTGTGTAGCTTTGCACTTGACAACAACCAAACCAAAATCGTTTTCGGCCATATGATAGATGTAATAATTGAGCAGTTACAAATACAAAAGTTACATTTTTAGCTGAAACTTTGACAATCAAAATCTGGTTGTCATGCGTCTCAATTCTGATTTTCTCTATAAAATATCAATTTTTTTACCTTTCTGATTGTCTTATCTTGTCCTTACAACTAATCAATTATACATTTATTTCTTAGCTTGATAAACAAACACTCTCATTAACAAAATGAAAAGATAGTTTTAGAAACTTGGGAGACAATTTGGTTTACTAGTTGTTCTTAAGACTCAAGTAGCAAATTTAAGATTCAGACCAGCAGAAGCAAAAATCAGTAGCAGAAGCGGAGTTATTGACAGATTTTAGAGATATATTGGATTTGACTGAAAACTCAAATGAGCTGGCTTTAAAGTTTTAAAGAAACCACAGCTCCTTTTGAATTGTCATTAACATTAATGTCCAAACTGCATACAACATCTGACATACACTAAGCTGACAGGAAAATTACTGAGCTCAGTCAAGTAAGAGCGAAAGAATATTTCAGAAAACTGTAAGATCATCAAGTGCACCTTTAATGGACAGCAGCATCATCAGGCTAGCAAGACCATTGACTTCTATTAAAGTTGATATTGTGACACCTACCTACACTAGCCAAAGAGTGTTGCATTGCAGTCACATTCAAGATTCCGACAATGCCATCAATTACCTTGGATTATTGGCCAACACTTTCAGCACTTGTCTGAATGGACTCTGCCAGATCCAAGTCAAAGATTGTCTAAAGCTTGAGCCCTTTACGGCATGGAGGAGAACTGTCAGTTGAAATGTGGGGGATCTATTAGTTGTCAGATTTAATTATGAAACTGGTTAAGTTACTGCTTAGGTCGCCTTTCTATCTTACACATTAAGTTTTGTCCTATAAATAAATTAGTTCACCTTTTGATTCGATAACCTGGTATTTATGACCTTCTACATACAAGTATAATCGAACTAGTAAACAATATTTGACATTTTCATTTAGATATTATAACAATTATTATTCTAATATTTTAGTGTGTCATTCACTATAAATCAATACGTAATATTATCCTTTGTCTTGATAACTTAGTGGTTATCATTTTTAACATTCAACATGTGTATTATAATGAGTAGTTTACATTAAATTATGTACTTCAGATAAGTATTGTAGATAAATTAGAGAAGGGAAGATTTAGAAAACATATGTTAATACTCTCATACAACGGACAATTGGTGATTTTTAAACACTTCTATATAAAATTAAGAAATTAAAAATTATATAAAATTGAAATTTGAATTATCAAATACATTTTAATGACGAATTTATTTATATGCATTGATAATAAAGTTGCTTAAATAAATTTTGGATGTAACTGTGTGAAAGGTAAGACACATGCACTTTGACCTACCCATAGTGACAGAGTTAACATTCTCATGTTTGGACAGAAATACTACTCCCTGTAGACATACTATATGTCCCTTATCCTAGAGGAGGTAAGCTCAAGTACTTACAAGAATATATGAAATGGTTAAAGTCTATGTTGGTTTAGATATCGAGATCTTAACACATAAAAACTTTAAATCGTCATTTTTTCTCTCCCCCTCTTCTGGATAATTTGGAAGAGTATAAATAATGAATAATTAATGCTTGATAAAATGGACTATATTCGCTTTGTTCACTGCGGAGTTCGAACCCAAAGTTTTAACGTTAGAAGCCCTAAAAATTATCGCTGAACCAATAGACATCTGGCTCTTTTTAGTCGAAATTCCTAGAAATCCTTAACATAGCTATTATGTTGTTAAAGTATTTCTTGAAAGAAGTCCGGGTAAAAGAAAATTAGAAAGAGCTAATACCTAATACACCATTATAAGTATATTTATTGCTATGTAGTTAGTTGCAGAGTTTGAAATAGTTCGTAAAGGCATCAGATCTGTCACAGTTTGAACTCAAGATGCAATTTCAATAAAGTAATTTTGAAGACTATGTTAAGCTGTTCAAGACATTTTGTTTAGTTTTACATACCCTATCAGTTGTTCTGTAAATGTTTCGTAAAATTTCTAATAGTCTGATACATTACTCATTAAAAACAGTTAACTTAGCATATTTAATTATAGTAGCCCAACTTTTTTGTAAGCTACTTCCTTACATTAGAAGTATATTTATATTTTTATTTTTAACCTTAAATTTAGTGGCATTTTATTGTATAAATAAACATCTTCCAGCTAATTTGATTAATAAAGAATATATTAAATGGTTTGGTATGTCTTTAAGCAAAATATAACTTTTTATTTGTCATTTAGTATTGTTAAATTTATTAGTCTTATATATATTAATAACTTAGTATTTTCTAATATATGGCATACTTGTCTTGAATATGAAAAAGTAAATTCATATAGCGAGGGAATAAAATCATTAAAGATCGGGGAAAATTTTATTTAAAATTAAAAGAGAAGTTTAACTTGAGCAAAATTTTTTATTATTTCTAATTATTATTTGATACTAGGACTAGGTTTCTGTACCTACATTGTTTTAGTGTTAGGTAGCAGTAATTCTGTAGTGAAACTGCGAAGTATTCATAATGGTGATTATGTATATAATTTGAATGTTATAAATTGACTTTAAGTTTTTTGTTTCACTTAGTGTTTACGGCATATAGTTTCTTACATCTAGTACTACTATCGCTAAAGTAATACTAATAATACTATTAAAGTTAGTAATTAGTGCAGTGATAAATATTTAAGTAGTGCTAGGCCTAACTTTATTTCAACATTCAAAAGTTATAACAAGGTTTATTAGGACTAGAAATATCACTGCCAGCGTGAGAAGTACATTATGCTATAAGTGTATAAACGTATTATTTAGGATAGTCTAAATGTAAAGATTATTAAAGTTTTGGACACCTTGTGAGTTTTCTGAGTGGTAGAATAAAAAGGTTGGAAATAGAATCTTTAATATTAGGGGTAAAAGGTGTAAGCTTTAGAAGTTGAGATGTGGACTTGTTTTGTGACAAATGTTAGTTGGCCAATAGGAACCATATTATAAGAGGATGGATAAAAATCCTCTCAAGTAAACTGCAAAGTAGGACAAAACCACCTGATAAAAAGTGGAAAATATAAAATCCCCCACATTTTCTATTTATCCTGTTTTTCTATGTTGAAATACCCTAGGTAATCCCTGTTTTGTCTATCTGAGTGATGACTGTTGCATGATCTACACTGTATGGTGGTATTATACTGTTTTTGTGTGCTTTGTAATGTTCTTTAAAAAATGGTTTTACTCTCTGAGTAACTGAAAAATCAATCTCTCTTTAACCACCATGGAGATCATTAAGAATAATAAGAGGTTTCAAGCAACTGTGCAGAATGCTCCTTATACACCAAGAAGAGTTTCGGCAGTACATTAATAAGTTGGTAATGTTCTTGGAGGATATGCACTGTCTTGCAAAGGTTGTGCTCATATAGATTTGGAGGTGAAGCAACTATCTGTGACTGAACATAGCCAAGACCCAGATTTTAACAAGGTGAAGGTGAAGAACACCATACTAAAAAGAATGAAATTAATGAATGAAAAATTTTATAATATTTGTTTTAGGGGAATTTTGTTCAAGGGAGTTTTGTCCTACACTTGCATTGTAAGTGCATTACTACAAGTACTTGTAGGACAAAAGAAAGAGCTCTGTATAGCTATTTAGCATATCAATGTACAGACTATTGTAATGGTTAATTGGTTTAAGCTATGTAAGGTACAAATGCAAGATAACAGGCTTAGGGTTTTTAACTTGTTTTCTGTGTAATACAGAATAATTAAGTAGCTAGGACTTATTTTGGGTGTTCAAGATAGTCAAAGCTTTGGACACTTCTGGGTTTTCTGAGTGGTAGAATGAAAATGGAAATACAGTCTTTAATATTAGGAGCAATAGGTGTAAGCTTTAGAAGCTGAAATGTGGACTTATTTTTTGACAACTCTGACATAATTTATAGAATGGTTAGATGATGTAATTTGTGTTTTTAATTTAAAGTGTGAATATAGGTATCATACAAATGTAAAGGACTGTCTCTCAGCTAGGTTAAAACTGGCCTACTGTCTTATAAACTTTTTCTGTGTTCATAACACTATGTAACAAAATTTTTATTTTTCTTGTTCCTGAGCAGAAAGTGTTATTTCTCAATTGCTTATGCCTAAAGTAAACGGAAAAGACCTATTTTTCTCTTCAAACTTTGTTTTTGTGACCTGGGTAGTGAAATTTCCAAATCTACCTATTTTCCAGAACATTCCAGTAGATTCAGTGATGAGTAGCTGATAGAGAATTTTCTCAAATTTACAAGAATTTTTAAGAACTTTCTAGAATCTTATAGATCTTACAAGAATTTTCTAGAATGTTGTAGAACTTTTCCCCTGGCTCATTTGGTGCACCTCAAAAAGGAGTATAACAGTGTTAAGACCTTGCTAAAAGCCTTGAAGTATGATGAGTATGGCTGGAAGGTTATTGGAGACTTCAAAATGGTGGCATTCTTGATGGGTTTCCAAGGAGGCTTTACCAAGTTTCCCTGTTATCTTTGCCTTTGGGACAGCAAGGACACTGTATATATGTGTGTATAAAAGACTAATGTTTGTTTGATCATAAAACTCTTTCCTCCATTTAAGTTATATTTGGATGAACCTTCACATGATTTTTGAACATCATAAGGGAAAGTTCATAATGTCCATATTTTTATAAAACATTTAGTGCATGTGTCCATTTTTGAGAAATAAATCAATAACAACTTTATAGTGCACCAAAATTAAAAGTGTGAAAGTATAGATCTTTGGTAAAATAAAAAAATAAAAATTGCTTCCTTAATGGAGAAATAGTACTTTCCTTTTTTAATAATGCACATTAAAATTGTATAATCATTATTATTAAAAAATATTTTTAAATAAAACTGAAATTGAAGGAGTTTAATTTGGAATTTTAAAATAAGTCTTTCTAGTGGAGAATCATTGTGATTTTTGAGAAGAAAAGTGATTTTTTCTGCTGGAGAATCCAAGCGTGCACTTTGAATTGTTGTGTGACTGAAAGAACATACAAAGGATGGAGTGTATTATTCAGAATACAGATTTGTTGGAAGTTTGTACTTAATATTCATAAATCACACAAAAATATGTTTTACTTTAGTAAAAAGTGACCAAAAGCATTGAAAATAATAATGCTTAAAATTGAAATTGGGAGAGTGACTTATTGCTTGAAAAATTCAAAAATTTGAGAAAGAAAATGAAATCTCAGGATGCAAGTTACAGAAAACAAAAAGTACTAGAAAGAGATAACCTTTCTCTCCAAGTTTTGAGGTGAGATCCAGTAAATAGAAGACTGACAATTCTGAAAAATGAAAACATTAGAAATTGTTCACCAGAAAAATCATGAAATTGTGATTGAACAGGCACTCATAGAGCAGCTACTTTGTTAGTTACATATATTTCATATTGTTTGAATGATGCTATTATGTGAGAAACAAGATTCATAAAAATAGTTTATAACAATTTCACATTTATATTTGAATCATTAATATGTAATAATAGTTCAAAAACTCCTGTCACTTTACTGTTTATTGTACTAGTATCCATTTTGAATTGTTTAATTTTGAATATTCAAAGTTTGTTATATCATTTGGTTAAGTTAAATGTTTTTAATATAGTTTTACAGATTTATTTTTACTTCAGAAACATGTTTTAACATTATGTAATTTGTAGTTGTAATCATTTCTGTTGTTTTGTTTCAAGAGGCAATTTGAAGCCTACAGTGTGTTTCTATGTATAATTGTATTTGCTTCACTATTTTAATAATTATAAGTAGCTTCAAATATGTAGTCTTTTGAGAAAGCTTGCATTGTGTTCTGCTACAATAATAAATTATTTATTGATTGCTTTTGTATGCTTTGTAGGATGTTTTTTTAATGGTAAGAAGAAAGAAAATTACCATTTTCATAGATGCCAAGGAAACAACTCCTGTTCTAGAACTTAAAAGAATGATAGAAGGAATCACAAAAATTTCTCCTGAAAACCAAAAATTGTTTTACGAAGATCAGGTACAATGAGACAAAACTGCACCATTTTTCTTCTCAGTGTTATCATAAATGTCTTTCAACTCATAGGCTTAGTGTCATTAGTGGTCTGTACAGTAAATACTGCTGCTAAGTGTATTTGAATATTTGTTTTGAGTGATAAAGTATAATTAAAATAAACAAAAACTATATATTCTATTTCATGTTAATTATAAAGTTATAGAATAGTTATAAAGTGTTAGACATTTTGAAGTTTTTTTTTTCATATAATTTGTTTGTAAATACTATAACATAATGCTTTCTACAGTTTTATTAGAGGTAGATCACCAGATACAATAATGATCTGTGTCATCTGACCATTGAACTAGACATAAGACTGCTGTGCAGATATGCTGCATTTGCTGTATAATGCTGTATGGAACAGTAGTTCTCATCTGCTGGTCTGTAGAAACATTCAGTAAATCTACAACTTTTCTTGAATGAATACTGATGTTATTAAAACTAAATTAATTCAAACTTGTTTTGACATCTATGTGTGATGTTTTGTAGTTAGTACTTGTGTGTACAATATCAGTAAATCAAACAGATTAATAAAACTTGAAGAAACTGGCTTTACTTAAAGTTCTGATTGTATTTGTAACCTTAATATAAGGAAGAACATTGTGTTTGTTGGAGAGGATTCAGAAGGCCTGCTTGAATGTCTTTGAGATAGTTATGTTACAACTTGAGAATAGGTTTGGACGTCTTAACATACTCTCTTTATTGAAAAAATGAGAAGAGTCAGGGTGATATAATTATTCACTAATATTAAGGGTACTTACAAGACTGATGTCTTGGATATTTTTTCACATTGAGTTCTGAGGGTAGAAGGATAAGTCTTCATAAAACTTAAAAGTTGTAAAGATCAGACACACATCAAATTCAGTCATTTTTATTTTTCTATTTGTAGTAAATATATTGGATAAATTGTCATCTGGAATGGTAGAAAATGTAACTTCACACATGCTTAAGAAATGAGTTGAATATTTGGGGGATCAAGACTGGATTTAGTGAATTGTTTTTTGTTTCTTGAAAGAAGTTGGGGTCAGAACTTTCTTGATGGGGCAATAGACCATTTAACCTTTGATCTCGGGCAGGTGAGATTACCATTCAGTTGACTAGGGAAGGACATTTATGCAACCAAAATTTGGTAACTCTGTACATTCCTCACAAAATATCATAAGATTTTGTTAAAGTTTATAAGTATTTTGTGTACAAAGAATTATGTTATTCTTATTGCATCTTTCTAATAAAAATTCCATTTTATAGTTATTAGCATTCACATTATTAAAATAGTTCAAGTACAAGGTGGTTTTCATTTTGTGTATGAAATACTATTCTCCATTGTATGTTTTTATATTTCATTTGACTGACCTCTGAAACCTCCAAACTGAATATTAAAAGTTTTTTAAGGTAAATGTTTATTTTTTTGTTTTCTTTACCATATCACTAACTCTAGCTATTATTATCAAGGCACAATGCAGTGAAATGACGAAAGTTAGGAAATATAAAAAAATACATACCTTATGAGTTTTTTTTAGAATATATGGATGTTGTTTTACTCGTATTCATAATTTTAAGTCTCTTCCTTTTCACACAGTTAAGTTTTAATGTTTTACTTTCTGATCTTGTCTTTCACCACTTATACTTATTTTGACAGAAGTCATTGGTGCTCTTGAGGGAAATTATGGTGTGTCTGGCAGACATGCACAACCTTTTGGTAAAATATTCATGCACTGCATAATATCCTAAGCATTGAGAACTGATGCAAGGGATAACATATATTTAAAAAAAAAGTTTAAACCTTTCAGTTATGCATTTTAAAACATAATTAACTAAAATATAAAAGTAAGACCTAAATACAAAACCTGGCATGGCCAGGTGGTTAAGGCACTCGACTCGTAATCTGAAGGTTGTGGGTTCAAATCCCTGTCACATCAAACTTGCTCGCTCTTTCAATCGTGGGGCATTATAATGTGATGGTCAATCCACCGTTCGTTGGTAAAAGAGTAAACATTTGGCAGTTGATAATGATGACCAGCTGCCTTCCCTGTAGTCTTTTACTGCTAAATTAGGGATGGCTAGAGCAGATAGCTCTCAAGTAGCTTTGCACGAAATTCAAAACAAACCAAACCTAAATAGAATTTAACTGTATCTCTAATTAAAACATATTTATGTAAGAAACAGCCACAAGTACTTTAGTCAGTCAAGCAGCCAACAATACTACAGTCAGTTATGTGTATTCTGTGGCATCAACTATTTGTAAGTTTCAAAATAACTGTTGTTAGATTAGTGTTAAAAGAGCTGTTTTTAATGGGTATATACATGTGTTATGTAACATTATATATACATTCCAAATCTGTTGAAGGTGGATGTGGCACCTGCCATGTTAAAAATTTCTCATTTCAGTTGTTCATTTAAAGAAGTTTGTAATGTGCAAGTCAAAATGTTATGTAAGCATCTTTTTGTCTGGATGTATCTCTACATAACTACCATTGATACAGAAAGTCAGACGTAGTGAATTTTATTAGCTTGTTGATCACGTGACAATAATCCAAAGTTTTAGTAGATTTTTGAAGTTTCTTTTGAAATAAAGGACTTAAAACTAGATAGCATAAAATTTTATGAGTCATAACATAAATTAATTTGTTAATTTCATTCACATATATTGATATTAAAGATGTTTAAATAAATTTTGAATGCACCACAGTGGCTTGCACAAAAAATGGTTTGAAGGAATATGCATGGTGACAGGGTAAATGCCTTAATTTATTTTTTGCATAAGATTTTATTTGGAAGGTATATTTTTAAGGAAAATTAGCTGAGGTGAAAGGTTATCAAAACAAGATAAGGCACATCTTACTGAAATCACTTCTGAAATACCTAATTTATATTTCAATGAAAATGTGAAATGAAACCTCTGTTTGAGAGGAACTTAGAAGTATAAGCCACTTCCTTAGAAAAAACATTTAAAAAAACACCTTTGGATATTTCATTGTATTTGAGCATTTTTTTATAGTGACATATAAATATTTAGTTTATATATCTAATGTTATTCTAAAGCATGCTAACCAAGTGTTAAATTTATACAACATTAGTTGTGATTTTCTCAAAAATGGATTGAGCAAATTTGGCATAAATGTTTTACAGCATTGACTGTTAAGATACATGATCCTTACATTTTCATGTAGGTTGCAGTAGATGTTTTTTTATTATTATTATTTTACTCAGCTCTGAACATCTCTGATAATACAAAGGCATTTCACTGATTGTGGGAGTTAATATGCAAGAAGCGTGTGAAAGTTTACAGCCAAACGTGGTTGCTTATTTTTTTTGAAACATTACTACTCATTAATTCATGACATTTGTATTATTTTATTTCTCTTGTAAAATTGACAACATTTTATAAGCTAAAACTTTTAAATGGCATATTTGGTGGCTGTATTAACTGCAGTTACATAACTGCATTTTCTTTAAGTCAAGGAAGTTTTATTTTTCAAAATCAAAAGTATTAAAATTTCAGAAATATTTTGCTTTATTTAAAGAAAAAGTTGTATCAGCTAATTTTAACATTCTTTATTGTTTGAATAGGTTATGGAAGACAAAAACAGTTTGGCAGACTATGGACTAAACACTTCAACAGCAAAAGCTCAAGCACCAGCTACAGTTGGTCTTGCATGTAGAGAACCAGGTGAGGCTTAAATCTTAAAGATAATCATTTTGTTTAGGTGATTGTAAAACCATTTATTAAATGTGAATCAGTTTAATGAAGACTGTATATTTTATTGACTGTGACAGTCCTGGTGTGTTAAGGGTATTATACAATAATAACACATGCATATAAAACACGATTCTTTACTCTTGATCAGTTATAATTTTAACAAAAATACCTAATGATCAGTATAGCCCCAGACTTTGTAAGAAATTTAGAGACTTAGAAAAACGTATTTGTTAAATTAGGTAAAATAAACAACCACCTCACCTTTTTCCATAAATATAAATAGCCTAATTCCTCAAGGTATTAGTTGAATGACCTGTCAAAACCCTGAGGTGTCAAAGACTAATTTAGAAACTTAATAAGGCCATTTTTGAAGATAGAATATGTAAATAAACATGAGATATAGAAGAAGGTTAATAATCTATACAACATAGACTAACAAGATATTTACAGTTAGTAAGTCTTCTTACAAACACAAATGTATGTATTAAAGAAGTACACAGAAAGAAACTAAATTCATTTATTGAATCTCAGAACAAGGAACCTACTAACACTAGATACACATAAAAAACTTAAGAAAATGATAATTAACAGGATCTGAAGAAAGTGTTCCAACGTGGAAAAGAAACAGTAAAATAATTAATGGTGCACAACAACAACATTCCCTATTAATGAGTATACCTGAAATCCATAAGCAAGGTTACCTTTTCTGACTCGTAGTTAAATATAGAAATTTACCGTGGCAATCCTTAGCTATATATCTGATAGATATAAGATCAACATTAACAAGTAAAACATTTTCACATGTTAAGGTTTCAGCCCACTTTGTAGAGATTATAAAGATTGCAAAAATACATTTACTGCTGCTTGATTTTTTATTATATCATGTTCTTGAGTTAGGCATTCTACTTGTTAATGCTAATTACTAACTGACATCAAGTCAAGGCAGCATATTCATACAAGATGCAACTACCATTCAGTCAGTCAAAAAGTGCTGGCTTAAAGCTGAGATTGTTAGGGGTCTCTTATGGCCAGACCATTTGCTGGATATGAACTTTGGATTGTTCTTTTATGCTTGGTTCAGGCTTTTTGATGATCTGTTGTGAGCACTGAAGGGTTTTGGGGTTAATGCCATTGTTTATTTATCCATTTGGAATGTAAGGTGTTGAGTGACTTATCCCCAGTCACTCTGCAGGGATTGAGCCTTCTTAGGTCTCATCCTAATCAGTTCACCATATCTCGATGTCCCTGGTAGCTTGATTATGTCAGCTGTTGGAGAGGATTGCAGAGGCTGGTATGTAGACCATGTCCCCTGCATTCATATCATTATTTATAGGACTTGGTGTTTGCCTTCCTGGAAGGTTTTCGTTTTCTGATTGTTATTCTCCACACTTTAGCTGATTTGTAAAAGAAGTGAGTGACTTCATTTCTTTTGTGTTTTCCTTTGAAAAGACTATTTTTGTCATTTCTAGTAGAATCTGTCTCTGTGAGAATGATTTTTGTTCTGATATACCTGTTTCTAAATCAACACAAGTCAGTGGCTTTCCTGTTAGCAACAAATGGTGCACAATTATACTACAAAAACAAATACTTTGCTGGACTGCTACTAATGGACAATCATGAGAGATAAGCTTAAGGGGATTTTGTCTATCCCTGCTAACTTCTAAGTTAAATAAATTGTTCTTCAAATTAGGGAGCATTGTTCATCAGGGCTTTTCAGTGCAAATATCCTCCATACCACTCCCAATTTCCAATTGCTGGAGTGGGGACAAAGACTTATTCCTTCTGAGTGATGCTTCTATTCCTTATTCCATTCTAGGAGAAGAGGGCAAAGCTAAGGACCCTATTACCAATTATTCTGGATAGTTTTTTTTCACATGTCTGGTAGGTGTGAGACCAACCTATGCAGGAGCCTCCTTGTAATTTCAGTTCATAGGTTACTCTTTGCTATCTAGTTGGGTTGTGCATGATCCCTCTTTTTGGTCTTTCTCTTTACTTGATGATCATAGAAGAGGGTTATGATTTACTCATAATTCTGCTTGTGGAGTGTCACTTCCTGTGCCATTGGTTGAACTTTGTTTGTTTCACATCCTTCTGTAATTCTAGGGGAAGGAGGTGTTGACTTGACTTTCAGGGTGGGGATTAGGATTTTGGCTCATAATCCCAGACCCAGTAACCTGTTTCTTCAGGTTGAGTGATGTATGGCAGGTCCCATAATCCAAAGATTGTTTTGTTGTATTTTAAGCTTTGTGTTGGAGCAAGAGTTTGTCCACATTGGTGTTTCTTGCTTTGTTTTCATGATTTCAGTGGCTCGACATGCAACTTCAGGCTGGGTTGTAATGAAATAATGTTATGAACCAAGACCAAACAATACAATGGTCTTCCTGCTATAGCCACTACACCTTGGATCTTGATTTATATCCACAGCCCTGTAATTCCACAGGTAAGATGTGGACCTCTTTGCATGTTTGGGGCCTGGGTCAATTCATGTTTTCCTGAAGATTATAGTGTTTTGCTTGTGGGACTAGTAGGCCTTTACTGACTAAAAAAAGTAGATTTAATGTAGTTAGGGCAATGAGCATATCTGTTTTAGGAGTAGTGTGGACTTCACTGATGTGATATTACTATATCTTTTTTTTTTTTGTACACTACCTTTCAATGTAGATATTTTCTTTGTGGACTTTGCTCTACCAACCCCCATTTCTTGCCAATCTGTGATTGTAGATAAACTATAACAGAGGTGTCTTTCTGAAATTAATATTTTCCTATACTGAAAATGTTTTTTTCTGATAATTCTTGCTTCCTATCACACACTCTTGCCCTTCCACCCCATGAAATGGCTGATTTTGAATCTGTCCGTATAGACCATCTTGAAAAGTAACTAGGAAGTAATAACAAGGAGCTTATATGTGGATCTGGTATAGGACTTAGGTGGAGATAATCACATGATATAAATTACTGGGGGCAATATAGTGGGGTACACAGGTTGGAGCAAACAAGGTAAGGCTCTTGTCAGTGCTTAAATGGGCACAGAAGAGAAACTTTTGTCAGGTGTGTGAGGAGGTAAGTATACAAAAATGTTAACTTGTAACCATCTTCTCAATTACTGCATAAAAGTTCTGTAAAAGTAGGTAAAAACACAGAACTTGTGCAGCTTGAGTGAATAGCAAATTAAAGTTTACTAGAGGCACTGCAAGCCAAAACTTTAAAAAAAAATGGATGTGAGGGAAGATTTGAAAATTACCCCATTCTGTGTTTTTAAGTGAGACTTGAGCCTTGAACATTAACTGCTCACATACTAGACATTTTGGAATACTTTGTTAAAAATGCAAAATATTTTGTAATGTATTTTACAAATTTTGCTGAAACTTTTATGTAGTTGAAAAAAATTCTGATAGTAGACAGTTCTCTGGGCTTCCACTAGAAAAATAGCTCTCTTAGCCACTGTGGCTAAACAAAGTAATTTTCTTTTAGCCACAGTGACAGTTGTTTAGCCACAATGTTAGGTGCCAAAAACTGTGTGGTGTGTGACTTAATATGCATCAATTCCATCCAGTAAAAATTAGTTGTAATTATGTGAAAATCTACATGACATTAAGTTTTGTATTATTTTTTTATTCCCCAGCAATCTTCCCTGCAAAAAAAAAACAAAATAAACATGATAAAGAGGAAAATAAAGAAATACATTTCTCTAAATAACACAGAAACAAAAAAAAATGACTTAAAACTAGAATACGGTAGCATGACTAGTAAGTAGATAAATCCAATAGCAGCTCTTCAGCCAAATCATTCTCAACAGAAGATGTGGTAGAAGTTGACACCTAAGGTTCCAAAGCACATTTCTTTAACAGGGAATAGTACCCATGTCTGTCTTTGTGAGTGACCCAGTATCTGAATGCAGAGTCAAAGTTAAAATGATCTAAAGGTTTGGACTCCATGGATATGTTCAGTAACATTTTTGTCTTGGCCACAAATAGACTGCTCCTGGCATCTGTTTTGATGCTGTTGTACCTGCTAATTCCCTGCTCACAGTCAACAGATATAACTGGAATTATTAATCCAGCTGAGACAGATTTGGAAAAGTTTGATGGGTCTGATGGATGTATTCCTTGTAGAAGCTCTTCATGTTTCTGTTTTTGTGAGCAGCCATTCAGTCAGTGCCTCATCCTCATTAACGAAAGGAGAGAAGTGCTGGATGAGTTTCTTCAGGTCATCCTCATCAGATACTGCTCTGCTGTGACATGGGCTAAATATTGAAAGAAATGACATAATGTTAGTGTCTGGGAATGCTACTTGTAGTGTTGTAACCACCTCTTCAACAAATGACTTAGCAGCTGATCTGTACTTTTCGCGTTGTTTATCAATATCTTTGATGTCATGGCCTCTGTAAGAAGTGTAACCACTAGCATCAGGAGCTTGTGGGAGTTCCTTCAGTGCAGTCTGTGTGTAAGGACCAGGGATGTGTACCAGCAACTGAATTGACCCATCAATAATTGCTTTAGCTTGATCATAAGATAAATCAGCTCTCTGTAGAGATCTTGACAAAAGTCCAAGAATGCCAACAGCGTCAGCCAAAAAATGTGTCATCATGGCAAAGCTGTAACATGACATTTGCTGGACTAGAAACATGTAGAAAGGCTTGGCCTGGAGTACCATGTTCCATTGCTACGACCTGCAGGCAGCTTATCACAGATGCAATACAGTCGACTAGTGCTTGGATGGAATCATTAAAAGAGAGCCATTGTGTGAAGAACACTTGCTTGATTTTGTTGCTTTTCTCTCCATGCAATGCTTTGCTCTTCCAGAACCTGACACAACTTGGGAGAATATTTCATGCTTTTTGCAAACTGGTTCGAAACTGAAATGTACTTCACAAGGTATGGCACCTAGTTTGCTGCCTTTTCTGCTGCCAGCTGTAATCTGTGTGTCAAACAATGACTTGTTATTATCCAGGGGCATTCCTCCTCAAATTTTGTAGCAACACCTGTTTTTATTCCCACCATGATATTTGCACCATCAGTTGCAAGTCCAACCAAGTCAACATCAAACAATCCTCAATCTGTCATGACTGAGTGCATTGTTTTGTAGATAGAATCAGCCCCAATGTTGGTCAGCTCATGCACAGCAAGGAATTGACTTGTAACCTCACCTAATGATGAAAGATACCTGATGTAAATTATCAGTATAGTGGTGTTTCCTGCATCAGTTGCTTCATCTGCTTCAAGAACAAAAAATGAGAAAGGCGATGCACGAAATTCTGTCTGCATTTCATCCTGAACTGCATGATTTAGGGCACTGTACATATCATCCAGAGACTAGCTGTGGGTGTATATGAAGCTCTCTGTTCCACTTTGTGACTGAGTCTGTAGTTTCTTTAGAGAGGTCACTCCTTGTTAAAAAATATATAAGAACTTGTGTTTTGAAATAAGACCACCAATTAAAGTAATAAAGAAAGATATTTGGAAGAGTTGGCTAGCTACTTAATTTTTGATAGATATTTTCAAAATGTTTCACTTTTAGAAAATTGCCGAATTGCCTTTCATTTTAAGAAAATACTGTAGAAAACAGAATGTATCTTATTAAGACTACAATGAAGAATATTCTTACATTGAATACTTGTAGTGAAAGGAGGGAATGAAACTTCACAGTTGGGATGGCTTCCTTTGCTTGTACAAGTAATGTGGCCATCTGTGCCTGAATGCCACCTTTACACCTGTGGATACACATTCACAGCAGCAGTTGACATGTCCTTCAAAACTTGTGATGCTGCTGCACTGTGATGATCTTCTAACCATTCATGCTTCATCATGTCTTTTTTAGGCTTAGTAGCAGTTTTCCCAGTGGTAGACCATGTTGTCTTTTTTAGGCTTAGTAGTAGTTTTCCCAGTGGTAGCATAAATATTTGTCTTGTTGTCCCTGCATAATCTGCAATGAAATGAATTTTGTTGGGAAACATGTCCAGCCAAGGAAACTGAGAAAACCAAGTTTCTTTTACAGCTCTGTGAAAATTGTGGGTATATTTTTTGTCACACTGACAGTCTGATCACTGCTGCAAGCTTCAGTTGCTTCAGAGCTGTCTTTTCTTTTGGAAGTGGATTTCCCACCATCAGTTGATGTTGTTGCTTTGACCTTCTTTTGAAAAAAACTTGATATATCTAACTGTTTAGACGTCTTTTTATCTGATCTAGGAGTTGTCATGATCTCAATTCAAACACATGTCAAATTAAACTTGGGATTTCCACGTTGATACAGACCATATGTTGGTTTGATGAAAGTCAGGTTTTGTGTACCACGGGCAGAATCAAACATGTAGCATAAGAATTGAAAATAAATCATTAGCACAGTTGAGTAATAATTTTTTTTAATTTAATTTGTTAGTTGTCATATCCCTGAAATCATAAAAATACATGTATAAAGAAAATATAGATTACAGTCAGTGGTAGTTTTTAAAGACGCTTCTTGTTTCTTCAACTCACTTGGGGGCACCTCTTGTCATTTGTCATCATTAATGGCATGAATGGCGATAAAAACCACGAAAGCTGTTAAGACCAAAACTTGAGCAGAATAAATAAAGGAAAACCATCCAAGACCGAAAAATCATTATCTTTTGCTACTGTAGCGAAACCACTAGATTTTTTAGCCACAGGCTGTTTCTTTTTGCCAATGGTGATGTGGCTAATGGCTAGCAGAAGCCTAGGTTCTGTTCATGTTTCATATTACTGAAAAATATGATGTAGAACTTTCTTTGCAAATTAGGTCTAAAGTGGTACCAGTGGGCATATATAAAATATAGAACTGAGTGCATTAAACTTTATAAAATCATGTACTGTCTGAGAGAAGTAAAATTTGCAAGTAAATAACTGTTATTTACAGAGTATGCAGTAGAGGTAATATAACAATAACATACCTGAAGCCATTTAAGCTGTTAATGATAAGCAAAGGACCTTATATTAAAAGTTACATACGGTGATGTTTTCTGACATTTTAAAAAATTATATTGTTGTTTTTTTCTGAGGAATTTAATTTTATCTTTATGATATATAGCAGTCTCTTGAATACATATATTTTATTTAACCAGTACATTTTATTGAGAGAGAACTATTCTTCTCAAATGGAGATTAGAGATCGGGTTACATATTTAAACTGTTAACTTAGCCCACTTACTGTGCTCGGATGGTTGCCCTTATTAGTAACCTTTGTTACCTTTGCAATCTATAATTGCAGTTTGTAAATAAAAATCGGGACTGTTACACTAAAGTTTTACCATATTTACTTTGAAGTAACTAAGGTATGATATATGGTTACAAATCAGTGTATGATTTAGTTGATGGATAAAGTGCTTCTTTTTATTTCTTGGTAAATCTAAGTTTACAGAGAATTATGTCTTTAAATTAGGTGTGTTACAAGTTTTTGTTTATGTAGACCATGATAATGTTTTTTTGGGTTTTTTATTGAACATCAAACATTAGTTATCATCTAAACAAGTTATTTTTCCTTAGTCTTGTCACACAACTTCTGAAACTGAGTAGAACTTAGTGGTTATTTTCTTAGTATTTGGAATCAGGTTTATAAAATGTAAAGAAATGTACTGTATACTATGATATAAAGCTCATGTGAATGTGCTCTAATATAGACATTTACACCTTTAAGTAGAGAGATGACTTTGGTAAAAAAAATGAAACAAAAAAGGATGTGAAAATGTTTTATTGGTTTGTATTTTGAATGATTTTGTAAGACCTAATAAATTATTTTTAACTTTAAATGTTATTTATTCTTTTCATTTTATATTAATGTTAATTACAGACACTGGGAAGTTTGAGCCACTAGACATTACACCCCTATCCAGTCCACCAGAGTTACCTGATGTTATGAAACCTCCTGAGACGCAAGCTCACGAACAGGCTGTGGCCTAAGCAGTGTTTGTTCAGGTAGAAGATGTAGAAAAATGATGTGGGGGTATCTTGTTACTGTGTCTTTGGTAATTAGTGAATCGTATTTGTATAACTATCTTTACCTTAGGAATAAATTGTGTTCAGTTATTTATAATTACTAGAGTATATATGATATCTTTTTTTAGCAAAATAAACCTTTTACCTTAATTATACATGTAGTTGTGATTTGAAACATAAAATAATACTTGAAAACATCATGAAGTGAAAGGTTAAAACATAATATGACAAAATCTTCTTAAGTATTACAATATTGCTACTTGAAATAAGTAAAAAGTACATCCTGTTAGTGATAGATAATCCACTGTCTTACCCATGATGTTACAATATATGATTTATATTTTACATTTAAGTTATTATTGTGAATCTCTAAGCATGAAATATTAATATATATTTAATCCTTACAGGTATGCTAAGTCTGCGTAATCTGTGTATTTTTTAGTTTACTTGAAAATATTTCATAATGCATACAACCTCATGTGGCTTCAGTTTAATCAGGAAGAAGAGAAGAATTATGTTAAAGATTAAATAAATCTACTGGTGGCAAAAATTTAAGATAATAAATATTAGCTTTATAAAGGTTAAAACATTTCTGTTTTGTTGATTGTAACTGTTGACTTGCTCAGTATATGTACTTGTTACACCTTTTGACGCTATTGACTGACAACAAACGAAATGTGCAACGAGTTGTTGAGATAAATTAGCTGTGATTGTTTCAGCACTAGGAATATATTTTTGCAGCTCTTGAATAAACAAATATATGTATATGCATTTGCTTGTAATATGTTTGTTTAATCTTGATATTGTGCAATGTTGCATCATTTTACATCTAGTAGGAAAAAGGATGACATTTCTGATTTCTGATTTATAAGCTTTCCAGGAGCACCATTATTTGGAATTCTTCTGTATGATAAAAGAAGTATTGTTTGTTAACAATTATTACAACTCTTTGTAAAGAAATTATCAATTTTGTTTTACATATATATCTTATACAACTTTTAACATGCTAAATATCTGTTACTTTTTTTCTTGTTATTCTTGCATGTTTTGGTCAAGAAAGAAATTAATTTGTACAGATATTAATGCATTATTATATTCTTGGAATTACTCAAACTTATTTTATCAGTTTGTTTTTAAACACCCACTCTGCAAGTCAGGGAGAGGACTTTGAAGGGATTATTCTCAAAGGTTTCTTTTTTAACTCATCTATAATGTGATGGTCAATCTCACTATTCATTGGTAAAAGAGTAGCCCAAGAGTTGATGGTGTGTGTGGTGATGACCAGCTGTCTTTCCTCCAGTTTTCCACTGCTAAATTAGTGATGACTAGCTCAGATAGCCCTGGAGTAGCTTTGCAGGAAATTCAAAACAAACAATTCAGCAAAGTATGCATTTTTATAACTTATTGGAAAATAATTAAAAAAAATATTGTGTCATCAGTTATTATTTTCCTGCTTCCAGGTTGTGTTTGACTGGCCAAGTGTCCAAGATGTCAAATTACTTTACCATAGTGTTTATTAACCATTTTATTAAAGTTTTTACCTGATAAATAACTATTAACTGACAGATTAAATATTTTTGTTCCTATGTTTTGCAGTATCAGCTTTATTGATAATTTGGACTACTACAGATAGTTAATATATAAAAAAATCACATGAGAAGAATGACAACACATTGAATACACTGTAAAAGATGTGTGTGATATATAGTGCTCATCATTCTTTGTGCTTTATGCTGACATGAAAATCTGATCTTATTTTATTCAATTATATTTAAACTATTTTTGCTGCTTTCAAATGTGTGTTTTATTATTAAATAATGAAACTTTTTGTGACCTCATAAAAGGGTGGCAACCAAGGCAAATATTAGAAAATTAAGAAATGAGTAATATATTCTCAAAGGGTGATAGTTTTTTAGTGACTTTAAAGGTATTCTATAGTATGGACAGAAAAATTATAAAAATAAAATAATTCATTGTTTACAGGCAAGAATTTCAAAGCTGCACAGATGTGTGGATGTAATATTTTTTAAAATAATTTTATTTTAGTTATGTTAAACAAAACAGATGCTATGAAATGATGAAATAGGTTTGAGTTGAAAGTTATTGAAATAAGAGTTAGAATTATTATTATTATTACTTGTCTTGAATTTTTGTTTGAAGTTTTTCTGTTGAAACTCTAGAGCTGATCATTGGTTCAAATAGGGATAAAAGAAAATGTGAAGTTGTACAGATGTAATTAATGGAAATTATTATGTATTAAATTAAAATTGAGTTTTGTATGGTCTTTGTAATGTCTACATACTCCCATATAAAATAAACTATGACAGTTTGTTAACATGTGAGATTGACTTATAAATTTATGGCTTGAAGGAAATGATAAAATTCAATTAGCAAAAGTTTGGTACAAAAATATGAGGAAACCCTGAAATTGTATTCTTTAAAAAACAAACAAACTTCATTTTAGGATATTAATAAGAATTAAAGTTAGCTATTTATACATTGTGGGAATTGGTGTAAGTTCTTTGTTGAATGTACTTCACATTTCCAGAACACTAATGAAGTTCAGAGGTGGTGTTTCCATTAACTCTTTTGTGACAGCTCGCCAATCATAGGCCATGTCATCATGTTTGTTGCCTTGCATTCAAAAGTTTATTGAACTACTATTTTATAAATTAATGCCAGTATGTTTGGTTTGAAATTTAGATTATAAATCAAACTTTATATATGAGTTAATTTCTTAATTTAAAAGTAAATGTTGAAAGAACACACCTGAATATTGATTTTTGTGAGTTATAGTGTGTTGAATGCAGCAATGGCTAAAATTAGAAATTTGTGATTTCAAAATACTAAGTCTTTAGTTTCATATGAATTGGGAACTCAAATTGCCAGTATTGACAAGCTAGGATATAAAATAAGAACTTTGTATCTTTTTATTTTGCTGAGATATGGCTTATGTACTGAATCAAATACAGTGGTACCCATTCACCTCTTTTGATTTTTGGAAATGGTCCTTTATTTACTTCAATATATCACATGTGAAAACCAATTGACAGCTAAGAATGTTCCCCTAGTGGTTTTCTCAGCCATTATAATCTGTTAAAAGGCTACTATGTTCTTTCAAACCAAGATTTTGAGGAGGTAAGTTGTGTCTTTAGTTTGCTTGAGGTTTAATATTTATCTTTAGATCTAAGTAAAGCTTAGTTTGTAAGCTTGATAAGTTGTAAGTTATGTGTATATATAACCTAAAAATAATTTTGTTTCAACTCCTCCACGTGCAAAACTGTAAGAGGCTTAGTAACTTAGGTCCAGCAGCACCTGAGTTCAAAGGTTGTAACTAAAATAAATAATTGTTAGCTTCACTTCTTTATTCATTTTAAGAAAAATAAGCTTAATTCTAAATAGTATAATCCATATACATATATATACTAATTGAAATATGACTACATAGTTTGCAAAATTATAGTTCACTAAAACATAGCTAAGATAAGGTCACTTTGTAAAAACTAAAGATCAGTTTTATATTATTTGATACGGTAATGTGAGTGCACATATACCTCATCAAAGCAAGTTGTGTAATGTTAGCCAGGCATGACTAGAAGATCAGTATAGTAAAAAAAAAAATTATGATGTTATGAGACTCAAGCTACTTAGACTAAACATGTATTTTCATATTATAATTTTTAGTTATTCTAGAATGAAAAAATGCATTATTTATATTTATATCCTAATTTTTCAATGATGGTTATGATATCGGTCAAATTGATAGATCCAACATAGTTAAGATGTGGGAAATAACAGACACAATGTTTTATTGAAAACGAATGGTTGAAATTTCTTTTGGAAGTCCTAGGGATTACACAAGTAATATTTGAGATTTTTGGAATGATGAATAGTTTTTTTAATGACAACATGAAATCACTTTGCACTTGGATTAGTAACAAAACAGACTCATTATTTTCACAAACAAATATTTAATAGAAATATTACATTAAAATATCTGATTTTTGTGTTCAAAAAGCTTGGAATCTTTACTAAAAGTCTTCCAAATTTGTGAATATACACATACTGCATCAGAAGTTACAGTGTAAATATTTAACGTGCAAATGCACATCCAGACTCGTATGATATTACAAACCTGTTGTAAAGGGGTTAAGAAACTTATTATTATATTTTCTCTGATTTAAGAAATGATCCTAAGGTCAAATGCCTTGAGAGTTTCTCAAGAGTGAATCTCATATACAATTAAACTATATATGGGCAGTTATGCTAATTCATAGTTTTGTGTGTCATATATATCTTTTTAAATGCCTGTATGGACTGCTGCATACTTGCACCATGTTGTTAAGTGTTTACCTTCAAAATATTGCATGTACATCACAACAGAGACAATGACAACATATTTGCTCATACCAGTATGGCCTACTATGGCCAGGTGGTTAAGGCACTCGACTCATAATCTAAGGGTCATGAGTTTGAATTTCCATCACACCAAACATGCTCGTCCTTTTAGCCATGGGGACATTATAATGTGATGGTCAGTCCAACTATTCATTGGTAAAAGAGTAGCCCAAGAGTTGGCAGTGGGTGGTGATAATTTGCTGCCTTCCCTCTAGTCTTGCACTGAAAATTAGGGGCAGCTAGCACAGATAGCCATCATGTAGTTTTTTTCAAAATTAGAAAAAAACAACATGCCAATAAATTTTTCTTATAGTAGTGATGAGATAATTTGTAAATTGAAAACCAAAATTCAAAGAAAAATGCAATATTTTTTTCCCTATCCATATTATAAAGTAAAATCCTCACTCACAAAGATGGAATTATGATGCCAACCAGTATCCTCATTCTGCCACTGTCAAGGCAGGTTATCTTAATTGCAGGGTACTGCCATACATTCCAAACCGATTTTTCCAATGTAAGCAATTCATTCACTCAAAGACATCATGTTGTGGTTCCTTGACGTGTGCTTATTGTGGTGGCAAGGACCTTGATGCTTCTGAGTGTGAAATGGACCTTCATTGCATTAATTGCAATGGCTCTAAACCCTCCTACTTTCGTTCTTGCCCTAAATGGTTGGAAGAGAAAGAGGTGCAGTGTTTGAAAATGATTTATAATATTACTCATCCTGAGGCTTGAATGTTGCTGTCCACCACTTCATTTCAGATATATGCTGCTGCACTTCGTTCCACTACTACAGTGGGAGTGCAAATGGATCTCTCTGTACCTTCAAAAGAATTGTTCTCAAAACAAATGAAAAGTCTTTTGACCTCCATGATCAAAAAGGTTGATGAATCAACTTCAACACCCATGTCTGTCCCTTACATACATTCCAACAAATCCCAAGACTGATCCACTTCCTTTAGTTCCAGGTACAGTTCCTTGGTGGTGGAATTCGTGCCTGCCACATGGCATTGAAGGCTCACAAATGAGCCTGGGATACTTTCTGTAGATATCTCACGCTCTCGAACTGCATTGCTTTCCAGCAGGCCCATGCACGTGCTTGGTGGGTAAGATGTCAAAGCTAGAGGAAATTTTGAAATAAGTTCACAACCAGCATATTTTCTACCACCAGTTCCAGTCATATGGGACAAGATTCAGAAGGTCAGTGGGCAATATAATTTTGTACCCCTCTTGATCTTGCTCTGTGATGGCCAGGAAGTAGCTGATACTCAAGGTGAAAGCTTTTGCTGGGTATATAGCACTTCTGCTTCTTCCTCCCCATTCTTTGCCATCAAGACTCGGGCAGAGTGATCACCTCTTTCCTTTCGAGCTGATTGTCTCTGTGACTGTAATCATCCCATTACACTGGTAGAACTCATACTGGCCCTTCACTGGTCTTGCAGTACATCAATTGGGCCTGATGATATGCACTATGAAATGCTGTGCCATCTATCTCCTGCTTTTCTTGCTGTTCTTATATGTTTTTAACCAAACCTGGCAGGAGAATGTTTTTCCTGATGCCTGGCATCCAGGCTATTGTCCTACCTTTCTGTAAGCCTGGGAAGGATCCCAAGGATTCCTTCAAACCATCATCCAGTTGCTTTGACGAGCTGTCTCTGTAAGACCTTAGAGAGGATGGTTAATGCTCATCTTGTTTGGTTCCTCAAATCAAACAACCTCCTCTTGCCCTCCAAGTGTGAGTTCCGATGACAGTGCTCCACCGTGGATCACCTGATTTGACTTAACATCTTGTATCAGTATTTTTTGACATTGAGAAGGTTTATGATACCACATGGAGGTATGGTATTTTGTGAGACTTCCCTATATATATATATATAGGTTATGTGGCTATTTGCCCATTTTTATTTAAAAAAAATTTAATGGACAGGAGATTCCAAGTTCATGTGGGTTCGACACTTTATCATTTTTTTCTATAGGGACTTGTAGTCCCTCAGGGCTGGGTTTTGAGTGTCACACTTTTCAGTATAAAGATTAATGCCACCACTGAACAACACCCTCTCACTGTTGCAAATGGGCTCTGTGTCAGTCACTTTCACATCTCGTGTCAGTTGTCAAACATGAGGTATATTGAACTACAGCTACAGACTGTCATCAATCATTTACTGAAGTGGACCACAGCAAACAGCTTTAACTCTCTCTCTCTAAAACTGTTTGCATGCACTTTTGCTGCCAATGGGGTGTTTACCCTGATCCTGAACTCTGTATTGGTGAAGTTGTGCTGCCTCTGGTCCCTGAGACAAAGTTCTTGAGCTTTATCTTTGACCTAAGCTGACCTTTGCAAAACACATCAAGCAGCTATGGGTCAAGTGTAAAAGAGCACCGAACATCCTCTGTTTCCTGTCTTCCACCACTTGGGGAGCAGATCGATGTTCTGTGCTAAAGATATATCATGCTCTTATTCAATTAAAACTTGACTAAGGATCACTGGTCTGTGGCTCTGCAAGAACCTAGGTCTTAAATATGCTGGACCCTGTTTGTCATCAAGGACTTTGGCTCTGCACTGGGGCTTTCTGTACTTCCCTGGTTCAGAGCTTATACATAGTCTCATGAACCTTCTTTGCACTTCTGCTGTTTGCAGCTGTCTTTACTATATGCTTCAAAACTTCCTTTCTTACCAAAGCATCCCACCTGGGGTTGTGTTTTACTTCCTCAGGAGGCCATACATTTTTAGAACAGATGATCTGCCATTGCTCCTTTTGGCCTTTGTATCCAGGTGCAGTTGGATGAATTGGGTATGTTCTTGGATAACATTGCTGTATCCACTGATCAACCCATCCTACCATGGCTTCTTACAGTCCCCAAATGTGACCTTTCTTTGAGTCATCTAAAGACAGATACTCCTGATTGGAAGTACCATCTTCTATTTGACAAATGTATTTCAAACCATCCTTCCATTCCCATTTATATGAATGGTTCAAATTCAGGTGACACTTTGGGCTGTGCCATGGTTTGTTGTGGTTTGGTTGTTGTACACAAGATCCCCTCTACCGTTTTTGTGATCACTGCCAAACTCTGTGCCATTTCTCTTGCCCTGGATCACATAGAAGCTATGCAGTAGACGAACTGTATTATTTATACTGATTTGCTTAGCTCTCTACTGTTCCTGGAATTGCTTCACATTAGTTCTCACGCTGTTTTTGTTGATATTCAAAACTCACTGGCCCATTTCTCTTTGTCATCCATTTCTATCCAGTCCTTCTGTGTACTGAGTCGCATTGGTGTTTGCAAGAATGAGCTCACTGATGCTACAGCTGTGTTTGTCTCTTCTGATGTCATCATGATCATGCGTGTTACAGACATGGACTGTAGTCCTGTGTTCATGGTTTGGCTCCATGCCAGTTGGCAGTTGACTTAGAGTGAATAAACCTGATAAGCTTTTCCGGATAAAACCTTCTGTTGAACTTTGGCCATCTTGCTTCTGTATGGATTGGGAGGAAGTTGTCCTAGCTAGGCTATACATTGGTCACAGTTTTTTAACTCATTGTTTTCTTTTATCTAGGACTGATGCACCAATATGTGGCCTGTGTGACACTAAAGTCACAATAGCTCACATTTTACTGCTATGCTGTCATTTAGAACCATGAGTGATGGTGCCATTTTAAGCTTTTACATTGGCAGTGGTGACACTGTCTACCTCAGTTGTGTTTTTAAATTCTTAAGGACCATTGGCCTTTTTAACTCTGTTTAAGTTTTTAATTTACAAATTAAACTCTGTTTTGTTGTAATTTGATTTCTTTTTGTGTATTTTAATAATTTTTACTTGTATTTTTAATTTTTTACCAGTTGTATGGTGCAGATAGCTTAGTTGCTTTGTGCCAATAAATGCCAAACAAACAATTTTATGTAGCTCAGAACCTTTATATGTAGATTTGTAAACTTTATGCACTCTTTTAAAATCTTACAACACAAACTTTTGACTTTGTCAAGATACCTGTGGAGAATGAAGTTTTTATTGTTATTTGTGCTCAGTTTAATGTTTTCAGTCTTAGTACTTCTAACTTTTCGAAAATGAACAAAAATCTAGTTAGATTTTGTAACTTTCTTAGATTTGATAGTTCTATAAATAACAAAAGGAATGATAACAAAGAAAAAATTACTTCTAAATCTTTATAACTTGACTTCAGTATGTGTTCTAAGTTCTACTTCACACTTGACAATTTCCTGCACCTAACTGTATGAAGTTTATGGTGATAGTTATACTTGCTCTTTCAGTAACAACAGTAAGGTTGTTAGCCAAGCATAGGGACCTGGTTACTTTTAAGTGATGATTAGTTTCCATAGTTTTTGCATTAATGGTCAAATACTCTGTGTGCTTATTTCTTGGTACAGAAATTATAAGTGCTTAAGTTGTGCTCAACAAATTATTTTGTTTAAAAAATAGTAAATTACATACAGAGTAACTAAACTGCTCATTAAGGCAGTCTCTTACTTTTTTTTAATTAGTAAATTAGTTATTTTACTGTTTCTTTTTGTTGTTTATTATGTTATTGTGTGACAGTTTCTTTTTTGGCTTAACATTTTCTATTAATTTCACAAGTGATGAGAAAAATATCTGTTATCCATAAAACACTCACTGATTACCATTCCTTCTGGATATTGTTACATCTATAATATTGATATTGTCTTGACTGCTGATAGGGAATAGTGAGAAATGGAGGTGATTAGAAAATACAAGATTTTAGCATGTACAAAATTTCATGCAATTTGGCTTCCATTTTTCATATTCATAATAAACAACACTCAGCTTTTTTTCTGTTTTGTATTTCTGTAAACTTGGCATGAAAGCATTTTATGGTTGAGTAATAGTGATCATATAGTTGGAAAGCAGAGACAACTCATTCATTCAAAATTTATGTCCTGCCTGATTTATCAGCTTCAAATATTTAGACAGTAGTGTAGTATGGGCTTTATATATCCTTTTTTTATTCATTTTAGTATGCTTATAATATAGTTGTTTCTTGTGCATACAAGTCTTATACTTCCATATCAGAAAGAAAATAAATTTGAAACACCACTGCTTGAACACTATTTCTTATTATTAAATTAAAATAATTCCATTAAAATATCCAAGCAAAATGTAAGAGAGAATTAGACAACATGCAATAGATGTGGGGAAGAAAAACCCATCAAGTTTAGAGTAAATCTCTTCTGACGATTTTCTAGCTATTTCATGAGCCCTTTGAAAATAATTCTGTCTCTAGGCTTTTGACCTTTTACTTTTATGTTGTATTAATGATTAGATATATGTTATATTTTTCTTAGCTTTTATCTGGTAAAATTGGGAAAAAAATCTGTAACACGTGTATCTAATCATTAAGTATTTGGTCCGATATATATAATGTGGAATAATGATTTAGGCATGAGCTCTAATATTATCCAAATACCTAAATTATTTTAGGCTGCTTTATTGGTAATTGAAAAAGGACTTAAAAATCCCATTAAATTGAATATATTGCATATAAACTTCTTACCCTTTTAAAGACATTAATGTAATTTATGAAACTGATGTTTTCAGAACTTTTTTCCTTCACTTCCATGCCATGTTTAAGCTATGCATGTCTTTTTTTTAATAACATATTAAGCAGTATATACCAATTGAGATTTTTATTTTTAAATTTTATTAAAATTTTCATTAATTCTAATATTATTTTTCTTCCTTCTGCAGCTTTTTCTGCTCTAGAAATCAACAGAGAGACATACACTGTATATTGTGTTCCTTTGTGTTTCATAGCTGTGGCATCCTATTGGGCTTAATATTTGGATAAATATAACTATTATTTGAACATGGTAAGGAAAAACTGAAGAAAATGTAGATCTGTTTGTCTTTTCTTAGCATGGTGAATAACTTATCCATTCTAAACCACAGATATTATGTTTTACTGTATTATTTGTGAAACCACTTCCCTCAAGTATGTAGGAAACTGTAAACGTTTCCAGCTTGCTTGTAACAATACCTGTAGCATAAAAAACAATTCATGTTGTTGCATAACGTTACACAATTTTGTATTTTAACACCTGTAAAAACACTGCAGTTTGTTATTGGACATAACTCATTTTGGATTATTATTATTATTATTTTTAAATGTTTCATTTTTTTGTAATTGCACTTGAAAAATGTGATGAAATTGTGAATAAAGAAAGGTGTTCAAACAGAACATTATTTTGTGTTGACTACCTTTTATGTAAAACATGCTAAATCAATAGTTTAATCTAATACGTCAAGCACTGTCTATTCACACCCTTCAGTCCTTATACGTTTCCACATTTCTTGATCAGTCATCATCAAACTTGACACAGTGATATAAAATGATATGAGGAAGGTCATGCAAGTGGTGGGGGTTACTTTCCCAATCTTTTCCCTAAATAAACATCAACATTTGTGTGTATTTGTTCCTTACATGTTTCCACATTGACCAGTTGGCATCCAACTTGACACGATACAGGGTGGAATGTGGAAGTTATTGAAAGAATTTTTAAAACTGTGTTTCTTAGCAGTATCAGTACCATCATGTATTTTTATTGCAGTTTAGTTGGAAAAAAGTACAATGTCCCATCCTTTATAACAAACTAGTTTTTATTTTATAGTGACACGGTGAGGAACAAAACGACAGGTACGGTATATCTCAAATTTTACCTATTTTGTTTAGCAATAGATATAAAGTTAAAAATGAAAAAAAAAATTTTGGAATAAAAGGTTATAAAGATATTATGGCTGAGTTTGTAGAGAGAAAACAATAACAAGAAGAAAGAGATGAACAAGTTGAAGTATTAAAAAACACAATTCGAGATAAAATATTCTGTTTATAAGCGTGATGAATTAACATCTAATTAGATTACTTCAAACCATTATCAAATCCTACTATTAAAAGTAGAATACAAACCTGTAAATTGTTTGTTATGAAACACTTTAGATGCAGAATTACCATTGTTGTTGTATAACCGAGTATTTCAAGGAAGACAAGTTGGTGTTCCAAACTAAGCCTAATATTTTTAAATTAATTATTACGAATAAATATATATTTCCTAGAATGTGGCTGGAAGTTAATGTAAAAGTAGTTTTGTACCTGAGATTCGATTGTTTTCTTTATATAAAGACCATTCATAGCGAAAAATAGTTGATATGTATATATGAATTTGTGTGTGCTACATGGAATTCAAGGTATGTAGGCGTGATCACCGATCGGTTACAAACAGATTTGATGACGAATAATGATTTAAATCAAGTTATTGGTGATTAAATATGTGAAATTGATACAGAATGTAGTTTTTAGAATTCTCACTAGAGGGTGCCACAAAATCGAGTAGTTATCAATAAAGCTAAAGAGGATGGGTTAAGAAAAATAACTTGGGGTATAACAGTTGTTTGGCAGAATTGTCGAGCTGCAAAAGCAAGGTCTATCTCAACGTGCCATCGCTGGCGAGATTGGGCGTAGTGAAACTGCTGTTGCAAATTTCTTAAAAGACCCTGTGGGATACGGATCGAGAATTTCAAGTGGGCGGCCCAAGAAAATTTCGACGGGTTGTTCGACAAGACACCAGCCGATCGTCGAACCAGATTAAGGCCTTTGCAGACGAAGAATGCATCTCAAAAACAATAAGACGGCATTTACGAGAGAAAGGCTTTAAAAACCGTACACGTCTTCAAAGGCTACACCACGAAACAGCTCGGTTAAACTTTGCTGAGAAGCACCAAACATGGGACGTAGAAAAGTGGAAGAAGATTTTGTTTTCTGATGAGAATAAATTTAACCTGGATGGTCCAGATGGCTTCCAACGTTACTGGCACGATAAGGATATCCCACCGGAGACGTTTTCTACATGACACAGTGGAGGAGGCTCCATCATGATCAGGGGTGCTTTCTCCTTCCAAGGAACAATGGAGCTTCAGGTTATACAGGGGCGTCAAACAACAGCTAGCTACATTGGCATATTGGAGAGAGCATCCTTATTGACTGAAGGCCCTCGCTTGTGTGGAAGTGACTGGATCTTTCAGCAGAACAACGTTGCAATTCACAATGCCCGCAGGACAAAGGACGTTTTCGTGGCGAATAATGTGATTCTTTTGGACCATTCAGCATGTTCGCCCGAACTGAATCCCATTGAAATAGACGTCAATTCCAGACAGTGCAAGATCTTCGTGAAGCCATCTTCACTACTTGGAATAACATTCCAGCGAGCCTTCTGCAAACGCTTATATCGACCACGCCATGATACTCTTAGATGGAGGTCTTGCTTCATTATATTCCGTTACTATTGCCTGGATAAGTGGATGGATTTTACCACTGACGTTTGAGTTTCTGAATTCTCATCTGTTGAAAAGGGCTGCACAAAATGTACAATGTCTGGTATATGACTTCTTGCAGGTCTTTCTATGGACAATCTTGGTGCCACAACTTGATTCACAGCCCTTTTTTTCTAATGCATTAAGTAGAACGGATATACTAATTCTGGATGTTCTAAGTCCCTGATCTTAACACATATTTACGATCTGAGTGTGTACATATTTTGTGTCAGAAAGGACTATTACATACTTTTCCCAAAATCTATCAAATCAATTTTCAGTAGCATCACACTATTTACAAAAGCCAAATAATGTGGAAACATAATTCTGATACTTTTCCAGTGCGACTTTACATCATGGTTGTCATGTGATTTGTTGACTTATATATTAAAAATCATTCGAAAATATCGTACTCAACTATGTATATATATGGGTTCAATTTATTGCTGATAAAGGTAGAAAAAAATCAGCTAATTTGTTGTAGTTCTGTTCAGATACCACATATAAAATAGTGTTAAATATCATAATTTTTTAATTGTGTCACCGGTATGATATGTGCGTGGATATTGTTGTTTTTTTATAGAAAGCCATATCGAGCTATTCGTTTTGTTCACTGAGGGGATTCGAACCTTTGATTTTGGCATTGTCAATTCGTAGATTTACTGCTGTAAATCAGGGGCCGCTACTAGGAAGATACAATAGCTTTTATAAACTGGAGAACCATTCTACATACTAGTTCATTAAATTTTAATAATTTCACAGATACTTATATAAAAATTTATTATATCATAACTAATAAACACACATTTTTCTGTATTTTTTGTGGGTCATCGTAATTCATTGGATATTTGTCTTTAATAAATATTTAAAAAAATATGTATATCATGTGTTCTTGCGAAACATATGCTTGTTATAAATTGTGTTTAAATGAAAAAAGCTTTAAGGTTATGCAATAGTTAACCCACTGTGGAATCCGGGATTGGGACCATAAATGTACTGTTCTAATAAATATAATGTTGTCCTGTTATGATAAAATCACAACAGGATTTTTTTATTCTACAGTGAATTTTACAAACCACGATATCAGAAAATATTTCACAAAATTAATTTCATATATAAAAGTTTTTAGCTTAATCATTTCATTGGACCCAATGAAGGATACACCGAAGATACCTTTGCTATATCCTTAAAATTATTAATCTTTCTGTCCTGGCCAGGTGGTTAAGGCACTCGACTTGTAATCTGAGGGTCGCGGGTTCGAATCCCTGTCACACCCAATGTGCTCGCCGTTTCAGGCGTGAGGGCGTTATAATGTGATGGCCACTCCCCCTATTCGTTGGCAAGAGAGTAGCCCAAGAGTTGGCATAGGGTGGTGATAATTAGCTGCCTTCTTTTTTTATAGTTTATTGTTATAAACTATAGCTAAATATATTTACGGTTTTCAATTTACGACTTTTGGGGTAGCATCGTTTTCTCACGTGATTTAACCCTGCAATTTAGGGTTAATTATTAAAAACGTGTTGATATATTCTTAATTATAAAGAATAGCTAATATTTTTTATTTTCATGTAACATTAGCAAAGATACCATCCAATGTAAGACTTAAAAGTAATGATAAAAATGGGGAAGGAGTTCGATTTGTCTTTTTCTGGTATTTTAGGCTTAGCATACGAACCATAGGTCCAAAGTACAGATATTAGTGATAGGAGTAGCATTAAGGATCACTTTTATACTTTGCTATCGACCTCATTCTTTTGATGAATCCTCACCTGTGGGAAGAACTCGGCAAAATCGCAATGGATAAACCTAGTTTTTAGGGGTTTCACTTGAACCAAATCTGAAATGGTTCAATCAGCTCCTGGCAAGTGTAACAAGCGAATAACTCTAACAGTAAAAACCTATCAGGTCAGTGGTTTGTGCAAGGACATCAGTTGTGTATATATGTGGGGGTCAGTTGCTCTCCCATCAATAATATTTAAAAGAAGCTAGTAATAAAAGTCACTAAGTCTTTTCTGAGCATATTATTGCATTTCCACCATAGACATACTAACAATTCCCCTTCTCTCTACTTAAGTCTCAGATTGCTTGGTTTACATGATATGAAACTACAGTAACACCGATGATGAATTTTAACAAATATTTCTTAATCGTCCTGTTCTGGTTTATATTAGGAAAAACATAACATCTTCTCGAATGTACACCGGTGCTCACAAGGTATTTCGTTCAGTACCAGATCTCATCAGATCCACTGGGCACGAAACATACAAAGCCTCGTTTGAAACGCTGTTTATACAAGTAATTTATAAGATTTACTACATACTAATAAATGATATACTAATTGATGACGATAATAAAAGAAAATTTATTCGAATAAATAACAAAAATCAATAAGATTGTTTAACAATTCTCAATCTGTGGTCGTATACAACTGGCGGGCCATGAGCTCCCGTTGTGACGTAGAAAAAATTCATGCTTACATAAAGGAAGCGGGAGCATACACTATACATTCTATTGTGGTCCGCCGAGATAAAAACAAATTCAGGTGGTTCGAGATAAAAAGGTTTTTATGAACCACTGAGATAGTCGATTAGAAACAAGTTACATTAAGGGTTAACTAAGTATTGCTATCCATAAATTTCTATTGATAAATAAGAACAAAGACAACTAGTCAACAGCAGCCACGGCCAACTATTGGACAACTCTTATCTGATCAAGTAATTTTTGTTTGTTGTAAAACACAAAACTTTACGATGAATTACCCATAGGAACCAAACTGTAGCGCTGAAGCTATCAAGCTAAGCTACGGAACAACAAAATAGTGAAGTTAATCCTTACTCTTTTAGCAATTTCACAGTCCCAAATTAGCAACAAGCCATGAATTTTGAACCATATAGTCATAGTTCAGCCACACTAACGACTACTCTATGCCTGGCCAGAAAATAGTACAATAAAAAAAATTAGGCTTAGGCGTATACAAAGTGTTACATACCATAGACTATTTTGGAAGTAAAAGAAGGTTATAAATAATAAATAATTTTAATTAAAGTAATAACCGTGAATCTAAAAAGTGGAAAGTCTTGTTGAAAGGGGAAAATGTAAAAAGGCAGAAGGAATCAGAAACCTTTTGTGCGAAATATCAAAGAAATAGAGTAAAGAATAGGAGTGGCCAATCTGAAATATTTCTGATCCTTCTTTTTTCGATACACATACTGTAAATATCCTAGATTAATGTATTAAATTTTAAAACATTTTTCCATCAACTAAAGCTGCCTATAGCAAGGAAACGCCTCCATATTTTTTATATTTGTTGTAATATCCTTGAATACATTTTGAACGTTATGAAACATTTGTTATATCTTTGTGAACTTTCGAGATTCTCAATTTATTACTAGCTTGTACTAAAGTGTTTTGCTTTCAATACCTATGTTTAGATCTTCAAGAACTAATCTTTTTTTTTTCATTAAAGATTTATTTTAGAAACACAATGAAACCAGTAGTTACGAATATGTTGTAACGAAGTTCTCTATTATTTGAAATGTTGTGTGTTTCCCACTCGTAGGTTTTAGCGTTAATCTTTTACACGTCCGCTTCATTAATGTTGTTCGGCTTACGTGTGACATATCACTTTTTTATTCTTTACCAATAATTACATCACCTGAAGAATATATCGATTATGAGAAAACATATTCTTGTGATATTGTTTTTGTCATTTTAGTTTGAACAAAACAACTGTATATCGTTTATATTTTAATCATTTGTTTTGTTTTGATGACGCATCTCATATTCGTTGTATAGAAAGCACGATTTTTTGCTTGATTTTTCAAGATGAGTTGAAACAGTCTTCACTATTCAACCAATCTGTTATCTTCCCGTAAGTCATGGTATAAAGCACTTGTTAGGACCATGTAATATATAAATAATTGTTATCTATTTCAAGATTTAAGGAACAGTCATTAGTCATTCCACTTCTTTCTTTTAAATAACGGATCTGTGTGTGTAGTGCTAGTATATATTTTACTTTTCTGTTTATTTTGAGTATCTGCTTTACTATATGCACATAGCACCTAGTTGACACATGAACAATGTATCATCCAGCTGAGTAGGTTTGATTATGAATAATTCAATGCTTTATTATATGAAACCCATTACCAGGGACTAGAAAACTTGGTCACTGGACGTTCTAAGTGGGTAGATAAATAATAATAAGAAAGTACAGCACAATAAAAAAATTATGAGCTGGCGCACCTTTGTTGGTCATTCTATACTGCGGCTAGATACAAAACTTTAGCAAGTATTTCACTTTCAATAAAAAATATTAATAGCATAGCTTCCTGCACATATTAACGTCAGTTTCTTTAACGAGCTAAATTACTGCAATCTATTGTATTTCATGCAGAATATGATTTGGTTATTAAGAGTGAGCAACTTTATATGCTCATGTATTTGTGAAATAATCATGAAATAAATATATTTCTTAAATAATGTTAATTAAACAATTTTCGCAAATAAAGTCTTTTTAATTTTTGTAGCTTTTACTTGTATTATTACCTTGCTTGTTGAATTGTGTTAAATCGTTCCTCTTGCTCTGAAGGCTATTAGACTGTTGTGATCGTTCCTCTTGCTCTGAAGGTTATTAGACTGTTGTGATAGTTCCTCTTGCTCTGAAGGTTATTAGACTGTTGTGATCGTTCCTCTTGCACTGGAGATAATTAGATTGTTGTGATCGTTCTCTTGCTTTGAAGGTTATTAGGCTGTTGTGATCGTTCCTCTTGCTCTGACGGTTATTAGACTGTTGTGATCGTTCCTCTTGCTCTGACGGTTATTAGACTGTTGTGATCGTTCCTCTTGCTCTGAAGGTTATTAGACTGTTGTGATCGTTCCTCTTACTCTGAAGGTTATTAGACTGTTGTGATCGTTCCTCTTGCTTTGAAGGTTATTAGGCTGTTGTGATCGTTCCTCTTGCTCTGACGGTTATTAGACTGTTGTGATCGTTCCTCTTGCTCTGAAGGTTATTAGACTGTTGTGATCGTTCCTCTTGCTCTGAAGGTTATTAGACTGTTGTGATCGTTCCTCTTGCTTTGAAGGTTATTAGGTTGTTGTATTCCTTCCGCTTTTTCTGAAGGTTATTGGGTTGTTGTAATTCTTCTTATTGTTCTATGGATGCTGTAGTTCATTACACAATGAAATGGACGCTAAAACAATAATTTTTTTTATCTTCAATATTGTAAAGTATATTTCGACACCAGGTTTAATATCTGACTCGTCAATTTCATAATGAGTGCAAAGTAATGTATCAGATTTCTTGCTTTATTTAGCTTTGTGTACCTCTAGTTAACAGACTGGTCTGCCCTTATCACGTCAAACCGTGGTATGGAGATCTCGCATATAAAGCAGAATAATAAATATGACACATGTAATAATTTTTTGTACGTTTTGACTAGTTTGCAAAATGTACACGTTTTCAGTAATAAGAAAGTATCTCGAAGTGTTTACACTACTAGTCTACCTTTTTACGAGCATTAAATTTTTTTACCGATGATGTGAAGACTCAAAAGTCACAAATTTGGTTTGTAAATCAGATAAACCGAAGCGTCGCAAGTTGGAAAACAAACTTTACCTAATAATGACAATGTTTGCCAATGACATTAACTATGGCTGTTGTTGTAGCTGATGGATCAGTCGTTAACTTTAGAGTATGTGTACAAGGAAAGTAGTAAGTATATGATTTGAAATGCCTTTTATAAATTACTATGTCGTTCAAAAACCTTAATTGTATCTAATACGATGTAACGGAATGTATTATGCTACTTTATAGATAGTCGATAAAAATTATAATAGGAAACTAGTTATATGTTACTCTTAAACTAATTAGAACAATGATTCATTTTGTAAATATTTTGTAAAAAAGAGAAAAACAGAATAGTGAAAAGTTCACTGTTTTTTGTCACTTTAAGTAGAATAAATGTTTATGTTACTGGTATAGAATAAATGCGAAATAAAAATATATACAGTCTTTGAAAGTAGAGGATGAGAAACTTAAAAAGTACTCATAAAGAAACAGCATATCCTGAACAGCCAGATGATTAGAAAAAAAGAAATTCAGACAACAAAAGAGAGACTTCACAGCTGACAGAAAAATAAGTAAAGAGAACGTGTTCGTATGTGTGGCAAGCAGACTGGCTCTTGATTGTTAGCTGTCTAGTGAGATTTCTCTGACTGATTAAGTCGATCAAACGATTTAATATCGTGGGGCAAGCACAGTATTTCTAACGATTATTCGCCACATGAAGTTTGAGTGCACTTTGTGAATGCAACACCTGACACGATGGAATTAGTTTGAAGCAAGAGATGTTAACTCGACAGACTAGAATCTTATTTAATAGCTGTTCAGAATATTTCAAGGCCCCATAATCACTGCAATTGCCAATATCATGCAAAGAAGCCAAAGAGTTGAAGAGTTTAGTGTACTTTGGAAACATAAATATATTGCTTCGAACAATCCACTAATACTCAAAATACCATTTTAATTTAAAGTACTAGTTATTTCAGTTCTTCTGTTTAATGTGAAGATATATTATTTTTTGCTTAACTAAATGCACGTTTAGGTTTGTTTTTTGTTGTTAAGCACAAAGCTGCACAATTGGCTAACGGTGCTCTGCACATCACGCGCATCGAAATCTGATTTTTAGCATTGTAAGTCCGCAGGCGTATTGCTGTTGCCACAGGAGAGTGGTGATGGTGAGAAAACAATATTTACGTAGACCAGGATTTGAATGGTTAAATAGACCTTACATATTTTGTTCTTAGACAATGAATAAGTAATTCAGTTAAAAATCCTTGATGATTAATCAAACATTTAAATATCTAAAAATAAAGTACTCGTAAATTTGAAGCACTGATACCAAAGGGAGTGTGGTTAAAAAAAAAAGACTTGCACTTTTTGAGTTTGGATGTTTGTGGAGAGAGTTCAATACATAGAATTTTGTAGTAGATATTTCAACAATTGATTTGAAAGGATCAGGAAACCTAGTGCCTTTTTCAGATATTCTAAAGAAGAATGAAAGATGGCGTTACTATTTTTTACCATTTAAGAATAATAAAAAAAGGCTGAATTAAGAATGATATAACAGCCATTAAGTATGCAAGTAACAAAAATTATTTTACTATGCAAATAAAAATACTTAACTATGTAAACAAAAAGTAACAAAAGAGATAAAGGTAGTACTTCATACTGCAAAAGGTAGACTAAATTCTAAAAATAGTCACATGAACAAACTTGAGAGTCCACGTAGTAGAGGCCGCTTCACACTACCGTTACTAGGACTGACTGGTGTAGAAGTGGTGGCTTGTGATCACTAAAGTTGGCGCTTTTTTAATCATAGGCAAGATCAAGATTTATAGCACGTGATCGTACATTAGCAAAAGGTTTAACAGTTGCTTTAAGATTGCGGATAGATTTATTGGTTGAGGAACTTGAGGATTCATTTGCATGCGTACTTTTGAATTCCTTTCCCTGCTCACTCATTCTACTGCTTATATAACCCATTTGAAGTAAATATGTATCAATAGAACGAAAATGTATATTATTCAAGTGCTATTTTTATTTCATTTTTAATGTTTGAATCGATTTTGAGTATTGCCCTTTATTTGATTTGATTATAATATTTGAATAATTTATATTTTCAGGAATGTTTATGTCTTCGTGCATCCACCTTCATACAGTACGAAGATGAACAAAGAGTGTGGTGTTAAGCATATTTGATAATTTACCTTATCTTCTGAACTAGTCTAAGCTATTGAAAGATATACGTATATAGAGTTAAGGTATCATTTATGTGCTTGTTTAAGTATCAGAGGCAGAATGGAAACAAAAATTATTTTAAAAATATGCCTAGACGCAACTTGCATTGTTTCACATAAAAGAATTACAACGTGCAATAAAGAAAAAAAAATGAAAATAATAGTGAGAAACTCTTAGATTTACAAACTGTGATGTATGTAACGTAAACGTAATGAACTAAACTTGGTTTAAATTACTCCATTAAATATGAGAGAATTAGTAATGAAACCTGTAGCAACGAATAAAGAAAAATCTATTGAGAGTAGAACCATTCTTTGCCTTTATAAACTTAAAAGGAATGACTTTCGCTCTACAGATACGATAAGAAGGAAGTTATTTTTCATGTCTTGAAATATGCCTTGATTCACTGGATACTTTGGTAAAGAAAACGTTTGCAGTTTTTCTCTTTTAAATATGTTAAATTAAATCGCATATTCTTCAAACTTTACATACTTCGCAGGATCACGAAGTCCAATTAAAAAAACAACAACAGAAGAAATATTAAAACGCACTACAAAATTGTTGGTTGAAGTAACACCCAGTAATATTACAGATATTGAGTGTGTGTTTTCTTATAGGAAAGCCACATCTGACTATCTGCTGAGTCCACCGAGGGAAATCGAATCCTTGATTTTTAACGTTGTGAATCCGTAGACTTACCGCTGTACCAGCGGGGGGACTACAGATATTGAACAACAACAAGAAAGAAAGAAAAAAAACTTTATTTCTATATCGAAATACACAACAAAAAACATCTTATAGTCCTCGGTGATTTCAATTACAACACCAAAGCATTTATCTTGCCGCACATGTTTCGCGATTCTACTCTATCTTTTTGGTTGCGTATCCTCTGCTTCTACCATTATACATGGAATGTGAAAGGTTAGGTCTAAGGATACCTGAGTAATTTCGATCAGCTTTTGTAATGCGTCTTTGGAGTGTGTTGTAAAGCTTTCTTCCATAACCTTGAAGCATTACGGAGAGAAGAATTCAAACAACGCAATAATATAAATCGCGTATAAATCTTCTTGTGTCTTGATTACCTGATTCAAGAGAAATGTTGGTATTCTATTGGGTGGAGAATCTCATATAATATCAGTGTTCCTACAAAGAGAATTCTCCGAATGGCAGTGTTTAAATACGAATTAGCCAAAAATGAGGCATTGTATGACGCTGGGTATCAAAAGTGTTCAGTATGGACCTTATATTGTCAGTAACAAGAAAGTAAGTAGACATGAAAAACAAAATTTTTAACATTTATCTCTGTGACGATCGTTATTGGCGTTTTCAAACTTGAACGTCTTGTTCTCATATGGAGGACTTGTAGAAATTTATGCTGCTAACATTGAAGTCTGTGTCATAACAAAAAAAACAACAAAACAAACAACAACCCACAACTAGCGATACGTTTGCGAAAAAAATCCGAATTCTGAAAATGCGGAAGTATGTTTCAAAGGATGCGCTTGTTTTTGATGTACAAAATCAACTCGTAGATATTGTTCTGCTATAAACAATTTTTTGCTTTTAATTCAGAACTTTCCATAACGCACATTATTTCCATATCAACGCAACAAAGGCAGAAAGAACCGATTCGTGGAATACCTGAAGAAAAATGTGTATACTTTATTATTTAGAAGCATAATTTATTCAACAGTTACATGTAGTTGTTTATGAACTTCTGAAATAAACACAGTTTTTCGAATCGTATCTCAGAGTTGTGAAAAATGTCTGTAAAAAAAGTAGATATTTTAAATCTATTTTTGATGTTTACATTAATTATAAAACCGTGAATATAGTAAGACTAATCCTGAACTTGACAACATTTCGATATATGTGAAAGAAAAAAAAATATGTACAGGAATTCAAAAAATTAACTCCTAATGTTAAATTCTGCAGGTTTGCTTTGAAACTGTCAAAACATCTGAACTGGGGTACATTAAACGCGAATTCTTTTTCTCAGGATTTTCGTAGCTTGTATTTCACGTATAATACTAAATTCAAATCATAAAGGTATATTACACAGTAATAATGTTTGTCTATATTTCTTGTATTGTATTGATTTTAGTCGTTATTTACTGATAAACGAAGGTATACGTCAGTAATGTAAACCATTAATTATGCTGCGTAATGTGCGAACCTCGAAAAAAAATATTACGTATCTAAAAACTGTGCTTTTACATTATATACGCGAATATGCGTGTGCGTAAAATTGGATCCAAAACTATCAGTAACATATCGATACCAAAATTACGTAAAATACAGGCTTTACTTTTTTATGAAATGCTTAGATTATAAATCTTAGTAGTTATCCTTTCTTTAACGTCTGTTCGAATATGACCCTTATCGAAAGATTCATTCTAATGAGCTCGAGGGCTTATAACTAGAATTCGGTGCTTAATCCCGACGACAGACACGGCGCCAATAATCAATTGTTCAGTTTTGCATTAAAAACACAAACATTTCCCATTATGTAAATTTAACATTCAAAGACCCTAACTGATGTATATTCAAGGTTTAGTTACGTCCTGAGCCCTTTATGTTCAGTTACAAAGAACACGAACATGCGATTCTGAAAAATGAGATTTTCTTAAAATTAGTTATGTGCATACTTTTCTTATAGAATCATGTAAAGAAAAAACGTATCCAATTCAAAATTCAATAACCTCGTTTCTTCTTTCTGGATATCGAGGCACATATAAATTATTAATCACTGCTTTTGGAATGAAGAAAATTTTTTATTATTTTGAATTTCACGTAAAGCTACACCAGGGCTATCTGAGCTGACCGTCCCTACTTTAGCAGTGTAAGACGAGAGGGAAGGCAGCTAGTCATCAACACCCATCGTCAACCTTGGGCTACTCTTTTACCAACGAATAGTGGGATTGACCATCGCATTATAACGTCCCAACGGCTGAAAAGGCGATCATGTTTGGTGCGACGGGGATTTGAACCCGCGACCCTCGGATTACGAGTCGAACGCCTTAAATCACCTGGTCATGCCAGGCCTAATAAAGAAAATAATTTGAAATTCAGACACACTGAATCTTTCACGTTATTCTAAGTTTCAAGAGACAGAGAGAGAAGCTCAAATAAACAGAAGATGAAAAATAAGCAAAATCACGTGAATGATTCATCAACTAACATTAACGTGAGCTATGAAAACATTAATAACTTTCAGATAATGTTCATGATGTTAGAAAAACACGTACGTTTAAGAGGTCTTGATAAAAATGAAACGCCCTGTTACCCGAGCGCTTTCAAAAAGTGGACATTTCTTTTTCAGGGGCAAACTAGTGCAATGATTTACTTTTGTTTAACATCTAACATTAAGCGTATTTCTATTTTAAAAAAATATGTTTTTAGGAAAGCACTGATGAAGGCATATAGGTAGTATCTATATAAATATAATAGCACTGTCCGTTGTATGTCCATGTAACTACTTCGCAAAATTGGTATGGAGGTTCATTATGTCCAAACGGGAAACGGGGATACGTAAAAAAATTCAGTTGTGCATTTTGCGGTTTACGGTTTGTATAGACTCTTTCTGCGTTTTTTACAATTACATACAAGGGAAGCAACTTTTTATGTCCTAAGATAACGCCCCCCGTTAGTATAGCGGTAAGTCTACGGATTTACAACGCTAAAATCATGGGTTCGATTCCCCTCGGTGGGCTCCCGATAATAGGCCCGACATGGCCAAGCGTGTTAGGGCGTGCGACTCGTAATCTGAGGGTAGCGGGTTTGCATCCCCGTCGCGTCAAACATGCTCGCCCTTTCAGCCGTGGGAGCGTTATAATGTGACGGTCAATCCCACTATTCGTTGGTAAAAGAGTAGCCCAAGAGTTAGCGGTGGGTGATAATGACTAGCTGCCTTCCCTCTAGTCTTACACTGCTATATTAGGGACGGCTAGCGCAGATAGCCTTCGAGGAGCTTTGCGCGAAATTCCGAAACAAACAAACAATTTGTTTTGTTTTGTTTTCTTTGGAAGTGGGCATTATATGGCTTTCAAATTATTTACACGTACAAAGATGTTTTTGTTTTGTAATACTACAATATATACTTTATATAGCTTTGTGCGAAATTCAAAACAAACAAACAAACAAACCTAAGATAACCTTTCATTAATTTACATGACTTCTGTCCAGGGGCGGGTACTTCAGCTAGTTATAATGATATTTATTTTACAATTCACCTTAAAAATACAAATAACTTATACAGGGTGTTCGGAAAGTCACTGTGCAGTTTTGAAAGCAGCGATAACAGCATTCATTCAGACTATTTCAAGCCAGCAACTGATAGCGGTGTTTAAAAACAAAATAAGAAGAATCCAATCCTGTATTGTTGTCAATGGGCGTCACTTTCAACATTGTTTATTATTGTCATTCATATGTACCTCCTGTATTCTATATTGAAACATGTCTGTTAATAAATACATAAGTCCACAGTGACTTTCCGAACACCCTGTGTTTATTAAAGTATCGTGCAGTACCATTTCTGTACACACCTGTCGTATAATCCTTCACTGGTACAGCGGTAAGTCTACGGATTTACAACGTTAAAATCAGGGGTCTGATTCCATTCAGTGGACTCAACAGATAGCCTGATGTGGCTTTGCTGTAATAAAAAACATAAAACACCTTATCGTATAATACTTGAACTTGCCTTTTTTTTTTCATTGGCAATTACGGTATTTGATCCAATAGGCTCAGCAATGGCCAGGTGGGTTAAGGCGTTTGACTCGTAATCTGAGGGTCGCGGGTCCCACCAAACAAGTTCACAGCTTTTCAACCGTGGGGACGGTATAATATTATGGCCACTTCCACAATTCGTTGGTAAAAGAGTATCCGAAGAATTGGCAGTAGGTAGTGGTGATTAGCTGCTTTCCATCTAGTCTTTCACTCATGAATTAGTGACGGCTAGTGCAGATAGCCTTCGTGTATCTATGCGCAAAATTCAAGATGAATGTTGAAGGGTTAAATATATTGAACTTACTTCTGTTGGAAAAAATATTAATGTTCACCAGAAAAAGACAATAATTAAAATATCATGATAATGGAGATATTTATGAGAAACTATGTGTAAGATATACTATTACCGCTAAACTAAAAACGTTTATTTTTCAGTGAGCTTGGTATGGCAAAATGATTAATGAGCCTGTTGACGCAAAAACGCGCTTTGCATTTTAGGGTTATGGGTACGAGTGACGGCCAAATCCAATGGACTGATTAGAGCAACCTAAGAGATGGTTGTTGTTAACTAGCTGTCTTCTCTTTTCACGAAAAGTCTAAAAAAATAATAGAAAAAAGCATAAAAAGGTATGTCATTCCGGATTCTACACAAAATAATGTCTCGAATCACGTCAAAAAGTTATGGCTTCTTAAATAGATGTTATTTTATTCAGATTTTTATTAATAATCTCAATATCGGAATACATGCCCATTTTTTTTCTGTATCTGTGGTTGGCAGAGCACAGTTTACCTATTGCATATGTTTTGGCTTAACTTCAAACAAACAAGGAAAATAAAAGTAATGTTCTGCAACAAGAACATGGAACATGTAATACACATTTTCTAATTATCTACGCAAGCTATGTAAGACTAGAGGGAAGGCAGCTAGTCATCACCACCCACCGCCAACTCTTGGGCTACTCTTTACCAACGAATAGTGGGATTCTACATTTATTAGCGCGACCAATTTATTACCAAAAAGAACAGTTGAAAATTAATACTTGTGCAAGAAATGCGTGATCCTCTAAAATCATTAGTGTATATACGGTTTCAGTTGTGAGGTTACCTTTTTATGTTTTGAGTTTAAGAATAATATTATCGCGAAATTGACTTATTCTCAGGATTAAAAGAATAAGGTATGACTCACAGAAATCAAGATTATAAAATAGATTGATGATGAACCTCAAGGTTTTAGTATCTAAGAGTTAAACTAAATGTAAAACGAACGTAAGGAACTTACATCAAATAATGAAATAAATTTGCTTGGGATCAAAAACTTGATTGCAAAGTAACGGAAATATAGTAATATTTATAACTAATTTATGAAATGTGAAAGCAATGAATATGGCGAAAACAGATAATATAATCAATATTAACTTCCGAACAGAGCAAGCTAACTGTTTAGACAAACTGACACTTTGCAATGACTATAGCTAAATAAATATATATATTTCGTCTTATTAGTTATAAAAGATTATAATGCACTGTTTTATCAGTTGGGTACCCTCTCTGTTAGCGATCTTTTCGGCCATAATTCTAGAATATCTCGTGATATTTAATTAGTTTAGGAGATTTAGGTTAAGCCCAAATACATATTGTAAGCTAACAATGCAAAATAATGATTATAATAAAATAATAAATGAATTCAAAAGTAATAAAATTAAATATATGAAGCAATGTAACCAGTACTTCTAATGAAAGAAGAAATACAAAATAATAAAACATACGTTACCTACTGAACACAAAACATTATTAATCAGTCCTCCACTGTGTCAAATGTTAATTTCAACAGACATTTCCACTTGTAAAAAGCGATAGAGCACACCAATTTGTTATTCTGGTTCCTAGCTTGTTATAACTTTTGTCTCTCTAACTTCCAGGCTTGGCCGATTAATTAGACACGTGGTTGTACTTGGTAGAGACAACTATGACTTTATGTTTGTTACGTCATTGCGTCTCATGTGATAACTATGATATCTGGAAACTTCTCCCTTGTTTTCAAAGTTCCAAATTGCGTACAATGAACGTGACCGAGTCTTTATTCCAAGAGAATAACCCTTCAAATGCTTATCTAGCTGGCTTAAGTTTCCTTGACTTCTCTTAAATCTTTCATAAAACACCTTTTGTTGTGAAAAAAGTTTTCATAAACTTTTCTCTTCTCCATTATTTCATTCATTACTTTGTATTTTTAACAGTTATTTTGTAATTTAATTAATATTTATGCACTCGACCAACCATAGCAGTGATTTTGAGAAGTGAAAGTGGGTTTGAGAGCTCTATCTTTGTTCGTAATGTTTAACAAATTCTATTTTATTTAATAAGCTGTGACTAATAAACATTGTAGTACAACTTATATGGAATAATCTTATTTGGAGATAAAAAGCTACGAATTTCAAAGTTGAAAGAGTCCATTTTTTTTTAGAACTTTGAACTTGAATATTTGATTAACGTGATTGATATCTTACTGTACTTCGTTTTTTTGCGTAAAAGCTTTAGGATAAATCTGTTAATCTGCGTCGATAAACCCTTGGTAAATATATGTTTGTTTTTTGAATTTCGCGCAAAACTACACGAGGACTATCTGCATAGCCGTCCATAATATAGCAGTGAATGATTAGGGAGAAGGCAGCTAGTCATCACCACCCATTCCCAACTCTTAGGCTACACTTTTACCAAAGAATAGTGGGATTAACTGTAACATTATAACGCCCACACGGCTGAAAGGAGTGAGTATGTTGGTGTGATAGGGATTCGAGTCCGCGACCCTCAGATTACTGGTCGAGTACCCTAACCGCCTGGTCATGCTGTAAACAAGATTCATGAACCATATCTATGAAAACATAGATAGGATATTTAAACAACACAAATAAAGTCAGAGCAGTATTCAAACTCCATAATACAACACAACTGTATTTAACACACATTCATCTAAAGACTCAATGGAGAAAGAAAACATAATTTACAAAATTCCCTGTGAATGTTGACTGCAATACATTGAATAAAAAATACAACCAAGTTAGAGTTAGGTAGCATCTGTCTGCCTAGGTCATCTGTTCAGAAAGTGCCGTACAATAAAATAGAAAAATACTAAAATGATGGAATATGAAGCATATATAATAACTAGAAAGATAAAATGAACCTTCCACATCAAGCTAACTGGTACCACACTCAGTCTAGCATAGAAGTCAGTTAAACATAGATACCTCTTTCGAAAACATTCAAAAAAGTTAGTTGAATGAAGTCTTAACCGGTAACATAGCACAAAAACCACTCCATTAAGAATACTTTAGATCCAATTCAGACAGCTGAAATGTAAAATAAAAACCAGTTAGTGTATTGTAATTACAAGAATTGTAGCAGTTAACTGGCAATCAATTTGAATGATTGTAAAGGGGCCGTAACCATGATATTTAATTATATCCATCGTCACAAAATTCGCCAAACAGATTATATTTTTATATTATTAGCATTTTTTCTTAAAATAATATAAAAATAATATTGAAGAAGACATAGTTAGTTAATTTCAATTGAAAAATAGTAATATATCATTTCATTTCAGAACGAAAAAATTAAGATAATATGTTATAAATTGTTTATTAACTTGTAAATCATAGAAAGATCATAAATGCTACGTTTTGGGCAATAACCTAAAATATTGGCCGTGCATGGCCGGGTGGTTAAGGCGTGCGACTCGTAATCTGAGGGTTGCGGGTTCGCATCCCCGTCACGCCAAAAATGCTCGCCCTTTCAGCCGTGGGGGCGTCGGTCAATCCAACTATTCGTTGGTAAAATAGTAGCCCAAGAGTTGGTGGTGAGTTGTGATGACTAGCTGCCTTCCCTCTCGTCTTACACGGCTAAATTAGGGACGGCTAGCGCAGATAACTCTCGTGTAACTTTGCGCGAAATTCAAAAACAAACCGAAAATATTATACAACATTCAGATCGAGTGCTGAAACAATGTTTTTGTCTGTAATCTCAAAAGAAGATGCTTTATAGTTAAGAGAAAACAAAAAGAGATACTTTATTCAATCTTCAAACGAATTAAGCTTAAGAGTTTTAAAGTGAAGGATTTTTTCCAGGTAATATTTGGAGAATAATTTAACGTATGGACCAAAAATAAATTGCAGTAACTTAGGTCACAATATGAAAAACATATCTGATTGGGAGGAAGAAATATTGGTCAGTAATAAAAACTTGTAAAAACAGGCTGATCTTACTGCGTTGAATATACTATTGGGATAAGTTAGTTAATCTTATTAATGAACTTGGGAGGTTCATAGGCAATAATAATAAAACATACTATTCCAGAAAAAAATAAAAGCTATTATCTAAAAAAGTACGTAGTTTCGTGAAAGACAAAGTGAAAAAGAAATCGTCTAAGATCATTCTTTTAAGCTAATCTATATTTTGTTAGTAGTGAAAAAAACGTTTCAAATAATACGTCCCACTTTGGAACAGCGGTGAGTCTTCGGATTTACAACGCTAAAATCAGGAGTTCGATTACCTTTGGTGGACACAACCTGATGTGGTTTTACTATAAAAAAGGAAAAACACACACTCACGCCCAACTAATATTGTTAACAGAAGGTTATCTTAATATCATAAATAACAAGCAATCTTTGTGAACAAAATATACAAAAGCAGCATTTTTTAAACAATAAATATTTTTTGAGAAAGTAGAAACAAGGTTATCTTGGACAGTCGGTTTAAAATCGTTATTTTGCGGAAATAAAAGGAGAAACAATACCAGACAACCAACAAAACAAGCTAATTTTCAAGCTTAGAAATATTATGTCAAATGAATAATGAAGCAAGAAATGAGAACCATTATCTATAATCCTGAAAAAAATATCATAAAATCACGTTAACTACTGATGAGATTTTTCTTCCACGTTTCTCTTCAGTTGTCTGTTTCGGATTCAAAATTAGAGACGTGTAGATTTATGCATTTGAAACCTCTCTTTTTCTCTGCCAAAGAGGCCTTTCCCTTAACGTCAGATTTCGTCAGATGAGCTACACAATGAAAGACAAAAAGTTCTCCAGCATACTATTTATATATATTGTACAAATAGTCCATTGTATAGTTTTGTACTAAACAATAACAAACAAGCACATAATGATCTAAAAAGGTCAGTATAAAAGAAAAAGGTCCGGCATGGCCAGGTGGTGAGGGCGCTCTGAGGGTCGGGGGTTCGAATCCTCGTCACACCAAACATGCTTGCCCTTTCAACCGTGAGGGCATTATAAAGTGGCTGTTAGTTGGTAAAAGAGTCGCCCAAGAGTTGGCGGTTGATGGTGATAACTATCTGCCTTCAATTTTCTCTTAACACTTCTAAATTTAGGAGTTCTAGCGCAGATAGTCCTCATGTAGCTTAGCGCGAAATTAAAAAAAACAAAAACAACCAAAAATGTGAAACGAAAAGAGAAAAAAACTATATTTTTGACAAGAGTGTTGGAAAAATCTAGTTTGCGCGAAATTTGAAAACAACAACAACAAACATTATATATTATGTTGTAATCACTGCAACAAGTAACTTTTTAAAATAAACGTTTATCATTTTGGACATATTAAAACCGATTAATTAATTCTTATTTGCGAACTTAGAGTTTCTATTAAAATAGGATGAATATTTTGTAGTTATAAGAAAACAATCCGTTGTCATTTGATTCAGGAAATACCTATATTTATTAATTAAATGCACTCTTTTATTTTCAGGCTTGTATCAATACAAAATCACTAACAAGATACTTTATTTTTAATTACTGATAATAAATGAGCTTTCTTTCTTTTAAAAGTTAATAAACATTCATAGTTTTTGCGATGAATGTTAATAAATAAAATAATTTTGCCATTAATTACTACTATAAAAATTTATCAATCTATTTTATAAATTCTTAATTTAAACTCACAGAGATAAAGCAAATTCGATCGACCTATTCAGTAGTTGTTATAATTTACTCCCTAAACATCAACTAAATAGACGTTATTTCATGTGATTTGTTTCTGTTATAAACTTGTAAGTTTTGACATTATTTACATATCACACAATTAATGAGCTGCTGATCCAATTTGACTTAGTTGGGGCTTTGATTTATTAAATGAATCTCTCTTTATGTTTTCATGTATGTAAACTTTTGCTTCTCTTTACCAACGAATAGTGGGATTGACCGTCATATTATAACGTTCCAACGGCTGAAAGGACGAGCATGTTTGGTGTGACAAAGATTCGAACCTGCGACTCTCAGATTACGAGTCGAACGCCTTAACGCGCTTGGCCATGCTGGGCCTCAAAACCTTTAGCGTTTCGAGAAGTCCAGTATAAAAGAGTTTCTTAATTGAAAGATAGAGGTTTTGTGAAATTATTTTAGCAGGTAATATATTGCTATGAATATCAAAGCATTTCATTTCTATTAAGGTATTCAAGTAATTATTACTGTTGTACAATTATACAGTTTTATCTAAAACCAGTTTACATGTACTGATTTAATGTTTAAAAGTGCGCATTAATTTGATGTGACGGTATCAATATCATCATATATTATCCTTCTTAACAAGTATGGAATATATCTATTTAATTTAAAAATAAAAATAATACATTTTATTACTGGTTTAAAGCGTATGGGACACCTTTTCAGTAATCTGGAAGTTCGCGGCCTGGCATGGCCGAGCGCGTAAAGGTATGCGCTCGTAATCTGAGGGTCGCGGGTTCGCATCCGAGTTGCGCTAAACATGATCGCCCTCCCAGCCGTGGGGGCGTTATAATGTGATGGTCAATCCCACTATTCGTTGGTAAAAGAGTAGCCCAAGAGTTGGCGGTGGGTGGTGATGACTAGCTGCCTTCCCTCTAGTCTTACACTGCTAAATTAGGGACGGCTAGCACAGATAGCCCTCGTGTAGCTTTGTGCGAAATTCCAAAACAAACAAACAAACTGGAAGTTTGAGGATCGTAAACCTACACTAATCTTTCAACTGGTTTGGTTAGTTTTGAATTTCCCGCAAAGCTACACGAGGGCTCTCTGCGCTAGCCATTCTTAATTTAGCAGTGTAACACTACAGGGAAGGCGGCTAATTATCACCACCCACTGCCAACTCTTTGGCTACACTTTTAACAACGAATAGTGGGATTGATCGTCACCATTTAGCGCTCCCACGGCAGAATGAGCAAACATTTTTGGTGCGACGGGGATTCGAACCCGCGACCCTTTTTACTGTGCTAAATATTACTACAACTACTGTCTTATATAAACTTTCTATAAATTTGACTCTGTTTCTGAGGTGGGTAAGTCTGTTTCGTGGAGTAGTAGAGGTATTTGTACAAGTTAGTATGATACAGGAATTCTTTCTTTTGTACATGTTTATTTGATATAATTGTTGACGTATTAAGGGATTGTGAGAAACCAAACTCTGACATAAAAGTGGGGAACGTTTGTGACTTTCTTTCTTTTTTCATTCCATCTCTTGTTTTCATCCTTTATTTGATTGTAAGGACCTGTTTTATCTCAAATCAACTAAAATAAGATTTGTTTTCGTCTCGGGTGGTATCTCCCTCAGAGAACAGAGCTTATTGTTTCTTTTACGTCCAGTTTCAGGCGAAGTAATCTAGGTAAGAACAAAATATACAAATGAATGCCTCTGGTCGTATTAAATTTTTAAAAATAAAATTTCGAATGAAAACCACTCATATATATTTAACTCGATCTTATGTTGTGATTTACTCAAATTGTGTACGTGGATTATTGAATTTGCGAAATGAATAAAATAAAATACCCTTCTCTACCATATGAACAGTAATCAGTTGGACATGTAATGCTACAAAAATAGTAGATTCTTTATTTTTTGGCATCACAACAGTCTCTCACAAATATGTCTAATAGTCACAGCCTTACTGTCCGATCTTGTGGGTGTTCCGTTTCACTAGTCCAATATAAAGTGGGATTTGGTACATGATGACGTATTGATCAGTCATCAATATTTTCCATGAAGTAACGAAATTATAAAAAAAAAAAAAAACGCTGATTAACAAAGTACACAACATATAATTTTCAAGTAACTCTCTGATTTTTGTATTTTTTTATCTTGGTATATCTTTCTGAGCATAAACGTCCAAAACACAGTTTTTATTTACATTTCACACTAAACTCTAATAACAATCTGAGTAACTTTGACGTTTCGTCAGAATTTTCTTGTTAAATCCACTCGTAGTGAGTGTACTATGGGCTACATTATTGTAATGAAAAATGCTTAACTTCAGGATGTTATCATGTTTCGGATCTTCAAATAATTGAAGTGTTAAATCAGAAATAAATTGTCTTCATATGTAATCAGCATCAAGAAATAGGTGCTCACCAGATTAGTTAACGTTGTATACTGGGATAACTTAATCGTTTACTATATAGTACGTTCACATGTAATGAAAAAAATAAATAAATGACCTATTAAACAATTTTGCGATTTATTAAATAACTTTTGATGTTATATGAGTTAAATTTTCAAAAACTCTTTTTCAAACCGTCTAAGAAACTTATAAAATAATATATAATTATCTAGAACACCATGGTCTTAACTTGTAATTCAGTCCTCTTTAGCGGAAGCAAAATACACATTACTGTATACTCAACACGATGAGCTGCAGAATGGAAGATACAGATTAATTCACTTATGCGCAGTGCACCAGATCACGATGGTAAATTGCAAGCTAACCAATAGGTGAAAAAACATTGTTTGTGCTAAAGGCATTACTTTATTTCTTCATTGTGTTATCTGTTTTCCTTTATCTTCTTGGTTCATTATAATTGCATAACATTTCCGAAATCTAAGCGGATAGTTGATTTCTTTCTGACGGATATCATTATACCTGAATTATAATTTCATATTTATATACAGAAAAACAATTCGAGAAATGTTCAGATTTTGCATTGTTAATTATTCAATGTAATATTATATGCAGCGATATTCAGGTACCAGACGAACTGTATGTTCGAGTGTATAATTTTCCTCTCGTCGCTTTTGAGAAAATTGTCTGAGTCGTAAAAATCGATTTAAAGTCATTTTCGCAACGAAAAATACCACAGAAAGTCAATATTTTATAGTTTAAGATATATTTCAACTGTATTTTGAGTGATGCTTCAAATAAACTGTTTGTTGGAGACTACTTATTTTGATCTTTTTAAAGTTAATCTTTATTTTTTCCTTGAAAATTATACTATCTTTCATGTGTTTATGTGATTTCCTTATTTAAGTGTATTAGTTTTGACATATTTACAGCGAAACTTAAGGGTTATTTGTTAGAAGAATCGGAAAATAGCATATCACATACCAAAAGCAAATACTTTAGCTCAGAAAATTCAACTACTATTGATTGTTTGTTTGTTTTTGAATTTCGCGCAAAGCAACACGAGGGCTATCTGCGTTAACCGTCCCTAATTTAGCAGTGCAAGACTAGTGGAAAGGCAGCTAGTCTGTTTGTTTGTTTGTGAATTTCGGGTAAAGCTAAACGAGGTCTATCTACGCTACCCGTTCCTAATTTAGCAGTGTAAGACTAGAAATCGTTCCAATGGTATTTGGGTATTTTGCCCTGGAGGGTCAGGTTCACTTTGACCTCTTCCTTCTTCCTGAACTTATTTTCCCTAACTGTTTGTGTTAGGTCCTTTTCAGGGCAATGTCCATTTATAGTCTTTTTTTTTTTTTTTATACAGTAGTCAAGGTAGCTGGTGGCATTTTTTTTTATATCTGATTATTATTTTAAAATACATAAATATGTAAACTATAAATATTATATTTAAAGTTTATATACATACATACTTTACTTTACTTTTCTTTATGTATAAAATATATGTTAATTGGGGAGAGATATTTAGGATTTTCTTCATCATGTATGAGGTACCTCTCTAGTTCGCATAATAAATCATTTTTCATCCAATTTTTGTTAAAATATCTAATTGTTATATTTAGGAGTCTATCTGATATGGTTGGTATGTTCGAGTAATTGTGAATGAATTTAGATGATGTTGATCTCGGTACTCTGTATGCTGTTGTGAGAAGTGTATTTTGTATTGTTTGTAGTTTAGTTTTGATTGTTTTATTACTTACAGTTACCATGCTGGAGCTGCATATTCTATTACTGGTCTTATATATGTTTTGTATATTTTCAAAATGTTATCTGTAGATGCTCCACTGTGTTTACCAGTTAGACTCCTAACATAGTTGGTTCTTCGCCAAATTTTATTTTTAATTTCGTTGACATGATTGATCCAAGTTAATTTTGAATCATAAGTCAGACCTAAAAATTTTGCTGATTGGGCAATCTGGAGTAGAGTGCCATTCATATATATTTCTAGCTGTTGTTTTCTGTGTTTTGTCGATTTCGTAAAGAGTACCAGCTGAGTTTTTGCTGTGTTTATTTTAATTCTATATTTTTGACAGTATTCACTTATTCTATTTAATTGTGGTTGTATGTTTGTAGCTGCTATCGTGGGTGTTGCAGCACTTTTCCAGATTGCCACATCATCTGCGAACTGTGATGAGAATCCATGATTTGGATCCTTCAGTGGCATATTGTTTACATACATGATGAAGAGTATAGGGCTAACCACCCCTCCCTGTGGGACACCAGCTAGTGGAGTAAAGTATTCGGAAAAAGTTCCTTCTACGTTTACTCTACATTTTCTGTTTTCCAGAAAGTTAGATAACCAGCGAATAATTCCTCGCGGTAGTTCCATTTCATTCATTCGGAACCTTAGACCATCGTGCCAAACGGTGTCGAATGCTTTCTCAATATCGAGAAAGCAAGCGACTGTACATTCTTTTTTGTTGAAACTATCTATTATAGTTTCGGTTAATCTTATTAAATGATCTGTCGTTTGTCTAAATTTTCTGAATCCATTCTGTTCTTCTGGTAATTTTGATGTTATCTCCAAGAATGTGGAGAGTCTATTACTGATTATTCTTTCGAGAATTTTGCCAACACAGCTGGTCAGACTGATTGGTCGGTAGCTATTTGGTTTATTCGCTGGTTTTCCTTCCTTATGGAACATTAATATATTTGCTAGCTTCCAAGAAACTGGGATATATCCTGAGGATAGCGATAGGTTAAATAGTGAATTTAGGTGGTCAAACAATTTCGGAGTGCCGTTTTTTAGGAGAATAACTTGTATTTCATCTTCTCCTGGCGCTTTGTTTTTGGTGTTTTTTATTGCTTCTAGTATTTCATGTAAGGATATTTCTTTTGTTAGTAATGTGCTTTCATAATCAGTGTTAGAACTTATATTTGTATCAGTTATGTTTACTGGAAATATTGGTTCATATTTATGTTTATTGTTTGCTATGTGATCAGTGACTTTATTGTAGAAGTATGTATTCATATCTGGATCTGTGTGTGTTTTAAATGTATTTTGGAGTTGGTCCTTGAAGGCTTCGGCTATTTCTTTATTTGTATGTGCAATGGTGTTATTGTGTTCAAGTGGAGGATATTTCTTTGTGTTTGTGTTTTCATTTGTGAATCTTTTAAGATGTGACCAGAATTTTTTCGGGTCAGTTATCTCATTTAGTTTATTACAGTAATTGTCCCATTTATTTTGTTTTTGTTGTTTTATTTGAGTTCTAATGTGATTTCTAATGTTGTTTATTTGTGTTTTCGTTTCTCTGTTTCTTGTAATCATGTACTGTCTTCTCAGTTGTCTGCGCTTTTTTATTAGGTTGATTATTTCTGTGGTGGGTTTCCATGTATTGATTGTTGTTTTATGGTGTTGTTTTGGTATTGTTAACTTGGCTGCTTTCTGAAGGCAATCCGTGATTGTTTGACAATAGTTGTCCATTTCGACATGCGTTTTAACTTCTTTAATAATTTTATTAGGTAACAGATTATCTAATTCTTGTTTATAGCATTGCCAATTTGCTTTACTGTAATTAAATTTTTCTTTCCTATATGTTACATTTTTATAGGGTGAGATCGAAGACGCAAAAAAATTGGGAGATGATCACTATCTACATCTTTTCCCACTTGAAATTTTACTAATTTCTGGCTTAAATTATATGTACACATACACAGATCTAGTATGTCACTAGAGTTAGTTGAATAGGATGTATGTGTAGGGTGGTATCATTCAGTAAAGCTATATTATTATCATCAATAAATTGTATTAATTTTCTACCATTTGGATTAGAACTTCGGCATCCAAAGGAAACATTTATACTGTTTAAGTCTCCCATGACTATGGTGTTTTGATTGTGGGAAAAGATGTTATTTAGTAAAGTTGTATCTAATTGTTTACTGGGTGAGCAGTAAATTCCTGCTACGGTTATTTTAGTTTTATTCAATTGAGGATATCTACAGTAACATGTTCATTGCTACTGTTTAATTCTATTTCTTCTACAGATAAATCTACTTGATGAAGCAGCATTATGCCTCTGTTTTCATCATTTTTATTTTTCTGTCTTTTCTAATAGTTGAGTAATATGGTATTTTAAATCTATTATTATTATATGTTAAAGTTTCACTTAATATTATAATCTGGGGTTTAATTCTTCTATTAGATCTTCGATCTCATGTTTCTTGGAAGCTATTGCACCTTGATGTTGATATACACTACTGTGAACATTGTGCTGTGAGCATGTAACCTGTTAATGTAGTTATAATGTAGGGTATATGAGGTGTGACGTGTTTTATGGTAATAGTGATCAGTAGTTCTAGAAAGTTAGTTGTCTGGTTTGGTTTAGTGTATTCTGCTATAAAATCAGTTATTACATTTTTTGAAAACTGTTGAAAACAGGCTTGCTTTGTCTGTTGTGTTAACATTCGTTTCTTGTATGGTGATGTTGTTTTCTTTTGGTTTTTGTGTTAATGTGTTCTTATTCTGTGTATTAGTTTTCTGTACCTGTTGTTTATGTGGTTCTTTTCCTTTTAACATTTCTGCATATGTAGTTTTTGTTGTTTTATTGTGTTCTGTTGATGTGCTTGTTTCGGGTAAGCTGCTTGTTTTCGGTTGATTCTGTTCTGTTGGTGTGTCTGGTTTAGGTAAGCTGTTTGTATTCGGTTGATTCTGTTCTGTTGGTGTTCTGATCTGAGAAATGCGTTGCTTTATTTGTTTATATTTTTCGCAGCCTTTGTAATTTGCTGTGTGGGTTTGACCACAGTTACATTATTCGAACCCGCGACCCTAAAATTGCGAGTCGAGTGCTTTAACCACCTGGCCAGGCCGAGCCTTGCCTCAGAATGATCCAACTTACAAACCTAAATAGTTTCATAAATTTTCCTGATACAGACTGTATTTTTTGTATATAGTAAAAGGCGTACCGTTTATATAAAAAATTAGTATTGGTAGAAAATGACGTAGGGCTACGTAGATAAAGGTCCGGCATGGCCAAGCGTGATAAGGCGTGCGATTCGTAATCTGAGGGTCGCGGGTTCGTATCCCCATCGCAACAAACATGCTCGCTCTTTCAGCCGTGGGGGCGTTATAAAGTGACGGTCAATCCCACTATTCGTTGGTAAAAGAGTAGCCCAAGAGTTGGCGGTGGGTGGTGATGACTAGCTGCCTTCCCTCTAGTCTTACACTGCTAAATTAGGGACGGCTAGCACAGATAGCCCTCGAGAAGCTTTGTGCGAAAGTAAAAAAAAACAAACAAACAAGCTACGTACATAAGTAGTGGCTCACATGCTTCGTCCATTATGATATTACTTGAAGCACTTTTGAATATTACTTTTAAAAGCTGTATTGGAATATTACATTTTTCAGTGCAAATTGATATTCGATACCAAAAAAATCCCATTCGTTAAGTTACTATTTTAAGAAAAACATAACAGGAATTATGTTACCAGTTATTTAGACCGTAAAACTCCAGAAAAACAGTTAATGTTGTTCCACGAGAGAAGTTTAGAATGACGTTTTTCTTTACGTTTCGAGCAGGAGCCATCTGTGCTAGCCGTTTAATTTAGCAATGATAAACTAGAGGGAAGGTAGTTTGGGAACGAATAGTGGAACTAATAGTCACAAAGTTGAGTCTTGGGGAATGTCGGACAGATGCCTTTGCTCCGTCCTAACAGTCAACGGCAAATATTGTTCACTGGCCGATTTTCCTTCTAGCCTGTCAAATGAAGTTATGGAAGATTATACGCGTTTTAAATAAAAAAAACAACAATAAAAAACTATATATGTTATCTCTATTATTTTTTTATAATTGATTTGAATAACAATGGTGCGTGTTTGTTCGTAGTTAAGCAGAAAGCTAGACAATGGGCTATTTATGTTATACTCACCACGGATTTCGAAACTCACTTTTTAGCATTATAAGTCCCCTGACTTACCGCTGTGCCAAGGGAAGGGGGCTAATGATTTATCTGTCTTACATATTTGTGTATGGATTCTTAATACAAGATCCTCGTTCAGTGAACAAAAATATTATAAATTTTATTTAGTTGCATACAAAAACAATTAAAAACATTAGTCCTCAAATGTTAAATACAGTGCTAAATTAAGGACGGCTATCACAGATAGCCCTCGAGTAGCTTTGTGCGAAATTCAAAAACAAACAAACATATTAATGCTTGCGTCATCACTCACTTAATGGTTGTTTATGTAAAACAAGAAAACTTACGACGTCGTGATATTTGTCAATGTTAACGTTATCTTTCAACTAGGGCCGGCATGACCACGTGGTTAAGGTACTCGATTCGTAATCTGAAGGTCGCGGGCTCGAATCCTCGTCACATCAAACATGCTGTGGGGCGTTATAATGTCATGGTTAATCCAATTATTCATTGGTAAAAGAGTAGCTCAACAGTTAGCGATGGGTGATAATAACTAACTACCTTTCCTCTAGTCTTACACTGCTAAATTAGGGACAGCTAGCGCAGATAGCCCTTTTGTAGTTTTCCGCGAAATTAGAAAAACAATCTGATTCCATGAAGTATAAGGAAAAGCGTCTATTGTTCATGTATTTATTTTGTAATGCATATTTAGATAATTCTGTGAAACTAATAATTATACTTCAAGTTTAGTAATGTTTGAAAGAAAAATATTATGTGTTCTATATGCAAGTTACAATCAATTTTATTTTATTATATGTCGCACTATTTAAATAAGAAATTAACATGCTATGAATCGTTTTGTTTGCCATAGCCGTCTTTCTTCGCATTATAGAAACATTTTTTTAAATTTCTGATTGCTTCATATAATTATATATATACATATATATTGTGAACTAAATTAAACACACGCGCCTGTAGAGAAATTCGTAAATGCCCACGTTAGCTCAGCGGCCAGTCCTCAAAACTTGAGATTTGACCTTTTCGTTGGGCTGGGAGTAGATAACACTTCGTGCAGCCTTGTACGTAAACAAATAAAACAAGACACAGGCACACTATAATAGTTGAAACAAACTTAGCATTTAAGTAGTACACGTACTTTCGCCTTGTAATCTCAGACAGAAACAGCCAAACACAGGCCTAATAATTAATGAATAAGACATCTTTACATTCATTCAATCACATATTCGGGAATAAGCGCTCTGTATTGATTTAGTCACCCGGATAGTCAGCGGTAAGTTTACGGACTTTCAACGCTAAAATCCGAGATTCTCTGTTTACTGTGGCGGACATAGTGCAGATAACCAAAGAAAGTTTGTCCAACAATATCTTTATTATTGTTACCTGACAAATATCAAACGTTCCTGATTGTAACACTCACTTATCCAAATAGGCTCACTTCTAGGAGGTACGTGTAATAATCTCAATAGGGACTAGGCATATCACCCCCTTGTTTTGGTAATCAAACGATCCAGGATTACGAGTAAAGATTGCAGTTGCTAAGTGGAATATGTTGCAAATTTCATAGATCTGTTTTAACAGCTCGCTCTCTATAAAACTAAACACACACAAAATCTACAACAGACTAGCAGTTTACTTTCAGTATACTTAAATTGCAGATACGGTTTAAACTAACGTTCAGCGAAGCCCCGTTAATCACTCTTATATTCGAAAATTCAAGGGCTGTTATTATTGGCTTTGGTGAATGAAACAAACCTACACAATGGACTGTCTGTACTTTTCTCACCGCAGTTATCGAAATCCGATTTTTAGCGTTATAAGTCCTCAGACTTGCCGTCAAACCACCTGTGGGCTCAACAGACAGAGCCTATGAAATCTGAAAATCCAAAATTTATAAAGTTTATCGTTGTGAAAAATGTGTTCTTTTTCACACTTATTACTTTTTAGTGGACATGAAAGTGTATCGAGGGATATCGTTCTTTGATTTATATTCTACCAGAGACAATAATATTACAAAACTTGAATTATTAAAGTTTGTTTATTTAGTTTTGAAATGAAAACAACGAAATAATCGGCATTGCATAAGAATGACAGAAGAATATGACACACTTAAAAATCAGCTCCCTTAAATGATTTCAGCTGTATATGTTTATAGTAATTCTAACAATTTTCCCAACTATAAATACTTATATAAATATACGCATGTGTATGTGTTTATGTTGTATAAAACACTGGCTCAGTTTCCATTTGTTTTCGTAGAATACTATTATGTTCATGCTTTGATAGGCTAGCCTCGAGTAACATTTGTTTGTGCCCGGCATTGTCAGGTTGGTTAAGACGTTCGACTCCTAATCTGAGGGTCGCGGGTTCGAGTCCCCTTCGCACCAAACATATTCGTCCTTTCAGCAGTGGAGGCGTTATAATGTGACGGTCAATCCCACTATTCGTTGGTAGAAGAGTAACCCAAGAGTTGGCTGTGGGTGGTGATGACTAGTTGCCTTCCCTCTAGTCTTACACTGCTAAATTAGGAACGGCTAGCGCAGATAACCCTCGTGTAGCTTTGCGCGAAAATTAAAAAGAAACAAACAAATATTTGTTTGTTCTCATGTGTCCTCTATCGTTAAAAGCAAGAATTATACAATGGTAAAATAAACTTTAGTTATAAAACATAAATTACAACAAACGTCTAGGAAAACTTTACATTCAAAATTCAACTTTAGGAATGGTAAAACGTTTCACATATTCCATATAGTCTGTCATTGTTGTATGGTTTATGTTCATTCTGTGAGCTCTAAAATTAAGAAGAATATTTACACCTGTATTTCTCTCTCTTTAGTAGTTATTTTGCTTTGGTTCAGGGTTAACCATGAATTATCTCTCTGTTTGCATACACATTTCCAGAGGCGTCGCTAGGCACTTGCACACGGGGTTTATGCTCCGATTTTATTTGATTGTGTCCCAAATCCCCAGCTGGTGTCTCGAAAAATTAGAATAGAAAACCATGATTCATATCATACTGAAAAACCGAACGTTTCATCGCGAATGAACTCGAGTACCAATCTTTTAAGTATCTAGTGACGCATTTCTACATATTTTTAGCTTGTTATCAAAACTCAGAATACATTACGTTTTAGCTTGGTTTGGTTTGAATTTCGCGCAAAGCTACTCGAGGGCTATCTACGCTAGCCGTTCCCTAATTTAGAAGTGTAAGACTAGAGGGAAGGCAGCTAGTCATCATCACCCATCGCCAACTCTTGGGCTATTTTTTCACCAACGAATAGTGGGATTGACCGTCACATAACGTCCCCACAGCCGAAAGGACGAGCATGTTTGGCGTGACGGAGATTCGAACTCGCGACCCTCGGATATCATACGAGTCGAGTGCTTTAACCACTTTGCACCTATGCTGGGCCTCGTAATCACGAATTTGAACGACTCTGTTTTTGCAAATCAACAAGTCACGTGACAACTACAACTGATATAAAGTTTTGATTGAATGGTATGTATTAAACTGCATTTTGACATTGCTGTTTTGTAGGAAGCGTGATTCCACTAAAATGCTCCTCTTTTAGGAATAGTATCTAACTATACACATATACACTTAAAGTATCATAATGTGTTCAGATTGGGAGTCATCGCCAACAAAAGGGAATGCCCCTTGTATTTAATGGTATTGAAAATAAAAGGAAAAGATATATCAGCTTGAGACAGCAAGACTATTTAGAAACAAACCTGCAATAAGTCGTACTTCAGAAGTAATAAGCAAAGTGAATCATCTGTAATAGATGAGAATCAGAAAATTAAAATGTTAAAATGAAAATACGTTCATGTGTTCCAGAGAAAAAGTAAAAAACTCAATATAACCAGAAAGGATCTCGCGTCACGCGTAAACACCAAGACATAATCGTTTATCTATTGCAAACCTGAAACGGCTGTGGAATGAATCGGGTATTCATGCTATTTCATAAGAAAAAGATACCTGAAATACCAGAAGCAGAATGAAGTCCTTTGAGATTAGGCTGTTTTAACGAGTGCTTGGAATCCTTTATTCTCAAGCTTTTGGTGGATTACAAAAATTATGCTTTGGACGAGGCAACCTTACGACGGCGCCTTTTGCAATTTAAACAATGTTGTAGGACTGTATTCTGTATAAAAGGTTGTTAGAAAGAGCATAACTGGATATGGCGACATGAGTTGTAAGGACTTTTTGAAGCTCCAAAATCGTTTTAATATAAGGTATTCTACCTGTGTAAAGCTGCATTGGTTATACGTCGATTCATTTGGATCGATCAACAGCATGTAAGTTTTCCTCATAAAAAGGAAATACTTTTTCAGGCCTGGCATGGCCAAGTGGTTAAGGCACTTAACTCGCAATCTGAGGGTCACGGGTTCGAATTTCCCGTCACACTAAACTTGCTCGCCCTTTCAGCCGTGGGGGCGTTATAATGTACGGTCAATCGCACTGTTCGTTGGTAAAAGAGTAGCCCAAGAGTTGGCAGTGGGTAGTGATTATTGGCTGCCTTCCCTCTAGTCTTACACTACTAAATTAGGGACGGCTGGCACATTTAGCCTCATGTAGCTTTGCTCGAAATTTAAAAAAACAAACAGTACTTATTTATTCCTTACATGTGTGAATGTATTTTTTCCTCTTAACATAACTGGCTCATATTTATTATTAAGTATATTAACTGTTTCTGAAAGACGCTTACCAAATATCTCGACGTTGCTCTGAAAAGAAATCAAATTTGTAAGTTAGTATAAACACAATATTTAGAGTTATATATGAACTATATTATCTTATATGTTATAATCAACAGCTTAAATGTTTATATGCTTGACTAGTGTCAATTTATGTTTGGTTGAAAGAAATTTCAAATATAAATGTCTTTTGCTTTCTTTTTTGGTAACAAAGATTTAAAGACAATACGTCTACCCGACATGCGCAGCCCACAAACGTAAATAAGCCGATATTTTCTTTGTTATTCACCCGCCTTCTTCTGATCGACTTGTCCACCTCATTATTCAGATGATATTGCTGTTTATTTGTAAGAAGAAAACAATTAAAGATAATTACTCATGTGTTCCTTAAAGTTTCAGTTCACGGGACTGTTAAATGAATGTAACCTATGTTGTTTTGAATTAAGCACAAAGCTACACAATGGGCTATCTGTGCTCTACCCACCACGGGTATCGAAACGCGGTTTTTAGCGTTGTAAGTCCGCAGACATACCGCTGAGCCACTGGGGGGCGAATGTAACCTCTAAATACAGTTTTATATGAGAACATATATTTGGACAATCGACAAAAACAATCATTTCACGGTGACTGAGAGCTATTTGAAATTGTATACAAAAACAGAAAATATTACTGCTTATGTTTTAATTAAAAATTAATGTAATAATTTGAATGATATGCTAGACATTACAAATACTTGCTTAATTTATTTCATGGAGGATCCGAAAGGAACAACAACAACACACAGACAAAGAACAATAGAAAATAACACGAAGTTTGGGAAGCTAGAGATAAGTAAATAATTAGAACCTAAAGGATAAGACAGATGGAAGTAACCAAGAAATTAATAAACAGTTACTAAAAAGAGTTAAAAACAAAATTATAGAAAAACAAGCTTTTAGTCTTACAAGAAAAGACAAAGTCCATGGCAGTTACTTCTAGAGGAGAGGAATTAGTGCTAATAAAAGAAAAAAAGCCATGTAGGTAAACAGTGAAAAACTAAAATAAGTCGTGAAGTGACATAAAAGATTAAACGGATAAAGTAGAAAGAGAGATAAAAGGAGATTAAAACGGTAAATGACTGTGAAGGAAATCGATGCACTAAGAAATATCGGAAAGACAGTCAGTATTCAATGGAAAAAATAAAATAGGGATTAGCGTACGTGAAAGAGAAAAAATATGAGAAATAAAAGCAAACCGTATATAACACAGATAACAGATATCCGTAAAAAACGTCTTAACAATCAAAGATGAGAAAATAGATTTGTAGGTGTAGCGGAAACTGTATTAGAGGAACAATATAACAAAGACACGAATGGCTGAAGAGAACTAAGATAGTGATGTTACACAGAACAGATAGACTGAGACATTACTATACATTTCTGGCTCAAAAAAAAACAACGAGATCTAGAAATGAATGAGTGAAATAAATTAACATTTCATGCATGGTAACACAGATCATATACATAAAGTCGTTAATAAGTATTTTCGGATAATATGTGTAGAGTTGTCGGATGATTGGTTGCTGTTGACTGAGAGAAAAAACCTTTTGCATGTTGCTAGGCCTAAGATGTTGAAAACTTTAACCTTTCCGTTAACATTTCGTGCAGATGTGTCAGACGTTCCTATGATATTTACCTGAACAAATTATAACATATTTTAACAAAATAAAGTTCGTTACTGTCTTGGTTATCTGGTTTCTTGCTGAAATGAAAACTGAAAATGCCAACTCAGAATGGAAACAACAGGTGAGGTTTGTACTTTTTTATTTCTTCGAGTTGGAAAATCTGATTCTACACAAAGAGTGGGTCAAAAATATTCAAACATGATACTACAATTTAATTTCTTAATAATCACAACCTGGAAAAAAAATAACAACACAGATTTATTCTAATATTAGCAAAAGTACACAAAATGATGCTTATTTTAAAGTCTTCATTGAATTAAAGAAATTGAAGCAAAACAAATGTTCGTACTATTCGTTAAATAGTATTGTTGTTTTATTCAGACCTTATGTAAATGAAAATGTAAAAATTTGCTTGTTTTTATGCAGAAAATAGGTTAATATCTAAATTTCATTATCCAGGTCACAAAAGCAAAGTTTGAAGGGAATAATGGCCATTTTCTGTGCTTTTACAACATAAGCAATTAAGAAATAACACATACTATCCAGGAACAAAATTTGTGTTACATAGTGTTATTAATATGGGGCACTAACGGATTGAGCCAATCCAACAAGTTTGAGAATTTACAAAAATATTATATTTAATTTATGTTGTCTCATCTGCTGATGGACATTTAGGTTTTTGTAAATTGATTGGGCTGGAATATAAATACACCACTTAAATAGTTTGGTTTAGCTTTCATTCAGGTTAATTAGAAATAACTAAGAAACTACTAAACTTCGTGAAAATGAATCCACGTGGAAGATACTCGCTAGTTGGTGATTATAAATCACGCGATTAATATAGGGTTGTTGTAAGAACTTCAATAGCCTTTCAGTATTCATGGAATTCTTACGTAACATTTGCGGGCGATCATAAGGTGCATAAGCTAACTGACAAGTTAATTAACAAATAAATCAGTTTCCTTGCAATACTTGATCATACATAAATTTCCAAGTGTAAGGTGAGCCACACTAAACAAGTTATTCGGCTTATTTTTACTTCTAAATAAATCAGCATATTTCTTGCACTAATTAATCTGTCACGTTTATCTGTAGTATTAGAACTAGACCAAGGCTCAGTGTTGGAATAATGAAGTAAATACTCATTACAAAACTATTAATCTTATTTTGAATATTATTCTCATGCATAATTCTTTTAGTGAAAGTGTGATTAGCTGATTACATATATATACTGATAAGCTATAATTACCACAGGATTTTTTATACATTTTCAATAGTGGTACTTGTGTGTTATTAAACCTGTTAAAATGGGAGTAAATTGGGAGAGTACTATTTACTAAATTTGTAACTTCTATAAAACACTAGCATAGCAGAATATTATCCAAGTCAGTTGTTAATCTAAGGCTAATCAATCCTTATCCAATTTTCTTGTTAATCTAGGGCTAATCACTCTTTATCCAAGTCTGTTGTTGATCTACGGCTAACCAGTCTTTTCGTAAAGCCAAACAATTGCGTCTTCTTTCGTATGATGAAAAACGACCATAAACTCCAGAATGAAGTTATATTTATTTCACTCCACGTTTTCTTTCTACGACTTCTTCAAGAGCGACTTAGTATTTACACTGCTAGACCCACAATTTGTAATAAAGCATTAATTTTTTATATGTGTTTTATAAAACAATGGTTTGCTTGTTTGTAATCAAGCACAAAGCTACACAATGAACTATCTGTGTTGTACCTATCATAGATTATGAAACTCGGTTGTTAGCATTACAAGCTTTCAGATTAGCAGCCGAACCATTGGTGATCAATAATACAATGGAATGTATGGTTCTGCGGATAGTGTTTAAAAGTATATAGGTTGTTATGGTGAGTCTATCAATTGTAAGCAGTATATTGTTCCTGAATAAAATATAGAAACGAAACGTTGAGTGAAATGCATATGAAGTTAGCATATTATAAACTTCGGGAGCTACAATTAGAACAACTTTTAACGTATGTATTTTTATTATATAATTTTTGTGTGTGTTGAATTTCGTGCAAAGCTACGCCAGGGTTTCGAATCCCTGATCCTCGTATTAGAAGTCAAACGCCTTAACACGCTAGGCCATGCCAGGCAATTTTTATAATACGACAGTTTTGTATTACGAATACTAATTTTTTTACAGGTAGATTTTTTAAATATAAAATTGATCAATTACAATAAAAAAACTACAATAGATTATAAATTGTACAATCATTTAGGAACCATTAAAAATTACAGAACTCTATGGTGTGTTACGGGAGGTGTCAGGGGTGTCACAAAACATAACTTATAGATATACAAAATATTTTATTGTACTTTAATATACTTTGGTTTGAATTCATGACATCTTTTATAACTTGAACATTTGCAAACATAGTGATGAATCATCAATCTCAAAAAAACGAAACTTTTTGTAACGATGTAATGGTAAATTGGATGTCGTAACAAAATGTTTTCCATAACACAAGTCCGAATCACAAACTTTCCATAACGAAATGTCCCATTATATTAGCGAATACTCAGAGCTGCAGGAACGTTAATTCTCCAGGCTTTATTTCTTATTAGTAGAAAGTGCACTTTATTCAGATAAAATCAAACCATGTAATACATATTTGAAAATGATAGGCTCGTAGACTGTGCACATACTTATTATTTTTTTGTTTTATTAACTTGGTTTGTTTTTGAATTTTCCGCAAAGCTACTTGAGGGCTATCTGCGCTAGCCGTCCCTAATTTAGCAGTGTAAGACTAGAGGGAAGGCAGCTAGTTATCACCACCCACAGTCAACTCTTGGGCTACTCTTTTACCAAAGAATAGTGGAATTGACGGTCACATTATAACGCCCCCACGGCTGAAAAGGAGAGCATGTTTGGTGCGACGGGGATGTGAACCCACGACCCTCAGGTTACGAGTCGCACGCCTTAACCACCTGGCCACGCCGAGCCTTATTAACTTAGAAGCATTAAATGGAAAAACTTTCATACGTAACGTAATATTCTATTGTGAATTGTAATGGATTTAATAATATATATGTATTTATTTTAAAATCGACGTTTTAGTTACACACACACACACATATATTTATTTTTTTTATTTAGAAATCCAAGTAACTTATATTGTTAAATGTGTATTACAAAATTCCTGCCGAATTTCCTAAATATGTAAAGATTCTCAAATGTAAGAATCAACAGCACGTTTTACAAAAATACTAGCGTATTATTGCTAACTCAACTTTCGATAACCTCGTCTAAAGTTTATAAATTGATGCATCGAAAGATAGTATGATATTGTTGGTTTGCTACACTTAGTGTACTATAAACTTTGGAAGCTATAACTGTGATAAACGTTATCAATCCGGACCTATAGATATTTGACCAGGAATGTTTGTTGATATCAAACATTATAAACCGTTTAACTTCAAATAATTAATTTTGGAAGTTAGTATTTATACGAGGACATTAGATATTTTCGTCGGAGAAAATACAACTTATAAATGATGTGAGACCAGCCAAGAATAGAGAGCTAGCTAGCTAGCCTTTCAGTGAACTACACTTGTAGACCGAAATGAATTATTTTACGAGAATTTTTTGTGTTAGTTAAAGAAGTGGAATCACTGATAATTTTATGAATTTAATTTTCAACAACGTAACATTATAAGCATGCGTGTGTTTCATTACAGCAAAGCTACATAATGCTATCTGCTGTACCTAACGAAGGGAATTGAATCCCTAATTTTAGGGTTGTAAGTCCGAAGTCTTACTGCTGTCCCACCGAGAAATTATGATAACTACAAAAATAATTATTCTGTTTGCCTAAAATTAGCTCTCTGCTTTACTATTTGGGTCGAGTATTTTATATTAAAAATATATTGTATATCTAAATCATTATATTACAATAGAGCCACAGCCTAAAAAAATTGAAGTGGAATGGAATGTAACACAACTACATTTGACTTTATTTGGCATTTAGTAGGTAGTGCGATATGGTCGAGAATGTATTGCCATTTACACTGTTAAATGGTAAAGATGTGCTCGAATCGCTGGTTTGGCTTTCTACAACACGGATATTTTTGGTACTTAATAGCATTGTAAAATAAGAGCATATAATTGAGACTTCCAGAAAGAGACCTGCAGTAAGTCGCGTTAAAGAAAGTGTAACAGGTGATAATTTGAAAGCAGAAAGGTTAGTGACAAAAACCGTCTGCATGTTTCAAGTGTGTGTGCATGCCACACACATCGGTTTATTTGGGATTGAGTCCACCGAGGGAAATTGAACCGCTGATTTTAGCGTTGTAAATTCGTAAACTTACCGCTGTACTAACGGGGTACCATGTTTTCACTAACAGTGCTCATTGTAAACAAAAAGGTTCTCTACCTGGTAAAGTGACATTTTCACTCTACAAATGTTTTTTTGTGTTCTTAATATTTTTGTGAATATATTCAGAAATAACCCCTAATTTTGTTTGGACAATATTAATTATGTGTTTTTTATTTGATTCCCAATGTATTTATTAAATATTCTATTTTTTATGTAACCTTATTATTTTATTTATTTTTGTGTTCTTTTATGTTGAAAAGTCATTGAGGTCAACAATAACATTAGAATTTTTAATACTTTAGGAATTTTATTAAATGCCACACGTGTTCTAATAAACTTTTCCGATATATTGTTCTGCTCTTTACTGCAGGTGTCATGGAAATACTTTTCCAGTGGTTACCAGGCAACCATGTTCTGTATATCTGTACGAGTATTTCTAAATTAAAGTGGTAAAAGTTCAGGTTTTAAGTGTACAATCTAGTTTTGTGATTAACAAAGATTTTACGAGAAATAGTGTATTATTGCACGTTCATGTTATTATAGCACATTTTACGAGAAATACTGTATTAGTGCACGCTTATGTTATTATAATACATTTTACGAAAAATACTGTATTAGTGCACGTTCATGTTATTATAGCACATTTTACGAGAAATACTGTATTAGTGCACGTTTATGTTATTATAATACATTTTACGAGAAATACTGTATTAGTGCACGTTTATGTTATTATAATACATTTTACGAGAAATACTGTATTAGTGCACGTTTGTGTTATTATAGTACATTTTACGAGAAATGCTGTATTAGTGCACGTTTATGTTATTATAGCACATTTTACGAGAAATGCTGTATTAGTGCACGTTCATGTTATTATAGCACATTTTACGAGAAATAATGTATTATTGTACGTTCATGTTATTATAGAACATTTTACGAGAAATACTGTATTAGTGCACGCTTATGTTATTATAGCACATTTTACGAGAAATACTGTATTAGTGCACGTTTATGTTATTATAATACATTTTACGAAAAATACTGTATTAGTGCACATTCATGTTATTATAGCACATTTTACGAGAAATACTGTATTAGTGCACGTTCATGTTATTATAGCACATTTTACGAGAAATACTGTATTAGTGCACGTTTATGTTATTATAGTACATTTTACGAGAAATGCTGTATTAGTGCACGTTCATGTTATTATAGTACATTTCTCTTTGATTACACTGTAACACAAGTTTTGTTCCTGGATAGTGTGTGTTATTTCTTAATTGCTTATGTTGTAAAAGTACAGAAAATGACCATTATTCCCATCAAACTTTGCTTTTGTGACCTGGATAATGAAATTTAGAAATTAACCTATTTTCTATGTAAAAATGGGCAAATTTGCACATCTTCATTTACATAAAGTCTGAATAAAACAACATATGAATCAAGATTTACATGTATTTATACTAAAGTTATACAAAAATGCTTAGAAATGAGTAGTTTTTCGAGATTTACGACTGTAATGTAAATCACCTCCTCGTATCAGCTCCCAAATATAGTCTCCCATCATGTTTTCGTAATACGTTCCTAGGTCACAAAAGCAAAGTTTGAAGGGAAAAATAGGTCTTTTCGATTTAATTTAGGCATAAGCAATTGGTTAGGTGAGTTATAACTTTGGTATAGTTATAACTCTACACCCAGACTCCTCTTACTTATATCTCTTAATTTAGCCTTTCAAAGGAGCCGTCCTGAGATACAAATGTTGATTCTCATGCGCCCAATACATTGACTTACAAAACAGTCTCCCATTTTGCTTCTTTTTATGAGGGTTAGTGCTCATAAAAAATATCATTTGGGGGGATTTGGGTCAGTTACTCAGCCATATTTGACCAATTTACATTAGACTTGATACAAAGATATCATCTTATAAGTCCCATTGAGTGATTAAGATAATTTTTGATTTTTCTGTATATTACATGATTTTTCAAGTGTCACATTTAGCCATGTTTGGATTGCTTGGCGAAAATACGAGCTTTTTAATTAATGATTTATTTCTACGTGTTTATTGTTTCGTATTGATTTACATATGCTATCTTGCAAAGACGTTATGAAAAATTTAAACAAAACCATTTTCAAGCTTCTATTAACATTGTTTATAATTTTAAAAAGCAAATTCTTATTAAGGTGTTTACTTGACAATCTGGAAATTGGTTTACGAATTCGACCTTCGTTAAAGTACTCGATAAATTACATCTGTATACTAAAGTTCAAAGCTAATCGGTCCTGTCGAGATCCACCTTTTACCTTAGTTTGTTTACATGGTCAAATTAACTGTATGGGAAATGTATTTTATTTATCAAGTAAATAGCTTAATGCTATACTGTTACGAAATGTATATGCCTCATTTTTAACTTTTAACTTGGATAAAAATAAGGGTTTAAATGTTATGAACACCAACATGATAAAATAACTTTCGAAATTTATTTGTAGCACAACAGCAATATATATAGATATAGATATATAGTGGTAATCATTTATTTTCTCAGATGCTACACTAAAAACAATCACAAGATACGCTAATCTACTTGTGCTTATCTATGCCAAGGGCTTCACAATCTACGGTAACGAAAGAAAGATAAGTGATTACGTCTTAAAATCCTTTCTTAAATCGTTAATTATGTTCTCTACTGATCACTCACTACTAGTATGCGACACAATTTTCACTGAATGACGATATTGAGCACATTCTAGATGCCAATGTTTCCTTTTACTCTTTACGTCTTTTCCAAAGCCAATCAGCCGAGTTCGGACGAAGAAAATTCATTAGAGGCAACTCAGAAGTTGAGAACCTTATAGAAGGTGCCTCCGATTCTTCAGCTCGTATATCTACGAAATGTGTAACATTAATTCTAGTTTGTACGTACATTTTATAGAGGAATTTGCATGGCGACTCGGACGTGTAGCTCAATTCTTTGCATATTTTGATTGTGCCATATCCTATTGACATCTGACAAATATAGTATTTCCTCGCTGTATCATGGTATCAACAAGCTTTCTTGATATTATTCAGAGTTCGCCTCAAAAGAAACTCGACTATTTGGGTGTTTAGCTTTCCATCAAAACTGTAACACGCAACCACCATAAATAACTTGTACAGTTTTAAAAATATGTTTTCTTACCACTAGGGCATTAATATCGTGACCAAACCTGTAGAGATACGACTCGTCTCATGTGACTACGTACTTCCATTTGTCTCGTATTTATTACCGCTCGTACACTTTCAATTGTTGGACTTCCGTCCGGTTATGCGATACAGAGCTTGGTTTATCGTTTACAGATATGCACGCTAGGTACTCAAATGTTATCTGCATTGGCTATCCTTAATCTGGAATTGATCGACTAGAGGGCAAGCAGCAAGTGAACAGGACTTAACAACCAACTCTTTGGTTACTCTTGTCTGACTTAGTATTGGGATTTCTTTGTCACTATTATAACGCACCTACAACAAAAAACGCAGATCGCAATTTATCATCATTATTTTGCGATAAAGAAACACAAGTGTTGGACTTGCAGATTCATAGTTCATCCGATACGTTAGTCATTAAGCCATTCTCGGCTTCTCTTACTGAAAGAATAGTTGTGAAAATACCCTTGCTTCGCTTTTTAGCCCAAAATTAGCGTGAATTATCTTATAGTTTCAATGGAGGTTCTTGTTTTAGCTGTAACGAATCGTTGTGTTTTGGGGCTAATTCACGTAACAAGCTGTTTAGCTTTTTTACTATCTTGTTGCAGTCAGAGTTAAACAGTTTTTACAAATACGTATCGAAATGACTTTCCTTAAGTACTGTCTTATGTTGCACCATATATCAAACAGTACAACTTTTATGCCGAAGTAAAACATTTTTAGACACTTTAAGCACAGACATATTATTACAAACATTATTTCAAGCTGGAAGCTTTACATCTTGGAGGAGGTCTTGGAATTTAGAGTTTACCCGAGCGTTGTCAAATGATTAGACATCTTTATCTGTACTTTACCTGTTTATTTCTCATCACAGGTTGTATTTTTGTCGACGGCAGTAATTTTTCCTTTTAAAGGAAGATAAAACATTTTAATAACTTTATACAAAAAAAAACAAGTGTCGCTGATACTTAGAATAGAACAAATATGCGCTGAACAACTTTTGTGACTTCCGTTTTATCGTTTTACTTATTATTACATTTGTTTGAGCTTAGTGTGCTGATTGTTTGTTGTTTTTTAATGTCACGTAAAGCTACACGAGGTATATTTGCGCTAGCTGTCTCTAATTTAGCAGTGTTAGACTAGAGTGAACGTAGCTAGTCAGCACAACCCACAGACAACTCTTGGACTACTATTTTACCAACGAATAGTTGGATTGACCTACACATCATAACGCTCCCACGATTGAAAGGGTGATAATGTTTGGTGTTACCGGGATTGGAACCTGCGACCTTCAGATACGAGTCAAATATTTAACCACCTGTGCTGATAAAAAAGGATAGCAATAAATCATTAAATTATAGCTACAGCCCACACAGGGCTGGATAACAAAAATAATTTTACCATTTTTTAATTATTTAGTTTTCTTATGTCTTATACAAGATATTCTTAAATCATAGAACCATATATCTAGAAACAGCTACCAAGTATTATGATAGCTTAAATAAACCTATATCAAAATTTGTAATTCTTCTCAGTTTTCAGTGATATGTGATGCAGTAGAAACTTGCAAGATCAAAGCAAAAGCTATTATAACCGAAAACGTGGTTGTTGTGGACTACGATATGCTTCCATAAGTTACAAAAAATTCAAACAATTACACCAGTTCATTCAGATAAAACACAAGTAGACAAACACGGATAAAACGTTTGTTGTAAAGAACACTGAAGATTAGGATTTATTAGAATTAGTTAGGCAAGTTCTTATATAAAAACAAATTAGATTCCTAAACTAAATATTCAGGGAAATATATAATGCACTTTAGTGCAAGAAATGTAAGTATTTTAATTTTGAAAACTAGTGTAAGGCGCATTAAGTTTACGTTGTTGAAACAAGAAAGTAGCACAGAAAACATTATATTTTTATATTTATAACTTAACCTTTAGCACGTGGTTATTCGATTGTTCTAGTTAATGATGCACTGCTAAAATACTAGACGCTATGTTGGGTTGTTGCTATGTGGTAGTGTTAGTTATAGATGAAAGATGGTGGTTCGAGACAAAAACCAGTTCAAGCATGTTCGTTCTCAGATTCATCTTTAGATCTAAGAAATGATATTAGAGAGGAACAAGCAATAGCTGAAGAAAAAAAAAGAGTGAAAATATTGTACATCAGATCAACAATTTTTTTTTAAATATTGAACTGCAGATTGGTGAGACTCTGGTGATTTATCGCTGTTAAGCACTGAGCTGCACAATGGACTATTCATCATCTCTGCACCACTGGTAGCTAAACCCAATTTTTAGCATTATAATCTCTCAGAGGTATCATTAAACCACAGTGTGGGAAGGAGGAGGGTTTGTTTTGATTTGTTTGTGAATTTCGCGCAAAGCTACACGAGGGCTATCTGCGCTAGCCGTTCCTAATTTAGTATTGTAAGATTAGAGGGATGACAGCTAGTCATCACCACCCACCGCCAACTCTTGGGCTACTCTTTTACCAACGAATATTGGGATTGACCGTCACATTATAACGCCCCCACGGCTGAAAGGGCAAGCATGTTTGATGCGATGGGGATTCGAACCCGCGACCCTCGGATTACGACTCGAACGTCTCAACATACTTGGCCATGCCGGGCCAAAGGAGGAGGGAGAGATTGGTCAAAAATAAAGCGTTTATAAGATTAAAACAATTGTAGCTTTTAAATTTAGTTTCCGCTTTCTTGTCCTATCTTCGCAAGGTCAGTTAATGTTTAGTTTGTTTTTTATCCAGGATCTGAGAGACCAGTTAAAGGGATTTCTTAGAAAAAATATATCTTAAATATTAAAAAACGTTACAGGTTCGATTGCGCAAAGTTGCTCGAGGGATATCTGCGCTCGCCGTCACTAATTTTAAAGCAAATGGCTAGAGGAAAGACATCTAGTCAATACCACCCACAGCGAACTCTTGTGAAAGTCCTTTCTTAACTGAACGAATAGCGTGATGTAGCCGCCACTCTTATAACACAACAATTATCCAAAATTGGGAAAACGATTTTTTTTAAGGTAGCAGAGCTCGAACCACGGACCTTTACATCCACAGTATGACACGCTAACAACTGAGTCAGCACAGCAGTAAGTTTACGGACGGACTTACAACCCCAAAATACAACGTTTGATTCCCTATGGTGAACAAATAGTCAAACCATTGAACGAAGCTCAGTCCATCTATTTCAAGAACAAAAGAAATAAATGCCAAGTCCAAATAAAAAAAGCTTAAGTATGCTTTCTTGGACTGTGAAGTTACATAAGTTGATCTATTAATTTCTTTTTTTTTAATCTCTAAACATTGTTTGTTTTTAGCGCAAAGCTATAACTGAGCTATCTGTGCTCTGTACATGGCGACGAATCGATCGCTGATTTTTAGCGTTGTGAGTCCGTAAGATCAACCTCTGAACCACCCGAAACATTTCTTTATATTATTTTTAAACAAAGAAAGTCTTTAATTAATAACTTTATAGAAATACGTAAAACTTGAAGATCAAAATGTATCGACCATATTTGGAGCAGTTTATTATATTATATTTCTATCGAAACCGTAAGCTGTACATAAGAAAATTTAACAATAAAATCCTTTGACGTTATACGAGAATAATAACCAAATACATTACTATGACATTATTTTAAAGTTGAGCAATGTTCAGCTGTAAGGATAAGACCAAAAGGAAACACAATTTTATTAGAGTTTGTTTTTACAAAGGTTTCAGCAACTGAGAAAATAAAATCACTAAATTAAAAAATGTATTTGCTGTAATATTTCTTTTTAATGTTGCCACAGCTAAATCTTACATTTGCCTACTGTGTAATAGTTTAAAACACGTATTAAAGAGAATTTAATATACCCTAGTGAATAATATGTTCACAATTTTCCAAGGCTTAACTGGATCACAAAGAGTTTATTTTTTACCTTACATAAAGTTGCTATGACTTAGTGCCCTTTTGTGATACATGTATAAACGAGAATGATAACTTTTAAACAAATATATTTGAAGTTCTAATAAAGTATAATAAACGTTGTCCTCGTGGCTACCTGTATTCCTATTTTGATTATATACACACTGGAAACACATAGTTGTTAACAGTGCTTAAATACCACACAAATAAGGATTACCAACACGCTACCAACAGTGCGCGTATAGAGATTTCAGTTTATATTTTATAAATCATACGTGACGTTAAACAATCCTTTTGGGCCAGTGGCCACTACACCGTTGCATATCCAAATGAACTTGTTTAACTAGTATCTATTTATTTTCGTTTTTATCTTGTGTATGTATATATAGCCTATGCTAGTTACAACTGAATAACGAAATTGGGTTAACATTTTAAAGTAACCAATGAAGCTTCGTATATACATGTATGTGTTCAGGTTAGTTAAATAAAATCACTATTAATTCTTGATAAATTAGTAGTCACATTTTTAAATATTTCACATTTGAACGTATTTTGCGTAACACGTGCTCAGTGCTTGCAAATTAATTGAAGAAATTTAATCTACAAAACCGCTTTTTGAATACAACAGAGTTTGGAAAATCTTCGTATAATTGTACGAAAAAAAAAAGTACAGTGTTATAGACATGGCGATTTATCCTGGTTACTAGAAGTTCATTTTCTCTACAACAATAAAAAATATTTTTCAGCGTGTATCAAGTAAAATAGGAACGTCGTAATTCATTGTTTACCTAAAAATAAACACCCTTCTCAACGAAAAGATTATTGTTCATGAAATCGGTGTTAACAAGCTGCTTTGTTAAGTGGACAACTGAAGTATTGAAATCGTTTCTTTAGAAATTGTGCTTTCGGCGATGTTTCACACACGCTCTTTTCAATTAGCCGTCTAGTGTTAGGTTCTCAGCTTCTTAGAGAATGAACCTAGAAAGGACAAGATGTTTCATGATTCTTACTTCGAATTCTAAAATTCTTATGGAGATTATACGTATTTTAATCGTTTAATCCAACAAACTATTGAACATATAAAAATAGACTGAATGGTCAGTTCGTATACTTAAAAATATGGAAATTGGCATTTCTCATTTCTCTCATATGACGTTTCTCAAGAAAAAAAAAGTTTTATCTCAAGCATTCTACGTTCTCTTTTATTGTTTTAAGTTTTAAAATGAAAAATCATTAATACTTACTTTAATTATGTTTCTATAGTGACAAGTCGACATATCACAGTAAATAAATGTTTATTTACTTTACATATTATGTTTTCGACCCACCAGTTTCGAAAATAGACGTTCGACACGTTTATTTGTTTCTTTTTGAATTTCGCGCAAAGCTACACGAGGGCTATTTGCGCTAGCTGTCCCTAATTTAGCAGTGTGACTAGAGGGAAGGCAGCCTACTACTAACTTTTGGACTACTCTTTTACCAACGAATAGCGGGATTGCCCATCACATTGTAAAGCTCCTACGGCTGAAAGGGCGAGCATTTTGGTATGACGGGAATTTGAACGCGCGACTTTCATATTACGAGTCGAGCGCCTTAACCACCTGGCCATGCATGTTCTGGACACATTCCATACGTCGTACGATTCTCGCTCTAGCTTTTCGACAGTAGAGACGTATCTGCACTTTCCTTACCTAAAAAGAACTATAAACAAATAATTACTGAAGCATAATCAACATATAAAAATAATAAAATGTATCTTGATTCGACAACGAGCCCCCCCGCTAGTACAGCGGTATGTCTCCGGATTTACAACACTAAAATCAGGGATTCGATTCCCCTCGGTGGGCTGAGCAGATAGCTCTATGTGACTTTGCTATAAGAAAAACACACACTCGACAACGAACTGATATACTGGTAATCGTGCGACGATGAGACAGTGGCTAGCTTCTGAAACGCCTTGGGCAGTCAGTAATAACATTACAGGCTTTCAAAATCGATTGTTTGTTTTTAATTTCGCGCAGAGCTACACAAGAGCTATCTGCGCTAGTCGTTCCTAACTTAACAGTGCAAGACTAGAGGGAAGGCAGCTAGTGATCACTACCCACCGCCAACTCTTGGTCTACTCTTTTACCAACGAATAGTGAGACTGACCTGCACATTATAACGTCCCCACCGCTAAAAGGGCGAGTATGCGGAATTCAAACCTCTGATTACGGTTATAACGCCTTAACCACCTGGCCATGCCGGGCAAATTTTGACGAAGATCTACGCGTAAATTAAGAAAACATAGTCTACGACACAGCAAATAGTCATCCCAAGCGAAGAGAGGGGACGATCTTCAAAGCTAGCTTAGTGTAGATAACTTTTTTCGTCAAAGACGAGTCTAAATGTCCCTAACAAGAAACTAGATAAGTAAACTAAATTGCGACTAAGCCCGTAACTAAATTCATTGGTATTAGTAATTAAGAAACAGTATATTAACATGACAAAGAAAATGGAAATTTGTGAAGAATAAGGAAACAGAAACACATGCGAGGCTACCAGAATATACAATGAAGAATATATACATAACAGTATGGCCATCAAGATAACCAAAATAGTAGCCGAAGAACCAGAACCTTCATGTTCTGATACACAAATAAAAACACGTATAGAAACACACTTAAGATACTAATGTACGATTACAGTTACAAGAAGCAACAGACAAACACTTGTACACTGGTTGTTTTACACTCGTCACGACAAAGAAAGCCACTAATTAATAAAAATATGTTAATATTAACAAGAAAGAAAAGAATACTCACAGCAATCCAAACACTATTATCATTCAAGGTATCTCTGGCTCATAGAAAGAGCCACTGCTAGCATAGGAAGTAAAGCACTGTAAACCAAATGTTAAAACCTCAGGAATGAAACGTCATGCTAAAAGTAGGGTTCTAGTCAAAGGGGCTGAGGCAAGTGATTTAATCATTCTCTTTTAACAATGGCACACCTTGCAGCCCAGACATCGAACTAATACAGGAAGTAATATGGCGGCAGCTTGTAAATGTCTCTCACGATGTGTAATGGACTGTGTAATGTGTAATTCTATGTGCCTCCAAAAACATGAAAACCCATACTGTTCCAAATGATGTCCAAGATACGAGAACATCAAAATACGTTTCTACAATATACATAATAGCAAACAGACCAAGAAGCAAAACGACATACACCAACCAGAGCCAAAAATCCCATTATTACCTGGACTAATCCACATATACATATGCACCAGCGGTTCGAACAAAACCACACAAGAATGAAATAAAACAAAACTTACAACCACACAAAGCGTGTGTGTTTTCTTATAGCAAAGCCACATCGGGCTATCTGCTGAGCCTACTGAGGGGAATCGAACCCCACCACACATAGCAAAAACAATGAAACATTGCAACAAGAGAAGGAAACTATAAAACCAGAAATAAACAAAAGAACCGAAAAAATGAATTTTCAAATTCAAAATGTCACGGAATTTTGTGCAAAGGTGCACACGGGCTGTTTGGGCTAGCCCTCCCTAATTTATCAGTGTAAGACTAGAGGGTGTGTGCTTTCTTATAGCAAAGCCACATCGGGCTATCTGCTGAGTCCATCGAGGAGAATCAAACCCCTGATTTTAGCAATGTAAATCCGGAGACTTACCGCTGTACTAGCGGTGGACAAGACTAGAGGGAAGGCAGCTACTCATCACCACTTGGGCTACTCTTCTACCAACGAATAGTGGGATTGATCGTTACATAATAACGTCCCCATTGTCTGAAAAGGCAAGCATGTTTGGTGTGACGGGGATTCGAACTCGCGATCCTCAGATTACGACTCGAGCATCCTAACTACCTGGCCATGCCGGGCCCTACATCGATACTTAACACACCAGTCAACTTACTTACAAATTTAGAAATAATAATAATTCCTTAATAGAAGTTGCAAAAATACTCACTTATCGTCCCGTATATGCATTATAAGAATTTATGAAATCACTTACAATCTAAATTACAAAACAGTACTATCTATGGTTATAATAATAAACAGACCACATACGACTTGATCTGACACACGACCTATATTACATAAATGTATTTAAAGGGTATATATATATCAAATACGTGGTTTATATCTTAACCTAGTGAAAAGTGAACTATTTGTGGACTACGACGCAATCAACTACGTGAAGTAGTGACTAGCGCTAAATGTCATGTGCATGACTCTGAAGTGATAAGTAGAAACAGTGTTTATAACTTAGTGTTCGTATCCTGATTTTGTGGATGCTCATATATGATATGTTAGTAAAATATAGAAACCGTAGAGGAGAGAAGAAGAGCTTTCCCAAGTCGTGAACACACAACCAGAATATCTTACGAACATTTTTTGTTTGCAGTGAAAATTAAAGCAGTAGAAACTGAACATGTTCCAAGCAATCAAGACTGCGACAAATACGGCTTAGCTTTAATTAAAATACGTTGTACAATTTACGAAAGCAATATCATGAGCTAAAGCTAAATAGATAAATGCATAAACAACACATGAAATATAAATGTATATAATTAAGAATAACCAAATTTCCGGTTGTAACAAATAATTGTTATGAAGCGTCTTCTTTCTTTTTTTGAAGAAGCTTAACGAGCTATTAGACGATACGGTTCTTGAAACTTATTTTTGGCTATAATGAACTATGATATTAGATAAAATACATTGACGACATAAGGCGTATTATTATACTCTGCAACGTTTTCAGGAAATTCCTTGTGCGTGCAGATCATTATAATACAATAAGAAAGATATGTTTATGTATTACAATCAGCTTTAAATGTTTGCTGTTTTTTTTTTAACTTTTGTTCTGTCTTTTGACTGTTACATGTTGCTATTTCAGTAAACTAACTGTTCTTTTTTTTTCCTTAACTTTAAACCTAACCTTCTCAGGCTAATTGGCTACTGACTTACCCGGTTATGTAAGAACTTTGGATAACCCTACCTTAAATAAGCTGCAGTATGTATCATATGAATAGATACAGATAACAAAATACTCCTAGTTTTTATATTTTAATACATTAAAACATTGTTAACAGCAACACACTCGACAACAGGAAAAGTTTCCCCAATTGAATGTACAGAAAATTTTTAGGATTAGTCTGTTTTCTTTGTTTCAGATTTTTCATACAAAATTACACAAAAACCTATCTGCGCATGAGCAGTCCTAAATTTCAACAAAAAAGTCAAAAAACGCAGCTAGCTGGTCAACAGCCCTTACCCACGACTCTTGGATAGCTTTTGTTTGACAGAACAAGTGGATTTAACCGTCACTTTTCTAACGCACCTGGTGGCTCATGGTACGGAGCTCGTTTTTGCGGAAACGACTACAACCCATTATTCCTCCGATGTACAATCTGACTTTTGAGTTAGTGATTAGAGACTTTTATATTAAATTAACAATTTTTAATTATTTGTTACTGTGTAAAGTATATCGATGAATATTTCATGCAACTTGAAAATAAAAATGTGCTTTTACCGATACTTAAAACTTTACAAACATTATATGAAATAGAATTTATTTATAGTTAAGTTCAGAGTGTTATAAGCCTTCAGACTTACTGCTGAGCTAGTGGGGGCATAAAATAGAAACAGTTTAAAATAATATTGTATGTCTCCGGATTGACAACGCTAAAATCAGGGGTTCGATTCCCCTCGGTGGGCTGAGCAGATAGCCCGATGTGGCTTTGCTATAAGAAAAAAAAATTAAAATAATATTTATTCTACGAATATAACCTGGCAGCTTATACTGAAACCAGGAATTACGAACATATTTCTGTTTGACATTGTGTAATATCTATCTATCTATATAGATAACAAAAGTATAAGAGTTTGATTCTTTGTTTCTTTGTTGAGTTTTGCGAAAAGCCACGCGAAGGCCATATGCGCGAGCCTCTTTTAGTTTAGAAGCTATAAACTAGAGGGAAGGCAGATAGTCAACGATATTCACCTTTAACTTTCGTATTATTGTAATCGTATAGAGGGACTTACAACACCCACACGGCTGGAGGGAAGAGAATGCTCAGTGGCGGGATATCAACTCAAGCCCAAAATAAACCAATACAAAGGAGCACCTTTATACCTATATTTATAATACGATATAATCAAACATTTCAGCATGCCCTCTACATTCCTATACTCAGTTACACGACCCCCTTCAAACACGTGGCCAACTATCGGTCAGTTACCTCTTTTTTTCTTTGTGAACCTGACGATGACCGAATAAAGTCGAAACGTTGTTCGCTCCTCCACATAAAAAATTTCTCAACCCAAACCAGTCGTTTTTACATATATATAGCAGTCAAGACCTATAGATCGTGAGTCGAGCGCCCTCACCACCAGTCTATACCAATCAATAAAGTGCAATCATATTTTTATGGTAGGAAGTTTATTGAACAAGAAGAAAAAAAATGACATTTTTAAATAAAATATTTACTTTTACTAAAAAAAACTGGTAAGAAGATTTGTTTTCCACGAATAAATATAATAACATGTTTGTTTTTTATGTGAGTGGTCGCGGGTTCGCGCCCGCGTCGCGCTAAACATGCTCGCCCTCCCAGCCGTGGGGGTGTATAATGTGACGGTCAATCCCACTGTTCGTTGGTAAAGAGTAGCCCAAGAGTTGGCGGTGGGTGGTGATGACTAGCTGCCTTCCCTCTAGTCTTACACTGCTAAATTAGGGACGGCTAGCACAGATAGCCCTCGAGTAGCTTTGTGCGAAATTTCCAAACAAACAAACAAACAAAATTTATGTGAGTGAAATAAAACATATTTTAAATCTATAGTACATGAATTACGAGGAAATATTTGATTTTTTACTGTATCCGCGGATACAATAACATGAGCTAACAAATACTTGTTGTAAATCCAGGAACTTTAAAAAAATGTTCTAAATACTTATTGTAAATCCAGAAACTTTAAAAAAAAAATTCTATATTGAATAGGGAATTTTATACAGATAACATTCGAATTCAATACGTTTTTGTATGAATCAGCTGTGTAACTACAGACGCCATGGGAAAACGAAGTGTTGCTTCGTATTGAATTTTAATCGGATAAAACAATCCATTATGTTTAGATCGTTATAAGATTATTCTGAGCTGATAACCGACATCAGGAATGAGTTACATCCAGGAAAGCTCATGTATTGATGTTTTCGTAAGTGCGTTTATAAGTTTACAGATTTAACAATGTTGTTATCTGGACTACAATTCCTCGTTGTGGACAGATCTTCGCGCTAAAACAAAAACAAAATACATAAATAAACACACGCTTACGCACATTTAATTTCGACTTCTAAGCTATTAGAAGTTGTTTTGTGTGAAATGAAAAATGTAATATGTTTCTATTAAAATGTTTATTTAGTGAAGTAAGACATTAGTGTACTAAAAGCATACGTGTTATTTATTGTAATTGGTTTGTTTAGAATTTTGCGAAAAGCTACTCGAGGGCTATCTGCGCTAGTCCTCCCTAATTTAGCAGTGTAAGACTAGAGGGAAGGCAGCTAGTCCTCACCACTCACCGCAAACTCTTGAGCTACTCTTTTACCAACGAATAGTGGGATTGGCCGTCACATTATAACGCCCCCACGGCAAGCATGTTTGACGCGACGGGGATTCGAACCCGCGATCCTCGGAGTACGAGTCGAACGCCTTAACCACCTGGTCATGCCGAGCCTTTTATTGTAACAGATTTACTGTTGTATATTTATTTTAGTGCCTAGTTTCTGTATAGCTTTCTTTTTGCATGTGACATATATTCTTGATTGTGTATTGTGGAAGCCCTGCTTGTTCTCGAAATTTGTAGAAGGTTCTTAAGCATAAGTATCAACAATGTATGTAGTACCAATGATTGACAGTATTGTTGCCAAGCAAACTTTGGTGAATGTTTTAGAGTCTTGCGTAAATGGTATATAAAAACCGATGTGATCAGAGACAAATAGTATTATTATTATTGGACAGCTACAGCTAGTGTGCTATAGGTTTTGGAAGATATAATTTATCGGAAAACTACGGAATTAAACCAGAAACATTTATAGATTTCGAACATTACAAACCGTTCATCTTCGATGAATTACTTTTGACGTTATTATTTATACGAGGACATTAAATATCTTCATCGGTAAAAGTCAGCTTATAAGCGGCATTATGCCAACCGAACTAGCTAACTTAAGATATGTGTGAAATTATCAACTCAGAATTAATTTGCTCATGGTGGACCGGGATTGTCGATAAAATATTCTATTCTGGATCGAATATAAGACTCAGTATTGTTTGTAAGTTTGTAAAATTCTTGTATATAAACTATCATTTATAATAACTATTAGTAATAACCATTGTTCCCCGCTAGAATTAAACGCTAAAACTAGGGGTTTGAGTCCTTTGATATAAGAAAAAAACAAATAACCGTTATTATAAATTGTATTTTTTGTATATTAAAACACATATTTGTGTTAAAAAAGAAAGTTACATGTATCAGTCTTGTTGGCAAATATCATAAATGGCCCGGCATGACCAGGTGGTTAGGGCACTCGATTCATAATTCGAGGGTCGCAGACTCGAATCCCCTTCATGCCAAACATGCTAGCACTTTTAGCGTGAGGGCGTTATAATGTTACGGTCAATCGCACTATTCGTTAGTAAAAAGTAGCCTAAGAGTTGGCAGTGGGTGGTGATGACTAGTTGCCTTCTCTCTAGTCTTACACTGCTAAGTTAGAGACGACTAGCGCAGATAGCTCTCGCGTGGCTATGCGCGTAATTCAAAAAACAAACAAACAATATTGTAAATTTGATGTATATTAACATTTAATAAACTGCTAAATTCAAATTTAAAATAGTAATATCCAACGGTACGTAATGTAATAAATCGGAAATGCGTAACAATATTAATTCATATAAGCGTTTGCTTAAGATAGTGGTTCTTAACCTGGGGGTTGTGACCCCCTGGGGTCATTTGAAATTTATCGGGGGTCATGGAAGATTTGAGAATTATTAGGGAAATCACGGAGCTGTTTGTAGTTTTTATGGCAAGTGAGAAACACGCTGAAGTGCGGCAGTTGAACCTCGTCGAGATGCTTGTTGCGCAACCACCTGTCTAATTTTGAATAAAAATTTTCATATATTACAACGTTTTGAATTGCCTAAATTTTGTTAACTATATAATATTAATACATCGAACTTAATTTTAAATATTAAAGTTTCCATCGTATTTAGTATATTTTCTCATTATATATATATATTATATCAACACTCACACTGAGTGAATAAGTAGGTTCAGTATAATGTTCAGTAATTCCATGGATTTTGTATTTGTTTAGCACTTATAGCATTTCTCAAGGTCATTTATTTGTAAAATTTTCAATAAATTAGGATTTTTATATAGTTTTGTTTTATTCTACCTTTACGCAAAGTTCACCATTACAAAAATTATTATAGGGGTCATGGTAATACCCTGGAGCGTCTCAGGGGTAAGACGATGAAATAGGTTAAGAACCACTGGCTTAAGATGATAGTTCGTAAACGGAGCCGTATAAGGCGTTTCAAATTAATGCAGTATAATTCTCTTTACTTTATTGACAATGTCATGGCTTATAAGTTTCATGGTTGATAAATATGTTATTTGAACATTAGAAACTTCATATAACATTAAGAATATGATCTTTAGAAATTGCATAGAAAATAATTGATACACTACATCGTATTAGGACAATACAAATATCGATCTTGGCGCTAGATATTTTTATGTATAGTTCTAGAAATTTCAATGCATATTAATTATTGATTTCTGCTTATTAATAATTTTTTAATTTGTTTCGAATCTGTTGAGAGAGAAAGCTTCACCTGTTTGTGCGCATGTCCAAACGTATCGTGCCAGTTTTGACATTCGCTATTTTAAGTATCACTAAGTGTGGTTTCAAAGTGGACGCTTCAATCGATGAAGTTATACCACTAGATGCGACAATCACTAACTCCCAGTGTGTCTTGACAACAGCTAAGGCTATTGTCAACGTTGCGAAAAACTCTTTACTTTGCTAAGTATTTAGAACTCAAAGCGTAATATCTATGAACGTTTCGGTAATATAATTATATATTTCTTCTTTTATTTTGTGAAGAATCTTTTTAACATCACACACTTAAAAACTAGTTCGTCACCCATATTATTTCGGCTGTGAAATGTTTTTGAAACCTCAGTTTCACTTAGTTCTCCTACTGATACCGGTGTTGCTGGTGTTTACTATCAAACAAGAAAAGTTAAAAGGTGAGATGCTCTTATGACTTCTCTCTCTAATTACTTATTAGACTTTTGAATAAAAGAAAACCATTTTTAGAAATTCTTGTATCAAAATTTTACTAGATGGTGTTTTGTTATGTAATTAATACTAATAAAATAGGTAGATATAAGTAAACAGAGAAAAAAATAGATTGATAAATCGCTGAGATAAACTGGTTAATTTAGCTGTTAAAAGGTCTAAACGTAGACCTTCTTATGAGTTAGTTTCTATTGCCATGACTCAATGAAAATAGCCTAAATAATAGAACCAGAACATTATAATGACAATACACGGACATTAACATTTTATATTTTACTTTATTTGTATGGATTTGTTTTGTGTTAAAAAACAACAAATTTTTATTGAGTCGAGCTAGACCTTCTGGTGATTAGTAAGTTAAATGTCCTATGAGCAAAGCGGTATTGAAAAACTACAATTTACAAAAGCTAAAATTCAAGTACGTTTAGTATGCTCATTTGGGTTAAAGAGGACACTAATATGGTGTAATATATGTAAGTTTTGAATATGAATGGATAATTTTGAGAACAGTTTGGTTTCTGTCTATTTCTTATATATAATTCAAAAGTGGGATATGCTTGAAATTATTAAAAAGTAATAAAAATTGTATGTTTTTAATGTTTTCATTTCTACAGTTCTTGTTTCTATTGAAAGCTCATTGCTATAGAAACACACTTTTAAAGTCGCGATTTGTACTTTTTCCGTTTAAAGTAAAGTGATTGCTTGTTTTCGTACAAATCTTTATTCGTTGTGTCTGCTGAAGGAATCAAACTCCAAATTCTAATGTTATCAGTCTCTCAAGTGACAACTTAAATTGATAAATAGAAAAAGCTTGTTATAAAAATATATCTCGAGAAATTTCATTACAAACGATCAAGCAAGCCACTGAAATATTTCAGTAATACATAGTTTAACATTGTTTGTTTGTTTCTGAATTTCGTGCAAAGCTACACGAAGGCTATCTGCGTTAGCCGTTTCTAATTTTGCAGTGTAGGACTAGAAGGAAGGCTGTTAGTTATCACCATCCACCGCTAACTCTTGAGCTACTTTTTATCAACGAATAGTGGGATTGGCCATCACATAATAACGCTCTAACGGCTGAAAAAGCGAGCACGTTTGGTGTGACAAGGATTTGGACACGCGACCCTTAAATACGATAGCCAAAAAAAAAGTTGCTTTGCTCATAAGGACGGTCAAATATCATTATTTCGTGTCACAAGAGTAATCGTAGTTGGCGGTGGTTGTTTTCAACTAGATGTTCCCATTTAGTCTATCAGTTTAAAAGTATAAATGGCCATGTACACATAACCTTTGCTTAGCTTTGGGAGAATCAATCTAAATACACTAAAACAACAACGAATTCTAAATAAATAGTGTGAAAAGTTAACTACGTGTGTGTTTTATAAGCGTTTTTTATTAATCAAGGAACAGAGGGAAAAATATATTCTTGCGACTGTGAAAAGGGAAATTCGCGAAATCTTTTAACACCACTAAGCTTCTATGAACTGTTATGTCATTCTTCTTTAATTTTTTCCCGTCACACCAAACATGCTCGTCCTTTCATCCTTGGGGGCGTTGTAATTCAACGTTCAATATCATCCATTATTCGTTGGTGAAAGAGTAGCCCAAGAGTTGGCAGGGGGTGATTATGCCTAGCTACCTTCCCTCTAGTCTTACATTGCTAAATTATGGATGGCTAGCGCAGATAGCCCTCGTGTAGCTTTGCGCGAGATTCAGAAACAAACAAAATCTTTAATTTTTTTAATCGAAACATAGCGGTAATTTTTTGTAGTCCAAAATCGAAACACAGCAGTAATTTTTTTGTAATCCAAAATCGAAACTTAGCAGTAATTTTTTGTAGTCCAAAATCGAAACTTAGCAGTAATTTTTTTGTAGTCCAAAATTGAAACATAGCGGTAGTTTTTTGTAGTCCAAATACAACGATCCTTTTATTTTAATTCAAATACAGTGACTCAAAATGGGAAATATTTGCACACGATAATTTTATGTGTTTAGAATTAAGCACAAAGCTACACAATGAGCTATCTGTTCTCTGCCCACCACAGGTATTGAAACCCGTTTTTTAGCGGTGTGAGTCTGCAGACATTTCGCTGTGTCAGTGGGGGGCACGCATGATAAGGGACTGTATATACATTGTTCGGAAATGGAAGCTCTATGTCGTGCTAATAATGTTAACTTGGATGAGGCACTAAAAGAATTACGTCAAATTATGTGCATACCCTTTGCGATTTTTTTTTGTGATCAAAATCACCTGTTATTGAGAAAATGTTAGTTATGAGAAAATGTTGGTTTTGAAAAATGGCTCTGGTGATAACAAATAAATGATAGTTAGGAGACAATATAGAATGTATTGTGAAGAAACGATTTTATCGTTTTTACTGCAAATTATACACAAAAATAAAGCAACTCATTGGTTAACAAAGTTTTAATACTCCCACCAGAGAGAAAAACATAAAAATTTACCTATTTTAACTTACTCGTTGGAGCATTTAGAGATATTTTAGTAATTACTTCAAATGGTTACTCAAAATTAGAATAATCAATTGTACGTCGATTAAGAAAAATTTAGTCTTACAATCAGTTGTATGTCACATAACTTGAATATCAGCTCCATCCTTCGTTAATAAAGCAGCTACGATTTTGCTAAAATCCAGTATTGGAACTTAACTTCGAAACACTTTGTTTTGTTTTTGAATTTCGCGCAAAGCTACACAAGGGCTATCTGCGCTAAGCGTCCCTAATTTAGCAATGTAAGACTAGAGGAAAGGCATCTAGTCATCACCACCCACCGCCAACTCTTGGGATACTCTTTTACCAACGAATAGGGGATTGACCACCACCTTATAATGTGTGACAGGGATTCAAACCCGCGACCCTCATATCACGAGTCGAGTGCCTTAACCATCTGGCCATGTCGGGCCAAACTGAAACACTTGAGAAAGTTTTATTGTATTCAGAAAACCACAAGTTGGTGAGAAAATGTGGGTCAAAAGTCAGAATATCATCTAGCGAGCCTTGCTTTTTGTACTTTATGTCATATTCAAAGATTATTATATAAGTTTTACTTTCAAACAAAACTTTGAGCATCTTAGCAGAAAATGTGTTATCAGGTTATCGATCTTTGTTAGAATCTGAAGTTCTGTTCGAGTCGACTGAAAAAAAAATGAAACTTTCAACTTTTGTTTGAGAAAAATGGTCATCAACAAACTTTATGATCTCACTTTGATTAGTATTTATTTTGCAACTTATAAATGTTTAATATATCTACAAAGATACTATTACCAATTACAGTAACAGTTAACCCAATATCGGGAAATTATATCAAACTTCAATAAAGTAAGAGTTTGATAAAAAAAATCACATTTGAACCATGAATTGAGTTTTTTTAGGAATGCAATCTCTAATGTGTTTGTTTATTATTAAAACCTAGAAATGTTAATGTACTCATTTTTATTGCACCTGATGATAAGCTTTGAACAAAGGTAGATAAACCACATAGATGAGAACCAGAAAAGTAATGTAAAAAAATCATTAACTTTATTCTCTTTAACAAACTGAATAGAAGAAAGTACATTTCTTCAGAATTCATCATGGTGGACAATTAATAAGTTCTTTACCATGGTGGATTGATTTCTGTTTGTCTACATCAAACACCAAAATATTTCATCTTTAGAACGAGGTTTACAAACAAAACCATTTCTATTCTTGGTTTTTTAGAGACGTTTCAATTCCAGTAACTAGTGCCCCCTAGTAGCACAGCGATATGTCTGCGGATTTACAATAGTAGAAACCGGGTTTCGATACCCGAAGTTGACAGAGAATACAGATAGCCCTTTGTATAGTTTTGTGCTTAACTACAAACGATTAAAGAATTAGACCCCTAGTGGCACAGCGGTATGTATGTGGACTCAAACTGCTAGAAACCGGGTTTCGATACTCGTGATGGGCAGATTACGTATAGTCCATTGTGTAGCTTTGTGATTAGCACCAAGAACAATCCAACAAACAAACAAATTAAACCGGCAACTAATATAGCTTGAAAGTCAGTCACTGTCTCCAGAAGACGGAAAGTTGAGTACGATTTACCGATTGTGGTTACATAAGCTAACTTTAATCTTGTAACAACTGTAGTTTAATGATCGAGTTTTCCTTAAGACTTGTTGCAAAAATTTTTAGATTTTGTTGTCGTTGCATTGCCCTTCAGGTCATCTGTTTGTATGTTTTATCTGTGAATACCGTTGTGTTTAGTGATATTTGTATCAACATTTCAATTAAAACTTCAGCTATTTTGAAGACATATTTTCAGTTGGGTGACATACAAAAATATGTGTACATGGGTAGACAAATAAGTAGTCCTCCTTGAAAATGCTGTTAATTTATTACTTCTTTTATCAGATAACAGAAAAAATTGCAAAACTATGTTTTTAGAACACACTCTACTGGATCTGTTGAAATATGATCAAAAATCCTAATTTTAACACTGGCTTTCATAAATACCCAAACTTTTCATGTGTTTAGTTATATCGCATAAAAGAGCGTTGTGTGCTTGCTGTACTTTTTTATATATTCTTATTACAATTAGCTTGTCGTCTTATAAAAGATTAAAAAATTAACAACTTTTTAAAGTGGGGCCACTTTTTTGTCCACCCCTGCATGTTTGTGCATACAGAAAAATTTTCTTAATTTGGGTTTAGTGTCTTAGTATTTGGATTAGGATTAACTTAAATCTTCGAAGCATATTTTAAATGTTATAATCTATAAGATACAATAACACAACTGTAAAGAAAAACTGAGTAAGCTGTTACTTATAAAACACATAAGAATCAGTTGTTTGATCTCAAAATCCGTACAGCTTTAAATATACAAAAAAGGACTATTTATAAGTGCCCATATGTTTGTGACAGAGTACACCCAACAAGGAAAAGTAAAGGAACCTACAGTCATGATATATAAGATCAATTGTAATTTACGGTTTTCTTCCATTTTGTTGTAATGATCAGTAATACATCCTTGTATATTACATCTGTATTTAAGGACGTATTCAAGGTTAGGTGTATTTTATGCCCATCAAAAATATGTACAAAAATTAATAGGAATGATTCCCGTTTTGAATCGAGATAATACAATCGTTTTAATTGATCTATTTATTAATTTATTTCCATGTGTACGATCTAGACTCTAACTCATTCATAGGTATAAATCAAAGCCATTTTAAACTTCAGAAACTAAGGAATCTCTGCTTTGAAATTTACAAAATCATAATTCTTTGGTGGAGCTTTAAATATTTTATCTCTAACACGATGTAGCACTTCTCTACCATATTGTAGATGTGGCATACTGACTTTTTATACTAGCATGTAATATCAGATTTTTACTGAATTTTTACTTTCGTTGTTTTATATATCATCCTAGGCTGAGATTATCGCACTTGGGGACAGCGAAGGATCTTCACTTTGAAAATAATTTTGCGTTGTTTTGTCCATAAAAGAAATCTTATCTTAGCCTTATTATTCTGTTATTGTTAGTCACGAAATGACTTTTCCAAACGTTGTTTGTAAAAACAGCAGTTTTGGTCACCTCTACATAGAGGATGTTACATTTTCTGGCACTATAATCATGAAAATTATATTGTTTGTTTGCTTTTATTTAATTTCGCGCGAAGCTACACAAGGGCTATCTGCGCTAGTCGTCCCTAATTTAGCAGTGCAAGACTCGAAGGAAGGCAGCTAGTCATCACCGCCCACCGCCAACTCCTGGGCTACTCTTTTACCAACGAATAATGGGATTGACTGTCACATGTAACGCCCCCACGGCTGAAAGAGCGAGCATGTTTGGTGCGACGGCGAAAATTATATTCAGAACTGTGCGTTTTTAATAAAATTCCTCCGGGTTGTCCACTGGATTGAAATTCATGTCACTAATTTTATAAAAAGTCATGTATTAGGCCGGAAAGATCACCACATAAACCTCCGTAAGTCTTGGATGATATTACATGTGAACAATTGGTTATCATTTAGATATTCAACCGTTTCCTTCTTAGACCTTTATTGCTATTAATATTCAATTAATTTTTATTCTAAATATTAAGATTAACAATAGCAAGTATTAAATAATTAACAGTGGAACACAGGAATAATCGAAGCGGCAAAACAGTAAAATAGATTTAAATCTAGGGTATTCTAATCTTAGTAATACGATGTTCATGAATGACACATAGCTAAGTGCTGAAGTTAGAATACAACTCTAAAATAATAAGTTGTGTTTGTTTTGTGTAAGCTATGAATTCAGTATTTTTTTCACACGTGAGTCAATCATCTTGTTATCATTCAATTGTTGATCAAAAATTCTAGACATAAACTTCATGTATTAGAACCAAGTCATCGGGTTTAAACTAAATAACTTAGACTGGTAGATAAACAAAGTATAATTTAACTATCACCAATGGTGCCGCATTATTCAGAGACCTCTATACTCAGAGAATGATTTACAAAATTTGACATGAATTTTATTAGTTATATAGAGAAGTAAGTGTAAATTATCGGCATAAAAAGTACAAAGTGCATCAGTTTTTTTGATTGTTTGTTTTGAATTTCGTGCAAAGCTACACGAGGGCTGCCTGCGCTAGCCGTCCCTAAATTAGTAGTGTAAGACTAGAGGGAAGGCAGCTAGTCATCACCATCAACCGCCAACTCTTGAGCTACTCTTTTACCAACGAATGGCGGGGTTGATCGTCACATTATAAAGGGCGAGCATATTTGGTGCGATGGAGATTTGAACACGTGACCCTCAAATTATAAGTCGAGTCCCCAAACCGCCTGACCATGCTGGGCTTGAATTTCAATAATTGTAAGCAAGAATGAAAAATAATGAGGCTGGAAAACATTTTGGTTAACAATGTTTAACGCAATGAATTTTTGATTGTTTTAATTTTCAGGTGTATCATTGTTCCCTGATCGCAAATTCTATCAGCACAGTGAAGAGAAATGTCTGGATGATGAGGAATACCAGTGTTTGGATAGTGAAGTATGTATGAGTGAAACTGTGCTGTGTAACGGAGTGTCAGATTGCCCTCGTGGAGATGACGAACTTGCAATAATATGTGGTAAGTTATAAACTTAAACTAAAATCACAACTAGACTGAGCATGCTGCTGAAAAAATATAGAAATTTCCACAAGTGATTTATATGTATTATGTTTAAGTTTTCCCTTACTTTATATTTATAAAATGTATCGATATTTTAGCTAAGTACCTATATAATCACACAACTCTAACATTTTTTGCCGAGGCTTCAAAGGTTTACTATTGTGATATTTGAATTACAAAGTGACTCCCATGAAAAGGCGAGAAGACTGAAATTTACTGAGTGAACGAGGACCTAGATGGTTTGTTTGTTTGTTTTTTGAAATTCGCACAAAGCTACTCGAGGGCTATCTGTGCTAGCCGTCCCTAATTTAGCAGTGTAAGACTAGAGGGAAGGCAGCTAGTCATCACCATCCACCGCCAACTCTTGGGCTACTCTTTTACCAACGAATAATGGGATTGACTGTCACTTTATAAAACCCCACGGCTGAAAGGGCGAGCATGTTTGGCACTGAGGGATTGCGAACCCGTGACCCTCAGATTACGAGTCGCATGCCTTAACACGCTTGGCCATACCGGACCTAAACGTTTCAGAAGGTATATCAAAATACTCTGGCAATTAAGAACTAGAGAATGCACTTTTAAAAACTTAATTAAAGTTATTATTGGATTTAAACACTTTGGAACATTATTCAGTTTAATTAGTTTACAAAATTCAATTTATGATCATAGTTGGAATACAAACGTCAAACTATAGCCTATAGCTCCTATATTATTTATGTTCTTATATAGAAAGGAATATGCCGGCTGGCCGGCAGACTTATCGTACTAATGTTCGAGTTTTAATATCGAAGAAAAGTTATTGACCTAATAACTTTAAGGTTTAAAATTTCTGTGTATTTAACATCAGAATATATCTAGACATTTTGTACAGACTGAAACGTTACTGCAAAATTTTTACAATGGAACGTTCGTCACTTTTCATCGATATTGAAAAGAAAGCACTTTTTATTAGCTGATTTATCAGTTTATCTTCTTTTAATTCTCTGATCAATTTTTTAGTGTTATTACACTATTAAAATTTCAGAATGTCCACCGGTGGCTCTGCTAAAAATCGGGGCATAATCTTACACTAAACTTATAACAAACGACAACTTATTAAAATTATTAAGAAACAGATCCAAAAATAACATCGTAAATAAGTATCGACTGAGTGAAGGAAAGTCTAGTGAATCTTATAATGACAATGAATTGGGAATGACTATCAGCTTTATATTAAGGTTTCCTACGTATAGTTCTAAAGTCCCTATGTATTAAATGTATGACATTTTATCTGAGTTGATATTTTACTATAGACCTAGTAAGAAATAATCATTGACAGACATCCGAGTATTTATTTATTATGTCTTCTAGTGGGTGAAAGATAAGTTAACGAATTTACAACGAGGTTCGATTCCCGTTATCTAGTCTTTGTTTCTAAAATAAAATAAAAAACAATATAACTGAATTATTGTTAAGGTGATGCAAGATGGGTTTAACATTACATGCTTTCACAAAGGGCTATGAATGCGTAACGTTATATTCTTAGAACTGGGCTTTTACGGCATAGTAAAAAGAAGAACGAAAATTAGCAAGTAAAACATTATCTTGAGCTTAGTAACATCTTCTATCTTTTTAAGAAACTTTAATGGAAGTATAGTTTCCATTAAATATCTCAATTAGCAGAGAAAATATTTTATTCGAATACATGAGAAAGTTCGACAATTCTGGCTTCCTGATGCTGGTTTGATTGATTATTTGGAATTAAGCACAAAGCTACACAATGGGCTGTCTGTTCTGTGATCACCACTGGTATCGAATCCCGGTTTCTAATGGTGTTAGTCCGCAGACATGCTGCTGTGCCAATATGGGACACCTGATATTGATAACAACCGTCGGTTTGGATAAGCCAAAATCGTTGAAGGACTATAGACTATAATTTGGTTTACCAGTTACAAGTTTAGACTTTTTAAACAAACGGGACTTGTATTTTAGAGACGTTATATCAGCATGTCACTCAATACAGTGCCACTGAAACGTGAACGTATGCTAGAAAGACACTTCGGGCAATTTGTTTGTTTCAGACGAGATTCGTGCAAAAAGGTAAAACGATTATCTTTGCTAAGCCTTTCTTTTAGGATGCTCTTATTTGACAGAATAGTGGAATTTGGTTGTAATTCTTATAAAGCACCCACAACCCCAAAATTCGGAGTGCGATTTTATGATAACGGGACGAAAACCACAGTCTTTCAAAATTTTTATCCAGTTTGGCATACTAATCACTAGGTCACCCGCGCCTCAGTTCATCTCGGAATACTGTTTTTAAATTTATCCCTCTCTTATTAACAACGTTTTGATTAATTAAAAATTTATTATTTCACTTTATAACCTTTTATAAATTTTACAATTTCGTGTGATTTCTTGTCGTCAGCATGTGTGTTTAGTTACCCCTATATTATGCAGAAAATGCAGAATTATCATAAGACTATTTATTCAAAGTTCTTAAAATGACATTAATTTCAATCTTCGTCACAATTAAGAATTGTAAACCGTTCTGTCATAAGATATTTCTTGAAAATTATGCTAATTTTCTACTGACACATGAAATTGGCTCATGTAATAATTGATTATGAACCCATTAATTCTTTGAGTGTTTTTAATTGAAAATGGTTTCTGTAATGATTTATTATAACCCTGTTATTATCCAGAGTGTTTGTGTCTATTCCTTTACATTATTGACTAAAAAGAACTGAGTATCCGAAAGTAAAACCCAACCAAGAAGTATTGAAACCTTTCACAATGATATACTTTTAAAAACTCCCCTTTCGTACTGTGATTTTGCTCATCTCTCCTACATCTGCCTAGTTAGTTCAGGATAAAAGGATTTATACAGGAAAACAACAAGTTAAACTATCAAACTTCTAGCTTGTTTGCAAAACTGTTCACTAACTAGAGTCCACGTACTGCATTATACTGAGTAGTTTTATGATTTTGCCTTTTACAACATTCAGAGTTAAAAATGATCGAAAACACACCACCGGAAAGTTTAAAAGAGATATCATGCTCTAATTTGTGTTATTAGCTAAAATATTGAAGCACTTTTTCTTTTGTTTGACTAATATGTTATTAGAGATCTTGTAGCCAACAAACTAATGGAACTACAAACAATTTTGTGCATAGATAGTTTAAAAATATTGTTTAAAAATCCAATGTACTTCCTATCAGTGACTCTAGTTTAAGATCTTTCATCAGAAACGAATGTTTTGCCCTCACAAAATTTACCATTACGAGACTAGTTTTCCCATATTAGACCTTTAAACATTTGATAAAGACGAAACTATATTTCATTGTTCGGTTAGTTGTTGCCTACTCTTCTTTAAAGTATTGCTATGGTATAATGCATTACCACAAGGCTAACCTCTGTATCCACCCTCTGAAACTACCACACTAAAGACTGTGTTGTAGAGCATTACAAAGCAAGTTTGTCCCTCTTTAACTACCAAAACGGAGACGACGCTATAATGCATGAAAATGCCAGTTCTGTTCTATTTAAGTCCTGAAATTAACCTACGATATGTGTTTTCCAACACTAGTTTATTTTCCCTTTAATTATTGAAATGATGACTACGCTAAAATGTATAATGCTGACTTCGTTTCGTCATAAGGTATTAGAATGAAGATTATACCATGCTGATCGAAATAAAAACTACAAGAATAGAGTCCGTTTTTTTAACCTACTTGAAAAACTCCTTATTATCTTTAATTAATTGACTGTTTAGCCTGACAAAGGTTTCCTATCATCGTCCACTGACGAGATCTGTATTCAAGGTAATTAGACTTCATTTTTTAAAGTGCGAAAGAAAGCTCCAATATATGATTGCCTATCAACGCATAAAAGTATCAATTCCTTATATAGTCATAATATATGATTCCGTAGTACATGGTCATAATATATGATTCCATAAAATGAAGAAAATAATGCTAAAATAAAAGCTTAAACTAAGTTATACGAAACAGACCTGATTTTAAAATATTTGAAATAGAGATTATTAGAAACGAATTACGTTTACAGAATTAGAAGAGTACGTTATCCTATGTCCACCGCTAATACAGCGGTAAGTCTACGAACTTACAACGCTAAAATCAGGGGTTCGATTCCCCTCGGTGGAGTCAGCAGATAACCCGATGTGGCTTTGCTATAAGAAAACACCCCCTCCCACATGTCACCCTATAACTAGTAAAATAACGAACAAGCACATATTAGCGGTTCGATATCAAGAGAGCAGTGTTGTCAAACTAGTTCTTATTTTGTAATCTTCCTTGTAAGGTGAAATGAAGCATGTTGAACAGAAAAATACTGGTACACAAACTAAATTAGTTTTTTTTTTTAATTGTAGTTCTAAACATAATACTTTACGTTTAATAACGTGGCATAACATAAATACAAAACAAGGTTTCATACTAGTATTTCTATTTAGTACGGGCTTAATTTGTGTTCTTATTATTCTTACAAAACATTTTAAGACGTAAAACAATTCGTGACGCTTGTGAGTTTGAGCAAAGTTTGCATTTTTTTAAGAACAGATTAAAGCTACTGTATTGGTTTTTGTCATTTTGATTTTTAACAAAGAGTTTCCATTGTATACTTTTCCGATCACTTTATCAAAATAAATTGTTTATTAATAAGGTTTTAATGACAACTGCAAAGGTTCCTCAGTAAAACAACAACGTTACTTCTAGTTTAAATTAAATCTATCTGTGTTTAAATTACTTATTTTGTACTGTTTTAAATAAATAATATTTTCGCTAATATTACACCTCAGCTTATATCTTTGTAAATGTTAATTAAAGAAGCTAAAACAATCATTTTACAAAGTTACAAGCTTTCTACCTACACTAGGTTTCTTTCAGTTCTTAATGAAAAATTAAGCTGATTAACAAAACCTACCAGCACTTTCAAAAACTCGATTTATTTTTTCAAGCACTGAGTTTCAACTTAATATTTTTTTCTTTTCCCCAGAGCAGGTCTGGCATGGCCAAGTGGTTAAAGGCACTCGACTCGTAATCCGAGGGTCGCGGGTTCGAATTCCCGTCACACTAAACATGTTTGCCCTTTCAGCTGTGGGGTTTTATAATGTGACGGTCAATCCCACTAAGCATTGGTAAAAGAGTAGCCCAAGAGTTGGCGGGTGGGTGGGGATGACTAGCTGCCCTCCTTCTAGCTTTACACTGCTAAATTAGGGCCGGTTATCGCAGATAGCTATCTTGTAGCTTTGCGCGAAATTCAAAACAAACAGAATTATGCACAAGAAGTTTGCACAAAAGCTTTGCCTCAGAAAGATGAATGCTTTTATACTGCGAGAAAAGTTGAATATAATCGATGCTAAACCCTTGGGATAAACAAGCACAAATCTGGAACGATTTCCTCTATTATTTACACGCTGTACAACTATATACTGAGTGTAAGATAATTTTAATAAAGCAAAATGTTTCTAGTCAAATGTATACGTTATTTATTTATGTATGTTACAAGTGCTCTAACAGAGGTGGATCAGAGAAGAATGCCGTTTCCCTTGTTAAAAGAAATAAAACTCGAAGCTCTGACTATGAAGTGTCTGAGAAAACGTATTTGTGATTAGTTTCAAGAGTTACCCTTGCTAACGTTATTTTTTATATCTCGATTGTTGCATATGACAAAAAAAACGAATGAAATTTGTTTTATAACCGAACAGAATTAAAAGTCTTTGTTTGCTACAATTATGTACGTTACTTGTAATAATGCTTGATTTATGATTAGTAATTTAATGGGAGTTACTTGTGACATATGTCACACGACTTTAATTAATCGAAAAAAAGTTTTTAATATACCAGTGGGGTAACAAGAGATGAAGAATTGGCTATTGTATTAAGTTTAAAACTTTAGTACCTTACCATAGACCTGCGTTCAGACGATATCTCATGAAGTGTGGAAATAATAGGATTTTGTATTAAGTTTAAAACTTTAGTACCTTACCACAGACCTGCGTTCAGACGATATCTCATGAAGTGTGGAAATAATAGGATTTTGTATTAGGCATACTTTTAAAATATTTTGAAGATATATAGGCATGAATGAGTCCATGTATGTCATTCCTTGCTGTGCAAGTGAAATACAAAGCCGACTTGCGCATGAAATAGGGTAAAAAAACTGGTTGTTATTGTCAAATGTCAAAAATAAATTCTGTAGCAGTCATAAAATTCGAATTACATCTCAGAATAAAACTTGTAGTCACTAAACATAAAAAAAAATCGGTCAAGGAAATACGTCAGGGAACAAGTCAACATTAACATTAACATTATCTTATTCAAGATACCGTAATGAATAAATATTCAAACACAATATTTCATTTAAACCAGTCTGTGTCAATTATCTACATAACTTAACGCAATGTTTAAAACATTTGTTTTAAAACTGTGATTTTATTATGTTTTTGCGACGTGGTATATCAACTTCCTTGATCCTATACATCCATTACTATAATGTATATATATTATTACAAACAAAAGTCACGCTTGGAACGTTAATTTATTAACTATAACGTTTGAAGAGAAAACAATAATCGTAAATCCTGTTAAGAAGATTAGGTGAACAGCAGTGCACGTATTTGTTTCTTTGTTTCAATATTCGTTAAGAAATCGAGACGCTCTCTTCATGGCTGTTTATCCAATCTTTGCTTGATATTAGATTTAAATACTCTCAGATTAAATAGGATAAAACGGCTTGGAAGGACTGATGGAAAACTGACCTGAGGAAATAAATTAGTAGTATTGTTTTTAAAAGTAAGAACTTGTCATCTATGAAATTTGACAAACTAGATACATATATTTATAAATACTTCTAAAAGAGTGATTAAAATGAATTTTGGTTGTTTATGTTTGTTTAAGTACAAAGTTGCGCAGATGTATGCTCTGCGTTTTCTGTTACAACCTTTCAAACTTACCATTAACTTGCCTGGAGACGAGAACCTTTTGGAAAAAAACAAATATATATTTTTTAGCTACAAAACAATTAGCAGAAAGTGTCTATAGTACAAAAATTACCATGAACTGTTTTTATAAAGTTATTATGACAATTTAGGTTACCTGCTTGATTTTTAAGGTAATCAATTAAAAGTTGAAGATCTAAATATTTGAAATAAATAACTTTGTTATTTGTCAAAAACACTCAATATAATTCTCTCAGATAAACAGAGAGAAAAATGCTATATAGTAGATGTATTATAAGGGAAAGAGTGAAGCCAAAAAATAGTTATCATATTTAATCCCTCTATGCCTCGTACAGCTATGATCTAAAATTAAATCAAACAACTTGTCAAAATAAGATATGAGTAAACGGGTTAAATTTAATCTTACTTACTTGTTTGTCTAATTACGAGCTGTTAGGGAAGATGTAACAAGTTTTGCTTAATAATGGATTTGCTTAATCAAATGTTAAATCTTTATGTGCAAATTTAAAGTGTTTGGTAACCTGGTTATTATCTTCTTACGAAGTATATGCTCGGATATAATTTCTCGCGGGCTTTCTAATTTTAATAGATAAATAAATGAAGTCAAGTAAAACGAAGACAATCCTAGTAGAAATATTGACGTTCCTATAAATAACCTGATGCAAGACAAGACAAAAGCGGATTAAAGAAACATAACACACTTAAGGATCAGCTGAAGAATTATCGACATTCCTATAAATAACCTGATGTAAGAAAAAGAGTGGATTAAAGAAACATATCACACTTAAGGATCAGTTGGAGAATTATCGACATTCCTATAAATAACCTGATGTGAGAAAAAGAGTGAATTATTGAAATAGAGCACACTTAAGAATCAGTTGAAGAATTATCGACATTTCTACGAATAACCTAATTTAAGAAAAAGAGTGAATTATTGAAATAGAGCACACTTAAGGATCAGCTGGTTTAATACATATTGCGTTTATCTTGTTTCTGTTTACATCGCCATATTCCGTTTACGATGTAAATACTAAACTCATATTCTATTATAAACAGAATCTATAATATATTAAATGCTCAGAATGGCGTAAAAATTAGGTTAAAACTGTTACATCTCTTTAAGTCCCCTTTTTACAGGTTCCATCGGAAAATTAACAAATTAATTATTTTTAGGATGTTTACCAAACGAGTTCTATTGTAACGGAACATGCATTGATGACATTCGTCGTTGCGATACGTACGTTGACTGTCCTGATAGTTCGGACGAAGAAAATTGCGGTAAGTGAGTGATATTTATTTCTTAAAAGATAAATTCTTGATTTACCACATAATTTTAGGAAAGTTAGCTGATATATTCCTCAATTTCTAGATTTCGCTAAACTTTCTTTATTACTTTCGTAATGTTTCTACTACGTTATGTTATAGCATTTTCTAACGTACTTGAATCAGCAGCTTTTCTTATAAGAACTATATTTCTTCACTTGGGGAGATAAGCATTGTAAGCAATAAGTAAATTTCACATTATTTAATTCACATCAATGAGTCTTAAATATGTCACCCAAAGCAGTCTTACTTTAAGACACTAAAAACAATACAATAGGACATCAGACAGAATAATGAACTGCAAGACTCGTAACTTTGTTCATATAACACACTCAACCACTTGAGATATAAAATTATAACACATGCTTAATTTTCTTAAAATAAGAATTTGTAACAAAAATTAAGCAGTGAAGTGTGAAGCCAACCTTTATTTTGTTTGAGCTGTCTTTTTTTTTTCAACAAGTGGGAAATGTCTTTAGATAAGCGAAAATGAATTTTCATAGGGTTAACTTTGTTTCTATTTTTATACGTTTCCCTAATCATAATTATTTGAGATCCAAGTTGTATATTCTGGATTACTTTTTCAATGTATTTGCACTAACAGTATTCATAGTAGCTTCATTTTTATCCATGATGGTTTTTTGGTAAATTGTTTTAAATTTTAAATCTATTGGCTTCCAGAGCTCAAACATATTTTTATATTGTTTATGAACTGTTAAATCTTTAGTTATTTAAAATTTTATACTAACAGTAATTTTTAACTATAAGTTATTCTTCATGTATTAGTTTCATATCTTTATTCATTTTCCACTATGTTATGAAAGTGGTGAAAAAGTTAAAATGATATAAGTATACGGTGGCCAAACTCACGAACATCTGTTATCAAATAAGTGCAAATACGTCCGATATTGTCCTTTATCTATAACATGAACGTTATCAGGAAGATGAAACAGCTTGTATAGTATCGATCTTTGCTAATCATTACCTGCACTAAATCGACATTTATATTTGGCTGTAGATAAGGATTAATACAGGTTCCTGTCTAACGAACACGGATTTTAGATAAAAATCTAAAATTTGAATAATTTAATGCTTTTCAGCAAAGTTTGTAAAACAGAGACAACGATGTAATAAAAATAGTTGCTTTAAGCCATGATTTCAGTTTGTTCATTGGTATCAAGTGAAACACGAACAAAATCATAAATATTGTAATGATGAGAAAGTACAAAATTATGTTCTGATAAATAAAATAAAATAAAAACCTAGACTGGTAACTTATAGAGCAAAAAATGTCGTTTTAATTTAACATTTAAAATATCAATAAAACTTACAAAAGAAAAACCTAGACCGGTAACTTACAGAGCAAAGAGTGTCATTTTAACTTAACATTTACAAGTACCAATAAAGCTTCCAAAATATGTAAAGGTTACGTGTGTAGTCTCTCTTTCATTCTCTGTTTATGTGTGATAAATTTCCGAAATATTACTAGAGCCTTTCGATACTGACATGTGGTTGCTTTGCCTACTGTTTTTCTCAGAAACTTATATCTGCCCACCAACACATTTCAAGTGTGATAACCACCTGTGTGTACCAAACGACGCAGTTTGCGATTTTACTAACGACTGTGGAGACCTCTCAGATGAGCATAACTGTTGTAAGTATGGCTTCCATTTAAGGAGGTTATACGTGCACTAAAAAACTTATAATTCCTATTGTTTTTATAATATGTCAAAGTATTTACAAAAAAGTGTTATCAGTATACCTGTAATAGTGAAATCTGGGAAAGACAAAGAATGGTTTCATTGCAATAACTTGTTTTAATCTAAAATATATATATTTTTCAATAGTAGCAAACATTATCCTGGTGTCTAATGCATTTCTGGTTGTACTACAGACTCGCTTATACTTCCTAGACATCTTTCACGCAGATTCATTCAGAGAAGGGATTCCCTTAAGGTCTAGCCTGCCTAATGAAAGTCCAAAGCGATCTAGAATAATAAAGTTATATCAATGTATTTTACAGACTGAAAAGTAAATTTAAAAGTTATAAACTGTCCTTTGTTTACCATATTTAGCTGTTAAAAGTTACTAGTAGCGTATTTGACCCCTTAGTTCTATTAATAGTTTGTAGTTTCTGTAATAAACACGTAAAAAATAACGGAACTTCCTTTTATTTATTTTAAAGAAAATAAGCAGAATTAATAATAAAATAATAACGGAAACAGTACTTTAAATCGTTAATTTACAAACAAGACTGAGTCAATTTTTAAATTGTTATATAATATGACAAGCTAAAATCTTTAAACACTAATTGTTTATTTTATAGCTTATTTATTACGATAAATAAAGTTTATTCAACGATTAGGACTTGTAGGGTCAAGTTCACATACATATTTTCACTTTCCATGTCAAGTTTAATACTACAGAAGAAACAATAAATATTATTATGCAGTTAGCATTTAGTTTTTGGTTTGTTTAAAATTTCGCGCAAAGCTAAACGAGGGCTATCTGCTCTAGAAGTTCCTAATTTAGCAGTGTATGACTAGAAGGAAGAGAGCTAATCATCACCACCAACCGCCAACTCTTGGGCTACTCTTTTACCAACGAATAGTGGAATTGACCGTCACATTATAACTCCCCCACGGCTGAAAGGGCGAGCATGTTTTGTGCGACCAGGACTCGAACCCGCGAATTTAGTTTTTATTATCGATCTTAATTCAACCATTATACATGAAATTCGATTTTTCAGTTACGGTAATACTACCTGTGAACATAATATAAATATAAATAAAACAAATATTATGTTTAGTAGTCTGCAATCGCTTTTACAGTAGTTTTACTTAAGTACAACGAATTTCATAATCTTTAAAAGCCAACTAAGTTGTGTAATCTTTATAAAATACCTATTTCTTACATCTGAACACCGACTTGATATCCACATACAAAGGCTAGTTTATCAATGTACTTGAAATATGTGTTAATTTTCCCATAAACATACCTTTTCAACAAGCAAGTGTTTGTGTATATAATATATATTCTACAATATATATTATGCATAAAATCACAGCGTTGGATGATTTGTGATTCTATTTACATTGCTTGTAACGTTTACATAATTAAAAATAACAAAAGAATGTTGTATAAATAATATAATATCGTATGAAAGTTTCACATTTCAAATTATCACAGTGTAAACAAATGAATAATTTCGACTTGTAATCTGAAGGTCGCGGATTTGAATCCCCGTCACACCAAACAAGCTTGCCCTTTCAGCCATAGGGGCGTTATAATGTGACGGTCAATTCCACTATTCGTTGATAAAAAAGTAGCCTAAGAGTTGACTGTGGGTGGTGATGACTAGTTGCCTTCCCTCTAGTCTTACACTGCTAAATTACGGACGACTAGCGCAGATAGCCCTCGAGTAGCTTTGTACGAAATTCAAAACAAACTTTTCTGATTTACAGCATACAGAAGCTGCTGGTATGGAGAGTATCGTTGTAATAACAGTCAATGTGTTCGAAAATTTTCTGTATGTGATGGTCATCGTGACTGTTTGGATGGAAGTGATGAAGATCTCTGTAGTTCCACTAGTAAGTAAAACATTTTTCATAAAGAAAGTCAGTTGAAACATGTTTTATACTGATGTATCTCTATTACTGCAGAATAAAGTTGCTATTTCTGTAAACTTATTTTTTTTTCTGAAAGATAATTGAATTCTAATATGGAAATATACGAAAGTATATATTGTAGTATTACAAAACAAAAACATCTTTGTACGTGTAAATAATTTGAAAGCCATATAATGCCCGCTTCCAAAGAAAACAAAACAAAACAAATTGTTTGTTTGTTTCGGAATTTCGCTCAAAGCTCCTCGAAGGCTATCTGCACTAGCCGTCCCTAATATAGCAGTGTAAGACTAGAGGGAAGGCAGCTAGTCATTATCACTCACCGCCAACTCTTGGGCTACTCTTTACCAACGAATAGTGGGATTGATCGTAACATTATAACGCCCCCACGGCTGAAAGGGCGAGCATTTTTGGTGTGACGTGAATGCGAACCCGCGACCCTCAGATTCCGAGTCGCACGCCCTAACCCACCTGGCCATGCCGGGCCAAAACAAAACAACCAAACATTTCCTTAAAGGAACTACACGTGCAAACGAGTTTATGGAAGCACTTGTGTATAGATATATTTTAGAATACCTTCAAAATGTGAACAAACATTTACTTAACTACTCATTTTACACTTTATTATAAAGTTGTCCAATAGTCGCATTTTTTGTCAAATGTTTATTTCCTTTGGTAAGGCCAAACAACTGACGTATATATTTATGCATAACAGAAAAACAATGCATTAAAGATAACAATTTTATCAGATAGACCTTTTATCTTGTTGAAGTTTATTGGTACCCTTTCCAATATATGATGCTTTAATTAGTAACAAAATTAAAGGTATTATTAAATAAAGAGAAACAATTTAGGGGATAAAGAAAGATACTGTATTGTAAAAATTAAAATATCTATATGTTTATATTTAAACTGGCAAATTCATAACTTAATAATTCGTCTTGACATTATATTTTCAATTATTACGCAGGTTTTTCCTGAATAAACTTCTCTGTTGCAATGACTTTATATACTATATTTAGGCCTATTTATTTTTGCATCATAAATAAAATAAATAAGGCTTCGGTCGTTAACTGCAAAATGTCGCTCTCTGTGAGGTTTTTATGCCCATGACAGGGTTTTCGTTTCCCGCTAAGGTGTTTTTGGTTTTTTATTTTAACAAGTCAGTTCAAGTGTACCTATTCAGAACGACTAACAAAAACCATTTTTACTATTTACTTATTATTTCATTTGATTTTAAACATCATTAAAAGAATGTTAGCTTTAACGTTTATTTAAAAAAAATATCATCCCAACAACCCATTTAGGTTTATTGGTAATAACATAATCCCCAAAATTTAGTAACAGATATATTTCAGTTTAATTACAATGAAAAAATTTTAAAGCAGTCTTCCAATAAACTTATGATTTTATTACAGTCCCGTCATTTTGATGTAGCTTTTATTATCTATATGAGATGTTTCGATGTACTTTAAATCTTTTCTTGCATGAAATAAACTAATAAGTAAATAAAACTATACTTTATTATTGCAATTATAAATAGCTTTATTTCCTGCTTAGTCGTGCATTCTCTCATTTTGTGTTTTACAGAGGCTACACAAGATTAAAGATTTGATATGTACATATTTGTGAGAAGCATAGAAAGACAAAAATATGATATAATAAAAATTCTAAGATTCCAAACGTTGATTTAATCAGATTAATATGTATAAAGTTGAGATTCTTAATTAAAGTGTATAGCAATATTCCTAGAAGTACAAGAAAGTTATCCAAAAAACAATGTAAGAGAAAAAATTATCGCTGAATTTAATGCCAAAGTTGGCGAAGTTAATAGTTAAATTCTTTTTAAAATGCTTTTCGCATTTCAATCGTTACATTTGTGAACCATAAAAATAAGTTATTAAAGAAACACATGATACATTATTGAAGATGTTTAGAACAATAAACAGAACTATATTTTTAATATTAGCAGTTTATTTCAAGAACATTAAACGGAACAGTGTAAAAAAACAGTGTGTAAAAAACAAATTTCAAGGTTACAGCTTTGAAGGTTTTCATAAATATCGAAGTGGTTCCTGGACATAAAGTGGCCAAATAATTATATGATATTCTATAGATGCTCTTTGTAAAACTTTTATAAAAAACTATAATGAAAGAGAAAGAAATCGAACTTTTGGAACGATCAGAAATATAAATGATGAGGTTAATACGTCGAACTATTGTTTTCAATAGTTTAATTATGATGATCATAGATTAACCTTCAATCGTAATTTGATCAACGGTTAATAAAAAAAAGAAAAAGTAAGAGACGTTTTGGAATTATTCTGACTTTACCTTTTAGGAAGTTAATATAATGTTGTGCATTTTACTATTATCAATGATAGATTATCAGTGAAAGAAACATTTAATAGAGATACGATACTAGTTATTATTAATACGGGTTTTGAAACAAATACGAGACGACCATATCATCAATAAGTTACGAAGTATAAAATAATTAATGTTATTAAAGGGGCTGTAATTCACAGAGATTATAGAAAATGGAGAATGATAGCAAAACCTTGAGGAACACTAGTTTTAAAGTGAAAAAGTTTTAAAACAAACTTTTCATTTTTCACTCTAGAGAATCAGACAGATAAACTATTGAAAATAGTGGGCGAAATGTTGAAGATGAACTAAATTATATCTTATTCTGTTGTGTTATGTCCATTCAAACGTATTCTGCACTTCGAGAAAGGCAACCAATGTGGTATAATTTTGAAAAAAATGGATGCATTTAGAGGATTGTTTAAAACTTTATTATGACATGAACACCTTTTCTAAGCTGATTAAGCATGATCATAATTAATTATAGTTGTCATAAAGTATTAGTATTAGGGTTATGATATTTTAATATTATATCCATTATTAAGTCTCTTAGAGCTTTTCAGGGAGAAGAGGGGTGTATAGTAGTATTTCAACCACACTATGTCCATTAAGTCCACTGCCAATGACGTATTTCGCCCATCAGACCAGCTGAGACATTACAAAGACAGGAGGCGTCGGAACAGTACTTATATATGTCACTTGTGAAGTATTTTCTGAGCGGGCGAAGCACGATTATAATTAACTGTAGTTGTCATATGAAAAAGAATAAAATATAATAGTTAAAAATATATGGTTAAAATGTTAACATAAAATAGGTCTAATGATAATGTCTTGTTTGTTTGTTTTGGAATTTCGCACAAAGCTACTCGAGGGCTATCTGTGCTAGCCGTCCCTAATTTTGCAGTGTAAGACTAGAGGGAAGGCAGCTAGTCATCACCACCCACCGCTAACTCTTGGGCTACTCTTTTACCAACGAATAGTGGGATTGACCGTCACCTTATAACGCCCCCACGGCCGGGATGGCGAGCATGTTTGGCGCGACTCGGGCGCGAACCCGCGACCCTCAGATTACGAAGCGCACCCCATAACGCGCTAGGCCATGCCAGGCCCAATGATAATGCCCTATGACAAGTATGATGTCTTATACACTGATGCTCAGAGTGATTTCTCTGCCAAAAGCCAGCGCTTGCTCTTCCGCGTGGTTTCTTTGTGTTCAATGTTCCCATATGATATATATTATTCTGTTCATTTTCAATTTTTGTAAAATAATTGATTTTAATATTTGAGATAAAAGTTGGTACCTCAAACATCTTTTGCCATTAATTTTTAAAGTGTTAAGTGAGGATAGTGAGTTCGAATTCCCATTACACCAAAGCTGCTCGCTCTTTCAGCCGTGGGGGCGTTATAATGTTACAATTAATCCCACTATTCGTCAGTAAAAGAGTAGCCCAAGAGTTGGCGGTGGGTGGTGATGACTAGCTGCCTTTCCTCTAGTCTTACACTGCTAAATTAGAGACGGCTAGCTTAGATAGCCTTAGTGTAACTTTGCACGAAATTCTAATCAAATCAAATCTGACAGACTCGTGTTGATCTTCTTGGACAAGGTTGATAGGGCAGAAGTTATGTACGTTTAATAACTAGAAATGCCACAGGTAACATGTATTTCGTAAGCGTATTTTTGTACGATCTGTAAATTTGTATATATTGGATTTCGCTTAGTTTAATTTTGGATTCAATTAATTCATGCTGAATTTCATTGAAACACACATTTTCCGCCTCCATATTTCAATCTCTGCCCTATCAAATTAACGATCAGCCATTAATTTTGGTAAGCTCGGTCAGCAACTATATAGGATGGGCATGCTCAGTGACGGGGGAAATCGAAATCGCGACCCTCAGATTGCGCGTCGATTTACCACCAAGGCATGCCACATCCAACACACACTAACCCTAAAAAATGGTGTGATAAATTGTGGCATGTTGTTTACAGCACTAAAGAACAGCACAAACGTATTTTGATATTTCAAAAAATGCAAAGTTAAATTAATGTTTTGATACTAAAACTTGAAATTTAGAGTGAAGCCAATCAGTTTTTTAGTCCATAATGCCATTTGTCTTTATTTGGAATGCTATTTATGTTAACAAACTATCTTATTTATAAACAGGGCATTTCGTAGATTGTGAGGATGGCACGAGAGCACACATTTCAGTGTGGTGTGACGAATGGCTCGACTGTCCGAAGAATCAAGCAGATGAACTGAAATGTAAGGACCAAATATAGTTTAGTGATCTATGTAATAATGTTCGTGAAGAAAGCATTCTTAGGAATGCCTTATGTGTAAACTGTATTTTTAAATGCTTTTAAGGATGAAGAAAATCTGAAAGTACATTATTTGGTGTATTTCTCCAAAACATTTAAAACTGTTCATTTTTTAAAATCTAATTATCCTTTTCACTTTCTAAAAACATATAATGATGATGGAAATATTTAGGCTACTAGCATTGACACAGAAGCATTATATATGTAGAACAAACTAGAGATTCTCTCAATAAATCACAAACCTTCGCCACGCAAGGCTGTTCATGTTTAGCTCCCAAAAAGTACAAAAATGTGTCTGCCGTTTTTAATGCACACAAACCATTTTTGGCAGAACAGTGAGGAATAACACTGAACACAATTTTACCAAGCTTAATAAAAATTCAATTATTACCTCCCTCACAGAAGGTGGACGGAGGCTATGTTTTCATCGCTCTGTCTGTATATTTGTAAGCAAGATTTCTCAAAATGGGCTAAGTAGATTCGGACAAAAGTTGATATACATTTGAACTGTGACCAGATTTAGTTAGAAGTGATTATATTTTGCAGAATCTTAAATATCTTAAGACAATATCTTAAAGATCCAAAAAACTCTTACTGTTAACATGGAAACCGATTTTTCACACTATTATTTGCTATATTATTCAGCCAAAAATGATCAAATTTTGATTAAATTTGGTAGAAATATGGCGAATGTTGTTCCTCATTGTTCTGCCCAAAATTGTTCGTGTATGTTAAAAACAACGAACATACCGCCACATTTTCTTATTTTATTAAAATCAAATATTATCAACGCTGCCTGTCGAAGGTATGCACTATACTCAGTGCATTCTAATTTGTGATTGAGTTCTAGAAGAAAAATTGTGTAAAACATTGATTTTCACGTTAACAGGTAGGAGTTTAATTATTTTCGTGACCTTGGTGTAACCTTGTTCCTCCATAAAACTAATCACTTTTGATTTAGGTCATAGTTTACCTTTGGTGGCGGACGTAATTATCAGTAGAACAAACCATCTTTCTTTCTTTTTTATTCTAACTACCTCAGCTTCCTTACTTTACGTTTGGGAAAACAAGCGTTCGTAACTGTAAGAGGCCCGGCATGGCCAAGTGGCTAAGGCACTCTACTTAGTAACTTTTACGTTAGTAGTATCGCTTCCAAACGGAATTCCTGTTGCAGGCCTTTTTTGGATAGTCCAGGCTTCCCAAATTGATTCTTATCCCTTTTCCTTCCGCCCCGGCATGGCCAGATGGTTAAGGCGCTCGACTCGTAATCCGAGGGTCGCGGATTTGAATCCCCGTCACATCAAACATGCTCGCCCTTTCAAACGTGTGGGCGTTATATGTAACGGTCAATCCCACTATTCGTTGGTAAAAGAGTAGCCCAAGAGTTGAAGGGTGGGTGGTGATGACTAGCTGCAACTACAACAGCAGTTTAAGATTAAGTTCAAAAGCATGGTTCTTTATTCTCATTTTGTAACTGCAAGTTTCGTTTAACTAAGGAAAGGAAAACGTATTTTTCAAAAGATGTATCTTGCGCCATTTGATGAAAACATGTTTGAATTTAAGAAAGTTATGGATATGTTTGTTCAGCACAAAGCTATGCATTAGACTATGTGTGTTATGGCAATCAGGATTCTGGCATTGATGTTTAACATTATATGCTTTCAAACTTACTTTCTGGATGTTGGAAAAGTAAAATAGGAGTGGACTATAAGTTTCAACATTTTTTCCAAGGTCCAGAAAGTAAGTTTGAAGACATGTAATGTTAAACTTGTATTTATTTAAATATGTTCTTTCTTTAAGAAAAAAATTACTTATACATTCATAAATATTTCAAGTATATCAACCACCATACTGCGTTATATTTCTGGCTCAACATTTCTACCTATTTCAGAGAGGGAATTTTTTTCAGGGATTTACTCTGGAACCAGGCTTTGAATGGAAAAGGCTTTTACGTTTAAAATTCAAACATTTATAATGGATCTGTTTGCTCACCAATATTTATGAAATGAATCAACAACACTTCCCCTTAATGTGCGTTAAACTGGATTTGTTCACGTCTTTCCTTCACACATTCGCAGATTTCAATAAGTTTAACTTCATCAAAACGTATTACTTGTTCTTTGAACTTTTACTAGAAAATAAAAGCTTTTTGTTTTCAATCAAACTTTCATCTCTGCTGGTTTTTAGCTTTGACTGGGATTCCTAAGAACGTTTCTTTAAATGTTCATTATAATGGGGGTTTCCCCCAATAGTGGCTATGTTCTGCATAAATGTTCTACTGAATTGTTGACAAGATCTCGCTTTTCAAACACTTACATTTTGGTTTTGTGAATTTAAAAAGTGAATTTAAGTCTGTGCTTGACGCTTCCAAAGGCCTTACCAGAGTCATTTTCCCAATTAATATATTATGGAACCATTAAAGATTTTGGATCCGTTATATTCTATTTGAAATTTTAAAGTGCTTGAACTCTATGCAGAGATTTAAATATACGTAATGTTAACTTTAGAAAGAATGAAGTTTCTTACATAAATCAGAAATATACGTTAAGCAAATAATGAGTATAGATAGTTCAATATACTGTTCTTAAGCACTTTCTTCTGCTAATTAGAATGCCTTTTTTATCATTTGGGTACCATCGGTACTAGTAATATTTTCGGCCATAATCCCAACAAGAAATATTTTTGGTAAGGCTTAGCACTTACGAGAGTAAGTTTCAAAATACTCAAAGGGCGAGCAGGCTATTTTTCCATCGTGTTTCTTGTTAACTCTTTTCGTGTTGGGATTTTTTTGAATGTGTGTGGAGGAATAACCTCATTAAAGACAAAATTTTTATTTCGTCACCAAAAGGTAGCTTATTGTAATGAGGGATAACACGATAAATTTGAAAAATGATTAAAAACAAGGGAAAAATAGTTTGTACGAATTTTTAAAAATATGGAGGTCTTTCTCTGGAGGCCCGGCATAGCCAGGTTGTTAAGGCACTCGACTCCTAATCCGAGGTTCAAATCCCCGTCACAACTAACATGCTCATCCTTTCGGCTGTGGGGGCGTTATAATGTGACGGTCAATTCCACTTTTCGGTGATAAAAGACTAGCTCAAAAGTTGACGGTGAATAGGGATGACTAACTTCCTTGTTACTAATTTTACACCGCTAAATTATGGATGACTATCGCAGATAGCCCTCGTGTAGCTTTGCGCGAAATTGAAAACAAACCAAACCTTTCTCTAATAAATGTCTAATAAATTCATAAACATCAATGTGGGTTCTTATAATGATACTAATAATCCAGCAATAGAACCTCGACAGATGGTCATAAATATATATTTTTTCCAATACAGTGATGTTGGAAGCATACTTAGAGAATATTTTTACAAAAACAATTTTGAATAACAAGAAAAAAATAGCTACGATAATAAAGCGCTCGTAAAATTTTACGAATAAGAATACGTACAAAAATAATAATATTGGGATAAGTATTTACGAAGTGATATATATATTTTTTTACTATTTAATTAACTAATCCAAAGCTAACAAAGATTAGGACATGTCAGATTTTTGAGGAGTTATTGTACCATACCTAAATATCTGCTGGTAATTAGAAAAGTTAAACTTAAAATACAACTGTACCTCCGAGAAAATAAGGGGAAATTAATAATACTAAAAACATCGATATTTTTAAGATGTATTTATGATACCGTGATGCTCTTTAATCCTTGCAAATAACTTTTATTAATGTAGGATATCAACAAGAACTTACTTTAACGTTTCTTATCAACTTTGAAGAGCTGCTTAGCGGATACCTTAGAATGTTTTCCTCGTGTAATTAAAGTTCAACAGTTTATTGAAAGAAAAACGCAAAAGAAACTTCAAATGAGTATCTTCACCGATTCTCTTCTTATGGTAGTTTGGGTGTAAATGTATTATATAAGTTGAATGAATGATAAAAAGAAATCATCCAAATGAGAAAAGCGTGTTTCTCAATTACAGTGCGATGCGTGATCTAATAAACGAAAAACCAAAATCGTTGTCATAGATTTTATGTCAGTGTACCTATCTACAAGCATCTATGGCAAGTATCTTAAATTACCTAATCTCAAATTGCTGTAGCAGTTAATAGCTAGCTATTTTTTATATCTAAATAAAGCAGCAAATTCGACTTTTTTATTCAAGCTTTCTTATCTAGTAATATGCCCATCCACTTCTTGTCACAAAAAATATATGCAGTTTACAGTAGGAACATGTAACGAATTTGATGTGAATTCTACGAAACATTGTTAAGATCGATTAGAAATAATGCGTGGGATTCATGGAAAGAGACACTAAATAGTATAAACTTATTTTCACGTCAGGTATTTTCTCATGCTATAAACGTAGTACTTTGTTACTGTTTTTCTCTTATTCGTTTCTGAAAATGTTACTTTCTGATTGTATTCCATCTAACGGTTGTTTTGCATATAAATAAAACTCGTAGGTACAAAATAACCTTGTATTAATTTTAGTGTAAATAAGATGTTATTGACACATTATACAACGTTATGTCCACTGTTACTGTTTCTGAAGAGTAATACTGTAGTTTTGCTTGTTTGAATTTCGCGCAAAGCTACACGAGAACTATCTGTATTAGTCGTCCGTAATTTAGTAGTGTAAGACTAGAGGGAATGCAGGTAGTTATCACTACCCACCGCCAACTCTTGAGTTACTCTTTTACCAACGAATAGTGGGATTGACCGTCACTTTGTATAACGACCCCACAGCTGAAAGGGCGAGCATGTTTGGTGTGACGGGGATTCGAATCAGTGACCCTCAGATTACGAGTCGAGTGCCTTAACCACCTGGCCATGCCGGGTTTCGCGATTGTGGTCAATCATTAAGAGGATATGTCCCTCAGATGCACACTGGTATGTTTGAGGTGCTTGTTATATTAAGGTATAGGACTCGACGGATGCATTGAAGATAGTCCCATGCGTATCTTTAAACCGAAATTACTGTGTGTGAGTGAAAGAGATTTTGACGCTGCTCTTAAGCACAGTATTTGTGTTCTAATTAATAATTTTGTTTTATATATATATATATATATATAACTTAAACAAGTATGGGCCACTTTCTTGAAAGAACCAATTGTTAGAAAACTACAACAACTGTTATTCAATATGAATTTCATCATAAATTTGAGTTTACTCATTAAATCTAGGTAACCTACAACTAAATATTAAAATGTGTAGGCAAACAACACCACACTTTTGCTATAGGATTTATTTTATAATATTTAAATTATTTTGTTATTAAAGTGGAGTTGCAATTTGTACTAATTTAAAACTGTGGTTGTTATGCCTCGAAACAGGGAAAATAAAATATACCAAATGAGAGATAGAATTGTATGTTTAAGTTGTATTTTTCACACGTGTTCCTTGAGTTCCATTTAGTAATATGCTCATTTATGAAAACTTGTTTAACTTTACCATCTATTGAAATAGTTGTCATTGTATTTTCTTAAGTGTATTTATTAATAACATATTATTTCATTAATTGATTTTTAATTTCGCGTAAAGCTGCACGAGGGCTATCTGCGGTAGTCGTCCCTAATTTAGCACTGTCAGACTATAGGGAAGGCAGCTAGTCATCACCACCAGCCGCTAACTCTTGGGCTACTCTTTTACCAACGAATAGTGAGATTCACCGTCACATTATAACGCCCCCACGGTTGAAAGGGTGAGCATGTTTGGTGCGACGGGGATTCGAACCCGCGACCCTCAAATTACGAGTCGAGTGCCTTGCCAGGTCTTCATTAAAAGTTGTAATATTTTTTCCTCTCTGTGACTGAAAAAGTGATTATGCAACAAACTGTTCTAACCGAAATTTATAATCAATATATTATTAAAGGCTATGTAATTCGTTTATTAAACAAAGCTATTCTGCAAAAATAATATAAATATTAACAAAAGCCATTTTAAAAACTCAAGGATATGGATATGCAAAAAGCAGCTTTTTGTTTGTGTAATTTGGTCTTTCTTTCATTTGATCGAAGATAGTTTTATTATTGTTTTCATTGAGTACAAAGCTACATAATGGCCTATCTGTGCTCTGCTCACCACGGGCGTCGAAATCCACTTTCTACCGTTGTAAGTCCGCAGACATCCCGCTGTGCCACCGGAGGGGAGTAACAAACACTAAGACAAAATTCTAATGCTGTATCTTTGATGACGCGAAAACCTACTTGTAGAGAAAATTATATTTGGGGAAATATGGGTAGAGAAAGCGGAACCATGTAGAGGAACCATTTTTACATATATAAATGCTATGTCTTGTATCTCATCAAAGAATACTTTGATTCTTGAAAGTATATATTATGTACAAATAAACGTATGATTAAATTACTGTTTGTACTTAATATAAGACAGTCTTGAATTAAATAAGAGAAAATTTATGGTATAACATAATAAACTGCCTACCCATTTTTCCAAATACAGACATATTATACATTCATGATGTGCTAAAACACACATAGGTCCAAAAAGTCATGATAAAACTGAAATAGAAACCGGCCTGGCATGGCCAAGTGTGTTAAGGCTTTCGACTCGTAATAGGTCGCACCAAACATGCTCGCTCTTTCAGTCGTGGGGGCGTTATAATGTGACGGTCAATCCCACTATTCCTTGGTAAAAGAGTAGCCCAAGATTTGGCGATGGGTGGTGATGACTAGCTGCCTTTCCTCTAGTCTTACACTGCTAAATTAGGGGCGGCTAGCAGATAGCCCTCGAGTAGCTTTGCGCGAAATTAATAAAACAAACAAACAAACGAAATAGAAACCCTTATAACCGAGCACTTTCGAAAAGTGGACCTTTCTTTTTACAACATCAATATATACAAAAAACGCTTCTAACAGCATTCCTTCTTATAATAAGGAAACTACCACGACATTAAGTAGTCTAGTAAAAAACACAAACCTCCCTTTATCTCCAACCGAACAGACTAAAAAACAGTTAAAAAACATTATACTTTAATACACATAAACCTTCTCGAACTAACAAAAACACCATTTATCTCATACAGCGTAAAAAATGCAATTATCAGTGCATAGGACATACACAAACAGCTCTCAAAGAACGTTTTAACAAATCCTATATTAACACCAAAAAATTCTCCCTGTTGTTCAACACTTCAACCAATATGATCATTCCATTTCAATTCCACTGGCATTGAAACAGGATACAAAACTAGAGCAGACACAGAAACAAAAGAGGCATATTGGATTGCCAAGTTAAACACTGTTCAACCTTTCTGAATTAATCTAGACCCAGGAATCAGTGACCTCTGTCCTTTAGTTTCATCTCAGTCAGAAAAATAACTTTATTCTTCGATTATTTTTCCTGTTTTTAAATTGATTTACATAACACATCATTCTCAATCACTCTCCAGGTGTTTTTTTTACTTAAACATCTAAACACAGTTCTTAAAAACACACACATATTTTATTCAAAGTTAAAATACCACCATCTTTTCATATACATTATCGTCATCGGCTACAAAGCATCGGAAATGAGACACTTACAACACTACACAGAGAAATAAACAATTTCTGGAAAGTCCGATGACATGTATGACGTTGCTAAATTAAATCTTTATATATATCACTCGTTCAATTATACTGGGCGTTCCCAGACTGCCCCTGAAGAAGAAAGGTCCAGCTTTTGACATATAATATTATATGTACAATTTTAGGACTCTGGGCTTTTCTTTCTCACGATTGAAGTCAGATTTTTTTTCAGTTTTGAAGGCTAATATTCTAGATAGAAAGTTTAAGACACAATTTTGTTGATTATTTGACATATATATAGATAGATATATAAATACTTCATAAATCAAGGTGGATTCATACACAAACATACATGTATATATACAGTTCAAGTTATTTAGCATGGAATGCTCATGTGTCCTATGTACTCTTAGGTAGGGACTGCTCTGAAAATGAATTCCGTTGTCGGAACTCACGATGCATTTCGGAAGCCAATGTCTGTGACACAGTGTGCGACTGTGGGAACACCTGTGACGACGAAAAGAATTGCGAGAAGTTTTACACCGTATTAAACAGTGAGTTACAGCAGCGACTCTCGTCTTAGTTAATCCAAATTTTTCTTTACGTATTTTCAGAGGGAAAGGTAACTGCGTTGTTTAACATTTTAAACAGCTCTGCAATACGTAAAATCATAGTGTATAACTTCTGTGTTGGATAAATAATACACTCCTAAAGCATGGATATAAATCAAACGTTTTAATAGCTTAATATTCCTGCAAAAATAAGGATATATCTTTACGTATTCTTCTGATCAATGATAAATAAGTAGTTTCATTGATATGCGCTGACATATTGGTAGGCATGTTTACTATCTTTACGTATGTATATGATATATCTTTACGTATTCGTCTGATCAATGATAAATAAGTAGTTTCATTGATATGCGCTGACATATTAGTAGGCATGTTTACTATCAGTCTAAATATTGTTAGTTTTTATGTTTTTGAATGAATCTTTCTTAATGTTCATAACATCTTTCATCCACTTATTAAGATTCGATTACATGTTATTGTATTTGTTTTGAATATTTTTCAGCGTGTTAAATTATTACATATCAATTCAGTTTATGTACCACCTACAGTAAATATATTTTATATTTTCATCCATTTGCTCATTCTTCATTTAACGCTAGTACGTTTATTTGTTTCACTAACATAAAATATTGATTTGTATATATGATATTGATCTCAAGAATAATACACTTTTATTCTCCTGAGGAAGCGTTATGGTTTGAAAACTGACATAGTGACCTCAACAACGATATATTTCAGGTGTGTTTCTTTGTACATCAGAAGCAAGTATACTTTGTGCTCACACAAACCGCTGTATTCGGGCAGAAAATGTATGTGATGGCTCAAACGACTGCCATTTCGGAGCTGTAGGAGCCGACGAGTATGGCTGTGGTGAGTATGAGACGAATACCTTATAATTAGCTCTACTTGGCGGTTTCAGGCACGAGTGAATAATGTGATCAGAATCTTTCACCTAGAAGATGAGATAAATAAGTAACCTCCGTAAAGTACTTATGAGTGATTCATGTCCCCCTGGTGGGATCAGGAATGTGTGAAGTGAGGTTTGATCCGTATCTTTCATGTGAAGTGGCACACATGGGATAGGTGACGTCGTTGAAATGTTTCTCAGTGGTTAAGTTCTTTCAGATGGCACAAAAAGTGGGAATTCGATTATATTTTTCTCTAATTTACGCTTTTGTGTCTCTTAAATAGATCAATGATGGCCAATCTTCGGTACCAGAGGAATAGAGTTGCGACACTCCTGTCGTATAAAAAATACACCATGTTGTGGCACGTAACACAAAGAGCTCTTATAATTTACGTAGAAACAAGTTATTAAAATGCATGTTATTATACTATAATGCCTTTTAATGTGGCTACTATTCCAGTGAAGTTAAATATGGAATCTTCTTCGGGTTAGTGACATCTCACTCAGAATTCAGAACTTAAAAGTGTCACAAGTGCTACATATGTGCTAACAACCTTTGATGGAAGTTCAAATGATTTTAATGACTTAAGACAATGACTTGACCTCTTGGTAGAGACCGACATGGCCAGATGGGTTAAAGCACTCGACTCGTTATCCGAGAGTCGCGGGTTCGAATCCCCATCACACCAAACATGCTCGCCCTTTAAGCCGTGGAGGCGTTATAATGTGACTATCAATCCTACTATTCGTTGGTAAAAGAGTAGTCCAAGAGTTGGCGATGAGTGGTGATGACTAGGTGCCTTCCCTCTAGTCTTACATTGCTAAATTAGGGACGGCTAGCGCAGACAGCCCTCGTGTAGTTTTGTGCGAAATTCAAGAAAACAAACAAACAGAGTGCTAGTGATGGTGCAGAGTCTTGGAACTAAGCGTTCGTCGTTATTTGTAGCGTATTTACAACACTTTATCTTGTTTTACCTAAAATCGTAAGTAGTTATTTACTGTGTTAATCCCACACATATTGTACATCTCTAACAATAAAAACAACAACATCTGTTTAAGCTTTCTTCATGACCATAGTTTTACTAATGCCTCATTTTTTTCCTTCTTAGAATAATTTCAGAATAGCTATTGAAGATTAGATCACAGTCTATGTGAGTTACATCGGATAGCACTTTCTATCATATAATAATCTCTCTTTGTGCGTGAAAGGCTAAACGCAAGCCAAGCTAATGTAGTACCGATCAATAGCACCCTGTAAGACTATAGACTGAGATGATTATCATTGAGTTTACCGCTGCTTAAGGATATAAACAGGAAATGCATCTGTTATCAACATGTTTTTCTTTGAGATGTTTGCATAAAGTTTTTAAACGTTCCTTGATTATCGTGAATTTTTTTTTGTATCTTACCCAATCTGGTTGTCTCCATCCATGCAGAAGTCGAAACTATTTTTATGCTTGAAATTTTTAAATTAGAATATTTTTTTTTTACAGAAGATTTGATTAAAAATAAAACTCGTTTCTATTACAACAGAATATTCAGTGGATGAATGTGCCGTATTAGATGGCCATTTTTTGTGCCCTGATGGTAGGTGTCTGCCGGGAAGCGTGAAGTGTAATTACATTCGTGACTGTGTGGGAGGAGACGATGAACTCCGCTGTGGTAAGTCTGTAATTTTACGACTTTATTAATAAATACAATAAAAATTAACATCGTTGTATGTTTCAGTCTTTATGCTAAGACAACAATAGATGTCGTTGTTACAATTTATTAACCAATTGCTTCTTCACACATCCAAGTTATATCATTAAATGCATTCACAACTTTGGGTTAAGAATTTCTTTTTAAGAACACTTTCTGTCGATTTCTTTATTTCTTGTTGAAATTTGTCCAAATGTGTTGATATCTATCAGCAACAGAGAGAACGAATCTTGGTGACCGAGCACTCAAATGCATTAGGTACATTACATTACAAAGCAGGGTCACCTACAGGTTCGAATTTTGCTGACAAGGGGCTAATTTCTGTTGTAGGAGTTATACACGCTCTGATGGACGTTTAGAGTAGAGAACAGCTAGACAAATATTAGGCTACAAATATCTTCAACTTTATGTTATGCAGAAATATTTCTCTTTGTTATGTCTGTTCTTTTATAGATTGAATGAAATATGTGTTCGTACCATGCATATAATTAATTTGTTTGTAAGGAAACCTGTATGGATATATAGGTATCTAAAGTAAAACAGAAAATTTATTTTGATCAAAACATGAAATAATTACTAGAAAAGTGATCCATTTTTTAAAACAAAAACCACTTGTCTTCTTAATACCCTTCACATTTCTTTAGTAAACAGAAACAGTTTGATTAATCTTGATTTGGTAGAGATTAATAATCAATAATTCTTTAACCATTTGAACAAACAAACAAAAGGTCAAAGAAAAAGATAACGTGTCGGTGTTTTCTCACCAGCTTAACTTGAGTTGTAGAAATACAACCTGTTCTTAATTACCTCTGAAAAGTTCTCATTGATAAGTAAAAAAACATAAATATACAGATCATAGAATATTTTCAAGATAGACCTGGTTGATCTAGTAAAGCTGTCATTAAATAAGCATGTTATGAGAAGATAATGTTGTTTCTTTGATGGAAACTTGATAAAGTTTTATTTTTGTCTAGAACATAGACACTGTTCTACGGACGAATTTCGTTGTCACAATGGTCAGTGCATCGAGAGTAAACATCATTGTGATTCGCTGTACGACTGTCGTGATCGAAGTGACGAGATTGGTTGTGGTAAGTTAATAATACACTTCTCGAATTAATTAAGGGACCGTTAGGTATAATAAGTTGCAAGTAATGTTTTTAAACAATGGAGGTATTGTCCATCAATGTTTTGTTTGTAGTTAATTAAAAAACTACACAATGGACTGTCTCTGCTGCATCCACCACGGGTATCTAAACCTGATTTATAGCGTTAAAAGTACCCTGGAGGGGGTATCAGTGCTCATTTATTACTGCGGACATTGTAGCCTAGGAAAATGTTTGTTCATAAAGCGTGTAACATCGGACGTTAAGATAAATCGTACATCTACATAGGAAAATGTTCTACAAAATTCCATTTAAAAAAGAATTTCCAGAAACTGGAATAAAAAACTGGCCAATTTTCTAACACACCTTTTATGTATCTTTGAAACATTACACACACAATTCAAAGACATTTCTTATAAAATCTCAAAAGTTTCTTTAGTCTTTCGGCCCAATTTTCCTTAGAACTTCCTTGGGATGTTATAACAATTCTAAAGAAAATCTGAGATGTTTTGAAGAAAAATCAAACAAAAATTATATAATTTTCTTCATTGACTTAAATGATATTTTAAATATTCGAAATGAAATATAGAATAACTTTACAGAAATTGAAAAAAAGCTGACAATCCAGAAACTATTCAACTAATTAAAATAAATGCTATGTAAACGTTCAATGGTGTACAAAATTTTGTTTCACCTTGTAATACATTGATAGCGTGGAATTATTAATTCTATTCACATTGTTTCACCTTGTAATACATTGATAGCGTGGAATTATTAATTCTATTCACATTGTTTCACCTTGTAATACATTGATAGCGTGGAATTATTAATTCTATTCACATTGTTTCACCTTGTAATACATTGATAGCGTGGAATTATTAATTCTATTCACATTGTTTCACCTTGTAATACATTGATAGCGTGGAATTATTAATTCTATTCACATTGTTTCACCTTGTAATACATTGATAGCGTGGAATTATTAATTCTATTCACATTGTTGTACTGTCCAGCGTTTCAGAATTTTTCTCGTGTAATCTAAAGTGAAGATAAATTATTATGGCCAGAGCATTTCTGTATAATTTAAAACAGCATTATTGAGATATTGATAAATATCTAATGTCTCGCATTAAAGTTAAAAGTAAACTGAATGTAATTTAAATTATGTTATAATTTAGAACAATGTCCTTAGGCAAATCTCCAGGTGTATAACATGAAAATTATTAATCCGTAGTAATTAAATAAAATTATTTTGACGTGGCTCACCTGCACATTACAGCACATAGAAGGTTTTTATCACTATTCATACTTGTGAAATAAAGAACGAATAAGACTTCACATTTGAAAACCTGACCTCAAAACCTTCCAATATTTTAGCCGGTTAAGATTATTTTATTAAATATTTTATTTGTACGAATTAATACTACCTCAATAAGCTTCTCCAGTGAGAAAACCAGAAGTGAAATGTTTTTGGTAAACTTTGTTTGCTTTCGACCACAAGTTTGTAGGAGTCACTGAAGTTTCAATCAGCACATCATTACCGATGTAAGTCTGAAAAGATTATTGCTTCAAAGCTATACATAGTAGTCTACAATGTTATAATAAAAACATTTTATTGATGTATGATAATTAAAACTACAAAAATGCATGACATCTTTTATTAGGTACAGTTCCACTGAAACAATGTTTTGCGATATGTAATGTCATACAACAATCTCATTTTATAGGGGGGTGAGAGTAAACTATGTTTTCAAAATAATAAATTACATGTCATGATAAGAGCTCCCCAGTGGTACAATGGTAAGTCTGGAGGTTTATAACGCTAGAAAGTGGAGTTTTCATACTTATGGTGGGCACAGTATAGATAACTCATTGTGTAACTTTGGGATTAACTGCGTAAACAAACAAACAAAACTAATAATGACATTTAAAAAAGTACTGTAGTATCAAAAAAAGAGAAAGCAAACTTTAAAATAAACCCATAAAAGAAACTATAATTCTGCAATATATTGTACTGTTAGTACTAAATTATCTGTATAAAACATATACCTCTTTTAGTAATTGCTAAGAGCTCGTGTTATCATTGGTGTTTAACTCACCAGATATTTCAATTTCCATCACTCACAATAACCCACATTCGGCTCTTGAGCATCATCTAATATAGGCTTAATCGACTGTAAACTTCCTTTCAAACCACCAATACAATTGACAGAGGCCTGGGAAGGAACTGTCATTGTCGAAAACGCTGAAAAATGCCCACAATTTGTCATTACGGACTCGAAGAAACCAGATAACCCCAGTTTCTTCACTGAATCAATAGTGTAGACTAACAACAACGACAAGTCAGTTTGTAAACGGGTTTGATATAGTTTGCCTTTTTTAGCAGGTGGCCAGTGAGGCTGATTCTCTTTCTCACCGGTAAGGAGAGAAACTTGTCTTTAGTTGTGTAAGAAAACACGTCAATTGGTCAAATACCACTTGAGCGAACATTAGTTTCATACTGTAGCCACAAATACGAGACGTCTACATATTTGGAGATTTCCCAGGACCAGGTTTCAACCCAATTTTAAGAAAAAAATACACACATATGGAGGCGAAGGCGCTCTAAATTCGGCAGAGGTCACTATTGGTAGCTGCCCTGAGCTTTGTGCGCTACGAAATACCATTAAGAATGTCATACAATGGTTAGTGTTACCGTTTGCATGTGCAACTGGTCAGAACGTAATTGTGGTGGAAGATAAAGTGCACTCCTCACTATTCTCAACTCCTTAATAACTATCTGGAAGAAAAGGGTATAACGCATGTCACCGGACTTGAGTCTGATTGATCATGTATATGACGCTTTGAGAAGAAACTTGGCTGAAAATGATTCAAATTCAAATAGTGTTGAAGAACTGCAGGTAACTCCGATAAAGAACCAAGCCGTATTATCGCTGGAGTTCATTTAATCACATATTTAACCGTGCCTCATCAACCTCTATAAAAAAAAAACCCGTAAGAACTTCCTTATACTTGTGAAAAAACGAAAGAACATTTTACAGTTCTAAGAAATAGTACTTAAAGACTTCTAAAAGTTATTAAAGAGACTATGTCCTAAACCTCTCTTCTAGAGGTCTCAAAAGATATGTTTAATGCATAATTGACTATACATGTATCGAACACTCCATTATAACTGCTGGGCCCGGCATGGCCAGGTGGTTAAGGCACCCGACTAGTAATCCGAGCGTCGCGTGTTCGAATCCCCGTCTCACCAAACATGTCTGTCCTTTCAGCCGTGGAGGCGTTCTAATGTGACGGTCAGTCCCACTTTTTGTTGGTAAAAGAGTACCCCCAGGGTTGGCGGTGGGTGGTGATGACTAGCTGCTTTTCCTCTAATCTTACACCGCTAAATTAAGGACGGCTAGCACAGATAGCTCTTGTGTAGCTTTGTGCGAAATTTAAAAAACAAAACAAAACAAACTAAACCTAAGGAATATGTAGACAACTTACGCTGTGAATAGATGCATAGAAAATCTCTTTTTTAAACGTCAATGTATTTGTTTAATATTCAGAAAAAAAACAACAAAATTATATAGCTTAAAAATTGTGTGTTTCAGGAAAAAGTGTTGTTTTGCTGCATGTAAAGTATACATAGAAAATTAAAGTTTTATGTCTTGGGAAATACTTTATTATTTTTAATGCAAACAGACCAATCCTTTTACCATGAATAACACTATGAATAAAGACACAAATCACTTTAGTTAGTCCTTTTATTAAACCACTTCACATTTTCTATGGTGAGAATAACAAATTAATAATAAGCTGTACTTCTTTATCTCCAAAATACTTTGGAGTCGTATAGATTAGTGTGAAGGGATGTAAACTGAAACGTCCAAGGTTTGATCCGCGAAGTGCCACTGGGCAAACTCCATCCTCTTAGCTAGAAGACTTTATTAGTGTGACAGTATATTTTACTCTTCGGTCCTCTCTAGGATCAGAGTCCTAAATTATAGATACAGCTAGTCCTGAACCTTGGACTATGTGTCGCGTGAGGTGAAAGTGGCCAAAACTCAGCTAGAAATCACTTATTTAAACATAACAAACATGCATGAAAATGATGTAGAACATGTTCCAAAAGTCTGAAAATATGCAAGTAGGGTGTGACATGATTTTTATATATATTTTGTCGATTCTTACTTTTGTGTTTGTTTGCCCTTTGTTTGAGAATTTCCGCGCAAAGTTACAAAACTTATATGCATATATAGTACTTTCTGTAACTTTGCACCATCCTATATTTTGAAGTCCACAGTACCCACAACCAACCTTTGAACTACTCTTATGTGATTGAATAGTAGGATTACGGCAATCTCTTTTAAGACGCACCCATAGCTCCATAGTTCGAAGCCCTTTTTTGTTGCAAAGGACATCGAATCATGAATCCTTGGAGTCATAGTCTAAGCATACTGGTCCCATATGCATATAAATTATGTTAACTTCTGCTTTAAACGATTACAACTTGTAGAATTAGAAAGCTATGGAAATATAAGTAATACTCAAATGTATATATTACGTTTCTAAATTAATGTACATAACTGTCTTCAATCACATGTACAGTCTATTTATGTTTTATAAAAATGTAATAAATCGATATTTGCTTACCTGGAGTAAAATTCTAATTGTCAGAAAACATAATATATTTACTTTTATAGAAAGCAAAATTTGTCCTGAAGGGTACAGAAAGTGTTTGAGTGGTCAGTGTGTCCAGTTAAATTGGTGGTGTGACTTTCGACCTGACTGTCCAGATTTTTCAGATGAGAAGTTCTGTGGTAAGTTATGAATGATGCTGATCTTTGTCTATTTCTACTGTTATTACATTTCAGATTTTCTTTGCAGTAATGGATACCCGGCATGACCATGTGGGTTAAAGCGTTTAACTCGTAATCTGAGGGTCGCGGGTTCGAATACCCGCCGCACCAAACATGCTCGCCCTTTCAGCCGTGGAGGCGCTATAATGTTACAGTCAATCCAACTATTCGTTGGTAAAAGAGTATCCCAAGAGTTGGCGGTGGGTGGTGATGACTAGCTGCATTCCCTATAGTCTTATACTGCTAAATTAGAAACAGCTAGCGCAGATAGCTCTCGTGTAGCTTTGCGCAAAATTTAAAAAAACAAAACAAACTATTACAATAATGGATAAACTTAGTACTTGATAAATAGTTTCTACTAAACAACAGTTTTATAACGTTCAGAATAATACTACTTTTACAGGTATATTTAAATTTAATGACAGCCATTGCTTAGCAGTTGTTATTAATTTTCACACAAAATTATTTGAGGGCTATCTTCGCTAGCCATCTCTAAATTTGACTTGACAAACCTCAGAGAATGCAGCTAGAATAGTAGAAATTGACTATCATTCTTCTAATGTACTCACGGCCCCAAAGTGCGCAGTGTGTTTTGTTTTTTTAACGGTTACGGAGACACGAACCATTGTTCAGCACGATAAATAGTTCAGCAGCGTTCGGTCTCTACTGCACAGGTTAACCAATATTTTGACTTTTAATTGTTCTATTTAAAAATACTGGAATTTGCTATAAAATATATTTGTATTTATCTCTAAGAAATATTTTTTACTTATCAATATTTTTCGTTTTCAAATATTTTTTTTCAGAGAACAACTTAAACCTAAAATGTTTGTTTTGTGCTTTTATTTCCTTTTCCTTGAATATTCGTATATTTCCACTCCCCTTATTACTCATTATTATTATTTCTTTAGCCTCTTGTGGATCAGAAGTGAATTTGAAGACTTAAAACACTAAATACTTACATGCATATATATGTATTATTACATTGTTAATACGTATTCAAATGTTGCCTTCCACCCAGTGGCTCAGCGGTAAATCTGTAGGTTTACCACGCAAAACATCGGGTTTCTATACCTATGGTGAGCACAACACAGATATTCCGTTGTTTAGCTTTGTGCTTGACTACAAATAAGCAAACAAATCTCTTGATTTATTCTATTTATTTCTATTTTTGACTTCTTTTAACTTTTGCTTGTATTGAACTTCTGTGTTAGTAGCTATATCGATCTCTCTTGAGTAAGTTGAATGGTTTACAGGATTCCTAAAGTACAAATTAAAACCTGTAATATTAGGTAAAATTAGATTCAGTAAAGACTGTGTTAAAAGAGAAGATTACTTACATTCAAGTTAATTTGGAGTTGTCCCCCAATGGATCAGGGACAAATTTACATCACTAAAAGCTGTGGTTCGATTCTCTGCGATGCACAGAGTGAAGGTAACCCTTTACTTAGTTTGGTTTGTTTTGAATTTCGTGCAAAGCTACACGAGGACTATCTGCGCTAGCCGTCCCTAATTTAGCAGTGTAAGTCTGGAGGAAAGGCAGCTAGTCATCACCACCTACCACCAACTCTTGGGCTACTCTTTTACCAACAAATGGTGGGATTGACCGTAACATTATAACGTCCCTACGGTTGAGAGGGCGAGCATATTTGGTGTGACTGGGATTCGAACTCGCGACCCTCAGATTACGAGTCGAGTGCCTTGCCGGACCCCCATTGTTTAGTTTTGTCCTAAAACATTATAACAAAATCAACTGAAACATTATAACAAAAACAATATATGGGAAGTAATTTTACCTCTTCTTACAGTCGTATTTCTTTAATGATCGTACTGCACGTGAATTTCCATTTAAAGCTCTATTTTTGCCATAAAATCTAAAAACTTTTGTTACTCATTCGTTCCTCATTTTTTCTATATCTGCAGAATCTTGTTTCAAACAGTTTAATCACTTTATTACGTACAGAATTTCCCATAAGTCATCAGGTTTCAGTTGGCCTTCATTCTATTACGAATTGCTGTACACTTGTCTAAAACAGAAAGAACACTGAGTTCAAATTTCACCAGAATTTAATTGTTCCTCAGCTATTTGAAAGCAACATATTTGTTTTACTTAGATTCCTTGCAGCAAAAAGAAACAACAAAAAACAACTAAAAGTACAAAATATGAAAGTTTATTTTTTTTTAAAGAAACTAATCAACCATGCGCTGGAAACGAGTTCCGGTGCAGAAATGGACAATGTGTTAATCAGTTTCACAGATGTTTCCTGAATGGTGATTCTCGACAAGGATGCGCTGATGGTTCTCACTTGATAGGCTGTGGTACGTGAAATTTCGTCTTTTATACTTTGTTAAAATGTTTTTTAAACTAATTAGTTGAAATAAAAAAATAGATATTTTAATTAGTTTCTAAAATTAGGAAATTGATTGCTAAGTTTTACCGGATTTGGTTTTTATAGTTTTTTTCGAAATTCATTAGCTAGTTACAATAACGTTATTTCTCATGTTTCTTGGACTCTTTTCTTCATTAGAAAATGCAACATGTGATGAAGGCCAAATTAAGTGCGTAAACAGTTATTGTATCGACAAAAGTTTGGTCTGTGATGGCAATATTCACTGTCACTTTTCTTGGACTGACGAAGTTGGATGCCGTAAGTAACATTAAATCTAAAAAATATTTACCTTTTGTTTCGTAGAACTTCCATTGAAATAGAAGCTACAGTGAAAGATTGTTATAGCACTAATAGAATTTTAAGCCTCTTGTAAACACCCTTGCTAAAGGTTCAACCAGTGAAATGATGTTTACTTTTGTAACTGCCATCCTTTAGATAGGAGGCGTAATTTGAACAGTTTACAAGAGAAATGCTTTTTATTTTCTCCGATTTTAGTATACAAATAAGTCCACGTTGAAAATCACTTTACACTGGAAGTATTTGTAGAGGTACGTAACAAAGAATTAGAAGTATCAGCTTTCAGAATATGTTGTTTCTGTTATGTAAAGTCCCGTACAAAGAACAGCATTGAGCAACTATTTTAATTTACCATCGTCTGGTTATCATTGTTTATAATCTCCCATTTCTGCTACGTACAACCTAACAGAAAGTTGAAATTTCAAAATAATGCAAAATTGTTTATAAATCATCATAGCCTGTTCTCTAGGCAGGGCTTTATTTCTACTATTAAGGGGAAGAAAAGGCCCAGTGTTTATTACGATACGCAATAAAATCTCACTTGGTGATTTGTTCCTTTAATTTAACCTTTGTGCTTAAAGTGCAGGAGGTTTTCGTGATATCACAAGGATTCGAATTTTACTCAGTAGGTCCGAAATCTCGAGCTCCGCTACAATTCAATCGCCTACGTTAGCTATAGAAATTCTAGTAAATTACGAAAGGAAAAAGCAGACTGTTTGATCAACAAAACTTATTTTGCATTTGATACGAATACCCAAAACATAAGCCAGAAGAAAAAATCAGCCGTATAAGAAAACCGTCTTAAATCTCGTCTTTTTATTAAGCTCCCTGCTGGGACAGCGGCAAGTCTTCAGATTTACAACGCTAAAATCAGGCGTTAGATTTCCTTTAGTGGACACAGCAGATAGCCCAATGTGGTTTTTCTATTAGAAAACACACACATTTTCTATCAATAATAACATTTTTGTTGTAAAGATTGTATAAAAATATTTGTTAATAAGAAAGGGAAATTGGCTTTGTTTTTCTTTGTTTTTATTAAAACCTTTCTTCATAATTGGTATTGGAATTAATAAAATGATGGTATGTGAATTTATTTAAACGTCAAAAACATGTGTTACCAATTTATTGTTTTTCTTATCTTTTAGAGCTTTATCATTTCAACCAGTGTTTGATTACTTGGGGGTTGTAGAAAAACAGTTTACTTAAGCGTTGATACATAATTTTCAAATCATTGAAAATTCATTTATTTATGTTCCAAACCTGTAACATTTCTTAAAATATCATTTTTCGTTCCAACACCACACAAAGTTACAATCATCTTTTGGTTTCAAATGAACACGATACGACAGTAAGAACATTACCTACCTTGTGATAATTCTATTTTTTTTTCCTTTTAGCTGAAAGCTGAGAAGTGATGGTGATACAAAATGATTTCTTTAAACCAATATTAAGCGATTTAATTTTGAGTTTAATTTTTACGTTTCTTCCAAAACTTCTCTTTCTTCTTTTTCCTTGTTGCTGTTTAACTCTGTCGTCTTTCTGTATTCTCAAGACGGCTGATATGAGTAATAAAACTTTAATTGAAATAAAAAACAGAACAATGTTTTGACCTAAGAATACATTTTTACTTCAAGTAGGCCTCTCGCCATTACGAGTGTCGTCTTCCTGTTTACTCGTTGTTAAGGGCAACGAGCTGTATGTGTTGCGCATACCCATGGGTATAGAAAACTGATTTTAGTGCTATAAGCTTTCAGATTTACCTTTGAGTCACGTGAGGGGGCCAGTATCTTCTCTTACTGGTAATTTTTTACCAGTCACATGAAAAACAGAGACAACATTAACATTCTGCGTAGTCAGTCATATGTGCTTATTTCTATGTCGTACGAGTGCTGTACCATTAAACGAAAGAAGAAATATCTTATCGTTTATTGGATTTTTTTGCACTTTATTGTGCTTATTTTATGTAGCGGTGCTCCAGATGATGTGACGAAGTTATTGTAAAACGTTTTTGCGATCGCAGAATAATTTAGGGTTTTGTTTTTTACTTTTACACTTATATGTTAGTAGTTTTTTAATGACTTTTAAATGTTTTATCTGAAACAGTTAGTCGTTTCTTTTAAGCAGTTGATAATGGTATCTTCAGCGTTATTTGTTACGCAGGAACGTATCTGTTTACTTGTTTGTTTTGACTTTCGCGCAAAGTTACACGACGGTTATCTGCGTTAGCCGTCCCTAATTTAGTAGTGTAAGACTAGGGGGAAGGCAGCTAGTTATCACCACGCGCCGCCAAGTCTTGGGCTACTCTTTTACCAATGAATAGTGGGATTGACAGTAACATCATAACGTCCCCACGGCTGAAAGGGCGAACATGTTTGATGTGACGGGAATTTGAACCCGCGACCCTCGAATTACGGGTCGAGTACCTTAACCACCTGGTCATGCTGGGCCTACGAACGTATCTGACAAGAGAACCTGTGCGTGAATAAAGAAGGCATATTTTTTTCATCGTTATAAATATTAAAAAAGAAGAGTCACTATCTTAAGACAAAGTGATTAATATTAACTGAAATGTGCCACGTCTTTACTCAAGTCTCTAATATAGACTAGATCATTGTTTCTCAACTTGTATATTGACTAGATAGATTAATATTTCTCAATTTGTTTTGTCTTTGGATTATTTGTAAATATTAATGGTTAGTCCGACCCAGTAAGTAGCTCTTGTGAAAAAAAAACATGCAGCTTTTTATATTAAATAATTAATAAATATATTACTTTGCATGATTAATAAAGCAAGACAAACAAAGTATAAATGGTTATTTTGAATTTCGTGTAAAAACACTCGAATGCTATCTGATCTAACCGTCCCTAGAATTATACTAGGAACGTATAATTTTGTTATATTCAACGAAACTTATTTTGCATTTGATACGAATACCCAAAACATAAGCCAGAAGGAAAAATCAGCCGTATAAGAAAACCGTCTTAAATCTCGTCTTTTTATTAAGCTCCCTGCTGGGACAGCGGCAAGTCTTCAGATTGGCATGTGAACTTAGTTACGTAGTTAATTCAACGTGGAGTGACACGTTCAATGTCAATACGTTATGTTTCCTATTAAACAAACGTAGGAAGGCTTTCTAACGAGTAATGGAATTGACCGTCATTTTTCGCCTTCACATGGCTTTAAGGCCCATATGTTATGAATTCATGGTTTCTAACGACCAGACTTTGCTAGGCCATATGTAGTGAAGGAAGGAATATACTTAAATTTCATTGGAATAAACCAAAAAAGCTGGTTATATATATATTTATTTAGTTATTTAAGTTGTAACTTTTGGAGTGAGAAAGGGAAGTGTTTTAATAAAATACTTATGGTCAAAAATGGGAATACGAAATAAATTAGGCTCATGCATTTAAACTAATCAAATGTATTTTGTTCTTGCTCACCATACATGTAGAGAAAAAAAAATTTCTAAATACATAGTTTATAGATATCTTCGATCATATGATGAAGAAGTAAGTTGCATTGTTGGTAATACAAATGATTTAGTATTGTAATATTACTGATTTCTGATGTTGTATTGTGAATAATACTGGTAATTTAGTATTGTTATAATGGTAATGCTACTGATTTCATGGCCTTTGCCCTTGTACTCTTGTGAATGACATGTGTAATAAATTCGACAATATGACATAAAATTCATAAAAATAACTTTTTAATGTTGTGCTTAGTATCAAAATAAAATAAATAATTAAACCATTGAAATTAAAATTAATTGTACCAGAATTATACGAATTACCATCGCAAATATATGTAAGTAACTCTTCAAACACTGCTATAAGCTGTTAAGTATTTTATTTGCACCTTTAACAAACTTTCAATGAAGTGAATATTTTATTCTTAACAGAACAAAACCACTTTGAAGATGCATTTCAGGAACCAGAACTTTAATTTTAAAATTTTAAAAGGCTGAATGAATTAATCGAGAGTGTCCTGCAACTTCATCAAATCTTACTTCCACTTATTGCACATGAAACAACTGTGGTTGTCAGTTGGATACAGAGATATGGTTAGAATTTTTGTGGGCTACATTTAAAGCTGAGGGTAAGAAAAATAGAAAGAAAAGAAAAGAGTGGAAATATAATACGTGGATTTATGTTCAATGTGCTGCCGTTGCTTATAACGGTCTTATCATGCTACAAATGTTAAAGTTCGATAGGCATGGCATGATCTGATGTTTAAGATACTCGACTCGCAATCTAAGAATCGTAGGTTTGAATTTCATTATCGAACTTGTCCGTTGCCTTCAGCCATGGACAGGGGCGGTCTTGGTCATTCTGGATCCCCTTAGCAGAATTCAGTAAATACACTTCCATAACAATAAAAACAAACAAACTGGGAAGTAAATTAAAAGGCTTAGCATCGGAATATTTTTATTGTGTTGTACCCCCTTCAATTACCCAGTTTGTCCAGTAGGAAAAACATTACAATTTGCTCACCATGACTAGGGTTCAACTTGTTGCATGTCTCATTATGGACACTCCTAATGTTCTTAGTACATCCTATTCCTTTGTTTTTAAACTATATTAAGTACAAAATACATTCCTGTTTTGGAAGTTCTAGATATTTAATCTCAATACGTTTGTATGGTTTGAGTGTGTAAATATATATGTATATTTTGCATCTGAAAGAGTTATTACATAGGTTTCTAAAAAGTGAACAATTTTTATTGTTACCTCAAACAATGTCAACATGTAATTTAAGGCATGATCTACCGCGCCTTTATATTGGCTCTGACTGTCACAAGACTTACCGATTTGCATATTCAAAATCATTTTAATACAGCTACCTAAACTTTTGTATTATTTTAATATATACCTATATCATCTCCATTCATTAGTTTTTATTTGAATGAGTAAAAATATGACTGGTGTTTGACTTTGTTTTTGTATATTTGCATAAACCTAGTCAAAGGCCATCTTCAAACAGCAGTCTCTAATTTTCTAGTGTCAGACTAAAGGGATGGCAGCTAGTTAACAACATCCATGACCATCTTTTGGGCTACTTTTGACTGAGCAACTAGTGAGATTTGACAGTCACTCTTATTTTAAAAAACCGTGGCCCCCAATTGCAGAGTGTTGTTGTTGTTCTTATTTTGGAGGTGGAGGACGGTATGAATGTGAATAACATGCCAGCAGACCCATTGTCCGCCACGTTTGGCCTAACTGCTATTGACAGGCTACCTAATAAAAGTTACTCACTATTCTATTAACACGACGTGTACAATTAGGTCTAACATGAATGTCTTCTCAATATAAGTAGCTTTCAGTTTGAACAACAACAAATACAGCTCTTTTAGTGGTATGCATACTCGACTGTAGTATTTGGGAACGGAAATAATACTTATTATTAATGACAACTGTTCTGTGTGCATGTTGGAGGAAGGTTGACCTGGAGTGAGTGTAATCTTATATAGTTCAGTAAAAAGAGAAAGAAGAAAGCCGGGTGGGTTACGGAAATTAACAAAAACAACTTTATTTGGGGATGCAAACAGTTACTCTTAAAGAAAAAGAGCATGCGCAGCCATCTTAAGTTAAACGTAATAGAAATTAATAGGTATGAACTTAAACATAGGATTTAGAATTTTTTCGCCGATTAGGTTCTAGCCACAAATCATAGTGAATTCGAAGTGCCTCCTGGCAGCTAAATTCTCTTACACATACTTATGTTATGATACTTAATGTATTAATAAATACAGTTAGTATTTCGAAAACTGGTTGATTTGGAAGTGTAAGTTCCAAAGAGATCCAGTTCAATGTACACTTTGATGAACGTATATTATTGGGTTACACTATATAATGTGAAGAACTGATACGGCCGAATGACACTTTTTCTTCACTTCACCTATCCATTGTGTAGGTATTTCTCAGAGTGAAGACAAAGCACGTTCATGCCAACATTATGTTTGACACTGAATGTTTTACTGCTATGCTCCACAATATGTTTTACCAGATTACTTTATGGTTGCCTAATAAAATTCGTCTTACCACATGACTGGTTCAGTTTAACAGATCTTCGTTTTTCCATCTTAGTGTGATACTAAGAGTTCGTTTTGTAACTAACAGTGTCATGTCGTATGGATATTGATACATCTGATTAAAAAATATTTTATTTTCGCTATCTCTTAGCAACAGCGCAGTGAAGCATCATTCCTATTTATTTCAGTATAATACCTTAAACTGGTTCAGAGAGTAAGTACAATATATGTGCATTGCTCATAATCGAACCTTAAGATTTACAATCGTGGATTTTCTAATCTAGTGAAAACGTTAATGCGAACTAGTTAGTATGTGTATTATAAATTTGATATTCTATTTTTAATTCAAAACATGAAAACATCTTTATTAAACAAAGTAGCAAAATTTTTATAACTTTCAATAAACGTTTGTTTAATTGCACTCCACGCTTCTGTGTAAATCACAACATACATAATATGAGCCACAAAGTTAAATTACCGTAAAGTGTTTTAGTAAGTAAGGATTTTACATGTGATTCTTATTTTACTTAGTGGTGTAAAACGAGAGGGGCGGAAGGGGTAGGTACCACACTTTTCAATATATGCGTAAAAATAACGAAATTTATTCTTAAAACAAAGGTAGAATAATGCACACAATTTAATCCAGAATATAAGAACTTCTATAGCCCTTGACCTCAGCCATAATGAGTGCACCTCTGGCGAACAACCCCTCGATTCGCTAGGACAAATAAATTTGTCCTTTACACCTCTGACATTTATGGCAAAATTACTGAGGCTATTAGCTGAAATCAAAAATTATAAAATATTGAATAGGGGGAGAGCAACCAGTCAGAAACACCCTATTATCCACCATGTACACTAAGAGATTTACTTTTACTCTTGTAATTCATTCACAACTTAAAAGGCGGGAAATATATTGCGGTATTGCATACTGCAGTAGCAACGTAAATATTCTGTTCCTCAAATTACATAGATTTAACCGAGGCTTCTGTCATATAAAATTTGGTTGCCGTTCATGTTTTCTGTATGGTTTAAAAACAATTCCCGATATTTTATTTACACAACAGTATATTCGCTAAATTCACAATTGTGGCCCGGCATGGCCAGGTGGTTAGGCCGCTCTACTTGCAATCTGAGGGTCGCGGGTTCAAATCTCTCATTCAATTTGCTCGCACTTTCAGTCGTGGGGGCGTTATAATATCTTGGTTCAATCGTGCTATTCGTTGGTAAAATAGTGGTCCAAGCTGAATTCCCCTGAGCCTTTCACCGCTAAATTGGGGACGGCTACCGCTGATAACCCTTGTGAAGCTGTGCGCAAAATTCAAAATCAAATCAGTCATAATTTTGCTTATCACATACGTACATTTCATTCATCAAAATCATAGCAACCTCTCGTTTTCTTTGCCATCTTACTGATTTTTATTGTCATATAGCTTTCCAGTGTTCATCAGAAGCTCGCTGTCCTTGTATCGATATCACCATCAACTGTAGCGAAGTTGGGTTAACTTCATTTCCAAAAAATATAGAGAACCAGATTTCACGCCTGTGAGTCCCGTATTCTTTATAATATATAATGTAGTGCATGCTCACAAAGATTAAATGATGGGAAAGATATATTCAATTTCAATTACCAAAGGGACGGTAAATGAAATCATATTTCATGAAATTATAGTTTATTTACTGATTTTATTATTATATTTTATTTTGGTTGACCCCTGCCTAGAAAGAAAACAAATTGTACGTCATGTAAACAAATGTATAGTAAGACTGTTGAAATGACAACTAAATCATGAAACTAATTCTAACAATCTAGATGTGTGATTTGATATTTCTATAGATGTTGGGGCTGAGAAAATAAATTGTTCGATTTTTTTTAGTTTCCTATTTCAAAAATATAAAAGATTTATTGTGACTTACTGATAAACGATAGTGTTTTATAAATATTATTAGAGGCATGTGAATTTGGTTACGTAGTTAATTATTTCAAAGGGCAGAATTGTATAGAAGTCTATAAAGTTTACAGATTGTAGAGGTATAGTTTTACAGATATTAAGGCAATGAATATTATACTAGATTTGAAGTATTGTCGTATAACAGTGTCAGAACGAATGACGTTTCGCTCTCAGTAATGAAAGCATTGAGATCGAAACGTTGTCCACTTCTAAACACTACACAGATGCAGTTCATAAACTTTTTACATTCTGCTATTATAGATTTTTATCTATTATGAAATAAATATAGGTTGTGAATAATATTCCAAGCGGACTGTGCTGTTTTTTTTTTACTCCAAGTAGTCGCTCTAATGTTTATTGCTTATGTAATGTCTAACATTTTTGTAAATTAAAAAGATAATTTAAATCAATCTAGAATGTTAGGTAAAAGTAAAACCTTTTTCCTCTTTCTTTTGTAAGCTTGTTTCGAGGCAATAATCTGAACGGTGTTTTTCTAACTGAAGATTTTTCGACCATGGGAAAAACAAGAATGCTGTAAGAATTTTGAAATATATATCTTTAGTCTAAATAGTCTTGAGTCCGGTATTTGTAAGAGTTTGAGCCATTTGTCAAATTGTAAGATGTATTTAAAAATAACTTATAATGCGATATTATGATAATAAATTACAAATCGGATATAAAATATAATTTGTAAGTGGACACCAATTTATTTTTAAGGCATTTAATGTACGTATTATGAAAGTGAAGTGTAACAATTTTTGCTTAATCGATTTCGTGCAATTACCGATAACTTATCAATTATTTCATCTCTAACATTCAATTAGTTTTGTTGTTGAAAGACAAAATGTTTTCTTTCCTATCTTCATATTTCTTTGAAGCAGCGTAAAAAACATATTTAAATCAAGCTAATCGTAAATATTATTTTTGAATATAAAAATTGTTCTGTTAACATATTTCCCTGTAAGTAACATTTTTAGTCCCGTTGTAAAATTCACCACGCCAACGTCTAATATGCTTCATCATAAAATATTGAGTTGAAGTGAAGTAAACTAGTCACTGTCTTCAGTTCTGTTAACGAAAAATTAATAGTGGTCGAAATTATAAACATTTATTCATCATAGCAAGTGTTTCTTTTAAATGTTCAACTAAAATGATTTATGATACCTGCTGCTAGGGGCGAGCGTAGCCTAGTAGTTAGGGTATCAGATTGGAGAGCCAGGGAGCTCAAATACACTTCACCTTTGAGCAGTTGTAAGTGTGACGGTTTATTCCGTTATTTGGCTAAGAATAGCCGTTTCAAGTAACGGGTACTATCAAATGGTTGTCTTCCCTCTGGTTCCCAGTTTAAAATTAGGGACGACAAAAAAGTAGAAGTTTTTAGTTGTTTTTTTAGCACATTTTGTGTTATTAAAATAAACCAACCGACGTAAGATATGAAACAGACAAACTTCAGACAATGTTGGTACCTCACCTACTGTAATTACATATTCGATAAACAACTTTACTTTAGCTCTTATTGCATTTTGTTATGGATAATAAGTTTATTTAATTCACTAAATTATCAGAAAAAACAAAATTCTAGAATTTCCAGTACATTATTGATACGGATTTTCAGCACGAAAATCTTAAAACATCGACACAATATATTTCAAATTGTTTACGTATTAAATGCGTTGTTTGATTTGACATACTTTTAGCCTTATGATAGCTATTCTGCTACACTAGGCACTTTTCCATTCTGCTGATTTTATTTCCTCAAATTTTCCTTTCCGTTATGCCAAAAATAAAACATGTAGGACTACCAATGAAATTTATTTATTTATTGTAGTCTCAAAGAATGTTACAATAACAGTTGAAATGTCAAAGCGTCAATTCAATGATTTTAGAAATCCTTTATTTCAATTTTTCCTGCATTAATCGAGACAGAATCACAATCCACTTGTTACACGTATAATTTTTCTGTAGTTTATGTCCTCGATCGACATTCTTACGAGTCTTTCCTTTATTGGATGTGTCATGGTTGATTTCGGATAGATTTTAATAAATGTTATTTAAAAAGAAATTCCAACAACAACAGCGACGAATAAAGTTAAAAGAATTCTCAATGTGACGAAAGTGTTGCGAGCTCAACCTGTTTTTATTCATCTGCTTCCATAAACCTTTTGCATTTAATTTAATCACTTTTAGTGAAAGGCCTAAAATTCTTCACACAGTTATGTTGCTTTGTTGTTGCTTAATTAATCACAAGGCTACAACGCGAGAATTGAAGCCCAAATTTTAGCTATGTAGATCTCTAAACTTATCGCAAACCAATAGGGGAACTAATATGAGTTACCTCAATGTTTGGTAAATCAATTTTGTGACGAATTTACTATTATATATCTATTTTAACGTCAATGTTTATATTAGTTAAATTTTTATTTAGAAATGCATGTAACGTATACTGTTAAATACGTATTGCGAAACTCCCACCTATTCACTAAAGTTTTAAAAGACTCTCAAGTGTAAGAATAAAAAAATATGTTTGTGTAAGTAAATACTGGTATATAGTCTATATTGTTGTGCAGACTGAAATTTCTAGAAACTCTCTTCACGCCTATAAATGTAACCAACACGACGCGCCAAGACAGTATATATTATTGGTTTGCTGTAATTGGTATACTATAAACCTCGGAAGCTATAATTATGATTAACACTTATTAATAGGGAACATCAGATATTTGACCAATAACGTTTATAATTTTTGAACATTTAAAACCATTTAACTTCAACCGATTGACACTGGATATTATTAGTATTTTTACGAAGATAGCATATAACTTCAACGGTTAAAAACTCGACATGTAACCAACGAAGAATATAGAGTTAGCTAGCTCCCCATTAAGTGCATTGTACCTACATCAATTCGAAATTGATTCGCTTATCGTGAACCTTCAATAAGACACAAAAGAAGTTCCAGACCAGAATCCAACTCGATACGTTTATTAAACTTTGCTACATAGATCTTTATACGTAATAACTGTTATCTTAAATTTTAGTATTGTTTGTATATTAAAAAAGAAACTATCTGTATCAATCTTCTTCGCAAGTATCATAGATTGGATACATATCGACATTTATCTAACTTTTAAATCTAAATTACAATTTAACTCAGTTTTAAGCTGTTTGAAATCGTAATACGTAATGTGAACTTCAAAAGATGTGTTTTAGTAAACAGGATTAACGTTTTCAATTTCTTCTGCATAGTTAATTAATTATCACCATTAGATTCCATCTAGGAACGTAGGGCCCCAATCGCTTGCGGATTCTTCAACAAGTATTTAAGTGAGTAGGTTGTTAGCCCACTGCACCGAGCCGTCCCTGATTTAGCAGTGTAAGACTAGAGGGAAGGCAGCTAGTCATCACCACCCACCGCCAACTCTTGGGTTACTCTTGTACCAACGAATAGTGGGATTGACCGTGACATTATAACGCCCCCACTGCTGGGAGAACGAGCATGTTTGGCGCGACGCGGGCGCGAACCCGCGACCTTCAAATTACAAGTCGCACGCCTTACACGCTAGGCCATGCCAGGCCCAATTTCTTCTGCATGCCCTTTTTTATTTACAAATGCCTTTTCGTGATTTTCAATCCTACTACTTGCAGTTGCAAAATATCTTGAGATGTTTAGAAATCTTTAATAGCAAGCTGCTTTCTGCTGCTGTTGATGCCCCCCTCGCTAGCACAGCGCTATGTCTTCGGATTTATAACGCTAAAATGAGGAGTTCGATTCCTCTCGGTAGGCTCAGCAGATAGCCCGATATGGCTTTGTTATAAGAAAAACACACATTGCTGTTGATTTAATACACTGCTACTTGCAATGAAAAATAGAACGTTGTAGGTCTCTTCCCAGGTGTCTGAGTACACGCAGTAATTCTACATTCTTATCAGCACAGCTCAACAGTCTGACAGTTAATTAGCAAACATATAAAACTTTCATTCAAACAGATTTATATGTTATATGTTTTATATCGGATCAAAAACAACATCACTATTTCGGTGAAACCGTTGATTGCAGAGTACATGAGATCCAAAGTGTACGTTTTCGTGGACCGAAAAAAAAACAAACTTAAAAATTTCTACATAATTTTTTTCTATTGCCAAGCCCCCACTGCCATACTGCTGGTATCGTAGGCCTTACAGGAGCGGTGTGAGTTCTCAAGTTTGTTTAGAACAGCTTCGGTCATACTAACCCTTATGTTTTTTAGTTAACCCTACACGCTAACCACTAGGTCAATTCCAGCCCTTCCGTATTAATTATTTGGTTCATTTTTAAGTGGTACGTTAATTCTTTTGACTGTTTAAACGCCATCAGGTAATCTGTTGATGTTTCATGTCGACATAAAAGTTCTGATATCAGTTTATAGTCCTTTGTTCAATTTGCAAGTGAAAAGGTTGTTGTGCAGTGAAACATACTATCTATTTTATTACTTCTTTTACACTGATAAGTCGTGGTAGTTAACAACTTGTCGTGAATCTTCTTTCTTTGTAGTCTTTAAGGAAGTCAAGTGTTCACAACTGACAGGAACTATTTAGATCATCAACTGTTGCACCTTTGGGTTGAGTCTTCGGTAATTTAGGTGGACCAGCTTTGAGGCCATGTGTGTGTTGAAAGAGTGACAATCAAATCCTATTATTCGGTCAGATAAGAGTAGTCCAAGGATTAGCCGTGGTTGTTGCTAGGTAGCTGGCTTCTCTCTAGTCTATTATTCATAAATTAGGGTCGGCTGTGGACAAATATAGCCCTCTATATATCTTAACACAAAAACTCTGAAATAAACAAACAAGATAAAATCCGTGATGACGAGAAAACCCACTTGTAGAGAAAAATATATATGTAGACACGGCTGGTATGGGCAAAGAAGATGTTTTATGTAGAGGAGCGAATCAACCTGTGAACCTGACGATGACCGAAGAAGGTCGAAACGTTGTTCGTTCCTCTACATAAAAAACTTTCTCAACCCATACCAGCCGTTTTTACATATAAACAAGATAAAAGTTTTTACTTTATTAGTCAAAACAATAACTAAGTGTTTTTTTTCTTTTCAGAGATCTTGGAAGAAACGGAATAACAAATCTCTCGTCAAGGACTTTTCGTAACTTATGGCGACTAAAGATATTGTACGTAAGGCTTACATTCTATCGATCGATCTGTTAGTTCATATTCAACATATAGGTTTTTATACTAGCGAAAGTTAGAGTTATATTTGCAACTATGTAGGGATATTTATACTGCATTATTTCGCAAGTGAATATATACATATATTTATAAAACGAAGACTGAATGGTAGTTCTGAATTGCAAATAATTTATTTATCCATTTTCAAATTCTAATGTAATTTAATAACGTAAAATTTTTTAGAAACAGGACATGTTTCTGGAGCTCTTTCTTGCTAGGTACAAAACGTGTTTGTAGGTGTATTGAGGATACGTAGAAAGATGCTAAATCTTTACAGTCGCTCACGTGTTGAAGATCTACGTGTAATTTGAAACATCAACTTGAACGACAGCTATAAGTAGGATTTATCTTGCTCAAACTAAAGAATAACTGAAGCACAAAAAGGAAGCTGAGGTTGTAAGACAAGAGGGAGAGTTAGTTTAAAAGATAAAGCTTTTTATGCCTTGTTCAAGTGTTTTTTGTATATTCGTTGTCTCTACGTCGTTAGGTATCTGGACGAAAACCTATTGACATCATTAGCTCCAAATACTTTTCAAGGACTAGGACAACTCCGCTCACTGTGAGTAAACATTTGACTAGCGTTTCTATGAGCTAAAAAGTACTTAACCGTATTGTAAGCTAAGGAGAATTGTGTCATTAAAATTTTTGTTGTATACAATTTTCTAGTCAACGAGTGTGTGTTTTCTTATAGCAAAGCCACATTGGGCTATATGCTGAGTCCACCGAGGGGAAACGAATTCCTGATTCTAGCCTAGTCAACGAGAAAAATCTTACATTTCAAGCAACTCTCCATTGTTACTATTGTATCTGCATATTTCTATATATTGATTGTTTGTTTTGAATTTCCTGCAATGCTACACGAGGGCTATCTGCACTAGCCTTCCCTAATTTAGCAATGTAAGACTAGATGGAAGACAGCTAGTCATTACCACCCACCGCCAACTCTTGGGCTACTCTTTTATTAACGAATAGTGGGATTGACCGTCACTATTAACGCCCCACAGCTGAAAGAGCGAACACGTTTGGTGCAACGAGGATTCGAACCCGTGACCCTCAGATTACGAGTCGAACGCCTTAACCCACCTGGCCATGGTGGTGAAGAATACCGTGAATGTTCATTGGGAATACTGAGTTGTGTGTATAAAATTACTTCAAAAAACTAAATGCTCCAAAACTCTGTTGTAAAGTTTTCTCCAATCAAATGAACAATAGAACTGAAACTGAATAGCATTGTTGGGACACCATTTATTAAATGAATTATTATTACGTGTCAAGCTCAAACGGATTAGAGTTGGAGTCTTTTCTGTTAAACCCCTGCAAATGATAAGTTTTCACTATATGAATACAATGCTTATTAATATAGTTTTTGAAATTTATTTTTCGGCACTTATTATACAATTTACATAGTATAATATATATATGCTCGTTATTATATAATTTATTGTTTATAGCACTTATGATATTTATTGTATAGCGGAAAAGTACCATTATCTGTTCTGAAAGACTAACATTTTACAAAATATACAGTGACAGCAATGGTTCTGTCACTTCATCAACGCGGCATACTTCTGACAAGTCAGCGGATGGCGTTATATGGGATCCTGTTTCATTTCTTAAAACTTAAATCTAAACTTTCCGACTTTGCTTAATAAATAGCATTCAAGAAAGCTGTAACGTCGCTGTGCGGGACTTCATTACACATTCTATGATCGTAATGATTTCCTATTCAAAATGGTTTATTACAAAGTTCGAGCATAACACCATATATTTTTTAACACCAACGCAAAATCTATCCCGATTACGTATGTTAAAGACTGTATCATAAGACCCAATATATCGTAAACCTATCATTTCGCAGTAAGTCCTCCCATCGAAAGCATTCCTTCTTTAATGGTTTAAGATTCTCCTGGTGGACCTGTGAGGGTCAGATTGACTCGAACTTTTCCCCTCCCTGTATTTGTTAGCTTACATTTGTAGAATATTCTTTCAATTACAGCGTGAGGATAAGAATCAGAGGTATGCTGTGTACTCTAATCACTTTCAAAGCCCAATTCATGTACAGTAATCAAGGAACTTTACGATATGATTTTCTCTTTGATCGTTATTGTCCCAAAGTCACATGCACATCGCGAAAATTTCCCCTTGTGTTTCACATATTTCTTATCAATTTAATTACTGCGAGAGCCTTGCACATAAAATACTATTTTCAGTTAATATAAATTAAGGTTAGAAGTGGCTTTAATATATTTTTAGCAGCTGCGTAACAGTTCGTAAAATGGTTCTGAAATTTTCAAGTAAAATTAATTGGCTCAGAACTCCGTCATTTCTTGGACGATTGGAGATCTATTTACAGTTTATGACTGAAAAGATCAAACCATTTGATCATGCCCAAGATATAGATTAATCTAATTTAATCCTTCCTAATGCTCGGCATGGCCAGGTGGTTAAGGCACTCGACTCGTAATCCGAGGGTCGCGAGTTCGAGTTCCCATCACACCAAACGTGCTCGCCCTTACGGCCGTGGGAGCGTTATAATGTAACTGTCAATCCCACTATTCGTTGATAAAAGAGTAGCCCAAGAGTTGGAGATGGGTGGTGATGACTAGCTGTCTTCCTTCTAGTCTTACTTACACTGCTAAATTAGGGACGGCTAGCGCAAATAGCCCTCGAGTAGCCTTGCGCGAAATTCAAGACAAACCAAACCTGGTAGAGGTTCTAATGAATAATAAAATCGAATCAAGTATACACATGCCCCATGCTTGGTACTGCTGTCATAACTAATAACATGAAAAAAGTGTGATCTCGAAGGTTAATTTAACCCAATACTGCTAAAAAGAATCTCAAGTGCCGCGGCTATCGAAGACTTTTGCTAGTTTATTTCTATGATAGAAGTTAATTGTTGAGAGGCGCTTAGGGCTAATTTTATCATATATGCAATAGTGGTCTAATTCACATAATAAGTTATCTTCACACCAATGTTTTTAAATACATTTTTGTAAATATTCTAATAATCTGGATTTTTTTACTTAATAGGTTGCTCTAAGTAATGCATATTGTATTGTTTGTGGTTTTCTTATACGTTCATTCATACTCGCCTGTCTTTGGTCGCATTGAACATAGGTCGCAAATGACGTTGAGGTCACTTATAATGCTCTCGGCGACAATTCAATGTGTGTTACTAGGTAATACAAATTTAGGAGAATTTCACTCCTCATCATTGTCCTTGAATACAAGTTAATCAAAGAGAGAGATAAGCTGAACCTATAATCATGGTGAAAAGCATCAAACATGTTGACGTGAACATGTTTTATAGTCACTAACAGAAAAAAAATGTCGTACGGTTACATAAGGTGAAGATTTGAACAGTGACCAATGACAATTTTTTACTATTTAGTGTAAAGATTTTTCTCATAGTGACTTCAAAGCATGTTCACACCAACAGTACGTTTTAAGGGAGGACCGATTGTGGAAAGCTCTGGGGTTTCATTCATTTTTGTTTGATAATACAGGATATATACCTTCTTCCTTCTAACTGTTTTAGTTGCATGTACTAAATATCTCTGCCAATCAAACAATAACCGAAACTGAGTAATCACCAAAACGTAAAGTCACCAGAAAATTACGTGATATTCTCTTGATAAAGCAGTAAAATGTAATTCATTCTTACTAGGTGTAAGTTTCCCAACCTTATTAAATGTATTGGATGTGAGTGTGTGTTTTCTTATAGCAAAGTCACATAGGGCTATCTGCTGAGCCCAACAACGGGAATTGAACCCTTGGTTTAGCGTTGTAAATCCGGAGACTTACCTCTGTACTAGCGGGAGAACAAATGTATTGTATGTAAAATATGATATCATAAACTAAACTTTTATTTGTAATGTTTCATAACATCCATAAACATAAAATGTTTTACTTACTAGGAAATATAACTTCCATACGCAGAATATTTTATTGCAATCTGAGTATTTGTTTGCACAGAGAATCATATTTGAAATGTGTGCCTTTTCACTCTGGGACAACGGGAAGTGTATGGATTTACAACGGTAAAATCAGGAGCTCGATTTCTCTCGGTAGACACAGTAGATAACCCGATGTGGCTCTACTGTTTAAAAAATACGCTCTAACATTGTAACAATACAGAAATAATGATAACAAAATTTTAGATGGTCTATAAGTTTAGAAACATGGTTGCAGTATAGTAAACGATATTTCCTAAATACAGTCCCTCGCTGGTACAGCTATAATTCTATGAAGTTACAACGCTAAAATCAGGGATTCGATTCTCCTCGGTGGATACAGCAGATGGCTCGACGTTGCTTTGCTAAAAGAAAAACATATACACTCCTAATTGCAAAATCGAAGTTATTACAAAAGTTGTAAAACCGAACGACTTAATAGTGAGAAGAACAAACGAAGAAGTAAAACTTTTACAAATATGTTTATGAAAGCGAATTAATAACTACTCGTTTAAGTTTATATTGCTGATTTAAACGATAAACAGCAAAGTAAATCAGTATGTTATCTGCGCTGTGTCAGCTGCAGGAGTTAAACTACAAATTTGAGGCGTTTAAGCACTCAAGCGTATCTCTTAGTCACAGGGGAAAGCTCTTTCTGTCACATCAGTTTCATAAATGAATTTGGAAAATAAAATAGCACTCATCTGGTTTCACACAGATGATGTTTTGTGACACATTTATTAGCCTGTGGATAACTGAACACGATACCTAAATAACGTGAATGGCTTATGTTTTTTCATAGTAACTTGAAAAGAAATGTCATTGGAGAAATTCATCCGCAAGCTTTTAGTGGACTACTTTCGTTAAAAACATTGTAAGTTTGAGAACATTTTTATTGTACTACTTATTTTTGTTCGTATTAAGAAAATATTTTTAGAACGTTCATGTTTTACCTTATTTGAGGATAAAGTGTAATAACCTAAAAATGGTGGAAGTAACTCCACATTAATGCCTGAATCAATTGTTTTATAGCTAAAAACTGAAACTGTTTTTCTTATTTTGCTCCGAATTGCATAGTTATTGCTCTTTGTTTTGCTGTAATATGACCGTGAATATTTAAGGGATAATTATAAGGAAAATCTCGTAATTAAGTGATCATGTCTTAAGAGTACTTCTTGTAGCTGAGGGAACAAAATGTAATCAGAAGCACATTTAGAATCATACGTTATATTTTGGAAGGTTTTGAAGTGTTATAAGATGTTTCAAAACCATGTTATAGAATCTCTGCATTGATTTCACACAAAATAGCCTTTATTATATTTATTTCTTATTTTCTCCTTCAACAATACGAAAAGTGTGATTGAAATACAACGTATGCCAATGTGTAGGATCGTGCAACTGTTGTTCGACTGCGTAGTAATAATAATGGCAGTTTTTCTTCGGCCAAAAAGCAGTTCCACTGACAAAATAGACAAAAGTTTGCTCCTTAAAATGGTCCTAAAATGCCAAAAACATTAATTCGTTGGTTCGAGACATCTGTATTTATGAAGAGATATTATTTGTTTTGGATAGTCATTTGTATTAGTGAAACAGTAGCAGTAGTTTGTCAGGATATCCAAAGCCATACTGAGAAGTGCCTTTTAGAGACGTGCTGCTTGAAAATATGACAAGTCACAGACTACAGTATGAAAAATAACTATAATACTATCAAATCTCGCCATTCCAGCACGGGCATGCCAGTAAGAATGGTAAATGGTACACCATTCTGTAAATTGGGTTTTAATAGGGCCAATGATGGTGAAACATGTATGGTAAACATCCTTTGGGCCCACTATTATCTTGACAAATATGACAACTCCAGAAATTCTGTCATCTTCTCCCAAGAAATGTCCGTTAAAAGACTTCAAATTGATGCTTTAATAGAAGACAGAATCACAAACCTTTCATTCAGAAAAATAGCAAATATTACAACAAAAAACTATTAGCTTTCCGGTTTCTCAGATGAAATGTCTACAGATTAGTATAAGAAATCTGAAAATTCCTTAACATCACTATTATATAAGAGATATAATGAACATAGTTCTGAGGATATTAAACTCGAATCGTTTTATTTAGAGTTAAACTTAATAACCTATTACAGTTGCAGACGTTTCAATAAGAGCTGAACTTGATATCTTGATTGTAAATGATAGAAAGGGTGTTAATCATCTACGTGACCCTTTTTAAACCACTCTATGCCACATTCAAACGTTTCTGAATAAAAAATTTTTATAATTCTGAAAATGCTGCTGGTATCTTCAGTTGGACAAGTAATTTTTCAGATGCAATTTTTTAAACATCATTATCGCTGTATACAAGGTAATTTTCAGTAGTGGCTGTGTATATATATGTTTTTATATCCACTAATTTTTGAATTGCTTCTAATTATTCACAAGAAAGCAACAAAACTTTTGAAATGTTGATATATGCTTTGGATCCTTCATAATAATAATAACTAATAAAAAAATCAAAGGCCAGTTAAGAATGTCCCAAAAAATTGTGAGTCACGGCTGTTTTTTCTTTAAATAAAATTCTAAATAAACTTATTCATTTAATTTTTATAAGTCTTAATGTCTACCTAATTGCATTGGAATTATCTTGAAAAAATATGGAAAACATCTGGAAGTTTCCTCAACACCCATGCACCTTATTGGATGAAAGTTTTGTTAATTGCAAAATGGTTACTAGATGTTAAAAGTCTCCAGTGGCTTTTACTTGTATCAAAATAATTGCGGTAGATTCCTTAATGATTTTGTGGAAAACTTTCAGATCGTCGAGCAACAATAACGTTAGAATTGCTGACTGACCTGGAAAAATACACAGTAAAAAGTAAAAATAAAACTAATAAGCAAACTACTTTAGTTTTCTTTTTTTTTTTTTTTTGCTAAAGTGACTTTAGTGTCTAAGACCAGTGTTTCAGACTTGATGTAAATATGTAAATTGTGTGTTTGTTTTTTGTTTTAGTAGTTAATCACAAGTTTACGTGTTTTAGTGTGAAAAGCCTTCAGACTTTGCGCTGAACCATTTAAGGTGGTAAACCATATTTAAAGATGATGTCTTTCAAATAGTCTATATTAAAATATTTGTGATCGCCATGAAAGAATTCTATACTTTACTAAGTTACTATTATGATTATTTCTAGGGATTTGAGTCACCAGATGTTAATGAATATATCCCGTAACGCTTTTCTTGGACTCAGGTCACTTCTTCATCTGTAAGTTTCACAGGGTGTCCAAAATACTTCTACTCTTACGTATTTAATGTCTTTTTCACCTCTTAAAAAAGAGAAGAACAGTTTCAAATGAAGAAAAAGATAAAAAGTGATATATAAGCCTTCATCTGATGAATATAAATCAAGTTTAGTTAACGTATAAATACTATAAAAGCTTAACTGAATTAAAGGATTAGTTTTGACTTGAACATAAAACATCTTATTTTTATACAGAGATTTGTCTTCCAATAACTTGGTGAGTTTGGTCAATGGAGTTTTTAATGGATTGGAACAACTAATTTCTTTGTGAGTCCTTTTCAAACTTTTCTTGTACTTTCGTTGCATAGACAGTTTATCTTTTTCTCACTGAGGTATACCTCTACCAATCTTTACTTATTTATCGGTTTCTGTTTCTTATTTATTTCGCAAATGCAAATATTGAAATTAATATTGTAAAACAATGTAAATATATTGTGAAAAATTAATCAAATGTAGTTTGAACCATACATAGATACACTAAACAAGTAGGTTAGTAAACAATAATTATTTACATGAACAGCTAAATATACATTGGGCTTATTGTACTATTGTTACACTATAGCATCTAAGACAACGTATTTTTTTTCTCTTTCAGAGATCTGACTCACAATAGAATAGCAACGATGGAAAGTCGAGTCTTCGTTGGACTCAGAGCATTAAAAAATCTGTAAGAAAGTTTCTTGAATTATCTTATTGCAATATTTATGAATTTCAATAGTCCAGTTATTTCTTACGAAGCGATCAAAAGAAATATCTTGCAAGTTTTTTTAAAAATTCCTTACATTAGCCTAATAAATGACTATACAGACCATTTACTTTTGGAAGGCCGAACCTCTTAAAACAAAATTTGTAACCATCTGTTATTCTTTACATGTTCATATTAACTTTTATACTAGAGGGCGTTTTGAGTATCCTTTAGCAGTGAAACACTATTTAAGAAAGTAAATATTTTGATTAAACCAGACAAACTTTGTGGCCAAATTACCAGATTTTCAACCTAAGGGTTCGAGTCTGTGCCCAGTTGCTGCAACAGTATACTCATTTTCTTTGTTTATCTAGGTAATACAAACAATATAACAGCATCCGATGAGGAAGGCGACAGAAACCACCTCAATTATTGTTTTCTATGACAGACATAATGACTTACAAGCCATTATGGTCATCCATCACTTGTTTAGTGATTTTTGTTTTTAATACATTGATTAAAAACAATTATAATTTTAACCTTTATTTTTTACTATGTATTGAGCTATATCGCAAGATAACTTTAAAGACTGTTAGGGTTAATAATAGTTTACAGTATATTCGTGAAAACATGCCATTTGTTTATTATATATAGTTTGTTTGTTTTTGAATTTTGCGCAAAGCTGCTCCAAAGCTATCTCTGCTCGCCGTCCCTAATTTAGCAGTGTAAGACTAGAGGGAAGGCAGCTAGTCATCACCACCCACCGCTAACTCTTGGGCTACACTTTTACCAACGAATAGTGGGATTGACCGTACATTATAACGCCCCCACGGCTGAAAGGGCGAGCATGTTTAGTGCGACGGGGATTCGAACCCGTGACCCTCATATTACGAGTCGAACGCCTTAACCCACCTGGCCATGTCAAGCCGAGATGCTGGTAACTTGATGTATACTAAAAAGTTAAATGTGTCTATACTGAAGCTAATTTGGAATATACAAATAGATTATATTTGTTTTTTTCTTTAGCTCAAAGCCAAATAATGGACTAAATGATTTCTGTCTATAAAGGCAAGTCGAGTCCTAAATTTTAGCGTTGAGAGTCAGTAAATTTACCACTAATCCAAAGGGGGCGGGGTAAGTAGGGTAAATAATTATTCTCGTTTTCCAAAAAAACAATAATGACTAAACCACATTAATGCACAAAAGTTATCCTCAATTTTATATTACTTAAAACTTTCTCATTTCTTTTTTAACTATCCAGTGGCACAGCAGTATGTCTGAGGAATCACACTTGAATAACCGGTTGGGCAGAGCATAGACAGCCCAATGTGTAGCTTTGTGCTTAATTCTAAACAGCCAAACGCGTGTTTTGAATAACAACATTAGTTGTAAAATTTAAATTAAGTTTCGATGTAAAGCTTTTTAGATAATTAGAAATATCATACAAAAAATTATATTGCGTGATTCATGTTATGAAATTCGTATAATTCCAAGCTTTCCTTAGCACTAACACTAATATACACATATGTAGTTTAGTCAACTATACAAAAATATTGGAAGCAAATAATTCCAGTTTCAGGATAACTAAGAAGGATATAATCACGAGGAAGGTAACTATGAAAACAGCACTTAAATATAAAGGGGATTGGAGAATAATATCTTGTTTCATTAGTTAACTTTCAAATTGCACAAGTAAATTGCTGTAGAAGCAGCTGTAGAAAAACAGTAAAAGCGAGAAAGGCCTTGTTTCTTAAACCTACTACCGCCAAAGCTAAACTAATATTCACCATGATTGGCTGATTATAGGCATAGTAGTAATAGCATAATACCAATTATTAAGATATAATGTACGAAAAGGGTGATGTACAGATCTTATATCTTCTCCAACTTTATAATTTAAGTTAGGTAATACACTCAACTACCAACCAACGAACGAATATAAATATAATAAACAGGATATAATGTAATGAAACTGCACTGTCTTCTCACGTATAGTTCTATAATAAACAATAAAACTTCCTAAACCCGTCTATAAAACCAGAGCGAGGTAAATACGGTTGTAAAATAGAAAAGGTTAGCTTGATTATCTAATGTATGTAGTTTATAATTTGCAATAAATGAACCTGATAAACTTCAACGTTTATACGTCTATATGTGTGTACCATTTAGCTGCAAGTTTTAGCTTCTATTACATTACTTCGCATATTCATTCATTATTTGATTGTTTGTATATTTAAGACTAATGTACGTAACCTGGAGACAGATTTATAAAATATAAACATAACTCATCAGATGACATCGTGTAAACACCGACAATCTGTGCCAGATGATTTAATTGTTGCCATGGTTAATTCGTCACTCAACTATAAATATGAAGTAATTATTAATATTTTTATTACTAGATACTAATTACTGGATGCTTTTTAACTGGCGTTTTGGCTGTTAATCTGGAAGTCCTAGAATTCACTCGTTTGGAGTTACTCTCATTTGAACTTAATGCAACTAAATATTTTAATGTTTTCAGAAAGGTAACTGAGGTTTTACTGGATTTTATGCGAGGGTTACCTGCGAATGTTATCAATCACAGCTATGTAGAAGGTTTTTAATTTTTTCCTTATCGCATGTAGTTTATATCCCATCATTTTAGGATTTTTCTATTTTACCGTATGACCGTCTTCTGTGGCATCATGAAATAATGTAACTAGATGGAAATTACGGAGTCTTGTATATCTATTACAACTCTGAATCTAACTTTTTTGTTCCTTTTATTTCAGAGTTAACATGAACATGACATGATATGAGTTGTGTGTTTACTATCCGTCTTTCAGGAAGCTTTCTGTGGATTAACTGCTGTTGTATTGTGTTGTAGTTTGTTAATAGTGTTCTGACTTTATGTTATTTACGTGCTATTTCTATTTTGTCAGAGTGGTCTCTGATAATGTGTGGGTATGTAATTTTTTATACTGTTTATTCTTCGGGTACATCTTCTTTCTTTTGTTTTCTATCACGTGTTCATGATATCTTTTGCCAAATAGGGTTGTTATATTTTTATTCCTTTTCATAATTTCTAGAATTAAACATTTTGTTAATTCTGAAAACATGGTAGTCCACAACACTCGTCGTTTTAGAACTGAGATTGTGATGGTTTGAATTATACTCACCAGTATAACTGATTATTCTATAAACTCCTATTTATATGAGTTATGTGTCTTAGTAGCCATTAACTCAAGAAATGGGAGTTTTTTATTTTCATGTTTTGTGAATGCTATATGCACAAGTAATTCACGAATTCCGAAATCTTGTTTTGCAGTGTGTGTAGCCGTATTACAAACGTATTGTAAGTATATCTCAGTCCCACGTCTATAATCCGTTCAAAAATAAGAACTTATGTCAGTAAGCAGGAAGCGAAACAAGTCAACGAACACCTAGTTTACAAGACATTTTTTTACAAACAAACAACGTACGAATACGACAAGTTGGTGAGGACATAAAGATTCAAATACCCATAAATTAGATGTGGGAGGAAAAGGGAGTACCTCGAGAAAAAAACATTTTAATACTAATGTCTTTTACGTGAGTTGTCCACGTTAAATTTGAGTTAAAGGTCAAGAACACTACGTGCAGCTGTCAAATGGGTTACTCGACCTGCTTCAAAGTACAATGTCATCAGCGTATTGTGACACGTGAGTTACGTACAATTCAGAAAACGGTATATCATTCATGAATAAAACGTAGAGTAATGGACTAACGAATTATCCGTGTGTAACACCTTCTTGTAATTTAAATGGGTTTGAAAATTTGTTATTTACTTTAACTTTAGCCGTTCTATCAGATAGTAAACTAGCTATTCAACAAATAAAGATTAATGGGAATTTTATTTTGGATAATTTGTACAATAAGGTATTATGTCAAACAGAATCAAAGGCACGCCTAACATCTAGAAATACAGCTACTTCAGCTTGTTTATGGTTAAAGGCTTGGAATATTCAGTGTAAGGACAATGTATTCTAAAATCTAGCCATTGTTGTTTTGTTGTGTGTTTTTTTTTAATTGAGACACTCTAACTCAACAGAAACCTAGCAGACAACAACCATATAAGGGATTCTCTTCGGGGCGCCTTGGGAGACGGGTGAACAGGTGCTCTACAACTACCACATCGTACATGTTTCCATGTGGAATATACTTTGGGAGTCATTGGGATCTATGAAAATCAGTCTATGCAGAAAGTGAAAATATTGGGCGAAGTGGAAAAGGCTTGTCCATTCCTATTTAAGAACAGTGGTAAATAATCGCTTATCATCCTTGCATTTATCGTCTCATGAACCAACAACGTTCTGCATAACATTGGTGGTGTATTTCATCTTCCAACAAAGAGCATAAAGATGAAGCTCAAAACCATAAAGCCAGCTTCCTTCTGGATTGTTGAATGCAAGGATGATGTTGGAAGCCATAAAGCAAGCTTCCTTCTGGATTGTTGAATGCAAGGATGAAGTTGGAAGCCATAAAGCAAGCTTCCTTCTGGATTGTTGAAAGCAACAAACCGCAAACAGACAGTTCCACCAATAAATGGTTGGACCCGAGATGAATGGCAACTACATGGTAAGATTATCACCTGGCTGTTTGTGTTATGATACACAGTGGTAAAGAAAAGCTCCTCTATCAACTCGAGCACGACTCTATTGACAGCACTAGTGAGGTGAAAGCCCTGGAACGCCTTCATGGACAGTCTGAGAGAATGAGACTGCTGAAAAACAAAGCGCATATGTTGTAATTAGAAAACGTAAACGTCAGAAAATCAATAACACAATATACATCTAAAATGCCACTGGTAACATTTGAACACTTGGAGCTCTATTTTACCTCCTGCAGAACAAACACTCCTTACATGATGTATCAGCGCAACCATTGGTACTGTCGCTTAGTACTCAGCTTACCTTTAGCCCGATTGAATAGCTGATTTGTTATTTTGATAGATTGTATGTATCATCTGCCTTCTGATATAAGTTGCTACCGTTATTCTGTTATTGTATTTATTACTATATTGGTATTTTATCCTATAACGAAGCGTGGTTTTATTAAGGTCAAACGACTTTAAGAATGACGTTGTGTTACTTACATTTATGGGGAAAGATGAGATGGTTATAATTCTTTTTAACTTATCAAAAGCTAAATCTTTCTTAGTCCCTAGATGTCTTACAAGTTCCGGAGATTTTCCGAGTTGTTAAACAAATACGATTATGTGAATTTGTACATCGGAAAATCAAAACATTTCAACAAACGTTTGAATTCATAAATATAATAGTGGGTATACTCATGCAGAGTCAATCAATGTCTTTATAAGGGTATCCTAGAAGTAAATGTAAAAACATATGGACGAACGTTTAAAGAAATGTCTTATATCAAACAGCAGGTTTATGTATACTGCAATTATACGGTAGACCACACTAACTACTCTTTAGAAAAGTTGTATTACAATCAAGGTTACTGTCACTAACTCTACTTTTACAATTTAGGGACACTGACGAGTTCCGCTTCTGCTGCCTGGCGCCTCACGTGATCGAGTGTTACCCTAAACCGGATGAATTCTCATCGTGCGAAGATCTTATGTCAAACACGGTTTTAAGAGTCTGCATCTGGTTCCTCGGAGTGCTAGCTTTAGCTGGAAACACCCTAGTTATCATTTGGAGGTCTCTTTACAGAATTAACAACAAGGTTCTTTGTGTCTATTAAAACTTGAATATCTAGTTTTGTAAAATCACTTATTTTAAGGCGTTTTATTAGCTGCAAACGTAATGATTATTGTGCCGTTTTGAAATTAACACCTTAAAAATAATTGATTTTGGTATACTAAAAACTCGTTTATAAATAACAAGAATTTACACTAGGTCCGTTTAAAACCATAATCCAATTAATCTTCGTCCTGAAGAAAACTGTGTTCTTACGAATCACAAATAATATTAATAATATTAAAGTCTATCGTGGTTAATATTCGATTATACCAATCAATTTTAGTAATAGAACAACAGCCAATGAAGCAATATCACCACTTTTTCCTTGATATAACAAAGTTTCCAAATGTTACAAAAATTATTGGCTGAGTTCAAAACTTTTGAAAAAGGGTAAACAGAAACTTTGAAAGTTACTGAACTGATATGCCTTTAGTATAAGATTTGTGTAAATTGAGATGAAAGTATTTCATTTAAATTGGATTACAAACATGACGTTATTTTAAATTACAAATGTTATACATTTCGATATTTTAATAATAAGACTGAAATTGTGGTTCCTTGTCGGGCCATCAAGGGTTACTTATTCGCTCACGACTTACCATTTATTTTGTTCTGATCTATTTTTAACTGAACAAGTACAAGAATTCTTGAAAAAAAAATGTTCATAAGTCGGTATTTTACAGGAAAGCAGATAGGAACATAACTCCCATCTATGGTCATATTTTATAAACTTTCTCTGCACAAAAGATACTTGGAAATAAAATGCTCACAGATTTGTATACGTTAAATATTTTATTTGTGTCACTTCTTATTATTTTCTGCTTTGTATTTTAAAACAACAAGTATCAACAATCAAGATAAAATCATAAGAATTAAACATAACTATGAATACTGAATTTTATAAAGCTATAAAAATTGAAATATATTTTTACGAACTAAAATTATTCCTTTCAGGTACATTCATTCCTGATTACTAACTTGGCAATAGGAGACTTATTTATGGGAGTTTACCTGCTCATTATTGCCACTGTAGACACATACTATCGAGGTGTTTACTTTATCTACGATAGCTATTGGAAACACAGTCCTCTTTGCCAATTCGCTGGTTTTCTTTCCACTCTGTCTAGTGAGCTTTCTGTTTTGACCTTAACCATTATCACTCTCGATCGTTTCATGTGTATAATATTTCCGTTTCGCCTGAAGCGGATGAATATGAAACAGATGTCTTTGATCATGTTTGCAGTATGGGTATTGGTAGTTCTTCTGGCTGGAATTCCTCTGTTAGACATCAACTATTTTTCAAATTTCTACGGTCGTTCAGGAGTGTGCTTAGCCCTACATATTACACCAGAAAGATCACATGGCTGGGAATATTCTGTATCTATATTTCTGGCTCTCAATTTCGTTTCCTTTGCTGTCATAGCATTAGCCTATACCTGGATGTTTGGTGTAGCCAAGAAAACTCAGACTGCTGTTCGCTCCAGGGACTCAAGGGTTGAAGCTACTATGGCCAGAAGGATGACCGTTATAGTGGCTACTGACTTCTGTTGTTGGATGCCAATAATTCTACTTGGAGTAGCATCGCTCAGCGGTACAACCATACCTCCGCAAGTAGGTCATTTCTCAATTAGCTCGATAATTTGATATTTAAAATGATAAACACTGAGCTAAGACTGATGTAGCGATTCAGTAAATTATGGAGAAAAGGCAAATAGACGGGTGAGAAAATCCATCATATTAATATAATCAGTTAAACTTAAATTTGAAGTGTATTTTGCCTGGAATTTCAGTGTCACATCCATTCTTCGAATAACACAAAATCTGATGAATGAGCGAGAACCTATGCAACAATTTAGAAACTAAAAGGTAGATAATTATGTAGGCAGTTAGTTAGGTAAGTGTGAAGTGGATAACGAATTAGGGTGTGTGTGGTATTAAAAATAGTCATATAAAAGCAAATACATAAGTAAAGTGAGTAAATGGCTGGTTAGATAATGGGGGAGCGAATAAGATAAACTACAAAGGAGTGAATATTATACAATAGACAGAAAAACAAAAAGTAAAGATAGGAAGAGGTTATCAAATTCTCAGAAGAATGAAGAATATTTAGTTTGTAAAGGACACTGAACAAAGGTTAATTAATTTTTGTACTTATTTACTGAATAGGCCCGGCATGGCCAAGCGTGTTAAGGCTTTCGACTAGTAATCCGAGGATCGCGGGTGCGAATCTCGGTCGCACCAAACATGCTCGCGCTTTCAGCCGTGGGGGCGTTAAATCAGTACATGTAAACTGGTTTTATATAAAAACTAAAAGTTGGCGGTGGGTGGTGATGACTAGTTGCCTTCTCGCTAGTCTTACACTGCTAAATTAGAGACAGCTAGCGTAAATAACCCACGAGTAGCTTTGCGCGAGATTAAAACAAATAAACAATTTACTGAAACGTTTAACGGGTCCTCGGTAGTATAGTGGTGAGTATCCCCGCCTGTCACGCGGGAGACCGGGGTTCGATTCCCCGCCGGGGAGGGCGTATATTTTATATTTAACAACATCAATACCCAAATACCGACACAGTGAAACTTGGAACGTTTAATGTTTTCTCTCCGTCTCTCTAGATGTTTGTGCATGTTTTAAATTATGTTTAATGCTATTATTGTTGAACTTATAATAGCCTAACAATGGTAAATTTACATTTATTTTTACACTGTGAACAAACAAAAAATGAATGAGTATCTTCTTTATTTACCTGTTTTATATTTCGGGTATTTCAATTTGAACAAAACATAAATTTTCATTGAAACTTGTGACCAAGGCTTAGAATCCGTATTAGTTTACACTACCTCCTATCAACGCTACCTGTAATTATTTTTCCTTCCACTATATACGTCTCCATATTTCTTCTGTGTGAAAATAAATTCAGGTGCATGTCTCCCACGATAATTGTGTTTGCCGAGTGCATCGAGTAATTGAAGCCGCTCATACGATGAAATTTGATCAGTTTGGTGTACTGCGTCGCATCATATCTCATCGTTTAACATATGGTCTTATGAACAATTCGAGCATTTCCAAGAGTTATATATTACCTATCGTCTTCTGTCTAGTAAATAGTGTTCAAATATGTCTTTAATATCGAAGTCTGGGTCGTTGTTTATCCAAACTACGGCTACATGTCTTAGTTTGGACCAAAGAAAGTTGGATGCAATACATACTTTTTTGTTTTATTCTTTCCTGTATATATAAGTATAACTAGTGGTTAGCATTCTCGAATTATGAATCCGAGGGTTCTTGGTTCGTTGTCCTTTGCTAGAAAAAATTGCTCTCAGCACTTTGAAACCGTGTAAAGTCCCCATATTCAGTCACTTAAGGATAGCCCAAAAACTGAAGTAAGTGATGTTGATTGGCTGACTTTCCTTTAGTATATAATTTTACACCCAGAGACGCCTAAGCTTAAATAGCTCTTGTGTAGCTTTGTGCGAAAATTCCGAAATGATAATGTTCATTTAACGGGTTCATAAGAAACCGATAAATGAATAAAAAACATAGCAAACACCACGTGGATTAAGAACTGCTGATTTTCGTTCAGCTAATATCATAAAATTCTCTTCTTAATATGTTTTTTTTAAAACATAATATAAAACTGTTGCATATCTCGCTAAATATTTTGAAGGTACATACAACTTCCTACACAGAAAGTTTGTATACTTTTAATTCTGCATTTAGAAACGTTTTATCTCACTTTGTTATTGTAGTATATTAGACAACAAAAAATCAAATATATTATTTCTTTGTTCTTGAACGCTTATTATTCAAACACTGGTGCATGTTTCCGTTGCTCGTTCGCCTCAGTTGTGTACTTTTGTGTACTTATTTAATGAAGCTAAGCAAAATTTTCGGTTAAAATTATGTGCTAGAATGTGACAGGACAGGGATCGATCATAAACATACATCATGGTATTTCAATAAAAACAAAAACCAAACCATTGTTTACCAGCGCCATCTCTTGGACTTCTCTTTCACTAATAATAGTGGGATTGATTGTTAAATTATAACGTCCCCACGGCTGAAACGGCGAGCATGTTTTGGTGTGACAGGAATTCGAATCCGCGACCCTCAGATTACAAGTCGAGCGCCTTAACCACCTAGTCATGCCGGGCCAAAATATAATGAACAACGAAAACAATCTTAGATTACTGATTTGAGTACTGAAAACTAAAGCATTATTGAAACTTCGTACTATGTTCTGCGCGTAATTAATCATATAAAATCATAGGACCTTGAATTTTGATACCAAATTTTCAATATTTTAAAATACTTATTGTTGGTCAAAGCCAGTAACGCGTTTTCCAGAATTTGGTCACACACAAAGAACACAGCGCTGATCGTTAGTCAAGTGTTACTTACTTAACATTTTGACAACTTAATGCGAAATATTGCGTAGGTAATTAATTCTTACATTATTTTGTCTTGCTATTTATTCTAGAATAATAACTCACAAATATGCATTAATTAATTACATATACACACACACGCATGCGATTGAAAAACGATATACATACGCAATTGAATTCAAAGTGTTTTCTAATTTGTGTATTTTTCAGAAACGTCCAGTTATGTTATAGGGAAAACAACTACTGAATTTAGTTACAAAGAAAAACAAAAATGTTTGGTGTTTCCAAATGTTAAATAATTCGTATATATATATATATTGTTAATATTACTGGTACATGTGCTTATTTAGAACGTTTAGTAGTAGTACAGATTGTGCTGTTTTACTTGCAGGTGTTTGCATGGGTTGCTGTATTTGTGCTTCCTCTCAACGCTGCTGTCAACCCTTTGTTGTATACCCTGTCAACGGCTCCTTTCCTGAGTCCAGCTCGAAGCAGAGTATCCAGGTTCCGATTCTCTCTTATTAATTCAATGAATGGCGATTCTCAAAAATCCATCATTGGTGAGAGAGGTTGTTTTGAAAAATATTGTTTTCAGAAACTTATATATCATTAGAACCAATGGAATAATGTTCAAGTTTATGTTTTAAAAAAATGCGCCCATGTTTCATTATCGTGGACTGACTTTGTTTGCATAGCTAACTAGGTGGCGAAGATTTCAATTTAATGCATCAAAAGCATAATATGAAAGGCTCGAGTACAAGAGAGTTAAGCCTACTCACGGTTGTTATTATGTAATAAAATTACATGAAGGATTGTTGTTGTTTTGAATTAAGCATAAAGCTGCACAGTGGGCTATCTGTGCTCTGCCCACCACGGTTATCGAAACCCGGGTTTTAGCGTTGTAAGTCCGCAGACATACCGCTGAGCCACTGGGGGGGGGCTAAATGAAGGATCAACAACTTATTATTCCGAAGTGTATTTCGTATTATACGCTTATGAAAAGTGTTTGTTTGTTTGTTTGTTTTGGAATTTCGCACAAAGCTACTCGAGGGCTATCTGTGCTAGCCGTCCCTAATTATGAAAAGTGAAGTCACTTCATTACTTTATCCAGTAAGCTGTCGTAATCAAGAAGCCAAAGTGTTTTTTTTTCTAATTCAAGAGAAGAAGAAGGAAAAGGGGCAGAGATATTTTAATGATTTTGTTTTAAAAATGAAAACCAATATATCTACGTTATCGTGTAGTATAAAAGTTGGAACATGTATGTAATTGAACTAAAAACTTTGAAACAGTCAAATTAGTAATTGCAGTACGTTATAAATCTACTACTGAATGTTTAATAAAATTGCACCACGTCAAAAATCAGCTTTTTGGGTTGAAAATTTATTATCATAATAACGTGTTTTTTTTTAAGTTATTGAAACCTGAAGTTGGAGTAGTGTTTGGAACGTAACGCGAAACTGTTTTCTTATTCAACGCTATTTCTTTGCGAGAGCTATGCCATGTGAAAGCGTTTTATGGACTTTTATAATTAATTGATTTCCTTGAAAGTTAAAGTTTTAAGGAATTACTGTGCAACTGCTATATTAGCATGCGCTTTTTACTTGTGCTCAGGTGATGACATTTAAAAAGTGCTGTAAGCGGTAACATTTGTTTAAATGATAGGTTATATATGTTGCAGTTTTTTTTTAGTATGAAATATATTTTCACAGTTTTTAATTAAATGGATTCGAAGGGAAGAATTTTTTTCCCTATTTCCTTTTTTCCTTTGGTTTCAATAATGTTTAAGCTTAACAAAAATGGAATATTTTATAAAATAATAAATGTCTTTAGAGGGTTTTGTTTTCAAGATTAGTGATACAAGTTTTTTTTCCCTAAACATACAATTCTTAAAAAAATATAATAAATACTTTTATGTAGAGATATTTACTTCCTATCAGTTTTACGATAGGCAGAATCTTTATACTGGGTTCTGTGACTTGTCGATAAATTGCAACAATGAACGTATGTACAAAATTCGTTACACTGTTGGTTATCACAGTTGCATCCAGAGCTTTCAGTAATTGTATGTTTCTCTTTTAAGTCCATACATGCAGGTTCAATTACTTTAGAACACCTTTTGACAAATTATTATCTTATACCTCTGTTTTTACAATACAAGTTATGAAAGTCGCTTTATAAATCGCCCGTTACAACTAACTCATACAGAGTCCAACTTTACTTTTACTTTCACTTTCACTAATTTATTTGTATTTACTTGACTAACTTGATCGCCTGTATATATATAGAAAAAATATTCTAATAACTACTTTTAGTTAAGAATAAGGTAAGTTAACAACTTGGCACTACTTTATGCGGATGTACACCTTGCCTCATATAAAGGCTTGTTTAGAGCATGATAATCACAGTAGACTTGATGGTTGAGAGCTATAGTAGTTTGGACAGCTGGATGGGACATTTCATGCTCATATAGTTCGTTTGCTGTGCTGTCAATTAGTGATTTCTACTATATTGGGGGCTGGAATACTAACATCAAGAGGTAAGTGTTTATCTTACTTACCTCCAAATGGTAGTACCTTATTTCTTTATTTCAATAAAATCATTACTTCGGAGAGCAGTCACACAAGTGCCTGCAGACAGTGAAGAGTGATATAGACATGGGTTGTTGTTGGCTTGAGCACCTACATCTCACTCTCCTAATTTCTATTTCTAATTATATATCTAGGCTATTCTTTATTTATTATGTGAAACTGGCGAATGGAAGTTGAGACTGATAGACGGTGTATCCTCACCGTTATATGGGTCCTACTTTTTCAGTCACCTCCAAAATCTAGGATACATTTCATAATCCCACATTGTAGCTTGCATCCTGGGATTTTTTCAGTGATGTAGCGTTTTTGTTTAATTTTATTTTGTTTCGGCTTGTTTTCGAGCTAAAATAACAAATTATACATACAACTGAGGCCTATAACTTTCTACAAACTACAAAACATTATGATGAAACATTGAGAAAAATTTAGAAAGTTAAAGTAACATTACGCAACAATATAACAATCACCGACAAGTGAACTACATAACGTATGATTTGTACACAATTACATAAACAAACTGCGATAAATTATCGCTTCTATAAATACTAAGTTTAACGCTTGCGCTTTTTAATTATCTACATCATAATTTTGAAGATTAAATTTAAATGAAGCGGTCGCGTGTATCTAATAATTTCAGTGTGTTGCTCCTACAAACTTGTTTGTATAGAGCATTCAAAATGATGTAATGATAAATCACGGACAGCCCTTCCTGTAGCTTAGTGTTTAAAAACAGAAAGTCTTGTGTTTTAAATGTTTGAATATTGGATTAATTGCCAACATTTTCCGAAGCTATTCAGTGCAACAGAAAATGAAATATGTGTTGTTATAATATATGTTGTTGTTTTTCAGTGTCCTTGCCTGATCTTCCTCCACGGCCTAATCATGCTTCTTCCTTATTGGATATAAATGGTGAAGTTGTTCCTCTGCGTGAACTCGTGTCTGCTGGTCAAGAAGAAAGAGAAGGGAAACATCATCTGAGACGCCATCTTGCAATAAAGAGAAACACAAATGCTCATGCTCTAAAACCTTCACGGCAAACGTACAACTTGAGAAAAAAATATGATATGTGACCAAAGAATCTTACAAACGTTTCTTATAATCTTTAAGAAAAAAGGTATTACATATTTTTTGTAAAGTTATGAAACCCCAGTTTTGTTAAAAAAAATAAAGTTCTTGAAGTTCAGTGATTATAAATTAATAAAATATAATAACATTTAAATAAAATTGATTTGGATAAAACAGTAGAAAAAAAGTCACTCATCAAACCTCGATTTGGCACATGTTCAAACATATCCATTTTAAACAGTTGGTAACTATTTTAAGCTAATAAAATGCATATTGGTAAGTGGCTAAACATTTCAGAGTGGAAACTAATCTTGTCTTTTTTTAAATTTAATATACACTCACTGGCCATCATATTAGGTCCCCCAAACACACCCATAGATCTTATAATGGGCATGTAATGTGTCACGTGGTTAGTTGAGTTTTTACGTGTTAAAACATAGTGGTGCCATGGCTAGTCTGCAAGATAATGGATAAAAGAAAGGGTTTCTTAGACTTTCATAAAGAAATGATAGTAAGTGCTTGATATAGGGATCATTGTTATGAAAGACAGTTTTTTTAACCAGCTGTTTAAAGACGTTTGTTATCAAAACCTAATTACAGTTACAATAAAAAAGGTGTTTTGATCACTAGAGTGAAATCTAGAGGGAGAAAAGTAAGAAACTAAAATAAAAATATTGAAAATATTGTTAAAGAGCAACAGTCATTAAAAAGACTGTTCTAGTCGCATAATGGTGGGGATCGACCTGACCATACTATGCACTATGTGTGATCTACTGTGCCCAAATAACCTATACTTGGTTTGAAGACTATGGCATTGACTTCCGCCATCTTCTTTAGCCAGGTAATCACAGGATCTCAATCATACTCGTCATTGTTAACCTAGCGACATCTGTGAATCATTTCCAGACCACACTTTTCGACGAATGTGCTGCAATCGTACCAAGCACCTTCCTTGAGCCCCAGGCAATTATTGAGGACAAAAGGTAATCCGACCCGATATCAGGTCCTAATAAAGTTGCCAGTTAGTGTATAAATTAACTTTCTTAACGAACATTTCTAACGCTTTGAAGTTCAAAGAATACTGTTCTGTTTCCGACAGCTGCCAAACAACACTACCGTCCTTATTAAGCTAGAATTAAATACCTTTTACACTTCAGACCGATTTCTCGTCCTTAATTTCCTTACATTACAAAATGTACTTCATATATATATGGATAACACAGGGTTATATTGTGTAAGTCTTCTTTGAACCCATTGTAAGTTCACTTTTATAAATTACCAAAGGCGCTATTTCCTACAAGCTATATTCAGTTGTTAAAAAAGTATATAAATAATTTTTAGAAACGTTATGAGGCCTAAAATAGTCCTCCTTGAAATAAAAAACAACAAATGAGAAAAAGGCAGTGGTTGTTTAGACGCTGGTATTCTGCAACCAGTATCTAAAAAAAAAAGTATTCCATTGTTTATTATGGAAACGACTTTTAATGTTTGTTCACGTTTGAGTAACAGAATAATAAACAGCTTTATGGTGTAGCTGTTCAGTCCCTGTATTCTTTTGTGGTACATGGTAATTATAGGAAATAATTATATAATAATAATATTAAAAATGTTTGTTTGTTTAATATCATTCGAAATACAGGTACAAATAACTGAGAAGTTGAAAGAGTTGCTGTTTTCAGATGTGTTACTTAAATCTATAGTTTAAGTCAGTTCTCAATCAGTGTAGTTATATTTTTCAATGTGTTGCCCAAAACCTCCAGTTAAAAATCGACAGTGTAGTTCTCAACCAGAATAATTAAGATTTTTTAATATATTACTTAATCGTCCAGTTAAAATCGGTTCTCAATCAATATAGCAATGTTCTTGAGTGTAAATTTCATTTCTAATTTAAATTCAATCCAGGAATTATTATGTCCTAATTCTACTAAAGTATTCTCTGACACTTATAGAATCAAATGTTTATTTCTATATATACTAAATAATGTTAATGAATGATCTAAACTATCCGTGTGGATCGAATAGTGAAAGTATGAGAATTAAAATAAAATTACCTTCAGAAAATTGATTTCTTAATTTCAACTTATTCGTCATGTGTGTTCTTATAAAATGTTTATTCATTGTTATTTACACAAAATGTATTACAAAGAGGTCTGAATCTCGATGTATTTTTATTTTGTTCAGTATTGCTGTATATACTTCAATCATTCAGACATTTTTTATTATTATATAATACGTAAGTGTCTGTCAAACAAAACAACACTTTACCTTTCCAATGTAGGAACTGTTATACCAATTAATAAGGTTATCCTGTAAATTAGTTTCTTTGTTAACTATAATTTTTTTTCAAATAATTACTATTGTATGTTATTAAGATAAAAAGTTATTTTTCATTTTACTGCAAGCTATTTAACGTCAACGTTAATGGTAAGTAGTTAGGCTGGAATATGGAAGTGAAGGACGTTCTCAGATAAAGGATAGACGCTCAAAAGTTGCTCACAAATACGTGAAATATATATATCACATATAAAAAAATTTGGAAATACATACTTTTAATCTATAGGTATATGAAATGTTAATTTTTTATATACTGCAACTGGTGTGGTAGCAGATTTCTTTATTATTACTGAAGTATGTAAAATTAGTATCAATGTTAGCTTAATAGATTTAAACATTATATTTATATTCTTTGATAGATTGTTTAGGCAGAGTATTCATAATGAAACTTCGTAGAATGTAGGGCAAAGGTAATTGTATTAAGTGATTAAAATACGTGTTTCTTAAAACGTTAACAGAGTATAGAATGATTAAAGAGAAAAGACAATGGGTTAACAGCTTGTCGATTCATGTTAACCCCAACGAGGCGGTGTATAACTTTACCAAAATATTCGTGACGAGCGTGCCATAACCACAGCCTGAGGGTTTGTGACTTGCATTCCGCTGCTACGCATTTTGGATTCGTGCGTACATTATAGGAGTGACTGTCAGATCCCACTATTCGGTATAATAAGAGTAGTCCCAGAGTTGAAGTTCGGTGCTTTTGATTAGATGCCTTCCATGGAGTATCAAGACGATTCTCCTTACAGTATGTGAACCACCACATCTAGTGGGAAAATAATAAATAACACACTACGTTAAAATAGCAACACAATTGAAAACATTCTAAATATTCCAACGTTGAGATACGTAGAGATAATGTTTTTTTTTGGTCATAAATTGGTCTCAGTTAGAATGTTTTTAATTTTTTACCTATTTTAACGCTGTGTGTTATTCATTATATTAACACTATACACAAGGGCCAAGAAATAACATGAATGTCGAAGCTCCAAATATTTTCATTTTTTAATAATTTTAACATAACTCTTAAATAGCCACGACTCATAATTATGCTCTGAATCTGATTTATAAAAGTAACAATAATGAAAAAGTAAAGTCTTACTTGAGTGTGTTATGCAAATATGGGATGAAATGTACATTGGTTCTGAAAATTAAGTAAAGGAAAACACATAAGAGTTATTTTTAACAGAAATTTGGTACTGGTTCTCTTGATAACACCTGCATAATTAACTAGTACATAATAATTTATGCTGTTTTAATACATTTAAAATCATATATATATATGATATATATATATATATGTATACATAATCAAATATACGTAACTGGCTGATATTCATTGTATAGTTTGTAACAAAGGATAGGAAATAATACTTCTATATATTTTAACATAATAAACATTATAAGTGCAATGATAGTACATATAGTTACCACACTGATATGAAAGACGTACTGTTTCCTGGAAATATATAATGTATCACTTTACAAAGTTTGGTGCTGACTGATCAAGAATTGTGGAAATGTATAAGTAAGAGACAGACACACACAAATATTTCAATTTATTTATATCGATTATTAGCCGCGACTTAATAGATCATAGAATAACTCTTAGTTGTTGCGTGTGGGTGTGAATGTTTTTTATCATACTAAATAGAAACTTTTATCTCATAGTTCCGTCACCTCTTGATTGATTTGAGATCTAATTACAATTTTGGCCTCAGGATGTCAAACCCTTTCAAGTGATATATTTGACCACATACAAGGTCTCATAGGTTATTTTACTTTACTCCTGCCTGAAATAATTTCAATTTGAGGGTAGAATGGTAGAAATCCTGATGAGTAACAAAATCGTACCTGGCTTTCTCGCGTTCCAGGCTTGACATTCCTGGCTCACAAAATATAGGCAATAAAAATACGAGAAAAAAAAAAGTCTCATGAATTAATTTATTCTAATCCAGCGTTAAAAGAATTTCAAGTGCCGCAGATACTGAGGATTCCCTCTTGTTTTTATTTTCAACAGCTTGCAATTAATACGTGTTAGTTTTGTTTGTTTATTTGTTCTTCATATAAACTGTTAATTTCTTTAGGTTACTAACATACTATGTAGTTTCAACATTTTTCTTCAATGAAGTTCTGTACTATACTCCTGTAATATATCTCTTTATTTCTTATTCGTTTCTGATATGCAAAAAATTGTCACGTGACGTTAAACACATGATGAATAAAAACTATTGGTAGAGCTAATAGTATAGTTTATTGCTTGATTGCCTTTGGATAATCAGTGTTCACACCCATCCACACACGTAAATTACTACTAAGTTTCTTTGTTTGTTTTGGAATTTCGCACAAAGCTACTCGAGGGCTATCTGTGCTAGCCGTCCCTAATTTAGCACTGTAAGACTAGAGGGAAGGCAGCTAGTCATCACCACCCACCGCCAAATCTTGGGCTACTCTTTTACCAACGAATAGTGGAATTGAACGTACATTATAAGGCTGGGAGGGCGAGCATGTTTGGCGCGACTCGGGCGCGAACCCGCGACCCTCAGATTACGAAGCGCACGCTTTAACGCGCTAGGCCATGCCAGGCCCTACAAAGTTTCTGTTGCAAATCAAGTTTCATGTGTTTGTTTCCGATATTCACATAAAAGTACACCAGGAATTTTTTGCGCTAACTGTTCCTAATTTTTTCATCTAATAGACTAGTGTTAAGGCACGTAGTCATTAGCGCCCACTATAATTCTTCGGATACTCTAATCGAATAGTAAGATCTGACCAACACTCTTAACGCCCCAACGGACCAAAAGTGCGGAGAGAGACTTTGATACAAAGAAACTCGAACCATGGACCTTCTGATTCGCAGCTCGGTATGTTAATCACTGAGCACGCCATACATAGTCTATTTCTCTGCTAGTTCAATGTACTTGGAAGAAATTCGTAAACTATTTTTTGCCAATGTTATATGATTATCACTGTACCTGTAACTGAAATATACGAAACAAATCTTAAAACCCAGATGGAGTTCTGTACACACATAGTGTTTTTTTATTTTTTTAAGTAACTAGATGAAACTAACAGAAGTACTTCTAAGGCACATTTCTGCATGATGCTCTTTCTACACTTTGTTAGTCAGTGTTTTTGCTGTTTATAAAGAAGGAGTCATATAATATGTGACTCTATTCTAATATGTCTCGGATATATGTTTACAGGTAACGCTTCTGTAATATTATATTTATACGTGTAAGAAAAATCATAATTTGTTTGTCTTTATATCAATGTCAGCAGTATGTTAACGTTCAACCGAGATAAAAATGTTCTTTCATGGAAAGTGAGGAAACTGTTACGTGAATAAAAGGAGAACTTCACTACTTTATGTACGTCTCAAGAGCCTCTGTTTATATTACTTACAAATTCATGTTTTCATGAATATGTATTACTTGCAGTGTTTAAAACTATGAAGCATCTCAATTATTTAGTGAACAAGAAATATACGTTTCTTTCTTGAGTTAAAATACTTCATTTTTTTATGGAGAGAAAAATAGAAACAGATATACAAAAGGTTTTTTAATTACGCACAAAACTACACAATGGATTAGCTGTACTCTGCCCACCACGGGTATCGAAACTCCGTTTTTAGCGTTTCAAGTCCGCAGACATGCCGCTGAGCCACTGGGGGACAATATACAAGCGGTTGTTCTGTACTGTACGGAAAATTTCCGAGTTATAGGCCTTAAGTTAACTATTACACCATGAAGGAAGGGAGAACACCATAGAAGAACTTGTCTTAGGAATATTATAAAACTGTTCCATTTTAGTAATTTTTCTCTAAATTCGAACAAGGCTCTGCTTGTAAGATTTGGTATTCTTGTTTTTAGGTAAAAACGATTTATTCTGGTAACTTTAGTTAAATAATACGAAATCATACCAGATTACGGAACATAAAATCTTAATTACCCTGCTGACAACTGCTTATCAGTTCTCATTAGCTCAACCTTTATGTATATAAAGATGAATGAACCCAGCTAAAGTGCGAGATTGTCTGTCGCTATTATTTGTTCATGTAATTATGGAATGAATATTTATACAAGATGTGCAGTTTATTACTGCAGTACTTATTCAGATGTCAAGTACGTCAGACCCGCGCTTTCCTCTCTCTGTCAGTAGTATGAACCGCTCATGAAGATTCTCTATTTATATGCTTATGTAACTTGCTGTGAAATATGTACAGTGAAGTGACATGCATTACGTAGTTACTCAGAAGCAGCTTCTGTTCAACGCAACGAATAAGTGGTGCTAACGTTTCAGTTAGTGAGTTAGAAAATAAATATGCTTAAAAATTTAGTTATGTATGTGTTTTAGGTGAATAAATAATACAAAAAAGGTCTGTTTTATAATAATATTTCCATAACGTATATGCAAACAAAGACATCGAGTACACAAACAAAGATGTATAGCATACAAACCAAAATACTTAGCATACAAAGAAATGTACCTAGTGTACAAAGATATCTAGTACACAAACCAAAGTACTTAGTACGCAAAGAAATATACTTAGTATACGAAGAAAGATACCTAGTATACAAAGATATCTAGTATACAAACATTAATACCTAGTATACAAATGCAGGCACCTAGTATACAAGCAAATATACCAAATTAAATAATTCTTTTTGTCAAGAAAACCTGAACATTTTTAACATGAGCGACTGAGATGCAAATTAAGATGTTGTATTTGCACAAAACTGGTTTTGTTTTTATTCGTTGCAAAATGTTGCATTATACTTTGTTCATGTTTTAAGGTTTCAGTTCTCGTATTGTATCATAAGAAGATAGGCGGGTATATGTAGGTACTGATTAAGATAAAGATTAGTAGTTGTTTGAGGCTGTACACTTTGAGACTGTTCTCGAAAATGGTGTTTCATGTCCAAATGAGTGCTGCCATCTGTTTAATACTTTGTAAAATGTTTTAAGTTTGCTTTGTTTGACGAAAACATGTTAATTTTGTTTTCAAGTCCGTAGATCAAAAAAATAATAAAAGTGTATTGATCTGAGTAAGTACGCTACAGTGAAGGAATACTTGCTTCGATAAATAATATATATTTAGAAACAGAAATCGTTTTTCTAATACTAGAACAAAGAGTTTTGTTTAATTAAATAAATAATTGCTCATTGTTCATAATTTTGCTAAAGACTCTGTTACAGGTGCAAATTAGACTAACATTTTCAACAAGTATTATTTCCTTTATGTTAATTATATGTGACTTAAGGATATATAGGTAATTATTGTGTGTAAACCAGGTGGTCATCATAAACCTTCTTCTTTATCTGTTGTTTCTTGCTAGGCCTCATTTATCAGTCTTTAAATCTTTTACGTGATAAACTGAAGTATAAAAATAAAGTAAGATTGTGATAATTAAATAAATATATAGGAAAATTAATTTAAGTGACTTGAGAATACATAAATTCAATACTGTTTACAAACTTTGTTTGTTTGCTTTCAGCAAAGTCGCAGAAAATACAAACTGAGGTAGGACTAGATTGAATACCCAAAATTTAGCTTGCTTCATTTAAATATTATAATTTTTGTTTTTGTAAAAGCATTTCTTAAGCCATATGTTGCACATAATTATTTTTCACGAATTCACTTCAGTTTCTTATAGGTAAAATTTGACGAAAATGACTTTCTCTCTCTTCTGGTCGCGAGTTCGAATCCCTTTCACACCATATTTGTTCACCCTTTCGGCCGTGGGAGCGTTATAATGTTACAATCAATCCCACTATTGATTGGTAAAAGAACAACCGAAGAGTTGGCGGTGGGTGGTGATGACTAGCTGCCTTCCCTCTAGTCTTACACTGCTGAATTAGGGACAGCTAGCGCAGATAGCCCTCGTGTAGCTTTGTGCGAATTTGAAAATCAAACAAACAAACCATCTAGGTCCTCGTTCACTCAGTAAATTTCAGTCTTCTCGCCTTTTCATGGGAGTCACTTTGTAACTCAAATATCACAATAGTAAAGCTTTGAAGCCTCGGCAAAAAATGTTAGAGTTGTGTGATTATATAGGTACTTAGCTAAAATATCGATACATTTTATAAATATAAAGTAAGGGAAAACTTAAACATAATACATATAAATCACTTGTGGAAATTTCTATATTTTGTCAGCAGCATGCTCAGTCTAGTTGTGATTTTAGTTTAAGTTTATTGTTTACTTTATTTAGTGTTTGTTTTTACACACAAAACACTATCTGTGCTCTGCCCACCACGGGTATCGAAACTCAGTTTCTAGCAGGGGACATTTTTCGTACTATCTTTCAACATATATAGAAAACTCATTCAAATTTAGTTATAATGTCGTTACCGATCGATAATCTAACATAAATGGTTGAATTGTTGTTTGTTATAAAGCACAACGGCTATCTACGCTGTGCCCACAATCGACCCCTGCTTTTAGCATTATAAGTCTGCAGACACACCGCTCTGCCATTGGGTTCATTCGGTTAAAGAAATAAGTGAAACAGTCTTGTGTTTTAACGCTTTGTTTGCCGTATTTTGTTACAATAAGAAATAAACGAACTGGGCCCCTTAAAATACTGTCCCATTCAATGATATAGCATAGTAATCTATTTCTTATTTTAGTATCATGTATCGGAGTAAGATGTCTTATCTTTACAAATATTAACATATATATATCATGATAAAACGTCTCACTTTAACAATCATGAAACGAAACGTCATCCGTTTAGCTTCTTATGAGCAGAATATTCAGAGGATAGACATTAAAGAAACGAAACGTCTTGCTTCCTTCTTTTCACCAGGGGGATCCTTTTCATCAGTAGAATCTTCAAAAAATAAACAATAGCTGAAACGACCAGTCTTCTTTCATCTCTTTATCAGCAGGATGTCAATTAAAAATATTCACGTTTCGTTTATAAATAACTACATTGTAATTGAGATTGTTCGTTGACAATGTGTTATCTTATTGTTTTTTTAATTTGTATTTCTTCCAATCATTAACAATAAAAAAAATGCATAATACAAAAATGTGTCCATTCATTTCAAATGCTTTGAAGTTTATACTTTGTGGGTGTGTTTTTCCTTCGAAAGAAATCTGTTGTTGTTGTTTTTTATCTACTATCGAATGACCTGAAGATAAACTGCAAACCAAAACGATTAAGAAAAATAAAATAAACCAATGAAAATGGCAATTAGTGAACAAAGAAAGATAATACACTGCCTGAAGGTAGCTTCAACGCTGTCGAGGAAATCATTTACAATAGGGCGGAAGCGCTACACGATAGATGTTGTAAGTATAATAAAAACATTATTTACCTAACCTACAAAAAAGTATAACCCGGGGTTATCCGTAGCTTTTTATAATAACACTTTTGAGGTTAATTTTTCTTTTGGTACGTCAATAAATTTCTCAAAAGGAATGTTTTCAATATTTTGTTCTCTTAACTCTGAATGGCACGAGGTCGTTTTCTGTTGGAGTTCTTTTGCTATTATTTCAAGCGATATCGTGTAATTTCTTTGCACGACTGAATTTTCAAAGCTTAACGCTTAACTAGATGAGGGGATGCGCCAGCGATTAGTTCCTATCCGAGACCACGTGTGGGGTCCCTTAGCCAGAGGGTGGGGCTTACGTGGTGTAGGCAACCGGTTCGACAAACATCACAAGTGACACAACGCACTTTGAGAAGGACAAAACTACAAATCAGAATCCAAGATCAGTGTGGCCGCTCTGTTTCTTCATAGCAGAAGATAACTTCAGTATGTTAAGAGTGTAGAAGAAATAACCATGCCAGCAACTCGTTTCTTCGGATATCGTAAAATCTATTTATGGTGTTAATAGGTAATAATTCATTGCATTTTCCCGCAAGAAACGTTTTTTAATACCTCAGTAAGTTTTGCAAAATTATCACAGTTGATAAGACATAAAAAAAACGTAAATTCAATAATTTTAAATATATATATATTATAAATGTAATTATTTTAAATTTAATAAATACGTTTATTCAATCATAATTAGCTTGTTTGTTTGTTTTTGAATTTCGCGCAAAGCACTAGCTGTCTTTAATTTAGCAATATAAGGTAACAGGAAAAGCGGCTAGTCATCACTACCTACCGCCAACTCTGGGGCCACTCTTTTTTCCAACGAATAGTGAGATTTCCGTCATATTTTAAAATCATAATTAGCTTGTTTATTTGTTTTTTGAGTTTCGCGCAAAGTTACGCAAGGGATATCTGCGATAGCTGTCTTTAATTTAGCAGTGTAAGACCAGAGGGAAGGCAGCTAGTCAACACCACCCACCGCCAAACCTTGGGCTACTCTTTTACCAACGAATAGTTGGATTGACTGTCACATTATAACGTCCCCACGGTTAAAAGGGTGAGCATGTTTGGTGTGACGGGGATTCGAATCCGCAACCCTCGGATTAGGAGTCGAAGTGTCTTAACCACTTGGCCATGCCGGGCCATCATATTTGGCATTGTACATGGACGAAAACGTATTATAAATTATGGGAGAACCTAATTAATATATGTATAATCAGACGTTTACAATAACCATAAGCCAAACTACGGAATACAATATATTATTATTATTATTATGTAATAAGCACTGTGTTCTTTTTATACTGGTAATATTTCAACATATCGGTATGCGAGTTTTCAAACCCTAGGCTGGGCGTAGTTTAGAGATTAAGCGTTTCGCATGCTGTGTATCCATGGTTCAAATTCCATGTTGTCACAAACTCGCTCCACTCTCGCATTTTTGGGACTGTGGTTGTATTATAAGAGTGCCGATAATGTCACAGTTTTAAACCAGAAAAGAGTATCCCAAATGCTGGGTACTTTCTTATCTGTCTATCATCTTAAAATTTGGAACGGTTACGCAAGCACAGCATTATAGAAAATTCTGAAACAAACAAAGTAATATATATATATATAACGTTTTCCATAAATAATATATAAAAATGTAATCATTTTATCGAATAAACCTAGAAACAATATTCATTTAGGAAATTATAAACTAAAATTTTTATGAACATATGGGTGAGTGGGAGTTTTATTATATAAAAGCCACAGTAGGCTATCTGCTGAGTCCACCGAGGGAAATTGAGCACCCTGATTTTAGCGTTGTAAATCCCTAGACGTACCTCTATACCAGCGGGGTACATGAACATGTGATCTTATTTCATACAAATTGGTGTTTGTCGGTTGGGTGTCTCTTTTTAAAGTGCTCAGATATAAAAACTGATACTTAATAGTTGGTCCAATGTAAGAAATACTTTATTAACTGCTACAAGTGTTTTAACAAGTTTACTTCTGGACTATTTTATTTTTAAATAAATCATCAACAAATAAGTGAATGGTTTTTCTTGCGCAAAAAATTTAAGTTTCAGCGATAAGTATAGTGTGATGTACTTGTTGACCAAAAGATAATTTTCTTATATTAAATCAAAGTTATGCATTCGTAACGCATATTATAAGCATATGTTCGATCGTATATTAACAAACGAGGCTCCGTATCTTTACCGCAATCGGTATTTCATTCAAAAATTTAAATTCCTGTCGTAGATAACATTTCTCAGTCTGTTCACTAGATGTCACTAGCAACATCAGCAACTTGAAATTATTTAACTAAGCCCAAGTAAGCGAGTTGTTGTCGTCAACACGGTCAGTCTTTGCATGAGATCTGCTAGACCAAGTGGACGAAGACAACATTACTACCTCCGATAACAGTAAGTTCTATTGGAAACAGTAATGGTCAAATACATTTCAACAAAACGTTGTTATCGGGGAGTGTGTTTGTTTCAACATTGCCACACAAAGTTACACAACTTACGAAGAAAAATGCAACTGCATCGAGTTACTTGTAAACTGAATTTGTCACTTTTTTTCAGGATTTTTTTATAATTTAACAAGCACCAATGAAATGTACGCTAATTAGGCAAATCAATAACAGTTTCTGACAATGTAAGCATGACAATCCTGTTTTAATATAGAAGTGAACAGAAAACTCGAGAAACACATGCAGAATTAGTGTAAGTTAATTTATGAGACCTTTGTTTCACTTTCTATTGGTTCTATTTTTGTGCGCCACAAATACCAACTGTGGGACGTGCGTACATCCGATTCAAATTTATTACTCATTAGGATTTCTCTCAGCCTTCCCTCAAACTGAATTTCTTTTAGACAGGAATAGAGTAACTCGTGATGACGAGAAACCAATTTAAAGTAAAAATGTATCTCAGGACGGCTGGTTAACCTGAAGATGATCTAAGAAGGTCGAAACGTTGTTCTCTGCTTTATTAATACCCATACCAACTGCTCTGAGATACAGGACTAGAGTGAATTAAGTGAGTGTGGCCTAATACATTAATTAAAAGTTTTGAACTCTTAAGTTCAAAAACTGTAATTAGATTTTAAATCGATCAAGATATGACGGTTTGGTTTGTTTGAAATTTCGCGCAAAGCTACACGAGAACTATCTGTGCTAGCTGTCCCTAAGTTAGCAGTGTAAGTGTGTGTGTGTGTTTTCTTATAGCAAAGCTACATTGGGCTATCTTCTGAGGGGAATCGAACCGCTAATTTTAGCGTTGTGAATCCGGAGACATACCGCTGTACTAGCAGGGGGGCTAGCAGTGTAAGACTAGAAGGAAAGCAGCTAGTCATCATCGCTCACCGCCAACTCTTGGACTACTCTTTTAACAAGGAATGGTGGGATTGACCGTCACATTATAACGTATCCACAGCCGAAAGGACGAACATGTTTGGTGTGACGGGATTTGAACGGGGATTTCTAAGGGATAGAAGCCATGCCGGACTTCTACAAACAAAACTTGTGGATAAAGCATCGAATGCAGTTTCTCTTGTATACGCGGCATCAAGTAGCCGTAAATTTCTTTTCGAAGGGTGAATACCACATTACATACCCACCTATTTCTTATTGCTTGCTGGGTCACACCTGAAGAATGTGATATCATTTCTCCTGTTTATTCAAAGGGACAACCCCCAAATGATCATTAATGTCTTTCAAAAATCTATGGAAATCTTTCTTATAGAATAAAATCAGTAACAGAAAGAGAAGCTAAGTTCTGGTTTTCGTAGTTTAGGCAATTAAACAAAACAATATTTTATCATATAATGTTTTTGATCTCAGATTACTAAGATGGCATGATACACTGTGTATAACTCGTATGTTTATTCGCATAAAGACCCTCTGGTGGCACAGGGGTATAGCTACGGACTAACAACGCGAAAAACCTGCTTTCTATACCTTTATGGACAGAGCACAGATAGTCCATTATGCAACTTTGTACTTTATTAAAAACAAACAAGCAAACTTGTACAAAAACAACTCGACTGGCAATAAAAATGTCGGTTTCTAAAAATATAGGTAAAGTTTCAACAACTGGATATCTGTTCTTATTTTTACATTATCGGTAGACATGGTGGTTTCAAAACGAGCATGACAAACAGAATAACACCATTCGTGATTATCTTTATGTTAACACAAACAACATTACACGCCTATTAAATATTTACACCAACAACACTTAATGGAATTTTCATAAAAGAGGCTTTAAATTGGCATAAATAAGAAAGCTTGTTTGTTTGTTTGTGAATTTCGCGCAAAGCTACTCGAGGGCTATTTGCGCTAGCCGTCCCTAATTTAGCAGTGTGAGACTAGAGAGAAGGCAGCTAGTCATCACTACCCACCGCTAACTCTTGGGCTGCTCTTTTACCACCGAATAGTGTGATTGACCGTAACATTATAACTCCCCACAACTGAAAGGGCGAGCATGTTTGGTGCGACCGGGATTCGAACCCACGACCCTCAGATTACAAGTCGAACGCTTTAACCCACCTGGCCATGCCAGGCAAATAAGAAAGAACACAATGTGTCTTGACAAGACATTGTATATGACGGAAACACTATTTTTAAAGTTACGAAGTTATACTGCGTTTTAAATTATGTACAGTTTTTACAAAATCATTGCACATTTTCTGTCCATTAGTAGAGAAAATTCAGAAGTATATATAATGTACCAACCAAATATTATATCTAGCGTTGTACCTATACTACTGGCATTAAGTATACACCGTCTTCGATTACTTTATCTTTTTAGTTTCAACTGGCCAGTGGTATATTATTGAATTTTTCTTTGATAGCATCTTAAAACCATTGATTACAATGATAGCTACACCAGAGTTAAACTTCGTTTAATTCATAGGTTGAAGTTAAATATAATTACATGAGAAACATCTGAATTAAATATGGATTTCAAACAACAACATTGTTTGTTTAAGTGTCTAAGAGATTTACATATTCAAATACTTATTTACATTTCAGAATGTCATTTACAGAGAAACATGCAAGTTAAATATTGTAACTCATTGTTGGCATTGTTTACCTGTACTAAAATCTTAAACGTTTCCATTTACCGGGTAGATATGTTTTGGAAAATTGAAAACATATACTTAAAAATTGATACACGAGAATAATGATGTAGGTATAATAGTATATATATATATTTCTACAGTAATTTTCAAAGGTTGATTAATTTTGCTTGGTTGTATTCAGTTACTATAGGTTGTTGTTGAACCTAGCCTATAAAAGGCACATTGACAGGAACTATGAACTACTGATGGGTCTAATATAAATTCCACAACTTTTCAGTAACTATAATATATTGTTGAACCTAACATATAAAAGTCATTTTCCCGTGAATTACGAACTACTGATGGGTCTAATATAAATTCCACAACTTTCCAGTAACTCTTAGATATTGTTGAACCAAACCTATAAAAGGCACTTTCCCGTGGATTACGAACTGCTGATGGGTCTGATATAAATTCCACAACTTTCCAGTAACTCTTAGATATTGTTGAACCAAACCTATAAAAGGCACTTTCCCGTGGATTACGAACTGCTGATGGGTCTGATATAAATTCCACAACTTTCCAGTAACTCTTAGATATTGTTGAACCAAACCTATAAAAGGCACTTTCCCGTGGATAGTTAACTGCTGATGGGTCTAATATAAATTTTACAGCTTTACAGAAATTGCAGGATATTGTCGAATTTAACTTAGAAAAGACGCTTTCATTAAGACTATTAATTACTGGAGAATCTTACATAAAATTGTAACCTTCCCAGGAAATACGAGGTATTCCTAAGTCTACTAAACGCCTTAGCAAAAAACACAGGAATTTTTTCAATGCGTTATTTCAAGAACGAAGGAACGTTTTGAATAACAGCTACAACTTATCAAAAACACCTAGACGTCGTTCAGTTTATAAGAAATTTATTATTTACACACTAACTACAGAGTCTACTGAAAACAAAAAAGCTTTCAGGAGCTATAATAATTTGTGGAGTCTGTCAGAGAGCTGACATATTGCTGGGATGTTCAGAAATGTGTTGAATAATTTTCCACCTGAAATATTTAAAAGATGTTTATGCATTCCCCCCCTATCTTCAATTAACTAAGATTTATGGAATGTGTAGGCTATGTATATTATTTAGTTGTGCGCCATGTACTTCGTATTAAACATAGATCTTACGACAAAAGGAAAAGCATTATTTAAAGTAATGAAGACAAGACCAAACTTACCTTTATAATTAAACATAAAGCTAATCAGCCTTCCTAGTCTATATTCAGTTCTATAATTGGTTTGTAAATAAACACTATGATAATTGGCTTAATAGACCACTCTTACCCGGACAAAGCGCCACCTGCTTACTGCAGTTATTTAGACTATGCAGCGACGGTTCCCTGTTGTTTGAGCTTCACGTGGTGCATTGTTTGGCTTGTTAATAAGGTTAACTCAAGAAGCTTGGTCGAAAAGGATTTTGCGTAGCCTGTAAAGTTACCTTAAGAGAGAGAGAGAAATGGTGTCAGAGGGAACTTTACCAATTAGCCCAAGTTTGTGATGAAATTTCGTACTTTCTAACTAGTGCTTTGCTGTAAGCATAAAAATGTAAATGACTTACTCAATTAGGTAAACTTTACACAAAGTTTTATTTCACATATAAATCTTTAACATATATTTAATTTGAAATGATCGCTAAAGCTTTGTTTGTTTGTGTTGAATTTCGTGCAAAGTTACAAGAGGGCTATCTGAGCTAGCCGTCCCAAATTTAGCAGTGTAAGACTAGAGGGAAAGCAGCTAGTCGTCACTAACCACTTCCAACTGTTGGGCTACTCATTTTATCAACGAATAGTGAGATTGATCGTCACATTACAGCGCCCCCACAACTGAAAGGACAAGCATGTTTGGTGTGACAGGGATTCGAACACGCGATCCTCAGATTACAGGCCGAGTGCTCTAACCAAGTGGCCGTGTCGGACCGTCACTAAAGCTATCTTCATTTCACCTGTTTTCGCTTTTATATTCCTTCCTCTGACGAGTTTCGGAAACCGTTTATTATTTTCCTCTCCGGTTGTGTATAAGTAATTTAATCACTCCTTGGTTTAACCACCTTTGATGGCTTAAACAATGATGTTAATCTATCCTATAAATCAAACAATCAATCAACTTACACTTTGTATAACCTACAAACTAAGGAATTGCCGTAAGTAATTTACATTGATCCACTTTTTAGGTAACCTATGACCTAGATATAAGCTGATTCATACTTCATGTGACTAATAGCCTAATAATATCATGATCTATGGCTTATTCGATGAATCATCTACAGAGACGCTGTTTTTACATTATTAAAAAGATGGAAATACTAAATTTTCTCAGCCTATAAGTTTGTTTCAGAGTTTTTGCAAAAAGTCATACAAAGGGCTATCAGCGCATACCCGTACCTAATTTTCAACTGAAAGCATGTGGTAATGGCATGTAGTCAACAGCACCCACCGTCATATATTGGACAATTATTTTGTTTCCGATTAGCGTGGTTTTGCCATAATTCTTCTCACACATACAAAACAGCCACAATGCGCGAAGCGAGGCTTTGGGACGACGGGCTGTGAATCCTGAACCCTAAGATTCACATTTCGAGTATGCTAGCCATTGGGCCGCACCCTACTAAGAAAGAAAGATGCTGATCTCTGCCTTCTGTAGGTAAGCCTATATACAGATGCAGACATGCCTGTAAGCTATAGTGAAACTAGCGTTGTCCAACCCATGAACTACATATGTGTGATCCTTGAATAGCAGATTATAAGTTCTAGAGACCTCACTTACGTCTCCCAATGGTACAGCGGTAAGTCTACGGACTTATAATGCTAAAATCAAGGATTCGACTCCCCTCGGTAGACTTTGCTATAATAAAACACACATCTCACTGAACTCCTTACGTTTAGCAAAAAGAGAAAGGGTAATTGTTTATATTGAACTGCGAAGAAAAATCAATTGTATTATAGAAAATACCAAAATTGTTTTTGATCAATAGTTTCTACTTATTAAAACCTTTTAACTATATATATACGGTAGAGACGTCTGATATGGGTATATTAGTTTTTAATATATCAGCCACAACATTTATTTACTAGATACATTCACTTCGAGTGGTTTCCTCGTCAACACGAGCTATTTAAATCGATTTCTAAATTAACTTGGAAACTATTTCTTTACGTTCCTCGTGAACTGTTACAGTGTTCAATGAGGCTTGTAAGAAATGTTCGCCCTGATGCTTAGTTTCTCGAGTTTGTGTTTTTATCTGTTTCATGCGTGATACGTTGTAGTTTTAGTGCTTTTATACAATTCCCTTTTTGAATTATCATGTAAATAAACCTGAAAAAAACAGATGACGAAAATCTCATCTGCTTACTCGAGCGCGAGTAGTAAATTATTCATTTTAATTATTATCCTACAGGAAATAAAACTGTTTTTGATGTGTCGATTGTATTTTCAAAGTCCACAAGTTTACAGCTTTAGCTACTAAAGTGAATTAAATACGTAAGTTATTTGTTTAATTAGTTTCTATTTGTTTGTGTGTTTATTTGCTTACTTCAGAATAAAACAAGATTAAGTTGTTTGCTCTGTTCGCCACGGAGAATCAAACCTTGGATCTGAGCGTTGTGAGTTCATAAACATACTGCTGGGACAATTAGTTTCTGTTTGGAAGGTTTTGTGCTTTAATAGTTTTTTAACGAGGCTATAAACAAGCTTTTCAAACAATGATATATTAATAATAATATTAATGTTATTCTGTGGTAATCCGCCAATCAGATAGATTTTTTTTTAAATAAAATAATGTCTTGTTAATTGTTTTTGGAGACAATAAAAGAAATTATACAGGGTGTTCGGAAAAATCACTGTGCAGTTTTGTAATCATATACAGCCTGTACATATAAAGAAAATATATGAAATTAGAAAATGTTTATGCATCCAATTCAAATAAAGCTATTTCAACATAATAAACTGCGAACAAAAGCAAACATGTATTTACAAGGGTTACGAAACTTAGAATAGTTTTGTTTGTTTTTTGAATTTTACGCAAAGCTACGCCAGGGCTGTCTGCGCTAGCCGTTCCTAATTTAACAGCGTAAGACTAAAGGGAAGGCAACTAGTCATCACCACCCACTCTAGGATTACTCTTTACCAATGAATAGTGGGATTGATCGTCACATTTTAACCTCCCCAGGCTGAAAGCGAGAGCATGTTAGGTGTGACGAGGATTCGAACCCACGACCCTCAGATTACGAGTAGAATGTCTTAAACACTTGGCTATACGGAGCCGCTAAAACTAGTGAATTTCTTAAGTCCTTAAAATCATAGCGAGCTGCTTTTGTCTCTTGTGTGATAACAGAGGGCGATTGTGTTTAACTGGGTCTTTTCTTGAAATCTGAATTCATTTTGATGTTGGATACCGGAATATCAATTTCTCTTTTAATCGAAAACAATTTTAAATGAAAGTGTTCTGCAGTCTAAAAAATGTCTTATATTTTAAGATACAGACAAAATATCTCATGTGTTTAACGAATTTTGCAGTTTTTCGATTCTCCTGTGAAAAGCTTACACTATTCCAAGATGCTCTCATGGATTATTCATAATGAATGAAAAGTTTTAGTGAATGTGGTTCATGACTGAAAATAATTTTGCGACAAAGAAAATCAAACCTATAAGTATTATTCCTTCGTTTTCATTTGTTGAACTTTTGTATCAAATTTGTATGAAAAAAACCAAAATCAACAACACGTAAATAACAAGATGTCGTCATAAAACTGTAAAATAATAGGTTATAGAAAGCTCTCTCCTTATGATAAAACCGTTAGGTCTGTTGTGTCTCTCTCGTAATGTTTACAGACTGACAATGCTAAAATCCCAGGTCCGATTCTTTCCGGTGAACAGACGACACGTGCCGTCACACTGCATATAAATTCGTCTCGAATACAAATGAACACCGGAGCTGTGACATGCGCAAAGCAATCTCTTTATGCGTGGGTTGGAGCTTAGAGGCTACGGACCACATCCTTTACTGTATGCAGGGCAACCATTATGTTGAACCATGAAAGAAGTACGAAGTCAAGTGAGAGCAATACCCCCTCCCCCCCACCTCAACCCGGAACTTGCCGTAGTGGGCCAGTGCCGCACCTCTGGTCTGTGCACTTTATGTGGTATACTTTGAGAAAAGCAGACCCAAATCACATAATAACGAAAACAACAACAGCCAATTAAACTTGTGTAGAGTGATACCATAGAACCCGGATAGAACCCCCCCCCCCTGGCTGATTTAATGTTAGATTTTTCCTTGCGTGCATCTGTAAGTTATGCTTATATCTAGGCTTCAAAGTATATATTTAAGCTCAGTGGTGTCATGACCTTTAATTATAAACGAATGTACATCTGACACGCAATGTAGGGATATCGCTATCTTGGAATAAAAAAAATCTATGTGATCATATAAATCGGTGAAACTAAAATTATACGTACTTTTCCTAAGAAAGCTTCAATTATTACTTTTGAAGTAATATAACATTAACAATAAAATATACAAATATACCAATTCAGATGTTTTACGTTTGGGTTCTAAAGTCGTGTTTTATATAAAACTGGTACGTTTAACATTCCACAAAATCCATTTGCTGGAGTGCTCTCTCACTAAACAATTTAAAAAGTGACTTTCATATGTTTATTTTCACCTATCTTTATGATTTTATTGTATAGATAATATAATTTCCAATACTCAATATTTCATTTATGTTTCTTTCCTTTAAATTGTTAAAGAGCTGATAAAAGTTATATGTTTATTTTCAGCTCGGTTTCCAACTGGAATTACTGAACAAAATAGTATCGCTAATAACAGTTCCGACAAACATGACATTGTTTATAATACAAAGCGAGAAAAACTGTCAGTCTCCCCACTTCGAAAAAAATGTATATTTATAATTTCATACACAATAAAAAGATTTTTCCCTTTGCACTTTTGTTGATGTTTTGAATTAAGCAGAAAGCTTCACAATGGGCTATCTGTGCTCTGCCCACCACGTGTATCGAAACCCGGTGTTTAGCGTTTGAAGTCCACAGACATACCGCTGTGCTACTGAGGGTCGTTATACTTTTACTAGTGGTACATTTACCTGATCACATACAGATCATAGGTGTGTTGTGAGAGTGACTGTCAATTCCTACTAATGGATCAGACAGGAATAGTCCAAGAATCAGTGGTGGGTGCTGTTGACTTGCTGGAATGTTTCTTATTTATCAAATCGAAGTTAAAAACTGCTAGGTGAAGGTAGCTTTTGTGTAGCTTTGCGCGAAAATTTTAAAACAGACAAACCTACTGGTTAAAGGAAATGACAACCGTATGAACAAATAAGTCAGTTAGTTAGGAAAACTTTCAGTATCGTGAGTATGGCCAGGAATTTCTTATAAGTAGGCTTGTTTTTGTTCGTGATGTGCTCTTCTCAAATATTTTTAAAATGTTTTAGCAAACACACATACACCCTTGTGCAAATTAATTGAAACAAATGGTCTCTTTACAATATTTACGGCATGGCAGCCGGTATAGGCTCGCTGGACCTGCTGATTTCCTTTAATAGTCATTTTTTCACACAGACGGCGTCGTTAGCTGTGTTTTGTAGTATGGTCGATCTATTTTTGGGATATATGACGAAATTTTGAGGAATATTACGTCATTCGAAATTGCATTAGAAGGACAAGGAGACCAGTCAAAAAACAACTTCTTACCAACTCAATGAAGAAAAAACGGTATCAATGGGATCTGAAATACAAGAGCTGGACGCAAGAACAATGGAGGAAGGTGTTATTTAGTGACGAGACTCATTTCTTCGTACAGGGTCAAAGAAGTCTGCGTGTTCGCAGATCTCCAGGTGAGAAACTTCGAGAATCTCACATCAATCAGTTCGTAAAACATCTCTTGAAGAAGATGTTTTGAGGCTTTTTCAGCTACTATGGCGTCGGAAGCTTACATATCGTAGAAGGTATGATGCGAGGATCACAGTACATCAAAGTTTTGCAGAGAAGAGTCGTTCCAGAATTGAAAAAGGGATTTCCAGATGGATCTGGTATTTTTCAGCAAGATCTGACTCCGTGCCACACATCGAAACTTGTGAAGAATTTTATGACTACAACGCGAATAAAGGTGCTGGACTGGCCTGGAAACTCTCTGGACTTAAATCCTATTGAAAATCTTTAGGCGATTTGTAAAGAAAGACTTCGGGGAAAAGACTACGAAAGATAAGCTAATTGAGGCCATAATTGAGGTGTGGTACCGCGATCTAAAAATTAGTAAAGATTGCAGTCAACTCGTGGACTCAATGCCAAAGCGGATTAATGATCTTTTGAAAAATAAAGGCGGTCATATCATGTATTAATCTGTGAGTAATTTTTGGATTATCAGAAATAAAACGCAAAAAATCGGAAAAAAAATCGTAATTTTCTGTCTTGTTTCAATTAATTTGCATAGTGGTGTATATCTATATGTACATACAGAAAAGTTGCACGTGTTATCACGAGAAATCAATGATGAATAATGTATTCTGAAATTAGGGCGTTGGACTCGTAATCTGCGGGTCGCAAGTTCGAGTCCCCGTCACACCAAACATGCTCGTCCTTGCAACCGTGGGGGCATTATAACGTTACGATCAATCCCATTATTCGTTGGTAAAAGAGTAGCCCAAATGTTGGCGGTGGGTGGTGATGATTAGCTGCCTTCCCTCTAGTCATACACTGTAAAATTAGGGACAGCTAGCGTAGATAGCCCTCGTGTAGCTTTGCGCTTCAAACCAAATCCTCGTTTAACTTTGCACGAAATTCACAAACAAATAAAATATTCGCTGAAATGGAGAGACAAACGGCACACATGTGCAATATTTGCAAAATGTCTAGGTGTCTTAAACATCTTATTCATACCCAAGAAACTCCTAAATGCTTCATGGTGATCAAAGTTCAGGAACTACGCTCTGAGGCAGCTGTAAAGGGGAAAATTGAAATAGCTGTCAAATTCGTATAAATGGGGAAATGAATAATGTAAAGAATACTAAACATTGCTCTGGGTTATACAGGGAAACTTCTGAAAGATTCGTGGCGATCAGAAGTTGGAAAGATGGAAATTATTCCTTGCAAACTTTCTCATAAACATAAGCTACTTTACAGTATGGAGTTATTTTTCAGTTTACAAACAAAATAATGTAATAAATCTTGAATAAAAAACTATTTTCACCAAACATTTTTCAGTTAGTTAGTTTGTTTTTCAATTTCGCGGAAAGCTACACGGGGGCTACCTGCGTTAGCCGTCTCGAATTTTGCATTGTCAGACTAGAGGAATTTTGTACTCTTTTACCAACATTGTCAGACTGAAAGAAGAGGAATCTATCCCATAAATTATATATACCGAGCCGTTTGATTTTTCACTCCGGTTTTGTGGTTTTACTGTTTAACTTGATGGTTCAAACAACGTTGCTAATCTATCCCATAAAATATAAAATCACTGCATGAAATCAGCATGAAAGTAGTATTATAAATTCATGTAAATTATAAATGTTAAAAGTACGAAAAAGTTTACAAATAAATAACACTAGGAGTTATGAAAGATTAGAAACTTCAAGGTCGAAGACAACAAACGTATAGAATGTTTACTAAAAAACAATATAAAATTTTAAAATGTTGATTCAGCACGTGTAAATTTTACATCAGAACAGTTAATATTCAAATTTAACTTAAATTAAAGTTAGCAAGGAAATATTAACGTTTACTCAAAATATTTTATATCTAATGAAATAAATATACGAATGATGTAATATTTATATTAACAGAAAATTAAACAAATGATGTGATAATTTAACAGGAAATTAAGATTACGTTTTTTCTCCCAAAAGTAAAATAAATGATGAACAGGGAGATCTTTATGTAGAACTGGATTTAATTTCTGATAAATTTGAACAATTTAATATATCATATCAAACCGTGGGAGATAAAATTTGTGGAGTAGAAATGGTCGTTTTATTGTTGTTCTGAATTAAATACGAAAATATACAATAGGCTGTCTGTGCTCTACCCACGACGAGAATTGAAACCCTGTTTTTAGCGTTGTAAGTCCGCAGACATACCGCTGAGCCACTGAGGGGTGGTCGCTTTAAGAAAGCTAAGGAATAATATTTTTGTAAGAGTTAAGAGTACCTTGAAAGCAAGAGGTTGCTGTTGATGCCAGGATATGTCCAGAAATATCCTGATAATTTTAAGGTCTTTGAAAAAAAAGGTTTTAATTTTTACTAGAATAACAATTTTCTAAACAAAATATAAAAATATGTTTGATTATATTTTAAATGCTATAAATGTTTTAAGTGATAAATAACTTTAATATATTCTCGAACATTTTACCTAACTTGCAAAATGAGTTGAAGGATTATACGAGTATGTTTTTTTAATATACGTATGATTTTTGTGCTAAAGATAATTATATATTTTGTTATATTTTTAAATGCTACCTTTTGTATTTTTACTTTTGTTATTTAAGCTGTAGTTGCTTCAATTATTGAAAGTCGATTTTCAGGATTTTTTTCTGATTTATGTAGATTTTTACCCTGAAGAGCATCCGGGAATTTCACAGCATTGATTTTTAAAGGATTGTTTTATTTGAACTGAAAGTAATAACTACTTAATAAATCAGAATATCAAAGTCTCATTCTTTTGTAATGGATTCTTCATGACGTGATTTTTTTTAAATTAACATACAGATATATTTGTTTGTCTCTTTTTGAATTTCGCGCAAAACTACACGAGGACTATCTGCGCTAGCCATTTCTAATTTTGCAGTGTAAGACTAGAGGAAAGACAACTAGTCATCACCACCCACTGCCAACTCTTGGGCTACTCTTTTACCAACAAATAGTGGGATTGACCGTCACATTATAATGCCCCCACGGCTGAAAGGGCGAGCATGTTTGGTGTGACGGGGATATAGACATATATGTGTGTGTGTGTGTGTGTATATATTTTACTCTACCTTAATTTTCAACAATATATATTTTAAATTGTTAGCAAGTGGTCTTAAGCCCCAGTGGCCCAGTGGTCTTACAATGCTAAAATCCGAGTTTCGATACCCGTGGTGGACAGAGCACAGATAGCCCATTGTGTAGCTTTGTGCTTAATTCAAAACAATAACAACATGTGGCCTTAAGCCCGGCATGGGCAGGTGGTTAAGGTGCTCGACTAGTAATCTGAGGGTCGCGGGTTGGAATTCCGTCACACCAAATATGCTCGCCTTTTCAATCGTGGAGGCGTTATAACGTTACGATCAATCCAAGTATTAGTTGGTAAAAGAGTAGTCTAAGATGTTTACTTTCGAATTACTTCTATGCTTCTAAGGATTTTGAAATGCTTACGGGGATTAACAAAACAACAATATTACATAACAAATTAACATCTGTTACCAATTTTTACCACTTTAATTTGTCTTTTTAAGTCTATTGTGATTTTAAATTACGTTCTTGTTCATTTAAATAAGATGCGTCCATCAGAAAGCGCAACATTTTGGAATGACGGTTCATGTTCACAGTATCTCAGCAACAGAAGAAAACAGTGTTGTGTGATACAATCAAGTATGCAGGGTTAACAGTGAACCGTCCTCACGGTTTTTCAACAGAAGTGTTTATATTTTAAGAATCATGATTGTTTAATTGTTTTTCAAAAGCGCAAAGTTGTGCAATGGCTTTTCTGCTCTGTTCTCACAGCGTGTATTTAACCCCTATTTGTAGCATTATAAAGCCTTAGGCTAACAGCTGAATCACTGGGGGGGACAAGAATCATGATACTCATGTTTACATAAATGTGATACAAATAATTTAATTTCGTTATAAATTTACATCATGAATCATAGAGCAGTCTTTGTGGATCAAATTTCAATGGCTCTTCTTTGTTTGCTGTTAAACACAGAGCTACACAACGGGTTACCTGTGCTCTGCCCACCACGGATATCTAAACCATATTTTTGGTGTTATAAGCCATAAGACTTACAGCTGAGCAACCGAAAAGAGGCGTTTCTTTGACATCTAATAAAACCTTATATTTACACGTCACTGGTAAACGACTATATATTACTAATTTTTAATGATTTGTAAATTACCGATTAATCATAAAGGACGATATTAAGAAATTAACGAAAGAAATATTCTAGTAAAATATTTTTCTTGACTCTGATAACTGTTAACAATAAAGTAATTTAGATTACAATAAGAGGTTTCATTGGGCAAAACAGTGATGTCTTGCATAATTTTAATTGGTCAAGAATCAGAAAGTTTCAGCTGAAAACTAACGCGTAGACATAGAACCCATGCTTTTACCTTATCAATATAACAGGTCTTCGTTGTCTTCTCTATTGGTTCAGATTTAGAACGTTTCCTCTGAAAACTAACGTCGTACAACAATGTCACAAGATTTTATCACAAATATGTAAAATTACATGGTACATCAGTAAAATCCATGTCTTTCTATTTTCTACCGATCTCAAATTAATAGATTTGTCTTCTAAATATCTAGTTATGAATTTTAATGGTATATGATGCGCATCCACTACATCATATAAGAGAAAAATATTTCGTCATCTGAAGCTTATACAAGTATTTCATTGTGACTGATGGGTATACTATAAACTTAATGCACGTCAGTGTTATACTATAAACTTAATGCACGTCAGTGTTATATAGATTTGTCATTTAGACTATGTTTGAATAAATATAAATACGTGATTCTAAAACATTCCACAAAGAAGATAAAAACTGAACGTAATTGGGTTTAAGCTGTTAGGTGCCCCTAATTCAGATAGTTAGTTAGGTTTTTGTTAAGCTATACAAAAGGCTGTCTGTTCTATGCCAAATATGAGTATCGAAACCCAGTTTTTCAGCAGTATGAGTCTTGAGACTTACCAATGACCCACTGGGGGAAGGTCTCTAATTTAGAAGTGATTGATCGGGGGAAAGGTAGGCATTCAATATGACTCGCCACCAACTCTTGGGTTATTCCAATCAAGTAGTATGATTAACTATTACATAATAACGTTCTCACGATTGAAAGGGAAACCATGTTTGGTGATGAAATTAGAAACCGCAACGCACAGATTGCAATTCGCACGTCCTAAATCTGTTCTCTCTGAGGGTATGGAGACCCAATGTTTCGTGTTATAAACCCTTAGACGTGTCGCAGAACCACTAGAAGCAGGTTTTTGTTTATTTTAAACAGAGAAACACATTGGGCTATCTTCTTTCTGTCCACAGCAGGAAGTCGAAACTCGGATTTTAACGTTATACGTCAGCACCATTGGAAGAGCTTTCGGCAATCAAACCTTTTCTATACTATGAGTTGAAAGAGAAACATTTTCACCTGATGCAGCTTTAAGAATGTTAACCACCACACACACATATATATACTTATATAAATTGGTCATAAAGTTCATAAGATGGATTCGTTGAAGCAAAAATGTCAATAGGTTCTACTTTATAAAACTGGAAATATTTAGATACGTTCTATTTCAAACATTCAATCAAAATTGTAGGTGAATAGATAGTAAGTTAATGAAATAAATGAAAATATATAATTTAGTTCAGTATTTCATAGGTCTCGACATAATAGTTATAATGAATCAATCCTTTATATGCATCACAATTTAAAGTATTGTTATCAGTGTTGTTCATATTTGTCTGAAATTTATATTTGGTGTTAGTATAATAAGAAAAGCTAATATAATTTTTAAAATACTGTTTATCACGACTTAATTGGTCCTTTAAAATGTTTTAGCTGATTAATACGTGTGAGTGTTGGCATATAACAAAGCCACATCGAACTGGCTGATGAGTGCACAGAGGGGGAATCGAGCCCCTAATTTTTGTATTATAAATCTGCAGACTTACCGTTGTACCATCGGGGGATATTTGATTAACATCGAGTTTACTGTTTGTTTGTTTTTTGAATTTCGTGCAAAGCTACACGAAGGCTATCTGCGCAAGCCGTCCCTAATTTAGCAGTGTAAGACTAGAGGGAAGGCAACTAGTCATCACCACTCACCGCCAACTCTTGGGCTACTCTTTTACTAACAAGCATTGGGATTGACTGTCACATTATAATGCCTCCACGGCTGAAAGGAGAAGCATTTCTGGTGTGACGAGGATTCGAATCCGCGATCCTGGGATTAGGAGAGAGCGCTCTAACCACCTGTCCATACGGGGCCGAAAGCTCACTGTCGAAAGTTAACCAGTCAATATACACGGAATTATTCAGTGCCACAGAAACACTCACCTAAGAATTATGACAGGAAGCGGTCAACAACGACTGCTGTTTTCAGCATAACTGTGGCATAATCGTGGGGAAATAAGCTACGCGGAACCCGTTCAAACCATAGGTCCTCGACCGGTGGGGCTGAGCTCATGAGACAATCCGTGGGAAAGTCACCTAGCGCATTAGGTCCACGTTGGCCTAAATGTACTAGCGGTTCCTAGAAGACCACGTGATTGAAATAGATTATTGTTCCTATTCTTTGGCTTTTAATCTATTAATAAGAAAAAGTGGTTTAGATAAAGATATTTATGAAAGTTTCTTCATTCTTTTTTACAGACCTGTTACTTAGTCATTGCAAGACGCACCCCATATCTAGATTGGTGTTCTGCATATATAATTAGGCTCATACACGTTCTTTTCTTAGCATAGGGAACACCTACGTAAATGAAAAAAACACCAAAAACTGTATACTAGTGTACTGAGAAACTGGATACTCATTACGGTAGATATAATTGTGTTAAATTGCCAAGTACGTTCGCACGATAAAAGTACAAAAAGTACGGTACGTTTACGAAACTCAATGAAGTGGGAGTATTATGTTGTTGTATTTTTATTTTAAACTTTTACTGTTTATATAGGATAGTTTAGTGGGCAGAAAAAATAATCCGTTGCTTAAACACATTAAAGAATAGCAAGAACTGCTTCGGAAAAAAGAATGCTAATAAACTTTTATTTCATATATGAGTGGTGTGTAAGAAATAACAGGACATGGTGTTAAGTTTGATACCAGATAACATGTTACACACTGTTTTCAAATCACTTTCAAATTTTGCTTCATCACTGTAAATAAAAAGAAGAAAAGAGGGCATATAAAGATGCTAGTACTATTTACATCTTCAGACAAAAGTTTACAGTTTCAAGGCCGCTTTTCAGTCCACGTTAACTAAAAATGAATTTTAGTTTTCCAAATACATCTTGACAGAATGACACCCAATAAAGAGACAAAGTAATATATTGTTACTGACGATAAGATTAGCCTCCCAGTGGCTCAGCGGTATGTCTGCGAACTTACAACACTAAAAACCGGGTTTCGATACCCGTGATGGGCAGAGCACAGATAGTCCATTGTGTAGCTTTGTGCTTAATTCAAAACAACAACAACAACGGTAAGATTAAATCCAATTTACGGACTTTCCGAAGTTACCTTTACACAGAGGCGTTGAACTTTCATCTCGTACTAGCACACGACCTTAGTTTTTTGCCATTTTGTATACAGCATCATGGAATAGTCGTTGACGTAGGTAATCCATGGATTATGGGATACCGCATGTTTGTATGTTTCTTCCCAGCCATGCTGATACATTTGGTATGAAATATAAGAAACAAAAGAAGCGTAAACTTAATCTCCTACTTTTATATTTCTCTAATGACCTTTTCACGGCATTACTCTCTTTTGCATTCAAAAGTACGCTATGAATTAAAATAGTTTAAAGCAATTTTGCCAATTTTCTATGTATATATAACGTGCAACAAGTACAAAATTATGTAAAAATAATTCATTTATACAAAAAAAATCTTGAAAGAAACAAAACTTTTACATTATATAAAACAAAATAATCATTATTATTTAATCGGCCCGACATGACCAGGTGGGTTAAGGCATTCAACTCGTAATCTGAGGGTCGCGGGTTTGAATCCCGGTGGGACCACGCATGCTTGCCCTTTCAGCCGTGGGGGCGTTATAATGTGACGGTCAGTCCCACTATTCGTTGGTAAAAGAGTAGCCCAAGAGTTGGCGGTGAGTAGTGATGACTAGCTGCCTTCCCTCTAGTCTTACACTGCTAAATTAGGGATGACTAGCACAGATAGCCTTCAAGTAACAAAAAAAACAATTATTTAATCATTAAGTGTTTCATTTTTCAAAATAAAAACAGCGTGATATGTTTACTATAAATCTAGATTATTTAATGCTGAACGTAAATTTATGCAAAGGGGTATTTGTGCTCCGCTCACGACGGGTAGCAAACTCATATTTTAACGTTGTAAGCCTACAGGCTTACTGCTAAGATACTGGGGCTTACTATAAACTTGTTGAATTTATATAGCATTGTTTATAAGCATATTATCAATTCGAAAATACTTTTAACTTTGACTAAGCAAAGCTGGTACGACTAATTCCACTCTTCTCTAGTTTAGGCTATGTCTTTGTTAAGGTGTATTCAGATAATTTTTCGTAATTTTTGCGTAGTATTTTTGCATACAGTTATGACACCCTTGTAAACCTCATATCATAAAATCGTAAATATACATTAACCAGTTGCTGAAGTAAGTGTTACATACGACAACGGCTATCTCAAAGAAACTTGTATCAGATTGGCTTGGTGCCTTCATCTTTCCACTTCCCAGGGAGAAGCAAACTCATCTCCAAGGGTGACATGGGTACTGGAAAGAAATGGTTTGGGGTTCTATCCTTTGAATATGGCTCTTGGAATAGTTTATGATACATTTGCTATTAAAATTAGAATCTGTGTCTTTTTATAGGAATACCAAACTTATTGCGAGCTTTTACAGATGCTTACAAAAATAAACATTTAAATGAAAGAACACAGAGCTTTAGTTGAAACTTGTAAGAACGAGGTGTATATTTTAATACGATGGACCTACATACGAGTGATTCATAGCAAATTCCTAACCATTCTACATTAGGTTTTTATAGTGCCATGAGTAACCACAGGCTTAGATGGGTATGTCATATCCTGTTGAATAATGCAGAGACAAAACACTTGGTATTTTAAAAAGGATGTTATCCATGGAAGCGGAAGAACCACATAGCAGAATATTTAGGACAGTAGTGACTCCAGAAATACGCCCCAACTGAGTTTGTAGCAGTTCTCTCATCCGTGAAGGAAAGGCCTTTGTCATTGAAGTGTAGTGTTATGCAAGATGCATATGCATGAGTTTTCAGTTTGAGGTACGACATTAGGATAGAATTTGCAGTTTTCTTACATACTATAAGTTATTACATAAAATACATGATGCTAAGGGATAGTTCTTATTACATTCATTGTTTCGTTCATAAGTTTTGCGATTTACAAGTTCACCTACACTATTTGTTGTTTCTCAAAAACCTAACGAATGTTTTTCGTTTTTTGGAATTTTGTTTTTTGTTTTTTTAAATTTCGCGCAAAGCTACTCGAGGGCTATCTGTGCTAGCCGTCCCTAATTTAGCAGTGTAAGACTAGAAGGAAGGCAGCTAGTTATCACCACCTACCGCCAACTCTTGGGCTTCTCTTTTACCAACAAATAATGGGATTGACAGTAACCTTATAACGCCTCCACAGCTGAAAGGACGAGCATGTTTGGTGCGACCGAGATTCGAACCCGCGACCCTTGGATTATGAGTCGAACGCCTTAACCCACCTGGCCATGCCGGGCCTTGGAATTTTGTAAATATAGAAATGAGATAATATTGATAAAACAGTTAGTTAACATCACTAAATTCTCCAGTGGCACAGCGGTACATATGTGGGATTACAACACTAGAAACCGGGTTTCATTATTCATAGTGGGTAAGGCACAGGTAGTCCTTACATAGTTTTGCACTTAACATCGAACAAAACATCAACACCACACACCGCAACGAATAGTGGGATTCGTTGTCGCTTTGTAACATCACCACTTCTGAAAAAGCAGGAATTTTTGAAGTAGAGATAAACCTTGTGGCTCACAGATTGCGAATGAAGCGCACTAAGCAATAGTCTGCATCATGTTATACTTAATTAACAATATAGCTAAGCGTAAGTTGTTATGTTGTTGTCAGTTTTTTTTTAAATAGTCGAAGTGTACCGTTTTAAACGTAAAGTATTTACGCTATAAATATTATAGTAAACAACCTTAAAATATGAAGTTATTTTGTAAATTTCCTCATATGATTGTGCACATCAAAATAAGGAGAAAATATTTTTGACACTAACATGAATTTTGAATCGACGTCACTCTCACACTCATGATCAGCTTAATATCGACGTCACTCTCACACTCATGATCAGCTTAATATGGACGTCACTCTCACACTCATGATCAGCTTAATATCGACGTCACTCTCACACTCGTGATCAGCTTAATATGGACGTCACTCTCACACTCATGATCAGCTTAATATCGACGTCACTCTCACACTCATGATCAGCTTAATATCGACGTCACTCTCACACTCATGATCAGCTTAATATGGACGTCACTCTCACACTCATGATCAGCTTAATATCGACGTCACTCTCACACTCATGATCAGCTTAATATCGACGTCACTCTCACACTCATGATCAGCTTAATATGGAAGAACAATTGTGTTAGATGTTAAAGAATGACTGGACTCTTGGATCGATTCGAATATCACATCGTTTAGTACGTTCGTGATAGAACAACTTCAGAGTTGGTGGGGATACTATCAAGGATATCATTGACTGTCGTTATGTCTTCAGTTTCGTGGGAGGAAGTTTTCAGATACTTTAAGTGAACATTGCTCATAAAGTATGATGACGCAATAAATTACACACTTACATCATTAGATGCAATTAAAATACTTAACAAATACAAGATGGGGACGGTATAAAGTAAATATTAAAGGAACCATTTCATTTATAGGGTGAGAATGAGAAAGAGAAAAAAGATAAACAGATAGATAAACATAATTACTTTGTTATAAGGGATTTACTGTTTTTGAATTTTACGAAAGCTACGCGAGAGCTATCTATGTTAGCCGTCCCTACTTCAGTAGTGTAAGATTAGAGGGAAGGCAGCTAGTTATCACAATCCGCCATCAACTCTTGGGCTACTCGTTTACCAACGAATAATGGGACCAATGATCCCATTATATAACCCCACGGCTGAAAGAGCGAGCACATTTGATGTGACAAAGATTGGAACTAGCGACTTTCAAATTCCGAGTCGATCACCCGAGCCACCTGGCCATGCCGGGGCGTCTTAATACAGCTTAGATGATTATATGTAATACATTGCAACATATATAAAATGATTTAGACAAATAGATAAATAGATACTTACCTGAAAAACAAGGTATAGTATTTAGATGTCCAACATTCACTTTACAAACAGCTAGTAATATTAACTGGATCACACTGAAATATATAAAATTCCTTAAAAAATACATCACTTTTCTGGAAGATTACAATATGTCGCTGAAATTATATTCAAGATTCTAAAGATTACATCTAGTAATTCAAACGCTTATTTAACCTCTGTTCGCAAATGCGCAGATAAATGAATCATACAAAAACTAAACTACGACATACTACTCATTGTATGCAAGTACATCTGCAAAACAGGAGATATGTGGTTTTGTTGACGGAAGTTTCAAATAAAACTAACATGGTCGAAAGAACAAATAAAGAGTTATTACAATTCTTTATCGATTTTAAAAGTTGTTCACGTGCACCAATTTACCTCCTCTCGAAAAGAAATCCAGTAGCACAGTGATCAGTCTGAAGACTGTTTTGTGCTTAATTACAAACTAACAGAAAACAATACCTCTCGAAAAATAAATGCTTTCTCGTTGGTAATTGACATTTTTCTTCAAAATAAAAAACAATAATTTGTCTTAAACAAATAATATATTACTATGTGAGGTTTTATTTATAAAATCTGTGTTTGAAATATTTTGCTCACACGCACTAAATATTTATATATCCTAGCCGATAGATTTTTCAGTTATGTACATTTCAAAAGTAAACACAGTCGTTTTGTTTTCCAATGTTTATATTTGTATTTGAAGTGTAACTCTATTTAACCGGTCACACTTCTAACCTAACTACAACGTGTGTTTTTCCATTCCCAAATTCCAACTAAACATACTTATTTAACTCTTGAATACTTACTTATTTATTATAAATAAAACCTTTTTATCCCTTACTTATCATTGTGAATATAACCGTTTTACGTTTCGTGATATTAGATGTTGGGTGACGTTTAAATAGCACTAAAAAAATACTCTAGTAATAAAATTGGTTCCACGCTATCATCACTAAAGTTAGAGATAAATGATTAGAGATATTTTCCAGGGTGCGTTAGAACATACGTGAAAAAGATTTGCTATAGTTAAGCATGTACTTCCATTTTCCTGAACACCTCTGTTTATGTATATATACACACTGAAACGTGTACTTTTCACTTAAGTTTAATTATTGTAATTGGGATAATTTTTCTTCTTAGAATCAAAAAGGTTTTACTCATTGCCTAAAAGTCCAAAATTGCTGTATAGGGCTATTGGATGGCGATTAAAAAAAAGAAGGCAGAACACAGCACTAGATTTTCTCAGCTACGAGGCTGAACAGTAAGCGGCATCTAGACCTGGGGTTGAGGGGGAGAGATTGTAGGTTGACTGAAGAAATAAATCATGTCTGTCGTAAGCTTCAGCTTATCGGTGAAAACAGTTCCTTTCTTAGATGTGGTTGACGAAGACGTCCACCCGGAAAGTACAGTGAAAGTCTAAGAGTGAGATAACCGAAGCAGTAAGTCGAGCACACTTGTCGACTTTACGACTGCGCTTTTATCCCGAGACGAACATTTGTGTCCTTTCCTTTCTTAACCCGACAAGCCTGCGACAAAGAGGAACATTTTAAGTGTATAATTGCTGAGTAGTTAGCCTTTGGTAACAATGTAGACCCCACACAGGCTTACAGCACGGTAGATTCTACACTTAAACACAAGCGACCATAATTGGTCAAATGAACTGATACTGTTACGCTACTGCTGAATTATAGTGTTTTTTTAACGCTCCAGGGATCCTTGGAGTCGTTTCTGTTAACGCAATAAAACGTTTTTTAATGAAATGAGAACCTTGTAAAATTTTCTTAAACCCAGAAAACAGCCTTATAACTCCGTTTCAAAACCCTGGAGGAGTTTTCCTCTGGGATTCCTTTATCTTTTGTACAGTTTCGCTGTTGTTGTTGTTGTTTTATTTTTACGATTTCTCTGTAACATTAATTGCTCTTGCCTCGAATATTTGCTATTTGAAGCTCATTTCGAAGTCGCAAATAAAAACAGTCAAAAGGCATTAAATATACGAGGTCAATGTAACTTCTTACATTTGTAATGGAATGTGGTAGAACGCTTTAGTGTACACTTTAAAAAACAACAAAGAGTACTTCGAGTTTATACTAAGACAAAAAATTAACACTTCCACGGCAATACGTTAATAACAATGTATGTTTCAATTATGAAGGAAATTACGATTGGTAAAGACAATACAAAAATAAGATAAAAATTTGCACTAAAGGTAATGGAACGTGTTTTACAACAGAAAAGAAAAACAGTGCACATAGAAATAAAAGATTCGTTCCACATCTCAACGTTACCTTTCTAAATAAAATTTTCAAACTTCGTTACTTATAACATTAACTGTAGCTCAGACTCGAGTTTGAAAAGTTCATTGTATATTTAATTGTTTACAAAAACAGCTTATACTAAAATGAAACTCTATGCAAATAGATTAAAATAAAGCTAAAGTGTATAATATAGGCTTGAATTAATACTTCTTTTCCGTTAGATCTGCAGAAGAGTTTATTATTATTTCTCTTTACCGACAGTGGGCGCTGTCTTACTAAACAATACTGCACTGGTCTTTTCAGGTTTTGTTTTTGTTTTAAAAGTCGACCCTGATTGGAAGGCGTGTTTGTTTGTTTGTTTTTGAATTTCGCGCAAAGCTATACGAGGGCTATCTGCGCTAACCGTCCATAATTTTGCATTGTAAGACTAGAGGAAAGGTGACAAGTTATCACCACACACCGCCAACTCTTGGACTACTCTTTTACCAACGAATAATGGGATTGACCGTCACATTATAACACCTACTCGGCTGAAAGAGCGAGCATGTTTGGTGTGACGGGGATTCGAACTCGCAACCCTCAGATTACGAGTCGAACGCTTTAACCTACCTGGCCATCCCAAGCCCTGGAGGACGTGTCAAACAAGAGTTAACATTTCGCTCTGTTTTGCTTTTTTTTCCCTTGGCGAATGTAATATTTATAAGTTTACGTTAATCATTCTTTATTGTATACTCATCAACAACAAAAACCGAATTGTTTATTCAAAAAAATACTAAATACCCGAAACCCTGTGCAATTGTTTAAAATTTGTGATTTGAAAAACTTTCCTCATCAGATGTGCTTTTAAACTACGTTTTTTACAGCCTGGTTTTCAAAGGATGTATTACATTAAAAGCACAAACTAATGTAACCTTTTAAACTGAATTATAGAAACAAAGTACGGACTGTGTACAACCAAAACGTATGTCATTCTAACGGTTTTCTTTTTATGGGAATAATTTAATCAGTGCAGTACTAATAATAACTATTGCAACTTGATTTAATAATGAAAACTAAAGATTTAATTACGTCAATTGTGACGGGATTTTACTTCCACAACCAATGAAAGTGGGTTTGAATAATCAGATGTTATTATTTACGTGTTTGTTTGTTTGATGTTGAGTAATTTTGTACAAACAATACCCGATAACTTTTTGTTAAATAAAATGAGGGCACGCTGCCAATAAAACATTCATTTATATTCGTTTACAATATCTGGTGGACTTTGTTAGTACTTATCGAATTTTACTTTTATATTTAGGGCAAACCCAGTAAGGTTAACTGTTACCGTTTCTAACTTTACTGACCAGGGGAAGAGCAATCCGTTGGCGTTTACGTTAAGGGCTTAAGTGTAACTTTTATAAAGTAAACACAGCTTAAAAATCAGAGAATATTATGTAATATTATCCAGGTTCGAACACGAGTCACCAGCTTTGCAATTCTGAGTTCTAAGAAAGGGTCAACTCGCGCCCTTACTTTGTTGTTTTCATAAGAATATACTGCAAACCATACACATCTATAACACACATCAAATATGGTTATATTTTATTTAGAGTTTCAAGAACTCAAGAATGAAAATCAAGAAGAATATATTAGCCACATTACCTCAGTTATACAGGGTGTTCCAAAAATATATACACACTTTCTTCTTTTTTTTAGAGGAGTAACTGATTTGAAGTAATGGCAGAGACAAGACTAAGCTTTGAGAAAAGAAAATTTATCTTAAAGTGTTACTGGAAGTGTGAGAACGTAGTTGAAGTGTAAAGATGGCTAAAAAGGGAGTTTCAAACAGATCCACCAGACTCGCATCAAAGATAAGTTTGAAACAGATGGAACTGTTCAAGACGTCCATAAAGGGCGTTCTAGTCCCACATGAGTAGCAGAGCTGTTGGAAAGTCTCCACCAATCTCCAAGAAAATCTGTTCGACAAACAACCCGTGAGACAGGAATACCAAAATCGAGCATCCATTGCATGTTGAAGCACGTTCATTGGAAAAGTTTTACTCCGGCATTAGTCCACGTCCTCAGTGAAGATGATCCTGACCGGAGAATTGAATTTTGTGAGTAGTACCTGGCAAAACCTGCAGAGGATGCACAGTTTCCGAACAAGATTGTCTGGAGCAATGAGGCCACATTTAAGTTAACTGGCTCAGTTAATCACCACAATTACACCCACTGGGCACCACAGAACCCGCATGTTACGGTTGAACACCACGTAAACTTACCAAGGGTTACAGTGTGGTGTGGATTATCAGCGTTGGGGATAATTGGACCATTCTTTTTCGAAAACACTGTCACAGGTCTCGTTCATCTGAACTTGCTGCAAGAATCTGTCTTACCACGCATTCTGTCTTACCACGCATTCGAGAGCAATTTGGAGATGAGGAGTTTTGTTTCGAAAACCTACGATAACTAAAAGAATTCCTTGTCTTCTTAAACGTGGATTAAAAACCTAGATATATTTTAATAAACATTGTATTTATAATCATTCAAAGTGTGTATACATTTTTGGGACATCCTGTATGTGGGGGTCGATGAAGTCCTTCGTCCAATACCAGTAGATCTCATCAGGCCAGATGGAATATAACAGAAACAATAGTGGCTGATACGCTGTTCGTATCAACAACTTAAATAATCAGCAATGGTTATGTACATTAGTTGATTGAACGGCAACTGTTCGTTGTAGAAACATAAATGTAGAAGACGACGTTTCGAAAGGTGGAAAACATTTCAAACGTCGTCCTCTACATTCAAGTTTTTTTTTCTTTCTACAACAAATAGTTTTCATCCATTTAACTAAGTTTCGTCATGACTACTCTGTATAAATAGTCTATCAAAGAACAATGGTTATGCTGTGAAGTACATCAAGTCTGTGAAGTGCAATATTTATTTATGTTACTTGATCTATTTGCAAATCAGAACTAAGGTAAGAAGTAACAACACAAAACTATTTTTCTATTTTAGTCCCAACTACTTATTACTATAATTTATTTTTACTACAATATTAGTACTGTTCCGCTACTAGAATCTACAGATAGACATATGTTTATGTAGTTGTGTATCTCAGATGTCAGGTTCTTTTGATGTTACGCGATCCTAAAAGGTATTTGTCTTAAGACGTTGTAAAGGTGTATTGCGTCAATTTTTATTTATACGCGGTTATACTGATGGTAAGATTTTCAGCAATTTATATCTGTGATCGTACTTGGAACTTGTAATCAAAGTTTCCGTGCTCCGTAAGGTGTGTGTGTGTCTTCTAATAGCAAAGCTACACCGGGCTATCTGTTGATCCGTGATTTTAGTGTTGTAAAAATCCCTAGACTTAAAAATCCATGGAGAGAAACGTATTATAAGTGATGGGAAAACCTAATTAATATATGTATAATCAAACATTTACTACAATCATAAGCCAAACTACTGAAGACAGTATATGATGATTATTATTATGTAATATAAACTATGTTCTTTTTATATTGGTAATATTTCAACATATCGGTATATGAGTTTTAGAGCCCTAGGCTGGGCGTAGTTTAGAGGTTAAGCGTTTCCCATGCTGTACATCCATGGTTCGGACTCCATGTTGTCAAAAACAAGCTCCACTCTCGTACTTTGGGGCTGTGGTTATGCTATAAGAGTGCCGATAAAATCACATTATTCAATCAGTTACGAGTACTTCAAATGTTGGGTGCTGGTGACTATCTGCTTTCTTATCTGTCTGTCATCTTAAAATTTGGAACGGCTATGTAAGCATAGAAAAGTAATGTATATATATATAATGTTTTCCATAAATAAGTTATAAAAATGTAATTGCTTTATCGAACAACCCTAGAAACAATGTTTATTTAGGAAGTTATAAACTAAAATTTATTTGAACATGTGGGTGAGAAGGGGTTTTCTTATAAAAAACCACATCATGCTATCTGCTGAGTCCACCAGGAGGAATCGAATCCCTGATTATAGCGTTGTAAATTCGTAGACTTACCGCTGAGGGACTTTGTGAGGTATTATCTATCCTTTTTTCATTGCCAGTCTAGATTAGACAATATATATTTACTTTTATTGTGTTTTTTATTTTAATTGTTTTCATTTTGCTCTTATAGCTGACAATAATCCACATAGTTACTTCAGTGGGTGAATTTAGAACTAATCTAAATTTCCTAAGCTAATGAAACCATCTGGGTTCACAGCTGAAAAATCCGTTAACGGCGAGACTGCCCGCTCGAGTGACGGAACAACGTATTCTAATCTTTACAAGCTAGAATACAAAACCGAACAGTCATTAATGAGCTCTACTCGTTACTGGATGATGCCGATTTTACTTTCTGATCTTAGTAGGTAGCTTGTTCTGATTGGGATTTAATATCAACTAATTTTAATTACACAGATTGTACAGTTTGAAAATTACGATATTTTCTAACCTGCCAATCTTTTTCTATTTATTTATTTGTTGTCATTTTTTTCTAATATAGGCTGTTGATTTTATCGTGCGATTGTCCACCCATTTGGACTTTTTCTTAGCAAATTCTGAGAAACATTTAACTGAGTACAGGCGGAAGTTTTTGACATTTATGCATAACAAGTAGATATCCGCTTGACCTCTTTTGCTTATTTATATATAACTATCTACTCGATACAAAATTCAAAATAGTAATTAGTTTTAGTTTACGGTTTCAGTTAAAACTTTTCACTCTAACTCATAGTTAGTTAGATTAGTTTTTGAACGTGTCATTACTCTCTCATTTCTTCTAGAATGATGTTAACCCTAAAAAATCGATTTTGATTCCTACTTAAGGACTTTGTTAACTTACTTATCTTTTCCACACATCTAGTACGATAACAGAAAAAAGTCTAAAAGAGAACCCGGTTTCTAAGGATTATCTTTATTAGTGAAGTTTATTTATACTACTCTTGTCTTTTATTGTGTGTTTTTTTTTTTAAATTCCAGTTTTATTGAATGTCATCTAGCGGTAATAAACAGAAATTATTTATTTGAAGAGATAACGATTTCTCTTACTCAACATAATAGATTGTTATAGGACGCTTGTTATTGTGAGAATTTAATTACAAACTAAAGCCTGGTAAGAAATAATGCCTTAGGGTTTATTTGAGAGGTAGGGAATTCATTGAATTCGTACTTTGCAAAAAATAGACACAGTAGTAACAATCTCATACAATACAATAAAGGTTGTTTCAGTATTTTATAAACGATCAAGATTTAAAAAACAACAACAACATGAAATGTGAGAAATAGCGAGTCATTCAATAAACTTTATTTATAGGGGCACGTATTTAAAATATATATATATATATTGATAATACTGTCATAAACTATGTAGCATTGCAGCGTATTTACAACCACACCGAAACAATGATGTAATAACAGAAAAGAAATGAATGAGAAGATATTAACCAAAAACCGAATATTTTCAACAGAACATGTGGATGGAAAAAAACGCCCATCTTGCATAACGAGCAGCTACTTAGATAGATAGATAGAACTACTAGTCTCTTCTTCAATCACGGTGTTCATGCTAATTTCATTTCAAGAAAATTTTTCACAGTTGTTAACACAATGTAAAATCCGGATTCCTTGCCCGCCACAGTCTCACGATCTCAGCCACATGTATTCCCAAATGCTTCCTGATGCTATGGTTCATCATGACTTACCTCTATTTTCCGTCCTATATTTGCATCCGCGAGCGTGCGGCTGCTTCAAGGCACAAAGGTTGAAGCTTTAAAACCCGTTATTAGAATTAAAGTTTAAACACATCAACGTATTTCGTCTGTTTGTACTGTGTGCTTTGTCAGTGAATTTGTCTTCAAACTTGGAGTGTTTAAAGGTAGTATGTATGCTAAGTAGTATAATAATTATGTAATTTTGTGTTAACTTCATTTTAAAACAACGACTGCAATGCACACGCATGTTTACAAACTCTCTAAATATATGCGTTTATTGACGTCATAAGAAACGATTATTTCTTTCCAGATGTTCATGGAAAACAACTCGAGGGCTATTTGAGCTAGTTGTTTCCAATTTTGTACTCATAGACTAGAGAATATGTAGCTAGTTAACATCACCCGCCAACAACTCCAAATTTACTTTGATAGAGCAGTGAGATTTGACCGTCACTCTTATAACCCACCCATGGCCCTAAGATTATCCGCATGAGGTCCAACAAACAGTATGTGAAGTATAAATAATTATCTTAGTATAATTATATCACCATACAAAAAATCTCTGAAAGCTCGTTAGTCGTGTATAATTGTTTTTGTCAAAGGAAGAAAGAAGATAAAAATCAAATCGTCTGTTGAAATATTTTATAATCATTTTATCATCTTACTTCAATCTGTTACCTCGAAAATAATACAAAAACCTTAACTTTAGGAATTTACTTATATCACTTTCATATAATGGAAACTTGTCTGTCGGATGCTCAAAATTGTACATTGTCAAAATTATATGCCTTTTTTTTTTTACGAAGCATTAACAAGCACCTTAGAAAGGTGGACACCACCAAAAGATGTACCTAAAACGGGCACTTATGAAATCAGCAACATCCAACAGAAACCCAGATGTAAAATGGTGAAATTAAGATTTTTCGATAGGCTTACTTTAATATAACTCATGATATAATGAATAATGAAATTAATGTTATTTTCAATATGATATGATCAAAAGATGATAACACTTATAATTTCCGTCAGAATTTCATATTTAGCAAGTTATTCTGATTTTAAATCTACGTTATATAGTCCCAACACCCCATCTAACATGGCATGTCACTCGACTCGCAATTTGCGGGTGCGGAATCGAAACCCGTTGCCGATCTTGGTCGACTTTTAGCCGTGGGGGCGTTAAAAGAACAATGAATCCCTCTGTGCGTTAATAAATAGTAACCCAAGAGGTGATGTTGGTTACCTGCTTTCTCTCTGGTTTATTGGTTCAAAAATTATGACTTGCATAGATAGCTTTTGAGTGTCTTGGCACGCAATTAATAACAAATAATCAAACACATTTCAACTTACAATATTCAACAAAATTGTTCATATCGATCATGAATGTAGTAAACTATATGAAAGTAGTACCGATCCAAGAATCTATTTCTTGTTTTATATTTTGCACAGGGATGTATTGGAATTACTATTACTATTACTATTACTATGCTGACTCGACTTGACCAGGTAATTAAAATGTGCGGGTCGCAGGTTCGAATATCCGTTCCATCAAACATGCTCACCCTTTTAGCTATGGATGCGTTATTATATTACGGCCAATCTCAGTATTCGTTGGTAAAAGAGTAGCCTAAGAGTTGGCGGTGACTAGTTGTATTCGCTCTATTCTTACACTGATTAATTAGGGACGGCTAGCGCAGATATCCCTCGTGTTATTTTGCGCAAAATTCAAAATACAAACAAACAATAATTCCATTACATAGTACTAAAATGTTTTCCAGCCATACTTGTTATTCTGTATTTTTCTGTATATCTCTGTTCTGTATTTGTGTTGCTTTCCAAACGTTTTCGTAGAATCCTCCTCAGTGTTTCGTAGTCCAAAGTAATTATTTATCAGGTGGAAAAATACGTTATTATTTGGTTATTAAAACTGCAAGAGACAGTTAAAACACACCCACAATAGTTTTTAAGTATATTCTCTTTTTTGGTTAAAGTAAAAGCCTGTCAGAGTCTTAAAGTATAAAAGTACAAGACACTGACTGGGTTTTTCTATGGAAATGGAAGGAGAATATACTTTTAAAATATAATATGTTCAGTACCCTTCAGATATATATATATATATACATATATTTATAAATAATAATAGTAATAATCAGACAAATAGTAGTAATAATAATAGTGTGACAATTTGTCTGTCACGCTGTTAGAAGGACGCTGTTCGTTCTCACAATAAATGTCATGATTAGCGGAAGCCGGAACGGATCGTATTCTTCTGTGCTGCCACCTGGTAACTTAAAGAGGTACTTCAACGCAATGTGTCGTTACGTAACAAACATTCAACAGTTTTTTTAATAATTGTCATGATTCCTTTTAGAAAGATTTCTAAAATGATGCTCTAAGGAAGGTAACATTAAATGTTCATATATAAAATAAATCTACACTAATTTGAGGCGATTTAATGAAAACATCGACCGCAACAACATAAAAATAATTAAACTCTAGCGCTTTTAACGAGTGGACTAGTCCCTGTATCAATATAAAAGAGTTACCTAGTAGAATATGGTAATAACCAGTTACTTAGGTGACAGTATTAAACACATACATATTTAATTTGAAAATCTCTTACCAGAATACAGGAAATTCGACTTTCATGTTGTAATTATAATGATTAATTTTGGCATATGAAGTCAATATTATCGTATGGAATCTGTTTTATTGTTTGTTTTTTAATTTCGCGCAAAGCTACGCGAGTGATATCTGCGCTAGCCGTCCCTAATTTAATAGTGTAAGAATGGAGGGAAGACAGCTATCCTATCATCACTATCAACCGCCAGCTCTCGGGCTACTATTTTCCCAACGAATAGTGGGATTGATCGTACCATTATAATGCCCCTACGACTGAAACAGCGAGCATTTTTGGTGTGACTGGGATTCGAACCTGCGACTCTCAGATTACGAGCGCCTCAACCACTTGGCCATGCCGGGCCTTGTTGTTGTTTTTCTACAAAGCAATACTTATTTACGTGGGTTGGGGTGGCCAAGTTATCCAAGTGTGAACTGTGAATTTGATTTGTATTTCGTTGTCAGAAGATCACGCTCCAAACTGTTGTACTATGAATCTGTGGGTGCATTATACGAGTAACAGTAAAATTCCACTATTCTATAATACTAACTCAAGAGTTGGCGTGGGTGTGTTAACTAAGCTAGATGCTCCATTTCAGTTTCAAAATTAAGGACGTCTGGCATGGATTGTCCACGTCCAGCTTGGCGTAAATATCTGAAACAGTGAACCAAAGAAACTTATCTATTCGTCTACCGAATAGGTAGCAATCATGAGATGCGTGCTGTTTTATAAAAAACAACTTCTTACATCATTATTAAACATTTTTGTTCTGCGTGTTTGTAAATGTTCATATCTGTGCCATTAAAGAGGAATATCACTACGTATAATACTTGTGATCACTTGGTTCAGGTTTGTAAATTGTGTACAGACAATATGTGCAGCATGCATTCGAAAGCAAACCCTGAAGGTGAAAGTTGAAAAATATGTAATAACCACACGATTTCCTGATCGCAAGCAAATGGCAGATTGTAACAGTGCAGCCGTGACTTCAAGTGGCGACTGTACTACACGAGCATTGTCGACATAAAATCGAAGGCTCCTAATTTAAACCAGACGCTCTCTACTGAGGCTCTCGTGCATCCTGTTTGACGAGATGCGAAGAGGCAACCCTAGGCTGTTGTCACCATCAAAAGAAGCTATGCAATAAAAATCTCTATCATGGTCGACTTGGAATAGCCTGACTAACGAAAGATGCAACGTTGTTGATTCTATCACCTGATAATCATTGAACAAAATAACCAAAGACTGATGAAAACTCGTCTACTATTCAGCCGTTTCTATAACTACTGTAACTACAAGATTAATCTAAAGGAAAACATGTGGGGAATAATTAATACGTGCGGTATTATATATGCTGCTGAGTTGAAAGGAAAGTATAGATAGAACTAATAATACGAAATTAAAACGTTAAGATGCAAAGGACCTTACAAAAGATAATGAAACAACATCGTAAGTTAATTGTATAATATCAAATCGAAGAGAAAGATTCCAGATAAAAAATGGGAATATAAAACTAAATCCGGAGAGATAATAATAGCCAACAATTTTCTCACATAAATATGACGTACGTTTGCGCATAATTTGGTTTAGTAATATATAGTATTAGTTTGTTTTTGAAATTCTTACAAAGCTCCACGAGGGTTACCTGCGCCAGCCGTCCCTAATTTACTAGTGTAAAACTAGAGGGAAGACAGCTAGTCATCACCACCTACCGTCAACTCTTGGGTTACTCTTTAACCAACGAATAGTGAGATTGACCGTACATTATTACACCTCCCAAGATTGAGAGGGCAAGCATATTTGGTGTGACGAGGATTCGAACCCGCGACTATCAGATTACGAGTGGAAATAAACCTCCAAGAACGAAGCTGTTTACATTTGGTGACCAACTGGAATGTTACCACAAGCTTCAGAATCGTTTTCAAGTTATCTTTCATGGTTAAGAAAATGTATAGAACTATTACCGTCACTAAATATCCATCTGTTCTTGAAAAGTATGAGAATAAATGCGATAAAATATCTTTAAAAAATGGTATGATTGTGTGTGTGTTTTCTTATAGCAAAGCCACATGGGGTTATCTACTGAGCCCACCGCCGGAATCGAACCCCTGATTTTAGTATTGTAAAACCGTAGACATACCGGTGTGCTAGCTGGGAACTTAGAAGAATGGAAAACAAGATCCTGTGTTACCTATATTCCTTGTAGACGAACTACTGTGAGTTATTGAACTAGTTAAACATTTTAGTGAGCTGTTTGTTTGTTTGTTTGTTTGTTTTTTTGAATTTCGCACAAAGCTATTCGAGGGCTATCTGTACTAACCGTCCCTAATTTAGCAGTGTAAGACTAGAGGGAAGGCAGTTAATCACCACCACCAACTCTTGGGCTACTCTTTTACCAACGAATAGTGGGACTGACCGTCACATTATAACACCCCCACGGCTGAAAGGGCGAGCATGTTTGGCGCGACGGGGATGCGAACCCCCGACCCTCAGATTACGAGTCTCACGCCTTAACACGCTTGGCCATGCCAGGCCGTTTGGTGAGCTGAAAGGTTTACTTCGTCTTTAACTCGGATCATGCTTAACATTTAAAAGAATAAATCTGATTTTATCTCTAATATAACAGGCGATTCTTAGATTATGTGTCAAGATGGAGCACTCAACAGAAACGTTGACTACTGTGACTTTCCTTATTAATTCATATTTGTTTCAAATTTAATTTGGTATCAAACTTTCTTGACAAGAAACAAATGCGTTTTGGTTATGATTTGCTAATATTCTTTCATTTTCCGTAATAAGGCATTCAGTGTTTCGCCCTTTTTCTCATGCTGTTACAAATTGAAATTTTCTAGACTCTTTTTACACGCTCTTGTGGAACCGTTTTCAAACAACATACCATTCTTAACCGAATACGACTTCTTTTCTTTCTCATTCATATACAGGTATATTAAATTTCAAATTTACATTTATTTATCGTAATTACTCCTGGAAGTTCAGCAGTAAGATTACGAAATTGCAATACTAAAATAAGGTGGAAAGTTAATTCTCAAGTCTTTGAGAACAGATACATTTTAAAAAATGTATAAAAATGTATACTATAAAAAAACTGTCACGATTACTGTTAGAAAACTATAAGTGAACTAAATTACTGAAGGAAAGCAATATTATAAATATATAAATGTGTTTGCTGTTTTCTATAATCTTGTAGTCAAAGTAAAACCTTGTTTTTCACTAAATGAAGACAACTTAGTAACCAGCTTCACGATAGTGAGACCTTGTTTTATTTCTGAACAAATTCTCGTGATTCACAATAAACACTATTGTGACATTGCCTTTCTTTCACACGACTGACTTTAGGCTCGACTGAGATGTAGGAATGCACTTGAATGTAATAAAACGTTTTGAATGCTTAATTTGGATAGTGCAATACTACTACTGATAGACATATGACTGGAAACATTCGTCACAGCCTTTTCTAGTCTTCGCGTTCAGCCCACAAAGCAAATTTTACTAGGATTACATGTCCGTCTTTGTCTATATTAGGTAGAGAAATTGGAGTACACTATTTCAAATACAATTACATAACATAACAAACAGCTTGGGTAAGCGAAGATGAAGATGACAACCTTGATAGCTTCCCAACACAAAAAGTCACAGACCGAACGGCCTCTCCTCAAACATAAATAATTGACTATTACGCCCTAATTAACTAAGCTTAAAATAATTCCAAAAATATATGCGCAAAAGATGTTTAGGGAAAAACAAAGTGCAGAAAAATGTACGATTAATTCATTCAAAGTTTCAAAGCAGACGTGTATTGTAACACTAAATGAATCTTAAATATGCTTGGAATTCTAATATTTTTTAGATACAGTTCTACGTATTTATCGGAATATAATTCAAATATTTCTCTTTCTTTTCTCATGTCTTTTCAACAAGATGAAGTAAACGCTTGCCTGCAGCATTCGGTTTCTGAAAGTGCAGAAGACAGCCTGGGGCGTATTTAAAAACTGTCTATACGTCTCTCGTGCCCGCTGCTATAGTAGTTGCTCAACTGTACTTAAAGCGGTCTAGTACGGCGCTAATACCTATGCCGAAGCCAAGTCTTTTATATGACCTTCTTTCTCTGGGCTAGTCAGACCAAGTGAACAGAGAGCGAACGTAACGGTGGATCTCCCGCTATTCTCTTTGCTACTCTAAGGCCCAGTCCCTTTTGTATCGGTAGTTAAGCCTTACCAACGTAAATATTTTGGTGAAGATTAGAACGTAAAGTCATGTTGTTGATAGACTCGGGAATCACAAATCAGTCATCGATATTTGAAAACCATTTCGTCGGTAGTGACGGTATGGATGTTTTAAAAGCATAGGAATGTTTTTAATGTCAGTTAGATTTAGATATCTGTGTTTACTCATTGCATCTAAAATAGCACTTTATACCTTTGATGTTTTATTCCTGTTAGAGAAAATATTTGTTTGGTGAGTGAATATATGTATATGTGAGTTTGTATGTGTGTATGTATGTACATATATACATAGATGAATGTATGCGTATATGTATATGTATGTATATATATATAAAGGTTTCTACAAATGGTTATACATATTTTAAAATGTACTAGCTTTTAAAGAAAATTTCCTTGATGCGATCTTTAAAATCGTCATGTTCAGCCCAAAGCCGAGCGGCACTAAATGAAGTAAGGTTGGTGTCCTCGTTAACGGACCTCGCACAACCAATCCAGCAAATCACTTTACAAACAAAAATTCAAACTGGGTAGTACTGGAAGACATATTGCCAATAACACTTTCATCTTCCAACTGTGGGAAATATAAGTTGTCCAGTTTGAACAGGAATGTGAGTCTAATAACTCGCTCACTAAGGCGCGTTGACTTTTCTTACGGTGGGCCGTCCAGTGCTGCTTTTGGGTGACGCTAGATCCTGTGTCTCAGAAATTCCTATATCGTAAGATGATAGGAGTGTTCGATGATTTTCACGCATAACAAACTCTTACTAGAATTTAACTCCACGTACCAGAGAGCTGCCTGTGATTTTAATGAACACACAACGTCTCGGCAATATATACACATAATGACTGTTTTATATTATGATTTAGGCCAAAAGTAGTGGAATTTGCCGTTCTTATTTTTATTTTTTCAAAGCTTCCTCGTATAAAAGTATGTAGAACCATTTATAGGTGGACGTCCTATACATATATACCAATGAATAGTGCAAATAATACGAGACATTTCGCTAATTTTGTAATTAATTTCATTTTGTATGTCTAGCATAAATAGGACTACTTTAACTTTATTATTATATTACTTATTAATTCGAGCAACCTGGTTTAGAAAATAGGAAAGCAATTGTTCGTCCTTGAGTCATAAAGTCATGTTCAAATCGTTCTGTCACGATCCATACACTTAAGATGCGGATCTTATGTTGTAGGTGCAGTGTAAGTACATATGTAAAGACTTATAACGCTAAAAACCAAGTTCTGACGCCCGTTGTTGATACGGAACAGATAGCACATTATGCACCTTTCTCTTGAACAACAAACACAAACTTAAATAACATGTTACATTTGTTTATCAGCAAATGTTTCCTTTCGTACTGTCGTCTTTTCTACGTTCCTAATAATTTAAAATAGTGTATTTTGAGTGCTATGTTTCATGATCAGAGGTTCTATAAGTTCGCTTTGTCTCTAGTTATTTACACGTACGTAATTTTTGGCATTTCAGATACACATGTGAAATTATTGTACACTTGGGAACATTCCATTTCCAATAACCTACATTACTTGGAAAATACATACTTCCAGAAACAAAAACTATCCTTTAAATTCGACTAGATTTGGTTATATAGAGTTTGAGTAAGATAAACTGTCTACCAAAAATACGTTAGTATGAACTCATAAAAAATACGCTTATACAAACTCGAAAAATATGTTGATTACACAGTCAATCCTTATATATTACTGTTTCATATGTGTATCATTATTTACTATAGATCTCGTAAACTAAATGGGCCCAAATATAATTAAATAACGATCTTTTGAACCCAGTAATTAAACAATATCGATATCTAATATCCATTTCTGAATTGCTGTAGTCTCTAACTGAAAATTAACACATATCTATTTCTTAGAGATTAACCTACATTTTGCTCGAACTACGAATATTCTGTAAAAAGGTATTTCACCCTCTATGAAATTTAACAAAATTGTATACGTTTTAAATTTGATTTCATTTATAAGACTGGATGACAATAAAGATTCTTATCCAACCTGTACTAACTTTTTAAATATAAGATAAACTTAGTTGATTTATTTATTTTAATAATTACGCAGGAAGCAAAGAGAGGAATATTTTATATAGACTGTGTATTGTACTGTAGCTTTAGACTGTGTATTGTACTGTAGCATTAGACTGCATTATACTGTAGCTTTAGACTGCATTATACTGTAGCTTTAGACTGCATTGTACTGTACCTTTAAACTGTGTATTATACTGTACCTTTAAACTGTGTATTATACTGTAGCTTTAAACTATGTATTACACTGTAGATTTTTTAAAGAAGATCGGATACAGTCGATATATAAGGCGAGGGGAAAAAGTGACCATCAAGTTGTTTATTTTAGAATAAATAAGAGTTAAATTAATTTCAATTAATTTTCTAAATATTTTATTTAGAATCAAACTTTTGTACCAAACAGCAAAGTTTGTCCCACTCAAATGTATAGTAACTCTGGATATTTATCAGGTAGATATTAAAGTCGGTGACATACCCAAATATACAGGTATGAGCAATATTCATGTTTGTATTTCTCTGTACACGTTATTGTTAGAAGCTTGAGATCATTGTATACCGTTTCAGTAAGTATGCTCAAAATATGTAACAGCAGGTACTTGTATTATTATGTATTCAAAAGTATGAGCTATATAATGCAGTGAACTGGTATTGTATTAGAATCTTCCATTTGTACAACACTGCATCAGATATGTTAGTTCTATACCGCATCGTGTGTATATAGATAAAACAACATGTATAACAAACAACGGATCCAATAAATAAAAAAATTCTGACTACAAATATGGTAAAAAATCGGATCGAAACCTAATATTAACAGAGGCACAATTCGAATGCTTACAATCTTATAAAGATATAAATTTCCTAAATCTATTTTAGGTGTTTATAAATGGAAATCAGTTTCTCATCAACAATGACTGGAAAAAAATGTTTATATTAGTCGTATGTTTCATTTTATAGCGAAGAAAATTTAGCTTAGTAAACTTTAAGAAGCCAAACATTTTCCAGATTATTCTTAAAATGAAACACAAATAATAAACAAACGTAACATTGCACGGCTGATCTGTATTAAGATAATATATTAGATTTTTTTTTCTCATTTTGAATGAACGATCGGTGAGTTTAATGGGTTATTTTAAGTGTATATGAAACAACAAAATACGCGGATATTATTTTCCGATATTGTTAAAGTGAAGTCATATTAACGAATGACGAAGTGAAACAATTTATGTGACTATAACACTTCTAGCTTGTTTTCTGTTTTCGGCCTCCTGTTGATACCGCGCACCCATTCACAGATAATCGTACCTCCACTTGAGGTCCTACCAACGGGTGGTGCGTTAAGGGAAGCAGTTAGGGAGGATCGAAGAAAAATTCATACACGCCCCACAGAGAAGGTCGGAACTCTTCCCTAAAACTCGGTTAATCGTGGTTAGTAGGCCAGAGCCTTACTTAAAAGAAGTGGCTTAGATTCTATGAACTACAGAAGCGAATCTTGCTAGAATTATAACGAAATAATCCATTTGATTTATTAGAAGAGAAGTGAAAAACGTGTATATATATATTTCTTCTTCTTCGTTCCTTCTTTAGATGATCGATACAATGGACATGGACTCCTTCCAACACCACCACTGACTCCAACTACTATTTCAGATGTCACTTCATCGTATCCATTGTCTTTTTCCATGCTACCTCACTCATCTATTTCAGTTTTCCCACAGCCATTTTATTCACCGATGGTGGCTCCATCTCTCCTCTCAGGCTCAGTTACTGGGAGATCATTTCTTGCTACCTACCTCCCGAAGACCGAATATTCAAGATTAGAATACAGTTATCCATCTCCATTGAATCTAGCGGTTAGCAGACGTGTGGCGTGTGTTTCCAACTCAATAAATGGGGTGATTTACCCGGAACATTCGACGAGTTCACCCATCACGTTTATTGGGCCTTATTCTTCGCAGCCTCAGCCATCTATTAGAAAAACAAAGAAATTCGACTTTGCTCATCTTGCCGAGTCGGCAATCTCCCGGGATGAGCCAGAGCTCTGCCTGAGTCCCGCTGAGACGAGAAAAAGCGATTCGCATCCTTCGAAGTCAATCTTCAGGCTCGGATGTGATGACGCACTATCCGCTCTTTCATCGGGTTCTACAGCGTTTACTCCTAAGGACCACTCTGGTTCTGTGCTGCCTTTCCCCAATAGACCTATAAATTCTCATCCAAGTCTTTTAGCAAAGATACCAAAGAATATGTCGCACTTACTAGATCAACGACTCCTTAAAGGTCGAATATTTTCTCACTCAAAGAAAGAGTTTATCTGTAAATTCTGCCAGCGTCGCTTCACCAAGTCTTACAACCTGTTAATACACGAAAGAACACACACGGATGAACGACCTTACACTTGTGACATCTGTCATAAAGCTTTCCGGAGACAGGACCATTTAAGGGACCATACGTAAGAAACATTTATTTTTATTTACTTTTACAAAATTGTACATAATAAGTTAAAAAAACAACAACAACTACGTTTGAATAATATATCAACATTTCTTAGGCATTGTATTGTTCCCCTTGGTGGGTTTGCGGTAAGTTTAAAAATCTACATCGCTAAAATTGGGTGTTCGATTCCTCATTGTGTAGATACCCCAACGTAAGTTCGCTTTAAAATAAACAAGACATTTAAATCTGAAATATCTTTACTGTGACTAAATCATTACTTAAGGCCCGTCACGGCCACGTAGTTTAGGCACTCGACTAGTATTCCGAGGTTTGCGGGTTCAAATTCTCCATACACCAAACATGTTCGCTCTTTCAGCCGTGGGGGCATTATAATGTGACTGTCATTCCCATTATTTGTTGGTAAAAGAGTAGCTCAAGAGTTGGCAGTGGGTGGTGATGACTAGCCGCCTTCCCTCTAGTCTTACACTGCTAAATTAGGGACAACTAGCGCAGATAGCTCTTGTGTAGGCACGAAATTAAAAAATAAACAAATTTAAAAAACTTTGGATACTGAAGTAGAAAATAAGTATGTTAAATAACAAAATCGTAATAGCTATAGGTACTTGGTCATTGATAGAACTAACTAATCTGAATGTATTATATGCATTTATTAGTCAAATAGCGAAGAAAACAAAGCGGGCGTTGTAACCATACGGGAAATATAAATTAATGTTAATTTCTATGAAGACAATCAAAACATTCTTGTGTATCATTACACAATGTAATAGCCATCGTGAACGTCATTTCTAACTGCTCAGAGGGAAGCCTGAGTTATGTGATTTGAATTTAAAAGTTTCAACTCGGTGGAATACGGGATGTGGTCTCGGTGCTGGTTGAGTGACACACTAACGACAGTTTACTTGACAGGCGACTGATTTTTTGTTTCATGAATTTCGCGCAAGCTACACTAGGGCTGTCTTTACGAGTCGCACTAACTTATCAGTGAAAGACCACCGCCCACCACCAACTCTTGGGCTACTCTTTTACCAATGAATAGTAGTGGGATTGAAAGTGGAATTATAACGCCCCCACAGATGAAAAGGCGAAGATGTTTGGTGCGAAAGGGATTCGAATCCGCGACCTTCGGATTACGAGACGAGCGCCTTAATCACTTGGTCATGTCGGACCGCGACTAATAGTGATTCTCTGTTAGTCATGTTATAATTAAATTTAATACTGTGAACCACTGATGTCTAATAACCATACCAATGATTACACATGACAGTTTTGTTTGTACGGTGTTAGGTATTTTCATTTTCACATGCCTGTGTTCCATTCTGATGCATGTTATTACTTGTTTCTAAAACAAAACGTCAGTTGGAATTCAAATAATATTGCAATATTATTTTGTGTATTTCAAATGGATGTGTGTGTGTTACCATTATATTTGTTCTGCATTCGGGTCAGCCAAATGAGTTACGGTATCAACACGTCTTTGAATTAGAGTAAAAAAGTTTAAGTTTATAGTTGTTGTTTTTTTAAAAAACAAACTTTCATAACTCAAGAATATAAATTACATTTCTGCTTGCACCCACTTTTGCTCGTGTTTCAAATTAAGGCCCAGCATGGCCAATGTGATTGAGGCGCTCGACTCGTAGTCCGAGGGTCGCGATTTCGAATACCTGTCATATCATACCTGCTCGCTTTTTTAGCCGTGAGGGCGTTATAATGTGACGGCCAATCCCATTATTCGTTGGTAAAGGAGTAGCCCAAGAATTGGCGGTGGATGGATGACTAGCTACCTTCCCTCTAGTCGTACACTGCTAAACAAGGGGCGGCTAGTGCAGATAGCCCTTGTGTAGCTTTGGGCAAAATTAAAAAACAAACAAACAATTTGAAATTAAGGTTATTTTCACATAAAATGTGAGATTTTCAAATAGGTGTTGTGTTTCATATAGTTGGTTATCTGATCCTATACGCCTCTTATAGTGTTTCAATCTGCGATAGAAAATACGTAGTTCACCTGACTTTATATATATCCGGTTCATACACACTTGATTTTGTAGATATATTTAAGTAATGCGTCCACTTTCTATCTTCTTCTTCCGGATATTTCGTGAAAATTGAGAGCGTAACACCAATAGCAGCTTGAAGGGGCGGTAACTTAACCAGTGAGATAATATAAACCTTTTTTTTTTTTTTCTGGTTTTAAGTAACTCCCTTCTAATCAGCTTGGCATAGCCTGGTAGTTAGGGCGATCTACTGGCTATCTGTGGGTCGCAGGTTCAAATCCCCATAACCGAATATGTTCGCCATTGCAACCATAGGTATGTTATAATGTGACAGTCAATGCCACTATTCATTCGTAAAGCAGTTACCCAATAGTTGGAGATAGGTGATATTGAACGCTGACTTACATTTATTTTCTCACTGTTAATATTGGGACGACTAGCGCACGTGTCCCTCGAGCACCTTTGCGCGAAAATCAGAAAAAACTAAACAAAGATGTTCTAATCAAATTAATAACGCCACCCGCTAGTACAGCGGTACGTCTACGGATTCACAACGCTAAAATCAGGGGTTCGATTCGCCTTGGTGGGCTCAACAGGTAGCTATAAGAAAAACACACAAATTAATAACAAAAACTGCAACACACAAAAATCATGTTGAGGTAGTCTTGGATAGACTCAATACACATGTATAGTGATATATACTAAGTTTTAAACAATACCTCGCGTCCTATACATGAACAGGCATTTTCTTTGGTTCAATAATATCATTTACGAACTAAATAAAAGGAGGACGCGATGTTTAGTAATGCGTAAAATGCCTAATTTGATTTGTGTTATATCTTGGAAATAGTATCACAGAGACTAGAGGAATGTATTATAATAATAATAATTACCCGACTAGCAACTGCTTTGTTAAAATTACTCCAACACAACGCGCGATTTTCATAATTTTATTATTAAAGAGATAATCACATTATTATTGTGTTTTATAGGTATATCCATTCCAAGGAAAAACCCTTTAAGTGTTCGGAGTGTGGAAAAGGTTTCTGTCAGTCTCGGACTTTAGCTGTTCACAGAATTCTCCACATGGACGATTCTCCACATAAGTGTTCTACTTGTGGGCGATGTTTCAACCAACGGAGCAACCTTAAAACCCACCTCCTCACCCACACCGACATCAAGCCCTACAATTGCGGCTCTTGCGGGAAGGTTTTCCGCCGAAACTGTGATCTTCGCAGGCACAGTCTCACGCACGACATGCAACAGATTTCGCCGTCAGGATCTTCCGTTAAAAAACCTACATCATCTTTAAGGATTGTATGTCCATCGTCGTGTAAGCATAACAACCGTATTTCACAGAATCCTACCTCGAATTCATTCTGAAACAATGGTCCACACTTTAGCAAATAAAATTTCACAAGAGATGTGATTTTAAGTAGGAGGGGACCCCGGACCTTCTTATCTCAGGAGTCCTCCATATGACATTATTCATCGTGATTGTATACCCTCCCCAATTCAATGAATTCATATAAATGAAACAACATAGATTGATTTAAACTACCGTTGCCTCTTATTGCTGTTAAAATGGTTCGTATTGTTAAAAGATGCACTTTTAAATGTCGGAAACATTAAAGAGGGGGGGGGTAATATGTACGTGCCGCGCCCCTGCAAGGTTTTCTGGTTTCCGGTTTGGGAACCATTGGATTAAGAAACCAGTAGGTTGAAGAATTACTGACGCAATTATAATCTTTTATTCCAAAGGAAAAAGCATTATGCAAATGTGTTTTTAAACCAAATGAAATCAATCAAAACGTCTTTGTGTTATTACATGATGTGACTGAGTCATTGTGAACATGTTTTCAAACTGCTCAAAAGGAAGTAACTAACGGGTCATTATCAACTAATTGAAATAAACTAAGCCTAATCTAACTGTATAGTTTATTTGTAGTTCTTAATAAAGTTCCTTTTTGGTAGAGTAGAGGTGCCACCTGCCTGAAATTATATGCAACCATACATTTATCTTAATACTCTAATTTCACTACAAAGATTAGATTCTTAATCTTTAAGATTTATATTTTTAGAAAATATTTAAAAATACCGTCTTTTTTGTTTCTCTCAAGGAAATGAAATCATGTAAAAATTTAATAAATAAAAGATTGTATGCTGTTTCTTTTACTGTACTGCACGTCATGTTCTTCCTACCTTTAACTGTATTGCACGCCATGTTCTTCCTACCAGGATGTTTTTTAAACGCCATTTCATCATTTCTACAGTGAGAGAAGCTCGCATGTCGAAAGCCGACAACAAATTAAGAGTGCTCGTTTTATTTTTCCTAGATACAAACAAAACCTTCTGTTACCTTGGAGAAATATCTAAATTTATCAAAGAAACAATAGCTAAACGATTACCGTTACATCATTTGTGAAGCTTCAAATCATTCAGAGTGGAAAGTTAGAATTTAATATAAAATCATTTTTTTTACGTTAATTTATTTCTATGCAGGACAATTAGTGACATATTTCGGTATTAATTCCGGTTTTAAGCCTTTTTTTATAGTAATTCGGCTGAAAGTTTGTTAGTATTACTATATAAAAAGTACTTTAATACAAACACAACTCCAACATACACGTCCTTTCGAGTGTCTTTTTTACTGCCTTTTATTGTTTGCCTGTTTTTATTTTATTTTATTTTTTAAAAATTTCTATTCAAGTCTTACACATCTACTTGTAGCCTCGGATTATAGGAAAATTACTCCGAAAAGACAAATTAAAGATCGCAATTTCAATAAGTTACAAGTTTATTGTTTCGTTGGTCTTAGGATTAATAAAGCTAATACCAATTGATGTTTAACCATTCTGATAATACTAAACAAATAAATGACAAAATAATCAAGGAAGACTAGATTTTTGGCCAAACCTAATATATGATCTGCTGAGTGGGACGCATGACTTGCAATCTGTAGGTCGCGGGATCGAAATCCGTTACTGATCATGCTCGCAGTGAAAGACTAGAGTGAAGGCAGATAGTCATCACCACCTATCGTCGATTATTGGGCCACTTCTTTACTAACAAATAGTGGGATTGATCGTCATATTATAACGTCTTCACGACTGAAAAGGCGAGAATGTTCGGTAAATGAGATTCGAACTTGCGATACACAGATTGCGAGTCAAGCTTCCTAATTACCAAACAATGCCAGACCGAACTGGATAAGCTGATTCGTCCAATTGCTAGACCACTGCGTATAAAATAAAATGTTTAGAATTTAAGTACACGGAATAAACTTCCTAAGCATACCAAAACATGATGTGTAATTAGCAATTTTGTTGTAATATTATTATAGCATTTTAAGGTGAGTAAGCGTAATGTGACACGAGTGAACTTTAACATAGCTCATAAGCAAGAGTTAGGTGTAATGACTGATATATATATGTCTCTGTGTGTGTGTAAATATTATAAGACCGTTTCAACTATAAGAATTCTACGTTGTAATTTATTTAGCTTAATGATTTGGTTTTGTTCTGAATTTCACGTAAAGCTAGCTACAGCGCTAGCTGTCCCTAATTTAACAGTGTAAGAGTAGAGGGAAGGCAACTTGTCATCACCACTCACCGCCAACTCTTAGGCTACTCTATTACCAGCGAATAGTGGGATTGACCGTCACGCTATAACATTCCCACAGCTGAAAGGGCGAACATGTTTGGTGTGACGGGTATTCGAGCCCGTGACCCTCGGATTATGAGTCGAGTGCCTTAACCACCTGGCTATGCCGGGCCTAAGTTAATAAACTTTGGTTGAAAGAAAGACCTCGTCAGCATATCGTTAAAATGACATTATATACGTTTCTTACCAGAAATCTCTGTAAGGGCAACAATATAGCGCACCGGATACTATTCTACGAATATATTAATCTACAAACAATATTTTTTCGTCACTAAATCTAATGATATTTCAGGCTCGTAAAAAAACAACTCAATAAACATCATTAATTATTTTGAGTCTTTTTACGTCGTTTGCACGGAAAACTCAATTACAGAGACCAGTAGATATGACAACAATCATTTTGTCTCAAAGCGACCTCGTGTTTAATAAAAATAGTGTAAGTGTAATTTACCATAAATTGTAGATTATCAAAGAATATAATTCAACTTTAACACACATAGTACAATATTATATCAGATTAATGCGCAAAAGAATATCGTGCCATGTAAAAATCTCAAGAGATTGTTTTTCGAAGATACTGCCTGATATTTATTGTGTACAAACTACAGATTTTTCCTATGCAAGGAAACTTATAAGCAATAACTTATATAAAGCGCTGTTATTAACATTTTATCTTCTAAAATTAACGCTCTGTTTTGTGAAAAAAAGAGCATTAAAACAAATCGCACTATATTCCCTATTAAGACGAATATAAATAATGTTTCGTTTTCTATAAAGAGACGGGTCCGGCATGGCCAAATGTGTTAAGGCGTTTGACTCGTACTCCGAGGTTCGCGGGTTCGAATCCTGGTCGTACCAAACATGCTCGCCCTTTCAGCCGTGGGGGCGTTATGATGTGACAGTCAATCCCACTATTCGTTGGTAAAAGTGTAGCCCAAGAGTTGGCGGTGGGTGATGATGACTAGCTGCCTTCCCTCTAGTTTTACACTGCTAAATTAGGGACGGCTAGCGAGGATAGCCCTCGTGTAGCTTTGCGCGAAATTCAAAACAAACAAACCTATAAAGAGGAACGTACTTTACGTTCTGTCTTCCGAAAGTCCCCCAGTGGCTCAGCGGTATGTCTGCGGACTTACAACGCTAAAAACCAGGTTTCGATACCCGTTGTAGGTAGAGCACAGATAACCCATTGTGTAGCTTTGTACTTAACTTAAAACAACAACAACTGTCTTCTGTAAATAAAACTAATCTCAACGCTCTGTTTCGTGATAAAAAAGAACATTAAATATGTGCTTAGCCTAATTCTGTATTCCCTCTTAGGATCAGCATACATAACGCTAGTCTCTGTCTGTACTACTTACCCTTTTTTTGAATCTTTATTTCATCTCTCGCTACTAACTCCGTATTCCCTGTTAGGATCAGTATACACAACGGTAGTCTGGTTTTTGTTTGTTTTGGAATTTCACACAAAGCTACTCGAGGGCTATCTGTGCTAGCCATCCCTAATTTAGCAGTGTAAGACTAGAGGCAAGGCAGCTAGTCATCACCACCCACCGCCATGTCTTGGGCTACTCTTTTACCAACGAATAGTGGGATTGACCGTCACATTATAACACCCCCACGGCTGAAAGGGCGAGCATGTTTGGCGCGACGGGGATGCGAACCCGCGACCCTCAGATTACGAGTCGCACGCCTTAACACGCTTGGCCATGCCGGGCCACAACGGTAGTCTCTGTACTATTTACCCTTTTATGAATATTTATTTCTTCTCTCGCTACTAACTCCGTATTCCCTGTTAGGATCAATATACATGACGCTAGTCTCTGTACTATTTACTCTTTTTTTTTTTTATCTTTATTTCATCTCTCTCTGGTGACGTGAAACAACGAATTTAATCTGCGTCATTGTAGTTCTAAACAGATGTTTATTCTTAAAAACTGAAGAAGAATGTCAATAGATCAAGATAAAACATACCACTTTCTCTTTCATGTGGATACTGACGTTACATGTGGCATCAGATTTCACTGATGTTTTCGAAACTTTCTCAAACGTTGTTACACGTAAAATTAAACACGTTCTCTAGTACCATGTAATCTCAATCCGCTTGATAATGTGCGTGGTTTTGGTTGTTTGTTTGGAAATTTCGCACAAAGCTACTCGAGGGCTATCTGTGCTAGCCGTCCCTAATTTAGCAGTGTAAGACTAGAGGGAAGGCAGCTAGTCATCACCACCCACCGCCAACTCTTGGGCTACTCTTTACCAACGAATAGTGGGATTGACCGTCACATTATACACCCCCACGGCTGGGAGGGCGAGCATGTTTAGCGCGACGCGGGCGCGAACCCGCGACCCTCGGATTACGAGTCGCACGCCTTACGCGCTAGGCCATGCCGGGCCGAGATGTGCGTGGTATTACAGATATCCTGATATACGTATTATTTCTCTAAAAGTCGAGCTGAACAGTAACAATTACAATGTGTGTGTCTTGGGTTGATGCGACACAAGAAATACGTCCATCCAAAAATGCTTCAGCGAAATAAGTTTAAGTTTTACTTTAGCTCAAACAGTAGGTAGTAACTAATTAATAGAAAAAATAAACCAATTCGGCATTACTCACATTACCTTATGTTTTATTCACGTACTGTAGAACTAAATCTACTTTCAGTATGGCTCTTAATTCATCCACGAACTACTGCTGAGTGTATAATGAACAAAGAGTGGTGGATCGGAATTGTTCTTAGCAATTTATAATAAGAATCTCATTCAAGTGTTCAGTGAAAATAGGGCTGGTCTCTTATGGAACAGGAATACGTTAGAACACTTAACCATCTTAATATTTTATTTGAAATTTTAATACTAATTATTTGTAAGTGTGTAATTCTAAAAAAAAATTTACGAACAGTGAGATCGATTTTTCTATCGTAGCTATCGATTCTTTCGACATTCTACTACGTCATACAAAATATAATACACTGGCCCTTAGATGTTCGTTACACAAGAAACTGGCAGGTTGACAAACGAATGAACAACAACAAAAAACAACAACCACGAATAAAGAAAGGGGCAGAAAGAAGTCTGACCGAGTGTTTATTGTCCTAAAAAGGTTTTTAACCCATGCAGTGAAAATAAACTAACGACGGTCTCTAATAGGGTTAAATAATAAAAATGAGTAACTAAAAATGGTACCTTCCACTTAGCTTAACAATGAAATATACCAACAACTGAGAGTCTTGGTTAAGCCAAACCTACAACGAACTTTTCTTACCACAGCCAGCTTAGGAGAGTTCCCACCGACACGTCAAAGACATAGGTGTATCGCCCGGACCTACAGGGGGGTCTAGTGAAGATGTACGATTTTGCTGTGGCGGACAGATTCCCATTTTAGCGGACAAATGAAACGGATTAGCAACAGGGTGACAGTGTATAAAGAAATAGATGTTTATGTTTAAAAAAACAAAAAAAAACTAAATGAGGCCTCTAGCCGTGACTTGGTTCTTGTGCAGGAGAGTTAAAAACATTTTATTTCTGATTTACGAGGAGTAATCATGCTGGTGAAATATGTCAGGATGTCAAGAAGAAAAATAGGGTGGTTCAGAGCTTTTACAATGTGTAGTGTAAGACGTAGCACCTGCCTAAAGCTCTTGTATAACTCGAAAGCATTTCAAGCACAAACACCATACTCCGTGGTGGGCATGACACTTTTTTTTTTCTTTCGCGACAGTGTCAAGAGCACTAAATTCTGAGTTCATGGTTTACTCTAAATGAACCTCACGTTGGAAACTTGGAGTACGCTATAAGTAACATCTGTGGTAAAATAAATCTTGTATTAGAAGTCATGTTCTGGAAAATTACCTCCTTTTATTTGAGAAGTAAACTCACATAACGAGGACGTTTAGTAAGACAAACATTTATGTCCTACCATCTCGCAATTATGTTTAAAAAGTCTTTTCCTAGGTTGATTTACAGGTTACACTTTTAATGTGTGCACAAATAGAAATAAATTGTATGAACAGAACAAGTGTCGTATAAACTTCTCAAAATGATGAAAAGCATTAAAACAAGCAGTATTTACGTGGTGAATCTTGATCTTATGCTTACAAAGTTTCATAAACTAGGAACAAATAGCAGTTCCTCACACATTTAGAAATTATTTGATGTTCATCACTCACCTACATATTTCACGTTTCTTCAATCGTTTGCAACATTGTGTTATCATTACGCATGTTTTGAAATCGTCAAAATGTTCGTTATTTTGAGGATAAATAATTTTAATGTCTTTGTTGCATTTGTTTGTTTTGAATTTTGCGCAAAGCTACTCGAGAGCTGTCTGCGCTAGTCGTCCCTAATTTAGTAGTGTAAGACTATGGGGAAAGCAGCTTGTTATCACTATCCACTGGTAGTTTAGCGATTTTCACCTTCTGTAGTTCAAACTATGATAATCTAAACTATCTTTTGGTTTCAGTAGGTGCGCACTACTGGATTCTTACTTCGCATACCAAATTTCAAAGCAATACATTAAGAAATACCTGAGTTACAGCATCTCCAATTTTAATTAAATTTTTTTCGTATTATTTTTATTCGCACCAAAAGTACGGATCTTTATTTTGATAGAAAAACATGATTAACTTTCATGGATTTTTTTTTCAATTTTGGTGTACTAACAGATCTTTACATCTTACAGTTATGAGTCTTATTTGGTGCAAAAAAAAAAAAAAAAAAGACCATATGTGCAAAGTTATTCCACAGAAACTGCTCATATTGAACGAATATATTTGCGCACGCCTACGAAAAAGTTACATGAGCTATCAGAGCTAAGAGTAAAATATTTGTTTTTTGTTATTCGGATTTAAGACATTTGATTTAGAGCAAGCAATCTATCTAAGATAAAAGGACGTGCAGATACAAAAGTATTGGTTAGGCTAAGCAAACTAGAATAGCATTTCTTATCTCAAGTTTTCGAAATAATCTTACGGTTGAACGGTTATTATTTATTATTTATTGCCAACATTTAAGCCCAAATTTATTACATTTCATGGAATTATCTTAAGAAATGAGCTTTTAGCGTCATGTGATACTAGCTTAAGTAGTTAGCATAAATAATAATGTTTGATGTGGCTGTACCGAGTGTGTGTGCATACTGACAAGAAACTGTTAATCTAAATTCCATGGCGTTACTATAAAGGAAGCTATTAACATTATTTTAGAGAAGAAAACTACTATCAAATATTGTAAAGAACCTGGTTGGTTCTGTAAATTAAGGGGTTTTGATCCAAAAGTCTACCCCCTGTCTGTCACACATCAGGGGTCCTAAGAGTATCTGTTAGGTTTCATGACAATCGGTCCAGCGGTTCGTCAGTTATAAGCGAACGAACATAATTTTTTTCGAATAATGGTTTAGATTTGATTAACTCAAGGATCTCTTGCAAAAGGCTATATGCTTAGTAACATTTATACGTTTTTTTGCTCAAACAAATTCTGCTTAAAAAAGGGTTATTTCTATAATACATTTAGTCGGACATTTGTTAACTATTTAAACAGTTTAATATATTTTAACTCTTTTAAACAGACAGTACCAAATTTCGGACGATAAAGTAGATGGTCGAAGATAATACAACAAAGTTATCGCCAGTTTCTTTGGTAAATAAATTTGTTCATCTAGAGATTGCCAATTTATTCCTTACACTTTCGGTGATTATAAATAATATTAATCGGTGCCATATTTAGAAATAGAAAATCTCAAAATAATGTATTATAATCTAAAGAAGGAGTTCGTATTAGTGTTAAATTCTTTGTATCAAAAGTTGTTCAAAAGGAATTGGATCCAGAATTGGAAGTGATAACATAAAATATGTTTCAAACTTCTAAGTTACAAGGGAACGATTTTGTTTCACGTATTAGTGCTAAACAACACATTTATTTCAAAACAAATGTGATATGTGTCACGTGTTTTGGGGGTATGAAGTGAATTAGTGAAACAAAACAATAATTTTTAGTCTCAAACATTTTTTCGTGGCTCGGCATGGCCAAGTGGTTAAGGCGCTCGACTCGTAATCTGAGGGTCGCGAGTTCGAGTTCCCACCAAATATACTCGACCTTTCGGCCGTGGAGGCGTCATAATGTTACGGTCTATCACACTATTCGTTGGTAAAAGAATAGCCCAAGAGTTGGCGGTAAGTGGTGATGACTAGCTGCCTTCCCTCTAATCTTACACTGCTAAATTAGAGACGGCTAGCACAAATTGCCCTCTTGTAGCTTTGCGCGAAATTCAAAAACAACAATAGTATATCGTATTGCATAGTATGGGATTATGTGTCGCCTAGCGGGACTATGAACCAGAGCATCAAGATGTTGCCAAATCGTACTTCACAATTTTACTTTTTCTGTGCGTTATAATAGTGACGGTCAAATTCCATTATTTGATTAAGTGTCTTAGTAGTTAGCATGGGTGCTGTTGGCTAGCTGGTTTATCTCTATTTTAACAATTCATAATTAGGGGAGGCTAGTTCTTCCAGAAATACCCGAAACAAATACTAAAATAGAGTCCCGCAATAATCTTTGTGAGGAATAACCTAAAACGTAAAGCTAAGCCTAAAAAATTGCAAAATAAAAGGTAATTCGGCTACGAGGTCTTCGTTTTAGCTCAAACCTACCATTGATTGGACTATCTACGCTATCTCAACTGTGGGTATCGAATTTTAGAGTTATGAACTCTTAAGTTCACCCCTGACTCAACAGAAAACCAGTTGGTGTTGTTCTTCACATTAGTGTAATAACGTCTGTATCAAGAGAGGATTATGATAATAATTAATAATGTGTTGTAACTTCTAGATTAAAAGAATAACCTATATTTAAAGGCTCACGCGTTTCTTTCTTTTCACGCGTATTTTCCGTCCAACAATACTTTTAGCCAATTTTATTTTTGTTCAATAGCCACTGTAACAGGTACCTATTTCAAAGATTTTGACTGGGACTTATTTCAGTTGTTGTATTTGGATTATTTAATCAATACTTTATGAGTGTCTTGCAATAACTCGGAAAACACGTTACCAAGTAACGTAGTTCGTTTCACTAAAACTATGACCATAACGCAGTGGAAACAACTTTCCGTGCTCTGAATCACAGACACCGAGTGCATTAACGGCCTATTTCTAAACGAAAGAAAGAATTGCTGGAAGTTTATCGCAATTTATTGTTAGCACGTGCGTGACGCCACACCTAGGACGCTTCCTCGTGCCCCGCGACTCCAAAAGTGCATTGCATTTTTTTTTATGTAGCAGATGCGTTTTTCGTAATGGAAAAGTGGTATTGCATCACTGGAAAAAAAAACGTTTCTTTTTTTTAAGAAGAATCATTAGTTTTTCGGTGTGATGTAATTTATTATAAATAAAACACTTCCAAGAAAATACAGTTACGCGAACATTTTATTTTGGGGGTGGAGATATACAGTCAGAATAAGATAAAAAAACTACTAACAATTATAACTAACATATTATCCGAATTCCAGGTATGTATATAGTCACGAGAAACAGACACGAGAAATACACACGAGAAACAGACACGAGACATTTTACAAGTTAACATTTAGGGAAAGTTAAATATCGAAAACTTTTCTAATGGATAAAGATTTGCTGATTTCTAAGCTCATCGAAAGTGTAAAAATAACCATAGTAAGGAAGTAGGTATCTGTGTATTTCAGTGTTTAAAATACGTCCCTTGAGTTTAAACTATCCATTAGCCTTAGTTATTGGTATTTATTTTGTTACGACCGTAAATCTTCCTTCTCCCAAATAAAAACGTTTGTGTAACTTTATTTTAATAAAAACGTTTTATTTATAATACATCATTCCAGCTATATGCAGACGAGAACCAAAACTGTATCCCTGAAAATGAATTAAAATACTTCTTAATTTAATATCAGATAATTGTATTTTAATTAATTATTTTTCTTATCTTGTTATTATATTTACTTTCCTCAAAGTTTTTTTTTTATTTTGAATTTCATGCAAACCAACACGAGGGCTATCTGCGATAGCAGCCCTTAGTTTATCAGTGTAAGACTAGAAGGAAGGCAGCTAGTCATCACCACCCACCGCCAACTCTTGGACTACTCTTTTACCAACGAATAGCGGGATTGACCGCACATTACAACACCCACACGGCTGAAAAGGCGAGCATCTTTAGTGAAACGAAAATTCTAACACGCGACCTTCGGATTACGAGTCGAGTGTCTTAACTACCTGATTATGCCAGGCCTACTTTCAATGGAAACATGATAGATCAGTAACCTTCCGATGTCGTACCTCGCTGGGACTGTTTCAGTTACATACGTTGATTACCCAAGTTTCTTCATCCATCAATTTTGTAACACGTAAAATTATTGAAATATAAATTTTTCAGCACGAATGACTGCCTTTGTAAAAATTTGTACAAAACTTTACACATCAGTGCGGGTATCTTTGAAGCCAGCCTCAGTCCAGTACACAACTGTAATAAAGTAACTCTAATTTTGATATCTGTATGCCAAGATGCCAAAAATTATATGTCCACTTCCAACTTTAACAAATGGTCTTTGGACCTACTCGAATCTTATAACTTGACAAGCACATGAGGTACCTTGGTGATTTCCATGACAGTCGACTAGATGTTTAATTACGCGTGTCTCAGATCAAATTCAATGTGTAGAATGTGCAAATAATGTGTAAGAGAGGAAACGGTGGTTTGTTTTTGAGCAGGCTCTTAGAAATATTAAAGGGTTATAATGGTTTCAAGCTCTTACTTTGAGGAAGCATGTCAAATAGTCATTAAATATTAATCGGGTAAAGTCGGTTGCCTTTTGGAGGCTGACCACGCCCGAACGCAATCTCTGTTTACAGAACGAACTCTCGTAGAATGTATAAGAAAAGCCCCACCTATAACATTTAGGAACACGCTGTCCAGTAAAAGATAACATTTAGGAACACGCTGTCCAGTAAACGATAACAGACTAGTAAGAAAATAAATTACGTGAACCGAAGTATACAACGTGTATTCATAAGTTTACATGCTTATTTTCATTTAATGTATAACAAAAGTGATGGCAAAGCTGGAAAACTATTTAGCGCTATCCGTTATTTGTCTATTTCGTTTTAAAGAAACAACTCGTTCATATTTTTAATAGCAGAAAGTTCAACCAGACGACCATCTAGAAATGTTAAATAAAAGATAAACCAAACTCCTCCATATCAAAAGAGGACACATGGTGCATTATTAGCAGAAATGAATTGATTGTTGGTAACCGCAGAGTAAGGTCGTTTTACTTTATCACGGTTAATACTGATTAATAATATTGAACTACGAGAAACTAGAAACTAAGTTCACAATACAGTATGAATTATAATTATAAACAGTGCCATCAATAAACTTATACCATGTCCCATCGTGTTCATACAGATATGACGTACATTACAGCGAGGCGAAGAAAGTGTTACTTAATATTCGTAGTGTATTCTTAAACTTTCCTTTCCAACATAACAAGGCCCGGCATGGCCAGGTGGATTAAGGCGTTCGACTCGTAATCTGAGGGTAACGAGTTCGAATCCCAGTTGCACCAAACATGCTTGTCCTTTCAGCCGTGTGGGCGTTATAATATGACGGTCAATCCCACTATTCGTTGGTAAAAAGAGTAGCCCAAGAGTTGGCGGTGGGAACTGTTGACTAGCTGCTTTTTTCTAATCTGTCACAAGTAAAATGGGACTGCTAGCGCAGTAGCCCTCGTCTAGTTTTCATAGAAATTCAAAACAAACAAACAAACCACTCTCTCTTTATTACTAACATACAACATATCTTACATTATTCTTGTGAAAAATATCTACACTTTATCGGTTTCTATGCTTTTCTATGATTCTAATTTCTAAGTGACTCGGGTTTTAATTTGGTGTGTTCGTTGTTTTAAGTGTATAGTCACTTTATATAAGTAATTGAGAAGACAAGTTGACTTCTGTCGAATATGATAATTGAAACCTAAACATAACAACGACTAATCACGCTTTTACTTTTAAAACAATTTTTAACATTTATTTTAATGACGTATTATTTCATACGTTATATTCGAGTAGGTATGCAGTTGTTGTTTAGGTTTTGGCAGCACCTGTAGTTTGTTTCGGGCTTCAACGACAATGGTTGAAACTGTTCATAAAATGAATCTTTTCTTACCATATTATCCTTTGTAATTGTGGAGATAGTTTGTTGTTCTGGTTTTGGCAAAGTTCATATTTTATTTCTGACTTCAAAGTAGCAGTAGTTGAAACTATTCATCAAATGGGTATGTCCTTTTTTTTTTCTTGATATTTCTTTCTTAGTAAATGATGTAAAACATGACAAAATTATTCGTAATCCTTGTTTCGAATTATACCCTTAAAAGTATTTCTTTGTGAAAGTAACAGATTGTTATAAGATGACATAGGCGAGGCGAAAATTTAAGAAATTAATTAATATATGCAATAAGATGAAGAATTAATCTACCTTTGTTGGCGTGACCGCCAGAGGGTATGAAAAACGCGCGGAGCACTATTATTTTCATATATATTTATATATTATATGTCTGTAGGGGCGTGAAGAAAGCGTGAGTTTTAAAAGTTTGTAATTAGTATCAGTGTCGTGAGCCCCTTATTACTCAAATTGACGCCAGGGGGCGTGGACTGTTTTGAACACACATACCGTACATATGTAATATTATATTGTGAATGTGTCTTCAAATGTTGCCTCCACCCATGTTGCTCAGTGGTAAGCCTGCAGGTTTCCGACGCAAAATATCGGGTTTCGATACCAGTGGTGAACAGAGTGCAGGTACTTCACTGTATAGCTTTTTGCTTAAACATCAACTAAACATATAAACATTCAATTTGCTGAGTTTAGTTGCTTTTTTCTTTATTTTTAGCGTAGATTTATCTAATAAGCTATTCTGAGCTCTGTCCGCCGCTGTGAATCCCCTGATTGTCGCAATGCATGTCCGTAAACTTAGTGTTGAACCGTTAACGGAACTTCATTTTAAAGTTTTTACGATATAGTGCGTATAATAATGTAAGTATAACAGAATAGTATTTGTATTTAGTAATTTGAGTTTTTGATCAAAGTCATGATACAGTGTATCTTGTATGGGTATTAGTTTTGTTACTTAAAATCTTAGGGTTTGTTATATAGCATGTACTTGTTTATATTCGGCAACGCTTGTAGTTTGTTTCGGACTTCAACGCAACCGTGTTTGAAACTGTTCGAAATGTCTCCCGTTGGCACAGCTGTAAGCCTACGGATTTACAACGCTAGAATCAGGAGTTCCATTCCCCTCGGTGGAGTCAGCAGATAGCTCGATGTGGCTTTGCTCTTAGAAAAACATGCACATACCTGTTCGTAAAATGCGTTATTTCTTACCCTATTATCCTCGGTCACTATGGAGACAGTTGTTGTTCAGGATTTGGCAACACTTATAGTTTGTTTCTGACTTCAACGTAGTAGGAGTTTTTGATATTTCATTCTGCCTATATGGTTTCATTTGAATTTCGCGCTAAGCTATTTGCGCTAGATGTCCCTCATTCAGCAGTGTACAATTAGAGGGAAGGCAGCTAGTCATCACCACCAACCATCAACTCTTGGGCTACTCTTTTATCAATGAATAGTGGGATTGACCCACATTTAACGCCCCACGGCTGAAAGGGCGAGCATGTTTGGTGCGACGGGTATTCGAACCCGCAACTCTCGGCTTACGAGTCGAGTGCCTTAACCACCTGGCCATGTGGGTCTCGCTATATGATGTAATACACAACGAAAATATTTATAATTCTTGTTTCGAATTATACCCTTAAAAGCATTATTTTGTGAAAGTAATAGACTGTTATTAAATTACATAGGCGAGGCGAAAATTTAAGAAATTAATTAACAAATGCAGTAAGATAAAGAATTATTCTACCCTTGTTGGCGTAAACTTGGCCACTATGGAAATTAAAAGGCTCTTACATTTAAGGTAATAAATTCAGATATTTATGGTCAATGTGAAACTTATTATTCTTTCGATATTGGAAAGATTCGAGAATTAACATCGTTGTCAATTGTCACAGCTTATATGGATTTAGGGCACGTACTCTCTTAGTACGTTTACTAAGTACTTCTGATGGATTTGGACATATATTAATACTCAACTGTCTGGAGGCTGTTGTAAAAGGACTTAGAATTAATATGGCTCATTTTTATTATTTAGCATTAATTGACAATGTTGCCATTTAATGTATACTTAGTTAATTACGATGTGTATAATTATTGTGGATGCAACGGCATTAATTATGTATTCTACGTATTCAGACAAACTGATCAAGATGGCTACAAAGAACCATTTTATTTCACATAATATGTTGGTATTTGGTGATGTCGATCTGAACTGTTAGGTCAGAGACTACTGTGGTTCAGTTTTAGCCTCTCTAATTCTAAACTATTAACTAGTTTCGACCAACTAGTCAGCATTCGTCGTTAAACGCTTTGTTTATCTACTGAACCAAACGAATACACCGACTTACACTTTTAAAACACGTTCAAAATAAATAGTGCAAAGCGTTTCAATGTGATTGTGGCTATCACCCTGGACGACACCCCAGTGGCACAGCGGTATGTTTGCTAATTTACAATGCTAGAGACCACGTTTCGATACCCGTAGTGGGCAGAGCACAGATAGTCCGGTGTGTATCTTTGTGCTTAATTACAAACGAGAAAGCCTTTTTTATATATATAATTATTAATGGTAAAGGTATTTATTTAAATAAACTTTTAGAGATACTTTGAATTTAAGTAGCTGCATTAACATCTTTCATACTTAATGTTATTAAATGATAATTCTAAAGTTTAACATTCTTAAGGTCACTTATACTTAATGTTATTTTATGACACTTAAGACCATTTATAACCTAATATTATTTTATGATCATTTTAGTGTTAAGCACTCTCATGATTACTGTATGTGCTCTAACAACAGTGTTTTCCCTCTTCTATTGAAATATCAACTGTTGTGAAAATAGCACAGACAAGAAACATATTACAGCTTGCACGTACACACACATACTCACATTATTTTTTGTATTCCTGTATTTTGTTTGAAAATAATATGGCAGCTCATACGAGGGCTAAGAGTACATAATTTCATATCCATTTATATCTATAAGTAATCACTAACTTGTGACATTATGAAGGCTTTCACTTAAGTTGTGGCCCGGCACGGCCAGGTGTTAAAGATACTCGACTCGTTATCTCAGGGGCGCGGGTTCGAATCCTCCTCACATCAAACATCCTCGCTCTTTCAGCTGTGGGGACGTTATAATGTGACGGTCAATTCCACCATTCTTTATTAAAGAGTAGCCCAAGAGTTGCCAGTGGGTGGTGATGACTAGCTGCCTTCCCTCTAGTCTTACACTGCTAAACTAGGGACGGCTAGCGCAGATAGCCCTAGAGTAGCTTTGCGCGAAACTCAAAAACAAATAAACAAACACTTAACCTGTTTCTAAGGTGATCGTAAGTGAAATCATTTAAATAGATAGGGTAATATATTTTGCGTCTGAACGAGATACATTAACAAACGAAGTAGGTTTACAAACCAATGCTTTGTTCTAAACTCAGACGAAGCTTTAGATTATTTTGAGTTTTATTCAATGATTACGAATAAACGTGTTTATAAATGCATTTCTTTTGTTGTTGTCGAACAATGTCGCATACCAAATCCAGCCTGACTTATAAAGTTTATGATCATTATAAATATCACATAAGTAATTGTCTTTATAGGTTAGTTGAGAATAAAAACAAACAGGATATTCCGTAACACGATAACTAACTTTTTACTCAATGGTGAGAATTGTAACTGAAATTCGTTGTACAAAATGTGTACCAGCGTACTCCTCTATACCAAGCCTAGATTCGAATGTAACCACAAGTAGGGATTCAGGTGAATATCTTATATAGTGTCTGCTGTCTTATGTACAGTCGTATGTCTCTGATGTGCTTGTTCACTACTAAGGCATATTGTGTGGAAGATCTTATTGCATTTTCATAGCATGGCAGTTCGAACCTCCATAAGGAAATTAATATCACTTAAAAACTTCTTTTTATATTTCTGTTTGTTGTTAAGCGCAAAACTACACGGTTTTTAGCGGTGTGATCACCTAGACTTGCCATTAAGCCACTGAGAAGTGTTACAAGAGTTAAAAATAGAAAGAGATTATTTTGATTAATGTAACATTCAAAATGTTAGGTCATTACATTATTCGTTAACCGTTAAGTGTGAGAGAGAATACTTTTATATGCAGTAATTAATAATAAGGTCTGTTCTTACTCGGTTTTTTTCATCACAAAGTTATACAATGGGAAAATCGAACTCCGGATTTAAGTATTGTAAATCAATAAACATATCCACGTTTATCACGAACAATAGCATAAAATACCCACGTTCTGCTGCCTAGTTCAAAGCCTCTTCATGGTTCATAACTCAAGTGTCAATGTATCGATCATACTTCTCCATTATCTTCAATTATTTCAATATTTATCCTAAAGGGAGCTTATACACTAAAAGAAATCTCGGAAACCCATACTTAGACCTCCATCATACCTGGTTGACCTTCCGGGAGCGTTTACTCCACTCGTTGGTAGGGAGGCTACGCCATATAGATAAGGAATTGTCTCCCCCTACATGCCTCTCCGGCTCCTGTCAAGTGTGGTGCTGCTAGCTCCAGAAATATGGAAGAAGTTAGCTTAACATACGTACATCCATACAAAACTACAAGCTGAACAAGTGTATGATAAGGTATTCAGTTCTAGTTAGCTGGAATCTGTCTGTGTACTTAGAAGGCATGCTTAGAAAATATTAAAGGTTCATTTGACAGTGTAGCACATTGGTTTATAGCACATTTTTTGTCTCACTGTTTCTTCATAAACAGAAAAATGTCATCGGTTATATTTCAAATACATTTTTTTACTTGTAATTTTAACGATGTTTAACTCTTCACGCAACATTATAATATTACAGATATATTAAAATATATTATTTAAAAAGATAAACAGGTTGAAGATATCATCCGAGAATTAGGACATTTCGCTAAAAATTACCAGAAAATTAAAAGGTTGATAACAAATCATGTTATAAGACAAGGAATATCTTAACAAAATGTAAAATATGGATTCAGTGTACTTTGATTGGTACACTAAGTCTAACGCTCCGATTGCTACAAAGAATTTTCAATTGAATGAAGGGCTGGAAACATCACATACTCCAAATAATTCGTGAACTAATAAAAATGTATTCACACCTGAAGAACAAATAAAGAAGTGGACATATCTTATTTGAATACTTGTAGATAGGGTATCATATTTCTATTATAACTTGAATGTTCTTACATGGACAATATCTTGGTCTGTTATACGAAATGAAGAAGAAAAAAAAACAGATATCATATAAAAAAAATTTTCTTGTGTCGTTAAACATTAACTATTTACTACGAGATAACAAATCTTCCGTACGACCCAACTTGTTATTTAAAAAAAAATTAATCATAATTATGTTAATTATGCAAGAAAGATCCCAGAAATCATCCAATCAATTACTTAATCCACTTATCTAATATAAAGTGCTCTGACTCAGAAACAAATGGATGAATTTTTACCGGTTTTTATTCAACAATAGTCCCTAACAGATTGCAACGAGGTTAATTTTGAAACGCCTTTTGATAAAGATAATGTATATCTGACAAGTACGTTTTAAATGTTCGTCTCACATTCAAACTCTATGGATCTCTTCTATTTTATTCGCAACCTTTACATACCAAAATAAAGAAATACCTAAAACAAAAAAGAAGTTTAGTAATAAGAACGTGTCTATAATGCTTGGAAAATACGGTAAACACAACATGTGGCAAAGTAAAGATTGCAACAACCAGTGCTTGGTGTGTTATATAGATGGTCTAGACATTTTATAAGTATTTCATGCAGTATGTACTACATTCGTTACTTATGGGCCAAGCATGGCATGACCAGGTGGTTAAGGCACTCGACTCGTAATCTTGAGAACAGCGGGTTAGAATCCCCGTCACACCGAACATGGTTACTCTTTCAGTCACGGGTACGTTAAATGTAACGGTCAATCCCACTATTTGTTAATGAAAGAGTAGTCCAAAAGTTAGCTGTGGGTGGTGATGACTAGCTGCCTTCTCTCTTGTCTTACGCTGCTAAATTAGGGACGGCTAGCGTAGATAGCTCTCGAGTAGCTTTGCGCGAAATCCAAACCAAACCAGAAACAGTTGAAATGATCTCCCTGATACAGAGTACTAAATCATATCTACATATTTGAAGTATTCGTGTGTTTCTTATTAATAAAGACGCTGTGGTACAAAAGGAGCATTTTAATATGTAGTTTGTTTTTGAATTTCGCGCAAAGCTATACGACGGCTATCTGCGCTAGTCGTCACTAATTTAGTAGTGTAAGATTAGAGAGAGGGCATCTAGTCATCACCACCCAACGCCAACTCTTGGGCTACTCTTTTATCAATGAATAGTGGGGTTGAACGCTACATTATAAAGCACTCACGACTGAAAGGGCGAACATGTTTGGTGCGATGGGGATTCGAACCCGTCACTCTAAGATTACTAGTCGAGCGCCCTAACTACCTGGCCATGCCGGGCCGTGTCCTAAAGTTAAATAGAAAATAAACGCAGTTTGATCACTAACACGACAGTACAATTATTGTCGCTTCAATTAACACCTACATAACAGACATTGTTTTCACGCAAAATCGTATTTAATGAACACACGTTATGCAATGTTAAAGGTTGGTCGTCATATAACTGAGAGGATGAATGACATCTGATGTTTCCTAGGAGACATCTTTAAACTATTGCTTGTACCCGATAATAAATTGGCAAACAACGATTTATAAGCATAGTGAAGGGGTTTTATTTTGTGGAACATAATATATGTTTCGACAGAACATTCATCCGTCTTCTTGACGTCGAAAGATGTTGTAATTTCCTCAAAATAAACTTTATTGCGCTTATAAACCGTTGTTTTTCAATTTATTTATTATACCAGCATAATGTGTTTCCATACACAAAGATTACTTACTGACTTGTCATCCGTTTTGGTATTGCAATAACGATGGTAGTTGTAAAAAACAACAACGACAAGAACAAAACTGGAATAATGACTGAACTGTACTTAATGTTATAAAGTAGTAACAGTCTTTAAATTTATCAACTTTTAAGTTCAATTTTAGTAAATGTATTCATATTTGGTATACGTGATTTCCTGAAATTACATTATTTGTACAGAAAACGATTTCTGGTTTTGAACTGCCAAGAATGTTTGTTTGTTTTAGGACGAAGTCACACTGAGCTATCTGCTTTGTCCACCGCGGAGAATCAAACTTCGAATTTTGGCGTTCTAATTCCATAAACTTACCGCTGTACCGCTGGGAGACATGCCACGAATAAACAGCGTCATACAAATGCGGATTAGGACAAGTATCCATATAATCAGTTTATTAATCCTACTATAAAATTTGTATTATTACTGTGATCGTTTTAATTAATTATCAAATAACTAAATTATCCTATCAACACATGTCTCACAGGCTGATCTTCTTTCTCTTATCTTCTTTTAGGCACGGCATGGCCAGGTGGGTTAAGGCGTTTGACTCGTGCTCTGAGGGTCGCGGGTTCGAATCTCCGTCGCACCAAATATGCTCACCCTTTCAGCCGTGGGGGCTTTATAATGTAACGGTCAATCCCACTATTCGTTGGTAAAAGAGTAGCCCAAGAGCCGACGATGGGTAGTGATGACTAGCTGCCTCCCTCTAGTTTTATACTGCTAAATTAGAAACGGCTAGCACAGATAGCCTCGTGTAGCTTTATGCGAAATTCAAAAACAAATAAACTTATCTTCTTCAGTAGTGAATAACTCTCAACCGTGGCGTCTTCTAGAGGATTATTGGAGAAAGGACATTCACAGCTTTGGTTCAGACGCCAGAAGATGAAGACTGCAATCTAATAATTAGAGTTTATTCTTATTATATTCATGACTGCCTTTAAAATAATAACACATGACTTCAAAAATAGTAACAGATTACCCGTTATAGTGTTTACGACTCAGTTGTAAAATATAGCGACCACCTATACCAATGCTGTCACATATTGGATACAGATAGGAAGGCATCCATTCTTTACATGAGATCTCTTCTGGTAGTGATCAAAAATAATAAAAAATATACACTCTTTCGTGACGCTCGAAAACAGATTTATGATTACCTCAGAGGTGCCCTTTGGTGAAATAATGGGTGTTATGCCTCTAGAATATCTACGAGAGGAGAGGTGGGAGGTGTAAAATTAGTAATAGTAATTACATTGTAAATTATGTTTGCTCGTAATGGAAGTCCTAAATTAATAAACTAACAGCATAATGCAAAGAGAACAAAAAATACTGCAGACGTTCCATTTCCGTATATCACCTTATAATGGTGATAAAATACAGAATATGTGATTTATCACTAAAAGTTATAGAAATATAGTAATGTAAACCAATTTTGCCTTACGTAATGGGTTATATAAATTATCTCTCTCTCTTCAATAAAGTCTATAATTAAGGTAATGGACTGATTTGATCCATTTAATGTTACTATCTACACATACTAAAAAATAGTTGGTCGACAGCGTTAAAAACGATTCCTTGTTGTATATTCCTCATCATCACATCTGTTCAAGGATAGAATAAAAGTCAACAATTATATTTTCACATAAAGAAAAAGAAAATAAGATTTCCAACTTTCAGTTTGCAAAATTCTAACTTCAGTGCTCTTTTTTTGAGTTTCTTTTCAGTATTTCAAGTAGTTCACACTTTGAGGTACATACACGTATGTTTTTTGTATCACGTCAACTACAGTATTAGAAAAAAATCTACGCACCATTCCTGTAGTTAACAATTTATTTAGGTTTTAAGATTCTTTGATACGCATGAAAAAGCCAGAGTTATTTTTCTATTTCAGGAATAATCTTTATTCAATCACTTATATCAGATATAGCAAACAACTTATTATTATTGCCCGATAGCGCGCTCACTATGACTTTACAAGAAATAACGTTTTTGTTTCAGAATTTTGCGCAAAGTATACTTCCCCCAAGAAGGAAGTAAACAGTGTTTGCACAACTTACAAACAAAATTCCAGGATTCGATTTTCCGATATGAACAGTGTTTATAAACAACTATGTCACTTTGAACTGAGAAAACATCAATGTATGTACAAAAGCTGCCTGTATATAATAGTTTCTGATTTTAAGGTAATAGACTGTAGAGGAAATGCAGCTATTGAATATCATTTAGCACCAGCTGTTGCAATACTCTTGTCTGATCGATAAATAGTAGAAAAAAAATAAAAATATAGAGTTGTAATGTGTGTTTTCTTATGAAAGAGCCACATTTGGCTATTTTGCCGATGTCCACCGAGGGGAATTGAACCGCTGATTTTAGCGTTTTAAATCCGTAGACTTACCGCTGTACCACTATATAACGAGTATTGTAATAAGAAAAGAAATGGAAAATGTGGTGTTGTATGTGTGTTTTCTTACAGCAAAGCCACATTCGGCTATCTGCTGAGTCCACCGAGGGTAATCGAGCCCCTGATTTTAGCGTCGTACGTCCGTAGACTTATCGTTGTACCAGCGTGGGACGTGGTGATGCACTGTGTTTAAAAATACTATTGTAATTGTTATATTGTTCAAATGAGAGTGTAATTTTCAGAATCTTGACAAAGAACGTGAAGTAAAGTACTCCATAATTAATAAGATTTGGTGCATAAAAACTGTTTCTTTATTTAATCGCATCTTCAGAGAAGAATGCTCAAGAGACGAAAAGATAAACGAAATTGATTAATTTTTAACCTATAAACATTTCTATAGCCGAAAAGAGATTGAAACAATTGTTCTATCATAATCCTATAAAACGTAACAATAAAAAGTTTAGCATACTCACTGTATCGAATGCATTTTTCTTCTTACTGTATTTTCAAACCATCACATGAGAAAAAGTCTCTATGTATGTATCCGCTTTTAACTGGCAAATTTCCAGATTGATTTTTGTCAAACCTGGCATGTATCTTTAAAACTCACATCAGAATCGTATATTTTAGTTTATATCTAACGAGTTGAGAATGGTTTATACGTTATTAACAACAAACGAGCTCAGTGCGCGGTCTTTGCTGTGTCCATACTGAGAACGAACTCCGAATTTTAGTATTTCAAGCGATCGAGTTTTCTCTTAAGCCACCATGAGAGCAGAAGAGTAGATTTGTTATCATAATCTAAACTCATTGACACTCCATTCCAAAGATCCTAAACTAGCAATCATAAATTATGAGCAATGGACAGTGAGGACCTATTACAGGTCAGAAATAGTAAAGAATGTAAGGTATAAAAGATATGTAAATAGATGTTTTTCAACTGTGTTTATCAGAACATTTTGTTTTAACCAGAACCAGTTTGGTTTTCATACTGTGTCTCTTATTCTCTCTTACACTGCAAAGTTTTAGATATCGAAGAAGTGAAGTCTTTGAAAAGAATGCAGCGTGATGGAACTTGTTTATAAAAAGACACTTCCATTGCAAAACTCAACGCTACAACACAATATTGCAGGACAAATTACTAGAACGACAAAGATATAGCTTGTATGTGTTGTTTATGCCACTGCACACGAAATATTAAGATTCTAGTCAAACAGTCTATTAAATGTAGTTCCAAAACAAAAGCAATTATATTATGTCAATCGAATTCACGTGTTTCAAGTTTTTCTTAGGATCAGATCATTCAAAATAAAGAACAGATAGAAAAGAAAATGTCCGGTCAGTAAAGCAAACAGAACCGTTATATAGTCAACTTTAATGCAACTTAAATACACGAGTTTGGTTTATCATAGAGATAATATCTTTATACACAACATAAAATAATAGTGACAGTTTCTTTTGACCAACACATGCCATTTCTTGCACATTAAAAACTGCAAGAAACTCGTTTATTTTTTGTGTACAGTCAAAATTCTTCTTTTTGTTTTGTTTTTAATGCTTACGCTAAGGGAGGGTCACTTGAAAGGAATGTAACCGTAATGGCAGACCACTGTACTGGCAGTCATGAATAAGCACTTTTGAAAATGGTGTAAGCAACAAAACATACCTCTCACGTTACTCTAAAACACTCCACACGCGTTGATAGTGGTTTACTAGTGGAACATTTAGATTAGAACTAACAAGATAGTATCAAACCTCCATGGCTAGAAGTAAGGAATAATGGGCTTTGTGGTTTAGTAATGGAAACTATTGGATTACACTTAACTAAGTACTTTACCGAGTAGGTCTGGAGAGAGGGGGGGGACGTATGAAGAATAGAAAAAAAAAAAGAGACTAGGACTAACATGTGGATAAACCTGTAAAATACGACTCACTCCTGGATATATTATTGTACATAGTTGTCACCACCCTCGCAACCTCTTATCTTGAGCTTTATTTTCACTCAGTGGATAAATTACTATGCTAGTCAGGTTCTGTAGACACACGTATAAGGGTGGTGAAGAGATTTGTTGTTCAGATATCCCAGATACTCTAGAAGAAAAAAACTGTAAAAGGACTGACGTCTAGCACTGAGTTGGGTTGTTATTAAAACAATACAATATAATTTTGTTGCTGAATTTAAAAAAAAATAATTGAACCATGAACAACTTCACACAACACATTACTTTTAATACTCATAACTGGCGTAAGACTGTTTTATCGTAAAATAGGTCAAACCCAGTCCCTTGAACATGTCTGTTCATGAAACTGATTGTTAAAAAAATCTCAGAGCTGCTCTAATTTTGAACTACTGACAAGAGGGACGGCACCAGTTAACAGCACACTACCGCCCAAAATCCATGCAAAGATATTGATTGTTACTCTTATAACGCATAACCAATTTAAAGTTTGAGGATATTTTATCGGTTTGCACAGACTCCAAACCGGCTCTCCCATTTCGAAATTCGGATATCTACCACAGGGCAAAGCCACGCCTTATTTTTTTTATTGCCAAGTATTATGTCTTTAGCGATAACTATTTGCAGGTGGATGGATCCCTTGGAGGTGTTCGGGTGAAAGAGCAAATTGCCAATGCTTAATAGATTCTTTGTGTAAGAGATACCACACTGCCTTTTAGCCTTCACTTTATATCGCTGTTGACAATTAACCTTCCAATACCATAAAATCATACGTGATGAATAGTATTTGCTCTAAGAGACACCACACGTGACGTTTTTTGTTTGTTTTGTCAATAAGTGTACGTTCCTGTTGGAAAACTGAAGCTTACATAACAGATATTAACCTATAGTTACTTTCTAAAAGGGTGTATATCTTGTCCTCAAGTTGTCTTGGCAAGTTTTTAAACAATATTTACACATAAACAAATGAAGATATGTAGTACGAATAATAAGACATATGAAGATATGTAGTACGAATAATAAAACATGAAGATATGTAGTACGAATAATAAAACATATGAAGATAAGATCACTTTGAAATGATTCGATTTCTTTTCATATCATTCACTCAAGTGATTAGGTGAAATGTTTGAGGACTTAGAACTCTAAAATTCTGAGTTTAATCGTTTCGAAACTCTCAGAACCAAACAGACTGACTAATTTACACATTTCTTTACCGATTTTTCTTTTGCATTTAAACTGTAAGGAGGTGAAAACGTATGAAAACGTTAGCACAAAATTAAACACCACAAAAGCATTGTGTAGGCCTAACTCAGATTATGAAATGTTCTGAAATAATATTATTAAATTTACAAAGATACATTTTTAGAGCATGTCCCAATGTAGTATTAGTAGGCTCTCAAGTACCTCTTCTGAATGACAATAATCTATTGAAAATAATAACGTTTCTTAACTATATTATTGTTCAGTCCTTTCTCTACTGAGCACTGTCTTAGCGAATGTTCCGCTATCTTTCATAAAAATCAGAAGTCAAACCTTTCACATAAATGTAACATAGCATCAGAATAGTAGCGTAAATCTTACCAGTAATACCCTTGATGATCATCATACGCTAGCAATAAGCATTAAACTTATAAAATAACATTTATTTAAGATAAAATACTGAATATAAAGATTTGTGGCAACTTCCACTTATTAATATTGTTACCTCTGCTTTAATTATATTAATATGTATTCAGATTGTTACTTCTGCTCTGGTGATATTAATATGTATTCAGATTGTTATCTTTGCTCTGGTGATATTAATATGTATTCAGATTGTTATCTTTGCTCTGGTGATATTAAAGTGTATTCAGATTGTTACCACTGCAGTGGTGATATTAATATGTATTCAGATTGTTATCTTTGCTCTGGTAATATTAAAGTGTATTCAGATTGTTACCTCTGCTGTGGTCATATTAAAGTGTATTAAGATCGTTACCTTTGGTCTGGTGATATTAAAGTGTATTCAGATTGTTACCACTGCAGTGGTGATATTAAAGTGTATAGCAAGTTTAAAGTTATCGTAAAGATGTGCAAAAGAAACAATAGCAGATATAAGAGGTTAGGAGTTAAATTATTTCCCCATAATTATATAAACAAAGATTTTAATTGACATCTTATCTTGCTACGCCTTGTGATAAAGTTGTCCACTAATAATGTCGAGTTTGAGAGTCACGAATTGTGAAGCCTGTTGAGGAACTATATTTTTGAGCTATGTTCAGGACTAAAAAATTACTTAAAATTTTCGTGACATAAATATTGAATTCGATTAATAAGAGCTGTAAACATAATACTAAATAATGCCACGTTTATTTTACTTTATTTTCCGAACTATTTGAATTTTTTTGTTTTCAAAGATATGTGGACTTTATTAGCAATAAGTGGGTGGAAAAGCAGAGAGAATGATATGGGACTAATAGTAATTTTAATATCTAAATTTGTTTGGTTTAATGTACTGAATGCTTATAATTGCTTAAATTAGACAGTCAATAACAAAAAGAACATGCTACACTTAGATCAAACATGTTTCGATACGTGTACTTAATCGTTTGAAACCTACAAATATTACTTAAAGTGAAGTGTTAATACGTTGAAACCTTTAACCACGAGTCAAAATGAATCAAAATCTACAAACTGAACATTGATACGTGAGATAACTTACGTGCTTCCGTTGTTTCCTTTTTTGTTTTTTTAACAAAACAGCAGGTCAAACACTGTTATTCTAGGTAGCCACGAAATATCTATAATACGTTTACAGGAATGCCAGTAACTTTATACTTTACCTCTAATGAAAGGCTCTGAGGGCAGTCCAATGAAATAGTAAACATTGTTGTTTTTTGTCTTCCTTACAGCTGTCTGTCTTCTGTGATCCAACATGGGAGCGTCTGGTCGGTTTTCAAAAATCGTGATTGAAAGTAATAGTTAGGCTTAACGTAATAGGGCGGGGGTGGCAGCAAACTCGTGGAGCGAGGCATGGTTGGCCCGAGGGGTTGCCTCCCCCATCAGTAGTTGTTTGTCGCTGGGGTTGACTCAGTTCCCTAGTATGACGGGCGGTAACCTAAATATTACAACATTAACGGACAGGCGATGCTCTTTGTTCGTTTTCTCCAGGACAGTCACGTTGCCAAATTATTCAGGGATAATATTAATATTTGACTCCAAGGACCCACTAAATAACTACCTTCGTTTACCCCAAGTAAAGGCAAGATCGTGATCACTTAGAGCAACAAATAAAAGGCTCAACAGTTTTCACTATGTGGCAATGCTGTAATGATCCTATCTGGCAGCAGGGTACTGACATTAAAACAATGTCGGGCTACAAGACATCAGCACTAATCACAGAGTCCCTTTCATTCACATTAGGTCCGTCCGCATACCAATAACCCTCAACTACTGGTTACAGAGTGTCACTCCACCCCCGCACTTGAGAACAACGGTGCACCTGGAGAGAAGAGAGTCCGCGAAAGACCAGACCTGATTCTCCGCGTCGATCAGATCAATAAATAAATAAATTACGCACTTATCAAATGTGTTTTGAATACTCGATGATAAGAATGTGATGAAATAGAAATAGTATACTACAGTATACTATATAGTGTTCAAGGAAATTTGCTTCGCATTGTCAACATTCTTCTAAACTCTAACAACACCTCTTTATCGGTAACGAAATTTACACACAAAAAAGTAAAACGCAACTGAGAATTTTGATGATAGCAAGGGATAAATCAATATATTCCAATCATTTTTCTTGCGTATTAATTGCGCTTATAATCAGCTTCGTTGATTTATTAATTATTATTGATTCTGAATTACTTTTGATCAACGTCATCAATATTCTGTCTTAAGACAGTTTTATTATGACGTTTCAAAGAAATAAGTGGTTATTTAATTACTGAGCGATATATTAGGAACATATTACGAAACTAAATAATATTGTTACGCACAATAATTTATCTCGGGCGAGTTTTCAAACAAGCGAAAATTTTAATTTCAATTTAGAAGTTAATTAAATGTTGATGTTTATTAAATTCGGGCCTGGCATGGCCTAGCGCATAAGGCGTGCGACTCGTAATTCGCGGGTTCGCGCCCGCGTCGCGCCAAACATGCTTCGCCCTCCCAGCAGTGAGGGCGTTATAATGTGACGGTCAATCCCACTATGCGTTGGTAAAAGAGTAGCCCAAGAGTTGTCGGTGGGTGGTGATGACTAGCTGCCTTCCCACTAGTCTTACACTGCTAAATTAGGGACGGCTCGGTGGAGTGGGTTAACAACCTACTCACTTAAATACTTGTTGAAGAATCCGCAAGCAATTGCGGCCATATGTTCCTAGATGGAATCTAATGGTGATAACTGACTATATTAAATTTATGATATTTGCCAACAAGATTGATACACACAATTTTCTTTCTTAACACAGATATATTTTAATATACGAACAATAATACAATTTGTAATTACGGTTATTACAAATATTTGCTACAAATAATGATTTACATACACAAATTTTACAAACGTATAAACAACACTGAGTCTTCTATCTGGTCTGGAACTGAATATTTAATCTACGGTATACAAAGAGCATATTAATTCTAATTTATATGCGAAAGTTTTCATAAGCTTATAAACAATATTAAGTCCACTATTTGTTCTGGAACTAAATACCTTGTCGACAGTTCACGATGCGCAAATTACTTTTATGTTGATACACAGATACGCTTTACTTGATGGAAGTGCTAGCTAGCTCTATTCTTCACACGAGTGTTTTCTCGAAGAAAATATCTGATGTCCTCATAGAAATACTAACGTCTGAAGTTAATCACTGAAGTTAAACAGTTTGTAAATGTTCAAAATCCATAAACATTCCCGGTCATATACCTGTAGTTTTCCGATTAATAAGGGTTTGCCACAATTATAGCTTCCGAAGCTTATAGTATACTAACCGTTGCGACTAAACAATATTATTGAACTGTCTCTTGGCGTGTCGATTTATAATCTTCAGGCGAAGTTCTAGAAAGCTCATTTGGCTCAACAATATTCCAAGATACGGTAATGCTTTCGTAAAAAATATATAGTTGATTCTTACTTTCGAGAATATTCTACAAATTTAGAGAACAGGCGGAACTTGTGCAATATACATTTAACAATATAAGTTACACACAATACTAAATATATATTAAATTTAAAATTTAAACAAACCTGGATTTAATTTAGAATAACATTAAATCTGTTACAATATGAATATCAGTTTCAGTTTGTAAACTCATTGTTTCAACTACAATTACATGTTTAAGGCTTTGTTATACAAAATGCGCATATGGTTTTTATGGTTTAGTGATGTGGTTAGCACATCGGAAAGTTCAATGTTCGAACCTGGGTATGCTGCTAACAGTCAATACCAGAATAGGTTTAAGAGAAACCACATATGCAGGTGGTGTTACTAATTAACTGCCCTGTTTGCAGTTCTAAATTATGGATGACTGTATACGAACGTTAAAATTTCAAGACATATCAGTTTAACAACTTAGGTTAAACATATCAGTGCTCTGTCGGGAGTATTCATTAATCTAATTTAAAACAACTATATAATAGTTTATATGCTGAAGTGAAAACGTACTCACGATAGTAGCTGTTCGTTTTAAAATCAAATCCGTCATGTTATATGGTATTTGTGAAAATATCTGTCAATATCTTTTTAACTGATGTTTGTGGAACGTAATGTGAAATATAACGATTGGTTTATTTATGTCAGGTAAGATCCAGGTTTACCGTGATACCATCTAAGTTTTCATCCTTTATCGTATGCATGGCCAGGTAGTTAAGGCGCTCGACTCGTAATCTGAGGGTCGCGGGCTCGAATCCTTTCACATCAAACATTATAATGTTATAACGTTTTCGGTCAATCGTTGGTAAAAGAGTTGGCGGTGGGTGGTAATGACTAGCTGCCTTCTCTCTAGTCTTACACTGCTAAATTAGGGACGGCTAGCGCAGACAATCTTCGTGTAGCTTTGTGTGAAATTCATGAGGGATGTTTTAATCGAACAAAGATACGTCTAATATACCACGTGTTTATATTTTTATCCAATTAAGTGGGGATATTGTTTTCACTTCTACCTGTATGTGTGAATATGACCAGTATAACTCTAAACAGTTTTATTTGATTTATCTCCACAGTGGTACAGCGGTGTGTTTGCGGACTTACACCTCTGAAAATTTGGGTTTTCAATTCCCGTGGTGGGAACAGCGCAGACAGCTCATTTGTAGTTTTGTTTACAAACAGACAAAATCCTTTGATTTACTTGAATTTCGTTTGAAGGTTGTGTGCATCACAAGGATCAATCTGAATTTATTTTTGTGAATAAAGCTCAGACGTCATGATCGAACATACTGTAGGTCAACCATTTTCTCTATAATAGCAAGAAACTGGAATTTTCAAAAAAGTCAAAGTCAAAACAAGAGAATAAACCAAGTTAAAAGGAGTATTTTGCCACCTAGACTTACGTTTATGAAGGCAAGAAATGTTTTGGCAAATATGTTTAGTTTAGATACCCTGTTAAAATAAAACAAAAAAGACCCGGCATGACCAGGTGGGTTAAGGCGTGCGACTCGTAATTTGAGAGTCGAGGGTTCGCATTACCGTCGCACCAAACTTGCTCGCCCTTTCAGCAGTGGGGGCGTTATAATGTTACGGTCAATTCCACTATTCGTTTGTACAAGAGTAGCCCAAGAGGTGGCAGTGGGTGGTAATGACTAGTTGCCTTCCCTCTAGTCTTACACTGCTAAATTAGGAACGACTAACGCAGATAGCCCTCGAGTAGCTTTGCCCAAAATTCAAAATGTTTTTTTTTACATTTTATTTTTAGTTTGATTTTTTTAAGTAGAAAAAAAACTGATTTCTTTCGTATAAGGATTTGAACGTCTTTTGACATGTCAAAGCTATATTTTTCACATTACAAGTGAAAATATTTTAAAAATATATTTCCAATCTTGAAATACAGGCGCTCCATCAACTTGACTGCTATTAACGAAAGGTCTCGTCGGCACTGGACATGGTAGGTGTAGTGTGGTTAGTGTAATATGTTCTCCTTTACTTTCACTCATGCCCAGCATGGCCAGGTGGTTAAGGCACTCGACTCGTAAACTGAGGGTTGCAAGTTCGAATCCCGTTACACCAAACATGCTTACCCTTTCAGCTGTAGGAACGTTATATTGTGACAGTCAATCCCACTATTCGTTGGTAAAAGAGTAGCCGAAGAGTTGGCGGTGGGTGATGATGACTAACTACTGCCTTCCCTCTAGTCTTACACTGCTAAATTAGGGACGACTAGCGCAGATAGTCCTTGTGTAGCTTTGCATGAAATTCAAAACAAACCAAACTTTCACTCATGAGTTTTCAGAACAGAAGGAATTTCAAAATGTTACAAACAGCAAGGATGATGAAGAAAAGTGACCCCTCACGATAACTGTTATTGGTTCTAGAATATACAAGAGTGCACTGATGCACTATTAATTTTGCTTGTTTCACGAACACAGTGGTGACGTCGGTTTGTGTTTGTTTTCGCGCATTAACAATTTAAAATTATGTAGCTGCCAAAAAAGATATAGATACATATGTTTATATGTCAGAAACGTCCACTATGCAGTGACTAGAAATTTCGTATTACGGACCGCATTTGATATATTTGGTAAGTATACACAAACAGACAGACAGACACATACATACATAAATATATTTATGAATTTTTATTTGATTCTCGTACCTTAATTTCGGAAGACTTAAGTGCCCAAACAGAGATCCATTCTACACATCCTTTACTTGTGATGGATAATATGTCATGTTCAGATCGTGCGCTTACGTTGTCCTTGAACGTGGGGGTGGAAAAGAAGAGAGGGAGAAATGAACGCATCAGAGATTTGTGTAGCGGTAGTAGACTGCTAGTTGCGTCTAACCTGCACGCGCCTCTTTTCTTATAGATCGTGGGTTAAATGTAGTTAACCACTCCCCTAGATCCGGAATGCCAGGCAGTAATTAGGCGCAGCAGCTCGCGACCCGGACGCTATCGCACAAGGTGCGCAAGTCAGAGAAATCTCATAAACGCAGTAAGAGGACTGTGTATATTGGAGGTGAGAATAGGCGGATGTATAGGCTAATTTGAGCTATCCTGGTTCGCAACATATACCGACGTTATAAATTAAGAAGAGATTTCTTTACCTAAGTGGTGGTGTTTTGCTATTTAAAAATTTCTTTCTACAGTGCTGGTTGGAATTAACGCATCAGTTCCTGCTATAAATATATATATATATAAAGGGAAATACAGCTGTAATAAATGGTCACAACCCAGATTTAGCAACAGAGCAGTCGCAGGAGATACCATATAAATTTCGAGTAACACAATAGGTGCTTCAGCATCGCTTCGGCTCGATATGGTTAAGGCGCTCGACTCGAACCTCGTCATACCAAAGATGCTCACTCTTTCAGCCTAGGGAGCATTATAATATAACGATCAATCCTACTACTCGTTGGTAAAAAGTAGCCCATGAGTTGGCAGTGGGTGGTGATGACTAGCTGCCTTCCCTTTAGTCTTACAATGCTAAATTAGGGACGGCTAGCGCAGATAGTCCTCGTGTAGCTTTGTGCAAAATTAAAAACAAAACAATGGGTGAACATTCATAAAATGCTACTATTTTAAACAAATGTTCATGATTTAGAAAAGTGTAAAGTTGCATAGAGTGTTAGAAAAGTATATAAAAAATTCAGATTCACGACGAAGATGTCTTGTGAAGTTCGAATTGATTGATAAAAATCATCATTTTTAATATTAATATTTTTCACATTAATATTACTTAAACTAACTTATAACTGACTTAAATGGGATTAATATCCGAAACGCTTAACACAAATATCTTCCACCACAAATTTGTAACTTACTGAAAATGTAAAACGTATATACAGTCGTGGAATGCGCGGGTGGTTGTACGCACAAAGAGGACACAAACGATAGGATTTTGCAGTCAAATAGTGAATTTATCTTTAATATTAAAAAAGGGATAGGTTGTACAATGTAATAGTCGCTAGACTTTGTTCAAATGCTATCATAAGCTTATCGATGCATTATCGCGAAATATTTTTCCGAATGTTATTGTTATTTCGCACAATTCACCCAAGCTGTTTGCTTGCCGTTTAGTCTTCTCAACCCAGATCAATCTAACACAACATTACTAATGTTCACATCAGAACTCTGTTCAGGTCAAGCCATGATTGGAGTGTTTCTTTAGTTTTTTTTCTTTTCTTTCAGGTATAGTTTCACCACGTTGGCTGCATGTCTGGAGTCATAATTTTGCTGGAAGATGAATCACCTCGCAACAGGTCTTGTTTCAGGGGGAATGACATGATGAATAAAAATCTGATTGTACCTGTCAGAAGTCAAGGTGTCATCAATTTTGTGCAGACATTCAAAACCACAGACAGGGATACAGCCCACACTTGTGTTAGTACCAAGCATGTTTCAGTGTAGATGTTGGACGTTGACCGTGATACGCCTCCTCTCTGCCATCGAACGAACTATCTATCACTGTTGTCAAACTATTCGAATTAGAATTCATCCGTAAAGAGCATCCTTCGTGAAGCTGTGGTCATCCTAATCTTTAAAGCCCGATACCCGTTTCAACCTTTTGTTTTAGTTACCTCTCCCAAGCAGTATTTTATTTTGTTGTTTTGTTGTTTTCTTTTTTGAGTAGCTACGGTTTAATTGAGGTCCCTTTTCTGAAGGTAAAATTTCACGCCTGTGTTTACAGCTTTGAAATTGACATTATATCTATTGGGTTGTCTTGTGTCGCGAAAAGAGAATACACCGAGTTACGTAACATCACTTATAAAGAGCGTGAGTTTTCTTCATCGACTGTTTCTATTATCAACGGTAATAGGTTCATTACTCTGTAAATAGTTTCAGTGCAGCTCCTACTGAAACTTTAAAACTTTCCGTAGTCTCTAACATGGCGTAAGTAACTTTTACCAAACAAAACTCTGATTTATGTACTTTCGTAATATATGTGTCCTGGGAACCATGAGTGTTATTTACTACACAAGTGCTTGAAATAGTATGACTGCCTCAGCTTTTAAAGGTATTATTCTAAGGACTTATGACTGAAAGGCATATTAGAATAAATAATATGTTATAATATGCCAAATGCATAAGGATCACACTCTCAATAACAATATATTCTGGAATAGTTTATGTCAGTTAATGACTCTATTCTGGGATAGTTCATTTCAGTCACTGACTCTATTCTGGGATAGTTCAAGTCAGTCACTGACTGTATTCTGGGATAGTTCATGTCAGTCACTGACTGTATTCTGGGATAGTTTGTTATCGTACAATAGAAGGGAAGTTGCAATCCCATAATGTTGGTACTTAATTAACACTTTATAATGTTTTTCTAATTGTTTTTGAAACTGTATGTACATCCACATTGCACACTCTCTTTCATAAAATTATACATAAATAAATGCTTTTCCAAATAGTTGTTATATTTTTAACAGGTAGACAATAAAAACTACTTAGCGTGAATTTTGGTTTTAGCATTGAAATATATATCTGCTAAATATACAGTATTCTAAAGGAAAGCATTAAATTATCATGTTTGGATACTATCCAGCAATACTATATGTTTTAGTTTTAGATACCCTAGACATCATTTATTTGGATATGGTATAGCCTACATAAAGTTCACAACAGTTACGTGTGAAATCTTACAGATTGATATGGTATAACCCATATAAAGTTCACAATAGTTGTCTGTGAAATATTGCAGATGGATGAACTATACACCACAAAGCATGAGGATCATGACATACTATGTTAAACTTCGACAACAAGTATTATTACTTATAATAGTTACTATTATTGGGCTGTGTAGTCTAACCTTACTTCTATTTTCGAACGTTTATTTTAAGTGAAACTGAGATCAAAGAAAGTTGAATAATGTAAATTGTACATAATAGTTCCAAACTTGTAATAAAACACGCATTCTTTGTACTAACCTGCTTATAATCCTTTCGTTAATAAAGTTGCACTCGTTCTGATGGGTTTAGTTTGTTTTGAATTTCGCGCAAAGCTACACGAGAGCTATCTGCGCTAGCCGTCCCTAATTTAGCAGTGTAAGACTAGAGGGGAGACAGCTGGTTATTCACCCATCGCCAACTTTTGGGCTACTCTTTTACCAACGAATAGTGGAATTGACCGTCACTTTATAACGCCCTCACGGCTGAAAGGGTTAGCATGTTTGGTGTGACGGAGATTCGACGTTCTGATGGGAAAGATAATTCATAAAGTATGCATTTCGTCTTCGAGTGTTAGAATGCTAGTGAAAACAGTATTGTAGTGATATTTATTAAATGTTCCGTCTTATTTTATAGAGATCTTATGTATCTTATTACACAAAAGTAAATAAAAAAGAGACTGGATTTATTTAAATTTATTAATTTGATCGTGTGTATGCTTTTAGTTTTGCTACGTCGAAGATTACATCTGTTCTAATAGCTTCTTTATAAAACTGTTTTCCTGTATTAATAGGAAACTGAAAGATCCTTTGATTATTTGTTGCCGAATTATGATGTACAAATGATTAAAGGAACCCATACACGTCGCTAGGGGACGCTATAGTTACTACATTGTGTCTGACGTGATAGAAATGCGATATAACGTCATAAATTACGAGAAGATACATCTCTTGCTAAACAATATAACAAAGAACATACATTACTACACTGTTATTGTAATTATTCAATAATGATAATATTATTTTTCTTTATTTTTCAAAATATACCCGTGAATATGTGTAAAGTTGATGATGATATCATAGCAAATTCTGCCAATTTTCGAGGGAAAAAACAATAGGAAATAACTTGATAATTTTAAAAAGAACTTTATCACTATATTGTGTCATTCTGTCCTCTGTCTGGGTTGATGTATGTTCATACAACACCCTCATAGCGCCACTCCTTATGTGTTTTGAAGCAATAAAAGCATCACCGTGCAAGATAAATGTGGAATAAAAGGGCTAGCCGACGATCAAAATCTCTCTCTCTCACTTGTTTTTTTTATTAGACCACTGAATTATTACCAGGCGTGTTTTTCCACAACCTCTCTCTTTAGTGCCAACACTGATCAATTCAGAAATACGATAAAAGACTTCATCTAAGAAGGTGAAACCCTTAATTTTCGAGACCTTCTTTGTGATGTGATAGTGTACACTAACGTTTGATTTTTCAGGGCGCCAGAACGTCGGGCTAGAGCAAGACCCTTGGAGGTGGTGTTGTGAAGGTCAAGGCACCTTAGCCAGCGTGCTATCGTGTACAAGCAGTGCTGATTCTCAAGTGTACGATAATCACAGGTCAACTTTCTTGCGCCTGACTGGTGGCAGATAAAGGTCTCAATGACGAGCGTGCATCTGCTCACACTGGACTTCGGCAGCTGCAGGCATTACAGAACTCGTGGGCTCCACCCCCACTCAGATGATTAGTTTTAAGGACAACCTATAAAATTCGAATCGTATTATCTGCCTTTCGTTTTTTTGTTCCTTTACGACGCCAAAAAATAAACATTTCCGAACCAAGTGATTCTAGTTTTTTGGTCAACTGCAATTCTTAAAATATTTTCTTGTTAATATTTCGTAATTTTCTAGGCGAGTTAAGGCGTTCGACTTGTAATCCGAGGGTCACGAGTTCGAATCCCGGTCGCACCAAACATGCTCGCCATTTCAGCCGTGAGGGCGTTATAATGTGACAGTCAATCCCACTATTCGTTGGTAATAAGAGTAGTTCAAGAGTTGGCGAAGGATGATGATGACTAGTTGCTTCCCTCTAGTCTTAAACTGCTAAATTAGGGACGGCTAGCACAGATAGAGGACCGGTAGCTAGTCAAAAGCACTAGCCGCCAGCACTTGCGCTACTTTTGTGTGATCGAGTAGTGAGTTTGACGGCTGAAAAGTACGGAGCGCAGTTTTGAGGCACCACACCGCAAACCATGAGCCCGCGGATTCACATTCCGAGCGTGGTAATTACTATGCTCCGCCTGGTCAATCAGGACTAAAGTGACAATAAAATGAGATAAAGGAAAGAAAGGGTTGAAGTTAAATGGAAGGTGAATATATAAACATTTAATTTTGAAATGAGATTAAATATACATTTTAGTTTTACATAAATTTGAGACTGAGAAACATTTTGTTTTGTAAACAAAAAGGTTTTTTTACCTTAGTTATAGTTTTACAGAAGTGTGTACAGACAAGTTCTTATTGGGATTTAATTTCTCTTCAAACAACTCTAAAAAAATACAGTAAAAGAATAAAGGATTGAAAGTAGGATACCTAGATAAGTCGACTTGTTAAAGTATACTGCAAAACGTGGGTATAAAAACAATTAGATTAATCGAAATTTAGATAAACTTGGATTTATAAGCCAGCGCCCACCAAGCTCAACTTTGTGGTTATCAAGTCTCAATAGGTCAATGAGGAGAAAAAGAAAGTCTAATGTGGTAGCAACAAAAGATACAATTAGCCCAGGATTGCTCTTCCATGAAACTTAGTAGCAGTCTTGTTTCAGACCAAACCCAATGTTTACATTGACTCAGCTCAAAGCGTGTGACCAGTTCGGATAAGTCTCCTGTTGATGGAGCCTTGAAAACGATGTAATTAGTCAGATTATTCACGGACGTCCTTCTGCATGTCATTTGGTAAGCTTGTACCTAAATTTAGGCTTAATATATCAGTTATCATCATAGTTAATAACCTATATGGTAATCTTAGCCAACAAAATAAATTATTTCTGTATTACTAAATAGTATATACTAATTAGTTTATGTCTAACGTTTTGGCTGCTGATTTGTTTGCCCTCTTCAGGGAGGTCATGAGAAGAGCTATGTTGTGGTGAGGAAGATTCGATCCTGAGTATTTTGTTAGAAACGAAGCTGGGCTATCTAATAGTAATAATAAAAAAAAGTAACTGAACTTAAGTATTGCATATAATATTAACCAAGACGAGAGATATAGTTTATGATAAGAATTTTTCCATATTTTTAACTCCACCGTCAGAATCCTGTACTTCTTGATAAGCTTATACTTGTTGTAACAGTTTTTGTGTTTTTGACAAATTCTTGTTTTGGATTACAAGCACTCCAACATATTAGTTTCTGTGTAAGATGATTTAAATATTGAATTTGTGTAATTAACCTGGATTAATCTGGATTCTGAACTTATTCCAAAAGCTTAAGTTCGTTCACAAGTACACCTGATATTTGAACTTTGAACACCATAAAAGTTTTCAACTTGAAAAAGAATAAAACAACAGAAACGTGATCTCCTGTAGGTTCTTCAGTTTCATTAATTAAACATTTATAACACACATTCAAAACTGTTTATCTTTTCAAAACCCAATTGTGCAGATGGTATACATACGCATTACACTCGTACATTTTTACCATTATAATTTATTGTACTAATAAAATATCTCCTCTTTGATTTTGATATTACTTAAGAAAATTTCTTACTACATAAAATTTTAATTTAAACTACCAATGACACGAAACTATAATTATTAAGAGTTTTTGATTCGATAATTTGCTTTATTCTTTTCTTCGGGGAAACGCCTACAGTTTAATGACTCGTCACAGATGATTTTGAAATCCTTCCCTTAATACCTCCCCCTTTTATATTCACATTTTTCCTTTTACAGAAACGCCCTTTTATCGCCTTGATTTTACTTTCCATTAGGATTTTATTTTAATATCTTATTCTGTGCTAAACTTTAAATTTCCTTTGTGTGGCAAAGTTAGACAAATATTATGAATTTTGTCTTCTCATCTGTTATGGTTGTTTTACTTGGTCATTCATCAAGTTTTCAAAAATAAACTGATAGATTTAATTCAATATTTATACGTATATTGAATAACATAAGCATTGGAGAAAAATGTGTAGAACATTGTAGTATAGTGTATGTTTGTTGTGAATTTCGCGCAAAGTCAGACGAGGGCTCATCTGAAATAGCCGTCTCTAATTTAGCAGTGTAAGACTACAGGGAAGGCATCTAGTCATCACTACCCACCACTAACTCTTGGGCTACTCTTTTACCAATGAATAGTGGGATTGACATTGACATTATAACGCCCTCACGACTGAAAAGGCAAGCATGTTTCATATGACGGAGATTCGATCCCGCAACCCTAAGATTGCGATTAGAGCGCTCTAACTATCTGACCATGCTGGGCCACGCCAAAAAATAAAATTACACTTGATAGTAACCAACATTAGCCCTACAAACGCGATTCTCAAAACAGACCTATACTTTACTGAACCAACCAGTTTTTAACCATTTATGGTGGTAGTTTCTCTCTCTAAAACAGTGTTTTTATTAACGCTGTGGAATTTAGATAAACGTTTCCTTGTCTGCGCTACCCGTCCCTAACTTAGCAATTTAAAATTAGAGGGAAAGCAGCTAGTCATCACCACCCAACCCCAACTCTTAGACTAATTTTTCCCAACGAATAGTTGGATTGACCGTTACATTAGAACACCCCTACGGCTGAAAGGGCGAATATGTTTGATGTAACTGGGGTTCGAATCCGCGACTCTCAGTTAAACTTCGAGCACCCTTACCACCTGGACATACCGTGCCCTATAGTATAGTGAATCAAAATTTAGTTTCTCAATAAAATAGTTCATTGTATTTGCTTACGATTTTAATTTAGTTTAAATATTATTATGTAATATTACATATTATTTAAATATTATATTATTGGAGTTTCAATGATTTTATTGTGACTCACGACATCGTATTAATTTTGAATCAAAATAATTTAGATGATTAACTAATTGTTATTGAATTAATTAAACACATTTTTAAACAGCTTGAAAACTTCAAACAAAAATTAAAGAGGGTAATACGGGATGTTCGGGAAGTTACTGTACAGTTTTGTAATCATATGCCTATTCAGTCTATTTAAAGCCAGCAACTGATAGCGGTGTTTAGAAACAAAATAAGAAGGATCCAAGCCTATATTGATGCCAACGGGGGTCACTTTCAACATTGTTTATAATTTTCATTTATATTTACCTCCTGTATTATATATTGAAACATGTCTGTTAATAAATATATAAGTGCACAGTGACTTTCCGAACATCCTGTACAATAATCAAGACAAACCTTTGTTTGAATTGGCTTAATTGAAATTAAACATATTTATATGGTAGGCCTAATTTCTTAGTCGTAATTATCAGTCGCTTACACAGTCTGAGATGCGATGTGTCTGCTCGTGGCTGAGTATTATTAAGTAACGTTATTGTCCTTAATACCTCATGTTGTGTAGTTTTGATATCCACAAGTGTTGTACTTAGTATCGCCCAGTTGTTAATTATCTCATTGTTTAAAGCAGTACATTTTTAGATTAACTGAAACCTGAATAAGAAAAACTTTTGTAGCTAATTACATATAGGTGAGTCTCAGATTTATAGATTTTATTGAAATAAAAACAAATGAAGTATGGTATGACCTCACTTCTTTCAACGAAGGAAACTTTCTCTAATTTGAAATCTAGCATGGCGTATACATATCTAATCAATACATATCTAATTTCAAATCTAAGGCGTTTTTGATTAAATATCATGACATTTTATTAATAGACACCAACAAACCACACCAACTAAATTTGTTTCATTTTGAATATCGCTCAAAGCTACACGAAGGTTATCTGCTCCAGCCTTTCCTAATTTAACAATGTAAAACTAGAGGGAAGGCAGCTAGTCATCACCACCCACTGCCACCTCTTGGGCTACTCTTTTACCAAAGAAAGAGAGTATCCCAAGAGTTGGCGGTGGGTGGTGATGACTAGCTGCCTTCCCTCTAGTCTTACATTGCTAAATTAGAGGAGGCTAGCGCAAATATCCTTCGTTTAGCTTTCCGCGAAATTCAAAACAAATAGTCACCGGCTAATGTCACACTCAAAGATAAATGAAATACATCCATAAGTTCTTGAAGGAAATAAAAAAAAAACAGTATGCTGTATGAATTCAGAAAGTAGTTAATATTTCATCAACATATTAATAAAAGCAGCTTGGCATTACTCGCATTGTATCCACGTGTTGTAAAATCATCATTGAATCACACTGAACAACACGTGATGTGTTGAGCTGGGAGCTAAGCTGGTTCTAAATTGTGGTAGTTGATTAGGGAATTTATGTAATCGTCGTAGTTCTGACTTGTGGGCTAACCTTTTAAGTCTTCACACTTAGAGCTGAACCACTGAGAAGGAGTGGTTGAGCTTTTTATAATTTGTTCTAATGTTCTAATACGTTTAACGGATATGTCTTTTAGCCAGCCAACTACTCATACAATGTGTCTAGTGTCAAATGTAAGTCTATTTAAATATTTTTCATTAAAATATATCAGTTAAAGCTTTCATTCGTTACGTCATTTTGAATACTATCGCAACTAATGTTTCACTTAAAATTTAAAATCTTTGCAATACTTGCAATTTATTAATCAATCATCTTTATAGCACGTCATCAGAATCGTCACCAACTTTATAAAAATAACATAATCATCCGATTTAGAAAGATAAACCAACTATGTGTTAAGCTATCCCTCCTGCCATAATCTGATGTAATATCACTACGTAATTTTTTGGATTATTTTTAAAGGCTTTTTGTTTGTTGCTAAGTTACAAAATGGGGATTTAGCATTATAAGCCTTCACACTTACCGTTGAGGCGCTGGTTCTTTTTGGAGGTAATGATAACCTTGTTATATTGTATAAGAAGATGTTTTAAGTAAGGTTAAGAATATCGTTTATTTAAACTATTTTTGTATTTATCGTATCTGGATTATATTTTGTTCCCTTTTCAAACAACAGATAAAATCGATTTTATATTTAATAATGAGAGTACTACATTTCAATCTCCAGGACTGTTTTGTTATTACGTAACATTCAAAGAAATATTTATGATGGGTGTGTGTGAGTCTCCAGGTTTGTTTGTCTAAAAAAAGTAGGATTCATTTAACATTATTTTGCTAAAACCATTCGTGATTTCCATGCACTGTACTTATCCAATTTTAAGTAAGTCATGCTTTCCAATTATACGCGTGTGTGGGGAACTTTCCTTTTTTTTTTTTTTTTTTAGCAAAGATGATGACGTAGTTGAAATAGTCGTGATTTGAACAAAAGTAGCGTATATAGGACGTGAGCTTAGTTTCTGTTTCCTCAATAAAAGGCGTCAGTTGAGTGTCTACGTATGGTCTGTAATAGAATAACTATCAAAAATGATATGTTTGGTTTCCGTCGCTAGTGGAAAATAACAAACTTCTAGACGAAGAATTTGAAGTTACAGTAAGAAAAAAATGCAGGATTCTCAGTTAATATTATTATTATATAATGCCACCTGTTGCACTTCTGGCGGTTAAGAAGATCTAAGGGCCAATTATGCAAATAATCACTTTGAACAGGTCGGCTGACAGTTCCTGGCAATCATTGGATGACTTTCGTGTAAGCTATATATGTTGTTTGCGCACGCGCAATTTATGCAGGTGATAACCGTCTATTTTGAGGGTGGGAATCACGACTTTGTGGTAGACAAAGCAATGCCGTTTCCTAAAGCTGACGATTGGGTGTTTTCCATTCATTCTTTCAGTCTACGGTAGCATATGGTTCTACCAAACTCGTGCAACAAGCCACCCCCAAAAACGTGTAGGGTGAATGAAACCTATGTGAGATATTATCTTCGCCATGATGGATTAGGCTTAGGGATGTAAACAAAAGAATGTGCTAATTTAAAACTTGTAAGACAGACTGAAGTACTTAAAGTTCATGTAAGAGATGAAAAGGGTGTATGATTATACATTTATTCTACTTTGCAACTAAAACATGATTTTTAACATTTTCTTCAAGTTTTTAATTTAATAAATATTCATTACTAATGGTATAATTATTCAGATTGTTATTCTCGACTTTATTACGTGTATTATTGATATTTTCACAACATTTCGACCAGTGAATAGTCTTCTATACATTAATATTGAGGTTCATTCGCGAGTTATGCAGCATTAAAAGGAATAGAGTATATAAGTTTAGCTTATGTAATAAAAGACTGCTTATTTGTCGGCTTCGGATTTTCGCGCAAAGTTACACAACGGTTGCATGCGCTAACCGTCCTTAATTGTGAACTGGTATAATGAAAGGAAGGCACATAATCAACAGCAGCTATCAATAATGGTATTTGACAGTCATCTAAGAAGCCAAACATGGCCTCATGCGGAACATGATTTTGTGGCGACGGGAATTGAACCACGGATCATAGAATTCACATTCCGGCACGCTAACAACTAGCGACGCTTAACGTGTAACAAAATAACTTTTGTTGGACTGTGCATTTTATCTGAAAGCTTTAGAAAGAGAAAATTTCTGTTAGTCATTTTTTCTTCCTGCGATGTAGCTTTCGTGTTTCAATGTCTGGATCTTTCTGATTACTGGTTGCGGGAAGTATAACACCAGAGTAGTGGGTTTTTAAGAACGCGTAGCAAGGTTCTTTAATGGCGGCGCTAGCTTTTAACTCAGTACTCATTCGCTACATGATTACAGAGCAGAACAGTGAGAACTACTGTCGCGTTGTTCTGACCTGGTTCAGCATGGACCATTCATTGTGTACACAAGTTATTACTGTAGTGACAACAAAGCCATTTCATTAGCGGCGCCAGCGTTCCATGTATTTTCTTAAATTCTACGTGTTTGCCTTTATTTTTTTTAAAGTCTATCTACGTTTGCACATCGTCTCATACTTTCTTTAGCACGCTTGATCAAATGCTTTGTTCAACTTTCCGCCGAAACAAAACGATTATATTTTACTTTTATTTGAGGAAGCGCAGAGGGTGTAATTTGTTTAATATTAGGTTAGGTGACCATAGCTTCGTGTCACTTCTCTGAGGAAGCAACCTCACAAGCAGCTTGTCTCCCTGTTCACAGGTCATATGAGATTACTGGGCTTGGCCTCCATTTGACGATAAAACACAACAGCATGGGAACATCAAGAGAAAATAGAGGCTTGTCATACGGATGTTGTTTGATTCAAATGGCTTAGGTAATTATTAAAAGGTCATCTGTTACACAGAAAATCATCTTAATGTGAACTCGGTTGAACTTTACCACTTTTGTTCCTGCTTACGTAATTTTGGAGATCATTTTTTTCCGTAAGGTAAAAACAAAATTAACATTAATTAAGACTTTAGAGGCACAAAGCTCGTGAGAACAAAATGTACATTGAATTACTAAAAATCATAAATCATTGCTTTTTTTTTCACATTGTACTCTTAGTACATAATTAGGTAGAAATGACAGTTATGATAATATATGTTCATAGTTAATGTCACACAGCCCTTTACTTTAACAACTAGAATTGCGACAAATAAACTAAAACCCTATATTTTTATTGATTTCTTAATTTTGTCAACGACGTAGTTCCACCAGATACTAAAAAACAAAGAAGGGGCCATTAGCTGAGTAACTGACATGTTCTAATTGATTTGGATTTGTAAAGGGTTCGCCTCAGTAAGAGGGTAGAAAGAATCTTTAAATGGTGAGAAATTTAGATTAAATCGGCATTTACTGTCAAAGTGGGAATCTTTCTAAACAGTTCTTTCAGCTGATTTCATCCGTAAGTTTATGGACTTAAAACGCTAAAGTCCAGGGTTCGATTTCTCTGTGCTAAAACATCAACAACAAAATACTTCCTAAACGGTTTTCTTAGCTTCTAAGCAGTTATCTGTTAAACATTTTATTACCTGAAGCACAGTGAATTTAGATTTATACAGATGACTATTATCTGAAACGATTTCCAGTTTCTGAAGGAACGTCAAAGTTGTTATCCACTGAATACAGTGTTCTTTGAAATAAAATGAGTTTAAATTTATATAGTTAAACATTATCCAAATAAGTGGAATTATTGATTTATTGGATCTTTTTTTCTCAGGAAACGTAAACTTGAATATTAATTTTTGCAGTTTTTCTTTATTTTTAGTTTTCTGGTCAGACTATTAAGCTTACTTTACTACTTCGTGAGACAGAAGTGGCATGTCAGAATTCTGAAAAAAAAAGTGTACGTATTGTTACGTTTTTAGAAATCCAGATCTTTTTGTACATTATGAACTTAGTATCACGTGTAAAAACGTTTTGGTGTGAATATAAAATAACAAAACAATACACAAATAAGGATACAACCCTCTAAAACAAACAATAGAGAAATAAGAATACAATTCTATAAACAAAAACAATACACAAATAATGATACAACCCTCTAAAACAAAACAATAGACAAATAAGAATACAATCCTATAAAACAAAACAATACACAAATAAGGATACAATCCTGTAAAACAAAACAATACACAAATAAGGATACAATCCTCTAAAACAAAACAATACACAAATAAGAATACAATCCTTTAAAACAAAACAATACACAAATAAGGATACAATTCTCTAGAACAAAACAATACACAAATAAGGATACAATCCTATAAAACAAAATAATACACAAATAAAGATACAATCCTCTAAAACAAAACAATACACAAATAAAGATACAATCCTCTAAAGAAGGACAAGAAGGTCGGTTCTCGGTTGATAAATACGTAGTAAAATATTTTTATTATTAAGTTTGGTTTGAATTTCGCGCAGAGCTACACGAGGGCTATCTGCGCTAACTGTCCCTGATTTAGCAGTGTAAGACTAGAGAGAAGGCAGTTAGTCATCACTACTCATCGCCAACTTCTAGTACCTCTTTCACTGACGAATAATGGGATTGAGTGCAACATTGTAATGCCCCTGCTGCTGAAAGGGCGAGCATGTTGGGTGGGACAGGAATTCGAACCCTCGACACTAATATTATGAGTCGAGCGCCCGCCCTAACCACTTGATCACGCCGGACCACTTATTTTATGAATCATGTGAAATTTGTAAATAGTATTTCAACAGTAAGACGGTAGAAAACCTTGATCGTTGACACCGAAACAGATGATTGGTTAATTTTTCGTCGTTTCTAATATGAAAATGGAAACGAAATTGTCAAATTATATGTTATATAACCTCTGCTTCCACATGCTTAGTGGCTGAAAAAAAATAATTATTTTACACACATAAATATATATTATATTGTTCACTGTATACGTAAGAGTCTAACCATGTGTGTTTTAACTGAGGTTTACCTCATTTAATTTGTTTTTTTAATGTAATCCAGTGAAGTGTTTTCTTCTGGAATACACCCACTACATTATTTTTAGCCTAAAAGTTGTTTTTGCCCATTTTCTCTAAACAACCTACACAGTAATTTCGTGTCTTGGACAAAGCTTTCAATTCCACACACATAATTAAAGCTTTCTCGATTTTTAACATTCCTCCGTTATATTCTATTCTTTAAAAACAAAGAATAAGTTATGGTCATTTCTACGGTTCATCCTCCTACCTTTCACTTCTAGATTTACGAAGGAAAGCCAAAGACCCAGTCGTTGGTATTCGCACAGATTTCTGGTTTAGAGTTGGACCCTCCCAGCTGCCCGATGTCCATTGTACTCGTGCGTGCAACAGGAATGGCGTTTAATTTTGAACATTTTCAACCCCATAATTAAGAAACAAATCCGTGCAAGTGATGGATAAAGATAAAAAAGGCGTTATAGTTCTTTGTGTACAAGACCGATAGTTCTCGTTATATGATTCTCAGTAAAATAACACTGCTTAGTGTTGTGGTACTTTAGTTACAACCTTTACACGTTAAAATTATTCACTCTGTTTTTACTCTTCACATTTGAGTTGACGATTTCAATATACACGCGTTTCACAGCTGATGTCCATTTAAATGTAAGGGTGTCTTGCCCGTATTTGTATAACTGAAGGTGTTTGTTTTATACTTATATTGGTACTAAGAATGGACCGAAACAAAACATGGATAAAAGTTTTATATATTATTTTTAGCGGATGAAAAAAAGGCCAGTATTGTTTCGTCATTTAGTTGTTCTAATAATTTATGAGTGAAAATGCTATAACATGTCAACGACACACACTACTTCTATCATATCCGTTGTTGACGCGACCTTTTTTGCTCAAGGTTCATCAGGCTACTTGGGATACACCAGATATACTAGTAGCCTTGCTACGCTATATATTCAACTTTCATGAACAATAACTGATTTGGTGTGAATCAGATTAAACAAGTGATTTGTAATCATCATCAATTCCATTTATTTACAAATCAGAAATTTAGAGTTCGAATTAATAACATAACATTACTTACTTTGTTTTTGGTTTTAACTTAAATAATTTATTTTATATTCTTATACTGTTGTTATTACCTTAGAACTGGTGAACCGTAAATCTAATATTTTTTGTCCCTGGAATGGATAACACAAACAAAGTGCCAACAGGAGAAAACCGTATTAGCACGATAAATAACAGCCCTAGGTCCGGTAGACGCCCTTGAAACAGTTCTGGTGTTATTAACTAAAACACTAATTATATGTTAGAAAAACTCAAAATCTGTACGCTTACAGCATATAAACACAATGTATATAAGCACTAATTTATTTAAAGAAAAATACTACTGAATGCACATTGTGCGTTACAGACGAGTTTTACATTTGTCTTTACTAATAGATTATTATAAAGGCTACGTTAGTTTATGTGATACAGACAGTTGCATAGTTTATATTAAAACTATTTTAAACATGAACATCGCCAAGTCGTATTACAACCACAGTAAATATAAAACTTGTGGTGGAATGTTATATATCAATTATGCTTTGACATTGTTTGGCGTTTTTTTGGGTAGTGCGATATCACTAAACTTTTATATTGTTTGGAAAGGTATATAATATTCATTTTCGACGTCAAATATTGACACACTCGTATCATAAAGATATGTTCAAGGTGGATATCCATTGTACTTAATGGTACTTGAAAACAAAGGAATGTTGATAAACTTGAGGTTTTAGAATAATCCAGAAACAGATCTGTAATCAGTTGTATCCCAACTGTGGTATGTAAAGTGCAGTTTCATGTAACAGGTGAGAAGCCACGAGCATAAAGGTCAAAGAAGGTAACAATAGTAACACAATCCAGAAAGATCTCCGTCTGGATAAGCGACGCAATTCACGCGTACGTATACTGCTTCGACGATATATCCTTTCAACCGACACATGTCTCAAGCAGCTGGAGAATGCTATTTCATAGAAAGATACGCCATAAGCTCGTAGAACGCAGCATCTAAAGGGTTTTTGTGTGATTGGACTGTTGCAACTTGTGCTGTGAATCTATTTTTCTCGCACTTTAGAAGAACTATGGAAAGCACTCAAAGAGCAGTTGTAAGCTTTGAACATGCCAGTCTCACAATGAAACTACTATGCATAGCTATGGCCAGGACGCACGGTAATTCAAAATGAATTTGTATAATATGTTTCTGTACTTACTTTCTCGGTATTTAGGTGAATTAATCAAATCTCTTGACTGAATTCTTAAGACTGCTTTTTGTATAACATTTTCAAACTCACTGAAAGTGAGTAGAATTTCCAATAAAAGGGGTAATTTTACATCCAAATTAAGTAATTTGCAACCAGATAAAAATTTATAATTTTACCAATCGTCTTTTAAAAAGGAGAAATTTCTTGGTACAGAGTAGACTGAAGAAAAACGTCGGTACATCAGTAGTACATCATAAGAAATTGAACTTACACAAATTAATCAAAATAATATTTGAGTTACTTGACTCAAGCTAGAATGTTGCAGAAAATAACAAAAGTTGCTCTTTACTTGCGTTTCATATTTACATTTTTTTATATTTAATCACAGAGTTTAAACAAGGTTAATAGTAAAAAAGTTTGTTTTCAACACCCATTTAAAAGTGGCTTGAAACAAGATATATTAAGAAAAGAACTTACGCACGTAGTGACATAAAATTAAAAATAGATTTTGAGGAAAACGAAAGTTTTGTAGAGCAAGCATTAAGATTTTCAAAGAAAATAGATTAGGTTTCACGTCTGTTAGACAATTCTCAATTACCATAATATTAACTATCGATAATATATAGTTCTTAAGGGTCACTATGATCTATATAAGACCCAAAGCTATAACAAACAGTGGATGGATAATGTGAACATATGAAGAGTTCAATTTATAGAAAAATGCAAAATATCGATATTTTAAAGTCAATAATAAATGAAAATAGTTTTCTAAAAGCCTTAAGTTTTAATGAGAGCTTACTTTTGTTTTACAGAAAGTCCGTCCATAATACATACATGGTTATGAGCATGTGTAATATTGGATGTTGACCTTACTATTTGTAGGTGTAACGTGCATGACACGTGAGCAAGGTTCGTTTACAAACTGCTCTTTAACGTTAGGCATTCTTATTCTATTAATCCCTTCCATACTTGATGCAAGATAAAAAGAATCCGGTTTACACTCTTGTCTCTTCTTGTGTTTTTTTTTTAAATTGAGCTTCTGGCTTAGCTGGTTTGTGGGTGGCTACTTGAATTAATTTTAACCTATCAGGAATTGATGTGGAATACTAGAGCAAGTTTCATTGGTTATGTATAGTTACAAAACAAAACATGATTGACATTCAGATAGATAGATTAATCTATGGGTGGGGCTTCAGTTTATCCGTGGGAGGGCCTTCACTGTTACGTATATTATTATAAAGCCAATAATACCCTGTAATTTCCGACTATTACTAAGGTATCTATCTATCTTTTGCTAGCTGAGCCACTCATATATACAGCTATTGTATTCACGCTTGAATAACTATCCCAATGTTTTTTTTTCTAGTGACATCCTAATACATATTATAATCGTACACTAGGTAACTTACATTAGAATGTATTTCTATAATCTTGTAACAATAACAGTAAGCCTATTTAACATATTAAGATTATAAACCAAATGTTATACTGATACAATACTTGTAACCTCTTTTCTTTTTCTATTGGTAATAACATGCAATATTATAGTGGCGAATAAGAGCACTGGTCCGTTGGTTTGTAGTTATTACTTCTTATAAGGTACCTTTTCGACTTTATTTAAGCACTTGGCTATGAATATCCCGATTTTGAGTGACAAGTTTTCAATAATATTAAAGTTCATGTATGAAAAGAGGGCATTTTCAACCTAGATGTTACTCCTTTAAATGATCTTCAGGTAGAAGATAATACATTTGTGACATTCTAGAAATGATGACATTTAACTTTAAACTTTCAAAGTAATTTAATATAATACTTGGTTGAAATTTATCAAAATTAAAATTTCCTCAGACATTATGTTGTTTAACTAAACAAGAGAGAGCCCTGAATAGCTACGGCACATGAAATTATTTTAGACAGGATTAAAGCAACTTAATCTATGAGACACTTTTTCTTCTTTATTAGCTATGTTTTTGTGCAACAGCAATACCATCTGTAGGACGCGAGAATACTCAAATCACTCACCGGGATGTCTGCCAACCTATCCTTAAACTGATATTATTTTAGGCAGGATTAAACTAAATTAATCTATAAGAATTGGGTGTGATCAAATAATCAATCGAAAGGGTTTAATCTATTGAGTCCAAAACTGCAATTAGATCTCAAATCGATCAACCCCTCCTTAATGGCACAGCGGCATATCGGCTGACTTACAACGCTAGAAACTGGGTTTCGATACCTAGGGGGGTCAGAGTACAGATAACCCATTGTATAGCTTTGTGCTTAATTTCAAACAACAACAACAAATCGATCAATATGTGACATAAATACGAATTAAAGGTTTATACTTGAAAAAAATGAAACTCAAAGCTGTTCCATGAGCGATGGCTAAAACCTCCTCATAGTCAGGTAATTAGGGTGCTCGACTCGCAATCTGAGGGTCACGGGTTCGAATCCCCATACCACCAAACATGCTCGCCCGTTCAGCCGTGGGGGTGTTATAATGTTATGGTCAATCCCACTATTTGTTGGTAAAAGACAAGCTCAAGAAGTGGTGGTGGGTGGAGATGACTAGCTGCCTTCTTTCTAATCTTTCACTTCTAAGTTAGGGACGGCTAGCACACAAAAACCCTCACGTAGCTATATTCAGAACAAGCCAACAAGCCGTGGGCAAAAATAACGATAGGAAAAAAATCATTCACGTTAGTAAAGGATTAGAAACTGATATAATAAGAGATAGGAAGAGCGTTTTTGTAATTATGGAAAAAATGTAACAATATGCTATCTTAAATTAAGTGGATTGTTTTGGTCGAATTAACGAATTACAGTTTAGATTTAGTTGTTTTTTTTATATGCAAAGAGAAGTGGAATGTATAATGAGAAATGATTCTTCAGATTTCGTATATGTTCTTTATAAATATAATAACCTAAAAGTAAGTATAATAACGGTTTAAATACACTGTTTTATGTCATTCCAATTGTTAGGGGAACAAAGAAAAACACAGAACCTCTTACTGATTCGTTAAACATAGGACTAGTACGGGTTAAGATACTCGACTCGTAATCTGAGGGGCGCGGGTTCGAATCTCCCTCACATTAAACATCCTCGCTCTTTCAGCCGTGGGGACGTTATAATGTTACGGTCAATCCCACCATTCGTTAGTAAAAGAGTAGTCCAAGTACACTGCTGAATTAGGGACGGCTAGTGCATATATCCCTCCTGTAGCTTTGCGTGAAATTCAAAACAAACGTTAAACATTTTCCTGAAATTTTTTAAAAGTTGAAAGGAACCTGTGTTGTTTTATTTTTATTATTAAAATAAAATCACCAATTTTAATACTTTTACGTTGCATCCCAGAATTTAACATGTTTACACATTACAGTAGTTAAATATTAGACATAATCGTGTGTTATTTAAATAATCTTTTATTTTTTTAAGAAATTAGAATTTGTATTAAGTAACTAAGGCACTACACGGAATGCCACCTTTAATAGACTTTTAATGTGAAAATAATGGTATCCGTTTCCCCGATTCCCTGATAGGCCAGAAGTAAGTTTACAGACTAGCAGTGCTAAAATTTCGTGGTCTGGATTTCTCATGGATGACATGGTGGTGACAGCGCAATGAGTGGCTTTGTACAAAGAAAACAAAAACAAGCAATCTATGTACAAAAACAAATTAATATACGTTCAAATACATTGTTGAACTTTCAATTAATTTTGAGATCTATTTTGAACACTCGCAATTTATATTTTAGGCACATCACAAATGCCCAGTTATCATAGATCTAGGGTATTTCAGACGTCTCACTGATCAGTTGAGGTGACCAGAAGACGAACCTGTTTCTGGATCGATTACTCGGCATTCACATCAGAGAATGGAACAAGGCATGAACATTTGAAAGGTCCGGGTTGGTACAACTACGTAGAGTAATATACGTTTATAATAAACTTCATTCACCTGCTATCAAATTATAGCCTGCCGAAAGTATTTTCTAATTCGAGAATGTTTGTAGTCAAAATGCCAACCCAATTATATATATTTACATATACGAATGTGTACAATGGTAGAGACGAAAATGAACCTTTCTCATGTAATAAGAGATGTGATATTTATAACAAAGGCTACCTAAGTACTCATAAAAAGTGTACATGCGATAAAAATATTTTATGTTAATTCTTTTCATAATCGCGACCATAAAAGGTAGTTAATGCTCTTTGTTTTATAACCTTTCATAATTACTCTCTGAAGAAAACTCTAACGTAAAAATACAATACAACATCCTATACGCGCTAGTAAATATTTTTAATAATAATTAATTATCATGGAACCTTGCAGGATAAAATTATTTATTTATTTGTCTTTTGTTCTCTAGTTATTTAACAAGAGGTTTATTTAATAGTGACTATTATATTAATCTCTATGTAGCTTAAGAGGTTGAAAAGTGTCTTTGTTGAAAGTTATTTGCGGTTAGCAACCCTAACCCCCGGCATTCAAATTGGTTGTTATGATTTAAGACATCCTCGGGACTTTTAGAGACCCGGATCTAGCGCGAGGAATAGATTGATGCAAAACGAAAATTAGTACATTCCCTATCAAAAGACAAGACAGAGGTGGGGTTTTGGTTGGAGGCGCTGAAGGAACTTTAATTCTATAACTCCTTTTTTTCTGATTGAACAAAAACGTCTATATAATACAAGTAAAATCAAGATTCATTTACCAGGTGTTACTTCCATAAATGAATAAAATACTTTCCAAAAATACTTTCGCTGTTAGTGGCATGCACCAAAATATCAGGCTTATAGAAATGGGACAAAATACTCCAAACATAAAATTACTATTTAATAATGTAGAAAGAATTAGCCACAAACGGACAAAGTTACCAGAAATTAAATCAGCTTTTACACACTTAACAAACGGGCCACAAAATTCGCCACTAATAACATCACGTTTTGGTATAAAATAAAACAAATTATAGAAAGATTCCATAGTGCAGTGTTATAAAGGTCTGGAATGGCCAGGTGGGTTAAGGCGTTCGATTTGTAATCTGAGGGTCACGGGTTCGAATCCCCGTCGCACCAAACATGCTCGCCCTTTCAGCCGTGAGGGCGTTATAATGTGACGGTCAATCCCACTATTCTCTAGTAAAAGAGTAACCGAAGAGTTGGCTGTGGAGGGTGATGACTAGCTGCCTTCCCTCTAGTCATACTCTGCAAAATTAGGGACGGCTAGAGCAGATAGCCCTCGGGTAGCTTTGCACGAAATTCAAAAAACAAACAGCATTGTTATAAATATTGATATAATAGTGTGGTCACGTAGAACATTGTTTTAAATCACTCTAATATGTGATTTTTTCTCATGGCTGAGGAAAAAACAAAACAAATAAAAATCATGTGAGACCTGTTCAAAACCTCACAAAGAATTAAAGTTTGTTCCCATTACAAAGATTTGCCAAATTTAAAGAAGTCAGATATCACTTGGCCACATATTAAATGTCATCCCGATCTTCTATTCTTATCGACTTAAAACAAGTGGAACTACCGAAACACAAACATACTAAAAAATGAGAATTAGCACGTATATCACACGTTCATAAAATATACGATGCACAATAATCATACACACATCCATAAAATAACACATCTTTTCAAACGACAACTTCCTAGCCAGCTCGTACTTCAAGTAGACTATTCTTCCAATATTTGATTTAATCTTATTCAAGATATTTGCTTGTTTGTTCATCGGAGCATCACACAGTGGGCGAAATGTTCCCCATGTTTCAATAATAACCTTATTGCTTTTCAACCGTGGATCATTACACGGGTAAAAATTCGGAATCAAAGATCTTGCGGTAAAAATAGTATTATTTAAGCAAACGAAACATTTCAACTCAAATATATTCTTTATGTTTTTCTATGCACAAAGTAATTGGTAAGGCCAAACATTTTAACAAAGTACTGATGCGTTTTATGAAGAGAAAAAATATTCTATAAAGCTCCTGAAGAGAATAAAATACAACTGAGTTTTACTTAAGAATAGAATTTTAGCTTTACCACTATTTAGAATAGCGCGAATAATCCGAGGGTTTCATGCTCGCCCTCCCAGCCGTGAGGGCGTTATAATGTGACGGTCAATCCCCTATTCGTTGGTATTTGATGACTATCTCTAGTCTTACACTGCTAAATTAGGGACGGCTAGCACAGATAGCCCTTGCGAAATTTCCAAACAAACAAACAAAATCTATTTAAAGGTTGTTAGATAAAAATTTATTGAAAGCTTGAAACAAATCACTGTCATCGCGCTATTTGAATTTTCAGGCCAAATGGCGTATGGTGTTTTGAGTCCGTTTTTCTATCTAATATGTTATAAGGAAGTTATAATCGATCTAACCCTCAATTTTTCTACGTTGAATCAAACAGAAAAACTCTAATATTTTTACTAGAACCACAAGCATTGAATAATATTTAAAATAATTTTAAAGAGCCCAACACTGACCAATAGAAGACACGGAGTGAATTATGTGTTCGATTTTCATAATAAGCACTGTACTATTGGTTCTTTTTTACTCATTTGGGGAAAAAAAGCATTTGAAAGCAAGTGCAATATAATGTTTGCACCTATTGGATCGACTTCAGCAACAACACATCTGAACATTAGAGAAGTTAAAGTGAAAGTTCATGAGCCATGCTTAGTCCGTCATCCGAGAAGGGGAAGTTTCGTAAATGAGATTATTATTGCATTCTACTTTCTTAAGAAAATTAATGTGTAACCTCTTTAAATGTTTGTCCGACTACCTGGAGCGTCATCTTTCTGGTCGCTAAGGCAAAAAAAAAAAAAAAAGGAAAAGACAGAAATAATCCAAACTGGTTACAATTGGAAAGGTGTGATATTTCTAAGCCGTAGGCTACCATTGATTAAGAGTGGGCTTAGAAATAAAATCAGTGTCTGAAAACATTCACGATTTTCGACAGTTTTACCTTAGAATAGGGTAGGATTGATAGAAAGAATTATAAATTTCAATACTTTATGAATTTGAAGCTAAAGTTCAGTAACACTTGAACGCCTGTTTTCTCTTTTGTAATTGTACACCTAGTTATAAAGCACTACAAGTGAGATTATTGGAACTGTAATATCTTTACACAGATTTTTGTGCAGACCCTAAATTAAAGAAGTGAATTTCGACTTCCCGATTTTAACAATCATGGACAGTGACTGACATAACACCAAAGTATAAACAGTTATAAACTCTCGCATTATCTCATTATCACTCGTCATGAACTTTAACGTTTATGGAGAGTCACCTAGGGGAAATTGATGATTGACCAATATAGGATGGCAGAGGTGAAGGTTAAACGTTTAGCGAGGTTCTTTTCTCTCCAAGGGTTTTCTACGTTTCTCGTTTGATGGCCTTTCGCAAAAATAAAATAAAAATTGCTTCTTCGTAATTGTCTCTTGTTTAATTTATTTTCTCATAAATAAAACCAAATATGTGTTGACAAATATTATTTTTTATTTTTCTATTAGTTTCATAAAAGTTTTTACGATTCGTAGGCCTTTTTAATTTTGAGTCTATACATTTTGTACATTGTTTAAGATTGTAACTCGATATACTTTTATATTTATAAAATTTTCCTTTTAAGATTTTACTCGTTGGTAAAAGAGTAGTCCAAGAGTTAGCGGTGGGTAGTGATAGGTATCTCCTTTCCATCTGGTCTTGCACTGCTAAATTAAAAACGACGAGCGCGACATTCAAAATAATCAAACAATTGCTTGACACAGATAGCCCAGTTGTTATCAAATTATAAAAGATAGCCCAGTTGTTATTAAATTATAAAAGGTAGCCTAGTTGTTATCAACTTATAAAAGTTCATTTTTCCTATCCAGAACGATGTATTCAAAAAAGAAAAGAAAAAAAAAACAGTTTCGAAAAATACCACACATGTAATAGTATAGCTCTATACGAGTCAGGTGTTTATTTTTTGTCATTACTATTAGGAATTATCTCAGAAATGTTTCTCTTTTTTCGATTAAATTTCTGAAAATTTCAATGAATTTACCATCAATTTTCTGTTTCCTTTGTGAATAACGTTTCGTGTTTGTCTATAAGTTTAATAAATCAACCATCACTTCTATTTGTTTCCTTTGTGAATAACGTTTCGTGTTTGTCTATAAGTTTAATAAATCTTCCATCACTTCTCTTTGTTTCCTTTGTGAATAACGTTTTGTGTTTGTCCATAAGTTGAATGATTCTTCCATCACTTCTATTTGTTTCCTTTGTGAATAACGTTTTGTGTTTGTCCATAAGTTGAATGATTCTTCCATCACTTCTCTTTGTTTCCTTTGTGAATAACGTTTTGTGTTTGTCCATAAGTTGAATGAATCTTCCATCACTTCTCTTTGTTTCCTTTGTGAATGACGTCTTTTTTTTTGTTTATATACTTTAAATACAAATGGCTTACTTAAGCTGATGTGGGAGTGAATTGACAAACAACGATTTATAAGCATAATGAAGTGGTTTGTTTTGGGGGAACACACTACATGTTTTGATAGAACACTGATGTCAACATAGACAGACCGATACTCTGTTGAAAGTTGTAGTACATTCTCCCTAAAATAAACCATTTCATTCTGCTTATACATTGTTGTTTACTTGTATAAAAAGATATTTTTTAGTATTGTATTGTTGTGTTCCACTCTTTTATGCAAGGATAACATGCTACTGTTAGTCCAAGAAAATAATGTATGTGTTCCTTTTATATTTCATTTTTGCCTGAAAACACATTTCTAAAATTCTTGTTTATTGGGTAACATTTCATCTACAATAAGTTCGATTTAGGTGTGAAAACATGTTTAACTGAACATGGTAAATAACTTGTACAAAAAATAACACTGGTCGCCTGTGGGTTAGTACGAAAAACTTACGTGTGTTTCAAACCACTCAGTTAATGTTAATTGTTGTTGAAAATTGTAATTAACAACAGCTTTCTACAGGTCCCTTTGAACACGCTGCAAGGATGGTTACTGTTCCGCAAATGTCTTCTAGTTTTTTCGGCGACTTCAACGGCAAGAGAACAAGGCGTGAACCGCTGAGCCTCGAGATTTGTCTCTCGATAATCGGCTGTCATATCCAACAAGGTCGACCGTCCGCACACGGTGGTAGTTTCTCGCTGCAGTGGCAGGTAGTGGTTTCAGCCATGAGTAATTAGTAGAGGGTTCGATCCTTTGATGAGGAAATTTCTTCTTTAAACGTATCGATACCTCAAGGCTTTTACTGGACTGTTTGAATGTTCAACCCACAGGTTAGAATCGTTTATCTAATGTTATTTTAATGTACAATAGAAATGTTGCCAAATTAAATAATAAAGAAAGGCGTTGACAGGGAGAAAACTGTCAGAAGTTAGATAGAGCAATGAAGTTTATCTGAGGAGTATCGACCAAATCCATCTTTATGACAAATTGCAACTCACATCTCATCCCTTAAGTAATGTTTGTTTTTCTAATTTCGCGCAAAGCTACATGAGGGCTATCTGCGCTAGCCGTTCCTAATTTAGTAGTCTAAAACTAGAGGGAAGGCAACTAGACATCACCACCCACCGCCAACTCTTGGACTACTCTTTTACCAACGAATAGTGGGATTGACCGTAACATTATAACGCCCTTACGGCTGAAAGGGCTAGCATGTTTGATGTGACCGGGATGCGAACCCGCGACCCTCAGATTACGAGTCGCACGCCTTAACACGCTTAGCCATGCCGAGCCATATACTTTTCGACTGTTGTTTTATAAATACGACGGTCAAATCATTCATTCAATCAGAAGAGAGTTAGTAACTGGTACTATTAACTAGCTGTCTTGGAGATTACCATCCTCAGGTAGCCTTTTGTAAAAGGAAAACTAAAACAAACAGTCAGACAGGTATTTTAGAAGTATAGATGTCTCAGATCGTTATTTACTACAGTGAAGCTTTTCGTATTCACTGAACGTAAATTTACTCGAATACTAAGAAAAGAAGTATTTCTGTCGTCTGATACCGTTCTTATGACCGAAATCCTCTTTTTTTGCAATAAAAAATAAGGGTTCTTCATACCCTTGAACTGAGCAATCAAATTTTATTTTATTAAAAACGAACAACAACTGATAAGGCGACCGTAAAATGACCATAAGTAAATAGGACGTCATAGCTGATGACTGAACATGAAATCTTAGCTACAACTACATCAGCAAATCCAAAGTATTTTTTAAGTGTATGTCTCAAAAGCGAATTCAAAACGAAGGATGCGGTATACTAGCCTTTAGGCTTAAGCTTGAGTACAGGAGAAGTTAAAACTTAGAAGTCTACTTCAAATGCACTGATATCCGCAAGTAAAATGTGCATTTTTTATGTTTGATATAATGTTATTTTCGTAGTTTCATACACGAGAGTGTTTCAGAAAAAAAAACGTAAATGATAAACAAATGAGTTAAGGTGGAGTGGACACTGCAGTCTAGTATGAAAAAAGGTCTTACATCTCATTCTTGACGATTGATCAATAAAGAAAGTAGGAGGGCTTGAACTGATGGTACAAGAAAGAGAGCAGGGCATAAGGGTGTTTGAACCATGTATTACTAAGGACAAAGCATCAGAGTATTTGGTTTTGTCACTTTAATTATAGGCCTCAGAACGAGACCTATTTTACCCCTCGTGACGATCTTTCAGTCTTAAAAGATTTCCAAGTGGTTCATTCAATTGGCACCTTGAAAAGATATGTTCTAGCATCTTCGCTTCATACCACTGATATACTAGTTCCAAATAAGGATCTTAGGGACCTACCAGGTAACATTAAATTTAGAAATGTCATTTATGGATACTAACTTTCAAATGAGTAAAATTCTGAAGTTGAAGATACTACTAATATTCAGCTTCACAAACGGTAAATTCGATTATTACAAAGTATCGAAGAATCGGCTGCCATAGACAAGTTTACATAAAATGGTTAAGACATCTTGAAAGTCGATATAGTACTAAAGACGTCCAGTCTAGATCACCTCTGCAAATGAAAAATACCTAATGCTAATATAAAAAAAATCAGCAAAGAAAGAAGAAAAGTAAGAAAAAAAAGTCCTGAATATTATAATAGTTGAAGACTTTTGGTACACACTGTACAATGTTCAGTAGGTAACGGGTGCTATGAAAATGACCTTGCTGACCTTCATAGTGAATTTCTATTGGCCAGTTATAGATAGTGTTTGCTTGGCTCTTTTGTTCAGTTAGAATTAAGCAATGATATTATTTTTACCTACAATTACAGCTTTACTTTCATTTACCGTCAACTTTAATGTCTTTATTCGCAAAAAATGAAATGTTATAAGTTCAGGAGAGAGTTTGTTTATTTTGAATTTCGCGCAAAGCTAATGCGCTAGTCGTCCCTAAATTAGCAATGTAAGACTAGAGGGAAGGCAGCTAGTCATCACCACACACTGCCAACTCTTGGGCTACTCTTTTACCAACAAATGGTGGGATTGACCGTCACTTTATAATGCCTCCACGGATGAAAGGGCGAGCATGTTTGTTGCTACGGGGATTCGAACCCGCGACCCTCACATTACGAGTCGAACGCCTTAAATCACCTGGTCATGCTGGACCCCAAGAGAGACTGAATAAAATGTACATTTGGCTGTCATACAGAAATAAAGTAATTTTAAATTTACAAATGGAGTTCATTGATTAGGTAAAAATGAACTGACAGCATTTATTCCACGCGTATTTTACCCCGAGAAGTTTGTGTTTATTTCTTTGTTTTAGCGAAAAGGCACACAATAGGCTAGCTGCGCTCTCTCCATCAGGTTGAACCGAGCACTTTATTTCATCGTTTTAAGTACGTAAATTTGCCGCTGACCCACCGGAGGACTATACCTAAAAGATGAAATAAAACTTTGGTCCTAACAGTTTAATGTTGTACATTTTGTCTCTCGTTCGTTTTCTAACTTTACCAAACTTCAGTTTAAGGGGACCAAAATTCTAATTTGATATTTTGAACCTATTTGAGTTTTCTTAGAGTCTACACGTTTACTATATAAAGCTAGGGATATATTTAAACTCCATGGGTATCTAATCTATATAAAAGTGTCATGCCAAGCTTGATTTCTCGAAATGAGAGGAGTCTTAAAGCCAAAATGCATTAATCCAGGAGGTTCAAGATGGTCGTGGGGGGGGGGGGAAGAACCTTGTAAGTGTAGTAAGTGTTGGAATAATAGGCCTAAATTAAAGACGTAGTGTATATCACCTAACCTAGATCAAAGTGCATAATATTTATCACGAAGGTAAAACATCGATTCAATTTTAAACTTAAATCGTTTCTGTTGTATCGCTAACGTTTTTAATATAAAATAAACCTCTTTAATTAACGGAGACTGTAAATTAAGAAATCATCAAATATTTTTCCAGTTTTCTTATATATACATTTCATGCTATACTTTTAATAAATATGTAAACTATCTAGGTTATATTTTTGTTGCTAAGCGACATGACACAAAGTCTATTATTGGAACGTGGTGTTATCAAAACGTACTGGCTTTTCTATATATCAAAGGTTATTAATCTTACTGATTTTACCAATAATCATTCTGCGAATATACTACAAATTCAATTTATGAATGATCTTAAATTTGATTGACTCATAAAGAAATTTATTGACGTTTGACTACTTCAACTGCACTTTTCTGCTTCTTTCTTGATCAAGCGTGATTTCGCAAAATTTGTTTAGCTTTCAAATGTAAGATTAGGGCATACCATGGGGTGGGGTGGTATTACTTGCCCAGTCATTTTTCACAGGTTTTACGCCAGTATTGCTATAAATCATAAAATTGATCTGTGCAGGAATAAAATTGTTGTTTCACCAAAGAAATGTGGATTGGTTGGTTATCGCTCTATCAAGAATGACGTTTTGCACAATTTCTACATTGAAGAGTTTGTATCTTTTATTTTTATTTAAGCGCAAAGCTGCACGATGAGATACATGCGCTATGTTCAACACATGAATCGAGCGCTTAAATTTAGTTTTATAAAATATTCAGTTTTAGCAGTGAAACACCCGAAAGGCATGTTGAAAGACAAGCGTCTAAGAACACATATTACAGTTTCATTAGAAACATAAGATAGAACTCTGAAACTGTCAGATAATGTTGAAATCCACATCAAAATAGTTTGCAGATGAACACAATAGTTGTACTGCTTAAATACACTCAATATGAAAAGTCTAAAACTTTCTACACTGGAAATATACGATATATTAATTCCATTTTACTTATTAGGTATTGAAACCCATATAGTTTTGTTATTACACGTACTTGTATATTCACTATATATTGTTGTCGTATAACTAAGTTTCTAGTGATATGACTCTTGTTAAAAGCACTGGCTCCCACCTAATTTTTAATTGAATTCGTGTACAAAATCAAAAGATATTTCTATTTCTAATAATATTTTGCATATCTCTAAGCATCCCCATTTGCTCAACGGTATGTCTGCGGATTTACAACGCTAAAAACCTGGTTTCGATACCCGTGTTAGGCAGAGTACAGATAGTCCATTGTGTAGCCTTGTGCTTAATTCAAAATAACAATAAAAATAGCATATTTGTAAATTAAAACCTGGAGTAAAGTAATATTGAAGAATTGTCCATCAATTATTATAGCTGAATATCCTGTATTTTTCCACTTTTGTAAATATTGAGGATAAAATTGTGGATTTTAAGGTAAATATATGGTGCCTTGAGTAAACTAATGTTTCTAATTAAATGATCCAGAAATATTTTATTGTATACTATATCATAGCATAATTTAATGTAAGTGTCTGTGTTTGTTTATTTTTTGAATTTCGCGCAAAGCTACTCAGGGCTATCTGCGCTAGCCGTCCCTAATTTAGCAGTGTAAGATTAGAGGGAAGACAGCTAGTCATTATCACCCACCGCCAACGCTTGGACTACTCTTTTACCAACGAATAGTGAGATTGATCGTCACGTTATAACGCCCCCACGGCTAAAAGGGCGAGCATGTTTGGTACGACCGGGATTCAAACCCGCGCCCTTCGGATTACGAGTCGAACGCTTTAACACGCTTGGCCATGCCGGGCCCAATGTAGGTGTCAAATACAACATTACAACATAAAATAATATAGTTTTAGAAAATAAAACTTATATTAGGACATTTTTAAATTCATAATTATTAGCGTGAATTAAAAATAATCTATGAAATGGATTTGGTGTATTTGTTAGAAATACCCGTTTTACTGTACAATCCAAATAATGTTTTGTGATTTTCCAACAATGTATTTGATTCGTCTCGTAACACAACACAATGCTCATACTGTGTTACTAGACGAATCAAATACATAGTTGGTTACGGTAATCTATGAGATTGACTTGGTGTATTTGTTAGAAATACCAATTTTACCGCACAGTCCAAATAGTGATTTGTGATTTTCCAACAATATATTTGACTCGTCTAGTAGCACAATACGAACATTGTTAAAATATTCGTTAAATCTCTTCTCCGTAAGAATGACCGAAACACCTTACATCTTTTATAAAATATCCTTCCTCACTATAGCTCGTAACTAAAGAAAGAATTCTCTTTTGTTTGTGTGCCACTCGTATGCATGTCTGATTGTGTAACTGGTACATTTCCGAAGAAAGACACTTTACAATTATTGGAAATGCTTCGCGTTACACCAATATTATATTAATAGGCAATCACTTTTAACAGACGGCTTTTGAATAATTTTCTTTTTAACTGTATTTCAGCTTCCTAATAATGTTCATCGTTAGACCAAAACATCGTTGACAAAGAGACACACGATAAGCTGATAAAAATTATCTCAAACTGTTTCTAAAACTGTTGTATATAAATCATATTAACATTTATTTAAATTTAAATTTCCGGTTAGTTGAAATAGTAGTACGTAACATTGTTTGAATTTCGCGCAAAGTTCCACGAGGGATAGCGCAGATAGCCTCTAAGAATAGAAGGAAAACAACTGGCCATCACCACCCACCGCTAACTCTTGGGCTACTCTTTTATCAATAAATAGTGGAATTGACTGTCACATTATAATGCTCCCATGGCTTAAAGGGCGAGTATGTTTGGTGTGACGGGGATTCGAACCCACGACCCTCGAATTACTAGTCAAGCGCCTTAACAACCTGGCCAAGCCGGGCTTAATACGTAAGATAATAAATCGAACACTCGTCCGAACTAAATTATAATGCATAACAAAACTAAGAGGAAAAACTAGTTTTTAAATTGTTGTTGTTGTTCATCAATATTTCCCGATAGGTCTGAAGTAAGCGTAAATGTAGGGTTTGATCACTGCAATAGATACGTCAAAAATCATTGTGTAGTTTTGCGCTAAAACAAACGAATAGAATTCAGCCATCTTTCGTATAATTTTATTTAGAAACAGAAAAGTGTGGAGCGATATATATATATATATATATACACGCTGTATCCCAACCCCAATGCGGGTCCTACTTCCACAGTCACCTCTAAAACCTAGGGTTTATTTTATATTCCACATTATAGCCTGTACTCTAGGGATCCTTTCAATTAGTGTAGCGTTTTTGATTTTATAACAAATTAACGTTAGTCAGACTTTGCTGTTTTGCTGTTTTAAACTTAGTCCTTATTTTTTTTTATTTTGGCCCGGCATGGTTAGGTGGTTCAGGTGCTCAACTCGTAATTTGGAGGTCGCGGGTTCGAATCCCCGTCGCACCAAACATGCTTGCCCTTTCAACCGTGTGGGCATTATAATGTTATTATCAATCCCACTATTCGTTGGTGAAAGAGTAGCCCAAGAGTTGGCGGTACATGGTGCTGACTAGCTGCCTTCCCTCTAGTATTAGACTGCTAAATTAGGGACGGCTAGCACAGATAGTCCTAGTGTAACTTTGCGTGAATTCAAACAATGTTACGTACTACTATTTCAACTAACCGAAAATTTAAATTTAAATAAATGTTAATGTGATTTATATACAACAGTTTTAGAAACGTAAAAACAATACTGAGTCTTCAGTCTGAAAATTAATATTTTATCGACCATTTAGGTCCGCGAGGCGCAAACTATTTTTTTTGTTGATACACAGATATACTTTACTTGACGGGAATGCTAGCTAGCTCCAGCCTTGTTCAGCCTCACACCCTGACAAGCTGAAAGTAATTCACTGAAGTTGAACAGTTTGTAATTTTCGAAATCTATAAACGTTCGTGATCAAATTTTGTAGTTTTCCGATTAATGGGCGTTAATCACAATTATAGCTCCCGAGGCCTATAACACACTGATTGTAGCTGACCAATAACAATAATTGTCTCTCGGCATGTCTGTTTGATATACCAATCACGCGAGATTCTCGAAGTTTCAACAACGTTTAAAAACATCTAGTGTTTTCCTAAAAACAAATGTTATTAATTCTTGCTTTCAAGAATCTTCATCCCTCGCTAGTACAGTGGTAAGTCTACGGATTTACAACGCTAAAATCAGGGGTTCGATTCCCTTTGGTAGACTCAGCAGATAGCCCGATGTGGCTTTGCTGTAAGAAAACACACACACACACACTCAAGAATCTTCTACAAATTTACAGAACAGGCTGGACTGGCGCAATACGCATCCGGCAATACACGTCACATACATCACACCGAAACAAACGTAGATATCAAAATAAACGTATAACGGCAAATCCTTACAGTTTTCACAACTATGAACATCGTGTAGTTTAAAATGTTGAGAAGTAGGCGTTACTTACATTGGAACTATCTAATTGAGATGCTTAACATTAGATGTGTTACAATGTGAAACGTCATATATGAACAGTAGATTTTTTAATAGTAAACACGAGTTTAATCAACAAAGAACAATTGTGTATGTAAAACTGTTTCTCCATTTTTAAAAGTTGAAAACTTTTCTCAAAGGTACAATCCACAGAGAATCCAAGCAGTGGATATTTGATATTAACAGCTTTTGTCAGATGGATTGGCTTTGCTGAAATATTTGAATTTATGTTTAGTTCAAACATAATTTGTCAGGTAAGTTTCTTACGTTGTCGATGTATTATTTATATGTTTTGTTATTAAGCCCAAATATACGCAGTGGGTTGTTTATTCTGTATCCACCACAGCTATCGAAACTCGATTTTTAGAGTTATAAGCCCTCCGATTAACCAATGAGCCGCTGTGAAGCCTTTGTCTTATGAGTGTCATAGAAACATCAAGTAACTATAAACTGAAATTTTATCGTGTCTCAACAAATGAGATAAAGATAATAAGTCTCTAATTAGATTCATAGAAGAAAAATAAGAACCATATATTGTATAGAAACTTAGTTTAAAAGAAACTTTGTGTAACACTTTGTTATCTAACAGAGAAAGCTGGTGTACTTTCTATTACACTTTTCCTGTGGCAGGTGTATTTTACAAAATTCTTGAGATACCAATAACTTCGAACCCTACGGGAATATCAAAAATTGTGGCTCAACTGGGCATAACTCTTAGAAGAAACTAAAGCATACAGTTCAAGTTGATTTGCAGTCTGTGAGCAGGCAATGTGGCTCAAGATTAAGGCTTGACAGCTTGTTCTCTTTACCGTACAATTAGCAATGGCAGCTTAACTTGTAATGGTATAGTTTCTAACAACATCACATCATAGCAACCTGGATTTAACCGTTTCCGTAGGCACAGATTCAGAGAGAATGTTTGTTCTATAAACGTCCATTTCAAACAGACTAGTGATTCGGGCTTCGAAACATCAAAGTTCTCTACATTACCTTTTCTGAACCATAATTATAGTTTGAAGTATATCAGCTGTGTAGGTACCAGATAAAGGTATACATACGTGGAATATATAAACCTAATACACATAACTGCGCCCTATTATTATTATTTTGTTAGCGAGTGACTGCATGTGGATAAAAAAAAAACCTGCAAAAAGCAAACTTAAAATAATGATTATGATACACTTATGAAACTACTACAATGCTATTTTCTAGAAATAAAAACGATATTTATGAGATTGACCCGTCAAAACTGAATCAATGACTAAATAACTGAGGATCACATTACCCCAAAAACACTTTTGATCTTTATACTTTAGTTTGTTAATTTCCATAATTTATTACCAGCTTTCTATGTATTAAGTGAAAGTTTGATCTTAATGAACTTTCAAGCTGTCCCAGTTACCTCTTTTCTATTATATATTATACATTTATGACTTTCTCTGCAAAAATGATGATATAATTTCCAACTCTAACAATGTCTTGAATGAATATCATTGCTTAATCTACCTCAGTAAAAAGATATATTTTGCAAACACGTTAAAGTTATTGAGGACAAGAGTTGTTTTTTATGGCTATATATTCTATAAATGACACTAGTTGATTGCACTGTGTACATGAGGAAGTACAAATACATTTCTTATCTTTATAATCTTCATTCAAATATATATTTGCAATAATAACCATTTTGTACATCAGCTCTTATCCTACATTTTTAGACAAAGTTCTTGACTTATAGATTGTAGCAGACTGACAGGAAATTATATACGAATGTAACTAAGTTTTAATATTTCTTCATAAATAAAATATCCATTAACTATTGTTTCCTGCAGGATTACGTAATAATATGTTGTTTTTCATATGATGTCGTAACAAAAGTGTAGATATACGCTACGTCTATTTCAGGTAAGGGTCTAGCGTGGCTTATCGGTGAGCATTCACAGGCTGTGAACCCGAGGGTTCGTGTCTCACGGCTCAAACACTCGCTCCACACCTCATAATGTGCTAACAAAGCAACGGTCACCTAGAAAGTGCTGTCAGTCAGAAAATCGCTGGCGATAGACGCTGTTGATTAGTTGTCTTTCCTCTAGTTTATCAGATCAAAAGTAGAAACGCTGTGCATAGATTACACTTTGTGTAGCTTTATAAGAAAATTTGGAAGCAATAACTTCCGATAAGGTAAGTCGAATGATGGAAAACTAACAATGTCTCGTGAATAGCAATCACACAATACTTCTGAATACACGTGATAGAAATGTCTTCAGTACTTTTAGATAAATGTGACAAAGTTCTCAGGTACTTTTGGATACATGTGACAGAAAGATCTTAGGTACTTTGAATACATGTGATAGAAAGTTCTCCAAACTCTGAACTAATTAAAAAAATAATTTAAATACATTTCCAAGTTAAAACCTGGAATGGACAGTCAACATGGTTGGTAGTTGAATGTGTATTTTTAACTGTAACGAGACAAAGCAGAGTAAAATGGTAAATTGAGATTTCTCAACCCACAAGACTCTATCATGTTTTTAAACAATTGTTTTAAAGAAATTTATTACACTACACTTTATTCCTATAATTATTTATATAACGAATTAAAGCAACATGCTCACCTGGACGAGCCAAGCTTGTTAAGGCGTGCGACTCGTAATCTGAGGGTCGCGGGTTCGCGTCCCCGTCTCACCAAACATGCTTGTCTTGCTTGTCTTTTCAGCCGTAGGGGCGTTATAATGTTACGGTCAATCCCACTATTCGTTGGTAAAAGAGTAGCCCAAGAGTTGGCGGTGGGTGGTGATGACTAGCTGCTTTCCCTCTAGAATTACACTGCTAAATTAGGGAGGACTAGCGCAGATAGCCTTCGAGTAGCTTTGCGCGAATTCCAAAAAAACAAAAAACAAACTGAATAGTTTTTCGTTTATCGCGCCATCTAGGTTTTGAAATAATCCACCATAATAGCATACTGCGCATAGAAAGACATTAGACAAATTAATTTTCATTTAAATTACATAAATTATAATAAATTTCAATGTCTGTTCCTGTTAGAATGCAAATATGTAAGTCGAGTGTCCAGTAAATTGTTTCATATTATATTCCCCAAAGACCTTTATTATATATATATATAAACAAAACTTGATACTCTAAACCAGATAAACTGTATTGATTTTACGAATAATGCTTATAACCGTCCTCTTTAAGTTAGAGTCGTATTCAAATATTGGGGTATGAAAAACAAACGTCAGCTGTTGTATTAATTGTGTAAACGTGTAAAATCAAATCTAAATCATCCTATTGTAGAAACAGATTTAAAAAATCTATGTTGTCATTTTCCACTCGGCTGTTGATAGACAATGTTATAAATACATTTGCTTTTGACCTATTCCTAATTGGTTGGCATGGCTAAGTAATATGACTTAGTATGGTTTATATTCTTAATACGAAAGTAAATATATATATTATTTTTTAACCTATTGCAAAATAAAAGTTGAGGTGAACAAATACAAATTACTTTCAAAACTTTTATGTCTTTTTGCATTTGAACCCGAATGTTCCTTCTTTCCTTTTAAAAAAAAAATGAATGTGCTTGTTACCTCTGACCGAAACGAAGGGAAGGTGGGGGAACGTTATTCCTAGAGTTCTTTTTACAGGTGGAACGCATCTTTCTATTAATTGAAATATTAAACATGTTTTTTTTTTATCGTCTCTAACTTAATATATTAGTAAATAACCATTAAAAATACTTTTTTTTAAATCTACCTTGCATCCTATTATTGAGAATTACACCCGAAATCTCAGAATCTATTAGTGGGGGTACTCTACATTATATATTATGCACTATACAATATTAATTCCTGATCCAAACAAGCTACCCACCAAATTTAAATGCGTAACTTTCATATTTACTCTGAAATATTCTTTAAGAAGACAGAGGTCAAGTTTAGAATTTGTTTTGCTTGCAGTTAAACCCAAAGATATCTACGCTGTGCCGACCGCGGGTATCGAAACCTAGTTTTTAGCGTTATAAGTTTTCAGATTCACCGTTGTGCAACTGAAGGAGGGGGGATATGTTTAGAAATCCATGTAACATTTTTAGATGGATTCAAACAAATATATATATTCCCACAAAACTATTGCGCTCACGCTTGCGTTTTCTATTCTTTGTATTTTACTGACTGAAATACTTAAAATGAAATTAAACATTCTGCACTCAGTAAGTGAGTATGGCTAAGTTGATATACTTTTCCAACTTTCTTATTTATAAGTTATTGTTTTATTAGTTGAGCATCGTCCAAACAAAATAGACATCTGGAACCGCGTGTTATTATTTTCTGTTTTCTTTAACATTGCTCATTTCTTGTTATAATTCACAGGTTTTATTAAAGTAATAGTAATTAAAAGTAACTTTCCAAGATAAAACCTTAAATAATTTAAATAAAGTATTATTCGCTTTGAGAAAGATAAGATAAAACCTGCCAAGTATAGATTATTGTTATCAGTATAGAAAAAAGTGTAAAACAATTAACCTTTAAATAAAAAAAAATCATTTGCTATATTTATAAGAATGATAAGCTAAAATTCCTTCAAACGTGAATTATTGTTATCAGTACAAAGGGAACGGTTATAAGCGTCAAACAATTAACTTTTATTCGGAGAATTGTTTAAAGAAATAACAGTAAAAAAAACTGAACTTCTGTACTTTTTCGAGTAAGACTTAACAACGCCTGATTTGAAAGTGCCTGAATCCATCTCTAAAAGTATTCGTTATACGAATACAACATATAGAAACAAATTGTGAATTTTGTTTTTCCATAAAGTACGCAAACTGCTTTGTTTTCTATTTAGCCTCATTCCTCTTAATATAGGCGTGGTTTAAAACGTAATGAATTTCCTTAATTGTCAGCGGAATTCGTAACAAACCCTAAAGGCTTCGAAAGATCTGCCTTCTTCCTGACAGGAGAAAGATCGATTAATTAAGCTACACTTTAACAAAGGTTATATTTAAGTGCTTTTAAGAGGCTCTATGTTGTCATAGAAATTAACACTTAATGATAAATTTCCTGCACGTAAAAAAGAAAACTCCTAATCGTCATAATACGAGTCAATTTATTTATGTGGTAGTTTTTTTTTGTCAAGTTTTTATTTATTTATTCAAAAATAGCCTCAGCTGAAGGGTTATAGTATTTATCAGATATCTATATAAACAAAGGTTGTCAGGGCAGTCTGCTGTCAGTTTAGCATATGTGGAAAGCACTAAGATTACTAAGTTATGCTTTATCGTTTCTTTAATGTTAGCCTGATTAAAGTATTCGTAACAAACCCTAAAGCCTTCGAAAGATCTGCCTTCTTCCTGAAAGAGCGATTAATTAAGCTACACTTTAACAAAGGTTATATTTAAGTGCTATTTACTGTTTTACTATTGTTTGTGTTTATTATATGTATATTTATTTTGCACTATTAATCTAACAGATTTATCTAAATAGACTAAATTTTATAAACTACTCGAATTCCATGAGATTTCATTGGGATGACGATAATAAATACCTGCATTAGCAGAAGCACTGAACCGATGAGTTAATGTATTCTAACAATTATAAGTTTTAGTTTTATACTATTGTATGTTTATTGTTAAATTAGCACATTAATATTAGCTCTATTGATTGTCAAATGATAATTAAATTCTTATATTGATAGGTAGCTTCTTTTGATCAAAAGTGTTGGAAAGTGAAATTCAGTGAACGTAGAAAACATAAGCGTAAACATAATAGTTTTGCATGGATATATTTTTATTTAAATCTATCCAAGAATGTTTAATGGACTTTCATATCTGAACGACTTACATAACAGAAAAATGTTATATATTAGGTTTTTAAATTTGTTTTAAAAATTAAGTTTTAAGGTTTATATTATTGAGTTAAATATCCCAGAACATGTTTGAACTTAACCGTTTACCTACTAGAAAACTATGAGAAACGAAAACTACTCAGGCAAACAACTTTTTGACTAACATTGTTGGTTCATGATATACGGAATAATATTTCAAAATGTTAATGTAAACAATATTGTCCACTTTACTAAATTAAACTAACGAAAAGAAACAAACTAATTTTCAAACACCATACGATAGATATGAATAAAATTTACTTATCTCTTACCATGTTTCTAGAATGTAGATAATGGATAGATAGGTAGGTCTTGGTGACCGTGGACGACCCTTATTCTGAACTTTAGCTACACTCAATTAAAAATAAAATGTGTTCATGTTTTCTTACGACACTGGTCTAGCGTACAATACAACACACAATACTATGCCATACTACACCGGATACAGGCATAGTAAGTCTCTATATATACATGACTAAAAGAAACATTTTTATAAAGATTAAAATTATTCCTTCCTCTGTTTATGTTGAACCACTAACAATTCTCACTTGAACTACGTGAGAATGTTTTTATATCAAATATTGGTATTCCTCACTCAAACTTTGTGAGGATATTTTTATATCAACCATTGACAATAGTCACTGACATTGTGAGAATGCATTAATATCTTTATTATATTTAGCCTCTAGGTATTAAAAATGATAAATATTTTAACAGACAGACAGAGTGATATAAAGGCTTAACTCAGTTAAATATCCATTGCCAATGCAATACGCGCATAAATGTTGTTTAAAGTCGTCAAATATGAAACGAAATCGAAATTTATTACCTATTTAACCCCGAAAATGTTTCTCCCTTTCGAATTATTTAGACAAGAATAAGCCTTGAATATGTTTTCGTTAATGATAAAAACTAACGACAAATGGAATGTTTCTCCACTAGCAGACGATTACTAGGTCGTTAATTGATTACGATATTTGGATAGCTAATCGTTAATTTTAAGTACAGTGTAAGTCACGGTAAAAGATAGCGATGTTGAAACACCTTAACACATCAAAGTAAAGATATTATTATTATATGGAAACGTGAGAACTGACAGCTCAGTGTAAGTAAACAGAATACACTGCATGATACCGAAAAAAGTTATTTACCTTCTATTTATTTGGGTTAAATGAATAGCAGCACAGATAGTCCTTTGTGTAGCTTTGTGTTTAACAACAAACGCCAATTACAAAGAAAATTAACATTAATTTCTAATCCTTAACATAAAAGAATAAATGCTATTTAAAGAAAAAATATGTTATTATTGGAAAACTGTTTCGTTGGAAGTTCGGGCAAAACTACATGAGAGTTACCTGTGCTGGCGGTCCCTAATTTAGCAGTGTAAGACTAGAGGGAAGGCAGCTAGTTATCTCCATTAACCGCCAACTCTTGAGCTTCTCTTTTATCAAAGAAGAGTGGGATTGGTCATCACATTATAAAGCCCTCACGGCTGAAAAAGCGAGTATTTTTGGTGTGACCGGGATTCAAAACCGCGACTCTTAAACTGCGAGACGGGATCCAGACTGTTTCAATTTCTTTTAAATTACATCGGGTCATTATGACCCCAATCACAACAAATAAGTTTTATAAGTGGGCGAATGCCTTAATAGTATTGTTTAGCAGCATATTTATAAGCGTGTATTTACTCAATGAACTGATGAAACATGGAATAAAAAAACTGCCTTCTAATTTTAACACAATGGTTACATTTAAAAGTTTCAGGGAAGAATATTTATATAACATCTTGTGACTTTCTTTGGCCATTACTTGATTAGTTGTTACTAAGTTGTTGTTGTTGTATTTGTTTGTTTCAGGAATATACAGTATAAGTTTGCATATCTTATGAACAATCAAATTTAACACTCAGTAACAGTGCAAACATATGTTAGCTATACGAGTAAAACAATATAAACTCTATTTTAATATAGCATGATGTTGTACAGAGCACGTGGATAAATATTTATGTGCTATTAAAACTATAAAAGATCATGTTTTATAAAGAAACAAAATTACATATTCGTTGAAGGTAGACAAATAAAAACAACGTTTCCTTCGAACACTGAGTTATTGAGAGGGTGAGCCAAATCTTCGGTTAACATCACTCTAGCCTCGACATGGTCAAATGGTTAAGGCACGCGACTCGTAATCCGATGGTGCGGGTTCGAATCCCCGTCACACCAAACATGTTCGCCTTTGCAGCAGTGGGGGCGTTATAAAGCGATGGTCAAACGCACTATTCTTTAGTAAGAGAGTAGCCCAAAAGTTAGCGGTGGGTGGTGATGACTAGCTGCCTTTCCTCTACTTTTACACTGCTAAATTAGGGACGGCTAGCGCAGATAGTCCTCGAATAGCTTTGCGCGAAATTCAAAAACAAACATCAAGTGGAACCGTTCTTATGCGCTCCCTATCGGCCTTTTTTTTATCTCAAAAGTTGTATCATAAGCAGAAAAAAAAACCTTTTCATGAAATTAATAGTTCCAACATGTGTTAGATTTTAATTGAATGTAAACGTTATATAAATAAGTAATGCATATAATAAAAGGGTTGAGAAACACAGAATAATTAGTGAATATTAAAACACGCTGATAAATAAATAAATAAGAAAAAGTGTTAAAGCACATAATATATATATATATAACTAATAGGATAATGCTAACACCAAATATATAAATAAATATAAAGTGTTAAAAAGCACAAAATAATATATAGAAATAAAATATTCCACGCAACTTCATTAAAATTGCAGAAGTACTTTGACTGTTGAACTTTGCTGGTTTAACCTTGGAAAATTTCTAGGAATATAATCTAAAGTTTATGTCAACACTATCAAATTATGTGCAGGCAAAAACCGTAAAGTCACTGACAGAATACTTCCTTGGAAGATAATTTATCGCTCAATGCTTACACTTTTGAGCTAGCTATAAAAAGTAAGGAAGGGTATATAAATTACTAACATGAAGATGGCGGAAAAAAATCCGTTATGGAATACTAAAGCTTTTTCTTGTTTCCGACAAAATAAGGGCTATAAATCATTACAGGAGAATTCCTTTGGAGATGATTTAATGTGTAAGGGTTATACTCTGTTAATATCATAATTTAAATAAATACAAAAATATATATACAGAAAATTTGAAATAATTGTTTAAAAGTATTTAGTGTTACAAAAACACTATTTATATGTTACGCATTTTCCTCTGAATCTTTTTTCTCATGGAATTTAACTCATATTTCATTGGCGCTATCATAATTACAATCTGCTGTTATGCCTTGAACATATCAATTTTAATAACTGTTACATCCAGTGAGTAACGTTTTATACGGTTCGAGATGCTTTAGCACAAAGCTCAGTTAATGTTGTAACTCATCCTTAGCCTTAAATAGTAGCTAACAACAACGTTTACATTTTAAACTTTTAAAACTGTCAGTACCACCCCCTAGTCAAAAGTCCCTCAGTCTTTTTTTTTTCTTTACAAAGGGAGCACCAGAAATATTAGAAAAAATAAAAAGATTATATATTTATATTACTGGTATACATGCAGCCATCGGAAAACTTCTACAAGTGTTACAAGTCATGTAAAGGAAATAACAAGCTTCTAGAATGAGCTATCCAGCTCTAAGATTTGCTCTGAAATAGATTTATAATGATATAAAAAGTTGTTATTTACCCATTCTATACGGTTTATGATATTACCTAGTCGCTCTGCTAGACTTTGAAAACCGGCGTATTTATCAGCATTATCAGCAATTCGGTGATAAGGATAACAGAAGTCGAGAAATAGTAATAAAAGTTAAGAAACTCCGGAAGTTAACCCTCTGTAAACAAGCAAATAAATCACCATCCATTTTTATATATATCGTAATTATTAATTAGTCTTTTGTTTAGAGACAAGAATGTTTCTTTAGATTCTATTGAAAAACGTTTTAAAATTATGGTAGTAAAGGAGCTCTTATGGAATTCTATATTTTTGCATTATTGTAAGCAATCTGCCTTGGTTTCTTTGCATTTTAAAACCGTTCGGTTTCTCTTGAGGTCGCCCACCATTCACTCTCGATTCGCCATTGGAAATATACACTGATGATACTACGAGCTCTGATGATGCCTCAATAGCAAAACGTTGGCTGAAATAAAAAGTTTTAATTTATTTGGGGAGTAATGATAATATTGTTTCTAAATTTCTTATCAAAAGATTGTTCTTATTATTTGTTATTAAGTACAAAGCTACACAAAGGGTTACCTCTGCTGTGCCCACCACTAGTATTGAAACCCGTTTCCCGGCAGTATAAGTCCGCAGACATGCCGCTGTGCCACCTGAGGAATTGTTTAATGGGAAACATAAAATGCAAAATAAAAGCAAAAACGGATCAATGAGAGAAGTAGGCCGCGTGAATAATACAGTAAATGTTTTTAACACATTCGTAAAAGCTATGTCGATAAGCCTGAATGTTTTAGATTACATATTTTGAGTACATATTGCAGCAAAATTACTAACTAATGCGCTGTAAATAAAAAAAACAACCATAAGTAAATAAATTAGATAATAAATAAGACTATATAAATAACACGCTATAAGATCAATAACACATTTCTAGAAACTTCTTTACTAAGCCTAATTCCACATCTGCGTACGTGCATACGTTAGTTACGGTATTATAAGACAATATGCTTTAATCTCGTTTTCAGCAATCAGATGAAGTTGCAATATTCTAATCGTGTACTCACTGTTGCAAAATGGAAATTGGCACAGTTTACGCATAGATCCTCGATATTTCCCTTTATATATAACACGCTCGACGTGTTTTTAACAAAATCCTCTTGTATTCAGCGAAGCCTATAACGTTTCAGGTTATATTGATTCTACGAAATTTCAGGCTAATATTAACACTCTTGACTTGATAATATATTTTTCTTTGCATGACGTTTACTTTTTAAATATTAGAAATCAATGTGAATTCTCATTATGTCTTGTGTTTGTCTGTTAAACGTAAAGCTACACAATTGATTTTTATGCTGCACTTGTGTGTTTGTTTCGAAGTTAAGCATAAAGCTACACAATTGATTTTTATGCTGCACTTGTTTGTTTGTTTCGAAGTTAAACATAAAGCTACACAATGAACTGTCTGTGCTCTGCCCACCAGGGATATCGAAACCTGGTATTTAGCCTTGTAATTTCGCAGAGATACCGCTGTGCCACTAAGAGGCATTTTGTGTTGTGCCCATCATGAGTATCAAACCCCGGTTCCTAATATCATAAACCTTCAGACTTAGTGCTGACCCACTGGGGGCTCTAGTTATAATAAACTCAAAGATTTATTTAAATTGAATCATAATGTTGCGGAAATCAGTATCGGGTCGAAAAGACCCGAAATGTAACAGGGTGGTTAACCATTCATTATTCGGAGTCTATTTTCGGAGAGAATAAAGGTTAGAGTTAAGAAAATATTTGTATTTAATGGGTAGAATCAGAGTAACTGTGCATAACTGAAAATCAGTAGGTCATTTTTAAAAATGATCTACTCTAAAATTAAATGTCGTTAACAAGCCAAGAATAACAGTTGTTGAAGCTACGTAATACATACCCACATCAACTTACCCTGCTTTTTGCTCAAGGGTTTAGAGAATAACGCTTAAAATAATAACAAAGCATATGATGAAACCAGCGTTGCCAACACCATTTGTTTATCGAACCTATGAAAGAGCTTTATTGTAAGGCGTTATGCAAACAAAAAATAACAACGCGGAACCTTTCATGTTTATTAGTGTTTAATATGTGCACGTGAGTTAACATCTTACAACACCTCACGTGAAGATTGAAGGAAATATTCATGTAACACAGAGAAACTCAAAGAAAGCCGACTATTACATTTACCTGTGCTATTTTTTTCTGGTTATGGTATAAACTCTTGTCTGAAGACAACTTCTCAGGTTTTTTACATAATTTACCGTGTTTTCGATCTCGATGTAAAACTTTTCTGATGAAGAAAAAAAACAATATATTTTCAGTGCTTGAATACGGAGTTTAATGCACACCAATATAACAACAATATCAACGCAGATAATGGAAAACGTATTGGATCATTCCCCACCAAAGTGCAGCTAATTGTCGTATTATAGACGTAGGAGAAGCAAAATTAGATACAGTGTAGAATAACATTGATCACTTAGTCCAATGCAGTCTATTTACTTGCATTTGAGATAAGTTAAGAACACGGTAGCATTGATTCCTTGAAGGTATGTCACATAACATTATTTAAAATATATTGTTTTGATAAAATATTATTGTAGAACCGTTTTCTTTGTTTCTTGTTAAGCACAAACCTTTTGCTTTTCATCAGTATTCGCTTCATGTTCTGGGTCAGGGAGGGTCACTTTCAGCGTTGACCTTTTTCTCCCTCTCGGGAATCGTTTTTTTGTTTGCACTGTTACCAAATCCTAAGCAATGACCTTTATTACGTTGTTGCTTTGCTCACAGTATGTTAAATGTTGCCCATTGTCCATAGTTTTAATTAACACACCCTTTTCGTTCCACGTCCCATTCACGCGGCAATGTTAACTCGTATATTTATGTATATACACATTCGCTAGCTTCACTTACGTACGATCGCACCAGAACTCTGTGTTCACAATACAGTTCTGCTTAGCAGTATATATATATATATATATATATATATATATATATATATACAATTATAATCATATTTCTGCATACAATATATTTTAAAATAAAGCTACGAATGCGTCTAGGGTTCAGTTAGCCTAGGAATGTTTGGCCTTAAAGTTCGTTTTTTTATGATGTTTACATCGGAAATGTATTTAATGCTAAGTTCATCATGTATTAAATAACTCTTTACTTTGCTTATCACTTCACTTTTATTGAATCTTTTTTATAATATTAAAACGAGCTATAAAGGAGTCTGATACAGTTGGCATATTTAAATAGTAGCAAGTTTTTCTCCCAATTTTAGTCAATAATACAAAGGGCGAGTTTACACTCTGAGCTGTCCTTTCAGGAAGATCTTAATTTTGACTTGGAACATTCAACCGTGCGACTAGACATTGGGAATACATTGCATTTACTTACTAGTTCATACTGCTGGACAGATCACGGCTGAAAGAAGCTTGCTCGATGTCTATGTTCGGCCTTATTTGGTTATAAACACTCAAACTTGCCGCAGAATTACCGGAAGGAAGTGGGGGACGGATGAAAAGCTATTATATTTTTAATAATGTGTTATGTAATATTCACCGAAATATGTTATGTAATATGCTTGTAAATATGTTGTATACTGTGGAAAACTTTGGTTAAGGAAAAGAAGAACGCGATTAGTAATAATACATTAAAACGTATTATGTTTGCTGTTACAATAAACCATTTCAACATTACAAAACTAGCCACTTCTAGAAGTCGAAAAAGCAAATGTCGAGATAAAGTTTGTTGATTTATTACAATGGGTTGTTTTGATACATAAAATTATTTGTATTTTCTGTTTTTTTGAATTACGTTATCCAATGCCGAAGAAAAGAAAACTCGATGGTTCAGACTCCCTGTTTGTTTTTGTTTGTATTGAATTTCGAGTAAAGCACGAGGGCTATCTACGTTAGCCGTTCCTAATTTAGCAGTGTAAGACTAGAGGGAAGGCAGCTAGTCATCACCACCTACCGCCAACTCTTGGGGTACTCTTTTACCAATGAATAATGGGATTGACCATCACTTTATAACGTACCCACGGTTAAAAGGGCGAGCATATTTAGTATGACGGAGATTTGAACCCGCGACCCGCATATTTCGAGTCGAGCGACTTAACCGCCTGGTCATGCCGGATCAATGCTAGAAGGAAGGCTGCTAATCAACACCACAAACTCTTGGGCTAATATTTTACCAAAGAATAGTAGAACTGACCGCACTTTATAACGCCCCCACAACAAAAAGGAGAAACCTTTTGGTAAAGCGGGAATTCGAGCCCATGACCATCAGTTTGCGAGTCGAACGTCCTAACTACCTGGCTATACCTGGCCTATTCAGACTCCATGAGTTTACCAACTCAAAATCAAAAATTGTAATCTTTCCAACAAATCGAAATTGAAGCGAAGATTTCAACTTTGTTAAGTAAAAAAAAAACAACACAGAAACAACATATTAAAAACACACATACACACACAGAGACAACATATTAAAGGTCTCGGAGGATAGAGGGAGTAAATTCCCGACTACCCGAATGGGTTTTATGCTCTAAAAATATTTCAGAGATGCTATTAAAACACTATAAAAATAATCTGTTGTTTTTTCATAAATTGCTCAAAGCACAGTTACTTGATATAACTGAGTTACGTGTTTACACTAATCAATCTCATGAATCACAAACTGTACTCCAGTGAATTAAGTAAATTAATAGAATTGAAACTCGTAATTTAAAGTCGTAAGTCTGTTTATTTACCACTGTTTCACGGGGAAGACAAGTGAATTAAACAGACAGAGAAGAAAATGATAAATGAACACAACAGCAGGCTTAAATGAAATACAAGATTTTAAATACACGTTTGTTCCTTTCTCGTTTTATTACATTCAATGAGAGCTGGAAGGATGTTTTAAATACCAATATATCCTTATAATAGGCATTAGAAAATATTAGATACCATTATATTCTTATAACAGATATTAGAAAATACTAGATACCAATATATCCTTATAACAGACATTAGAAAATACGACTGTGATTACGTTTTGTATAATCGTTTAATGTTGTTTTTTTTTCGTTCATTCTGTCAGTTTAGAAATGACGTTAAGTCAGCCAACATCTGTAGACAGCAACCAAACTAATTCTAGTTAAAAATCCATTCTGATTTATGTAAACATCTATAATGCTTTCGGTCGTTTTTGTTCGTTACCGGCAACAAAAGGTTTCATATCGCTTCACTAATTGTGTCAATAAGATTACAGTATTTACTCGGTGTCGGCTTTCATGTGCGTGTTTTAAGTAATCAGAGAGAGACCAGCCTGGTTATATCACGTGGCGATGTGTTAACAGTCCGGTATATAGCACATAATGTTTAATTCAAGACGGAATATGAAATGTATAAATTATGAACCCAAATGCTGCTCTGTCAGTTGATGGCTGAGCAAACATTATGGATAACAGAATAGCTTTATAGCTTTGTTTTACTGATATAGAACAACACTGCGTTTAAGAGCCATTAATCATATAATCCAAATTTAATTGCGAAATGACGATAGAAGGTATTTTCTATTATACGAGAACAGGAAATAATTTTTAATGTCCATGTCTTACAAACTTCCTATAGACTTCATGGTATTGTGAATCAATGTTTTCATCTTAGATATTTGTACAAAGTTAAGAGAAGAGAACGGAAAATATTACATATTGGAAAAAAAAAAGTGCAGTTTTGGTGTTTAGACATTGAATGTTAATCTATTTCACATTGGGCCCAGCATGGCCAAGCGTGTTGAGGCGTTCGACTCGTAATCCGAGGGTTCCGGGTCCGTAAGGGCGTTATAAGTGACGGTCAATCCCACTCTTCATTGGTAAAAGAGTAGCCCAAGAGTTGGCGGTGGGTGGTGATAACCAGCTGCCTTCTCTCTAGTCTTACACTGCTAAATTAAGGACGGCTAGCACAGATAGCCCTCGAGTAGCTTTGTGCGAAATTCAAAACAAACAAACAAACAAACGAATAGTAAGCTTGACCGTCACATTATAACGCCTTCACGGCTGAAAGGGCAAGCATGTTTGGCGCGACGGGGATGCAAACCCGCGACCCTCAGATTACGAGTCGCACGCCTTAACACGCTTGGCCATGTCGGGCCCCCCACTATTCGTTGGTAAAAGAGTAGCCCAAGAATTGGCGGTGGGTGGTGATGACTAGCTGCCTTCCCTCTAGTTTCACACTGCTAAATTAGGAAAGGCCAGCGCAGATAGCCCTCGAGTAGCTTTGCGCGAAATTCAAAAGAAACTATTTCACATTGATATTTCTGTCTCCTTCAGTTAAAACGTGAGGTTCTCGAAACTATCTTTAGAGATTTAGAAAAATAAAAAAAATTGGGATTTTAGTTTTGTGCAATGTTATGAATGAACTCAAACATGAAAATTTCCAGACCCTTATGAGAAGCGTGACTGAAACTCACTAGTTAAATTAAAGAAATGAAATCGGGAGGTTATATCAGCAAACCACCCTGAAATGTCTGAAGAGAAAATTAAATATAACAAAGATAACATGTTTACAATCTAGTATAAAAACTGATTAGTCGAAAGAGAAATGATGTAAAAATACATCTTTGCTGCTGAAAATCTAAGCCGTTATTTTATTCAATAAAAAATAAAGGGTAAAACGATATGAAACTTGTTTCACAATGATTCAGTCCAATACAAACAACAATAATATATTAAACGGCATGGAACTCGTTTTACGATCGTCAGTTACAACAAAAATAATCATGCGGGTGATGACAAGAAACTGTTAATCTAGATTTTTTGACATTACTACGAAGGAAGGTATTAACCACCACCATACATTTTAATAATCTGGTTGGTTCTGTAAAGTGAACGTCCGTTCCAAACAATGTTGATTACTATCGAATGTTACTTTCTTACTTGCTGTGGCTTGTTAGTGAGTATTTACAAAAGAGTTGTGATATTTAATCAAAAACATCTTAGGTGTGTAAAAAGGTGTAGGCAAAAAAGGATCCAGCGAGCAACGTAAAAGAATAAAATCAAAATTGGCGGCCATACTGGTAGCTACACTTATAGCATTAATAGAACGACAAATAATTATTGATTAGTCAGCCAGACCGCATCTTCCTACCCACCATCATATCCAAAGTTGGTTTCATTACTTTAAGTCACACATTCAAGCCTTTTTTTTACACTTAAGGTATATTTGATTAGATATCATGACTTTTTGTCAATACAAACCAGTAAGTGAGTGACGCTCGATAGTAACCAACATTATTCTAAACAGACTTTTACTTCAACCAACCAGATTCTTAAAATAATGGTGGTGGTTAATAACTTCCTTTATAGTAACACCATAAAATCTAGATTAACAGTTTCTTGTCATCATCCGCATGCATTCTTTACAGATTATCAAAAATCATCATTTATGCTAACTGCTTAAGCTTGCATCATGTGACTCTTTAATTAAGACCGATACCTCACGGTACTTTTTGTGTAGACGTGCGCGAAATTTTTCGTTAAATTTGAGTGGTTTTGTTGAATGTTTTTCTGTAAAATAAAGTTTCCATACTTTCGATGCAAAGAAAAAACCAAAAAAACTATCACACCTGTTAATAGCACACTGTGTGTCATGCCATTTTGTTTTTGTCGCACAACACACTATCTTGTGTATTGATACCAAAATATTAAACCCATTTCAAAAATGATCCAGTCCAAGAAAAGAAACAACTGTAAAATGTTAAACGGTATCTGCATTTCTTCAAGATGATCAAATACAACAAAATAATGAAATACCAAAACAGTAAACAGTATGAAGTTGGTTTCACAATGATCCATTTCAAGAACAATCCATACCAAGATGTAAAACTATACGAAACTTGCCTTATGATGATCGTTCCAAACAAAAAGTAACATCAAAACAATGAACTGTATGAAACTCGTTTCACAATGAAACCACCCCCCCCCAAAAAAAAACCAAAATAGTTGACAATCTTGCTTCAAATTTAACCAGTCCTTACGTAAGCGACCCCCCAGTGGCACAGCTGCGTGTCTGCGGACTCACACCGCTAAAAAACCGGGTTTCGATACCTGTGGTGGGCAAAGCACGGATAGTCCATTGTGTAGCTTTGTGCTTAATTCAAAACAAATCTTATGTAAGCTGGTGTTTATGAACTTTTTATAGAAATTATTGAAACAAGTTACGTAAAAGTTGAAACAATTACAGTATTAATTTGCCGTTTCTTTGTAAAAAAAATCCAGCTTACTTTATGCATTCTGATGCTGGATATTACACATTCAAAATACGTTCATAATTCTGACAAACCTAAAAGTTCTTTTTTCTCACTTAGAATTATTCATAAGAATCTATTCATCGTTACATTTAGGAAACAGTATTTTTCTGCAAAACAAACGTTTTTATTGTGTTTGTAATGATAAAAGCAGTTTGAGTACAATGGAACTTTATAGTGCTAAGTGTCATCTGAAATGTGATGAATAGCTTCTACATATTGCTAATGTCAAGTGTTTTATTGTTCCCCTAACATTTTACAGCTCATCTAATACTTATATTAAAAACAACAACAACATGAATTTGCATAAGGACTGCAATCAAATTCATTTACATAAAATTAGGAATGTAAATCGTGGAATACACGTAGTTCTTATTAATACTTTGTATTTAATATTTGTTTTGCGTGTCCAACCGCATATTTTTAAACATGCACAGTGGCTGTAATTAGGAATATGAGAGTATCAAACGAAGAGAATTGTCCACTGATTCAATTATGTTTGATCTAAGGCCGGCATAACCACGTGGTTAGAGCGCTCGACTCGCAATCTGCAAGTCGCAGGTTCGAATCCCCGTCACACCAGTTTACTGAATCTAATGTGGTTTCGTATGACTGGACGTAAGATATAACGTTTTTTCAAATACCTCTTTGATACTTTGGAAAAATTGGGATAAGCAAGTCTCGATTCGAACCCACGACCCTCGGATTACGAGTCGAGTGCCTTAATCACCTGGACTTGCAACAGACAACTGTCGAAACATATTAGAAAACAGAACAAAATGACCGCTTTGGCATAAAAAGACATAAAAGTGAAGAGTTTATATATTTCCAAAATAATTTATTGATAGGTGTTATTTGGTTCTATTTCCTTCCTTCAGACCTAAATAATCTACATTTATATCCGAAGCAAAGCCGACCGTAGCCCGACCAATTAATTATAATTATCAATAAATGAAGAAATGTTAGCAATATATAAACAATTCACACTTTTATGCATTCTAAAGCCTATCTGATAACTACATTGCAGAATAACAAGAATTATTCAGGCCATGAATTATTACGCTATACTTTAGTAGGACGGTGACTGAGTGAGAAGAAATAAAACGGATAAATGTAAATCAACGCAACAAAATGAAAATATATCGTGATATTTACTGTTTGACTTTTAGGGCATAAAGTCGTACAAAGTAAACAGAATAAAGTTGTTACTTAGACGTATTACTTTATTCTTTATTACATTTTATCCCAATTAGGCTAGAGATTACTAGGGCCCTCACCTCCGCCTTGTGACATAATATCTTAATAGTTTGTGTTTTTTGCAGGACAATGTGCGCAATTACCCTCGCCCTACGCGTGTCTGTGTTCTCGCACGAGTATCCCGAAAACTAATACACTGATGTACATTAAAATTTTACACAAGATGAAAAGTCAGTATGGAACAGTCCTTTGGTCTCGATTCAAGTTCGGATCCGGATTCTGGATCACTTTGAATAATGATTTTTTTTATAATGGGAAGATGGGGCATTTTCGCGATTTTCCGTTAATACATTTGTAAAGTGTGACTGGATTTCTGCCAAATATCGCGAGCTAATTAAGATTGAGACTCCTCATCCCACTATGAAAAATGATTCGAATCGTTGATCATTTTGGATCTAAGAAGGATTATTTGAGTTCTCGAAGGTGAAATTTAACATTATACAAGGACCCGGCATGGCCAAGCGTGTTAAGGCGTTCGACTCGTAATCCGAGGGTCGCGGGTTCGAATCCCGTTTGCACCAAACATACTCGTCCTTTCAACCGTGGGGGCGTTATAATGTGACGGTCAATTCCACTATTCGTTGGTGAAAGAGTAGCCCAAGAGTTGGCAGTGGGTGGTGATGACTAGCTGCCTTCCCTCTAGTCTTACACTGCTAAATTAGAGACGGTTAGAGCAGATAGCCCTCTTATGTTCCCAACTGGTATAGCAAAATATCTACGGAGTTACACCGCTAGAAACTAGGTTTCGATACCCGTGGTGGAAAGAACACAGATAGCCCATTACGTTGTTTTGAGCTTAATTTGAAAACAAACAAAGAAAGCTCTCTTGTAGCGTTGCGCGAAATTCAAAAACAAAAACAAACAAATTATTTCAACTTATTAGATGTCATTGTAGATAACAATGAAATTAGGCTCTGAAACGTTTCTCTAAATATATTACGGTAAATTCAACTTCTTATCACTGATGTGAATGAAAGATATAAACACTTTCCCACATTGAGTTATAGACGTCATCAAGTAATAATTTTTCCATTTTGGTAAAAAGCTTAGTTTACGTTTGTTAAAAGCGAATTGCTACGAGATGAAAACATGAAAGAAACTCAAAGAACTATAATTGACAACTGTAGAAATCGGCTAATTAATCCAATACAATATTTGTTAACTCGGGGAGACATACATACCAATACAGGCCTTCAGACATTGATAAACTTTATTAAATCATCTCAATGCGTTTCAGATGTGAATCTTGTTTAGACTACATTACATTATTGTTTACTTTCACCCTGTTTTTTATATTTATTTTGAAGGGGAAGTCATGAATAAGTGGTTAGCAGGCTTCGAACCTCATTTCAACCATGGAATGTGTTTATGTTACGATCAATCCCACTATTCGTTGGTAGAAGACTAGCCCAAGAGGTGGCAGTGGATGGTGATGACTAGTTGCCTTCCCTCTAGTCTTACACTGCTAAATTAAGGATAGCTAGCGCAGAAAGCCTTCGTGTAGTTTTGAGCGAAATTCAAACAACAAATCAACCAATCATTTTTATTCGAGGATTTCTAAGATTAGTCAGATTGGCGCTCCCATTGATATACCTTCCCAATATAAAGTTTTTGTTTATAAGTCTGTATGGAGAAATACTATTAGGTGCACACCCGACTTCGGTAACGTTGAACGTATATATATATGATCCATATAAATAAAACTGCAAAAAAAAAAGACGTTAGCTCCGCATATCGAGCATATTTTACTTATTTTGGTATTCAAATAGCACGTGCGCATGCGATTATCCTTTACCGAATCTGAATAGTGAGGAAGACTCCTGACCTGAAGCGGTCACGAACTTCTACATCAATGACCGTTTTGGTACTCCCACACCTCACCTGAGGTCGTTCGTGCCTTGTAGCATCCCCCTTCCCCTACTCTCTACCACAGTTGTTTAAGATAATATGACCTTAATATAAATACATCTATGTTCTTCGGTACTTGGAGTCGTAGAGAACTGAGTCTGTGTGTTTGAAACAAATACGCATTGTCTATCCTACAATACATTTAAGGGTCAGTGTCTTCTACACGGTCACTGATGAAAAGAACTAGTGAATAATGCTTTGATGTTTTTATTTTGCAACCTAATTTCCGAGAAAATACCTACAAAATGAACACTTAGTCTGTATCACTTGTGAAGGATATAGTTTTTCTGTTATTCCGCCCCCAGCTGTGCCTAACTAATTACATAGTTGTACTGTTAGGTAAGAGTTTCTGATGAAGAAATAATGCACGTGTGTAGCTAGCTATACCTGGAAAGGTTTGAATTCCAGATACAAAGATAGTTATACAAAATGGTAAAGGCAGGCAGAGAAAAATAAAACTGTTGGAAATACAAATTAGTAATTTGATGATCATTAAAATAGACGTGTCAACATGACAGACAGACTGTAGTTGTTCAAAAGCTTGTAGGTATAAAAGATTTTTATAAAAGGGAAAACTTGTGAATGTAATGATATTTTTGTTGGTTGGCCATTGAAAATATTGTTAAAATAAGAACAAGTTTTAAGATACTTTTGTTTTCTGTACTGGAAGGACATTCAGTCAAAGAAGTATGTATGCTTTTGCATGGAGGGAATCACGTAATTTTTAAAGTAATAATCAATAAGATTTGCTGTAATATATATATTGTTCTCATTGTGTTTTTAGCGCAATAACCTTTAGAGTTTAACTTCTGTATTTTGAGCTCTTTTTAACCTACATATTGATTCTCATTATTTAGATAAGTCTCTATCGAGTCTAAATATTAATTTTATGTTACATTCGTTGATCACGAGTACTGATTGATATAAATAGCGTCTAGCTCGTTTCTATATCTGTCGTATCGCAGCTAATCTGATGAGTTCTGGTATTTAGGTATCATTCATCGTCGGTAATGAATAGGACAGATTTCACTAATAAGTGTGTGTTCGTTTGTTTAATTTTGCGTAAAGCTGCACGAGGGCTATCTGCGCTAGCCGTCCCTAATTTTGCAGTGTAAGACTAGAAGGAAGGCAATTAGTCATCACCACCCACCACCAACTCTTGGGCTACTCTTTCATCAACGAATAGTTGGATTGACCGTCACGTTATAACACCCCCACGGCTGAAAGGTCGAGCATGTTTAGTGTGACGGGGATTCGAACCTATGACTCTCGGATTACGAGACGAGTACCTTAACCATCTGCTATGCCGGGCCTCATTAATAAGTGATTTAGATGCCAATGTAGTTGTTTAATTTTACCCGGGAATGAGAAGACAAGTAGATTGCTGGTTCACCAGCTGTTCTGACTTATATTAATAATATTCATATAAAAATTAATATAAAACATTACAAATAAATAAAAGGCATTAAAAATTAAAATGAATAAATAAATAATATTTTGTTTTAATTCCTATCCTACAAAATTCTGATTTATAAACGATTTAAATAAACTGATAATGATTACAAATCTCTTAAATTTATTTCACACCGTAATTATCGTTGTCAATTACAAATCACTTAATCTAGTTCACACATGGAATTTCTTTCTGAAACAGACCAGCTGAGTTTGGAAATAAAGCGTTCATTATAGAATGAACCCGGTCCTCGGGAAGATATAGGCTATCGTTTGATAACACTTTACACTTATGCTACTCTGACAAAAACTGCCCATACCGTTACACGACTCCAGCTTACTTAATTAACAGCACAAGGCGTTTAGGCTTGTGAAATCGTTTGGTTTTCATCATACATAAACGCACACATTTGTAGGGAAAAGTGTGAAACATTATTCACCTGATCAAAGATTCGCAGTTTACCCATGAAAAAGAAACATCCACCTTTCGCTCTGGTTTTCATCAGTTTGCATGAGATCGAAATGCACTCTTATACTGATTTGAACCAACTTAGTTGTTATGCTCTTTCAACCATTTCAATCGGGATTTACAATATCTTGTGTTATAAGAGGTTGCCAGGGTAACCCAACACGTCCGGTTAGTTCCCTTCGAGTTATGACAGAGATTGGTTGTTGCAGTCTAACCTAATATAAGTTATGCCTATACAACTGACATTGAAGTCGTTTGTTTCCGTCTCACTACTGTGTCACGATCTGTCAACTTAGTTGTTGCACCATTATTATATCTGTCTGATGTGGTCTTATTTCCCATGTTTATACTGGCATCATTTTTGACACTGTTCCCCTGGAAACATTCATTATTACAGGCTTGACTTGACATGTTTAAAGCCTTTATCTGAAAAATTTTTATAACCTATTCGTAAACAGACAAATCCGATGATATTGAGTAATTTAACGAGCGATAAAATTAACTAACGGCTACATTTTCCCTGTCTTAGAGACACTGAAACTTGGGACTAAAAGCATTTAAATAATGACACATACAGTTGCAGCATTTGGATCGTGAAATACTTACTAAACAGGCATAGATACGTTTACATAGATAGCATAGATTTAACACTTTGTAATACATACCAAGGTTTAGTGGACTTTTTACGCAGGTGTCAAAATGAAATAATACATTTTGTTTGTTTAAAGTGAAGCTCTTTTATGGTGTTCACTTTAATAGTGTTTACATATAACAAACATACCAGGTTCGCTTTTTTAATTGTGCAACTCGTCTTACTTCAAAATTACCTGTGCTGTCACTACCTTGTCCTGTTCTATACATGTTTAATTCTTTATTGAATAAATAAAATAATTTGAGAAACAAAACGAAAATTAACACACACACACACATATACGTAAGCTTAAACTTTACTTCTAAGCATGCATCTAAAATTAAGTTAAAATACAACTCATCTGACTAAATAGTTCTGATTGAGATACATGTCTGTTTGCTTTGAATTTCGTGCAAAGCTACACAAGGGTTGTCTGTGTTAGCCGTTCCTACTGTAAGACCAGAGTGAAGGCAGCTACTCGTCACCACTCACCTCCAACTCTTGGGCTACTCTTTTACCAACGAATAGTGGAATTGGCCGTCACATTATAGGACCCACACGGCTGTAAGGACGAACATATTTGTTGTTCTGGGGATTCGAACCCGCAATCCTCAGAACGCGAGTCGAACTCCCTAGTCATATAGTAATGCCAGGTCCCTCATACAAGTCGTTTAATACACTATTTTAAAATTAAGTACTATAAGTTATTATTAAGTTGAAAGCGTTTCTTCATCTCAACTTGTGAGATGTTATATGTCACGTGATATGTCTGATTTGAATCAGGTGATTGTTTTATATCACCTAGATAAAGCGAAAGACTCTTTCACAACTGATACAGTTTCGGCTCTCGATACATCTATGCTTCGTTAGTATTGTGAAGACTTCTAAAAATAAAAGCAATTATTATTAAATACTAAACACAAGCCAGTCACATAAAGCGTTCCATATTTTGTCAGTTTATATGTATTGTTTTTATTTTGGTCCATATTTTGTCAGTTTATATGTATTGTTTTTATTTTCGTTGAATTGTAATATTTCTTTTTTCTTTTCTTCAGCAAATCTCTTGATATTTCAAACATTTTTATTCAATTAAAACGTATACTAAGTTTGCCGCTTCCAGAAAATTAAATCATAACATGTTCTTGAATGTCTGAAAATTAGATAAGTGTTTTTACGATCTGAGAACACAGAAAATTAAACAGAGAATCCTGATTGATATAAAAAAAAAAAAAACACTAAAATTATATGTACAAAATAACTTCAAATAAATAGGGAACAAATAAAATATTTCTTTTAATGGACACTCTTAACCAAAGCACTTGTCTATCAAATAAAGCAACATTTAAACAAAGATTTTGTGTTTTAAGATATAGAGAAGCTATAACCCTAGACTGACACGTAGTTGTCCTTTTATTTGAACCTTTTTTTAATGAATTGACTAGTTTAAAAAAACTGAAACTATTTCGGATTACAACGTATTATATACTTTCGATTCGAAAACTGTCTACTAATGAATAAAACAACAATTAGATTTGTTTTCGATCCAATGTATCAAATGAAACTGCAGCAAAAGACCTAAGGTAATTTTCCTCCTATTAACTGTAAACAAAATTACCGATTATTTGTAAAACCTGTTTTATCATAAACAACTATTAATTTCTAAACTTCTGTTGTTAATCAGTGTCTCATCAGTTAGCACTCCCAAAATGTAATTAACTATTCGAACTAACAAAAGACATTACAGCAGGCTTTTGATTTTAGCTTCTTCTTTTTTTTCGTTTTGTTTTGTTTCCACATTCATTGCTCTCGTGTGATCACATGCGAGATATGGTCAGTTAATACAAATCTTGGCATTAGGCCAGAAGCAATCAGAAGTTCTACGTTAGGCTGGTTACTTGTACTGGAAGGTGATTGGCTAAATTGCTGACTTTTGGGTGGGATTACAGCAGTAGTACTACCAATGCCAACGAGATTCAATGTTGATAGTTGAGAATATATGTGACACAACTTAGTGAATATTCCAAGCACATACAACCGCCCCTAACACACATAATACTTTGTCCCTCAGAAGCCAACCAGTAAGGCTGTAGTCAGTGCTCCCGATTTGGCTGCCGAGATTAGCTGCCACTACAGGTTTTTGGTCTCGATTAGATCCACTATCTCCTTGCAACATCATCCACTCTCACTTTCGATCTTACTGAGAGGGGGAGCCACGTTACAGAACGGACTGAAGCTTTTCAGGTAGGTTTGAAGAAGGAAGCAAGCAAACACGTGCTTCTTCCCTTTAGTTACAAATATGCTTAAAAACGTAATTTACATGCACTTTTATACTCGACAACCACAAATGATCAAAAGTTAGGAATAACAATTTTTGGAAACATTTTTTAGGATATAGATAAATCTGTCAAAAATATATTCCTATAATTTACAAATATTTTGATCAACAGAAACGGAGCTTAGGGCATGAACTACGCAAGTCAAATTCGTTTCCTGAATTGGCTACTCACTAAAATAATTATTCTGCATCTGGCTGAGTATTAAATGGATTCTGGTTGATAATTTAAAGTTGACTGTATTCTATAAAGAATAGGGTCGGAGAATTATCATGAAGGAAAAGGTAGTTGTTTTTGAGGCTTTTCTATCGGGAGGATCGAACTCCAGTATTTAGCGTTATTACTTCGAAAAATTACTGCTGAACTATTGGGTGGTAAAGGGCAAGGAATAAATAAACAGAAGCCCATAAAGTGCGCCCAATTAAGGCAGAACCATTGTTCGTAAAATTTAAATTTCTTCGAGATTCTTACAACTTTAACAAGGCATTTGTGTGTGTGTTAAAATAAGTAACAAAAACAGCTATACGTGGACATTTTTTTTCAGTTTAACAACTGGCCATTTGCTTCCTACCTTATACAATTATGTTTTTTTCTTTAATTTTATAGGTCCTACGAATAAAGTAAACACCTGATTTTTTGAACATCCAAACCGACATTAGGGAAAACGTTTATGATGTATAAATAGGAAAAATTGGTTAGAACTGAGATACGAATTCAGTAATACTTAGTAAACAATCGATAGAGTTTTTGATGTGGTCAAACAAAAAAAAACGTATTATGATGTTCATTAAAATGATTATTCAAATCTTTGTCCACTAACTGCATTTACGATTTTAAAAAGAATACTTCATTTCAAACTTTGGAGTAAAAATGAACTGCATTGCATTAGGATCAACAACAACAAAACTTACCAATGAACAAATTATTTCATGCCTCGAACACCACAAAGCTCTTGCTAGAGAACGAATTATTCTAAAGTGTTAGTATATTCATATTTACATCTATTAGCCAAACGACGAAATATTTCACATTTCCAAAGTTATAGTAAATGTGTCTAGCGCTTGGTGATAACCCCAGGGATTATTGTACCGTGAGGCGTTGATCTCTCATGTGGAAGCCGGCTGTTTCGCAGGAGATACGAGGTAGCTAGTTTCTTCACTGATGTGGCCTACTGACACTTGGGAATATTTTAGATCTACGATTACTCAAAAATGAAGTTTAATTTTTTAAGTTAGAACCGTTCTATTGAGAAAAACAAAAACAGGTGGCTATTTTATTTTGTCTCATTACTCTATTGAAATAAAATTGTTCAGGAAAGGGAAGGAACAAATCTTAAGAGGTATTTGGTATTTTCAAACTCTACGTGACGAGAATTGAGCTGCTAGACCAAAGAAGAGGCAACAATCAACAGTACCCACTGTCTGTGCTGTAACAATCAACAGTATCCACTGTCTGTGCTGTTACTCTTAAGATGATCTTCGCAACAGTGGTCTTGTTTGGTTTAAAATGACGTCTCTAATTTTGAGTCGATAGAATAGAATAATATCAGGTGGTCAACAGCACCCACCTCAACTCTTACAGCGCACCAAAGGCCTCAACGTGCAGCAACGAGAAGCGAAGAGGAACCCTCGGATTCACGGCAGTAGTATTCTAACTGCGGATGGTCCAATAGTACTCAGTGAGTTGAGAACAGAGGTCTTGGTGTATCGAAGATGTGCAGTTCTGTGAAGATTATTGTACGACTTGTAACAGAAAGAAGTTGTGGTTCCATTATCTGCTAAATATATTCCTATGAACACGTGTCCGCAAGAGGAAATATTAGGATGAGAATTCTAAACACTTTTATTTTGTCTAATGCTCACCAAACTACACTCACCAGATAAAATTAACGACGAATAAAACAAAACAAAACAATACTTCATCAACATCAATAAGTTTCCTCCAGAATTCTAAACACTACTGAGAGAACCATTAAAATTTTCACGAGAAGGCTACAAAATTCCGATGGGTGGACTAAAAATGACTAAAATGTATGTTTCTTCCATCCTAATTACCAATATTCATATGATTTTTGTTCCCATGATAACTCCTGGCGTGTTTGAAAGAAGTATTTATTGAGACTGAAAAGTTTTAAGTTTAAAACTTTGTGAAATTCAAAACGAAGTTTTGTAGATTACCTTACTAATCAGACAGTTATATTTATTTTAGCACAAAGCTATACAATTTTCTATCTGAATGTTCATATCTGCGAGACAGAAAAACACATAATGTACACAAATACATTGAAATTATTTTTTTAAATAAATGCTTCAGAATCCTGCATAAGGAAATTTAAAAAAAAAACAACAGATAATGAGCAAGACTAGAGTATTTTAAAAGTAACAGGGGTAAAGCAGTTATCGCAGAAAAACACTATGAAAAAATTCCGAAATAGTAGACGTGTGCATAAAGTTGAAGCAAAAGCAGCTCATAAAGACGGAACTTGCGTGTCTTTGGAAATAATATGTTAATTAGAAAAGACGGAACTTGCGTGTCTTTAGAAATAATATGTTAATTAGAAGAGGCGTAATTAATCTGCTGTGCTTCACCTCTAAACTGGACCTCATTTTTTTCTTCAGACTGCTCATAACTTTAAGACCATTGAGAGACTTTTTTATGATAACTGATGGTGAGAAAAAAAATCTAAAGCTTTTAAATGGCCTTCATGAGGTATCCGTTTAATAGGGAATGGTTTTATGACATAGTAACTTAGCCAGCATGGCTACATGGTTAAGGCGCCCAACTCGTAATCCGAGAGTTACAGATTGGAATCCCCATCACACCAAACATGCTCGCCATTTCTACCGTGGGTACGTTATAATGTGATGGTCAATCCCATTATTCGTTGGTAAAAAAGTAGCCAAAGAGTTGGCGGTGGGTGATGATGGCTAGCTGCCTTCCCTCTAGTCTTACAATGCTATGTTAGAGATGACTAGCGCAGGTCGCCCTTGTGTAGCTTTGCGCAAAATTCATGAACAAAGAAAGTCACTTCTCTTAGCAGTTGGTTTGTTATGTTGACTGCTTCAGTTTTCCTATCTTAATTTCTTGCTATTCAAATATTTGACTCATTTGCTACAACTGAAGATAATCCTTTACCCATAGGACTTTAATGTATGATACTATGAACCTTTTTATGCTCAAGATATTTTATCAATCAAGGGCTTTTGATCAAAAGGAAAATTTGTTGTTTTTTATGAAATCATTCTTTTTCTAGGGTAGGGAAGTGTTAGTGTTTATTTGTTTTTGAAATTAGCGCAAAGCTACATGAGGGCTATGTGCCCTAATTGAGCAGCGTAACACTAGAGAGAAGGCAGCTAGTTATCACCACCCACTGTCAACTCTTGAGCTACTATTTTACTAACGAGGAGTAGAATTGACCGTCACATTATAACGCCCCGACAGCTGAAAGAGCGAGCATGTTTGGTGTGACGTGGATTCGAACCCAAGACCTTCTGATTAGCAGTCGAGTGTCTTAACTACGTGGACATGCCGGGCCGAAGTGTTAGTGTCTTTAAATAAATATCTAGTTTGATTTATTTTTGCTTATTTCCGAAACGTATGGTATCAGTGCCAGTTTTCATAAGTTTTAACAATAAGTTTTGACATATTTGTATTACTAACTTTCATTCGATGGAATGATTTCTTGAGAATGCTTCAAAAAACAGTATTATTTTTGTAGTTCAGCTTTCGCACCTGTGGGTTGAGGTAGTTTTTAGAGAAAAACAAATGAAACAGATATACATTTTTTTTTACAATTTATTTAAAACGTTCTTTAATAACATTTTTAATGTGGTAGGTGAAAAAGAATAATTAAAAAACACAGAGTGAAAAAGTGTGGAAAAGATGCATAATAAGAGATATTAGAATAAAGTAGAAATAACGTAGAAACGTAACCAACTCGTGTTAAATTAGAAGATACAAAATTTCATTAATTACGGACTGTATGAGAGAAAGTGAGTGTCAATATATATCACTTTGTCACAGACATGTACGGAACAGTGAACTCCGTGGTTGCTTTGAAACTGAAACGTATACAGGTTATGGTGTTGAGGCTACGCGTAATTCTACTATGTAATTGGAACCTAAGTAAGGCTGGCACCGCATGTGTGCTGACACGGTTAGCAAACGTAAATCTCAGTATAAGTTAAACTAATTAGTTTAATTAGTCGTACTCATATTTCTCAGTCTGCGTTGAGAAATTAAATATTAGAAACTTTAAATATCATATTATACAAGTGAATGAAATAACCATTATAAAATAATTATTATAAATAACCGTTATAAAATAATTATTATAAATTATTATTATAAAATAATTAGTTTAATATAAAATAAGTTTTCGCCGCCCACCTTTTTTCCAGCATTTTTCTCTGAGCGTTTATTAATCTGTAATAAAAAATAATTTATTGATACTTCGCTATCATGAGAGAATACGTCGAGATTTCTAATATAGCCTGGACCTTGCCTGAGCAACTAAATCATTCAAGACCGTTTGAACAACGACAAGGTATTAACTACGTAATCAAAGTAAAGGAAACGTTTTAATGTCCCCTTTATAATTTACCTCACATGTTGATTTGAACAAAGCACGGAAACTTCAGACGTTTTGGTCTGGTAAATAATGCGAGCTCTATCGTTTACATGTAGAGGACAAAACTAGTTTAATATTATAATTAAAGTATAGAATGTTAAACAAAGTCAGAATTCTTTCTGTGACTCAGTGACAGGTCTGAAGGGTTATAACACTAAATAACAGTGTTTCGCTACCTGTGGTGAGCTTAGCACGAAAAGACCATTGTATAACTTTGCGCTTAATAACCAACACGTGTCCTGCGGTGGTATAGCGGTAAGTCTACGGATTTACAGCGCTAAAATCAGGGGCTCGATTCCCCTCGGTGGACTCAGCAGATAGCCCGATGTGGCTTTGCTATAAGAAAACACACAATAACCAATAATGTTACAAGTCACCCACATCTTTTGTAGCAATGGGCTACATAGGCCTGATGGTTAGAGAGCTCGACACACAATCTCTGGATCTTAAGTTAGAATAACAGTCACACCGAACTTGCTAGCTCTTTAAGCCGTGAATGGCGTTGTTATGTAAAAGTCAATCCCACTATTCGTTGACAAAAAGAGTAACCCAACAGTTGGCGGTGAGTGATGTTGCTTAGTTGCCTTTCCTCTAGGGAAATTAGGGACGTTCTGTAGCTTTGCGCGAAAGTCAAACCAATATGTCCCTTAGTATAACCATACCCGAAACTAAACATTAAAATAATTAAAGCAAATCAAGAAAAAAATTTTAGATAAAAAATAAAATGTGAAATACTAACCACTTCAGTGGTATAAAAACAGAATACTTCTAACATAGAAAGAGAATAAACCAACAAGCTTGCATTTAATTAGTGCAATGAAAACGTTTAAAACAGTCGTTTAGTTATCTTCCTGAGTATTTAATTGTGTAATGAAAACGTTTAAAAGGTTTCTTCTTGTTGCTGAAAATTTACGTGTGCAATGACAACGTTTAAATCACTTGTTTCTTTATCTTCCTGTGTATTTACTTGTGCAATGAAAACATTTAAAATAATTGTTTCTTTATCTTTCTGTGTACGAAAAACGTTTAAAACAGTCGTTTTTTGTTGCTGAATATTTACTTGTGCAATGAAGACGTTTAAAACAATTGTTTATTTATCTTCCAATATATTTACTTGTGCAATGAAAACATTTAAAATAATTGTTTCTCTATGTGTATTTACTTATGCCAGGATAAACGTTTAAAACAATCGTTAATTTATCTTCTTTAGGCACAAGAAAGATATATAACTTTGATAATTTTATTTTTTGGTTATAATGTTTGTACTTTAAATTATTTTATCCGAACCGGGAAAGCACATAAACTTGTAAAAGAATGTTCAACATTTTATAACGTTTTAAGCTAAGTTTCTGTTCGAATTGTTGTTTCAATTAGTAAAGCGTTTATTAGCGAAATAGTGTTTGTAGCTTTCAAAAAAATAAGCTTATATTTTTTTAAGTAATCTACTTCTTATTTAATTAGGTCTGTTTTGCGGTAAAGCTGCATAATGGGTATTAAACCTTGGATTTTAGTATTGTAACTTCGTAAATGTAATGCTAATCTACTATGGGATATTTAACTATGAAATTGCTTTATCTTACATACTACATAATTTACAACGTTTTCGTCTAGTACGAATTTAATTTCTGTTTCTTTAATGTAGTTTAATCTTTTTACTGAAGCTTCTTACCTTAGTGAATAAGTTGACTGACAAATACGTGTCTTAATTCATGTAAAATGACTCACTATTCTAAGTGAGCATCGAAACTAGATATCACTAACAATAGTTTGGTTATATTATTCTGGCTGAAAATGGAATATAGAATGGCGTATAAAGTACCATACTAATAGCAAGTTAAAGGCTACGCACACCAGTAGTAACAATTTGATGGGCTGCATATCGAAAATTAAATGGTTGTTCAAAGTAGGTATACAGATGGACAATCTCCAACTTTCACTTGTAAAGACGTTATAGCTGTAACATTCGATCATGCTTTTCGCTTAAAAGTAGCCGCATAGGTGGAGAGTACTACTGACTGGTTTCCCTCCTTCTGATTAATATTTAGGGTTGGCTACCCTCAATATTAGGGGCCACTGACCTGACCGTTCATTGCACGTGTCGCTAACGGTTCCGTTCTGGTTGCAAAATATTAGTTACTATTCCACCTGACCTAAACTTATTCAAATCATACAGTAATTAAAAATTGAATTAATTATGCTTAACAGGTACTGGAAACTGAGTCTTTTTTTTGTCATTAATGGTACAATTAACTCGAGTTTTCTAATAACCAGAAAATTCCTGACCCTGTATTGCATATTGCAAATTTATTTTTGTTGCTTAATACACATAAAAATATCTCAGTTCTGTGGTTGGGTGCTCTTAATTTCATGGGTGTTTGTAAATGTTTCTCAATTGAACAGTCTTACTTCTAGGTAACGTACCTCTTTGTAACTTACTCAAATATATTCACAAAAAATATTTTTGTGCGATACAGACCTATTTACGAAATGTGAAGCAAAGAATTATTTCCTTTTCATAAAGAGTGCAATAAAGAGTTAAAGCGAGGATGAACAACACATATTCATAAATTATAAAAAAATACTATAATTTCTTCCGTTTAGATACAGTTATATAATAATGTTAAACAATAACTTTATAATATACTAGAGCATAATAAATTATTAAATAAAGAATCTGGACAGGTTTTAGGACAAATATATTTAAAAATAAATCTTACTATTAAACGATCTTGTTTAACCAGGGTCGCGGGTTCCAATCCCTGTCACACCAAAACATGATCGCCCTTTCAATTGTGGTGGTGTTATAATGTGACGGTCAATCCCAATATTTATTGGTAAAAGAGTAGCCCAGGAGTTGGCGGTGGGTGGTGATAACTAGCTGCCTTCTCCCTAGTCTTACACTGCAAAATTAGGGACAGCTAGCGCAGATAGCCGTCTTGTAGCTTTGGGCGAAATTTAAACCAAACCAAGCCCGAAACAAACCATTAACTACACACAAGCGAAGTATCAGCTTTCCGTGCTGTTGTTTAATAACTGAGCTTCTCACTTTGTTGATGTTGAAAAAGATATGGTTTTTATCGAGGCTTTAGAACGATACGAGATGCGCAACTCGCAATTCGATTGGGGCCTAGTTCGGTGGTCTACTGGTTAACGTGCCGGTCTATAGATCTTCGCGTTCTGTTACCGGAAAAACAAAATCAAGTTCCCTTGTTTGAAGCCGCAGGTGCTTCGTTAGGATGACAGTGAGATCCCCTTATTCAGTTAAAGTAGTCCAAGTATTGGAGGGGGGACTTGTTGACCAGCTGCCATTCTTCTAGTTCAGTGGTTCTTAACCTTTTTCATCGTCTTACCCCCTGAGACGCTCCAGGGTATTACCATGACCCCTATAATAATTTTTGTAATGATGAGCTTTGCGTAAAGGTAGAATGAAACAAAACTATATAACGATTCTAGTTTATTGAAAATGTTACAAATAAATGACCTTGAGAAATACTACAAGTGCTAAACAAATACAAAATCCATGGAATTACTGAACATTATACTGAACCTACTTATTCACTCAGTGTGAGGGTTGATATAATATATATATATAATGAGAATATATACCAAATACGATGGCAACTTTGATATTTAAATTTTAAGTTCGATGTATTAATATTATATAGTTAACAAAATTTAGGCAATTCAAAACGTTGTAATATATGAAAATGTTTATTCAAAATTAGACAGATGGTAGCGCAACAAGCATCTCGACGAGGTTCAACTGCCGCACTTCAGCGTGTTTCTCATTGGTGGGCAGTAACAGGCACTTACTACAAAAACTAAAACTGCTCCGTGATTTCCCCAATAATTCCCAAACCTTCCGTGACCCCCGAGAAACTTCAAACGACCACCAGGTTAAGAACCACTGCTCTAGTTGATCAGTCGCAATAGTCCATGAGTAGCTTGGTGTCTGAAAACAAACAGTTACTGTTTCAATTATCTCTGAAAATTTTGTTCTTTCTAGAGCCACCTGGCATATATATATATATATATAATCATATATATTTATATAATTACTATTATTTTATAACATTTCTTGAGAGTACATAAGCATTATAATAATATCTACGTGTAATATTCTTCATTCTTACTTTAACAAATAAATATATTATAAGGTTATACATCTTATTTATTCTAGGCTATGCACTGTAGACCAATCAAAATATATGTTTAACTTTCATCTGTTTCTGTAAACCAGGTGATTAAAACTACTTTATCGTGTTCCATTTTCTCTAGGAATTTCTACATGTAAAGATTGCTGTCCCATGAACCTTAGTAAAACATGTCCAGCGTTTCTTCTGAAGATGGTAAGTTTGAAATGTTTTACTTCAGAGACTATTAGATGTTACAACCAGTAACAGAAAGGACTAGAAGTCATTTATTACAGTAGTTACATGTTTATGATTTTTTTTACCGAATACAAAGCTATTTTTTTGAAGAAACAAGTAAAGTGCATCATGTTTTGTATATGGAATGTGAAACATGATAGAAAACTGCAACTCGGTTAAAAGGTTAATAACGTCTTTGTCGCACACAAATAATATAAAAGTGTGCTAATATTCTACTATCATTTTCAAGTGTTTCTAAAATCACGTGCAACACATCTGTTAAACAAATTTGAAAGTGAAAGGGATTGTAAATCAATGAATGAATTGAACGCCTTGTATCATTAAAAAATACAAGTTTTATTTTCTTAAAAAATTAACAAAATTGTTTATTTTTTTATAATATTAAGAAAAACACAACAACGTGAATTCGGTTTTGAGGCAAATTGTATTACGTTTTTGTATACTTGCTTTAATACATTTTTTTTCTCCAGAATTTATGAAATTATTACATCTTTGATGTTCTTCGAGACTAGATCTATTATTGTATCTTAAAGTGTAGAGAAGCCATTTGTATCACTGAGAATTTATGGCAAAACTCTGTGTTCTTTTAAAGTTAAAAAGTGCATTCATTTACAGAAATACATTCAGGAAGATGTTAGCAAGGAACCATTTATTTATTTATAACTGAATTATCTTTATCTTACTAATTTTTCGTTATAATTGCATCTTAACCATACTGTTACCATCACGATTCGAATTTTCGTAACACTGTAAGAACAGTGCAACGTGAATAACACTATGTAACAAAATTTTTACTTTTTCTTGATCTTGGGCAGAAAGTGTTATTTCCCAATTGCTTATGCCTAAAGTAAATATAATTTTTTTTTCTCTTCAAACTTTGTTTTTGTGACCTGGGAGTGTATAACGAAAACATGATGGAAGACTATATTTGGTGGTTCATACGTGAAAGTTATTCACATTACAGTTGCAAATCTCAAAAACTACTCACTTCTAAACATTTTTGTATAACTTTAGTATAAATACATGTAAATCTTGATTCATAATATGTTTTATTCAGACCTTATGTAAATAAAAATGTGTAAATTTTCCCGTTTTTACATAGAAACTAGGTTAATTTCTAAATTTCATTATACAGGTCACAAAAGCAAAGTTTGAAGAGAATAATGGCCATTTTCTGTATTTCTACAATATAAGCAATTAAGAAATAACACATACTATCCTCTAAATTTTTGTTACATAGTGTAATTAGTATCACATAGTGCCCAACAATATAACTTATAATAAAGTAAATAACGGGTAATTAAAGAAACTACAATCAAATTTGTTTATCTGCGATAAATATACAGGGTGAAACAGAAGTCGTGTGCTATCATGATTTTTTTTTAACAAGTCCTGCCCTTACAGCTGTTGGAAATATGCACCTTTGATATCACGACACAATGTCACTCTTTCATATGAGTTATTGCTCACATTCACGCATTCTTGAGGTTAAAGACATTTAAACCAAGTGTTGTAATAAAAGGGAAAGTATTTAATGAATAAGAAATACTGTTTACAAAAAAACATAGTTAAAGTGAGATTTTGAAATATCACAAAGCTACTCGAGGGCTATCTGTGCTAGCCGTCCCTAATTTAGCAGTGTAAGACTAGAAGGAAGGCAGCTAGTCATCATCACCCACCGCCAACTCTTGGGCTACTCTTTTACCAACGAATAGTGGGATTGACCGTCACATTATACATCCCCACTGCTGGGCGGGCGAGCATGTTTAGCGCGACGCGGGCGCGAACCCGCGACCCTCGGATTACGAGTCGCACGCCTTACGAGCTTGGCCATGCCAGGCCTTCACTCGAATTAAAGAAAAGTCTTCATTCTTAGCATTGTGTTGCTCTCAGTTGTACATGGGTCGCAAATGAGGTTAAAATGTATGTATGCAGAACGGCGAAGAAAAGGCTTAATCGTTTGATATGAAAAGCGAAACTGATTTTATTTATTTCTACGATTATCTATTAATGTATAGTTAAGTATAAATATTATATTAAAATTAATATTTTGGATGTGCTTATTTCAAAAGTACGGAACTTGTTTCTGCTAAACCAGGTCGCTAACTTCGGATCCTTGGGTTCAAAGTCCGGGTATGTTAGTCACTGTGCCACACCCAGCCTAGCAAGTACTTAATAAAGCTGCACATTGTAACAACATATGTATACATAATCGTGTATGTTAATACGCAATTTCGGAAGTTAAACTTTTTGGATTTTTGTAACACGTTGTTAAAGATTTTCAGCTAAATTACTTATATACGATTTTTTTTATTGATTTGTCGTATATCACAAATACATATATGCACGTAAGACATATATATCAAATACACATACATGCATAAGACATATATGTATGTCATTCTTATTTTATTCAAAAACGTTTACAGTCCTTTAGCTTCTCACAAGATTTAAAGCGATGCTTCAGCCTCAAATATTTTGAACGTGTATTTCGCGTGTTGTCAAGTTCTTGGTTTGAAGGGAAATCCATCTCAAAATCACTAATTAAGTTTAACCAAATTAATAAGCTGAAAAATATAATAAACGAACATACAGCTTGATAAACAGAAAGTTGAAACTACAGATTTCAAAGTTATCATAAATATATAAATTTTTTGTATATTTAGCTTCATCCACCCAGTCTATGTATGTGTCTTAATTAATGAGAACAGGAGACAAAAAACAAACAAAAAAAAAAACCGAAATAAAATGATGATTCATCACCCGATTTCATGTATGTATACACACACATATATATATCTTTACAATATATTTAATGACCATTAAAATCTGTTACGCCAGTTTCTTATAAACAACCGTGACGTCGTTAAGGGAATAGAGGTAACTTTTTTGACGAACATTCGTTCTGCTATTGGATGATCACTTTGCTTTTCTGAAGGCGTCTCATTAAATTTTAAACTAAAAACATTAGTAGAACAAATTACGTCATATTTTCTAATTAGGTTGTGCACATCACTGCTGTTAGACTGGCGAAATATTTCTCTATTGAATCAGATAAATAAGTCCTTTTATTTTTCGCAATGTCTGTGTTTGGCCATCACATTTATTCAATCTGTAATAATATCCACTCTGTAAATAGTTTTGTACTTTTCATAACGTCTTGTATCGTGTACTGTTTATATCTAAATCCTAAGAATTTCGGGTATGAGCAATATTATAAGCAAATAGTTACTGAAACTATGCCGTGATAAAACCAAAAACTATCTGCTCAGCTCTACTTTGGCTTTCTCCACAAATCATCAACCGATTCTGTCACATAATAGGAAGATGTTTTTAAAACACGAAACACAATAAGTACCTTTATCTTTTCTTCAATCTTATTAACTGCATAAGTTTCTCATTTTTTAAATTTAAAATTTTACAAGCCCGAAAATAACCATCTCTTTTGTCTTTGGAACGTATCAAGTTGCGTCCTTTCAGCCTAAAATGTCAAAATCTAATTTAAAATTAACCTTAGTAACTATTTGAGAAATTTAACGAGCTGTGTCGTAACACCTAGAACTTATCATCCTGTGTCTTTATAATCTAAAATTTTAAAATCTAACTTGAAAATAGCCTTTGTTACTGTTTGAGAAACTTGTCTAGTGTCGTGTCTCTACAATGTAAAATTTGAAAATCTTGCTTGAAAATGGCTTTGGTTTTTGTTTTGTTAAACTTTATAAGTTGTGTGTTAAAACCCAGGACACACAGTCTCGTGTGTTTATAACCTCAAGTTTTAAAATCTAAACTGAAACTAATCTAGCTCACTATTTTCGAAACTTCTCAAATTGTGCCATCATTTAGCATCGTTGAGTAAAGTTTTCAGTTCTTATGACCCATACTTTTTAAAACAAAACAAGGAAATCATTATAACTAATCGTATGTGTCCACGTGATTCGAAACATCTAAAAGTAGAGTTAAGCCTTTTTTCTGTAATTTAACAATGCCTATAAAAAAGTTTTTGATCTTATGATCAGAATGTTGTGAAGTTAAGTTTGAAGTTAATCGACCTTTGCTAATATTGATTATAGAAGTATGTGTACATAATGTGAGGAATAGGTTTTACACATATAATTTCAGACTTAAAACCAAGGATGATTTTAAACATTAAAATCTCGCTATGTCATTCAAAATGTGTGATTTTGCGAGCTAAGTAGACATATAAATTGCCTATATCTCTTCTAAATATATTGCACGGTTCTGCTTGTCGTTAATAATAATATTCAGTTGGAAATATACCTTTGCCACTTTTTAAATGAAACTTCTTTGGTGTGTGTGCATTCTTTCCAAGTACATACCTAATGAAATCAGTAAATCTAATCTCTGTATCTCACGTATTCTATTTATTGAAGTGATTCTATGAAAAATAAGCTTACGTAATTAAGCTAATGGAACTAAGTATCACGTATACATACTTGTGTATTAGGACTGAACACTTGAAACTGAATATTCCCTCACGCACAAGTGAGTTAACTGTTTAGATCATAGATCGTTACGATACAGGCAAAACCGTTCCTAATGTCAAACTACTGGTCATTTTAGCAGCACTCGTAAACACAGGACGTTATCCGGTTTAGTGAACCGAATAATTGAACTTATTGACAGTTTTATAATCCATTCACAGCTGAAAGTACGATGTGTGTTCCACGGTACCATGTCTTGGAAGCAGGACCCTTTGATCCAAAGCCTGACATGCTAATATCAGGCTACGCCCAACTCTGTTCAGACAAGAAGTATTTTAAGGCTCATATCAGTATAATAATAATAATAAAAACCTAACATATTGTGACTTCAGTAGCTTTACATGTAAAGAGGTAACAAAAATATCAGTTGTAGAATTGAAAATAACTATTTAAAAATCATGCTTTAAGCGAAATACTTACATTAAAGCCTGGCTTGAGGCAAACATAAATTTTTCTAACTTCAGTGATTGCATTTATAGCTGTATAGATTACGTGTATTAATTTTTACAGTGTTAAGTATCTGTTTCACATTAGTAAGACATGTTGTTTTTCAGTCAATCTTTTTATATCTTTTTGTTTTTGTAATTTATGATATCGTTTTTACAGTTTTACAATTAATTACACTTTACAGAAACGATGTTCCAGGTTTCATACATCCTGGTAACTAAGTACTTCCTACAAATTTAATGGTGCTCAGTTTGGTGATCATAATTACGTATTCTGTGATGACGAGAAACCCACTTGAAGTAAAAATGTATTTTCAAGATGGCTGGTATGAATATTAACACTTTAATTAAAATAAAGTACAGAACAACATTTCTTTGTTAACTTGTAAATGACCTAAGAAGGTTGAACCATTATTCTGTACTTTATTTTAACACTCCTACGAAAAGACGTTTCTAGTCCTGATTTCTCCAAACCCGTTCGCCTGGCTGTGGTTTCGCTAGATAGTAGATAGGGACAGTGGGAATCTCGTTAATCCATTCATTAATGGATTTAAATGGCAATTTCGTTTAAATACAAAATTATTAGCCTAATATTAATAACCTTTCAAGTTGCTCTGGGGCCTATTAGGCCCCACTTTTCGTAGGAGTGTTAATTAAAGTGCTAATACACATACAATCCGTATTGAGAATATATGGTTACATATTATTGCCTAACATAATTTTCAAGGCACAAACCGCATAATGGTTTTGGCAGGTTGTAAAAGATTGCTGTCACCGGAGTTACTTTGGCCGTCTTTCACAAGTAGATACATAAATCTCGAGGTGTGGCAAGGTGTTTGTGACCTTTAGTGATCCTTTGGTATTCGTTTATTGTCTCTTGACCACTACGAACTTCGTAGCAATAACGTTATAGGTTGAAGGGGTTTCTTTCGTAACTATTAGAAAATAATTATTAATCCGTTTTTGAATTTCAAAAGACATGTTAAAACAAAACGTAGAAATACTGTTAATTTTTGCAATTTTAATTCAGATAACGTTGAATACGTTCGATTTGATTACTGCGTTAAAGTGAGGGTTTTAATATGGTAATGAAAACAAACCTGATCTTGTTTAAAATATTAGTGTTAACATGTGTAATAGCTAAAAAAAATGCGTTTTTCTTCTTCAGGAAATAAGCATTTATTTGCAAATACATATGAGTAAAGAGTCCATATATATATTAAAGCTATAAGGTGTTTAAGTGCCTTTCACACAAACCTATGATAACAGATACAGCACTATTGAGTCATAAGTGTTTTCACTATATATAGAGCTTTACAGCTCAAGCCACGTTTTGCGGTCTTTCGTGTGATATTTGCTTAGGTCGATATACATGAGAATCTTATCAAAATCCAAACAAAGCCTGCTGTCTATCTTTGTCCTTTACCTGACTTCAGCGTTTGGTTAATGACTAATGTAAACTTTGTTGCAAAGGCCAAACCGCCTGAGTTGACAAAGGGGGAAGACATCAAACGCTGCGGCATATCAGTTTTAACATAATTGCACTATAGTTTATGTCACCGCGTTCAAACTCCGAAGTTCTGGCGACTCGAGACCATCTTACCCATTAAAAACATGGATTTTTCGATTAATGGCTGTACCTCTGAAATGATAGCTAGCCAGCCCCGCACTCATTTATGGATAACATACCATGTAATACTGGTACTAAAGTAAATAACAGACTCGCCATGAGGGCGCTACAGTGTTTCTACCAATTCAGCAGAATCTTCAAGATGTATTTTATAACGTAACATTTAATTAAATAAAGAGCAAAAAATACTTGTCTATATTTATCCTAGAGAATTGATTTTCCTCATTTTTATTTATATGTCGTTAAGTTTACAATAAAACTCGCCATCCTCTTCTACTTCACACTTTATTCGACCAATTTCAGCATCTGCTGTTGTTAAAAGTTTCGTTTGCTGTGTGTAACAGGTCTAATTAGGTAATATTACTTAGCAGATTAATGGTTAAGGCATAACATTAACCTTTAATGGCGCCGATCTGTCGAAAGACGAGCAAACAAACAACGACGGAATTATTTATATAAAGGGTAAAATCGAGTGTTGAGATGCGGTTAGCAGGATTTAACTAGCAACTAAGCCATATTTCATGTCTGAATGTTTCTAACATGCAATCCTAATTTTTAAAGCGCCATATTAGAAAATTCTAAGCCCTGTTTCTTAAAATACAGACGTTTTTCTACGTCATACTTGTAACCGGTGCGTAAATATAACAGTAACTACGCGGTTTGAATACTGCGAAAATATTAAAACCTAAGACGCATTCTAGATTTAACACAAAATTCCTGACGTAGTTTCTTCCTCTTTCTAATATCTAAAAGTCATCTGAAATGAACAAGTAAAGATTTTAATATTACATAACGTAGCCAGGATTTTGACTGTTTCTTGAAGATTCTTTACCCTTGTAAGGAAATTGCTTGATATTTAATTACGCATTTATTTTTATTTTATTTGTTGCTGGATAGGGTAAATTAAATAAATAATTAAAACACTAAAGATGTCTCTGTGTTCTATTAACATATTATCTTCTAATTGCAATAATAACAATTATTCACTTCATAAATATTATCACGACATAACTGCTAATTGCAATAATAACAATTATTCATTTCATAAATATTATCACAACATAACGGCTGCTTAAACCGGGCGCCATTAAATAAATGGGAATGATCCACTGATACATATTATAATAATTATACATTTATTTATTTTCACAGCTGTTTTGCGTTATAACCAGTTCTTGTTTCAACAAAGGTAATTGCAGTGAATGACCAACAGAGTGTCAACATCGTCCAGAGATTTTGAAAATTTCCTAACACCTAGCGTTTCGCAGGGTATTATGATCCAAACAATATATAAACGATATGGAGATATTCTTTTTTCTCTGAAAGCACAAGTTCCTGATATTGGAAGAATTTATTAGATTAGAATAAAAGGATTAACATCAAAACCTTGCATTTAGAAAGATGCTATAATTGAAATGATATATTAAAACGTTTCGCGTTTAAATTTGAACAAGAGACAAGACGTGAAAAACGTTAAGAAGGAAGAACAATTTCACTGAGGCAATTTTATCGAAAAATGGAATGAAAGTATTCCTAGGACTGAAACCAAACATAGTAAGTATGCATGCAACAAGATAAATGTTGAAAAGTCTTCACAAGAAAGTGGTCTCTAGTTACAAAGGTTGCAGACAATATCCTAATTTTTCACATGATGGAATTTGGAAGAAGGCCTGGTTTCTTGGATGTTCATAAAATACGCAAGGAATGATACTCAATTAGCTCAAGCTTTGTATTCTAGTATGATAATAATAGAAAATTGACAGCTCTGCTCAACAGCAGGTATTTAAAGAAAAAATGAAAGAATTGATGAAATAATGGTCCAATGTAAAACACTTGGTACCATTCTTCGGTACATCAGGAGATTGTACAGAGAAATGGAAAGAAATACGCATTTGATTGATATAGGTATGGAGGTAAGGTTAGAGGAAGACTTACTAAACGTTGGTTGTTCAGTTTGTTACATATTAAAACAAACTTTTTTATGTTTAATATTGTGACATATAGCTCAACTATCACTTTTCGTTCGCAATCGTTCATAAACAAATCTTATTGTTGGTATCTTGACCATAAACCTTACTGTGCGGGATTTATTTTACCAGTCTCTTAGTTTTCAACAAAACTAGCTTAAAAAATCTTATGTGTTTGTGTGTGTGAGAGACAGAATTGTTTTTCTTCAATTTTTTGTAGTAGCTTGAGGACTACTTGTTGGTGTAAGGTTGCTAATATCACGCTTTAAATTTTATTTTATGCTTAAAAGAATGTTAAAAGTTAAGAAAAGAGTTATTTCAGACACATAGTTTCTCAGATGCAAACGTAAAGTTACGACTTCAAATGGTGTTTAACATGCGATGTGCTCTTATGAGTTGTATGGTAATATCTGTGAACCGACGGTAAAGTAAAAATGTAAAGCAAACAATATGAGGCAGTTGACCATTTTTATGTTATTCCATTAATATTGTTTGTTTTCAGTTTCGCGTAAAGCTACTCGAGGGCTATCTGAGCTAGCCGTCCCTAATTTAGCAGTGTAAGACTAGAGAAAAGGCAGCTAGTCATCACCACCTACAGCCAACTCTTGGGCTACTCTTTTACCAACGAATATTGGGATTGACCGTAACATTATAACACCCCCACGGCTGAAAGGGCGAGCATGTTTAGTGCGACCGGGATTCGAACCCGCGACTATTCCATTAGTAAAAGCCAAGTTATGTGATGTAGTAGGGTAGGAAATGTTCTTGTGGTAAAATGTGAGTCTTTAGTTTCTTCAGAAGTGTGCTAAATTTTCCGCGATGAAAAATGATTCTTCTAAAACGTACGTTTGTTTTAACAGAAACTGATGCAAAGAGTTGGCGAATCTGTGAATTCAGATTTCAGTCATATTTCCTGGAGAGCAAACATATCGCATTTTAATATGATTGAATATAAAAGGGATACTTTTCAACGACGCATCTGACACCATAATTTTCTGCTGCCTTTTAAACTAAATTTAAATTGTCAAAGAATGAACTACAACTGAACAAGACACCTTTAAGCATATTATGGAAACATGCCACGTCGGTAAAAACCGATTAATGTGCCTGAGAGAAAAGAACTAAATAGCTTCAAATTACAAAAAATGTGGACTGTAGAATTCTTAATAATGCACTAACGTCATGGGAAAAATCGCCATACCTTTGCAACTGGATTTTTCCCCATCAAACTTCTTCATACAAGTTTAATATTTAAAAATAATGACAGTCGTGTCTGCCCGGTCTCCCTCCCGCTCCAACAGTGACACAGAGGCATGTTTCCGGACTGCTAGAAACAGGGTTTTGATACTCGTGGTGGGCAGAGCATAGATAGATCTTTCTATAGTTTTACGTTTAATAACCAACAAAAACAAAATGTCTGCCCCGACACCAGTTTTATTGTACACTTACTCTCTCAATAGCTAGCTTTCATAACTGTCTGTATTTTAATGATTATTTTTTATCTATGCCTCACGCGCATTTCGGAGAAGACGGTTGGGTGAAATCAAGCATGCACTTAAAGCAAAAAAAAAAAGTGTTTGTTGAATAATCTTAACTCTTGCGAACTTACTTAATTTTGTATTTTAAATAAAATTCGTCATTTTTGCTCTAGACTTTATAGTACATTGTTTGTTGGTTTGATTTTCGAAGTTCGCGCAAAGCTACACGAGGGCTATCTGCGCTAGCCGTCCCTAATTATAAGACTAGAGGGAAGGCAGCTATTCCTCATCACCCACCGCCAACCCTTGGGCTACTCTTTTACCAACGAATAGTTGGATTAATGATGAGGTTGCAGCCGCCCCCCATTTGTTGATATTTTGTAAAAATAGGTCCACATAATAAACATTTCAAACACTTTAACTTTAAAGCTATTGGAAATGCAGAAAATAGATAATGAATATATACAGAAATTTTCTTTCGTTAATACTCTTCCTTGTAAAGTAATACTTGTAACCTGGATTTGATTTAACTTTATTAACCTGAAGGGGCGTACGTATTTACTAGCATTCCAATGACTTTAGGATAACGTTTTAGACGCGTGTGTTCTCGTTTAGTTTTCCACGATTAATCACGATAGATATACAATTATAAAACTGCGATATTTATATATATAGATGTATGTTGTAAATGACAGCTTTCTGTCAGCACCTTAAGATTAGTTATTTCAATAAGATTAATTGTGGATCTAATTTAAAAGAAGAGGCGAGCATGTTGAAAATGAAATATATTATTTTTAGAGTAAGTAGGTGCCCATTCAAGATATCTGCTTTCGCAGAACTTCCACACAAAACCTGTTTCGTACATATTAAAGAATTTCAAGATACATGCGCGATGATTTATTAAGTATTTTAAGATAATCTGAAGAGGTTTGGTGATTTATCGTCTTCTCCATAATTACTTGATGTTCCCTGTTTCCTAACTGATGTACTCTTAAAGATGTCAAACACTACAGCACACTTCAAAAGCAGTGATAGCTTATTGTGCAGTTTTACGCGAAAATAACAAACCTCTACGAAAAAATAGGCCAGGCATGGCCAGTTAGTTAAGGCAATCGACTCGTACTTTGAGAGTTACGAGTTCGAATCCTGTCGCACTAAACATGCTCGCTCTTTTAGCCGTGAGGGCGCTATAATGTGACGGTCAATCCCACTATTCGTTGGTATAAAAGTAGCCCAAGAGTTGGCGGTGGGTGATGATGACTAGCTGGTTTCCCTCAAGCGCAAGTAGCCCTTGTGTAGCTTCGAGCAAAATTAAAAAAAAACAACAAACAAACGAAAAATTAATTATATAATCCCCTTATAAACCTGACTCGATTTTAAACTACCTGAGGAGATATTTGTGGTATTTTAAAATAAATTTGTGCTGAGTAAACATAGATGTGGAATTTTCTATTTGTATACAGCATCAGTCATTAAAAAAACATTTTGAAAGGAGGTTTTGGATTAACGTTTCAAAGAAAACCCACCAGAACTACATACAGTATAATGAAAGAGTCGTAATAAGAGCCAAGCAATTATGAATAAAAAATGAAACTTTGACCCTCAGTTTCTTCCAAATAAAGGACATCTTTTGTACGGTTCAACCACCCAAAGTTCCTCGAAGTGTGCTTAATCAAGAGACATAAAAATGCTTTTTAACACTTAAGCCTTATAGTATTACCCTGTCTGGTGGTTTGACACCACTGATAAAAAAAAAAAAAATTGCTCGTCAGAGGCCCATTACTGACTCACCCGTGTTAAGAACAGTTTGGTGGACAAATAAATTTGTACTAATACTGATAGCTGCACATAAGCACGTTATAGAATAAAGCTTTATCTCTCACTTTTAGAGCTTTAAACCTTAACCACATAAGGTGTTAACACGCAAGTTTGTTCGATCCAAATTCACTGATGATTAGAGGGTGTACCTAATGCTTTTGAAAACTTCTTAATAGTTACTATTACACAGGATTAGGTAAAAACCATAAAATCACGCTCTTGTTATAAGTACATGCGTATTAATGATAATTTCTTAAGGTAATAATTGCACACGCTTCAATCAGTAAACATAAAATCACGTGCTTGTGTTTGAGGATTTGTATACATGACCTTTGAACTTGGCTTGCAACTGGACTCCGGGGCCATAAAGCAGTCTCGAAATGACTCGAGGGTCTTGTAGTCTTTCATCTGTCAGTAAGCAGTTCCCATCAGTCAGAGAAAAGTTCCAGTGAGCGTGAAACAGAAGCATCTGGGAAGAAAAACGGTGTCACTGCCCCCAAGTCCTTCCCTCTTTTCTTTGCTTCGCTTGTGAACTTATTCAGGACATTACCAAGAAACCTCTTCTCGTGAAGAAGGTAAATCCCAAAGGACTTAAAGAAGCTTTACCATTTAGCTCGGTTACCAATTAATGGGCAAATTGAAGCCTAATCACTATTTGTCAGAGGCCATCTGATCATACCTAATATTGATATCTCGATCTAGTATATATCTCGATCATACCTAATATTGATATCTCGATCTAGTATATATCTCGATCATACCTAATATTGATATCTCGATCTAGTACAACAGGTTAATGGCCTGGAACGAAAACACTGCGTGTTTCATTTGTAACATTAAACTTCCAATGTGCCATTTCTTTATACATGTATCATTTTCTTTCAAGCAAGTACAAACATACAATATATATGGGCGTGTATTTTAATTTTACTAAAAATAATACTAAATAGTTGATAAAAGAAGAAAAAAACGTGCTAGGTAGTCGCAAAAAAAACAAAATTATATCATTGCTTTTACAGACTTGTCTCCACTTCCATCACTACACACACACACACACGGCCGTGAAAAAAATGATTTTTATATCTCTATATGTAATCGTAAGTAGAAGTGAAGCTACCCTTTGTGAGCGAGTACCTTTCATACAAAGCACAACGATGTGCGGGCACATTCTACAAACAATAGAATGGGTACAAGAAACAACAAGAAACAAGCCCAACGTTATCTAAAAACCAGCTATTAAACAATAAACATATGCTAGGATGTTAATAGTAGCCGTCAAATAATAATAAATTCCGCTAGGAAACTAACACAATTCTGCCTATTAACAACCTTAAAACAATAAAGTCCTCTGATAGGTCAGCGGTAGGCTTGCGGACCTATAACGTAAAATTCGGGGTTTGTTTTTACGGTGGAGAGCGTATAAATAGCTAATTGGGTACTTTTACACTAAAGCATAAAAAGAAAATAATAAAATATACCAAGTGGCTAAAGCAACAGTAATTAATTGATTTGCAATGTCTTCTATTATCAGAATTCGATAGTTAGCAATAAGCCATATAAAAAGAAACACAAGGCCGGGCGTGATTTAATGGTCAGTGCGCCTAACTAAAGATGAACGCCATTTTTTGTGAACGCACTATTTGCTTATAGCTGGAGGTGAATTATAAGAATGACAGCAAATACAGTTGTTCAGTTCAAAGCTAAATTAAGCCCTTATGTTAGTGGGTGATGTTGGCTGACTGACTTCCCTCTTGTCAGTTGTTCAGATATAAGATCAGTTGTACCTAGATGCCTTCTTTCTTATCACTTGTTTAGATTTACAGGCAATTGAGCCTTAACATGAAGATGTATTTGAGGTGCAATAAAAAATTACTTAATTACATTGTAACAGGTACAATACATTTGTTTTGAATTTCGCGCAAAGCTACACGAGGGCTACCTGCGCTACCCGTCCCTAATTTAGCAGTGTAAGACCACATGGAAGGCAGCTAGTCATCACCACCTACCGCCAACTCTTGGGCTACTTTTTTAAGTAGGATTGACCCTTACGTTATAACACCCTCAGAAACTGAAATAGCGATCATGTTTGGTGGGAAAGGGATTCGAACGAAAGACCCTCAGATTACGAGTGAAGCACACTAACTATCTAGTCGTACCGGGGCGGTAAAGTGGGAAGACTAAAGTATGCACTATAATATGTTGGAGAAAAACAAAAACATTCTATTTTTCTATGATTATGATCAAAATTTGAGTTCAACCAGCTTTATTTCAGTCTCACATAAACATGAAATGTGCTTTAAATTAATTATTCAGAATTTGTTTTTCTATATTATCTTTATTCCCATTATTCAAACTTGTAGATACTGAATGAGATAATTAGAAAATGCAAACTGTATATATATATATATAGTGTTTGTTCTTATCTGGCATTTTTGTTATGATTTTGTTCTTGCCGTAGCAAAGTCATTGTTGATACTTAACCTAGACATATTTGTCGGTATACAATTCCCTTATCTGGCGTCAATATGCAGCATTTAAGCCTCTTCAAAGATAACACTAGGGGTTATGAAGCATTTTAGCGAGACTGCAACTTCCAAGCTGTCGGCAGGGCAACAAGAATCGTGTTAGTGTCAGATTAGGCTTAGCTAGGTGGTAGAATCGTAGATCTGATTGTATAAACACTTCCGTCTAAGTAAGTGACAATGTACGTGGAACAGTAACTTGAAACTCAGAGTATGGGAGCTCAGACACAGGGCTGGGTTATATCGCATTTGAAACACTTCCTCGAAATCGTGTAGCTTAATTATCGCGACAAACTGTAGCGGTTCGCTGACAGACAAAACCAACATGGCTACCCCCCTCTACTGTAACCTTAACTCGAACACTACCGTCTTTAGTTTATTTACTGGCTTTAAACTCGAGGTCTTTGTCACTCTATGTGTCTACTGTGAATGCCATTTGGTGATTGCCGGTGTCTGCAACCGTGATGTTTTCCAGAGATAAACCACGTTTTCTTGTTAGAATTCGGTTCCACCACATTTCAATGGCATGCAAAGCTAAGCCATAAGAAATGCAAGGGATTGCAGTGTTGGCAAGGCGAAACCACGTGGGTCATCGCCCTTATTATTATTTTTTAATCAGGACAACTTATTAAATCAAATAACTCTCAACTGGTGGCCACAAAGACTGCCAGATAGTGTAGAACGATAGTGAAAAAGTAATTACGTATCTAACTTATCTATAATCCCAGATCACTTGAAAGAACAAATTATCAAACATCTATTCATCAAAACATATAAAACTATATTTTATTACTGTTAAAAGTAGCAATACCTTAATTATCGACTAGATTTACCGACAGCTGTCAATTTTTAATAAACTAAATTCTCTGTAGTTTCACAGCGCTGTTGGTTATAGAGCCCCCCCCCCATAATATATGGACCACACTATAAATATGTAAACAAAAATACTACTAATACTGCTATTAACCCCGTTAATTGTTGCTAGAATTCCCTATATATTTTATATAGAAAATGAGTGATTTCACCTTTTTTTGTTTGTCTCCGAGTGGCTTCACAAATAAAAATATAAATTTACTCAACATTATGCACTATGTTTGATTTCCACCGCTAGTTGGTAACTCTAAGGTCCATTTTTTGAATTGAATGATACAAAATGAAAGCAAAAGAATCGTCGAAGATACCCTGAGATACGGTTTTATATCACTTCTACATACCTTATAGGGCATAACAGAACGATACTTTGATATTACTGTTTTCTTGATTCTGATTACTGAAAGCTTGCACCCGATAAGATCTTATACACCTGAAAAATCAACAGCTGTTTACTTTCCAAAATAACTATTCCGTTTACAGTGTGCCTCCCGCTAGTACAGCGGTAAGTCTCCGGACTTACAACGCTACAATCAGCGGTTTGATTCCCCTCGGTGGGCTCAGCAGATAGCCCGATGTGGCTTTGCTATAAGAAAACACACACCGTTTACAGTGTAATTGTAACTTAGAACGTTTTTTTAAACGTTAAATCTACTTTACACAATCCGAAAACACAAAAACACACACAAAAAAAAAAACACACACAACGCAACTTAATGTTCCCAAGCGTCCTATCTATGTAGCTATTGTTTCGTACCAATTTATACTCTGTACGTTTTTCGCTTATGTCAAATCAACTTTTTTTTATTTTCCATTTATTCTGTAAATCGTCTGTACTTTTCGATAAACTGAAATACCTAAATTTTGTTTACTTCTGTAACATTAAATTAACTCTTTTTAATGTATATAATCGGATACCTGGGTTGTTCCCACCACGAGCACAGAAACCTGGTTTTTAACGTCATATTTTAAAACTCCAGACTCACCATTAAGCCACTAGGAGACTCTCATACGATCCCAATTTTTAAAAAATTTCCAAATCCGTAAGAAACTATCTCTTTTAAATTTTGAGATGAGGAAAAGAAATGTTATGTATTACATGTTCTTCAATTAAAACAACAACAACAAACAAAAATTTGACTGTTTTTGAGTAGGCAGTCTTGCTAACGGCGGCTTTCATTTTATAATATTCAGATGAAGACTTCTACCAAAATCTTGGTTTTATTACTGCTGAAGAAATTATTGATAACCAAGTGAATATAAGAATATTTAGTGAAAATGTGTATGTTATAGCTATACACATTAAGAGTTGTGACATACACATGCCACATAAAAACTTTCAGTTTGACTTTAGTTCATGTCTTAAAGAGAAAAGTTTTGTAACGTTTAGGTTGTACAAGTTACTTTGATGAGGATTCGCCGCTTTCATTAGTCGTGTCACACAAGGTGATTTTGACTTTACTGTTGTGATGGGGATTCCTTGCATAGCCACCCAGTCCTCGTTATTATAGTTAGGACAGGGAACTCTGTTAACCCTTCAAGAATGCTAAGAAAATTTCAAATAAAAGCCATGTTCTAAGGAGGTAATAAAATAGGGCTCAGGTGACACTGGCTTATGGTACCACTACAGATGATCTCAACCACAAAAAATATTCTCTTATATAGAATTATAATGTTCAGAGGTTGTGATCTGACTATAGTATTACACGTTAAATATTTCGGCCTGTATAAATAGTATACTAAAATTTCACTCACGCTCATCACCTCAATTGCGGTGTTTGGACACTAAAAACTATTTTGGGTTTTTTTAATGCGGATGAGGTACTTCTATGTGCCGGAGGAAATGTTATTCAGCGCCTCTCCTTTTGCGCGTGCCATAGGTTCGTAATCACCGTATAAAACGTACAGTCAGATAAAAAACTTTTTATTTAGAAAACACTTATTCTCCATACTTTATTTTACTTTTAGTGTCACTGTATTTTATAGAGAACTGACGGACACTATCCATACCTTTAAGAAGTTATTGGATACTTGGTAATGAGGAATCCACTTTTTAGAAAAATAAAAGTTTTGAGACGATTTGACTAGGTAATGAATAAACTTTATTATAAACGTACGACATCTCTGAGGATGACAGGATATTGTTGAAACGTTGTGCATTTATAATAAAATTTTTATAATTACTCAATAAAGCCGTCTCAAAGCGTTTAAATGATTGGATAAGTTACCACAATCAAAGCAGTTTCGTTTATTGAGCTACAGTTATTACAGTGATTTTTACACTTTTTTTTTTTCCAAGTTTATTAACAACCAGTTTAATTCTACAGCAAATCAGCAAAACAGTTATAAGGGCTTTAATGCCCTATAAGTTGGTTCCACAACTTACGTTAAAACAAATTATATAAATCTGAAATGTCTTTGACTTTAAATTTAAAGGAAAACTTAGGTTACATAGGTTATATATTACATTGAATACATCAAGTTATACAGTTATCTAAGTTTCTTTACTTTAGGTACAGAGCTGGCGATGTCAACTATGTTTACAGCATAAAATCAAATCACGTATTTCAACGCTGTATGTATCCAATGAGATAAACACATATTATGGATATTTGTTGCAATAAAACTGAATATTAAAGTGTGTTTTTTTCTAGTATTTAGTTCAGAATTCAATCATATCTATACAGTTATTATAACGCCTCCTGGTTGCTCAGCGGTACGTCAGCAGGCTTATGAAGCTAAAATCGGGTTTCGATACCAGCGGTAAACATGGACAGATAGCTTATTGTGTAGCGTTGTGTTTCACAATAAACAAAACTAGTACAATATTTGTGATATCAAATAAGATTTGGTGACTGCTTTTCTTGATGTCATTTTTTTACCTAATAGCCAAAATTTTATACCAGGAAGATACTGATCAAGGCTATCTGAGCTTGGAAAAAAATTTATAAAATATTATATATATAGAAATCCAGATTTTTATTCACTTGTACTGTGGCTAAGATACAAACATTCAATATAGAGACGTTTTCCAAGACATTATTGCAGACGTTGTTTTCAGAATTTACATTAAAATATTTTACGATTATTATTATTATATTCAAGAGAAATAAGGTGTTAAAGTATCAAAGAATGCTTTACATATTATCTATAAATTATAACAAGTTAAGTATCGCGCTGATTATTCATATTTTGATACATGAATGTGAAATTAAAAATCAGTTTACTTTGCAAATTTCGAAGTTATTTGGCGAAATACCTCAGAAATGTTAAATAGCTAAGATTTATGTTTAACTTATTTTCTATAATACGCCTTAATCTTTACTTCCAAAATATCTAACAATCTGAACATGTAATTCTAGGAATTGGCAGTTTAACCGAAACTTTCACTGGCAGCTGCTGCCCTGTTTTACCACAGTCACGTTTCTGTTTCACATTTTGCCAAATCATTCAGTTTAGACGTATCTCTGTGCTCTTCCGTTTTCTTAAATACTGTAAAAAAGCAGGTGGGTTGGTAGAGAAACCTGGGTCAAACCGTATTGTTTTTAAAACTATATATTTTATATCTCTCGTTGAGGTGTTAGGGATAGCTCTGTTTTTCTACGACATATATATATGTATATCAAATATGACTTATGATTATACAAACTGTTCAAAATTTATAACTAAAATACAAAAGCATTTTTTTCTCGTGTTAAAGGTTTGTCTACCCTAAAGAATGCAACGAAGTCTACTCACTGCATGCAACGCAATGAGTAAGTACCATTGTTGTATGAAAGTTAAACACCTGGTTGCACGCTTTCAAAATACCCAACGTTTAACAGAAGAATCAAATATCGTTGACTTACGCGTCATTAAATAGACCAAGAAATTTGGTGGTTTCTTCATCGTAAGAGTTGAAATACACATACACTTTTCAAATACATTTAAGACAAATAGAATATTTAAGTTACTTGTGTCTAAAGGTATATAGAGAAATAAAGAAAACACCCTTTATTACAGATAGATTTTTTTTCTTAAAATTCAGCTATTAAAACATAGTATAGCATTGCTCGTACCTATTCAAGAACATACGCAAAATACCGAATTATTTCATCATTGTCTAACTCAACATTTATTATGCGTAAATGCTTAACTTAACCATTCCTATAACTCAATGATTAACTCAATCGTTCCTATAAGTTACTGATTAACTCAACCAATCCTATACGTTAATGATATTTTATCCAGGTTTTTAGCCCGTAAATACTTTAACTGATCATAATAAAATGAAACTTTCTATTTAATAATTAATACTAATAAGATTGAAAAATATCTATACATTAATCACATCATCATATAATGTTTTAACTGTCCCTTTAAATTAATTATTATTTATACGACATATAAGTATGCTTTTACGGTTGTGATCAGAATATAATTACCCATTCCCACTAATCCCCTAAAATATAGTCTAAGTATGCATTATTGCTACATATCTTATTACAACTTTTAACTTAGTGATCAAAATACAATGTCACCAAGTTTTTGATCAGTCTCCCTAATACTTTAAGCTACTGATTATAATAACACGTTTTATCAATAATACTAATTACAGTAACTTCAGGATTTCTGGAAAAATAGTGTTTATACTACCTTGAATATAATTTTAATTTTTAATTACATTATCTTAGTACCTTTAATCAGAATTTCTTATTGCATTTTTATAAAGTTTTCAAGTTTTACAAAACCATTTCCACAAACTAAAGGTATACAAAAAATATAACTCCTGAATGAGAAGTCTCATGTTTACCTGTTGTGTCATGTTCACTTGTTATCGGTGAAAACCAGGATGAGAAGTTTCATGTTTACCTGTTGTGTCATGTTCACTTGTTATCGGTGAAAACTGGGATGAGAAGTCTCATGTTTACCTGTTGTGTCATGTTCACTTGTTATCAGTGAAAACCGGGATGAGAAGTCTCATGTTTACCTGTTGTGTCATGTTCACTTGTTATCGGTGAAAACCGGGATGAGAAGTCTCATGTTTACCTGTTGTGTCATGTTCACTTGTTATCGGTGAAAACCGGGATGAGACGTTTCGTGTTTACCTGTTATGTCATGTTCACTTGTTATCAGTGAAAACCAGGATGAGAAGTCTCGTGTTTACCTGTTGTTTCATGTTTACTTGTAGGCTATGAGAACCAGAATGAGAAGCCTTATCTTCAAGTGAGAAAACATTACACTCTTGGTGAAAATAAAAGTCTAAACTTTGAGCAAGTTAAGAATTTTTAAATATTATCTGGAGTTTACGGTTGTTTTATTTAATCACAAAATATGTGCGTTATACTCCAGTCAGCAGTATGTGACTTACAAACTGAATGTGTTATACTCCAGTCAGCAGTATGTGACTTACAAACTGAATGTGTTATACTCCAGTCAGCAATATGTGACTTACAAACTGTATGTGTGTTATACTGCAGTCAGCAATATGTGACTTACAAATTGTATGTGTGTTATACTCCAGTCAGCAGTATGTGACTTACAAACTGTTCAGTAAGTTAGTCTTTGTTTATCTCACTTCCTCTTTTTGAGTTTTACAGATAAGCACTGATTATCTCCCAGAATTTATTGTAATATGATATGTTATTGTAATAAAACATAGTTCTCAAGTAACACATAACACATCAACGACAATATTTGTGAAAAATGTAATAAATCAACATTTATAAATCGTTCAAGAACCAAAACAAAGATTAACTCTAATTTAACATACGCATTCGAAGTTGACTTCATGAAAATTCTTTCTCTCAAGCAAAACTAAATAATGTTATTATTATCTTACGTGTGAGACTGCGTACGAATCTGAATAAAGTTTCGTGTGTTTAAGAAAGATTATCAATTATTATACGAAAAGTTTTTCCCCAGAAAAAAGTTTGTTTCTGACTATTTTGAAATACAATAATTAACCTCCTGTATCAAATGTTGATAAAATATAAATATCTTTACTATTGATGACAATAAAACACAGCTCTTAGTGAAAGTAACGCTGATCACAGTAAAATATATCATTTTATTTGATATAAACCATACCAAACAACACCGGTTAATAACTGTTAAGCATGTTACAGACAGCGCTTTTCATTCTGTAGCAAGTGAAAACTCTCAAAGTATGTATAGAACCATATAGTAATATTTAGGATTGCAGTCCACACGGGATAATGCCTGGCAATTCTAGTTGAAGTATTATTTAGGTCACTGAGTATATGGAAAGAAGACTGCGTACATACACGTGCAGTTTTTGGCGATACGTAATGTATAACGTATTTAATGTTGTAAATCTAAGCTATACAGCTATATATGGCTTTACAAAGTCTAAAACATAAATAATTAACGGTAAATACTAAACATTTTCCACTATCATCACTTCGTCAGGAAAGAGTTGTTAGATGCTCTGCAGTGTCTAACGGTATGCTATGAGGGCGTTCTTTAAAAGCAGTCCTTTTCAAAGGACAAATGTTATAAATAACTTGCCATCGTAAATTACGTGCGTTCTTATTACTGTCCCAAGTGACTAACAAAACACATATAGGCTTTTTCCTATGGTGATTCTTCTTGGAAACTCTGAATTACGAGCCAATCTATTTTCGCTTCGAAGCCTCGTTCTTAACTAAGCTGAAGACTTTAGAGGTCTGACGAGTGATGCACTAATATGAACAATACACACACACAAACATATATATACATTTTAACAAGAAGGGAAACACTATCTTTTAAAATCTGTAAATAGTTATGCAGATACATATAAAAGGGTCAAAGTAAATTATGTGTATTTTTCGTATATGAATCAGCTCCTCCCAGTTATGAATAATAGACATGAAACATTAGTGACTTTTCGTCATTGAATATACCCTAATATTAATTACGATATTCGAGTATCGATACTTGATAGGCTAGAAATATACAAACATTAGTGTGAAAGTTTATGAAGAGGGTCTATGTACGTATTAGGATTAATCTATAACATTTTCTTCCATACTCTTCTAAAATCTATATAACAAGAGGTAAATTTACACTTTTACCCATTAATCACTAAACGTTTGTGAAGAAAGGATTCTTATTTCTACAAACAATATATTAATATTTAAAGTTTTAACGGTATTAATAACCTTTCAATTACAGTAAAAATAAAGTCACTACACTCTTTAATGATTTTATTTTAAACTTTATTTATAAATATGTTTTATTTGTAATTTTGCGAGTCTTCCCTATAAATATATATCAGCGAGTAAAATATCTTATATATATATATCTGTGGTCCGTTGAACATATGACAAGCATTTTTTGTTTGTACTTCGTGTGAGAAAACAGGATAAAGAATTTCAAAAAATATTTATTTTTAACGTTCCTGAAAATAAAGAGTTGTTCCTGTAGAAGTGCAAGGAGCTAAATAAACAGGATCGTTTGGAATATAATGTACATTCATGTCACTGTGTTGAATAAAACTGTGATGTTACAAAACGTGAAATACATTTCTTGTCCATGAGAGAGAGATTGTGTAGCTTCATTGCATAACGTCTTGACTGCCCAGTACGTATAGTTATAAAGTTATTCTACGCAAGTTTTTGCTATGAGTTATTCGTTGTCAGAGCAAATGCTCTGATTTTTATTAATTCTTAACTTTATCCCGTTTTAAATAAAGCAATAGAGTTTAGATTTAACTCTCAAAAATGCGCTTTCTAAATCAGTTTCAATTTGAAATGTGAAGATAGACCCTCGTGCGTTCTCTGAAGAGAGAGTGTTCTCGTATTGTTTTTTTCTTCTTTATTTTTGTAATTATTGTAACAATGAGGTTTAATAATCTGTTGTCTACAGAGTTTACGTTTAGTAACGAGTATACTGACAGAGTAAGTTTGTAAGACCTGGAGTTTTGTTTGTTTGTTTTTTTAATTTCGCGCAAAGCTACTCGCGGGTTATCTGCGCTAGCTGTCCCTAATTTTGCAGTGTAAGACTAGAGGAAAGGCAGCTAGTCATCACCACCCACCGCCAACTCTTGGGCTACTCTTTTACCAACTAATAGTGGGATTGACCGTAAGATATAACGCTCCCACAGCTGAAAGGGTGAACATGTTTGGCGCGACCCTCAGATTACGAGTCGCACGCCTTAACCCACCTGGTCATGCCGGGCCATACCTGGAGTTAAATACAAGAGATGAGGTAATTCGAAGGCTAACGAATCGGAACGTCTATGGAAGTGAAAGGTATTTCAAAGATTAAAAATTCAGGACATATACTGCAGTGGAAGGTACTTCGAATATTAAATAATTACGACACGTATTGAAATGGAAGGCATTCCGATGGTTAAAGAATAAGGACATATATTGAAGTGGAAGACGCTTTGAAGGTTAAAATATCAGGACATACACTGAACTCTTTATGCAAATTTTCAGTTTCTAAGGTAGACAATTTCTGTTTTTGAGCGCTGTCTTTTAAGTCGAATGACGTAGATTTCTACAAGCGATGTAACTTTCATTGCTGGTTTATAAACTCATGTCGATTTTCCGTCTGGATGGCTGAGTACCGTGTAATCCAACGAGTGTTTAGCGATAGTTAGAAGATTTCCTATCGTTTATGAAAACGATAGTTAGCAGTTATACAGTATTGACGAATAATTTTGTAGAAGGCGGTGATATAATATTTTCGTACCAAATCATATACATAAAATATAATACTATATTACAATTGTTACACTACCTATTAGGCTATTAAACTATAAAATATCTTCCAAAATCGCAGTGTGTTTGCGTACTTCACCTGCAGATTTAATGTTCACAGACATACATATGATTTTCTCGAAATTGTCCTAAATTTTTCTAAAATATATTAGTTTCAAATTTAGCAATAACAAAGTTAAACAACCGAAAGAAAATGGTTGTTTTTAGTTTTTAACTGAAGCCTAATTTTAAGTTTAAAACGTTAGAAATGGTTAATACGAACTGGAGTAGACAATGCACAGTTTGTTTCATTTATTACAATGAGCAATTACTGTTCTGTTGTTGTTACGTGTGACACTGTAACCGAGCGTAGTTTTTAAATGACCAATCCCGGTTATTTGTAATCGTTTTGGGGTACATTGCTATGTCCTAATATCAAAGGATAGGTACCGTGTATTGATATTAACGTTATATTAGTATTTCAACTTCAATTATGCCTTCTGAATACCATCCGGCGTGAGAGCCGTGGTTTTAAGTAAAACACATGGTCGGCACTGAATATAGCGGATATAGTGTTCTTAGCTTTTGTTTAGAATTTAGCATTAATACTTTATGTTGTAGGTAGACCGATTCCAGGATTAAGAAAACTAGCTTTCTGGTTCTCTATGGTCATGTGAATGATAAACAGGCTAATTCACTTAATAATACACTGGTGTTATGATAATTAAATTGCATAGTGTTAAAACTCTTACCGTAATCTTGATATGTGGTGACATAAATACAAAAGCTAAATATTAAAATCCTACATCTTGCTACAGTTTTCATTAAAACAGTTGATGTTCAAGCATTTGTAATATAAATATTGTCTCATCGTTCTAACTACTATTACCATCCGTACCATATCCTAGCTGGTTCGAAGAATCGTGGTTTATTGGACGTAGGGTCTCGCCCTACTGGATGTAACTCATATGGTATGGCTCAAGTGTATTCTACCTTACTTTCACTCAGACGTTCTTATAATTATAAATATTCTGCAGTTTACAAACGTACGAATTTTATGTGAATGCTTGGAATAAGTTATATACTTACTAAAGATATAGATTAAAAAGAAACATCATTAAAAGAAGCAGAAATACGTTGTAGTAAAGTTGATATTGGTCATTAAAATAAGTACTAATACGTTGTAGTAAAGTTGTTATTAGTCATTAAAATAAGTACTAATACGTTGTAGTAAAGTTGTTATTAGTCATTAAAATAAGTACTAATACGTTGTAGTAAAGTTGTTATTGGTCATTAAAATAAGTACTAATACGTTGTAGTAAAGTTGTTATTAGTCATTAAAAGAGGTACTAATACGTTGTAGTAAAGTTGATATTGGTAATTAAAATAAGTACTAATACATTGTAGTAAAGTTGTTATTAGTCATTAAAAGAGGTACTAATACGTTGTAGTAAAGTTGATATTGGTCATTAAAATAAGTACTAATACGTTGTAGTAAAGTTGTTATTAGTCATTAAAAGAGGTACTAATACGTTGTAGTAAGGTTGATAGTGGTTTGCCAATGTTTTATGAAACTATATTAATGTCAACAGTTTTAGGTGACAGAGTTTCAGTAGCTTCATTTCGAGTACCCTAATTTATACATGGTTTTCCCAAACGTAAATTCACAATCAGAATTCAAGCAACTAGTGTAATTTCAGAATGTGTCGTTGCTTCATTCAAGTCCATGTGGTGTCCGTGAAGGAGAAGTAAAATACGTTTCAACCTATAAGAAGTTTTACTGAATGACGAACATGCAACGACAACTTTAATATGTTTTAACGACAAATAACGAGTAATTGTCAGTGTGTTCTAAAGTAAAATCGCCAGGCTTATGGAAATTCAACTAGTTTATTCTGAAACTGTATAAATTTACAAAGCGGAAGTATAATATCTTGATTCACTAGTATTGAAATAAATATCTTAAATGTTGATTTGGGAGTTAAAGAAGACACTGATATCTTAATAATAATAAATAACTGGTTGATTTATAATAACAAACTAATATGAGTGATTAAAAGTAACAATCATTTATTTTTCTATTTATGTCTATTCAAGCTCTCCAGATGCTCTAAAAAATACATAACTTTACAAATATTTTTGTACATGCAAAAAAAACGTGTTAAATTTAACTTACAAAATACAAGTTAAACTATAAAACAATGTTTACTTTACATTTCAAATTAAATTAGCTTTGTGTAAAAAATGTTCGACTATTAAATAAAAATAAATCATTCACTATATTTGCTCTAATAGTAACTGTCTGGTCTAGTTATCTTTGTAAGCAAATTTGTGTAAGTGATTCATAATAATTATTGTTGAGTTACATGAGGATCCTATCACGAAATGCAGGTTAATTTCTTGTATTGTTAGCTATTCTGAAGTGTAGGTTACAATAAGCTTCTTTGTTGTATGGAAAAACTACTTTTCTTTGAAACGTTTCTATGTTAAATACAACTATAATAACTATAAAGCATTGTAACTGAAGAGAAATAAATAAACTCAGTGTATATAAAGGGTGGCGTTTTGTTTTTGACTATAAATAAGATTATATATTATTATAAAGTGAGTTATCGTTCCCAAAGACAAATTATAATATAAAAACTGAACGTACGTCATAGTGAGGCAAGTAAAACTTTACAGGATAGTGAAATGGACTACAAATGTTATTTCTTTGACAACTTAAAGTTATTTATGAACTAGACTTGTAAACTTACTTTAAGCTATTACCAAATTTAAAAACAAAATATTTTCGTAATACGTTATTATATTAAGATAACGAAAGCACTTTGTTTTTACAATGTTCAACAGACAAAATATTAGAAAAACTTATATCTAGAAGTTATAACTTACAGTTCATAACATAATGTGTGGACTTTTCGCTTTTTGTATTGTTAGGAGATTCCATACTAAAGAAACACTGAATTATCTGGAACAACTTTAGTATTTATTTAAATAGACTTTTTTAATTAATAAATTGTTAATTTATTTCCTTTTCCAGACAGTATAAAACAAGCCAAATGAAATACTGAAGATATAATTTCACTGGTGACACTTTGATTTTATCTCTTTGTGGAAAATGTTTACATGACCATAAAGAGAAATTGTGAAAGACAAAGATTCTTGGATATCGTACAGATACTTAAAAACAAAAATGTTGTAAATATTTGAAAGGTTAAAAAGTATTTCTACAAAAACAGAACATTTTTTTACAGTTAAACAGACATTACGTTTCTATAGTTGTCGCTTGATTCAGAGGTTTAATTCATAGAGTTGCTATTAATAGAACATTTCTCGTTTTCACACCTTGGTTATTAGAGAACTATACGTTCTTGACGATATGAAACTTCTTATTATTAAATTAACAAAGTGCTATTCTAGGCCTTAGCTTAGAAAACTTGGTATATAGTTTCGTTTATGTTTCTTAAATAATTATGGATATTTTACTTAGTCAGGCAAAGAGGTAAGAAATTTGAATATCTTTGTCATCGTTTGATAATTTTATTCTCTAGGTTTTAAGGGAAAATGTCTTGTATATTATTTCAATCTCATAAATGACTTATGTGTCTAATACATTTCTGAAAATAACGTTATCTTATTTATCTTTTATTCGAGACTATTATTTTACTTAAAAACACCAGGTACATTTTTTACGCATTTGCTGTAACATGCGATGTAAAGTATTTTCTAGAAACCTTGTGTTATTTTACATATTTTTGTTCCATTGTAACATGAGAATTGCTGAAAATAGGGTAAAATCGGCGAGAATGTACGGCTATGTTTAATATTAAGTAAAACTTAGCTAACTGAAAATTATTGAATAACTGTTTTCTAATTTCAGTCTTTATACGTTTAAAGTTAGCGCGACAGACGGCCATGTTTAAACATGTCACTTCTTCGTTCATTTGATTAATGAATCAAAATTTATTTTTAAAAATACTTTCACAGTGAGTTTATGAAGAAGGCCTTGTCTGTGATTTAATAATAACACGCCCACGTCCAGTCGTCATGATTGGAGTTGAGTTTTTTTGAGGCGGTGTCCTAAATACATCAATGTCTGAAACAAGCGCCAAACCAACTCTGCAGTGGCACCTGCTGCCACAAACTGCCCTGTACAAGTTGGGACGTCACGCGCCCCGAGCCCTATGCGGGAAACTTATGCTCAGACAACCTTATCACGCGCTTGAAGATTGCATAAAGAACCTCACAGAGTGGCACTTCACGCGCTCACGAGGCACGTGCAAAACAGTTTAGAAGACAACGTCACGCGTCTCACGAGACACACGGACTATAGCAGCTGCGTGACTGAAAACCAGGTGCCTTTTTATCAACAAACTGAAAAACCTACCAATGTTTGAAACATAACTTATGTGCCCGAGCTTAGTAAGAAACTAAACATCGGTTTGTGATTTGCTGTGATCAGCGGTGGTCAAGGTTCACTCAAACCTTATCCTGTTACAAAGATTGAAAACTTCATCGACCACCGAGAGACTGCCGACACGCGCAACAGGCATACGTCGTCTACAACGCTGACCAATAGGACTGAAGCGTATCCACTTTTTGTTGTTTTAACTTATTGGCTGAAGTTTCTGTCAGAAATTCCAACGACAAAATAACTATCAACATTTTGAGAGCTTCAGACCAAAATTGTCAGTTTGGGGGCAATACGGCAAGAACACAATCAAGATCATACGGTGCTTGTACGCACACACATATATATATATATATAAACACGCATACACAGGGCGGAGGTCCGGCGGGTGAATATTTTAGGTAAGATAGTTTTAGTACATTAAGGATAAGCCTGAAACTCAAAACTAAGACTCATTGTAAGAATTGCATGATTAGAAGATGTAGGATTCTTTTTTTCACATATCTGATAGAAATGTAAAACTGGAACATTTATAAAGAGCACAGAACAGTAATTGAAGTCTCGTTACGTGTTTGATCTGATTTTGTGTTACAATCGTCACCTTCTAGAGCAATTATGTTACGTGAACAAATATTTTAAGCTAGATAAACATTGTAACTGTTAATTGGTGATTTAACGTAATGTATTTAAGTCTAGTTTCTTAATTAGACAGAAGCATTAAGATCATACCTTACTTTGTAAAATGAATATTTGATTTGGGATTTAATGCAATACACGGCACGTGCCCGTAATTCGACTGATTGTGATAAATTTGTTATACATTACATGTATTATTGAGGTTATTGTTTTTGACAGTCAATACACTGACGGTCGCGTCAAAATTCTAAATGCACGAGATGAAAACTACATATTCTTCTCTTATATTGTAATAATAGAAAAACACATATATATAAAGATAGACAACGGGGAGGCGTTTGGAGTCGCGAGCAAAGAAATTTAATATTTCGGTGTATGGGTTTATTAAATTACAGATGTGAACATTTAGTGGTACATATACAAACTCAATGCGTTAAGTAGTTCTCAACGACTTTTTAGGATCTTTTAATTTCATTCAGGCCTGTTTTAGTAACAAAAGCAAAGATAAAGTTAATACACAGTATATGTAAGGTTGCTTTTGTAGAACTGTTGCACAAAGCTATACAAAGGGCTACTTGCGTATAGCCGTCATTAATTTTGAACTGTTAAGACTAAAAGGAAAGCAGCTAGTCAACAGTGCCTACTGCCGACACTTTGGCTTCTCTTCTCGGACGGAATGGTGAGATTTGACCGTCACTTTTATAGTGTATCAACGTCCCCAAAGTGCGAATTGCTAGCCATCAACTCTTGGATTAACAATGTAAGAGAACTTGGTTTAGTTGTATCTGGAGTGTTGATTTTCACAACTATTTATTGTTTACTGTTTCTTGTGAGAGCCCATCTTTATGTGGACGTAAGTTGCCGCATGGTGTATTCTTTTATTGGATACGCACCTGATAATGTAACATATTTTATATAAGAATATAAATACGACGATATTGAAGTGTGAATTTACACAAGCAGGTTTTTTAGTTTCGCTCTGTTTATCGATTGACTTAACACGTAGACCGTTACGCGGTTAATTGAAATGTGTTTCAGCATATGTGATAAACAGGATTTTGCGGAATTTTTGTGTTCAATCGAAAATACTGTGAAAATTTTGTGCCAAGCATTCCCCGTATTTTGAGACACGATCGTATATCATGATTTCGTTCTTCGTCGTAATGTCCTCAGTAGGATTTTAATTTCCAAAATAAATGGAGCTAATTATGTTAATGCACTCTGTAGCATGTTGTACACAAAGGGGCTCTTTGAACCTGATTCTGGATCTTTATCCGTAGCTTCTCCATCAAGCAGAAATTATTTACCGCTCCATAACTTTCAACTTTATCACAAACTTTCAATGAAAATAACCATATGATTCGGTAAAACTTTATTAGCACTCTTGCATCTTATCCTGAAATAGGGCCCACATATTTTTGAATGGTGTGTAGTGCCAGTTTTTCGGTTACACCTGCCTAGATCGTTACAATGTGAATGTCTTAAAGACATAGAACAAAGCAGCAATTAGTACTTCAGTTTGTGACAGTTGAACACTAGGACCATAAATTTCTTTGTTTTGTTTGTTTTTTGAATTTCGCGCAAAGCTACTCGAGGGCTATCTGCACTAACCGTCCCTAATTTAGCAGTGTAAGACTAGATGGAGGACAACTAGTCATTACCACCCACTACCAACTCGCGAGTTACTGTTTTATCAACGAACAGTGGGATCGACCGTAACATTATAACACCCCCACGGATGAAAGGGCAAACATATTTGGTGCGACGGAGATTCGAACCCTCGACCCATGGATTACGAGTCTAGTGCCTTAACCACCTACCTGGCCATGCCCATAAATATTGATAAGAAATTTTGTTTGAATTGAACGCAAAACTGCACTATAAGATATCCGAAGTAAGATTCGAACTTCGAATATTAGCGTTATGAGCCCTCAATCTGAGGCTAATTAAGAATATTGAAAAGTAAAAGAAATGAATGAAATTACACCCCAGATATACGTACTGTATATTAAGAGATTCATTAATCATTAATGTGCTCATGAAAGTTTTACCTTGGTATGGGGTTGGCGTGCTGGGTGTGCGCATTTGAGTTTTCGTCCCCACTGGTGCCAAAAGGAAATAAATCACGCTGTCCACTCTGAAGCCGTAGGTGTATTAAAATAGTGACAGTCAAATTCCTTTTTTTCTTTTTAACAAGAAAACCCTGAAAATTGGCTGTGGGTCGTTTCACTCGCCACCTTCCCAAGCCCGTCTACGATAACTGTAATTAATTTGTGTTTATTGTGAAACACAAGGCTGATGGGTTGAGTATTTGGGCTTTCTTCGACCACTAAAGGAGTCGTACACCTAATTTTAGGAAGCATGTATTTTTCAATAAAATATATTGATTCATACATTTCTTTTTATTACAGAGTTCAGATGCTGAAATAATTGTTAATTTGAACGATATGTGTATCAATAACTTTTAAGTGATTTCTAAAGGGTCTTCCCCATCGGTGGCTCATTAGAAAGTCTAAGAACCTATAACACTGAAAATCGGTTTTCAGTATTTGAAGTGAGCAGAACATAGACTGTTCATTATGTACATTGCGCTTAACAACAAACAAAGTGCCAACTCTAATGCGTGCGATATGTTAAATATCTGAAATTTCAGTCTTCGTTGTAATAAATCACTTGTCTCACAGCTTATCTTAGTCCTCTCTGAACGTACAATGATATCTAAAATGTATTAATAATTTTATGCGATGCATTAAGTACATAATAAATGCAGTCCAGTTTGAATTTCTTACAGCGGTCACATTACAATTGTACTTTCGATTCAAATTTCCTGCTTAATGTTTGATGTTAGCGTTTAATCGACTCTTTCAGAAAGTTACTTAACAGTTAATTGTTTTAATTTAATTTTTGCATCCTCATTATGTATTTTGATAATATACCAACTTCAAATACATCTGTATTTTATCAAGTTTAAAACTCGACTTTCTTTTACACAGATACAGTTTTTATTAAATCCATCCTTGAACTTAACTTGAAATCCTGTCTTCACTAAACTTGATCTATTCTATACTGATGTACTACGAATAATTTTCCTCATAATTTAGTTCATATTATATCTAAGAATGAGTTGGATTCATTTGGATACAACCGTTTTTCAGTTTTGCTCTCAAAACTTGTTGATACGATACGATAAATATATGTTTCTGATTTGGCCCTATTTTGGCTTTGTTGCGGTTCTTTTTACTGAAGCAAAAAATACTTTAAGGCAGAGAACTTTTCTGTATGTACATTGTACATCCTTATCGTACACAGGATATGTATAACTCTTTTCAGCGTATTGTACGAATTGGTAGAAACGTTATGGGGAAAGAGTTAATATCGTTAAAGCCTTTTATTTCCATTATCCCTCTACGATACAGCGTCAGATCTTCAGATTTATAACGTTAAAATAAGGAGTTCAGTTCCCTTCCGTGGACACAGCAGATAACACGATGAGGCCTTGCTATCACAATACACACATACGCGCCCTTTTTTATTACTTTACTAAATTGTAAGTTTTACAAAAAATCATGCAGTGTTCACGCCTGGTTTAGATGCCTTGACTCATATTACTTGTTTGAATAAGTACATTTAGTACATTTCTATGTCTTTATACTTCAAGTTTGTTTATACTAATCAACGCGTGCGTCGATAAACTAAGACGATGGAATGTTTTAAACAAGTCACGATAACCAAAGTGACAGAACTTATAAGTGGGGTACGAAGTTTATTTCTTGTTTTAATTCACGTTTATCTGTTCACTTGACAAGACGGTCGATTCTTTCAATGCATATCCATTTGTAATACAGCAATTTATTCAAAATGTATATAATTGTAAATAAACTGAATTTTAATCACCATATCATGTGGTGTTTCACTACTGGTTCACTCATTTCATTATCAATCCATGCTTCAACAGTTACAGTTTGCAGTGGGTAGAATCCTCAGTCCAATCATATTATTCACTATTGATTCACTCATTTCATTATCAATCCATGCTTCAACAATTACAGTTTACAGTGGGTAGAATCATCAGTCTAGTTATATTATTCACTATTGGTTCACTCATTTCATTATCAATCCATGCTTCAACAATTACAGTTTACAGTGGGTAGAATCATCAGTCTAGTTATATTATTCACTATTGATTCACTTATTTCATTATCAATCCATGCTTCAACAATTACAGTTTACAGTGGGTAGAATCCTCAGTCCAGTTATATTATTCACTATTGATTCATTCATTTCATTATCAATCCATGCTTCAACAATTACAGTTTACAGTGGGTAGAATCCTCAGTCTAGTTATATTATTCACTACCGATTCACTCATTTCATTATCAATCCATGCTTCAACAATTACAGTTTACAGTGGGTAGAATCCTCAGTCCAGTTATATTATTCACTATTGGTTCACTCATTTCATTATCAATCCATGCTTCAACAATTACAGTTTACAGTGGGTAGAATCATCAGTCTAGTTATATTATTCACTACCGATTCACTCATTTCATTATCAATCCATGCTTCAACAATTACAGTTTACAGTGGGTAGAATCCTCAGTCCAGTTATATTATTCACTATTGGTTCACTCATTTCATTATCAATCCATGCTTCAACAATTACAGTTTACAGTGGGTAGAATCATCAGTCTAGTTATATTATTCACTATTGATTCACTTATTTCATTATCAATCCATGCTTCAACAATTACAGTTTACAGTGGGTAGAATCCTCAGTCCAGTTATATTATTCACTATTGATTCACTTATTTCATTATCAATCCATGCTTCAACAATTACAGTTTACAGTGGGTAGAATCCTCAGTCCAGTTATATTATTCACTATTGATTCATTCATTTCATTATCAATCCATGCTTCAACAATTACAGTTTACAGTGGGTAGAATCATCAGTCTAGTTATATTATTCACTACCGATTCACTCATTTCATTATCAATCCATGCTTCAACAATTACAGTTTACAGTGGGTAGAATCCTCAGTCCAGTTATATTATTCACTATTGGTTCACTCATTTCATTATCAATCCATGCTTCAACAATTACAGTTTACAGTGGGTAGAATCCTCAGTCCAGTTATATTATTCACTATTGGTTCACTCATTTCATTATCAATCCATGCTTCAACAATTACAGTTTACAGTGGATAGAATCATCAGTCTAGTTATATTATTCACTATTGATTCACTTATTTCATTATCAATCCATGCTTCAACAATTACAGTTTACAGTGGGTAGAATCCTCAGTCCAGTTATATTATTCACTATTGATTCATTCATTTAATTATCAATCCATGCTTCAACAATTACAGTTTACAGTGGGTAGAATCATCAGTCTAGTTATATTATTCACTATTGATTTACTCATTTCCTTGTAAATCCATACTTCAACAATTACAGTTTACAGTGGGTAGAATCATCAGTCTAGTTATATTATTCACTATTGATTCATTCATTTCATTATCAATCCATGCTTCAACAATTACAGTTTACAGTGGGTAGAATCATCAGTCTAGTTATATTATTCACTATTGATTTACTCATTTCCTTGTAAATCCATGCTTCAACAGTTACAGTTTGCAGTGGGTAGAATCCTCAGTCCAGTTATATTATTCACTATTGATTCACTCATTTCATTATCAATCCATGCTTCAACAATTACAATTTACAGTGGGTAGAATCATCAGTCTAGTTATATTATTCACTATTGATTCACTCATTTCCTTGTAAATCCATACTTCAACAATTACAGTTTACAGTGGGTAGAATCATCAGTCTAGTTATATTATTCACTACCGATTCACTCATTTCATTATCAATCCATGCTTCAACAATTACAGTTTACAGTGGGTAGAATCCTCAGTCCAGTTATATTATTCACTATTGGTTCACTCATTTCATTATCAATCCATGCTTCAACAATTACAGTTTACAGTGGGTAGAATCCTCAGTCCAGTTATATTATTCACTATTGATTCATTCATTTCATTATCAATCCATGCTTCAACAATTACAGTTTACAGTGGGTAGAATCATCAGTCTAGTTATATTATTCACTATTGATTTACTCATTTCATTATCAATCCATACTTTATCAATTACAATTTACAGTGGGTAGAATCATCAGTCTAGTTATATTATTCACTATTGATTCACTTATTTCATTATCAATCCATGCTTCAACAATTACAGTTTACAGTGGGTAGAATCCTCAGTCCAGTTATATTATTCACTATTGATTTACTCATTTCATTATCAATCCATGCTTCAACATTTATAATTTACAGTGGGTAGAATCATCAGTCTAGTTATATTATTCACTATTGATTTACTCATTTCATTATCAATCCATGCTTCAACATTTACAAGTTACAGTGGGTAGAATCATCAGTCTAGTTATATTATTCACTATTGATTCACTCATTTCCTTGTAAATCCATACTTCAACAATTACAGTTTACAGTGGGTAGAATCAGCAGTCTAGTTATATTATTCACTATTGATTCACTCATTTCCTTGTAAATCCATACTTCAACAATTACAGTTTACAGTGGGTAGAATCATCAGTCTAGTTATATTATTCACTATTGGTTCACTCATTTCATTATCAATCCATGCTTCAACAATTACAGTTTACAGTGGGTAGAATCATCAGTCTAGTTATATTATTCACTATTGATTCACTTATTTCATTATCAATCCATGCTTCAACAATTACAGTTTACAGTGGGTAGAATCCTCAGTCCAGTTATATTATTCACTATTGATTCATTCATTTCATTATCAATCCATGCTTCAACAATTACAGTTTACAGTGGGTAGAATCATCAGTCTAGTTATATTATTCACTATTGATTTACTCATTTCATTATCAATCCATACTTTATCAATTACAATTTACAGTGGGTAGAATCATCAGTCTAGTTATATTATTCACTATTGATTCACTTATTTCATTATCAATCCACGCTTCAACAATTACAGTTTACAGTGGGTAGAATCCTCAGTCCAGTTATATTATTCACTATTGATTTACTCATTTCATTATCAATCCATGCTTCAACATTTATAATTTACAGTGGGTAGAATCATCAGTCTAGTTATATTATTCACTATTGATTTACTCATTTCATTATGAATCCATGCTTCAACATTTACAATTTACAGTGGGTAGAATCATCAGTCTAGTTATATTATTCACTATTGATTCACTCATTTCCTTGTAAATCCATACTTCAACAATTACAGTTTACAGTGGGTAGAATCAGCAGTCTAGTTATATTATTCACTATTGATTCACTCATTTCCTTGTAAATCCATACTTCAACAATTACAGTTTACAGTGGGTAGAATCATCGGTTTAGTTATATTATTCACTATTGATTCACTCATTTCATTATCAATCCATACTTTATCAATTACAATTTACAGTGGGTAGAATCATCAGTCTAGTTATATTATTCACTATTGATTCACTCATTTCATTATCAATCCATGCTTCAACAATTACAGTTTACAGTGGATAGAATCATCAGTCTAGTTATATTATCCACAACTGATCCATTCGTTTCCTTGTCAATCCATACTTCAACAATTATCGTGGTTAGAGTCGTCAGTGTAATTATATTATCCGCTACTGTTTTCTACGTATGTTTAATGTTCGGGTATGTTAATCAACGTAATGATTAACGCATAAAACTTGTATATATATACATACGTAGAAAACAGTAGCGGATAATATAATTACACTGACGACTCTAACCACGATAATTGTTGAAGTATATAATTTTCTACGTATGTATATATATATACACGTTTTATGTTCGAGTATATTAATCATTACGTTGAAGGAAGGAAGGGTAAATTACACTAAAACTGTTTATCAATTACCCAAGTGATGTCTCTAAGAAACTAAAAAAAAAAAACAACAAAAACGGACCGATGCGAAACAAACTCGCTGTTAAAAAGAATTCATAGTTACAAATTATCCCTCAAGGCTAAAATATTTATAGTTTACTTAATTCTAGTTGCATCAGGTGGATGTTGCTTCTTCGTTAAAAACGAGATCTGACTTAATTGAATAAGTGAGTTTTCATACTCATTAACCATTCAATGGAATCTGTCAACCATTAACGTTCAAACGAGCGGATATGTCACAAGGACGCTACTATAATAGCAGAGAACTAAAGCCATTAACATAGCACAATGTTAATGCTCACTATACGTTACCCAATGCCATATCTAATGAGGATATTACGTTATTTAAAGGCCTTGTTAAACGGTTTGCATACTATTGACAACTAATACAGTTGTGCACGAATGAGTTAGTTGTCTGTCACGCGCCGCAGTCTTTGTAACTGTATCATTTATGTCTATTTACACCGAAAGAGGCGATAAATTACCAGCCTCAAAACCAACTGTCTATTTTTTTTTTTTTTTGGAATTTCGCACAAAGCTACTCGAGGGCTATCTGTGCTAGCCGTCCCTAATTTAGCAGTGTAAGACTAGAGGAAAGGCAGCTAGTCATCACCACCCACCGCCAACTCTTGGGATACTCTTTTACCAATGAATAGTGGGATTGACCGTCACATTATAACGCCCCCACGGCTGGGAGGGCGAGCATGTTTGGCGCGACTCGGGCGCGAACCCGCGACCCTCAGATTACGAAGCGCACGCCTTAACGCGCTAGGCCAACCAACTGTCTAAGATAACGATGTAACGGTTCTAAAACAAGTTTAGCTGTGCATGAACGCAGCATAAATATAAATGTTTTATTTCAGTTATTTGCATATATATATATGTGTGTGTGTGTCTGAACACATATATATAGATAGGTAGGCCAATAATAATAATAAACATTTTACCCCACTAACACAGCGGCAAGTCTACGGATTTACAATGCTAAAATCAGGGATTCGATTCCTTTCGGTGGACTCAGCAGATAGTCCGATGTGGCTATGCTATAAGAAAACACACACACACCCACACACAAACTAACATTATTATTATCTAATAATTCATACAAAAGCATAACTTTAGTTCTACATCTAATCAATGTTTTTTTTTTCAATCTAAATGTGTTGAACGTATTTGTTTACTTTGAATTTCGCGCTAAACTACAACGAGGGCTATCTGCATTAACTGTCCCTAATTTAACAATATAAGACTAGAGGGAAGGTAACTAGTCATCACCACCCACCGCCAACTTTTGGGCTACTTTTTTACTAACGAATAGTGGAATTGCGTATCACATTACAACACACTTACGATTGAAAAGGCATGTTTGGAATGAAGGGGATTCGTACCCGCGACCCTCGGATTTCGAGTCGAGCCCCTAACCAAATGGCCATGCCGGGCCCGACCATATTTGTTCTCATTATTGGTGTGCGTAATGCACATTGTCTTTCATAACTGATATTGTATCGGAAAAGATATTGAATATGCAGCTGTAGTAAAAGTAATGTGTTTTTTTTATGATATATAAAAAATGCTGTGATGTGCTTTTATTTTATACTTATGGCGAAAAATAGCTTATATATTTTACAGCAAGTTTCAAAATAATATAAATATAAATATATGTTTTAATAATTGAATATTGCGTTTTATATTGTTTCAAGGGTAATTTAAGTAATATAGGCACGGTAGAAACAGGCAAGAGCAGTCCATTAAAGAAAGTCAAATAATCTCCACTATTTATATGCAAAAACGGCTCGTTTGGGCTGAGAAAACACTTTTACATAGAAGAGCGAACAACGTTTCGACCTTCTTCAGGTTGACGATGACCGAAGAAGGTCGAAACGTTGTTCGCTCTTCTATGTAAAAGTGTTTTCTCAGCCCAAACGAGCCGTTTTTGTATATAAATTTTCTCAACAAGTGGGTTTCTCGTCATCACTGAATCTCCACTATGTTTTACGCCATTTTATGGAATCGTATATTTTTAACTACGTAAATTAAAATAATTTTGTGACATCCCACGTGATTCAATATTACCAACAAATACTGTAATGGAAAGTAGTAAACTTAGCTAATATATTTAGTTCACTTCAAACCAATATTACATAATCGTTGATTTAAGCCAGTGTATTGTCTTAAGAGCGCCATCTGTTAGGTCCTTTTTATACTTGTAACTTTAGATTTAAACAAAAAGAATACCTGTTTGTCTGTTACTATCTTTTTTATGAGTAGCCTTAAACTTTACCGCTTGATGAACTTCAAACTTCATGTGTTTGTCTAAATAAATACACTTAGTTAGAGTAATAGGAACTATCGGTATCAAGGTAATATATATATATAGTTATCACAAAATATTTGTTTTTGTAACATAAACTTAACAAATACACGTATACGATCCAGTTTAATCTCACTTCAAATATTCTTATTTACGTAATTCATATTTAAGATACTTCCCTTCCTACATATAAACAAACAAAATCAACCTTTATTTTTCCATAATTGACTTAGAATTATAATCCAACGTCTAATAAGAAATTTACAACACATAATATTTCCAAAAATATTTTAAATATGATAACTCTTACAATCGTATATTTGCTTGGAAATTTTAATCAAAAATTATATTTTTAAATATACATTATTTAAAATAAACACACACACATACATTTATATATATGATGTATGGCTAAAACATGTTCGTCTTAAAAAAAACTATTTTGATATAACAAATTTTTTCAAGAAATCAGCAGAAGAACTGTTACACAATACCGAAACATTTTCGTTTTGCGTTACTCATAAGAACACAACAACAACAAGATCTGAAAAAAATGTTACAACAGATTATGAACAAAAGGTTTAGTAGAAATTTATTTAATAAATGTAAGTCATCTGTATTCACGATGTTTAGACAATGACCATAAAATTATAAAATATAGAGCAATTAGAGACACAATCCAAACCTGTTATTTTTTGCATTTTATATAACCGGTTTTTGCTGTTTCTCTTGTCTATGTGACAGAAGATTTGAATTTGTCTAAGAAAAAGTTTAAATATAATTAATATTATATTATTTAAAATAATCTCTATAATCCAAACATTGATATAATTGCAAAACAAAGCGCAATAATGCCTTATTAATCTTTCACAAAGGAATATTTAAATTAATATAGCCTTATTAATCTTTTATAAATGGGTAATTAAATTATTGTAGCTTTATTAATATTTTAAAAGGGGATAATTAAATCTTTAGAACCTTACTTATTAATCTTTTAAAAAAGGGATAATTAAATTCATATAGCCTCATTAATCTTTTAGAAAGAGATAATTAAATCCTTATAACCTTATTAAACTTTAAAAAAAGGAATAATAAACTCCTTATAACCTTATCAAACTTTAAAAAATGGAATAATTAACTCCTTATAGCCTTATTAAACTTTTAAATAGGGATAATTAAATCCTTATAGTCTTATTAAACTTTTAAAAAGGGATAATTAACTCCTTATAGCCTTATCAAACCTTTAAAAGTGGGTTAATTAACTTCTTATAGCCTTATTAAACTTTTAAAAAAGGATTAATAAATCCTTATAGCCTTATTAAATTTTTAAAAAGAGATAATTAAATCCTTATAGTCTTATTAAACTCTTAAAATGTGATAATTAACTCCTTATAGCCTTATTAAACTTTTAAAAAGGGATAATTAAATCCTTATAGCCTTCTTAAACTTTTAAAAAGGAATAATTAAATTCTTATAGCCTATTAAACTTTTAAAAAGGGATAATTAACTCATTATAGCCTTATTAGACTTTTAAAAAGGGATAAATTAAATCCTTATGGCCTTATTAAACTTTTAAAAAGGGATAATTAACTCATTATAGCCTTATTAAACTTTTAAAAAGGGATAAATTAAATCCTTATAGCCTTATTAAACTTTTAAAAGGGATAATTAAATCATCCTTATTTACAACCAAATAGTGGCACTGTAATTGGGAACAGTATTGTTTCGGGCAACGTTGACAGCAACCTTTTAAATGTGTTACAGTGCTGTTTGGTTAAAGGTATTTGAGCTAGATGTTATGTTCTGCCCTTTATCGAAAATGTGCTCTTATCGTTACACGCTCGTTAAGATTGCTTTTATGTCCAATTTCAGAGGTTGGGGCACATGTCTTGCTGAAATGTATCTATTTCCTTAATCTACATATCGGTTAATTAGGCCTTATAGCTGCTGACTCGTCTTTCTACTTCGTCACACAAGGCTGTGCAAGTAAATGTTTTGAGCATTTTCCAGAAATGTAAGTCTGTGAAGGTCATATTACATATTAAACTTAAAAACATTTTCAGGACCCATTATCTTTCATTTATAGGGTCGTGATACTTAATTTTTTATTTAATGTCTACATTTATACCTACGAGCTAAGAGTAATTTCCACGAACTTGTGTTTGGCAGAAGGTTTGTCTCACAGGTACTTGTGAAATTCATTTTGATTTCAAAATATAGACACAAAGCCTAGCGTCTCTTTCCCGTAAATTTTCGTTACTATTTTTCAAAGAAATAAAAAACGATAATTGACAAATAAAGTGAAATACTATCATAGCTGTAATTTAGTCGGTAAATGTTTTTATATTGGTTGAAAGGGACCTTAATTTTATCTAGTTTTAAATATTATTACTGCAATGTGAAATAGACTCAGTTCTATTGACAAAACTTATAGCACCAGCTGATAACTGTAGTTCTCATCTATAAAATCATATGTTAGAAAAACAAACATACCTGAAGTTGTCCACCCTTTCAGTTAGTTCTAGCACTTATTTCGTCCATCTTAATCTGTAGGTTTCTATGGCTTTCGTCGTTTGCATTGTAATACAGATACGAATAGCCAAGAGATTGATGAAAATTTTGACATCTTTGTTAGTCCATTCAACTTCGAATACGTCATCCATTTTTCCTTCATAAATAGAGACGAGAAATAGATTGAATGTAAACCTAGAGAGAAAGAAACGCTTGGAAGTTCATGCTAACATCTGAGGGGCGTACAAGCACATTTTAGATACAACACAGCTTCACATGAAGAGTTAACAGAAAGATTTTCAAGGTGTGTTCGGACATCTTCTCTTCTCAATTCTTATCTTTTGGGAACTGACTTGTAGTTACTCCGAACTGAGTCATGTCAGTTACTCATTACCCTCGAAATACGGAAGTAGTTGGTATGATTCTACTAAGTTATTGAAGAAGTTGAACTGATAAAAAGAAATGATACCATTGATGTCTTGCAGGACAACACAGATCACTTACTATAAGCGAGGCCCGGCATGGCTAAGCGTGTTAAGGCGTTCGACTCGTAATCTGAGGGTCGCGGGTTCGCATCCCCGTCGCGCCAAACATGCTCGCCCTTTCAGCCATGGGGGCGTTATAATGTTCGGTTAATCCCACTATTCATTGGTAAAAGAGTAGCCCAAGAGTTGGCGGTGGGTGGTGATGACTAGCTGCCTTCCCTCTGGTCTTACACTACTAAATTAGGGACGGCTAGCACAGATAGCTCTCGTGTAGCTTTGTGCGAAATTCAAAAAAACAAACAAACAATACGATAAGCGATGTTTTTTTAAGGCTACATTCTTGAGACGTTATATTCAAATTTTCGGTTCCGACTTTGACTATACCTTTTGTGAGCTTAAAATACGTCAATCAGATCTTATACTGTTTTAATTTCACTGAACAGTACAAGACTTAGAATGTTGCCTATAAAATCATTCAAGGTTCTTACCCTGCTGATCCAGTGTAACATATTTGTATCGTTCTGGCAGTTATGTTCAGTTTGTTTGTTTTTAAGCACAAATCCACATAATGAACTAACTGCACTGTTTCTAATATTCTTATGTGAGACTAAAGAATTGGAGGTTAAGACTGATAGATTGTGTATCCCTACCGCAATATGGGTCCTACTTCCGCAATCACCTCCAAAACCTAGGATACATTTTATAATCCCACGTTGTAGCTTGAACCCTAGAATCCTTTTAAAAATATATAGTTATGAGTTTGTAATCACTGAGCTACAGAGGGAGGGAGTAAAAAGATGTTCAAAAAAGCTACACTTTCCACATACTGTTCAGGAAAACCAGTAATAACTATTTTTGACCTTGAAAAACAGCTTCTCGCTGATTGAGTTCAATACTAGTACTCAAGAACAAGTAAGGCACCTGCATGTATGCACCATTATTCAATGGGAGGTGTTCTGTGTAATTGTACACAACGTGTGGCCTAAAACTGTGATATTTCGTGATGCTACTTCATCAAAATGAGATAAAAGATTCTCTAAGCTTCATTCAGTTTAGACGATTATGATAGTTTTGTTTTAAACTAAACTGTAAAGAACTGAACCTTCACAAAGCGAATTCTATATTCTCATTAAACCGACATAAAGAAATGCATATACGGTAATGCAAGATGGAACTTCTATTAGTGATAATAAATTAATGTGTAATGAAGTTATGACATTTTCAAAGAAATAATAATCTTTTAAATGTTAGTTTTATATCGCAGTTGTATGCACATATATCAATGCCACGTTGTATTGAAACGGGAAACTGCATTTTATCAAAGGGTGTTAGCGTTTACAAGAGATGGACAAATATTTAAAACTTGAGACAGAAATTCAGATATATTTTAAACAAAATATTTTACAAGAGTTTAGCATGCTAGTCGCTAAATAACACACACACACACACATATATATATGTATAACGACTTTTAAACTTTTCTTTTTAAATCGGGACATTTAGTTTACTTGGATTTCCCTTAAAAGGAAAGTGGAGTTGAACACTAGCAATTACGTGAAGATTTTGTACCTCTCCAACAGGATGTTCCCAAAATGGCACCCTAGGTATAGTTTGGTTTAATTCCCATAATCTCTTCCAGCAACAATGCGCTAAGCAGTTTGACTATGCATGGCACTGATCTTATCTTAAAGGATGTGCATCATGCACGATGTAAGTGTATGGGCTTATCAAGAAGGTTGAGACTATATATAAACACACATAGATATTTCAGGTAAGACCGTACTAAATACGTGTGTCTATGCTTCATACACACATCATTATGTTTCTTAAAGTTGTAACGTATTCTCAATGGTTTATTCTGTTAATTATGGTTCAAAGTTGTTTTAAATACCTTAACATTTAAATTCTATATCCTACCTGATTGTAGTTAAATGTAAAATAAAGTTAGATTTTCAAATGCTAATTAATCCACAAACCCACACCCTCATCCACTCCAATCCGCCTTCCTTGCATATTTGATTGCAGTTTTCTTGGCATAATTTATTTGAAAACTGAGTGTTACCAAATAATTAATTTCACTATTTAGACTTTGATAGGATGAAACGAAGTTCAATGGAATTCAATCTCTATGTTATTGGTAGTGTGAAACGGAACATAAAACTCGAAAACATTGAAATTCCCGAACCTCAGATACTGTTCATTTGAGATGAGAGCAAATATTTCCTAACATCGACGTGTTTTTTGAACGTTACTATCTACTAAATGTTTATTAAAGTATATTGGCTTTTCACACTTAAAGACCAGCTCAAGATATATAGATAGCTTCAACTATCATACATGTGGTGATCTTTGGCGCTGGTTATTTTTAGTTGCCAATTATACTTTTTCTTTAAAGATGATCTTATGAGAACATTATAAATGTGGTAAATTAAAATAAAAGATAAAAGAATTATTGTAAAATATTGTATTATCCTATGGTTAAAGATGTCATTATGAGATGATGGATGTGATAAATTAAAATAAAAGGTAAAAGAAATATTGTAAAATATTTTATATCCCAAGTTTTTCTAGACTGGAAAGAACTAAAGAAAACGCAGTAGTAGCTTTTATTTAATTTTGATTTCGTGTAGCTTCTGTGTAAATAAACAAAACCAAACGAAAGAAGTTTTAATAAGATATTGTATTTATACAACAAAAAAGGGGTCCGACGTGGCCGGGTGGTTAAGGCACTCGATTCGTAATCTGAGGGTCGCAGGCTCGAATACCCATCACACCAAACATACTCGTCCTTTCAGCCGTAAGGTGTTATAATGTGACGGTCAATCTTATTATTCGTTGGTTAAAGAGTATTCCAAGAGTTGGCGGTGGGTGATGATGACTAGCTGCCTTCCCTCTAGTCTTACACTGTTAAATTAGGGACGGCTAACGCAGATAGTCCTCGTGTAGCTTTGCACGAAATTCAAAACAAACTAAGAAGGAAGATATATTTTGTTTTTTCTTGCATATTTAGCACGCAAGGGTCTTATGAGATTTTAAACGGTAAGATTACCCCCCTTCTAAATGTACTTATTTAAGAATGAATATTAATCACACCAAACAACCACGCTCGTAAATCTGTTTGAAGCCAGCGGGGCCAAAACTGCAGAACTGAACTGGTGATTTACTGCATTGCGCCCCCATACGGAATTCATAAATAGCAGTTTTTCTCTCAAGCGTAAGTAAAACCTGGCGGTGTTTTTATAGCTAAGAAATATTTTTCGTTTTACATTTCGGGGCTGTGTATATTTCTCTCTACTTTTGTTTGAAGCTAAGCAGGAAGCTATACAACGTGCTCTTTCTACCACGGGTATCAAAACCCGGTTTCGAGCGTTCTACGTCCATTGACATGCCGATGCGCCACTGGGGGATAGGTTCTAATTCTAAATGAATATTGTTGATCAAAATTAGTGTTTATACAGAAAGTAACGCTAGACCTTAAACGATAGGTTCTCTTGGTAAGCTTTCATTTCATGATCTGACAGCAGTGTCTTGGTCATGAGAATGAAGTATTAATTTATGTGATGTGATTGGTTATAGCACTAAAGTAATCTCCACATGTTTAAGTTTAAACATGAACATGCTTTGATACCTTTTGTTTTCCACATCCATGAAATTCTAGATTATAGATCCGCACGTTTCTCATGGCTGCAGTATACAATTAATTCAGTTCCTTTGTAAACTAAATCAAACACCAATGTTTATAGTAAGACAGACTTTTGACTCGTGAAATGTTTCTTCAGCGGAAGCTCGAGGGTCCGTGACATTGAATATGAAATCATGGGGAAAGCACACTACAGATAATCAATTATTCAGCTGTGTGCTGAAACAAACAAAAATACTCGTAAGGTAGGAATATGAATAATACTTATTACTAAAATCACCTCTCATGGTTTTGAATCATCTTTGTACAAAACGTTTGACTTATATATGTAAAGTTAAACAAGTCAAAAGGTCAAGCCACTAATATTTTGTTTACCTTATCAACAAACTGTCTAAAGTACACGTTTAAAAAGTGATTATATTATGGTATTTCTTCAAATGTCTGCTTTCCTAACCCTTCGCCCCCTTCCCCTCCTGTGACACAGTGGCATGTCTGCGGACTTCTACTACTATAAACTGGGTTTAGATATCTGTGTAGCTTTAGGCATAACATTAAGAAAAACAATTGTAACCTTTTTGTGTGAGTGTGAGTTTAGCACCATTATATGTGTAACTTGTAGTCATGCTTTTAGTACATTCACTTATCACTTAGAAATGACTGATATTTCAATTGGACTAAATTTACTATGTTTCGTCTTACCAAGGGGCAGTTTAACCTATTATTTATAGACTAATATTTTTACACATTGTGTGCAGCTTTTCTTAAGGTCATGTCTTTGAAATGTAAAAGAAACAGGAGTTGACATCCTACGAAAACTTGTAGTGTAATTTAGTCAACTTATTTAAAGGATGAAGACATATTTGTTACACCAGGAATTTGGTCTAGAGATGTAAATTATTCTATTATATTTTTACCAAAGGTTTGGTTTTAATTAGCATGTTTATAAAACGTAATAATAGCAAATATATTCTGAGTGAGTTTCACGTACGTGCTTTTAAGTCTAATAACATACTCAAGCTTCAATGTTTATCATGTGTTTTTAAAACCAAGGGTTTACTGAAAATGTTTTTATTTTTACACTTCTAGCGATCTGTCAGATGTTTGGCGCCATTTCTTTGGAATGATATGGATATTTAACTGTTTTTTAATTATTCTAATTAATTTGATACTGGTTAAGTACTTCAGCGTTTACTATTGTTTTGCGATATATGGCTTCGAAGTAACGAGTTTAATATTGTAATGAATTTATATTTCATGAGTGAACGTACTAGTTATTACTGTAAGATTGATTTTAAGTAGCAATATATAAAATTATTTGCTAAAGCTACAAGTGACGTCAGTAACCGAGAACAATTTTCACGCTCTCCTAACGACTCGTTGGTGCCATGGTGATTGATAGAGAGAACGAAAGAATTCCAACTCGAAATCTCTTCTTCGCTAAATATGCTGGCGTTACAGCTAACGATACTAAAATAGTTGTAAAGTTAGTCATGTCCATTAAAGTGTCTTCTATGTATATAATGGGGTTCAAGCAACCCCCACTCTAGCTCCTACTGTGTTGGCACACTTAGAACGTATTGGTACTTTTCCAGTAACACAAGGCTGTGGTTACTGGTATATTTACCGCTATTTAGATGATCTAAAAGCATTTAGGAAATAATCGAATTCTTCGAAACCATTGTTAACACGGATTACCGGATTATATCTTAACTCCAACACTCTCCAAAATGCTATCCTTTGTCTTGGTAGGATGACTTGTCTTGGTAGAGTTTGTTGAAACGTTTGTACAACATTTTGAAACACAACTGTGGAATGTATCGAGTGGAACACATACACGTGTGCAAAAAAAAAAAAAAAAAAAAAGACGAGGGGATGGTAATTATTACAGAAAAAAAAGATGAATAAATTATGAAGCTACATTTATAAAACAAACAAACAAATAAATTAATAGAAAATAGACAGATTAATATGCAAAAAAGTAACTTGACCCGCTGTCTTCCGGAACTCGACATTTTAAATAACTGATATAAGCCTACACTTGTGCATTATTCTCAGTTATTTTAAAAACATTTGTTGCTAAATCAGTATCTTTACTGCAATCATATTTCTTTAAATACAGAACTTCTAGAAGAATACAAAATAATTCTTTTTAATCGCAGACATCGAAATCTGAAAGTCCAATCGTCTTAGGCCTAACATTAAATAACTGATATAAGCCTACACTTGTGCATTATTCTCAGTTATTTTAAAAACATTTGTTGCTAAATCAGTATCTTTATTGCAACCGTATTTCTTTAAATACAGAACTTTTAGAATAATACAAAATAATTCTTTTTACTCGCAGACATCGAAATCTGAAAGTCCGATTGTCCCAGGCCTAACATTACTTGAGCCTTTATTAAGTACGACATATATTCGATAAAGAGATAAATTAGCACTGTAACTTGTGTGCCTTTTTTTTTTGCTTTAGTTTAACTAGGGTTTAACTTTCACGCATTTAATACAATCAGTAAATGAAGTTATAATCCTATTCTACGATCTTGTGTAAGCTCTTTTTGAAAACTCCGATAAGGTTTTAATATGTTGTTCTACAAAATGTCTACTAAAGTATGGTCCCATTCTTCTTTTATTTACATTCGTTGAAATGAAGTTCGCACGTGTATGCATTTGGGTGGTAAAATACGCAGGACAGACAAAAACTAAAATTATTACAACAAATTCGTATAGCAGCAGTTTCTGCTGGATATGAATAAATTTAAAGAGAAACTGTTACCAACTTCACTCGTAATCTGAGGGTCGTGGGTTCGAATACCCGTCGCACCAAGTATGCTCGCCCTTTCAGCCGTGGGGGCGTTATAATGTTACAATCAATCCCACTATTCGTCGGTAAAAGAGTAGCCCAAGAGTTGGTGGTGGGTGGTGATGACTAGCTGCCTTCCCTCTAGTCTTACACTGCTAAATTAGGGACGGCTAGCGCAGATAGCCCTCGTTTAACTTTGCCTGAAATTCAAAAAACAAACAAACAGTAATGACGAGAAAATCCACTTCTAGAGAAAAATATATCTGTAAACACGGCTGGTTTGGGTTGAGAAAATTTTTTATGTAGAGGAACGAATAACGTTTCTATCTTCTTCGGTCACCGTCAGGTTCACAAAGAAAGAACGAGGTAACTGACCGATAGCTGACCACATGTTTGAAGGGGGTTGTGTAACTGAGTGTAGGAATGTAGAGGGCGTGCTTAGATGTTTGATTATATTTATAAATATAGGTATAAAGGTGTTCCTTTGTATTGGTTTATTTTGGGCTTGAGTTACCAACTTCACTGCTATCAGTTATTATACAATATATATATATATATGTCGTATTAAAATAGCCTGAAAATAAATACGATAAAAATATTTTTCTGGTGAATAATTGTATTTATGATAATTTACAAAGCCTGTAAGTTTCCAATGTACCTTCACATTATTAAAAAATAAAACAAATATTTCGATTGGCTATACGAATATAAGCCAGAATACATTTTACACCCTACATTTTAAATCAATACTTCATTTATCAAAGTAAAAACATACAAAATACACAAATTGATAAATGTGTCATAATAAAGTTTGCATTTGTTTTACAACTGCGTGAATTTTATAAATTTCGATCAATGCTAGAATGTTAGCCATAGCACTTTTGTTGAAGAGTTAAAAGATGGTCGTGGCATAACTTTAACTTATTTTATATTTCACCAGAATTACCCTGCATGGTCAGTATCTCTCTTTTTCAGACTTTCGCGACTTACAGTCTTGGTTGTCTTATAGCCCACGTGCGGGCTCCAAAGTGCGGAGAAAGATCTTTTGAAGCAACGGGTCGGTAACCATTAATCCTAGGTTTCACAGTCTTAGCACGCTAATAGTTAAGCCTCACTCACCCAGGCAAGAAGCAGACAAGGTAGTTACCTTTTATTTATTGTTAACGTTATATTTTGTATGAAATGGCTAATAATTATGCGGCGGTCGATTTTAACAAAGGTTTGTTCAGAGCAAATGTTTCAAAATTTGAGGCTTATTAAGTCCACATTCATTACACTTTTTTGCTTTCACCTTTAGTCTGCTTTAAACTCGTGTATATTCATACTACTAGTTGTATTTTGATTAAATACTTTTCATAGACTCTGACTAATGTAATTCAATATATAAACCAAACTCAAACAAAATTTCAACAGTGCAAGTTGTTTATTTTTGAATTTCGCGCAAAGTTACTCGAGGGCTATCTGTGCTAGCCGTCCCTAATTTAGCAGTGTAAGACTAGAGGGAAGGCAGCTAGTCATCACCACCCACCGCCAACCTTTGGGCTACTCTTTTACCAACGAATAGTGGGATTGACCGTCACATTGTAACACCCCCACGGCTGAAAGGGCGAGCATGTTTGGCGCGATGGGGATGCGAACCCGCGACTCTCAGATTACGAGTCGCACTCCTTAACGTGCTTGGCCATGCCGGGCCATTGTGCAAGTTGTAATATCATAAACCAGTTGGTTCTAATATGTTTTTTCTTTCATAATTAAGTATATGCATTAAAAAATCGACATGGTTTCTGTTTTATCACAGTTAATGTTGTTGAATATATATATATTCACTCCTTTGTTAAGTTTAAGCAGCCTTTCCGTTTGGTCTTAATCGATAAACAAGTCCATCATAATTAGATATCATTGGCTATTATACTATCATAAGGTTTCTTCTTATACTTTTGTAAATAAGTATTTGATTGGATAACATGACGTCACTGGTAAAGAGTGGGAGGGATTATTGCTAATTATCATTAGCGTAGACTTTTGCACAACAATAAAAGAGTGCAGTAAAAAAAAACATTGTTGTGGAAAATAAATCCTATAAATCGTAATTTAATGATGAACAACACAGCCACAGAAGGGACCATTAAAAATATATTTATTGAATATTTTGGAATACAAATTCCTATAGCAAATGGGAAAACAATAATTACAAATAACACGAATATTGAATAGAATTTGTTTTTATGATCACCAAAATTTCAAATAAAAATATTTAGATCAAAAGAAAAAAAAAAAATTGAAACTCTAAATACCAGTAAACGAAACTGGATATAGGTTCGAGATAATAAATAAATATATTTAGTTATAAAACTTACAAACATGAAGCCAAATAGATTAACATCAACAGACGTTACTATTTAAGTCAGAAAAAACAAATACTAATTCGTTGTATCAAAAGTAACGCAGTCCTATTACATATATAATAGTTCATAAATAATTATTGTAGGTGGTTAATTAAAACGCGAAGATCAAACGTGTGGTTTTATTCGCTGTCGACACAACTTTTTTGTTTACACGGAGAAGAGTAAATCTCCTGTTGTATTCAGTCGTGATGGAACCGTCTATGGTGCTCCATGCTAATATTTATTCGAACCTGATCCTAACTAAGATCAGACGTTACGAGTGTTGTCTGTTGCACTGCGGGTTGATAACTTGTTCGTTTCTGGTTCTTTGGTTGACATTCATGAGATGAAGTGGAATTTGGTAACACGTATAAAATAAGTACTTAAGATGCTGGCGTTTTTGTCGGTCGATAATTGCTGAGGATTAGGGTTCTGATAAAGCTTTACTTCTAAGTGTTCTGGCTGCGTTAACATTTGTAACGGAGTGCCATATTCTATATTTGGTAGCAAAGGATCGCCTCGTAGAGTCACGAGCCATTTCGCGTGCAAACTCTCAACGACTGAAACAACAACTTCACCAAGTGGCACGCGCTATGTGGGATGCAATAATACCTCTAACGTCCCACCGTTTTCCCGTCTGAACGCACGAGCCCACATGAGCAAGCGAGCTTACGATGCCAAGGCCAGTGAACGTGTATCACCGTTGGGATTCAAGCCGTATCTTCGTAATTAGCAAAGGAATGCCAGGCCCATGAATAATGAAGCTTGAGAAGTTCGTATCGTCGTAATGAAGAGGTGGTATTTCAACAGCAAAATGTAAACTGAAAAGTATTCAACAAAAACACATTTGTGTATGTTCGAAACTAAGTCATAATGCGCCGTTTTATGGAAGAAAACAGAACAAATGACAAGATAAACCATTATAATGTGATTATATGTCTACCAGTAATACACTGTTGCCGCAAAACAAACAAACAACAATAAAAAACATCTTCCATTCTTAAGACTGTGAATGCGTTGTAAGAGTGAAGGTTAATTCCACTATTCAGTAAGAGCTAGCTCTCGTGTAGCGTTGCGCGAAATTAAAAAACAAACAAACAAACCACTAAGAGCATTCCAAGCATTGACGATGGGTGCTGCCTTTCCTTTAGTCTACTAGTTTAGCCTAGACGAGCTCATGTGTAGTTTTGTGTGATCGTTCAGAATACACCAAACGTATTTTATGTTACCCACCAACATGCCCCAACTTGACCAAAACAAACTCGTCCTGGCTATCTAATGAATGAATATTTACTGTAAAGTTCTTATAAGCGCTATAAGTGAAGCTACCACTTTAGTCATCAATTTTCATTCCTTTTCTTTAAGTCACATACTGAATCCTTTTTTGGACGCACCTTTTTACTCACATCTGGGGTGTTTTTGATTAGAGGTGATGATTTCTTTTTGTCAATACATTATCAACAAACCTTAGCAAGTAAGTGACACTCGATAGTAACTAACATTAGCTTTACGATCGCAGTCCTGTTATTTGAAAAGAATTATATTTCACAGAACAAACCACATTCTTTAAAATATATGGTATGAGGTTTTTCCTCCCTAAATCAGCGTTAATAGCTTCTTTTATATTACCACCATGGAATTTAGATTAATAGTTTCTTGTCGTCACTGCAATCGGTATTAAGCATGATTATTTGTGCTTATTGCTTCAGCTAACATCGTGTGACGTTAAACACTCTTGAATTAGGAGAATTTCATAAAATTTAGCAAATATGTATTTAATGGTTGACAGTGAATAATCGATAATAACCGTCCACCTGTATGATTATTTTGAAAACTTGAGCACGAAACTGCTATTTTAGTTTGCTTGGCCTAACTAGTATTTATGTATCTGAAAGTCATTTTACCTTATAGTTTTGCTACCTTAAATCAGTCGTCTTTAATTCGAACGACAAAATCTGAAACTTTTGCACGTAGGTGAAGCTGTAGTGAAAATGTTAGACTGATATCTTGTGTAATTTTATGTGTTGGCCTGCACAACAAATGTTCGTTAAATATGAGCGATTTTTGTTAAATAACTTTGTACATAAGACCTATAGTTACACCAAATGAGACTCCTAATTGTAGATTTTAAAGCTCTAAAATATACCAAATGTACGAAATAAATCAATAAATGTTAAGTATGTTTTTCTATCTAATAACATTTATCTATCTAATAACAATTATCTATCTGATAACATTTATCTGTCTAATAATAATTATCTATTTGATAACATTTATCTGTCTAATAACATTTATCCATCTGATAACATTTCCGTACTTTTGATGCAAGAATAAAAAAAAGGAAGAAACTCAATCAAAAATGTTTAATGCATTACTTTGAAGTTTGGTATGTGAAGTAAGAGACCAGTAGAATACATCCACTGAAAATATGTGATAGTTTGGATTACCACAGCCTGAGCTGCAGAAGGTGAAACTAAACTATCACTCCTGTTTATAACATACAGTGAGTGTGCTCTACAGGTTTATATTTTTCTGTTGTTTTATTTTTTTGGCTCCAAGATACACTAACGTGTGACTTGATTTATATAATTAAAATGCAGGTTGTTTTTTAATTCATAAATGAATTACAGTTTTTTTCTAAAAGTATGAAACGTATACGGATTAGGCGTTTAAGAAATCTTACAAGGCAACAGCAAAACGTTGAATTGAGGTCATGGCAAATTTCAATATAATTTCCGTCTCTTTTTCGATAATGGATAATTTCCTTTGGTCATTCTGTAAAGAAAACATTACTCTAACGGAATGGCTTATTATTTGTTCGTATTTAACACCAATGGCTTAAAAATTAATGCTAAAACGCTTTTTATATTTGCTAAATAATAACGAAACATTATGCCATTTATAATTACCGTCTCTTTTAATGATTACATATATATATACACACTCACTTACTTTGAAGAAACAGCAATATCACTTGTGTCCACTATTTCCTTAAAAGGCTTTCCGCCTTCCGCTCATCATGTTGTTATATATCCTGTAACAATTTTTTTCGTAGTGTGTGGGCAGGGCTGTACCCTAGTTTCTGTTTGGTACAATTTTATCAGCTTTTACAACTTTGATCCTGGTAATCCATCATTTCGGCTTCCGGCAAATTCGACTCCTTTACAAAAACCAACTCAAAAACTCAGACATTTCGTTAACTTCTGCCCTGCTTCGTTCAAGACAATGCCACCTCTGTACACAGTTAAGTACCCAGTGCTTTACAGACTCGAAAGTTCTTTTTTAATCGCTTCGCTCGCCTTCATTTCAGATCTAGAAACTTTTAAGCGCGGTTTTCTTTACACAGTCATGAATTACACAATAATTCACATATGTAGCCTATTTGACAATTTGAGTCTTGAAACTCAGATTTTTTTCAATGATTATTTAACCCATTTCAATCATTCTACGTTTGGGTTTCCTGTATATTTATTTATGACATCAAGACTTTTGGCCAATATGCTATACGTACAAGAAATAACGTGACATCGCTCTGATCTATACAGTTAACGTGTTGATGATCACAAGCATTAAAAATCCTTACAAGTCTAATTAAGCATCTAATCCGTTCTCTCATTCAGCTTCTGATGAGTTGTGGACATGTGTAAAAGCGCTCTGAGGAAGATAATTTCTCATAATGCAGCAAAATCTTCTAACTTCACTAGTATGTATGGGGAACGAGGATTGGGTTTGGTCTGAATTTCGCACAAAGCTACACGTGGACTATGTGTGCTAGTCATCCATAATTTAGCAGTGTAAGACTAGAGGAAAGACAGCTAGCTAGTCATCACCACCAACCACTAACTCTTGGGCTGCTCTTTTATCAACGAATAACGGAATTGACCGTTTCATTATAAAGTTCTCGCGGCTGAAAGGCTTGTATTTTTGGTGAGACGGAGAATTGAACCGGCGACTCACAGAATTCGAATAGAGTCACAAAATCGAGTGTGCGATTTCTTCTTGCAAAGTTCACGTGTAATTTGAAATTGATTCAGCAATTAATAAAAGATTTTAGGCCTACGAGATTTTGACAACAGATTATGGTTACGTTCTATGGAAATCACCTAGTGATTTTGAATGAATTTAAGAATGTCTTGAATTGATACTTCTAGTTAATAACAACATATTTCGGAAAATAAATAAATAAAAAATACTGAAGTTAACTCTCCATTAATTTAAAACCAATACCTTTTTTAAAATCCTTTTGAATTGGTTTTGGTTTTTAAGATATATTCCGTATAGTTTTCGGTGTTGAAATAATATTGTTATTTTGCATAAATAATAGGTGATAATTATATTACAATACTGCATAAGATATTTGAACAATGTTTTTGTTTTGTTTGTTTTTGAATTTCGCGCAAAGTTACTCGAGGGCTATCTGTGCTAGCCGTTCCTAATTTAGCAGTGTAAGACTAGAGGGAAGGCAGCTAGTCATCACCGCCAGCTCTTGGGCTACTCTTTTACCAACGAATAGTGGGATTGACCGTCAGATTATAAAGCACCCACGGCTGAAAGGGCGAACATATTTGGTGCGACCGGGATTCGAACCCGCGACCCTCAGATTACGTTGAACAATATATAGGCAAATAACAAAAATATTAAAGTAACTTCACGGTTATTAGTTATCTCTATCATTGTCAAGCTTATTTGTAACTATAACTGCGTTTCGATATTTATTCATCGAATTTAGTCAATGTAACTAATTTCACTCAAACCTGACTGTCGTAGAATGAGTTAAAAGAAATATTACAGGTAACAACTTCAATAATGAAAGGAATTCATGTTACTCTTTTTAAAGTTAGGCTTAGCTTTTAACCACAGTGCTTTTGAATGTTGGGCCCGGCATGGCCAAGCGTGTTAAGGCGTTCGACTCGTAATCCGAGGGCCGTGAGTTCGAATCCCGGTCGCACCAAATATGCTCGCCCTTTCAGCCGTGGGGGCGTTATAAAGTTACGGTCAATCCCACTATTGGTTAGTAGAAGAGTAGCCCAAGAGTTGGCGGTGGGTGGTGATGACTAGCTGCCTTTCCTCTAGTCTTACACTGCTAAATTAGGGACGGCTAGCGCAGATAGCCCTCGAGTAGCATTGCGCGAAACTAAAAAACAAAACAAAAAACAAGCTTTTGAATATTTTCATTCTATTTTCAGTGGCTATATTTCGAAATAGAATGCTTCTTTAACTGAATAAAAAGTGGTCGTTATCAGACCAGAAAAAAAACAACAACACTTAAATCGGAAAACAAATAAAACGGTAACTGAAAACCAAACTTTTTAAATAGAGTGATTAAAAAGTATGCCATGTAGTCCCTGAGTCATACAAATGTATACATGTACGTATTCCTGTTGTAAAACAAGTTAATATGTGGTCGGTTTTTCCTCAATGTAATGTTCCGCTGTTCCAAGATTGTCTATTTTGTAAGTGTCTGTAGCACATGTGCAACACGTGTCTCATTGAGATGGCACGTGTTATACATCTAAAAACTAGCGTTACGTCATCAGTTCTATTCATTAGGGTTTGATTGGAAACAGGTCAAATGCTTTATTGATACTTTTAATTCTATGCGTCCTTGTAAAGTGAGACACCCCACAGCTTATTTCCTAGGTTTCCGGTTCTTGTCTGCGCAGTACAGTACACAAAATGATCTCTAAACGTTTAGTGTCGGACACTTTAGTACATTTTGTTGCCTAGGGTAAAATGCTGGCAAGGCTCCAGAATAGTGTAGGCTTGCAAAATCCGTCTCATTTGGCGGTAGATTCTTTAGAAGTTTTAAGGGGGAAGGGCCCTGTCACTTAGCAGAAACGAAAAAACTGCCGCCGCACTCATCTTGTCCCGTGACTCTACGTCAACCACAAGAATGATTGTATACGGCCTAAGTACTTTTGTACATCAGCGATTTTGTATCAAATTTCAATAACGTATATATTGTATATATATATATATATACACATAAGATAATATATATGCTTTTGGAATATACGAATAGATAGGCAAAGACAAGAGAATGAAAACACAGTGTGCGTGTGTGTTTTCTTATAGCAAAGCCACATTGGGCTATCTGCTGAATCCACCGAGGGGAATCGAACCCCTGATTTCACCGTTTGAAATCCGTAAACTTACCACTGTACCAGCAGAGGAGGAAGAATCGAATAGTGCAAAGACGTTGAAGAAGTGTTTTTAAAATGGAAGCGAAAAAAACGAATAGAAGGAAAGAGTGTGTGTGTTTTTCTTATAGCAAAGCCACATCGGGCTATCTGCTCAGCCCACCGAGAGGAATCGAACCCCTGATTTTAGCGTTGTAATCCGGAGACATACCGCTGTACTAGCCGGGGGCAGAAGGAAAGAGAAAAAAGAGAAAATCTAGAAGTCATTGAACTCAAGATTAAAAGGAGGGTGGGTAAAAAAATCAGGTTGGGTAAATGATGGATTAAAATGAAAATGAAATTTAAAACAAGAGTAAACAAGAGGAAGTTTGCGGTTTTTTTAGACATCGCACATGAGAGCAAATAAATATAAACAAATAAGGATGTTTTTTAGCACGATTAATCGATTAAAACGCTTTATAGTTTAGAATGGAACATTTGTTTGTTTCAAAAGTTTGCCGAAATACTTTACAAAAACACTTACTTGTTCATTGCCATCCCTAATTTTGTGCAGATAAACTAAAGGGAATGTTCCTTGTAAAAAAAAAAAAAAACCCACGGTCAAATCATGGAGTTTTCTTGTCGGAACGAAAAGTGGGATTTTGCACTCACTGTTAAAATACACCTTATAATTCTCCAAAGTCCAGATTGCGTTTTTTGCGGCATGGAGCCATGAACCATAAATTCTCGAATTCAAAGTCCGACCATTCTAATCATTAGCACACGTCTTGTTGCTTAGAGCAGACAGGCGAAGTGCATAAAAAGACACCCAGTGGCAGAAAAGCGAAACAACAATTAAATAACCCATTGAAAGGGAAAGAAAGGCAGATAAAGGAACAAATAAGTGAAGGAAACGTTAGGAAAACGTGATATAAGAAAAAAATAGCGAAAACCACATTATGGATGAAAGTTAAAAAGAAAACATATGGTAGCGGAAAGAAATAAATGGTTAAGACAAGTAGGAACAAGGGAATATAAGTTGAAAAATATTATTAAAAGAGATAAAGACAAAGAAAGAGAACAAAACTGGACCAAAGAGGATAGGAAAATAAAATATCCGTGGTGAGCACAAAACTCACCACAGGTGAGACAACTGAAAATTACATTGAAAGCGAGAACAAGGTAGAAAATAGAACGAATAAACAAGGAAGAGGAGATAGTATCGAAAAGCTTGAAAGAAACAAAAATTATTTAAAAATAAATTAATACTGGTTGGCATATGCATGGGCCTGGCATGGCCAGGTGGGTTAAGGTGTTCGACTTGTAACCTGAGGGTCGAGAGTTCGAATCCTCTTCACACCAAACATTTTCGCCCTTTCAGCCGTGGGGGCGTCACAATGTGATGGCCAATCCCACTATTCGTTGGTAAAAAAGCAGCCCAAAAGTAGGCGATGGGCGGTGATGACTAGTTGCCTTCCCTCTAGACTTACATTGCTAAATTATGGATGGCTAGCGCAGATAACCCTCGAGTAGCTTTGCGCGAAATTCGAACAAACATACAAGACATGCACATTTTGACATATTATAATTCGTATGAAAATTTTTAATCGGAAAAAATGTGTAAGTGTTTACATGTTTATGACACGTATACTTTGTGAGATAAATATCAATACATGCACTAAAATAAACTAGTTTTGTATACCAGGAACAAAAACATTGGGGATTTTTTCGTGATACATAAGTTTGGTTTGATTTATTTTGTTTGGAAAAGGAATAATTAAATTAAGATCACAAAGGCTTTTGATAATCACATTCGAAATTTAAATACTTAACGTATCAGTTAACTGCAAAAGAGTAAATAAATTTCTCTTGGAAGATCCTTCAGTTGGTATTTGATATATTCTATATGTTCAAAATGTTTAGATATGATTTTAAGGTTGTGTGAGTTTATTCAACATGTAATAGCTTCCTCGTATACAAACAATCCTGCTTTTAACTTCAAGAAGACACGTTTAATATATTTTTTTAAAATAATGTCTTTGATGGAATTTGTACAATCCTGGTCAAAGTTTTGGAAGGTTTTGTTTCATGGCAACATTTCTTCATGATACTTCAAAGTGATCTGCTGACATTAGTCGGCCTTTGACGCTAGAATACCATCATTAAGTTCATTTTAGGTCATGGATGTCAGTGTATAAGTAACGATCATTAACCAAAAGGCAAGTCTTGTTTCTTTATTTCTTTCTTATACGTATATAAATCACTTAAAGGCTCATAATAAGATTTAGTATTATGTTCCTTCTTGTCACATTTGTTATTTCAGCTTAAACAGTGAATTAGTTGCTTAACGTAAATGTAATTATTTTTTTTTCTAAGATAACATGAATTCGTATACTGTAAGTTAACCTGACAGCCTCATTAACTGAGCAGCCATTCAGAAAGTCAAAAGTAACTACCCTCCAGTGGCTCAGCTCGTACGACTGTAGACTTATAACGCTATAAACCGAGTTACAATCAATATCCGTGGTGTGACTTTGTGATTAATCACAAACAAACGAAACTAATATTAGGGAGAGATGTGGCACTTTAACACGTGAGTTGTTCTTGACTTCTTTCACCTTCGTAAAACTACCAAACTCATTCCTGTGGCCAAACTGAAGTGTTCATATTACAACTACTTGCAAACGTCTTCGTTTGTCTTTTACGATACAAACTAGCTATTTGGTTCTGTTTTCTCTCATAAGGTATTTAAATATTACAGTTAAAATGTAGAAGGACCAGTTTATAGTATTGTAACTGGATATACAGGCTTGTGGCCTATACACAGGCACTCGTTGGCTTGATACTAGCAATTCGGATATAAAATATCTTTATGAAATTTTGTGTGTATAATTAAAATCGGATTTTTGGAAAACAAAGTTGAAATCTTAATTTATACAACAATAGAAGGAGATACCTAAATGAGTGAACACGTTACCTACAACGACGAATAGTTTAGAAGCCGAGGCATGCTCTCTGACCAACACCTGCAATTAAACATGGATGTGTCGGCTCCTAGAACTCGCAATGAATAGGTGAGACTGCTTTGTCATAAACATATAATAACATAGCACATTATTAATGCCATTTCAAACATGCGTTTCTCGACATTTTTTGGTAACCTTCTACTGTAGAAGGTAGGATCTTTTTTGAAAATTATGGTGTGTTTATAACGATGATAACCAGTTCTGTAAAAAGGTTAAAGTACGTAAGGTGGAGAGGAATAAAGGGAAAAATTACTAGGCTTTTAAAACCTAAATTAAATGGTGAACCTACTGCACTGCTATGTACTAAGTACCACTCAGCTTATGTTGTAGTGTCACAGGATGAAAAATTGCTATCCTATGTAAAAACCACACGGTAATGCATTTTAGAACAGCAATCACATCTCGTATTTTGAAGCAAATTGTCATTGGCTGTACTGCCACTGGCCCGTGGTTAGACCCCATGAGCTTCTACTTACAACACCTGTCAAGGCTTGGACCAGTGAGGTTGAATTATGATTGTAAAATGCTGGGTGAGCCTCCAATTTTGATTTCAACCGTGTATTTTACTGATATCAGTGGGCTTAACCGCAGCTTCGAGCGAGTAATAGACATGAGTCGCCCAGCGGGTACGCAGAAATTCGGCCTGTAGAGTTATCGCAAGTCTCTGCTCATTGTTGTCTCTTTCAAAGTCGCCTTAGCGTACCGCGAGACACTACCTCGACGTAATGTTTCCTTTGTATTTGAACTATAAATAATAAGAGAAAAATATAAATATTTATAAAAAAAATAGATACAAGAAAAACTATAAATAATAAAACAACACACGCAATGCATTGTTAAAACTCAGCTACGCAACAATATTATTTTATTTGAATTGTAGAGTTATCGATAACTTGACGACTGATACGTGAATAAAGTAATTTTCTCTAATTAACTATAAACTATCTTACCTTTAATTCGTGAGTGTCATGTTTTTTTTTTAACTCCATCCAAGTTGATCCTTTCATTTTGTGGTGATATGATGTACATGCGTTCATTTTGTGGTGATATGATGTACATGCGTTCATTTTGTGGTGATATGATGTACATGTGTTCATTTTGTGGTGATATGATATACATGCGTTCATTTTATGATGATATGATGTACATGCGTTCATTTTGTGGTGATATGATGTACATGCGTTCATTTTGTGGGGATATGATATACATGCGTTCATTTTATGATGATATGATGTACATGCGTTCATTTTGTGGTGATATGATGTACATGCGTTCATTTTGTGGTGATATGATGTACATGCGTTCAATTTGTGGTGATATGATGTGCATGCGTTCAATTTGTGGTGATATGATATACATGCGTTCATTTTATGCAATCTGTAATTTTTTAAAGTATTTCTTAAATCATAGTGTACCTTATTTAAAATATCAACCTTCCAAAACGAATGCCTTGGAAAGAGGTTGTTCGCGTTTTGTAAGGTCGGAAATTTATCAGAGATTCACAAACTTTCGGAGAAATAAAAAACTTTTCTAAACAATTAAAATTGTTACAAACTGTCCTAAGTGGAATTGTTAGGAACATACACTTAAGGAAAAAAAAATCGAAATCTAGCAAAGGTTGAATTAAAACCTGTGATACTGAGCCAAGACCTCAATACCGGGCAATATTACCTTCATTCTCATGTTACTTAAATTTTTGTAGAATTCCATGGCTTCAGACAATGATTGATTCAGTTTGTGTAAACGAGAGATATGTATTTTTAAAAATATCGATAAGCATGTATATTGAATCAGCCAGCTTACTGGACAGGTCCTGTTGATAAACGACCTTAGGCGATCGTGACTTATTAGCTAAAGGTGGGATGTGATCGTGTTATCTTCGTGGCGCCTTTTCTTCGGTCGTTTGTTGCCGAAGTTTAAGGTTAATCACCACAGCGCATTCTACGTAAACGTAGATGTGATTATCGGAATTAACTTTTAACAGTGCGTTAAGCCTACACATAGAACATTGCTATATAAAAACAGAGGACGAGAATTGTTATGAAAAATTCTGTGTTCACAGCGATGCGGAAATAAGTTTTATTTCTACGCTGTGATATTCTGTGATACACAGTGCGATTTATTTACTTTTATAACGACTCAGTAATATTCTGTGGTATTGTTTTTGCATATCATATAATGCTTTCTATTATTTCAAATTAAGAGCACACCAGGAGAACTAACCTTTATATCACTGGATAATATCACTAATACGAGCAGTCGCTTACTTTTGTAATATGCCACATAAGAAATACTTTCTTCCATCAACAGAAGACGTTGTAGTGAACCCAAAAAAACTAAGTTTAATGTTCTTGATTTTTGAAAACTTCAGTTTAGGTTTTTCTACAAATTCATAAATTACACTACTAAGATTAGGCTAAAGCTGGAAATGGACATTACCAACATATACTCGTTCTACAATATTTCACAAAAAAATAATTGACAAATCATCCTGTAAACTTTACTTATAATGATATGTTTCTTATGAAAATTACCACATTTAGTTAAATTTGATGTCTGATTATCAATGAATGTTCACATATGTTTTAAATGTTGGTAGATTAAGATAAGCCTGTGTGTAAGGAATTGGCACATCAGTTGTAGTTAAAAATAAATTACATTTAACATGTCAAGACTATGTATTCCATTATTATATCAATCCTTTTCGCGGAAAGTTTCCCATGATTCATAGCTTTTTTTATTCAAGCCGAATATGTCATTTGTCTTCTTTTTTTTTATATATCATGCCTTCAACCGTATTTTCTAATCTATTCAGTGTATTTAGAATTTTCCTTTCTCAGACTCGTTCTTTATTTGCTGATGGTACTTGAGTAACATAACGATACAGATTAAATGTGAGAAGTATCGGAAAATTATGATAAATTGAGTGAAGTACAAAGAACATGAAACAAGTTCGGAAAATTATATGATGTCTCAGTATTACCTGTGTCGATATTTATGTTGAAAAAAAATCGAAACTTTTTTTTCCAAAATTAAATACTGTCTGCAACTGCGTAGGTAAAATGAATGTTGTTCGACTGTTCGCGTATTAAAAAATGTCAACAAGCAGAAGAAAATTAGTAAATGATTATTTGTTTGTTTTTGAATTTCGCGTAAAGCTACACGAGGGCTATCTGCGTTAGCCGTCCCTAACTTAACAGTGTATAAATAGAGGGAAGGCAGCTAGACACCAGCACCGATCACCAACTCTTGGGCTACTCTTTTACCAACGAATAGTGGGATTGACTGTATCATTATAACGACCCCACGGCGAAAGGGCGAGAATGTATGGTGCACCGTGGATTCGAACCCGCGACCCTCAGATTACGAGTCGAACGCCCTAACCACCTGACCATGTGTAAGTGATTGAGCTCTTCAGAAACTATTGCAACCCGTAGGTTTATTTTTTCTTGTATTTCAACATTCTTGTTTTCTAAAGTTATATATACATGTACAACATATAAATATTTCTTTTTTTTTAGATCCAGGCTTGGCATAATCCATTGGCTAAAGTGCTGAAACTGTGAAGGTATCATGTTCGCGACCCTTCATCGTAAAAACATTCCTTCACATTTTAAGACGGTGGGGGTGCTATAAACGTTAACGTCTAATCTCATTAGCAGGTCGGATAATTTTTTTTCTTTTTAAGTGCAACGCTACATAAGGGACTATCTGCGCCGTGCTTACCACGGAAATCAAAGCCCTGCTTTTAACGTTATAAGTCTTCAGATTTACCGCTGAACCACCAGAGGGCAGTGTGACAAAAGTAGCCCAAGAATTGGCGATGGGTGCTTTCCTTCTAATCTGTTAATTTAAATTAGGGATGGCTATGGACAGGCTGGCTCTATGCAACTTTGAGCAAAATTCTGGAATAAATTGTTTTTTTGGAAATGTATATTTCAAAATTATTGTTATTTATTACTATTAGAAAAAAATCGTCTGCTAGAATTCCAAACAAAGCTATCATCAAATTACCGTGTTTGTGTAGTTATTACAGTGGTAAAAGGAAATGTTTCCTATGCTAAAATTCGAGGCGGTATAAAATAAAGATGTGTACATATATATATATATATATATATGAATAAATATATAGACTAATGATAGATGATAAAAATTCATTAACGAAAACATTAAATATTGTTTCAAATGCTTATTAACAAGAATCAACAACAACGTTCTTTGCATAACAGTTATTTGACTGTCTTTGGTAGAAGTGCGATAATTCAAGTTTTTTTTTTTTCATTTCCTAGACCCAGGTTCAAACCTGATTCTCGGATCCAAAGGTTAAACTTTTAATAAGAATGTAATTACTTCATAGATGTTGAATGGCTAGATATCGTATGACTGAACTAGCATTATACGTGATGGCGTCCAGTGAGCTTGTCAAGCGTGTTTTCTGTTCATCCGACAGTAGAAAGTATTTATGTTTTAGGCAAAAAAATTAACAAGAAAAGGCTACAAGTATGCAAGAAATATGCACTCTTTTAAACACACAATAATGAAGGAAAATTAACATACTCCTTGTTAGAATTGTCATCCTACATATATTGTTATTTTCCATCGTTGGCTAAATGACCTAAACAGTGTCGTTTTATCTTTAGCCAACTGCACTACTTTGGGAAATGTCGGGTTCCTATGTTCTTACACTTAGTCGTAATTATGCCTCTAAATCCAAAACACCTCTTGGCGGTGTGGCGAGTTGAACTATACTGATGCAGACTTTAATGTTCCCATTTATTCTTGTTTAAATTATGGTAATTTTGGTAGATGGTAACAGTGAAATTGGTCATATTTCTCAGCTGAAAACCATTATTTTGTATTATAATTATATAGAAATACCAATGAAGAAATTTTAGTAAATAGTGGAACCATTTTGTGCTGTTATCTTCCTATTGGTGCAGGGTATTTTCTGTTAATACTAAAAGGTACGGTACCAGGACAGGGGGAATAGTAAGGTTAGTGGCAATGAACCGAGTGATTTTGTTTCCCACATGCATTAGAATTGTTTTCCTGTCGTGGTTCGTAAAGGAACATGTTCCATCATGGTAAGGATCTTATACATATATATATATATTTCTGTACATACGTTATTGGTTTCAGAATGAAGTTTTTTCCGATGATTTTACGTCGTAGATGCTTTAATTTTGTTGTTATTATAAAAAGTTTTCGTAGAATACGCAGTTGTCAACAATACATTATAGAAAACATCATAGACATTACAAACTTTCCAAGCTGTCCATTACACCGCATATTTCAGTAAAATATTTCTGTAAATATCCTCATTCTTAGCAGAATATAAAATTTAGATAAGTGTTTGTTTAAATAACCTGCCTTCTGGTGGCTCAGAACTTATAATTCTAAAAATCTAATTTCGATATCCGCGGTAAGCAAAGTACAAATAGACCCTTGTAGTTAATAAACGAAACATACCACTCTTGGTAAATTGAATTATTTTAATAGACAATTTTGGAATTTATACAGTCTATTTGTGCCCTTAAACTTTCATTGTTTGCTGACACCGCTAACCTACGCATGAACATAATTAAAATTACTAGCTTTTGTGTATGCTAACAGACGAAGAGTTTTCCGAAATTTCGACTTTAAAGGTAAAGTCATGCATCTAACCAAATCGATCATTTTACTCGAGAATTTTAGTTTGCAAGTCTTAAAGCTCAGGACGATCTTTGCAGGTTTTATGGTCGCTTTTAAAAGTTATTTTATCTAATGCTATAAAATATGCTTTAGGGAAATATCATGGCGGAAGCTACTTCCAAAGAACAAAGAAAAAGGTACAATCTCAGTCTAAAATTAAAACTACATTAACATATGTAAATGTGTGTGTGTATCTATACATGAAACATAATAGGTCTAAACAGTCTAATTAAATAGTCTTTTGTAATTGTTTTAATTGTTTTTATATCTCAATGCTAGAAACGATTTCAAAATTACAACACTTTCAGTTTCATCTAATTATATGTACTTCACTAGATTTATTCAACGTATAATTTTAATACTTATTAATATATACTAAATTTCTTGTGTAACCACGTTGCTATTGTTAACATCATGTTTAAAGTCGTTGGTTGAAAGATGAAATTATTTCCTATATACATAACTGACAAAATTGTGAAAGTTCCCTCCAGTTAACAGACCTTTGAGTGAACAAAGATAGCGCACTTTTATATACATTAAAAGAGCAGGTAGCGCTTTATGTCTCAGTATTGACAATTTATAATTTAGATTAAATAGTAAGGACATCTCTGATGACATGCTCCCTCAATTTCAATCTTTATTGCATCTTATTTTATCATATTTTATCCTTGTTGTGTTAAAAGCTTACGAGATTGATGAACTGAAATAAACCATGCCATTTCAAATTTATCTGTTTTTTCTTTCAGAAGTAATACAGGAATAGTTACTCGTAGTAAGAGACATACCGTTACATTATAATCAACGATCATCTCCTACTGTATTGCTGCCCCTCGCTAGTACAGCGGTATGTCTCCGGATTTACAACACTAAAATTAGGCGTTCGATTCCCCTCGGTGGGCTCAGCAGATAGCCCGATGTGGCTGTGGTATAAGAAAAAAAAACATACACACACTATATTGCTAGTTTTGGTCAATTAAACTGGTAGACCTTAACGTTGAAAATATACCGTCTCCTCATATCAACCACAATTTCCTACTATACATACGAGTATATATATATATAATTCTGTAGTTTATATTAATTTAACTGGTAAACTTGAAAGTTAGAAACATACTGCTGTCTTCTAATCCAGTGGTTCCCAACCTTTTTTATGCCCCACACCCCTAAAAAAATTTAATATGTTCTCGCACCCCTCACAGAAATTATTTATTTAAGAATAAAGGTGAAGGTGGCCAAAACAAATGTTACCTTACACCCCCTGGAACGCTATCTTGCACCCCTGGTTGGGTACCACTGTTCTAATCAATCACCATATCCTATTACAGTGCGTTACTTTTTCAAATTAAACTGGTAGACAGCATTAAAAACATCACATACCGCTTTGTCGTAAACGAACGTTTCCTATAATACATCACTAACTATAAAAGACGTATTTCCTTTGTCACTCTTTCGAGAACACTTTCACTGTCTTTTTTTTGGTAATGCTCAACAATATGCGTCGTCTCTTAGCAACAAAACTATCACCTGATAGTTCTTAGGCCAACTTAGGTGCTTATGTTGAATGGTCAAATGTTGATTTGCTAGTAAGATTTGTTTTTATTCTTTATTTACCTGATAAGTTTGGTGATAAAACAGCAAAATAGTTTAATTTAGAAATTCTATGACATTGAGTTGTAGTGAAAAGCAAAATAAAACTTACCAAGTAATGTTTTAGCTACGCTTTACGTTATGTTTATATATTAAAGTAGACTAGAAATAGGCCTACCGTTATTAACTTTATAGAGTCACTGTTTAAAAGGTTTCAAATGGTAAATAAACGTTAATTAATAAATATTTGCTTGGTATTTCAACACATAAATTACTTATTTGGTGTTAAAAAATAAAGAAAAACAAAGGTTTATTACTACCAAATATCTTTTTTTTGTATAGTCGAAAAAGTAGAAAATTTGTGACAGAATGTCTGCATTATTTTTTCTATTATTTTCCTTGACCTAGAGTACATTAAAAAGGCTCAAGAGTGGTATTCAATTCTCTTTCTGAGTGCACCTGTACTTTTATTCACAATAACATTTCATTTTTCTACACAGTGTTTACTAAAAATGTAAAACTGATGAAATAAGAGAAGAGTAAGTGTATTTTGAAGGTACAGAAAAATTCATTTTAGTTGAAGTCTATAATTTTTGTTAACGATTCAGCAGTAATTTCCTATCACTTTTGATGGGTTTTTTTTATACAAGTGTATATAATTAAACTGTTAGATTTTAACGTTAAAAACACTAGCTAGTTCCTGCGGAAGGCTATTGGGCTTACTGTTTTTTTCTGGAATTCCCTGATTGTTTTATAACCATGTACTCACTCAATTTGACATTCAATAATGTTCACCATCCATGAAAAAGTGGATTTTATTGAAAGTGTTGTGTAAAAATGAGCTAGCATCACAGCATTACATCACAAAGCGGATTTTATTAAATTAAACAATTATCAATAGAAGTGCCTTACATTGCTGTTGCATCACATGATATTTTCACCAAAGAGAAACAACTTTTTTAAGTTTATTTTTTGATTGGTTTATATTTTAAACTTACTCGTTTATTTATAATTTTTATTGGTGAAATCTGAAAAAAAAAAATCAATTTTGTGGAAATTTCAGTTCCTCTATTTATTGCTAAGCTATAAAAATAGTACATACTTATGAAAATATTACCTACTTATGGTTGTTGATGGTAGGTGAGGTACTTTCTGAAATCCAAGTGTTGGACGTATACTTCGCAAGCTTTATTATGATAAATTGCCCAATTTCATGAGCTATCGTAGTTTGAAAAAGTGTTAGAACAAGATAATACTTTGTCATTCTTTAACTTTACTAGGCCCACTATAGAATGTAAATTTCAACACTATGGTAATGCTTCACTGATCCCTGTTGATAACTGGTTGAGTCAGATTTAGAATACGTGTCATTCTTAAGAATTCCCCTATACTTAAACAAAGAGAAAGTTAAAAGGGTTCTGCTTGAACGAACATACTGATCACTGTCGTAGTTTCCGAGATTCAGGTTTTAGGCGTATACATCACAAGCTCAGTTATAATAAATTGTACGATTACCACAAAGCTAACCCTAATCTCCTACCACAACGTGGTAAGCAAGTAACCCTGTTGTTAGAGAAATAATTGAGATTTGTAATTCATATGTTGAAATGCCAGTCCGGAAAATAGGTTGAACACCAACAGGAAGAGCGTTATAAACAGTAATAATGAACATAGAAACTTTTTATGTATGCTTCAGTATTTTGGAAATTTATGTCTGATTGTTTGTGTTTTTGCATTTTGCGAAAAGCTGCTCGATGGCTATCTGTGCTAGCCGTCTCTAATTTAGTAGTGTAAGACTAGAGAGTAGGCAGCTAGCCATCACCATCCACCGCCAACTTTTGGGCTATTTTTTTATCAAAGAATAGTGGGATTGACTGTCACTTTATAACGCCCCCACGGCTGAAAGGGTGAGCACATTTGGTCTGACGAGGATTCTGTCCGAAAGATGGAAATGAGGTTGTCAGAATGTTGTGTTTAAAAACATGAAATCCTTCTTAACACTGAGTTTTTCCCATAACCCTGAGGCATGTTTGCTTTTTTTGGTTTTAAACCATATATCCTTGGAAGTCCTTTTTACTGTCTAGATTCTAACAGTGAGCGAAATTTCTCACATATTATCACACAGAAAATAATAGCTAAAGTGTGAAATGTGTGAGTTTCCAGCTTGGACATAAAGTTAGGAGCTTAATCTTTGTATAACTTGCTGTGTACTTGAATTATAATAGTTTTTCGAACACTGTATTGCGCTTCTTATAACATTCGATACACGACAGATTATTGCAACATTTCTTGGTTTAAATAGGCTTAGTAAAACAGTGCAACTCTTATACTAGTCATGAGTATTTTGATCTAACAATTAGCGAATCCTTAATTTTTAACGTTTTTACCGAAGTCAACGTTGCAATTTTTAATTTAATTTATAAGAAAACTTTGCTGATGTCTGACATTATCAAATGCACTAACGTAGACAGGCTTTAATCACAGTAACACTACACAATGATTATAACACGTACTTTATGTAAGGTTTGGATAGTAAAGTACATATTACATACCAGAGTACATCTCTATCCTATAATATAAAAGATAGTCACCATATTAAATTACATGTTTAACATTAAATGTTTATGAGCATTGCCTACATATCCGTTAGAGTGTAGAGTGCATGTTTATGAAGAATTGTATTTAAAATTATAGAATTTTAAAAATATGTAACGTCTCTCAGCCCCTCATTCTTGGTGACGCCAAATGTCTCTTATTATTTGATTCGGTATGTCCAGGTGGTTAGGGCGCTCGACTCGCAACTGAGGGTTCGAATCCCCTTTGCACCAAACATGCTCGCCCTTTTATCCGTGGGAGCGTTATAATGTGACGGTCAATCCCACTATTCGTTGGTTAAAAGAGTAGCTCAAGTGTTGGCGATAGGTGGTGATGGCTAGCGCATATAGCGGGCCTTGCATGGCCAGGTGGTTAAGACACTCGATTCGTAATCTGAAAGTCGCGGGTTCGAATCTCCGTTGCACCAAACATGCTCGTCCTTTCAGCCATGTGGGCATTATAAAGTCACGGTTAATCCCACTATTCGTTGGTTAAAAGAGTAGCCCAACAGTTGGCGGTGGGTGGTGATGACTAGCTGACTTCCCTCTAGCCTTAGATTGCTAAATTAGGGACGGCTAGTGCAGGTATTCCTCGTGTTGCTTTGCTCGAAATTCGAAAAAGAAACAAACGAACACAACTATTTCACTTTATTTTTCAAATTGCAAGTACCATCTCGTCATCTTGTATCACGCTTTGCAGTTTAAGAACGCTGTGTAAACATTGGACATGAAAAAAGTCCTTACATTTGTTTAACCTACTATGTCGTAACTGAGCTTATAAAAAATGAAACTCTAAGTACTCTACTGAAATAAGTAAAACCGAACTAATAAAACGATACCAGCACTAACCGCCCTCCCCTGCAGGGCCGTAATCATTCTCATAGTCTATCCACCCTAGGAGATATTTGTCTAAATAACACCGTTAACATATTCTTGCTCTTGCGCTTATAAACCTTAAAAATTTTCTTTTCGGTCATTCATTATTTTCATCTTTAACATAATCGTCAGTAATGAGAACTATTTGACGAAAATATCTCATAAATGGTACCTAATTTAAAGAAAGAGCAATAACACTGAACAAGTGAATTATAAAGTTAAGAAGCACGTGCGACAGTATAGGATGTCTTAAGAAATATACAAATAGCCAGAGCGAAGCCTCGTCCTAGTTACTTAATGTCCTAATAGAAAATGTTTTAAGGTTTGGTTAGTCAATTGTTATTGAATATCTACCATGCGGTTGTTGGTTTTATAAGTCACTTTAGAAGGCTTTCGTCATTACGTTCTGAAGCTGGCTAATATCTGTGTTTAAAAAATGTATATATGTGCATGAGTTAATGTCTTTTTAACTGAGGTATCATATTTATAAAATACAGAAACGTTTCTTATTTGAAATGTACTAGTGTTTAATCTTGAAGAGTTATCATATTCAATATAGGTGTTTAGTATATAAGGTATAGAAAACGAAATAAAGTCTGATGACGTGTCTCGAAGTGGGTTAAAAGTTAACTAAATAAACACTGATTGCAAGATATTAACTTTATGTAAGCCTGTTGTCTTTAAGGTTATTGTTTTATTTTGTACGTTTGAAACAATAAACTGTCCACATTACGACTGTTAACAATACAAAGTGCGTCGTCGACATGTTTCTGCCAGTTTTATAAAGCCTATGAAATAATTTAATTTAAAGATTTGCTCGTTTAATGGATAAATTAAATATAGACGATGACACTGAAGAATTAGTAGCGTTTCTGTAACATTGCTAATAAATGACACATTTCGTGCCCCCTGGCGGCTAAGCAGTAAATCTGAGGACTTATAAAATTGTGTTTCGATACCGGCTCTGTGCAAAGTACTGTGAAGCTCTGTGTGAAACAACAAACAAAGAGATACTTTTAGAGAGTAAATCAGACAATTATAGTTTCATACGCCCTAAGAATGGTAAATTCAGTACAAGTTGGTCATTTTGTGGTTTTGTTTGGAAAGTTAGGGAATCATTTATCATTTGCTCAAAAACAATGGTTTCGTAAGCCTAAAGATTTATTTTTAGATTTGAATGGGATATTGTATCGAACAGAAGATTATGTTTGGTTTGTTTTTAAAGTTATTCTCAATTTATTTTTCATTTGTTCTCAACAGATGTCGCCTACCAGAAGACGCCATTAGCAGCAAGTATAAAATTCCCGAGTGCAGAAAGAAACAAGGTTCCTTCATCTGATTGCCTCATACTTAACTCACCTGGTTCCTTCTTCTCACACTACAAGACCAAACAAGTTCTTCCAGATTTAATGAATTCTTCAACAGTGAACACTCTTCCGCAGCCCATATATCCTCGACCCCAACTGCCCCTGGCCCCTCTTCCTCTTCTACCTGCGTACGCAATGGCTGGTTGTGGTCATCAGTTTAGTGCATATCCTTTCATTTTCGCTGCCCATTCTTTTGGGCAAACCCCCATTAAACCAGACTCAGTAAAAGGTGTAGAAGTTTCAGGTATGACATTAGAAAAAATATCCCAGAAACTCGTTAATGTAAACGCCCGACCAGTGGTATCTAATATTTTAGGTACTACCAAACACAAGGTTTCGAAATTTGACTTTTCTCGGTTGGCAGAATCTGCAACTACCAAAGACGACGAGATAGCTTGCAAGGAAACTTATAACTCCCAAAAGACAATGGTAGGAGTTGATAAAAATATATCTAAGGAAACTTATCACTCCCAGATTCCCTCAATCATTCAATCGACAGCTTCTCTTCCAGTCATAACAAGTCATTCATTTCCGTTTATGACACCTTATTACAGTATCGGACCGATTGGATTTGGAGCAGAGTTCTTCGAACGAAAAGGTCCTCGAGGTAGAGGGTCATCGAGACCGAAGAAAGAGTTTATCTGTAAATTCTGCCAGCGTCGCTTCACCAAGTCTTACAACCTGTTAATACACGAGAGAACACACACGGATGAACGACCTTACACTTGTGACATCTGTCATAAAGCTTTCCGTAGACAGGATCACCTACGCGATCACAGGTAAATTTTTATAATATTTATTTTTGTTTAAGTCATGCATAAGCATTAATCCGCATTTACCGGGTATATTCTACTGATATATAAGTACTGGTACGCACTTATAGGAAATATTCTATTGATATATAAGTATTAATACGCACTTATAGGAAATATTCTATTGATATATAAGCATTGATGCGCACTTATAGGAAATATATTGACATACAAGCATTAATACGCACTTATATGGAATATTCGATTGATATATAAACATTAACACGTACTTATAGGGGATATTATATTGATACAACTATTTATTAGGCGAAATGACACAGACAAATAAAATCAACGTTTGAAAGTTCAGTCTAGTTTGTTTGAATTTCCATTTACATTCTTCGTAATAAATAACATCTGTAAGTGATAAACATTTGCGTTTATACCTTAAAATAAATGTAACTTAATGGAAGGCTCAATCCCAGCAATACAAATGTAAATATAAAAAGATCGTAATCGAATCGTTCTTGTACGCATACATGTACTGTAATTGTTGAAGACATAAAAAGTTTTAATACATAACCTTACTGAGGTTTGTACAAGTTAATACATTAATTGTAACATTCGATTTACGGCAGGCCTGGCATGATCAGGTGGTTAAGGTGTTCGTCTTGTAATCTTAGGGTCGCAGGTTCGAATCCCCATTCGACCAAACATGCTTGCCATTTAAGCCGTGGGAGCGTTAGAAAGTCACGGTCAATGCCACTATTCGTTGGTAAAAGAGTAACCCAAGAGCTGCCTTTCCTCTAGTTTTACACCGCTAAATTAGGGACCGCTAGTGCAGATAGCCTTTGTGTAGCTTTGTGCGAAATTCAAAAACAAACAAATAAACAAACGATTTATGGCAACTGAAAAGTAGTCAAATGAATCAAAGATGATTTATAGCATTTGTTTTATAAACTAGAGTTCAGCGTCTTCTTTCACGAGTCTCGCCAACTTTGGTCGAAAAAATCCACTTGTGTTTTTGGAACAAATAATTTGACAAAGACTAGGAATGTAGCTTCGTCACTTTCTCGTGTATTCTTCTCAGTCCTATCAAATTTGTAATTTTTATAATTTAGCTAATATCCACGGTAATATATGTTTTACACTACTATTGGTCAACTTTAATTTAGCTAACATCCACGGTAATATATGTTTTACACTTCTATTGGTCAACTTCAATTTGGCTCATCCGCGTGCTCGACTGTTTCTCTCTTTACTAACAAAACCATGCTCTAAATATTGGACATATCGAGCTTGGTATGACAAATTCTATAAATAATACAGATTTGACGTAAATAGTAATATTCATAAACATTAGAATGCCCAAAGTTTTTGGTTACACTCTTCAAAAAATTAACTGTTTACAGTATTCTAAAGTAGAGTGTGTTGTTTTTATCAGATCAGCGAAGTTTTCGCGTCAGCAGCTTAACCGGTAGATAGGAAGTTGAGCTTAGGTTTTGGATTTACTGCCAGTACACATGAAAATATTTAGAAGTTTGTGATTATTGATTTGAAATAAAATATAAATAGAGATTCGATCATTCACAAACTGAATTAGTCCTAACCATTTTTACCTTTTTAAAATTATTGACTGTAAAATGTAAAGACCAATGTAAGTATGTACATGAGTTACAGCAAGATGTTCGTACTCATGAACTGAGATAGAAATAACATTTAGAAAAGCTTGATATAATTACTATAATTCTATTGCTGAAAAAATGTATTTATTTGAGAGACAGAAGGTAATGTTAGTGTTAATATAAATAAATTATTTAAAAATGCTTAGAATTATAAAATAAATCAGTAGCATGTCAGGTTCGGTTTATTTAAAAGCTATTTCCATTTTTATTCCGAAAATTCTTAGATATATTCATTCCAAAGAAAAGCCTTTCAAGTGCACCGAATGTGGAAAGGGCTTCTGTCAATCCCGGACCCTAGCCGTTCACAGGATACTTCACATGGAAGATTCACCGCACAAGTGTTCCACATGCGGCCGCAGCTTCAATCAGAGGAGCAACCTAAAGACCCATCTCCTCACCCACACCGACATCAAACCGTATACTTGCGGTTCCTGTAATAAGGTATTTCGGCGGAATTGCGACCTTAGGCGTCACATCTTAACTCACTCTCTTGGTATCCCTGATCAAACGGAAGATGTCCCTTCTCCACTAAACTCCAGTATTCCAGACACGGAACAAGGAGAAAGTTTGTCTGGAGATTCGGATTCTTACACGCACGACATAGTAGACGTGGAAAATTGAAACATTGGTTTCTGTACTGTGGTACCAATTCTATGAAAATATCACACACCAAGAATTCCTCTCGATTTCAACAGGGTGATGTGCAAAACATAATTCGATAAACATATACTGACATTCAGCAATAATCTGTTTTACATCTATTTGTGTATAATAAACACAACACAGCGTGTTAATAAAAATATTATTGTCACTTGACTTCATTAAAGTTATAATTGACTTTTCTATACAACATTCTTATATCTTGCAAGCTTTTTTTTACCGTTTTGCACTAAGTATTGAAGTCTATGTAGATATATATTTGAAAGAGGGCCTGTGTAATTAATTGAACCGTTTTATTCACAGAATTACTGTGCCAAAGATATTGTTAAATAAATGCTCTTATAAACTTGTATTTATCTCGGTATTTATTACCATGATTAAGTGTCTACCACCTTATTATATTTTGTTATTTTGTTTCGAAACGTGCTTTAACTTTGTTAATTTTCTACTTGTAATACAGTCCACAAAATAGGTCAGAAATGGCGTATCCAATAGTTTATTATTATCAAAATATTCTGATAAAACTCTTCAGTTCATTGTTTACTCGAAGGTAGATGTTTAGCTTAATCTGAATAGTTCAACCGACTTCTTCGATGCTTTGTTTACTGGACCGTAGGTGTTTAACTTAAGTCTGAATAAGTAAACGGCTACTTCAGGCCATCATTTTTATTATTGTAATAATCCACTAAAGCACGTCTTGATTAAATGGTGCAAATGAAACTGTGTTTTATATTAATTGTTAGATCGTACAGTTAAATATGGGGAAATTCTTTTTATTTAGAAATGATAATGATGTTTTTCGAATATTACCTCAAGGATCATCAGAAATTTGTACATATCTTTGTAACACACGACATGACTGAAAATGGCCTGATTTAAGCATTTTGTTATTGTCTTTGTTCGCTGACTTGTATCATACATTATGATATTTTGCAGAATAAACGCACTGCGTGAGCAGTGAGAAGAATGGCATTATATGTAATACTTTCTTTTGATCGTTCACAAGCACTGTGATAGTCTTACTCAAGCAACTTATAACAGTGGGGTTGGAGCTCAGTCAAGGAGGTCTGGGACATACCCCCCATAACATTAATATTATAATAATATTTACAGTTGCTACATAAGTCAAATATGTAATTCGTGTTGGATCCATGCTCTGGGTAGTTTGCTCACCATCATATTTTACCGTACATCTTGCGGGTATTTTTAAAAGTTGTGATGTGTTATCACGGAACACTGTAGTGTGTTGTGCAGCCAAAAGAACTGGCTGCAGGGCACATTGTATATTATTAACAGGGGTGATAGTTTAACGGTTTCCCACCTCCCTTATTTTGGAGTGTCATAATTTAAACTATCACATATTTTCCGCGGATCTGCTCTGCTGGACGTTTACTTCAAATACCAAATTTTAAGTCAATACGTTAAGAAGTACCTGAGTTACAACATATCCAATTTTGGTCGAGTTTCTTCCTTTTTTTGGGGGGGTGGAGGGGGTTTGCACCAGAAATACGAAAACTTTATTTGATAGATAAGCATGCTCAGTGTTTATAGATGTATTTTTCAAATCTAATACACTGATAGTTCTTCCGAACCTACAGTCAAAAGTCCAATTTAGTTTAACTATAGGCCATACGTGTGAAGTTATTCAACAACAAAAAAAAAACACTCAAATTTATGAACAGTTTTGCGTACGTAAGCGTAAAATGTTTTGTAAGCTAACGTTCTAACATTTTTAATATAGTTTCACCTAAGAGTAAAAGTGCACCGTTTTTATTTTTTTGTAATTCGGATTAAAGACTCCTGATTTAGAATAGCAAGACTATAATGTGAAAGGACATGCAGATACATAAGTAGTGATTAGGCCAAGTAAAGTAGAAGTTTCTAGCTCAAGTTTTCAAAAGAAATATACTGGTGGACAGTTATTATTGATTATTTATTGCCATCGTTTTAACGCAAATTAACTAAATTTTATGAAATTCTCCTAATTAAAGATCGTTCAACGTAACGTGATAATAGTTTAAGCAATCAGCATAAATAACAATTATTGATACGGCTGTATCAATTACGTGGGTAATGATGACAAGAAACTGTTAACCTAAATTTCATGGAGTTAGTTCAAGAAAGCTATTAACTATTTTAGAGAGGAAAACTACCACCATATATTTTAAAGAATCTAATTGGTTCTATAAAGTATAGGTCTGTTCCGAATAATAGGGTTGCGATTGCTATACGTGTAGTTTGGTCTCCAGTTGCACATTGAATACTTTTTTTTTTTTTTTTTGCCGTACTTTTTTTCATACACCAGGTGTATTGGTGTATTTGATTAAATCTGAGTAAAGATATTTTATTTAAAAAATTGTGTTGTATACTATTTCATGGAGCGATTGTTTTCTATTACAAATTTAAGAAATTCCAAAATTTCATAATATTGCGTAAAAACTCTCATAATTTAATAAAACTGTTATTTATAACACACTAGCCGATTGTCCGTGGCGCCAGTATGTTAGATTTGCATGTGACGTTTAGTGACGTCATATCTCCACCCTGAGAATGGAGAAAAATAAAGTTCTCCGTGACGGGAAACGGAGGCAAAATGGGAACATGGCGTAATAAAACGTTTTTCCAGTAGCATACATATAAGTAAGAGTTCCATTACAGTATGACGTGTAACGTATTTCTGACGTCATATTTGCACCTTGAAAAAGGAGAAAAATAAAGTTCTCCGTGATAGAAAAATCGTGACCCCTACTGCAAATCTACATGCACACAGGATAAAAAATTCGCAAAGTTGGGAATTGTACATCATGTAATAAAAAGATTTTTCCAGTATCATATAAGCAAGAGTTTTATTATAGTATGATATCTCAGCAGTAAATATGAAAACTTGGTAGGTATTTATATAAAATAAAATAACTATTGCGATTTCTACCAAATCAGTGTTGTGTGCTTTTCATAAATAAAACTGTCATTCCTTAAAGTAACGCGTTACTTACATATCAAAAACACAATAATATCAAAAATCATCTTTAATATGAACGTTTCGATTGGGATTTCTGTAACTTTGGTCAATACCGTTAACATCTCAAATAAAAAGTTAACTCATAATATTTGAACCACATAAAACAACATCAGCACTGAGCGAGTTTTCGTACGCGGTCAAAAGTTCAGAAAGAACACACTTAAACGGTAACAGTATAATGGAATGTATGATAAAACACGTTTGATACACGATTGCGCAGTGAGAACAAGAACCACACCATATTTTCAGCAAACTTTAAAATTCTCGACTCAGTGTTGATGTTATTTTTTGTAGTTCGAGTATTATGAACTGATTTTTTGGATATTAACGCTTATGATGGAATTTAAGAAAAATTCGAAACGTGAGTTTTAGAGTTTTTTTTTATATTACCGTATTTTTGTTTTGAATTTCGCACAAAGCTACTCGAGGGCTATCTGTGCTAGCCGTCCCTAATTTAGTAGTGTAAGACTAGAGGGAAGGCAGCTAGTCATCACCACCCACCGCCAACTCTTGAGCTACTCTTTTATCAACGAAATAGAGGGATTGACCGTCACATTATAACGCCCCCACGGCTGAAAGGGCGAGCATGTTTGGCGCGACAGGGATGCGAACCCGCGATCCTCAGATTACGAGTCGCACGCCTTAACACGCTTGGCTATGCCGGGCCGTACCGTATTTTTAACATATATTTTTAAACTTCACTTGGTGTATCAGTTGCAAACATATTATTATTGCAATGTGATCCCCAGAAATTGTAGGTTAACAGTTTTCTTCTACAAAAATCTAACTTGCTACATCTGTGTGTTTAACAAACAATTTTTAATGATATTTTTTGGATCGTAAATATTTTTTCAGGAATGTTCGGACATGGTACAGGACGTTTCAAGAATTGTCATGGAAGAAGTACAATACACTTGAAGTACAATACGCTTGTGTTATTCTCAAACTAGAGATATTCCTTAATTAAGTTATTACAAGAACATTTTTGAACGATAATCACTGATCGCCGTATCCTGCCTACTGACACTATTCAAATCACGAATCTTGTGTTGCTGAAAGAATAAACAAACAGAAACAGAGCAGTTAGTTTGCAAGAAAAATGATTCGGATGGACCGACGCAATGTAATATGGTTTTGAAATATTTTAGAATTTAGCCTAATTAATTTCATCACATATTTAATCCGTCTTACTTTCTTCAACTTTACCTTATGTTAGAAAATTAGAAAAAAAAACATTCTCTGTCAAATTATTAAGCACAAAACACTATGTGTTTCCAAGAATGACAGACCGTACACATGTATATATATATATATATATATATATAGAGAGAGAGAGATATGTTATAATTAGCAAAATTATATTCACGGAAAACCAAGTATCCTTTGATCACTAATATAAAGTGTTTGTTTGTGTTTTTGAATTTCACGCTAAGCTACATGAGGGCTGTCTGCGCAAGTCGTCCCTAATTTAGCAGTGTGAGACTTGAGAGAAGGCAGTTAGTCATCACCACCCACCGCCAACTCTTGGGTTACTCTTTTACCAACGGATAGTGGGATTGACTGTCACTTTATAACGCTCTCACGGCTGAAAGGGCATGCATGTTTGGTGTGATGGGGATTCGAACCCTCAAGTCGATCGCCTTAACCACTTGGCTATGCAGGTCCAATGTAAGTGTAATTACAGAGAGTTGAAAACATTGTAATAAAACGATTTCAATATGCAACTCAACCAGTCACGTGACGACCTCAGCATATATAAAGTTGCGGATGCGAACATGTAACAAAACTATGTTTGAGAATGGCATTAGCAAACAAAGAAATAAGGATGGAAATATGCAAAGAACCACTGAAAATTCACCTACAAAATGTTGTACGACAGCCGTGAATAGCCAAAGATAGCGACTGTTAACGAATACATATATAAAGAAAGGTCACGTAATGGTAAAAGTCATCCATATGCCACAGGCAACAGTACACAATATAATGAAGAAGGATTTCTGTCTGGAAACGAGGCGAACAAGGTATAAGTTGACGAAGATAAGGCTATCAGTTATACCTCCCGTTCAACTGTCCCTTACCTAAGATTGTTGCTGGAAAATGAAACGTGCGTTCATGTTATTACATGCAAAGCCATACCAGTCAAGTCACCGGACACAGCACCCATACATTTCTGTGCAATGGAAATGTTTAGAAGGGTGCTGGGAAACTGTCGTTTTGTTCATACATTAAATTAATAATAGAAAGACTATGAGAGAGGAGTAACATGCTTTGAACTTGAGGACCTTACGTACAGGCATTAGTTAGAGCATAACTGTATCTGGGGACAGAATATATCAATATGGTGAGGTCTAAAATCAATTTAATACGTGTATGTGCTTTTTTAAAAAAAAGAAATAGTGCTCTAAATATAACATAAGTATCTTTTATGTTCCTTAGAATTTTTGTTCGAATGAATACACGTGGTTAAAAGATGTTTTTCATTTTTAGTTCACCTTGATATTGACAACATTTAGTGACTAAACATTTGACTAAAACAGTTCATTTTTTAACGAATATGCTACAGTAAAAACATTAAGAATAACGTAATTCACTAAACAGTTATTCCATATACAGACTAATGTATTATAATGGACAAAAATATAATATAAAAATGTGAAAGGCTCATTTTCAAGAAACACATACTTTAAACTACAGACTATATTTACGTTGGACACTTTGAATACAACCAAACGAATGGAGTTAAGTGTTCAATTGCAATTGTCTTACTTTTTGTCTCTTGTCTAGTAGTCAGTTAAATTAGATGTTCGATTCTTATTTGGCTTTAAACTAATCACGATGCTTGATGGTCATGGATTATTTGAATATTTGTTTGCCTGTGTATCAAACTGGATGATAATATTTTAACACGTGAGTATGAACTTGAGACCTTGCATGACCAGGTGGTTAAGGCACTCGACTCATAATGTGAGGGTCAAGAGTTTGAATCCCCGTCGCACCAAACACGCTCGCCCTTTCAACCGTGAGGGCGTTATAACGTTACGGTCAATCCACTATTCGATGGTAAAAGGGTAGCTCAAGAGTTGGCGGTTGGTGGTAGTAACTAGCTGCCTTCCCTCTAGTTTTACACTGCTAAATTAAGGATGGCTAGCGTAGGTAGCTGTCGTGTAGTTTTGCGCGAAATTCAAAACAAACGAAACTATGAACTTGAAACTATGTGATAAAATAATTTAAAATTACTGAGCATTAAATGTGACAGACGCACACTGTTAGGAAATCAAATTGCCGTGTGAATTAAATATCTCAACAAAAAAATATTTTCTCAAATACGTTTTGCCTTACTGATCAGTATTTATATAGTATATGATGCACTCATATGTGTTATAACTGTAATGGTGCCTAACTTTATTTCTAGATATTTAAAAATTTAAGAACACCGATTTAGGGCTCGTATTATATTTTATACAGTTATTTAAGTTTGGGGTCAATCTAATTTTGCATAATGATTCTAAGGATGAAATAAAAACAAAAGGTAAGAGTAATTATACAGTTACAATATTACAATGGCCAATCTGGGTTTTATTTCGTAGAATTAAGTGGTAAATGATGATTACCCAGGTTACTGATGCAACTTTGTGCTTAAAACAAAGAAGTTAATGTCTTACTTCTGAAAAGTTATGAGCACTTTATGAAACGACTAACAATATTTGTTTTAGTTGTGTATTTAAAATTATCCAGAATTGTGGTAAAACTTAATTTGAACCAACCAGTAAAGTAGGAAAACAACATCAACTTCCTACTTAATATGAAAGTTAATATCCTCAATGCCCTAAAATTCCATTTGTTATGTGCCTACTAATTAAGCGTATCAGCTATTATAAACATGCCAAGAATTTCCCAACAAAATTAACTCCGAGTAAACAAACATTTATTTTTATTTTACTTTGTTTTCATTCTAACGTTGAAACTGTTGTGATCGATTATTCTTGAATGAGAAAAATTTAAGGTTTTATCTAGGACTAAAAAATTACATGTATATAAACAAACAGTTGAGTTTGAGGCTCATGAGTACGATTTTTTCGAAACATACGAGCCACGTAACCACCCATATCATAATGATTGTACCAAGTATTCGAGTTTGTTATTCAGACGCACACGTGCCATACTTATTCAAGACACGAGACTTAACATTCAATCTGGCAAAGAGCCAGATGATTAAGTTACCTAAGTGAATAGCGTCAGTATGGGTGGCACGAAAATATCCAGACGCACATAAAAAAACCAAAAACAATGACCCTCCATTTCTCAGACTAGGTGATAAAGGTCCTGTATTGAAATTAGTTTGGCGCGTATTGAGACCTACGTGTTTAAAAAGTGTTTTTTTTTTTTTTTACATTTTGCAGGTTTTATTTATACTTCCAAAACAGTAATACTGTGTCACAGAAAAGTAAGTTCAAACAACCACTGTATTAAATAAATAATACAGGTTTAACAAAGCTTTTGATATTAGAGACAAGTAAAATTGGTAAATATCACAAATCACCAACTTCGTGATGAGGAGAAACCAACTTGAAGTAAAAATGTATTTTAAGACGGCTTGTATGGGTATTAAATTAAAACAAATATTACAATAAAGTAGAGAGCAACATTTTGACCTTTTTAGGTCCTATTTGGGTTAACAAAATCGTTTTGTTAACCTGAAGATGACCTAAGAAGGTCAAAACGTTGTTCTATACTTTATTATAACAAAATTTGTAATATCCATACCAACCGTCTTGAGATAGAATTCACCCATTTAATTAATTTCGTACAGTTAGTACGATCAAGAAATACTATATTAATTCTTTGTTGTTACTTTTATTAACAGTAGTGTTTGCCCCCCAGTGACACAGCGGTATGTCTGCGGACTTAAAATGCCAGAAGACGGATTTCGATAACCGTACTGGGTAGAGTACAAATTGCTATTTCTGTAGCTTTATGCTAAACTACAGAAAAACATCCACTATTGGTTAGACTAAAATTAACTTTAGTATTACACTTTTAAATCTTATTTTTCACTGTTATAGAAAGTGCTTGTATTGTTAACTTAATATATGTATTTATGATGAACCTAAACTCCTCGAATGACCGAACTTCGTGGGTTATTACTGGTATTACGGTCGAAAATGTTGTTGGCAGTAAAAGTACCTAATTGATGAAGCAGCGCATTCTATTTTTTATAGGTAGAAACGTAACAATAGCTTAACTTAATTAATATTAAAGAATAGAATACCAACTAGCAGAAGATAACCAAAAAAGATGTTATTAACACAAGTTTTAGTCTCAAATTCAAATTCCAATACCACATCGCAAAAAAATAATAAAAATAAAGAATCTACAATTCCTAAACGTAAAGTGTTTTTTAAGGAAAAATTATAATATTTCTTCTTAAATGTTTTAAAAAAAAAGACATGTTACTGATAATCTGAAGAGAAACGTTCACTTTTTTTTCTCGAAACATAATTCAAATTAGATAACAAAACGGACCCGGTATGGCCAGGTGGATTAAGACGTTCGACTCGTAATTTGAGGGTCGCGGGCTCGAACCTCCTTCGCACCAAACATGCTCGTCTTTTAAGCCATGGAGGCGATATAATGTTACGGCCAATCCCACTATTCGCTGGTAAAAGAGTAGCCCAAGAGTTCTGGTGATGACTGGAGCTGACACTAGTCTTACACTGTTAAATAACGGACGGCTAGCGCAAATAGCCCTCGTGTAGCTTTGCGCAAAATAAAAAAAAACAAAACAAAACTAAGAAACTGATACAATCAACTGGAGTCGTAGTCACGATAACCTGATTTTTTTTAATGACTTTATGTCGATAAATACCTTTCAGAACTGTTAAAGTGAATGTTGGTTTTAGTGTCAAATTTAGAAATAAACTTAAACAGGCTAGGTTAAGCTAGACAAAAAGTCCTAACGATATTATACATTAAATAGCACGAATTCTTTCGCTAGATTATAGTGTAATAAAGTTGTTCTTTCATTTATTTCGAAAGTCAAAATCTGTGTTTAATTTATTTGTTACTGGAACTATAAACGAGATCAGAGCTAAGTTAAAAAAAAAAAGAGACAATTATTGTCTATAATTTCTTGAATCGTGAATTTCAGACTTTATCACCAGACGTTACTGGGCTTTTGGACGCCAACCAACTTTTATTTTCCTTGGCCTTTTCTTATCACACAAATATATATGTATATAAACACGTGCTTCTACCATTTTCTGTTTGGATCTCATCAACTTTTCTCGAAATAAACAGGCGCCAATGAAGAGTCACACACCAAAGGAAATATCATTAATATTAATTAATTTAAAGAAAGGAAACACTTTATTTTGATTTCAGGGTTAATGTGATAGATTTAAGACTACTTTTACGAACATGAAAACAACAACCACGGGAACTGTTTGTAGAGGTTTTCTTGGTATAGTATTAACGGATTATTAAATATATCTAAAAATAAACCATGTAGCTTCTCTTATAATTTCCAGGGAACAAACTTAATGCAAGAATGGCTCATACACATCGCACAAATGTCTTTCCTGTTTTACTAATTGTTTTGTTTGTTTTTGAATTTCGTGCAAAGCTACTCGAGGGCTATCTGCGCTATCTGTCCCTGATCTAGAAGTGTAAGACTAGAGAGAAGGCAGCCAGTCATCACCATCCACCGCCACCTCTTAGGTTACTCTTTTACCAACGAATAGCGGGATTGACCGTCACTTTATAACATCCGCACGGCTGAAAGAGCGAGCATTTTTGGTGTGAAGGGGATTCGAACCCGCGACTCTCAGATGATGAGTCGAGTGCCTTAAGCACCTGGCCATGCCAGACCTTAAATATATGTTTAAAAGGGAAAATATGAAATGTTTCGTATACGTTTTCATTATTATTATTTATGCTATTACTTAAATGTTATATTTTGATAAATTATTGCTCTAGGTGAACTTTAGTCTCACTTAGACACGTTCACCAATACGATTGTTTTGTTTTTTAAATCTATAACTTCATAAAAATGTAAAACACATTAATATACTGAGACAATGTTTCAGGGTATTTTATAAAATGTTATGTGTTTCTAAGTGTCCTTCCAGCTGCAGTTCGTGGATTATCTTGCTAGTAATTTTTTGGTAAATCCCAAGTGTTCTTTTCATTGTTCTGATACATTCATATGTGGACATTATTAGTCGTAGTGGACAATCTGGTTGATGAGGTTTGGGGATGCCGTATATTTGTGGTGTGCGTGAGTCGGTCTTCGATACATATTAATTAAGGGTAAGACACCAGACAAACAAACTTAGAAAATATCGTAGGAAGTATATTGAACCATAAGATGGGATTAAAGAAAGATATAAATACAAAATATAAAATAGTAATTTCCTATAAACTTTGAGTTAAAATAATAAGAAACTTATACTTCTATTGGATAACGTATTAAATTTTCTTTACTGCTAAAAGACAGCGACACGTTTAGTTTTGTAGTGTATGATCTAGAAGTAGTATTGAGTAAATTAGGAAGTTTCTTGGTTTGGTTTGAATTTCGGCAAAGCTACACCAGGATAGTCTGTTCCTAATTTAGCAGTAATAGACTAGAGGGAAAACAGATAGTTCTAGGTTATCTAACTATTGGGTTTTGTTCATTTTACGTTGCCATATATAGAAAGCTATTATAAAAAAATTTAAGAATGTTCTTCGTTTCTTCATATAGTGGCCTCCCAGTGGCACAGCGCTAAGTCTGAAGGCTTATAATGCTAAAAAATCGAGTTTCAATACTAATGGTTTAATAACAAAGACACAAACAAACAAAAATGAATAGATATGATAAACGTCTTTAAAACTCATTGACGTTGATCGCAAGAACAAACGTCTAAACGAAGACTGATCACAAGTTTTAACGTTTAAACTCAATAGCATAAGCTACAACGTTAAGTTCACGACAAAAAGGCATTTAAAACCTTGAGTTATGCAGAACTAGATATAAAAATAATTTAATCACAAGAAACTGATCTAAATTACGTTCTTTAATAGAACAAACAACAGCTGTTTAAAGAGGCTCGATATGGTTAAGGTGTTCGACTCGTACTCTGCAGGTCGCGGGTTCGAATCCCTGTCGCACCAGTCATGCTCGCCCCTTTGAGCCGTGGGAGTGTTATAATGTGACGCTCAATCCCACTACCTGTTGGTAAAATAGTAGCCCAAGAGTTGGCGGTGGGTGGCAATGACGAGCTGCCTTCTCTCTAGTCTTACACTACTAAATTAGGACGGCTACTGCAGATAGCCCTCGCGTAGCTTTGCGCGAAATTCCAAAACAAACAAACTTGTTTAAATGCGAGAATAGTGAAAATAAAAAAAACTATTTTCAAGCGCTAGTAAGAGAAAATATCAATATTCAATGAAGTGCAAAAGAGGATTACATGGAGCAACATCTTCCAAATATTAACAGCTTCCTTTTTAGTTACATTGTTTACTGAAGTAGTTATTGGTTATGTTATTTACTCGACTGTATTTCTTAAATATTTTTTTAAGTTTGGAAACGGCTTGAACAGGCAACGAAAAACTTTTAAGAATCTTTAAGAAATACAATCAAGTAAATAACATATGTCACCTGATGATAACATAAACTTGTATATTTAAAATCTTCATTACATATGTCACCTGATGATAACATAAACTTGTTGCTGTATATTTAAAATCTTCAGGTTTTTTTTCTAAGAAAATAGGTTCCTCGTCGTCAAGCTCATTAAGATTTATTTTTTTTAAAAAAGTCTTTCCTTAGGAAGAAGAAGATGGAGAGAGAGAAGTGAAATATGTAGCTGTTGAGGACCACCCTTTATACGTACGTATATGTACATTACTCTATCAGAAGGATTAACTGGTGTTGATCAGCTGCTTAAATGTTTCGACAAGGCTATGCTTCTCTATAAATTCCAAAAGATGTTTTTCGTCATACAAGATGGATTCTTATCAGTAAAACCTGTCATGGTCATCACAACAACTAGTCTTGTTGAAAGGAGAACATAACGTAAGGGAATGTCCATGAATCGTCTTATTTTAAGTGTGTTATCAGACGTTAACAAACAAGAAAAATAGTATAAGAGTAATAATATAAAAAGGACGTGTGTGTTTCATCACGGAGCCACGTTTACTTCTTCAAGATAAGACGCTATAATAAGTGTCTAACTTGTTTTCAGGTGGTAGAATATGAGTATGAAACTGTGGCTTGTAAGATGAAAAAAAAATAAAGAGTCGATCTTTGGCCCCGGTTGTGGGTGCTTGAAGTCTTACACATTCCTGGAATTTTTTTTATTCGTGGTAATTCTGCAAGCAGCCTAATCCTGCCCACATTCCTGTTTCTTGTTTCTTGTGTAGTCGTTTACGCGAAGAATGGAAATAGCTGTAATTATCATATAGTTTTCTAAGTTGTTTCGAAAAAGCCCCAATTAGATAAAGCAGAGTGGACAAGGACGAATGCATTAACTGCGTATTAATACAAAAACTGAAGTAAATGTAAAAACAGTGGTGTAAGTAAGGGTAATACGATCAATGAGTTTTTAAACGTAACGCTTATAAAGCTTTTGTTACGTTATTAACCTCACAGACACACCTATAATTTCTTCCAAAAGCAAGCTATAATTTTCATAGTAAAAAAAAAATTATACCAGGGTTTTTAGGGTTAAAACTGTAATTTCTAGTCTGTTGCTATTTTGCCAGAACAGTTAGTATTCCAGAATCAGCAAGTTTGTGTCTCAGTGAACAAATTTCAGATTGTTTAGACAACTATCATTTTTATTTTGCAGTGTGGAATAATATTGACAAAAAACCATTTATAGTGTTTTTAAAAGTCACTTAAGATTGTCCTTTACTAGTACAGCGGTAAGTCTTCGGATTAATAACGCTAAAATCAGGGGGTTCGATTCATCTCGGTGGATACAGCAGATAACCAAGTGTGGCTTTACTATAAGAAAAAAAAAGCACACATACACACTTAAGGTCCACATTATATTGTACTGATTATTTTGTTTAACTACTCAATAACAGTGAACCTACAGGTTTGAGTGGCTCATTTTACAAGATAATTCAAGAGAGGAATTAATTATTCTATACATGAATCAACAGGTTCTCTTCTGTTTGTTTTGAACTTCGCGCAAAATTACAAGGAATATTTGCACTAGTCGCACATGATTTAGCAGAGTAAGACTGGAGGGATGACAGTTAGTCACCACCACCCACCGCCAACTCATAGGCTACTTTTTTATCAACGAATAGTGGTATTGATCGTTACATTATAACGCCCCCACAGCTGAAAGGGTAAACATGTTTGGTGAGACTGTGATTCGAACCCGCAAACCGCTGAATGCGAATTGAGCATCTTAACCACCTGACTATGCGGGCCCGACTCCCTTCTGTTTATTTATCGGAAATTTTGTTAATGTATTACTGCTCCTTACATAGAAACAACAAACCATTCTGTTTACTTCTTTGTAGTTCACTAAATACAATGTTCTGTGTCCACTACAGAATGTTATTTTATTATGTTGTTGTAATAGCAACTAAGTCATGTTCACATAGTACCATTGTAAGGATTTTACAATTTCATTGTTGTTGTTTTGAATTAAGCACAAAGCTATACAATGGGCTATCTGTGCTCTGCCCACCACGAATATCGAAACCCGGTTTTTAGCGTTGTAAGTCCGCAGACATACCGCTGAGCCATTGGGGGCTTTACAATTTCTATTTCAAGGTTACAGGTCATAATATAATCATCAAAGTATTCAACACGTTTGAAATCAAAGAAGACAATTCTAATTATCTTATTTCAGATGATGTTAAATTTTAAGAACTTTTGAGTGAGAGAATAAATAAAAATATATTTATTAAGTAAACCACACTACATCTGCCATATACAGTGCCGACGAGACCTTTCGCTTAGTAACAGGACTCATTAGATCGACTGAAAAAAACAACAAGTCATTTTAATAGGTTATTATCAATTTTCTAAAGGCGGCATCACTTTTCAGGTGTTTCCAGGTGAATATCAAGCTAACATAGCAATGTCGCATATTACCTGTTTCTAGGTCAATATCAGCTTTCTTTCACTTCAATGTTACTCTACTAAAAGCAGTGTTGCATATTAGGTTTTTCCACAGTAAGCTGCGTCGAGTGATATTGGTTTTGTACAGAGTGGCCATGTGTCACAGAATGTCATCCTCATTGTGAAACGTTACGTTAAGAGTAAGATTGTTATGTAACATGGAAAAGTCAGGTTTTATAATGCTACAGTAACTGATAAAATCAAATGTAAGACAACCGTCCTACTTAACAAATTGTCATATTGAACGTGGGTTGCCAGTTTATTTTCATGACGTCTCGGTTTATATATTAAATCAAATTGTTTATTTAGTAAGTAAACTTGTACATATGTATATATATATATATCCCATCTACGAGATTATATATATATCACCTACATGTTGATGTAACAATTATGATTTTGCAACTGCAGCCAGTATAAGGTCACACTATTATATCACGTGATAGTTCACAAGGTCAAGACATCATGTAAACATTTAGAAGCAATACATCTACATGTATTATTACTATATAAACATGTAATTATAACACACGTACGTGGTAATTATGTATTACATAAACGTGTCGATGTAATAATTCAATGTGCTGATAATATATATATAAACATATCAATATAATGAATCGACAAATGACGGGTAGATTCATTATATCTGCACAAGATGTTATACTGCTGGTTGAATGTATGCAATAAATTAACTGCTGTTTAAGTTATAAGGTCGTACCAGATGCACAGAGTTTCTTCACTTCACAACTAATAAGGACCTACCACATTTTTGTCTCCATTGTTTTGTTTCTGACACACATGGCCTGCGGGACAAACACTTGTAGGTAACTGATATTCTTAATATAGCGGTAAGCATTTGGAGTCATAACATTACACCTGCATTTCATCGAACAGATGTGATAAAGCTCACTGAGTGGTAAGAAAAATGCATCAACTTAACGTAGGACATGTTGAGTGGCAATGTCTGGATACCCTCATCCTCAACACTGCTGGCCCTTATTTGATGGTGGTAACCTGATATGGTTAGTGGCCTACAAAAAATAAATTCCTGCTCTTTTCTGAATACCCTGGTGTATTTCAGAACAACATTGAATATCATCTCGTGTTCCCTCCCTTTAAAAAGAAAAATAAAGTGAAGAAAAGGAGAAATGAATCATTTGAAGTTTAAGCTCACTACTGTAATGTCTGAAGGTAAACAAACAAATTAAATAAAAACTGACTCAATGTGTTTTTTATTGATTATTTTGTGGTTTTCCGTATTATTAGGATACATTCACTAGAATTTACCTTTGCGCAAGTGAATAGAGTATATATGAAATGATAAAAAATATTTAAATAAATTATGTGGAAGGTTTTCTTTTCAGGTTTATATGAATCACCTGCTAATAAGCAAAGTCTGATTCCTTTCTAAAAGTTTAAAAATAAACATTGTAGCACAAAGAAGAAAAACGGAATTTGGTAAAGTTTATATTTCATTATTTATTAGAAAAATGGCCCGGCATGGCCAGGTGGTTAAAGCGCTCGACTTGTAATCTGAGGGTCACGGGTTCGAATTCTCGTCACACTAAACATGCTCGCCTTTTCAGCCATGGGGGCGTTATAACGTCACGATCAATCCTGCTATTCGTTGGTAAAAGAGTAGCCTAAGAGTTGGCGGTGGGTGGTGATGACTAGCTGCCTTCCTTCTTGTCTTACACTGCTAAATAAGGGACGGCTAGCGCAGATAGCCCTCGTGTAGCTTTACGCGAAGTTCAAAACAAACAAACAATGATTGGAAAGAAACCCTTATATTTAGCAGGTAAATTATACAGTCGTAAGTGCTTGTAAGATGTTTTAAATATTAAAATAAAAAACAAATAATTAGTAATTCCATTTATTACCGTTTTTCTAAGTCTGATTACATTATTAAATATTTTAATTTCTTACACCATAAATACTCATTACGACTTTACAGAGTTACATTCAGAACACTATCCATAAACCATACATTGACTTCGTAAATAGATATTACAAGTTCTGTTGTGTGAAGATACTATTGTTGGTTTTATATCAAAGAAAATATATGAATAAATAAAATAAAATAACAATAAAAGGAACTGAAATATTTAAAACAACATATAAATACCAAAATAATAAATAACACAGAACGTTAATATAAGTATACAAGTAAAACATTTTAATTAAGGTCAATCAATATACGACTAATAAAAAGTTGACTCTACATGCTTTGAAGTTGTTGTTTGTTATTAAACCCAAAGATGCAAAAGGTTATCTCATGTGCCCACCATGAATACTGAAACCCAGTTTCTAGCAGTATAAGTCCGCAGACACACCTCTGTATCACTGGGGGGTTGCAACGTCATCATCATGAGTGAGTTGTTGCAAGACATAATCTCACTCGTAATCTGAGGGTCGAGGGTTCGAATCTCTGTTACACCTAACGTACTCGCCCTTTTAGCTGTGGGGGCGTTATAACGGTACAGTCAATCTCACTATTTGTTGGTAAAAGAGCAGCCCAAGAGTTGGCAGTGGGTGGTGATGACTAGCTGCCTTCTCTCTAGTCTTACACTACTAAATTAGAGACGGCTAGCACAGATAGCCATCGAGTAGCTTTTCGCAGAATGCAAAAACACAAACAATCAGAGCAGATAGCCCTTTGTGGCTTTGCTATACGAAAAACACATAAACACACACTGTCCCAACGGGGAAAACGTAGAACTCACCATTTTAGCGATCATACGTTCGCCTTAATTGAAATGTGTTTTTTTTTATTACATGCCTATTTTAACATTATGTGTTATTTATTATTTTAACAGATAAACAACTACCAAGAAATAATACTCGTATAGCTACTAATGCTATAAGGGTATTGAGATATTTCAAAAGATTTATTAAACTCGTGCAAATTAATATGTTGTGATTGTAACGGGACATTAAAACCTATTGATAACAAAAGTTTATCTACTGTACCATATCACACGCGAGAAAATAAAATAAGAGGTCGGTTATGTACAATATATATTTTTTCTCATAAATAATTAGTGAAAAAATTAATCAAAACACTTTTACTTGCTTTGTCCCTGATGACTCAGTGTTGAGCTTAAGAGCTTATAATTCTAAAATTTGAGGTTTGATTCCTGTGACAGACACAAAACAGATAAACTATAGTGTAACTTTATGACCACGCGGACCTGTCATGGCCAGGTGGTTAAGGCACTCGACTCGTAATCTGAGGGTCGCGGGTTCGAATCCCCGTCACACCAAACATGCTTGTCCTTTCAGCCGTGGGGACGTTATAATGTGACGTTCAATTCCATTATTAGTTGGTAAAAGAGTAGCCCAAAAGTTGGCGGTGGGTGGTGATGACTAGCTGCCTTCCATGTAGTCTTACACTGCTAAATTAGGGACGGCTAGTGCAAATAGCTATCGTGTAGCTTTGAGTGAAATTCAAAGTAAACCAACCCATAAATAAATAAACTTATGACCATACTTTCCCTTTTTCTTTAGATAATTCTTGTAAATACAATTAATATATAAAAATAATCATACTAGTTATAAGCAGTAGCAACCAAATACAGTATTCGGTTTACTTTAATAAAGTGTCGCAATAGAAATCACACTCACTTGTTAAACAACATTCTGTCCATGGTAGACTTTAGAGTTTTCTCTTTATTCACATATCACGAATAATGTCATATCGCTGACCAGTTGGAAAATTTTATCTTTTTTGTGGCCGGCTGGAAACTTTCATCCTATTTGTTCATGTTGCACTAGTAATGTTATATCACTGAACATCTGTAAAGTTTTTTTCTCTGTTAATATTGGACAAGTAATACCATATCACTGACTAGCTGAAACTGTCTCTTCTCTCTGTTCACATTGCACAAGTAGTGCTATGTTGCTGACCGACTGGAATGTTTTTTTTTCTCTTTGTTCACATTATGCAAGTAATACCATATCATTGAGCAGATAAAAAGTTGCAGTTTGTATGTCTTTTGGTGTGCAAAATATTGCAGTCCTGATTTACTGTATATAGAGGGGAACATATTTCATCAATACTTAATCTCCCGAATTAATTATATTGAGTTACTGTTGTGTTACAGATACCACTTTAAAAATCACTGTGTACTTACAACAACGTTTCGATACCCATAGTGTTGTTTCGTGCTTAATTCTAAACAAATGAACTAAACTTTACAAACCTGACAATCATATTTTGTTTTTAAATTTTTTATCTCAAAGTTAATTTTTAACAGCGGTGAAACTCACCAGTTTTAAGTTTTCACAACAATAATAAAATAATGTATGAAAGCGTTAAAACTGCGCCTGTTATTATTATCATACTTTCGGTATATACAAGTTTTATTAGAAAGGACCTTTGAAATGTGACAAGAGCAACACGTAACGAGAAAACGTCAAATCAAAGACACCGCCACGTATAGCTTCCTGTCTTGCAAAATCATTGTCTCAGTTCGAACGTAACACTGTTGTCAATAAAGCTGTATTATTGTTCATCTCGTTGAACGGTTTTCTCAATACTTGTCAACACTTAAGTATTGAAATAGAATGGATGATAGGATTATAAGAGTGCGCTTTGTGATATCGTCTGTGTGGAATTTCATATAAAGAATTGAAGGACAAATTCTTCGTGTATTTCTATACTTCTGCACGAAACCAATTTTTCTTTCTCGGCAGAATTATTTCCATGGGCATTCACCAGGTGTGCAATTTTCTTAGGTTCTATCCCTCCTGCTGTTAGCTGCCCCAACGCTAGGTTAGCACAGCGTGAGGCTTAGCGCCGTAGTCCTGGGGGTGGAGGTTTGTACTTGCCTTGGGTTACATGGGTAACATTTAATTCGTGCGGGCCACTAACACCTAAACCTAATTATCTCTCGCCTTTCTTATGCAGTGTATAAATATAGCATTGATTACATATCTTCATAATTGGAAAGCGAACTCAGTATGTGATATATCTAAATCTTATAATATTTCAAAATGGTACACTTTGCATCCATAACTTTTCATGTTATTAAAGATAACATCTGAAGAGTTAAACAGTTTTAAAAAAAGTGAAAAGAAATCCATATGATAAATTCCGAAAATAAAGTTGAAATTCCAAGTTTTTACGAAAATATTGGCAAACAAAAGTCCACGTTTCTACTTTTGTTTGACGGTTTGTCTTATACGTTCAACAGTGAGCTCCATGGATGGAACCCCAAATTTTATCATTAAATGTTTTCAAGCATAGTGATAAGTAATCGGGAGCCTTAGCTTTTACACCAAGTACATTATGAAAGTAATAGTTCAATTAAAATAATGTTAATAAATGTCCAAACGATTTTCAATTTGTTTATTTGTTTCATAAATAAGTTTACATCTTATGAAGATTTTAAGAATTTATAACAAATTTGATATCATGAATTTAATATTTAATAGAAATTTGTGTTAAATAATGTTTCATTGTAATTTTTTCATCCTCCTTTCCAAATATCGCTAGTAAACTTATTACTCTATGTGTTTTCTGTCGTGTTAAAATTTTCATGGAAGGATAAAATATTAAAAAGGAGAGACAAGTGAAATTATTATGTAAATATCACTTTAATCAGTATGCTCGAAAGTAACAAACAGATCCTAGCAGAAATACTATTATATGATCTATAATACAGACATGATTCCATTTATTAGAAAAAAAAAAGGTTATCCACCAAAAGTAACTGGTACTGTCCACCGGTAGGGGAACAGCGGAAAGTCTACGGACGTATATCTCTAAAATCCGGGGTTCGATTTCCCCACCGTAGATGCAGAATTTGTTTGTTTGTTTTGAATTTTGCGTAAAGCTACTCGAGAGCTATCTGCGCTAGCCATCCCTAATTAAGACTAGATGGAAGACAGCTAGTCATCACCATCAACCGCCAACTCTTGGGCTACTCTTTTATCAATGAAGAGTTGGATTGACCGTAACATTACAATGCCCCCACGAGTGAAAGGGCGAGCATGTTTGGTGCGACCGAGATTCGAACCCGCGACCCTCGGATTCCGAGTCGAACGCCTTAATACATTTGGCCATGCCAGACCAGACGCAGAGAAATGTCTCAGTTTGGCTTTGCACCAAATGAAGCTCTGAACAATTATTATTTCTGGAGAAAGATAAATAAAGTGTACGGGTATAATTTTAATTTATATACTTATATGTATTTATTTATCCCCCAAATTTACACTTCAAGCAACTGAATATTAAGAAACATGATAATATGCACATATAAATCGTAACTTTTTAATTCTGTGCTGGAAATAAGTTTGTTTATTGTTGTTTTAGAATTTCGCACAAAGCGATACAAACGCTATCTACTCATGGTCTTTCCTAATTTTCAACTAATAGAGTTCTCTAGCTAACGACACTCACCGCCTTCCCTTGGTTACTCTTGTCTGATCGAATATTGGGATGTGCCTGCCAACCCTAAATATTTCTCCCTTGGTCCCAAAATGCCTAGCGTCTTTTAGCTGCAAGTATAGTGAAAAATGAATATTTAGACTCACTGTTCAGGGCTTTCAAGGCATTTGTCAACTCCAACCTTTGAACGTTAGCGTCGATGTTATATACAAATTATTCAGCTTTGCCCGTAGCTCACCTGAAAGTATGCGTGTCTACATATTTATTTATTATTAATTTTTTAGTCTAGGAAGCAAAAGCACATCAAGTTCTAGACGTAGGTGAAATACATACATTGAAAGAGAATTTCTATTCGAATCACCTTGAAAGAGGGACTGTATAACTTTGATTGAATAGCCGAAACGATGGCGTTTATTGCTGGTGTTGAGTTCTTTACACCCGTTTCTATGGGATCCAATCTTCTGCAATCCTTATCGATCATAGTAACGTTAACGAGAGTAATTAGAATGGTGCAATCACATCTATCTAAAGGTTCTGACAAGTAATCATAGAAACCAGGAGGATGTGCTCACTACGGGGAGCCACTTCACCACAGGGGTGCCAATTCGTCGAAAAGTTTGTATCGCAACTCCGCCCTTGTAGAGAGCTTAATCTTAGGAGAACGTGTAAGCTGTGATCCCGGTTAATAATCCGTTCGTACCATCTTAATCTGTGTTCTTTATATTGAAATGAATTATATATAATTTTATGATGGCTTTGGTCATATCGTATGTGCAACTAAAAGCCTGAAAGGAAGAGACGTTAAAATTATGTTCAACGAGCCGTGGAAAAAGCATAAGCCACTAGTAATGAATTATTATTCCCATTTTTATTTTTTATGTTTTATCATAAATACTTACTGTAGCCATCTGGTGAGGTTTTATCTTTGTCTGTAACAACTAAAAAGTTACATTCCAACATTTATTTCTAGTGCTTCTGTTAATTTTACGTAGCTTACTTATTTCTAAACGTCTTCTGATGTTCACATTAAATAAATATATATATATATTTAGACTGATTTTCAATATTAATTAATCAAACCAAAGTGTAGCCAGGAATATTTTTTTAATTTTTTTTTAAATTTATTTTCAAAACACGTTAGCTCTCAAGAAGACCGAGTATGTTTTAGTTTTCTTCATTTGATAACCTGCGGAGAAATGTAAACAATTCTGTATTCAGCTCAGCGTGATCCCCACATGAAGTTACAAGTTATGCCCGTCGAAGAAACCTAATAGGGTGATATAAATAAGTAAAGTCAGCCTGCATGATCGGACCCTTGCCGTGATATAATCGCAACCTAGGTCAGACAACCAGACTTACGTAAAATACAGGTGCCAATGAAATTTCTTCTATTGAACTGTTAACCTTTTCACACCTTGCAACAAACACCACATATCCTCGAACACCTGCTTTTTTTTTTTTGAAGATTAATATTTCCCACTGTTTGCAATAGTTGCCCTCTCACTGCTTGAACCAACAGTAAAAATGATATCCAACATGGAAAACAAGTGTCTTGTTGCCATTAATCGCGACTTCTAGCTTTACCCTTTATTGAACAAGCCCCCTAGAACGATAATGAGAGATCCTCAGCAAGAGTTTTAACACCCTGCTAAGGACTCTACTATGTTCACCTTTGTTCAAATACAATCACGATATTATATTTTCATTATATGATCGTATATCTTACATGAACCTAGCAACACAAAAACACTTTACCTTTTCAACTGCACACTTAAAGACAGTGAATGGTTTCCTAATTGATGTTTCTAGCGTTAAGAACAATGATGACGTTTTAAAGCAGTATACGATGCTTGAAAGTAACCTTTTTTCTTTAATCCGAAGTCTTATTACTAAGAATTTCGTTTAAATGAAGACAAATTAAATCAAATAAAACGATAAAAATTAAAGTTTTTGTTTACGGATGAAACAGGTAACATGTTTTTAAAACCTTTTTTGGGTTCCATCGTTTTTTTTTTGTGGATATCTGACGACGTTAGGAAATGTTTAGCGAAACGATTTTTTTTGAAAAACTAAAAAAAGGTTTTAAAAAACAAATTACTTGTTTTATCAGAAGAGAAACATTTAATATTCATATTACAAGTTATTATTTTGTTTTCAGCACAGAGATGGTATTAATTAGTATTGTATGTTTTGCAATAAACTATTTATGGTAATAGAAGAAGAAATAAAGAATCGCTTATAACGGTTTCACAATAAAGTTCGAACCTAAATCTGAACCCAAAGGGATTTATCTATAAAATAATGGCTTATTTTTTGTTATGGTTTCACTTGTATCTAAAGAAGCAAGGCTAACTGGAGAATGACCTAAACGAATGTTCGTGATGATGATTTATCCATCGTTTATTTAAACTGAAGCCAATAATATTTTTTCTTTTGAAGTTTCAGTTTCAGGAGTGTACGAAATGTGACAGCAGGTTCGATAGAACGAGTTCACATTTTATTACAATCCACGACATAATGTAAAATATATGGTAATTTCATTTAAAACTATTATATCAAAATTCCTACTAAGAAAGTATTCAAAGTTTTTCACCTTGAAGACAACAGGTTGCTTTGTCACCCCTTTCCGGGTTAACCCTATCAAAAAAGACCAAAATATTACACAACTAATGTATGTATTCCATTATCTAGAAAAACACTAAAAAACAATTCTGAATGTCTACACGTATTCATAAGCACTGGTATTCTTAAAAATACGGAAAGGACAATAATAATTTAAAATATAGTGTTTCATATACAAAAATAATAAATTTTATTGTAATTTTTCATAAATTTTCTTTTCCCTGAACCAGTTTACTAGCTTACGAGGTTACTCCTTCTGCTAAGTTTAACAGTTGTACTAAAACTGGTAAAAATATACATAATATTCCTCAAATATTTTAAAACTATTAACAACGTAAGTTCCTAACAATCAACAAACAATACATAATTTGAAATTTATATATAAGAGCTCAAGCTGAGAAACAGTTAGTTCCTTAGTTAGATCATAAAAAACGTATACAATACGAACTACACAGCGGGCAGATTGTTTGTTATGAAATTTCTCGCAAAGCTTCACGAGAGTTATTTGTGTTAGCCGTTTATAATTTTGCAGTGTAAGAGGCGATGGAAGGCAGTCAGTTATGACCACCCATTGTAGTAGGATAGTAGGATTGACGGTCACGTTATAACGCTCCCATAGCTGAAAGGGCGAGAATGTTTAGTGTGACGGGCGATTCGAACTTGCAACCCTCAGATTACGAGTCGAGCGCCCTAACCATTTGGCCATGCCGGGGCCAGAGGAGAGAAAAAAATGTGTTATATAAAAAGACTTGCTAGCAAAAATAGGATCCACAATACAGATTTTATCAGTTTAAATTACATAATTTTCATAACTAACTAACAGTATTGTGATATCAAAACATATTATAAAATATTTTGATTTTTTTTAAACAAAATGAGCCGAGTTCTTGGTAAGCCATAATGTCTAAGTACGGTAACGGAAATAGAAAGTTTAACCTAAGCAACATTTTGTATACATTAGTAGAGACCCCTGCGGTTCAGGTATAGCAGTTCATACATTTGAAGCCATTAACCAGAGGGAAGGCAACTAGCTAGTAGCAGCCATCGTCTGAAGGGTTTTCTACAGTTCCCTGAGCCAAATAACAAAATTTGCTTTAATTTTTATGACGTAGCTACAGCTAAAGGTGCGGAACGTATTCATTCGCATTCTATCTTTAAACACGGACCTACTAATTTGCAGTCAAACACATTAACCATTAGACCATGGCCAACCCAAGATTTCTAATAATATTTTCCCGAATTCCTAGTTTAATGTGTGCTAAGTCATTCGTGAGAGTTTTAAAGACTCACTTTTAGTTTAAACATTCTCTCTTCCCCTTTTTTGTAGATGTTAATGTGAAGTTTAGTTTATAAATTCAAGAAACTAAAAGAGAAAACATAAACAACAGGATGTTTTAATAACAGATGTTTATATTTAACGATTAGCTATGGATGTTTTTAAGTCTTGCATTTAAACTTTAGCTCATTCCAAGATAACATAAGTACAAGTTTCGAGGTCCGGCATGGCCAGGTGGTTAAGGCGCTTGGTTCATAAGGTGAGGGTAACGGATTCGAATCCCATTCACACCTAACATGCTTGCCCTTTCAGCCGTGGGGAAGTTATAATGTAATGATCAATCTCAAAATTCAATTGGTAAAAGAGTAGCTGAAAACTTGGTCGTGGATGGTGATGACTAGCTGCCTCCTCTCTAGTTTTACGCTGCAAAATCAGGGACGGCTAGCGCATATAGCCTTTGCGTACCTTTGCGCGAAATTCAGAAACAAAGAAGTTTGGAGTCATGATATGACGCTGAACAAGATTCGCACTTTCAGCACAGAGGGCGTTGTAACTGTCACACTCAACCTGCTGTATACTTACATAATGGTAACAGGTAAGTACAAATACACTGAGAAAAACACAAAAAACACAAAAACTTACACTTCTCGTACAGTCGCCGTGTTGAAATAAAGGAACGCCTTTATACCTACATTATTAAAATAAATAAAATTATATATTCAAACATTAATACCGCCCTCTACATTTCGACACACAGTTACACAACCCCTTTCAAACATGTGGTCAGCTACCTCTTTCTCTGTGAACCTGACGATGACCGAAGAAGGTCGAAACGTTGTTCGCTCTTCTATGTAAAAGTGTTTTCTCAGCCCAAACGAGCCGTTTTTGCATATAAATTTCTCGACAAGTGGGTTTCTCGTCTGCTGTATACTTAGTTGTAATCCAATAAGCGGAAGTTGGTGTTAACTTTTTTTTTTTCTCTCTCTCTCTGTGGTTAGTTATTCCAACTTAAATATAATTGTGTTGGAATTTTAAATGTCAGGTCTGAACAATGTCGTTCCAGTTGCCAGTGCTGTTAAAAACGTCAAAATCAATAACGACAAGCTACTCTTGAGTTAAGTAAGCACCTTGAAGTTAAGCAAGATTTTGAACACATATGTCAAAATATGTACAATTAAGTTTTCCAAATATAAACGATAACTTTGTAAAGGAATATGAATACAGTTTAGGGAAAATTTTGCACATGTACTGTACATCAGTAATGTGATCATATTAATTAGAATTACTTACTCTAAGCCAGAAATATGAAAGAAAGCATAAATGCAAAACGCGTTTTTTGGGGGGCAACGTATTTTAACCATATCAAGGATACTGTCAAAAAGTATTGGAAATAGCTACTTAACGAAGAATTTGAACAAAAAGTCGATATTAAAATAAATATTAGCAAAAATTAAATAGATATTCATAAAAATGTGAAAAATCGATTGCGTAATTAAATCCCTAATTTTCAAGTTGTCTCAGAAAGAATAAAAATTTGAAAGGAAAACAAAACAAACAAATAAAATGAGAAATATTATGAAGAACTTTGAAAAAGAAAAGAGTGGTATTGAAGAAATAATGGACTCCTGATTATTTTAGTGTTAGTAAAGTTACGCTTTTTAAATAATACTGAATTACGTCAATAGAATGAAGGTTCATATCACTGAATCATAATATTTGTTTAAAATGTTTGAGAAGATAAATTTAAAATACAAGGATAACGTAATTACAATGATGTTATCTGATGCTTGATGATTCATCTCAGTAAATTTATTCAAGTCTCAGTACAATATAATTAAACTATTTCTGTGAAGACAAATAACAGAGGAAGAACATTTCATGAATTTATGATATTATAAACTAGCTGGAATATCTGTCCATTGTCTGGAAGTTATGTCAAATTCCTGATTAAGTAAAGATTATTTTAGGACATGAAAAGTTCATTATAGAAAAACGAAAGCTGCCAATAAATACTGCAAAATAGAAAATGTGTAATCGAATATTTGTATGTATCTCTGAACGGATCCAACAAACCATGCCAGATTTGGTGGAGATCCATCAACAGGGGGCGAAGTAGTGGTAAAAAAACAACTGCCTATAACAATCGCCAAACTGAAAATTTGCTAGTACCCCCGCATGGACCTAATGAACCTTCATACCAATTTTGATGAAGATCTATCCACACCCTCTGAAGTGGTTACATGGGCATTGAACAGAAAATAGACAGTACTATTATATTTATATAGATCACACTAAGGAAGTTAGTATACGTCAGGTATAATAGTTGGCCACAAATTTATAGCAGTTCAAACAAAGTTCATCTAGAAAAACTTAGAATTTAGATGTAGTTTTGTTGACATGTTTAAAATATCTTGTAAAGACAAGTGCAGCATCAAAATTAGTATACAATCTTAATACAGGTTATGACATTGGTTATATTTCTTTTTAGCTACTGAGCTAATAATGCCATAGAAAAGTAGTGGATGTTCAAATTCTCTAAAAGTACTTACACCACCTAGAATAAATTATATGTAGTTGCTTTACAAAATGCGTTAAAAGTGTTAAATAAGTGTAATAAGCATTGTATTCTTGAACTAAAATCGGAAAAAAAGAAAGCCATATTTATTAATGATTTCTGGAATTGAATAAAAATGCTCCTAAGCAGTGACATTTGATAGACAAAAATGGGCTTGAATTGTTATTTTTACATGTTACAGTGAAAGTCTCTGCAAGAGACTAATTACGAGAAATGAGAAGACAAAGTTTTTGCTGTCAAGAGCGAGTTTAATCATCTTCATCAAATCTACAAAACTAGCTTACGCGTGTTGGGGCTTGAACTGCACACAAATAGCTGCGATGGGTTCACCTCAATTAACGAGTTCTAACATTGTACGAAAGGCTTCCTCGGCAGTGACTCATGGAAGAAAGTAGATGTACTTCAATGTTATTTTTGTTTACATCTGTTTTAAAATTCAAAAGGATTAGCCATGAGAAATTTGCTTGGCTATGTGGTGTAATATTACTTTTTATGCAATTTTCAACTGAGGGAAAATCAAAACTAGGAAAACATAATCAGAAATGTGGGTAAAATTTGTGCCAGTAATTAAAGTTTCAAATAAAAAAATAAACCGGAGCCTCTTGCAGGTAAAGGGTGCAAAATTTATAAAATATTTTAAATGGGATAAAACATAAAATGGTATATATTTTATTATGTAAAAGCAACACAAGAAATATGGAAATACAGCTTCTAAGTAACTAAGAACTAGTTAGAATAATTTAAAAATATATCTCATCCAAACCACAGATAACTCAGTCTAAAGTTTTAAATTTTGGAAGAAATATATTGTTTCCAACCAAAAATCAGTTATAGAAGTTTTTAAATTGGTTTTCCTCTACTAATTATTTGGTAACGCGTAAAATTACACAATTAGCTATCAACTCATGTTTGTGCATTTTGCGCAAAACTACTCGAGGATTAATAGTATTATCCGTCCATAATTTTGAAGTGATAGAATAGAGGTATGGCAACTAATCAACACGGCCCAACATGGCAGGTGGTTAAGGCACTCGACACATGAAACACGTTCGTCCTTTCAGCCGTGGGGCGTTATAATGTAACAGTCAATCCCACTATTCGTTGGTAAAAGAGTAGCCCAAGAGTTGGCGGTGGGTGGTGATGACTAGCTGCCTTCTCTCTAATCTTACACTGCTAAATCAGGGATGGCTAGAACAGATAGCCCTCGCGTAGCTTTGCGCGAAATTCAAAACAAACCAAACCAATATATATGCTGTTTTTTTCCATAACTAGTGACTTTGAAAAAACTAGTGACTCGGTAAAATATGTAAGGTTGCGAATGGGTTCATACTGTCTATAAGAAAATTCAGCTGTTTATGCTTGCAAAGCCTGTATTATATTTTAGTTTACTAAAAGTACCAAAAATAAAACTCAGTGTTTTTCCACACACACATATGTTAGTAATAATAAATACAGCGTTAGCAATTTCATGTATTATGATGCACACTAGAGAATCTACAAGTCTATATAATAAGTAAAGGATTAACACTAGATGGGACCACACCCTCTGGTGACAAAGATCTTATCTTAAAACTTAGAATATGTTGTGGTTTCAGTGAAAAGAGACACATTTGAAACTATACGCTTGCTTTATGTTGTTTCGCCTACGGCGACTTTATAAAAGAAAATAGACCCCAAAAAAAAGCGGACTTGCGACTTCTTTAGTTTTTAGTAGCACAGTAGGAGGTCGTGGCTAATTAAGTTTGAGTAGTGCTTTAGCGAATGCATACACTACCTTATACCTCCCTTCTCCAACCTGCCTTTCACAACTCTCCATAAAAACTTGATGAAAAGATCCTAGGGCACTCTTCACATTCTTAAGTTTTTTCAAAGAGACGCAATATTCTTAGAGAATGTGAAATTTACAAAACGGTATCCACTATACATTTATATGTGTGTGTGTGTGTTTCAACGAAAGAAATTTCAAACTTCCATTCCAAGCTAAAACACAAATAAGTCAAGGAAGTTATGTAACACATATATTACAGAATGAAATAATAAATGTGTATAGCACCATATTTAAGGTCCGAAATGTTGATTACAAACGCATAATTAAACAATGTTTGATGAATTTTGGTGAGCTAGACTCGTTGCTATTTTAATAAAATATATTTAAGTTTTAAATTTATTTGAAATTTAAATTCCATACCACGATACTATGTAGTTTTTAGTTCATTTGAGTCACCAGAATAAATATTGTTGATTTGTGTTACGATAATAAACCTTTTAGGTGATGGAAACGTCTCAGATGTAACTTTGTGTGTTTATAAACAGATTTATTCATGATTGTGTCTTCAGTTGTTTTGTAAATGTTATGTTATTTTTACTTTAAAACACAAAATATTTCTCTAACCTCTTGCAACCTATTACTCAAGTGTTCGAAAAAACAATAATTATAAATTAATTTATTGAAGTATAGAAGAAGAGAACCTTTCAGTTTAAAAGAAACTGTTCATAATTTTTCCTCAGCTTATGACTTGAAAAAACCCCATCAAAACACAAAATATATTCATTTTGTGGTTTAACAAACATGTGAAACAGAAAAACATTTAAGTTTTATTATACATTTTATTGATATGAACTGTAAGGATGTAAAGAGACAGAATGTGAATCTTCAGTAAAGTTCATTTATTTATCTATACAGTACCTTAAGAAAATGATTATAATCATTTCCCCGTACAACACTAGAAAACGGGTTTCGATACATGTGATGATTAGAATGCAGATAATTCATTGTGCAGGTTTGCGCTTGACGTAAAACAAATTATTATTTCTTTGACTTAAGCTGGCCAGGCATGGCCAGGTGGGTTAAGGCGTGCGACTTGTAATCTGAGGGTCGCGGGTTCCCTGTCACACCAAACATGCTCGCCCTTTCAGTCGTGGGGGCGTTATAATGTGACGGTTAATCGATGGGCTCAGCAGATAGCCCGATGTGGTTTTGCTATAAGAGAAACACACACACTCACTTGATTGAATCATGGCGTTTAATGTGTTCCAATTGTTTATGAACTATGGATAAATCTCCAGCAAAACATATGAGTGTTTCGTTTGTCTGAAAAAATTCTGGACGAACGAAAGTCGTTCAGTCACAACAGGATTTTACGAATAGACTTCAAATGTATCCAAAAATGTGTTTGGCTGAAGTGTAGAATCATTTATAAACCAAATAGTGCAGTTGCTTTGACACTTAATAAGACAGACCATCATTCATAAACCAATCGCCCTACTGCTATCAACTAGTGAGTGAGATATTTGCATACGGATGATATATCAGTGTACATATGGTCAAAAATGGACTTCACAGGCTATTTTCTCTACCAGATGTTACAACAAAACACAAAATAATCCGAATGTCCTAGTGACAAAAACATGTCCAGTAGACCAATGACACACAGTGTGCTAATCGTTTATTAGATATCAGCTATTCCATCCTGTAGCCATATGCTCATAATGTAAGAATCATAAACGAGGACTAACCAAATTCTAGAATATGGCGGCGGTGCACGTATGACGTCTTTATGAATAATGCAGCCATGGACATATTAACCTTTCTGCAAAATAGCTCCATTGGTGCCATATTATGTGGAACACATCTTACGCTCACTTTGATGCTATATGCTGATCCAATGGACCCTGCCTTCAGTTAAATGAATGATAACTCCTACTGCTTCTCTGCTAAGCTGATTTATACATTTCTTGAAGAAGGAGAAAATGACTAGAGGAAATGGCCTGTTAATGTTCATCCGAGTTCATTCTGTTAACAAATACGCGTAGAACTAACTCTCTCAGAAGACACATCGCACCCCATCAAATGACCACAAATATAAGGAAGTAGTAATCTAGTGAAGGAGTGTTCAACAGAATACAGAACCTTATCAACAATCTGATTTTAAACACTAGTGTCGCGCAGCCTTTATTATTTGTGACGAAGTACTCAGTAGCAAAGCGAAATATCACGATCTGTGAACATGTAAACCGCCTCTACAGACGTCAATTTTTGAGCGTAGGCGAAATGATCGATCATTTGAACTTAAGATCAAACACCAATCGTCAAAATACTGATTTGAATAAAGTTTAGCTGAATGATCTTTTATTGAGATTATTCTTTAACATTGACTTGTAATAATTGTAATGAGTATTGTATAAATTTATATAGAAATTCCCAATCGTGTTCATGAAAGTATATACTAGGTACCTGATATTTATTTGATTTTTGGACTTCTTTTATTTTTATTTATTTTTTTGAAAAATTAACTTGAAGACTTATGTGTAGTCAGTCTCTTGGATCACGTTAAACATCAATAAAAATTAAGGGGTTAAAGGAAATTTGAGATTTCAAAACTGGAATCGATAATTTATGTGAAAGTCGACACGAAAATTAAATAAGTATATACGTTTAAATTTTAAAACTTTTAGGATTAGATATTTCTAATCGGAGGCCAAAAAGAAAGCACAGTCTCTCAAGATTATCTGTACTGATGTACATTAATATTTGCAAAACATTTAAATTATTTTTAAAGCAATGTGTGCATTTTTTATTCGCGTAGTTGTTGTTTTAAAGGTGGCGTAGAAGTATCGTCTTAAAATGATCAAATCATCTCGTGTATGTGTTTTGGTTTTCTGCTGCCGAGTTTATTAATGTTTTGAATCTGAAATCGCCATTTAATATCATTTCAAAAGGTAAGACCAACATGGCCAGGTGAGTTAAGGCATGCGACTTGTAATCTTAAGGTCCCAGGTTCGAGCCTCCGTCACACTAAACATGTCCGTCTTTTCACCCGTGTTCACTCGTGGAGGCATAATAATGTTACGACCAGTCACATTATTAGTTGGTAAAAGAGTAGCTCAGGAGTTGGCGGTGGGTGGTGATGACTAGCTGCCTTTCCTCTAGTCTTTAAATGCTAAATTAGAGACAGCTAGGACATATTGTACTCGTGCAGCTTTGTGCGAAATTCAAAACAACCCAAGCCGTTCTCAAAAATAAAATAGGATTATAAAATGATTACCAGCTTCCAACTGAGAGAGTAAATTGTTTTCGAAACTAGCTAACAACTCCTGTAGAATATCAACCAATGAGAGAAAAAAGTATCTTTTGGTTGAATAAACTGTTGTTATTTTTTTCCCAATTATCACAGAATATTCTTCACTAATTTATCCTTTGGTAACAGTTTAACGTAAAGTTTGCTATGTCATTATTTAACAAAATCTAATATTATTGCATACAGCTTATTGATTAATTCCTTAAAAACACATCAAGAAAAAGAGTCAGCTGCGAACCTTATTAAATAGGCCAGCATTAGAGAATTTATGTATGTTGCGAAAATGTCATTCTTGGCTACCTTTAGTTTACAAACTACTAGCGAAACTGTCAAAGACGTTCGTAATGTTATACGCAATAACTGAATAAACTGAACTTTTATGTATTGGGTTAATATCTGAAATTTTTTTGTGTCACAGCAACAGACATAACAAAACTTTACGCACATCAAAATATTTACTTGATGCGTCAATACTTTTAGCATACAAATTGATGTAAAGCGTTGCACTTTCTAATTGGTGGCGACATTAAATCACTGTACACGCATTAAAATCAAATTTGAATAGTAGCGACTAACTTGAAAGTGTTTCTACACTTTCTCTCTCGTGTCTCTAAATGTAAAACAGTTTCTCATTTTTCGTATTTTGTACCCAAAGGTATTCTCACGAGAGATGCGCTGTTTTTGACACTAATTTTCAAACGAAAATGCACTAGTTCTTGTATACGTATAATGTGATCCAAACAATATTATAACTCCGATTTTCATGTGAACAAAATATAAACTACTGAAGCACAATAGGTAGTGAAAATATATTTATTATAGAATTTTAATCTCAGATCACTCATTCTGTTTCTTTTTTACTGTAATTACTTTACAAGTTCACTTAAAACCTAATTTTCTGACGTATAACACAATGATATATGTACATTTGTGCATTTACTTGGTGTTAAAAATATAAAGAAAAGCTGCTTCTTGAATCAAGTCGAAAAAAGCATTATTACTAGAAGAACCTTGAGGGGATTATTGTGGGGGAAGAAAACCTGTGCTTATGCCACTACCAAATTCCGCAAGAGTATAATAGTAGAAGTAATTGCATTAATCAGTTTTATTTACATTGGATATTTGATGTTAAAAAACTATAATAAAAGAAAGGAGTGATGTCAGTAATAAAGTAAAAATGGTTGAATCCGGCAGGTTTACATCACTGTGCTCATGTGTCACGCTACGCGAACTGCAACCAGACTAAATGGAAGAAGGAGTGCCCCACCCTCTGCTTGGCTAAACTTATCTAGCGTGTAAATCAGCCATTTAGTAAAATATATACTAAACATATAACTTTGGACGCCATGTATATAGTTCGTATTATAATTATGTATGTTGCTATCAAAAGCATGTTTGTTTTTTTAATTTTGCGCAGAGCTACACAAGAGATATCTGTGCTAGTCGTCTCTAATTTAGCAGTGTAAGACAAGAGGGAAAGCAGCTAGTTATCACCACCCACTGCCAACTCTTGAGCTACTCTTTTATCAAGGAATTGTGGGATTGACCGTCACATTATAACTAAACTTAAACATATCTTCTGGTTAGTATGAACACCTGATAAAAGCGAGTTAATCAAGTATTATGCACTATCCTTTAATTAATTTTAAAGAGTTGATAACAGAATATCGAAAGAAACTGAATTATGATTTCGTGTAGTATTGTTTTTCCCACAGTCGTCATTGTTATAATAAACATAATCATTTCGAGTTTGTTAGTGGTTTCGCGGCTCTCGCAAACATGGCTAATTAATTTCGATAATTCATCTCGAGGGTTATGAATATTCTTTAACACCAAACGTTTTATTACACCAATTCGTCGTTTTACTGTTTATCAACAACCCTAATCTTTGTAACATTCTACTTATATTTTCTTAACTATAGATGGCGTGTGAGATAAGATTTAGCTTAATAAACAAAACGTAAAATCTCGATAGCGAGGCGCTGTGTGATTCATAGTGATAAATGTGATTTTAATAATGCCAACCTAGGTTATCTCTCATCGAAACCCATGCAACGCAACGTATCCAGGTTATTCCCTACATACAAATATATCCATTTCCTTTCGGGGTATATATATATATATGTTTATATCATGCAAACGGAGACAAAACTGATATATATATTTTACTGAATAAAAAAATCACATATTTTTCGTCCTATAATCAAACTATCTCTACTAACCCAATTTCTCCTCTTTTTACAAGTATTCGTGCCAAGAAAATAACACTCACTTCAAAACAATTCTTAAGTTACTCTTGAGAGTTTGTTTTTAATTTCGCGCAAAGCTACATGAGGGTTATTTGCACTAGCCGTCCCTAATTTAGCAGTGTAAGACTAGACTGAAGGCAGCTAGCTAGTCATCAGTAGTTACTGCCAACTCATGGGCTATTCTTTTACCAACGAGTAGTGGGATTGACCATTACTGTATAACGCCCCCGCGAATGAAAAGGGAAGCATCTTTGGTGTAACGAGGATTCGAACCTACGCTGTCGGATTACGAGTCGAGCACCCTTACCACATCGTCATGACGAGCCTGCTTTAGATATAACACCGAAATACTTGTACTATGGCAAAACAAGTCACTAATGGTAACAATTTGCTGTGAACTAATAAACAATCGCACTAGACTTGATACAAAATGAAATGGAACAATAAAGTGATTGAATAAGTTGCTGAGAAACCAAAATAATAAAACAACTGAATAATTTGCTGGGAAAATAGGCTATCACTAAAGAACAATACGAACACTATAATATATGTTTGTTTGCACGGTTACAAATTTTATGATGTAATTTTCATGCTTAAGGTTTCTTTGGACACGATAATTGTTAATTTTATGATACTCCAATAATATAATTTCAAAACGTGCAGAAAAACTGTAAAGGAAAAAAAAATAATTGTAGCATTTCTTTGTCAGCGGCAAAATGCATCGACAGGTAAATATTGCGGCAATCACATGTCACAGAACCATCTTTTATGTGAACGTCATAAATAGAAACAAAATTTTGGAATCAGGAAAAAGGAAAAGTAAAACATTGATAAAATTCTTTATACTAGTCTTTTCACGTGTCGTATATTATTTGTTTGTGACTGTTTCGAAATCGCTCAAAGATATACGAGGGCTATCTGCGCTGTCCGTCCCTAATTTAGCAGTGTAAGACTAGAGGTAAGGCAACTAGTCATCATCATCCACCACCAACTCTTGAACTAATCTTTTTACCAACGAATAATGGGACTGACCGTCACATTATTACGCCTCAACGGATGAAATGGTGAGCATGTTTTGTGGGGCAGGGACAGAACCCGCGACACTCAAGCTACGAATCAAGTTCCCTAACCACCTGGCTAAGTAATAATAGTAATTTGGGCTTAATCTGTTCCTTCTCGATATGATAAGACAGATGGTGCATGAACTAGAAAGATGTCGTCCAGCCATGTCAGAAGTTAATAGAAGGTAAGACGGTTTTGCAGAACTTACACAATAGTAAAGATGAAAAAAACGGTCTATCAATTACTCATATTATATAAATAATTAAAAGTCTATATGTAGAATAGATATATAACTTTATATCAGAATAAGAGTGTTACGTGGAGAAATGTCATTAAAAAATCGGTCATTATTTTCAAAGTTCTACATCTACAAATTGTGTCAACTTTCAGGTTTTTTTTTATGTTATTTTAAATCTTAAGTCATCAGAAAACAATACGTTTTCCCGTATAAAATGGTTAACAACATCTTTATAGAATTAAAATATTATTGCATTCGTTATTCTGGTTCTAAATGATATTCAAATTATAATCATAAATATAAAAAAAATCAAAGGATTAAAAATATAAAAGAACAAAAGTACTCAAACATACACACAAAATGAAATAAAAAACAAAACACGAAAATACAAAGTTTATGTTTGAAAATGGGATATTTAACAATGTCTGAATAATATCAAAAGTGAGTTGATGTTAACTTAATGGGAAACGGTAATATTTTATACTTATCTTGCTACGGATATTTTTCTGTGAAACAATTAGTAGTTAAACAACTAGGGAGAAAAAAAGGATCTCAATAGAACTTTCATAAAATCTAAAAACTATAGCGACTCTCTCTAAAGTTTAAAACTATCCATTTCAAGTGTCTAGTCCTATTAATATCATCCCGATACTCTCTAAAGTTTAAAACTATCCATTTCAAGTGTCTAGTCTCTATTAATATCATCCTGATACTCTCTAAACTTCAAAACTATCCATTTCAAGTGTCTAGTCTCTATTAATATCATCCCTTTCGTAATTCAGTTTAGTTAGGTAAGATATCGTAAAGAACTACAATACGTAAGGCTGGAATTATTTTACCATGATAATTGAAAACTATAAGTAAGGGTTTCTAATCTGATCAGATTCATTAAAAAATATAATACTACCACCAGTCTAAAATCACATACATTTTCCAGGTATATAACTTTATATCAGATCATATAGATCGATAATAGAGAATGTCATTAAAGAAGTCATTCAAATATTTGGTGGTTATTATTTCATATGGAGATAACTTTGTATTCTTTAAAAACATATTTCAGTGTGGAAAAAGCAGATAAAATACGTGTGTCTTGTAACAGATTTACTATTATGTATTTATTAGAAAATGGATTCTTGTTTCAGTCAAATATATATCTAGAAATGCAATTAACTTATATTGTTAAATGATACCCGCCTATTTTCGAAATGTGTAGAAGATTCTCGAGTGTAAGAATCAACAATAAACATTTCACAAAACCACTAGCATGTCTTCAAGCATTGTTACCAACAGAAATTTTGAGAACCTCGACAAAACAAGAGACAGTTTTATATTGTTGATTTACCACAGTTAGTGTATTATAAAACTCGGAAGCTATAACTGTGATTAATGATTATTAGTCTGGAAACTACAGATATTTGACCAGGAACGTTTATATATTTCGAGCATTACAAACTGTTTAATTTCAGTGAATTAACTTTGGACGTTAACGTTTCTACGAGGTTCTTAGATATCTTCGTCGGAGAAAAGTCAGCTTTTAAACGGTGTGAGACCAGCCAAGAATAGAGCTACCCGTTAAGTGAACTGTACTGATATCAGCTCTACACTAATTTGCACATCGTGAAACGGCGATACAATATTTAGTTCCAGACTAGATGGAAGATTTACTATTGTTTGTGAAACTTTTGCACATTAATCATTATTCCTAATAACCATTTTAATAAATTGTATTGTTATTTGTATATTAAAATATATTTCTGTTAAGAAAGAAAATTACGTGTGTTAGTCTTGTTGGTCATAAATTTGATACATATCGAAGTTTAATTAATTTCTAGATTATAATTTAAATTTCCGACTATTTGAAATCATAATATGTAACATAAGAAATTGCAGACTCGTCAGGGATAATTATAATACGTAACTGTGTATGTACAAATAAAATGTGATGTAAAATGTCGTAAGAAGACCGAGATTTTTCAAAGTAATTGCATTTTACTAAGTCGATTTAGATGTTATTAATCTTGAAAAAGTGTGAAAATGATTGTGTCGTGATATCAAACGTGCCCCTTTCCAAGTGTACATGCAAAGGCAGCCTTTAAAGATCATGGTGGTGAGTGACTTATGCATCACCATATATAATGTAGGCTGAAGTATATGTTAAAAGATGATATATTTAGAACCTATCATAAACACAAAACAACCATTACTTTCTTGACTTGTTTATACAAAAAACTTCACTCTTTACTCGACTTTGAGGTTCAAAGTTTGTCGTTACTAATGAGCACTAATCAGATGTAAAGCTTTTATCTTCTTCGTACGAGCGAGCATGTGCAACTCATACCGATTATGTTTCATTTTCGTTCTATCTCTCGTTATTACGCCTTTAAACTTCCAGCTCAGGGGTCAACCGCCTACAAACTTGTGGGTGCGATGCTATCAACGTGTAGTATGCTGAGCTGTGGATTCGAGACCCATGGTTGGTTTCACGTTACTAACCGCAAAACAAAGCAAACGTCGTCGTGTTTTAGGGCTATGGGTGTTTATGATAGCGGTGATTAAATACCACTATTTGATTAAAGTACCCAAAGTTTGCGGTGGGTGCTGTTGGCCAGCTGACATCCCTGGGAACGTTTAGTGCAGATAATTCTTCTACAATCTTGCGCAAGTATCAGAAGCCATCAAACATAGCTTTCAACAAATATCAGTTTTATGAGTCTTGCACACGGTTTGAAGCGTATCGTGTTACTCTATTTCAAATTTAGAATCAGTGACAGTTTGCCGACCACCTCTCGTAGTTTGAAATAAAACCTATCCATCACACACACACCAATTTATCACTAATAAGCAATTACTTGATATGAGTAAACTCTTTTCAGCATAAAAATAAAATAGAGAGACATGTTGAAACGAGAAAAATTACAACACACGGGTATAAACACAACTGCCACTTAACCTCTGAGTAACATCTGTAAAATTGTGCTTTTTTCAAAAAAGGTTACAGGATAATATGGTAATCTTTATTTATTTGTTTCCGAAACTTAATGAAATAATTATAATCGCAAATTCTTGTGTTTTGGTGATGAGCAACATGTGTGTTAAGTAGAAACGGCATTTATATTTATGAACAATTATAGTTCAAGTATAGCTTAGCTTTATGGATCATTGTATTTAGTACAGGCGTTTGAAAAACTTCTCGATTTTTTTTATTTTTTTTTTAGGGGCCTGACATGGCCTAGCGCGTAAGGCGTGCGACTCGTAATCCGAGGGTCGCGGGTTCACGCTCGCGTCCCGCCAAACATGCTCGCCCTCCCAGCCGTGGGGGCGTTATAATGTGACGGTCAATCCCACTATTCGTTGGTAAAAGAGTAGCCCAAGAGTTGGCGGTGGGTGGTGATGACTAGCTGCCTTCCCTTTAGTCTTACAATGCTAAATTAGGGACAGATAGCCCTCGTGTAGCTTTGTGCGAAATTCCAAAACAAACAAAAAATTCTTTTTTTTACATTTGAATAGAAAAACAAACACTATAGCTGTTTAAATTTGTTTGAAACAATTATTGAAAATTTCAAGCAAGAGTATTTGTGATTTTTTTTCTCAGCAAAGATGGTCATGGTCATTCTATGATGTGTTATATTTCTATCACAATAAACTGATGTGTTATATTTCTATCATAATAAACTGATGTATTATATTTCTATCACAATAAACTGATGTGTTATATTTCTATCACAATGAACTTGACCATTTACATGAGCAAACACTATTGTTATTAAGTTTGTCAACTTTCATCTCAGGAGTCAACCGTCTACAAACTTGTGGGTGAGATGCTATTAACATGTCCTAGTGCTGGGCTGTGGATTCGAAAGCCCATGGTTGGTTTCACGTTAGTGAACTCAAAACAAAACAAACGTCTTCTCGTTTTCAGGCTGTGGGTGTTTATGAGAGAGATGGTCAGATAAAACTATTTGATTAAAGCAGCCCAAGAGTTGGCAGTAGGTACGGTTGGCGAGCTGACATCCCATGAAAATGTAATTTAAATAATTATAAAAATTTCTTCAGGCTTTAACATGTCTCTCTAGGAAAGTTGTTTTATACCACTTGAAAAAATCAACACAAAAACACGAAAGGATTAAGACCAAGCCATTTTAAAACACTCACATGAACTGGACTTTCATAAATTACATCTTTAGGTTTAGAAGACAAAAAGAAATATTCATATTTTTACAATTTTTAAATCAATAACAACGCACTATAATCAAATAAGATATTGCTATATAAATGATTTTGATTTATTGGAGTTTAAATAAAGTTATCATAGGATTGTCAGATTGTAATAATATCTTAATAAAGAGAAATTGTTCGTTTGATGTTCAGCACAAATAGGAACAATTGGCTATTTGGGCTATGTCAACTACAGGGATCGAACTTCGAAATATAACAATGCGAGCACTCCAGCTAACTCCACATTAGATTTACAAGTTTAGTGTTTAACAAACTGCAATAATTAAAATCTGTTTCACAATTTTACAATAACTAATTTGTAGTTCTGTATCTTCCTGTTGTCCTACAACACTAGAATATGCTACAACATTTTTCATTTGTGTATGGTCAGGTGGCTAAGGCACTCGACTCATAATCCGAGAATCAAGGGTTCGAATCTCCGTCACACCCAACAAGTTCGCCCTTTCAGCCATGGAATGTTATAATGTAACAGTCAATCCCACTATTTCGTTGGTAAAATAGTAGCCCAAGAGTTGGCGGTGGGTAGTTATAAGTATCTACCTACTTACACTGCTAAATTAGGGACGGCTAGCGCAGATAGTCCTCGTATAGCCTTGCGCGAAATTCAAAACAAACCAAACCTTTCTAAAAACTAATAAATTAGGGCATACTCTTACATTCAGACTTAGCTTTATAACCTGAGAAAGTTTCAAGCCATTTTTCATGCATCTATGCATCTTAACATTTGGTTGATCTAAGTTAAATTGGGCTTGATAATACGTGTAATGTAATCCATTTACACAGGGATGTGCAAAAAAATACCTCGTAAGACTCATAATGTATATTTAATATTTTTCCATTATAAGAAAACCTCAAGATACTAAACAAAATACAAAACAAGAACATATATATATATATATGCAGAGTTATATACTGCCGACGACATCTTACTGCGTGGCCTTCTCATCCATGTCTCCAGATGTCAAGCACATGGTTCACGAACGCTTGATGTGGCAGGCAATGGTACATGTATCAACCACAAGCGTGAACCAACTCGCGACCTAGGATTGCTACTACCAGTACTTCTAATGAAAGCTTTTGATTCGTTTAATAGCTCTTCAACTGTCTATTACAGACATGCGACAAGAGGCAGGAGAAATGGAAAGAGATGGTTAACTTCCCGCCAAAACACGATCCACAGAAGTTTTTCGGGACTCATTTTTCAATGTGTTATGAAAGGTCCCATTGATTGAATGAACTAAAAATGCTGAGGATTGAATTGCTTAAAAGACGTACTTGTGGCGACATCATTTATTAACGTAAGGCAAGCGCCGGGACCTACACTCGTCTTCTGTATATTCTGCCTTATGTTATTATTTGTGACTTTCATGTCCTAAAATGATGGCTGGATAAAAAAAGACTCGAGATGGTGCCAAGTGATCTATGTTGGCGGTAGCTACCCTTTACTGTACTCTTGTACACTGACCACCCTATAGATTCTTGCTACTGAGAGGGTTTTAAATAAATAAACACCCACCCTGACTGACGCCGACTTGAAAAGTTATGGAATGAGTCATTGCATACAGTCTAACCTATTCATTATTAGAAACAACGCCATTTTTTACTATTGAATATTTTTTTGTTTAGAGAAAACCAACGAAAAAAGATTAGTTAACAAAGAAACTTCCTGTCTGAGAGACCATTACATCTTGTCTATCAAAGTTTATTTTTGTGATCGTTAATCAGTAGTTGTCATTTTGCATTTACTTTTATCAAATACGCAAAAATATTCTTAAATGTTTATAGAAAGACGATAGTTTGAATTCCGAGGAAAGTTGCACGAAGGCTATCCCTAATTTACCCTAAAACTAGAGGGAAGGCAGCTAGTCATTACCACCAACTGACAACTCTTGAGTTACTCTTTTACCAACGAATAGTGGGGTTGACCGTATATTATGATGCCCCCACGGTTGAAAGAACAAGTATGTTTCGTCTGACAGGGATTCGAACCCGCAACCCTCAGATTACAAATCAAGCGCCCTAATCACCTGGCCATTTAAGGCCTTGTATCAGATAGAACTGTGGCTTTTTTTATGACAGAATGACAGAAATAGCGTTAATATATTAAACACAATTAAGGTTTGTTCATAGTTAAGCATAAAGGCTATCTGTGCCCTGCCCACCATGGGTATCGAAACAAGACTTCTAGCGTTGTAAATCCACAGCCACACTGCTGTGCTATTTAATAATTTTTGCGCTTAGAGATGGTAGCCCAATTTATTTGAAGGATCAACTTCAAATGTGCAAGTAAAACGACTGAAGTAGCAAAGAGTTTAGAAAATCTAATAATAATAAGATAAAGAGTTCTAAAGATTAAAAGTAACAACATTCAATAAAAATAGAAAATATTATTAAGTTCAGTATTAAATACCTACCAACTTTTGTCTTCATAAAATTCAGTTTTTGGAAGTAGTTTATAAAACTGTTACTAAACTCTTATTAGTAGAATTATTTTTATTTATCTTCCAAAACTGAAAAAACATCTCATTTTCTACTACAATGATCACTTCAAAGTATGTTTTCCTCAAAGTCCCTCTTGTTTCATTCCGTACAAATCTATTTCTAAAAATAATTATACCTCATTATTGAATTGTCACTGGTCTTCTAATTCGTCTAATAAAATAGGAGTCGGTTCACGAAAACTGCTTAAACCTTCGTCATTAACCTTAATCCGGAACGAAATAAATCCACCAAAAAAGATCATAGGCAAAGCCTCCCGTTGGGGCAACGGCAAGCCTGAAAACACTGAAATCAAGGGGTTCGTGTCCCCTCAGATGTCCATCTGATAGTCCGATGTGGCTTTGCCATAAGAAAACATAAACAATCATACGCACAATGACATTTTTTTTTGTCTAATGCCACTCTCAGCATACATTGGAAAAACCCAGACTGCCCTTCAAAGGACAAACCATATATCAACACAGCACAACAAAGATATTTACGCTAGAATTAATTATGATCTTACCCGTAATGCGATTATTTTAAGTGAAATAAATTGTTTGTTTTTGAATTCCGCACAAAGCTACTCGAGGGCTATCTGTGCTAGCCGTCCCTAATTTAGTAGTGTAAGACTAGAGGAAGGCAGCTAGTCATCACCACCCACCGCCAACTCTTAGGGTACTCTTTTATCAATGAATAGTGGGATTGACCGTCACATTATAATGTCTCCAAGGCTGAAAGAGCGAGCATGTTTGGTATGACCGGGATTCGAACCCGCGATCCACAGACTACGAGTCGAGTGCCTTAAGACGCTTGGCCATGCCGGGCCAGTGAAATAAATCAATGAGATTACCAATTTAAACATAGCTCTCCTAAGAAGTATCACGTTATAATAGCAGCATTATTCGACATTTCGTTCATTTTTTCATAAACTATGATCATTTTCTTCGAGTTTTAATTTTCATGATTCATTTGTTTTTACTTATTATTTCATTTTTATTTATTCTTTTAAGTATTCCCTAAATCCCAACAATGTTTTTATTTTCATACCCTTTCCCTCCTTTATTTATTTATTTTTTCCCTAAACAGGAAGTCACTATTACAATAGACGCATACTTCTTTGTTGTCGACGTGGACAGCAAAAGATAAGCATATCGCTTTAGAACATAGACCAGCTTCACACTTGCTCGTTTCTAGTTCACCCTGAAGAAACATGAGAAAGAAAGAAAGGTTTAGCAGATAACTTGGCGTCTTTATTGGCAATGTATCTTCATGCTTTTCAGCTATCATGATTATCCAGTACAATAATAGATGTACTTCTACATTGGCTCAGAGTTAAATTTGACGGCTTAAAACGCTACATTTTGGGTTTGTATGCCCGTGGGAAGCAGGAAAAAAATAGTCCACTGTGCAGCTATGTAGTTAACAATGACCAAATTTAACATTCCACAATTAGATATATTGCATGAACATTACTGATTTTCTATGATATTGGTATTGTAGTGGTGCAGTGTTTATGCGTATTATTTCTATGTGACGTGCTGATTCGATACTCGTAATTATTATATTTTATCCATAATTTTACGTTGATGTATTAATTAAAAAACAACAACAACTACATTTAACAATTATCAAGTTGGTTTGGTTTAGGCTTAAAATAAAACACTGATTACAGTACATACTATCAGGATGAAGGCAATGGGTAATAATGAATGTAAAAAAAATAAAAGATACTTCATACAGAGTAGCATGCTTGTTTCCATTGACATAAGATCCTGTACTAATATATATTATTAAAATAGTAATTATTAATGACACTAATATATATTTCTTCTACGTTTTATGCAAATATTTAACGTAAGAAATAATACCAAGGAGAATCAGCACAATAAATGAATTCTACTTCCAATAAATAAATGAGAGGGAATCTTCAATTGCCGCGGCATTTCAAGCTTCATTTTTTTACATAGAGTTAAAGTAAATTAATCTACGAGACCTTTTTGTCTATCTTTCCTTGACCTTTCTTGTGCCATTCTGTATCACTGTGTCAAGTTTGGTGTTGGTTAATCAAGAAGTGTGAAAACGTATAAGGAACGGACACACATTAACACGTGTTAATGTTTATTTATAAACATTAGATGGTGGTCAAACCCCATTCACATCATCACTGTGTGAAGTTGTGCTGATTTGCTAGTGTTTTCGAAATCAAATACTGGAATTAGATGGGATAAACCCTATCGGTGGTCCAACCCGTTCTTCTTTGGACACAACAAGATATTTTTTACAGAATAAGAATGTGATGTCACAGATATTAAATCCGAGTGCAGCTATTAAAAAAAAACACAATCTACCAGACACACTGTGTATTATTAACAAGCGTGATTGTTTAACTATTTCTCACCTTCTGGATCTCGAACTGTGTTAATCCAAGCTATCGCACGATTTCAGTGCATGCGCTCTAATGGACTTTTCCTTCACACATCAACTTTAAAGGCAATCCATTAAGAAATACCTGAAACATAACATCTCAATTTTATTGAGTTTTTTTCTTCGCACCAAAAGTACCAAAACCTCATTTGATAGAAAACCATATTTTTTTCTATAGATTTTTTTTTCAAATTTATTACACTGACAAATCTTTACAATCTACAATTAGCATAATAATGATTGATATGGCTGTAAAGAGTGCAGGGGTTGATGATAAAAAACTGTTAATCTAAATTCCATGACGTTACTATAAAGAAAGTCATTAACACTGTTTCAGCGAGTAAAAACTACTATCTTATATTTTACAGAATCTTGTTGGTGCTGTAAAATAAAGGTCTGTTCTAAAGAGCAGGGTTGCGATTGTAAGGCTAATGTTGGTCACTATCGAGTGTCACTTTCTTATCTGGTGTGATTTGTTAGTATGTACTGACAAAAAATCATGATATCTAATCAAAAACAACTTAGGTGTGAAAAAAAGGTGCGGCCAGAAAAGGATTCAGCGTGCGACTAAAAGGAATGAAATCAAAATTGACGACCATAACACTTATAGCATTGATAAGAACTTCACAACAAATAGTAATTCAATAGTTAGCAAGGATTCGTATTTCGTTTTACCCATCACCATGCCCCAAACTGAACAAAATATCCCGCCGGGCTAACCAGTGGATAAATATTTGCTGTAAAGTTTTTATCAATGCTATGAGTGTAACTACCAGTTTGGTCGTCAATTTTGATTTCATTCCTCAGGTAGCACGCTGTATCCCTCCTCGCCTCCATTATTGGGTCGCACTTATTTTTTTCATACATAAGTTGGTTTGTTTTTAAAATTTTGCTCAAAGCTACTGGAGGCTATCTGCGCTAGCCGTTCCTATTTTAGCACTGTAAGGCTAGAGGGAAGGCAGCTAGTCATCACCACCCACCGCCAACTCTTGGACTACTCTTTTACCAACGAATAGTGGGATTGACCGTCGCATCATAACGCCTCTACGGCTGAAAGTGCGACCATGTTTGGTGCGACCGGGATTCGAACCCGCGACCCTCATATTATGTGTCGAGCGCCCTAACCACCTGGCCATGCCGGGCCTTCATACGTAAGTTGTCTTTCTATTAGATCTTTATAAAACTACTATTATAGGAACTGAAGGAAGTGAAATTGAAGAGACATAAAGTTATTTTTATATATTAGATATTTTTATGTGTCACCAATACTAAGCGTAGGGCGCACGCTTACCCGATTCGATTTTATTACTCATCAAGTCGTCAGCAATATATATATACAAACGTATACCGTTAGAAATGTGTATTTCGTTTTCACACATGATACTATAGATATGTCTAAAGATAAAAAAAGTTTTTGGTTGTATCAGACGCATACAAAATGTCATCTTCCTAAAAATTGATTTTTGTACATTTTAAATAGATGGAAAATGATTAGTAGTGTGTAACCCAATTCCTTAGATTCACAAATAATTTGAATAACATCCACTTTTGGAACCCGCATTCGTCCATATTTGGCCCGGCATGGCCAGGTGGGTTAAGGCATTCGACTCGTTGGTAAAAGAGTAATCTAAGAATTAACGGTGAGTGGTGATAATTAGCTGCCTTCAATCTAGTCTTACACTGCTAAATCAGGAACGGCTAGCGCAGATAGCTCTCGTGTAGCTTTTTGCGAAATTCAAAAACAAAATCATCCATATTTTTCTCAAAACTTGTCAGACTTTAATTTTTTTTGTCATTCTAGAAGATTGAGGTAACAGTTAGTCATGTCTATATTTTCTCTGGTTTTAAATACAAAGTATCTACACACCAATGTTTCTGACACATTATACCGTTAAAATATATAAACTTTCACCCCAAAGTGTAAGTCTATAAACTTATTATAGACTCATTGTGGTACTATATAAAAAGTAAAAATCAAAAAGAAACGAGACGTTTTTTGGAACAGCCCTGATGATAAGTAAGTTAGCTGAAGTATATAGTAGGTATTTTATCTGAAGTATATAGTAGGTATTTTATCTGAAGTATATAGTAGGTATTTTATCTGAAGTATATAGTAGGTATTTTATCTGAAGTATATAGTAGGTATTTTATCTTTAACTGTGCCAAAAACGCCGTTCTTGTTTTTCATTCTTGAAATGTTTAAGTTTAGGCTAAAACTCACTTGTGTATATATATATATTTATGTATTCAAAAGGTAAGTTACCTGGGTCAAAATTAACATGAAGTATTATCATAATAATATATGTATAGTGGGTCAGCTGTAGATTTACAGGTTTACAATGTTAAGATACGGAGCTGGATATTTCCTTACTGTATAGAGCGGAGATCGCCTATTGTGCAGCTTTGCGCTAAAACAAATTAACTGTATGAACGCTATCGGGCCGTCAGACAATTCTAAGCTCAATTTAAATAAATTACACTATCCTACCAGTTGTATTGTCAGTTTTTTTCGGTTAAGATTATGGCAAAGTTAAATCATTGTCATTTAACTTATAATAGAGAAGCGTACGTATGTTAATAAAACTTCTTCTGCTCCACCTGGTGCCTGATAAAGAGACAAATATTTCATTTAGATGATAGCATGATTAGCGTATTGCAAAATTTCGTTACTTTCAGATTGAGTAAATTATTTGCCTCTGTAAAACACTAAGAGGAAATTTGAATAAAGAGACTCTTAAGACATTCTGTTGATTGTCGTTTATATCAGTTTCTCAACTTCAGTTCTGTGTACTGATTTGGTTTGTTTCGAATTTTGCGCAAAGCTACAGGAGGGCTATACGCGCTAGCCGTCCCTAATTTAGCATGGAAAGACTAGAGGGAAGGCAGCTAATTATCTCCACCCACCGTTAACTCTTAGATTACTCTTTTACCAACGAATAGTGTGATTGACCGTACATTACAACGTTCCCACGGCGGAAAGAGCGAGCATTTTTGGTGTGACGGGGATTCGAATCCGCAACCCTCAGATTACGAGTCGAGTGCCTTAACTATCTGGCCATGCCGGACCTTAAATATATGTTTAAAAGGGAAAATATGAAATGTTTTATATACGTTTTCATTATTATTATTTATGCTGTTACTTAAATGTTATATTTTGATAAGTTATTGCTCTAAATGAGCTTTAATTTCACTTAGACACGTTCACCAATACGATTATTTAGTTTTTTAAATCTATAACTTCATAAAAATGTAAAACACATTAATATACTGAGACAATGTTTCAGGGTATTTTATAAAATGTTGTATGTTTCTAAGTGTCCTTCCTGCTGCAGTTCGTGGATTATCTTGCTAGTAATTTTTTGGTAAATCCCAAGTTACTTTCTTTTCATTGTTCAATAGTGGGATTGACCATAACATTATAACGCCCACACGGCTGGGAGAGTATGTTTGGTGTGATGGGGATTCGAGCCCACGACCCTCGGATTATGAGTCGAACGTCTTAACTCACCTGGCAATGCTGGGCCTTCTGTGTACTGTCGTTGGTCTGTGATATTTGATGAAGGTCAAACAGAAACCGAAAAAACTATTTATATCTAAATCGTAATGGTTCTTTATTGTATATGTATTTCAGTGGTCTTCAACAGTTTAAGGACCTAGTGACGCTGACCTATAAATCTTTCTACATACGTTTTTAGTTAAAGTTTTGAGTTTTAAACAGGTTTAAGTGAGACTCTTTAGTAAAAAAATAGAAAGTAAATTAATAACGTTTCAGGTTTTGAAATAAAATTATTGCAAAATGTAATACGAATTCAAAGATACTTAAAAGTAGTTTGTGTCAAATGCTCTTGAATTATTGATATTTTCTGCACGTTAAGCCATCTAGTGGCATTTTAGTGTACTCTAAATTGAATGAAATATCAAAATCCGTAAGAGGCTGAATACACCTGAAGAAGACTTCAGTAATGAAGCCAAAACGTCGTCTTCTTATCTTTCAACAACAGTTGCAGTTCTTAACAATTCTCAGAGTTATTAAGATGGATAGCTGTTATCACAAATGTTGAATAATGTAAAAAAATTGAGGAAAATACATGACAAAATTAATATTTGTTATAAAATATCCCGATGTATTAAACATAGGTTTTAATGTGAAGTTTTGAAACATCAATTTGTAGGTCTATAGATTTAATTCTGTATTTAAATATATGTACCAGAAACAGCTGTCTCAAAATTTCACATGTCTAAACTGAAAAGCAAGTAAGTTCAATGTGAGAAAGTAACAGATAGTGATCAGTTTCTAAAATTTTAAAATGGTTTAATTTTCAAAAAATGTTACGAAAAGAACAATGTTTCTAATACAGTTGTAATACCACAATATTTAGTGCTGTACGAAATTTATTTTGTACATAACAAAATAGCATTTCATGTCATTTGTAAACATAAATCACAAAAGACATAGGACAAGAATGTGAAGCAGGTTATTTATTGACCGTTTTTATTTTACAATGATTTTTGTCAGACTAATTATGTGTGTGTATATATATATATATATATTTATTTATTATCGAAAATCTTTAAGATGCATTAAAAGATATTCAAAGATAATATTTCACCTACCAGTAATGGATTCATAAGCACCGAGTTTACAATATAAATAATAATTATTCTAAATCAAGAATAATGGATTTATAATGACTCAAGTTTATCATACGTTCATTCTTGAAACCACCAACAAATATATGTACACATCACAACCGTTGAACGCAGTTTAAGACTCCACAGGTTTATATTTCCGAAAATTAATTCTTTAAGATCTTTTAATTAGGTTAAAACTGCATCTTATAAACGAAGTAATTATTTCAACTAAGCTATTTTGGAGTACTAAAATAAAAAATGAAATGTATTCTAAACATGATAAAAATTTATTTTGAGGTATTATCACAGTTTAAAAGATAAACATAGTCATTGTACTACTATAAATGAAATTTGAGATTGCGCAGCTTTGAATTCAAAGAAAAACCACAATCATGCACATTTGTAACAAACAATAAAATACCAGTAGCACAGGTATTTTATTGGTGGGTTATAAATTTCCTCAAACAACTAATATTCTATATAAAGCTTTAATTAAGCAAAGGTACAATTTAATCAATGAAATTCTCAACAGGTTACTTCTGTTATGGTATCAGCCTTTTTTGTTCGAAAAAAATGAAATCTATTGGCGTCAACCGTACATAAGACGTGAATATTATTTTCAATATTAAATTCAGCTACAAATGGATGTATTTTTCATCTTACTTCTTAACATTTCTAGATATGTGACTACACAACTATAAACACAATAATACTATGGTAGTATCTTGAAAATCAGTATGTTTATACACAAATACTATGTCCTTAAAAATAAGAAAACTATGAGCTATGTACTTATTACATAGTTACAAATAACTTTCGAATTTTCCTATGTAATTGCCTTTGAAACATTTTAGGTTTAACTATATTCGAGATGTGTTCTATTTAAATTATAGTCTTCATAAGATATCCTAAACTAATGAGGTTCTAATGTAACGTACACTATTCCTTTTTGCTCTAAGTGTGATAATTTTAACTCTAAATATTATATATTTAAAAAGACGAAAGAAAGGGTTAGGTGTATGGCTATATTACATTACTTATCATAAATTATTTTAACATTATGAAGAGAAAAGTATTATATTAGAATTCATAAACTACAGATAAAATACATTAAAACTGTGTAGCCTATGTACCTCATTTTGTGGTACATTGAACACTTTTTATTTTATTTTTCATTATTTGGATATATTCTTATACGAATCTTTTTTTCTTTATTCATTTATTAATGTACATATATAATGGGTCGATATTAATCTACATTTGTTGTAAAATGAAAATAATTCCACTACTATAAGCGTTCTGGTTCTATCTAAAAGAATAGTATTAAAAGAATAATATTTAGCATAATATGATGAATATTCTTCGCTACGATGAAGAATTTCTTAAATATAATAGAAAAAATATTCAAGGTCGTACTTAAAACGTTGGATATGCAGGAAGATTTCCCTCTATTAGGAATATATTGACCATAATACTCTCGTTCTAAGTCGATATTACATTCATGGATATCGTCATAAAATATAGCTTGTACGGAACTATATACGCAGTCGAAAAAGCACTTATGTTTTTTTCCCAAATCATCTTACAAAAACTGCAGTATATAAAATTTTAAATAAACAAACACTTTAAAGACTATATATTAGGTTGAGGAATAATTCGTGAGCGTTTTTAAATAATTTCATTCAAGCATTATATGCAAGACTATACAATACTTCAATGCATGAACACATTACACCCAAAACATTTATTATGATACTTTATTTCATGTAATACCTAGGTATATAGTATGCATTGTTTAAAACGAAATTGCAAGAAATTAAATGCGAAAAGCAGATGGTGTCGAAAATGCTCGATTTTGTCCACTTGACATTCCATTTAATGAGCTGAAAATGAAAGCAAAAATTAAAGACATATGAAAATCAAACACACCATCTATTAGAGCAAAAATTTATCTACCAAATGACATGAAATATTTTGCGAAAGCGTTTCATTTATGAATATATTTTTTTTAACTTGATAAAACGCTCACGAATTATTCCTCAACCCAATATATAAACAGCATGAAATAAGTTCAAGAGTTATGTAAGGTATAGGGATAATAAATTAATTATAAATAAATTAAAATACTGAAAGCAATGTCATTATTACAAAGATTAAAGGCCTAATTTCATTATTACAAAAATTAAAGGCCCTGCATTTTAAATGCTGTAAACACTGCATGGAGAGTGCATACTTTTAAGAACTGAAAATAGCACAGTTATGAAATATGAGCTTCGTATTTACAAACATAAATAAATCATAAATGTGTGATCACTTAACCCTTCTCAACTGTAGAGTTGTTTATGGTTTCACTAGCGTGTTTTGATAATTAAAGTTTGTGGTATTTATCAACTCATTTCTATTACTTTTATGAAATATCAAAGTAAAGCCACTTATGGTTAAATTCTGGGCCTCAAAACATTCATATGTGTGACAGAGATTGTGTTTGAATTTAAAGAAAGGAAACATATGGTGCTTGCTTATTTTGCGAAAAGTACTGACTTTGATTTGATGACACTCAAGGGTTGGTCTCTTACATTTATTTACTGTTTGCTAGCTATGTTTCTAGCAAGTACAGAATTATTTTGGTGCTGACGAATACTACAAAATATTCAACTAAATCTAAGTTGTGGGTGCTTGAGTGAAAGGGAACTGCTTACTGATTGCCCTTCCTTAGTAGTTTTGCCATAAAGAAAACGTATAGAGAATCATTACTTTGCAATTCATTTTTATAATATTGTACAAAGTCCATATTTACTCGTAAAACACAGATAAAGTTGAATTTCTTTGAAAAAACAAGATTTGCGTTACTTTTCATATTTGTTTATATTGTCTATTTCGTAGACAATACTTATTGTAGCTTAAAAAGTGATTATTGTAGTAATCACTCACTAGGCGTCTCCCTGAACATCAGGTTTTAACACCTAACTGTTACTGATAATTAAAATGTTATATGTAATATATAATTAGAAATTAAATATTGGAATATTTTTAGAGAAATCCTATTTCAAGCTTTCAATTTAATCCTTTACCAGAAAGATAACGGACCCGAAACGTCACATTTGATGTTACTGTTTATGAGCTGAAAAATAAATTTATCTGTCTGCTCATGTTTTACACATAGTTTTTCGGTGAGTAGATATGTTTCGTCTCAAAAACACTGAGCTTTCGGACGAAAAGAAGCATTAATTAGGGCTTTTGTAATCTTTATAAGAGCAGACATTCCTTATTAATAAAGGTATCTAAAATGAATTCTGCTATATATTCTTAGAGAGGATAATAACCATAAGCCTATAAAAGGGACTCAATACTTACTTATGTAGGGAATTTTATAGTTTTGTGTAGTCATCCCTATCTTGTTTCTGTAGTTTTCGGCATTGTCATCTCTATACCATATTCAACTTTTGTAATCTTTTTTATTACCTGTTTTCTCTCTTTTTAAAACTATTTCATTGAAGTAGGTTGATAGGTAAGTGTTTTATTTTTTATAATTCAATGATAATACCTATATCGTTAATATAATATCAGTTTCTCTAATTTTGGATTACATGGGGGTGGGCAGTGCAACTGGAATGGTGCCTCCAAAACGGTACAAGTGCCCCAAAGTGCTCGACCGACATTAAAAGGATATTTAGAGAACCTACCTCTTCCAATTTTACCACAATTCACTGCATGCACATACAACCAACTATACTACATTATAAGATCAAGTCAATTAATATGTATGGCATCATACAGATCCCAGACCATGAAATATGATACCATGCATAAACACACAGATCACAGACTCAGTCCCACTGAAAATTTGAATAAAAGCAGACTGCTATATAATTTATTGTTTTGATAATTAAGAAACTAAGGTTAGACATCAATAACATATAGACAGATCTGCCAGTTGCATAAATACTTGATCCCTTGATACCTTAAATATTAATTATGGTTATTCTTTCTTTATTTCTACTAAAATTGTTTTAGCAGATATCATTTTTGTACAAGGAAAAAGTCACCCACGGTCGTTATATAAGACGAATTTGTGCTGCCATCTAGCAATCAGAAAAGAAACCGTTATCTATGAAACATGGAAAAAATGTATGCTTATAAACTTAATTCACTGCTAAGTAGTAGTTTTCCTTTTTATTATTTTCCTACCAAAATACATATGGTAGAAGAACATAATACTATTAGTGTTACACAAGTTGTAAAACACTCGATAATGACAATTAGGTGCTCAAATAAGGCCATAACTCAACTTCTAGCAGTTATTTGTAAACATCATAAAGCGACAGATTAAATGAAACGGCCATTATTTACTCGGTCCATTATTACATACTAAAAACTACCGAGCTTAGTGACAGCCTGTTTTTAAGTATTTTTAAAATGTCTTTCTGTCGTACTAAAATAATTACGAAATCTTCTCTCATTTTTTTTTTTGGTTAGCATGAGAGAAGAAAAAAAGATAGACGAACAATTTGGTTCTTCAGCTGCTTTCTAGTTCTCCACTTTAGTAACACTTTTCAATGACGTTAGGAGTCTCACAAGCTGTTAAACACTTGTTAATAGTAATAAAGTGCTCAAATAAGTCTATAACTTATAAGCATTATAGAATAATAAACCGAATGCAACGGGCATTTTTCCCTCTGCCCAGTGCTACATACTAAGCATTACAGTACTTAGTGATCATCGAGGGTGTTTAAAAAGAAGAATTGCGCAAGACGCGTTTACTTTGATTTATAAAAACAATTTACCGAATCTTGTTGATTAACTCTACAGAGATATAAGTGATTTACATTTAAAGATTTAATGATTAATTTGAATTGAAATTGTACACTTTCTATATGATATTACTTACTTTATTCTAAAGTAACACCGATTATTCTATTTTATTCATTTTGGCTACTTGACAGGGCCCGGCATGGCCAGGTGGTTAAGGCACTCGACTCATAATATGAGGGTCGCGGATTCGAATCCTCGTCACACCAAACATGCTCGCCATTTCAGTTGTAGGGGCGTTATAATGATATGGTCAATCCCACTTTTCTTTCGTAAAAGAGTAGCCCAAGATTTGGCGGTGGGTGGTGATGACTAGCTGCCTTCCCTCTAATCTTACACTGATAAATTAGGGACAGCTAGCGCAAATAGCCCTCGTGTAGGTTTGTACAAAATTTAAACCAAATCTATTTGGCAATCGTTAAATTCAGTATAATTATAGCTGTAAAAGCGTTTTACTAATATGTTTTTCCTTGATTACTGAAACCTATATAAGTAATCATATGTATTATATATTTCGTGTAATTAATCTAATGCTTAAAACATACACACAACGTTACTTATTTATGTCCAAAATATTAATGAAACTAATAAAAACACAAACACATGTCAGATCAAGAATTTAGTTTTTTGAAGTGTTTTAGTTGCGTTTCAGGCATATGCACTTCCTCAGGCATACTTAGCAGATACATAATGTATCAAAAAGGTTTTAATAAACTTAATCTTTCATCAGACTTGTGGATTTTAATAGTTTCCTTTATAATACATTTCCACATCTTGTGGTGCTTAGTTTCAAATTTCGCGCAAAGCTACACGAGGTATATCTGCGCTAGCCGTCCCTAATTTACTAGTGTAAGACAAGAGAGAAGGCAGCTAGTCATCACCACCCACCGTCAACTCTTGGGCTACTCTTTTATCAACGAATAGTGGGATTGACCGTCATATTATAACGCCTCCACGGCTGAAATAGCAAACATGTTTGGTGCGACAGGGATTCGAACCCGCGACCCTCGGATTACGAGTCGAACGCCTTAACACACTTGGCCATGCCGAGCCTTAACCTTATTCAAAATATTAATTACTGTCACAGTTTTATTTCCTACGTAAAATCAGTCTTTCTAAAGGAACATGTCATGTGATAAACTGTTCTGAGAAACTAACCAGCATCTATTATGTTGTCTGCTTGCAATTACAAGAAATTTCATATAAAGCAGTTCAAATTAAAATCAAAAGCACTAGGTATGGCCTGTTGTTCGGGATATAGATATGTATATTTACCTACGTATTGCTCACACCAAAATATTTTAAATCTATGTAACACAGAAGTTTACCAAACAGGCATGTTTTTGTATTTTCTGTTGTTATTGGAAACAGTTTATTAAAACTAAAACTATGTATTAAAAGGACATTATCATAATGGTGTTGAAAAATTTGATTCAAGTGTGAATGTAAATCGTAAAGCAAGTTGTTCGGTTTGCCGTATTAAAAAGCACTGGCGCCTATTTTAAAAATACTCCATTATAAAGTATACTAAGTCGTTTACCAAAATCATTTAGGTCCATTTGTAATGTGTAGAATAGTTAGTATTGGTGACTGTTTATTGTATTCACTTAAATGTTTTTATCCTCTAAATAATTATTAACACAGATCCAATATTTATATAAGCTGGTTATCTTTCTACAGATAAAATACTGTTGAATGAAAAAAATTACAATATCCTGTCAGGAGAAAATAGGAAAGTAAAACCTTAAGTTGTAGTTGTTTTAATAGGTAATAACTGATATACAGTCCTAGTGTAAGAAAAGAACCCAGATCTATGAAATTATAATTTTATCCTTGAAACGTCTTACATTACAAGACATGCGAAATCGTAACGATCTTCTATACAATACATTTAGACTCAAAGCTTTGGCAAAATATAAAAGTGATCGCTGAATTCTTACATTTATAAATATCTTTCTTGAAATATAAATTACATAAATTAAAGCTTAGAAATATCACAAGTATCTTAAGAAACCTGTCTCACTTATATCGAATAATTATTTACATTTCCACTGATACTAGACAACTCCTTACTATCTCAACAGGTAAAGCTTTAGTGATGGAACTAGGCCACAAATACATATCCACCCACCCACCCACCCACCCACATACACACACACACATATATCTATATATGAAGCTTAAGTACGGGTTCTATGCTATCAAAGGACTCGCATCTTTAACAAAAGTATGGAACTATACTAAATATTCCTGAGATTCTTTAGTTTTGTTGATACAAATAAACAGTTTCAACCTCAGACCGCGATTGGTTACTTTGACCACAGAAGAAGCTAATCACGGTTACGAGATGGGAAGTGAAATGGATGGAATGCACCAATCTGAATGAGTCGTGAATTGAGAAATGTGGTTAATAAAGTTGATATTTTACAGAAGATTAAGTACGTTATATCAAAACGAGTTTCAATATGCATACCAGCAAGTCACAGCCGATATAAAGTTGAGTCGGAAAGACATATATCAGAACTACTTTTTAACACTGTTTGGCGTTATGCAGTTAGTGTGATGCCAACGAAAAGTGATCGCGTTATGGAAAGGTATGCAGCAGCCTTTTCTGAAAGAAAAACATATCCATACTTTCAGATGATAAGATTCGTTTAGATTGGAGATTCAGAATTTTCAAGACTGGAGACAGTACACAACATAATCAAGAATAATCTCCGTCTATAAAAGTGACATAAATCACGTATATACAAATTGTTTTCATGATATATCCATTGAATTGTCACGTACCTCAAGCAGCTGGTGAATGAAACATTCCAATAAAGTCGCCGGTTGCAGAGCCTATAGACATCTCTTCGATAAAACTTGAAATGAGCATAAGGAAAACATCATTCTCATACATTAGATGGATTATGGAAAACCATCAATGAGGAATGGTGTACTTTGGAAATGATAACTTTTGATAGAGGATTTTGTAATGGAATCTACGATGCAGGATTATTACCAAGATGCAAATTCGTCAAAGAGAGAACGACCGGACACAGGGACATGGGCTGCAATGACTCGATGAGGCTTCAAATAATATTAATATAACGTATGGAACCTCGGCATAATTTAAAGCTTCATATATTTTCTTAAATGCCACGCACAGGACTTTCAAATGTCAAATTCCACTCTCTCACTAGAAATACTTTTCACGTTGATTTGCAGTAATTTTGTTATCGGTACATACAAAAGTCAAAGCATGACTAGACGATAACGTTTCAGAAACATCACGAGATGGCGTCACACTCTTAAGTTTTTAAATCACGGACTTGCTCCCTCAGTAAAGAAGCCTTTTCAGGTAAGATAACAGTAACAGTGCTGATGTCACAATCAGAATCAGCATTCTCATTCCCCCCTGACCTCAGAAATTCTGCTACTTCAGTATCTTCAGGGCAAAGTTCTAAATCTCCTTCGCTTGCTTCTAAAGACTCGACTTCTGTACCTGCCGTACTAATCTGACCTACAGAGTCTACGGATGACAACAACGTACTTTGAGAATCTACTTGGTTTTCTGTCTCAATCCTTATACTTGGACACACCGCTAAGAAAGAGTCGCTTTCAGCTGACCTTCGAGGCTGTTCCATTATATTTGTGTTCGTGTCCAGTGAATGACACAACGTGACTCGCTTTTTCAGCCTCTGACTCAGGTCCGAATTTCCACGCTGCATTGGTCGACTGATGTTCTTTATTACAGGAGTGTTGGGCTCACTAGGTTGTTTCTCTGCAAAGTTATATCTGAGTTTGTCCAGTGTGGGTGGAACAGCTGGAGGAAGTGGTGAGATGGGGCTTTTTAAGGGTGCTAAAGTTATCGTGGAGTGTGATGGTGAGGGCGGTATATTGTTAAGTGTTACGGGTGAATTCCATTGTTGTCTATCTTCTAAGTACATTTCCATGAGTTGGTCTAATTTATTTTCGATATCTTCAACCTAATAAAAAAAGAGAAAAAATTATACTTTATTTTCCAGCGAATATTATAATCGCATTTTAAATTCTGGTTATATTACCGTGAGAAAATATATTACGCAAATCTCACTTGTATTCTTACATTATAAGATAATAAATGGCAGATGGATCATGTAAGTAATGCAACAGCACTAGAACAAATTGAACACGACATTTCGTGTTTTAGTTCTTATGTTTAACTTCCAAGAAATACATTTCGTCAAAGGTTCTTCAAAATAAACGAATAAAAAACACTGCAATACGTGAACACATACGTATTAAGAACAATGTAATGATGATTATAAAACACTGTGCATTGCCTTCTTTTTATTATATTGGTTTGGTTTCTTGATGACGAGAAACCCATTTGAAATACAAATGTATCTCAGAACGGCTGGTATTGGTATTAACTCTGTTATTCATAATGAGAGAACAACGTTTCGACCTTCTTAGGTCATCTTCAGGTTAAGAAAGAAAGAGTCTTTGAATGTGACCGTTGACGGACGCATGTCTTCGGGACGTGAGTATAAACGGGTACTGGATTGTAGGGCGCGTTGCAGGTGTATGTTAGGTTATTAATTAGTGTTTTATTGTTTTTGAATTTCGCGCAAAGCTACTCGAGGGCTATATGCTCTAGCCGTCCCTAATTTTGCAGTGTAAGACCAGAGGAAAGGCAGGTAGTCATCACCACCTACCGCCAACTCTTGGACTACTCTTTTACCAACGAATAGTGGGATTGACCATCACGTTATAACGCTCCCACGGCTGAAAGGGCGAGTATGCTTGGTGCGACCGGGATTCGAACCCGCAGCCCCGGGCCTTATTAATTAGTATAGGTATAAAGGTGTTCTTTTATACTGGTTTAATTTTGGTTTTAGTTGCTGTATAAGTAAGGCTTCTTTGATTTTGAGTTTGTTTATATTTGTTTCCCTACTCAATATCTGTATGTTTCCTATGTTTATGTTGATTCATGTTCAAAAATGCATGAAGGAGTTTTTTTCTGTTTTCTTAATCTAGTTTCCATTTTTCTGTTTGTTTTTCCAGTAGATAAGTCGTAGCAGTTGTTGCATTGTATTTTATAAATTACGTTGGTGTTCTGTTTGTCAGTGTAGTTTTTACATAGTATGGACTTTAGTTTTGTACCTGGTTTTTGAATAAATTTGGTGTTTACTGGAATGTTGTGTTTTGTTATAAGTTTTTCCAAATGTTGGTTATTTTTTCGCTGATGTCGGGAACATATGGTATGCAGTATTTTCAGGTTTTGTAGTTTGTTGTATCTTATGGTTTATTGTTGTTGGTAAAAATGTGTGCGTATAATTTTTTCCACGGGTTTTTGAGGAAATTTGTTGATGTTGATGAAGTGTTGTTTTATTTTGTTGATTTCATCGTTAATGTTATCAGGTGAACACAGTTTTGTGACTGTGTTTATTTGGTTTCTTAATATGTTAAAACAAGAACAAGGGCTATCTGCGTTAGCCGTCCCTAATTTAGCAATGTAAGATTATAGGGAAGGCAGTTAGTCATCACCACCCACCGCAAACTCTTGGACTACTCTTTATGTAACTAAATATATATATATAATGAAAGCACTTAAAGAGAAAACCGGTGTCAATTAAGTTTTTTAATGTATTAAGCACATTTAAAGAATATAAACCATTGTGCACTACTTTCTTTTTACCTATCAAAACTACTTAAAGAAAGAAAACAAAAAAGGTTAAAACCGAATTTGTAATATAATGCCATATAAACGAGTATACCTATCTGCACAAATATGAAATTGTAGACATGTTACTTATTAAGAAAATGCTACAAAATCGTAAAAAAAGAAACTCACCGATCTTTCCACTTTCACTATCCTTGAGGCTAAGCTGATTTTAGACTGATATACGTCCTTAGCTGTTGAACCCGCTTTTCCCAAAATGAGATCTAACCTACGAGCATAATATAATAGTTTCATGCTGTTTTCGATAATTGTGAGAATTAAAATTAACGATACTGTATTTTCATTTACGGTGATAAATTTCGCGTAAGAATGTGATTGAACAATTTTGTTTTAAATCTCATGTGTTATATTAACATTTCTGTGACAATACTTTTGCATTACCATGTGATAATCTATACAACTATAATGTGTATATTATATACATATTTATTTTAAATATAAGAAGGATTTGCCGATTTTGGTTTTAAGGGATTGCCTAAAAATAAACCGCTATAAAATCTTCAAAATTTATATTTTAATTATTTCTGTGATTATTCTGTAATAAAGGGATTTCGTCAGTTTCAAATGTTTTTCTCTTACCTTCCCTGCAAATTTTTTACCCTGCCTAATAGGTCAACATGACCGGAAGAATATTGTTCTATCACATCCTTTACGTCATAAGGTTTCAAAGCTTCTTTGAACTTTCTCCTGGCGACGAAGTATTTTATCTGTAAAAACAAATCAATGAACTGGACTTGTACATTTATTTCATCAATTTGTTCTGTTATAATCGACTCTTTTTCTTCTGAACCGTACTAGCTTTTCATACTTTGTGTAGTATATTTTAATAAACTTTAGTTTTTCCTTTTAATAACCACAAAACTTATTACATGTTCTTGTTTCTCTAACGCTTCAGGACGTGCTTAGCGTCTTTTATGAAAAGTTCTCAAAGTTCTTAAACTTACTAAAACTTAATGAACTTCTAGGTTTACTAGTAAATTTCGCCGTAATTACAAATTATCATAATTTTTTGTGGTTTTTGTATTTAGTTAGATAAATAAAAAATACACTGATAGTAGTAATTATGATTATGTATTAAAATCGTCCCAAAGTATTATTCTGTTCGGAAACACTAGCACAGTAAGTATGATAAAAACGAATGTAAACGCAATATCTCAAGATAATTGAAACCTTTGAACACAGTTCAAAACACTTCGCTTATATCTGATATATAAATAGTGCGTTACAAGCACTATTTGGACTCTATACCAGCTGATTTTTATTCATTTGATTAGGAGCTATTCTGCTGTGTTAGGGTTATATCAGATTGGACTTCTCTTGGAATTGAGAAACACTCCCCAAAATGACGAAAGGTATATTGTACGATTATATTTTAATAGTAGTCTAGCATCGGTTCATAAACGTCAGAGAATTATGATGAAGAATGCATCAGTTAAGTTTGTCCCAAGAATGTCCAGTTGGATGGAAATTTGGTAAATGAGGAAGATAACTTAAACCACTGTTAATTGTTGTCTCAGAAGAGTTATTGTCCATCATGGTTGAATGAAGTCCCAGGGATGAAACTAACATAATCAACCGACAATAGCATTGAATTCCTAGAGAAATCAAATGACTCAGACTATGTTACTAGCACGATTCTCACAACGTTACGTTATTTCATACAATTTTTCATGCCGGAACAATAGAAACATGGTTAAGAGTCTCGTATTGTTGTCTCTATATTAATATTGTACCAGAAGTGCTGTTAGTCGCTGTATCAATTTACAGTTATAGGACAATTGAGTTTGTGCCTTTTTAATTACATCTGAAGTAAATGATTCTTGGGTTGAAGGTTGAATACTACACGGCACTATTTTTATTACTGCTTGGATGGTACGATTCGAAATAATGGAATCCTGATCACTGGTAAATGAATTAATAATTAACAGTGTCCAGTCGGCTGTTTTTCGGTTACTCACCGGCAGATCACGACCACAGTTTTGTCCAACACAAGATGTGATCCCTCTTCAATGCCCATTTACATAAGTCTGCTATTAACAGAAAGGCCAAAAATTGTACAATTGACAGACTGTTTTGAAGCGCATTTTCCTTTCGGTTATTACTGTTAACGGTCTGATATAAAGATTTTTATTTTTATCAAGTGCTTTGCAGAATAATTGAAACATTGCTACAAATTTACATTTGTATGGGGTTAACGCAATCATTGACAAATTACGTAAGTCTATTTACACAAACAATAAGTGAAAAACAAGCGAGGGTCCTCATAAATTGGGTTTATCATTTAACCATATATACTTTTTTTACCTACCACAGGATAGGTTTATTGGCAGTTGTGTTGAGGTTTGGACATACTGTGAGATAGGAAAGCTCTTTTTGTTTTTTTACTGTTAAACGAATATATTTATTTAAAGCTAGGAACTGTTTTAACCACAATGACCATTAGCTGATTGGATGGTTGGTTGGTTATTTCGCGTTAATTGACGCAAAACAACTGAGCTACCTGCGCCAAACAACCAGTAAAAAGGTAAAAAAGTAAAGTCATTAAAATATAAAAATAAATCATAGCAAAAGCAAAACATAGTCCAATTTTCAAATTAAAATCTTAAATAGAGTTAAAAAGACCAATGGCTCTTAAAAATTTAAAAACACAACTGAGGTGGGCATTGTTACCATCGCCAATGACACTGTCCAACGTCATAGGTGAACCCATGGTAAAAACATTTTTAAAATGGTGCTGTCGTTCTCAATCATAGCGACGGCATGACAGTAAAATGTGGGTTATTGCGGCACGAGTCTCACACAGACCACACAACGGTGCATCAGTATCAGATAAAAGAGAGTGGTGAGTTAAAACACTGTGACCAGTGCGTAGCCTAGCCAGAACAACATCCTCCTTCCGATCCTCACGGAAGTAATACGGCTAAAGAGCAATAGAAGGTTTGATCTAGAAAAGGTTGCAATCACGTTGCTTGCTCCAAGTCGACTGCCAACTAGCGCGGAGCCGAGCCTTGAATACTGGACCATAGTTCTTGTATGGGACAGGCACGGTGGTGACAGTACCAAAGTAAATAGATTTAACTGCGATGTCAGCGAGTTCGTTCCCGTGAGTACCGACGTGGCCTGGTATCCAGGAAAACTGGATAGAAGTAGATGATAGAGAGAAATGGGCCAGTCGGTTTTGAATATTGACAAGAACAGGGCGAGAGCTAACGTGAAGCGATTCCAAGGCTAGTAGAGAGCTAAGTGAGTCAGCGTAAATAGTACAGTTCGTGTACTGTACAGCTTCTATGTGATTCAGAGCAAGAGAAATGTTACGCAGGGGATTCTGTGTGTAACAACCAAATCACAACAAACCATGGCAGAGCCATAGAGTCACCTGATTTCGAACCATCCGTATAAATGGAAATGAAAGAATGTTTCGAAAGATATTCGGCAAATAGAAGTCGATACTTTCAATTGAGAGTATCCGTCTTCTTCAAATGGCTCAAAGAAATGTCACATCTTTTAAATCTTGTGACATATTACTTTGGAACTAGTGGTAGAAGAGATGGTGGTTGTGAATTTAATCCCAGATTCCTTCTAGCTTTGACGTCTTACCTGCCGAGCATGTGCACGGGCCCGCTAAAAAGTGATGTAGTTCGAAAGTGTGGTATGCCTACGTAAGGTATCCCAGATCCATTATTGATCCTTCCGTGCTATGTGGCAGGCAGAATTCCACCAAGGACAAAGATACTGTGAGAAACGTGTCAAGGTTTTAGGAATACACTTAGCAGCTGCCTGGACAATGCAGTCAGTAACTGGTGTCACACAATCATTTACCGATGACTCACACACGATGACAGGATCAAGTTCTGAGAGAGTGATGAAAGAAGGCCAGTTAGCTTGGTCCAATTTCCATCGAGGCACGTGGGTAGGATGGCATCGACCACATCCAGTCTCTCTCAAAATGATAGGAAAATGATCACTGACCCATGGGTTACTGTCAATCTTCTGAGGAAAGTAAGAGAAAAGTGAAGGGGAGCAGATACAAAGTTCAATACCTGTAGAAGACTGACTAGGTACATGAAAATAAGTATAAGAACCAGTACTGAAGAGAGATAGATTGTGATTCAAGAGCATATACTCTATAGAACGACCCCTCTCATCAATATCAGCGCTACCCCACAGAGGATTATGTTTATTAAAATCTTCAAGGATTAAAAAGGAAGACGATAACTGCTCAATGAGGGCATCAAGGTCTGATTGATCATAGGTCTCTTAAGGATCAGGGTAGAGAGAACAAATTGTGATGATACGACCCAAGGAAGAACGGATGGCTACAGCTTCCAAGAGTGTATCAAATGGCAAAGACAGGATGGGCAGAAGAGGATCAACCAGCAGTTCTTCCCCACCATGCACTCGTCCATCACACAGCCTGTCATTTCTGTACAAGAAAAACCGCTTCAGTAGGTTCCAGAAATGTTTTCCGTAAGGAGAGACACACAGGATGGTAAGAATCAATCAAATCCTTAATGTCTGGTATATTTCAACAAAAATCTCGACATTTCCAGTGGATCACAGTAGCCATTTTTATTTACGTGGAAGAGAACGTGGCGGAGAACTCTTCTGTTTTTAATCATATTGTTTTTTTATTGGGTGAAGGTCTATTAATCTCCATGGATCCTGCCCTGGGTCAAGTAGGCAGGTCTTTGTCTGTGGACAAAGATTCCAGTGACTGAGAGCATAAACGAATGGTTGTTTTACTTCTCAGAACTGCAGAAGAGGGTGGACCTGAGGAAACACCCGAACCCGAAGCCAAAGGAAGTGGAACTTCGCAGTCACTGAAAGGAGTGGAAGGGACAGAGATAGAAGTAGACATAGAATCGCCAACTCTTTTAATCATGGAGCACAACGATTCTTCAGATGTTTTGCAAACGACTCTGCTGGAGGCACGGAGAGATCTGTCTGCACTCCAACTGTGACAGTGGAATGGGGTACAGCAGAATATGTCCTAGATGAAGTTGGGGACAATAATTTCCTAGCCTCTGGGTAGGAGATGTTATTTATAGTCTTCAAGTGTTGCACCTTTTTTCTCTGTCACCCATTTAGGGCAAGAAATAGAGTAAGAGGGGTGGGGGTGGACCACTATAGTTAACACAGCGTGGTTGTAGTTTGAACATGTAAACGTCGTGGTCTTTGCCACCACAACGAGTACATGTTAACGAACCACGACATGATGTTTTTAAGTGACAGAAGCCTTGACACTGGACATTTTTTGACAGGATTGGAAATGTATGGCCGTATCTCACAATTCAGATAACCTGTTTTGACTGTGGCAGTAGGGCGTGGTAATGTAAACGTCAATATCAGAACATTAGTGAGCATCATAATTCAGTCTTTGCGAGTGGACACCCAGCGCACCGCAGAAACGCCTTGGCTGGAGAAACCCGCGAGGATCTCCGACTCAGGAATGTTCTTTAAATCCCTCTCAGCTCTAACTCCTCTGGAATAATTCAAAGTTGCATGGGGAGTAACATCGATGGGTATATCCCCAATGGCCTTTGATGTCAAGAGGAGTTTGGTGTGTCGTGATGAAAACGTTTCCACTAAAATATCTCCAGAGCGCAACTTCTTGACTGATATAGGAGAGCCACGAAGCTCCTCTAATTCCTCTTGGGATAAAAAAGGTGGACATCCGCCCTAAAGATTTCTCAGATAAATTTGTTTGTTTGTTTGTTTTGGAATTTCGCACAAAGCTACTCGAGGGCTATCTGTGCTAGCCGTCCCTAATTTAGCAGTGTAAGACTAGAGGGAAGGCAGCTAGTCATCACCACCCACCGCCAACTCTTGGGCTACTCTTTTACCAACGAATAGTGGGATTGACCGTCACATTATACACCCCCACGGCTGGGAGGGCGAGCATGTTTAGCGCGACGCGGGCGCGAACCCGCGACCCTCGGATTACGAGTCGCACGCCTTACGCGCTCGGCCATGCCAGGCCTTTCTCGGATAAGAGATGGATAATTAGAAATCGGGGTACAGAATCTAATTTTGATGTTGACTGTACAATTTGTTTCTCAGTATTTTTAATTTATTTTTTCATAAATGAGGGTATCGATAATCTAGATGCTACATTTCAGTGCCCACTAACCCCACCCACCATGGAGCCCTACGAGGGGACGCACTATAACGCCAAAGAGGGACACTGCCGCAACGCCAGGATTTTGTGAGTACTATACCCAAACACCAGCATCAGACACAATGTCCACAACACCCGTTGAGAAGTCCAACACTGGTACTTGGTTGACCCTAGCTCAAGTGGACTAGTGGTGTGTTAGAGTTGGACCCCTCAACCACCAGGATCCTCTCCTCCCCTTCACAGGGCATTACGCACTGCAAACACATGGGTGGATGTTTAGATCCCAGAGGAGGTAAACTGAAAGTACAGAACCTTCTCTGGGAGGTCCCCTCACCACGTATAGGAATCCACCTCGAGGGGACCATAAACTGAAATCACTTTTTAAACGAGGTGTATTGTTTCTTAAAGTATACACTAGTTTCGATGAAACTCAAAATCTCAAACAGAGAAAGATATAGACAAAATAAATTATTAATATTTATACCTTCCTAATAGCTCTAATGGCCGACTTGTGCTGTTTTGTTAAAACAGTAAACTTTGGTTCCTCTGTTTCTTCTTCTGAAAACAATAGAGAGATGTCAGAACTTACACTGAAAACAGAAATAATAACAAAATATGGATAGCATTTGACAAATCATTCTATGTTCATCATGAAATAGTTCTTATTTCAACGTTTTAAAGATAGTGCAAAAACTAAACACGACTTCGTAAGTAATTAAAGTTTTAAAACAATTCTTATTACTTTCGATCTCCTATAGTCCAATCAAATACTGATTTGCAATGTGATCGCAAACCACCGTATCCGTTCGGTTTAAAACACGTATTACATAAAGATATTTTATAACAGCAGATGTGAACAGTATAAGAGGTTTCTAGAGTAAGAAATACATGCAAGATAATAAAGCATATCTTATATAGCATACATTCTTTATCGGTGATGGTTGTGCGGGAAAACCGTTTTAAAGCAAAAAATCAGTTTCAAAAGTTTTAAGTTATTCAACAAGACCAATAAATACACTGGACGTCTTAAAAGTCTGTTTTGATATATATATATATATACGTATATAATCTAATTCATATTGTATTCACACAAACAAGTACAAACATCAGACTAGGTTTATGATAATGAAAAAATAGCGATAAACACTTGTACGTTTTCATGCAAATGCTAAAGAAATAAAAACAAGACAACTACAGATCAAAATTAGTTGAAATAAGTTTTTTCAATATTTTGCAGCCGCCAACAGAAAAATAACTTAAGCAAGCCGTTGTACTCGATCCAAAGCTGATATATCCAACATTATATGCATTTATCAAGAAAAGCAAAACGAGAAATAAAAAAAATCATTTTAAAAAATATATTAAAGATGATAAAAAATGTTTGTTAATTATTGCTATATATTCTCATGTTTAGAGTTTGAAATTCAACCTGAAAGACCAGTTAACTTTTTTTTTTTTTAATTTTTACTCTCAGTTATTATGGTTAATTTTTTGTCTGTGTCTGTTAAACAATAAATCTTTGCATTATTAGTTTACGAATTTTGATGAAGTTTATGGAAATATAGTTTCTATACCTTCGTTCTTAAGGCTGTCTCAACGTAGTTTTCAGTTTGTTTTAAAATGAAATATTTTTTTAAACAAACTGAAAACTACTTGTCGTTGAAAACGGTAAATTTAAAGTGAGTTTTTTGTTTATTTAATCTGAAGCTACGTTCTCCACATAATAACAATTACGTTACTCTGACTTGTGTTTTGTTTTTTTATTACAATTTACTAAGCACATATTCGGACAATGTTAAATCAGTGCACAAGATTGAAAACATATTGTAAAACTAAATAAGGCATCTTACTCACATAGTGATTTGTTTCGATTTACTCTCATAGAGGACGTTGCAGGCATTACAACGGCAAAATCCTATCTTGAAAACGAAAATAATGAACCCAACGCTATCATTACATTGCCATTCTCTTACTGCTTGGGGTAGTACACTAATGAAGGTTTGCTTTCTGTCGCATGTGTCCTTGAACTGTAGGCATCTGTTATAATGAACAGATGTTAGTCAAACGTTCGGTACGTATGTGTACCTAAGGAACAACGTAATAAGAAGTTTCAATTGTATTCGATGTCTGGTTAATTATGCAGGGTCGTGATGAAAATGAGAAAGTATTTAATTTGTTTGTAAAATTAAAAATATATTGCATAATTGATGGGATAAAACGTGTTTATTTTAGATTTCATGTCACAAATAAAGCTGTAATAACTTATTATCTACACACGTAAAGCACTAAAATATATGTGTCTGTTTGTCTGTCCGTTATATAGATACTCTTTAGTAGCTGAGTCAATATCACCCAAACTTTATGGGATAATGGTTTGGAAAACGGAGCACGTTACTGGCGGCTCACAACCCCTCCACCCAATTATTGCTGTAATTGAACATTTATTGTCTTTGACGTAAGTTAATTACATTCATAGATTACATCACTCCCTTACACACACAACACATATATATTACATTTTCTATATCACAATACGCACACAATGTGGGATGGACACACGAGTGTCTTGTGCATCTCAGAGAGTGCACTAGCACTCTTTATGGGGGAATGCAGTAAAAAACTGGCTCCCAATATTGAAATAATACACAAACTCAGATGAAGATTCTACTCTATCAGTCACCGTGATACTGATATGAAGAGCCATTTCTTGAGTTACACTCACTTCCAACTTTGAACTATGACCTTTCAACTTTGGCCGATAAGTCATTTCTACTGGCAATGACCGTCAATTAATTAATAACTTGAAACACTGTGGAAGGACATTAAGAGCTGGGTGATGAAAGCGAGCAACAGAAAGTAACTCCCACCGTCACACTTTGTTCGCTACTTCTTTGTAGAGTCATCCTGACCATAGCACACACAATGTGTACCATGTTTTAAATATATACATACTGAGTTCTTAAAGCTGTACAAAACATTTAGTGAGGTAATAATGAATGTTGCAATAACACGTTATAAATAAATGGTGTGAAAGTTAGAATGTTTCACACCATTCATTCCCACATTTTCTTAAGTCTATAATACTCATCTTGTTGTCAATAATTCTTCCTATCTCTGTTTTTAAGTTTTGATGGGTGTCGACTGGCTGATAAACTTTTAAACGTTTTTCTCTATCGGTTACAACTATTCTTAACATAACATACTCTACGTACGACGTTTTTCCATACATAGTTATTAAAGAAATTTCATATTTACGTTTCTTCCGCAAACATAAAATGGACATACTTTAACATTCAATCATGATGTCCTTCCCAATTTCTCACTGCCTGAACCAGTTTCTCTAGTTCAACCTTCTTACCTTTAACCCATTTCATAATGTCATTGAAGTAATGAGCATCTTGTGTCTTTCTACCTCTCGCCCTGGTTCATACGTCCAATGTGGCGCATCTTCCGTTTCCTACACATATGCAGTAGTTGCATTTTTGTCTTTGCAGGTACCAATATTTCTTTATTAGTTTTCTTTCTATATAATCACCGACCTTCATTTGCATATAAAACCACATTTCAAATGGTTTCAACTCTCGTTTCGTAGAGTAAGACTGGCAACATTTTAGCAGTTTCACCTTCTCTTATAGTTTGACATCTCTTCTGAGAAATGGTTAGAGATTGAAAAATACAATTGTTGTTGTCACTTTTTCGTTTTCTCTTTTTTTCACATCTTCCATCATTACAAATATTCGTGTCCCTAAATACGTAAACTTGTCTATTTGTTTCAACTCTTTAGTATGTAATTCGATGTATTTTGTGGGATATTCCTCAGGTAATGAAAATACCATTTTCTTAGTTTTATTAACATTTATTTTGGGTCTACAGTATTTCCCTTTAGCAAAGAGCAGGTCAAGCAACCGTTTTATTCCTTCTTCAAATTCGTCTAAAACTGTTACATCGTCAACAAACAAAATGTATTTGAATCATATACAAAGAGTTTCTTTTAACCTCTATGGTTCTCTCATTAAACTTTTTCAGGCCGAACATGTTTTTTTTTTGGCGTGACATGGACTCTATACTAAAACCATTTTGACCTTATAACAACTCATTCACAACCTTATACTTAGTTCTGGTTAAGGATTACTTTTAGCAGCATTAGAAGGTGTGCTGGCCCACACTGTATAGCCTTAAGTTTCATGGGAATGGAGAAAAATAGAAACGGACTTTTAAAACATGTTGCATTGTCTCTTCATGGTTAGTTGAGTTTCAAGTCACAGCCACATATTTAACTATTGGAATGCTTAATTACTTACAAACTCTGCTGGTATCTCATCTTTGCAGTAAGTTTTCCATCTTAATAACTTCTGATGGTTTTCCATATCTCCCTTCCTAGAGAGCCATTAGAAGTTGTGTAAATGGAAAAGCACTCACTGGTTCCACTACTTATAGGATTAGTTCATACATAAATGTACGGATTTCTCGTGCACTTCACTATATTCCTGCCCTTTCTGGATAATTGTTTTTTACCTCATCTTCTTTAGAAGTTCCTCATTCATCCAAATACTAGTTATACCCTTTCTTATTCTCTATTCCACAATCTTTTCTTTTGCTACCTAACTGGTACTCAACGTCCTTGTTACTAAATCCTTCTTTTCTTAACATTTCAAATCGGTCTTTGTCCTATATCACAAAGTCTGGTTATGTATTTTTTTTCTACGTTCTACGTTTCGTTTGCTCTGGGTAAGGTGTCTTTGTTCACCAACTTCACTTTTAGTATTACTTTCCCCTTTACTAGATTTACCAAGAGCCATAATCCGCTCTTAAATAAATTGCAACAACTATTGCAGGACTATCCTATCCTGTCAATTTAACGTGTTGCTATGAAGCACTAGAATGAAAGTTTCTCGGAATGTGTTCTATATTAAATAAAACATTCATTTTTTCAATAAAAAATCGAATTTATTTGTAAATTTTAACAAAGATATCGTGTTAATCTAATGTCAAAAGTCATTAAATTTAAAGTTCAAACCCTGTATTGTGTTTTTATTTTTTGTATTTAAAAATGAAGTATCAGAACTATATGGGCGTGAATATAAAAGAAATTGTGGAGTTATGTTCAATTTCATCCCAATTGACATTAAAAATCTATAAACTCAAAGATATAAATTAATGAATAGCTTAAAAATTATATCATAAAATATAATAAGCCAAACTTGTTGATTTTATTTATATGCTACCTTTAAAAAAGCATTGGTAATTGTTCTGCACAATAATTTTGTGGTCGTATCAGAAGTATGGGATTTTATGACAGTACCTGGTGCCATAAAAGAGCTATGAAGATATGAATATATCACATTCGTTTTACTGTCGAACATGGTCACAAAACGCAAGATTTGGTGAAATTAAAAAACATTACCTTGCAATTTAAAATAATCTATTTACCAAAACTTGTTATTACATTAAAGTTTGGATGAGGTTACTTATATGTCATAAATTGTAATAGCTGCTTTTCTTTTCTTAATGCAAAGGTCACAATGAACCGTTTGTATTCTGTCTACCAAGGGGAATCGAACGCTTGAATTTAGCATTGTAGGTCTGTAAACTTACCAATGAGCTGCTGGAGACAGTTAAAAATGGATTCAGCAATAGTGTTTTTTATTTAGCGTAAAACTTTTTTTTGTGTGTAACTTCAAACGCTATGCCGTTATGCACAAGGTTTGTTGTATGTGATATATCAATCAGGTCTTCAATCACCACTAAATATTTGTTTCCCTCTAAAACATAGTCTTGTAAAAAAGATATACGATATACATATAAACTAAATATATTGTATCTATATTTGAAACTCGAAATGTTTTCAATATTAATTCTGAAGAACGCCGTTTAAATAAACGTGTGTCAAACTGTTTCATAAATAAACAAACATTTCATGCGTCATTCCAAGTGAGCAGAAAACAAGGCAAAGTAATCGGAACTTCACACTTCTTACATTTCATAACATATTTTCATGCAAGTAATACCTGCAGTGTTAAGGGGTGCGATAAACCATTCTTTTCCACGAAGCAGCAATAATTGCCAATAAACTTACAAACTATGACCGATAGGGGTATAAAGTGCTGATTGGAATTTTGGTGGATTTTAGCAAGTGTAACATGCGTTGGATTTTACGTATCAATAAAAATAGTGTCAATTAGTTGTTTTACAATTTAAAATGCAGTACAAATTATATTACTGTATAAATGTATGCCTTTATTTATTGTCATCATACGTTCACTTACTTAAATCAAAACAATTAACAATAACTTATTGAAATAAATTATTATTATTATTAATCCTTTCCTTTGTATCTTCATCCACTGGTGGATTGTAATATTCGCACCTGTTAAACTACTTGCCGTTGACATTATGGGGGGCGGTAGCCCCAAAAACGTCGGATTGATAAGCTCTTTCTGAAGTAAGCTGCACAACCTTAGTGTCATAGTGGCTCCACCTGATGTAAACACTTCTGAAACATCATGCAGGCTAGATGACATCAACGTCAAACTCCAAAGCAAGACATTTCACAGGTACACGCAGGCGATACAGAACAGGCATGCAAGAAAACAGATATACAACACTGCTTCAACTTTGTACTCCATGCAAACTAAGTTCACTAAACACACTTGGCATTACAAACACTCGTCACAAACTCCTATTGATATCATTCAAAACTCATTTCAAAGTTTAACTACACAATTCTTTGGCAGCAGAAATTAAATATATATATATATATATTTAAATTATGTGGGGTGTTTTTCTATTGCAGAGAGATCAAGATTAAGAAAAAATATTACACTCGCATTCATCACTTATACGTACATCCATTCATCCATACATACATACATACATATATACTAAATTTCAATTTAACGTTAGTAGCAACTGCTTCCTTTTTAAGAAACACGAAACATGAACTACAGATATTATTTGTTACAAGTCTTTCATTAAATTAGACTTAAAAAACACAAGAATTTTAAGTATCATTCTTCAAATATAGTACATCGGCAAAGAGAAATAATGTCTGATATTGTCCAGAGTTAATTCTAAAATTTGTGATACAGAAGTGTTTATAAAAACGGAGTATATACTTAACACTTACAAACCAGCTGCTATTGACATCGGTCATTTATCCTTTTACAACAAACCTTGTTAAACTCATAATTAAGTTACAATTTCAACTAGAATACGTTCTATGTATTTAAACTTTTTATTAGTTTTTATTTAACTAAAGTGACTGCAAACAAGATAAAAACTAGATCCAAGCTCACATGCTTGAATTGTACCATAGAAAGTTTTTCATCTTTGATTAAAAATAATCAATTCTAGCTCAGTATAAAAGGAGATAAGGTTTCAATTGACAAAGGTATAAGAAGTCCAATATTATACGAGAGAGCAGAAAGCGCTGAGTGGAATAATTTATTTTATATATTTTAATACGTGACAACGTTAACTCGGAAAAAAAACTAGTTATGTAATTTTTCATTTAATAATTTACGAAGAAAAAGGCATTTTTAGGTTATGTTGAAAATAAACCTTAACAGATTTTATTATATAGACTCAATTATTCAACTAGGTCAAGAAGCAAGTCTAGAGAGGCTAGTTATTGTTGGACACAACACGAGTCTGTAAAGGATAAGGATTGTTGGCCAAGAAACGCATCTGTGAAGGTTAGGGATTGTTGAATAAGAGACGAGTCATGGAAGATTAGGGATATGTTGGATAAGAGGCGAGTCATGGAAGGTTAGGGATTGTTGAATAAGAGACGAGTCATGGAAGGTTACGGAAATGTTGGATAAGAGACTAGTCATGGAAGGTTAGGGATATGTTTGATAAGAGGCGAGTCTGTGGAGGCGAGGGATTGTTGGACAAGATGTGACTTTGTGGAGGCTGCGGGTTGTTGGACAAGAGATGCGTCTGTAAAGGCTAGAGATTGTTGGACAAGATGAATGCTACGGATCGTTGGCCAAGATGCGACTTTGTAGAGGCTAGAGATTGTTGGACATGAGACACGTCTGTGGAGGCTACGGATTGTTGGACAAGAGACATGTCTGTGAATTGTGTAGAAAAAAGTTAGGAAAGGAGTGCTAGTACTCTATGTACGGTCTTTTTCAAAGGAATTCTGTCCATGTTTTGGACCAGGAAAAGTCGGGGTCAGCGTTGACCTCTTCTTCCCTCACAGAAATTGATGTTATTTTCTTTACACTCTTACCCAATTCTAGGTGATAATACCTTTTATATTGTTGTCTTACCGTATGGTACATTTTGTGCATTGTCCGTAGTTTTTAATTAGCATACCATTTCCATGTCCAATTCATGGGGTAATATCAACTCGTACGTTTTCACTGGCTTCACATTTATGATGAACGCTATTTAACTGAGTCTGGTTGGTTTAGTTTGAATTTCGCGAGAAAATACTTGATAGCTATCTGACTTACTCGTCCACAATTTAGTAGTGAGACCAGATGGCTTGTTTTGGAATTTCGCGCAAAGCTACACGAGAGCTATCTGCACTAGCCATCTCTCATTCAGCAGTGTAAGACTAGAGGGAAGGTAGCTAGTCATCAACACCCACCGCCAACTCTTGGACTACTCATTTTATCAACGAATAGTGGGATTGATCATAATATTACAACGCCACCACGGCCGAAAGAACGAGCATGTTTGGTGTGACGGAGTTTCGAACTTGTGGCTCTCAGATAGCGACTTGAGCGCCCTAACCACCTGACCATGGAAGGCAACTTGTTTGTTTGAAGCTAAGCACAAAGATACACAAGGGGATATCTATGGTCTGCTCACCACGGGAATCAAAACCCGGTTTATAGCGGTGTCAGTTCGCAAATATACCGTTGTTCCACTAGGTGAGGCAGTTAGCTAGTCAACACCATTCATCGCCAGTTCTTTGGATACACTTTTAGCATAATAACGCCCCATGGTTGAAATGGCGAGCATGTTTGGTGTGGCAGAGATTCGAACTCGCGATCCTCAGATTACGAGCTCTAATCATCTGGCCATGCCGGGCCAAATTGTAATGGTAGTATTAAACTTGCACTTTACTGACTGGTCATTATTTTGTTTAATATAAATTAGTCTGAGTTTCGTTATAGTATGCTAACACTGCTCGTCTTTGCAAATGCGAGTCCCCAGACAGCAGGATAACCATATCACACAATCCAATAACAAGTTTTACACTAATGAGAATGTTGAAGGGACATATCTACTCCTCAAAACCTTTTTTGTTGTTTTAAATCAAGGCTTAAATTAAACTTCAATTTTTTAAGGGATTAAGAATTAGATTTGATTGTTTTTCAATAAGTAAACTACGATTTTAAATTTCTACTTTTATCAAACGTTGGTGTTCAAGGGAGGCCTTATATTGTTGTACGTATATTACGTTGTCATAACAAGTGAGTGATAAAAATGTTATATATTAATTTTAAACGTTTCAAAGGCCTTGTAAGCGCTGGGATTTAAGCATCAGTTCCTCTTGCTTCATCTTAAAGGTGCCACTAAATAAAAATTACATTTATTAAATGCAAGTTTAAATTGAAAAAAACTCATCAAATATGATTGTGGCGTATTGAGCGCAGCCTACCATCAGAATTCCTTTTGGACAGGTCCACATCTTTTGAGACATTGTCCTCACTAAAACTGGCGTTGACCTTTGACCCGACATTTTCCGACGAAACGTGAAACTCTCCAAACCTGCTCCTCGGAGATGGAGAATGGCCGTAAGTAGAGGCCCCAGGCTTATGACGTCGGATGGTGGAGAGACGGCTTACAAAGGACGTGTTGTGCTTAAATCTTTAAAAGAGTGACAAACTCACGTAAGTTGTGTAAAATCTTAAGGCTTTGTTCACATTTTAAACATTACATACACGTATGTAAGGTATAAGTTATATGACGTTTTAACTTTTGTTAGAAGTGAATACAAACAAAGTCTGAAATTTAAGACAAGAGTTACATACATGGATTTACACAACATAATGTACACTACACAACACTAGCAACGGGAAACACTCCCACGTTCTTTTTCTATAATCTATAATAACAACACAAGCAACAGAAAACACTCCCGCGTTATTCTCCTATAATCTATAATACACAACACCAGCAAGAGAAATACGTCCACGTTTTGTTCCTGTAATCTATAATACACAACATTAGCAACAGAAATACTCCCGCGTTCTTTTCCTATAATCTATAATACACAACACTAGCAATAGATACACTTCCGTGTTCTCTTTCTCTAATCTATGATACACAACACTAACAACAGGAAACACTCCCGCGTTCTTTTCCTATAATCTATAATACACAACACTAACAATAAAAACACTCCCGTGTTCTCTTTCTATAATACACAACACTAGCAATAGATACACTTCCGTGTTCTCTTTCTCTAATCTATGATACACAACACTTGCAACAGAAAGACTCCCGCGTTCTTTTCCTATAATTTATAATATACGACACTAGCAACAGGAAACACTCCCGCGTTCTTTTCCTATAATCTATAATACACAACACTAACAATAGAAACACTCCCGTGTTCTCTTTCTATAATTTATAATACACAACACTAACAACAGGAAACACTCCCGCGTTCTTTTCCTATAATCTATAATACACAACACTAACAATAAAAACACTCCCGTGTTCTCTTTCTATAATCTATAATACACAACACTATCAACAGAAAACACTCCCGCGTTCTTTTCCTATAATCTATAATACATAACACTGGCAATAGATACCTTCCGTGTTCTCTTTCTATAATCTATAATACACAACACTAGCAACAGAAAGACTCCTGCGTTTTTTTTCTATAATTTATAATACACGACTCTAGCAACAGGAAACACTCCCGCATTCTTTTTCTATAATATATAATACATAACACCAGCAACAGGAAACACTCCCACGCTATTTTTATAATTATAATACAAAACACTAGCAACAGAAAACACTATCACGTTCTTTACCTATAATCTATAAAACATACCACTAGCAACAGAAAACACTCTTACGTTCTTTTCCTGTCATTTATAATACACAACACTAGCAACAGGAAACACTCCCGCGTTCTTTCCTATAATCTATAATACACAACACTAGCTACAGAAATACTCCCACATTTTCAAACTCCTTTATAAATAACATAGAGATAATTTATATATTTTTAATACGATTACTGCCTGTTATACTTGTAGCAAGTTTTATATCACTAAAATAACCCAAAAAGATCTAGAAATAGCCCAGATGATTTTTTTTAAATTAGGGCGAATTTTACAAAAATAAACATTTCAGATTGGAATGATTTTCTATTTTTATTGGCATCTTGCCAGACCATTGCTTTTGTATGGTGATGAATAAATTAGTTGAAAGTTGTCGTTTGAATATATACCTATATATAACATTTTCGAAAAACATTACACGTTTTTACACACGTTTAGATGGGTTCACACATTTTTTTAGTTTTCTGGTCATGTCAAGCAATAACAACAAAATCTTGTGACTATTATCAAACTATTTAACGTGGCCACTATTCATCAACTAAAGTTGAATTCGAGAAAATCTGTTTATCATGGTTTTAACAGAGCATTGTTTGTTTTTAAATTTCGCGCAAAGCTATACGAGGGCTATCTGCGCTAACCGTCCCTAATTTAGCAGTGCAAGACTAGAGGAAAGGCAACTAGTCAATCATGACCCACGGCCAAATCTTGAGCTTTTCTTTTACCAAAGAATAGTGGGATCGACCGTCACATTATAACGCCGCAACGGTTGAAAGGGCGAACATGTATGGTGTGACGAGGATTCGATACCGGGATCCTCAGATAACGAATCGAGTGATTTAACCACCTGTACACACAGGGCCTTAACAAAGCTTTGATCTTTCGCTTTTTTCTATACATTAAACTTGATATGTGTCTCTCTCTCTCTCTCTAAATTAAACCTATTATACACTGTTAACCGAGTAAAGCAAGAGAAATTTTGGTATATGACAATATACAAATGAAAAATGTTAATTCATCACAAATTAGATTGTTCGTGATAAGAGTTGGATGCGCAATCGAGATACGTTTTATCTCTAAATTTCTTCTGAACAAATGTGACGTAGTTAATTAACTATCTTTAGTGTATCTAGGAAATACAACGTGCATAAAAATGGGAGACAGCCAAGTTTTGAATTTTAGAGTGGCCAACAAATTTATATGATGCACTACGATAACAATACACTTGATTATATATGGCATAGATAAGGCGAAAACGTATTTACATTACGTTATGAAAAGCAAATGAAACCGAGAGAGAAAACAGACATGCGGGAATTATAAGAGCGTGCTCTCAATATACGTATTTAATGGCTGTGTAAATAGCGGCTGACTCTGAAGTCCACTCGCGGGTAAATAATTTAGAAATAGAGATGTTTGTTTGTTTGTTTGAATCTCGTGCAAAGCTACACGAGGGCTGTCTGTGCTAGCCATCCCTAATTTAGCAGTGTAAGATTAGTGGGAAGGCAGCTAGTTATCACCGTCCATCCAACTCTTGAGCTACTCTTTTACCAACGAATAGTGGGATTGACCGTAACATTATAATGTCTCCAAGGCTGAAAGAGCGAGCATGTTTGGTATGACCGGGATTCGAACCCGCGACCCACAGACTACGAGTCGAGTGCCTTAGCCACCTGGCCATGCTGGGCCGAAATGGAGAGGACCAGGAAAATGAATATTCGTAGTATGGAATGAGGTGTTGTAGACTTACCATTTGAAATTATCATTATGACCATCGAATATATATATAATGCATCACACACCAACTTGTCAATTGAAAAGGTGAAGGCAAAATCGGACAAATAATTTTAGACAAAATATAATCCCAAAGGACACAACAACAACAACAACGGTTGAAGGCAGAAGAAAGATGGAAATGAGGTAAACTTGTGTTATATAATTGTTTTAAACAGTCAATAAGTGTGTTCAAATTGCGGCCCTAATGTGACAGCTACTAATATTTCGGCTTTATTATCAATATTAGATTTACAGCACCCGTGCGTAAGCACGTCTGTGGATAGTGTTCACTCCAACGCATTTTATATCAACTGACGTAAAGGATTATATTCATCCTCAAACCGTTCTGAACCTAATGCAACAGAAAATCAGATATTCTGGTGGCACTCTTGTTACAACAGCGCCATATATGTTAAACTGTTATTAAAAAAACTGAATATTGTATAATTATCTAGATGATTTAGAATAATTTGCAGCATACTAGGTGTGTGTTATTACGTAAGGACTTTTAGTTTAATACTTTTTACTCTAGTGGACCTTTCAGAGTTGCAAAAATTGGTTATGTTTTTTTAGAATTCTACCCGAAATCTCGGTTTACACATCAACATCTGCTTTGGTTTGATTTCGATATTCTGTGGCATAACTCCGTATGCATAAACAGGATGTATTTATTCCAATAAGTATTGTTTTGGTACTATGTTATTGTTATTATCTAATCCTTTATCATCGACACTTTGGATGTATCGTAGATACTGATAAAATTTACGACACATCAACGATATTGTCACAACACCTCACTCCATACTACTAACAATTATTTTTCTAAATATATATGTAAAAACGGCTCGTTTGGGTTGAGAAAATGTTTTACGTAGAGGAGCGAACAACGTTTCGACCTTCTTCGGTCATCGTCAGATTCACAAAGAAAGGAAAAGGTAACTGACCGGAAGCTGACCACATGTTTGAAAGGGGTTGTGTAACAGAGTGTCGGAATGTAGAGAGCGTGCTTAGATGTTTGATTATATAACCTGACGATGACCGAAAAAAGTCGAAACGTTGTTCGCTCCTCTACGTAAAAAAAAAAAAAAAATCGCAACCCAAACCAGCCGTTTTTACATATATATATTTCTCTACAAGTGGGTTTTCTCGTCATCACTGATAATTATTTTCTTACACTATTTCCATTTGTGGATTATTTGCCGTCCAATGAACTTCAGAATTGTATTCATTTATGCTGAAGGTGATACAACTCACATATAAAATACATAGAATAATTCATATATGGTAATTTTTAATGAATTTACATGCATAACATTACCATGCAGCAAGAAAATGGTAATAACAATAGATCATTTAGGAAAAGAACACAAAGAAAAAACTGCTGATAGAAATGCTGGTGCACAGTATCATTTTAAATTCAGTTACGTTTTTTACTGCAGTCTATTTGATTTAAATTATACATTATTTGGACAAAACATTAAACGGATATTAACGAACTACTTCCATAAATAAGCTCGTTAATACTTTTAAGTAGTAAAACGTGTTATTACGTTTTTTTGTTTGTCTGCTGATGACTCAAAGGGAAGATGTCAAGTAGTTTGTTTTTTTCTTTAAATGAAAGCCTCAGCGTGTCATTATTACTTTGTAGCGATCTGGTTGGTTGGTTTGTTGTTAAGCGCAAAGATACATTATGGGTTACGGAAACCATATTTTTTGTATGCTATACAGACAGATGTATCACTGAACCACTAACCACTAGAAGTTTTTGTTGTCTTTGTTTATAGTAATGCCACATTTGGTTGTCTGCTCTCTTCACTGCGGAGAACCGAACGCCGGAATTTAGTGCTGGAAGTCCACAAACTTACCGTCGGATACCACCAGGGAAGTGGATGGGGGGGGGGGGTTAGTAAGCTGTGAATGTTTTATTATTAACCTCATACAACTTATTGTCTAAATACTTTAGTTTGACAAACATTAATTGAATGTTTCCCTTGTGGAAAGATAAGCATTAGGCTGGAACCTTGTTTTGAATAATGTTAACAGTAGTATAAGTTCGAGGCCCGGCATGGGCAGGTGGGTTAAGGCGTGCGACTCGTAATCTGAGGGTCGCGAGTTCGCATCCCCGTCGTGCCAAACATCCTCGCCCTTTTAGCCGCGGGGGCGTTATAATGTGACGTTCAATCACACTATTTGGCGGTGGGTGGTGATGACTAACTGCCTTCCCTTCTAGTTTTACATTGCTAAGTTAGGAACGGCTAGCGCAGATAGCCTTCGAGTAGCTTTGCGCGAATTTTAAAACAAATAAGCAAGCAAACAATACAACTTCAAATAGCGTCAAAATAGATAGGATTTATTAAAAAATAGGGCATGGCTCACTAAAACCAAAACAAAAAACTTTATGTGTTTAGAGGATCGTTTTACGCCACCATAATCAGTATTATTATTTATTTTTTGAACGTTAGAGATCTAGATGACAAGTTATATATAACTAATATTTATCACGTTTTTCCACAGAATTACTTGTTTACGATCAATTTGTGAAAGAAGAGAGTTAGGAAGTTGTTAGAGTTTAAGTCATTCTATTTTTCCTCTTTTTTACGACGCCAAAATTGGGACTTTTGACATTTAAGACACGATTGCTTGGTAGGATAGAACATTTGTCTAGAAATAAACACCACGCGGCCTTAGGTTTCACTTTAACGGAAAGGTTTCCAATTTAATAGGACAGAATGGCACATAAATAGCCGAATTAAATGAAATAATAAACGAAATATATGTTGAGTATATATTTGCGGTGTTCTTTGAATGGTCTTTGATGATGTTTATATACAAACTAAAGTAATTTACTTCTCAGAGGGCCCCAAGAGGCACACAAGTATAGCTGTGGACTTACACCACAAGAAACCGGGTTTTGTTACCCGTGGTGGGCAGAGCACAGATAGACTATTGTGTAGTTTTGTGCTTAACTAAAAACAGACAAACAAATAAAGCTTCTTAGAGATACAATTATTTACTTTTAATCTGTAGGATTATTTGATTAATGGATGATTATCAAAATATTTTCTTAAAATAAAGATTTGAGGCTGTAAGAGAGAGCTTTACAAAAATATTGTTTGATCGAAATATCTCTACATATATAATGCAATATTTAACACCAGCATATCTATCAGCTTTGCAAGACAATTACTTACAGACTTCCACCACCAGGGGTCAAGTCCAGCTTATCTTTGCGTTTTGTACATGTGAAGGAGCCAGATGTGAAACTAGAAAACAGTGCAGAGAAAGTTCAACAACATAAAATGCACATGTACGACACAGCACAGGAAGAATAGACCCTTAGTTGTTGTCAATTGAGCAGAATAAATCTTGAGATAGGAATTTTTTGTATTTCTGTCTGAGCCATTACAGTGCAATTAAGGTGGAAAAAAAATACCAGACAAAAAGTGGTCTATGGTAAAATAATTAATTGCTATCATTAAAGAGCACAATATATTCCTATTTTGAATTAGTGTATCCAATTCTGAGCATATGTTCCAAAGGTAGAATAATTGTTAGGGAATCCAACAAGAGTGCACAATATTTTTTATGAAAACTACATTACTAAAATGGAAGATTTAACCCTGACCTTTATATTTAAGAAGTTTCAATCCTGAACAATAATTAATTTCTGTACATATTATTTCACAATATTACATAGGAAAAATGTATAAGTTAAAAGGTTACTTTCAAATAAAGCGTTTCTGTACAAACAATATAAGACTTAAAGTCAAAAGTATAAAATACTTTAGTGTTAGACATTTACAAAGTGTGACATTAGCTTCATATAAGATGACATGGAAGTGCTTAAGTTAGACATATGTATACTTTTGGTGATAGACATCAACAAAATACGTAACTGGCTTGATTTAAGATGTTATGGAAGTGCTTAAGTTTGACTGATGTATACTTTTGTTCTTAATTATTTTCAAAATACGTCACTAATTTCATATACGATGTTATGGAAGTGTCTAAGTTAGACATCTTTATACTTTTGGTGCCAGACATCAACAAAAGATGTTATTAACTTCGTATAAGATGTCATGGAAGTGCCTAAGATAGACATCTCTATACTTTTGGTGTTATACATCTACAAAATACGTCATTTACCTAGTATAAGATGTTATGGAAGTGCCTTAGTTAGTCATCTGTATAATTTTCCTGTTAGACATCTTCAAAATACGTCATTAGCTTTATACAAGATGTTATGAAAGTGCTTTAGTTAGACATCTGTGTACGTTTGTTGTTCGACATCTACAAATTACGTCATTAGCTTCATATAATACGTTATGGGAGTGCCTAAATTGGACACCTGTATACTTTTTGTGTTAGACATCTACAAAATACGTCACTAACTTTATATAAGATGTTATAGAAGTGCCTAAGATAAACATTTATATTTTGTTGTAAACTGTGGTTGTGAAGAGCGAGAATGATAAATAAACCTATAAAATGTTCCTATAGTTCAATCATTTTATAGAAAGAAATTAATGTGTTCATACATAAAAATAATTTGCTTTAATATATTTCAAGAGACTATTACAATTTCTGTATTAGAATCACATTAACATTTTAGTCGACACAAGTTTTTAAAACTTAAATTAATTTTGAAAGGGCTCTTGTACTTTTGTTATTAGTGTGTAAATAAAAGTAATAATTTGAAACTTAAGTTAGAATTGTATTAGAAATACATTTGACGCAATGTAGGCGTCAATCAACGTAAACTTGATTTCGTAAACTAACCCTCAGCACCTGTAGAATGTTTATATAAGAATTGTATACTATTGAGAGAGACTAAAGTGATTGAAGATCCTATCTGGTGGTTATATAACAATCTAGTATACGTGCTCTGTTTTTTATGTGTAGCTATGTGTGGGTGACTAATCTCTTACGTAACGTTACTATGGTAGTCATTATCGTCGGTTTCAGATAACAATGACATTTAAGTCTACCGCAAATAGTGAAAAAATTGACAGCAAATTAAATTAGAGGTCTCAGATACCTTGTTATAAAAATAACGACACATTTATATATTTCAACTTTACTTTTGTATGACGTCAAGAGAAATTGTGGCAGGAGACACTTAAGAAAGATTTCGAACAGAGAGATCTTACTCTAACTAAAATAATAAAATATTAACAAACAGATAATAGTAGATATGTTTATATTAGGATATATATATACACACACCTCTAAAAAGACTGTACATACTAAATATTAACACGTTTAACATTAAAGGATACTTCAGAATAAAATGACAAAAATAGTAACTAATTAGTAACTTGAGAAAATAACGATACAAGTTATATTTCGCTGTCAACTACATATCACAACGAATAGATATTTCATTTCATTTGAACATTTTATTAAATTATCTTAGGTTAAATTAATGCCTAACAAGTTACGTCTTTCATTGGTAATTATAGTAGGAAAACTACCTAATAGGGTATAAGACTTGTACCTTTCAGGTCAAGAACTTAAAACAGTATAATGTGTTTAATGAAATATAATAGGGCTTTCTGGTCAACTTTCTACGTCACTAGATATCCAGACATATGAAGCATCCTTCTCTAAGTGTCACTAGGTGTCTAGCTGTAAAGATTCCTTTCTAAGTGTCACTAAATATCTAGCTGTAAAGATACCTTCCTAAGTGTCACTAGATATCTAGTTGTAAAGATACCTTCCTAAGTGTCACTAGGTGTCTAGCTGTAAAAATACCTTCCTAACTGTCACTAGGTGTCTAGCTGTAAAAATACCTTCTTAAGTGCTGCTAGGTATCCAGCGATAGAAAAAAACCCAAAGTGTTACTAGGTATCTTGTTGTAAAAACACCCTTAGTGTCACTAGGTATCTAGTTGCTAAAAAACACCTTCCTAAGTATCACTAGGTATCTAGCTGTAAAGATACCTTCCTAAGTGCCACTAGGTATCTAGCTGTAAAGATACTTTCCTTAGTGTCACGAAGTATCTAGCTGTGAAAATATTTTCCTAAGTATCACTAAATATCTAGCTGTAAAAACATCTTCCTAAGTGTCACTAAGTATCTAGCTGAAAAACCACCTACCAAGGTACCATTAGGTATCTAGCTGAAAAATCACCTACCAAGGTACTATTAGGTATCCAACTCTACAAAACCTATTAAGTGGCATGAGTTTTAATAATTTGAATGGAAAAAACGACAACGATTGAACGTGACTGAACTAGATGGTAGAACGTATGACAGAATTCATCTCAGTCAGATGTGTTCATTCCGGTAATCGATTCATATAAGTAAAGCAAATAACAGTCCAGACGTACTTTCGTACATACTGATTAAATAAATATTTTAGTGAAGATGGAGTTTCAATTATAAAGTCGAAAAAAAAGGTAGAATTACAAATGGACGTGTACTGTTTACTTATCTTCTTATGTATCACTCTAAGTTTTAGTTACCATTAAAGTATTCAGAATAAAATTTTCATAGCTATGATATATATGTGTATATATATATATAGTATCAATTTGTTTTAGATGAAGTTAGAATTTTTCAAAAAAGTTTCAGTTTATCAGATACTCATAGAAGACTGATTAGTTAAGTAATGCTAGTAAATTTCGAACCACACTCTATTTGTATTCTGTACACGTAAGTTTTAATAAAATTATTCAATGATTTTAATTTTAGGTTCAAACTTATGAAGAAAAGCAGGTAAATATTTGAAGTGTAAAATTGACAATCTATGTACCAAAACAGAGATAACGTGTGATAGACAACGAAAGAAAAACCCGCATTGAAACGAGATATAATATAAGACGTCTCTCATCCAGTACAATATAAACAATGTTATTAAACATATATGCTATAACACAGCCACGCACTCACGGGGGCGGGCTCGGTAGTGGCACCTGGTGGATTTTCCAGGTAGCTATGGACATAGAATGCTCGTCTGCTGCATAGCACCGCCAGAGGCACTGGATAAGAGTGGCGGCAGGTACCCTTCGTCTTATCATATGCTTTTGTCGTTGCTGTTGTTGCACTTTCAAAGCAAATCCGGAACCAAGAATTCCCTGCAGTATCGATAAATTTTATTATTTCAAACTATGATTACCGTAATGACTACATATTACAATCTCGTCATTCACAGCCAAAAAATAAAAAATCCCACGATAAAATCGTTCGATAGGGATATATTACAAAAAGTGTTTTTAATAAAAAGTTTTTGTTGTCCAGTTTACTAAAATGTAATAACACAAGTTCAATAGTAATTGAGAAATGTACTTCAATTAATAATTCAAGGTGCGCAATTAACTTTTTTAAAAATATAAACTACAAATTGACTTTCTATCAACTATGACATCGAAAAGCTTAAACTAGGCTAAGTATTTCTTTGTCCCAAAATATTGCGTTCTGAATCGATAAAAAGAACAAATAAGTTAAAAACAAAGTAAGAATTTTCCCAATGAGGATACATAATCACTCAAGGATGTAGCAGTTTTCTTGTTTTCACATCTTTCATGCACTTCTTTATTGAAAATTCTTTTGTTACGTTTTTCCTTTTGCAAATGTGACTTAAGTATTATTTTGTTAGTTCCGTGAGCTCTAAAACTAATTTAAGCTTAGAAATTTGATAATATAACAGCCATCTATTCTCTATTTATTTAATATGCCATCGCTGAATTAACGTACAGGCTATAACCAATTTTGTAATCAATGTTTTCCTTTTTTCACTGTAAGCCTAACTTGTATACTAACTAAAGCTTCACTTATTTGTTTGTTTTGAATTTCGCGCAAAGCTACACTAGGGCTATCTGCGCTAGCCGTCCCTAATTTAGCAGTGTAAGACTAGAGGGAAGGTAACTAGTCATCACCACTCACCGCCAACTCTTGGGCTACTCTTTTACCAAAGAATAGTGGGATTGACCCTCACATTATAACGCCCCCACGGCTGAAAGGGGCGAGCATGTATGGTGCGACCGGGATTCGAATCCGCGACCACCCGGCCATGCCGAGCCTCCAGCTTCACTTATTAAATTTTTTACACATTCACATCTGAGATACGAAGAGCTGAAAATGATATTTTCTTTGGATAGATTTGTCACATTTTAGACTTTTTTTCGCCGTATAAAACTAATGCAACCAAGTTATTTCATAAAGGCTGGAACGATTAGTTGATAATGTTTTTCCTACGACACAATTGTTACTTTATAAACACTGGGAAGATTAACTGATGTTTTTCCTCCCACAAATTGATACTTTATAAACACTGGGATGGGTAGTTGATAATGTTTTTCTACGATATAACTGTTACAGTACAAAACTGAGACGATTAGTTGATAATGTTTTTTTCTTGCGATATAACTATTACATTATAAACTGAGATAATTAACTGACAGTGTTTTTCCTACAATACAACTGTTAATTTCTAAGCACTAGGATGAGTAGTTTATAATGTTTTCCTAACAGTATAACGCTGCTCTACAGGAGAAACGCTTTTACAGGCGTATTGTAATTTTATCAAATGTAATGTGGACACCGAATTTGAACGATCACAACAAACCGATAGGATGATGGCTAAGTAATTTTCATGTTTTGAAGATTTAGTTGAAGAATATTTAGTGTGTTTTACATCAATAACATCACATCATATTTAAAATTCACAATATATTCTGTTATTGATAGCAACTAAACTAGTAAACATCAGCTGGATAAGAACATATTTTCGACTCACAGTCTTTTCTATATTTAATAATGATTTCATTAGCACATATTAACAAGATCATAGTGTATTTCCTACTGAGTTTTTTACGTTTTTTTGACAGTCACTCAATCACTACTAATCACTTTACCAGATAAAAAGCAAATAGTTCTAGCTCAAACGTAGACTCATATTTTTGTTTTCTAAATTTATACTGGAAATATGGCTAGTTATCCAACTGTAGAATTTCCTCAACAAAATATGGATACACGATTCAATGTAACATATACAGCATTCACAGAGCTTCAAGTTACTAACTCAGTTAAATATGTAATCTTTAAACTTAATATCACATACATCGCTGCTTTCACGGTAGAAACCATTCGCTGGAGTGGCGGAAGTAAATCTGCCATTAAAACTACAATACCACCAAAACTGGGAAACTGTTAATCATATGAACTTTAACTAACTATCACATGAACCACATCATACTTACGGCAGGAAGAGCAAAGAACGATATTCCCAATAAAGCACAAAAGGCTGCTATTAGTTTTCCGGGCCAAGTAGTAGGGACCATATCACCATATCCTACAGTGCACAACGTAACCTGAAACACAGATATTTTATATTCAACATTTAAGTTTTACACATAGGAAATATTAATCTTGAGAAGTTAGTTGAAATAACACTCATTTTTCATACTAATTAAGTTAAGTGTAGTATCACGTTTGATGTCATTACATGCACGTATACACACATATATATGAATATTGTATGCTAAGTCGATTACGGTTGATAAAAATTACTGTGTGGCGAAGCTAATAGAAAGCCTAAAGCTTATTATGTAGAGGGCGCCTGAAACCATTTTGGAGGCGAAAATACTTGGACAAAGCAATCACAAAATTTCTGTGTAATATCAGTGGTATTTGTAAAAGGAAAAGATACATTTTTTAAGTTCAACTCTCGCATAAGCTTGACAGTACTTTACGCGCAAGTTTGAGTTGTATTCAATAGTAACTTTAACACTTTCAGTCGCAAATAATTATAAACCAGTTGTTACAAAATTAATAGTCCTATTTTAAGTTAAAATAAAGATCGAAAACATTCTTAGCACAAAGTGTACCATTATATCCAGTGCAACTATTCCTTAATAAACTAAGTTAAAGAAGAAGAACACGAAAATTTCGAGTAAGCACACATGATTTTAACCAACAACGAAGAGAGAAGTGTGTTTTGTAACCTTCGTCAGCTTTAAGAACATTAAAAATTAAGCACACACGATTTAAACAAATAGCGAAGTGAGAAGTGTGTTTTGCAAACTGTCAGCTTGAAGAACACTGCGAGTATGAACACACAATGTTAACTAATAACGAAGTGAAAAGTGTGTTTTGTAACCTTCATCAACTACAAGAACATTGAAGAGTAAGCACACACGATGTTAACCAATATCGAAGATAAATAACAAATGTTTCTTGCAGTATTCGCCACCTTCATTTCTTCAGTTTCATAAGCTTTTGTAAATAGATATTTTTAGAAGTTAAGGCTAAAATGTTCGTACGTTGTTGCATAAGTAACATAAGATAATGTGAAATTAAGATCATTGAAGCTCTGTAGTACCGGTTGATTATAAAGTTATTACATAAGTGTAACATATATTTGAAAAGAAAGGAGTTTGTCATTGAACTAATTCTGGTCCAGCAGGTGTCATAAAATACGAATTTATAAAGCATATTAAAGACACTTCATTACGAAATATATGTACGTGTGTGTTTTGTTTCTTTTCTTAACACACCTCAGTAATTAGAAAACTTAGAGCTTAACATGTTTTTAACGTTATACAACATTAAGGTCTAACCTTCTTTCACTTTAAAGCAAACAAGAAAAACAAGTGTATGAAATTGGCTGAGACAGACTGAATGTATTCTAATTATTCAAGATCTTCTTTAAATTTAGTTTCGTAATCGGTAATCAGGTAGTTCGGAACAAATCGCTGATTATATTTGGAAAAAAAAGTGTTCCACATTTATTGTTTGCAAATAATCCTAGAAATAAATTAAAAAAAAACACACTAGTGTTTTACTCTTTCGAATATTTATTTTAAAATAATCTAATTTTTTAGTAACTTAAATCAAAAGACTAGAAATTCACAAGAACTTACAACTCCCCACCAGAGAGCGTCAGCGAAACTATGAAAGTTCGTGCGTTTTTGATCCTTTTCAGCGAGATAAACTAAAAATGACGAAAATATCAAACCAAGGAAGCCAATGTACAGAGTGGTGATGAGTTCCTTTAACAGAAATAAGAGAAGTATCATATATGCATTGTTTGTTTTTGAATTTCGCACAAAGCTACACGAGGGCTATCTGCGCAAACCGTCCTTAATTTAGTAGTGTGAGACTAGAGAGAAGGCAGCTAGTCATCACCACCCACCGCCAACTCTTGGGCTACTCTTTTACTAACGAATAGTGGGATTGAACATAACATTATAACGCCTCCATGGCTGAAAAGGCAAGCATGTATGGTGTGACGCAGACTCGAACCCCCGACCCTCGAATTACGAGTCCAGCGCCTTAAACACCTGGCCATGCCAGGCCATATATATACAGGATTAGTGAAAAACATTGCCTGAAGAAAAAATTATCACAACAAATATTTAACATTATTCATTGAGAAGAAATTATTAAAATTTTAGAAATTATAAGTTTTTTAAGACATATTTCCCCCAGTGGCACAGCGGCATGTCTGCAGACTTACAATGCTAGAAACTAGGTTTCGATACCCATCGTGGGCAGAGAACAGATAGCCCATCGAGTGCTTAATTTCAAACAAACAAATTGAAGATATTATTCATATTTGTACCAAACATGTTACTACTCTAACAACGTTTTTGTTTGTTTGTAAAAAAAACGTAATAATCGTTAAAACAAACACTATAACATGTTTGTCTCGCACCCAATTTTTAAGAAAACGTTTTTGATTTCCTTAAATAACCAAAGGAATTGTACGATCAATTATACACGCTACAAATGATATATAACATGTTATTTGTTGAAAAAAGAAAACTAACCGGTAATTATTTCTCAGATTAACGTAACAACATTGAACATATTTACAAATCTGATATAATTAGATTTATTCCCACCCTATTTATCTGTAAGACTATATAAATTTTACTAACTTTGTTAAGTTTTACATTGTAAGATAATTTTACGTTTCATGATTCTTTTATTTCACTAAACAAACATATTACTGGCGTCGCATCGAGACTCACCTGGCGGTGTGCATATACAACGGAACCTAGGAGCTTCCAGGTTCCGCCCCTTCTGTCCATACGCACCATCCTCAGGATCTGGAAGAAACGGAGCCCTCGCAAAGCAGAAGTAGCAAACACCTGCCCACTGCTCCCCACAGCTAGTACCACAAAGGATGCAATGATGACAATTACATCTGGTTAGGAAGGAAAAAAGTTGAACGATGAAACTCCAGAAATATATAAGTCTAGAAGCTTATCGCTATCAGTATGATAGATTACTAAGACAGTTTAACATGTCTGGCCGTATTACTTGATTGTGTAGATCAGTTGACGTCTGTAGACCAAACGAGATTAAACTACCTTCTACAACATATAAGTTAAAACTCACATTAAATATAAATAACTTGACTTAAATAGAATTATGTTTTATTTTTACTTTATTTAGTTTTTGCTCCAAAAAAAAGAGTTATCTGTTATTCCCGAGGTTCACAAAATAACTACATGTCATTAGTGTACATGCTCTATCCAATTCAAATCTTAAAAAAAAATTCGATTCAACCTTTTACTTTAATTTGTCATCTTTTTCATGCCATCAACTAAACTGGCTATCTTCTGATTTTTTTAAAATCTAATTTCCTGACATGCACTAAACTAGAACTATCTTGAATAATCATTGCTGACAAAATATTCCTTCCTGCCTTCTTTACGGAGTAATGGATAAATTACACATGTCTTCTTCATAAAATATCTGAAACAGTTTATTGTTATTTTACATTTACAACAACTTCCATCTCTCTCTACACACTGCTGCTAAGGAACAACCGCACAGAGAAATGCACCCGGAGTTTGGCAGAAAGATTAATAAAGAAAAAAAACGAGGTAAAACTGGCAAATAAGAGCAGCGTTTTAAAACCATTAATTACAACTATTAATTAATTTATAAAGCCACAACGTTATTCTGATGCGTATTGAGTGGGCAGACACTAAATGTAAATGAAAGCGAGTGAAATTCCTTTCTCGGTTAGATATATATATATACTATATAATCACTCAATGATATTTTTCAGTTATCTCTGCAGCTTATGTTTGCTAATGAAATACTGTCTGCAGTGTTCATGGATGCAGTTGCTAAGCCACATACATAAATGTAATAATAACAAACCAAACATACAGATAAATCTCAAACTTTAAGTTGCTTCTTTGTTCAATAAAAATATACTGTGACTTATCTTAATGAAGAACATTGAGATACTGTGCTTACGTTACTCACGCTTCTATAATATAGTCGAACCTCGGTACATCAGACATGATATCTCTAATACATGCTGATGTCAAATTCGGAATTTAGTCCAGACATCTAGTTCTCGGCATTTATTGTATAAAATACTATATATTTATTAATGGATAAAACTTAAGTTTAAAGACCCGGATAAACCAGTTTAATCTTCTAGTATTTCGAAAGTTCCCAAAGTCTCTGACACTTCGCCACACTGATGTTCACCTGAGTGTTTGAAAACTGAGAGAAGTACAATGATGTATCTAGTTTTGAAATGATTAATAAATACGAAAACGCAAACTTTTCACGATAATTTAGCATGAGTATAATAACTTTCTTGTAAAGAACACATTTCAATTGATATATTACTCTTTAATATAGTTTCCTTGCTTTCGTGGTGATGAGAAACCAACTTGAAGTAAAAATGTATTCTCAAGATGGCTGGTATGAGTACTAACATTTTAATTAAAGTAAAGTACAAAACAACGTTTCGACCCTCTTAGAGTTTGCAAACTCTTCTCTTTGTTAACCTGAAGATGACCTAAGACCGTTTGTTTTGAATTTCGCGCAAAGCTACACGAGAGCTATCTGCGTTAGCCATTCCTAATTTTGCAGTGTAAGACTAGAGGGAAGGCAACCCATTATTACCACCCACCGCCAACTCTTGGACTACTCTTTTACCAACGAATAGTGGGATTGACCGTATTATGTGTTAATACCCATACCAGCTGTCTTGATAATACAAATTCCTGTTTTGTTTCATAATAATAATACCAAACATTTTTCAAATACTTTGGTTTGGCATATTTACAGGGTCTTCGAAATCTCCAAAGAGCCACTATAATTTTTTTCTTACACTGCTTAATTGTTACTCGATTCGTAATCGATAACAATAATATAACTTTTACACTTACTTACCTATGACACAGAATGGACTTCGAAGAAAACGAAGGCGACCCAGCCAGCCTTGATAGCGAGATCTGCAACCAGCGGACCATAATCGGAGAAAGAACTCGAAGGTGAACCAAACAATCATCACAATTTCCTGTGAAAATTAATAGTGTGGACTGTTTTAAATAAATCAGTAACCTAAACACTATATTTGCACCTGGGTTTTAATTATTTACACGCTTAAGCGAAATTTAACGACGCAATTGTTTTAGATAAATCCGTAGCCTAAACACTATATTGCCATCTACATTTTAATTATTTGCACGTTTATAAAAAGCTCTAGTCATTTTATAAATAACACTTTGATTTAATAGGTTTAAAAAGGAAGTAGCGAAGGAACTAAACGTAAATATTTTGACAGTTTACAAATGGATTGCCTTGCTTTTGTTCACCAGTCCCGCGAGTGAAATAATTCCAATATCAACACAGTATACATGAATAAAAACTATTACAATTATAAAAACAAATATCGGAACTGGCATATTTTAATTGTAAATCGCATTTTCTTTTTCTGAGCCGTTAGCCTAAACTCAAATGATCAATTAGCCATACAAGTTTCGTTCCTCGAGTATTACGTAAACAGTTCTTCTGAGCTTTCAATGTAATATATCTTTTTCATGATTTTTTACGTGATGCTCTTTGAATGATGTTTTACAAGCAAAGACACCAGCGTTTGAAATGTGATGCAAGATCATCCTAAATATTCACCAAGAACATGAAAAATCGAGTCGTAAAGACAATATGGTTGTTATACGTGATTGAACAATATTTCGCAGGCGAAGAAATGATATATTGAATTTTTATGTGTAAATCAGACATATCTTCATCGTCCACCCCCTCTTCTGGAGTCAAAATAAGATAATAACTATGAATATGAAGAACTGGATTTGTAAAAATGATGCACAAAAGTCATATCCCATGACGTCAAGCGTTCCACAGTCGTCAAGGGCACAAATAGATTTCGTTTGCTAGTTGCGCGACAATGTTCCGCGAAGAAAAATATGAAACTGTACAAAAATTAAAAATTTTATTACCTATTAGGTTCTTAAAACTCACGAATTACCGGGAAGTTTTATGCATGAACTAGATAAACAAGTTTTATTGTTAAGAATTGAGTATTCTTTATACAAAAGTACTACAAGGTGATATTGCACGTGTTCAATTATTTAGATACGTTATCATGTTTTTTTTCCTTCCCTCTTAGTTTCACTTATATATATAATACCACTTTAACTTTCAAAGTTAAAATGACGTGTGTTCTTCTATGATAAAACATCACGTATAGCGTTTATATACTTTGAAGAAAACAACAACTAAATACTTCTGTGGTTCTTATCTATGATTAAGTACAAAGCTACGCAAAGGGTTCTCTGTGTTCTGGTTTGGTTGGAATTTCGCGCAAAGCTACACGTGGGCTATCTGCTCTAGCCGTTCCTAATTTAGCAGTGTAAGACTAGAGGAAAGGCAGCTAGTAATCATCACCCACCGCCAACTCTTGGGCTACTCTTTTACCAACGAAAAGAGGGATTAACCGTCATGTTATAACGTCCCCACGACTGAAAGGGCGAGCATGTTTCGTGTGACAGGGATTTGAACCCGCGACCCTCGGATTATGAGTCGAGTGCCTTAACCGCCTGGCCATACTGGGCCGATCTGTATTCTGCCCACAAGGTATATCAAAACCCGGTTTCTCGCAGTATGAGTCTGAGGGCATGCTGCTGTTCTAGTGAGAGAGGCAACTTCTGTGGTATTAGGTTCATGCTTTTAATAATTGCATCTAAGTGGCTAAGACAGGGATTTCAGAATGTAGATATCCTAAATGTGAGAAAAAAAACTTTTAAATATACCCATACAAAATCTGTTTATATCTGGTTGATTAATTTAGGGGGCATATCGCATATTTCTTAAATTACTTAAGAAACGTCCATAAACAATGTTTAATATATTGTAATTACTTTGATAAAATGAAACGACAGTGTACATTCTTATAACTGCCTAGATGGGTAAAAGTACGATATGAATGCGTCTAATAATTTTCCGACTACTGTTTATCTATTAATTATAAGTAAAATTCCCTTCAAAAACAATTGAGCACAATTCTTAAAACCCTTATTCGTGACTATTTTATTAGATGTTTCATTCGTTAATGCAGAAAAACAACCTTAACATTTGCATGTTTCTGCACCTAAAAAAATTAAAACTGAGAAATAGAATAGAAAATGTATCTTATAAATATAAAAAATGCACAACTTCCATATATGAATCAAATGACATAAAATAATTCTACTTTGGACTTCCAGTGAGTCAGCAGTAAATTCACGGGCTTGCAAAGCTAACGTTTTGGGATCAATTTCCCATGGTGAACGCAGCGCGGGTAACCAACCTCTTGTGTTACGTTTCCCTAGAACAAACAAACATTCTATTTTGAATTTTCTAAATTGAATATTTTATTGAAGAATACATATACCAATGTGAAAATTCATTTTTAAAATGCATAATACATATTTTGTATAAAATATAAAAGTATTCAGGTATATCAAAAAGGCTGTTTAGAGATAGATACAAATTATTTAGAAAAACATTAAATAACTTCAGAAAATTACTTGGATTATTGGGTTTTCCGGGACACGGACAAAATCTGACAAGGCAAAGTCTCACCGGAAAATGTCTCACCAAAATATTTTTTCATACTGTCTACCTTTTCTACATTTTTTATCCATTTTGATCACTTTTTTGAAGACATCTCCAAAATTTGTGTGTTTGCAACTTTAGGTTTATTTCATATTGAGAACTTAATTATGTCAGGAAAATTACTTCAAAAGAGTGTTTGTTTCGAAGTGAGAATCTTATTAGATCGGAAATATGGTTATTATAGCTTGTATTTTTCAATATGAGAAATTACACATTGTTGCATAAAATTGGTTTTCAGATTTGTTTTCAGTTCTCGCAAAGCTACACGAGCACTATCTGCGCTAGTCGTCCCTAATTTAGCAGTGTAAGACTAGAGGGAAGGCAGCTAGTCATCACCACCCACCGCCAACTCTTGAGCTACTCTTTTACCAAAGAATAGTGGGATTGACCGTCACATTATAATGCCCCCACGGTTGAAAGGGCGAGCATGTTTGGTGCGACGGGGATTCGAACCCGCGACTCTCAACTTGCGAGTCGAGCGCCCTCACCACCTGGCCATGCCGGGCCATCTTCTTAGAAAAAATGCTTAGAGTTATACGTTAAAATAATTCTTTTAGTATGAGAAAAAATACAAGAGAGTTGCTTTACTTTTAGAAAGGCAAGGATATATTTTTCTTTATTTCGAGTATAAAGTGGAAGAAAAAAAATAGCTCGATGGATTTAAAAGTACTTAGCTACTCTAAAATGCACATACACATCTTACTATTGTTTTGTTGGTTTTCATCTGAGAGTGTGACGTGCCCAGTTTTCAAGACTTATTAGCGTTACAATATGTACTCCACCGGAACAGTTGATACAAGAGAACACAGAAAGTATAAACACAACAAACATTAATAAGGTTGATCGAGAATGTAAGAGGAAATTGAAATACCCAGTAAGTGCATTACAGAGAACATTGAAAATAACCCTCAGAGTTTCTTTGTTTTGTAGGCACTTTTATTTTACCTGTAACAAACATGCAAACCTTTATATATATATATATAAATGAGAAGTTTTCATAAATATGGTACGTCAGTGTCAAGCTCATATAAAGTCCACGATCCATATGTATTGTAATATATCTTGATTATCAATTGTTATTGAAATGAAAAACATTTCGGTATCTTAACAGATGAGGATTTATTTTTAAGTTTCATGATTCTGAAAACTGCCAGAAAATTGATTTGCTTAAGTAAAAGCTTTAACTAGAAAGATATAAACCACGTAAAAATGAAGCACAGAACTAGATACGCTCTTAAAGGATTTTTAATAATTAATAATCAGACAATATTTTTAAACATTTTAAATTTACTCCAGTATAAAATTTGAAATCATTGGGGAAACTGGAGCTAGCTGACATTTTGTTTTGAAATATTAAAATAATAATTTATCTGCGAACTTCAAGAAAAGCAATTTCTATACCGATATAAACTAGACACATTCCACCATTATACAGCAAAAACAAATCACATATCTCTTTGCTAAGTTTCTCACAGAAGAACTTAATAAAAGAATGTCAATGTGTGTCAACTAACCTCGAGTGAGGGACAAGTTGACACACATTCCGGGATAAACTGACACGAAAGAAATTAAATCAAAAACAAGTTATTTGTAAGAATGAATTTTCTGCACATTCAGTTAAATTAAATAACAAAATACCTAATTGTTTGTCAACTTAATACCTAGGTTGAAATTCAAGGTTTAGGAAAGAAAATCACAGGGATATGGAATGAAGAATTTTCACGAATTCTAAGAATACTTTTACACTTGTTTCAGCATTTAAACATCAATCAAAATGCATTTAAATATTTCTGTATTATATCTGGCCCAGCATGGTCAGGTGGGTTAAAGAGTTCGACTCGTAATATGAGGGTCGCAGGTTCAAATCTTCATCGCACCAAACTTTCTCGCTCTTTCAGCCGTGAGGACGTTATAATGTTATAGTCAATCCCACTATTCATGGGTTAAAGAGTAGCCCAAGATTTGGCTGTGGGTGGTGATGACTAGCCGCCTTCTCTCTGGTTTTACACTGCTGAATTAGAAACGGCTAGCGCAGATAGCCCGCGTGTAGCTTTGCGCGAAATTCAAAAACAAATAAAAGTATTATGTCTTTATTTCTCGCAAAAATACTTGAAGACTATATGGAAGGCAGCTAGTCAACACCACTCACTATCTACACTTAGGATAACATTTTACCAAAGAACAAGAGGATTTAGGGTCATATTATAACGCCCCCACGACTGAAAGGGCGAACATATTCGGTGATTAGATTCAAACCTGTGACCCACACATGAAAATTCCTTATTCTGGGGATGGTTGATACGCGTGTCTATCATCCCCAAGTTTAAACTTGCCCTAAATCGCTAACTTACAAGAAATTACTTGTCGGTACCATTCTAGTCAAGTTACAAAAAGGACAATTATATAACAGAAATAATACAATTTCAAATATTATACATCTTAATAAAGTACTTAATATTAACCGCGACCTGCAAAACATTTGCGGTAGTTTTTATGCCCTTGGCTTGAATTTTCCTTGTTCTGTTATTTACACGCACGCAATTTAAGCAACGGTTTCTTGTAACCATTATATATTAGATCGATAAATCTTGGAGTATTTGGAAACGAACTTTACGTGGTCACAAAAATAAACTCACATAGACGCAACTTTATTTAATAAAACTACGTATAAAAGTAAAATTATTTATAATAGTGTAACGAGTGTGAAACAGTTATGAGTGCTCAATATATGACAAGGTTTTAAGAACTGAAACAAAGAAAGTTACAAAAATAAAGAATATAACCCGTAGTAAAGGTAAAGGTAGTTAAAATATGTTTATAGAAGTCTATAAAACGAAGCCAAGCTGAATTATTGGAAAGTAAAGTAACTGTAAAGTTCTAAAAAAGGCAAACTTAGCTGAATGTACCGAAACGTTTGAATACGTGTTCACAAAATGATTGGCGTTTGGTTTTGAACAAACTACAACGCGTGTTTTAGACCTAAATAAGTACAGAAAGCCTACAGGTATAGTATTTAATGTAACGTTATTTTTTAGGAAATTACGCCCGTGTTAAGTGTTGTTTGTTTAAAATACCTTGCGAATAAAAACACCAAAGCTGAAAATGAGGATCAATGCCAGTCGTCGCGTGATGACAACGAGATTATGTCATCCCGTGTCATACTTGTATCGAAAAGTTTGACTAAGCAAACATCAGGTAAAGTGATTCTGCATTTATACGTCAATTTCGATCTGGACTCCTCGGACAAAGGTCTTTCTAATGATATGAGATTTGTAGTGTTTTGTCGAGAAATTTGCGAGAGAAGTTCAGAACAGACAAACACAAGGGTAATATTTATATATATAACTTAAAAATCAACAAATCTGGAATAGAAAATATACTTTTTACTCCTGCATAGAACAGAGGCTTCTGATCATGATGAAACTACGATAGCAATTGACGCATGCTTGAATATGTTGGTGGTCATAATAACACAGCTGCTAACTTCAGGATATGAAAGTTAATTACATTGTGTAAATTTGCTTTTGTGGCCAACCAGCCCGCTTTTCCCATGTCATAAAATGTATAGAGGAACCTAAATCACGAAAGCAGTGCTGAAAATTACCAAGTAATTCAGAAAACGCAGGACGTGTTTTTCCAAAACTGTTCGAATCGCCGTAACACCAAACATGCTCGCCTTTTCAGGCGTGGGGGCGTTATAATGTAACGGTAAATCTCACTATTCGTTGGTAAAAGAGTTAACGGTGGATGATAATGACTAGCTAGTTTCACTCTAATCTTACTTACAAGGCTAGCTCAGATAGCACTCGTGCAGCTTTGCGCGAAATTCAAAAGCAAACAAACAAAAACTTTTACACCACATTATGTTTAAGTGAATATATTGCAAGTATCTTCTGTTCTGGAGAGTGGTTACTGCTTCTCACTAATGTATTTCTAATGAGCACTTTTAAATCGAGACACATAGTTTACTAACTTCAGTCCTAGATAGTTCAAAACATATCTGTTTTACCCTATTTATTTCAGACCTATAACACACCCAATGGTTTAAGTGTTCTATTATTTTTATCTGTAATTCTGATTCGGGTAACTAAAAAAATCGCCAAATCTTCTGATAAACGTTGATAAACGCTCATAAATAAAAAAGAATATGTGTATAATTAATACCTGCTGCAAGTCTGATAGTATTATTTACAGTATATTTGTTTCATTTTATTAATTTCACAACAAAAGCATGGTTCCACACGAGGTGCTTTTAACAGATGTTAACGCACGTTCATACAAATCGTTAATATGCCTCAGATGTGTATACCAAAAACTTTCAGGTATTTTACTGCTTTTATGTTTTTTTCAGGTAATACTATAATGGAACTCTCATTTATATGGTACTGAAAAAACTATTTTATTACGCGATGTGTAGCCCTCATCTTCGCAAAAATTTTATCCTGTGTGCATGTAGATTTACAATAGGAGTCACGATTTTCCAGTTTCACTTCCGTTTCCTATCACGGAGAACATTATTTTTCTCCATTTTCAGGATGCAGATATGACGTCATTAATACGTCACACGCGGATCTACTGCACTGGCGCCACGAGTAATCGGCTAGTAATATATAATCTTTTTTAGTATAGTTACTCTGTCTTAGATGTGTATTCTGAATTCTATCGCACGGTTGATGGCACACATATTTCACCGCGTCTTTTTTTTTTTTTTTCAGACACTAATACGCAGTTCTTGGAATTGTTATGGTAAAGCTATTCCATATTGAGTACCTATCTTATATTTCAACGTTCAAACATTTGTTGACATATGTCGTTATTCATGTAAGCATCTAGCTCTTCCCAGAAACCAACCTAAAGGTGCTATGCAAAGAAACCAACAAATCTTCTGTTATTACAGAAGACCGAGTTTGTTATCGTAAAACGACTTTGAATATGTAAGTCACGTGACAATCACAACCAATGTGAAACGCCATGTATTAGAACTAAGTTTTGATATTGTTTGTTGTTAAAGTCGACAGTGTGGTATCACCGAAGATTAATCGCTTTTGGGTGCAAAATATTCCAACATTCAGACCATAAAGATGTGTCCAGATTGGGGATTTAAAATTCCCAAGAGAGGAATATCCAAGAGAGGAAAACAAAGGAATATATCTGTTATCATGAGGCGTTAGAACCACCCAGAACAACATCTGCAAGAAATTTATTATAACATCTGAGAATCCGTGAATATTAAAGGCAGCGGCAAAAGCTATCCATGTGTCCTAAGCATAAGAACGAACACACTATCTTTGTCTGCAAATGCATTTGTTTGTTTTTAATGTCGCGCAGAACTACACGAGGGCTATCGCAGTTTAACAGTGTAAAACTAGAGGTGAAGCATTATCACCCATCGCCAACTCTTTGCCTATTTTTTTTACCTTCAAATATATTTGGACTTGTTGTCACATTATAACGCCCCTACGGCTGAAAGGGCGAGCATGTTTCTAACCCGCGACCCTCAAATTTCGAATCGAGCATCTTAACCACCTGGCCGTGCCGAGCCATTTTGGAGTAAGAAATTAAAAAGAATAAAATAAATCAACATGATTTAGAATATAATATCTAAAAGTTAAAGGGAAGATCTTAAACATGGATTTTTTTAAATTGTCAATTGAATGTTACTATGATGAAATAGCAGTGGTTAAATTAAGACTTTGAAAGGTGTGGAACTTTCTTTTATGATTCACATTGACATTCTATAGTAACTGAGATAAAAAACCACGTTGGGTCGAAAAGAGATAAAATTAAAGAAAAACAATAAATTTGAATTAACCAGTATGGTAGGAGGTTTAGAAGATTATATAAAATCAAGAAAATTGGTGAAACAAAAAATTAAGACATCAAGAATAAAGCATGAGAAACGGCTGAAAATGTGAAGAATAACAGTAAGAATGTCTTTATATAAATTTAGGGTAAACGAAATGTTAGGATGGGGAAATACTTATGACGAATGATAAAAGAAGGCTCATATCTGATGAGTATGAGATGGCTGGGTTATTAAATTAACTTTTTCCTTTTCCTTCGATTTTGACAAACAAAGATTTAAGAAGTATTCCAAATCTTGAAGAGTTGATAGATGGAAACAAGCTTTAATAACTGCATTAATTCTGAAATGGTTAAGAAAAACTTGGTAAGTTTAAAAATACAATAAAGCTTTCAACCAGATAATATTTCCCCAAGAATTTCGAAGGAAGTTAAAGATTGGATGTGAGAGTTATTTGCTACTAGTTCTTAAATAGTTGGTGGGTGTCACAGGATTTAAAGTTGCGCAATGCAAGTCTTCTTTTCAAGAAATGCGATAAAAATTGTTTCAGTAATTATAGACTTCTTAGTTTCGTATCACTTGTAGGAAATGTTTTGGAAAGTCTGATAAAAGATGCTTTGTAAAGTCATTTAACAAATGTTACGTATTATAATTTATTTCGGGCAAGTCTCCAATTTATTATGTAACCATTAAATAGTATTACTATTTCAAATAACCCGTAATTTGAATTTGGATCTAGAAATTAATAAAATGTTAATATGTAACAAAGATATGACATTTGCCGACAAAATTGATATATACAATTTCCTTTTTCAGTACAAATATAAAAACAATATAATTTATAATAAGGGTTATTACTAATAGTTATTACAAATTATGGTTCACACAAGAATTTTTTTACAAACTTACAAACAATAGTGAGTCTTATATCCAGTCTAGAACTGAATATTCTGTAGACAGTCTCGGTCCACGAAAAGCAAATTAATTCTGACTTCATATTGTCACACACCTCGCTTAAGTTAGCCAGCTTGATTGGCCTCATGTTTTTACAAACTGGCTTTTCCCGGCGATGATATTTAATGTCGTCGTAGAAATTCTAACATCCCAAGCAATTCATTAATGTTGAACGGTTTGCACTGTTCGAAATCTATAAACGTTCCTGGTCAAATTCTGTAGTTTCCAGATTAATACGCGTTAATCACAATTATAGGTTTCTAGGCCTATGACACACTGATTGAAGCTGACCAACAAAAATAATCTTTTGTCTCTTGGCGTATCAGTTTTTGTGTATCAATCACGCGAAACTCTAGAACATTCACCAATGTTCGAATGCAACAATATTGTAAATCACTAGTATTACATACACACCTAGTACATTGTTAATTCTCAAACACAAGAACGTTCTACAAATTTCGAGAACAGGCGGGACTTGCTCAATACATAGTCAAGAATATTGGTCGCATGCAAAAAAGAAAGCTATAAGGAAATAAACTTAGACACTACAATAAATACACAACAGATAATCTGTTACACAAAGCTTAGAATTTTATTGAATAGACAACATGATATCACTAAGGAAAAATATTGCATTACAAGTCCTTTTGACATTCTTTGACAAAAGTTACCGCTTATGTAGATGAGACTAAGGGTGTAGAACTGATGCATCTAGACTTTCAGAACGCATTTGACAAGGTGCCACATGAAACGCCTATAAAACATTATCTATATAGAGACAGGTGCAGGAGATAAGTTAGCAAATCTGATAGAGAGGGGCTGGATGAAAGAAAGCAGAGCGTTGTTACAACTAGAACTCAGTCAAACTGGATTAATGTCCAAAGTAGGTACCTCAGGGCTCAGTCTAAGGACCTTTGCTGTTTTTGATTTACATCAACGACGTAGATAAAAGAATTGTCAATAAATTAGTCACATTTGCAGATGATATTAAGGAATTGGGTGTTGCAAATTGTGAAAGGATGCTTCTGATTTACAAAAGGATTTAGATAATTTAGTAAGTAGGGCAAGTAAATGGCAAATATGGTTTAATTATAATAAATGCAACATAATGCACGTGGGTTATAGTAATTTGAATTGGAATAACCTTAGCAGTGTCATAAAAAGACACATATATTGGTGTGATAGTTGATCAATCTCTAAATTTCTATAGCCTTTCAGATATTGTGCTGTTGCTAATTGTAGGCAAAATAGTAGTTCAGGTTGTATTTATTGGAATATTGAATACAAATCTAAAAAGATTATAACTTCATTGTATAGGCCACTGGTTAGATCACATTTGGAGGATTTTGTGCAGTCTTGGGCTCCTTTACTTAGGAATGATAGTTGGAAAGAGTTCAGAGAAGTGCTACTGAAACGTTGCCTAGGATTTTGAGAAAAAACATGTTTAATGGATTTGATTGATATGTTTAAGATTGTAAAAGGAATTGATAATGTTCATACATAATCTAAACAGTGATAACAGTAGGACTAGAGGACACAAGTATAAATCTTGGCAGGATAGGAGTCATCTTCAGTTAAAACAGTTTTATTTTTCAAACAGGGTGGTTGGCCTTAGAATAGGTTGCCTTTGGATGCTATGTAGGCAGTAAATTTAGGTGAATTTAAGTGGAAACTCGATAAGTATACGGATGATAATGGTTGATTATAAGATTTAAAAATATTATTTATTAATAGTTTTAGTTTTGTTTAGAAAATGGAACAGCTGAGATGAACCAATAGGTTTCATGTTGTCTGACGTTATGTTAAGATTCGGAACGCTAATGGTTTGAATAATCAAGAGGTGGAACGCCGTTCCGGTCCCTTTATAATTGACCAGGTGGTTATGTATTCGACTCGTAATTTGAGGGTCGCGAGTTCAAATCCCCGCCACACCAAACATGCTCGCCCTTCCAGCCGTGGAGGCGTTATAATGTGACGGTAAATCCCACTATTCTTTGGTAAAAGAGTAGCCCAAGAATTGGTGGTAGGTGGTGATGATTAGCTGCCTCTAGTCTTACACTGCCAAATTAGAGACGGGTAGCGCAGACAGCCCTCGAGTAGCTTTGCGCAAAGTTCAAAATAAAACAAACCATTTATAACGAATGTAAAAGTGATAAAAAATATACTACGGTTTTGGTTATAGTTTTGCTTTTCATAGTTTCATTGTAAGTGTAATTCTTGTTTACCTTTATTATATGTAGAATTGACATTGTCACTTAAAAGTGTTGGTTGTTGTGTCAACTACATTATTGTTTGGTTTATTGTGTTTACTCCAACTTTTATTTGACTCTCTAGGAGATGAAAGAAAATTACTTTTATTTTGAAAGTGTGAGGTTTTAATTTTGATTGTGTACAAGTAAGATGTTAGCTTGTACTATATTATTAGATGGGCTAGCTACGAGAATAGAGATATACAATGTTTTCATAGTTCGAATTGGAGGATATATTTAACTGTGGTCCAGCCTCTTTTATCAAGAAGATCTGGAGATATCTTATTCTATATTGTAGCAGGAGAATTGAGCAAGCACTTGTTTATCCGTTTATTTATTTGCAATTTCACGATTAATCTATTCCAAGTTTTCTATCTTACAACTTCTTCAGGAGAGAAAAACACAATCAAAATCTTTAAGCTTATTCAATTTACTGTGGACACTAAAATTATATGTCGTACTTTAGCATAAATGAGAAAAAGTCCATAGTTTAAATACAGAAATGTGTTGTTTTAAGCATTGAAATCAAGAAATGAAAACAACCGTTTTTATAAGTGTGAATAATTTTCAACATTCTTTTATGTAATTGTAATCATACCAAGTAGTAGTCATTTGTGTATTTCTGTGACACACATACACGTCTCATTTAGTTTCAGGTTGTTTTCTTAATACTTGTGTAGTTCTATAAAGTATCACCCTATTTTCAGCTTAAAAACGAATGGAGTAAAAATTCCATAGTGACGTAGTTAAAAACAAACAACAAATTCCTAATCATACGATCAACTGACGAATCGTATTAATGTATATATATAATAGCCAAATCTCTACCTGTCACGCTCTGTATCTCCGGAAAAGTTAATCATACAAAAATATATATAAATAAAACGCTTTTTTTTTCGAAATTGCGTTGCAGGAAAATTATTAATTTTTGCTATTCCTGAAATTTCATATCGATATCAGCCCTTCGTTCTTCACATGTGATGAACGGTCAATGTTAGAAAAAATAAATATAAAGTACAAAAATGTTTTTTTTTTTGTGAGGGAATTTTATGAAAAAAATATAAACAAACAGGGTTTCCACTGTCGACTGATTGAAATATTTCTAAGATAGAACCATGAATGAAAAAAAAACATAAAGAGAGGATCGTGTGTCAGATATATAATTACTGATAATTATACATTATGTATATGTATTATTTTTAATGTTCGTATTGTATACGTGCATGACTTTATTGTACCATGTCAAATAAATTGACTTAAACTGAATTGAATATCTTCCATTTGAAACTTTTTATAGATGACAAATGTAAAAAAGCGCTCACTTTAGTAGAGATTTTTTCTTGTACTCAGTTAAACGACAAGGAACGTTGGCATTTAGCGGGGAAAGCCCACATGGATACTTAACAAACTTGAACGTTCTACAAATGTATTGTAGTCAGTCTCCTTTGTTCACAAACAAATACGATGTAATCTTTGATTATCGAAATAATATAAAATGATTAAAAATGACAGAAAACGCCCTATTAGGCATCGTGTTGTATACACATTCCGATTCAAAAGACTAAACTGACTACATATTTATTCATCGTTGGTTTAAGAGAAATTACTGTTGAATTGTTTAAATAGGTAGCTGCTCGAGACAGCCTACTTTACACTTAAATAAAAGAGCAAAATTATTCTGGTTATAACCCAACCAACAAGTGGATAGATTATTTTAGGTAATGCATATATTTAATAAAAATATATTTTTTACTTAGAACAATAACAGATCATGGCAACCAAAAAATGAGTATCTTTAACTGTAAAACAGTCAAATTACTCGAGTTTTAAATTGAGAGGACTGAAGTCACTTTGAAAGAACGATTTGTATATCATAATGTAGATTCGTAGTTAAGGCAGAACAAGTAACGTGTTTCGCACCTATATACATATATTTTGTTTAAGGTCAATTCCTGACAGATTAATTATTTTTGGGTGTGTGGTTCGGGTTGCGGAATTTTTAACAGGAAAAATATTCATATAGAGTTTCTTCTTTATCCTTTTGTTTTGTATCTCTAAAAGCTAACAAGGTATAGAATGTGATAAGTTCTTAACGAAAGTTTACAAAAACCATATGTGATATTCTTACGTTTCTCTCGGATTTTGCACATCTAATGGAAATACTTTATAAAAGTCATCTTCTATTTTAATATTCAGAATAACTACACCCTATATCAATCGGAAGCAATGGCTCCATGGTAAAGTGAAGACTGTGGTTATGAAAGAGAATCTCAGACCCAAAAAAGTATTAGCAGTAGAGCTAAGAAAATATGCCAAGACGAGTAACATGATAATCAAAGAAATATTTAAAGCTAACAAAGACACACAAGAGAAACGTGTATACGTTTTCAGTCACATCAAGAAATCAACAGCTTAAACAAAGAACTGGAATCACAACGTTTCCATCCTACTTATCAAGTCTCACTGATGTACTTTTAACAGACTCGTGCGCCTTAATATTTGCTTAACTGTTTCCTTGGAAGCTGAAATAGAGGATTTATTTGTTTCGAATATTGACACGAAACTAGATAAGGCCTATCCATGTCAGCCTTTCATAATTTTGAACTGATAAGCTAAAGTGAAACTAACTAGTTAGTATCACCTACAACTAACACTTACGTTATTCTAATCGAACAGAAGTGACTGTCACTCTTATAATGCATCCGTTTCCAAAGTGCAAAGTGATAATGGGATGTGAACCATGAACCCTAAACTTCACGGTCCTCCTCAGTTACCACTCGGTCACTGAGAGCCTCAGTGAAGCAGCTATAAAGAAACGTTTCAAAATGCGTGGTCTATGACTGACATGGCAGTTCCTTCACTAAAGTTTGATACAATGGATGTTGAGTTGTTGAACAATAGCACATGGGTATCAGTCTGATTTCAGTTGATAACATGGGAAATATTCCTAGGGCAGAATACCGTTCTTACTAAGTGCAATCGATCTTCATTAATAGAAAAGTCTAATGTTTTCATAAACGTATAAAAAACACTTACCATTCGTAGCAAAATTGCACCTGCAACCTCTTCATAACCATTTATTGTTGAGAAAACACTAAGTACCAAGCACAAGAACACCATTAAAAACCTGTCAAAGAAAGGTAAAAACGTGTAAAGAAAATTTCAACATCGACACACAGATTATAAATATTTCAGCGCAACTGAGTTTATATTTTCTGTTTAAGCTACATAATATTAAAATATTCTACAACATAAAAAAACTGGTTTATGTAATTCACAAAATTATCACATAGGACTTTGTAAATGTCTAGCATTGCATTCTCCATTTACCACTGAATTTATCAGTTAGGCCTGATGAATGAAAGCCTAATTTCCGAATGCACAGTGATTAATGAATTTGTTTTCCGATAAGTTTTTTTATTCTGATAATACATGCTTTGAAATTTCTTGACTGTTTTATCTGATATGTTTGTGCAATTGAGTTTAAGTTTGTCATAAAAAATAATAGAAACCTAGAGAGGCGTGTATCATTCGTATGACAAGAATTGTTGTGTTATAACATTACAATAATACTTTGTAATAGTTATTAAATATTTAGATTTCAATTCAGCTTGATGCACATAAAAACATAATATTATTTGCCCATAAGTTATTTGATTTGTTTTCGTTTAGACATACATACGCATATTAACTGCAGATGTCATGGAAGTTTTACAATGTACTTTGTAGATTTCAAGAAAAATATTTTTTTCTCAAAATGAATGTTTCGAAGCTTTGGAAAAGACAACTCTCAATTCAGAGAGTTTTGTTATGAGTATGTTTTCATTACATATTCTTGTAATGTCATTTGTCTATTGATACGTTATTTCTGATGAATGTAATATCTGATGAAAATAATACAATATTCAATCCATATAACGATAACAAATTAATTTATTTAGTCCTTTAAAGTTTTTACAATCTGAAATACTGTGTAGCTGGTAAGCCACGTTAGCAATAGTTTCCTAACGTAAAAAATCCAATTACAAGTACAAAATGATTCAACATGCACGACAGCTAACAAATTAAAATATTCAACAATCCTACCTCTCACACAAATGACCTGAAAAGTTACTATACCAGCCATGATCAGTGAGTAGTGTATAGAATCCCAACAATCCCACCTCTTACTGAAATGACCTGACAGGTCATTATAATAGCCACGGTAAGTGAGTATTATATAGAATCCCAACAATCCTACTTCTACGAGGTTATTATACTAGCCACGGTAAGATTATATAGAATCCCAACAGTGCCAACTCTGACAGGTTGTTACATTAGTCACGGTAAGTGATAGAATCCCAGTTCGATTTATAACAAGAATACTTTCAGGCATTCCATTTTTGATAATATTTTATTTTTTACACTGGTGTAATGTTTTTTTTTATTTAGTACTTACATTTGGTACTTTCAGCTTCAATGGTGCCTTAGGTGCACATGTGCGAAACGGCCATGTCACAGGCCTCTATAGTTCACGTGTCATTGCCACTAATTTTGCACTACTTATTAGAAGGAAGACAGTTAGTAAAAAAACAACAACAAAAAACACCCAGTTTTTATAGAAATAACGGAATCGATCGCACTCTTGATACGTACTCAGTGTGGATAGGTCGGTGCGTGTTGTTTGTTTGTTTGTTTGTTTTTGAATTTCGTGCAAAGCCACATAAGGACTATCTGCGCTAGCCATTCTTAATTTATAAGTGTAAGGCTAGAGGGAAGGAAATTAGTCTTCACCACCCACTTACACCTTTTGGGCTACTCTTTTACCAACAAATAGTGGGATTGACCGTCATATTTATAACGTCTCTACAACTGAAGGGGCGAGCACGTTTGGTGTGACGGGGATTCGAATCTGCGTCCCTCAAATTACGAGTCTAGCGCCAAATCCACCTGGCCAAGCCGAGCTCGTTGTGCTTTCAGCGATTTCGTTATGACGCGAACCTTGGACCTTCTGACGCGCTAACGACTAAACCATGTCAGACCTTTTAATTAATTTTTTTTGATTGGATAATTTATATGGATTATTTTGTTGATGTCTTGAAGAAATAAGTGATTGAAATATGGTTTCAACGCCAATTAAACTTCAACATGCTGAGAACAATTCGCAAAGGACACTTTTGTTTGATGGCAAATGTTTTTATACAAAAGTTGAAAAGCAACGAGGCTGAAACTTGCCTTATTAAGAAATTCCTAATATGATTGTCCTTCACACATATAAACGCAGAAATATTAAAATACTCGCAATAGCGCATAAGACATGGGAAATCCTCACAATGGGCTATCTGTGCTCTGCTCACGACGTGAATTGAAACCCCGTTTCTGACGTTGAAAGTCCGCTGACTTGCCGCTGTGCCGCTAGGGAGCGATATTATATTGAACTAAATTTAAGATATATATATCAACTTGTACTATTAAATATTTACAACGATAGTAATGTTTCATCATTTTACGTGTTTAATCATTAAAACCATTACATTCACTTAAAAGTGAAACGTCAACTTCAGCAAGCTCTGTTCTAATTTAGTAAGAACATTGGAGGGATATGTAACATCCCTAATCATTCCTTTTCTTTTAACCCATAGAAACCACCCTTTAACCCGAATCTTTCACAACGTTAATTTGTGAAAGCTGTTTGAAAATAATTTGTTCTGTGAAGACGAGCAGTGTCACAGCTGCATGGCTGTGGACTTACTAAGATAGAAATTGGATTTCGATACTCGTGGTGAGCAGATCGCAGATCATTCGTTGTGTAGCTTCGTGCTTAACTCCAAACAAACAAACAAACAAACACACATCGCGTTTATATAATGTAAATGAAATAGACAATAAATTACGAGTTAGTAGACCACGTGATCAACTAACTAATGGTTTTGTCTGTTTCCATTTGATTTACAAGTTTTTCAAATTAAAATGAGGTATATAGTTTGAGTCTGATAATGAGTCTAAAACTATGACGTTTTCTTTAAAAAATCAAATAAAAATTGAAGAGCGCATTAAACAGTGCTTTAAATATATATATGTATATACACACTTTTATAGCTCTAACTTAACACATAAAATAATGCTTTAGATACATCGAGAAATACGTTACGTAAACTAAATGATAAGTGTATTAAACAAGTGGTTTAGCTGCTTGCAGGAGACCTCGTATATTACGCTACATAAACACTGAAGAACAGCCTGTCTAAATAGGCTAATTAGACAGGATGTGTTTGATATATTCCAGTATAGTAGTCTGTTACTAGCCCTTTGTCTTGGCTTTCAGCAGGAAAATGAGGCTGCCATTACCTCTTCCCACCTTGAGGTTAACCAGAGCTTCCCTCACTTTCCTGTTAATTAAACAATACCAAAGCTGTTACCCAATACTCTATAAATACAATGTTGGAATGTGCTGGACAGAAAAGGCTATAAAAGGAATAGCCACACTATAGAATTATATTGGAAATGATATTTTAGTTTTGAAGACAGTATATACACTGTATTGCTGTTGCATGATAAAGCCCAATAATCTGTTCCTCAGTTGAAAAACAAGAAGAAAAAGTGGATGGTTTTTATTTTTCCAATTCTTTTTGACAGTTAAGAATGGAAGTAACTGAACAGTTTTTTTTTTTTTTTCATATTTACAAATGTGTTTCCGTTCCTGTGGGGAACACAAAACATTTGCGGACAGTGTAAACTTTCTTAACAATCATATTAATATTACGATACAAAATTACGTTTATAATTCCACTTATAATCTCTAAAAATGATTTATCTTTCCGAGACAAGTTTAATTCTCGAGGTCTATAAGATTGGCTACACATTCTAATTTGTTTTTGCTGGAGTGATGTGTCCTGTAGTTCTAAAAACTATAATATTCTCTGAGGTGAATTCTATCTTCGCCAAATTTCTAGAGGCCCGGCCAGGTGTTTAAGGCACTCGACTCATACTCTGATGGTCGCGGGTTCGAATCCATGTCACACCAAACATGCTCGCTCTTTAAGCCGTGAGGGCGTTATAAAATGTAACGGTCAATCCCAGTATTCGTTGGTAAAAGAGTAGCCCAGGAGTTGGCGGTGCGTGGTGACGACTAGTTGCCTTCCCTTTAGTCTTACACTGCTAAATTAGGAATGGCTAGCGCAGATAGCCTTCGTGTAACATGGCGCGAAATTCCAAAAGCAAACAAACAAAAAAGAACAAACTTTCTGATAGCTTAAGAACAGTAGGAGTGGCTGATGCTACATAAAAGGTTGAATTTGGAGTTAGTGATTCACGTAAGTTAGGGTTATTAATTCGCATCACTGTCAGCGATCAAAAACTTATATAATTCAACAAGTGCACAGTTGAAGGTTGATACCGTCCCCACATAACTACGCTAAAATGGATTAGTATTCATTATTTCCCTTTCGATATCGTGAATAACATACTAGTGGAGCGAGGGAAGAAAAAAATATTGAAATACCGACCACTGAGTCAGCCAATATATAAAGTGAAAACTGAAATCACGAGCAAGACTGGAATCTGATTATTGGGCAAACGCTCGAGCAGCTAATCTACCGTGATTCAAATTCTGCAGGTTTCTCTTTCTCAATTCATTTTTCTCGTGACAGTGGAGCTTGGCATGGCTATTGGAGTATGCTGACCAGCTTTTTAAAACAACAAAAACAAAAAACACACTTTCTACTATTTCTATTTATGCTGAATAACTCTCTCTCGGTGGTGGAGTCGCTGAATGAGTTAATATTTATTTTCTTTTGGTTCATATATTTTTTTAACATCCAGGACAGCAGTACAGGCTTCATTAAACTATATGCTTACTGAATAGAATATTACGAACAACAGCAGAAAAGGTTTTCATCGCATTCTACCGTGAGCAATACTTTCGTTACATTTAATCTATAGTAAACATATCCCGTATTTGTTTGTTTTTTTCCAGCACTAAAAAGCATTTATATTTTAGTTACGTAAAATAACCATTTTCCATACTTTGGCTGAATGTTATTTTCTTTGATTCCTTATTTTCTGAACTTGGGTAAAAGATCACAGCCCTAATACAAAATAAATATTATTTTGCCTCATTTGTATTTTTGATTCTCCACAGCGAAAAATCAGAAATGAATCTTGTTCAGAGGTGGGCCTAACTTCCCGTGTTTCATAGTTAACACGTCTTTGATAATTTCTGCAGATTTCAGAGATGATGTTTATTTAATATTAAGGAAAGTTTTCCCTAATGATTGTTTTAAGGAACTAAGTTATTTGGGAGTTAAAAAAATAAATTATATGAGTATGAAGCATATAGGTAAGTAGTTTCCATTCCATATAGAGAAAAACTTGTTTACATTCTATTTGTGTTTATTTGTGCAGGCCTGGCATGACCAGGTGGTTAAGGCACTCTACTCGTAATTCGAGGGTCGCGGTTCGAATCCCTGTCACACCAAACATTCTCGCCCTTTCAGCCATGAGGGATGTTATAATTGAGGGTCAGTCTCACTATTTTTTGGTAAAAGAATAGCCTAAAAGTTAGCGGTGGATAGTGATGACTAGCCGCTTTCCCTCTAGGCTTACACTGCTAAATTATCGACGGCTAGCGCAGATAGCCCTCGTGTAGCTTTGCGTGAAATTCAAACGAATTATTCGTGCGATTTTATATGACACTGTACATATGTTACAGTTATGGTTGTCTGAGTGGTTAAGAAAGTGCCTTATTAGGAGCCGATAGTAAATTAACACTGTAACTCAGTTGGTAAAACTCTCGCTTAAAGTACGAATAGTTTTGGAGTTGATAATGAACTAATGATCTACACCAAGCTGTCCCAGTCATTACATTTTAGAATGTGAGAAATGTGTTTAAAAATAATAATTTAGGGGCTCTTGCTTTAAAATTCATTCAGACAAACAAAAAACACGATTAAGATAACTTGTTTCACTTTTTCATCACAACTTTATGAGAATTGTACTTCATAATATGTATATAACTAAGAAGAAATTATAACAAATGTAAACTTATAATACCTTTCCTAAATATATCTTGGAACATTGTGTGTTTAAACTATACTGTCGCAAAACGTAAAGGATTTCTTTGTTTAAATCCAAAGTTACACTATGAGTAATCTGGGTTCTGCCCACCCCGAGTAACGAAACAAGGTTTCTAGCGTTGTAAGTCCGTAAGCATATCGCTGTGCCCCTGGGGGAGAAATGTAAAAGAATGTAGTTATATAAAGAAGGTTGGTCATTGGTTGACAAAAGGGTTGAATATAAGTCGTAAAACGTAGTCGATTAAATACCAACTGTACAAGTTTAATAAAAATTGTAATAAAGAAAGTTTTAACGTATTGAAATAATGTTAAAACTATTGTACAAGTACAATAAAAGCATCTTAAAATATTAAAAGGATGAGTAGGGATCAATACATACGCAACCTAGTTAGCTATAGTAATTGCAAAACTATAAAGCTTATCTAACAACGAAAATTAGAATGAGTAATTTGAAATATGAAAGAAACTAAAGAACGACCAAAAATTAGCATAAGTGGACATGAATATTTTTGAGAACATGTTTACAACTAGAGAAAGTAACATTATTAGAAATCAACATATATTGCCATGTTGGGTATAGAATTCAGAAGTAATTATAACACACCTCTCTCTACCTGCAACAAGTTATGGTAATGTTTACCCTACGTTTAATGCATTGAAATAAAGTCAAAACTATTGTATAAGTACAATAAAAATATATTAAAATATAGGGATAAACATATACGTAATCTAGTTAGCTATAATAATATAAAATTTTTAATGCTAGAAAAAGTACTAAAATAAAAAAGTTAGCACCCAAAAACTGAACTGCTTAATATTTTTAAAAAATTATATCTACTTTGGCAAATTGCTGTAATTATGTTAATCTGATCCAAAGAAGTTTTTGTTGTTTAGAGTCTCTTGTTTCGATATTTTTGTAGCGTTAAAAGTTCCCATATCACTATAATTAGCTAGGTATCGTATATATCGACACCTAATTGTTTTCATGAACTTTAATTTTTTTTATTATACTTGTATATTTCCTTTTTATTAGTTATATCTTTGTGCGCGAGCAAGACCAAGAGTGGAGCGCGCGTTCACCTGGCTTGATTTTATTACACACAAGGATCTCTACCAACCTACCCTTAAATTATATGCTCAAATTAGTGAATTGTCAGTTTTATATATTTATATGTACACTAGTATATACACATATTTATACGTACACTAGTACCCATTTCGGTAAAAGTAATAAGTCATTTGGGCCCCAAACAGAAGACTTCTGTGAAGAAATAATAGCAATAAGATTCGTCATTTCTTCTTTACGCTTGTCTGAAAAAGTCACTTAATTCCTTACTTAGACAAAAGTTCGATAAAAGAGTGAAATTTTGATTCACTTCGCAAACACGTATATAGCGATTCAGGCTGCTATATAAGCTTCACATTTGCTCATTGGCTGTGAAATAGCCAGTGTTAATGTTCAGACATGTGAAAGGTAGTGGTTTAAAAGGGCGAATTTTTGGCCGCTGTTTATGTTTCATCACAATACCTAATATTTAGAACTACCGTACTTAATGGTACTGCGTACGTATATATACAAGCAGTATAAAATACCAACGACTATTTAGTAATTTAATTTTCTATAACAGTACGGTAATAAGGACAAGACTTGGTCTAGTGGCTAGTATTCCAGTTTATGGATATAATTGTTTGAGGTCTGCATGACATTATCGCAAAACACACACACTCACATATATTGATTGTCACTTTGTGACTGGTTTGGCTTGTTTTTAATTTCGCGTAAAGCTACATGAGGGCTATCTGCGCTAACTGTCCATAATTTAGCAATGTAAGACTAGAGGGAAGACATCTAGTCATCACCACCAATCGCCAACTCTTGGGCTACTCTTTTACCAACGAATGGTGGGATTGACCGTGACTTTATAACGCCCCCATGGCTGAAAGGGCGATCATATTTGGCGTGACTGATTCGAACCCGCGACCCTCAAATTATGAGTCCAATGCCTTAACCATCTGGCAATGCCAGGCCTACATTGTGACTGTGGGTTTATAATAAGAGAACCGATCAACCGTCACTGTTCAATTACAGTAGCTCAAACACTAGCAGTGAGTGCCTTTTCTTCAGTTTCAAAATTAAGGACACCAGCACAGATATTCTTTGAAAAAGTATCGGTAGCAAACAAAGAAACAACTATGACGAAAGAGCACCTTTTTTATTTACAAAATGCTGGAAAAATTAGCTTGAGATTGCAATGCGATTCAGCTCGTGTATCTTCAATTTTGATTGAGGTTTAATAACCATGATAAAGCCAAAGTTATCTATACGTTGGCAGTTATCTTACTGCACAGTAGACTGCTCTAGTTAGCAAGACGAGAAAAAATAACACTGCATTGGTAGTGGTTGCTGCTAGAAACGATCTATGAATTCTGAGCTACCAAAGTAATTTCCTCAGGAATTCTTGGGGAATGTGAAAAAGTTGTAAAGCTATTTTACATTTTGTTTTGACCTCTTTCTCGAGGCTAAACCAGATTTTTAAAAGACCCGTCTTTTCATTAATCGGAAGCCATGCAAAAATTTAAATTATACTTAAAACAAAGAATTTTATTCACACGAACACATTAACTATTTTTTTCACTGCTTTGTTTTGTTTTGAATTTCATTGAAGCTACACGAGGGCTATCTGTCCTAGCCGTCCCTAATTTAGCAGTGAAAGACTGGAAAGAAGGCAACTAGTAATCACATCTCCCTCCTCACCGCCAACTCTTGGGATACTCTTTTACCAACGAATAGTAGGATTGACCGTCACATTATAACGTCCCCACGGCTGAAAGGGCGAGCATATTTGGTGTGACGGGGATTCGAATCCGCGACCCTCGGATTACGAGTCGAGCGCCTTAACCGCCTGGCCATGCCGGGCCTTCACGGCTCTGAATCAGTGTCACTATTTGTCATATTCAGTCATGTGCAAAAGTTAGGACACACTATGAAAGCCTATGTATATTTGTAACATTTTTGAATATATATAGATATGTCTTTTATATCTTATATCTTTTATATATCTATAGATATATTTAACATAACGTTAAAAACAGGGTTTCGATACCCTTCGTCGTCGTAGTAACGATAGCCCATTGTGTAGCTTTTCGCTTTGCTACAAATAAGCAAATTAATATTCCATATTTAACCATAGATAAATAAACGAGTATATTTTTATGTATTCAGGGTTACATATGCGATCTGGAAAATTATGAAATGTTTAAAATTAAATGTTGAACATTTGGTGGAAATCTTTATCGGATGCAACAAATGAGTGCCTGAAGAGTTTAGTTACTATTCTGGATAATTTGTGAACTCACTTGATGACTTTTGAGGTTATACAACCAATCTTTCGAAAGTATAAGAAGTTTGTTTTTTGTTTTTGACTTTCGCACAAAGCTACTCGAGGGCTATCTGCGCTAGCCGTCCCTAATTTAACAGTGTAAGACCAGAGGGAAGGTAACTAGTTATCACCACCCACCGCCAACTCTTGAACTACTCTTTTACCAACGAAAAGTGGGATTGGCCGTCACTTTATAACGTACCCACGGCTGAAAGGGAGATTATGTTTAGCGCGACGAGGATTCGAACCTGCGACCCTCAGATTAAGAGTCTAACGCTCTTACCCACCTGACCATGCCGGGCCAGGTGTAAGAAGTAAGGGATTTATTTCAAATTGTGTTTGTACATGTATATACGTTGGTGTAACACTTCTTAAAATCATAAATCCAATACAAGTCGCTATTAAACTGCTCATAAAATTTAAAGGAACAAGCAAGTTTTCTTATATATTTTATCTCAGTGTTCCATATGTGATAACATTTTTAGTTTTTAACTAATTTGCCTAATTTCAGTTCCATCTGTATCCATTTTTTAATGTGTGATGAACGGTAAAACATGGAAAAATATTTTTTTTAAAAAATGAACAAAATCACTAAAACTTATATCCCATATGAAACAATACTTTAAACAGTATACATGCATTTATTCAAGAAATGTTTGAAACATTCACTATCTAGTATGACCTCCACGGGCTGTGACACACTCCTGACACTGATATGGCACACTTCGAATCAGTCTATCGATGTTATCTTGGGGTATGGCAGCTCACTCGTCCACCAGGACTTGTCGGAGTTCCTGTATATTCTGAAGAGGGTGTTGGCGTTCACTAACACGCCTCGACAACACATTCCAACAATGTTCAATGGGATTAAAATCTGGAGATCTGGCTGGTCACTTAAAAGTCTCTGTTCCTTCCTCGGCAAGGAAGTCCATGCACATTCTCGCGACGTGAGCTTGTGCGTTAACCTGCATAAAAATGAACCCATCGCCGACAGCACCGGAAAAAGGCCTCACAATAGGTTCCAGTATTTCTTCTCTATAAGATCGTGCCTTCAGAGCACCCCTGTCGTGTACGAGTAGGTCCGTGCGGTCACCAAAGTATATGTCTGCCTGGACCATTACAGAACCTCCTCCATGAACGTCGACTTGTATAATGTTACAGGCGGAAAATCGGCGTCTCCACACTCTCACACTCCTACCATCACGAAACACAGTGAACCTGCCCACAGGACGGTAGCCCATTGAAGAAGTTCCCCGTCCAGATGCTGACGAGCAAACTCGAACCTTGCTGCACGGTATTACGCTGTCAGAATAACGCCTCTTGCAGGCCGTCTAGCCATAAGGCTTCCTTCGTGCAGACGACTGCGAACTGTTTGGGTAGACACACGGGTTTCAGTGGAGTGCTGAAGGTCATTTTGCAGTGACCAAGCCGTAGCATCAGAAGTCACGATGTAGCGGTCTTCTCTGGCTGTTGTACAGCGATGACTGCCTTTACCTGGTCTCCTGCCATAAGAGTTCGTCTCCTGGTAGCGTCGCCAAAGTCGATTGATCACGCTTGGTAACACAGCGACGCACTATGCCACCGTCCTTTGGGTCTGGATATCCTCCAGCATCTGGACCGCCCTGGCCACCTCGTTCTCTGTCAGATGGCGCCTGACTGCTTGGATACGCAATATTAATGTACACACTAACAAAGCGAGTCGAGAAAGATCCATGCTGGTGTTTGTTTCGAGAATTAATGAGGAATGCATAGTTTCACGTAACAGCCTTATATAGGGTACCTTGAGTTGTATTCTTCTTGAGTGAGGTGAGTTTCGTTTGAGTTGCTTCAAACTTCACTCGCAAGCTTAAAAAATACACTTGTAGACGAACGGATATGTTTTTCATACATAAACATAGTTATGACAAAAATACACTGAAATATATACTTGTTCCTTTAATTGCTTGAGCAGTATATTATTAATACAGCATCGTTAACGATGTTCCAAAGGAGATCAGTACAGTAGTATTCTCAAATGCACTGATAACCTGAGAGATAAAGGCAGTAATCGCAATAACTTAAGGTATATCAAGAAAGGTTTATCACAGAGTTTAACCTCAACTCTCCCATTTACAGTTTAAAGAGAGAGAACAAACATAATATAAAAACAAAGTGAAAAACAATTGTTTGTTTGTCTGTTAATAACGATTCAAAAATTTACTTGTTATTTGTTCCTGCTTTTAACTTGACTTGTCCCAGCCAAAGAGAACAGGGCGTCATATCAAACATTTTGTTATGTCATACTTCTCAATGTGCATGCATCACTCACGTCAGTGTTGATCATTCCGATAGTAAAATAAGGGCGGTTATGACCTTAAGTTATTACTTGACATACCAATGGGAAATATCACTGTCCACTTTTGTATAATGTGTTTTACTATACAAGTCTTTCCCATGAGTACTCGCATGTGACCCCCAAGGGAGATAACAGGAAACAAAGGGTAGTTAAAGCCTAATGATTTTACCTACACTCCTTAATCGATGTTCTATTGCCAAAACTACACACAAAACTAAAAGTGTGCATAAATGGTGAAATATATTCGCGAACAGGATATACTCACCTTTCTAAACTACAAACAGGTAATATTAAATTTGCTTTATCTGCCAGAATATCAGTTTAGAGGTGATATAAAAATAGAAAAACGTTGTTACTAACATCAGAAAAACAGATAAATAAATAAATGAATTTCGACTTTTAATTAATAGAAGAATGGAAAGTGGGAATACATCTAAGCACTGTTGGAATTGCAGTAGAATGTAAAATATTAATTAATTCAAGAACATAATAAAACAAATATTCTTCTAACTCTAAAACATGTTACACAAATATTGAAAGACATGTCACGAACCCATTCACTGATAAAACACGAGTTTTTAAGAGTTAAAATTTACTTACTTTTAACGCTAAAAGACATTCTTTTAATCCAAATATTTCCCAGAAAGTGTCATCTGTACTAAATATCACAGTTCCTCTTTCCTTATAATATCCAAAAATATCAATAAAAATGTATTTGAAAGTCATTTATCAGAAAGTCATTCAACTGTCAATCTCAAAACCGGTTTGAATTATGGTAGAGTGAACCGTTAGTATTATTATTCACTCTGTAACTGAAGATTTCGCATGCACTTAAACAAATAATAATAACGTTGTGGTTGGAACTTATAGATCAGTTTTATGTACTCTATTGTCCTGATAAGAGAAATAACTATTCAGTGTTCGAGAAGAAATCTCTATTGAGATGTGTAGTAAGCAAAACCTTGTAATAAGTGTATTTTAATGTTCACTTTTTACAGGTTCTCATGTCTATTACAAGAAATATGTTTTTGTATTTAGTTCTTATATCTTAGTACAATGATATACAATCAAATAATTTAAATTTTATTTCACTTTAAGAGACACCTATATTTGCGCCTTTCCAAAAGCCATTTTTTTTTCATTGAAATCACCTATGGTATTTTCGAACAGTTTGGTTTATCATACACAGATAAACCACACTGTATCGCTGCGCGCTTAACAACAAATTAACAGTCATGCACACTCGGCATTATCAGCCGGAAGAACAGTTGTAAGCCTATGGACTTAAAATGATAAAACCCGGGGCTCGATTCCCCGTTATAGAGACAGTAGAAAATCCAGTGTGGCTTTATTATGAAACAAACAAATGACGCGTGATATACATTGTGACCAAATACTTAATATAAAGAAATAATAATGCCACAAAATAACTTTGTAAGCAAAACTGGTATCATAAGTACGGTGGTATGTATTGGTCAGATACACGGTGCATGCATAATAAACTATTTATCCATATACAGCTTTAACAACCAAATAATAAATCTTCAAAATTATTCGAGAAACAACCTTAGGTGATAAATACATCACATACAAAATTACAAGTTATAGAACCACTTGAGAAAGTCAACAGAGCAGATAAAAAAACAACAACAACAAAAAAACTCCAAATTTCTCAGCATGACTAACATTGTTGAATTACTATAACTATAAGTGTATTAAAGAGAACAACAGAATAGGGACCATGTGCTACTGCTGATGTTTTCCTATACCGCACCAAAAATTAAGGAAACAGGGTAGTAATGAGCATGGTGTAGTAAAACTTCCTCTGTACAACCCCAGAGGGTTCGTGTTCATCATTCGGTCCATATTATATAACTTATGATTACTTGCAAAAGTTTGTCTATAATTCTTCTACATTTGTATAGGCAGTAAAAATTTATTATGTGGATATACAGAAAAGTCTTAGAACTTTGTATCTTTGTAAACTAATCCATTTATATAGCTAACGTTTTAAATCATGTTGCCTTTCATGCAATTGCAAAATGAGCGACAAGTTGTAAAGAAAACAACATACAAGTTATGGGTCCATTCGTTTCTTCTCATGTCATATGAACAGATTTTATAGTATAAATATTGCCTCCAGTAACTAGATTCATAGAAACCTCTAGTCATTGTATGATAAGCGTAACTTAGTTTCATAAGTTTACTCCATCTAATTTATTGCATATGAAATAGAAAAAAACAAAAACGTGTTGAATATGCCTCTTGTGACGCTGTACAGAAGATGTTTTATTAAACATGCCCATTACTACCCTGTTTCCTTACTTTTTGTTGCACCCGTTACTACAATTTCAATTTAAAACAAATATATACATATATTTCAATACACATGCTTGAAGTTGAAGACTTCATCCTTCGTTCCTTAAGTGTTATATCAAGAGTATTTGTAATGCATTCTAGATAAGTTTTAAAAAGCAACCAAAATCAGCTCTTGTCTCTACATAACTATTAATGTGCAAAACTTATACAACGATCAGTAAAATCAGTTTAAACACGATAATAACTAATGAAGTTTGACAAATGAGTGTTTGACCAAATAAGTAAGTGAGAACTAACCTTTAAACTTATATAGTATTGGAAGTAATTATGACAAAGTTAAAAAAGTGAGTAGACAGTATAAATATTATTGGTGGGATTGCTCTGCCCTTATTAGATTAAAAGGAACCGCACCAGATCACAGTCAGGTATTAATAACTTATACAATGATTGATTATCACTCAATCATTCAGACAGTGTCACAATAGAAAACAAAATCAGTCATATCATTCTCAGCAGAAATCTGATGAAATCATCCATAGCTTCCAGTCCAGAAATTCATGAAATATAACTTAAACAGTTGCATGCCTGTTCACATAAAATCCACAAACATCCAATGAAAAGTCAGTGAATCATTATTTTGTTCCAACACTGCATGGGGAATACTGTGAATATTGCACTGTGGAGTTTTTAATTAATTATTAACTTATATTGTTAATTTAAGTAACTGTTTACATCAGTAATTTATTACCTATTCCAAACATTGGCTGTTATATACGTACATGTATTCAATAGTGCAACTGAAATAACATGTAGCATAACTTACATGAAGTTCATGTGTTGATAGAAGTGTCATAACGATTATGTATTAAAGTTAGATCACTCAATCTTTCTTCCGTTTGTGTACAACTGGCGGAGATAGATGCCGAAAGTTCACATGAACATAAATTTAACGGTAGTGTGGCACAGATTTTCCCTAACTTAAAGATATTTGGTACACTTAAGCACGCTTATAAGCAGTCAACCAGTATTCGGACTCTGCCCTGGAGAGACATAGAAAACCATATTGCCCTTCATCAATTACGTTCTTCATCAAAATACTAATACAAAATCTATAGCCTGTCAGATATAAAAGATAGAAAACTCTTGCGTGAGTTATGATTATAAGTTTCTAGAATAATTCTGCTTGCTTTAAATGTGCATCAAATCTGGAAGATAGATCAGTGATAATGTGGTCAACAAAAGGAGAGGTTACTGTTTTATTAAAGTAATCCTCCACGGAAATACATTCTACATTTATATGTTGGTCTTGTTGTTAACTAACTCGTGGCATGTTAACATGAATATTACGTTTGTTTGCAATATTACTGCTGTGCTTGAAGATATGATGTGAAGACTCATTTACGTTCACTTTTATATGTGTGTTTTTCTTATAGCAAAACCACATTAGGTTATCTGCTGGTTCAATGTAGGGATCGAACCACTGATTTTAGCGTTGTAAATCTCTAGATTTATTGCTGTTCCAGAGGAGGACCAACTTTGTGAAGTTGGTTCTATACAGCATTGTTCTATTAGGGAAACACCATAAACAATGTTTTGGTTTGGACCTTGTAGATTTACAGAAGTTTCTTTCGAATAGTAAAGTGAACACTGTAAAGATCTTAAACAAAAAATGAATTCAAAGGATGCCAGTATATTTAGTAAGCCATAGCATTTTTCTTATCTTCAACAGCCCGGCTGTCATTACATTTCAAAGTTATCATCTCTACACACAATAATTTCACACATGTGAAGTACGAATGGATGATATAAATAGAGGCTTCCCTGTCTTCATAATTCTCAACCCACTATATAATGAACACATTGAATAGTAGAAGACGCGATGAAGCTGTTTCATGTTCAATGTCTCTTTGATAGTCTTCCTATAATAGTCCCTCACGTTCAGGCGAGGATTTAATCCAAACATCTATTCCTTGTACTTGATCGATATAACTTGGTAATGATTTAACTGAACAAGAATCTACAATAGCAAGATTAAATGAAGTGAACAATAGGCGCATCAGATTTTGTCTTGGTATGTCATAACTGTTTTACATCATAAAAATAAGGGGTTTGGCCAAACCCTCTCGAACAATCCTGTATACGTGAGTGATATATACAGATACACATATACGTATCTGTCAAATATATATAAAGCATAAATATCTGTACATATGTCTGTTTGTCTGTCCGTTATTTAACTACTCTTACGTTGGTGGGCCAGTTTCAATCAAACTTTATGGGATGATAATTTGAAACAAGGGCCATGTTAATGAGGGGCTTACATCCAATTCACCCCATTGCTGCTGTAAGTTACCATGTATTATATTTGACCTAGGTTTACTTTAATAACATTTATAGATGATGCAACGTCCTTACACTATGAGAAAATTATTATAAATATATATACGTAACAAAATTTATACATATGTATTAAATTTTCTGTGTGTTTTCTTGTAGCAAAGCCACATCGGGCTATCTTCTGAGCCCGCCGATAAATTTTGTGTAACATAACATACAAAAGTTTTATATATCTCAGAGTGTGTGTGTGTTTCTCATAGTAAAGCCACACATTGGGCTATCTGCTGTAGCCACCAAAGGGAATCGAACCCCTTATTTTAGCATTGTAAATCCGAAAACGTACCCTTGTAAGTAAGTGCACTTGCACTCTCTATGGAAATATGCAATAAAAATGGCTGTCACTATTATAATAGTACATAAACTCAGCAGACATTTCTACTCCAGCAGCCACCATAAGAATGATACGAAGAGTCCTTTCTTGAATTATACCCACTTCCTACTTGGACCTGTGACCTATCAACTTCATCCAAAAAGACATTTGTAAAGCCAATAACTGTCAATTAGTTAATAACGTGAAACATTTTTAAAGGTTATATTAAGAGGTGAGTTTTGAAAGCGGGTAACAGAATGCACACCTACCGCCACTACATAGTCAGTACCTCTTCTTACAAAGTCACAACGGTAACTGCACAGTGCATACCATGTCTTAAACATATACACAGTGATTTATTAAAGGTTATACTAATAATTTGGTAAGGTAATGATTAATACTGTAATAACATGTTATTTTATAAATAAATTGTGTGAAAGTTAAGATTTTTATTTTATTTATCATAGCATTCAACCAAAAATATTTTTAAGTTCATAACACGGACAGAGAGTGAGCACCTCAGCTTTTATATACATATATTGCAATATTGAACTACCCACAAATATTTATTTAATGGGTGCATCGCCTCTGATTTGTTCTGTGTTTACTATTTATGTAATTCCTCTCTGAAAATTATACCCGTTTTGTGTTCACTATGAAACGGTTTGTTTGTTTTGGATATTCGCGCAACGGCTATTTGTGCTAGGTTTCCATAATTTCAAACTGATAGTCCGTAAACTCTTTAATTACACTGACAGAATAGTAGGATGTAATTTTCACTGCCCTCCAAGTACCAATTGTAATTTTTCCTGCTGTAAAGGGACGCGAATTTGGGATACTCGAGTCCACAGAAAAGCGCGCTAACCATTAGGCCAATTCCGGCTCAATGAAACAGCAACCATGACTTCTGCTTTGTGACAAGCACATTATTTTGTCGTCTTCCTCAAACCCCTCCTTCGTTTGGTTTGGTGTTTTTTTAATTTCGCGCAAAGCTACACGAGGGCTATCTGCGCCAGCCGTTCCTAATTTAGCAGTGTAAGACTAGAGGGAAGGCAGCTAGTCATCACCATCCACCACCAACTATTGGGCTACTTTTTTACCAACGAATAGTAGGATTTACCGTCACATTATAACGCCCCCACGGCTAAGGAGCAAAGTATATTATGTGTGATAGGGATTCGAACCCACGATCCTCGGATTACGAGTCGAGTGCCTTAACCACCTGGCCATGCCGAGCCTCCTCCTTCATCTCGAAGTTTATAATGCAAGGTGTTAATTAAATGGATAACAGTCTTCCCTCTGCTATTAGCAATATACGTTATGTCATATTCAGCCTGCTGTTAATGAACGCCAGTCTCTTCTTTTTATGGTACTCAAAATGTCATCAACAACTGCATTAATAAGGCTGAAAAACTATGACTAGGAGAAAGCCAGGCTCTTCTTTCATTACAGAAAACCAAAAAAGCTCGAAATTTACGGCACAAGAGAGTGACTGGATGTGCTCTACAACTGTCGACGTCCACTCTCAAGTAACTTTGTGTTACGTCATTAGTGAACAAAAGTTTCCAAGGCTGTTTCCTTTCTTACATTTCAAATAGTATCAAAAGAACCTAAAGAAAGTTTTGGATACGATGGATATAAAAACATCAATACTGAAATCTATATAAAAGGATATACATATATTTTTACATATATATATTTACCTGTATTGGATAATGTCTCACATTATCACTTTTAAGTTACTAATTGAAATATAGACGAAAAACTTATTAATAATTCAGAAATACATAAGTAATGAAACTTACGTATCGTACCTCATCATCTAGTTATACTAATGTTACTGAAAACTAGGTTTTACAGCTGACAATGGTTTATTGTGCGATAGCAGGTAGTACGTTTGTTATCCTTTTAAACAAAAAACATAATTGTATCCAGAAAGTCAGATAATAAGTCGCTCCCATTTCTGCTCATATATTAATAATTTAATGTACAATTAAAGATATACTGTATGAATGAAGAACCAAGTCCAATTAACTCACTTTATTACACAGGTCTGCGAACTTAAACTTCATAAAACTTGTTTTGGTTTCAATAACGGATTTCTCCATAATTCAGCTGCGTAGTTTTAGAAAATGATATTTATTTTTATTTTTATCAACTAAGGTTTTTAAAAAAATGGGAAGAAAAACTCTTACTTAAATGAAATGTATAGCACGTTTACTACAAATATAACAGAATATCCTTGTTGCCATAGCGTCCAACAAATAATGTCAAAGTGCACGTAAAAGCTACACGGAAATAACATGTCATGTGGCCTGTTAACCGTTTGTATACTAACGGTGTGTTTTTCGTGGGGTCTAGAACGATCGATAAGACTCTCGCAATTAGGCTAGAGAAATCTACAGCCCTAATTGTAAAGATTTTAAGCATAACAAAATGTGACCCGATTTGAATGAAAATGATTCACTTATGTAAAAGAACATAAGAGGTTTTTAAAAAATCTGCACGTGATGGAGAATAATTGATATCATTTTCGCATTCAGCGTAGAGGAATTACTGTAAAACATGTAAAATGCTTAAAACAACAAAACCATTGCAGGCCTGTGTTATTTATATTTTAATCAACAATTTGCATCTCACAATAATTTGTCTTTTCACAATCATTTTGAAGCTGACTTCCAGCACAGTCGAGCAATAAAAATATACTGTTTCTCTAATACTATTTAATTGCTTGTTTATCTTGCCTACATTTTGTAGTAAAAACATACGAGGTTTGATGTTTCTTTGTTCGTTTGTTTTTGAAATTTTGCACAAAGCTATACGAGAGCTATCTGCGCTAGCCGTCCTAATTTAGCAGTGTAAGACAAGAGGGAAGGCAGCTAGTCATCACCACCTATTGCCAACTCTTGGACTACCCTTTCACCAACAAATAGCGATATTGACAGTCACATTATAGCACACCCATGGCTGAAAGGGCAAACATGTTTGATGTGACGGGGATTCTAACCCGCGACCCTCACATTATGAGTCGAGCGCCCTAACCACCTGGCCATATCAGGCCTAGAAGGTCTAAAGACTTTAATGATCGCAACTACCTGTAGAAAGAATAGGAAACTCAATTTAGAATCCGAAACGTCGTTTTCTTTTTCTTTTCTTTCAATATGAAGTTGAAGCTCATTAAAGTCCTCAAAACTAATCTCTGATGTCTTAGTCTTCCACATTCCTTCTAGCTGTTTTTATAGTGGTTAGAAATAAAAAGCGTGTAAAAATTAGTATTTCATGCCTATCTTTTGTCCCCCATAAGTCAGTACCCAATAATGTTTTCGTTTAGTACCTGAAATAATCAGCTAGGATAAGTGATGAAAGACAAAAAAATCTGTGAAATGTTATTTATAGCGTAATGCCTCAAAATTTACAGTTTAAACGACGAAAAATGGTGGAACATAGGAATAACCATTAGGCCTAAAAAATGTTATAAAGAACGTTAACTGTAGAAGTTTTTATTCACTCATACTCTTCTTAACTTACACATTGCAACTCGAAACATATTTAATATTTTTATTCACATGCACCTAATTTAACCTACGTATATAAAAATGTGTGCATTAGATTTAATCATACGCTATAATTGTGGAACACCAATAAGAAACAAGGGGAGTCGTTGCACTATTTTGAAACTTAATATGTACATAAATTTACATACACACGTATTATACTGCTGCCATAAAATGCGTATATGCCACTTATATATATATATGTATCGTATAATTAGGTTTTTAGTTGAACCAGAGTAAGAAATTCTCAGTCTAATTAGTTTAGCAATGGTCGCCTTTTTCATACTGTTCTTATTTCAAGTTCCTTTTAAGTACTAGTGTAAAGTTAAAATTATTAAGAAAATACATTAAACATCCACAAACATATATATATCTATATCTATATACATGCACACACACACAAATGTATCGATCGATGATAGATATAAAGGTTAAAGAAAGAAAAAAAATTACGTTTTCTTGTGACCCTAGACGATATGTAAATATAATTCATTCTTCAGTTGTACAAATTAATGTCATTATGTTTACGTATCAAACGTCGAATGTTCGAGTAAAATTTAATAGCCTACTTTATCAACTGACAATTATACTATGAAGGATGATTGTCAGTAGATAAGGTGGGTGTCTTTCATGCACTCAGTATGAAAATATTGATAAAAGAGAAAAGCAGAACGATTTCAGAACGTGCTGGAGAAAGACTGCTTTATATTGATTCTTTTTGCTTCTGTAGCTCGGAAATATGTTACTTATGGTCTGAGATATATCTTTTGAGAGAGGAAGTTCGCACAGTAGAAAAATAAAATCACAAATAGGAAGAGCTGGCTTTAAGTCCTATTTCTTTATTCCACTATTGTAATACTTGCTTGTGCTGTATCTTTGAGTATTTTTTGGACAAAAAGTTATTTTATGAATATTTACAACTGTTTATTACCCGATTTAATGTGGAAATAAATAGAACTCTATAGAGGGCGTTAGGTATTAATATTTGACTAAATCAAGGTTGATGTTAGAAGTGTGTAAATGGGTAGAACTTTACCACTGCGTAACACATTCATATTTAAGTTTATTTACGTTTAATGTATGAAAATATTATATTACTATGATTATATGTTACTTTAGTTTTAAAACTGTGTTATTTAATTCGGTTATGTATAACATATCCACATACAAAGTAGGATAAGATATAATTTCTTAAATGATCTGGTATCTGGTACGATCGAAACATTGCTGTTTGGGTCAAAAACACGTTTAAAAAAAAATCACTACGTTGGGGCGGAGGCGTGGCTAAGGAGTATATGCACCATATGATAAATAACCCAGCGTATGCAATAGATATACGCTACCTATTAATAACATGTCCTTGGAGTAGACATAGCATATGATTAATAAATAGATATTGGGAAACTCTGAGTGCGAGAGGGAACTAATTTATTCGCGCATGATCCTCAAATGCAGGATCGCTCACTATATCGAAAATCCCACAAAAAAGTTTTATCTCACAATAATATAATTTGTGCGTTGGGATTGCACTTAGGAGAAACTTTTTTTTTTTTTCTGACAGTCATCTGTACGTAGCACTATCCAGGATATAGTTATTGGATCGGTTAAAATCCTAAGAACCTGAAGATATAAATATTAAAAATGTTCTTTACAAGAAATGTTTTTAAATCACTTCTCTAATATTAATTTGATATACCACGTCTCTATATATTTTATAGAATTTGAACACATTCTAGTACCAGAAACTCTTAGTGCCAAAAACGGTTTCGATACTTGTAGTGGACATAGGAAAAGTATCATTGTGTGATGTTGTGCCTAACAATAAAACAAACAGTTTAATAGCAGAATAACATAATTTGGGAAAACATTAAATATAACAAATACGAGAAAAAAGAAATGCGTGAAAAACAACAAAAACAATTATACGTATAGGCTTAAGAGTCATTGTTATGAATGTATGTAAATATATTTGTGTATGTTTTGTTAAAATGCAAGAAAAAGATTTCAACCTGCAAAATCATAATTTCCATCTAATGTTATAGCATCAAAATGATTTTAAAAGCCAATTTTCAGGATATTGCTTATGCCCTTTTGTTATAACGTTACCTTGTCCTACATTTTTAAAAGAAATTAAACATTTAGTAAGCATACTTGAACACGTTTTCATTTGAGTTTCGTATAGGTTTACTGTGTAATTTTCTCAAATTATATTTAGAAATTCAGTGTCGTGTTGAGTTCTAAGAATTCTGTTAAGAAGTACAATAACATGGAAGACTAAGAGACAAGTGCTATCAAGTCGTTCTGCTGTTAACAAGTGAATGAACAGAGATGATTATTTGCAACCTCTGAAGTATTCACAGAGTCAACATTGCAAAGGATGGTTTTTAATTTTGAAAGAACTTTGAAACAGAGCGTATATCAGTGGTCATATATTCGATTTTGTGTGATCAAATAAGAATGTGAAACTGAGTGTTTAGATTCTGTTAAGTTTCGACACGTTCTATTAGTAACTAGGAAAACACTGGATGGTATGTTTGTTCACGAGGTCAGTTTAGATTTATTTGAAGTTCTCACTGGTGCATTTTAATTTTCCAAGTTTAAAAAAGTTTCCTTCTATCAGAAATTAACTGTCAGAATATTTTATAAAATATGAAATTAAATTTTTCACTCGTCAAGGAATATTTTATTGTTTGAATTTCACTGATAAAACATTTTCAAAATGCCAGGAAAGGTGGAGATACAATCTCTAAATTAAATTATAAGTTTCTGTAAGTATTTCAATTTAAGTAGTTCTAAACATTTGTCTAGTTTTTCACGGTTTATTAAAACTATCAAAAGTTTTCTAATACATGATTAATTTTTTAATGTATTTTTGAAATTTTAATACCTTTACTTCATCACTGTTTATATCAAGAAAAATTATAGTATTTAATTATAAAATGAGGAATTATTTGCATTCAGAAATAGTTTTTGCTTTTGTTATTTTTAAATACATTTTTTTGTATTATATACTTATGAATTCACATGTTCTGTTGTTTTTGTTATTAAGCACAAAGCTGCACAGAGGACTATCTGTTCTCTGCCCACTAAGGGTATAAAAAACCCGGTTCTAGCGGTTAAATCCACAAACATTCAGCTAAGCCACTGTGTATATTATCATGCATGTTTCTTGTGTCTTTCTGGAATGTTATTTAAGTTTTAAAGGCTGAAAAAGAGCCAGTGGTTCAGTTTCATTATTATTCATCACACATACAGAGGAGTTTATTACGAGGTTTCACTGTATATACTTTTCTTTTCTTGGTGAAATAAGCCAAACTCCCTGATGTTAACTTTTATGACGTTATCATGGCTTGTACAGTACGTGCCCTAAGAGATCTGAACCGCACAATTGAATAATTTTAAATCATCAACACTTTTCATACAGTATTAACAAAAAATTAAATCTCTATACGCTGAAGATAATTCAATGAAGACAGTTTCTGTTAGGTAATATAATTCAGTTTCAAGTGAACATTACTTCCAATACAGAAAAATCTTATATACACATTTGGTAAAAATACATGTGATGAAAGAATGATGTTTGTGTTTTCATGCTGTTCAGATACTTGATAAGGATTATGTAAATCACGACTGAGACAAAACCCAATGTCAATCATTCTCAGAAAGTATTAAAGGTTTAGTAATACAAAGTTCATTGAAAACAAATTGCATGCGCTCGCACATTTCCCACAACACCACTCTTAACAATGTATTTTCAAGACGACTGGTATGGGCATTAAAACGTTAATTAAAGTAGATACAGAACAACGTTTCGACCTTCTTAGGTCATCTATAGGTTAAAAAAGATGTTCAGATGTTAACCTGAAGACGACCTAAGAAGGTCGAAACGTTGTTCTGTACTTTATTTTAATTAAAGTTTTAATACCCACACCAACTCTCTTGAGATGCATTTTTACTTTAAATGGGTTTCTCGTCATCATGAACCACTCATAAAAGTCTCATATTTTGGATCATTAACACAAACAATTTCGCACAGCATTAATTAGTCTTTTTTTTTTTTAACAGAACAAAAGTAACGTTTTAACGTTCAAAGGACAGTAATGAAGTTTCATGTTATATATCTTGTGTGTATAACTATGCATAGCTCTTTGGCACAGAAAGTGCACTACACATACGTTTGTTAATTTTAAAAGAGTTTATTAACGAATCAAAAATGTTAATAATGTATTTAAAATGAAACATATAAAAACATATAAGAAATTTAAAATTTGCATTACAATAATGTTTCTTCTGGTTTTCTTTATTTAATCAGAATATTACTCCGATGTTTCTTCTGACTCACTGTTATATTCTGAAGTTGAATCATCTTCATCCTTTGATTCACTGTTGTCCCAAAGAATGTCGTCTTACATTCCATCTTCCGCATTGGATAAACAACACTTTTAAAACGATTTTCTAATAATATTGTCCGACATTTCTTTCCAAGCTTTTGGAATTCACTATTGATGGTGCTGATACCATTTTCATTTTTCCACTAGGTGGCAGCATGATTGTCTTTATTTAGTCAAGCATCACAATGCTTACAAATACGATCTTTGATTTGATAATGGACATATCAAGAGGTTGTAACTGACTTGTCATTCCACTAGGTATTATCACCAGACGACTGTTTTTGTTCCTTAACCTACTCTTCATTTTATCAAGGGATGGCCACGAAATGCATCCATTACAAGCATGCTCCATTACTTTAATAACGCACCAGGCTGACGTTCCCATAGACATTCCAACCACTCTTCCATTAGCTCTGATGTCATCCATGCACTTTGTTTGGGACGAACTATTACATATTTGCAAAAATTTTATTTTGGCAACGTTTTTCTCTTAAATATGACGTACGGTGGTAATTTATTTCCATCTGCAGTTACACATAGCATGACACTAGCTCTTAACTTTTCATAAGCAGTGGTTATGATTGTCACCTGTTTTTCTCCTTTGGCCTTTACAATGTAGTTGCGTGGGATGTTGACAAAAACTGCCGTTTCATCTGCGTTACCGATTTGGTTTAGGGTGTATTGATTCCTTTGGCGTAGACCAATAGCGTAAAGTTGATATTTAATAAGTTTTGTTTCTAAATCTGACAGCAATTTTTGAGTAATTGTTGTCCTTTGTTGTAATGATAAACTTTCTTTTTTCATAAATTTCTCACACCAGTCACGAGTAGTCTTGAATGAAATACCAATATTTCTTGCATTTTCTTTTGTTTTTAACATTAAGACTACTCTCGTTACAGACATTTCTTTATTTCGTAACTCTTTGAAATATGTTAAAACGGCAGCATAAATTTCAGGATGTCTTCCTTTTCTTGGGCCAATAAATGACTTTGTACTATTTTTGCAAGTAAACAACTTGGTTTTCATACCACACCAACATTAGCCTCACTCACTGTATACTTTTTACCGGCTGCACCATTCCCAATCTGTTCGGTGCACAAAATAACTTTTCTTTTAAATTCGACATCGTTCGTAAAACACTTTTCCATTGATAAAAAACGCAATAAAAACAACAGGAAAGTCAGACAAAGACCGATGAGAGTGATATCTAATTACACCGCTAGAGGCGCTGAAATCGGTAAATTTGACGTATTGTACGGTTTTTTAGTCTTTTAAAGCTAAGTTCATTTTAGAAAATATCCCAATATGTTTGTTTATGCAGGATTTTTCTAAATTATTTGTTGTTCCAGGAAAATGATGTTTTCTAGATTTTCGAAGAGTGAAAAATAATACTTCAAATTTAAGACGCATTCTAATTTTCAGTTCGGAAAACTATGAAAAAAACGTGCGTCTTAAATTCAAAGTAATACGGTATTAACACTATGACCTTACTGACCAGATGGTCGAGAGCACGAAGTTTATTTTGAAGGTCGCGGATTTGAATCCCCGTTACACCAAACATGCTCGCCCTTATAATGTATCGATAAATCCGACTGCCCGTTGGTAAGAGTAGCTCAAGAGTTGGCGGTGTTAACTAGCTGCTTTCTTTCTAGTCTTTCAGCAGATAGCCCGATGTGGCTTTGTTATAAGAAAACGCATACACAATTTCTAGTTTTACACTGCTAAATTAAAGACGACTAGCACGGGTAGTCCTCGTGTAGCTTTGCGCGAAATACAAAACAAACCAAGCCTGTAAAACATTAAATAAATAGTGTGGGAGAACATACTTGTTGGACTATTTTTTTCCCTACTAGGAGAACTAATAATGCGAAGTATATGTGATGCAAAGTAGGTATAACGTGCTTCGCGACTATATATAAATTGGTATCGCTGTGTCGAGTTTCAATAGTTCAACATTTAAATACATTATTAACCCAAAAATAAAACTTTACTAACAGTTTATTACTAAGTAGATTGATTTAGATAAGCTGCTTTACTGGTCTTTCGTTTGTGTATACCCACGCAATTACAGTTTTTATGTATATCCAGCAGGTTGTCTTCCCCAATTTTCTGTTCGTTTCACCTATGTTTATTTCTCACGCTGTTCTCTTAACTTCTCTTGCTGTGTCTTTCTGTCCTTGCGACACAAAAGGAGCTTAGTCGTTACTAAATAAGTCTAGCAAGTGCAACCAGATAAACAGAAGCCTTTACTTTATACTCAGGTATTACCATAAACTAAATAAACAGTATAAAGACGAGTTAGCAATACGTCTCTTTAAACTTTAACTGTTTAGCGGTATTTTAGGATTTTGCAAAAAGAAAAGAAATATAAGCCTTCAAACTGCTTCCCTCACCACTCTTGGTAACTGAGCGTGGGCCAGTGAAAACGTGCCAAGCTACGGAGCTAATGTTTCGTAGTTTGCATACGTTAACTCAAGGAATTAACAAGTAAATAATAAGTCGCCCTCCGCACTTTGGAGATTACGGTAAATTTTAAAAGCGACAAAATCCGCTGAGAAACATTATCTATCTCGTAGCCTATCGCTTCAAAATTAGAGACAGTTAACGCAAATAGTTCCTCTTGTAGATGTGCGCGAAATCTGACAAATAAACAAACAAACCTTACATTTGTCCAATTGGCTGCTGATTCCTATATACAAATGTCTGTGTTCTATAATCTCCCTTTGTTTTGGTTCTGAAATAGGTGCCCAAGCTTAAATTACGTACGATGAATACGCGAAAAATTCATTTTGTGACAGATTTAAGATTTCGTAATAAGAGGGTGTTATAATAACTAATATTACCGTAACTAAAACAAGTTCATTTATTACAGTATGGTTTCTGAGGCTTTCTAGTCACGAGTAACAATTAAAAAGCTTTTCATATATTAGATCCTGAACGTTTAAATTTATATACATTTTAAAACTTTTTTTTATAGAAGATAAAATTGACAAAAATGAAACTGAAATTAAATTAATTTAGTTATAAAGGGAATTTAAATCCGTTATTTTAGTTACTCAAATAACTTATGAGTAAGAGAGAAGAAGATTGTTGTATGTCAGTCACACTATATCTGTCATATCCAGTGCTGACGAGGCCTTTTGTTCAATATCAGAACTCCTACGTCGGCTGGTAGACGACAAACAATGTAATGGTCTATATGATATTTTCATCACATTGTTTAGTTTTAAACTTTTGAGAAAAATGATAAAAGATAAGTATTTTTAAGTTTAGTCTTACAACTGAGAAGTAGCATTTATAAGACACAATCGAAACCGACAGGTTCTTATCAAAATGCAGTGTAATAATGCACTGATACATAAAAAATCGCTTTAAATGTGATAACGTAAACAAACAGTGCGTTTATTTTTGGTTATAGAGATTAAAGGTGTTTTTTATGTTTTATTTACCTGATTTATATGTACATTTTAGTTATCTAGTATTTTTCTAAAACGTAACGTAACAAGAACTTGCGAGAAAATCTTTTTTTTCAAATTTTAAATAAAGGATGGGCTAAGCATTCCATCATTCAATCACGTCCTGTTTCTAAGAAAAATAAAAATAAATCTCGCTCTGTATTTTGGGTCCGTGGTCAAGTTACAAGCGTGAGAGTGAAATCCCACTATTAATTTAGAGTATCCCAAAGATTGGTGGTGGTTACAGTGGATTAGCTGTATTCCCTCAATCCAAAATAAATCCGAATAAAAAATGTCTGTCGAGGAACAAGTAAAATTTGGAAGATTTCTTGGAATTTTTTTTTTTAGGATATTCTATTCGAGCATCACGACACGTTTCTCCATTTTTAGAAGATATAAGCTGTTCATAAATAATTAACTTATAATTAACAATCTTTCAACCTTATACAACGTCTTCTTTGCTAACAAAAGTTTTATTTTGTTTTTATAATGAAATTATTTACCGGCAGACCTCAAATTCGACTTTTGAAACTTTAAGATCTCCACAGATCACTACAATGGAATATTCCTAATAATATTTAAAAAGTCAAATTTGCTAAAAAAAGACCACTGAAAACAAATGAATCCTTTAAAACTAAACGATAGCACTTTGTTTCCACCAGCACTAAACATTCCTGTTAAAATTAGATAGTCCTACGCGAAGGCTAAACACATCCTATTGCCTATTGGCAATTTTGAATTCATTATGTTGTGCCAAACTGTGTGAAAGTTTTTAATTTCTTCTTAGGGAATTTTACTTTAAGCTCCTCAGCTGAATAATCCATTTTCTTGTTTTTTTCTGGAAAGCAAAAATAATTATATTAGAAAACAAGACATTGTACAAAGCCGTAGATAAGTTTAAACCTTATAGGCAAGTTTGCCAACATCGTGATAAATTTTTCTTTCTACGTTCCTGTACTGTAAAAGATAAGCTGATTTGGCTATAAACAGCAAGTGGTTGTGGGAGCCGTTTAAGTACCAGTGGCCACAATTACAACGTACAAAATGGTTTGCATAAAATATAAGTAGCCCCATTTTTCTACGTTTCAGGGACCATTTTTAATCAAAAATGAAAAATAAAGGTCTTATTAAACAGATAAAACACATGCATATCTCAAACGAATTTAAAAACCATGTGCTATAGGAAACTACACCATTAAATCGTACGTTTCATTATAACTTTAACGCCGTTCAATTTATTATTTACAATGAAAACTTTCTTCATACGAAAGACAGTTACATATGGTAATACAATGCAATCCACCTAATTTTACTTAGTGCATTGTGTAAGCAGTTTATAATTTTGAAGGTACAAAATATATAAAGTTTTATTATGACTTCTAAAAACCTTCGAGAATTTTACTGCATCTATGTTGTTAATTGGTGAAAGATATATAAAGGCTATTAAAGAGATTCAATGAGTTTTTCTTAGCAGTAAGAAAGTTTGCTTTTAGAAATATTTGAAGAACAAAAAATAGGGTTAACTAAATTTCTCGCTAATGACAGGAGTACATTAGCTCCTTGACAAAATAACATTGGATGATTTCTGTAGTGTGAGCTGATGTTTTTGTGATGTTAAGATTGAAACAATCGCAATTTGCTTGTTATTTATGCCTAGAGAAAACTAGAAAACTTAAGAGTGTAAAATGACGTTAAAGCAAAGGAATGTCTCTACGATTTTTCATTACTTTCAATTATAGAATAAATTGGAATGGTTTTATTTATAACAGTCCTACACGTGAATTGTGGGAGTAATAACCGTTTTATTTCATGATGCTCTGATTCCCACTTATATAATCAGCTGCAACACCGATAAAATTTGATAGGAAAACTTTGAAGTAATAACACGGGCCAGATAATTTAAACTTCATAAAAATTGTTTTGGTTTTAATAACGTTTTTTTTTTCAGTTACGCGGATTTCGAAAATAATATTCATTTTTTAATATCACGTAAGTATTTTTTTCACAAATCGGGTATAAAAAACTCATACTTAGATAAAATTATTTCTTTTATCACAATGGATATTTTATATTGTTATGTTTGTTTCAAAAATATAAACAAGCTGAGGAAATGGAGGAAGGTTGATGTCAAACGAACAGGCATCCTCATTCAACCTGATTTTTTGTGTGAAATATACGTCTTTAAGTCCCAAACGTATGTGTTGTGGTCTTTCTTTTATTTAATGCGTCTGAACCACATTTCGTTTAAATGACCAGCAGTAATCAGTCATTGCTGATGTTCCACTTTCCCTGATACATCCTCTCCATTTTCCCGATGTCGTGATGACATATTTTCCTTTCTTCGTCACTAAACTTCCAACTACACTATATACTTGTGAGCTGTTTTTATTCTAGTTGAAATATGTATTTCATATTTTCGAACAAGATCAAGCGTATTAAACTGAAAGCTTATTTTTAGTTTAAGATTAATACAATTAACTATCGTACAACATTTAACAAAAATAAACAGTTCACTTTATGAGATAATTTATAAATAATGAAAGATACTTCTATATCTGCGAAAAAAAAATTAGATTCTCAGCTGGCGCCCTGTATATAAACATTCAAAAGCTTAGTTGAAAATGTAGTGTTTTTTTTTAAATTTAATTTGAAGTGCAGACACGTCGTCAAAGAATATGGATTATTGTTTGTGTGTGTATATATATTGATCAGTAACTTTTAAGGTTTAAAGTATGTATTTACTGAAATATTGTTAAGCCTCGTGGAATGGTACAAACAAATCTGAAGTGATAATACAGGCTTGAGATGGTTTTATTGTCTTTAGATTTTTACGTGCTCTACAGTAATTTCTGTATGCTGAATTCGAAATTGGCATCCATTTTCCTCCATCACATCATATGAATTTTTACATAAATGAATCATTTTCATTAAAAACGGGTCACATTTTATTATGCTTAAAATATTGACAACCACTGGCTATAGATTTCTCTAGACCAATCGCGACGTGAGAATCTTATCAATCGTTCTAGAACCTAAATATAATAGTAATAAAATGTTCATTGTGGTAATGTGGTTAACAAAATAACTTGATCTAAGTAAGTATTTGCTTCCCGATATGTAAAAAAATCTTTACTCGAAAGAAAAAACACATTATTTTCAAAATTTACCTAATTGAATTATGGAAAATCCATTATTACGACCCAAACAACTTGTATGTTAGTTTAAATTCGCAGGCCCATGCAATAATAAATTCTGAATAACTGGGAAAACTGACTGGGGACAAGTTATAAACTATATCTTGAACACAGTGAAGCAAGACACTTTCTTAGATGTCATATTTCCTCTTCCATAATTAAATAAATAACACATGAAAAGTACATATATAGATTTTTACAGACTGTTCATAAGCTCAGCTGTGTTATGAATCGATTGGAAAGATGACAGTTCTGAAACTATAAAACTACAATTACGGCTAAGATAATAATAGCTTTTTATTTTAAATATCACTTATGAGATTGGTAATGGTAAAAGTGAGCGTACACAATTAACAAGTTAATGAATTCTACTCACTATGATATTTTGTTTACTTGTATGATGTCTTATGATGTTACATAGTCCAATATAGTATTATATAAAATCATCTGTATTATTTCTTAAGGTTTTTTTGTTGTTGTTGATGTTATTATGATCTGTAATGTTGTTATCTTGTTGTTTGAAATTACACGTAATCATTGATAAGAGTTAGAATGAAGTTTCGTGTAAATAAAAAAACTTTGAAAAAAAGAGTGACTCAGCATATTTAGAAGGGCGATGCGTCACTCACTAAGCCTTTAATTCTGCAATAGCAAAACATGGTCCAACTGTTTCACGTACTTGTCTGTTTGGCCTGGCATAGCCAGGTGGTTAAGGCACTCGACTCGTAATCCGAGGATCGCGGGTTCGAACCCCCGTCACACCGAACATGCTAGCCCTTTCAGTGTCGGTTAATCTCACTATTCATTGGTAAAAGAGTAACCCAAGAGTTGGCGGTGGGTGGTAATGACTAGCTGCATTCCCTCTAGTCTTATACTGCTAAATTAGGGATGACTAGCGCAAATAGCCCTTGAGTAGCTTTGCGCGAAATTCAAACCGAACCAAACTTGTTTATATTTCTATATAGGTAATCATTAATCATAATTACAAAAGATTTCTGAACTGAACAGTTATTTTCTTGTTTTCTTGTATATGTTTCCCCAATCCTGAAGTTTCTCCTACAAAAGCAAAAATTTAATATAGAGATAAATTAGTGGTAAAATCTATTAATTATTCGAGTTACTATTGAACAGGTGGAAATATAGGTATATTCTGAAAAGGGAGGTATAATTTAATAAATTAAAAAGACAATTAAATTACCGTTCAACAAAATATATGCACGTTTTCATCACGCCTAGGAGTTTTGTAAACATTTTAAAGCGTATTTGAAGTAGTGTTGGACGTTATTTTAGCAACAAATGTGGTTAGCTTATTGTTATACATTCTTATATCTTAGCAACTGTGATTGACATATCGCTATTCATTCTTATATACTAGCAACTGTGACTGACATATCGCTATGCATTCTTATATACTAGCAACTGTGACTGACATATCGTTATGCATTATTATATTTTAGCAACTGTGATTTACATGTCGTTATGCGTTCTTATATTCTAGAAACTGTGGTTGACATATCGTTATGCATTTTTATATTCTAGCAGCTGTGGTTGACATATCATTATGCATTCTTATATCCTAACAACTGTGATTGACATACTGATAAACATTGTAATTCACTTTCACTTACAAGTTCACAGAGCACTCCGATAGTTCGAGTTTTTACATTTAAACTGATATGCATTCAATTCTAATTTTTATTATAACAAGATGTCTCAGCATAATGAAAATAAGACAATACATTTTATGAAGAAATTATACTGAAATGCATATTTCTTTAACACTAATTTGTTTGTATGGAAAGTAATAAATGCGCTGTTTTGTAAACTTTATTCAACACTTTTTATCAAGTCAAGTATTTTTAGAAACAGCTTTGTATAGTTTTATTTTCACTTTAAAAAACAACTATAACTTAAGATTTTTAAAGAGTGAAACAGGGTTTTTGACTTACATTACGTGTTAAAAACTGCTTCACACTATCGTTAAACTAAATACCTTCGTATTAATATTATTTATAAGCTTCCCAAGACAAATAAATCTTTATTCACTAGCTTTTGGCCAGTAAAACAGCTTTTCTATAAAATATGCTTCGTAGGAGATTAAGTTGATATTTATCATATGAAAATGCTTGACAATTTTGATAAATATATATATAACACATAAGGATTGTTAGCGTATTTTCTTAAATTTCGAAACCACAATATTATAAGTGCTGCTTCCTAGCGCGTATATTAAGTTTCTTTTATAGGTTTCGCTGCTTTTGTTATTTCCTGATCCTATTTCGGAATATAGTAGCTAGACTGTCATCTGGCACTCGGATATAGTTGTTCAAGGTCTGTAAAACCGCAAGTTACAGCATAATCACAAGACTTAACTAGATGCAATCGTCTGAAGAAGGTTAATGGCGGTCATAAATCAAGACAATGACCAAGACCACATATAAACTGCGCTCACGTGATCTTTATAACAAAAGTCAGAATGGCCCAAGAAATTAAATGTATGATTAGTGAAATCAGCTGAAAAGTCTGTGTTTATGATCGTGAAAAGTAAATTCTTAAAATATTAAAATATTTGCATCTCACTAGAAAATAAATTAAAAGGACAAATAAGAGAGTTTTAAATTGGATTAACTAAGGAGTGATTCGAAATAACAATTACCTAACTTCATTAGGTCACAAAGAGACTGAACTGAATTTATTACCTACTCAGTCGAGATTTGTACAGCATTATGTCTGTAGAATGACACTGCTAAAAACCGGGTTTCGATACCCGTGGTGGGAAAAACACAGATAGCCCCTTGTGTAGCTTTGCGCTTAATTCTAAACAAACAAACAATAATGTAAAACGAAATAACTTAATCATCAGTGCCTTCAGTTAAAAAAGTACATACTTCTAAGAGCTCTTTAACTGCTTGTCTCAATTGGATTAATGATACCCAAATTGAAGTGGATGATTAGAGATTTCCATAAGAATTAGGGACACGAATGAGGTCATTGAAAGTCAAACAGAGTTCGGCATAACTTTGACTAAGTGTAAAATTGGGGTATTTCATTAAAGATATAATTTTTTTTTTAAATGAGTCCCCAAAATGTACTATTTTTAACACCTCAATTACTTCTTTAGAAAAGTCTTGAGGACTGTTTCAAGTTATGCACACAATGGGTTATCTATGCTCTATCAAACACGGGTATCAAAACTCAGTTTCTAGCGTTGTAAGTCTGCAGATATGCCGCTGTGCTACTGGGGAGCAATAATATGACTCAACATAACTGATGAACAATTTTTGTTGTTTTAAAATACACATAAATAAAAAAAACGCGTACGAAACTATGATTACTATGCATGAACAACTAAACTTTCTGTAATTATTATTTCAAATGTTTATATTTATTACTAATTTTAAAGACTGTGGTCACTGTCTTACTACATTTCATCGCCTCTGTTGTTGTTTCAGCGGTCCGGTATGACCAAGTGTGTTAAGGCGTTCGACTCGTAATCCGAGGGTCGCGGGTTCAAATCCCGATCGCACCAAACATGCTCGCCCTCTCAATTGTGGGGGCGTTAGAATGTGACGATCAATCCCACTATTCGTTGGAAAAAGAGTAGCCCAAGAGTTGGCGGTGGGTGGTGATAACTAGCTGCCTTCCCTCTAGTCTTACACTGCTAAATTAGGGAAGGCTAGCGCAGATAGCCCTCGAGTAGCTTTGCGCGAAATTGAAAAACAAACAAACAATTGTTTCAGCATAAAAAGGAGGAAGAGGTCTCGTGTACCTGACCCTACTGGGTATACAAATTTATATACCCCAATGCCTAGCGAGAGAGAGCATAAAACAATGGGCTACTTGCACGTTAGCCACTGCGCGGAATCGAACCACGTATTTAAGCGTTGCAAGCCCACTCATCGTTCTTGAAACAGAAAATATTGAAACTTATCTGTATTAATACTTTCAAGTATTGAACATTTGACTACGCAGTCTCTTAGCCATGAAGTTAACCACGTTCTTCCGAGGGCTATAAAAATTGTAGCGACACTAATAAAAGAATGTAAGTCCAGTAACTCTATTATTAAAACGTACTAGTAAGATCCGGTTGAAACACGCGAGATCGTGCAAGAGATCTTGTTACTTAAAACGAATTTATTTCCTCAATTTCTTTTAAATACAAAATTTGCATAAGTACTCTAACTAATATTTCTTTCATTTCATGTATTTTAAATATTGATAATTCTGTAATGTTTCCTAGTTTAGGCTTCTTTTTTGTTTACGTATAAAAAGGAGTTTTGCTGAGTACGAAATGAGTGGCATAACAACAAATTATTTGGGTTTTCATACCGTGATTTATAGTTCTATAATTTACCTAAGAGTCCAATACATTTGCCATCGCTGATATATATATTTGCAATACTTTAGAATGTACTTCTTCATCAAAAAATTATTTTTATTCCATAAAACATTTCCTGTGCTCTGAATCGAACCTTGACCTAGTTATATATATATATATAAATTAAACGATTGCAATCTATCTCTCATTTTCTCAGTGTTCAGTGTAAATTATAAAGGACAAAGGAAACGCAAAATTGGATTTATCAAATCTGCAATAACCGAGAAGAGAGGTCTAAGAAATTTTTTTTGAAATAATAGTGCAGGTTTCAGTTACTTACGATACGTACATACTCAAGTTTGCAAAGCTTTAAGCTCTCCACTTTGGTGCCGTGGATGCGTTACAAGAGTGACAGTACAATCCGACTATCCTATCTGACAAGAGGGGTTCAAGAGCCGACTAGTTGATTTCTTTCTCCCTTTTAAATCAGTTACAGACTTCGTAGATAACTCGTGAACATGTTTGCACTAATGTCCAAAAACAAACAAGTAGAGACAAATCTCGAAATTAAAGCTTAGGTTCTGAAAATGTATTAAGCCCACACAATTTGGATGATAAAATAAAACTTATTTTTAGTAAATTGGATGTATACAAACTGTAATTTTCTATCTCCAAGCTTTATTATGTGTCGTTTCCCCTTTCAACTGTGCATCATATTTTAATACTTCATTATAGAGAAAATTTGGTATGTTTTAATTGTTGTTAAGTGCCCACGACGCGTATCGAAAGCCGAATTTAGCGGACTTGCCGCTGAGTCCCCGAGGGAAAAATAAAATATCGATTTAACATTCAAAAATGTAATATAAATGAATTGTAATAAAAAAAACATGTCGTAACCAATTTTATATAGGGAAAGCTTATTTCGCTACATTTAACTTTAACGTGTGTTAGAGACACATTTTAAGATAATGGTTTTAAAACAGAAAATAGATCTGGCATGTTTTAGTATGAACGTTTCAGAGCTGTTAAGTGTAATAACGTACGAATATTATGATCTGGGAGCAAGGTGTTCGGGCGTGCTCTAATGGTTGACGTGTCGGACTACGAATCAAAGCTTTGAGCCTCCACATGCTAATGTACACACTTCACCTTTTATGCTTCACAGTTAACACTAATATTCGTTAAGATTAGCTAGTTGCCTTCTCTTTGTGCAGCAGAGGCACGGTATGGCTAAGTGGTTAAGGCACTTGGCTCGTAATCTTAGGGTCACGGGTTCGAATCCTCGTCACACCAAACTTGCTCGCCCTTTCAGCCGTGGGGCCGTTATAATGTAACGATCAATATCACTATCCGTTGGTAAAGAGCTGGTAAACAAGAGTTGGCGGTGGGTGGTGATGACTAGTTGCCTCCCCTTCAGTCTTACACTTCTAAATTAGGAACAGCTAGCGCAAATAACCCTCGTGTAACTTTGCGCGAAATTCAAGAACAAAAATTGTTCAGTAGTTCTACATTATAGACAGCTATGTTTCAGCCTCACTTGGCCTCTGACTTAGTCGTCAGGCCCATGAGTCGCATACGGTGCTTAGATTAACAGTTAGAAATACGTAAGAAAACAGTACGGGAAAACATCACGAAATTAAATGTGAAAATAAGATGAAGTTTAATACCAAAAAGTTGTTTCTTTTACAATATACATCAAACAAATTCTTTAAAGTCTATATTTACAATAAGTGCAATATACGCGCAATAAAAAATGAATTACAAAATCACACAAACAGTATCACTAATTTGATTTTCACGTTGTTGTTTTTCCCATAAGCTTGCACTAAAAACAATTGAAAATACAGAAGAGTTTTTTAACATTTGTACTGCTACAAAAATTAGATACGTTTTTTCAAGGGTTTGTACCACTCGTTCAATAACGTAGTGAATACATAATTTTCAAATACCATACAAACGATCCTATTATACTGTTCTGCCCTTATCCCTTGACGTTTACTAGCATTCTGTTTGTGTTTTTTTTGTCGGAGTGCGGGGAGCCGGAGAGGGGCAAATATTTCATTAAGATGTAGCTATAGCTAGAAAAACATTATGAAACTGAACGAGCTTCCAATTTAATAGAAAAAAACAACAGCAATAAAAACAGTGTGTCGAGTTGATTTGGATGTGGATTCCGCTTGATAACTAAAATGTTCCCGAAACTGCGTTTCATGACAACAAATAATGATGAATACAGAGAAAAGTTTTCAACAATAACGGAAATGCAGTTGTGTTGTAGTTAAGTGAACAAAAATAACGCACTCATGAAAAACAGCTGACTGAATTTATTTAAACATTTTCAGTTATTTCTCATATAATAATTATGTATAGTGTGCCCAAAGAACATAAATCGAATTGTCACGCCAGAGTGACAGTGTTATATACTATGAGTTGTTATTGCATGTTTGATAAAAAATACATTAGCCATGAGTCTTCATGGTTTAAGAGTTTCAAATTTCCTCATTCGATTTAAAATCTAATGTTTTACTGATGTATGTATAACTAGCGCTAAATTGAAATTATTATATGTTAGTAGTAGAATATAATAAATTCTTGACCTTAAACTCGCTAATGAAAGACCTAACACGATACGTTTCTAAAGTTCACTCGTTTTTTGTTTTGTTTAGAAATAAATTTTGTCTTTAATATAAAACGAAAATGATTGGAAGCGATTAACCCATAACCAATTAAGTGTATTGTTGTTATAAAAACAATATTTAGTTCAAGTTATACCACTTTATCATCACCGTTGCGTTTACGACACATTAATCATTCGTTTGTAGTTAATCACAAAGCTACACAATGTGATGTGCTCACCAGGGATATCGAAACCCAGGTTTTAGCGTTGTAAGTCTTCGTACCCACCCTCTCTACAAAATTGAGGGGAAGCGTTGTCATTTGCCAGTCACAAATATATTTCAGTAAATTTTTGGATTAATTGATAGTAAACAACCAAACACTAAATTCACAGTCAAACACCTTTCGAAACTGCCTTTTGTTGATACCCTAATGGATAATCAATAACATAAGTGAGAAGTAATTATCTATCATAAACCTTGTTCTGAATTATATATGAGTATTTTAATAAAGGTGTTTCACGTTGTTTTAAAATTAACTAAATTAAGTTTAGGTTATTGAAGTTTACAAAATAGTAGGTTACACAAAGTAAATGTTTACAATAAGAATGTTTTTAAGGTTGAATGAATTTAATTTACAGTTCTCTGATAACATGTTACTAGCTTGTTTGGATAGGGTTGTCGCTTCCCAACTCCTTGTATTTATTGTATCTAAAAAAGCAAACAAAAACTATTCCATACACAAGACAGTAGTCTGTCTGCATAAAGAAGAAAGAGAACCTTTTACGCAGAACGACTTGGCGTATACATACATCAGATGAATAAGTAAACTGATGTTTTAGGCTTAAACTTATATTATAATTTTAAATATTATGCACTTAGAAATATCGAATATAATATAAAAATTTGTTTCCTTGATTTCATTACTTGTTCGATACCCACTATTTTAAAAAGCCTATACTGCACGCGTTGTAACAACTAACTGCTACAGTGTTTGTTTAGGATATTCGCGCAAAGTTTGATTCGGCTTGTTCTGAATTTCGCGCAAAGCTACACGAGGGCTGGATGTGCTAGTAGTCCCTAATTTGTGAACCTGACGATGACCGATGAAGGTCGAAACGTTCTTCGCTCTTCTACGTAAAATATTTTCTCAACCCAAACTAGCCGCTTTTGCATACATGAGAGTGGTATGGAAGAGGTAGAAAAACTGTTGTTTATTTGGGTAAACGAAAAACAGTTAGCTGATGATAGCATTTCTGATACCATCATTTGTGAGAAAGCAAAGCAGTTGCATGCTGACCTTTTGAAAAACACCCCTGGAACGAGTGCTGATACAAGTTTTGCCTTTAAGGCTAGTAGGGGTGGTTTGAAAAATTTAGGAAGAGAAGTAGCATACATAGCGTCGTGAGACATGGGAAGGGTGCCAGTTCTAACAAAGACGCTGCTGATAAATTTGTTAGAGAATTTAAGGACTATGTAGAAGCTCAGGGTTTTATTCCCCAACAAGTGTTCAACTGTGATGAGACAAGCCTCTTTTGGAAAAAAATGCAAAGAGGACCTACATCACCAAGAAGGAGAAGTCACTGCTAGGACACAAGCCAATGAAGGACAGGCTAACTCTATTGTTGTGTGGTAATGCAAGTGAGAACTTAAACCTTAAGCCTTTGCTTGTGTACCATTCTGGAAACCCGAGGGGTTTTTAAGAAAAATAATGTCCTGAAGAGTAAACTAAATGTCATGTGGAGGGCTAATAGTAAAGCATGAGTAATCAGGCAGTTTTTTATGAAGTGAGCCCATAAAATGTTTGCCCCAAGTGTAAAGAATTACCTCGCGGAAAAACAGTTGCCACTCAAGGCTCTTCTTGTGATGGACAATGCACCTGCTCACCCACCAGGCTTGGAGGAGGGGTTGGTGGAGGAGTACAATTTCATTAGGGTGAAGCTCTTGCCCCCTAACACGATTTCTCTCATTCAGCCCATGGACCAGCAGGTCATATCAAACTTTAAGAAACTCTACACCAAAGCTCTGTTTCAAAGGTGCTTTGAAGTGACCTCTAACACGGAGTTAATCCGCAGAAAGTTCTGAAAAAATCACTTTAATATCCTCCATTGCTTGAGGATCATACACAAAACCTGGAGAGAAGTGTCTTTGAGGACCATGAACAGCCTGGAAGAAATTGTGGCCAGACTCAGTAGCAGATAGAGACTTTGAAGGCTTTGAGGGTGAGCCTGTTATTGAGGATAATGTGAGTGATTATGATGTGGAGGAGTTGGTGGAAGACCACAACACTGAGCTCACCACGGAAGAACTTCAAGACCTTTAGAAACAGCAGCAACAGAAGGCAACTAAGGAAGTGTCTTCAGATGAGAAGAAGAGAAGGGAGGATGTTTCTAGTTCACTAATCAAGGAAATGTGTGAAAAATGGGGAGAGTTACAAAGATTTGTGGAAAAATTTCACCTTGAAAAAGTTGTAGCAAACCGCAGCATAAACCTTTTCAAAGATAATACCACGTCTTACTTCAGAAAAATTTTAAAATGCATGAAACAAACCTCATTAGACAAGTTTTTAGTGAGAAATATGTCCAGTGAGTCTCAAGCAGGTTGTAGCGGTGCAAAGAGACAGAAAAGAGAAAGAACCCTAAAGGAGAGTTACCTGACGTTTTTATGGAAGGTGACTCCTCTTCCAAACAATAATAACTCTCCTACTCTCCACGTTCCTCACCACCTTTCACTTACGCCATCAGCTCTCCTCAGCACAGGCAAAGTGCAGTTAAATTTTCATTTATTGTTTTTGTGGTTGACTTTATGCATGTAAGTATTATTACACAGGTATAAATACGCAATATTTTTACTTAAAATGTTTCATAATGCGTAATTTTTGGAGGTCTGCAACGGATTAATTTAATTTACAGTGTTTCTTATGGGAAAATTGATTCGGTTTTCGAACAGCCTTCTGGAACGGATTAAGTTCGAGAACCGAGGTCCCACTGTATTTATATGGGTAACTATACCATGTTTAATTAGCTCATTGAAGTCTCTTGTAATACATGGGTCACATGGCAGCAAACGTGTTAAGTATCGGTAGCCAAGATAAAGGTGATATATACGTAAGAAAATAACATTCGTAAATATTTTCTTAAGCGTGTGTATGTGTGTTCTCTTATGGCAAAGCCACATCGAGCTATCTGCTGAGTCCACCAAGGGGAATCGAGTCCCTGATTTTAGCGTTCTTAAGCTGTTTTTGTGTGTATGTGTTTTCTTATAGCAAAGCCACATTGAGCTATTTGCTGAGTTCATCGAGGGAATAGAACCCCTGATTTTAGCGTTGTAAAACCGTAGACTTACCGCTGTACCAAAGGGGGACCTTCTTAAGCTGTAACATCTTTCATTTTTGCATCTTTTTGTTGGCTTTCAATACAATGTTTTCCTACATTAACATTTTCTTTTATAGCATAGACGGAAAAAATAAAACATTTGTTAAAATTATAGTAAAAGAAGTTAAGATAATCATTTTTAAATGCGAACATTCTACATTTCATCGAGAGATGGGTGTAATGTTTTGCAAATCGAAGAAATAGTATCTAAGACTAATTTTGGTTACTCAGTAAAAACTAAAAAAAGATATACAATTCGTTCTCTAACTTTAAAAAATACCATTAAAGCATTAACAGACAGTTTTTTAAGTTAGTTTTCAGGTCTTCAGTATGTGTTATGTGTTGGAACATCGTATTTTCTTATCTATAGTAATAGAAGAGTCTGTCTCTCTCTTTGTGAATGTAACCGCCATAGCTCGAAGAGGAAAGAACCTAGAGGCCAGGAACTGTGCGTGCATACTAAGGGAATTGCGAGGATGTGAACACCTACGTATCATTTTTTAGATTTAACTAAAAAAACTCCCAATTTTTTTTTTTGCTTTAAGCCCCATACTTATGCTTCCCAAAGATATGTAGAAACGTATCCTATGTTTTTTTTCTAGTTTTCACTGACTGAATGAACAATATATGGAGGTTTTCTATTAAATACTCTTCAATACACACATGGGAAGAAAAATACTAATATGAGAATATTGGAGAATTTGAAGACTTCTTCCAATAATTCGAATAAAAACGCAGGAAGATAAAAAAACGAATCTTAGAAACTAAATTGAAACTATTTGCTTTAAAAATTTAAGCTAAACTGAGTTAGGGAAATGGCAACAGACAATTGACGTAGCTAAACAAGTGGTTAAAATAATGGTTTGTTTGTTTTCGAATTTTGCGCAGACCTACAGAGGGCTATCTGCGCTAGCCGTCCCTAATTTAGCAGTGTAAGACTGAAGAAAAGGCAGATAGTCATAACCACCCACCGTCAACTCTTGGGCTACTCTTTTACCAACGAATAGTAGAATTGACCGTACTATATAACGCCCACACTGCTGAAAGGGGAGCATGTTTGGTGTGACGGGGATTCGAACCCACGACCATCAGATTAAGAGTCGAACACTTACTCACCTGGCCATGTCGGGCCGATTAAGATAAAAGAGACGCTTGATTGGTACACTGAGACCTCTATGAATCATAAAGATCCTTATTATCCCGCAGAAGAGAGTGGATATTTTATGTTAGTTCTTAATAATGTTCTTAATTCTGTACCCATAGTTTTCTTCGTCGTTTCTATAATTTTTTTATAGTTTAATACTAACTACTACGAGTGTTTGAAACATATTTGAAGTACATTTCAGATTTGGAATACGTTGAAGCTCGCAGCGATATACAATGTTTATGAAAACGATTAAAAATACATCCAGTAAGGATAATATATTTTCAGCTTAATTTTAACTATATCAGAACTGAAGATTTATAGTATTACAAATGTTAACAAACTGTTTTATTTTACACACAACTGAGCTATGCATTTGATTTTATAATCAAATGTTCTTAGTTTTTGATAGCTGTCAGTACGCTTTATGTGTTATTTAAGTAACATTTATAAACCAAGGTGACTACACGTTGTTCACATACTGGCAAAATGTTCCAAATGCCATTTGATTATGATAGACGTATTCGTATAACATGCTTAAAATCCAAGTTTTTCACATAATATGCCGGATAATATAACTATGAATACAAAAGTTCTATTTTATTGTATAGTAGTCTTTGTCACAATGGTATGACAACACAACGAATTCTACGTATACCTAGAGCCCATAGAACACACAGCGTTGAGTACAACTAACGTCATGCATGTCGGCAAGATAGTTTCTCCATTGAAATTGATTCTCACGTCTTTGAGGATCAAACTCGTGTAAAAGATGTATTATTCTCTTTCCCATTGCGGTCAAATAAAGTTATGGCGGAGAAACGGTGGCTAATATAAGAATTTCAAAAATTACAGAGAATTCTTCCATTTCTAAACCGGAAATAATTATGTTAAAATAAATCAATAATTTTTCCTGCAAAATTATTTTATTGGCAGCATGTATCTTTAGACTGTTATAAAATATAAGCTCTTTTGTTCTCATGTAAAAAAAGAGCTTTTCAAGTCTGAACGTGAGAAACTGCTGCATGAGAACTCCTCCTTGGTCTGTGCTTATAACACTAAATATCGAGTTTTGACCCCCACAGTAAGCGTATCATAAATTTTGTTTGTTTGTTTGTTTAGAATTAAGCACAAAATTACACAAAGGACTCTGTGATCTGCCCACCGCGGGTATCGAAACTCTGTTTTTAGAAGCGCGAGTCCGCAGATATACCGCTGTGCCACTAGAATAGACAGCATTTGTTTTGCTTTGAGCTTAAGAACAAATAAGCAAAAGGGTGGAAGTACGGTTATTATTACTATATATATATTTGACGGGTTCATATTTTACATAATATAACAGTAACTTCATTCTCACTAAAAAGCTAACAAAATATGGTTATCAGCTACCTTACTAGGTAAGATCAGTAAAATAAGAATTTGTATGATTTTATATAGAATAAGTTAATGCTCACTAGAAACTAAAAATGTGTGCTTATCAGCTGTCTTATCAGGTAAGACCAGTAAAAGATAATTTTTATAAAGTTTTAAAAAAAAAAAAAACGGAATATATACACTTACATATTCCTACGGAAATCAGAAAGTTCTCCATGTTCTCCATTACGATACATATAAAAGTATCCAAGATATCAATTGACATGAAAATATACGTACTGTTTCCTACCAAGCTCATTTTCAACAGTTGTAATCTCAATTACGTACTAACAAAATAGTTCCTAAACAGTGGTTTTGTACAATTTTGACTAATGCTAAAACAATAAACTCCACATTTCAGTGTATAGGCAACATATTCCGCCAACAAACACATAACGTTCGAACATTATTTACTCGCCCTTCAATTATCAATTTTAATTAATTTTCTATTAATATAAACCATTCTCCAGTTTATTTAACTAAGTTATATGCATAAGGATCCGTAACTGGCTCCAAAGCCCAACTTTGGATTCACAGAATAAAAAAAAAAGGTTTGGAATTTCCTTACTAATGTTGTCTTTTTTTGGCACATAGTTACATAAAGGCTGTTGGTGCAAGCTGTCCGAGTGTTTGTTTGTTTTTAAATTTTGCGCAAAGCTACATGAGGGGTATGTATCTGCGCTAGCCGTCCCTAATTTACCAGTGTAAGACTAGACGGAAGTCAACTAGTCATCACCACCCATCTCCAACTCTTGGGCTACTCTTTTACCAACGAATAGTGGGATTGACTGTAAAATTATAACGCCCCCACAGCTTACAGGGCGAGCATGCTTGGTGTGACATGGATTCGAACTCGCGACCCTCAGATTACGAGTCGAGCGCCCTAACCAGCTTGCCATGCCGAGCCTGAGCAAGCTGTCTCTAATTAGCAGTGATAGACTGGAGGAAAGTCAACTAGTCAACGCCACCCATCACTTTGAATGGTGAAATTGACAGATGTAATGCAACGCCCCCACAGCTGAAAGAGCAAGCATGTTTGGCAGCGGAGGCTCGAACCTATGACCCACAGATGGCGAGACGAGTCGCCTTAATCACCAGGCCATGCCAGGAACTGATACAATATCTGTAATTTTTTAAAACCTAAATGATGGCAAAAATAGTTTATTTCCTCTTATGGTAGGACTAAATACAGAGCATGTATATTTTTCTATCATTACTACGCTTTACAGAAAACACTTAGCGTTTTCTTTATTTTTAATATATTATGTCTTTTCGTATTCTGATCGTTGAAAAAATAAATGGAAAACAATGATGCTAAATAATGGTTTTCAAAGAGCGCACCTCATTCATTCTGAGAAGTTCTCCATAATGGTGCATCCAGAACTTATAAAAAGCATTCACGTGTAGCTAAATGAAGACAATTTGCGCTAGATGTCCCTAATCTTAAAAGTGATAGACTAGAAGGAAGGCAATTATTCAATAACATTTATCGCCAACGTTTTGGCTGCTCTTGTCAGACCGAATGAGAATATTTGTTGTTTGAAGCTTAATGGTGCAAAACCACACGAGCTATTTGCGCCAAACAATGTCAGTTGTTTCGGTTTTTTTCTTTGTTAAATAAACCAACACAACAAACAGTGAGAGTAAACATAGTGTGAAATTAAATGTACAAAACTTTCAGCTTCAGTTTGTCTTCCTTGATAACCGGAACAAAAAATCAAAACGAGTTCAAAAAAGACATTAGCTTGTGAAAATCCAAGTTACAATTAACCCGCAAACTATCATCTGTGCCATTGATATTTGATGTACAAATTCTGGCCTAGAAGAGTTTGGAAAGACCCTATGTTGAGCTAAGATTTCTTATGATGCAGAAGGCACAGCATCTTTAAGCTGTTTAATGTGTGGAATAAATGCAAGCTTTTATTTAAGCTGTTTAACGTGTGAAATCCGAGACACTTTGTCTCAACACCATAGGAGTTTTTGCGCTTTTCAGATAATGCTGTTTGTTTGTTTTTGAATTTCGCACAAAGCTACTCGAGGACTCTCTGTGCTAGCCATCCTTAATTTAGCAGTGTAAGACTAGAGGGAAGGCAGCTAGTCATCACCACCCACCGCCAACTCTTGGGCTACTCTTTTACCAAAGAATAGTGGGATTGACCGTTACATTATAACGCCCCCATGGCTGAAAGGGCGAGCATGTTTGGCGCGACGGGGATGCGAACCCGCGACCCTCAGATGACGAGTCGCACGCCTTAACACGCTTGGCCATGCCGGGCCCAGATGATGCTAAGACTGAAGGTTCACACAGCGCAGGCAGCAAAAATGCATGCAAATTGTGAGAGAGGGCAGTATGGAACTTATGATGGATGGATATACCTAGTATTTGGTGACGGACAAGTTTTCTAAACCATGTCGACATGTATGGTGTTTGTAGTTATAGGAGGAAATTAACTGTTATTGCACTGATCTTAATGCTAAAACCTACGACACATTAGCTACAGTCCTGAGGCACTGTAAGTCCCTATCACGGATCAAGATAAGTTTCGTTTATAAACAAAATAAATAATTATATTTTGAAAGCGTATAATTGTGTCTTATTTCAAAAAACGGTTTTGTGAGGTTTATCTAGTATTGTCTGGTAAACACGAATAAATAATAAAACAAAACCATGTTGCGATGTAAGTAGCGATACTACATCTCTAAGCAACAAAGTAAATAAAAGTCAAGAGATTAAAATGAATTTACTTCTAAACCTGCATATGGTCGACATTAGGTTTTCATTTGTTTTAAACCTGCATATGGTCGACATTAGGTTTTCATTTGTTTTAATCCTGCATATGGTCGACATTAGGTTTCCCTTTGTTTTAAACCTGCATATGATCGACATTAGGTTTCCCTTTGTTTTAAACCTGAATATGGTCAACATTAGGTTTCCCTTTGTTTTAAACCTGAATATGGTCGACATTAGGTTTCCCTTTGTTTTAAACCTGCATACGATCGACATTAGGTTTTCCTTTGTTTTAAACCTGCATATGGTCAACATTAGGTTTCCCTTTGTTTTAAATCTGCATATGGTCGACATTAGGTTTCCCTTTGTTTTAAACAAAAAGTGTTTTTGATTTTTTTTTGAAAATTAGATAAATTTCAAACGTCAGATTTTAACATCCAAAAAACAAAAGTGTGCTTATTTTGAGCAAAATGAATGGGCTTTTAAGTGTCCTTTAGATCTTGTAGACCTCTCACAACCTATTTTTTTCAAATGTAAAAATTACCACAGCAATTACAAGCAATTCGATACAAGGATTGTGAAGTGCTATTGTCAACGAAGTTGTGCGATACAATTTAACCTAATTTTGTTGATGGTACAAAAGAATATTTCACATCATCTATATTCTATTCTTAAGATGTTTTATTGAATGTATAGTATATAAAAGTCCGAGAATATATGGGTTAACACAAAAAAATGATTTTATTTGTTTCCTGAATAGTAGATAAAAACCTAGGAAGATAAGGTTTAATACAATAAAAAGATATTTTTATTTCTGTTTTCTGGATAGCATATAAAAGCTTGGAAATATACAATTGAACAATAAAAAGCTGTTTTCTTTTTTAAATCTTTCATCGTATCTTCAGGTTGTGATCCATTTCCTAGAAATGATAAGTTTTGCTCATAACTGTGAGAGGAAACTCGTCTTGAAAACTTGATTTTAACATATTTATCCCTGTGAAGACAATTGGAACATGAAAAGAATTTCAATGAACATAAACTTCCGAATGTCTATCTTTAGGAAGGACATTGGTGTGAAATCCACCTTCACTTTCCTCAAACAAAACAGCAAAGTAAAAAGGGAAAACATTTCTCCAATCAACTTCATTTTCAACTTTGAATGATATTTTAAGGCGCACTGCGTTTATATGTGACAGAAAACAAACTGTATAATCTATATTTGTAAAGGATGAACATATCTTCTACACAACGGATCCAGAAACGGAAATTTCTTCAATTCGAATAACGAATGAATTAGTGAAAAACAGTCAAAACAGGACTTCCCATGTTTAAACCATCTATATGGTCATAATGAACATTCTGAAGTAAACATTTTGTGCGAGAAGTAGAAAAGTGAAAGGTTTTTTGATGATGGAAAATATTATCAAAGACATACAGTCGAAATCAACTTTAAAACACTCTAGAGCACAATAATAATACTTCTTCAACAGATACTTATGTGAAAAGATATTTTCACTTCAAAATTAACCATAAAGATACATGGGTCAGAATATTTTAGTTTTGTGACGAAGGTTTGTTTGTTTTTTAATTTCGCGCAAAGCTACTCGAGGGCTATCTACGCTAGCCGTCCCTAATTTAGCAGTGTAAGACTAGAGGAAAGGCAGCTAGTCATCACCACCAACCGCTAACTCTTGGGCTACTCTTTTACCAACAAACAGTAGGATTGACCGTCACATTGTAACGCCCCCACGGCTAAAGGGGCGAGCATGTTTGGCGCGACGGGGATGCGAACCCGCGACCCTCAGATTACGAGTCGCGCGCCTTAACCCACCTGGCCATGCCGGGTCTTGTGACGAAGACTAAGAGTTATCAACAAAAGAAGAAGTTTATGTGATATAATGGAAAAATACTAATTAGAAAACTTCACGTTTCATATTACATTAGATGGTTAACGGAGGATCTGTTTTCTACAGAAATTCCACTGTGTTGTAAAGAGGAAATTGTTTTATTCAAAGAACTGAACAGCTATTTAAACAAGATGTCTGCAACTAGAAGGAATCTTTCCACGCATAGAAAAAGGTTTTACAATAGTTCAACAAACACCTGGAAAATTTGCCTCCTTTTAACTCGTTAAAAACAACAAAAACATCTCTTAATGATGTCATTTGATTCAACTGATGGATTGATGGGCCAATTTTGAACAAGTTTATATTCCATTAGAGTAGATGATCGATTGCAAGCATATAAATGATCATTCTGAAACGAAGTTGGTGTTCGTTTGGCTAATGATCGAAAAATCAAGGGAAAATGGTTTGAAAAGTATTTATTGTCCATGCATGTTGATGATAGAAACACTCTGTAAATCAACAACTTAAAAGTCACTGGGTTGCAAGTTTGGGTTCTACCAAACAACTCTGGACCTGGTGATGAACCCAACATTCCTTCTGGTCGAAATGTCTGACCTGTCTGGTGATACCACATGGCTGTTGAAAGATTATGTGGTTTGTAAGAAGAAACTACCATGCCCATTGGCAGTCATGTGTCCACCATGGATAAGAATTACTATGGAAAATATAAAGCTTGTGTTCTTCTTTTTTAAGACAATGGGACGTAAGTTTCGGAACCTCATCTCCACAGTCCAGCACTTTAGCTACTTAGCTACACTGGCTCCAAGATATAAAGAAAAACAAATAGTATTTGCGAACTGATGCAAATGTCTCTTTCTATGTTTTAAATATAAATTCTAGTCCAGATACAAATAAGAATAAACCTTTACAGGTAGGTAGAGATATTCATATTTTTATGTGGCCGAAACGAGATAGTTAGTACTCATCCATATTATTATTTATATTAACCAATTTTTTATTGCTCTTTTTAAGTAGATTATCTTAGAAATGTCTAACGTAAGTAAAGAGAAAAGAGAGAGTAACGGATAAACGTATGAGAAAGTAAAGTTTCTTATTACTGAATAAAATTCCAGGACTCTTAACGGAAAAAAAGTTTCCTTTCAATGAATGAGTCGGTTTACTGAGAGAAACTATAACAAATATATATGGCGCCAAAGCTATCTTGAGAATTTATGGTTTGAATTACCGGAAAATAAATGTCCGTAAGGATTTAGCTTCTTCTCTCATACTGGGATCGAATTACACGTAATTGAAATGCTTTTCAAATTTGTTCTGAAGGAGCTAAAGAGGATTTTGTTTGTTTTGAAACTCGCGCTAGTCGTCCCCAATTTTAAAGTGATAGACAAGGGGAAAGCAACTAACCAAAATTAATCACCGCCAACCCTTCGGCTACTTTACAAATAATGAGAGTTAACGTTACATCATCCTCACGACCGAAGAATCGAGTATGTCAGGGAAACGGGATATGAATTTGCGACTCAGATTATGAGCCAACTGTTCTAATCATGAGGCCACACTAGGGCTACTTGATAAAAAAAAAGTACGATATATAATGACGTAGAAAGGTATTAAGCTCTTAAAACAGATAAACCATTCTGACTTTTAACTTTATCAAATTAGCTAAGCTACTAATTCACATAATGTTATAGAAGAATTATTCTTACACACACAAAGAAGTATTTGATCATATAAGTTACAATCAGAACAAACTAAAGTTATAAAATACATTTTTAATACATTATTTTTGCAGAATTTATATATTTTTCATAGCTTGTCCCATTGTGAGTCAGCGGTAAATGCCAGGCTTATCATGATAAAATTCGGGGTTTAATTCCCAACAGTGTAAAGTAAGCAGGTATCCCATTGTTTAAATTTGCAATAAAAAATTAACAGTTGATATATTCTGGTCTTCAGCTGATTTAACTGGAAGAGAAGGGAAATAAAAAATATAAACCATAAGAAACAATCTCTGTTTGTGTGTTTTGAATTTCGCGCAAAGTTACACAAGGGTTATCTGCGCTAGCCGTCCCTAATTTAGCATTGTAAGACTAAAGAGCAGCTAGACATCACCGCCCGCCGCCAACTCTTTTACCAACGAATAGTGGGATTGGCTCTCACATTATAATGCCCCCACGGCTGAAAGGGCGAGCATGAAATATATGAAGCTGAAATAGAAACTCACACAAACTAAGTAGGGATTTCACACAGAAAGTTTGTACGAACAAACCCGAAAATTCGTGTTTTTGTAGGCAAAAATGAATTAGTTTTTCTTGTCTATAGTGTTTACGTTATTTAAAAGTCACTGGTATACAATAGTATATAATTTTGTTGTTTTTTGAATTTCGCGCAAAGCTACATGATGGCTATCTGAACTACTCTTTTCACCAACAAATAGCGGGATTGACTGTTACATTATAATGACCCCAAGACAGTGCATATAGGGTATAAAAATGTGTGTAGTTTATAGATGTATCATCGTTTTCCATAATAACACTCACACCTGTGGACTTACAACGCTAGAAACCTGGTTTCGATACCCGTAGTAGGCAGAGCACAAATAGGCCATTGTGTAGCTTTGTGCTTAACTTAAAACAAATAAATATACTTAACAGTGAGATTGGTAGGACTAGGAGACACAAATATAAATTTTGGCAATGTAGAAGTCATCTTCACCTCAGCCAGTTTTATTTTACTAATAAGGTGTTTGGCCTTTGGAATGGATTCCCTTCAATTATTGTACAGCAGTAAATTTAAGTGAGTTTAAGAGAAAGCTTGATTATTTTATGAATGATTAGGGCTGTCTTTAAGGATTTTATTAGTGGTAGTTTTAGTTTAGAAGATGAAACAGTTCAGATGGGCCAATAGGTACCATGTTGCTCCAGAATGTTATGTTACAATGATTATACGACAGCTACTTTTTACTTCTAAACAAAAGAAATATCACATGAAAACATAATATTAACTTGAATGATATTACAAAAAATAAACTACTTCCCAGTATTAGATTAAACAAAAGAAAACACATGAGAGAGAGAAAAATTAGGATACAAATTATTTTATTAGAATGTAAGATATATATAAGAGAATTGTTTGCAGAAGGAAAAATCCATACATCGGTAAAAGCCGTTTATCGTACTTAACCTCTATTCGCAAGCCGTAGATTTGTAAGAAAAATAATTATTGGGAAAGGGGAAGGAGTAATTTCTGATGAAACAAAAACAAAGTAAATAAAGAGGACGGGAGCCCAGAATTAAAATAATAAATAAAACAGGTTCGTAAAACTAGAATTTTAGGAGTAATACATATAATTTATCTCTTGAAGCGGACATCCTGGACCACATAAAAGCAACATACTTAAGTGAAGAACACGATGAAAAACAATAATTATAAGTAATATTCTCACTACGACTACTTGCGTCTTAGTAGTGAGTGTAATAACGTATCTGAGTAGTGGAGTTTTGGCCTAGGAAAAATACACGTGATTTCTTTTATACACTGTATGTATAAATGTATGATCTTATAATCTTTCCAAATGAAATTTTCTGTTCTTTGTACTTCGAGGAAAATTCGACTGGTATGAAAAGTCCTCAACTCGAATTAGTTACATTATAATTTCGTTTCGTTGTCTGTCACTGCTATCATATAGGTCTTTCTATGTGTTCGTTGGAGGTATTTGGTTTTTAAACAATATTGCATCAATATTTTAAATTTGAGATATCTTTGGACCATATGCTTGACCATCTACAAGGCAAATACCAGAAAAAAAATGGACATATAACAAGAAAAGTACACTATCAGAGGTGATAACTTTGAGCATTGTTCAGTCTTCGATTACGTGGATTACAGGGACCAATATGGCCAGATGGTAAAGGTAATCGACTCGTAATCTGAGAGTTGCGGGTTCGAATCCCCGTCACACAAACATATACGCCCTTTCAGCCGTGGGGGCGTTATAATGTTACGGTCAATCCCACTATTCATTGGTAAAAGAGTAGCCTAAGAGTTGGCGGGGGGTGGTGATTACTAGCTGCCTTCCTTCTAGCCTTACACTGTTAAATTAGGGACGGCTATCACAGTTAGCCATCGTGTATATTTGCGCGAAATTCAAAACCAAAACCTGGATTTTATGTTTAAGACTTGTTGTTGCTGTACAAAGACAGCTTTAGATTTGTGTAATTCGTTTTTATTTAGAATTACTTATTTGTTTTGTATATATATATATATTTTAAGCCATAAACAAAATACGCTGCATATTTTTAAAAATTATTCTAGGGTACAATCTATAATGTGAGATTATAAAATATATCGTAAATTTTGGAGGTGACTGCGGAAGTAGGACCCACATTGTGGTGGGGATACACCGTCTGTCAGCCTTAACCTTGAATTCGCTCGTCTTGCATAAGAAGATTAGAAATTCAGAAATTAGGAGAGCTAGATGTGGGTGCTCAAGCCCACAACGTCTCCTATTTAGATCACCCTTAACTACTTGCAGACGGTTGCGGAAAGGTGACTGCTTTCCCAAAGAATAAGAAAAAGATGAACAATAACAAAAAAAACATAGGAATATAAGGTGCTACCATTTGGGGGTTAGTAAGATAAAACTTACCTCTTGAAGTTAGCATTCTTTCCCCCAATATAATACATGAACTAATTAACACGACATCAGTAATGTGATAGTTTACTGTTATTGTTGTGCTTTTATATGCGGATCATGGTATGCATCCACATAAAGTAGTACCAAGTTCTTATATGACCTTATTTTTTACTAAAACTATTTTTAGTAATTGTTAGTAAAGTTTCTCTTATTTTACTCTCATGGTATTTATTTAATACATTTTTGTATTTATTAATAATTTAATAATTTCATCTAAAATTTCTTTACTGAATCCATTAACTATCAATTTTTCTATAAATATATCAATATTATTAATAAAGTATTGTAGTTTATTACAATATCTGAATAACTGCAAAGCTATAATGTTTATAATAGATGGGTATGGCAAATTGCAAGGTAAGGTTTTGTTTTGTTTGTTTTTGAATTTCGCGCAAAGCTACACGGCTATGTAAAGAGGGTAAATCATAAGTTGGAAAATTAAAATATTTCCTTTTGTTAAACATATTTATATTGATATCTTTTTTATCAATTATTTTACTTTATAAATCTAACTAATGTATATTTGTATTAGAAAATGAAGTATTTTCAGTTTCTAATTCTGTTGGATAAATGGTGTCAATAACATTATATATTTCAGAATTATTTATGATAATTAAATCATCAATATATCTGTAAGTTAAAGTAAAAATATCTGAACGTACGTAGTTTTCAATAAATATATTTTCATAATAGTATAAATATAAATTAGCTATACAAGTTGAATAGTTAGCCCCGGTTGAAACTCCTATCACTTGTTTTAAAACCTGTTTATTAAAAAATATATCATTATTATAAATATAGAAACGTAATATAGCTTTTATGTTTTTGGAACAATATTTTCTTTTTTCTAGTTCTATAAAAGGATAACAATATTGTTCTACCAATGAATTTAAAACAAAGATCAAATCTTTTAATGGTATTATAGTACATAATGTTGTAAAATCAAATGTTTGAATGCTATTTACCTGCTTACACTTTCTTAGACATTCTAAAATAGGTACTTTGTATTATCGAAAATGTGAGTCTTTTATTGTTAATATTTCCTAGTTTATCAAGTAACATATTAAGTAATTTATTTCATAATATAGATGGTTGGTTGATAATTTTATTGAATTGATATAAATCTAAATTTAATTGGAGATTTATGTAATTTTGGAATATTATAAAGAAACGGAAAATCTACATAAAGATTATGTTTAGAAGAAAGTTTATATTCATCTATATTTTTCAAGATATTTTAGAATATAATTTTTATTACATTTTTTGCTATTTTGTATTTAGCTTCTTTTCTGATTATGTCACGTAGTATTTTGTCTTTTATCATATCTAACTTACCAGTAATAATGTGTTTATGAAAAGTATCAACAAATAAACTATTTTCACATTCACAAGGTAATTTATTAACACCATCTACATTTAAATTAGCTAAAAAACTTTTATAATTATATATTAACGGAACAATTGGAACTTCATATTCATAACTGACGGTAGGTCTTAAGTTTTTACAGGGAAAAATATTATTGTTTATAGATTGATGAACAATTTTAGAAATCTGTAAATCATTGAATATTTTATATCTAAAAGTATGAAGGTCAAATATGAAGGTTTTACTTTTCTTTTCTCTTTTTCAAAACTTGAAACATAATTAAATTTTAATCGATATTTTATAACGTCTACAAGTAAGTGTTTTGCACGATCATTTCGAAAGTTATATTGATTTATTACATTAATTAATACTTTGATTTTGGGAAAATTAAATTCATATATATTTTTTTTAAAAATAGTTTACATATACTAATGCTAGTATAGAAACTGTTATCTAAATAACTACAGAATCCTGAAAAATTAACCTATTTTACTTTATTATTTTCTTTACCTTTAGTTTTCTTATTTTTATGAATTAAGTTATCTATCAAACAAAAAAATAGAAATACAATAATCATTGCTCAAATTCAAAGCAGTACCATTATTGAAATCTTGGTTTAACCTATAAAGGTGTAATGTTTTTAGTTTCAAAATTTAAAACTTTGGTGTCTTTATTAACTATTTCTAATACAGTTTTCTCAATCGAGGTAAAAGGATGAATCCTGAAATGTGTTAATTCTATAGAATTCGTTAAATTGTTTTTAATTTGAGATCTATGTAATTTTATACATATATGCAATGGGTTTGAAGTTTGACCCACATATTTCATATTACATTTAGTACATGTTATAAATAAATTATATTTTTTTATTTTACAAAATTAATCAGTGTAAGTGACAGGGTGAAAACTATTTAGAGCAGAGCATGCGAAACATATTTTGCTCTTACATTTACAGCAATATAATTAGTATAACGAGCTTGCTAGGCTAAATTATAGTTTCAATTTCATATGTTACAAGTTAAGGCTGTTATACTTAACTTCATAATGCTTACCAAAATTTAAGAATTTGTAATGAGCCTTCAGAGATCTCATGGTGTCTAAAACTGGATTTCAGTTTATTTCTAAGGAATTTTCAATCTATGTATTTCTTTAGTTACTACTCAGTTTTTACGCTTTTAGAAAAGTAATAATATTTTCAGCAAAAACAACACAAGATATTTTAAACGAAAATGATAATTTCCAACTCCTAAAAATGTAATGTGTCAAAATGTAATGGTAAATTCCGTTATTAGCTGTTAAAGAGTAGCCCAAGAATTAATGGTGGGTGGCGTTGACTAGCTGCCTTCACTCTAATGCTAATAGATCTCAAGTGGCTTTACGTAAAATTCACCAAAGCAAAATTCAATTCTGTAAACCTTATTTTGTACTCCTCACAGTGGCACAACACCATGTCTTCAGACCTACAACGCTAAAAATCAGGTTTCGATACCCGAGTGGGCAGAGCTCAGATAGTCACTTATGTAGCTATGTGCTTAACACAACAACAACCCCTATTTCATATAACCTTAATGTAAGCTCATCTATGACCATTTTGCACGAATTGCGCATCTTTATGGACAACAAAGTTGATTCGATTGTTGGTGGCTAATTAGTATGTTCACAGTTTCAAATAAACATGATGTTATTCAGTCTCAAAGGACATCACTAACAAGGAAAACGAGAATTTTATTTCGTTCTTTAGCCATCCAAGATGATTATAATTTCATACAAAGTACAAAATCATAAACACTTATTTCCTACATGTACGTAATCGAAACAATGTATTACTGTATGTTCAAAGCTTGTTGATCAGTCTTTCTCAATACAACATTTGTAATTCTATTTCATTCAGTTAAGATCATTTAGGTATAAATTAGATTATTTTTCATTTGTCATTAAGTTGCTATTGCTAGACATTCCGTTATGGCATTACATTTTTGTTCTTTCTGATCATTGTCTCAAAATATTATAAGAAGTTACCAATTCTAAACCACTAGGCCTGACTTATATAGGCACTTATATCTTTATAACTAACTGAACTTTATCGAAGCTACTCATACTTTCCAAAACTATTTCAATTCTTCATATCTGAGAAGTGAAAATAATGGAGAAACCGATTCATATGCATTCTTTTATTGACTATTGACAAGGGAACGCGAACTAGCAAAGAACTGCTGCTGTTTCGCTCGTTTCATGGCTGCTAGAAAGTGTTTTACACAGGGGAAAATCTTCCCAGGTACAAATTGCACAGATAACTTCAAAAAGATCAGAGAATGAAGTTAAAACTGGATACGGTAGGTTAATTACACTATATAAAAAACGAGTTGGATATGTTAACGTATCTCAATACATGCGAGATTATTAAATAACGAAGAATCAGGTAACATAACAGTTAAAAAACAAAAGACTTTTCTACGTTCTACACAGAAACGGAAAAGACACCAAAGTGTTTATGACAACATCAAGTATCGAAACCATATCAACAGCAACGCACTCATTAGGAAAATTAACACCAAAGTTACGACAAGCGATCTGACGCCGGCAACGAAAACAATAAATCACAAAATTTCCAATTACACCTCGAAACCAACGGCTGTTTTCTCACGAAAGAAAAACAACCCAAGAAACTAGAATCCTTTTATATCACATCCCTGTCATGTCCCGCGATGCAACTTCAACAGTATTTTGCGCCTTTGATTTCCTTAAAGGTTGAATGTGGTTTCGAAATCCGGATTTTAATTACAGTAATTTCTGTTGAAAGTCTGTCAAGATGTGTGTTACTATTTATGACTTACCTTGCTATACTTTGTATAAACATGTCAAGATGTGTGTTATTATTTATGACTTACCTCGCTGTTCTTTGCATAAACATGTTCCGGTATCGCGCAATAATGCCTAATATAATCATAAGATCAATAACTATCGATGAAAGAGTGGAGGTGGGGACAAGTTCTTAAGGCATCATGGGACTCAGAATGTTCTTTAAAATTAAATTAGTATTCCATTACTTTTTATCTTACACGGGAAATATAGGCTTGTATTTTGGGAGTTGCCACATCATATAACAAAGATTAGAATAGAGCAATTACTTGTTAGATTACAAGTAAATATATCCTCTATTTGTTTCATCATAAGCAAAGCTTTGTTACTAAGTTTAGTACTACTTTGAACGATGTTTGCGCTAAAAATAAACAACTGAACGAATCTGAAATCCAACAATGTTTTATATCTGAGATATAGAATATTGAACTGAAATTAGTTGTTATTTCATATTTAATTGGAAAGGATATCACTATGAAATCTACTGCAGTTAAAAGAAATATATATATGAATGACATAATCCTCAAATAGAGTTGGTTAATTTTGGAGAAAAGCCACAATGGGCTATCTGCTACGTCTACCGCAAGGAACTGAACCCCGGATTGTAGCGTTGTAAATCAGTAAATAGGGTATAGATTGTCAGAAATTAGTAGCTGTTATCCAAACAGAAAGTATTAAAATTTTCTTTCAATGATTATTTGGTATTAAAATTTTCGAGCAATACAACTTTTGTATACTTCTCGGTTGATTTCTTGCTGATATGTCTTCATTTGAAAACTAGCACTTCTTCGCATTTATGTGAAGATTTTGGTAAAAGCCCTTTGCCTTTTGCAACGTAATTTATTTAAAGGAGACTTGTTTTCAATGCTGTGTCAATCATGTTTACTCCTTAATAATCAGTTGCAACAAACTTGGACAGAGCGATACTTTATAATCGTCAATGTTGTGGATGTAGTCGCACCGAGTTTCCTGTTTCAGTTAAACCGATCACAAAGAGAGATCGCCTCAAAACGTTATAATCAAATCAAAAGAGTGGCTTTTTATTAAAGAACAGTAGGAGTCTTTGGTGCGACAGAGACTCGAACGTGCAGTTCGCAGATTGCGAGTCGATCGCCCCAACCACCAGACCATGTCAGGCTTTCGAAGGAAGAAAAATGACAAAATAATTATTTTTTCTCATCGCAACAACTTTCAATATCTTGGACATTTAATAGTTCAGACATACACATGATTTATCACACCTCAATGATAATAAACAGTTGTATAACGTCGATCGTTATTCTACTAACTGCGCATAGTTCCTAGATGTCATAAACATATAAAAAAACAATCATGATGCAATTCGATGTAAAAAAAAAATAGTTGTGAGCAATAAAGCCTTGCTCTGAGAAGATATTCCATCAACACCAAAACAACGTACTGAGAGCTTTGATATCATATCCCGAAGTTATGCGAAGTTGTACAGGAGTGATTATTTAGCGCAGGTCTTCTTGTTCAAGGATTTTCACGTAAACGTGAAAATTTCTATAGAATTTCTATAAAATCGAACGACAATTTTAGTGTTAAAAATCGTTTTATTCTTCTCGAGTTTACTTTCTAGCTTTGACTGAAACTAAGTTATTTTTATAACAGTCATATTAAACCTAAAATTAACTATATTTCAATAGCAAAAATTAATTCAAGTTTCTCATGGTTCTAAACCAAAAGTTATAAAGGAATTAGGACATTATTTTCAACGTTTTATCTTTTCAAAACATTCAAGTAAATAATTTTCATGAAAGTAGAGGATCCAGTCTCAAATGCCTTTAAGTTTGTTTTTGTTTTTGAATTTCGCACAAAGCTACTCGAGGGCTATCTGTGCTAGCCGTCCCTAATTTAGCAGTGTAAGACTAAAGGGAAGGCAGCTAGTCATCACCACCCACCGCCAACGCTTGGGCTACTCTTTTACCAACGAATAGTGGGATCGACCGTCACATTATAACGCCCCCACGGCTGGGAGGGCGAGCATGTTTGGCGCGACGCGGGCACGAACCCGCGACCCTCGGATTACGAGTCGCACGCCTTACGCGCTTGGCCATGCCGAGCCAAATGCCTTTAAGAAATTCCAGCTAATAAACAGGTATTAAGATTCGACACCTGAATCTTCCATCTCAACAACCAGATTTAATCGAAAATGCTCTATAACATTTATCGAGATGAAATTAAAGCTCACATACAAACCTAAAAACACGTTGGTAGGTTAATGGATAGTTCCACTGTTCTAAAATGTTTAAAGTACAGAATATTTTACTCGCATGGACCACAGACATAACTTACAAACGTTTTACATTATTTCGCTGGGTTTGTTCCTGTTAACTAGTTTGACTTGTTTTTATTTCCTATAAAATAAAGCCTTCTGATAATATTTAATATTACAGGGTCTCTAAACATATCTGATGAATTAGTTTGAAAATCGCAACATGATTGGACTCAATACGACAGCCGAAACAGCTTAGTTCTCTCTATTAATATATATGAACTATGAACATACATCATTCTAATGACACAACAAACGGAATCTAACCAAACAGTATTGCCAATTACTGAATTTATGTTGACACGAGTAGATATGAGATTAGATGCTTGCAATCTGAAGAGAAGTAGCGCTTACAAATATTATTCAGATTGTTAATATGTCAATCTTATACAATAACAGGTTGAGAACTCCTACTAAACAGAAAGTTATGTAGTAATTAAGCGATTTCTCTTAAGACGAATTTGTTTTAATAGACGCAGCTGTCAAAAGATGAAATTTTGTCTGGTATTTCTTACTAACGAGATATTAATGGAACTTCAGGAACGTAAAGTAAAATCTCATTTAAAATATTTGAAAATTAATCATCAGTGTACGAAAAATAGCAAACTCTATAGCAAACGTTCGTCTCGAGTGCTCTGTGTGAAAAACGTACAGATAGTCTCAGACAAAAACAATATTTATTCCAGGTTTTTGTTATTATCCAATAATTTTAGTTTTTTGACTGAGGTTCGTAATATGACGATTTCTACAAAAAATTCACAACCCCTTTACACTTATGTAAAACACTATCCATTGGCAAATGTTACACTTCAATAACAATATGGTGTAAGATACAAACTTCTTTGTTTCCTTTTTGTTGAAACATTTTATTGTATATTATTTAGACAGAATAATAAAAACAATATAATGTTAATACATAAAAATGTTAAAACATTTCATTGAAATACGGTAGCAATTGAAACACGTTAATTACCGAAGAAAAATAGTTTGCTTTATTTAACACATATGGAAGTAAAAATGGAGATGCATGTTAATACAAGTAGACACTCCCACCTATGAGTAAGAAGACATTTAACGATAAAGGAAAAATTTAACGTTTATAAAGGAATATAAAACTAAGAAAAACTTTTTTTGTCTTTTGAAATTCACTTTCCAAACTCTTCAGTCAAAACGATCTACCGATAATGTCATTCATGACCTTTTTGAAAGTCATTACTTATCAATATGGGGCTGGAATTTATTGTTTTGCGTGGTTATATAAAAACCTAAGAACACAAAAACTTAGCATTATTTCAATACTTTGATTTGTATAACTTGGAATATGCATAAGTAATGGAATAAACTTAATTACGTAGGTTGTGCATACATATGATACCACGAATAAGATTAATTCGTAATATCAAGTTGTAGTTGTTTGTAATTAAGAACAAACTTTGCCCACCACGAGTACAGAAACACGGTTTCTAGCATTGTAAATCCGCAAATATGCCGCTGTAATAGAACAATTAAAGAACAAAGGAACTTAGTTCATGAATTTAAAAGTGTTTTTAAAGAGGAATTTATTAACAAATATTACGAATACAAAATAGAATTAAATGAACAGTGATCAAGCTGGAAACAAAAATAAATCTATTTATTCATGTAAATAGCGCATTAAAATAATTATTACGTTATATATATAGGATTTATTTAAATTATTTAGATTTATAAGTATGTATGTGATATTCCTTATAGTATTTTCTATTCATTGAATGACTTAATTTGTCTATTTTCTATTGAATGTTTATTAAATAATTACTTTCACAGTTCACTGTGAATCTTATGTTAAATTAGTAAATAGGTTTATAATCTATTTGAAAACAACAACAACAGATATTTACTCATGTAATAAATAGTACAATAAACAAATACACAGTGAAATATTTTGCAACCTCTATCTCACCATTTGAAAAAATACCAGTGTTTCAGCCGCTAAGCCTAACCTGAGGACCTCAGCTGATATAGTATGAATATTCATCGAAATCGAATTCATACAGTTAAACAAAATGAACTTTGTTGCCTAATGTAAAAAGTGAGCTTCTTGTTTTATTAAATAAAGTTGTACATACAGAAAGTGGATTTTTTTACTATCAGCTAAACTGTGTGTTGTTTTCAAACAAAGGAGGTTCAAAATGTTGATTTAAGCAAAAACATTCCATTGAATATTTTTTTATTGACGTTTGTATGTACAGCACATTGGCATGTCTATTTCAAGTTCATCTAACATCGTGTAGAGTAAAATTGTTTCGAAATGTTTGTTTATTGAAAGTTTCCATTATGTTAGTAAAGTGTGACTATAGCTAATTCCAATAACCCGTATCTAAGTACATACTTTAGAATAAGGCGAGAGAACATATTGATCTATTAATACTGCAACCCTTTTAGTGCTGTTTTCTTATTTTCAAAACTTATAAAATCATACAAAATAAATTAAGTGTGTTCCTTTCGTTATGAAATCGGGAATTACTTATAATATCTAACCAATTTCTATTTTGTAACTTTCAGAGAAGCCAAATATATATGCTGGCAAACCTCCATATTTCTACGGTCCACTTGTATAGAGGAATCACCTTTAACCTTAGCAGGACATAACTCATGAACGTGCAGATCTAGCATTCAAAGCACAGATATGTTCCAGTCATTTATAGAGCCAATCAACGACGATAACCGTAGTTGAAATGGCCGTGTTCCGAATGTATAAATTTGAAAGTTGTCGTCATGGAAAAGGGAGAGCGCTTGCTGAAGCTTCTATAAAATTTTTATTGTAAATGTATGGAAGTCCCCGTTTGGTATTAGCCGAAAGTATAATTACGCATTGATCTTTCTTCACAGAAACCCAAGCGGTAGAATGTGTGTGTTTCAATCAAGAACGATTAATAAGAGGAAGTCTAATGATGATGGAAGATACCTTAGAAACTGAAAATGTGTAATTAAATGCAAGCTAGGTTAATCAGATATAAGAAATGCATATATTAACAAACAACATATAATTATTTGCAATAATTACAATTTTGATATTGTTAGATTTTTAGTGACGTCTATAGTTTTAATTAATTGTAAATTCGTTTACAGTTGTAATAATATACCCATCTTTTCTTTAATATAGTTTTTAAACATTTTTCTCACGTCCTATCAGTTTACTCATATTCATACATCCTTTTTATCATCTATTCACAAACTATTTTCAAGCCTTTAACAATGTATTTTTCAATGTTTAAAACCATTTACTCACCCTTCTGTATTTTACACACTTGTTTATGTACAAATAGTGCACCAAGGATCATTAATGTAACAAATGTATACTCCGTTTAAAAGGATACACATTTATTCAAGCAATCAATAGCATAGTAAACAGATACAGAGAGAGAAATATACACATACACATCTTTTTTTCTTGTTGTAAAATATGTGAGTATTTATTTACGTTGCCATCAGTCTATGATATCTTATTTGCGGGAAAACTGCAATCTCAGACAGTAAGAAACAATAACCAGCAACAACGTCGAGGACAATGGTATGGATTTCAAATTTTGTTTTTAAACAGCATTTCTTATTGCTGTTTTTCAACACGTAATTTCATTCTTAATCTTTTGCTTGCGTGCATGCCTAAGTGCAGTGTAGTGTCTGATTTATCAACCTTAATTACATCTTTGAGGATTTCAAAGCACCTCCAATTCGATTTAAACCATCACATGAGTAATATTATAGATCGATGAGAAACATTCACGATAAATCGATATAGTTTAGCTGTCGTCAGGGTAACGTTATTAGACCTCAAAACAAACAATTTATAACAAAACACTGAAACAATAAGTGAGAATTAACATAACTTTGAGATTTATGGAAAACAAATTGTTTCATTTTCAAGAAGCAGTCAGTTATTCACAAAGACATAAAACCCAACATGATGTTCTTATATAAAAGAATTATTATTAAATTATTATTATTAATTATTATTAAAAGTACCTAATTTAAAATATTTCAATGACAGAAACTCGTTCTACTTCATAAAAACAATGTACATAAATCACACAGCTATAAGTATTTTTATTGCATGAATTTTACTGGGACAAGATATTATGAAGGGACATTGAAACAAAACGTTAGAAACAACATAATATCAAGGTACTTGGGGGGGAGTTTTGACCTTAAGAAGTAAATAGATTTTCATATAGACATAAAACCCAAGATGAAAAATGCTGGGGCTCAAAATTTCAAAAACAGTGGCTAGTTCTACTTCATAAAAACAGTTTACGTAAGTCATAGAACTAAAATTATATTTGTACGTTTTTTACTGAAGAAGATGTCATGAAGTGTTATATTATTTTAATAATATTATTATTAAATAAAAACCCTACATTAAAAATAAACTGTTTCTATGTGATGAAACTTTGTAGTGTGGACGGCAACTGCCTGTTGTGAAGACACAAGTGTAAAGGACGACATTTCGAAAGTCATTCGCCTTTCGTCTTCAAGTCCTTTATACTTGTGTCTTCACATTCTACAAAGTTTCATCATGAATACTCTGCCTAAACAATCTATCAAAGAATACGCTTCTATGTGGATTACATATTGCTTTGCTGACTAACACGATAAGATAAAGTCTATGGGTATTTTTACACAGAATTCCGGCGTGACCAGGTGATTACGACCACTTGACTCGTAATCTGAGGGTCGCAGGTTCGAATCCCCGTCACACCAAACATGCTTGCTCTTTCAGCCATGGCAGCGTTATAATGTAACAATCAATCCCACTATTCGTTGGTAAAAGAGTAGCCCAAGAGTTGGCGGTAGGTGGTGATGACTAGCTGCCTTCCCTCTAGCCTTACACTGCTAAAGCAGGGAAGGTTGGCTCAGATAGCCCTCATGTAGCGCAAGATTTAAAATAAACAAACTTTTACACAGCGTAACTCTTCAGGTCGTGAATCCTTGAAAGGAGAGTTTTACAATAAAACAAGCCTTCGCGAAATTTATTAAGTATCTTAAAAACAGCTTAACTGGTTAGATTTAAATAACTTTTGATATAACTATACTACGTAGTCCAGATCGATCAAACTAAGGTTGAATCTTCCAGTTGTCTCGGAGGTTCATTATAAAATCGATCGAGAAGCGATGTAACAAACATGCGTGACAGCTTGTTCCATGTACAATAAATACATTTAATCTTCAATATCAGAGAACTGCAGATTTGTCTGCACAAATATTTATGTTGCACCCATATGTTTGATGATTGAGATTCCTGCCACCTGACATCTAAGAGGAATATGTTCAGATTCCTTTAAAGTTGACGCATGTAAATGTTCCGCCCAAAGATACACAAATCAAAGTGGAAATTACTATACAAAAAACGTGTTTAGTTTTGATGAACAAACACAAATAATACTATTCACCTGAAGGACCTTAGTTCTATTCCGCTCTCCAAACAAACTTATTAATATCAGGTTGGGAATTATTAAAAATAAGAGCTTTGTGACATATAAAAGATAAACCCGAAACGCTACCACCATTCACATAAAATACTGATTAAGAAAAATGTGGTTATTTTTTTTTTGTTTTACAGTTTCGTGCAAAGCTACTCGAGCGTCAACTGCACTTACCGTCCTTAATGTAGAAGTGAAAGACTAGAGTAAAGGACGATCGTCCACACCACCCTTCGCCAATTCTTGGGATATTATTTTACTAACGAATAGTGGGATTGATCGTGACTTTATAAAGCTCTCACGGCTGAAAAGGCGAGCATGTTTGGTTGGTCGGGGATTCGAACTCGCGACCCTCAGATTGCAAGTCGAGTGTCCTAACTACCTGGCCATGCCAGGCCAGTTTTACGGGCAAAACATAGGTTAAGTCTTAAACAGTGGGTAAACATATTTCTATTACATTATAACGTCCTCACGGCCGAAAGGGCAAGCACGTTCGATGAAAGTATTTGAACTCGCAAACTTTCTTTATATTACATACATAATTGCTTAGAAGTTGATTTATTTGGTAAAAATTGTTTACGTAAAACAAACTGTTTGTTTTAGAAATTTTGAATAAAACTACACAAACTGATATCTTTCAATAGACGTCCCTAATACAGAACTGATAAACTACAGGGAAGGTGAGAAATGAATGGAATCTACGCCAACTCTTGTCATTCCAAATAGCGAAATTTGATTGCACATTTTATGACGCACCCAAGACCCTGAATTCGAGAGCACATCAACCACTAACCCTTTAACGAGGCCCGGCATAGCCAGGTGAATACTGTATTATTTAGATATGCACATACTGTAAAAGTAAGCAACATTCATCTGGCGGAGATGGGTTTATCTCGTGTGTCAACAGCTCAGAAAAGTGAATTATCGCCTGCTCTGAAGATAGCTACTAACAAGCTAAAGCGTTACTCATTGATGAGTTTTTCGAGAACGGGATGAACCACGAACCTCTTTTTGAGGTATTACCAATTTATAGATCCAAACTAATGTCGCATGAACATAATAGATCACACCTAGGGGTCTGACCAGTCCTTAAGAACATTGAAGAGCATGCAGTGAGAAAAGAAACTTTTTAAGGTTCTGCTAGGTTTAGTCAAACATACTTTTCATGTGCATCTGATGGCAGTTTTAATGGAATTTCACAGATGGTACTATAACCGATACTACTTGGTAAAGTAGCAGAAGAAGTATTTTTGGTGTTCAATCATATTTTTCTACTGTATTATACTGCATTACATACAGTTGGCATCAAATAGTAACTACTAGCGTTAGTAGATACTTAAACATAACAATGAATATTGTTCACCGTTAATTACTATGTGAATGCTATTGTTAGTTTGCCACATATTGTATGCATGTGTATATATATGTTGTATCTATGCGTATTATATTACACATAGACATTTCTTTATATATATTGTATCATATGCATTAAATTAAGTAAATAAAAACCGTAAACTTCCTTCAGGAAAACGTTTTACATGAGTATTTATGTTTCATGATTTGGTTGAAACTTCGCTAATTAACTTCCAATACATTAAGAGAACGGAACACGGCTTAATTTGTGTTTATTTAATTATATTTAAGAACTTGCTAGGTTTACTTCTAAACTGAAATATTTTTAAGCATATGCATTTTAATTGATTGGTTTGGTTTTTGTATTTTGCGCACAGCTACAGGAGGAACATCTGCGCTAGTCGTTCATAATTTAGCTGTGTAAGACTAGAGGAAAGGCAGCTAGTCAGTACCATCAACCGCCAACTCTTGGGCTACTCTTTTATCAATGAATAGTAGGATTGACCGCAACATTATAACGCCCTCATATATGAAAGGGCGAGCATGTTTGGTGTGACGGGAATTCGAATCCGCGACCCTCAGATTGCGAGTCGAGTGCCTTAACCACCTGGCCATGTCGGGCCCATTTTAATTGAAGTTGATAAAGACTGCAGTTAGAACAATACTATATCGAACGAGAAACAGTGTTTCATTTATAGCGATAAGTTGGTTGTAGTTAAATACAAAGCTGTATAAAGAGCAATCTGTATTCTGCTCACCACGAGTATCGAAACCCGGTGTCTAGTGTTCTAAGTCCGTAGACATACCACTATGCCACCAGGAAGCGATAGTGATGAGAGGTCAATACACCAGTTTGTAATCTCAAACCATACACGTACTATTACTACACCGCTACTGTTTATATACAAGATAACCCTGCTGACAAAGTAATATTATCAGTAACAAAGAAGTCACAGGACCCCTACCCACCTACCAAAACGAAGAACTGTGACCTGACTGAACATCAGAGAGAGTACGTTATCCAGCGAAGCCACTTCTTCACTAATCGGGCCCGACATGGCTAGGTGGAGGTGGTTAAGGCACTCGACTCGTAATTCGAGGGTCTCGGGTTCGAATCCCCGTCACACGAAACATGATCGCGCTTTCATCCATGGGGGCGTTATAATGTGACGGTCAATCCCACTATTCGTTGGTAAAAGAGTATCCCAAGAGTCGGCGGTGGGTAGTGATGACTAGCTGCCTTCCCTCTAGTCTTATCTGCTAAATTAGGGACGGCTAGCGCAAATAGCTCTCGTGTAGCTTTTCGCGAAATTCAAAACAAACCAAACCAATCATCACTAATCCCAATAATGTGTTCCCAACCCAAAAACAAAAGAAACCAGCTACCATATATCGTAAAATATAATTTACCTTTATCGTAGCTTGTAACTCAGCACACCACAACCTGCTCAGTGTAACTCGCTGATGAATAAGGAGTGAAACAAAATAGAATGTAAGTTCAGATTTACAGCACAGGAGTAATATGATGCAATGTAAGTAATATTACGTTGTTCTGTTGTTTTTCTATGATTACCAAGTTACACCTACGGTTTAAGCTGAAGCGAAAGTTTAGCTTCGTGTTTTACTCGAACATTTTTGGATATATTTCGTGTATCTTTATACGTTACCCATGTTATTTAAGATGTAACCACAGCTGTTTAAACGTCACCCGTGTCACTTACGCTGTAACCACAATTGTTTAAACGTCACCCGTGTCACTTACGCTGTAACCACAATTGTTTAAACGTCACCCGTGTCACTTACGCTGTAACCACAATTGTTTAAACGTTACCCGTGTCACTTACCCTGTAACCACAATTGTTTAAACGCCACCCGTGTCACTTACACTGTAACCACAATTGTTTAAACGCCACCCGTGTCACTTACACTGTAACCACAAGTGTTTAAACAGAGTTAAAGGGAAGCAGTTCATACAGGGAAGTGGTATGCAGACGTTGATAATTCCTCGTACACACCATCAAGTAGATTATGTTTCATTGAAAATTGTGTTGCCTTTAAATATGAAAATGTGTGAGAAAGAGTCAAGAACAGCAGCGACACCTGATGGTACTTTGGTTCTGAATTGAGCTATGCGAAATGAACTCTGAGAACAAGAATGATTATATCTCTTAATCCTATCAAACGATGTCTTTCTTTATTTACGAGGCATTATTCCAATAACGAATATTTACTACCAAGTAAAGACAAGTAAATAACTTTCTTGGTAAATTAAACACGGAGTGGTTTCATTGCTTTATGCTGGTATTGCTAGGATTAGTAAATATCGTAAAATCTGCGAGATATAAAATACGATCCACTGACTGTGGTCACTAGGTGCTCGTATCGCAAGTCCAAAATTTACTGTTGCACTTAGCTTTCTTGTGTTTTTGGAGTTGGTTTCCTTATGGGGAATTATGGCGAAATACGGATTATTTTGAAAGTAAATTTAAATTTTACGTTTTTTCTAGTCAAACTTTGGAAAGGTGTATACAAAGAACTTTCTTATTCATATTAATACCACCAAGAAGAGGAATACTTGAATCAATGTTTTATTACTAGACAAAATGTGGAGGTACTGGATATTACTGAAATTTTCTGTTAAACTTTACGTAGCTATAGAACCAAAAGTAGGCAGTGTTAGCGAATGAAGTTCTACAAACCTACGCTAAAGGAGCATAGTGTTTAGGATAAAGCAAACATTTTTTAGTTTAAATTATGAGCAAAAGTAATAAACATACCTGTTTTATTCATGTGGAGTAAACTATGGAAAGAGAAAGGACGAGAATAGTTTTTTTTCCCTTTTAACTTCACTACAAGCCACCATTTTGTGTCTACCCATATACACACACAGATGCTACTGAAAACATTAGCTTGCTTATAAAAGTCTAATTTTTGCCTTTTAAAACACCACGATTATTTTGTTAACAATTAGGTTTGGTCTTTATGGTTCTGGTTATGTTGTAGTTTGTGTTTTGCCCAGATCCTATAGTTTTGTGTTTGTTTTGTGAATTTTGTGCAAAACTACATGAGATGTCTGCGCTAGTTTTCTCTAATTTCCAACAATTTTATCACAAATCAGGTACGTTTAGTTAAATTTTTTTCAAAATTCTCGTGCATATATTTAGCAGCTAACTAACATCGTTAGGAAACAAAAATGGAATCAACTCAGCCCTACCATACATTAATCACTAACACGAAAAGTTACACACTGCGAGAACCATTCCAGAGCTCAATTTACACATTGACATCTTATACTTGCCTTTTCGGGATATTGTAATACATTGACTGACAAGTAGAATGTACCTAAAGTTGTGGTGACAAAAAACATTCTACTCTGCTAAGTACATACAATGAGTATGATGGGTAACATCGCATTGTAGAAAAGTGAGCTTTGTTGACGTTTTGCACGATTAAGTCTCATATAAAGCAACTCATGAAGTCTTTGTCAAGTGCAAAAAGTGTTTTTTTTTAATTTCCAGTAACTGCTAAACAAGAATAATAGGACGACCAGTTGTGTTATGATAAACACTATTTTCTATTTGTTGTAACATACCATTGCCTAGGCTGTTGTTCAGTTTCGCTTTGGTTTATTCTTCAAAGATCATTTTCTTCTGATATCCAATTACCTACAGTAAAGTATAGCTGACTATTTAGTAATGCACTTGCACAGTACCACAGATTACTAGCCTTTACGTTTTGACTAGTGAGATGGTGACTCCACCACATAGGTCAAAAGCTTACACTGTTTAGTCTTGAGATTTAAGTTAATTGAGCGGCAACTTCAAGGTGAATCATAAGAAACAATTATTTAACCTTAAGGTTTAAGTGAGCAGAAGGAATTAGAGATGAAAAGTTCACACTAGGAAGCAAAGGTTTATCTCTTCTAGCTTTAAGTTGGATGTTTTTTGTTTGCTTTTTCTACTATTTCCATTAAGTTCAACATGTGGTATATGTATATGTGGTATGTGTGTGTATATACATATATGTATAAACATAATATTCCAGTAAAGGATGTTTATTACCAAGAGTTTGTATTCACATTAACGAAAGGCTACGGTTTGTTTAGTGTCTTTAATAAGGATAATTATTTAATTAAGTTTATTTTCGTTTTGTTTGACTTGTTTTTTTTTTTATTTTGCGCAAAGCTACATGAGGCCTATCTGCGCTAGCCGTCCATAATTTACCAGTGTTAGACAAGAGAGAAGGCAGCTAGTCATCACCACCTACTGCCAACACTTGGGATACTTTTACCAACGAATAGCGGGAATGAATGTCACATAATAACGCCCATACGGTTGAAAGGGCGAGCATGTTTGGTGTAATGGTGATTCAAATCCACGACCCTCAGATTACGAGTCGAGTGCCTTAACCACCTGGGCATACCGGGCCTGTTTACTTTTGTAATGATTTTAAAATGTGATTGGAGTTGTGTTTGGTCTGGATGTTTATATGCCTTCCAAAATTACCTGAGAAATTACAAAATGCATACACACTTAAAAGTGTGTTCGTGTGAGTGTGTTTGGTTTTAGATATTAAAGGTATGATTTCTAGATCTTATGAAAACTGTAATAGCTGTAATGTCATATCCAAAGTTTACATAGTTTAAACCCTTAAATAGAGTTCTAAGCAGTAAACCTTGAGGGAAACTCAGAAGGCCTTTCTCGCCTCGGACGTCGGACATAATTATACGAAATTAAAGCTTTTAGATACGATGAGTATGTATGTAATCACCGCGTGCTTTATCACAACTCGGCTTAGGGCAATATAATCACTGTTACAGCCTAAAAAGAACAGAATCTCAGAATTACGAAAGTGGAGCTAGGCGGTAAATGAGAGCTGACCTTAATGAGAATTTTAGTACCAGGAAGTTAGTGCTAACTCTGAAGATTTCCATCCTATAGTGTCTGACGTAACTATCTAAAAAAAAAACAAACCAACAAAAAACAAAGAAGGTTTATTAATAGTTGGAAGAAAGTTCTATTATAAGGAAATTGTGAAAACTTTGTTTATGAAGCTATCATATCGTGCACGATTTAATGACCATCAACGGCTCACTGCATAATTTAAGCCAAGACATAATTTATTATATTTCACGAGGTTTACAGGCACTAGTTTTCACTCTTGTCAGGTGACTTTTTAATGTTTGTAAATCATTAACCTGCGTACAAATAATATGCACTTTCTGAGAAAATATTCGTTACGGAGCAAAGTTATAAGCAAACATTTTTAATTTTGTAACCTTAGCTGTGAAATGTATATTTATATGGACGATTCAGTTAACAAATAAAAGAAGTTATATCTGGACTATTTCACATTAATGAAGGTTCTTCTATAAGAAAGTAAAATAATAAAATGCCGCTCTATGGGGTCTGATAAGGGTTACCAAACTCTTTCTTACTAAAATAGAAGTAGGGCCCAATGACTGCCAACCAGAAAAACCTAAAACAGTAAAGAACAGAAAAATCGGTAACTTCTAGACGGTTAGATGTCTTAACTTTTAAACAACTCTTTCTCTGAGTTTAACGTGTTAACAGCCCTTATCAAAGGGATAAAAGAGTCGAACTTTGGGCATTTATTCTTGTGTCTTTGAACAATATTTTTTTATAAGAATGTGATGAATAATGACTGTTTTATCTTCTCAATTAAAATACTTCTCTTGTTGTTTATGCTGAGCACGAAACTACACGATGGGCTATCTGTGCTCTGCCCACCATGGTATCGAAACCCGAATTTTATCCTCGTAAGCTTACAAACTACATTTACCGCTCAGCTATTGTGTTGGGGCATTTAAAATCAATATAGTTCAATTAATTCACGCGTTCAAATACTACTAAATGTAATTGAAGAACACAAACTAACGTAGTAACATTATCAGTTGTGTATTATGCGTTTTGTTGGAAAATGCTGCTTAAAACCAATCAGAAATTTTAAACTAAGAAACAAGATGATGAACAAAAACTGCAACATTCATTAAAATACAGGCATCGACTTAACCTCACATATTCACTATATTACGTAATGAAATGTATATACGAAAGGTTTACACATCACCTGCTGGCATTACCTTTACAGTCATTTAAAGGCTTACAACCAAACGTTAGACAAGTATTCATTCTGAACTAATTAAAGTCCAGTTCATACACGTTTAAGCACGAACAGAATTATTCTGGGTGTGTAAAATAACATTATTCATACTTCTAAAACTATAAAGCAGAGATAACTTCATAAAAGTAACCTTTTTTGCTTTCAAAACACAGTTTCTTGGCTTCATATTTTTCCAACATTCACCAAGATACGTTTACCTACAAATACAATCCGAGGTTTGGCTGTTCAAAGTTACACTGTTGACTATCTGTGTTCTGCCCGGAACTGGTATCGAAACTCGATTTTTAGCGTCGTAAGCATACTGGCTTATCGTTGAGCCATTGAAGAAGGGCATATCTTTAAGTCATGCAAGTTAAAACATATTACGTAACAGTGTTTGATTAACTAATAAGTTTTGTTACAAAATTACAAAAAAAAAAGCCGAGAACTTTTAATATATTTTGACTTCCTGGGAATATTTGTTTTCAAAATAATAATAGAGAAAGAAAAAACGTGGAAAAATGAACTGAATGGATAACCCAAAGAGGGAAGATTTCATAAAATACACTGACTGTTTCACAGTCTAACGAAGGTGACCGTTTCTTCTGGACAACCAAGAAATTTTCTGATTACACGTAGCTGAGTAGCAAACGCTTTAGACGAACAAACACAGATAATTTCATATTAAGATAAACGTAACAGCTTTTAACACTACTGTGGTCTCAAACCGTAACATAATCTGTGAAGTTTAAGATCTGATTTTGAATAACCTTATCTTAAGAACTCACTAGTGATAAGGTCCAGAGTTTTACTGTACTAACTACGTAGGGAAACATGTATATTGCTACAACCGTCACTTGCATGAAACATCATTTTGATCTCTCCTTCAATACGATTTTCGGAACTTTTAATCTCCTGAGTCACTGTTTCTTGATGTTAATTAAGCTCCAGTTTAATCCATACAATTTACCTGATACGAGATTTTAATGGTTTTCTTAACGAAAACAAAATCTCTACAAATGGACATTGATAACCAGTTTTAATTGGGTTAATAACACGTCTCTTGATAACAAGCATCAGTTTGTTAAAAGAGTCATTACACTGAATCTACGTCACAGAGATATGTAATGATTTGACAGATGAATTATAAGTTTGACAATAGCTGTATCCCTACAAACTTCGAACTAGCGAAATGAAAATTTGGTGATTCAAGGGTTTTTTTATATTGTCTTTGTATCTTACACCAATACTAAAACGCAATAGATATTGTTTTTTGATATTATAATTTTTATTAAAATTTAATTTTTTTTCCGGTTCCTACCTAGCTTATTATTATGCAGAAGTTAGAGATGCGTTTATGTTCCCAAACGTATTATGAGTGTAAGGTATCTTTACTGTTTTGGCAGTTAATACTTACAATATTATCGTGTTATTTAAGAGATTCGTTTTGATATATCAAATTTGAATTTTGAACTCAGATTATGGGATTTGTTGTTCTTGTACATTTACGCATGTTTGTTCCTTATTCTGAAAGTATTTAAGAGTTTGGCTTTCAAACTATTGTTGTCGTAATATTACACTCACACAGTTATCCAAAGATAAAACTTACGTTTGAAAGTACAATGTCACAATATAATTTTTCCTTATCCTGGTGACTGCTTAAGCACTTTTCTATATAGCTCGTGCTTTATACTTTACACTATTTACTTTATTCTTAATAGAAATGATAAAGATCGACCGTAACGTAGAAAATGTCTTTATTTACAGGATGTTTTTGAAGCTATATTTTGCACTCCAGTTACTGATAATGGTCTCAAGTGACAAGAAAACAGTTTCTACTTCTGTGACGTTTTGATAATTAAGAAAACACAAGTTAGTTAAAACCAATCATTTTAAATGAAAATCACGATATGATTACCTGTCAGCTTCTCATATTTCTTATATAATTAACGAAATTTCTAAAGAATACAAAACAATAAACAAAAACATTTATAAACCTAATTAGACTATAAACCCATCACTAAACAATACGTAAGAAATGTTCTATTCTTTTTTACAAAAATTATTATAGAAAATTTAAAATATTACCAGTTTGATTTTACCAGATTTGGAGTTCGAAGTTCCTACCCCTCAGTGGGACAAAGGAACGTCTGCAGACTTACAACGCTACAAAACAGGGTTTCAGTACCCGTGGTGGGCAGAGCATATATCCCATTGTGTAGCTTTGTGCTTAATTCAGAACAACAACTCTGAGTTTTTTCTCAATCAATATTTATTATTGTCGTTTAGCGTTTTCGGTGTGAACTATGAATGCACCATCTTGGTAAAATAAATTAGCATGCAATCTAAGCACTATGCCTAGAGTGAGTGTAGTTAGCTCAAGAAATTTGTATATAAATTCACAAAACATATTTCTCAAATTTAAAAACACACGATCAGTAACAAATCGAAAGACATCCATAGCAAACATTCAGTATTCAGTTAAACCTTATGAAGCTGTTAAGCAATCAGTGTTCTGTATCAATGATTCACTCAGCGTTTGATATAGATTTTTTAATCCAGGAATCACCAAACGTGCATCTCATAATAAATGGTTTTTAAATAATTATGAAGCACATTTATGATAATTTTGAGAATATTGATGTACAAGGTTTCTTTATTTATGTGTTATTTGATATATACAAGCTTGCTTTTTGTTTTCTTTTTTGTAGCTGTCCATATTTTTTACGCTAAAAAATGCTGTCTAGATAACGTAAGCACGAACACGCATGATAATTACTTTGCCCAACATGCGCTACGTATTCTGATGTTATCACCAGACATAATTTCCACGAAACAATGAGAGCCATTAAGGAACTAATAATTTACATTTATATGAATTTAAAACACCAAACGCTTGGTTTCTCAATACTTCGAAAATGAAACGTGAAAGTATAAACATAAATCGTTCACAGTTTGAACTCATATTCTGTAGTTAGTTATAGGCAGAACGATAAAGATGCAATTCATGTGAGGACATTTATAACTCTATTGAGTTAAAATTAACACAGATAAAATTTGTCTAAAATATTAGTTGATCGTATAAGATACTATGACATGTTTGTCTAATGTGCTTATAAGGTAAGATATAATTCAACTCGTAAGGTTTCATATAAACCTCAAAGGCAAAATAATTTATTTTATCCAATGATAAATTATTAATGGATTATAGTCGCTGTCATATAACATTTTTATCTCATAGTTTATCTATTATTAAATAAATAGAGTGACATATGTTTTTGTTGGTTTTTTTAATCTAAGTTTTATTCGGTGTTAATGAAGACACTGAAGTGCTGCAGTGTCTCTATAATGCACAATTTTCTTTAGCGTAGGCCTAACTAGGCTCATGTCTGTCTAGAGCAAATTCAAAACATCACAAATACAGGTATTTGCTTTATAAACTTTAAATTGGCAAAAATATTAACACCATATGAAAATATATATAAAATGAAAAAGATTTTCTAACGGTAGAATCATCTAGAGTTAAGTGACAAGATCCTGTTATTATTATTTTACTGGTCTTATCTGACGATTTGGTTTTGAATTTCGTGCAAAGCTACTCGAGGGCTATCTGCACTAGCCGTCTCTAATTTAGTAGTGTAGACTATAGGGAGGCAGCTAGTCATCATCACCCACTGCCAACGCTTGGGCTACTCTTTTACCAACGAATAGTGGGATTGACCGTAACATTATAACGTCCCAACAGCTGAAAGGGCGAGCATATTTGGTGTGACGGGGATTCGAACCAGCGACCCTCAGATTACGAGTAGGGTGCCTTAACCACATGGCCATGCCGGGATTTACCTAACTATACGGAAATTATCAATCATTATTAAACAAAGTGAAGGAAGCAAGAAGAAATTACAGTGAATTTTACATCGGGAATTTGGATCCGTGAACTCTGGATTTTAACATATATTTAGATAGATGAGAACAAATTAACGGACCAAAATAAACTACAAGTAGTTGTTTAAACTACAAGTAAAATTTGAAACAATGATTTATATAAAGAGGAAATATTCATCAGTAGACAAGTAAATATTATATTTCCACGACATTCAGGATATATGTTTAGGGCACGTTTTATGACGTCAGGGCAGCAAAAATGTCAATTTATTATTACACAATTATTCACGTGTATTGTATGTTTAAAATACACATAGATACATATATATACCTGTATGTGTAGGCGGTTATCCTTTACAAAATGATAACCTGAAGAATAACAAAGGCAATTTACTGTGATGACGAGACACCCACTTAAAGTAAAAATATATTCTCAAGAAAACTTTAATTAAATTAAAATTTTAATACCCACACCAACAGTTTTGAGAATACAAAGGCAGTTTACGTTATTAAACTTTGTACGAGCAGATCCTACGGATATAATCAGCAAGTTAAAGGTGATAACACGAAAATTAGGCATTAGTTCACGAAACAAAACGAAAAGAAGGTTAACAGTAAAAAATATGAATAAGGATAAACGAAATGAACAAAATTTATGCGATAAATGCTGTAGTCAAGAACATTACACGTGAATTCGGGGAATCGGGAGATAATTACACATTTGGGTTCCCCCCAAATCCACCCCGGACTTCAGTATTTCTTTTCACAATTAATCTCAAATGTGATATTTATCAAAATAATAAGAAAACTTGTGCAATACTAACCGATAGTAGTATTCTAAGTTGATTGCGTTAAGATAAAGAAACTGACCATGTTTTTTATTTCTTATTGAACACAGAAAACCAGACACTAATTTACGAGTTATTCTTAAAAGATGTAAATATGTGGTCTGGAAGCTATTCATATCTATAGGAACATTCAGAACGAAATATTGACACCTCGTATTTCACAATTGACTTTGCTGACCTCAAATCTCAACACTCTTTAGTTTCCACATGATCATTTTTCCTTCGATACTCACTACTTATTGATTATCTCCAGTCCAAATATTTCTTTATAAAGTATAAACGTGTAATAATAGCATTGATCGGACCTTATCACATTTCACAGAACTGACTGACCTACATCAATCTTTCAGGCGCCAATAGACTACTCTCGGAAACAAGAATTTTATGACTGACATAACATAACTGGTTCTCATCAGACTATACGAGGTAAAATATCACTAAGAACATAATTTTGCTTGTTTTGAATTATAACACAAAGCTACACAAGGGACTATCTGTGCTCTCCCCACCACGGGTATCGAAATCCGGTTTATAGCGGTGTGTGCTCGAAGACGTACACCGCTGTGCCACTGGAGGCGAATATAATTTCAACGAGCATTTCTAGTAGTGATGTAAACGACACAATCAATATATCATAATGTTTGTAATTAGAATGTTAAATGTATATAATTATTTAATTGAGGTGAAATTTATCGAAATGTTGAATAGTTTGTTCAAGAGCAAAGTCACACTGAGGTATCAGTGAAAAATGGCGAATACAAGCAGAAATAGAAAACAAAACAATGCAACAAAAACAAAACTTGTCATTGAAGCATCAACATCAGAGAGCGATTGATGATAAAAATAGAATCTTCGTTATGTTAAACACAATATATTGTGCCTTATTAAACGAGTACCAATGCCTCAAGTTTTCTCAACGAAAACACCCAAATCTCAATCACGTACAGTTTACTTTCATGTAACTCTTGTAAGTTTTCTGAAATTAAGGCGCTATTATTAAAACAAACAAACAAGAAAGAAAAACAACTAAAAGGAAAAAAAAAGCTGTCTATTTTTATTTTATACACGTGCTGGAAACACGACTTAGAACTTTAAAAATAGTTATTTAAAGAAACTTACACTAGAAGATGGTAGAAAACAGCTTTACGTGCCCGGGGTTGTTCCAGGAAGTTGTAGATGATACATTGAAATTTCCGGAAGCGTGTTTCTCGAGGTCGATGGTGAGAAGTCACTGGTTTTCCCAACAGACTAAGACGGGGCTCGATTTGGTATTGGTCAGAGTTAGGATTAAGTCGATCACCACTCTCGACATCGCAAAGTTCAACCCTCTCTACCACAGTGGTTCGATGTTGCAAAGGGGAACCGAAATGAGATTCAGCGTTTAGGGCCCGCCGAGAGTCCGGGCTGTCTTCCGGATTATCCCCTTTTCCACGCCATCCTTTTAACCAGCGAAGCGCTGTGGTCATGTTTCGGTCTCAGTCTGGGATGCTGCCGAAACTTGGGCGAACCAAAGCCTCACGGCCATTGTTTTGAAAGCAGAGAAAAATATATCTTGATTTTACTCGTTCACTTCTGTGCTGAAAATTTCGTGAGAAAGTTGCGAATCCTGCGCCGAGTTATTAGCTAACGAGTAACCATGAGGATATAAAACGATTTTAATTTGTGTGCACAAAGTTCCTCCCAAGCCAATAAATAATAAACACACGATTTTTGAATTGGGACACTTGATTCACCTCAAAAATCACATTCCCGAATAAACCCTCACTACATATACTTCTGACGCCAGAGAGAAACACCATGCTTCTCTCGTGTAGCGAACGTCGCTGCGCGTGACGTTATCATCAGCTCTGTACGAGCTCAGTTGTAGAGCGCCATGTAGCGGCGATGTTGTCACAAAAAACTAAAAACACTCTTAGTACAGGGTCCGTCACCGGAACAAATCTAATACCCTTCAAAATTCAGAAAGAAAAAAAAATACAACACGAAATTCTTGACGTCACACTATTATATCATTTGAGTGCATGAAGCGAATGTGTATAGTCACATTACTAAAATTATGTCTTCTTTTATTGATGAGATAGCTTTTTAGCGTCTATATCAATGGCTTTTTGGTTGCCAGCCAACCATCCCTCTTTGGCAACTATCGATCAGAATATTCTCAACGGAGAACTAAAAAGGAAAGAGCCTAGATGACATTCGGACGTATTCATTTTCAAATATCAGTAACTGACTGAGTTGGTTACTTTATGTAATATTGGACTTTTACCTCTCAGTGTTTATATTCTTGATTCATAGATTTAATCAGCAGAGAACGAATGTCATTCATCACATTTGTTAATAATGTTTTAATATTCACGGATATTAACGGTCACACATAACGTGATTGAATACGCAAAATATTAACACTGTTGTTGTTGTTGGTTTTAAATTACGCACAAAGCTTCACAACGGTCTATCTGTGTTCCGCCAGCCACATGTATCGAAATCAAATTTCGAGCGTTGCAAGTCCGCAGACATACCGCTGTGCCACTAGAGGATGGAGGTGGCCATACATCGTGAATGAAAACTCAGTTAACATGCATGTTCACTAATATTTTATTTTATATTTATGATCTGCAGTAAATGCTGAATTAAACAGTACAATAACAAATTTAATAATATTTTCCTAAGTAATGCCGTTAGCTACTCACGGAAGTTGAACTTTTCAAACTAAGCTAAAGTTTCTTCGTTTCGCTCTATTTTCTATTCGCCTACTTATCGGTATTGGAATGACCTGCTTGTTCGAGCGCTTGACACACAACCTGCAGGTCGCAAAATCGAAACACGTCGTCGAACATACTTGCTCATCCAGCCATGTGGGCATTATAATGCGAGGATAGTCACACTAATTATTTGGTAAAAAAGCTGGTGGTGTTCTCTATCATTCCTTTAGTCTATCATTCCAAAATCAGGGATTCGCGTTTCAAAGGACAAACAAAATCCCATTTTCAATGTTTTCACATTGTTGCGTGTTCTTCATTTCACTTATAATATCCATCAAATATTTAATAATTAATTGGTAAAGCATGTTCGTAACATTTCTCTCTAATTTTACGTATTGCAATTTTGATGTATTTTGTCAAAATATTCTTAATATCTACTTATTATTATATTGTGTTTCACAAAATAAATGCTCTTTAGACATTGTTAAGGCCTCATAGACAAGTATTGCTCATAAACATGACCGTACTACTTTCTTTTCTTAAACCTCGAATAGTTTGAAAAATATGACTGTGGATATAAAACAAGCTCAAATGTTATACATGTTTGTTAAATGTATATTGGTTTGTTATAACTTTAAAAAAAAACAAGCCGAAACAAAAATAAATTAAACAGAAAACGCTACATTAATTGAAAAGTTTGTTTGTTTTTTGAATTTCGCGCAAAGCTACACGAAGGATATCTGCGCTAGCTTTCCCTATGTTGGCAGTGTAAGACTAGAGGGAAGGCTGCTAGTCATCACCACCGACACCAACTCTTGGGCTACTCTTTTACCAACAAATAATGAGATTGACCGTCACATTATAACGCCCACACAGCTGAAAGGGTAAGCATGTTTCGTATGACGGAGATTCGAACCTGCGATCCTCAGATTATGAGTCGAGTGCCTTAACCGTCTGACCATGCCGCGTCCTAATTGAAAATATTCCAGGGTACAAACTATAATGTGGGATTATAAAATGTACCCTAGGTTTTGGAGGTGACTAAAGAAGTAGGACCTACATTGCAGTGGGGATACACAGTCTATCAGTCAACCTCCATTCGCCAGTCTCACATAAGAAATAAAAGAGTAGCAATAGATATAGAAATAGAAATTAGGAGAGCGAGATGTGGGTGCTCAAGCCCACAACGTCCCACATCTATATCACCCTTCACTGCTTGCAGACAATTGTGAATAGATGACTGCTCTCCAAAGTAAAGAAGAAAAAGTTACTTGAAATAAGAATAAGAAAATAAGATACAGAATATTTCAATAATTTCATTTAAAATTAAAATTTAAAATTAAATCATTAAATATTATTTTTGATTCAATATTCCAGTATTAATAAAAAAATATTGTAATTTATTACAAATTTTACAAAATCCGAATAATTGTAAAGTTATAATGCTTATAACCGAAGATGATACATTACTATTAAAAGAGGGTAAACCATACACTGGAAAAACAAAATAGTTTCTTTTATCACAAATATTCATATTGATGTCATTATCAACTACTTCAATGTCTAAATCTATATAAGGTGTCTGTATAATAGATATTGAGGTATTTTTAATTTCTAATTCTACTAAATAAATAGTGTCAATAATATCATTTATTTCAGGATTATTTATACACATTGCTTTTGTTTTTGAATTTCGCGCAAAGCTACTCGGGGGCTATCTACATTAGCCGTCCCTAATTTAGCAGTGTAAGACCAGAGGGAAGGCAACTCTTGAGCTACTCTTTTACCAACGAATAGTGGGATTGACCGTCACATTATAATGCCCACACGGCTAAAGGGCGAGCATGTTTGGCGCGACGGGGATGCGGACCCGCGACCCTCAGATTATGAGTCGCACGCCTTAACCCACCTGGCCATGCCGGACCTATTTATACACCTTAAATCATCTATACATGTGTAAGTTAAAGAAAAATATCTGGGCTTATGTTGTTTTCAATAAACCTGTTCTCGGAAAAGTAAAGTCATAAATTTGCAATACAGCTAGTAAGAACTAGGTGTATTTAATGTTTTGTGACAAACAGATTAATAATAGACAGATAATAGCGTTATTTATTACCAGTGGAGAGTCTCCTTAAACGTTCGTGGTTCACGAACTTAAAGATAGGCCACACTCCCTTCGTCTGTACAACTCGACGTTCCCACCTACACAACCATGTACGTTTACAGTTAAACAAATTCAATAAGCCTTTAAATTAGACAAGCGTATGCAAGTACACAGTAACATAAAGCCTTCCAGCGACAAACGTGGAGCTTTATGACGCTAAAGACTGACTTCAGTAGTTGTAGTGGCATAGCAGAGATAGTCCACTGTGTAGCTTTGTGCTTACTTTATAAATGGAGAAACGACAAATACAGTTTTTTTTTCTCTTATCGTTTTTTCCGTGAATCTTCTGACGTCCCTCAGGGTAAATTCCATTCCTCCTAGTTTAAGAAGTATTACTAGATGTACTTCTGCAGTGTCTGCTTATAACGCTAGAAACCAGGTTTCGATACTCTTGGTGTGCATATAACACACACATACAGATAGCCCATTGCGTAGCTTTGTATCTAACTTTTTATTTTTTGCTGTTGCTGTAAACTGTCGACGGTATATGCATAATTATTCTCGTGATTCATAGCATGCGCACGTTTAAGTAACATCATGATAGTACAAACTGAAACATTAAGCGTCCTTCATGCGAGGTCATTTTAGTGTCTACTGATTGGCTAACAGGTAACACGCTATTGTACAGTGGTGTGAGTGTTCTTCGAGGAAATAAACATATCAGGACAAAATAAACCTCAGTACTTTCAAAACATAGACCTTCAACAGAAGCAGCTTTCTAAAGGTAGACCTTTATTTTCGTCAAACTTTCCAAAGTGCTCGGGTTATATGGTTTCTTATATTTATCTTTCATTAATTTTTAATCTACGTGACTTCCAAACACTACAAGCACAGTAAACTGGAAGCATGGAGTTATATACGTAAAGAGAATATTAATACTTTATAATTAAGTAAAATAAAACAATATCAAAAGGAAGGGCTGCATTAAAAACAGCAAATCCAAACCTTCGACTGATGTTAGCTTATTATAACCAAATACAAGCCAAAACAAAAATAAAAAAATGCTGCATCAATTTCAAGGATCCCAGGGTACAGACTAATGTGAGATATAAAATGTACCCTGGGTTATAGAGGTGACTCTGGAAATAGTACCCACATTGCGGTGGGGATACACCGTCTATCAATTTAAACTCCGTTCGTCAGTATCATATAAAGAAATAATATAAAGGAATAGCAATAAAAATTAAAATTATAGATATAGAAATTAGGAGAGCGAGATGTTGCTTTTATATATTGTACTCAACGTATAATAAATACGCAAGTAGTGGATATTATAGTGTAAAAATTAATTAAAACAAAGCTTTATAATTATTTTTTTAACATTCATAGATAACAGACAGCTAAAAGTATAATATCCAGAAAAGCTACAGATAGCTCTAAAATAATTAAGTTACTATTGTACAGTAAATACAGACCTCAGACAAATGTGTTCTATGTCATATTCAAAAATAAAAGAAGATTAATAATAATAAACATTCATTAAATTAACACATATCTATGAGATATGGCATAGAAACTGCAGTTCCAACTGATTAAAATACCTTCAAACATTAAGCTCAAATTTGATAAACAGTATTTTTCCCCTTTAGTTAGTTTTTCCCACAATCTCACACATGAACAATACAATTGAACTATATTGAGTAATAAACCCTACGTTCTATTAAGATACGTTTTTTCCTAACTACCCTATATTTTATCTACTATATCATATAAAAAGAATTCAAGAAAACAGATTTAATTCGCCTAATCTGATGAATTAAAAATTTTTTTGCTTTGTTTTCCCAATGAGACGAACTTAAATTTACGTAGTTCATATATCTAAAACTAATAATTTTGATCTTAATTTAGAATAATAAATGTCAAGGACAATCATTTAATGTCGTTTGGTGTGAATGATCTTGAAGTTTAAAACTTTTTTGACACGAACTGTTTTCTAGATTCACATATTTCGATAACCATTTTATCAAGAATGGTTCTTGGTACGTTTCGCCCAGATTATTCTTTTAACCTTGCTTATGATAATTTCTTATGTCTTATCTAGCTAGAGTCCTGCACAAGAAATGTTAGTAAATATCTTTTAGCTACCGTTAATATTATAAATATCAGATCAAACGATGAATAACGCAAAGAAATATCAAGTTCAAATGAAACGACATAAGTGTTCCAATAAAGTTCAAATGAAACGACATAAGTGTTCCAATAAAGAAAAAAATTGTTTTATATTTTGTTGTTTTTAAGGGTGAACTTTGGATTAAATAAAAAACAGGACTAACACACATTTACTGTCAAACACGATTAAATTTGAGGAAACACAAAAGCAACAGTGATACGCAATAAAACTGATACAATTGACCAATGTATACGAAGATTTGTTACAAATATAACAATATATAAGGTGTTTAAAAAGTTAAGGTTTGGTTTGAATTTTGCGCAAAACTACACGAGGGCTCTCAGCGCTAGCTGTCTTTAATTTAGCAGCGTAAGACTAGAGGAAAAGCAACTAGTCATCACCATCCACCACAAACTCTTGGGCTACTCTTTTACCAACGAATAGTGAGCTTGACCGTCACATTATAACGTCCCCACGGCTGAAAGGGGCGAGCATGTTTGGTATGAAGGGTGTTTCGAACCCACGACTCTTGGATTACTAGTCGAGTGCCTTAACCACATGGCCCTGTCAGGCCAAAGTGATAGGACTCTGATGTATCATAAATGTGATGTGGATATGTGTTTGTGAGTACATCATTTCCGCAGCCAATAGAGAAACGACATCAGCAGCTATTCCCACAATGAAGTAAATCTCTTTGAAATAATCTACTCTGTTCTTTCTTACTTTTTTACTACAGTGTGTTATCTGAACAGACACTGCCAGCAAGATGATATTTTGAAACACACGTCATGAAGTTCTTTGATTTTAGGGCCACATAAACACAACTACCTATATTATTGGTTGGATCGAGTCCACGAACCGACCATTCTTTTGGGGATTCCACAGAAGTTAAAGGGCCCCAAGTAATTCTGCTGCACGGTCCCCTTGAGACCAATTTACGCCATTCTTTGACCATCCTGTATAGAAAATCTCTTCCCCAATGTACTTTAAATTAACATAACCAAAAAATCATATTTAATCTGATGAAATATTTCAAAATATTGAAACCTTGATTAAATATTTTTCTCTTGTCATTTAACCGAGCTGTAGACGTACTTTGAAATAATTCGAGAAGCTTTTACTAAAAACTTAATATTGTGAAACTGAACGCCACTAAACTGAATGTTAACATTATAAAAGTTGTAGTATTGCGGAACTAAACCCCACTAAACTGCTGAATAAATATGTTAAATTCTTGTAAATAAAAAACAAAATATTGACCTGTCAAATCCCCCCTCTTGTTTTTGTGAGAACCTGAATTTTAAAGTCACTAAACTGTATTTCATTTCAGTAAATCTACCAAACAGATACAAAAAGTACTTCTTAGTATGATTAAGGTTACATTTAATTTACCGTCAAGTACATTAACGTTTTCTGCTAAACATACATCTCACAAACCGGTATGCTCGGCATGGCCAGGTGGTTAAAGCACTCGACTCGTAATCGGAGTGTCAGGGTTTCGAATCCCTGTCACACCAAACATTTTTGTCCTTTCAGTCGTGGGGGAGTTATTAGAGACGGTCAACCCTACTATTCATCGGTAAAAGATAGCCCAAGAATTTGAACTTTAAAGGCAGTACCGAGGGAATGTCAAGGTATCGTCAGTATAAACAAAAACGAGCGCTGTTTACCCTCATTTCACACATAATTTATGCTCTATGATATACACTTTTGTGATAGGTAATCAACAACGATGTAAGAGGGATGTCTTACATAAACAATGATATTAGCAATTTAAATCCCACATTTTACCGACTTGCAGTAAAACATTTCATAATGACAAGAAACAAGGATATGATGCGTTCTTCAGGATATAACACCACTCGCAGTTTGATTCATCGATTGCAAATCAGGTGTAATCGACCTCTCGGGCAAGTCAAAATTCATCAAGTGCTCAGCAACGTATAGTAAACTGTATCTCACTGTCATAAGGTCGGTCAAATGAATGTCATATTCTCATCTTTCTTTTTAGAGAAAGGAAATGGTAAAAAAAGGTGTGCCTGGGCCACATAAAAAAGTGGCACTCTGCCCAGAAAGTGTGTTAGGGGGCATGTTGTATCCTAATCCACAAACGAGAAATAAACTTAAAAAAAAGCTTTGTGGGCGATCGCATGATCAGCTATATTCAGGAAATATAAATAAAGACACCTTCGTCTGCTCCAAATTAGAATAACATATATGCTGAATAATATACACTGACACTGAAATGTTCTTCAATACTTTAGTTTACTATATTCTTAACTGTTGTTTGAATGTCTAAATATCACCATTCTAGAATCCAATGAAAGACACAGAACTTTTTAAAGTTTATCTGGGATACAAATAACCATATAACATTTAGTAATAGTAATAAGTTATTTAACTAACGTATTCGCCCAAAGCGATTTATACGATTATTGAGTCATTAAAATACAAAATGATACATATGCAAAGTTAGCAAAAGGCCACGAAGTAGCAGGCCTTGCATCACATTAAAAAACATCATTAAAAATGAAAACATAAAAATGTTCGTAAATGGCTGTAATAATAATATTAATAATACAAGATTGTGCATAATTTAAGCGAAACGTTGTGTTACCACTTCGTATTTTTGTAATATGTTTGCAAAAAACATCACTCGAGACGCGCTGAAGGTGCATCGCATGATCACCGATGTATTAACTAACGGTTTTTAGCACGCGCACTCTCCTAACGGCTTTGTTAGAGGGTTCTATATAAGAATTTCAAGTTTCCGTTAAGAGAGAGAGAGAAGTTATTGTTTGCTGTTTTTTTTTAGAGATTTTGTTTAGTTTAGTTTGAGTGGCCATTTCAGAAAGAGATTTTCTGTATCAAACTCGAAAGAGTTTTTTTTTTAACCCAGATATTAATCGCAGATTTCTGTTATAGCTATTATTAGCTTTTTACTTACGACTCTAATGAGTTAGTAAGTTCAAGATTTAGTGTTACGTTTTGTAACTTCTGTAAGCCTAGTATTTTTGCAGAACTGTCAAAAACTGTTTCTGAAAATACTGATAAGTTTTGGGGCAGTAGACATTAGTGCAGTAAACTTTAGCACCTTCCGACATTACTACGTTCGAAGTGATTATGATACACTGTTGTAAAGTATTGTATACAAGTTACAATTTTATGTTTGAGTTATTTATGTTATAATACATATATATGAAACTATACAGAATTACGAAGTTGTCATTGCCTTCTTTTTACGTATTATACAATACGGTAAATACGGGATTGTTAAAAGAAAGTTTTACAGACCTATAACACAACTAAAACTGAGCTTCCACTTAGTTTTTGTTTTACAGTAGACACAACGAATAAAGAGCTTATCGTAGTGTGGAATCAAATCATATGTTGTTATATAACACTGTTCGAACAGTCCATCACACCCGTTTTACAACTGCAGATTAGGTTAAGGCACTCGAATCCTAATCTTATGGTCGCGGCTTCGAATCTCTATCACACCAAACAAATTCGCCCTCTCAATCCCACAATTCCTTGGTAAAAGAGTAGCCCAAGAGTTGGCGTTGGGTGGTGATGACTATCTGCCTTCCCTCTAGTCTTACAGTGCTAAATTAGGACGACATCCCAGATAGCTATCGAGTAGCTTTGCGCGAAACTAACGACAAATAAACACTCCTTTTATGTATTTGGGACAAGATTTTGTCAGTTTTTCAAAAGCAGACTAACTTTTCCTTTTAATTCACAAAGTATAAAACGTAAACTTGTTCAGGTTTTCATTTAAACTTCGGTAACTTGACCAATGCTAGAACAGTAAGGGTTGAAAGGAGAATAAACCATGGCGCTAAAACGCAAAACATAATCCTACTGAAGCTCAAACATCATTTATTGAAAGATGGAATGGATATTTAATATTTTTATATATGTAATTAGTTTGGGGAAAACTTTGTTGACGTAGCTTAAACAAGAAGAAGAAAAGATATTCGTTGAGAACGAGTTTGTTATCAAAGAACTGCGAGTTGCTTTACATTTAGAAACAGGAATTGAAATTTACACAGGCAGTAACCGAATGTTTATATTCAATGGACTTCAAACGAAGAGTGACAGCAAACACGCAAAGAAAGTGTTACATTTCTGACAGAAAAAAATTCCGTTTGTAGAGCCAGCAAAGAAACAGATGCCAATAACCGCTATACAAATGTGAAATATAATACTAAACTTGCGCTTAAATATCACTGTATTCTAAGATGACATAGTTTTAAAAGTTGAATGGCATTGTCAAGTAACTCATTTTTACAGATACAGTTACCGTCATGATACAGCCATTGCGTAACTAACAGACTTTAATAAAAAGGTCCGAATTTAACTTTTACAGGAATAAAGCACGTTCACATGACATTCATCCATCAAATTCTTTCAAAATGTCTGTTTTAATTCTTCAAAGATATTTTAAACCAAAGTAATCTGTGTAACATATGCAAACGTGTACGACTAAAGTAGGTTAAAACCTGACTTTCTAGCTGCAAATGAAAGCCTCCAAAGTTCTTTATTCAAGGAAACATTTTTAGCAAACTAATGTTTGTTTAAGTGCTTCGTCACATGCAAGGATATATGGATGAAACCACATACATGGTAACCTGCAACGTATGTCACTATTGGTCATGTACAGATAAGTTACTGAGGTACCCATTGGATTCTGTATCTGACATGTTTGAAAAGACTTTTGAATATCTTGTCAGTATTTTGAAACAATGCACATTTGTTTTGAAGCCCTAAACATGAACTTGTCAAAACGTTCTCATTAAACGATTTAAGCACGCTTTTTCTGAGAATAATGTTACCAAATATATGTATGACGTCACTAGCTTCTAAAATCTCAAACTGTTCTGCTTTGGCAAGGTTTAGCGAAAACATAGACTATTATTTACTCTCCATCTTTTACGAACCAGCATGTCCTCATTATGGTAAAATATGGAAAAATAATAATTCATTACTGTAGTAGACCTATAAACCTACAAGTACAAGATTGCCTCAATAAAAGATGTTTTCAGAAAGGGTATGGACAAGACTTGTATTAACTGTTGGAAAAAAATATCCATAAAGCACATCTTTCAAAGGTTATAGGTAGCATGTTGTTTGCAACAGTTTATTTAAAGCAAAATTCGTGATGTCAGTAGTATTGTCTGAGACATCAAGATACATAACGAACTGCGGATGCATGAATGTATAGAAGTAGAAAGAGACAAGACTGATTTAGTACAATAAATGACTCTATCAAGTTTTATTAGATCGTTGTGGCAGGATCAATTTTAGTCTTCAAAGAAGAAAAATTCAGAAGCCAAAAGAGAAACAAGAAGCTTGATTTTATTATAATAATTTTGCGATGTTTTCAGACAAACTGCTTTTTCTCCGAGTAAACGTGAATTATACGCAAAAAAGAGCGATGTATCACATACTGGGCTATGGTGTAAAAGTTTATTTTTCCTCCAAGTTGACTGAGACTGACGTAAAGAAAGAGATAGAAAATCAACGATCGTCGTTTGAAACCAACGTTAATTAAACGCATACGAAATTTATGGGTGTTGTGAATCCGTCTATGAATGAAAAAATGAAGTAAAACAAAAACAAGAACGAAAACAAAACTCCTTTAAGTTTCAACAATCTAAGCATCTCAAAATTTTATAAGCATATTTTCTTAAGTCTAATCCAATCCTCGATCTATAAAAGGACTTTTTTGCACTCAAAACAAACAACATCAGACTGATCAGCGTACACATGTCATTTAATGTAATTCGAGACCATTCTTGCTTTAGCACAAGAAAAGTCTATGCCACAGAATAATTACCTGATTCGCAAATAGAAAAAAAACACAAAAACAAACCTGTATATGGGCATCCAAGTGAAGTTATAACTATCTTCCTTGGAAGAAAACATGTTTAGTTACCAATAAGAGTGATCCTCGTTACATGCACAACTAGAGTGAGGAATTTTTTTACCTGTACTGCTTTTTATTTTGTAACAAAAATTCATGTAAAAAGTAACTATGAAATTTTTGTTAAAAAAAAAAACATTTTCTCAACAACACTGCTTTAGTCTATAAACAACACATGGGTTCGAATCCCCGCCACACCAAACGCGCTCTCCATTTTACCAGCCCCAGATTGGACCAGTTTCGTAACATACCGCCCTAAGATATCAACACAATAAACTAGATTAAACGTTTTACCATTATTTCATTCATTGGATATGTAAGAAAGAAAAAAATATCATACACAATAGCTGACTTATGACTTTTTATTTATATTTAAATATGTTGGTATACCTTGATAAGTTTGCAGACACACATCTAATTTAAAAAAAAACAAAACTTACACCACCTATTATTTAAATTCGTTTAACGTTAAAAGAAACGAGTATTTAAAAACAAGCGAGTTTATTTGTATCGCATCTATTTCTAAACAATATAAAAACATATAAATATTTTTGGAATACGTTGTAGCAACTCAAAAGCGAAGTTTCACACTAAAAATATAAACAAAATATACACAGGATTCTAATTGCTTCACAAAAATAACTCTGTTTGGAGTGTCTATAATCTTAGCAAACGAACAAGTTAAGCTAAAAATAACAGTTAACTAAATCCTTATTCATTTCTTCTATTTACCAGTTGTGGTTTATCGCACGAGCACTGTGTTAACGCTATGAAGGTTTATTGCTGGATTTATCATTATTATTAATTTGAGCCTTTAGAAAACATAGAACTGCATTTAGTAAATACTGTTATAACACATGAAAAATTTGTTCTCATGCAACCTAACAATTTTGTCATAGTAGGAGTCTTCTGAATGAATATTTATGTGAGGTGAATTTGATTATTACCTTTATACCATTTAAAAATACATAACTTTTACAATAAACTACAAAATACGTTACTATAACATTAGAAATTAACTGTCTTTATGACAGAACACCTCAAACATCATTTCCAATCTGTTAATAATCTCCCTACTTGAATTTTATTGTTTGCCTTAAAAACTGATTTTTAGAATTATATATTTATGTTGTTGTTGTTCTGAGTTAAACACAAAGCTAAACAATGGGCTATCTGTGTCCACCACGGGTATCGAAACCCGGTTTTTAGCATTGTAAGTCCGCAGACATACCGCTGAGCCACTAGGGGGCATATATATATAAAATAGAAAACGCAAATTGCTAAACCTACGTCTTACATCATACGTGACGATCAATCACACTATTTGTTGGTAAAAGAGTAGTCCAAGAGTTGGCGGTGGTGGTGATGACTAGCTGTCTTCTCTCTAATATTACACCGTTAAATTAAGGACGACTAGTGCAGATAGTCCTCCTGTAGCTTTGCGCAAAATTCCACACAAAGAGAAAGCAACTACCACCCCCTTTATTTTCTTTAAAACGGTAGGGGAATGTTTACTAATTAAAAGTGAAATTTGCTAGTTGAATTAGTGGGGGTTTCTCATCTTGTTTTAGATTTTGCATAATAGAAAATATTTCACAATTAAAAAAAAAATGTTTTCTCAGTCTCTGTGCGTCTTTCTCGCACAACATTGGAACAGGACAAGCTTGATAAATAGTCAGATGGACAACTCTGCAGTCTCTGGTAAGAGCAAGAGGCATTATTTAGATTAGGAATGAGGGATAAATATCAGTTTGTTATTATGTAACATCAAATTTATAAAACTTGATAAATTTTTCTAATGTTACGTGAAATACAAAAACATAGTTAATACTGCCACACTTAAAACTTTCGATATCATAGATTAATAATGAAAGTTCAAATATTATTTATACATTTAGACATCAAATTACCCCTTTGTATCTCAGAACGGCTGGTATGGGTGTTAACACTTTTACTGATAAGAAGAGAAGAACGTTTCGACCCTCCTAGGTCTTCTTCAGGTTAAGAAATACATTTTTATTCCGAGTGGGTTTCTCGTCATCAAGAAATTACCACTTTTATTTGCTTTAGTGTTTGCTTATTATTAGACAAGAATTTATACCAATATAAACCTAGAGTACTAGTATTTACGATAAGTTGAGACGATCAGATGTAAATAATTGTCATTATCACCTAAGCCTAATTATTAATTGCATACGATGTTATAATTAGATGCTGCCCTCTTCAGGCAGTTTCTGAGGGATATCTAAATTTCGCTAACTTCCAAACTATGATACATTAACTGAATGCATTTTCAGTTGGATGTTTGTGAAAGGTTTTTTATCTTTATTTTTCTCACGTGTGGCTTCTATACTATTATTACAATATTTTTCCAGTTGTTTTTCTAGTGGGAAGAGCTATTGCAGATAAATCGGTATTACCGTGACTTATGATTGTCACTTCTAACTTTTGTTGCTCTTTTTGTTTGTCCAACCTAATGGAATCAGAAGTCAGAAAGAATGCTGCAAATATTGTTTTCATCCTCATTGGGTCATCAGGTGATTTGATATATATTAATTTCAGTCGTATGATGCTGTGATTTCTGAATGCTTATGTTTTCAGGAACAATTCTGACATACAGGAATACGATTATACACAAGTCTATAGCTTTCCTTATTTTTATTTTTTGGGTTTGTCTTCTTTTATTTTAATCAAGTATGCTAGGGGTTCATTGTTAGGGGGCGTTGTACTGATGTGCTGCCATTTTAACTTCTTAGTTTCTTCGACGTTACAATTTTTTTAATTCTAGACACTAGACAGTCTACGACACCCTGTTATACTCTGTTTGAAGGGTTTGATTTATAATTGAGGTATTTAGTCTAATGTGTGTTTTTGTAACCCTTCTGTCACAGAAGGCCTAGTATGGTTAAGGTACTCGACTCTGAGAGTCGAGGGTTCGAACCCCATAGCACCAAAGACGCTCTCCCTTTCGGCTGTGGGGGCGTTATAATGTGACGGTCAATCCCATTATTCATTGGTAAAAAACGTAGCCCGAAAGTTGGCGGTGATGACTAGCTTCCTTACCTCTAGCCTTACACAGCAAAGTTAGTGACAGCTAGCGCAGATAGCCCTCGTGTAGCTTTGCACGAAATTCAAACCAAAATAATTTCTCAAAGAATTGTAACTTTGTTACACTTTTCCATTTGAGTTGTAAACTGTGTCACGCGATGCTGTCTGCTCAGATGGTTTAAGAATTCTTGAATCTTGTCAGCGGCAAAATGTGAGTCATTTATTGGGGTTAAAAAGTTAACGCAGTCAGAACAGTCACTAACAACATGACATTAAAGGACAACATGGGACATTTTGTTTCAAATATCGACTATCTTATTCATTAAATAAAAATAACTTTAAAAACTCCTCAAAGCTAGGCGTTATTATTCAAATACTTATCACGCTTTCCTTTAAAATCCGTTAAATCAACAGCATCTAATGCATTTGAAAGTAATACGTTCCAGAGTCCAACTACGTTGTTAGAAAAATAAAGCTGTCTTAACCGAAAATGATCTATTCCCTGTCAAAATGTATATTTATCTCATATATTTACTGTTCTCATAATTAATTATGAAAAAAAGATGATGTATCACCTCTAACAATTTTGTAAATGATCTTAAACACCCATGATTACAGTTAAGCTTATGTTTATATCATTTTGCTTTAATTTTATTTCTGTAATAATTTTAATGCTGTGCGTTTCAAACCTAAACTTGTTTCAGTAGTTTTCTTTTTTGCATGTGACGTATATTGTTGGCTGTGTATTGCGTAAGTCCTGCCTGTTCTCTAAATAGAAGATTTTTCTTACGAAAACTTAATTTTGAATTAACAAAATGTTACACAATGGGCTATCCGTGCTCTGACCACTACAGGTGGGTGGAGCTTTACGAAAACGATAGCACATCGTAGAACATTCTTAAAATTTCGAATATATCGCGTAATTAATATATAAAATCGACGCGCCGAAAGACAATTATTATTGGTCAGCTACAGTTAGTGTATTATAGACCTCGGAAGCTATAATTGTGATTAACGTTTATTATTCGGAAAACTACAGGGTAGGACCAACCAAGATTATTTATAGATTTTGATCATTACAAATTATTCAACTTTGGTGCATAACTTCGGATGTCATTATTTTTACTAGGACGTATATAGCTTTCCCGGAAAAATTCATCTTGTAACGGCGTGAGGCCAGCCAAGACAAGACAGCTAGCTAGCTCAAAACAAAGTGTGTGACAATATAAACTCAGAATTAATTTGCTCGTCGTGGAATTGGATCGTCGATAAAATATGCAGTTCTGGACCGGATATGCAAGACTCAAAATTGTTTGTAAGTTTGTAGAACTCTTGAATACAAATAATCATTTGTAATAACTATTAGTAATAACCGTTATTATAAATTCTATTATTTTCTGTTTGTATATTAAAATATATTTGAGTTAAAAAGAAAATTTATTTTTCAGTCTTGTTGGCAAATATCATAAATTGAATACATATTAACATTTAATTAACTTCTGAGTTAAAATTTCCGGCTATTTAAAATCTTGATACGTAGTATACGTAACATAATAACTCAGACTCTTTCAAGATAAGTATAATATGTAACTTCCCTTTTTGTTAAGCCAACTTATTTCTCAATTACGGTCACATTTTTTTTGGACTATAAAAAACATGCCAATCTCGAATATTTAAGGAATCACTTTAAAAAATTCTTCATGTTTAATTAGTATTTCCAGCTAATGCAGTTCTCCAATTTTTAACACACAATTTTTGTATCACCTTATCTTCATATGTTGCAAAACAACAAATCTAACAATAATCACCTACACCCAGATGTCCCTCTACCTCCAGTACTCTAACTTATGATCTATTTTGTTTTTAAAAGTTAATAAAGCTAAGATAGCGTTGGTTCTAGTAGATTTTCTAACTAATTGTTCAAAAAATCATTCTCAACAATTTCTGAAAACCTCTTTCTCATGATTTGACTTTGACGTTTCCAAGTTTTTATTCAGGAAACTGAAACCTCCCTTAATTATAATCTCATTGAGTTATCTCTCTGTAGTTTCTTATTCATCTCAAGTGGCATCTAGTTGTCTGTAACAAATTTCAACCAACTAAAAGTCTTCTTACTATATAACAACTAACAGAAACCGAAGGGGATTCAACTTTATTGCTATTAACTAGGATATTATCAGATGAATAGGTTGCAGTTCATATTTTATATATAAAACCCACTCTCCTTCTTCTCAGTATTCTATCTCTATTAAATAAACATGTATTTCTGTAACACTATGTTTTAAAGAAATTCCTTTCGTCATAAATATATACATTTAACCAGTTTCAGTTATTCCCATTATTTCGAAATCCTCTGTTTTGACCAGTTATAAAGTTATCCATTCATTTCTCATACTTTTAGCATTACGATAATAACAATACAGTCAATCATTAAAACTACCCTTTTACGTTGTTCCCTCAGTATACCCCTCTCAACATCTTTCCTTTCTTCATCATTCCAGCTCTTTCCACTGTTAAACACTAGTTTAAAGTTGCCCTTGCAGTTCATAGTCCTTGCATACATATCAGCCCCTAGTCTATTTAAATACAAACCATTCATTCCAAAATGCCCCTTTCCACACTGAACTACAGAGATTACCATGTTCTGATGATAGAGAAATAACTAGGCCTTCCTACTTTTGGCAGTATTTATTTTCATATTAAAAGTAGATTGTGTCGTTACAGAAGGTTGTTGCAAGTTATATTATTATGGAAATTGCCAATTGGGTGCGTTTCTCGAGTGTTCTGTCGTTTCCAAGCTGCTGGCGGACTATAATTTAAAGCATTTCACGGAATTATATGTTAGCGAAAAGGTTGAACACGCTAAATCTGATAATTGGGTCTTATGAACCTATCGTGATGCTTTTAAAATTTGTAAAATTGCCTGAGTTCTTAACATATGATGGTGTCTTACCTGTTAACGTTAATATTATATCTATTTAACATCTAGTTAAGGAGTGACATGGCGAATAGCTGGAGATAGCTATGGGTCTTTTTTGTGAATGGACATGTGCAAGTTTTGTTTTTTTTAATTTCTTGCAAAGTTACACGAGGGCCATCTGCACTAGACGTTCTTAATTTAGCAGTTTAAGACTAGAAGGAAGGCAGCTAGTCAATACCACCCACCGCCAACTGTTGGATTACTCTTTTACCAACGAATAGTTGGGTTGACAGTCACATTATAACGTTTCCACAGCTGAAAAGGCGAGCATGTTTAGTGTAACGGGAATTTGAACCCGCGAGCCTCGGATTTCGAGTCGAGTACCCTAACCACCTGGCCATGCCGGGCGGTATACGTGCGTGGAATGGTGCTTTTGTGTAGTACTGTTTGTCTTGTCTGTTTCTTTCCAAGTTTTTTTAAAAAAATATTTTTTAGGGAGTTGATTAATTTTTTCTCTCTATTATAAGCTGGGTTACGCTCAAACTTTCTGTATCATGGCATACTACCCTTTGTTTTTACTTATAATGGCATTACGTTTGAATGCTAATAGGATTTACTTTACTTGGCTTTATAAACTGCCGATTTTAGTTCTTATTTTGAATTCATTTTTTAGTAAGTTGTTTTTCTGTTGTTGTAAATATATCTAAGGTGGGAATTTTACTATAAGTTAGTAAGGAATTAGTTCTATATTTAGTACATTTTTTTCAGATTCGATTAGTTGTCTTTTACTTAAGTATAGCAATGAGAGATAAGGTTTGGAGGCTTCTTTTCTTGAGAGTCTATCAGTGAATTTACTTTATGTGAATTTGTTTAATATCTGCATGTATTTATACAAAGTCTGAATAGCTACATTGATAGCCTATGTTGCTCGTTGCATTATCTTGTTTTTTGATACACAGCTTTAACTTTATTCTGTGCATTGTGTTTATTTATATGGTAATATTTGATCCTGTTTTGGAGCATGGATTTATTTATATCGTAGATATGGTAATAGGTAATTTAACCTTAAATCCTATAGCAATTACATCATTTACATTTATGTAGATTAAAAGGTTCTCTAAATTTCGAAATTCTTTAGAAAATCCAGGACTGTATGGGTCGTTAATTGCTTACGGTAAGGCTATAGCAGTAAGTTATCAATGGTTGTCATGGTTAGGTTACATGATCACCTAAGTTTAATTATTAACTATTTGTATAAAAAGAAAATATTTTAACTATTTTTATCCCGTATTTCGGCTGCTATTCTTCTTTCGTCTTCAGGAAGATTGTGAGACGGGCCATTTTTCTATTGATAAAGACCATAATTCGGTCATGAGTTTTCTCGATGGATAGAGGCCTGGTGCATTACCAAGACATACAAGTCATATGGTGCACAAGTTTACATGGATTCCGAAGATAAATATAATGACCTCGAATAAAAAACACCCAAAACACCTCAAAGTATAAAGACAGGCATCACAAACCGTCTAGTTCCAAGAGTAAAGAGTATCTCTAATAATAAAGGAGAAAGAAAACACGTAACTATAACTCTCTCTAACAAGAGTTACCCTGAACGCTATATGAAGAATAGAATAAAGATAAGCGCCGAGAATAAACGGTACAAAAGAAAACATAAGTAGGGTCCTATGTGAAAGACCCATCTGAAAATACACAGAAAATACATTAACTACATAAATCCAGAACAGTTTTCAGAAACCACAACAACAAACGATCGCAATTAACACACACTAAACCCACCTGAATATCCAGTGGAACATTAAAACACCATTTGCAACATTCATCTTGAATTTGGACTCCAATGTGTGGGAGGGGAAAAAGGTCAATGAAAGATACAATTCAAAAGTATAGTAGACAATCAAAGATCTGTAAGCAATGCTCATCATACCAACGAAGAAGACTACTACGATAACAGGATATGAACCACACGTAAGAAAATGGAAGATAGCAGATAAACATTCACTAAACCTAATATAGATAGATATCAGCAAAACCTGAATATTATTCTTGAGAACAGTTATAAACTAAATTCTTGGCATTTCGTCCAACAAAGTAAGGCCTAAAATTTATGATTCAATTCAGTTCTCAGAGCTGAAGATACATCTGTCGTGATTTGTCAATGTAGTTGTTGAAACCTTTAATTACTTTATTGCTGATTTTATTTTAAGGGTTGAATAACATTTTTGCTAATGAAGTTTTAATAATTGGACCAGAACTTTACAATAAAAAATTTTACTAAGAACTTCAACAACCATCTCTTAAAGATGGTTGAAAAGTAAATGCTTTGAACGAGAAACGTAAATTATACGGCACATGGGCTAAACGCTGAATTCAGGGGCTTCAAAATTCAGACATAGCAGTGGTTAATTTGAAATTAATGACCAGAAAGAGAAGGCAACCAGTCAACATTACCCACAGCCACAAAAGTTTTATTCCGTTTTAAAGTAAATAACACTGTCACTCCTCTTATGCATTCACAATTGAAAGTATAAAATGTGTTTAATGACCTATCCTGGGTTCGAACCTTGCATTTCGATAAATAGCTTAGACCGCTCACCACGAAACCGTGCCCGGTACATTTTGATTGAAATTTTACAAAATAAGATGTCATGATATCGAAAAAATCCAGTAACTGTGACTGAACAAAACTTGTTAACCGATGTATACAACTACAAATGTTTCTGAGCAGAAAGCTAAAATTAGAAATTACTCAAAGCAGCATGTAAACCTCGTAGGTTTGTAAGTTATCTCACTAACGGGCTGTGTTCTATGCTTTTATCCTCTCAAAAAAATTAAAATGTAAGTAGACAAGCAAACAAACAAACAGCATGCATCGAAAATGTTTAGTTACGGGCGCCCTGATTTCCATTCAAGTATTCACTACTTTTATCATGAGTTATAATTGTCACTAAGCGTTTATTCATTTTTTTTTCTCTACCAAATCTAGCAGCTGTGTGTAATGTTAGGCTAAATTATCAAACATTAATACGAATACAGTGAGAGAGTGAGACGACTTTCTTATGAAGGAGTCCTCAGCTGTGGAAACGTTCCAGGATTACGTCACTACATCCTGAGATTACGCAGGCTCATTCTTAGTGCGTCACAATCCCGGGTAGACCTTGACGTCAGGACTTGACACCGATAGTTGATAAGCATGATAAGTCGTAATTATTGTCACTTGTCAACTGTGCAGAAGATACACGTTTAGCCTTCTTTATGCGACTGTCATTTCATGATTAGACGTGTCAATTTGTTTTTGGTTGTTGTTGGTTTTTTTCTTACCAGCACAACAATGTGATCTTACACAATGTCTTCGGTGGAAATCGTATTTCATGTAGTCAAGCTTGAAACAGTTAATGAATTTTTCCTCTCCAAGCATACAGTCATTGAATTTTTTTATACCAACGAAATCTAATCATGGCCATATGCTACACAAAATCGATAATTTATTATTTATTAATAGTTTAACAGCAGTTTAAAATTTTTTGAAAAACAACAACAACAACAACATGATTACAGACTTAAAGTTATATGAATTGTGTGTTTTTCACGCCCACAATCGCGTTGTTTGGAATTTTCCAAAATTATAATCCAGCGATTAAAACTATAAATCTAAAAAAAATCCAGCAAAAATTATCAAACTATAGTGCTTAACTCGTGCGTGAAGTCAGACCTTGAAAGACTGCTGTTGAAATCAGAAACTCTTATGTTTGAATCTAAACCTAGAAATACATGAGTGAAATCAAAAATGGAAATATTCCTTCGAAAATAATAAATTCAGCAAATGACATGTTAATAATCAAGATATTTGTGTACTTCATTAATATATTACCCAAACTCATCAGGCCCGGCGTGTCCAGTTGGTTAGGGTCTCGGGTTCGAATTCCCATCCCACCAAACATGGTGGTCCCCATCAGCCGCGGGGACGTATAACGTGACAGTCATTCCTGCTATTTGTTGGTAAAACAGTAGCCCAAGAGTTGGCTGTGGGTGGTGATGACTAGCTGACTTTCATTTAGTCTTACACTGTTAAATTAGGGACGGCTATCGCAGATAGCCCTCGTGTATCTTTGCGCGAAATTTAAAAACAAATAAACAAAACAAGGAACAAAATACAGAAATACAAGAAAGTAACCAGTCGCTTAACACAAGGTAACAACGACTGCAATCTGAGATTAAAGACATAATATAATTTTGTTTACTAGGTTAAGCAAAACATCATGAGAAAACATATATGGTACTTTATTCTTTATGGAAGGAAACAGTAACGATTCGTTAAACAATAATAAGCGAAATTAAAAAAAAAGTAACGAGTCCTCAAGACCCCAGCAATCAAACTCGTCACGAAAACTACTCGACGTTTGATTGCGTCGTGTTACAAAGCATAACTGATCCTCTTCCTCGAAGAACGTTGTGTATGGACCGCAGCGCCACCACGTAGCAGGCGCGGAATTTGCCAATAATGTACAGACTGCATTAAAAATCCGTCCGAACTTCGTATTATAACGAAAAACAATAAAAGAAAAAATCTACAAAAATCGACCTTTATACTCTATATAAATATATATAAGATTAAAAAAAATCTTAACCAGCGTTCCGTCTTTGTGGCTTCATCAGGTTTAATATTATACACAAATGAAAAGTTATTATATATATATATATATATATATATATATATATATAATCTGAAGTATAAAAGGTCTTTTTTTATTCTAAATTTGTTATCAAAATGTGTATATCCTTCCATCCACAACAAATTTTGAAAGACCACAAAAAAAAGAAACTTTTTATCACTGCATTGCCATACATTTTGGAAGCAGCCACTTTGCAAGCTTTTCAGTTTGACAAGTCTATGGAGGTTCTAGTGGTTAATATGAAAGCTACTTCAAGTGTGTTCTTGGAGTAAGATAATTCATAGTTGTTAAAGTGGTTAACGCGAAAATCTTAACAGGTTTGGTTTGTTTTGAATTTCGCGCAAAGCTACACGAGGGCTATCTGCGCTAGCCGTCCCTAATTTAGCTGTGTAAGACTAGAGGGAAGGCAGCTAGTCATCACCACCCACCGCCAATTCTTGGACTACTCTTTTACCAACGAATAGTGAGATTGACCGTCACATTATAACGCATCCATGGCTGAAAGGGTCAACTTGTTTGGTGTGACAACCCGCGACCCTTAGATTACGAGTCGAGTGCCTTGACCACCTGGCCATGCCGCGCCCTTAACACGTTATCTACTTCACTGTTACTATCGGCAAGTTGAAAAATGGTTGGCCGTTATGAGCTTACAAATGTATGTGCTAATAGAAGTAGTTTCATATCTAAACACATTCTATGAAGTTCTTTTGAAAAATATACTTTTTATTTGTTACTTGAAGTAATGTAGTCGACGTTTTTCATATAGTTAGACCTGACTCAGTGAAATACGTCTATGACTATAGATATATTTTGAAAGTATCATGTAAAAAATCTGTTGATGAAAATCGTGTATTCTATTTTTAGATTTAATATTTTTCAAATTGCATGAAAATAGTCGAAAAATAAACCGCTAATTGTCAAATAACATAACTCGTTTTAAGGGATCAGTTTTTTGGTGCAGTTCGTGAAGGGCAAACATTAGTTCAAATATGGTTGTTAGAAAGCAAGAATTAGGTCTGTAGTAAAACACCGTATGAATAACCAATAAGGAGCCTCGAACTGTTCTCGAGACATTTGATCCACATACATTACCGATCATATGACGACGTAACAAGTTATGGATTGATAGGCAAATATATTCTATCATACATAGAAGATACATGAAGTTTGATATTGATGTGTTCTCATAATCTTAAATAGCTAAGAAATGTAGTTTACATAAGAATGATTTTTCTCATTAATTACTTACCTGTTGGAACCTATAAACTGTTCGCGGATTTATTCTGTATAATAAAACTATGCATCATTTCATTATTTGATTAAAAGGGCAACTAAATATGTGCGCTAATTAATGCACGTGCGCACGTGAAATGTATGCTGTACTATACTTTCCAATATTATATGCAGTAGTAGCAGGAAACTATGACAGGTGTCCGTAATTCAAGAAAGTACACTTTGTTCGGCAGTTTGATTTCTCGCACTGAAACAAAGCGAACTGGAAACATACACGATTTAGCAAATTAACCAAGTTCATTACTTACTGAAAGGTATAATTAGATTACACTTTTAACCGTTAAGGACATACAAATGGTTAATTGTCTAATAAGAGTGTATTATATCGGAATACATTTTATGTAGATATTTCTAACACATTAAAGTGCTGGGGCATACATCATTTATCATTGCTGAGCGGACTTGTATGATTTCTGGAAATGAAAGGTATTTAATTAGAACATTATAAAGCTGCCGTGTAAGTCTTGTCATAACGCTTTGCTTTGTAGGAAAGTAAACCTTGAATTTTCAATACAATTACAAGGTTTGTTTGTTTGTTAACCTGAACGATATCTTACACGTTCAGTATCTAAACGGCTGTGGTTTAAGCGTAGCCCTTATTAATTTTGAAATAGCAGTGCCCGCAGTCTCAAGTGGCCAGTCTTACTCAAATAGTAAACAGAGTTGATTGTGTTATAAGAGAAACAGTCAGAGTGTAAAGCGTGTCTAGTCATATTTTGGTGACAGTGCATGTGTCATAAGTGATTATGTTTATTATGTCAAAATATGTGAGTAAATGTGCCGTCTCAACCGTCACAAATCGTATTTTAGTAGATGTGTTCTGGTGGTTTAAGGTTGTAATATTTAACATTATTTTTGGACAACGTGTAATAATGAAAATTGCTGTTGACCTCACGAAATAACTCATTACATTGAAGTTACATTATTTTGTAAAACAACCATATAAGTTATTTTCTTTCATTTTGACATTTTCATTCGGCAGCATTTAGTATATTTTAATTATCTATGTTCATTTATGGTATTGTAGATGTCCATGATAACAAATAAGACCATATTATATTACATAATATAGTGAAATCAACATTTTACCACAACAAACATAAATCTTAAATACGTAAAACAGGATCAACAAACGGGTCACAGATCAAAAGCCATACCATCGCGTTTGATTATTGAGCTAAAGGTTTATGAATATTTATAATCACATAATAAACTAATAAACATTTTACCAGAATAAACAAAATTGCCAAATACGTAAAACAAAAAAAAGAAAAGAAAACAACAGCAGCGGATTCAAATCCATATTATTTGAAAAGGTGTGTAAGTTTATTCCTAGCAAAATAATTCGGATAATAGCATATACAAACTTTTGTGTTTTTAATCACTAATGGAGAGTTTGAGACTCAGCAGGAAGCTCGTAGTTGGTCAATTTGACAGGAATACACACAGTTAAGAGTTTTTTTGGTTTTTTTTTGGCAACAGTGGAACTGAATTCGAGGTTCTAGTATTCAAGACATATTTTCACCAGCGATTATTTCGCTTGTCTCACCTACTTCTTATCAACGAACTTACAGCTATGTTTCCATGAGGTCAAGCTTTTTATGAGAACAGGCTTATATTGTGGCTTTCCATGAATCGCTTATGTTCAAGGACTCTATGTTTACGCTTAAGCAGACCGAAGACATAAAAGTATACTGGAATTGTATCAATAGGTTTCTAGTGTACATATAATCGAACAGCACTGCTATAATTCTAATTCATTTGCCCATCTCTCAAACACAACTGATGATTTCAAAGTGTGACTTAAAAGTTATAAACGTTATTTGGCTTGTAAGTCTTCCGTCAACTTCAAACATTTATTATCTTGCTAAAAGATACACTTCGATCTATCGCAATGGCTACTGGTTCAGAGAGTTTTCTCTGTGGATGAAAGATTGTTGTTGACTGGCTTGAGTGTGGTTTCAGAGCCAGTTGCTCTCTTAAATGCTTTGCTGTGAAAGTGTTTTGGTTTCACTAGTGAACATAGGTTCCCCCTTCTTCAGTTTTCCGTCTCTCTACATCATTAAAAAAAAGTGTGTATGAATATTATTTTTCGTTGGAATCAGCGGTAACATGCCCCTCCCTGAACCATTGAACAGAATTTGGGGACATTTTACAACTACAGTAAGTGACATTTGTATTTGTTTGCAGGGAATATTTCTGTATCCGCGAACTTTACTCTAAAATTATTCTAACACAAAGTATTTCAAGCATTTCTAAGGCAAGTAATTTTTTTAATTTAGTTCTATATCTACAAAAACAACGAATATGTAGCAATTGAAATTTTAAACAAGAAGCCAAAATGATGGATATTTTGTATTCCTTGAAGTCCTAATGCTACTCTCTAAATATGTATTTACACAGATGAAAAACTTATCTGTATTTGACTCTTGTTTTAGCGCAAAGGTACACAACAAGCTAACTACATTTTTTTTTCATCACTTGGTATAGAAACCCGGATTTAAGCTTGTAAATCCATAAGTTTACTTCTAGATCACGGGGGTAGTGGATGCAATCCTAAGATTTAGTAAGAAAAGAAAATCTGTTTTTTGTTTGTTTGTTTGTTTGTTTATGAATTTCGCGCAAAGCTACTCGAGGGCTATTTGTGCTAGCCGTCCCTAATTTAGAGAGAAGGCAGCTAGTAATCACCACTCACCGCCAACTGTTGGGCTACTCTTTTACCAACGAAGAGTGGGATTGACCGAAACATTATAACGCCCCCACGGCTGGGAGGGCGAGCATGTTTGGTGTGACCGGGATTCGAATCCGTGACCCTCGGATTACGAGTCGAACGCCTTAACACACTTGGCCATGCCGGGCACAAAGGAAATCTCGTAGAATAATCTATAAAATTTAAATACAATGGAAATTCTAGGCTCATCAAAATCTTAAGAGGTGATACGCCTTTCTTCTATTAACAAATATCCGAAAAATTAATAACACTTGTATTGATTGATACATTTGTAATGACAAAAATTAGTTTTAATTAGAAATACATGTGTGACCTAGAAGCGTCGACATTTTGATTAACTGTTAACATTAAATGAATTATTAGAATATCACACACACGTGATTATAAAGAGCACAAAGATAAAATAACAGCACGATAAATAATTTATTAAAAACAGGGGTTATGTTTTAAATAATCTAATTATTACACATTTACTTTAACGTTGTATTCCTTCTGCGTGTGTGAACATGTACTTTTTAAATTATTTAGAAAACAGCGTAAACCTTCCCTACTATTTATAGAAGCATTAGCATAAAATATCCATACGTAAATCAGATCTACCAATTTTTTATTAGGTGCATTTCAAAGTCTGTATTAAAGTATCAAGCTCTTTCTGTAGCACTTTTAAAACTGCTGTAGGCTGATGGTTCGCCAAGCGTGGAATGATACCATTTTACCATTCCACATTCGGTTTCTACGAGCGTCAAATCACGTGCTACTGAAATGATCCTGTAAAAGATTAAATTTGCGTTTTCCAGTTGTAAAAAAACCGACTTTTACTGCACCTTCTGACTTCGACGTTGTGAAACACAAACCAGCAAGGAGGATAGTTTCTCTTGATCAATTTCACGTTAGATTAATGTTTTATGGTATTTTGCCTCGTAGGCAGAGTGGAGTAACTATTTTTATCACGTCACGCATTGCCAACGTACAATTCTCAACCGATTTTCCAATTTTCAGAGATCCTGGCGTCGAAAAAATCAAAAAGAAAAATAATTTTACCAAACATTTCACTGATTCTCCACTTTGGTATTCCATTCACAGTTTTACAACTGCTGTTGCCGTGGTGACAGTGTGTATTATATATAATATTTTGATATATTGATTGATGAGAGGTTTTATGGGCAAGAAAAGCGGTCATATTTCATCACGAGCTTCAAAAATGCTATGTGATGGGGTTATGGCTTTGCTCTTATTAAAAAGTCATATGTATATTTAGCCGTAACCTATACAATGACAGATGAAGTAAAAAAATAAATACGTTTTCAAGAAAAGTTGTCAGTGTTTGATAAAAGACACAAATAGATAAATGAAAGAAAGGCGGAGATTGTATCCAACCAAAATACTACACTTTTTCCTTAACCTGAAATAGAACTTTCAAATACAATTAAGAAATGGAACCAGTTGGATGAGAAAGACTTCTTAACTGAATTCAACAAAGATGAACGAATGAAAACAAGGAAACTAAAGAACAACACCATATTAATGACTTGTTTGCTTCATAATTTCGCGTAAAGTTGTACAAGGACTATGTGCGCATGACCGTTTTCTGATTATGAACTGAGGGGCCAGAGGGAAAGCAACTAACTAACCATTTGTTCCCAGCTAGCTACTCTTGTTTGACCGAACAGTGGGATTTCACATTTAATGTGAATCGACGCGTTACAAACTTTTGCATCTAACAGTAAACCATAGTGAACGGGTTTCACGGCATTAAAGTTTATGGTGGGACTCTAAACAAGCTGGTTAACATCAGCGACATGTTTATTCTCAAATCTCCTTGAAATAATCAAGTGAGCTCTGAAGCATAACACCCAATAAGTACCAAAGAAACTGACATGATGTATAATATATTAGCAAGTTTAAACAAAAACGTGTGTTTAAAGTAACACACAATACGAGTTTTACTCTCTCTCTTACACACCCGCAATAAATGTTATGCCGAAAGTAATTATTCAATTTATAAACTAAAACTGCACTCATGATTTGTCTGGGGTAAATTACTAAAATAATAAGGTTTAACCAGCTTTTTTTTTATCAGTGTGTTTAAAACTAAAACTAAACTAAGGAATAAATCTGATAATGTAATCAGTACAGTGGATAAACCAAAGGGAATCCTCAATAGCAGCATTACCTGAAATTCGCTTAGACGAATTACAATAAATTAATCTGTAATATCGTGCGCGTGGCCATATATAGAAATCGAAAAGGTTTGACCTCCAGAGTACAAAACTGTAATTAGGTCATATATTGGTCAGTACATGAAAAGCTATGAACTGAACGTTTGTACTTGAAGCTACACACACACACAAACAAAAGGAAATCTTCAATAGCCACATTTTTTGCAATTCTTTTTAAGCAGGATTCGATTAATCTACAAGATATCTGTTTCCTTGTTTGTTAATTATATATTTGTCTACCAGCAAACAATACCAAGTGAGGGGCGCGCTTATACCCGACTCGACGTTGTTACTCATTAGAATCTCTTCCAAATTGAAATTCTTTCAGGCAGAATTAAGTTAAATTAATCTGAAGCTTTGAGCATGGTCAAATACATCAATCGAAAGAGTTTAACCTCGGGAGACCAAAAATGTAAGTAGCTCTTAAATCGATCAAGAGACAACGGAGCCATGAGCTAAAAGTTTGTATTTGAGAAAACACAAAAATAAAAAGTCGGAACCATTCTATAAGTAGCTGTGTTGTGGCTACAAATAAAACTAAATCAACGATTGCTTCATTAAATCAGGTGAAATTAAAAGACAAGTATTAGAGAAATACAGAAACACAGTGACGTAACAACCTCGCAACCATTGCTAACGCTTTTAATAATACTTTACACCATGATTTAATTTGAAAGCTTTTATGTTCTTTCGTAACATTAATGCAACGGTTAGAATTTCCATTCAGATTGGATTATAGTGAGCATGCACGAGCGTTTATGATATTAAATTTGGTTTGTTTTGAATTTCGCGCAAAGCTATACGAGGGCTATTTGCGCTAGCCGTCCCTAATTTAGCAGTATAAGACTAGAGGGTAGGCAGTTAGTCATCACCACTCACCGCCAACTCTTGGGATACTCTTTTACCAACGAATAGTGGAATTGACCTTAACATTATAAGGCCTCCATGGCTGAAAGGGCGAACATGTTTGGTGTGACGTGGATTCAAACTCGCGACCCCCGGATTACGAGTCGATTGCCTTAATTACCTGGGGCCCAGCATGGCCAAGCGTGTTAAGGCGTGCGACTCGTAATCTGAGGGTCGCGGGTTCGAATCCCCGTCGCGCCAAACATGCTCGCCCTTTCAGCCGTGGGAGCATTATAATATGACAGTCAATTCCACTATTCATTGATAAAAAAGTAGCCCAAGAGTTGACGGTGAGTGGTGATGACTAGCTGCCTTCCCTCTAGTCTCACACTGCTAAATTAGGGACGGTTAGCACAGATAGCCCTTGAGTAGCTTTGTGCGAAATTAAAAAAAAAAAAAAACTACCTGGCTATGTCGGACCGTGATATTAAGCAATTCATTGCAGTCTTGGTTATTATCAGACTATTAAAATAATATAGTAGAAACTATTCCATATCTCCTTGCAATTGTTACAAATAAAATACTTCGATGAATAGCTAACTTTCTTAAAAGTAATCAAATATTTTATGTTTTGTTACCTAAAGAAGAAAAAATAAACGTTACGTACCATTTCTGATCACAAAGTTACCATTTTATATAGAAAGAAAACGCAAATAAATTGATTTATTTGTTTACAGTTTTAGGGTTTGTTAAATTTGAGAAAACATAATGACGTACAAATTAGTTTCTCATAAATCTAACTTCTCAAAACATACTAAACGTATAATCGATAGGAAAGCATTGTGATTGTGTATCCAACTTCTAGTTAGGTCTAGATTATGTATTAAGACAAATCGTTTATTGCTTTAATCATGTGAATGATTACCCAAAACAAAATTATTCCAATTTTGCTTATAAACGATTTTTTCCAACTAATTTCACGCAGGTCAGTGACATAGATTATTATTGCTTTTCTAATTGATTTTTTGTTAATTAATTCAGCCTTATTTACACGAACAATAATTACACTATTGTGAATAATACCGTGTTCTTGTATTAACGCAGAATTTATCTAATTAAATGGTCCGGCATGGCCTAGCGCGTAAGGCGTGCGACTCCTAATCCGAGGGTCGCGGGTTCGCGCCCGCGTCGCGCTAAATATGCTTGCCATCTCAGCCGTGGGGGCGTTATAATGTTACGGTCAATCCCACTATTCGTTGGTAAAAGAGTAGCCCAAGAGTTGGCGGTGGGTGGTGATAACTAGCTGCCTTCTCTCTAGTCTTACACTGCTAAATTAGGGACGGCTAGCACAGATAGCCCTCGAGTAGTTTTGTGCGAAATTCCAAAACAAACAATCTAATTAAACATTAATTCACTGCCTCCTGCCATGGATTGTTCAAAACTGGACACCGCTGTTAGTTTTACGTTACGTATGCAAGCTTGTAATATCGTATTTGACGCTAAGCGCTTACACGTGCCTTTATAAGCCTAGCTTTTATATTTAAAACTCTCTTCACATTTCTAATAGAATTTATGTTGGAATAAGTTAATTATATTCACTAACTAATTCTAATCTTATAAGGTTAAGCATTTAGTACCGTATAAACATTGCAAAAAGTGTATATAGTTTATGTACGTGTGCTGTGGTGTCTAGTAAAAAATCTAATAGATAATTGATTAAAACTTGGACTTTCCTTACAGTTTCCACTTCTCTTAAAACATTTGAGTGATTATACCCTGTAAATTAAGAATATCTGATCTAAAGTGTTCATTTTCGTGATTTACTAACAAATACAGGTATATTTTAACACTTATAATATGGTACTGTTTTCCAGAAATATAGATTTTATTTTTCAGTGCGTTTTAGTTTGGCTAGAACGTTAAGAAATTTTCCTCAAATCCTTACTGCAATTTTCTTCATAGCAATATTTTTATCTCTCAACTGTGTTATTACAAAAACAGTCCATGAAATAACGTTATTAATCAACCAATAAAAATATATCTTCCTTTTAGTTTGTTCATGCCAAAGGATAATAACGAATAACTTACTTGTTTGCCTTAGCGCAAAGTTACACAATAGGATATCTGCCCTCCATCGAACACGGAAAATCAAACCAGTGTCTAGCGTTGTAATTTATCGCTGACTCAATAGAGGATGTTATCGGAAAACAATCTAATATGGAACTTATTCAATAAAATTATGTATCAGTATGAATTACAATACAGGGGCACTCAAGAAGATGTCAGATTTTTTTTAATTGTCTAGGTATTCAAGCTATAAACGATATTAATATAAATAAAGGTGCTCTCTTTAAGAAAAGGCAATACTAAAATCCCATAATCGATTTCCTGCTGAAGACAAAACACAGATAATCCCTTCTGTAGATATGTGTTAAAAAAAGTAAAAAACAACAACACCTGTTCACAGATTTGAAATTTGTTCTACGTATGTTTTTCTTATGTGTTTTGAGGTGTAACAACAACTGTCACATACTCAAAGATTTGTTTTAATTGTACTTGAGTGTCCACTGGCACACATGGAGGGATTCCAAAAAAATACATATTAAACTATTAAAGAATAAATAGTCTTTAAATATGGTTTTGAGTTTTCTACTATAATCCACGGTATAACTTTAATGATACTCTAATCACTGATAAGTTGGACTCAGGAGTTTTATAATTGAAGCGATTTTGGTATTTTTCCAGCTAGACACATGCGGCATACGACTTAAACAAACAGGTTAAAGACTCTTTAAGGTTGTGGCATAACCACCTCTAAATTAGTACTACTGACCACGGGAACGGGAACCACAGAACGAGTAATAAAAGAAATATTGAGCTAATGTTGACAATGCGCCATGTAACTTACGTTATGCTTTCATTTACTATTACTATTCGCAAGCTTCTTTGTTGTCATGGTGAGCAGTTACAGATATGATGCCACTAGAGTTCGTTAGCTTTCTTTAACGCTGCACGCACCTTACTCATTTCTAGTTCATCCCCTGGAGAAGGTAGGTCTGCTTTTCGAAAATACTCAAGCCATCTAGTTTTTTATTTTATAAATTCTGTTACCCAATAAGGTATTCTTTGTCAGCTTAGTTCTGAACCCCATTAGGGTATTGACGTCTTATAAACTGTAACAGTCATAATGTTTATTGCCACCATTCGCACATATACCGACTTTAGTCCTTAAGAATTTGTAAGTGTTAACTGAAATCGGTTATTTTGTGTTTAATCGGAATCCACCTTGCTAATTCGTAATAAATAGCGAATTAATTAAGACAGCTTATTTTGTAGAAAAACCAACGTTGTTCTACGTATGTATGTATTCTTATATCAAAGTTACATCGGGCTATCTGCTGAGCCCATCAAGGGGAATCGAACCCCTAATTTTAGCGTGGTAAATCCGTAGACTTACCACTGTACTTGCGGGAAACGTAGTTCTATCAAAGGATACACGACTAATTATTATTTGATTATAATCTTGATATTATTTTAAAGCGAGAGTGGCTGTTGTCGACTTTTGTTTTTCAGCGACCCCTATTCCAGAAATGGAAAACAAAAAAGTGGAACCCACAAAATTTACAACAGAATTTTTCGTTATCAAAATGCTCTCTCGTAATTAATAATTAACCAAAATATTATTAATTTACCTTCAATAAATAGGTACGAATAATAAGTTTGACATAGGTAAAAACCCGTACGTATTATAAATCTTCTCGTCTTAACCATTTGTATACAAAGACAAATTTATCAACAAATTTCAACGAAACCTCACATCTGATGAATGTCCAATTAAGCAAACACATTTACATAACGTATAAATATTTTAGTTTCCACGAAAATTATAAAACACAACGTAAACTGATAATTATGAAACAATTTTTTCAACGACAAAACATATTTATTGAAATGCCTCAAAATGATGAAAATGCAATGTTTTAAAAACCCTACAGGGATTTTGCGATCACATTTGAGGTCCCAACACCGAGTTAAAAAGGGCTCATTTAGATAATTAACCTAAAGTTCCACATTTACAATACACATACTTACACTGCTGACCAAAATCTTAAGGCCAATGAAAATAAAGAAAAAATATGCATTTTGCGTTGTTAAACTCAACCACTTATTTGAGTAGAGCTTCGAAAGATGAAAATAAGAAAAATAAAAATAAAAAACTTTTTTAACATTTGATAGAGTAAGTGTGAACACTATGAAATTAGCCTAAATACTAGCTGGTCAAATGTTTAAGACCATACCAGAAAGAAGTCCTAAACAGGGTAGAAAATGCCCAACAAGAGGTCTCAGTAGTGAGTTGCACGGCCATGATTGCGAATAACTTCAAACATTCGCTTTGGCATGGCCGATATGAGCGTTTGCAGAAAGCTGGCTGGAATGTTATTTCAAGTGGTGAAGATCATGCACTGTTTGGAATTGAGGTCCATTTCTATAGACTTCCACCCCCAAACATTTTCAATGGGGTTCAGTTCTGGCGAACACACTGGATGGTTCAAAAGAATCACTTTATTCGCCATGAAAAAATCCTTCGTCCTGTGGGCATTGTGGATTGCAGCGTTATCCTGTTGAAAGATCCAGTCATTTCCACACAAGAGAGGGCCTTCAGTCAATAAGGATGCTCTCTCCAACATGCCAATGTGGTCTGCTGCTATTTGACGCCCCTGTATCACCTAAAGATCCCTTGCTCCATGAAAGAAGAAAGCGCCCCAGATCATGATGGAACCTCCTCCACTGTGTCATGTAGAAAATGTTTGCGGTGAGATATTCTTATCGTGCCAGTAATGTTGGAAGCCATCTGGACCATCCAGCTTAAATTTTTTGTCATCAAAGAACAAAACCTTCGTCAACTTTTCTACGTCCCATGTTTGGTGCTTCTCAGCAAAGTTTAACCGAGCTGTTTCGTGGTGTGGAAGGAGGCGTAGCCTTTGAAGACGTTTACGGTTTTTAAAGCCTTTCTTTCGTAGATGCCGTCTTGGTGTTCTTGAGCTGTATTCTGCGTCCGCAAGGGCCTTAATATGGTTCGACGATCGGCTGGTGTCTTGCTGGACAACCCGTCGATTTTCCTGCTCAATGCCGGCGAAATTTTCTTGGGCTGACCACTTGAACTTCTCGTTCCGTATACCTCAGAGTCTTTTCAGAAATTTGCAACAGCAGGTTTACTACGCCCAATCTCATCAGCGATAGCACGTTGAGAGAGACCTTTCTTTTGGAGCTCGACAATTCTGCCACGTTCAAACTCTGTCAACGTTTTAGCCTTTGCCATATTTTTACCTAATGTAACACAGGAGATGTCAGTGGGAGATGTTGACAACGCTAATGCTTGATCACAAATGACTAAATTTCGTTACATGTTTACCGATTAACGCTTCGTTTCAGTATGGTCTTAAACTTTTGACCAGCTAATATTTAGGCTAATTTCATAGTGTTCACGTTTTCACTATTAAATGCTAAAAAGTTTTTTATTTTTATTTTCCCTTTTCTTATTGTCATCTGTCGAAGCTCTACTCAAATAAGTGGCTGAGTCTAACAACTCAAAATGCATATTTTTCTTTATGTTCATTGGCCTTAAGAGTTTGGCCAGCAGTGTAAATACGTAATACAGATATATATATAAATATTTCACTCTTAATAGTTTTGCCACACAAAAACCTATACATATAATCGTTATGCTATGCAATGAAAAAGAAACCAAATGAACAACGGAAAGGAAACGTTTAATACTAAAACTAAATAATGAGTTCATTTTATTGGTAGACATATAACTTCACTTTCACAGCATCATTTTTGCATTTGGTAATATATTTCATGCACATAAACGGAATGTATTTTGTTTTGAATTTCGCGCTAAGCTACACGAGGGCTATCTGCGCTAGCATCCCTAATTTTGCAGTAGAAAACTAGAGGGAAGGCAGCTAGCTAGTCATCACTACCCACCACCAACTCTTGGGCTACTCTTTCATCAATGAATAGTAGGATTGACTGTCACATTATAATGCCCCCACGGCTGAAAGGGGGAGCATGTTTGGTGTGACGGGGATTCGAACCCGCGACCCTCAGATTACGAGTCGAGTACCTTAACCAACTGGCCATGCCAGGCCCAGAATGTAGTTAGAGATAATATTTACATTCACGTTTTACGAATATTACTATCGTAATTTCGTTTTGTTGTTTTTAAATAAACAAATGACTATAATGTCCATTCGTCATCATGTATTATCATCTCTGTTTATTGGAATTATATCGTTAAGAATTTCAACCAAATATTATAAGTTTAAACTTGTTGAAGTTGTTTGTGATAAAAAAAACAATAATATAAAGCATTATACATCGTTAATACCCTCAATGAACTTGTAGCCTTTCAACCAGATTTCACAGTCAGCGAGGAAATCCCCAAAAGATCGTTAATACCCTCATTAAACCTTGCAATTTTGAAACAAATTGAAAGTAGAAATTAGCTCTAAACTAATACAGGCAAATTAATGGCAAGGCAAAGTTTCTTCATTATACATTTTATTTTTAACCACAAGAAATGGTTAGAGTTATTGCATTTTCGTGGAAAAGTGAAACCGTATCAGTGCTGTTTGTCAATAAACACTAACATTTCAATCATAAGTTTCACATTACGTCATAATATTTATTCTGTGGTCAGTAGCTGTAATCGTTTCTTAATAAAATAAGTATCTAGAACTGTCTTAGCTATAGAAATCTGTCATGAACGTTCGATTCTGGACCACTGTCTCATTTCTCAGCAACAAAAGAGATTCTCAATAGAGTGGTTAGAGATAATAATATATTGATAGGCTTTTATCCGATAAACGGAACCGTTAGAGAAAATAGGCAAGTTTTGTATTGTTGAGGACAAAAGATAGCGTCTTAGTTATCCTAACTGATTTACGAACCTGTCAAGTATTGAAAGGGAACTGGCTCAAGTTATTCAGGCAAATAAAAACTTTCTGCACATCTCATGACGTATACACAAGGTTTAGAATGTGCCCTCCACTTATTGTAGTTTAGATATGCTCATAACAGTGATAGTAAGAGCAGACATTTTTGATATTTGAAGTATATGAGCTATAATTGTAAGAATTTTAAAGGATCTGTTATAAAATATACACTTAAACATGTTTTGTACAAGAAATGGTAATAATGTCTGGTAAGTACGCTTACTTAAGGTATTAGATTATTAAAGGTGTTTTGAAATTTCATATGTTTTTAACTTAATAAATGTAGAATTGTAATCTATACACGTTATTCTTTGGTGCGTTTGGTTTGTTTTGAATTTCGCGCAAAGCTACGCGAGGGCTATCTGTGCTAGCCGTCCCCAATTTAGCAGAGAAAAGACAGCTAGCTAGTCATCACCAATCCTCGGGCTACTCTTTTACTAACGAATAGTGGGATTGAACATCACGTTACAACACCCCCACAACTGAAATGACAGGCAGGTTTAGCGTGACAAGATTTCGAGCCTGCGACCCCCAGATTACGAGTCGAGCGCCTTAAATACGATACTTCATTAACTATACTTGACTTTCCTGTTGATACCAGTTCCTTTAAGCTGGGGGGTGCAATGCAAAGAAGTGACCTTATGGAAACAATAACTACAAATAATGATGTTAGTAGCACATTAATAATGAATCTAAATATTGAGACTCGAGACATAATTATGAACAATGATAACAGTACATGCTTAACAAAATAAAGAAGGAATGCCTGCCTATGATTGTAATTCCCTGTATAAACTTTTTTCGAGATAGAAGACATCCTTAACTGATCTTAAAATAGACAAGTGTTCGTAAGTTGTGTTGGTGGCAAGTTTAGCCTAACATTATCCAAGTTTCTCTCGAGAAACGGAGTTGTTACATTAGGTCATATATTCACCTAAATGACAAAACGAAAAATTTGTCTTTATGGCAAATTACTAGAATACAAAGGAAATAAACTCTTTCTGAAGACGCAATTTAAGCTATTCTAGTGTTTGTTTAAATGGTAATTAGACACTGTTCTCTGGGTAGTTTGTCTCTTTACACAAGTTATAATTAGTAACTGTATAACAAGAGATGGTACCACTTGCCGAACGCATAAGTATGTTTAGAACGGATTTTAAATTAGACACGTTGTTACCTTGAAAATTAGTCATAAGAGCTTATTATACGCATTTCTTCTTTTACCTATCTGTATTTATTTACTGTTAATTGCACTTTCCCTATAGACTCAGTTTCAACGTCGTAAAATACTTTGCTTACGTACTTCATTTTGTTTGGACTAGAAAATTACAAGCATAATACACATCCTGAAATTAAATAGAAATAAATGTGCAAATAGTGAATAAAGTACAGATATGATGCAAATTATATTAAGCAAATATATGCAAACAAAAGCAAGATGCGTTGTGACAGGAAACATTCAAATACAAACACATTGATCACAACCTCTGTGGGCGTTACATCAACCTTTCTATGCTCCAAGCAGATTTCATTATGTTGGTTGTATGCTTCGAGTCATTGTCATACTGAAAGATAAAATACTGTCAAATGAGACTCGTTCCCGAAAAAATGGCATCGTGGATCAGAAGCTGTTTGTATCTGTTGTCAGTCATGGTACCTTCGACTTTAAGTTTCAGACACCCTTGGTTGAAATACAACTCCACAGTTGTATTGTCCTGCTCGACGCCTTACTATCGTTGTTGTACACTGACAATAATACTTTCCTTTAGACTACCTTATCACAAACCGCTATTGATTATTGTCAATCAGTTTAAACTTGGATACGTTTGTAATTAGAACTCTTTTCTGTTTTACTCATTCCAGTTTAATTTTACTGTTTGTTCTCAGAAAAGATTTCCAGTTTGGGATAATCTGTATTTTACTGTTCTCGAAGAATCGATAACATCTGAATTTGCATCAGCATCATTCGCAGGATCTCTTCTGGATTTTGGATTGTCGTCTATCATGCAGAGCACCTCTACTAAATTATGGATTCTCACACATTTACTCTGAGGAGATTTGCATTTCTTTCTGATAGCTTGGGTCTTCCTCTTCGATCACTGCCGTTGGCAATAGTACCTGTTTCAAGAACTCTCTTCAGGGTCTTGCATACAGCACTGGATGAAAAGTCAGACCGCAATCTGTCTATAGGGGTAGCATTCTTTAACTACAACTTTGATTTCTATAAGCTCGTTGTGTGTTACTTCCGTCCCAGGTGAAACCTTGTACACAACAAGTTTCAAAGTCTAAAATCTCGTCATTGCCTGTACTTATATAGAAAATTTGCTGACTTGGTAGTTTTAAGTTATTGTTTTTACCTCATTAACACAACAATGCATCAGGCACTATAAATATTTCATTTTTACGGATATGCAATTTGCATAATATACCTGCTTTATCCTTTCATTTCATAATTATTTCCAGTGCTGTATTTGTCAAACTTATGAATAACCGAGTGGAAAAGAGTTAATAGGCTCATTTTAGCTAGCTTTCCCTAAAATGTGTATCAATGAATACTGCACATTTTATTATACCCAGTTCTGAATTCAAGCTAGTGTACAGACACACTGAAGTATATAAGTTACATTAAACTAAAGAAATCAAGATTCGTCTTAACTTAACCCGTTGGCTCCCCATACTATTTTACCGATACTTTCCAGGGGCAATGGCCCGGCATGGCCAGATGGTTAGGGCGCTTGACTCCTAATCAGCGGGTCGAGGCTTCGAATCCCCGTCACACCAAACATGTTCGTTTTTTCAGCTGTTGGGCCTTTAAAATGTGACGGTCAATCCTACTATTCGTTGGTAAAAGAGTTGGAGATGGGTGGTGATCACTAGTTGCCTACCCTCTTGTCTTACACTGCTAAATTAGGGACGGCCAGCGCAGATAGCCCTCGTGTAGCTTTGCGCGAAGTGAAAAAAGAAACAAATTTTCCAGGGTCCCACTAGTCGTTTTACAATTACTGTGTCCTAGCCAATAAGTTTCAGAAAATCGAAATATTTAAATCGTACACAGTAATAATAAATTGAAATTATGAAACCTTAAGTAACCTAAATGTGTTCTCAGTTTCCATAAACTAAGAAATGTGTGTTTTTTAAACAATTCTAATTCATATGTACCTACACACACAGTGGTTAAGGCGCTCGACTCGTAATCCAGGAGTCACAGGTTCGAATCTCCGTCACACCAAACATGCTCGTCCTTTCAGCCGTGGGGGCGTTATAAAGTCACGTTCAATCTCATTATTTGTTGTAAAACAGTAACCCAAGAGGTTGGTGGTGATGACTAGCTGCCTTCCCTCTAGTCTTACACTGCTAAATTAGGGACGGCTAGCACAGATAGTCCTCGTGTAGCTTTGGGCGAAACTCAAAACACACACAAACACAGAAAAACGTTCTTCGAACATGAGGTTCAATAACTTACGAGAAAACGTTCAAGATTCTTTTTTCTCTTACTTTTGAGGGATAATTACTTTTAATCTCGTGAAATACGAACTTCGAGCGTCCTCTGTGTTGGTATTTGGGTAATTATGTGGAATACCCAGGAGAGTCAGGTGCACTAGACCTCTTTCTCCATCCCGAACTTTGATAGCGTCTATACTTAGGATGTGGCATTTGGTATAACTTTGGGCCAGAGTATGACACTGTACTCAGGCCCGTTTCGGGGCAGTGTCCATGAATGGTCGTGAAAAGTATTTGTTTTTCCTGATCTTCCTTTTTTATTTTATTTTATTTTTTATTTTTTCCTGTCTTTTTCCATATATATGAAATACTACTACTAATAATAAGAATAATAATGATAAAATAATACTAGTTTTAATCGTCTTGTGCATGGTGGCCAGCTTGATTTATATTTCTTAAATACATATTCATTAGAGAGAGGTACTTAGTACTATGTTCATCATGTACGTAGTATCTGTCAAGATCACACATTAAGTCATTTTTATGTCAATTCTTATTAAAATAATTTAGTGCATTATGCAAGTGCCTTTCAGATATTGTTTCTGTGTTTGCATACTTGTACATAAATGTGGATGAAGTGCTACGTGGTAATTTATATGCTGAAGTTAGTATTGAGTTTTGTATTTTTTGTAGTTTATGTAATTGTTTGGGTGATACGTTTTTCCAGGCAGGAGATGCGTATTCTATTATAGGTCTTATGTATGTTTTGTAGATTTTTATTGTATTATCAGGTGATGCTCCTTGATTTTTACCTGAAAGACTTCATGCATAATTTGCTCTTTTCCAAATTCGTATCAGGATATTGTTTGTATGCTGTATCCACGTTAATTTCGTATCGTAAGTTAAACCTAGAAATTTTGTAGAAGTAGCAGTCAGTGAAAGTGATCCATTCATGCATAGCTTGGGTAGATCCTTTTTTATTTTATTTAATCTGCTGAATAATATTACTTGGGTTTTCGGAAACCCAAGTAAAATACGATGAAAAGAAAAATTGATTGGTTTAAGAAAGATTCGAGTCTGGCGCCTTTTTTCCCTTCTGAAATTAGTTGTGTCAATTTAATACCTTCTCTGCATTACCAGTTACAATTGATAGATTTTCTTTGTTTGCTAATTATAAATTACTTAAAGAATTGAGAAATACGTCTTAATACACTTAATATATTGAAGAGCATTTTAAAGATCAATATTAAGAAAATTTTATAATTCTGTTTTTCATTATGAAAAGAAAAATACCCAAATATAAGCTGGTTCTCAAACTACCTAATGAAAATATTTTTCTAGAAAATGTCCGACAAATAATATCAGCGAGACATTTTTCTTACTATTTAATGGTTTATTAAATTATCAGTGGAATAATCTAATTATTTACAAACAGTCAAGGCTGAACTTTGGAATGGAAATATTTCCTAGGAAAGTCAGAATGGATAACCTGATGTTTAGGTCTGATAATCTTTGTTTATTCTCGTGAAACAATTTTGCAGTACAGCATTTAAATTAAGAAATTCTATTTTCACGTGGAAGCAGCCATTAACAATTCTATTGGGTCTCATTAGAGTAGCTTAGAATACACTTTTATCAGTTTTCGATTAAAGTAAAATGGAGCGAAGGGGTGCTAACATTACTTTGATTTCAAATAAACGTGCGTTATTTTTAGTAAGTAGACAATTTCGGATAAAAATAACTGCCGAAAATCTCGTTAACAGCGAAAGCATCCAACTGATGAAACTCTGCATTCTTATCTTTATAAGTAAGAACGAAACAAAAAGTATATTTAATTATCTCCACTCATTACGAATTTGATATTTCGTTTTGCTCTGAGTAGGTAGTTTGTTTTAATCGGAAGTCTATAAAACAGAAGCATCCACATTAAAAAAAAAAAAACAAGTGAGTTATTTAATTAATTATTATATCTGGCTTTGGTTTATGGAATGTTAATAATTCATTACATTTGACTTTGCCGTAAGGTTGATATTTCATTTGTCTTTTCAGAATTTTAAACACAAAATCTGGCGTTATGCAAATGTTTGTACTTTCTTATAGCAAAGCCAAATCGGGCTATCTGCTGAGCCAACCGAGAGGAATCGAACCCCTGATTTTAGCGTTGTAAATTCGTAAACTTACCACTGTACTAGCAGAGGGCGTTATGCAAGTACATTTAGAATATTAAACTACTATACCTATTTCAATATTTCTCAGTGAACCTGTTAAATATTAACTCACGTAGTTAGATGGTAGGTGAGTGCTTTTCTTCCTCTGGGTCTTTCCAGTAGATTGTGAACAAATAGCTGTATTTTTCTGTAACGTGGATCTCGAGGTCTCGGTCGATGGTGGATGGGAATGCCGTGTAAACTTAACCGGGGCTGCTGCAGTCGATTTCTGTCTTGACGGGAACTCGAGCGCCTGTCTTCTTCCTCTGCGTCTTCTACCTCTATAAGAAAACCTACATGAAGACTTCTTTTCCTTTTGGGATGTCCAATAGGTCGTTTACAACTGACGTGATCCGAAAAGGACAGGTTTGTAGCTAAAGGCGTAGTGAGATCCGGGGATGAGACAACCGTTTCTCGGTCCGAGTCCGTGTCATTCGCGTTGTTATTACCCACGGGTTTGGGAACATCTGAAGGATACTGGCACGCTTCTTCCATGGAAATGTGAATAGTTTTGATGGTTAATGTCTCATCATTTCTTAACGCTATGTTTGGAGTCTCCACTCCCTTAGCTGGATCATCCAAGGCATGCACTTTACTGTTGTCATGCTTCTTATCGTTAGTCTAAAATACATTTATAAACTAAAGATTCTAAACCATCCTGTCTTTTCTGATAAAGAACTTCGTCACAGCGAATTAAGGACAAAACATAAAGAACGTTAGTTTCAAAGAAATTTCTTTTTAAATAATTTAAAAAACAACAACTGACCCGAAACTTTCTTTTAAGGTGTTTTTCGTTTTCACCCTCCTTGACTTTACTGTCTGAATACTATGCGAATTTGTAGGAGGGCGCTCAGCATCTTGTGACACAAGGCCACGTGACGCTACCGTATTCCATGCGCTCATGCCTCCGAGCATGTGACGTTTGTTGGTTTAGCGAACGAAAGATTTCAGCGCGTGTTTTCATCAATATATGACACGCTTTAGAACTGCGAAAGTTTGGTAGTTTTTTACGTATTAGTATAAACTGAACACGTTCGGTAGTCTAACCAGTTTTCACTTTCTTGAAGCAATTTCTTATACAGATGGAATGAGAATAGAAAATAAATAGTCTACTTACTACACTGATCACGAGTTTTCCTCCTAACATTCATAACATGGTATATGTGAAAATATACATTTCACATGTTCACAACGATGTACGAAAAAAGAAACCCCAAGATCTGCAGACAAGAGGAAATAAAAGCCTGGCATGGCCAGATAGTTAAGGCAGAGAGGAAATAAAGACCCGGCAAATAGTTAAGGCACTTGAATTGTAATCTGAGGGTCCTGGGTTCGAATCCCCGCCACACCAAACATGCTCGTCCTTTCAGTCGGGGGGGGGCGTTATAATGTTTCGGTCAATCCCAATATTTGTTGGTAAAAGAGTAGCCCAACAGTTGGCGGTGGGTAGTGATGACTAGCTGCCTTCCGTCTAGACTTACACTGCTGAATTAGAGACGGATAGCGCAGATAGCTGTCGTGTAGATTTGCGCAAACTTCGAAACAAACGACTGGAAGAACAACCAGTTACTAGCATCTTTGCCCATTATTCTGTTATTCTTAGCGAATAGTGAGGAAACTGCCACCATTATGATGCCTAGTTAGTTGAAAGAGCAAAGTGCGATGAGCAGAATATTACATCTTTAAACTGGGGCCTTCCAATCCTCTGCCTGCCATGTTAGCCTTTAGGCTAAGTACTCCTAGCCCTCCAAAATTGGTTTCCTCTTATAACGTAATTTTTTGAACTAGGATATCGTTTAATACATCATTATTTCCTTAAGTACCTTGTTAAATTTTTAACAGCTGAAGCTACCCTGTCATTGGTTTTTCACTATAATGTGAACATTCTGGTTCTTTTTAGATTTTAATTATTTTGAAACTCATCTTACCGAACAAACTAGCTCCCTAGTTTAGGTGTAGCACATTATATCAAACATTAAAAACCTGGTACATGTGTTCAAAGGCAATGTATTAGTTTGGGTCCTTAACATTTCAAACTTTGAATAGCTAACTTTAGCAGTTTCTTTTATGTTGTTCAGCATGCGTTTTGGTGTGAAACTTTGTTATGACATCCAAGCAACTAAGTTGTCTATGGACTTACAACTCTAAAACCCGGGGCTCGATTCCACACGGTAGACACAACAGATAGCCCAATATGACGTTGCTCTAAATAAATGAAAGTTCCATTACAAGTTCGCAAGGAATATTTTTAATGGTTGTGAATATTAACCATGATAAACCTTTACGGTAACAAATTATTTCATAAAAATATTTTGAAAAGTTTGGTAAAAATAGTAACTCCAATCAGTTTTTCAATGCACTATATATACATTACTCACTAGAACCATACGTTCTAAAAATAAAATAATTGAAATATGAATTTTTAATGACTCTCACTTTCGTAACGGTATTATTGTCGCGTGTAACTCGTTAGCCATGTCATCAGAAGGTATAATTTCCATCTGACAGGAACTAATTCACTAATTCATTGTTTCTTTATATTAATAATTAAATACAAGCTTTCTTTACCATACGAATTATTTTTCATTCATAATATTAATTTTCCCATAAAAAAGAAAATAAATGGTTTTACGTCACTATATTTTCCCTATGAATTCCTCTCGTTGTCTACGTAGGCCAAACTAACTTTTCTTACAGTATAGAGTACTAAGGTAGGGTCAATGTGTTGTACCTTCCTCGACTAAGTGCTGCAGCGGTTATTACACGTATTAGACATTGGCTTTTTTCAACTGTCTACACATTTTGATGTTTATGTTGGTACAATTTTGGTGAAATTTATTGAAATAGTAAATATTTAATTACACCATACGTCACATTTTGAAGGACTTTTAAATAAAGGAGTTTATCTAAATAATTTATACAGGTTATTTCTATAATATATCAGTGCCTTATGTATTACTTATTTATGACATAATTAATAGTGTTACAGTCAAGTATGCTACGTGATCTGATATAATATATTTAGTATTACTATGTTCACTGTTATATGAATTTATAACAATTATGCTACAGATTACGCGTTGACCCCCAGTGGCACAAACTTACACAGCTAGAAAACGGGTTTCGACACCCATGGTGGTTAGAGGACAGGTAACCCATTGTGTAGCTCTGAGCTAAATTACAAACAAACAAACAAGATATATATATACACCACACACAGTGTTTGTTTGGTTTCGAATTTCGCGCAAAGCTACACGAGAGCTATCTGCGCTAGCCGTCCCTAATTCAGCAGTGCAAGAATAGAGGGAAGGCAGCTAGTCATCACCACCAACCTCCAACTCTTGGGTTAACCTTTTAACCACTGAATAATGAGATTGACCGTCATATTATAACGCCACCACAGGGCGAGCACGTTTGGTGCGACGGGGATTTGAACCCGCGACCCTCAGATTACGAGTTGAACGCCTTAACCCACCTGGACATGCCGGACCTCACACACTGAATCCATATAAATAATACAACTTTACTTTCGTTGCAAAAACTTTGGCAAAATGAACAAAAGCTTATTTTAAAACAAAATATTTTTGTGTGAGTTACGGATACCCTGGTTCCAATAATAGTAATCAGATTATATTCTCAATCGTATATCAAACTTCCACCTGAGTTTTAAAGTTTTGTTTTTCCCTTATATTAATATTGAACCCAGTACGAGTGGATAATTCCAGTATGAGCTGCAGTTTGAGTTGAAAAAGTCTGTGTCGTTGAGGAAAAATTAATAAATTTTGAAAATATACTTGGACTGAATTTCGTAGGAAGTGTTTTTGATGGATAGATATAACATTATTAGTCACAAATTGTTATTAACAAATTTCAAGTTTCAATAGTCCCTCTTGCTTTAAATAAAATATGACAGTAGTTGGTTTCTTTTGCGTGGTTGTAGATCTTTTTAATTATTTTATCTTTTGATAACGTACTTTTCCAGTTTGGATGAATCATTATTGTGGCTTTTAATTTTTCATTTCTATTTAATGTGATTATTGTTACGTTTTTGTAGTATTTCTTAGGACGTTTAAATTAATAAAACATTTTAATAGGTGTAAACTAATGATTATCTCTTTTGTTTTTTGTTTTCGAATTTCGCGCAAAGCTACACGAGGGCTATCTGTGCTAGCCGTTTCTAATTTTGCAGTGTAAGACTAGAGGGAAGGCAACTAGTCATCTCCACCCACCGCCAATTGTTGGGACACTTGTGGGATTGACCGTCACATTATAACGTCCCAACGGCTGGAAGGGCGAGCATGTTTGGTGCGACCGGAATTAGAACCCGCGACCCTTGGATTACGACTCGAACGTCTTAACCCACCTGGCCATGCCGGACCTTTGAAGTTTATATGCTTTGGTATAAAACGAATGAAAATTTAGTACAGTTAAATGTGTAGCCCTAGTTTTAATTGGTAGTATTAATATTTTAACCTAGCTTGTATTTTTCAAACTACGTTTTTTGTTTGTATGTTAAATTTTTGTATTACAGGGAGTTTTATAAGTTATTATCACCAGTGTATAATAAATAAATATTACTTTATTTTAATTGACTCGTTTCAGTGAAAGAAAATTATAACATCTATTGAAAAAATAATGTAAATGCAAAATATTAGCAAATAAATTCATTTTATTAATAGACTCTTCGGGTTGTAACTTCTCCGTAAGTTCTGTCTGTGAATCTCCGTCTGCATGTAGAAGTAAATATTTAACACTTAATACTAAATCTAAATATCAGAATATCTGATAGTAATAGAAAACAAAATGTGATGTGCTTCGGCTGCAAAAACATAACCATGTACCACAAATACCCACGAAAACTTGTTATGTCCAAATAACACTCGATCTATATGATAGAAGAATCACCATTCCTCAGGATTTTTTTTCCCACAGAAAAATATTTCAAACTATTTTGTTTTGCGTAGAAGTATTTCGTAAGCACTAAGAAATTTTGTTTCTCTTTTATGTGAAAAACAGTTATTTCCCTAAATTTGTTTCAGCAAACACTCGTCAAGCTAATAAAATTATTCAGGTGACAAAAATATTTTGGATGTTTTATATTTGTGTATCGTAGAATGTTTTAGATATGGTGTACTTAACACGTAAAGTTACATTTATGGTTATGCAAACATATCGCTGCCAATATTTTATTACTTTTCCACATAGGCATTACACAGTGTACTCATAAACATGTTAACACGGACATTGAAAATTGCAAGTTTAAAGAAAACAGAAATAAGCACTTTTGGACACTTCTGAGCTCATTACGTTACTGTCTTAAAACTAGTCAACTACACTGAGACAAACTTATTTCTTTCCTCCTTGACCTTGTAACTTGGATAATACAATAGGTATCGTAAGACACCAGTAATTAATCTTCAAGCCAATTTTGATCAATATCCATACTCTTTTGGTATCATTAGTGGAAGCCACACAGTAAAGTAAGACAACGGAAATCAAAAATAAATGAACTACGCTTGGTTATTTTTGTTTTTGAAAATACACTGCCTGTTCCACTTACGTTATATTGCTTGGCAACTCTCGAAAGACATTATATATATATCGTCTGATTTAGTATACAGTTAGGGTTCATTTAGCCTATTTAAGAAACAAACGTCTTTTTACACCCCTATTACGACTATAAGAACGCAATGTTTGTGTTATAAGCCTAGTTTTATGGAATTATAATCCAAATTTTATCCGAAAGGACAAAGAACAGCGATGAAGCTCTCATTAGTAATTGACGTCGAAGTTACAGATCACATTAGCGGCCAAGATAGTTAACTGGACTATCTATTGAAGTAACCAATGGTCAGCCGTTGCTAAATAAATCTGTCTTATTTATGGTTCCCGAACATCACTAAGATATAAATAGTGTGTAAACGTCAAATAATAGGCAAAGAATTGCTTATTAACTGCATGCGTTTAGTATCGTCCTTTCGCGTTACCAACGCCATAAATTACGTTTGTAGCATCATTATATCAGTTTCTTTCGAAAATGTTTTACAGAATAATAATAATGATAACTATATTTTTAAACATTTGACTTACGCTACCTAACATGGATTGTAAATGATCTTGTGAAAAAAAGTAGAGACATAAAATAAATAGTTTTAATAATCATAAGGAATACAAACTAGAGACTTGTTGTGGAGTTAACACAAACTAGAGACTTGTTGTGAAATTAACGCGAACTGGAGATTTGGTATGGAACTGACACAAACTAGGGACTTGTTATGGAGTTAAAAGCTAGAGATTTAGTATAGAATGAACACAAACTAAAGACTTGGTATAGACGTAACTAATCAGCCATTATTCAATCCGCCAAAGTTTAAATCTTTAATTGATAAAGATCATGACTTCGACATAACTGTTCTCAGAATTTTCTTATTTTCTGCTTTCCTTTCTATGTACGTATGGATCTTTCTGCTCTGTTACTGCTTCAATACAATCGTAATTTCATTAAATTCAATGATATAATTAGATAACTGTATTTAAGTTCATCAAAATTTGTGTAATGTTTTCATCATTTTATTTTCGTGGTTTCACTCCACCTAAACAGTTTCATTGAAAATTACCTTAGCTCAGCATCGTCATTGTTTGCCAAAGCTTTTCAGGCTATTTGAGCTACTATTTCGTAATGTGGTCTTTTCTTTTTAACTGACAACAATTTGTCTTTAGCAAACAATGGCAACTAATTTCATTACGTTTTTTTTTTTTAATTTTTCCTCGGGATTATTGAAATATTATAAATTACAACTAAAGAGACATTGTTAGATTTCATTGGTGTCTTGCTCGTTCTACTTTGTTCTTGTTCTCTATAAAAAGAAAAAAATATATACATATTCAATATCCACCAGCTTCTCTTTGGTTTCGCACACATTTGATGATCCACTGAAACAATAATTATAGTTCATGTTCTGAGTTCTGCACATATTTACATAACCTTAATAGTGTGATCAACTTTGTTTTTATCCTGAAATATACTGAAGGACTATCTCTGCTAGCCGTTCTTAATTTGAACTAATAAATTAGAAAAAAAACAACGTTGGCTAGTTAGTCAACAGCACTCAACGCTAACTCTTGGGCTACTCTTGTTTGGCCGAATAGTGAGGCCCGGCATGTCCAGGTGGTTAAGGCACTCGACTCGCAATCCCAGGGCCGCGAGTTCGAATCCCCGTCACACCAAATATTCTCGCCCTTTTAGCCGTGGGGACGTTATAATGTGATGGTCAATCCCACTATTCTTTAGTAAAAGAGTAGCCCCAAGAGTTGGCGGTGGGTAGTGAAGATTAGCTGCCTTCCCTCTAGTCTTACACTGCTAAATTAGGGACGGCTAGAGCAGATAATCCTCGTGTAGCTTTGCGCGAAATTCAAAACAAACAAACAAACCGAATGGTGAGATTTTACAGTCACCATCGTAATGTACACCCAGCCCATGCTAAGAACTCGGCCACAATCTGAACCATAAAAGTTTGAATAATTTAGAACAAATTAGTAGCGTACACAACTAGAATAAGTATTTTAATTTGTGTGGCTTCATTGTATTATGTAAGTTTAAAAGGTTCATTTCAATTTTTTCATGTAAATAGCACAAGTTTAATGAAAATATTTCAGTGATTTTGATCAATATTATATTAAAAAATGGGTGGCTACAAAGAGTTCCGCAAGATATATTTCAACAGTTTTAAAAATGCAAATCAGCAAATCACGCGACAACCACAGCCAATATAAAGCTACGAAAGTATTTCACCAATTACAAGCACGTTTATTTTCGCGCGTTTTGTAGGTAATGTGATACTAAACAAACTGATCGCTTTTGAAAATTCTTCTCAGTAGCACACAGCGATATGTCTGCAGACTTCCTATGCTAGAAACCGAGTTTCGATCCCCTTAGTGAGCAGAACACAGATAGCTTATTGTGTAGCTTCATTCATGACTACCAACAAATAAACGTTTTTTTTAATAATATGTAACATCCATATTCAATGGAAAATATTAATACACTTAGATTATAAAGATAGTTTCAGATCAAGGATTTCGGATTTCCATGTTTTAGATATTTCTTATTATTTCATTGTAAAGTAAAGTAATATGGATCAATTTGAAGTACCAAGACCATCCATATGCAGACTTACAACTAGTTGCACCCCAGCCACAGTAATCAAAGTGTGGCGTCTTATAACAAATGAGAAGTCACGAAGAGTTGACTTTACTGTACCATTATAACGTTTTTTACGGCTGAATGTGCGATCATGTTCGAGGATGGGTTTGAAACCCACGATCCTCGGATTGCGAGTCGAGTGCCCTAACCACCAGGCCATATCAGGCATCCTAGCCGTCAAACAGAGTATGAACAGACATGACAACATGGATTGAAAAAGCATGATAAGTCTCCCTAAATCGTTTTAATATAATCTATTCGACTTCTGTGTTCCTCACATATAAGCAGATTATGCATTAGTATTTTTCATCTTTGCTCACTTGAAATGCGACATTTATGTTATATCATCTATGTTTATCTTGCACTTTCCTTGTGAAACTAACAATAATTTTTTAATCATCTGTAATTCAGAAGAAAAATAAATGTTATATTCTCTTCCGTATACTTATCAACTGCTCGATAATATTTCAGAGAAAGAAGAACCAGACTGATTCTCGTATTTTCACGATACGATCGCACGCAGACTAGTGATATTAAAACTAAGATAAAGTCACGAAATCTGTAATATAAGACCCAGCATGGCCAGGTGGTTAAGGAATTAGACTCGCAATCCGAGGGTCGCAGTTTCGAATCCCCGTTCAAGCAAACATGTTCGCCCTTTCAGCCGTGACGGTCAATTCCATTGTTCGTTGGTAAAAGATTAGCTGAAGAGTTGACGGTGGATGGTGATAACTAGTTGTCTTCCCTCTAGTCTTACACTGCAAAATTATGGATGGCTAGCGCAGATAGCCCTCGTGTAGTTTTCCGCAAAATTCAAAAACAAGCTATAATATAATGTGGTGAGACATCTATCATTCACGGGCTCTGCCAGTCGACTTCCATTTTGTCAGAGGTCTAAGTACTGGGAGAAAGACATAGAAGAGTCATGTACTTGTAGTTGTGCCATATCTGCTGGGTTTATAAAACGTTAATCCATTTGGAAGTAATTAGAACTTGAAAACATATTAGGGAAGAGGGTGGTTCTAATATAAGATTTAAACAAATTCACTGTAAAAGTATGCTATTGTTTTACCAAATATTCACGCACCTACAGCGAACATTTCATTGCATCGAGTTTCTAGCTCGAGTCATTTTGTTATTACCCAAACTATTACGAAATATATCATTCAAATTTTTGGAAATAAGTTTGAATTTTCAAAATGGAAATAATGACAAGCCTGTATTATTTACTCTTAATAGTGTTCCATAGTGGAACAAATGAAAACAGTATACCAGGAATGGAGTAACAAGTTAGATCGAGTATATTAACTAATACGTTGTTTTATCCTTTTCATACAGTGTGAAATAAATTGTAAGAAAGTTTCCCAGTGCTTGAAAAATGATACTGAGGCACTAATATTTCCTTTATTTCCTTTTCATCTGCAAATTATGAAACTCAAAAAGAAGTCTTTGGTAAGAGGAAATTTTAAGAACCTGAGCTCGAAGTGAAATGTTTGTTTTAAGTAAAAATATGTTTAGTGTGGAAACTTGACTGATTATCCATTCTAAATACAAGATTCATATTGTCAGACTTACACAATTTTATAGTTTCAAGAACTGTTCCAAGAGGTACTTGATTTTCAACGCTTAGCTTTCACAACAGCGGTTCGTTTATGTCTTCACATTCTTTTAATCTCAGGACAAACTGTCCTCTTCAGTAATTGGCTAGAAGACCATGAAACTACAAGCAGTAAAGGAGGTGGTGCTTAATGACATCCTTTGAACTACCAATAACTTGTTTCTCTGCAAAGCGGTTGCATCGATAGAATATCAAACTGATAAGAGGACGTTTGGGTAAGCGAGATAAAAAATACCCAACATGTAAGAGTTCATCAAGAAGAAGAAACAGCGTAGATTAAATGGGAGTGAATCTCAAAATCATCACAAATTATTTTCGAGGCTTTTAGGACTTCTGAGAAAGGATACTTTAACAATTGGACAAGTAATGGAATGTGGCAAAGCTGTCTATTTATTTTTATTCTCTAAAAGTTTTCATATTTCTGCATCAGATAATTGAACTACCTCATCTCTCATGATTACGCTTTTGGTATATTTCTGTTTAAGTGTTTATCAGTTGTTTTTTTTGGGGGGGAAGAAGCGTTTAAAAAATTAACAGAGAAATAATATAGAAAACCTTGTCTCTTAGTAACTGATTCAATAGCTTTATGATGGCAACTTAATTAGAATTATTACAGAGAAAAATATTATACTTTTATAAATTAAGATGGAGCCGTGTGTGAACAAGTTAAGGAGCTTGCTACAGAAGCACTTGTCTATCTAATTTTGATTTGGCAGGAAACGTATTGCCTACTTCTTTGTTGATAAAGTAGATAGTACGGTTTTAAGTCAAGTTGTCAGAACATTATTAAACTTTCATGATAAAGAAGGTTTCAGTATACGAGTTTTTACATGTCAATAGAGATTCGGGTAGTATCTCCATGATAAAAAAAAACAACTTGGTTTCTAGGCTTGGAAATTCTGTTAAAAATAATTGGGGGTCATATCCTAATCTTCAGAAAGAATATAATATTTATGTCATGTTAGATGTATATCAGATTTAGATTATTCGTAAAGCAATGTGGAAAAAATGAATGTAAAAACTGAATTACAAAGATAAGAAAAAATCGGTTTGAATAAAGCATTAGGTTTCAGGCATATACAGTGGATCAGGCAGAAAATGAAGGTGTCTCTTTCTTGTCAGACACTTAGTCCCTTAGTAACTGGTGCTATTGATTTTCTTAGATGTGATGTTAAACGTCCGTTTTTGATATAGTTTTACCAGCTGAAATTGACCAATTAAGTGTTTATTGTTGTTGTTTGTATTACTGACATTGTAATGTGGTATAAACTACATATCACTATATCATTGTTTTTATCTGCAAGCACTAAACTTACTATTTGTTACTATTCAGTTTAATTTCAGCATTAAATATCCGATTAATGTTTTCTCGTTTAGCAGCTTCGTTTTCTCCTATAATGATTACTGTTAATTCGAACCATTTATTATGCATTCACGATGAACTTCAAGTCTTATCAATTTGAAAATTTGGTATTACGTCGTTTGACGATTTTTTTGTTCTAACAATTTGACATCAGACACTGCAACCATTTGTGACATTGTTCTAACACCATTAATGTTCTAACATTAGACTTATGTTGTAGATCTATAATTTTAAATTTCAAATAATAATTTTTTGAAACTTTAGGAAAGTTAGTCTATAAAATACCAAAGTTGGTCTAGTAAGCTTTACGTGTCACTATTCTCGTGAAGAGACGATTCCGTTGGCAAAACAGCAGGGAAAACTTGCTAACGGATAAAAACGACTTATGAACAAAAATAGCAACAATGATCATTTTGATGCAATGAAATTACAGTTAATTCTACGAAAATGTCAAACTTTGTTTATTACCTAGTTTTATCTCGTTTTTCTCTTCATCATAATCGTTCCTTAAAAGCTCTTTCTATATATATCCACCGTACTTGAATTTTTCAAATCAGGAACTGTGTAAAATATGCACAACCTTTTGCAATATTATCTAAAAATAACAACTGAGTTGTTACATTGTTCACTAACAAAGCTTAAATCGGAGTTAATTCATTATGTAGCCTTGTGTTTAAACACAAAACGAAAATAAAAGAAAAACTTATTAAAACTATAAACAGAAAAATATCTTAAGCTCATGACTTTATAAACATCTGTTAACCTGCTTTGTTAGGAACACCGTAAGAGCTTGAGATTCACGTCGCTTTAACAAACGATAAACAATAGGCTTAGTTGTGAAGCGTTACTACCTACAGAGCTGTAACTATGAATCCTAATAACTTCTTGTAGTTTGTTAACTTTTGTTACCTAAATGTATAACTTATATTGGCGATTTAGGTATTCAGTTCCAACAATTAAACGTTATCTATAGGAAATTACAACTATTTCTTAGCGTAAAACTGTTAACTTAAGCGAATTCGGACAGTGGATGTTCCAAGACTTTACATGGTTTTCCTAAGGTCAGTTAAAAAAAAAAAAGAATCATTTATTTCTCCTTCTGTTGAAAGGAAGTTTTGACAGATCAGGTTATGGTTCATTTATCATATCTACCAGAGTAGCATTATGAAAGCTATTTTAACCACTTATCCGTTTTCAGTTCATACCAGCAATCCATAAATAAAACTTTCATTGGTATAACGAGACGGAATTTTTTAAAATAAGACCCCTAAACATCTTCATATGGATTATATATATATATTTAAATATAACATGCACTTCAAAAAACACTTGCTTTTGTAAAATCAGCTTTGTTTGCTTGTAGTTAAATAATAGATATTTCCAGTTCAACAATTAATCGATAAGCAGACGCTGATTGGCCCACTAGGATACAAGTGCATCTGACGTAATCTTAAGAACTGCTTCTTTTTTTTTATTATTTAATTTGAAATGTTAACCAGTATGCAGCACGTAATGTCACCTGAGCTGGTCCTGTAGTGCCAGCCACCCCTGCCTACAAATTACAATAAAACTCAGCCTAAGAACATTGTAATAGTGTGATTTACATGGAATGTTTCTACTGAACTTGAAGATTACCTTTAAAATTATAAACAGAACGTTGGTTTCTCGAAAAAGACTTTTTGCAGTCTCAAAAAATTGTCAATATTGTTTTTACTCTAAAATTATCTTAAAGGCGTTTTAACAAATGTTGTTTCCTGGGTACATCACACAGTTATTCAAAATATTTTAAATTCTACCCTCATTCTGCAGCGTTGTGCCGTTAGAAACCAGTTTCCCATACCCATGATGGACAAAAATAGCTCGTTTTACAGCTTTGCACTATCTGTGCTCGGACCATCATGGATATGAAAGTCCGGTCTCCAACACTATAAACCAGCTGGCATACCGCTGTGCCACTGTTGGTGATCTGTGATCTATTACATGGATCATTTTTCATGAAACCTCTCCTGAGCTCACGAAACTAACGACAATTAAAAGAGTGTGATTAAAATTAGAACATCCCAAGAGTATAAAAACAGCTTTGGGACCAGCATAGCCGAGTGGTTAGGGTGCTTGACTCTCATTCTGAGGGTTGAAGGTTTGAATCCTCGTCCCTCCAAATGTTCTCGCTCTTTCACCTGTGGGTGCATTATAATGTAATGGTCAATCCCATAATTCGTTTGCAAAAGAGTAGCCAAAGCGTTGGTCGTGGATGGTAATGAATAATTTGTGTGTGTGTGGAGGGGTTAAAATATGAAGTCAGTCCCACTACTCGTTTCTGAAAGAGTAGCCCAAGAGTTGGCGGTGGGTGGTGATGACTAGCTGCCTTCTTTTTAGTCTCTCACTGCCAAGTTATGAACGGTTATTAAGGATATTTTTCGTGTAGCTTTGTGAAAAACTCGAACCCAATAAGATTCAGGTTTATAAATAGTATAAGTCGTAGAAGAAAAGCTACTTAGCTGACATCAATTTATTGTGGATTTTGACTTAGTCACTTTTAGTATTAGTAAATATTTTTGCACTTACATGGATTATAAATATTTACTCATCGTTTTATACTCATTAGTGAACTGTCGAGATAAGAGAAGAACAATTGAGATAAATTTACTCGATCTAGAGAAATAAAACTGCAAACCCGTCACTACGTGTTTTGTTGTTGTTTTTTTCTAAACATTACGTAAAAATCGTATAATATAAGTGCATTGTTCCTCTCTTTTCCCACCCCATCTCCAAGTGGCACAGCGGAATATTTGCGGACTTATAACACTAGGAACCTGGTTTCAGTACCCGTGGTGGGCACAGCACAGATAGGTAGTCCATTGTGTAGCATGTGTTTAATTTCAAACTAACAACATTTTCTCTTTCTATGATGATGGTCTTCACCGGTACTTTTACGGTCATGGAACACTTAACAAAATCCAAAAAAATTCCCCAAAGTGAACAAAACGCAAACACCTCCTTGTGTAGCTTTCCGGAAAAATCGAAGATTTATATTTTTCAGTTTAATTGAAATAACCCTAGATGGCGCTAGTTGTATAATATGACTTTTTCTGACGTGGAAAGCACAGCGAAATATCCCTTATAGGATTACCTGATAGCAACGGTTTCTTCTCGTCGCCCGGCATGACTCGCTGCTTAGGGCGCTCGAGTCTTAATGTAAGGGTCACGGGTTTGAATCTCTGTCACACCAAACATGCTCAGCCTTCTAGCCATTCGGGCGTTATTATGTTACGGTTAAATACACCATTCGTTGGTAAAAAAATATTAGCCCAAGAGCTGGTGGTGGATAATGATGACTAGTTGCCTTCTCCTCAAGTCTTGCACTGCCACATTAGGTACTGATAGCGCAGATAGCCCTCGTATAGCTTTGCGCGAAATTCCAGACAAACCACACCATTTCTGTGCAGTTACAATGAATCAGCTTTACACGATTAAAAATGTTTATTTTTCGGTTCTTCTCAGCTTCAGTTTCATCTTATCTCGTCCTTGATTTTAACTTTATCACAATTAGTGTTAAGAATCTTTATAAAAATTTTCTCTTCGTTACATAGGACCAGATAAAACCCAAATGATATTATTATAATAAATAATTGTGAAAATACTTTTCAATGTACCTTTTTTTGCTTCAAGTTTTAATTGCAGTAGATTCAGAATCAATATGTTCAAAACAGATCTCAAACGACTCAAGACTATGTGCATTTCAATTACTTGGTATTCGCCAGAACCGGTATTGTAAAAAATTTGGACAGTTCTAGGCAATTCGAATGACATTATATCAGCCTTCAAATCCAGCTGGTTCCTTCGTGTAATTTACTAGACAGAACTCCCGTACTGTTACTGGGCGATAAATTTTCAAGCAGACCGAGTGGAGGCAACTCAATGTTGGAATATACATTCTCGGTGTTCCTTAAAACAGACTAAGTACTGATGAGAGGTCAAATTACATGTTCATAAAGTTCCTTCAACAGCCTACCCGTGAAAATCTCCAAACAAAATTAATTAAATGAACTGTTATGAATCAGCTAAATATCTCAAGTTAACTTGTTCTCCAAGTAATTTCGTAAATAATAAAAAATATTAAAGTTAAACAATACGTTTAGAAAAGTGAGAAACTGCGAATCTTTAGGCCAAAGTAAACATATCTCGTTCAAGTAATGTATCAATGCCTCAAATAAACATGTTAATTAAACATATATTTTTAAATTTAAACGGTTACATATATAGATCTTCAAATCGCTAATCATTTCTGTATAATACGCTAGGTTTTGTAATATAATTTGATACAAGAGTTTTAGTTTTACCTTGTGTCTATTTATTTTTTAATCAAGCGTAAAGCTGGACAATGGGATATTTGTGATCTGCGCAGGTATCGAAACCCTTTCTCTAGCAGTGCGAGTCCGCAAAAATACCGATGTGTCACTAGGAGACCCTCATGTCGTTAATTCAAGCTATAATGGTTTATTTGTACACTTGATATGTCTATTTTATTAGAAATCTAAAATACAACATTTTTTTTTTTAAATTATGGATTTGTTTATTTGTTCGTAGTTAAGCACAAACGTACACAATGGGCTACATCCACCATGGATATTGAAACCCGGTGTCTAGCATCATAAGTCCACAGACATTCCGCTGTGCCACTAAAAGGAATTTTATTACTGGGTGTTTATTGATTTGTTAGAATACAAAACCAGTCTTTTTGCTCCTGCGAAATATTTATATTCACCTAACTGATATTACGCTCTGTCAACCTAGCATAAAAGTCAACAAATACTAAAAACCCTCTTCAAATCATTCAAACAGTTAGTTGATTCAAACTTTAACAGGCAAGACCCCAGTCGAGTGAAAAAAAAATCACCATACTTCCCTCGAGAAAAAAACAACTACAAACAGTATCCAATCCCAGCTTCTTTCAATTTTGAAAATGATGCTACTCAGGAACTCCTTGAATATAACACAAGCTTAACAACCAATTTATAATGTTATTTACTAAAGAGATGTATAGGAGAAACAGTAAAATAGAGGGATTTACACGGGTTTAAAGAAAAATAAGTAACAGTACAAAATGTAAAAAAATCAGTTATATGGTGCATTCAACTTATTATATTTCAATAAGATGTATGTGGAAATAAAATATTGTTTTTATATCTACCCGAGTCAATTGTGTTTATAGAATACTCTATGTTAACTGCACATTGTCTTTAGTTGAAAATTTTGTGTTCGAATTTTCTTCCTCCAATCGACAAACTTAAGCACGATTTTTTTTAAGTTTCAGATGTCCAAAATTTTGGGTTTTCCAGTGACTTTTTGGTTTTAATATTTCTTAAAGCTACACGAGAGTCTTCTGCGCTATGCGTCCCTAATTTAGGAGTTATAAACTGAAGATAAAACAGCTAGTCAATACTATCCACCAACAACTCTTTGGCTACTTACAAGTGAATAATAGTATTGACTATCACATTCTAACACGCCATAACTGAAAGGGCGTTCATGTTCTATGATAAAGATTTGAGCCGTTGCCCTTCATATTGTGAGTCGAGTGCCTCAACCACAAGGCCATGCCACGATTTTCCCTTCCCCATGGGACCCATGGTAAATTTACAAAACTTACAATACTTAAATCAAGCATTTCAAAATTGAGGTGTATAAAAACTAGCTACATTTTTAATTTCTTACTAATTCAACAGTTTAACTGATTCAGTTAAAAATGCAGTTTTTGTTGTTAAAAAACACACCAAAAAACGATGCTTTCCTGAAGTATTTAACTCAAATTATTTTGGTGCCTTTCCGATTACTATTGCCACCCATCCCAATGGCTCAGCGGAATGTCTGCGGATCTAACAGCGCTAAAAACAGAGTTTTGATACCCGTGGTGGGCAGTGCACAGATAGGCCATTGTGTAGCTTTGTTCTTAATTCAAAACAACAAAACAACAACCGATTAATATTAACTAATTAATTAGGAGAAAATATGCGATTTTACAACTTCAAAACTTAGCTTAATCTATGTTACTTCAAAAATTTATCAATTGTATTATAAGTAATAGATAAATGGTTTTAGTTCTACAGTTTTATTAAATTGCTATTGTTTTAGATCTTACCAAATATTTTATTTTTTTATTTTGAGACATTCGTTTCAAGGTATTTAAGAACAATTTGCTCTAACTGTCCCTATTTTCGAATCGATAGTTTGTTATGCATAGTTGAGCACAAAGCTACACAATGGTTATCTGTGCTTTGTCCACCACTGGTATCAAAACACGGTTTCTAGCGTTGTAGGTCCGCAGACATACCACTATATTACTGAGGAGGTAAACTGATAGACTAGAGCAGCGTTTCCCAACCGGTGGTTCTGAAGAGTTCATGAGAAAACTTTGCTAATGACATCTTTTTCACTTTTCTTGTTCTACCACCCTTAAATATTTTAATTTCTTTGTAAGTTTTGTTTGTTTTGAATTTCGCGCAAAACTACACGAGGGTTATCTGCACTAGTCGTCCCTAATTTAGCAGTGTAAGACTAGAGAGAAGACAGCTAGTCATCACCACCTACCGCCAACCTTTGGGCTACTCTTTTTACCAACGAATAATGAGATTGACCGTTCACATTATAACGCCCCCACGGCTGAGAAGGCGAGCATGTTTGGTGTGACGGGGATTCGAACCCGCGTCCCTTAGATTACAAGTCAAGTGCTTTAACCACCTAGCGATGCCAGACCAATTTTTTTTTCGGAAATTGGTGGACCAATCTATTCAATAGACACCTGTAGGTTTGGTTTGATTCGCTTTGAATTTGACGCAAAGCTATACACAAAGGCTATCTGCGCTAGTTATCCCTAATCTAGCAATAATAGACTGGCGATAGTCAACACCGCCAACTCTTGGACTGCTTTTTACCAGTGAATAGTAGTATTGATTGAAACATTATAACGCCTCCATTGCTGAAAGGGGACATATTTGGTGATTGGGATCTCCTTATAAAAAGTATACTATTAAAATACAAATTAACTCCTGTAGTTACAAGGTATTTTTAATTCCTTTTTGATGGGTTTTCTATGCTCCAATTAACACTACATAAATGATATAATTGAAGGAACTTTAAAATGAATTTTTATTGTAAAATTAAATATTTTTAATTTACAGTTTTTATTTGAATTTATTGATACATTTGTTTTTAAAAAACACAGTAACAAACTAGAACGTGTTTCTAGAGAATTCTCTCTCGTCGCTTGTGTTGATCTTATCTTCTTTGTTTTATGTTAATCTACTATTCATTTGTTTTATCTCATAAGGTCCAATGAAAGGTTTATTGGACCTTAGCACTATGCACTCTAAGAGTGTTTACCGTAACTCTCACAGAAGTCGTTCCTTCAGATAGTAAGCACACTCCAGTTTAAGTGGCTCAATGGAATGCCTGCTTCACAATTCTTTCCAGTTTATATAAGCGTTGTGCATTGAATTTGTGGCGAAGACAAAAAATGTTTAATCGAGAACCAATTTAAAGTTCTGAAGAAGATTAACTCTACGAACGTCAACAGCAATGTGTTTCTGTTGACATCAAATCCGACTGTTGACCATAAAAATATCAAAAACTCTTTTTTTTTTAATAGTCAAAATAAATTGTTTTTAGAAATATGTTCTACAGTTTTTACGTCTTTGAGTAAAGTGTGCACCTAAAAAGGAATACATATTGAGCCCCCCGGCAATGCCAGGTGGGTTAAGGCGTTTGACTCGTAATCTGAGGGTCGAGGGTTCGAATCCAGGTCGCACCAAACATGCTCGCCCTTTCAGCCATGGGGGCGTTATAATATAACGGCCAATCCCACTATTCGTTGGTAAAAGAGTAGCCCAAGAGTTGGCGGTGGGTGGTAATGACTAGCTGTCTTCTCTGTAGTATTACACTGCTAAGTTAGGGATGGCTAGCGCAGATAGCCCTGGAGTAGATTTGCGCGAACTTCAAAAACAAAACATTCGCTTATTTTTTTAAATCGTCCAAAGGTAAAGAGCTTAATATATTTGTTTGTTTTGGAATTTCTCACAAAGTTACAGTCGGGCTATCTGCGCTAGCCATCCCTAATTTGGCAGTGTAAGATTAGAGGGAAGGCAGCTAGTCATCACCACCCACCACCAACTCTTGGGCTACTCTTTTACTAACGAATAGTGGGATTGACCGTCATAGTATAACGCCACCACAGCTGAAAGGGCGAACATGTTTGGTGTGACGGGGATTCGAATCCGGGACCCTCAGATTGAGTCGAACGCCCTAACCACCTGACTACGCCGAGCCTATATTTCTTACTTGTGTAAGTGATTTTATCTTGTGTAAATGGTAACAGTCAGTACACAGTAAAATTCGCTTTATTCTTTCACGAGCTAAGCTTTTGCCATGGATAATTTATATATATTTAGTTTTAAAACTTTTAAAATAAACGTAGATTTTGTTACTGTTTAATGAATTTGATAAAAGAAAGTTGGTTCACAAATCGCCAGCCCGGCATGGCCAGGTGGTGAAAAGATAAACAAACCGCATGTCGTATACATTTATCTGCATAAATCAAAGTTATCGGTTTGTCACATGTTGCCCCCTCCCCACGGTTGGACAGCCCTAAAATCCGATCCGAAGTTTGATTCCATGTAAGGGGCACAGTAGATAACCTACTTTAGTCTTTGGACAAAAAGAAAATTGTCTGAGTGTTACAAGTTGTTGTGAGCAGTTTGTATTGTCCCCGTCGATCAGATCGAAGTTGAATGAATAAGCAATCTGACATCATACAAATACCAACGAAGCACGGGCACCCTTCCATCACACAAACGGTTTGTGTGCTACGACTCAAAATGATGGAAAGGGCCAACATTCCTCGCCATATGTGCATTAATTTTCAAGCCCGGTATGAATAGTAGTAATATACAAAGCTCGCTTTCCACAATGCATTTTATCTAGAGATTGACATCAGAATAAAAAAATCAGGTAGCACTTGCATGAAACCTGTTTTCATTATCAAAAGTCTTTTGAAGCATCGGATTAATGTCAGTGTCAAACTACTCAGTTATTTCCTGTCGCAGACTTTTAGGGATAAATCGGATAAAAGCAAACAATCGTGATTTATTTTACACCGTATTTTAATTCGTTTCTCGTTTTACTGTCAAATGATTGGTTGTGGTCACTCAGTGACTTCCGTGAATATATTACGGAAGGTTTAACGATAATTTCGAATAAAACTGACTTCTTCCGATAAATTGGCGTTAAATAATAACAATTTTTTACTCTATTCATTTTGTATCCGATGAGCGAGCAATAAACTTTTTTTTTCTATTTAGTATTATTTTTTACGTAAGTTACCCTTTCGGAGCTAATTTAACCAATAAAACAGCCTTTCAAAAAGATATGAATCCAAAATCGAATGTAAATAAAAAGTTTTGAATTATTTAGACCCACTACAACGTAAAATTTCAGTATGTTAACTCTTTAAGCAAAGTACAAACACCAGTAGTAGTTACACTCATTATCCATTTCAGTCTTAGTTTACGTTTCATTTGCTTATTTCCCAGTCGCACCAAACATGCTTGCCTTTTCAGCCGTGAGGGCGTTATAATGTGTCGGTCAGTCACGCTATTCGTTGGTAAAAGAGTAGTCCAAGAGTTGGCGGTGGGTAGTGATGACTAGCTGCCTTCTCTCTAGTCGTACATTGCTAAATTAGGGACGGCTAGCGCAGATAGTCCTCGTGTAGTTTTGGGCTAAATTCAAAAAGCAAACAAAGTATGAAATACGAGCTAAAATACACATACTTAGTTCTTTCGATCCATTTTTCTTTCCTCTGATTAAAGATTTCAGTCAGCTTTCTTTCGTAACAAGTTGATACATATTTTCGTGGGCAACAAAATACAGTAAAGCTGAATTACTGTTATATATGCCTTACATAACACGAGCATTTTAGTTTAATCATTCTACAAGTCATTTCACAACAGTTGTCTGCGTTAGCTGTCCCTAATTTAGCAGAGTAAGACTAGATGGGAAACAGCTAGTCATCACCAACAACCACCAACTCTGGTGTTACTCTTTTACCAACGAATAGAGGGATTGACCGTCACATTGGAATACCTCCACGGCTGAAGAGACGATAAATTTTGATCGGACAGGGATTCGAACCTGCAACTCTAAGATTGCGAGTCGAGTCTACTAACTAGAGAGAGAGAGATGCACTATTTACTGAGCCATAAATCGTGTTTCATGTGTAAGCAATCATTTTCACGTGATCTCTTATTGTGTATTAACACGTTGCTAATATATACTTTGTACTATCCACGAAACCACTCGTACAGTTTAAATATTTCTTTCACAAGACTAAATACACATTAACATTGTATTGAAGTTGTTACTATATAACGATGCCTCATTCTGATCTTTTCTTATGAATAACTAGAGTGAAAGTAAATCTCTCATGACTACGTGAGTCTTTCTTGTATTTCAGTTTGTCGCCCCCAAAGATTTTACTTCTCTAAAGATAATCGCACGAGTAGAAGTGATAAAATATAATTAAAAATGAGCTAAGAAGATCTTACGTCTCTCACATTGGCCATTGTGCACTATGTTTGTTTTTCATTTACTACACGATACAATATTTTATTCACCTAAATGGAACACGATCAAAGATTCAAAAGGTTGAAATAACCCATTCCCTTCTATGGTTGACTTTAATGTTAGAAGCAAAGTGAATGAATAACAACAATTTATTTTAAATTTATTACGCCACCCGTTGCTCAGTGGTAAGTTTGTGACACTAAATATCAGGTTTTGTTAACTAGAGCAGACACGGCACATGTTGTCCATCATATAACTTTGTGCACAAAACAAACAGAAAAGAAAATCACTCCTCACTTTTTAGAGTGAAACAAATATTATAATAATGGATATATTTGAAATGTTTGGAACTATACTCAACATTCTTTTAAAATGTTTCACGAGAAAAAATGTCATGAATGCGTACAAATTTTGTCTTTATTGATTTATTGGAATTTTTCAGCTATGTCATTTGATTTTACATGCTGTGATTTCGTGTGCTTTCAACTTTTGACTGATATTGAAACCTTACCTAATTGGAACTGGCACATCGTGCCATACGTATTCATTGGAAATTTCTGGAAGAGTAAAAAAAAAAAAAAAAAAACTGTAAGAAGGTTTTATTTGAAATTTCTTATGGCTTGCCTGAAACATGTTAAACTTGCTGTAATACAAAATAGGCATTCTGAATGCGTCAGTTTTCATTTCACTGAAAATATGCTAATGAATTCATTGCAGTGCAAATTTTGTTCCAATAAATACCAGACATCTAGTGAGACAGAGGATCCTACAAAATAAAGACGAGGTAAATAATCCTTGTAACAAGCATCAGAATCACCACCGACTTATCGTATCTTGTTGCTTCTTAGAATTTGTATACATACTGGAGGCATTTCGAAGGTTCTTTTTTGACAATAAAGTAAAACAAAAACAACAACATTTACTTTAAGATAATATTTTTTTTAGGCCAACATTTAGCCATTGTGGCTTCTTCAGAGCTAAGTACAAAACGCAGGCTTAAATATAATGGAATCATCATCTTGAGAGCAAAGTTGTTTTGTTTTATAATTTCATTGTCAAAATGACTTCTTATATCATTTACACATTAGTATATAAATACTTGAGAGATAAGATCAGTAGCACATATAGTACATAAATACCAGCCTTAAGAACCTGAACCATGGCCAAGCGCGTAAGGCGCGCGACTCGTAATCTGAGGGTCGCGGGTTCGCGCCCGCGTCACGCTAAACATGCTCGCCCTCCCAACCGTGGGGGCGTTATAATGTGACGGTCAATCCCACTATTCGTTGGTAAAAGAAAAGCCCAAGAGTTGGTGGTGATGACTAGCTGCCTTCCCTCTAGTCTTACACTGCTAAATTAGGGACGGCTAACACAGATAGCCCTCGAGTAGCTTTGTGCGAAATTCCAAACAAACAAAAAAAAGAACCTGAACAATGAGATCTCCATGCTTCAGTATGTGGCTAGCTGGCTAGTATAGGAGGATCCAGTGTTCGAGATATGATGCCGCTGAACACGCATCACACTTTTAGCTATGATCTCGTTATAAAATTGACACTCAATGTTTTTGGCTTAAATAGCTTGGTAAAGCCCTCATGATAGCGGGTCTCAGGGACAAAGCCAGCACTACCAAATGGAGGGTATTTACCCCCCCCACCAATATTTTCCTTCTCCTACCAGAGAATGTAAATGACTTACATACAAAATTATACAATTTTCAACTTAAAACAAAGTCAAGCAAATTCGTATATAAAAAATAAAGCTCAACTAGCTAAAAATTAGTAGTTCAATCAACGGTCTAATTTACAATATTAGCTACCCCCTGGATCAGCGTTAACTGTGAAGGATTTTAACACAAAACCGGTTTTGAATACCCGTGGTGAAAACGGCACAAATAGACTTCTTGTGTAGCTTAGTAGTACTTAACAGCGAACAAAGAAGCAAAAATATTTACATTCATAATTTTATTAATAATCATTATTGTAAATACATATAATTCATATCAACTGCCCCCCTCAGTGGCTCAGCGGTATGTCTGCGGACTTACAACGCTAAGAACCGGGTTTCGATGCCCGTGGTGGGCAGAACACAGAAAGCTATTGAGTAGCTTTGTGCTTAATTCAAAAACAAACAAATAAACATATTATTTTCCCAAGATAATAATAAGGACATCATTATTTCTATCTTAAATTATTGTCAACATAGTATTTTGAACACTTGTATTATTGTAGCATGAATAATTAATAATGTAACTCTTATCATATCTATGGCCAATGTTTAAAAAACAGTATAAAATCGTCGTGAAACACAAAAGATAAATTTATTTTGTTCATGTACTTTTTCAATGGTGGAATTTAAGAATGAACAATTGTATGTTTGTTTTGAATTTCGCGCAAAGCTACATGAGGGCTATTTGCATTAGCCATCCCTAATTTAACAGTGTAAGACTTGAAGGAAAGCAGCTAGCTAATCATCACCACCCACCACCATCTCTAGGGATACTCTTACATCAACGAATACTGGGATTGACCATAACATTATAACGCCCCCACGGCTGAAAGGGCGAGCATGTTTGGTGTGACGAGGATTCGAACCAGCGACCCTCAGATTACGAATCGAGCAAAGAATAGATTCAGATTAAAAGAAAAAGAGTTGCTGTATTTTTCGTTATATATGTATATACACTGCTGGCCAAAATCTTAAGGTTAATAAATATATAGAAAAAATATGCATTTTGCGTTGTTAGGCTCAACTACTTATTTGAGTAGAGCTTCGAAAGATGAAAATAAGAAAAGGGAAAATAAAAAAAAACTTTTAGCATTTAATGGGGAAAATGTGAGCACCATGAAATTAGACGAAATACTAGCTGGTAAAAAGTTTAAGACCATACTGAAACGAAGCTTTAATCTGTAATCACGTAACGAAATTTAGTCATTTGTGTTCCAGTATTAGCGTTGTCAACATCTCCCACTGACATCTCCTGTGTTACATTGGGTAAAAACATGACAAAGGCTAAAAAGTTGACAGAGTTTGAACGTGGCAGAATTGTCGAGTTCCAAAAAAAAGGTCTCTCTCAACGTGCTATCGCTGATGAGATTGGGCGTAGTAAACCTGCTGTTGCAGTAAAACTGTCTTTCTGAAAAGAGTCTGAGGTATATGGAACGAGAAGTTCAAGTGGTCAGCCCAAGAAAATTTTGCCGGCATTGAGCAGGAAAATTCGAAGGGTTGTCCAACAAGACACCAGCCGATCGTCGAACCATATTAAGGCCTTTGCGGACGCAGAATACAGCTCAAGAACACCAAGACGGCATCTACGAAAGAAAGGCTTTAAAAAGCGTAAACGTCTTCAAAGGCCAAGCCTCCTTCCACACCACGAAACAGCTCGGTTAAACTTTGCTGAGAAGCACCAAACATGGGACGTAGAAAAGTTGACGAAGGTTTTGTTCTTTGATGACAAAAAATTTAAGCTGGATGGTCCAGATGGCTTCCAACATTACTGGCACGATAAGAATATCTCACCGCAAACATTTTCTACATGACACAGTGGAGGAGGTTCCATCATGATCTGGGGCGCTTTCTTCTTTCATGGAGCAACGGATCTTTAGGTGATACAGGGGCGTCAAATAGCAGCAGACCACATTGGCATGTTGGAGAGAGCATCCTTATTGACTGAAGGCCCTCTCTTGTGTGGAAATGACTGGATCTTTCAACAGGATAACGCTGCAATCCACAATGCCCACAGGACGAAGGATTTTTTTCATGGCGAATAAAGTGATTCTTTTGAACCATCCAGTGTGTTCGCCAGAACTGAACCCCATTGAAAATGTTTGGGGGTGGAAGTCTATAGAAATGGACCTCAATTCCAAACAGTGCATGATCTTCACCACTTGAAATAACATTCCAGCCAGCTTTCTGCAAACGCTTATATCGGCCATGCCAAAACGAATGTTTGAAGTTATTCGCAATCATGGCCGTGCAACTCACGACTGAGACCTCTTGTTGAGCATTTCCTACCCTGTTTAGGATTTCTTTCTGGTATGGTCTTAAACTTTTGACCAGCTAGTATTTAGGCTAATTTCATAGTGTTCACATTTTCCCTATTAAATGTTAAAAAAGTTTTTTATTTTTATTTTCCCTTTTCTTATTTTCATCTTTCGAAGCTCTACTCAAATAAGTGGTTTATTCTAACAACGCAAAATGCATTTTTTTCTTTATGTTCATCGGCCATAAGTATTGCCCAGCTGTACAACTGTATATGTAAGTTCGTTTTCATTTAGAAATGTCTGACATTCTCTCGTCCGTATTACATTTTATCTAAATAGGAAGTAATGTTTAATTGAATTCCAAAATAATTTAAATGTTTTCTTCCTATAAAGAAAGTTATTTGACCATGTTTAGTTTCAATCATCCAATCATTTATTCCTGTTGTTCAAGATCAGACGTTTCAATATTAAAAAATTTCAAATATATAGTTTAACGTGGAATACATATTTTCAGATCATTCTACGTGAGTGTGGATGTAACATATAAAAATTCTATGGTAAGAAAACAAAATCCAGCTCTTATTTTGTGATCTTCTAATCAACTAAAACAGCTAGATAATGATACTAATACAGCGTGTTATAAAGTAAAACACACAGTCACTAGACTCTGAAGGGCAAGCTGTGGTGAAAATATTCACACAACATTTTAAAACAAAACATAACGTGAGCTTTATACCATTTCATTTTAGTTGTTGAAGTTATGCGTGCCGAAACGTTCCTCGTGCTTTTCACGTGTCTTGACAATAAATTGCACACTTACTTCATTACCAAATCTCATTCCTTTACTTCTTACACCACCACCTGCTAGCACAGCGGTAAGCCTATGGATTTACAACACCAAAATCAGGGGTTCGATTCTCCTCGGTTGGCTCAACAAATAATCCGATATGGCTTTGCTGTAAGAAAAACCCACAAACTTCTTTCAATGCGAGTTCGGTATATTTTACCGAATTCGTGACCTTGTTGTATTCGTTTAAAGGCCTTTATGGATTTGTTGTAATTCCTATACTCTTGACAGTTATAAAATGCCACAACATTAACTTTGAAAACTCTCATGAAACTTAAATATAAATGTCTCTAATACTGATTTGTGTTAGAACTGATGTTTAGTTTTGAAAAAAGTTTTATTAAAATATTATATGAAGCTGTTCTCTGATAATATCACGTGTTCATACTCCTAGAAGATATTGCATAATTACTTATAATTTAGCATATTACAATTTTGCATTTTAGTGACTCAGTGGCAATTCGAAGAGCTCAGTTTGGCTTGGCCCTTAACAAACAAACAAATACTAAAGTTTTTTATTCTAATATTGATACTTGTGGTAACGTGTTTTTATTTGTTATTATTTTCCTATTCATGGGTTTCCTTATTCAGTATCCCGACATGTAGTTACCCCGATAATAAACCACAAAACATCTCATATCCATCATTCCCACAAGTATTAAAGTAATTTATGAGAAAAAAAACTGATCTAAGAACAGCATATCTTAAAACAGTTTTATTCCCGAAATAGAAAAATAAAAGATAACACCGGTTGATTAATTTAGTTTGTTTTTTTTTGTCTCATCTTTTAATAAAAATGTGTGTGTGTGTGTGTGTGTGTGTGTGCGAGCTTTGCTTGAAATTAACACAAAGCGATACAGTGGACTGACTATCTGGGCTCTACCTACCACGAGTATCAAAACCCGGTTTCTCGTGTTTAATTCTGCATAAATAGTAGAAATAGCGTTGTTTTTTTTTCTTTTATTGGCTTTGGCTTCATTCCAATCATAATTTTGACATACTATCTGTGCACGAAAAATAATATTGTAAAAATGAACCCAATTACAACGTACTTCTAAAATCAAGTAAAAGAAATATAGTATTGAAGTTTTGTATTTATCCTTCGTTACGGAAGTTCAAAAATTATGAAAATTGTAGTCAATCATATATCTTTATAAACTTAATATTCAAGTTCAAAAATAATACATAATGTTTACGCCGTTAAAATAATTATCTTAGATGCTTATAAATCAAAAGCTATTTACACAATTATAAAATAATCCAATAATGAGATACTACATACATAGCAGTGAAACTAGATTTTAAAAAAATTATCCTGTTTACTGAACACTGTTCTTAAACGCTTTCACTATGACTTTATAAAATTAGGTTTAGCGACATAGTAAATATATCTTAATAATGGTCTTGTTAATCTTGTATAATATTGGGAGGATCAGATACAAATACATAAATCTGTGAAGAATAAAATGCGATGTCTGTTTAGAATCTCATATACACTCGTCCAACCTTCTCGTAGCACACATTAATGCTATTTTGAACATTCTCCAAATTATTGTTTTTGTTACTCAAACAGTGTAGAACAATTATACAAACTAAACTTTTCTTTTTATAACTTTAGAACATAAATATCGCGAAAAATAATATTCTTAATTTACTGGTTCCTGAAGGCGTTTTATTTTTTTTAAGTAAAAATAAACAGTGGCACATTCTGATGGTTCGTTTTCGTTCAGAATTTTTACGTAAAAATATACAAAAGACTATTTGTATATCACCGTCGCTAAATTTGAGCTTACAGATTGGATGTTTGCTTGTTTGAATTTCGCACTATGCTACACGAGGGCTATCTCTGCTAGCCGTCCCTAATTTAGCAGTATAAGACTAGAGGGAAGGCAGCTAGTCATCACCACCCACCGCCAACTCTTGAGCTACTCTTTTACCAACGAATAGTGGGATTGACCGTAACATTATAACGGCTGAAAGGGCGGGCATGTTTGGTGCGACCGGGATTCGAACCCGCGACCCTCAGATTACGAGTCGAACGCCTTAACCCGCTTGGCCATGCCGGGCCATTACAGATTGGAAGAAAGGCAACTAGTCGAAAGTACCCACCTCCAACTCTTCGATTACCTCTGTTTAACCGAAATGTGGGACTCGAATACCACTTTTACATGGTATCCTTGGCCACAAAATATGAAGCGTGATTTTATGGCAACAGATAGTGAACCACGAATTCTCCAATTCTATATTTCTCATCACTTCTTCCATTTAGAGGTTTTTTTTTTTAAGTGAAGGGTCGATACATAAATTTTACATAACAAAATGAACAATGAAATCACGAGGTCTTTTAGAAAGCCAATAAACTGTTTGTTTAATTTCTTTTATGCAAATACGGTGAAGAAATGTCATTCAACAGTTAGCTTACTGAAGGCGAAGCAAGGTCATTCAGCAGTTAGATTACTGAAGGCGAAGCAAAAACACTCAACAGTTAGTTCTTTGAAGGCAAAGCAAAAACACTCAACAGTTAGTTCTTTGAAGGCAAAGCAAAAACACTCAACAGTTAGTTCTTTGAAGGCAAAGCAAAAACACTCAACAGTGAGATTATTGCTTGATAAAAATCTCTTTCACTTAGACTTTTTGTCTCTAGAGGAAGACCTAAAAAGGTTTACACAAGACATCCCGAGTTGACCCTATAGCGACGAATTCATTAGCGTGGGTGGTATGTTTTAAAGGTTCTGTTTATTGGCTGCCTTCCTGCTGATCAGATGCTCAAATTCAGTGACAACGGCAGACAGCCTTCGTAGCTAGTTTTGCTATAAATAGAAAGTTCAAATGTTTACATGCAAAATCATTATCATAATTATTTTTACGAAGTAACCATTTTCCATAACATACCGGATGATTGTGTTATTGTTTTACCTTTTGACGTATGACCCTATTTTTATGTATGCTTATAGCGTTATTTAATCAAGACATTTGAAATTTGGGTTATATTATAAATTTTGTTTTAACCGGAAGCAGTTTGGCTCAAGTCATTCGATACCACTCAACTCTCATCCATTTTACTAATTAGAACGACACCATTTCTCAATATTATCCACCACAATTCACTATAATTAATTTGCTTAATAGTGTTGTGATACCACCAACATGTTTGGTTGTTAGACATACAACTCCACCCATTATGCCTCACTCTGTTAATGCGAAGAATTATAATCAAATTATAGAATTGACCGTGTTAACTAGCTTTTTTCCATTCTCTCAACCAACAGGTCGTCATTGTCTCACACAAATATCACTATTTATTTATCTAGTGCCTGTCTGTTCGTCTGCAGATTGCCCGAAAACTTTAGAACCACAGGTGATTCACAGCTATTCTTAATTTACCTTACGTGACTAATTATGCCGTTATCAAAGCAAAATAAGGTCGAGTTAATCATACTGTTAATCCAAACTTTATTCCAATTACAAGGACAGCTTGTGGAACATCCGTTGAAGTGTCTATGGCTCCAATCATTTCGGGCACTATTTATTGATAAGTGTACACAGTGGCCTTTTTGTCAATAAATGAAAAAAATCCAATAGTAGCTTGAAATGAACTATTTGAAACATACTCTTTTCTATTAATTTTAATAAAAAGTAATCCTTGAAAGAAGACAAAAAGGAAAATTGGATTATTCAAATACATACGTGAAACAAGTGGTATGAATGCACTATGTTTTCCATTCTCAGTTATACGTACGTTAGGTAACGCGAAATGTTTCTATTGCTTAAAACACTAAATTGAGAGACTAAAATATTATTCCTTGGGGTAAAATAATGATTAAATGGTACTAAACGCTAAGGACAGTTTAGTTATGTTTTAAAATACTGCCGATATCTATTAGCACAATGAACTCACAAAGGAAGACTGTACCAACATGCGATGTTCGAGTTTCCTTAGATGAAAAATACCTAACATATAACACATTTTAAAATACGTGTTACATGCTAAGAAAGTACTTTTGTCAAATTATATGTATTTGTACAAAGTATCCGTACGTTATAAAACGTCATTCAAACAGTTACAAACTTCGTCTCCATATAAATGTTTGTCTCCAGTGTTCGTAATATCAAATTATCAATCTTCTTGCACAGTTAGTGCTGTCTCCTTTTGACACTATCTATAATCCAGACTTCAAGCCTCAATAGACATGCGCACGATAAAATGAAGCCACATTAGACATGAAGTCTCCAGTCGCAATCAGTTCAGATTTTCTTTATCTTTGAAAAGCTGTTCGGAAAACACGTTCAAACTTAACTCCTACTAAAAAGAAAACTTGCAGTTGTTATTAATGTTCAAACTAATTTAAGAAATTCGTAGTTTTACCGCGTAAGTAATTTGGTGGTTTCATGCTTTGTTTCATTTGAATCACTAAGGTTTTTGTTTGTTTGGAATTAAACACATAGCTACACAATGGGCTATCTGTGCTCTGCCCGCCACGGGTATCAAAACTCGGTTTTTATCTTTAAAAATCTTCAGACGTTCCAGAAGCTTACAACAACATGAAGTATTTTTGAATGTCGATTTTCCATTTTAAGAGGTTTATACGAACTTAATGGTACAGATAGAGAGAATTCTACTGTAAATACTTTCTTACATTAGCACGTTAACCACAACTTACTCTGACGAGCTATATAGTGCGATTCATTATACACTAGGGCTCAACAAGGCCAAGTGGCGCTCGAATCGCAATTTGAGGGTCTCAGGTTTGAATCCCCGTCACATCAAACATGCTCGCTTTTTCAGCCGTACGGACATTATAATGTTACTGTCAAATTCACTTTTCGTTGGTAAAAGGTTAACCCAATTATGAACGACTAGTGCAGACAGCGCTCGCGTAGCTTCGCGCGAATTAAAAGAAACAACAACAAGCAAACAAAACAAATCAAACTTTGCACCACCTCTACGTCAATAAACTAGAATTTGTGCAGTATGTAATAGTTCTTTCGTATGTCGTTGTTTGTTAATTGTGACGTACAAGTCCGCACAATGAACTATTTATGCTTTGCCCAAAGCGGGTACCAAAACATTTTTATAGCTTTAGAAGACCTCGAATTCATCGCTAAGCTACTGTATCTCTGTTTTTCCAGACAGGCACAGCCTTGACCGTATGTCTGATATTAAGATGTCCAGTTTACTGAACATCTTATAACACCTACTAAACTCTCCCACCCCTCCAGTAGGCATAGTACAAATAGCTCACTTTTTAGTTTTCCCTTTAACAACAAACTCACCTTCAAAATACCATTTTCTTACGAAAGTTATGTTCGTTACCAAAGGATTTACTAATTCTCCAAAGAGGTTACTTTTTTACTGTTTTGAAATTATTATAAACAAAAATAAATAAACAGGAAATGTGTAAGACTCACAGCTTTCTTTGGCGTAAAGAGATGGCACATTGGACTTTATGAGAGAAATTGACAATGGTGAATTTACGCAATCTAGGCTTTTATTGATCTGTTTCAGAATTTCGCGTAAAACTAAACCAGAACTATTTCTAAAGAGCCATCCCCAATTTGGAAGCGATAATTTGTTTTGTTTGAAGCACAAAATAACACAATGAACTACCTGTGCTCTGCCCACCACGAGTATTGAAATCTGGATTATGGCGGTGTAAGTCCGCAGACATGATAGTGCGCTACATGGGTAGGTATTGAAGTAATGTATAAGACGATAACCCCCTATCAACACTTGCCCTTCTCTCGTCTGATCAGACAGTTATAGCGAACTCAACTTGTGACAAATCATGAATTTTAACGTTTGCAGTTCAAGCCCACTACCCACTTTACCACCTTGGGTCCAACCTATGACATTTTCTTGCAGTAGTACCGCAATGTTTTGGCGTTTTTTTCTCATTATTTTTTAAATCAGAAGAGTCAGATCAACATTTCTAACACCAATCGAATTCAAACGAAGGTTTTCAACTGCAAGTAATTTTAGTTGAAGATTTCAATATGACTACACCAAGTGAGAAATAATTATAAATACACACACTGAGCTATCTGTGCTGTATCGCTGCAGAATCTAACCCCGAATTCTAGTGTTGTCGTCTTCAAACATACCGCTGAGCAACTATCGAAGGACAAAATAAATAAATAAATTGGATAATAAATAATCATTGCGGCCTTTTACCTTTACCATATGACAACACTGATCAAGCGTGGATATTAAAAATCTTCAAAACCGTCACATTCTAGTGTTGTCGTCCTAAAACTACCGCTGCGCCACCACCGGAAAACAAAATTTATTTTGAAACATAAATTGGGTAATAAATATCTAGTGCGGCCTTTTACCTTTATCGATAACACTGATCAAGCTTCTAGAGCTTTCAGATATAGTTGTTGTCAGATAAGCTAAAGTACATTATTGCGCTTTTCGTTTTTAACTTAAATTCAATCTACCCACCAACTCCTTTCTCCTGTAAATATCTCCTACACAACAGAGCAGCGTGTCTCGGGTCATTATGTTTAAAGTCAGGACCACTGGGTATTACAAGACGAGTCGTGGTGTCAATTGATGACTTCCGTATTTTTTACGTCAGGCAAACTTCGCCATATTGTAATATATTCACCACCATACTTCATTGTGTCTGCACGTCTCAAAATAGAAACTCTTTCAGAGCCAACTTCCTTGTCTTACCGCCCATAGCACATAGTTTCGTCAATTCTTTCAATTTATATGAGTATTTTCAAAGTTTAAACAACCGATGACGTTCACGGATAAAATGCTGTTTTTTTTTTTTCTTATTTTGGTTGCGACTATACTAGGTGCGCAACTTTCTTTTCATAAGATTTCCATCCAGTCATTGGCCTAACAATAAACGTGAAGACTTATAATGCTAAAAGCCGGGTGATATATCACAGATAGCCCATTTCGTAGATTCGCGCTTTAGAACAAATAAATGATCGGCATGGCCAGGTGGTTAAGGCACTCGGCTCGTAATCTGAGGGTCGCGGGTTCGAATCCCCATCACATCAAATATGCTTGCCCTTTCAGCCGTGGGGGCGTTATAATGTCACGGTCAATCCCATTATTATTTGGTAAAAGAGTAGCCCAAGAGGCGGTGGGTGGTAATGAGTAGTTGTCTACCCTCTAGTTTTACACTGCTAAATTAGGGGCGGTTAGCGCAGATAGCCCTCTTGTAGCTTTGTGCGAAATTCAAAACAAACAAAACAGAAAACGAATAAACCCTTATAACTGCTTTTGCACAGTTCTAGTGATATTTTTAAGTATGAAGTTCTTTCTAAGATATATTTTGGATCAATCTAAAAGCAATATAGCCTTTTCTGGGTGTTTATCTTAGAACGTTTTTACAATTACGGTGTTAAACTCCCAGAGGTATGTAGCAATAGCAGTTGCTTGCTCCAAAAACGATTTTGTTCATCAACAAAATAGTCAGTTTGGTTCAGTTGTGAAATACCAGATTAGCCTGTTTGAAATTCCATTTATATGAAGTACAGAACTTAATGTTACCATGTTAAAGACCTAAAACCACCATGAACGTAACAGTCCTGATAAAACCATGCTTGTTTACATTTTGTTTCCAATGTAATTAAGATTTTGTTTGTTTTCTTTTATAATTTAGCACAGTACTAAATAAAAGGTAGTTGCGAATACTCGTTTTTAATTTTGAAGTGACTGACAAGAAGGAAGGAAAGCAGTCAACAACACCCGCCGCCAATTTCTTGAGTACTCTTGTCTGATCGATAAATAGGAATTGACTGTTACTCCAATTTTGCGCTCACGGCCTCGAAAGAGTGAGGTATTGTTGTTGTTGTTGTTATACAAGTGGTTGTGATCCATAAACAAATCAGGGCATGTTATCCATTAGGCCACACCCAGCCCACGTGTAAGAATATGAACAACTAAATAAGTACATACTTTGTATGCGCTCTTGCTTTTGAAAATATCTTTGGCGTTTGCCAACCATTCAGTGATAGTTTTTATACATTGTTTAAAAATTAGTACAAAATTTGACAATTTCACTGGATTTAACTTTTCTGTAGTCTTTAAATGTACATTTCTGTACGTGAAATCGTACATAAACCCAAAATAACTAAAAGTGTCTTCTGATAATAGAAAACACAACATATTATATCACGTATAAAAGTAAATACTTGGTAAATTGCCTCTCATGTTTTATTTTGTCATTTTTATATTCTGCATATATATATATATTACAATACTGAAGAGACGACTTCATTGTACGGCTGTAAAAGAGCACAGCTGGTGGTGAAGTACAGGTTTTAAGATGCTATCTTTATTGGTTCTGAACCACGTATTAGAAAACGAACACCTGAAACTTTCATGTATGTGTACAGAAAGGACACACAGTCTTGTCCTAGGAAAAAAATGCAAGCTCTTAACTAAGAATAGTTTTAACGGGTTTAAATATGTTTGTTCAATATATACTTCTCTGTTTATTAATTTAAATTTGATGTGTGCGTAGAAACGTGAAACTGTTTTAGCATAATAAAGCAATAACGTAGATAACATTTTCTGAATCAAAGAAAAGTAGTAATACAAAAAATTCGCATATTTGATTTCTCCAGAATGAATGATATAATTAACGTTTAAGGTGCATTAGTTCCAATTTATACATAGACACTGAAGCCTCGTCGCCTATCACACAACAGACAAGAATGAGCAGGTTAACCGCAAGTGTAAACCATTCTAACTAGAAATCCCTGTGTTATTAGTAAAGGACGACAATTTTATTGGTCTTGATGTCTCTTGTAATTGCACCTGTTACTTTAACTGGTGGTAAAGAAATTAAGTATGTTATATTGAAACGATTTTGGAGACTCGTGTAACAATCCAGTCATTTTCTATTTGACGACTGTGTTTCTTGACAAAGGCTCCGTAGTAAAGTTGTCATGCCAAACGCCGATCACTACTTTCTGCATGCTTTCCATAATTCACGTAATTTAGGAGAACGATTCATTCCCTCTACCTATTTTAATAACCTAAGTATGGAGTAACATAAATGCACATTCAATTCTCTAGCTGCATAAGGCGTGCACTCGTGGAAGTAGTTGATACGTACATGACTTGTATCACTTTTCTGACGAAGTGTTTTCTTTATTATGTTTCGTGGGACTCGTAGATAGCCCTTGTTATTGCCTTTTTATTCATAGATTGTCACCTGTAACAAGAAATTGTACTTTGCTGGGGTAGAACGTTTTGCATGGTTTTTTTTAATGGTCTCCAAGTTGATCCAGATTCCTGTTTTTTCCAGTACCCGTCTTGTTAATTCTAAACCCTCGTTCTGAACACATTGAATGTATGAACATTTTGTTTTAGAAAGGACTGAGTTTCATTCCATTCCCTGAAAGCGATAAATTTTCGGTTGCATCATACTACTTACCTAACTACAAAAAGTGTCAAGATGTAGTTCTTATACATTCCACTCAAGCACAACTCTGTATTGTCGGGGGTGTCTCTCAAGCGACTTTTTGGTCTGCATATTTCAAGTCGTTTTAATATAACGCTCTCAACCAACTGTAAAACTTCATCAAGAGATTAGTTATCTCTACTATTTAGTACTGCTTATCAGACTTCAAGTAATTAGTGTTGTTTTAATGTAGCCCTAGTTTTTCAAGCATACAGACCAAATATTAATGTTATAATGCTAGCAATGCAAACTGACCACGAGTGAAGAAATATGTAATTAATCCAACATTTCTTGACGTATGTCTTAAAATTCCACAAATTTATTAAGTAATGAAGCAGTGGCAAATAAAACAGAAAAAAAGTGATCTTTGCACAAACACTTTACTTTGGTTTATCAGTCATACAACGAACGTTATCTGGTGCTGTCAAAGTGAGCATCAGCCATCAACTTTTTTCGTGTGACGTAAGCACTCTGTGAGAGTCCTGCAGTTAAATTGTGTCTCACAGCGCAACCTACACACTTGTGATAACAAAGTTATTCTCTAGTAGTAGCAAATTTAGAAGTCTACTTAACCTGGCAGTGACCGTTCAGTTTAAAAGCGGCGAATTTCTTTATCGCCAGTAATAATATGCCATTTACTCTGCATTTCCTTCCAAATCTCTTGAATTTTTGCTCGCTTATTACTGTACTTATTATTATATTTAATATAAAAAAATCATTACACTGCCTATATCTTAATTAGTGAAACAAAAATGGTGACAGTTTAGATTATGTAAAGAAAATAAAATGCATTTTTTTTCTAAAGAATAAAAATCAACCAAACACTGTTCCTATCTTAAGAATCGATACAATCAAAATCTGTTTAATAGATTTCTTTAAGTTCAATGGACCATCTTCATTATGCTTTGCTCACTGCGAGTATCAAACCTCATAATTTAACATTATAAACTCTCGAGCTTCTTATTGAGCCATCAAAGGGTGATAATCAGTGTTCTTCATTCTGTGAAAGAGTAAAAGCTACTGAGTTTTTTTTTCCGTTTTTCTGACACAACCTGCCATTTTCACTTTTATAAAATTTATTTATTACATTAAGTACTTTTTACATTGTCATACAATAAATGATAGTGTAAATTCCATTTTACGCTGTCACGCAATAGACAATACTATATATGTTCCTTTGTACGCTGTCACGCAATAGACAATACTATATGTTCCTTTGTACGCTGTCACGCAATAGACAATACTATATATGTTCCTTTGTACGCTGTCACGCAATAGACAATACTATATATGTTCCTTTGTACGCTGTCACGCAATAGACAATACTATATATGTTCCTTTGTACGCTGTCACGCAATAGACAATACTATATATGTTCCTTTGTACGCTGTCACGCAATAGACAATACTATATATGTTCCTTTGTACGCTGTCACGCAATAGACAATACTATATATGATCCTTTGTACGCTGTCACGCAATAGACAATACTATATATTCCTTTGTACGCTGTCACATGAGACAATACGATCTTCCTTTTTACGTTGTCATTTTTGACCGAGTTAGTGTAAACATAACGTGTAAAATAGATCTCAATCTTAATAGATAGAATATTTTTAAATTTTAGTGACATTGCAACAACTTCGACCTTTGGCCATCCAAAAACTAATCATGTGGTCACAGCCCAAATCTATACCAACTTTCGTTCAGATCTATTCAGTAGTTTCAGAGAAACCATCCTTACAATTACACAACCTAGCACACAGACAAAAACTCAATAATTGCGTTTCGTATACTAATGCCAAACATAACACTTTTTAATGTTATTTGAAAATTATTATAAACCCAGAAATGAACGTTTGAACGTCAATTAATGATCACGTAACTCTTCGTATGGTGTTTGTTAGAACAGATCACTTCTAATTATCATAAGTTATCATTAAAGGAAGTTACCCAAATATACCAGAATTAACAATTTACCCAGTTAATAATGTAAGTAATTTAATATATCGGTGCAACTAAGAGAGTCCAATATCACACACACACACAATATATCAGTAACGATGCACTGGTTCATTAGTCGCATACCTTCGTTGTTATCGATTGTTTTTGGCCATAATCTTAATATCTCACAAAGTTCGATAAGATTAAGATATCTTGATTAATCTAAATGTATATTTTAAATTACCAAAACAATCCTCTTAAATGATTAAAGTATATAATACAGAAACACGAACATTTGATCTAATACTGTTAATTAGGTTAACTGTACGGTCACAATTATCACAAAATTTATACATTCGCGAAACCTTATAAAAAAAAGTTTATTAACAATCTCATGCATTAGTGAAACTGTGTATGTTTTCAATCTCAAAGAAATGCAAGGTTAATACCCTCCGCTTTTAATGTTAATTCTATAATTCTTTCAATACTAACAAATATACCATTAAAGACGGAAGGTATAAGACTGACGCCAAGGGACATAAACACTGAAATATAGGTGAGAGTAATCCGGTTTATACCGAAAACTTGTTTGGTAATACGGAGAAAAAATGATTGTAAGCCTTCTCCAAAATAATTTGGCTTTTTTTTTATCTTATCCCTAAACGTTTAATATATATTAATATCAAATTGCAACTTTTTATTTTCTCTTTATATCATAAATATATTTCTTTTTGTTTATCAAAATATTGTTATTTTTTGCCTCCAGCAAGTACACTTTCTTTTACGTACGTAGACCATGTCACAAACAAGTCTAGTTCTAAGCCTAGTTGACTGTCTGCAACGGATGTTGGATACCTTAGTAATACACACGAGAACTTTATAATAATGAACAGAAACCGCACTACTTATTTACGTGCTATTGTGCACTCTCTGTTCTGGTTTTTACGTGAAACGAAGTAATTTAAATGTAAGATATAATAACTGGCTTTATACGAATTTTAATGCTAGAGTAGGATAACAACTGACTGCAAGTCTTAATAACGTCGTTCATTTAGAGCTTCCACGTTTGGAAATCTTCAGTTGTTTTCCTTTATCGTGATAGAAGATATTATGGTAAAACAAAATGTAGACTCACGACACGCCCTTTAATCTAAATCAGCTGTCTATACTGCGGTGTATAAATAATAACCTAAAGTCAAATAGTAGTGATATTTTCATTCATATCAGTGTTATAAGAATACACGACTGTGTAATGCTGTTAGTTTAATTCCTGTACAAGACTATAGTCATTATTTGCATGAAATTTATTGCTCAATATCTCAAAACAAAGCTCTAAATACGTAGCATACGAAAAGGGAAGTGCAAAGTAAAATCAGAAGATAAACTTGGATGAGTTTTGGTTTAATGTGTCTGACATTCTACACTCAGTCTTCAAGATATATAAATCTTATGTATATTGCGAACCTGTCACTGGAGCCGGGTAATTTTGCTTGTCTACGATAACACTGATGTTTAGATTTACTTTATATACAGCTACATTTAGCACCCTACCCAGTTGTAGATCTAAACTTAGTCTTATTCTGTTAAAGTCTATCCATTGTTGTTATTGCATTTTTTATTAGTATTATTGAATATATATCTCTGGGTGTTAAAGCAACCACTACAAATGATTTACAGACTTAAAGATGTTTCCGTGTTATATATTATAGATTTTCAGTAGCTTGTTATAAGTTTTGTGACATAGAGGCAAAAAGACCTCATTAGATATATTCATTTTGTTTTATCATGAACGAGGAACACATAAAAACCAGTGCTATTAATATTAAACAGGACCATAAGTTGAATTGCATGTTGAGGCTCAGCCAACTTGATGAATCGTAGCATAAAACGAAGGTGTAATTAGCAGTTGATTATAATGAAATGGATTGATTGATTGATTTAGTGTTTTATGGCACAAAGCAGCTAGGCTATCTGCACCAAACATCAGGTGAAAAGGTAAAAATAAAGTAAATGTAGTAAAATACAGAAAAGGAAATGAAGGTAAAACAAAACATCATTGAAAAACAGAAAAAGCATAAAACCAATGTTGACACCTAGTTTACAATGTTAAGAGAGAAAGCAGAGTAAGAGAAGTTGTAAAGTACTTACTCTAGCAAAATGGTAATGATCATAACCCACCAGGAAGACTAACAGGTAAGTTTAAGAACCACCGTCAGTCACCTGAAGTTGGCCTTTCAAGTCCTGGTTCCGGGTTATGTGTCATTATGGCCAGTACCAAAGGGTAAAGTAATAAAAGTTTAAAAGACATGCAGCAAAATTGGAATAACAACTCGCCAGGACGACTAACGGGTAGTTCAAACGGATAGTTCAAACAGCAACGTTAGTTACCTGAAGTTGGCCTTTCCAGTCCTGGTGTCGAGTTATTTAATGTTATGGCCATTTTCCAATTTCCAATTGAACTAGAGAGATTGAAAGTTTGAAAAGGGAACCACAATTAAAAAGGTGTAATGAATAAATATCAAACACTTAAATGAGATTAAAAAGATTAATGGCCATTAAAAAACTAAAAAAACTTTATCAAGGTGGACAGTGTCACCAACACCAATAACACTGTTCAATGTTACAGATAAACCCTGGGAAAAAACATGTTTAAAATAATGCCGTTGTTGAGAGTCGAAACAATGGCAAGAAAGTAAAATGTGGCTTACGCTGATTTGAGTGTTACACAAACTACACACTGGTGCAACAGTTCCAGATAAAAGAAAACAATGAGTTAAAAACTGTGGCCAATGCGTAGTCTAGTTAGAACAACTTCCTCTTTCCGAACTTTACGAAGCTAGATGGCCAAAGCCCAATATAGGGTTTTAATTGAAAAAGTTTATTGGCGCGTTGATGTGATAGTGCCTGAGCAGATAGATTTAGCTGCCGTGTCAGCAAGCTCGTTCCCATGAATACCAACATGGCCTGGTATCCAGAAAAACTGGATAGAAGTAGCAGTTAATGAGAAATGGGCCAGTCGGTTTTGAATATCAGTGAGAACAGGGTGTGAACCAACGTGAAGCGATTCCAGGGCCAGTAGAGAATGAAGCGAGTCAGTATAAATAGTGCAGTTGGAGTACTGCTCAGCTTCAATATGATCCAGGGCAAGAGATATGGCATACAGTTCAGCAGTGAACACAGAAGCTGTAGAGGGGATTCTGTGCGCAACCACCGAACCGCAGCAAACCATGGCAGAGCCCACTGAATTACCTGATTTGGAACCATCTGTATTATTTGGAACGGAATGATTGTTTGAAAGATGTTCATTAAATAAAAGACGGTACTTCCAATCTGGAGTATCTGCCTTTTTTCAGATGACTGAAAGAAAGGTCACATTTGGGGGCTGTAATAAGCCATGGAGGGATGGGCTGACCTGTGGATTTTGCAATGTTATCCAAGGACAGACCCAATTCATCCAATTGCGCCTGGATGCGAAGGCCAAAAGGAGCAATAGCAGATCGTCTGTTCTAAAAAAGTACGGCCCACTGAGGAAGGAAAATACATCTCCAGGTGGGATGCTTTGGTAAGGAACGAAGTTTCAAAGGATATAGTAAAGATAGCTGCAAACGGCAAAGGTGCAGAGAAGGTTCATGAGATTCAACGTATAAGCTTTGAACTGGAGAGGTGCCGAAAGCCCCAGTGCAGAGTCAAAGTCCTTGGTGATGAATGGGGTCCAGCATCTTTAAGGCCGAGGGTCTGGCAGAGCCATAGACCATTGATCCATAGTCGAGTTTTGATCGAATAAGAGCACGATATACCTTTAACATAGAACATCAATCTGCTCCCCAACTGGCAGTAGAGAGAACACGGAGAATGTTCAGTGCTCTTGTGCATTTGACCCGTAGCTGCTTTAAGTGTGGTATAGAGGTCAGCTTACGGTCAAAGATAAGCCCCAAGAACTTGGTCTCAGGGACCATTGGCAGCAAAACTTCACTGATATGAAGTTCAGGATCATGGTGAATACCCCGTTAGCGGCAAAAGTGCATGCAAACGGTTTTAGAGAGAGAAAAATTAAAGCCGTTTGCCATAGTCCACTTCAGTACACGATTGAGTGCAGTTTGTAGTTGCCGCTCAATATATCTCATGTTCGACGACTGACACGAGACGTGAAAGTCGTCGACATACAGCCCATTTGCAACAGTGAGAGAGAGTTGTTCAGTGATAGCATTTATCTTTATACTAAAAAGTGTGACACTCAAAACACAGCCCTGGGGGACCCCAAGTTCCTGTACAAAAGAACGAGAAAGTGTCGAACCCACACGAACTTGGAATCTCCTGTCCATTAAATTTTTTTAAATAAACATGGGTAAATGGCCACGTAACCCATTAGTATGGAGGTCTCGCAAAACGCCATACCTCCATGTTGTGTCATAAGCCTTCTCAATGTCAAAGAATATTGATACAAGATGTTGGCGTTTGAGAAAGGCTTCTCTGATTGATGTTTCAAGTCGAATTAAGTGGTCTGTGGTGGAGTGCTGTCGTCGGAACCCACACTGGGTGGGCGAGAGGAAGTTGTTTGATTCGAGGAACCAAACAAGACGAGCATTAACCATCCTTTCTAAGGTCTTACAGAGACAGCTCGTCAGAGCAATTGGACGATAGTTTGAAGGAATCTTGGGATCTTTCCCTGGCTTAGAGAAAGGTAAAATAATAGCCTGGCGCTAGGCATCAGGAAAAACATTATCCAGCCACATCCGGTTAAAGACAAGTAGAAGGACATCGAGAGAAGCAGGAGATAGATGGTGCAGCATGTAAGTGTACATCATCATGTCCAACAGATGTACTGCCAGACCGATGAAGGGCCATTTTCAGTTCCACCAGTGTAAAGGGACAATTATAGTCAAAGAGAAAGTCAGTTTGAAAGGAAAGAGGTGAACGCTCTGCCCGAGTCTTGATGGCCAAGAAGGTGGAGTAACAAGCAGAAGTGCTAGATACTCGGCAAAAGCATTCACCTAGAGTATCGGCGATGCTCCGGACATCAGCCACCTCCTGACCATCAGAGAGCAAGATCGAGAGGGGGACAGAATTGTAGTGCCCACTGACCTTTCGAATCCTGTCCCATATGACCTTAGAACTGGTGGTAGAAGATATGCTAGTTGTGAACTTAATCCAAGATTTCTTCTGGCTTTGACGTCTTACCCACCTAGCATGTGCACGGGCCCGTTGGAAAGCGACGCGGTTCGAAAGTGTGGGATATCTACGAAAAGTATCCCAGGCCCGTTTTTGAGCCTTTCCGTGCTAAGTGGCAAACAGGATTCCACTACGGACGAGGATATCGTGGAAAATGTGTCGAGGTTGTAGGAATACACTGAGCAGCTGCTTATATAATACAGCCAGTTACCACTGCCACACAGTCGTCTATTGATGGCTGATTTACGATGGCAGGATCAAGTTCTGCGAGAGCAGCAAAAGTGGACCAGTCTGCCTGATCCAGCTTCCACCGGGGCACGCGGGTAGGGTGGCATTGACCACAACTAGTCTCTCTCAAAAGTATAGGAAAATGATCACTGCCTAGTGGATTATTGTCAAACCTTCACGAAAAATGGGAGAATAATGAAGGGGAGCAAACTGAGAGATCAATAGCGGTAAAGGACTGACTAGGTGCGTGAAAATAAGTATAAGAACCAGTATTGAAAAGAGAAAGATTGTGATCAGAGAGCACACGTTCTACAGGGTGACCCCTCCCATCAATAACAGCACTTCCCACTACAATGTCATGCAAGGACAATGCAGCAACGCCAGGGTTTCGTGAGCACTATACCTAAACACCAGCATCAGGCACAAAGTCCACAACACCCGTTGAGAACTTCCAACACTGGTACTTTGTTGACTCTACCCCAAGTGAACCAGCCGATTGACCCAACGGGGAATTCCCCAAGGCCGCCCGTCTACAGGAATTCAAGGCCAAAGTGGTGTGTTTGGGTTGGACCCCTCAACCAGCAGGATCCTCTCCTCCCCTTCACGGGTCGCTACGCACGGCAAACACGTGGGTGGTGTTTAGATCCCAGAGAAGGTAACCAGACAGAGCAGAACCTTCCCTGGGAGATCCCCTCACCACGTACATGAATCCACACCGAGGGGAATGAAATAGAATTGGTAAACGTATACATTAAATATGCATTGTACAGTCGATACTATTATTACTGTACATACTATCATAGTTGACATATCAACGCATTAACCCTTGGTATTGGTAGATTTGTTTCTTTGCTTTTGTATTTCGTGCAAAACTACACGAGAGCTATCTGCACTAGCCGTCCCTAATTTGGCAGTGTAAGACTAGAGGGAAGGCAGCTAGTCATCACTACTAATTGCCAACTCTTGGGCTACTCTTTTACCAACGAATAGTCGGGTTGACCGTCACATTATAACTTCCCCACGGCTTAAAGGGCGAGGATGTTTGGTGCGACGGCGATTCGAACCCGCAACCCTCAGATTACGAGTAGAATGACTTAACCACCAGGTCATATTGGGCCTTATTGGTAGAACAACAAAACGATTTTCTCCACAAAATAGAAATATCAATTGAATACACTACCTTTAGTAATTTCACAGTCTAGAAAACATACTTACGAGATAATTATCGTGACTGCTGAGAATATACTTCTAAAGGTCTAATATTGTTTCGAAGTAATATTCAGGGTTTCAGGAAAGTATATGTAACAGAAGAACTCAATATAAAACCGGAAATTGACAGCATCTTATCATGTAGCTGTATAAGTACTTAGTTTTGAGCATAAGTTTGTGACCCATTTAATAAGTATAGCTAAAGTCGTTGAAGCTATTTGTAACGTGAAAGCTGTTATGTGCTCATATTATTTCCTATCACGCAATATTCAAAACTGTGCAATAACAAAGAAAAACACTGCAATAGTGAAGATATTACAAAATTCCCCATTACCTACTAAATTATGAAAATATTTTAAAATTTCGCAAATTTTTGGAAATCGGATTATTTAACCTTGCTATCAATTAATAATAATATACCAACAAGCTGGAATTTTTTTCTACTAGACGATATTTATCCAACATATTCGTAAACAGTACGTCTCATGCTAACGTTCATCCAAAGCTTCATGTGTGATAACATACTTCAGGTTTATTTCGTACATACACACACACACAAAGCTGATTTTTCACATATATTGTACCAGTTTTAATGAAAATAGCCAAGGTATGATCCCAGTGGCTCAGCGGTAAGTCTCAAGGCTTATAAAGCTAAACTTCGGGTTTCGATACACGTTATGAGTACGGTACAGATAGCCCATTGTGTTGCATTGCGCTTAACAATAACAAACCTTTTGATTTTCGTCACTTTCGTGAAACATGGCAATTCTTAAGTAAGCTTTACTTCGTACAGTTTTGAAAAGTTATGTGAAATGCACGTTTACAATGAGTAAAACAGAGAACCGGTTGTGTGACACGGAAAACTACTAAACGTGAGCACATAGAAAATTTACTTTGATATCTTTGGATAATGTATTAAAATTTTAAAAGGTCAGTGTTTCCACAAAGTTTTATTGAGGCCAATTATCATACGAGAAGAGGGTTCATAGAGAGAGGCAACAGACGTGTTGAGAGACAATAAACAAGTACCTATAAATACATAAAATAAGGACGTGAGCAGTAAGAAAGAGCAGTCAGAGAGATTGCATATTCACTCCCCGCCACTCCTTTGAGATTGCGTATGTTTATACTGAATAACGTCAGATTTAATCTCATAAAAAAACACTGAAGATCCTTCTCAGACCCAGAACGATGAACAATCCGGATAATATACTGTAGTGTGATCAGAAGTCTCAACCTGAATATGGCCATTAAACATGATACAAATCCGATTTTATATTTGGAAGTTATTCACCCTCAAACGGTAAAAATATCGTTTCTTCCCAATGTTAAAAATGCTTCAAAATGATCCAGAATTCGGGTTAATATTTTCATGTGGACCAAATTTGGGGAGGGCTATTCCATACTGACCTTTTACCTTATGTAAAAGTTTCGCGTTTATTGGTTTATTAGGTTTCGAGATATTTGTGCGAAAACAGAGACACAGACACATACACACACACAAACCCAACTGCAATATCCCTCCACCCTCCTCCGGAATCAAGAGTAATAATAGACTGGATAATGTCTTACTAACGAGCTACGTGAAAAATGTTTCTTTTTTTCGAAAGGTCATCAAATCCTTTTTTGTAGTTGTTGTTGAATTTCATTCTCTTCTAAATCCAATGCAGATTTACAAGTTCAACTTTTTAGTATTTATGATATGAAAGTCATAAAATTAATAATAATTATTCAATATAGATTTACAAATAACAACGGAGATATTAAAATCTTGAAAACGTCCAGCAACTAATTTTATAAATAAATGTTTCAAATATGGTTCGTTGCGATGGATGGGGCCTGGCATGGCCTGGTGGTGAAGGCACTCGACTTGTAATCTGAGGGTCGCGGGTTTGAATCCATGTCACACCAAACATTCTCACCCTTTCAGCCGTGGGGGCGTTATAATATGAGGTTCAATCCCACTATTCGTTGGTAAAAGAGTACCTCAAGAGTCGACGGTGGGTAGTGATGACGAGCGGCCTTCCCTCTAGTCTTAAACTGCTAAATTAGGGATGGCTAGCACAGATAGCTTTCGAGTAGCTTTCCCCGAAATTCAAAACAAACCATACCAATCGTTATGACGGACCATTATGCAATTTAACAAATTGCTAGCGAGTTCAGTTCGAATTTTCATAGCCTTACATTAGTAAAAGTGCACTAGATACGTTTCATTAGCGTAGTAATATATATATAGTTTATATGATGTGTACTGCGGTCCCACCTATGTGGATTGACACAGTAAAACTGCTTATTGGTATTCAAGTTTTTCGTGATACAAGATACGATGGTACGTTGTATGTTTATGGAACTATTATGTAATTCCCTAATAACGTTTTCAGTTACGCCAATTGTAATATGTTCTCTTTATTTATACTTCCTAAACATTATGTATCACAATATACACTTCGTTGGTCAGCGGTCAGTATTTTATCTTCAGATTATAAAATCCGGGCTTAGGTCTCCGCGGTGTACAGTGCGGAGACGCCCCCTTGTGTAATTGTTTTTTTTTTTCTTTTTGCTAAAAACCGACAGTAACTAACTGGTATCGAGATGCAATTTAAGGGCGTGGTCTTACGTTGAGTATACGTGGTCGTGGGTTGAAAGGTCTACACTTTGAGATGGGAATATATGATAAGTTATGGTGAATCTTATTAGTTGTATCAAAGGCGAACTAAAAGTCATTTTAGCGGTAGGTATTACTGATTAGCCATCTTCCTTCTGGTCGGTACGTAAAGAATGATAATGGTTATACCTGAACTTTAAGGTGTCACTCAGGTTGCAAATATGAAGTAACAAATTTAATGTCATAAAAGGAATCTGTAGTGCAATGAAGTACATCCTAAATAATTAATTATTTTCCCAGTAAAATATGCGAACGGTTTATGTGACAAGGAAAGTTGAAGGTCAAGCTTTTAAGTGAATATGGGTAAGATAGGATTAAATACAAATAAATTAACAAACTTAAATTAAATAACTAACAAATAAACAAATCGCGGCTTTCTAGAATATTTTCCTTTTTTCATAAAACCCAGAGGAGCTGTTGTTGTAGTTTAGCAAAACAATCAATCATTAACGTTTAAAGCTTACAGGAACAAAACGTGAACGATTCTAAAGACTATTTTGAACTCACTTTTACGTTTTGAGAAAAAGTCGGCTCGAGTTAACACAAAAAATGTGTAGACTATTGTTTTTAATTTTTTCTGACACAAAAGGTACAAATACCTCGTTCTGGTCATTGTTTCCTTGAATATGATTTTAGCAATCCCAATTTAGAAATTATAGTCAACCCTCGGATCCCCAAAACACAATCTATTTGTATTTATTATAATACATATTGGTTAACCCTAAGAATAAATATTGTTCACAATGTCGTGAACAATTTATAGATTCCACACAGTTCAGCCAGTTTTTTGAGTTGCCGTCTGAAACTTTCAGTTTCCATAAGCATATACGTAGCCCTCAAAACGAGACTTTGTGCAAAACAAGCCGTAAGATTACTAGAGTTCTATCCGCTTTTTTATCGTTTCATAGCATTTACTGCAGGTTTGTGATCACTATTTTGTTTCAAGATTAATCCTTGCTTAAAATTGTGAATAGGAAATTGATTGTACCCATCAGTATTCAAGGTGCCTTCAATTTTTTGTAGCTCATGCGGACTATCAGCTGGGGTGTAGCTCGTACTTGGTACTTGTATTGGTCTTCCAGCATGTTCCACTGTAAATGTTGTTCGTTGATCATGTTATTGTTCTTCTCTCTGACGTCAAAAAATCTATCATTGATTGTTGCCAAACAATTAGAATTTCGGTTCATCTACAACGAACACTTTTTTTTTTCTGCGTTTGTCATCTGAACATTTGGAATCTTCTCCATTTCAATTCTTTACTTTGAGCTTTCTACCTCGACTAGCTTGTATTACCGTCACTACTAGTTTCACACACCCTACTCAGTGTTTTCATACTGAAGCATCAAATTATCCTTAATTTGTCTCTTGCAGTAACTAATAGCAGTTAAAACTGCGTGTTGGTATTTGTGACCTAAAAGCCATGAGTGTATTAATCACACGACTACTTCGAATAATAAAATTGCTTGTAATTTATAGACATTATGTTGATGCAACACTGATTGAGACAATTATAGTATAAACTATCAATTGTACTGTGGCGAAGTCCAGTTGTATGCAACAGAGTGAAGAAGAAGAGTACTACGTGTTCTAGTGTTGTGTGTATGAGTCAAGTAAAATAAAACTTTCGCAGTCACCTCCAAAACCTAGGGTACATTTTATATTCCAAATTTTATCTGTAGCTTGAGTATCTTTTCAATTAGCGCAGCATTTTTTTATTTTTGTTTGAGCTTGTTTTTATTTAAAACAAATTATACACACACACACCTACCAAAAAAACCAAAAACCCCAGTAACGCGAGTGCTTTATAAAAGGTATAACTTTCATCTCAAGGTCTATCTTCCAAAAGTACTTGGATTTATTAGACTTCATGTCTTATTAGTTTATCGTAATTTGCATTGTGCGCGATACTCTTAACGACCTCAATACTAATGTGTTTGTGCTTGTGTGTCGTCAAATCCCTAAACATAAAGATTGGTTGGTTGGTTTGGTGTTTCTATGGCACAAAGCAACTAGGCTATCTGCGTCAAACATCCAGTAAAAAGTTAAAATTAAAGTAAAATAAGTAAAATCCATAAAAGGAAATTAAGGTAAAACAAAACAAAGTTTACTTTTTGAATTAAAAACGCAAATAACATTAAATCCAGTTTTTGCATCTAGTCTACAGTGGTAAGAGAAAAAAATACAGTAATAGAAGTTTTAAGACTTGTAGCAAAATTTTAATTATAACTCTCCAGGATGATTAACAAATAAGTTCAAACATCAATGTTAGTTACCTGAAGTTGGCCTTTCCAGTCCTGGTTTCGAGTGATATGACGTTACGACCATTTTCTGATTTCAAATCAAACTTAAAAGGGAATCACATTAAAAAAGGTCTAATGTATAAATTAAAAACTTAAATAGCATTAAAACTAAAACATTTCTAACATGGACAGTGTCACCATCACCAATAACAATGTCTAACGTTAATAAACCTTGGAACAGAACATGTTTAAAATAGTGCCGTCGTTATGAGTATTACACAGACAACACATTGGTGCATCACTCTTACATAAAAGAAAACGATGAATTAAAAAACTGTGATCAATGCGCAGTCTAGTTAAAACAACTTCCTCTTTCCGATCCTCCCGGTAGCAAGACGGCCAAAGTCCAATAGAGGGTTTTATTTGGAAAAGCTTGTTTTCACGCTGCTCACTCCAAGTCGACTGCCAACTTGCACGGAGCCGATCCTTGAATACAGGACCACAGCTTATATATGGAACAGGCACAGCAGTGATAGTGCCAGGGTAGACAAATTTAGCTGCCCTTTGACAAGCCCGTTCCCGTTAATACCAACGTGGCCTGGTATCCAGAAAAACTGGATCGAAGTAGATGTTAAACAGAAATGGACCAGTTAATTTTGAATATTTTCGAGAACAGGGTGAGAACTAATGTGAAGCGATGCCAGGACCAGTAGAAAGTTAAGCGAGTCAGTAATACATAGTGCGATTTGAGTACTACTTAGCTTCTATGTGATCCATGGCAAGAGAAATGGCGTACAGTTCAGCAGTGAACACAGAAGCTGTAGAGAGGATTCTGCGCAACCAAGGAACCACAACAAACCATGGCAGAGCTCACAGATTCAACTGATTTCGAACCACTGTATAAACAGGAATGGAAGGATGGCTCGAAAGATGTTCAGCAAATAACAGACAGTATTTCCAATCAGGAGTGTCTGCTTTTCTTAGATGACTTAAAGATAGGTCACATTTGGGGACTGTAATAAGCCATGGTGGAATGGGCTGGCCAGTGGATACAGCAATGTTATCCTAGGACAGACCCAAGTCATCCAACTGCACATGGATACGAATGCCAAAAGGAGCAATGGCAAAACGTCTGTTCTGAAAAAGCATGGCCTACCGAGGAAGGAAAACACAACCACAGGTGGGGTGCTTTGGTAAGGAACGAAGTTTTGAAGCATATAGTAAAGACAGCTGCAAACGCCGGTGGTGCAAAGGAGGTTCCTGAGACTCTGTGTATAAGCTCTGAACTGTGGAAGTGCGGAAAGCCCCGGTGCAGAGTCGAAGCCCCTGATAATTTACGAAGTCCAGGATCTCTGAGGCCAAAATCTTGGCAGAGCCACATACCAGTGATCCATAGACTAGTTTTGGTCGAATAGAAGCACGATATATCTTTAGCATAGTACATCGATCTGTTCCCCAAGGGGCGGAAGAGAGGACACAGAGAATGTTCAGTGCTCTTGTACATTTGACCTGTAGCTGCTTGATGTGTGGTATAAAGATCAGTTTACGGTCAAAGATAGGCCCCAAGAACTTTGTCTCAGGGACCACAGGCAACATAACTTCACCGATACGGAGCTCAGGATCAGGGTGAATACCACGTTGGCGGCAAAAGTGCATGCAAACGGTTTTAAGGAGAGAGAAGTTAAAGCAATTTGCTGTGGTCCATTTCAGTGAAAGATTGAGGGCAGTCTGTAGCTGCCGCTCAACATACCTCATATTTAACGACTGACATGAGAGGCTAAAGTCTTCAACATAGATCCCGTTTGCAACAGTAAGAGAGGGTTGTTCAGTGATGGCATTAATCTTTATACCGAAAAATATGAGACTCAAAACACAGCCCTGAGGGACTTCAAGTTCCTGTAGAAAGGAACGGGAAGTGCCAAACCCACACGAACTTGGAATCGCCCGTTCACTAAAAAAATGTTAATAAAAATGGGCAAATGGACACGTAACACATAAATGGTGGTCTCGTAAAATGCCATACCTCCATGTTATATAATAAGCCTTCTCAGTGTCAAACAATATTGATACAAGATGTTGTCGTTTGAGAAAGGCTTTTCTGATTGACATTTGAAATCAAATCAGGTAGTCAATGGTGGGGCGTTGTCGTCGAAACCCACACAGAGTGGGTGAGAGGAGATTGTTTGATTCGAGGAATCAAACGAGACTAAGATTCACCATTCTCTCTAAGGTCATACAGAGACAGCTTGTCAAAGCAACTGAATGGTAATTTGAAGGAATCTTGGAATTCTCCCCAGGTTTAGAGAAAGATAAGACAACAGACTGGCGCCAGACATCAGGAAAAACATTCTCTTGCCAGATCCGGTCAAAACAATCAGAATAATAACAAGAGAAACAGGAGATACATGGCGCAGCATTTCATATTGCACATCATCAGATCAAACCGATGCACTGCCGGACCGTTGAAAGACCAGTTTGAGTTCCACCAATGCAAAGCGACGATTATAGTCATAGAGCCACTCCACTCGGAAGGAAAAAGGAATCGCTCTGCTCGAGTCTTAATAGCTAAGAAGGTGGAGGAAGAAGCAGAAGTGCTAGATACCTGGTAAAAGCTTTCACCTAGAGTATCGGCAATGCTCCGGGTATCACCTACTTCCTAGCCATCAGAGAGCAAGATCGAGAGGGGGACAGAATTATATTGCCCCCTGACCTTTTGAATCTTGTCTCGTATGACTTTGGAACTGGTGGTAGAAGATATGCTAGTTGTGAACTTAATCCAAGATTTCTTCTGGCTTTGACGTCTTACTCACCGAGCATGTGCACGGGCCTGCTGGAAAGCAACGCAGTGCGAGAGGGTGAAATACCTACGAAAAGTATCTCAGGCCCGTTTTTGAGCCTTTCATACATGTAGCAGGCAGGATTCCACCACGGATAGGGATATCGTGGAAAACGTGTCGAGGTTTTAGGAATACATTGAGCAGCTGCCTGTATAATACAATCAGTTACTGCTGCCACACAGTCATTTACTGATGGCTTACAGACGATGGCAAAATCAAGTTCTGCGAGAGCAGTGAAAGAGGGCCTGTTTGCTTGATCCAGCTTCCACCGAGGCACGCGGGTAGGGTGGCATCAACCACGGCCAGTCTCTCTGAAAAGTATAGGAAAATGATCACAACCTCGTGGGTTATTGTCAACCCTCCATCAAAAGTGGGAGAATAATGAAGGGGAACAAACTGAGAGATCAATAGTAGTAAAGGACTGACTAGGTGCGTGAAAATAAGTGGAAAAACCAGTATTGAAAAGAGAAAGGTTGTGATCAGAGAGCATATACTCTACAGAGGGATCCCTCCCATCAATATCAGCACTTTTCTAGTGGAGATGAAGTCCATTAAAGTTCTCCAGGATTAAAAAGGAAGATGGCAATTGTTCAATGAAAGCATCAAGGTCTGACTGATCAAATGTCTCTCTTGGCGACAGGTAGAGAAGAAATAGTGATGTTACGATCCAAGGAAACAAGGATGGCTACAGCCTACAATGGTGTGTCGAGTGCAAAGACAGAGTGGGCAGATGCTGATCAACCAACATTACAAAGAAAACGACCGAAATGTCTGTACCCGGAACCAAAGGAAATGAATCTTGGGATTTATTGGAATGTATGTAAGGGGCAGATATGGGTGTTGAAGTTAATTCATCAACTTTTTTAACTATGGAGGTCAAAAGACCTTTTATTTGGTTTGAAAACGATTCTTTTGGAAGCTCAGAGAGATCTGTTTGCACTCCCACTGTAGTTCTGGAACGAAGTGCAGCAGCATACGTCCGAGATGAAACAGTGGACAGCAACTTTCGAGCCTCAGGGCAAGTAATGTTTTGGATCGTTTTCAAACGCTGCACCTCGTTTTCTTCCAACCATTTAAAGAAAGAATGAAAGTAGAATGGGTGAGTGTCATTGCAATTGGCTCAATGAGTGTTTGTTTCACACTCATATGCATCGTGGTTCTTGCCATCGCAACGAGCACACGTCAAGGAACCACGACATGATGTCTTCGAGTGATCAAATCACTGACACTGAAAACATCTGAGAGGGTTAGAAATGTATGGTCGTACCTTGCAGTTAAGATAACGTGCCTTGATGGTTGCAGGTGGACGGTATGATGTAAATGTCAGAATGAGGGCATTGGTCAGCATCATAATTCCATCTTTGCGAGTGGAGATACACCTCACTGCAGAAACTTCTTGGGTGAAGAAACCAGCGAGAATCTCCAATTCTTAGATGTTCTTTAAATCCATCTCAACAATAAATCCTCGTGACGAATTCAAAGTGGCATGAGGCATAACCTCAATAAGCATATCATCAATCGTCTTTGAATGCAAGAGGAGTTCACTGTGTTAAGATGTGGATGTTTCTACCAATATGTCACCAGAACAAAACTTTTTGACTGACTTTGGAGAGCCAGCAAGTCCCTCTAGTCCCTTCTGAATGAAAAAGGGAGACATTTGCCCTAAAGATTTGTGTGAAAGAGAATGTAGGATAAGAAAATGAGGTACAGGTATTAAAGATGTTGAAGATTGCTGCTCAGATTCTTCGAGACGTGGTCGTTTACCTATGGACTGTTTCTTCATTATTTTATATAATTTTTTATTTGGACGATCCATAATAAAAAATATTTCGGTGCCAACTGACCCCACCCACCATGAAGCCCTATGAGGGGACGTACAACAATGCAAAACAGTGGCAGCAATGCCAGGGTTTTGTGAGCACTATACCCAAACACCAGTATCAGATGCATTGTCCACAACACTTGTTGAGAATATCCAATACTGATATTTGGTTAACCCTAGCCCTAGTGGACCAGCCGAATGACCCAACGGGGAATTCCCCAAGGCCGCTCGTCTACAGGAATTCAAGGCCACTGTGATGTGTTAGGGTTGGACCCCTCAACCACCAGGATCCTTTCCTCCCCTTCACTGGTCACCACGAACGGCAAATACGTGGGTGGATGTTTAGATCCCTGAGGAAGTAAACTGAAAGAAGATTGACCATTCACCATGTACAGGAATCCACACCGAGGGGAAAAAAACATAAAAATACACTGCTCGAGTCCATAATTTCTGAAAATTCATTACGTTAAGAAGATTTAATTTTTATTCCAATATATTATTTGTGATTTATAATTTTTTGCGAGTTCAATTGTAGTAAATACATCGTTTTTGTACAAAAGTCTTCTCAGTGGTTAATCCTAATTTATAAGGAAAAAAGTTCCATGTCGTGTGCTGATCTTGGAAGTACTTCGTCCATCATATATTGCGCTCAGTCTCATAACCATTATTAAGCACTATTGCTCGACTTCGAAAGCCTACAATTAAGCCAGGAAGATGATACAGTAATACATGAAATAGCTCACAGACTGAGAAATAGAGGGCAGGGTGAATATGTGGATTTAAACGCTAGCTTGAGATTCATAATAACTATAGAATCTCACAAATCCGCAGTTGCATTTCATCCTCATATGTATTCACCAAGGTGAAGTCGGTAATCGATATCGCAACATTACATTCAGCTCTAAAGTGGCGAGATGAACTAGAAAATTCACAAAATAAAACATTGTTTAGACATTACAAGAGTGTTACGTTTGTCGTATCAACTAAGTTCTGACACTTGTGTATATAAAAAAAGTCGTTTATATTTTTAACCTGAAAGACACCACATGCAACATATAGAAGAAAAAAACTCTAGGATCAAGTCACAACCAAAACTAAGTTGTGACATTTGTGTAAAAATAGTTTTTTATATTTTTAACTTGAAAAACACCATATGCGACTCGTAAGTTAAACAGCTAGCAGCCAACTCAAAGAATCAGGCACAACCATCAGTAAGTAAGAACTACGTACCAGAATGAAGGCTACTAGCCACCAGTAGGCATCGCTTACTTGAAGTACCCTCTTAACTGAACAGCAGAATGGACTTTTATAATCATAACATCTTTACAGATGAAGATGTGAAACGCATTCCCTGGTTTATCATGGTTGAACCCTTAGACTTTTGATACACAACCCAGTGTGCTAACTGTTAGACCACGCCCCATTTCAAGAACTCCAATGTATGGAGTATCAACTGAGCGCCGACATTTGTATAAGTAAGTAGATATAGAATTAGCATCTAAAAACGTTGTAATCAGCTAGGTTCTGTATATATACCACAATAATATCAAAACGTTTTTACATCTGTGGCACAGCGGCATGTCTGCCGACTTACAACGTTTAAAAATCAGTTTTGATACCCGTTGTAGGGAGAGCACAGACAGCCTTTTGTGTACCTTTGTGCTTAGCTAGAAATAAACGAATAAATAAATGCATTTGTACAAGTAAATAGTTTTAGATTTAGCATCTCAGGATAATGTTATCAGTTAGGCTCCGACTTCTGATAGATAGTTTTAGAAAAACAAATGATGTTCTGAAACCTGTTCAAGTAGCTGTAAAATTATAAACTAAATTTTGGAACTGCATCAGTAGCACAGCTTTTACTTTTTTGATATTTTATTTTGTGTATCACCTTCGTGTTACCTACTTTTTCAGTGCAAGTGTGCTCGATTTTAGAAAAACAAAAATTATAAAATGTAAGGTTCAATTATTTTTCATTACGTATCTATTTATATAAATGTATATAAATACACTAATATATATAAAGGCTTATTATGTGAAACCTAAGAACCACGTAGTTTTTTTTATCTGTAAAATAAAACCATGGTTCTGCCTTTCTTAGATAGATTCGTATTCCTCAAACTTTCTTAACCGCAGTTAAAAATTTCCTGGTAAGGTGTATTTTGACATTTCTATGGAATTACTAAATGTGTATATTTCCAAATAGACAAACAATTTTTTTTATTCTCTCTGACGTTCGCAGCGCGAATAACACGAGCAAACTTTTGTGGGAAAACAGGATTTAACGTGTCGCGACTCAAGAACAATTCTGCCAGAATTGTAATCAAACATTGAAAGCACTGAATACTGGAAAGGTTTATAAAAAATACAACAAAAAACTCAAGTCAAATACAGTATCTTTCACAGAAACGAAAAGTTCAAACAAACGAATATCGTGCCTGCCTCTCTTTTAAGCTAACAAACCAGCACGATTCTTTATTTCTATGATTCAGTGTCTAGCTGGCGTGTTTACCGATCACTCAATAGCTCAGAAAGTCAGTAACATAAGTTCACCGCTGTAAAATTATTCTTCCCTGGTGTGGGTAAAGGTGTAAAATTTATAATTAAGGAATGTGAAGTTATGATTGGATGTAATGCTAATAAAAATCGATTCGTTACTAGCTAGTTTATTTTTGTAATTAAACGACATTATTAACGCAACAAAAACAATTATTATGAAAGAACCCAGAATGTCTCTTTCTGAAAGTCTGTGATGTTTTGAAAGGTGTAATTTGCATGTGTTGTATCAAAGAATTCGAATCTTTCTTTAATACAGAGAAACTATACTTTTAATATATAATTGTAAGAACACACGAGAGAAAGTAAAGAACACTATAATATGTAAACCAAACTACATCTGACATCTTCAATGCTGACGAGGGTTCTCTTTAATACAAGGCCTGACAAGGCATGGCCAGATGAGTTAAGGCATTCGACTCGTAATCTGAGGGTCGCGGGTTCGAATCCCAGTCGCACCAAACATGTTCGCACTTTCAGCCATGGGGGCATTATAATGTGATGGTCAATCCCACTATTCGTTGGTAAAAGAGTAGCCCAACAGTTAGCGGTGGGTGGTGCTGCCTACCCTCTAGTCTTACAGTACTAAATTAGGGACGGCTACCTCAGATAGCCCTCAAGAAACAAAACAAACAAGCATATACGACAGTAGTTGTATTGGCGCTTTATATACGGAACGGTGTAAAGTTATTATTGTAAAAACCGCTTAACGTGGTTCATTGCTTAAATTCGAAACAACCAGATGCGAACTTTTCATACTTCCGGAATGGCATTTTTCAAAATTATATGAAAAAGTCCGGACAATTTCCGTCACGAAAAGAGTATAATAATTACGTTAAATCATACATATAACCTACTTAATGAAAACTAAAAAATGCTTTACGTAGCTTATCGAATTTAAGCACGCCAGTCTTTTCTCTTTTTTTCGCAGTAAGCATTTTAGAGACTGTCTCTCTCTGTATAATCAGTTTTTATGAACAAACTGTAATTGTGTAAGCCAGATTAAACGAATAAATGGTAGGCTAGAGAAATGGATAAAAATTTCAATCGGAAGTTTATTTAACCAGTTCAGCAGAAACTGCTAAAGTTTTGTATTCTCAAAAGAATCGATCAATGCCAAAGACATTATTATAGAACAATCTGAAATTAGATTTAATCTTTTAAGTGTTAAACAAATAAGAGAAAAAAATAACCACGGAATAATGTTCAGTATTTTTTTTTAATGACACGAAATTAAATAGTCTTACACAAATTAATATTAATTCGAGCTGATCACTAGATAGATAAGGCTAATGAATTTATTTAATAAAAATATGAATTAATGGTTTTTAGTGCCTCGTTTTATTCTCTGTTTTCGCCCATTAAAGTAGGAAAAAATACAAGTTTTGAATTGATGCATCTTTTTTACAAGTAACAAGTAGGTGCACTTTCGCTTTATAACTTTTAAATAACTTTTATGTAAGCCTAATCCATTCATAATATAATAAAGAAAAAACATGCTATCAAATATTAACTTAGTCAGTGATAATGGAACAAAGTTTACAATGTGCTCTCTGTAAATATCCAGTAAAGCTGCAAGTTTCGTTGTGGATACTCTTACTTGTAACGGAGATAACTGTGCAGGAAAACCCGATTACCTTTAATGTGTAATACAATATTAACTTGAAAGTGAAGGCACACTGTTCAAACATATGATTGTTGAATTTGTATGTGTGTGTGTGTGTGTGTGTGTTCCTAGTACATGAAACAAAGATTAAAGTTGAAACTCATATTTATTTTAGGAAGAAACTTAACTATTCGTGTATATTATACAAACCATAATAATAAAAAAAAAAACGGCTAGGTTGCTATTAATAGGAATAATCAAACTTCCTTTGGAAATCTATACGATACTCTTAAAATGGTATAATCAAGACTAGTTGGTGATCAACCAGAAGATTATGGCACACATCTACAACGCATGTTAAAATCTTTAATTTTCATTCATCAACTGATGAAAGGAAAGCATATTTTAAAGTTAAACGTTTAATGAATCAGTATGTAGTGTTTTAATCATTAAGAAAACTAATAATGCAATTTACTACCGAATTAGATTGTATGTATTTCCCAGCCTAAACGGTTATCACCATTAAAAGTTTTTAAAACAAAGATTGGTCTGTTCTTAACGCTATCATCTGAAGAACGTTACCTTACAACACTGAGATACTAACAGACGTTTTCATGACCTCTGAGTCAACTTCCAAGATTCTCAAATTTCAGCCGTGGTAGATAATAATGAATTTGATGAACATTAAAGTCGTAGTACTAATAAGTTGTATTCAAAAAGCGAATCAGATACTGACAACACAAGTTAAGTGTTACGGTCAAAGTAATATCCAAAACTCATGTCAGACCATGACAAGGGATCGAAACTCTAGCATTAAAGTCATACTGATAAGTCGAATTTGAATATCAAATCAGACCATGACATTAAAGAGCACAACTTGAGCATTAAAACTATAAGTCGTGTTCGAAATATTCAGATATTGTGACCATGTGCTCGGCAACGGTCAGTTGTAAACTTTTCTTTGTTAACCTGAACATGACCTAAGAAGGTCCAAACGTTGCTCTGTACTTTATTTTAATTAAAGTGTTAACACCCATACCAGCCGTTCTGAAATACACAGATACATTAGCACTGTGTGCATGTTCATGTAACTATCTCACAGAGTGTAGATGGATCTTAATCAAAACTGGTATGAAGGTTCATTGAGGGAAGAACACACTTTTTTTTTTTGCATTTTGCTGTTTAATGCGCGTTTTTATTATCACTACGCCCCCTGTTGATGGATATTCACCTAATTTGGCCTGCAGGTTCGATGGATCTATGCGTAGGTGGTTACAAATTTATGGTTTCACATTTTATGTTTTGCTGTTTTTATGGGCGCTTTTACGTGTCTTTTGTTTTTTTTTACAATTACACGCAAGGAAAACAACGTTTCATGTCCTAAGGCAACCTTTCATTAATCATGAATTTAAACAACTTCCGCTACAGCTTGCAACATGAACAAGTTACATAATCTTGATTTTCATCAGGAAGTCCACGTAAGTTTCAAGACAGTGATTACACTTATAAATGAAAAGCATCGCTTGAAAAGTATTCGCATAAACAACAGGATCCCGGATTTAACAGAAAATATTGTGACGTGTACATCGAGATAAATGATAATGTGTGTACTAATACTGAATTACTTGAAAGTTTGACCGTCTAAACTCTGTTATATGTTTTTGTTCTTCGTCTGTTGTTTTTTGTCAACAAAATGAGTGCACTTGTTAGATAAAGTATAATCTAGTTAAAATAAAATGTACGAGTTTATAGTTTCTTCGAATGTGTTAAAGAAACGTTTTAGGAAGTCGATTTAAACCTTCTAATTCAATCCCAATGTTAGTGAAAGTAGGAATGTTCATTTTAGGAGTTGGAATGATACTCTTATAGTTACATTACACTTGTCAAAGGTGATCGATTTAAAGATAATATGAAACAAACAATACAGTGGCTTGATATGGCTGGTTAGGGCGCTCGTCCTTTCAGCCTTGAAAGCGTTATAATGTAACAGTCAATCCCACTATTCATAGACGAAGATTATTTTAAAAGTTGGCAATGGATGATGTTAGCTATCTGCCTTGCCTTTAATATATCACTTTCAAACCAGGGATAGCTAGCACAGACAGCTCTCTGGTAGCTTAACGCAATATTAGACGAACAAAACAAACGCATAACTGTTCGTGATGAAAACCAGTAATGTGGTGATAACATATTTAGTGCCGGAACATTAAATACTTCCTAATGAATTTCTGGCACTCGTAAGCTATATTTCGGGCATTTAATTTGTTTATTATTATCATCTGCTTAATTACTTTATATAACCAACTGGAAAACATACGTTATTTATAAAAAAATACGACTGACATACTGCTGTATTTAGTTTATAAAGCACCTTCATGCTGTTAGACATCGGTACGTTATTTGTATATATACATATATATTATTTTTAAAATCATAACTTTGAACACAAAATAATTTAAGTTCTTTTTAAGAAAGCGTTTTGAGCTTACAAATTTAATATAAACTACTATCAAAATATATTTTAGAAATACACGCATTTATTTTAATAAAAAATGTAGAGAAATGCGTTCCGGTCTCTTCTGGCCCCATTACACTACCAATAAAAAGCAATAATATATATTGCCATTAAGTAAAAACTTCCTACAATTGGATATGTCTGTGAAATATTATGGCAAGCAGTTCTGGTAATTCTTTCTCCAGTTCAACCATACCTGACACAGTATAACTTTCAGACTTTCTTTGTGAATTTCAATTTGGTAATTTTCTCCATTATTGGAGTATAGGTATAAATAAGAGTTAGCACATGAAGTAAAGAATCAACGAATTCTTTCTATTTCCATATTCCGTAATAGTCGGTAATACAAAAGAATGTGATTGAATTTAATTCTTGAAGTCACAGAAGTTTGAAACGTAAAGGCTCTGCTAGAGCTTTAAGCCTTAAAGCCAGTTTCATTTCCTTTGGTGAAAGCTATTTTTGTATCGAAAGCAACCGTGGAATATAATCTATTAAATATTTTTACTAGTGGCTTTCCTTCAGGCTACGAAAGCAAAACAAAAATCGTACTAGACGGGCGAGATAATCTAGTTATATCGTTTTCAAATTACGAAACTCATAAGACCCTTCTGAATATATATTTTAATCACAAACGTTGACGAGGTTAGAAATGAAGTTGATAGTATCTGGCTTTGAGCTAAATCAATTTTGAAATTGGTTGGGAGAATAGAAATATAAGTGTTTTAATGCTTGGTTTCATTTTACATATTTTAAACGGTGTGCTCACTGAAGGTTGTTGTTTTGTTGTTTTGAATTAAGCACAAAGCTACACAATGGGCTATCTGTGCTCTGCCCACCACGGGTATCGAAACCCGGTTTTTAGCGTTGTAAGTCCACAGATATACCGCTGAGCCACTAGAGGGCTCACTTAAGGAATATTTACTTCTTTTGAGCTAATATAAGATTATTCAATGGTCTCTTCATGAAGTGATTTCAATTCAAAGTTAGTTATTCTGTTGAATTTTGCGAAAAGCTATATGTAGACCTATCTGCGCTAGCCTTCCTTAGTTTTGGAGTTAGTAAAAAAACAACAACACTGCTAACTCTTGGACTTTTGTCTGACCACATAGTGGATTTGACTGTCATTATAATCACGAACCCACGGCCCAAAAGTAGGGAGTTTGATTTACTTGCTTGCTTGTTGTTGTTGTTGTTTTCTGTGCGCGTTAACGGGATGCGAACCATGGAAACTCGGATCCTCAGTTCGGCACGTCGATTAATGAACCACTATTGGTCCTTCAAGAACAGTAAAATGGTATCAAATTTGATAGGATACCAAAGAGATGAAGTTATGAAAGAAACTGCTGCTATTAACACATGGGAGCTCATTGAGTAGTGAGGCCCGGCATGGCCAAGCGTGTTAAGGCATTCCACTCGTAATCCGAGGGTCGCGGGTTCGAATCCCTGTTCACATCAAATATGCTCACCCTTTCAGCCGTGGGGGCGTTATAATGTGACGGTCAGTCCCACTATTCGTTGGAAAAAGAGTAGCCCAAGAGTTGGCGGTGGGTGATGATGACTAGCTGCCTTTCTTCTAGTCTTACACTGCTAAATTAGGGACGGCTAGCACAGATAGCCCTCGAGTAGCTTTGTGCGAAATTCAAAAACAAAACATCATTTAGTAGTCTATTTTAAATGTAATAATACCATTACTATTACATTACAATTTATGAAAACGCTGAAGGAACATGGAAACACTAATTTCCTTAAATATTTAAACTAACTCATCACATTTACAAAACGAAATTCAATAACAATCATCATTTTTTATTAATACGACTTGAGCAAAGAGCAATCGGTAATTATAAACTGGATGTAACCACATGATAAACCATTATATTTAATGAAAATGAAATAGCATTACTTAGCATAAATAGAAAATTACGTTCAAATTTAATCTTACTATTTGAAAAAATAAAAATTTTCGTTTTCTTATTTGCTTGTAGGGTTCCAATAAAAATATGGAAATTACAAGTGTGAAGGTAAATTTTAAACCACTTTTTTACAAGTAGTTTTTTATCCCTTTGAATATAAATATATTACTGTAAGTGCTTTAATTCGAAATACGTTTTTCTTTTCTCTACTGTTCTCACAGTTTGCTTGAACTTTCAACGTCAAATGCGCACCATATTTGATGGTCAGTGTGTCAAAGGTAAGTTTGTGGACTTACAATGCTAAAATCCGTTATTCGATTTCCTGTGGTGGAAATAGGGCAGAGAGCCGATTATTTTGCTATGCAAACAAACAAGTCAATTAATCATAACCTAAACTTGTAAAGTCTTGTCAAACGAACTGATGGTGTTTGGGTAACTTATTAAAGAAAATATCTACTTTAAAAGATCAAAACATACACATATACTTCAGATACAAATGAGATAAAGGGCAAAATATATATTATAGAATATCACAACTATCTGTAAATTACATTTCGATAGTTAAATTGGTAACTTTAATTTTCGAAATGAGATTGTCTTTCACATTTAAAAATTGAAACAATACATCATTTGTCTACAGATGTTGTAGCGTCTGGAAGCTGTCCTTATTTCAGAGTACGCTTGTTATTGGAAGTTTTCCAGCACATATACTATGTACAAAAAATGTGTAGGAGGAAAGAAAGCTTGCCTGTTTAACTACTTATACAGTTCAAGGGTTTCGAGAACAGTTGAAAAATAAGTAACCTTAACATTACACGAATATGTTCTTTCCCTCACTGAAACTTATTTATATTGGTTTTCATTTTAGATGTTTGTATGCTGTATAGGGAATAGAAACTTGTTTGTTTCGGATGTTCGTACGAACCTACATAACGCCACATAGCCGTCCTCAATTTTTAACAAGTATACTACAGAGAAGAAGCCAACATCCGCGCTACCCAATACTTAATATTTTTGTTCTTAAGAAATATAAAATTTATTGTTAATGAGGCATATTTATGGAAAATTATTAATGTTAAAATTTGCATGCTTATTTTTGTTTCTCATAATTCTCTGGTTTTTACGAAGTTATTAAAGTTGATTTATGAACTTCGAAACGTCCTACGTCATCAACATTTCGTGCATTTCGTACAAGTTAATGTTTATCTTTGAAACTCTCTCCAAAACATTTTACTGAAATTTCACTAAAAAAGAAGTTTCTAAATATGCTATGCATTTATAGAGAAATCTTTATAATGTTAAGTATCTGTTTACACACTGTAGGAAAATACGGCATATTATATGCTATAGTTTTATTCTTTTCATTTCTGTTATATTACTCGATGGCTTAGTGCAAATAACCGAATGGTTGAACGTGAACACTTTCAATACATTTATATTTAGGCTAATAACACGATCTGTTACATGTGGGACATGATTTAAATTAGTCATTATTATTCATTCTCTATCTGTTATTATCTATTGTAAAATTAAAAATTAAAGCTTGATTTAAAGTAAATGAATTGCAATTCCAATTCACCAGTCGCCTGTTTGAGAACTCAAACCTGGATGTGATTCAATCATAATTTTTTTTTATGTGTGTCGGAGTTTGACAGTTAAAACTAGACCATTACCCAAAGCGACTAAGCTGTTGTATGCTTGTTAAGTATTATTAGGCCATGACTCAAAATAGACAACGTTCGGTTCTTATGATGTTGTGTTCTGTTTGCCAGATAATATTCGGCCCTTACTCCTGGTAGTTTTGCTGGAAGATAAGGTAGTGGCATTCATGAAGAGGTAAGCAAGTAAAAAATAAAATGTTTGAAAATTTTACATTTTAAAACTTTCAAGGATAAGTACAAATAAGTGATGGTTTGAACAAAATAAATCTTGTGCAAAATAAATATTTAACAATTTCAGTTTTAACTTGATTTTACTGTATCGACCTCTCCGAATATAATGTAAAATTAAAACTCTACAAAATTCCCAAGCCAGATTCTCTCCCGTGTTTGAAGACGCCATTTTGGAACAGAAAAAGCCCTGAAATAAGTATTCAAGAACACGCTCGTGTGTCGAGCAGCGAATACAACCAGCTTCATGACAGCTGCTGTGTCTCTGTGTTTGTCCTTTGTTTCGTCGTTTATCTGTCAGTTCATATTAAGTCCTGAAACTAAAGATAGACTAAGTCTGGTTCTGATATTACTGTCACTTATTTTACAGTTAAAACAGGACTATAAAGCCTAGTAGTGGCAGTCTGCGTTTCCATTTGATCTTACAGGCGCTACTAAAGGCTAATCTAGTTTAATCTAACTTTTACTTTAAAATGCGAAGAATTTTCTACATCATCTTTAACACAAAAACATAAATATTGTTTTTGAATCACAGAAACACGAGTTTTTGTAATACAGTGCATCAACAAGTTCTATTTTGTAGGTATTTTAAAATTACATTCAGTATTGTGTGAATTAAAATACAGATTGAGATAATAATCATACGTATTGATACCAACAACTCCCTTTTAAGAACTGATGGAAGATGTTGTGACCTCTACAGAAATGTTTTGTTGTTATTTTTTACACCCTCTTCTCATATGACTGTTACACGTCTGAAATAATAACTTTAGTTGCTATCGGCAGATTCTGAAATTTGGATATAACGCTGTGAATATGTTCTAAGAGGTTAAAAAAAAGTTACTGCCAGTTTAAAGAGTTTCAGTACACGATCATTATCTAAATTTTTAATGTTGTGCATAATACCAGTGTTTCAAATTTCATATTCATGTTGCAAAGTGTCTGTTATTAGAATAACCGAATGTGAAAAATCAAACAAAACAAGATAGATTAACTTAAATTACAATTTCACTGAAGAAAACAACAAACAATATTATTGTAGAAAATTTAGTATTTCATTAAACACGTTTTCTCCATTCCGTGAAGGATATAGAAAACATCTATGGTTTGTTGTTTTAAATTAGCATACATGTTCTAATGAATGAAATCAATAACATATATCATTTATTTTTAATTAACAAACAGAAATAAGTGTCTTAAATTTATGCTGTTTGTTTTGTTTCAGCGCATAACTACACAATAAATCATCTGGGCTTTGTCCACCGTAGGGAATCAAACCCTAAAATTAAGCATTGTAAGTTCAGAAATATTCCATTGACACCAGGGGACTCGGCTTAAAAGACGATAACTCCCAGTTTAACCATCTTTTCATATAATCTCACAAGGAGAAGTTCTACATCCTACTAAACCTAACAACAGAATATTTAGAGCAAAGTTTGAGTATGAATATATATGTGCAGGGATATTTCCATATCAAGGAGCTTTCCGATTTTTATTTCAGTAATTGGTGGAACTTTGTACTCTGTGTGTGTGTGTGTGTGTGTGTGTGTGGTGAACCAATAGTTAATTGCATGAGTACCTGGTCAGTTGAAATTTTGTGCGACTTATCATGCACATCACGATATGACAAGTTTTTTTTTTATTTCATCTTTATAAAGACCGATATTTTTAGTGCAAACTCTTCTGTAACTTCTAAGTTTCAAATATCAGTTGTGCCTGATGAGACATCCAGGGTGTTTACACATAAATTTGCATGTTAATGAGCCTGGAAAAACTCCCATCCACACACCAACACACTTCTGTCCGAAATACATGTATATATGGGCATAGAAACCAATGACCAAAATCGGATTTTATTTACTGTGCTTGTTCAATCAATATTTACAGAGCTAGAACTAGGTAGCAGCACAAGTGATCTTCAGCCTAAAAGTTGATATATCATAAAATCCTTGTTCTTGATTGGAGGTGATGTGTAACTTATCACCTTTTGAAAATTGTACTAACATGAATACATTTTACCCGAGGAGCTGACTGCTAAAATTTTCTTGTTGTTTAGTATTAGAGCAACAAGTACGGATTTTATTTTTCTACCGTTTATCTCTTTCAAATTACAAATTAAAAAAGGAAAACTTATACTTACTGAAAAATGTGATAACAAACTGTTCTACAACCTCTAGGCCTCTCCAGGAAGTTGTAAACCTTAATTTGTTTCTTTCGGTAGCGGTAGTCCAAAGCGCGGCATGTTTTAATAGGTTTGCCGAGAAGATTCGTTCTGGATGGCTGCGAAACGGTCTTGATCATACCTTCCTCAACGTGTTGCAATTCCAGTTCGTTTCCCTACTTTTACACGAGCTATAAGTTGCTTCGTTGTCATAACAAACTGTTCAAAATTGTCTTGATATATCTTACCAAATGTACACAACTCTGGTACGAGACAGATTAGGTTTTCATTCCTCTGAAGTAGTGCATTCTTAAGACACGATTTCTTAGATACAACCGTAACAAAAACTGAAAACGAAGCGCACAAAATGTCAAATATTTCTCGTGCTTCATTACGTAATCACAACTAATATTTTTCCCTGTTTCTCTGAATGAATTAAGAAAGAAATATTTTTGTTTTCTAAATCTGTGATCAATCCATCTTTATATTGCCGAAGGAGAGGTTTCAACCAGTCTTTACAAATTTGTAGTACCAAATAATTTCTGATACAATAACTGCACCAATGAAGAGCGAAGAAACAAGTCCCCTGTTCCAATGTATACCCACAGTTAATATCCTCTGAACTGAATATTTTAAGCAGATGTTTAAGAAAAAGCGTTATTTTAGCCGAATCATTATTCAGTCCGTTCATATAACCCGCCTGTTTAATTTAGTAATAAAAATAAAATCATAATTTATTTACCTAAACACCTAACTGCAGATACATCATGACCAGTAGAAAATTCTATAGTGTTGTCTACCCTTCTAAGCTGACGTACGTAAATGCCACACATCGCGTTATGTCCGTTGCCAACATGTGCTTCACCCTGGCACACTGCACAAGCTCACTTTGTTCTAGCAAACGTGGCTGTTACGTCACAATAACAACCCCCGCCATGATAGGCGTTTCTTAATATCGTGAAAAGAAAAACAAAACAAAACATAAATATATATTATAGCACCTTAAGCAACAACAGAACTATTTGAAATATAAAAATCAGTATATAGCTTACACTCAGGAACTGAGCCTTAGTCAACATGATGCAAATGGTAAAACACAAAAAGGTCGACTAACCAGCTTTCCTGGGTAACTGTTTACTGCGACGAGTTCGTCTGAGAAGAGAGCGAGGCACATCGGTGCTTTTCTGCTTCTGTCTCTCCCTCATGAAACTTTTACTGTTTGTTCAAGTAGTTGTCAAAGAATAAATCAGGAAAAATATTATAACAACAAAAACTCCTCTGCTTTTATCTACCTCAGGAATTAAGTTTGTGTTTTGAAAAACACAAAATTCGTGATAGACCAAACTAATTCTATGTATTGTATTGTTTGAATTTTCACAATGTTCCAAAAAGGAACGTAATGTATTGTTGTAAGATATTCTTTCAAACGTTTGATTGAGAAGTTTTGTATTGTTTACAAGACATAGCAATTCTGTATATTGTTTTAATATTCGTAGTGTTAAAAAAATGTAATGTATTATTGTAAGATTTTTTGTTGTCTTTCAGTTTGAAGAAGCTTTGAAGAAGCCGCAAAAAAGAAACTTTGATTTAAATAAAAATATATTCTTTCATATATATACTTGGAGTGTCAAAATCGTTTTTTCTTAACATTTACCAAAATTGTAAGGTATTATTTTATCGTTTTGAATCAAACGGTTTGTATTGTTTGAAACACATAGTAATGGTGATGTGTGATGCCTAGAAATTTCTTGTATTTCTACATCCGAAATGAAGCCTTGAATTTTTTTGAGACTTCAAGAAAAACAACTATTGTAATATAAAAAGAGTTCACCAGTCAGTTATTGAGCTATTTCAGTACTCTACATTCTTTTGAGTTTTTGTCGTAAATACGAGAGAAGGTGTAACAAGTAACTGTTATTTGATCATTGGGGCTGTCACTTTGTTATAATCTATGTTGTAAACTTTCAGTTGAAAAAATTAAAACTCTTTTCTTCCATTGTGACAATTTCGCACAAAGCTACACGAGGGCTATGTGCGCTAGCCGTCCCTAATTTAGCAGTGTAAGACTAGAGGGAAGGCAGCTAGTCATCACCACCCACCGCCAACTATTGGGCTACTCTTTTACCAACGAATAATGGGATTGACCATCACATTATAACGCCCCCACAGCTGAAAGGGCGAGCATGTTTGGTGTGACGAGAATTTGAACCCGCGACCCTCAGAAAAGGAATCGAACGCCTTAACCCACGTGGCCATGCCGAGCCTATTATATTGTAACAACCATTAGATTTCAACTTATTGTATTATATTATTTATATACACGAAAATCCTCCCAGTAGCTCAGCGTTATGTCTGCGGACTTACAACGCTAAAAACCGGGTTTCGATACCCCTGGTGGGCAGAGCACATATAGCCCATTGTGTAGCTTTGTGCATAATTCAAAACAACAAAAAATTATCCGTTTCATAACATATAATTAGTTAATGACCAAAGTGTCACTGGGTTTTATAAGTTATTCATATAAAATATTACACCTATAAAAAATCTATATATTGACCAAACTTTTTTTTTATATAAAAGGCCTTCCACTCCGACAATTCACTCGTTTCTAATGTTAGCATTTTTAGTTACATTTGTTATATATGCTTCATATGTATAGACAAAAACTGCTCAAAAGTTAGAAAATGTGTCCATGTTTATTTATTTTTTATTATTATTGTGTGGTGTATTCACTGTTACGTTTCTGGACATAATTTCAACAATATATTTTAGTATTAACGCTTCGAATGGTTTAACAAAAACTAAGTAATTCGTTTAAGTAATACTCTGAGTTAATAGTGTAGAAAAACAATTAGTATGAGTGGATTTATTTGTTGTAACGCAATGGGCTATCTGTGCTGTATCCACCGCGAGTACTGAAATGGATTTGTAACGTAATAAGCCCACAGACTTATCGCTGAACCAGCGGGAAGGGGGTGTATACGTAGAATAGCTCTAGCATACGATTAAGAACATGTAAATATATCTTCAACTGACAGTTCTTGTGCACAAATATATTAAAATCAATTGACGATTGTAGCATTTAAAAATAGGTTATTTTGCATTTTCAAATGTAGTTGTCAACTGATCTTATTAAGAAAATCTAATTAATTGGCTTGATATTTCTCGCAGAAATGTAACATCACAATAAATAGTGTAATGGAGTTTTACAATTAAGACTAACTTTATAAACACTGTTATACATGATTCAGTTAAAAACAAACAACAATATAGAATAAGTTGATGTCATTTGAAAAGGATATAGCATGGGTGTGACATGGTGGTTAACGTACTCAAATTATAAATTTGAGGATTCATGGTTCGCGTTCTGTTGCGGAAAAAAGAGGAAAATCCAGATCCCACTGTGCAGTCAGACAACAGCAACCTAAGGGTTAGTATTGGTTGGTATCTTTGCTTTAGCTTTTGTGTTCAAAATTAGGGACAACTGTGCGCAGATATCCCTCTACGTGGCTGTGCACGAACGTACTTAGACTTCTATAAGTATTGCGGAGAATGTTATTTTAAGTAGATTTGATAACGCTATCCCTCGTTACAATAAAACGGCATAGTTTTCAATCAGTGATGTTTTTTCCGAGGTTTTAAGAAAACAAGATGAAAGTCTTCTAACTACATATATATATGTATATACACACAAAATATATGAATGTTACTTAAGTTTTCAACCTGCAACAATATATACACATATATACACAAACGTAAGGTGTGTACGTTATTTACGTTTTTCAATTTGACAGCTCATTACAACACATAAGAATGTCTGATGTCCATCATCCTTAAATGTCAAGTTTCACACATATTTTACTAAATTATTTTAATATTAACAAAAATAATTCTGACAGATTCTTTATGAGTATTATAATTCTTATTTTTAGTTTTATAACACTATAATCAGATTTATAGCTTGTTTATAATATATATGTATATATATAATCAAATTGTTTGAAAATGGATACTTTGATTTACTTTGGTTCCCGTCTTCTGAAGAGTTTCCAAATCGTGGAAGTACTTGATGTGAAATAATTACAATATTATTGTAACGTCTTTTACATTTGAGCGAGCTCATTTTGGTTATTCGGTAAAGAAAATATAAAGTCCATTCTATATTATATATTTAAAAACGTTTCGACTTTCTTCGGACATCGATTAATGTCCATTTTAAATAGGATATTTAAAATTTACTTGCGCAGATAGCCCTCGAGTAGCTTTGCGCGAAATTCAAAAACAAACTATACAGCATTAATAGAAAGCCATCTATAAATAAAATAGAGTGATTTTTTACTTCCATTTATAAACGAGTCAGTTTATTGCATTTCCCCCCTGTTTTACTTACATTATTATATTTTAGATTGCATTAAATTTCATCACATTAGTCCAAGTGGCATCTTGTTTCATTGATGAACATATAAAACGTCAAACATGTTAACATCGAGATTAAGAAAACTATATACTATTATACATATATAATTTCTTATTAACTCAAAAACAAGCAGAAAGAAAAACGCTGCATCAACTGAAAATATTCCAGTGTATAAACTACGATGTGGGATTATAAAATGTACCTTAGGCTTTGCAGGTGATTACAAAAGTAGAACCTACATAGCTGTGGGGATACGCTGTCTATAAAGTCATTTTTTTTAAAATTGTAGGTTAAAAATACGATATCGGTAACATGGATGTATGGTACAGTCTACCGTTTTTCTATTGTGTAATTTCAACAAACTAGCCTTTCAAATAATATAAACCCTTACAACTTCACGCACATTGAAAGAGAACTGAACCTGTCTATGAAATACTGTTGACTTTTTCATTAATATTATTTTATTTCTAAGTTTAGCATAAGAGAGCATAATATTATTTCCACATAAGGTCGACCACCATCAGAGTAAACCAAATTTGACGTATTTAACCTCTAAACTCTTACTATAATGTAAGAAAACGCGAAACGTTCACTAAATACTTCTTTTTTTTTTATAAAAGCGTAAATTATTATAACTAGAATTTCTTTGAAAGGATTTTCGAAATCTAATTTATACTAAACAATTTCATTTTTAATCTACGAAGAATTTCACATTCAAAATAACTTGTTTCTTTATTTTAAATTTCGCGCAAAGCTACTCGAGGGCTATCCGTGCTAGCCGTACCTAATTTAGCAGTGTAAGACTAGTGGGAAGGTAGCTAGTCATCACCACCCACCACCAACTCTTTTACCAACGAATAGTGGGATTGACCGTCACATTATAACGCATCCATGGCTGAAAGGGCTAGCATGTTTGGTGTGATCGGGATTCGAACCCACGACCCTCGGATTACCAGTCGAACGCCTTAACACGCTTGGCCATGCCGGACCTTCAAAATAACCCAAAGCTATTTTGTGTAATCAAAGAGATAGAAGTAATAGAGCATTTCCAGCATAGTCTTCATTGAGTGAGTTAAGTGATACATCTTACACGTTCTGAGACTAAAGTTAATATTTAGAAGGTAATTAAGACGCAAATTTAACTTTACTGTAACTTATTACAGTGAAACAGTTGATATTATTTTTAAGGAATGCAATATTTGACACAGTTTAGTTCTTTCCTCAAGAATAGGTTTTAGATTTTCTGTTTTAAAAGTATTAGTTTTTAAAGAGTATCTGATTCCGAGAGCAAATATTTTACTAAATATTTCTTTTGTTTGCTTGCTTGCTTGCTTTAAAATTTTCACAAAAAGCGTTATATTAGCATATCAATTCTCAGTTTTAAAATGAGAGACCAGAGACAACAGTAAGACTCAATAATATAATCAATCTCCAAGCGGTCACATGGCCCCAAAGAGCGTAGTGCGTTTTTTGTGGTTATGAGCCGCGAAATTTTTTTTCTTCCAATTTACAGTCAGAACACGCTAACCACTAAACCAACTCCGGCCCGTCTTCTCGACTTTCAGAAATTTGTAACTTATTGTTCGTTACCCTGTATTTTCCTTTATGTATTGAACAAAAAAGTACGTCTTATTATTATAATGATGGAAAGCAGATATCATGTATAATACAAATAAATTCAAAAATATTTTTCTCTTTTCATATTTCCATCCAGTGCTTTTTGAAAAGCCGAGCTAAAAACTACATGTTTAGTTTGCAGAAAATGACTAGAAACTACTTCGGGCGTTATAGACAGTTGTTCTTTCATGAAAACAATTTTTTTTTTAAAGTTGTGTTGATTCGTGAACTACAGTAGACACAGTTTATAATTAAATCAGTCGCCACCGTTAAAAAAATAGTAACATAAACATTAACGTAACAAGAGTAGTAACTAGTGTTAACGAGTTCTGTTTATTATGTCTCTCTTTAATGTTGCTTTCGTTAGTTGTATCAGTCAGAATGCTTAATATATCTAATTTTAATTCATTCCTCGTGATAATTTTATTATAAAGATTATTTTTCATTGTTAGTGAAGCACATTAGTGAAGGACAAGCCTAAATATCTAATATGCTAAGAGCTGGGGTATGCAACTTAAGAAACAATGTTAGTCAGCCAGTATATCACCAGTAATATACTCATTCGTGTCCTAGTGAGTCAGTTTATTACCAGTGATATACCTCATTCGTGTTCTAATGAGTCAGTAAATCACCAATGATACACCTCATTTGTGTCCTAGTGAGCCAGTATATCACCAATGATACGCCTCATTCGTGTCGTAGTGAGCCAGTATATCACCAATGATACATTTCATTCGTGTTCTAGTGAGCCAGTATGTCACCAGTGATATACCTTATTTGTGTTCTAGCGAGTCAGTAAATCACCAATGATACATCTCATTCGTGTCCTAGTGAGCCAGTATATCATCAATGATACACTTCATTCGTGTCCTAGTGAGCCAGTATATCACTAATGATAACCTCATTCGTGTCCTAGTGAGCCAGTATATCACCAATGATACACCTCCTTTGTGCCCTAGTGAGCCAGTATATCATCAATGATACACTTTATTCGTGTCCTAGTGAGCCAGTATATCACTAATGATAACCTCATTCGTGTCCTAGTGAGCCAGTATATCACCAATGATACACCTCCTTCGTGCCCTAGTGAGCCAGTATATATATCACCAATGATACATCGATATTATACATTTTCTACAACATTTCCCTTAATTAATCTGATTTCGAAGTAGGGTTTTCTGCGACATTAATTATTAAAACACATGCCTCACCTGTTGGAATTGAATTGTGTAGCTCGTGTATCACTGACGATCATACATGCAGAACAACATTAATTTGTACTTTGTCTTGGTATTCAGCAGTGAACATCTATAGCGGTTTATAGTCCAAAGCGTGACTACAACGTCTGAAAACATTTATAATATAAATATAAATAAATATTTAAAACGGCTATGAATATTTGGTACACATTGTAAAATAGTTTATTCTTAGTTCTAGAGTCGACGTGTTAATAAATAAGGGTCGCAAAGTACTGAAAATAATGTACTTGAACCTTATTACACTTGGTTTGGATTAGTGAGTTGAGAGAAAGAAAATACGACTTTCGCGCATGCGTTAATTTTCCTTACAATCCTTTGTAAAAGTCAATGGTATTACCTTCCTTAGGGTGTTGTATAAAGTTGTTCCTATTAAACAAATTGATTAGTAACTTTACAATGCGATGTTACTTTATGCCTAAAGTTAATGTTTTACTTCCTTGAAACAGTATACCGTATGTGGCGGAAAATATTTTAGAGTAGATATATATATGTATAGTCATAGGTTAAAATTAAGTCCAAAAATAAACCTTTAGAAGTTTAACGTGATAACGTAAAAATAAATAGACACCATAAAATGTCTTCACTATCAGAATTAAAACTTTCGATTTTTAACAGAGAGACTGCTTACGTAGAAAGAAAGAAATCGTTAAGAATGAATTTCTACAATAATGAGATGAACGTTAAAAAACAAACATATTTTATAACTCTCTAAAATCACTTTACGTTCCAATAAACTCTCATTTTAGTTTCTTAACAAATAAAGAATCTCGTTGGAAACAAGTACTTTTAAGTACACAAGTCAGACAACCGTCTTCTCCATAAGGAGCTTAAACTTAGCTAGTAATAATATATAGCTTATTAAATCATTGACATGATACTTTTAATTATAAAGATTCGCCAATACAAGCACACACTCACACACAGTTATGGAACATCGTACTCGTTGTTCATACGCTAATTTTTATTTTTTACTTACTTACTGCCCTCCGCTAGTACAGCGGTATATCTAAGGATTTACAACGCTAGAATCAGGGGTTCGATTCCCCTCGGTGGGCTTAGCAGATAGCCCGATGTTGCTCTGCTATAAGAAAACACACACATACTTATTTACATGTACAGTATTTATAAACATTTTCGATTCTATGTTTGTTTGTTTGTTGTGAATTTCGCGCAAACCTACACGAAGGCTATCTGCGCCAACCGTCTCTAATTTAGCGGTGTAAGACGAGAGGGAAGGCAGCTAGTTATCACCACCGACACCAACTGTTGGGCTACTCTTTTATTAACGAATAGTGGGATTGACCCTCCCATTATAACGGTCCCACGACTGAAAGGGTGAGCATGTTCGGTGTGACGAGGATTCGAACTCACGACCTTCACATTTCTCGATTCTATGAAGCAGACGATTTACTATTTCCGTTATCGTAATAATAGAATAATATACTATTCACTTCTCAGACGTACTCAACTTCAACTGTACGAAAACATTAAGGTTTATTTTGGAATGTCATCTTATGTCTCCTTTCGTCTTCTTCCACACACGGTAAGTTTACCGACTCACAATGCTCAAGTTAAGGGTTCGATTCACCGTGATAAACAACTGTCGCCATGTGGGTCAAAATTTGAGTTTCTCGCAGTGGTCTGAATGTGGATGACCTATTGCGCAACTCTGCCCTAAAACGTATCTTACTTAATCGTTTGAAAAGCGATTTAACCTACTGTTAAAATTTTATAAAATTGTACATGCGTAAACTATTGTTCAAGTAGTGTCGAAAAGTCTGAAGTTGCTCGCACCCAAAGCTCAGAATGCCGTCGTTGTTTTTATTCTATTTCATTTTCTGACACGATATCCGTATAGCACAGGTAATTAAAAGGAAGAAACTTTTGAGAGTTAATGTTCGTGTTTCTGAAAAATATTAGTTACGATTCCTTTGTTATCCGTAACGACTGAGCTTATTGAGTTGTGTTATTTCATCTTTAACATTTGTTAAAGGTTAATGAACTGGCGAGAAGTCCTTTACTACTACTTCACATCAATTTTTTTTCTATTATAGGCGAAACGGCACAGCATTGAAATACACACACAAAAAAACGCACGTATAAAAAGAATATTTTTGAGCACTTCGTTGTGTAAATAGTTTTCGTGTACTTCAACAGAAGTTTCAGGAAAATGGCAATGTGAAGGAAAATGTGTTCTGTTGCTCTTACTGATTAGTGTTTCGTATGAAGCATCTAAGAATTACGACGAGTTATTCTAACAACTTAAAATTATTTGCAGTGTTTCTGAATGTTTAATGAAAAATATTTTTTTCCAAACAAATTACCTCAATTTGATTTTCAAAGCAAACTTACGTGACAAAATTTAGCATAAATTACGGATAAAATGAGATTGTTATGAAACAGTAGTCAATTATGCAAAAACTATTGGGTAATTCATTTTATAAACAGAAAATGCTCGGTGTACGGCACACACACAGGACGTCTAATACAGAGAAAGAATTCATTATGTGTAAGAAATATTTGAATTAAAGAGCTTAAGCTTGCACAACGAAGACAGCACTCGTACGAAGTTTGATTATACATTCCGTGAATTTTACATACATACCAGGAACCTACACACAAAACAAGCAGAGAACTGTGCTAATCTGCGTTATACCAATGTTTTTCGCCTGAGTTAATACTGTTTAAAAGTTTGCTTTACAACCGTCATTGCATCTCTAGCCATACACCTATAGAAAACTTGCACGAAGAGATAACTCATAGTTCAACGACAACAACAAATTTAAAATATATGTATTTCACAGTTTCATCAAATACTTTATGTCTAACTGTTTTACTTGTGATATTATTTGTAAAATCATTGGTTGTTGTTTTCGTTGGGCAGAGCAACTCAAGGAGTTATCAGTACATCCTTTACCACGAAGACTCGAACCCGAGGTTTGAGCATTGTATGTTCGTAGAAATGTATCTCAGAACAGCTGGTGTGGATATTATCACTTCTTCTAATAAAGAACGTTTCGACCTTCCAAGGTCATATTCAGATTAACCTCACAACTCTGGCTAACTGCGTACCTTGCTTTGTGGAAGGTAATGATTAACTCAGCTAACTAATTAAGTACTTCTCCAAAACCAAACATCTACCAGAAAATGGAACACTGCTATATTTCATGGAGTATTTTATCCCCTTCTTGGGATCAAAATTCTGAAACAAAACAGCACATGAACATTGTTAGACAGTTTCCAGTTACCATTAAAAAATTACTGTAATCTTGTCAGCTAACTGTGGTTGATAGAAGCCAAAAAAGAGTATAAAAAGTATAAATATTTCAAGGCTTTGTTTTTTCCTTATTTTCAAAACAAAAATCCTAAAACAGTATAACCCTTGTATACGCTCTGATAGCTTTCAGTTATGACATTAAATATTACGGTATTCGAGCCAGCGAACTCTGAGTGATGGATGTTAAGAAAGATACATAGTGGATTATCTTTATGGAAAGATGATTGCTTCAGCTTTATACTTCTTGATCTAGAAATGGTGCTAACCATGAATGTTATGAGATAGGCCCCCCCTCAACAAAAAACACGAAAGAAGATCTCGACCATGCATCTAGATAACTCTGACGGTATAATTTCTAACTTAGGTTAAAAACTGCAATATAAGTACCAACTCAAGGGCAACAAGTTCGTAATATAGATCGACGGTCGAGGTTTATAAAGCGTTAAATTTACAAATCTACCTCAGCCACACCAACCAGATCTCTTTTTAATTGAGCTTTTGATGATAACATTACGTAACTTGATTTTAAACGATTTCTCATTCAGTATTACCTCCAGCTAGTGTAATTACATCAATCGAGCTCGGCATGGCCAGGTGGTTAGGGTGCTCGACTTGTATTCTGAGATTCGGAGTTCGAATCACCGTCACACCAAACAAGCTCCCCTTTCAGCCATGGCAGCGTTATAATGTGACAGTCAATCTCATTATTCGTTGGTAAAAGAGTAGCCCAAGAGTTGGCGGTGGAAGGTGATGACTAGCTAGCCGCCTTCCCTCTAGCCTTACACTGCTAAATTAGGGAGGGCTAGCGCAGATAGCTGTCATGTAGCTATGTGCGAAATTAAAAAAACAAACAAACCTTCTAATCGATTAGCTCTCCCATTGGCTTAACAGTAAGTCCGAAGGTTTGCAACTCTAGAAATTGAGTGTCAGTAACTATGGTGGGCACAACATAGATAATCCATTGTATAGCATTACGCTTAATTACTAAAAAAAGAAACTGATAGTTCATTTAATTAATAAGCCTAAAGATGTTATAATGAGCGATAAAAAACTTCAAGGAACAATCTCTGGCCTTTACCACCCATTCACTTTCTCACAATAAGCTTTCGCTTGTAACAAGTAATATCCGATATTCGATTCCCAGACAGCAGATAGCCCACTGAGTAATTTTTTTATTTATACCAAATGGTTGGTAGCTACTTAAAACGCGCACGCCTTTAGCGGTTTTGATTTAATAGTCGCGTTATATTAGAACGATTTATCGAAACTCAAAGAAGCTTGTTTGTTTGTTTGTTTTGGAATTTCGCACAAAGCTACTCGAGGGCTATCTGTGCTAGCCGTCCCTAATTTAGCAGTGTAAGACTAGAGGGAAGGCAGCTAGTCATCACCACCCACCGCCAACTCTTGGGCTACTCTTTTACCAACGAATAGTGGGATTGACCGTCACATTATACACCCCCACGGCTGGGAGGGCGAGCATGTTTAGCGCGACGGGGGCGCGAACCCGCGACCCTCGGATTACGAGTCGCACGCCTTACGCGCTAGGCCATGCCGGGCCCTCAAAGAAGCAAACGTGTAGATTAAACATTAACTAATCCATTTCGTTCTGTGTTTTCTAATTGCAGGAGCTGAGTTTTAGTTAGAAGTGCCATCTTTGATGATTTCAGATGGCACGAATATTTCTTTCAGTCTAGATTGTATCTAATTAATTTATGTCTTTGTCAAAAACACCAGGAAATGATATTTGGTAGAGAAATTAAATACTGTAATATAGGTTCCCATTGCTTTATCAAGACATTTCTGTGATATTTTTGATCTAGAGGGGTAAAATATTAGACCTGCATATCTTGTTTATTGGAAGCAATTTCAATTCGAAGTGGGTAAAAACATCATAACCTGACTTCTTTAAAAATAATTCAGTTACACGATGACTATCTGCGCGAAATAAAAGAAACACAAACAGAGTGATCCACTTTATAGTAAGATATCACATGTTTCTTACACAATCGGCTGTGTAAATAAAAGTCATTCAAGCACTGTATTAGAAACAAATTATAAACCATCTGGATGGACTGATCTAACGCGTTGATTTCATTTGATAAATTCTGACTTGTTTAACCGAAAATGCGTTCTTTAACAAAATAAATAGAACCACTCTTGGCTTTAAGCAAATATAAAAAGCTTACTTTGGCAGAAAAATTTGTTTATGTAATTTATTTGTTTTCTACTTTTCTCTTGGGAAACGTTGTTTTAAAAGATTCTTGTTCTTTTACCTCCGGATAAGATTATGAAAATTTAATAAAATCTTTACTGTTAAGTACTTCAGAGAAAGTTGACACTGACTGCATGGTTGGTTACATTTGCAGCTAATTCTTCTATAGTAAATTTGTAACGTTTATGATGCGTGTTATAGCTCATTACTAATATGCTTTTTGCTATGAAGAGATTTCTAAATCAAAAATAATTTCAATGATCTTGTCTAATTTCTTTGTTAAATTATTAGAGTATGTTATAAATTACCGAGCGCTTTGCATTTGTGATTGGTGGAACTCTCAGAAGGAAATAAAAGTGTTAGTTCAGTATAATGAATAAATTCCAACAGGTTCAAAACAAATCCTTTCTTTATAAAGAAAGTTGTAGAAAATTACATTTGCCTAGGTTTAACTGAGTTACTTAACTTTGAAGAACACCAGATCTCAAATACTAATAAAAAAACTTCTTTTAGAGACAAGTAACAAAACAGTGTTTCTCCTTTTTCAGTGGTAATAGCTTTCCAATTTACCTTCTGTTTTAATACTCAGTATAGAACCGGGTCACGTTCAAACCAGTTATGTCTCTGGTTTTAAAACAACCTGCTGAAACTTTTCCTTTTTCTTGCTCAATCTATTGCCTATCGATCTGACATGTATCTTAACAGTTTGAAAATAAACTTAGTTTGGATAAAATTAAAATATAAAATAATGTATTTATATATTAGTTAGTTATATATCACGTTATAATGTGACGGTCAATCCCACTATTCGTTGGTGAAAGAGTAGCCCAAGAATTGATGGTGGGAGGTGATGCGAACCCGCGACCCTCAGATTACGAGTCGCACGCCTTAACATGCCGGGCCTACCATTTGAGTAACATTGAGCTAAAACAAATTTTACTAAACAGAACTAAAAATGTGAATTTATAATTTTTTCATGCTGAAGACGCTGCAAGTTTAATTGTTTTGTTTTCTGTATTTTTCACACAAACCAAGATTAAGTAAAATAATCTTAAAAATAACTTTAGTTTACGTAATAATGCGAATAAAACAGAATTGAGTTGTTTGTGTTTTTTTTTTACGCACACTTTTCCCCATATCGCTTAGAAATATATAACAAGATTAATATAAATAGAGATCGTTCTCTGATACGTTGATGTGTCAGTGGAGGGGTTTCTAGGCATGTAAATTGTTTTGACAGGATGGGTATATTTAAAGGAAGTTTCCCCTCTCCTTTTTTTGTTACATGGTTATTAGTTTCCTGATTGAAAAAACAAAACAAAAAAACCTGCACCACTAACACGACACGATGATACTAGATTTAAACCTGCCATCTATTAGATAAATGTGTAACTATAAATGGTTTTTTTCTTCCCAATTCAATCCTAAAAATGCTTTCAAAAAGTGCATGGTTCAGCAAATTTCTATATATAAGAAAAAAATATGAATTCAGAGTAGGAAGAAATTGGAAAGAAATAAAATTATTCAGTAAAATATACATTAAATAATTCACGAAAATGTGTTCGTATGTGTCAATTCTTCCATTTGTTTTCTGCTTCTTAGGAATACAAAACAAATGTGAAAGAAAGAAGTCATTTATATACATTTTAAGACATTACTAGATAGGATTATTTTAAAAATGACCCGTGGTGGGCAGAGCTCAGATAGCCTATTGTGTAGCTTTGTGCTTAACTTCAAACAAACAAATAATTATCTTATAATTTTACGGCTGTATTTGATAAATCTTAATAGCGGAATCAAACCTGGGTATTTTAGCACAAGGAAATACGACTTTAAATTTCAAAATAATGATTTTCAAATAATGATTGATTTCAGTTAAAATATACAAGTATACATTTTTTTAAATTCTGAAACCTGCGTAGAAGTGTACGCTAGAGGTTGTTTTTCTCTAGATGAGCGAATCAGCAGATAATATTCCTTCGAAAAACATCAACAACAATCAAGCATTGCTTTCTTTATTATTATTTCACGTTTAATATAGTACAATATAGTATAAACTACTTTGTTTTAATTTGTTGTAAGAAACTCCAAAAACAAACGAATAAGATAAGAAAGTTGATACCTTTCATATCTTGAAAATCTAATGTCTACAGTTTCGAAGAAAATAGTGTAGCGAAAGGCTAGATAAAAGCAAATGTATTATAGCAGTGCGGACCTTTGCAAAATACTTTGTTAAATATCACATACAAACAGCGTTGCTTTGAAACCATCATTACTACAGCCAAACAATTTATTTATCTATTTTCTGTTGGTTTTTTTTTTTTGGACGAGTTACAGAAACTACAGGTATATTAAAGATATTATAATAATACATCACAAGAGTTACAAATAGTTCTTCCAGATCCATCTCCTGACCTTTTTAACACTAGCTATAAAGACCCTCTATGAAAGACATAAAAATATGTGAAATTTATATGGACAAATTAAAATCGTAATTTTGATCATAGCTTTCAGTTAAGATCTCAGCTTTGAACGTTTGTGGAAATATAAGTTGAAGTAAAAGTTTTTATGGTGTATTTTCTCGATAAAGGTATATGCACAAGGGCGTAATCATTAATTTAGAGACTCGTTGTAAGCATGTTCAAGGTGATACACAACAAAAACGTTCCACATTTGTGTGAAAGTAGTGTTATTAAATCAACTCAAAGACAGTTTGTTTGTTTTTTAGAATTTCTCCCAAAGCTCCACGAGGACTATCTTCGCTAGCCGTCCCTAATTTTGCAGTGTAAGATGAGAGAGAAAGCAGCTAGTTATCACCACCCACCTTCAATTTTTGGGCTACTCTTTTACCCACGAATAGTGGGATTGACCGTAACTTTATAACACTCCCACGGTTGAAAGGGCGAGCATGTTTGGTGGGACGGGAATTCGAACCCGCGACCCTCAGATTAGGAGTCGAGTGCCTTAACCTCTTGACCATGCCGGACCTCTCACAAAGACACTGCTACGGTGCTTTTCAAGACAATTTAACCCTTGAGCAATATGGCAGTACTTTGGCAAATGTTCTACACTGATTCCATTGGAATATAGTTTTTAAGGACGTTCTTCTGTACAATATATGATAAAAAATTCCCAAGTAAACATTTTCATGTTACGTCAAATTTTCCAATTTCTCTTTCCGATTCTTGGGAATACAAGGGTTAAGAAATGAGGCTTATATTTCTCTTAAAACCAAAAAAGAAGAAAAATATTAAAAATAATTTAATTACATTATCAAAAAGTTGATGTGCTTACTGTGCTTGAAAACTGAATAATTAGGCGGGATCTGATTGAAGTGTTTAAAACTGTAAACAGTTCTCATATATAACACCAAGAATTGTAGAACTGAGGAACACGAATATAGATTTAGGCAAGGTAGAAGCTGTCTTTAGGTAAGACAATTTTATTTTACAAATAGGGTGACTAGCCTCTGTAATGAGTTTCCTATGGAAGTTGTGAAAACAGCAAATTTAAGTGAGTTTAAAATAAAGTTTAATAAATATATGAATTATAAGGGCTGGCTTTCATTTTTTAAGTTATTTAATAGTTATAGTTTGGCTTAGATGATGGTATAGCCGAGATAGACCAATAGCTCCCTTTTTGTCCCTAAACATTATGTTCTGTTATCTTATTATCGTAATATAGAAAAATTTCAAAGAAACATAATTGTTTAAAACATCAAACCTTTATAGTAAAGTAAAAAAAAACATATCTGCCATGCATCGAAATTATAAACTAGTAAAAAATAATTAGTTTCGTTTTTCAGGCATGTTTAAAAAGGCAGCTATAATTTGCGTATAAAGCTGTTGCAATAATTTGTTGCAGTTAAAAGTCAACAATATACAAGTAATTGCTTTCTAATATTAACATCTTTTAATATTCATGTGAAATTAAGCCTAAAGTTACACAATGGGCTAACTGTGCTCTGCCCAACACCGGTAGGGAAACCCAATTTCTAGCCTTGTAAATCCGGAGGCACACCTCTATCATTGGGATGAGGATTATCTTATAAGAATAGTCACAATCTACAAATAAAGACTACTACGGGTGACAAACATTTACGTGGTAAAATAGATGGTCTGAAGAACACTTGCTGAGATTGATATTTTTACTCTTTTTAAGTATAAACTCACATGAAAAGATCTCAAAGTAATCTGTGTGATTCTGCACCAGTATTTACTGTCACATCTTTCACCAACTTTTGACTACATTTCTTTTCAGTACCTAATGTAACTATACAATTGTTTCGAACACAAAAATAGTGCCTTCTTGACAGAGCGAAAAACAACTTACCGAGATAAATGTTTCTTTGTTTTGCAGCAAATGTTCGCTAGGTGGATTATATACATTAAGAATGACGATAATAAAGAGTAAACCGTTCGTTTCCTAACACAACACGTACCTGCTTTCAAAGCAACTACACAACGAAACACATAGAAGGCACAGTCACCAGTGTGCAAATTGCACTAATTTCCCCAGAAACACAAAGCTTGCGTAACGATTTTCGTTCAATTGCAACTTCATCATTACACGTAACGGTTTGAGCAAGAGTATGAACAATCATTTAACGACTTGTTATTTGGATTTCGATTAGAATGGAAATTTTAGGACCCCACCCCTAACACAAACAAAAAATCAGGATTACGTCTGCATTCCATAAACAGTTTTGAAACTTTTATATCAAGCCCGGCATTGCCAGGTGGTTAAGGCACTCGACTCGTAATCCGGATTCGAATCCCCGGCACACCAAAATATGCTCGCCCTTTCAGCCGTGGGAACATTATAATGTGACGGTCAATCCCACTATTCGTTGGTAAAAGAGTAGCCCAAAAGTTGGCGGTGGATGGTGGTGACTAGCTGCTTTCCCTCTAGTCTTACACTCCTAAATCAGGATCGGCTAGTGCAGATAGCCTTCGTGTACCTTTGCACGAAATTCCAAACAAACAAACGTTTATATCTTCACGTACTTACTTTAAGGAATATATTTATTACTAAAACTTATGAAAGGCAAGAGTGTTAACAAAATACAAATAATATGAAATCACTCCTTGGAGTAATATACGTAAATTATTGATTGAAATATTTAAATATAGAAACATTGTAATACAACGACCATAATTCACCATAGTTCAAATGAATCTTCTTACCCCACTGATAAATTAACAACCAGCCATTCAACCTAGAGACGACTTCATTTCTGAGTTTTGGCTTTTGTGAAGATATAGTTGAGCTTAAATTGTGAGTACTCAACTAATAAATCTTATCAATGGCTTCACGTGACTGGGTTATTCTTAATAACTAAAAATAAAGAATTAATGAGACAAAAATGAAATTGAACCAAATTTTTCTAAGATAATATTTGTCATGGTTCTCAGAAAATAATACCCATCATAGAAACATGGATATATCAATAATTTCGATAATATTGATTTTACGTAATTCATACATTACAAAATAAACCTAGAAAACAATAATAAAATAACATCAAAATAGGCAGCTTTTGTCTGGACGAATCATCTAAAAGTTTCTTCATTATTTTACAATAACTAAATCATTGTTGTGTGTAGTGATAACACAGAAGTATCTACAATTATTTATTGTGCTTTGCAAACGATTTATTCTAGAGAACTGAATTCTACCAGAGGCACGTGGATAATCATGTTTTAAAGTAGCGGAAGGTGTTCCAAAAATTGTCATGAAAGATGTTTATTATATTACTGAACCTTTTGCGTGAACAAAATTTTATTAAAATCGATTAAGGTTTTCTTTGTCTCTTTTCATATAATCCGAACATAGCGACTAATAATGACATACGTAATTATCTTTGTGTATAATATTATCTCAGTTTCAGACATATCTTTGTAATACAAGCTCTTTGTTTTAGATGTTGTAATCGAATTTTATTGTTCGAAATAATTATGAGGCATATAATGATCTCACAAATCAAATTAATTGAATTCTGTATATAGCCATATCGTGAAACTTATGGTTCTTGGGAGTGTTATAAAATCTAAATAGAAATGTCAAAACTTCAGTGTTGAGAGAACCGTGTTAAAGCTGTTACTATTTAGTAGTGTCCCAGTTACTTGTGTGTTAAACAATCATTTATGTGTAATTACATTTACATTTGAGTCTGTCTTATTTAGTTTTAATTCTTAATTAGTTAAGTCATGTATTAGTTCTGCGGTCTAGCTGTCTAGCGATGTTTAGAAAACTGTAATATTACATTACCATTTGGACTTTTGATTGCATCAACTCATAACGTACAAGTATTATCATGGTTTATAATCTACAAGTATAAAACTCTATTACATATTTTGATTAGTTTCAAGGATGACAAACAATATTTAGTCGACACTCTGTAAATATCACATATTTCACTCTCTAACAATTTACAAATTTAATGTACTGACAAGTAGGGTTTAATTCTATCCAGACGGCCTGGCATGGCTAAATGGTTAAGGCACTCGACTCGTAATCTGGGGATCGCGGGATCGAATCCCCATCATATCAAACATGCTAGCCCTTTCAGCGATGAGGTGTTATAATGTGACGGTCAATCCCACTATTCGTTGGAAAAAGAGTAGCCCAAGAGTTGGCGGTGGATAGTGATGACTAGCTGTCTTACCTCTAGTCTTAATTTGCTAAATTATCGACGGCTAGCGCAGATAGCCCTCGTGTAGCTTTGTGCTTAATTCAAAACAACAACAACAAGATATTCACTGGTATATTTCTGCGCTTAATAATAAACAAACCTAAAAAGTTCTGTGTTGGTAAGATGAGAAAGGAAATGCCTTATATGTACCTTCCTTTAACATATTTCAGAAACTGTAATATATAAAATCTCACTAAAATTAACTGAAGTATTGTTTTAGTGTAAGTCGTGCAAATCACTCCAGGGCTATCTGCACTAGCCGTCTATAATTTAGCAGTGTAAGATTAGAGAGGAGGCAGCTAGTCATCACCACCCACCGCCAACTCTTGCGGTACTCTTTTACCAACGAATAGTGGGATTGATCGTCACGTTATAACACCCCACAGCTGAAAGAGCGAGCATGTTTGGTGCGACCGGGATACAGCGTTATAATGTGACGGTCAATCCCACTATTCGTTGGTAAAAGAGTAACCTAAGAGTTGGAGGTGGGTGGTGATGACTAGCTGCCTTCCTTCTAGTCTTACACTACTAAATTAGGGACGGCTAGCGCAGATAGCCCTCGAGTATCTTTGCGCGAAATTAAAAAACAAAACAAATCATATTAAAGAAGATCCTTATAAAATAGCTTTGACCACATTCTTGCCAAATCCCTGATGCATATCTAACTGACTTTGATTTGGTTACATGCTGTCTTGGAAGCATTATGCTGTGAGGATCTGTTGAAAGTTAGTTACGATATATAAACAATTATTTACGTCATTGTTGCAATGAAGATTACCGTATTGGATTTCGAAGAAAAGTGCGTAGTAATTGTAAAAGGTATAATAAAAATTATGAGAGTGGTTTAAAAATAACAAAATAGCCTTTGACTCTCACAAATCAGTATCATACTTATCAGTTGGACTGGACAATGAGAAAAAAAAAATTTAAATCCTACTCCATCAAAAGAACTGGCTGACCATCAAAGAGTTTCAATCTTTTCGGTTAAGACAATGAACGTCTGTAGGAAGAAGATGTGTATATTGTGTTGAGTAAAAGGTAAACTGTAGACATTCTGCAGTGACTGACATAAAACATATATTTAGGAATTAAAAGTTTGTTACAATATTCGTCAAAGAATGGAGCCCATTCAAATATACTGTTGAATCATTGATTGGGATAGATGTAATGAAGTAGACTAGTCATTGATGTGGCATTATGATCTGAATAAATTATAGGAAAACTCATATAGTACACGTTAAGAAGGTGGTCAGATGGTTGAAGTAACTTCTGTTTTGCTGAGGAAGTTATCATTAATAACAATTTTTGTTTTATAAAACTAAGTAATGTATCGTGTACAAAACTGGAAAACATGTTTAACGATAGGTAGTAAGGTAATATAACAAAAACTTTCACTAGCAGGACCAGGTAACCTGATATGCAAGACTATACGAATAGCGTGACGCTTCGAGATCAGTAGACAATCGTAAAAATTCGAGAAGGCTGATATCCAAGAAGCGTGACAATACGTGAGACAGAAGCTGAGGAAAGTCTTGTACGTATAAAATAAATAAAGTAGATTCAGTTTCCATGTTCGACCAAATAAGCGTTCTAGAAGATCAAAACGCTGTATTACCTTTTAAGTGAGTAGAGATAAATGACATTTCCATGGTAACTTCCCATCAGATGCATTGAACAATTGAAGAAAGACAGAGGAAAATGTGGTTAATATGAACATTGAAAACTTTATGGTTGCGACATGGTCAAAATTTCATACGAATGGAATGAAACAAGATTACTTTGGTTTGGGTAAAATTGAGGGTTAGATATCATTGATGAAACCATATAAGAAATTGATTACTGGTAGTTGTAGAGACCTGTTTATAGTATCAAGAAGCAAAAGTACCCTTTGGAATACTGTTTAGAATATGAAACTGGCTAGGAATAATACCTTCTACAAACAAGAAAGCATTTTATAGTCCTCAGAAAAGGAATTAGTAAGTCTGATATAAAAAGTACGAGTGTCATTTCCAGAGTTTATAGAGAACATCTTAGAAGTACCTTGTTTGTTTACAGTTATGCACAAAGCTATACAAAGGGCTATCTGTGCTTTGCCCATCACGGATATCAAAACACGATTTTTAGAGTTATAAGTCTGTAGACACGCCGCTGTTCAATTGGGGGATGCAGACTGAATAAAAAGCTTTTTCTGAATCAAATGTATTATACAAGATGATGACTTTGTGTTGAAGTGATTGACGATTGTGTTGGAATGCCCGAATTTGTCCTTCGTGAAAAGATTGAAAACCTGCTTGGTTGAATGATGCTCAGAAAGGAAACGATGTATTCGTGTGACAAGAATGCGTTCAAATGTTTTAATTAAACGTTTTTGTGGTTAATTGACTAGTAATAACTACCGATATTAGCATCCATACTAAGATTTATAAAAGAAAAATAATACAGAAATAGTAGATGGAAATAAACTATCTTTCCCATGAGTGATATTAAACTTATGCGAGACTACTATTCGAATATCAGATAATGTCAAAGGAACACCCATATAAGTAGCACTCAGGTCATGATAACAATACAGAGACAGGTCAGGTAGAGTGAGATCAAAAAAGTCTGGTCTACTATCAGTGAATAGATGGTCTAAAATTCGGAAAGCTTTTTCATGAAAAATGACAGATATATTGCCTTTTTCAATTGATAAAACAAAACGAAAGTTATTCTCTAGAACTGGCTACCCAGTAGTTTGTGACATGCGATGAAATCTAAGTTAAACTTGAGAGGACATTTGGACATTTCCAAGTTTATTGTGTGCACGTATTCATTGAATCGGTAATAAAGTTATGTGGTGTCCTCAATGCTAAACCCAAGGATCTCGATATTTGCTGGATTCTAGTAATAATGGTTTAAAAATATGGAACAAAGATACGATCTTTCTGGGCAAGAAAGACTTGATGTACCTGACACGATTCTAACGAATATGTAGGAACTATCCGACGAGAGAACAGACTGGAGTTTCTTTGCCTATATATTTATCTGATCCAAAGAAGATAAGTTCTTATTATAATTGTGTGTTGTAATATCAAGGTGAGCTCGAAAGACAGACCAATCTGCTTTGCTGAAATTCAATGTATTCCTTTGTTGATCTGCATGCCAATAGTTGTTAGTAGAGGCAAAATGAAATAAAAGAGAAAAATGATCAGTACTAACTGGGTGAAAATATGAAAGGGAAATAATGTGATTTAATTTGAGATCACAATGTCTGGAGTGATATTTGATTCTTATCATTCATGAGACAGTAGGCCTAATGGAGAATCAGAAACGTTGTAGGGAAGTAAATGAAAGTGATTTTTATCTAAAACAGACCAATCTTGAATATATTGTCTTCAGAAATTTCGATCTAAGTAGAGAATGAAATAAAGTGGTAAGGGAGAAATAAAAAGTCTATAATTAGTGTAAGATAAGACACTTATAAGCTAATGTGGCTGGATAAAAATTGTGTATTTTAGCAGGAATAAGCATTTTACATTTGATATCTACACTAACCTTCTACTAGAAAGTTAAATTCATGCAATTAGCAACCTCAACTCCTTACAAACTTTAAAGTTTGAGGACAAGTTATTCAACAGAATGCACTCAATAAATCTGGTAGATGAATTAGCTTCTAAAAGAGGTAAGTTAGCGGATCAATTATTGAGAAAACGAAAATTTAACTATCTGTTTTTGTTATACCTGGCAAAATCCTTTGTCTCTGAAATTTTGAAAGTAGAAGTGAGTATTGAGACCGAAATAGGTTTCATACAAATTGATTTTAAAGACACATTTGGTGGTATGTTTGATGGCATCCAGAACAAAGGTTTGTTTCTTTTTTAATTCCGCGCAAAACTATACGAGGGCTACCTGCGCTAGCCGTCCCTACTTTAGTAGTATAAGACTAAAGGGAAGGCAGCTAGTCATCACCATCCACCGCCAACTCTAAGGCTATTTTTTTTTACCCAGGAATAGTGGGACTGACCGTCACATTACAATGCCCCCACAGCTGAACGAGCAAGCATGTTTGGTTGGATAAGGATTCGAACCCGTGACCATCAAATTACGAATTGAGTGTCTTAACCACCCGGCCATGCCGGGCTCTAGAACGAAGGATGTATGAAATTTGTAGATATTTCGCAAAGTAAGAGTAACAAACCCAAAGATCCTCTGTTGTAGGTATATAGTATTTGGATTAGTCGGAATACTATTGTTTGTACTCTGCCCACTATGGGTATCAAACCCAATTTTTGGCTTTATGAACTTGTAGGTATACTACCGTTGAGCTACTTGGGCACCCGGAGAAATAGCAGAAGCTCCTGTTCCAAGAGAAGCAGCTAAGGTTAGATCATTAGGTCTAAATGTGCTATCCTTCACATTTATCACAATATTTAGAATGGTTTTGAAGACAAGTATTAAAAACAAAAGTTTGGTTAAGTTGAATATTTTAAGAAAAATAACGTTGATCTCTGCATTGGGAACATACTGGTTTATTGGGACATCATATATGTCCATTGGCGGGTCAGAAAGTAGTTTACAGATTTTCAACACCAAAATTCAGCACTCGGTTTCCCATGATGGACTTAGCAAATATCCCAATGTGTCTTTGCATTAAAAGAACAAATATTAGATATTGTAAAGTATAATGAGGGTTGGAGGAAAAATATTTTCCAGAACCGAAGGTGTTGTATATAAATGTGAACACTTTCACATTAGAAAACCGTTAATGACATTACGCCTTTATGACAAAACACAAATCGAAAATATATGACCTGTCGACTTCGAATTGTATGATGGATAGAGATATTGTCGTCAGTGATCATATTACCAATGATAGAGGGGCCAACCCAACGAATAGCACATGAAAGAAGAAGAGCTATACGAGCTTCTATTTTAAAGAAAGTGGTTTAAGGTTTTGAATTTCTGCTATTATTCCAAATGTGAAAACTACTATTTTTTGACTGGTAATATCATAAAGTTCCAGATTAGTAGATTTGACGATCATGAAACTCCGAGTTGATATTTATGTAAACAGCGAGCGAGATGTGTAGACTTAGGAATTCATATTTGTCAGAATAAACACCGTAAGAGCAAATTCTGCTCCAATTTCCATCGGAAAATTAGTTGAGAAATAAGTGGAAGAACCGAAACAATTGCTTGAAGCGAGGCAGTCATAGCTGAAAGGAAAAATAAGGTAATGGTAACAGAATATGAAGTAGCTTCTGCATAAGAAATAATTTCGGAATTATTGATTTGAAATAGAAGTGAAGAACGCATGAGAGTGGAAGTCAGCTTACTATCATAAGACGTAGAAGGCCAAATCAGCATAGATAGGTTAGGACTGCTATGAGGTCTGAACTAGTTTTAACATGTGAACCGATTGCAATGTAGATTAACCATTGAAAAGAGATGAATGTGCATCCAGACACAGTGACTGTAACTATATAATAACAGCTACGAGAATATTCGAAAACGTGTTTGCAGTTACTGAATGCGTAATACAAACTCGTAGTGAAAGTCCAGTCTAGTCGAAAAACTTTGGTCACGCAATTCTCTCTTCCAGAGACTTCTCAGTCAGCAAGACACTTCATTCCAGTGCAAAACACTGGTGAGCAATAAAAAAAGGTGATAATTTCCCTTTAGCCATGAAAACTTCGAAGCAAAGTGGATATTTATAATGGATGAGCAGATGTAAATTTTACTTTTGTGAAAATAATTCCAAAACGCAAACTGAATTGTTGGAAATGATGCTCATCAACTGTTCAAAGCTATATCTCATAATTTATGAAAGTGTGTTTGTTTGTTTGTTTTGTAATTTCGCAGAAGTCTTATGTAGGAAAGAAGCTACTGAGGGCTATCTGTGTAGCTTAAGTGGTTATAGTCCCTAATTTAGCAGTGTAAGACTAGATGGAAGGTATCAGTCATCACCACCCACCGCCAACTTTGGTAATCATAAAATGTATGAACATTTACCATTTTGAACAGGACGAATAGATGGGATTGACCGTCACATTATACACCCTCACGGCTGAATGAACGCCAAAATTAGGACATTGTTCGGCGTTATATCTTTGAGTCGTATGTTATTCAAATCCTTCTCACTTGTGATAAATTAAAAGTGGCGTGGGAGTAATATCAATGAGTATATCCTCAATGGTTTGCACCTTGCCGAAGATGTCCCCAGAACGTAGCTTTTTCAGCCGTATGGATGTTATAAGGTCACGATAAATCCCACTATTCATTGGTAAATGAGTAGGTAAATAGCTGACGGTGGGAGGCGATGACTAGCTAACTGTCTTCCCTCTGGTCTATCACTGCTACATTAGGGATAGTTATCCCAGAAATCCCTCGTAAGAAATTTAAAATAGAAATCCAAATCAAATGAAAATTGGGCACAGTTATACCTGAAAGTTAGAGGTCTCCGCTCTGGCCTTTTAACCCATCTATGCATAATGGCATTCAGGTTAAAACTTCTACTTCCTTTAACAATGTTAAACAGTTTTCTTTATTTTCATTTACAAAAATTGGTTTAAATCTTTATATTAGTGGTTTTTGGCATTTCTATAAGCCTTTTCTTGCCTATTGAATTAGATACGTACACTGAAGTAGTAAATAAATTCTGCTTCAACTACTGACATAATTATTACAATGTCAAACTAGTTTATAGAAAACACATGTTGTCAAGGCTTACAAACAATTGTCTTTTATTAAATGTTTCTGTTTTCCCCCGTTACAGAACACACTTTTACAATAGAAATAAAAGTTGGTTTGCTTCCTATCATGAAATGTATGATTTTCCTATTATTTTAATCAGAGTGTTAACATATAATCCAGCACGGCATGGCCAACTGGCTAAGGCACTCGACTCGTAATCCAAGGATCGCAGATTCGAATTCTTATCAAACCAAACACGCCCGCCCTTTCAGCCATGGGGACATTATAATGTGACGGTCTATCCTACTATTCGTTGGTAAAAGAGTAGCTCAACAGTTGGTAGTGGGTGGTTATGACTAACTGCCTTCCTTCTAGTCTAACACTGCTAAATTAGGGATGGCCAGCACAGATAACCCTCGTGTAACTTTGGCTAAATTCAAAGCAAACAAACAAGCATATAACCCTCAAGACTAATAACCTTAAAGCACAAATAAAATCTACAAATTAAAATCCAGTCGTTTTCAGGTACTTTATATGTACTGATATTTTTGTAGATAAAAATACTAATATATTTCTTCCGAATGTTTCAATAGCGAAATGAATAAAATAGCATCCACAGTGTTTATTCTTTATGTATGTGCGCGTCCTTTCTTTGAAAACAAAACAAAACTATTTAGTTTTCCTGGGATATAAAAGCATTGAACATGGAAAACGCACACCTACTTCGTTCAACGTGCTCACCTGACTTCACATATTTATACTGGAATAACGAATTTAATTATGGATATTGGACGGTACTCAATACTTGCAATTTTACATGAATTTTTCAAGGTATTACACTAATGTAGGGAATATATTGCGGATTTGAAATTTTTGCTTGATGAGTTTCCATCTTCGTTCTTTTTATATGATTAGTCTTACTATACTGGTAAGATTATGATATTAGAATATAAAACGGTAGATGAAGAGTGGAAAAGAGAAGAGAGAAATATTAAATTCGATTCTATTTGTATTCTACATTTTACACTGGAATATTTCATTTCTACCCAACAAAAGAAAATAATATGATTTTGTATAAGCTGTGAAATGTATTGGCGGATATGGAAATATATAATTCATAAAACGACTTTTTTTTCAGCAAATCTATCTCATGTGGTTCAGTAATTCAAAATTCGTGCTTCGCGGATCTTTTATAATTTATAGATTCCTCTTTCAATGGAGCGAAATGTCAAGAATTTGAAATAGGTTAATGGAACATAAAATGTCTGGAGAAATATATATTATAAATACATGTTAATATTTCAGAGCTTTTAACACTTTTAATACACTTCAATATGCGACAACAATTTCGAAAGGAGTGTTCAAAGCTGTATAGCGAGAAGTGGCTAACATGCTTGTCTGAGGTTCTAAATGTCCAAAGTCCGAATTGCAATGTACTGTCAGTCGTAGTGGCGTTACAATATGATGGCCAATCTCGTAAGTGACTTGAGAATAGTTATGTAAGAGAGGAGAGCTACATCTGAACGTTGGGACCTTTAACACGGTCAGTTAGCCCGCGTGTTGTGTAAGCTGTGTAAATGTTTCAAATTTGGTTTATGCACCAAAACATCTTTAGTACATATAGCATATTCGTAATGAAAATAGAACATATATTCTAAAACTTCCTTTTAACACATTTCTACTTACTCAGTTGTTGAAATTAATAAATTCAATATGTAACTACATAGGAAACAAAACATGTAAATATTTAAAATATTAGCATGTAACTTTACCATTTTTATATAGAATGTAGTGGAACAACCAATCTTTATTTTGTTACGCGCAACACTTAATAATCAAAATCACAACCTGTTAAAACAGTTGATAATCTATCTGTGCAGCTCTTTTCTGTGGGAAAACCAAAGAATGAAAAGTTGAATGAAAAGGAAGGAACGTTTCGATAGTGAGGCCTATTTTACGTAATTTTTCCCAACATAGATAACAATTCTTGTTTAAAAAATCATACCTCTTGGGACGCATGACTCTATAATTCAACGCCAATATGTAGTTCAAATATTATATTTTATCACCTAAATGAACGTTGAAAATGAAGTAAAACAAAAATTATAAGAGTATTAAACATTTCAATTATAACGTTCGAGTTATACTTAAGGTATGTAATGCATGACAATGAAATAGAAATCGACTCGTAATTTGAAACCTACCACACTGCTTTCGTATTGAAATATGAAAAGAAACAATTACATTCTGACGCATGTGCTCATAATGTAAGGTTAGTTACTGGTTCATCGAACTTGGAATGGAAATTTCTGCACTTAAACTTCTCGACGCCATACGTGATTTCCTGAGTTTAACAATCAGGAATGGAAATTAGAATTTATGATGTTTTGATCAAATAGAAAAGTAACTTTCGTATTCCATTAGCAGCTCAGATGACCTGGCTAAAAGTGTTTTGTTGGCAATGAATAATTCATTTCTTATGAGACAAATATTTCGTATTACGCACACATTAAAAAGAGAGAGAAAAACAGTATTAAAACAAATTAGCCAAGAATTATTTTTTTTATATTCCATATTGCCAATTTAGGCCAAAACTAAGTTTGCAGACTTTGTTAATAAATGCTCTCTGACGGCTCATCGGTAAGTCTTAGGGCTTATAACACTGAAGTCTAGCATCGTCTGGTGGGAAGGATACTCTTCCCGCAATGTACGAGACACGGGGTCTAATCTCTTTACCAAACATATTTTTCTCTTCAGTCGTAAAGGTGTTATTATGTGATAGTCAATCCCACTATTTCTTTAATAAAATAAAGTGTCTATTTTATTTTAGTTTGCAGCATAATCGTCACTATCCCCATATAGATCGTTTTTGTTTGTTTTTCAAATTTTGCGCAAAGCTACACGAGGGCTATTTTCGCCGTCTCTAATTTGGCAGCGTAAGACCAGAGGGAAGGCAGCTCGTTATTACCACCCACCGCCAACTATTGGGCTACTCTTTTCCCAACGAATAGTGGAATTGACCGTCACATTATAACGCCTCCACGGCTGAAAGAGTGAGCATGTTTGGTGTGACGGGGATTCGAACCCGCGACTCTCGGATTACGAGTAGAGTGTCTTAACCACCCAACCTAAATGGTTCGAAATTTTCGAATTCTATAAATGTTCCTGGTCAAATATCTGCAGTTTTTCCGATTAAAAAGCGCTTATCACAATTATAGCTTCCGTGGTTTATAGTATACTGACTGTAAGAGACTAACAGTATATTAAACTGTTTCTTAGCGTGTTGATTTATATAGAATGCACGATTGCTACCAGTCTTATATTTTGCACGTAGATCATATTTCTAACAAATAAACATTGTATTTACTGATTCTTATTTCTTTTCGTTCTCGCTTTTTCTTCGACTATATGATGATAATTTGATGCAGAGTATTTTAAAACGGGTAGTGGTTGATATACTAACTGAAATTGAAGAAAAGCTAAATAAACAATTAAACATTCGGTGAAAAATTCCGAAACATCTGAAACCATATTCAAACTTTTCTCCAAACGTTTCATTAATCTACCTCTGGTGACAATTAATTCTCCTAGGACAAGTAGATTCTTAAAGGATTTTTTTTTAATTTCGCGCAAAGCTACACGAGAGCTATCTACGCTAGCCGTCTCTAATTAAGCAGTGTAAGACTAGAGGGAAGGCACCTAGTCATCGACGCCCATCGCCAACTCTTGGGCTACTCTTTTACCAACAAACAGTGGGATTGACCGTCACATTATAACGTCCCCACGGTTGAAAGGGCAAGAATGTTTGGTGTGACGGGGATTTGATCTCGCAACCCTCAGATTACGAGTCAAGTGCCTTAACCACCTGGCCATGCCGGGGCCCTAATTTCATTTTCTAATTCTGCCCAGTTATCCATTTTGTAGTCAACCATCGTAATGGATGCGTCGAAAAATCTTTATCACTTTCAGTTATTTTTGAAACAAACTTTATTTTGTATATTAAAAATAATCGCATAACACCTTCATAACACGCCATTATTATCTTCACATATATCAACAGATCACGTTATGAAATTGTACAGTGCACCATTGGTACCTTGAAATATGTCAACAGCTTGTTTGGTTGAATGCCATAACTCTTTCATCTATCATCAAGTTGCATGACTCACCTACAGTAACAAATCACATGAGTGAACATCATAACAGCCACAGTACCGTTACTGACAAGGTTTACATATATTGCCTAATTATTTGAATTTCGCTTGGAAGTTAAGTATTTTTCAGCTGCAACATTTATTTGCTTTTATCTTATTTTTGTGTTATAAGCAATCAGATAAACAGTTTTTATAGTTACCAAGCAAGGATCCTTCATGCAAATTGAAGAAATGTTCGACGATATATTTTCTATACGCTAAATAAATACTTCGAAATATTTCTTGCTAGCTTGAATTAGCTATGTTCAATTTACAAGAGCGAATGCTTTTAATGCATTCTAAATAAAAACTTGAGTTACACTTTCATGCAGTCTAGTTCAATTGAGTAAAAAATATAAAATAATGAGTAACTAACGAAACCAAGGGAAGAAAAACGTAAAATATTAAAGTCACGAATTCGTTTTATCTCTCCTTTACGAGATGAAACTGGTGAGTCGATATAGGTGTAGGGTTATTATAAAGACACACACATTTACAACTGCTATCTCTTTTAAAATCGGCATGGCCTAGCGCGTTAAGGCGTGCGCTTCGTAATCTGAGGGTCGCGGATTAGCGCCCGAGTCGCGCCAAACATGCTCGCCCTCCCAGCCGTGGGGGCGTTATAATGTGACGGTCAGTCCCACTATTCGTTGGTAAAAGAGTAGCCCAAGAGTTGGCGGTGGGTGGTGATGACTAGCTGCCTTCCCTCTAGTCTTACACTGCTAAATTAGGGACGGCTAGCACAGATAGCCCTCGAGTAGCTTTGTGCGAAATTCCAAAACCAAAACTCTTTTAAAATAAATTAAAATAAAAGTAATAATGGAAAAAATAAAATAAAACATAAATGAAAAAAGAAAGGGCAAATCAAGACAATACATGGATATTGCCCTGAATAAGGCCGGAGTACTGTGAGTTACTCTTGCCCAAAAACACTACAACAAGAACATAGTAGTAGCCGACATGAAAGTTAGAGACGGAGGAAGAGGTCTTGTGCACCTGACTCTCCTGGGTATTTAAAATTCAACATACCCAAATACCCACAAAGAAGAAGAGAAGTGTTTCTATTACCTATATTTCCTTATGCGCTAGGAATACCAAGCGTAGATTGCGCGTATACCCGATTCGATTTTATCACTCACCAGAATCTCTAGCAGTTATCCTCAAATTGAAATTCTTCTAGACAAGATTAGGGTAAATTAACATGTGAGACTTAAGGCGTGGTCAAATACACCAATCGAAATAGTTTTACCTTCTGAGCTCAAAACTATAATTTCAGGTTTCGAAACGCGACTTTCAGCGTTAAAAACCCACAAACTTACAGATGGACCACCGGAATACTATGAAACGTAATTAATCTTCTATAACTGTATTAATTTTTCTTAAAAATGCGTAATTTAAAATAAGTTTCAATAATAAGCCTGAATGAAATATTTCACATTAGCGTGACTGTAAAGAGAAGAGGAGATATTTTATTTAAACAGTTACTTATGAAGTTTGTTTGTAATTAAGCACAGAGCTACATAATGGGCTGTCTGTGCTCTGCCCAACATAAGTATCGAAACCTGGTTTTTAGCGCTGTAAGTCAGCCGACATATCGCTATGCCACTGGGAGTACTTCAGAACTAGAGAGTTGTTTTTTTTCCTTTTTCTACTTCGAATCTTTGTTTTTCACATTTTATTTGTAATTCTATTTATTTTCTTTATTTTTCTCTGTCTTAATTTACTTTTTACCTTTTACTTTATTCAGTCTAGATATTTCGTTATCTAATTTCTTATTAATATCTTAACTGGTATTAGTTTTTAAGTTTTGTATACTTTTATCTGTCTAATCTTTCATGTCTTCAAATAGAAACAAATACAAATGAAGGAGTTTCTCATACGTCCATATGCTCAATTTGATATTATTATCTCACAAGTAAGAATTCTCATCAACCCACTTCCTCATTCAATATAATACGTCAGAAAGACTGATTCTAAGATTTACATATACAAGTTTCGTTGAAACATGGCCAAAGTTCAGATCGCATTTGTTTTTTTTTTTCTAAGCAAAAGAACAAAGCCAGTCATGGCCAGGTGGCTTGAGCGCTTGACTCGTAATCAGGGGTTCGAGCACCCATCGCATCAAACATGCTTGCCCTTTCACCTGTGAGGGCGTTATAAGGATACAATAAATCCCATTGTCCGTTGGTAAAAGGAGCAGCCCAAGAGTTGGTGGTGATGACTAGCGGCCTTCCCTCTAGTCTTACACTGCTAACTTAGGGTTGGTGATGACTATTGGCCTTCTCTCTAGTTATACACTGCTACATTAGGGACAGCTAGCAAAGATGACTCTCTTTTTATCTTTGCGCAAAATACAAAAACAAACAAACAAGCAAAAGAATGGTTATTCTCTAAATCCCTGAGGTTTTTATCAAGTGAAACAAACCTTTAAATTAGAAAGCTTAAACTTCTACTGCAAGGTAAAAAACTTCAAGTAGTCAAAAGGGTAGTACCGTTTTTCTACATGCCACCAACTTTATATTTTGACAAAGAAACATAATCACTTATATAAAACCAACAAAAATATGAGCAATAGTGTGTTCCTTTTACATATACTATATATACGAGTATATTATATTTTGATGTTTCTATTTAAGGTGCATCAACTTCTCTTTTCTGTTAATACGTATGTCAAAAAAGAAAGGATGTAACAGAGACGAAAATTATGCAGTTTATAGTCCGTGAAAATTTGGTGAGGATGACAAAAATTGTTGCATATAGCGTGGTACAACAACTATCTTAAACAACAACAAAATTTTGTTTTTTATTGTACTACATTTAATAAATGCAATGCAGTATGCTAAAGTTTGTCACACAGACGTGTTTAGCTCTAACCTTGTAGTAGAAGTAGGATGACTTGAAAGTTAACACTGAATAAAAACTAAACAGATATTTAATATACGTAAAAATATATGTAAGTAATGTTATTATAGAATGAAGGCACTTTGAATCCATTATTGTGGAGATTGAAAATTTTCAATTGTTAGGAAACGTAGAAATCACTATTGAAAAGCTTCAACAAACATCGAACATCCAGATGAGATATAATTCGAAAGACAACCAAAAAACAAAAACGATTCTTTGCAAAGAAAGGTGTTTAGCTACAGATATGTTTCCAGCCAAAAGATTGAAGTAACGAGGTGGCCTATGTTAGCACGGTTTAGAGCAAATGTTAACTCACCCAAATTATTATAAACCTGAAAAGAAAAACAGATTTATGCCCCTTCTATTAAGCTTGTTTGTTTTGTTTTACAAATGTTTAACTTCAGAGAAATTAACAGCAACGTTAAATTTACGAAAACAAAACACACTAAACTATGACGGACTTACAATGTATGTTTTACTTAAGACAACTCATTAACAAGTTTCACTGACCAAATAAAGACGTTCTAATAATGTCAGATAAATGTTTGTCAAACTCGTAATGACTTCAACTCTAATATTGGATGGTCTAGTAACTTATCGTAATCTCAAACTCTGGAATGTTTATGTTGTTATTATTGAGATTTTTATTAATAAACCCCTGTTAACAGAGTTCTCTGTGTGCGTTATGGCAAAGCCACATGGGGCTGTTTTCCGTGTTCTCCGAGGAGAATGGAACAGAGTAAGTGTAGCTCTGTAAACCCGAGGACTTACCAATGTCTCACGTGGAAACAAGAATTCTGCACTGAACCCTTCGTTTGGGAAATTTGTGTTGTTTCTATTTACATGCTTAGTGTCATTAAGTTTCTGTTTAGAGATATTTGTTTTTTTAATAAGCTCATATTTCGATACTTTAGTGTCATTATCACATTTTTTTAAAACAGTTCTGTTGTTATTTTGAAATGCCTGTTTAGAATGTTTTATTGTTGTTATTAAACCTACGTTGGACAAGTTTGTTGTTATTTGTTATTAAGCTTCCGTTTAAGACGCGAAAGTGGAAATGTGTAATGACAAAAATAAATTATAAACGTCACGAATTACAGTATTAACGTCACTTCCTGCTTTTAAGTACAAAACGTCAATATATATTAATAATAATATCTACAATTCAATCACGATTACTTGTTTGGTTTTTATATTAATACAAATTTAATTTCCCATAATATTATGATAAGAGAGAACCGGTGAATGATAACAGAAAGATAGTTTAATTTTCACACAAATAATCAGTGACATCGATCTCATCCTATTTAATTAAAGCCCTAAAATTAGATATTTTTCATTAGCTTAACTCCTTTCAAATATTTGTAGGATGAAGAGATGAGAGCTGCTGTTCTGTCACTGCTGATGACGTGTATAAACTTTGTTAATTTCTCATTCTTAGTTTAATTTCAGTAAGAGATGACGTAACTAGAGGGGTGACAAAATGAGAACGATTTTGTTGTTAGTGTCTGGTCTAACACTTACACTAGATCGCAATTTCTGTGCTGTCATTGCACTATAATTACTTCTTCGCTTAAACATGTAACGGCTCCGTTTCAGGTTTTCGTGATGATCAGTTCTTACATTCAAATCAACTTGTAATTTGTTCCTTCATTCTCCGTTTGCTTTTATTAAGTATCAAAATGGACAAATATTTTATTGAATGCAAGTGTCTCACTGTGATCTTATATACCGCGGTTATTGATGAATAATACTTCAATATTATTTGCTAAACAAACAAACCTTGAAATATCAAGGCATAGGAGTTTCCTTATAGCAAAGCCACATCCGGCTATCTGCTGAGTTCACCGAAGGAAATCAAACCCCTGATTTTAGCGTTGTAAATCCGTAGACTTACCGTTGTACTAGCTAGGGACTTTGAAATGTCAAGAGGGTATTCTTTTATTAATTCTTCAAGAGTTAATTATTTCTGAGTCATAACTCAGAGTGAAATTAAACACCAAAAGTGATAAATCAGTCCAGTCTCTGATAAATAGAAAAAACTAACATTTTCACTGTTTCAGCATTTTATGTCGTATTCTTTTCCATTAATAGGAAATAAATTGTACGTAAACGGGATGGGTAACTAAGTAATTTTCATCTTAAGTAAGACGCCAACTTTCTTATGTAATACTATATACATTTTGAACGTCTTTAGGTTTTCAATTTGTAGAAAAAGTTTAAATTGTTATTTTAGAGACTTTTATAAGTTTCTATATGAGGCTTAAGAACATAAATATATCCAAATATAGAAGAAAAGAAAAAAGTTTTAAAAAGGGAAGTAAATATACGGATGGCTAATATCAGGCCCTCCAAAACAATACAAAACAAGATAGTAAAATGAATCGAATACCATCCCTACATTTGCTTCATTTTTTGAAAAGTGTTTTCTTTGTTTATTTGCTTGTTTTCTTCAATACAATGTTTCAATAAGCATAGGAATGTTGTATTTATAACCACGTTCTAAACACTATGAGGTTCAGACTCTGATATTTATTGTTTAATTAGTTGTTAATATCTATTTCACCCTGTACCTAAGTTTTTTAAAGGAACATCAAATGTAAGAAAGGAAACTAGCTTTTAGGGCTAATGACAGCATGGTTTACATTATAATATATATATTTTTGAAGTTACTGACAATTATTAATAATATTTATAAAAACGTTTTCACCACTTGAAACTTCGTCACATGAGTGAAATTATTTAATACCATTCTTTTGGTTCTTGAGTTTTCATGTAATTCAACAAGAAGAAAATCAAATTCAGATTTTTTTCTATGATATTTACAGACATTACCAGAACTTTTGACTCAACCATTACATGGATATTGGTGAATAATACTTCATTGTTAAATTCTAATAATCTATTAAGAAGATATTTAAAATACCAGTTTGGTAAACAATCCAAGTCATCTATCCCTACATAGGCAGTGTCATCGTCTGCCTGACAGTAATATACAAATATAACGTAAAATTCGTTTTAGTAATGAAACATCTGTGTAATTATGGTGCAGAAAACTTTATTGAAACACAGTCCATTAGGCCTAACCTTTGTTTGTAATAATCATAGGGTAAGCTCTAGGAAGTTTCGTAATGAGGTAGTTTAAAAGTATGAATATATATATATGTGTGCAAGTGTATTATATAAATTATAACGAGTCGGAATATGAAAAATAAATACAATTAAACACGTTCTGAAGACAGGTTTTTCAAAATGAAAAATGAAGCTCATCTCCTGAAGTCAATGGCTAAGCGGTAATTACGCGGGTTTATAATACTTAAATATGGGTTTCGATAGCCGTGGTAAACACAGCACAGATAGTATAGTGGGCTAGCAATAAGTTAGTGGACTTACAAGGCAAAGATCCTGGGTCCGATTCCCCTCCCTCCCTCACTTCCGAGGGATAGAGCAGTTAGTCCAATGTGGCTTTGTAGTAAATCAAACAAGCACTAAAGTACAAAGAAACCTGAAGTTATTATTTCAAATCATGTTATCTATAGGCACTTGCCAGACAGTTAAAGGTCTGCCAAGTTGTAAATCCATAGAAAAAAATAACTACAAGATGGCGTGTACATATTAGAGAGAGAAGCTGACGACCTAAATCATGATTCCATAAATATTTGTAATTTTGTGCAATATGCCAGCCTTCATAAAAGAATAGTCTGTTAAAATTAGGAAAATTAACATGATTTGTAACATTATATCATTTCATTTTATGATCTGCCAAAACAAAAACGTGTTCAGCTATAGCGGAATCTAGAATTTTCACTTTTAGGAAAGTGATTTTATGTTCCAAGACATAACTTTGTATTATTACTAAAGATCTTGTTCCACCGTTATCAGGTGTGTTACAATTATCACACTCAATTTGACAAAAACATCTCGTCAATCTAACGATAACTCTTTATCGTTAGGATCCATTGGTGATTCAGTGATAATTTTGATAATTTATAACGCTGAAATTCAGAACTCAATCCTCGTAGTAGACACAGTCCAGGTGGTTAATTGTTTAGCTTTACTTTAAAATTTTAAAAAAACTTTGTCATTAAGATGGCAGAGACTTAACTGAAATAAGCTGCTCGATTTCAATACGATTCATACTCATGATGCACGAAGTATCTTAAGTAACAATTTGCTGGTACATTGAATGTGGGAAGAGGCAATGTACATATTATATAGCTATGTAAATAATATGCATTTATTTGGTGTTATAGTGGTTTGTTTTTAGACCAACACATGGAGGAAGAATAAATATCTATAACACATGGAGGAAGAATAAATATCTATAACACATGGTTGAAAGGTAACATTTAATAATTCACCGTAATTATTCTATTTCAAATTAATACAACTTTATTTTGTTATGGTAATTTCTTTCTTTACCTTCCCAGTGCTAAGTAATAAGGACGAGGGCTTATAACTCTAAAAATTGAGTTTCAATACCCATAATGAGCAAAGCACGGATAGCCCTTTGTGTAGCTATGCGTTTAATTACAAACAAATACTTTTAGGCGTTTTATATTCTTTACCAACACTGAATTTAAAATTTTAAATGAACAACAACAGAGAATTTATTTATCTTCTTAAAAGTTTTTGTAAGTACACACATATATATGTGTGTTGTGTATTTCTTTTAGAAAAGATACATAGGGCTTTCTACTGTGTCCATCGAGAAGAATCAAACCCTTGATTTGAGGGTTGTAAATCCATAGACTTACCGCTGTACAAGCGGAGGACATATATATGTATACGTAACCATAGTCTGAAATAAATAAGTGTAATTGCTTAAAGGCCCGACATGACCAGGTGGGTTAGGGCGTTCGACTCATAATCTGAGGTCGCGGGGTCGAATCCCCTCGCACCAAACATGCTCGTCCTTTCAGCCATAGGGGGGTTATAGTGATGACCGTCAATCCCGCTATTCGTTAGTAAAAGAGTAACTCAAGAGTTGGTGGCAGGTGGTGATGATCAGCTGCATTCCCTCTAGTCTTACACTATTAAATTAGGGACGGCTAGCGCAGATAGCCCTCTAGTAACTCATGAAAATCAAAAACAAACAAACAAACTTATAAGTGAAAAATACGATATAAAATTTCAAATTATAACTTTTGTAGTCAAATGGCTGATTTTTGTACAAAAATAATATCGTGTATTGTAAGATTAATAAACTAGTTTTACTTGTTATTTTTAGTTTAAAATTACTCGAATTATTTAATCCCTGTTAAGTATCAAAAACAAAATATTATTTTAACGTTTCATACATTCCATACTGTCTAGAGCATGAAAACCCAGAGAAGCCATTGCTGTAAATCTATCTGTATATATATATATATATATATAGATGAAATGTCTGTTTGTTCGCACCGTAACTCCTGGACCTGGCATACCCAGGCGGCTAGGACGCTCACTCACAATCTGAGGGTCACGCGCTCGAATCTCTTTCCCACCAAATTGCTCGCTCTTTCAGCCGTGGAAACATTATAATGTTACATCAATCCTACTTTTCTTTGATCAAAAAATAACCCAGAAGTTGTCTATAGGTGGTAATGATAGCTGCCTCCCCTCTGGTGTTTCCGTGAAGAAAGGAATTGGCAAGTCTGATATAAATAGTCGGAGTGTCATTTTCTATAATTTATAAAGAACACCTTGTTTGTTTGCAGTTAAGCACAAAGCTAAACAAAGGGCTATCTGTACTCTGTCCACCACGAGTATCGAAACCAGGTTTCTAGCATTGTAAGTTTGTAGACATACCGCTGTGTCGCTGGGGGGCACTTACTGATGACGTAGGGTGAGCATGATTTAATGATTAATGCGTTGGGTGATGAATGAAAATGTTCAAGCCTCTTGTACAATACCTCTGAACTCGTTTCGCACTTTCATCTGCGAGTGCTTTATACGAGTGACAGTCATCATTCAGTCCAAAGCCGCACAAAATCCTTGTGGCGGTGATTACTGTTGACTGAATACCTTCCCTGTCGTCAGTAATTCAACATTAGGAATGGCTATACCTGAACCCAGGGGATTTCCGATGTGGTCGATTAGCTCGTATGTTTTATAAGATGTCATGTAGGTTAAAAATACTAATACCGACATAAATGATATGGAACTGTACAATACGAGAAGGAAACTTAAAGGTTTCTTTGTATATCATTGGCTTCAAAATTTAAATATGTTGAAAATGTGAAATTATATATATCTATATACACCAACATCTATCTATACATCAGTTCTTCTACAAGATCTTACTTTTTGTTGTGTTTTTGTTTGGGAGGTATAACATGAACTAGTGGTTAGCGACAAGGAATGTGAAACTATAAGTCTAGCGCTCGCGTCATGTTACAACAAAAACAAATCACACTCGGTAATTTTCGGCCGTGGGTGCGTAATAAGGGTAACGGCTAAATCCCATTATTCATTCACAAAATAGTAGCCCAAAAAGCGAACATAGACACTGTTGACGATTTGTCATCCCTTTAGTTTATCATTTCAAAATTAGAAACAGCTGACAGACGTAACAACTGTTTAGCTATGCACGAATTTCCAATGAGCAAAGAAAATAAAATCGTTTATTTTCTTCTGTGTAATAATTTTGCACAAAATATATAGCTGATATTATGATCCTAGAACCGTTATGAATACAACAGTAAAGTTTCTATATAGAATATTACTTGAAATTTCTATACAGAGTTTTAAATACCTTTATTTTTATACACAACGACTGCCGTTTTTCTTGGGCCCGGCATGGCCATGTGGGTTAAGGCGTCCTAATCGGAGAGTCGCGGGTTTGAATCCCCATCACATCAAACATGCTCACCCTTTTAATCGTGGGGGCGTTATAATGTGACGATTAATCCCACTATACGTTGGCAAAAGAGTAGCCCAAGAGTTGGCGGTGGGTGGTGATGACTAGATGCCATCCCTCTAGACTTACATTGCTAAATTAGCGAAGGCTAGCGCAGATAGCTCTCGAATAGCTTTGCGCAAAATTAAAAAAACAAATAAACAAACGTTTTTCCTGTTTGTTTTCCTTCAGTAATCAGTAATAGAACTTCTTTAAAATTTACACAGCCTAATTTGATTGCAATAATTTCTATCAAAGCCTATATATTATTTTTAGTAAAGATTTCATTCTTAAATTTAAAAAAATACTAAATGCATTAACCTGCATTTAAAACAATGAGTAATTTCTATGGTTTAGAAGTTTTCACCATGAAGGTCTGAAATGATATAGTTCGAAATACTAAAGAATCAAAATCCTGTTCTTCTAAAGTTATTCACGATAAGCTACAGCTCTATAGAGATAGTGCTGTATCATGAAGTATCACTACAGAAGCAATAATGAAATTGCACTTTGGAAGTTAATGTATATTTTATGTCACATATTATGAGAAACGATGAAAAACTAGAAATATTTTAGAAGTGAAAGCGAAATTTGTTATTTTTGTAACATTCAAACGATGTGACAGTGAGTCAGTTTTTAGCATTTTATGGGTTTTTCTTCGATTTTCATCAAAGATATTGTTTCATCTTTCCAAAGATTCAGAGGTCAGCTTGAGAGCTTACAATGCTAAAACTCGGGGCTCAATCCAAGCGATGACCATTGGACAAATAACCCTCTAGGTAGCTTTATGCCCCAGGCGAACAAATTTGCAAACTTCGATTGCATAATAAAAAAGATTTTGTGAATACTGTCTTCAGGTTCATCAATCCTAAAGGATACAAAAATGAATATTTCAAGTATTGAGGAATCTTCACTATGTATTCGATTAGGTTTGATACACAAGGAAAGATGTGTATCTAAGAATGACAAGTATTTCATTGTGATATCAATATATGTATATATCATACTTACTTAAATGAACAAAAAGCGTATTTCTGTTTTTTTGTGAAATAAGAGAAAGTTATGTCCGGCTTTCGCTGTAGGTGCACATGAATGATGATAAATTATGTTCACAAATCTAGAATAAGGTTTCAAATAGGTGGAAAATCGAACTCAGGTTACTATAGTAACGGCGAATTTTAAAGAATGTGATTTATAAAAGAGTTAATTTAACAGAAATGATATAAAAATTGTAAAATTATTTATATATTTTTTTCAGAACTGACAGTAAGTATGAAACGTGTTTACAATCTTAAGTGATAAGAAATGAGTTTTAAGTACCTTATAGAATTTATAGTTATAAGTTTTGGAAGCAGGCCTGTTCTTAAGAGAATTACATGTCTCATAAAACTGTTAATATTTTACCTAGATATTTACAAAAGTCCTGGCATGGCCTGGTAGTTAAGGCACTCGAATCATAATCTGAGGGTCGCGGATTCGAATCCTCGTCACATCAAACATGCTCGCTCTTTCAACCGTAGGGGCGTTATAATGTGACAGTCAATCCCACTATTCGTTGGTAAAAGAGTAGCTCAACAGTTGGTGGTGGGTGGTGATGAATAACTGCCTTCCCTCTAGTCTTTCACTGCTAAATTAGGGACGAATATCTCTCATGTAGCTTTGCGCGAAATTCAAAACAAACCAAACCTATTTACAAAATTATATTTGTATTTGCTGATAAAATTATTCATTTAAGTTTAAATACGTTAAAAATGCCATGTTTTAAAGCTGTGAGATTTCAAGAATCGGAAGTTTAATTGTTAACCTAGATTACTGTGGATTAAGCAATAATCTGCTAACATGTTTTCCAAAACAATTTCATCTGCCAATACATTTAAACAAAGTGTTCGGTAAACTGATGAGCTGTTATGGTCTTTAGTATTTTAAACTGTCTGAAAAATATGTTCTTCAATTCAAAAAAAAAAAAGACAGATAAATTAATTCTCTTTTAGTCCCGGAAACTTTGAATATCTCATTCCATACTTTCTTCGGCTAGTGGCTCGAGTTATTTCTATGATCTTATCTTAAGCCAACTTATCAGTTTCTCGAAATATTTTTCTATATTACATTAGAAGAAATATATATATACTATTTTAATTTAAGCAGAAATTCTCCACACTGTTTCATACACATGTCAGAAAGAAAAATAGGTAAATAAGTTTCAGATTTTTCATTCAAAAATTTTTAATGTTCTACCTTTATAGACATGACATTTCTTGGAATTCGTTTAGTTCTTTGTTTTGTTTTTCCATTATATAACTTATATATTTTATGTTGGTAAAGATGTGATTTACAAATACATAATTTAAAGTCTTCGATTGTATATGAAAAGTGAATGGAAAATTTTACTGTTTTTATCCCCTATCGGATGCCCTTTATTTTTTCAAGTGGTATCTCAATATGGCGCTCTCGGTATGCAGATACTATGATATATAAATGTTTTGTTCTATGAGCAATAACTATAGCGTACCTCGAGTTTTCGTACGAAAGGTATATTTCGTCACCTGAAGAAGCGAGACTGGAATTGAAAAGCAAAATGGAAATTGATGAAAGTGGTGTAAATATGAAAACGCTACGTATAAGACAACAGGCATGTAAGAAGGATGCGTTTTTCTTTTGCATTTCTTTAACTGTAGAATTTTAATATAAACATGTTGTGCGTCTACTTGATATATACTTTTTGTTCTTCTTTTCCTTTGGTAATGTATTATATAAATACACGAACAAGGTTAAATAAATTTTATTTTAAATAGAATGTACGCGTATGGTAATCGGTTCTGTATGAAGGAGAAATGGGAATTATTATTATTGTTTTCCGTCCCATTTGTGAGTTTTCATACTTCTTTCCATGTATGTTTAACATAGTTTATTGTGTCTTACATGATGTGCTATAATTAAATGTAGGTACTCAGTTCATTGTCCTTGGGCCCGGTGTGGCCAGGTGGTTAGGGCGCTGGACTCGTAATCTGAGAGTCACGGGCGTGAATCCCCGTCATACCAAACATGCTTACCCTTTCAGCCGTGGTTAGTGTGCTGGACTCGTAATCTGAGGATCGTGGGTTTGAATCTCCGTCACACCAAACATGATCGTCCTTTCAGGCGTTGGGGCGTTATAACGTACGATCAATCCCACTATTCGTTAGTAAAAGAGTAGTCCAAGAAATGGCGGGTGGGTGTTATGACTAGCTGCCTTCCCTCTCGTCTTACACTACTCAAATAGAGACGACTAGCGACAATAACCTTCGTGTAGCCTTACGCAAAATTCAAAAAACAAACAAACAAACTTCATTGTTCTTAAGGCTTAAATTATTATCAATCTTGTGACGTCATAGTAATTGGTAAAATACTGCAAATGAAAATGGAGGAAGCTGTCCAGATGGAATCAAAATCTATAATTAAAACAGGGGATCCTAAACCTTCTCAACACAAGGCCATCTCAATAAGCGACCCCACCTCATGCTTGTAGATATTGAGTATCTTAACATTTATGTGTATTCGCTATGCTCCCTCCCCGAAATGTTTTACAGCCCTCCAGTTGTTCGTGACTTCTTTAAATGAATAACAGGAACTAAATACAACTTTTATATTACGCCCATAGCTCAAAGTGCGGACTGTTTCAAGCGGCATCAAGCCTCAAATCTTGGAAGTTATGATCCTCAGCCCTAAACTTTAGCTGCTAAGCAAAATCTGTAATTGTCAGATTGCCAGCAGTTCCTTAGATACCCGAGTTTTAGTATTACCGTTTAAATATACCAGACTCGTAATATAAACAATATATATAATTTATATTAGGTAACCCGTTTCATATGAATACCATTATTAGGAAACCAGTTTCATATGAATACCATTATTAGGTAACCAGTTTCATATGAATACCAATATTAGGTGACCAGTTTCATATGAATACCAATATTAGGTAACCAGTTTCATATGAATACCAATATTAGGTAACCAGTTTCATATGAATGCCGTTTTATGAGCAACGTTTTAGAGCTGTATTCACTTTCTACCTATTACAGCCGTTGGTACACCATAAATAACTAATAACTCCTACCATCGATTTTAGTACCCCAACACATTTGGCAGTGGGTGTTGTTAACTCGCTGTTTTCACTTCCTTCTATCAGGTTATAATTAGAGATACTTAGTATAAATAGTACTGCCATAGAAACTGGGTTCGATACCCGCGGTGGGTCGAGCACGGATAGCCTATTGTGTAGTTCTATGCTTGATTTCAAATAAACAAGTACTTTTGTAACGTTAAGCAAATAACTGAAACAAGTAAACAGTTTCAGAAATGAAGTTCATCCGACAAAGTTCTTCTAAGTGTCTTGTTTTAGCACTCATTGTTTGTTTTTAATTTTTCGTTTTTCTTTCTGCTTTATAGCTTTTAAAACAATAAAATAAATCTTTCATTAGGTGACAAGACCAAAAAAGTTAGGAAATTATGAGTGATATAGATTTAGCTAGAACGTCGAAACTTCAGACACAATTTCCAGATTAAGAACTGTTTAAATAGGCATATAAACAAACTCTGCACGATATATATATATATATATATTGTGTCATTTATGTTCATGTTTTTTCTGTTCAACGTATTTTATAGGTTAGGCTTAAGATAAACACAATTAGATATGTTATGTTAAGCTATAAAAGATATAAAGGCATTATTCATTTCAGAGTCAGCGAGTGCTACAAATATCATGTTAAAATGTATCTCAAGACGACTTGTATGGGTATTAAAATTTTTATTACAATAAAGTAAGAACAACGTTTCGATCTTCTTAGGTTATCTTCAGGTTAACAAAGAAGATTGACCTAAATATAATCTAAGAAGATCAAAACGTTGTTCTCTACTTTATTATAATAAAAGTTTTAATACCCATACCAGCTGTCTTGAGATACATTTTTACATCAAGTGGGTTTTTCGTCATCACGAAATACAAAGTTTGTTCTGGTTGGAATCTAACGAAAGAGACAGTATAATAGCTAATGTATAACGTGTACAACATCACACGGCATTATTATGCATTAATTAATAATATTCAGAAACATGTATTGAAGGAAAGAAGATGGTGCTATTATAATAATTTCCTTAAAAGTTATTTGTTAGTTTCTTGAAAAACCTACTCCAGAAAGTTTTCTATTTAAGGGCTAAGGTTTTGCCATGTACGTTTTTTAAAAGTACTTTGCTCAAATTAAATAGTTAAATACCAGTTGTGATCACTTGTCTCTGATGTAATAGTATCCTACTTCATTGTACATCTAAAATCCTGGGCCCGACATGGCCAGGTGGTTAAGCCACTTGACTCGTACTTCGAGGGTCGTGAGTTCGAATCCCCGTCACACTAAACATGCTCGCCCTTTCAGCCGTGGGGGCGTTATAATGTTACAGTCAATCCCACTCTTCGTTGGTAAAAAAGTAGCCCAAAAGTTGACTGTGGGTAGTGATGACTAGCTGCCTTCTTTCTAGCCTTACACTGCTGAATCAAGAACAGCTAGCGGAGATATCCCTTGTGTAGCTTTGCACAAAATTCAAAACACATAAACTAAAACATTGAAAAGAACGCAATAAACCTTTTTTCCTTATATAATAAAATGTACAAAATTTCTGACAACGTGATTTAATTGTTAAGTTTTATATCACCAAATCAGGTAAAAAATACGAAACATTAATCTTTCAGCATTTTGCTCAAAATCAAAACTGTCTCTCTAAAGTGTTTTGTAGTTTTTGATTGTTATTGTTTGTAATTTTTTACCTCAAACACTTCAATAAATGAACAAGCAACAGTTATACGCAAGCGTACAAGACGTAAGTGTAAAAAGCGTAAAAACTTACAGTAACACATGGTAGCACACTGCTCTGGAACCTCGAGGCCTCTCCAGGAAGTTATAAATCATCGTCTGCCTCTTTCTGTATAAAGGGTCACGTGGTCGGACTGTTGCTTTAATGGGTTTTCCCAAAAGACTTGTTCGAGATAGCTGAAAGTTGTAACGAGAAGATCCACTGTCTAACCGTCCTAATTCCAATCTTTCTACGAATCCCGCTCGGGAATAACCAGCTAGTTCGGACATCTTCCAGCAGCGCTTTGGGGACATAACAGTTCTGAATTTCTGGTTAACTTATCCATAGACCACCATAGTCCACTATCAAAAATATCGTTATGAAAAATCATATATAATATACAGTATTAATGTTGAAGCGATTATAGATTACACGTTGTCTCGGAGAAAATGTAACAGGGCTCGTGTTGTTGTGCTCCAATTTGCTGCTAAATGTAAAAGACGAAACGCAGTTATCAACAATTTTCAGCACAAATCCGGTCAGCAAACATTCTAAACTATCTATGTCTATAACTCTAAAATGTTCATTTGCATTTGTATAAAAACATATCGCGTTACAATTACTCAGATGAGATTCTCTGTACTCCAGAACGTGAACTATTTTAGTATTGTGTTTAGTCAGTATATGGAAACAAATTGTTCACCCATACGACGACAATTTAAATTATTTATATACGATCTACTCTTCGTCAGGCAAAAAATAAAATAAAAAATGTTAGTATTTCTTTTTTTTCAGTTTCGCTGACTTACCACACCAAGAATGTTCTAAGTGCAATTTTTGTATTTGAAATCCAAGACAGCAGAAAATATGAGCTCTATCTCTTCCATAGCGATATCATACAATTATTCGGTATAAACGGCATTCTTCCACCTGTAAATTGTTTACTTTTACAACAGTATGGTTTGCAGTAAACAATAGGTTTTTCTTACCGCAAATGTAAAACAATATTTGCAAAATTTCTAATTCTTCAGTCACTAAATATCATTAAACTTTGCACGTAAATCAAATGTTTGAACCCTCCATATTTCATATTCTGTCATTATGAAATCTTATTTTCTTTAGAACTGAATTAAACCGCATTTTACTTGATCATGCAGAAAATACGAGAGTGCGAAATAGCATACCTTGCACAGCAGTCGACACGTTCCATTAAATATGAAGTGTTTTTAACTCAAGGCGGCGCTTTCATCGCATGTGTTATTTTGACGTCAGAGAGTTGTCTTCATAAACGCACAAGACACGTACATCAACAGAAACTTTGCTCAACGAGCGATCGATACTGTGTTAGTTGTATAAGTGGAGCAAAAACTAGGGGCAAAACTACCTAGAGATTGATGTTGGGTTGCATAAAGGAAATATCGGTCTATTTATTTATTTATCATATTGTATTTACTTATTTATCGCCGAGATACACACTATCTGAGCCAAGATGTAGAAAGTTTAACGCATTAAGGCTAAATCACCGAGTATCTTAAGTATTACTTTACCAAAACTTTATGCATTATACATACACATGGGCTTTAATTTGCAGTACGTGATCTAACATTGACCCAAAATGAACCTCTTTGAACCAATTATGAAGATTTGGATCATAATTTCCTTTATATAAAAAAAAAATATATATATATATATATTATTTCCCTGTGGGCTTATTAACCGAACATACTGAGATACTCACTCAACTGAGAAACACATTTGTAAGAGCAAATTATTACGTTTACGGTAGATACTGAACTGAAACTGGGATAAAGTCGTTTTTATTTTGGTTAGAACAATTTGTTCTTAGATCTTGCTTTTGGCAGTTTCTCTCTCCCTTTCTATTAAAAAGAAACGTAACAAAAAGAGCGCTTTTATCTTATAGTTTTATGTTAATTGTACGCTTAATAAACATTTTGCGTCTGGTATGTTGTTTTTTTATTACTGTTTATTGTTTCATTTTGCAAGACCAAAGAACCAACAGAAGATGCTAACGTCAGCAACTGGTATTATCTCTTTTCAAATGCATTGAATTTATGATAAAAACCTTCATGCCTGATTAAAATAATTAATTGTGGTATTCGTAACCTGTTTAAAAACTAGATTTGATAATGTCAAAATAACTGAAGCTAAACTCACCATGTGAAATAACTTACTTTTTATGTAACCACAGGCTGATGGTTGGGAGTTATATCAATTAATTTAGATAACTGGTTGGGATACTTCGTACTAGTATAATTCCTTTACTGGGCTTCCAGTGTCTTACTACCATAATGCGACTGGAATAATAACTTCAAGAAGTAAGTTTATTTAATTTATTTACCCTTCAAGTAGAAGTACCTGTCCTACCGGGAATATGTTAAACCATTAACTATGAAGTATACCATACCTTTAAATATTTTTGAAGCCAGTTAAGATCAGGGATTACCTTCTCTTATACAAAAGAAAATCAACTTTTATTTGAGTGGTCAAACAAATACACTGATATAAAAGCCTATTAATAGTGACAAGCGAAATATGTTTGGTAAAGAGAAACTCCAACAGTTAACCACGAATGATTTAATAAGGGTTAAAGACTTGTAAAGTAAGCAGAACTTGCATTGTGTCGAGTTGACCGATTATTATTGTGTAACAATGTTATGCTATATGATGAATTCTACGAGAATTGGCGTCTCATTGCTTGCAACCAATTCATAAGCCACTTGTATCAAGAGTAAATGTAAACAGTGAATTGGTCACGTGAACTTTCTTGAGAATCATATGCGTGCCAAATATTATGTTTCTTAATTGTTTGTTTGTTTCTCTTTAATTTCTCGCAAAGCTACACGAGGGCTATCTTTGCTAGCCGTCCCTAATTTAGTAGTGTAGGACTAGAGGGAAGGCAGCTAGTCATCACCACCCGCCGCCAACTCTTGGGCTACACTTTTTTTGCAACGAATAGTGAGATTGACCGTCACATTATAACACACCTACGGCTGAAAGGGTGATCATGTTTGTGTGACGGAGATTCGAACCTGCGACCCTCAGATTACGTTTGTTTGTTTTTAAATTTCGCGCAAAGCTACTCGAGGGCTATCTGCGCTCGCCGTCCCTAATTTAGCAGTGTAAGACTAGAGGGAAGGCAGCTAATCATCACCACCCACCGCCAACTCTTGGGCTTCTCTTTTACCAAAGAATAGTGGGATTGACCGTAACATTATAACGCCCTCACGGCTGAAAGGGCGAGCATGTTTGGTGCGACGGGGATGCGAACCCGCGACCTTCAGATTACGAGTCGCACGCCTTAACACGCTTGGCCATGCCAGGCCTCAGATTACGAGTCAAACATCTTAACCACCTGGCCATGCTGGTCCAAGTCTCTTGATTTCTTTAGAATAGAAATGAAGATCTAAAATTCATTAAAACGTTCTTGGCAATGTTGCATCCCTACTCTATCAAGACGATAGTACACCAATCCACGTTGCTTTTATTACCCATAATCAATCCAAAGAATAGTGCAATGACTTTGGACATTTTTCTTGTCTAGCAAAAATATCCACATTTCAATTCTTTGAATGTCTTTTAATACGAACATGAACAATAAACTTGCCATCTTTATCTTCTCCTGACACCTGTGAACTAATTAAAATTGAAGACATTAAAGATGGATTACAAAATAATAATACGTTCCACCATCTTGAAGGATTCGTGTTACATCGACTCAAACTTTTATTTCAGAAAATGTAGCCCTGCCCTATATTAGACGGTAGTCCAAAGATATTGGCTATTCGACATAAATAATATTACTCAAACCAAATTAATTAAGATAGATAAATTACGAACAGTGATGAAATAGCGTAGAATTATACAAATAGTTAATTTATAGAATCATGTTTGTTTCTTGTAGTTTAGCTTTAGGAAAAGCTGAAAAGTGTGCATTTATATATCATGTTAAATGGACTTACAGTATCGTTAAAGTTAATAAAAACTCACTTCAGAATCTGCGACAAACATCAACTAGAATTTTATTGCAGAAATAATTAATCAATTTATGAACCTGATAGGTAATTTGCAGAGGGCTGTTGCTTGCTGATAAGTGTCTCGAAATCTTTAAGGTCCTACATATATGTTTCTTGTTCTTCGATGTTCCAGTGCTATGTTTAATGGATAATAGAACTATAATTCAGAACTCGATTGCATAAATAGCCCACGTTGCACTTTTGAATTAAAAGAAAACTTAGCAATTTTTTTTTCTTACTTCAACTTCTACTTTCAAAAATGTATTAAATTGATATACTAGAAATTTATATTTTATATTTTTTCTGTTATGAAAACATTCATGGCCAGACAAAAAACATATCATAAAGTAATTAATCGACTGTAAACGCTAGTTTAAGTAACATTTCGAATCATAATTGTAATCAAAATACTTGTTCTCCGTTATCATATATGAATGAAATTCAATCAACTAGTGTATCCCCTACTCATCCCCCAGTAGATCAAAGGTAAATTTGGAGGACTTGCAATGCTTATAAGCCCCACATAGGCAGGTAATTAGGGCACTCGAATCGTAATGTGAGGGTCACGGATTCTAATCCCCGTCGCACCAAACATGCTTGCCCTTTCGGCCGTGGGGCCGTTATAATTCGACGGTCAATCCCACTATTCGTTACTAAAAGAGTAGCCTAATAGTTGGTTGTGGGTGGTTATGACTAGCTGCCTTCCCTCTAGGTTTACACTGCTAAATTAAAGACGGCTAGCGCAGATAACCCTTGTGTAGCTTTCCACGAAATTCAAAACAAACAACCAATCAATACAACGCTTATATCAGAGCTCAATTTCCATCGGTGCACAGAGACAAACAGCTAAAACAAACAAACTGAGGTTCCACTATTGTCGTTTGGCACTATTACTGTTACTGCCTGAATTTAAGACTACAGCAATACAAACCTTTTTTTAATTAGTTATTTATTTCATAATAAGAAAAGTAAATACTCTGATGGTCAAAGCTTTCGATTGTTGGTAAATACAAAATATTTGTGTTATTCATCTGTTTATTTCCATGCACTCAGCTTAAAATGTTCTCTAAATGTTACTGTGTTTTACTACAACTTACGATGTCTTTTCCTCACTTTCGAAAATGCATGTTGTGTAAGAGGAATAAAAGTACGCCGTTCAATTCGAGCCTGCACTTACATTTGAAATAACTGTGTGACTGTAAAGCACACTCTTTCAAACATTGGTGGTGATTGTTAAATTAACTGCGTGGAAGAAAATGTTTCGTGGCAAGTGGCAGTAAAAATAAGTACCTTTCATAGTATGTTTAAGCCATCTAGCCTAAGTTTCACATAAGAGGATGGCAAGGTTTATATAATGTATAATTTATATTACTTCAACGAGTCCAAAACAGAAAGTAAAGAGAACAGTATTGTAATGTATCAAACGTTACGAGTTCGATTTCTTGCTCTAATTCTTCTTAGCTGCTAAGTTAAGTATTATTAACGCTTCACTAGATCACCCATCCTTGTTAAGTTTATTTAACATATTATTTATAAATAAAACGTAACGTACGTGAAATGGCGAACATAGGTAAAATTGAGCTTCATCTAGATCCATACCGTTTTAATAAAAATATATATTTTTTTTAACCTTGTGTGATTTTTTTGTCATTGACCATTTGTTTTGTATGTCTAACAGAAAGGAAAAAAATCACCACTTATTCATTACAAAAACATGAGAAATTTAATAATTATAATTAATTAATAAACATTTTAACCTCATTTAAATCTTATTGTTACGTTGTACATGTTGTGAATGAGAGCTAGGACTCACGTTCAGTACCTGTTACGTTTACTTAACAGTGTTGAGTTTCCTTCTGTGTTATTAAGTATTCTTAAAAGAATAAATAGAAAACAAAAAATAATCTTATACAAGATATTCTAAACATTATCAGACATATTGTACTACGTTACTACGGAATCTCTAAGGTGAGGCCTGACACAGTCTGATGGTTAGGACGATCCACTCGCAACATTCGTCCTTTTAGCCGTGAAGATGATATAGTGTAACGGTTAATCCCATTATTAGATTACAGTAGCCCAACAGTTGGTAGTGGATGGTGTTGACTAGTCGCATTCTCTCCAGTTTATTACCTTCAAATAGGAACAGCTAGCACAGATAGTCTTCGAATAGCATTGTGCGAAATTCAACAAACTGTAACGTTTGTTACAGCGTTTGTATCAGTAAATTTCACTTCTAGGTTCTCGAAGTAATTGGGAATTTCGGAATTTGTTTGTGGAAAAGCAAAGCCAGATTGAGCTAACTGGTGTATTCACCTCGGAGAATAGAACCCCGGATTTTAGCGTTGTAAGTTCATAAACTGACCATTGTCCTATCTGGGGAGCCGGAATGTCGGACTCTGAAGAATAATACCCTGTTCTTGTGACCGGTAAATGTTATGACACTTTGAAAACTGTTAAGAAAACATTTTAAGATGAAGCAAAATTACATCTACCAAAATACTATTTGATTATTTTATTGTCTATCTTAGATGACGTCACACGTTGCATTAAAAAAAACATGCTATCAGTAGAAAGGTGCACACTGCACAAGATCGTGTTATTTTTCCGAGATTCTATATAAGACTTGTTTCTACCTGTATGCATGAATTGTGCCTTTTTAAAGTGAATCATAGACAAACGTTTGCTTTGCATCTACAGTTATACCTTAATTTAATATCCTTTAAGAACTAGAAATACTTAAACGTGTACTTCTGTGAAATTATCGATAAAAGGATCTTTGTAAAACCTATTATTTATCCAGTTCTCTGGTAGATATAAATGACATAACATTTTACTTAAACTTTCATTAATATCTATTTTGTATTATTAATAGGAACGTTCTAAGAGAAACATTAGCGCCATATATCTTGTAAAAAAAGCCATTTCTGAGTTCTCACGATTTTTTTTTTCCTTTTGACTTTTCTTGAATCCAGTATGCAGTTTTACACATTATTAAATGTGCTCGCAAAATCCCTGTCAAACTTTTGGTGTTAGTTTATAGAATAAAAAAAAAACTGATAACGTGTAGTATAAAGAACAATAACATTTTCCTTTCAATTCTGCTTGGGTTTGTTTTGAATATCGCGCAAACTACATGAGGACTATCTGCACTAGCCGTCCCTAGCTTAGCAATGTAAGACTAGAGGGAAGGTAACTAGTCATCACCACCCACCGCCAACCCTTGGGCTACTTTCTTACCAACGAATAGTGGGATTGACCCTCACTTTATAACGCTCCCACGGCTGAAAGGGCAAGAATATTTGGTGTGACGGGGATATCGAACCCGCAAACCTCGGATCACGAGTCTGGTGTCTTAACCACCTGGCCATGCCAGGCCTTTCCTTTTAATATAAAGCTTTTGATTTCCTAAACCTGAAATATAAGAAACAATGTTGGAACCGTTTTCAAGCTAAACCTGCTTATTTTTATATTTATTTCGTTGTGTTAGTAAGGCATACTCTATTATTTCTTTATATTGATTTTCATTAACAGTATTTGTTAGAATGTTTAATATATCTAGTTTTACTATGTTAAACTTCAGTTGCTTTCAATATATTTTTTATTACGAAGATTCTTTCGCAATATTAGTTTAATATTTATTCAGAACTAACTTAAAACGCTTACTTTGACCAAACCGTATGAGAAACTATTGGGTTTACGGACGAAAACATCGTTACAGCGAGTACCCTACTGATGAAACAGTGCATTCTAATTTTATTGAGTAGGAACGTAAGAAAAGTATATATTTAATTAGTAATACTCATTATCAGGTTGAATTTGAGTTATGTTTTAATTTAGCAGCCTTTTGTAAATGGAAGTTAAATTTTAAATGCAAATAAAAATGCTTAAGGTAATTTTATTATGTTACATAACATATGCTGTGGTTGAATTATTATCAATCACATAGGCCACAGGTTAGAAACCTGCATAATTAAGTAAGCTCCTCAAGACTAAGACTTCGAAATAATAAAGTCCAATAAAACAACTCATAAGTAGCAACAATGTTTTTATTTCTAGATGAACAAAAATTCGTGGAACATATTTGACTATTTACATGTAAAATGAATTAGGTTCATATTTATCTTTAAATAATGGTGACGGACTGTAGGAAATTTAAATATAAGAAGCTTAATTATTTACCTGACTAGTAGAAGTTGGGAGTAATCGTCGTGTTTAGATTGAGCAGAGAGTATTTTGTTAATAATTTGTTTCCCTCTGACAAATAATTATTGAAGCTGTACTTAGCACTGCAAAGCTTAATATTATCAACCGTAAGGTCTTAAAATGATGGAAAAAGTGACGAAAAACCCTACAAATAGTACGTGGGGAACATGATCTATTACAGTTTATAGTGGTTATAGCTGGAAAATTGTAATTGTGAATCGGCCATAAATTCGAAAATTTACAATTATTAGATACTCTTGTTGCTAACAACAAAAATAAACACCAGAAGTAACGGCTCTTTTCCGAAACTGAGAAATCAAACACAAAGACAGTAAGTGACAGAGGGCAAAGATTACAGGTAACCCTGTGTCTCCCAAACTATATTTTTCAACACCAAGCTCTTCGTTCTAACTACTCACCATACGGTTATGACGTTTATTCATTCTGCGTGTATGGACGTCGCTGCAGAGACTAGTGAAATCTGGACTCTGTTGTTCTATAAATCAGAGAGCGAGAACGCCTCTTCGTAGGCAATCGTATAACACAGCTGTAAACTTTCCCTCGTTGTGAACTGTATTTTCAACCAACCTGAACAGTTCCTTAAGCGCAAGTGGGATAAATGATCCTTTTAGTTTCAGTTATAACTCGGTCCATGATTTAGAACTCCGGACTACAGGGAACACAGGCCGCAAGCAGCATCCACAGCCATAGGCTTAGTACGAATCTTTGAACAGAATAATAGAATTAAATGTGGCATGTGTAACGCGATCACAGTTGAAATTACGAATAATGTTCAGTGCCATTGCGTCTCGAACCCTTGGTCCATCATCTGCAGATATACACGATAACCTACAAGCTACTCCTGGCCATCCACTGAATTTAAAAACGAAGGTAAAATTTGGTCATGGACAATGTAATACCAAAATTTATTTTCCTTTTAAATTTCCTTCTTTTTTTCCAAAAATGTTATAAAAACTTAACTATCGCTCAAGTCCTTATGTAAAAGTTGTTTTCTACTTACTTGTGGAGCTATAAATGAATTACTCTCCAGCAGTTGACTTATATTATTTAGGTTTATTTTCAATAAATACCAATAAAAATTTACAAGAAACTGTTAAATTAAATATTTGCATCATATAGACATAATCCATATGAATCAGACAATAACGAACTGTTAGACGTACCATCAAATGAATTAATTATTGTCTTTTGTGGATAACAGACAAATATGAAATTGCATTTACACCTTATCTTAACTTTAACAGAGGATTTGTTTATAGTTAAGCACAAAGCTGCACAATGGACTATCTGTGCTCTAACCATTGTACAAGGGGTATTGAGACCTGGTTTCTAGCGTTGTAAGTCCACAGAGATAACGATCGCTGTCCCACAAGAGGACTGGTAAAGAGGAAACAAAATGCTTAAAATACTACTCAAACAAACATTTAATGGAAACGACCCCCCCCCCCCCATAATTTAAAAAAGAGCTTTAGCGTGCTTAACATAGCTCTGGATTTTGGCACTGGTGCGCCCGATTCCAATCCATAAGACACCACAAAATATTCCCATCATTATAAACTGTGGATGCATTATAAGAGTGACAGTCATTGACGGATTAAACAGCTTAAAAGCTGTGGATGCGTTATAAGAGTGACAATCAACGATGGGTGTTGTTGACTGACTGACATCCATCTGGTTAGTATTTCAAAATAGCCTTAGTAGCTTTGTCATAAATATAAAATAAAGTTAATAAACAAGTTTCATAAATGCATATAAAATACAATTATTTTGGCTTTCCACCAACCTCGGAGGATAGTTGGTAAGCTTGAGGACTTATTGCGATAAAATTTCGGGTTCGAACCTTGTGCATCGTTGCGATAAAGAATAGGAAATCGTTTGATCATACAACCCATTTTGCTCGTTAATTCTTAGATTCTATACTTGTACAGAGAGAACTGTAAGGGAAAGGGCGAGAGGGTTATATTTCCTGTTGAAACCAAAAGGTTTCAAGACGGAATTTAATCTAAAATATGTGTAAAATATAAATTAAACAGTTTTAGCTGCATAAACCTGAACTATTCTCCAAATTTTTAAAGAAAGTTTTCCAATCAATACCTTTTTATACAAAACAAAGATTGGCAAATTCTCAATGGCTTCAAGGCCCGGCATGACCAGGTGGGTAAGGCACTCGACTCGTAATCTGCGGGTCGGAGATTCGAATCTCCGTCGCAGCAAACATGCTCACCCTTTTGGCCGTAGGGACGTTATAATTTACGGTCAATCCCACTATTCGTTGGTAAAAAAGTAGCCCACAAGTTAGCGGTGGGCGGTGATGACCAACTGCCTTCCCTGTAATCTTACACTGCTAAATTATGAACGGCTAACGCAAATAACCCTCTCGTAGCTTTGCGCGAAATTCGAAACAAACCAATGACTTCATTAATTTTGAATTAACTTCGCAAATCCGGCATGCTTGTTTCAGATGTAACCTGTTCTTTAACAATAAAGCAACTAATACACAATTCATATGATTATGAGGTCACCACAGGTCAAAGAAAAGATCATTATTTTGTTTAAACGAGCAGACGATAATATTTTCATGTTTTCCTCAACATAGCTCAACGCTTAACGTCTTTGTAAATGATATAAGTGCTATATACAGGACTTGTATATAGATATGGTATTATGAAGGTTGTAACAAACCACCTGGTGATGAAAGCTTCGTCTTCAAACTTTCAGCTTAAGGTAAATGAAACATTTGTTCTTTGTAGAATTTCTTTGCTCAAAGGTACTTGAGATCTACTTACGCTAGTCATCTATAATTTAAAGTGATAGATTAGAGGAAAGACAGCGAGTCAACACCATCCACTGCCAATTCGTTGGGTCTTCTAATCGAATAGTGAGATTTCACCCTCAAGACTATAATGCACCCACGACCTCAAAGTGCGGAGCGCGACATTTTTCTTCTTATTGACGGAAACTTGGATCCACATTCATGGCGAATAAATGTTCAAAAGTTTCTGCTCTGGTCAATCTCCTTAGTTCAAATAAAGAGAGTAAAATGTTCGTAGGCCAAATTGCTCCTTTTGGGGTATTATTAGCTAAAACTCTGATGTACCCTTCAACACGACTGCTACTACCATGCTCAGTAGAAAGGCTGGCTTCAATGTATTAAGGGGTTTGGCCTGCACTTTCAATGTTACAGCAGGTTTAATTATAGTTGTAGTTCTTCACGGTTATTTTTCAAGCTGCAATTTCGCTGAGCTGATATAAAGGGCATTTTCTACTATGAGTATTTCTATGAGATATGGAAGTTGACTGTTGAAATTCGTATTATATTGCACGATAGCTTGCAAGGGTACCAAAATAACCTATATAACCCTTCTTATTTCACCTTTGTAACGTCTAGATAGTTCCTTCGACAGTTAATATTCTCTGTAGATTGACTTGCACACACACAAACTGTTCAGTAAGTATAGCAAGATATCATCATACAGTTAAAGCTAGACTTCTTTATTACTTATTACACAAATCTGAATATGTGCAAAGAAAACAGAAAATGTCTTATTGTGCAACTCTTTTAATTCACTATATTCGGTGTCGGTTCTCGGTGTCTGCTTTTGATTCTACACAAGAGTGTTAGCACTTCACATCTTTGCGACAAAGTTAGTGCTGTCGATTTTGGTAAACATCACATGATCGTTCGTTAAAAGTGCGCCTTCTTTTATTCTATCCTAAGCTTCGGTACTTTAACAGCTACTTAAGGTTTCCCTCTTTTAACACCCGTTTAACATTTTTCAGCAAAAGAACAGCAGGTAATAAGAGAATGTTGAATTATACCAGATGAGCCAAATTCGTCGTGTTCAACACTAAAACATAAACTTAGTGTCAAGTATGAATATTCTTCAGAATCTTTGATTTCATATCCGCAAAGTTGCTTTTTTCAGATTTTTTTAGCGGTAAAATGTTTGAAGTAGGTACACTTATAATCAGTTGCTTGGATGAATATACATCTGGTAGTTGTTGACATATTTTTGAGCTCTTTGAAGTTTTCCAATACAAATTTCGAACATTTATAGTATCCTTGATGTTTTTAATACGATCTTGTACCAAACTCTTATGTGTCTCCTCAGTTGTTTGTTTTTATAAATAGTTTTTATTTGCTTTTTTATTAAGCACAAAGCTACACAAAAAGCTATCTTTGTTCTTCCTACCACGAGTATCAAAATGCGGTTTAGATTGATTTAACAGGGTGTGATCATAATGCAACTCTTCGGATTTAACTAAATAAAAAAGAGAACGTATTTTACAAGAACATATACACTGACTTAAATGTGATAGTGAGCTTAACCCTTGACCCCAGCGACCTAATGTACATCAATTACATTATAACTACCTGTATTTATCTACATGAAGTTCTACATTGCACATAAAGTTATCCATCACAAGTGGACTCCAATGCAAAAATTATAAAATACTTTCTACCAATTTTTCTATTCTTTCGTATATCTTGGTAATATAATGAGCATATTATTCTGAAAAAAATGTCCACGCCTTTGAAATTAAGCCTGCTTTACTGGTATTTTACATATTTCATAAATTCAAGTCCATCTTCAACCCTTTAAGCGCCAGACTGCAAATGTTACCACTCACTTTAATTTATAAAATATCCTCCCAGCAAAATGTAAAATAGAAATGGCTAAAGCGTAAGACAATAAAGAAATATCAAAATCATACCCTTATTAAAACCCGAAACAAAACAAATCGTTCTACTTGACCGAACTGCATAGCCCCTCTTTCTTCAAGTGAATAAAGAAATATCAAAATCATACCCTTATTAAAACCCGAAACAAAACAAATCGTTCTACTTGACCGAACTGCATAGCCCCTCTTTCTTCAAGTGAATAAAGAAATATCAAAATCATACCCTTATTAAAACCCGAAACAAAACAAATCGTTCTACTTGATCGAACTGCATAGCCCCTCTTTCTTCAAGTGAACTTCTAAAATAATACTGTGATAATCGAGTAAGGTTTTTAAAAATCAAGCTAAATTATTTGTTGTTGTTGTTTTGTTCCTTAAACGTTTGGTTTGAATTTCGCGCAAAGCTACACGAGGGCTATCTGCGTTAGCCGTCCCTAATTAAGCAGTGTAAGACTAGAAGGAAAATAGCTAGTCATCACCACACACCGCCTCTTGGGCTACTCTTTTAGGAACGAATAGTGACATTGATTGTAACTTTATAACGCCCCCACAGCTGAAAGGGCGAGCATGTTTGGTGCTACGGGAATTCGAACCCACAACCCTCAGATTACGAGTCAAACGCCTTAACCCACCTGACCATAGCGGGCCTGTTCCTACAAAAGGTTTAATGATTATTACTTCAGAATGAGCAAATAAAAAGTAATTAAAAGATATGTTTGTGAATAGAAAAATAATTTTCTAAACATTCGTTGATAAAATATTCAATTCCAGACTGGACAGAAGACTGAATATTCATAAGGAGGAAGTTTTGCGAACAAAACTCGTTGAAACATGGATCTTTTTGATGGATCGAGCAAAGCTTGTTATGTACCGAAAACAAAATTTCATTCCGATTTAATACAGAATGTGAGAAATGTGTTTCATGTTAACCCAGTTGTTTATAATATAACGAAATTAATAACCCGAAACAGCCGAATCTACTCTGAACATTTGTTTATTTTATAGACTAAAAGTTAATGTACATAACGTAAAGAATGTGTTTTTGTTAGACCAAAGCCAGTTCGTACTATCTGCTGTGTTCTGAATTTAGCGTTAAATAATCTGGAGATTTACCGTTGTCCCTCCAGGGGAAAGAGGTAAAGAAAATGCCATATTTTCAAAATAGAAATTGCTATAGATTTTGAGCACGCAGTCCATGTTTGTAGGTCCCTATTTGAAGACCGTCAAAAGCAGCTTCTGTTGCAAAAGTCTTCGTCATGTTTATTTCACACCCCACTTTCATGTAGCTTTTTATAAGCCGTTTAGTGTATAGGACAAAAACTCACTCATGCGCTGCATCGAGCCACTTGTCCAGTAAGTTTACTTGCAGAACAGTATAGATACCTGTTTCATTCTCCAACTTCCTAAAATATGCGGCGAGTTAAACGATGTGTTAAGGAAACTAGTTGCGTGCATATGACTTATGTCACTTTTCCAGTCGAAGATCCTTTTTGATTCTTTACGTATCTAGTGCTTGGCGCAAGTTTACAGCTTTTACCACTAGCCATTGTGTTCGTGGATTATGACTTGTTACAAAACGTAGCACATTGTTTGCCACAGCGAAAGTACAATTTGATGCATACCCAGTAGCGTATTTAGGTAGGGGCTAGAGGAAGCTCAGTCCCAGCGTCCATGGTCTTAATGGAGGCCCAATGACAATTTTATTCTATGTAAAATTACATGGGATGCAGGGTCGATAAAAAATTATTAGCTCCTGAGCCCACATAATATTAAATACACCATTGCGCATGTCTCTTCTTGGATTGTTCTTAATCCAAAGTTCATTCGTATTCCTTTGTTTTCCTGTATTACTGTACCGCTTTAAGTTTCCCAGATGAACACATATATAACAATAAGTAGAATTTATGAACATGTTTCCTCGGAAAGGAATATTATATATCTTTTCCAAAAGTGATTAACTTTTTGTGTCATCTTATTATCTATGGCCTACAATACAATACTTCTGATAAATGCAATTTTACCGCTACTACATATCGGTCATCGCTGTCACGCGCTTAATTGCAAATTCAAAATCGTTTTGACATAGCGTGTTTAATCATTAATTGTTCGTAGATGATTTTTTTAGGCTTTCCCGATTTTTACTAATTCAAGAAACTTTGTTTAGTTTTTATATCTATTAGTAACTGATGTAAAAACATTAGATGTTATTCATTATAAACTTTATAACTAGCGTTCAAATAAAAAAATTCCTTGTAATTTCGATGCTAATATTTTGAATGGTATAAAATAAAAATAGAACAATTAGGTGTATGTCAACGTGATTCAATAGATATTATTTAACATTCTATTAATAATAACATATCATCATGAACAATTTGATGCAATTAAATAATAAAACGATGAATTTCAATATTCCGACCATATTCAAATAAAATACATTAGAAATGGCATGCCCCCTGCAGAAAGAACGGTAAGTCCTAGGAGTTCGACTGCTCTTAGAGGACACAAAAAATAGCCCGATGTGGCTTTGCCATGTGAAAAATCCACACACTGACACATTTCATATATAAATACATGTAAACAAATAACAGATAAGACAAAATTAAGGGCCAAATACAAATTCATATAAAAATCATACAGACCGATAGTGTAGATGCTCTTATCAATAAATGGAATTTGAAAGTACATGTATATTAGTCACACTAAGGACAAAATTTGATTTTTGCTTAGTTTCATGGAAGATTCGTTTGTGAAAACTTAGTAGTTGCAATAATTGTTTTATTATTTTAGTTTCTCATTTAAGCATATTACTCAAATTTTATTATCTTTGGCAAACAATGAAAGCATGGCGAGACAATAAACATATAAAGTAATTAATGAACTGTAAATGCTAGTTTAAGTAACATAACAAATAACACAATTGTAACTGAAATACTTATTTTGTGTTATCGTATATAAGTAAACTCCAATAAGCCAGTGTCTCCCCAATTGTCCTCCCAGCAGATAAGAAGTAAATTTTGCGGACTTACAACGCTTATGAACCCGGTATGGCCAGTTAGTTAGGGCGCTCGATTCGCAATATGAGATCGGGGGTTAGAATCTCCGTTCCACCAAACATGCTCGCTCCTTCAGTCATGTGGGCATTATAATGTAACGATTAATCCCACTATCCGTTGGTAAAAGGAGTAGCCCAGGAGTTGGTGATTGAAGGTGATGACTAACTGCCTTTCCTCTTGTCTTACACTGCTAAATTAGAGACGGCTAGCGCAGATAACCCTCCTGTACCTTTGCGCAAAATTCAAACAAAATATCGGATTTTCTCAATAATAGAGCAATACGTTGTATTATTTAACTGTAAGGTATTCAGTTTCTTAACGCATACAGAAGCTCTGACTTTACGTGTCGCTACTCTCTTTCGAAATAGAATATTCCTTTAATGTATGGTTATGAGGAATCTCACACTAAGTTGAATAGATAAACTTTTAAAAATGCTATATTGGAAGAGGAAAACATAAAAAACAACAACTTCGACTTGTCATTTAAGGATGATGAGAAAATACAAAGTTTTATATGTATTTGGTTCCATGGTGAACTGTGCAGAAAGATGTTTTTGGTTCCATGGTGAACTGTGCAGAAAGATGTTGTTTGTTTGAAGACAAGTTTGGGCTTGTTGAGGATGGAAAACAAATAAATACGTCGTCAATGCATCATATCTAATATCTAGGAGGATACATGAGGAGTACAGTGATTACCATTTAACAGAAATAATAAGTAAATTACAAAGCAAACGAGTAAACGGGTTGTTCATGTCTATGTCACCAAGCTAATTGTAGTTTGTATTGTTGATCTAAAATGGGATTTTTTTTGTAGCGAATTTCAATAATTTCATGCAGAAAACGTAAGACTGTAAATGAGGAACATTTTAAATTTTGTAAAGAGCAATATCGAGCAATTGGGTCAAATGATTTTGAGTAAATTCTGTTAACTCGTCATAGGTGATAGTGCAAAGGTTACGTAACCCAGGTTAGAAACTTTTCTGCTTTGCAACTTTAGGCAAAATAAGCTGAAAATGTAGGAAAAAGTGAGGAATTTTCATTGTAAACGCCCTCGATGTCTCAAACGTGATTCTGAGAGCTTATCATGCTAACAAGAAGGATCCTCAATAGTTGGGGCACATTAAACTCTTACAGGCAGGAGTACAGTAAATTAATCTATTACACTTCCTCCCTTTTTATTAATTATATTTTTGTGCGCCAACAACACCAAGTGTAGGGTGCTCATGCATCTGATTCTGTCTAAGTAATTTTATTACACATCAGATTATTTACCACCTTACTCTGAAACTGAAATTCGTTGAGGCAGATTTAGAGTAAATTAACCTATGAGACCTTGAGCGTAATCAAATACATCAATCAAAAGGGTTTGACCTCCTGAGTCCAGAGTATGTATTATATCTCATATAAACTAAGAGATAACGCAGATATGACCTAAAGGTTTGGACTTTAAAAAAAATCAGAGCCATTCTATAAGCCGCTATTTCGCAGGAAAAAATGGGATTTCGATAACCGCGGTGAGCAGAGAAAAGACAACATGTTGTGTAGATTTGTGCTTAACAACTCTAAAAAAACTTTGTGAATTTTACAAAGAATCAACTACCAGAGGATTTTTAACCTCACAGTGTTTTGAAGGATCTCATTCTTTTATGAAGATATTTCAACAAAAACTGGTAATATAACAGAAAAAGAACTTAACTTTGTTTCCTTCAACTAGCAATTCTACACGAGGGTTATCTGCACTAGCCGTCTCTCTATTAGCAGTGTAAGGAATCACTACCCACAGTCAACTCTTTGCTACTCTTTTACCAATAGATAGTGAGATTGACTGTAACATTATAACGCCCGCACGGCTGAAAGAACGAGGATGTTCGGTGTGACGGGGATTCGAACATCCTAACCACCTGACTATGCCGGGTAATTAGTTTTGAAACATAATATTTTTGTGTCTAAAGAGCAGTTATTTATCTTACGTTTAACACGATTATGTTATCTAGTTTTAGGCTATCCGAAAATATTTACTAGTAATGAGTATTGCGGTATTAAAAAATACGATATGTGGAAAGTCTTAGTGACTCAAAATACGATATTAATACATTTTTTAAAAATAGTATAATAATATATCTATTTGTTCAAGTTTTCCATAACCAAAAAAAATATTTAAAAGCAAGATATTAAGATATAAATTTAATATCGTACTACCCAAGTAATGTTGTTAATAGTAAGAACAAATGCTATTATTTTTTTTTACAAATCACAATTTAGGTTTTACCACTTAATTATCACTGGATTCAAAATAAAGCATTTCACCAAATAAAAGCTAGTCATTCTTCTGTGACCAGACAGCACTTTAAAAGTTTATAAACATCAAGTCATCCCTTAAGTTATGTTCGAATTCAGGTTCAGAAAAGAAAAAGGATTTCAAATGCTTTTAATGTTATTTAATCAATAATGTATGTTCCATTATCATTAATAACTTCCTTTAATGCCATTTGTATAAAATAATTGGGGTTTGGGGTTAAAGAATCTAGAGAGGGTAGTTTTGACATCTTCATGTGTTCCAAGCTATTTTTCATCAAGATAGTTCTGCAAACTTCGGAATAGATGATAAACATATGAGGCAAGGTCTGGAGAATAAGGATGATGTGGAAGTTTTTCCCAGTCTAGCTTTTCAATCTTTTCAGATGTGATTCTTGCTGTATGGGGCCGTGCATTATCCTGGTGTAACACAACACCTTTACGATTGATCAAAGTAGGTCTCTTTTCTTTCACTGCAACATTCAAGCCTTCTAACTGTTTTCAATAGAAGTCTGATGTAATTGTTACATTAAGTGGCAGCAACTCAAAGTAGATCACACTAACATTATCCCATCAAACGCTTAACAAGACTTTCCTGGGGTGGAGGTTCATTTTGGGCTGTGCTTTAGCCAGTTTACCTGCACTGGTCCATTGTCTGCAATGCTTAAAATTTTTATAATATATCCATTTTTCATCTCCAGTCAGTAATCTGTCCAAAAAAGGTGAGTTACGTTCACGAGAGTGCGGGAAAGTGCAAATGTCCATTCTTTATCTAAGGCTGGCTTTTGTCAAATTATGGAAGAACCATTTTCTAAGTTTCGATGCCTTTCCAAGCTGTTGCAGATGACGGTGAACTGTTGAATGAGTTGAATTAAGCTTCTGTGCTAGTTCTTCAACTATTACAGCACAATTTTCATCAAGCAGCAAGTCATTATTAAACTCAACAGGACGACCTGTACGTGGTGCATCACTTAAGCTGCAGTCACCTGATCTGAACTTATGAAACCACCTTTGACATTTTCTTTCATTAAGAGACTCTGCACCATAAACACCTTGAATGTTTCGTGTAGTTTCTGCTGCACCATTGCCTTTTTTAAACTCATAAAGCATTACATACCTAATGTACTTCTCGGACATGTCCATCTTCATAAGGGCTTATTTGATTAATGATCTGAAAAAGTGGAGTTGGGTTAGTTTTTTTTATTTGTCTGAACATCTTTATACATGTCCTACTACATATTTTAGTTATTAAAGCCTTCTGCAAAGACAGAAATGATGATGCATTTCGGTATTAAATTTTCGGACATTACTTATGGGATGATCTGATATTACACAAACATACACACGTACATATATATAATAAATTTAGTTCCAGTTTGTAGGAGGTTAAAAATCTGATTGTTTGTTTTAGCTAGCTAAAACAATGGCTTTGTCCACCATATGGAATCTGTATTTTAAGGTCAAAGGTCTGTAAACTTACTGTTCCTCTTCTAGGGGCGTTGTCAAGCTCATTGTCTTCCTGTGATGTATGTTGTTAACTGATGAAACCTCATATCAGTAGTTTTTTATCAGTATATATATAAAAGTCGTCACACTCCATTCTGCAACGAAAGCTTATCGTTTAACCGCTGGATAACGCAATAAAATAAACTAAATATTCTAGGGTATTATGAGAGAACGAACCCCTTAGTTAGATGGTGATTTAAGATTCACAGCTGAGCGAAGTAACTGTAGACAGTGAGTTCATGTTTGATGTTGACATTTACATTCTGTTTATTGAACATGCACCCACTTCGACAAAACATTTTGGGTCAGAATCAAAGATACATATTTCAGAAAAGCAAACAAGACTAGTGTGAAAGCTTGGAACTACAATCCTCATAAATGTAATATAAGCGCAAATTAGAATAGAGGAAGAGAAGGGACGCATATTATCTATCATTCTGTAACCGACTTATACTAAAATATAATAGAAATTTAGGCTAGAAATCAAACACGGGTAATCAAGCCATATGCGATTTACTTTCACCATGTCCGAAACTAGAATCCCAAATTCAGTATTCTGTTTCTTAATAATTAAATTATTGATTTTTAGAATATAAAAAACGAATAAAGTAGTGTTTTTGTTTGTTTGTTTGTTTTGAATTTCGCGCAAAGTTACACTAGGGCTATCTGCGATAGTCATCCCTAATTTACCATTGTAAGGAAAGCAGCTATTCAGCACCACCCACCGCCAACTTTTGGACTACTCTTTTACCGACGAAAGGGCGAGCACGCTTTAGTGTGATGGGTATTCAAACTCTCGACCCTCAAATTGCGAGTCGAGTGCCCTAACCAGCTGGCCACGAGGAATCAGAGATCAAAACCTAACTTAACTCGTAAGTATGACACCAATGACCCATTACTTGATAGAGCAAGGAAATTATAAACAATTTCCAAAAACTTATTTCAGTTAGTCTTAACACCATGTATCATCTTATGTGTGTTTATTTATTTATGTATTTTGATTTTGTCGATTTTTACAGTCACGTGACCTTCATAATAATGTGTCAATAACAGTGGCTCATATAAAGTGTTATAGGATAGGGTAATAACAATCCACATAATGCTAAGGACAATGAGCTGTGAAATAAAACTAGACAATTTTTCATATCAGCCTGATAGTGACTGTTGGAATAGAAACTTCATCTGAGTTTATCTATTATTGCAATATTGAAAGCCATATTTTTCATTGCATTTTTCCATAGAGAGTGCTTTTGCACTCTCTGAGGGTATAAGACGTTTATATATCCTTCCCCACGCTGTGTTATAGGAAATTTAATAATTTTCTTTAGAGGGGTAGAAAGATATGACGCTATATGTTGGTATAGCAAACACTGACTTATATCAAATATAATAAATGCTCAATAACAGCAGTAAAGGAGTGGTGGGGACTTGAGTTCCTAAAATATGACCCCTACTTCTAACAATAATCTTACATAGTTTGGTTGAGATTGGCCCAACGACCCAGGAGTAGTTTGATAACGAAAATACAAAAAAACAGAGACACAGATGTTTGTACTTTATATATATAGAAGGTTTCAACAGTAGCGGCCATTTTTCATTGCATTTCTTTATAGAGGGTGCACCGCATTCTTTGAGATATATAAAACAATCTGTGCCTTCCTACACACTGTGTTTATATTGTGTGTAATAGGTTTACTAATGTGTACTTCTTTTAATATTTATGTTTGCTTTTTAATTAAATGTATATTTAGCGATATATGTAACTTATATTGTTAAATGTGTATTCGAAAGTCTCGACTGTTGTCTGAATTTGTAGGAGATTCTCAAGCATAAGAATCAACAATGTACGATGTGTTTATGCAAAATACTAGTAATTGCCTATATTTTTGCCAACTGAACTTTCGAGAGCCTGCCTTAAAGTTTATAAATCGCAATACGCGGATAGACAGTTTAAAACGTTTATAGGTTTCAAACATTACAAACCGTTCAATTTCAGATAATTAACTTTGGACGTTAGTATTTCTATGAGGACAATAAATATCTTCCTCGGTAAAAAGTGAGTTTGTAAACTGCGTGAAACAAACCAAGAATAAAGCTAGCTATCTTTCTAGTCAAGAAAAGTGTACTTATGTATCAGTATAGAATTAATTCGCTTTCCGTGAACCGCCAATAAAATATTCAGTTCCAGACCAGATAGAAGACTCATTATTGTTTGTAAGTTTGTAAAAATTTTATATATAAACCATTATTTGTAATAACCGCTATTTTAAATTACGTTGTTGTTTATATATTAAAATATATTTGCGTTAAGGAAGAAGACAGTATGTATCAACTTTGTTGGCAAATATCATAAACTTGATACGCTTCAATTAACTATTAAATTTAAATTAAAATTTCCTGCTATTTGAAAATCATAATATGTAATGCACATAACGTAATAAGTCGGAGACTTGTCCGAGATAAATTATAATACGTAGCACATGCATAGAATATGTTGTGTTTTTTTTCTGTTTGATGTAAGGACGCATTGTCATCTATAAAAGTATTTAATGTTAACTTACGCCAACGATAACAAATGCTCAATAGCAGCAATAGTAGAGAATAAATGGTGTAGTGAACAGTCCATTAACATGCCTCTTGTTTCAAGTTAATATTTTCCAAAGTTTGTGGAGTTTGGATCCACCAGCCTACGAGTAGTTAGATAACAGACAGACACACAGATTTTTGTACTTTATACATGTATATATACAAATACAACGTTTGCTATTGAGGTTTATTCACTGTTATATTTCAGATCGTAGTTTCACTGTCTTGTGAAATTCCTGACAATGAATATCCTTTCAAATAATTTCTCCATGTTTGTGACTTATTTGTATTAATTATCATAAGCGTCGATTTTCTAAATGACGCACTTGTAGCAGATAAGGCAATCTGACACTTTACCGTCATTATAATCAGAGATATAGCTCTGCGTCATTATCAAATCGAAACATGAGTGTGAGTAATTATCCAATCAAGCCACAAAAGAGAGGTAATATTAATGTGATCAGCAATGACAAGAAATCTACCTTGTTGAAAGCGTGTTTTGTTTTTTAGCTTCACATTTACTTTTTTATGAATTATTCATAAATCTTTTCTTTACACTAAGACAGCTACAAGATTTCATGGTGCGCAAAATGAATATTATTTTTTAACAAGTGAAAATATATTTCACTAATAATAAACACTGAATATTTATCCGCGTGTTAAATGTTTTAGTTTTCCTTTGTTTCTTAGTAGTTGAGCATAAAGCTACACAGAAGGTTACCTGTAGTCTGTCCACCACGGGTATCGAAACCCGGTTTCTAGCATTATGTGTCCGCATACATACCGCTCTGCTACCGGGAGGAGGCTACCTTTCGTTTGACACATTCGCTTAAACTAAGACAGTTCAATACAGCTTGCTTTCAAATCTGATTTAATATTTATCAGACCTCTGCTCATTGCTCTGTACATATCTCAAGAGCGGACATAGCAGAATCTTGTGTCTTTGTTTTTGTCCACTATCGTTACATTATTAGGATAATGAGTTTTTAAAATGACAGTCATAGCAAACAGAGTACTATTTGGCCAACCACACAAGCTTTCATAAGATACGAACAATCTATCACAAAAATTAAAATACATCACTCGAATGTATTCTCTCAAGAGCCTCTTTCTTTGACATTTTGAGTTTTTACTTCCATTAAAATATTTTTAATTTCCTAGCTTACTTTGACCTTTTTCACTCTCTATCAATAAACATCTCCATGCATTGATCTTATGATTACGTGTTTTTTTCTCTATTTCAATCTTTCATTACAATTATGTTCATCGCCATTGTTCTAATTTGTCTTCTTGAATTACATTCTTGTTCAGTCAAAATAATTTGCCACTTCCATGGACAATATTGTTTGTTTGTTTGTCACTTCCATGGACAATATTGTTTGTTTGTTTGCCACTTCCATGGACAATATTGTTTGTTTGTTTGCCACTTCCATGGACAATATTGTTTGTTTGTTTGCCACTTCCATGGACAATATTGTTTGTTTGTTTTTTACTTCACACTTCGTTATTGTCTATGTCTTGTTCTACTCTACCTTTTCATCCGTTGTATGAAGTATAACATATAACTTACATTATTGCTGAATGTCCCTAAAATTACATATCGCTACTAAGTTTCATACCTAAAGAACAAACATTTTATTTTAGGTATCTTCCTTACCCTGAACTTAAAAGTATAAAAACAAATAAATTAATCTGTGTTCTTCCACCTTACGTACACAAAAAATACACTTAGGTAAAAAGTGATTTTATTTTCAAAAACCACAACCCTAGTCATGTAAAAAATACCCAAATAAATGTGGCTTGGTGAAACTGAATTTAAAGTAGACTGCTCCTTTTTCAATCAAACATAGTGTATTAGGATTGACTTACTAATGATTAAAGATAGGTTAGATATATGCGCATATATCTCCTGAATTTAATTTTTTCATTACAATCTGAGTATATCTTTAGCCTCAAAGAACAATAAAAAAGTGATTGAAGTTTCCATTTTGATATGTCAAAGCATAATGGTGGGAAGCATCACTATTGTAATTTCAGGTTCCAATGTATATTGTATCCCCATGTAATGATGTTATAAGAGATCTCACACAGCATCAGCAGAACCATCGAATTCGACTTAGTTCATATTTTGTATCATTTTACACCTCGTATTTACATTACTTTACCATATGCAAAGACTTGCATAAATCCGTTTGGATTCTATTGTGCAGATCTAATAGGTTTAAGAAAATCAAACTGCAGTATCCCACACTTCAGAATAACGATTACTTTAACTCCAGTGCTTTATGTTGTAAGCTCAAGCAGCAAATAAAAATAGCAGAAGTAGGACCTCAGTCACATAAGAAACAAAACGAAATATACACTATTCAAATAATAAAGAATTTGTGTCTGTAATTTCCATTTCATTTCTATTATACAGTGTAGTATTTATGGTATACTTGAAGCTCCTTCGTCCATCAAAAATCAAGGAGTTTATCTGTTACTCAATGTGTAAAATTGAAGGATAAGAGTTCCTGGATAAATTAAATATTTAGTTCTGTGTACAGAAACAGTATTGTAGCTGGAAGATGTCACTGACGTTACTTCACCTATCTGAAGTAATAAACACTTCTTTAATACTCTAGAACCATCTCTTCAAGACAGATTATCATAAACATGCTTAGAAAATCTAAATGAATAATTATCTGTTAGATCTATCATAAAATTCAACCAGGAGCTTTACTTTCCATTTCTTATTTAAGAATAAAACTTTCTCTTGGTGTGAACGTTCCTTGTAGTCACCAGGAGAAAAACGTATATAGTAAATAGATGAAATGGAGAAAAAAAGTACCATTGGCCACTGTTAACTTCTCCACATTAAATAGCTATACAATATCAGACATATTAAATAAACTTCTCATTCCAAAAATTATTCAATCTCGAGATGAAATAATTTTCGGAATACTAAGTTTACTTATTAACATTTAAAAATACCAGTCATGGTCTAACGACTTCACAATTTTAGTTCTGCCACAAATAAACTCAAATAAGGATTTAAATGTTTCCAGTGTTCTATTTTTATAACTGTAATTGACCAGAAATCTCTTGTTTTTTTATTAAGTTTGTTTGAAACAAATGTTATCAGAATAGAGTCTGTGTTTTAGTAACTTGGTGAAATAAGGTTTTTTTGGCAGTTTCTTAATTAAATTATCTTTTCGGTATTGTCGTTTACTCTTACCCTTTAACATTTGCAATTTGAACCCTTGCACGAAACACGAGTTTAGGTTAATAATTCATTCTTTTCATATTTGAAGATATGTATTCACGTTTCTCAGTTCATAAACTAACACAAATCTCCTAGATAATCACGTCTCATAAATTAAAAACACGGACTTTGTATAGGACTGTAACATGGGAAATCACGTAAAATACATTTTAAAACACACCTCTATCTAATATTTTGTCTTTTGATTACATATACTCAAAAATAAATAAACGTTCATTCAGCTAAATAACTAAATTTACAAAAGAAGAAAGCTTAAAGTAACTTTCAATTTTCAAAATTAATGGCCATCCCTTTCTGTTGAAACTCCACCCATTAGTGTTACTTTAGATACATAATGTGTGAAACATGGAAAAACAAATGTAGCTTATATGTTTGTTTTATACTATATGATTATTATCTGTGTTGAAATGAAGTAGTACATTATCAAACTAATTATTTATGAAAAATATATTATGGTTATTTATAGTAATGGTATCTTAGGTCTCTCTAAGCACAGAATTATGTGAACAACTTTCAGAATGTAGGCTAGTAAAGTCTGTGGAACCTTAATGGTGAACAATTTCTCCTTGACAATCTCCTACACAGCCATAGAATTAACCATTCAGTGTCCTTGTGGCAATAATGATACTGATAGCTCCAGCTATCTATTTTTTCAGTTGTGTGAATTGGATTTACTTCTCGGTTGATGGCTATGGAGGTAGTTGTTATAATAATTGTAATGATCTGCTTGGATTAGAATCTACACCTTGGGGGTTTACTTGCTTCATATAGGTATACAGTGTGTTCCTCCCCTCTACCAGGTTTTATTTATAAAGCAAATCAATCAAGCAAGTCACTAAGTTATTTTCACCCTGGATACGCAAGAAACTATGTTCCACAAGTAGGGTGTTACATTTACTTTCTTGTGGAAAAGGTGGTTATAATTTAGAACAGACTGTACTGTTAATGTTCTTTACCACTAAAAACTCTGGGGATCCCCGATGGATACATCTACTGTTTCGTAGTAATAACAGTCATCAGTCACTTAGGTAATAACTGTAAGCTGAAAAGAATATCATTAAGTATATATAATGTCGCACTTTCTCAGCCTGGAGTGTAATGATGAGGATTTTCGGAGAAACTACTCCAGAATTTAAGATGAAAGATAAATGATTTAAACACAATCCATTGAAGGTACTACTGAATACAAACTGATGGAGACTCCAGAGTTAATGTGTATTATATAAGCAATATGTATAAAACTTTTCTATTATCTGGTAATGATCATAGTTAATATTTTGGGATGAAATCTTCTGAGGTTGTTTACATTACTTCCTTACTTTATATTGATATTTTCTCATGATTTTAGTTTTGTTTCTTTCTCACTTCTTAACGGACCTTTTGTTACCTTTTTAGGACCATTTTTTCTTACAAGATGTGACCTCTGACCCAGTAAGTTTATACTTTTTTACAAGCTTCACCAATCTTGTATTATGTTCTGAGAGACAATGTTTTATGTAATTATTTTGTGCTTTGGTTTTATATTTTGAACACTTGATTTTGTTTTTCTCGATAAACAGTTAAATGTTTTTATCTTAACTTTCTTGTTAGTTTTAACATGGCTATTTCCTGTTGTAAGTGTCTCAAAGTAAAAACAAAAAAATCATTGTCTGTTTTGATCATTAGTTTTTACTAACTGTAGCTTTATTTATTTTATTCTGAAGCTTTTAGGGCTTCTTAAGTAACTCATGATCTGTGATTGAATGGCAGTGCTACTTGGACTCAACTATTACCGACAAGAAACTGTTAGTATTGCATTAGTTTCCAATTGAAGAAGTAATAGTTGTACTAATATGTTTTGTTTTGTTTTTGCTTATTCCCATGTTAAAACTATTTCTGAGAGAGAACTTATCTCACTCTGGTATTTTAATACACGAGGAAGCACGAGACTGGTTAAAGAATTAATGCAGTTTTCAATTTCTTAAATATTATCAAGTTCGTGACTAGTATAGAATAGAAGACAGAATATAAGTAAATATATGTTAGTCTGTTTTAGAATGATACTTCTAACGATGTAACTATTACAAGACTTAATGAACTTTACAGTTAAAAGGTCTCGCTTTTTTTCTGAATAGAATATTTTCTGAATAGGTCGATGGTGTCGCCTTGGGTTCGAAACTGGCGCCATCTTTAGCCAATTCTTTTCATGTTCTCACGAAAAAACATCGGTTAGACAATTGCCCACAACAATGTACACTTCTGTTCTATCGTAAGTATGTTGACGATACCTTTAGCATCACCGAAAATTCTGGTCAGTCTTCGCAAATTTTCCAATATTTGAACAAAGAAAAAATTGTGTGATGTTTACAGAATAAGAGAGAAGGAAGATGATAAGTTTTCTTTTTCGGATACTTAATTCAGTAACGATAACAACAATTTTTAATGCGCATTGTGTATTTTATTTTGAATTTTTCGCAAAGCTACAAGAGGGCTATCTGTGCTAGTCCTCCCAAATTTAGCATTGTAAGACTAGAGGAAAGGCAACTAGTCATCACCATCCACCGCCAACTCTTGGGATACTCTTTTACCAAGTATTAGTGGGATTGATAGCCACATTATAACGCCTCCACGGCTAAAAGAGCAAACATGTTTGACGTGACGGGGAATCGAAACTGCGACCCTTAGATTACGAGTCGGGTGCCTTAATAACCTGGCTGTGCAAATTGTACCACAATATAACATTTACAGGCTTATATTAATATTTTGTAAGCTTTATCCTAATTCGTTTAAAGAAACTTAGTTATAATATTGGTCCATTGTTTATAAATTATCTATCTCATATGAGGCCTTATATGACAATTCAATACCATTTAATTCGTTTATACAAGAATGACTAACCTATATTCTTACCAAGAGAAAACTTCATAATTATTAAACAAACGAAGTGTTAGTTCACCAGAGTATTTGAAGCATCTAAGTATCCTGTAATTATCAGATTATCATGTATTTGTCAAAACACTTTAATTGTTAAAAACCAACTAAAGAATATTATTGAGAGGGGTTGTCCACATTAGAGTTGAGATGGGTGTATTTAAGCCTAATCGTTGCCTACAAACTTTCTTTATATTTAATGACTAGATTTCTACTTTACCCTCACCATTTATGTTTGTTATAAATTTACTTGTCCTTGTTGTAAGCAAGGTTACATGGTTCTACTAAAAGAAAATTGATAGCGCGAGCGAAAGAGCATGTTACCTTATTAGGATGCTTCCTCGGTATACTGCACTTAAACATGCCCCGAGAAAATGTACCTTTGTTGTTACCCAATCTAACATGTTTGATACTTTAGAAAAGAGCTACCTGTTATAGTCGTCCCTAATTTAGCAGTGTAAGACTAGAAGTAAGACAGCTAGTCATCATCACCCGCCGCCAACACTTGGGCTACTCTTTTACCAACCAATAGCGGAATTGACCGTAACATATAACGCCCTCACAACTGAAAGGTCGAGTATGTTTCGTGTGCTGGAGATTCGAACCCGCGACCCTAAGATTACGAGTTGAGCACCTTAACCACCTGGCCATGCCGGGGCCCTAGTTATGTATATTACGTATGTTGACATGATCTAAAGTGTAAAAAACAACAACAACTAAAGTCCAAAAACTGCATGTTACTGGTTCTAAGATATTTGGAAAGAATAATATATAAATAGACATAATGTTTGTCATTTATATAAGAATTTCCTGAAAATACATTTTTCTTTCTCATAGTGAGCTATTGTTGTCATGGCAACAAACAATGATTCATTCAAGCACTGTTCCGAATATGGTGTCTAACAGATTCTACCTGGTGGGTTGATAAAAATAACTATTTCTTTGTCGTTTTTTTAAAGGCGCGTTTAATTAAACTTGCAAGAAGGTTTACTTTCTGAGAAGTATCTTTCTACTTCAAGTATTTTTTACCATAAATAACTTGTTTACTGTTTAAACCTGACAAAATTATCTTATTAATCTCAAAACTGTTTGACGCAAGTGGTATACAGACCACGAGAAGATTGGTACGTGTTAGATTTCTCCCTCAGGGTAGCAAAAAAAGAAAATTACAACCATCTTTGACGTCAGTACATCTTAGACTTTTCAACATATCTTTAGAAACAAGGTTTACAGAATAAATATCAATTATAGTTTTCCTTCCACAAAAACGAAGTAGAAGCTTCAGCTTACAAAGACTTACAGCCTAAAATAGACGTTTTTCGTATTAAAGTTCAAAGCTCTGTAAGTAATACACAAAACCAAAAGAAATCGTTTTGATAACATAATTGAAAAGAATTAAGATGCATACAATGAGTCTTAGATTTTTTCTTTAGTATCAACAAATAAGTATCAATTACGATAAACAACACATTAATTTGATTGACACATGGAACTCAGTTTGTGAAAATGTACTGGTTGCCACAAGTTATGTGTTTCGTTTTGAAAACTGTCCAGGCTTCGTTTTAAGCTAATTGCGACACACGCAAATAATCCCCTTTAATGGCAAAAAAGTATGTCTGCGGACTCACTGCTAGAAACCGCATTTCGATACCCGTGGTGGACAGAGCACAGATAGCCCATTGTGTAGCTTTGTGCTTAATTTCTAATAATCAGTCACTATATAAATGAACAGCAAGTTGTATCAGTGGCGAAGTGCAGTATTACATGAGAGAATCGTTATTACTGGATGGTACCTTATGGTCCTTTGAAATACTTATCTGACTTAAATCGATAAGTTTTGTTTTTCTACGTGAAAACTCCTGTGACTTTAAACCATCACGTAAGTACAAATACTCATTTTGTTTGTTAAGTACCTTTTCTTGGCATAGAATCTCTCTTATGAGTTTGTAGGAAGTTTATTTTTATAATGATATTTCGTGTGTTTGTGTGTTTTTCTTATAGCAAAACCACATCGGGCTATCTGCTGAGCTCACCGAGGGAAAACGAACCCCTGATTTTAGCGTTGTAAGTCCGCAGACATACCGCTGAGCCACTGGGGTCTTTTTTGTGTATATAAATAATATAATACAATAAGTTCAAAACTAATGTTTCTTACAGTATAATAGGCCCGGCATGGCCAAGTGTGTTAAGGCGTTCGACTCATAATCCAAGGGTCGCGGGTTCAAATCCCGGCCGCACCAAACATGCTCGCCCTTTCAGCCGTGGGGGCGTTATAATGTGACGGTCAATCCCACTATTCGTTGGTAAAAGAGTAGCCCAAAAGTTGGCGGTGGGTGGTGATGGCTAGCTGCCTTCCCTCTAGTCTCACACTGCTAAATTAGGGACGGCTAGCACAGATGGACCTCGAGTAACTTTGTGCGAAAATTCAAAGACAAAAAACAACAAAAGAAAATCACGAGGACTTTAATGACCAGTAACTTCACATTAGAATTATAATTTTAAAAAATGCTTGTATATATATATATATATATATATACGTAATTACGTTTGACGTAATCGTTTTAATGTGTGTGTGTGTGTGTGTGTGTGTTTTTCGCATAGCAAAGCCACAAAGGGCTATCTGCCCAGTTCACCGAGGGGAATCGTTTTAATTCTAATAAGATTGTGATATTTTAACTCCATACAAATACAAAGGTTATCCTCTTTATTATAAAGTAATTTATAAAAATTTAGTAAATAAACAAAATGGAGATATATTCACTTCAAAAACAAGCACAGTCAAATTCCTCGTCCTGCCTCTTATTTTTGAAACTGAATGTTTTTTTTTGGATAACGTCAAATTTCACCTTTGAAAACTCAGAAAATCCTTCTCAGATCCACTATGTTCAACGATACGGATCATCTAATATAGTTTGATGAGTACTACTTTGATGTGCCCATGAAATTTAACGCAAATCGGATCACATTTCACAGAATTATTAACTCAAAATCGTGAAAATGCTCTTTCTTCCAATTATAAAAAAAAATACTTAAAACTGATCCAGAATCTGAATCCAGTATCAGATCCGAACCACATCCGGGGAGAACTGTTCCATACTGACTTCCCATCTTATTTATAAATTTCGTGTACATTCGTTTATTAGTTTTCGAGGAACGCACTCCAAAACACAGACACACAAACACACAAGGACCTGATTGTAATACCCGGAGTGGGGAGCAAGAGTAATAACATGTAATATTGAAATTTCCATTCTGTTGATAAACCTTTCTTTTGTTTATTAATTGTGACAGTCGCTTAACATAAGGAATTAACACTGTACGGTCTTCAACTTAATAGGTTTTTCCCTTTTTCAAGGCCCGGCATAGCCAGGGGGTTAAGATACTCGATTCGCAATGCGAGGATCCCTGGTTCGAATCCTCGTCACATCAAACATGCTCGCCTTTTCAGCCGTGGGGGCGTTATAAAGTGACGGGGTCAATCCCACTATTCGTTGAGAAAAGAGTAGCTCAAGAGTTGGCGGTGAGTGGTGATGACTAGCTGCCTTCCCTCTAGCTTTACACTGCTAAATTAGGGACGGCTAGCGCAGATACCAACCAAACCCTTTCTCAAAATTGCAAAATGAATTTTCTCTATAGCATTAAATTGAAATTTTGTTATATATTTTACTTTCGATTTTATTAATAATTATATCATCCGCTGGTACAGCGGTAAGCCTACGAAATTACAACGCTAAAATCAGGGATTCGATTCCCTTCGGTGGACTCAGCAGATAGCCAGATGTGGCTATGCTATAAGAAAACACACATACACATTAATAATCATTTCCCGAAGGTAAATAATTCAATATCCTGATAGTATTTTATTCAAATGTCTTTTGTAGCGTCGTAAACAGTATCAAATGATGTATATTTGATGAAAATCTTAAACAATAGATAAAGTATTATCTGAAGTTATAAACTCCACAGAGAGTACAGTCATGAATCTATAACAATATCTTCTGCACAGTTTTATTTTTGTAAGAAACAAGTTATTCATAGAAATCTAGGTTGGTAATAAATTCGTAATGGTACATGCGTTGCTAAAAGTAGTTAGAACGTCTTCTTCCTTCTCTTTAATGAGTTAAGGCTGCTCATCCTTTCCAACACCCAACCAACAATGACAAAAGACCAATAGCTAATCTATTCTTAGATAAGCTATGAATTAATAATTACACTTTGTGGTTTGCTTGAAAGTCACAAGAGGAAATGTGATCGACTTAAACAATTCGATGAAAAGACATAAATTATGCGAGTAAATAAAATGTTAATTTTAGAAGGTATAAAATGATGAAGTACAAATCCCATTTAGTGTTATATGTAGTGAACGTGAATTCATATTAGATCACTACTATTGGATAATTCAATTAAAATGTTGTTTAATTCATGTCAATTTAGTTGTCGAAAACTAATAAACGAAAACAAACCTAAGACTCTACCAAATTCAAAGTACATGCATAAATGTGGTAAGCATGGCAGTCAGCAGGATGGGGCTGTCGTCCCCCTGGAATACATTCTGATGATGTTCATGATGGAATGTTATTTGTTCTAGATTTGGTGTTTAACTTAGTATTTTATTTCTAAATGTTTAATAACTTCTAAATTAGACCTTCCAATTACTCATATAGAGTAATGTTGTAGAATTAGGAGACGACTGTCTAACAGTTCGAAATTTTCATCGATGGTTAGGCTGTTTGGAATTATTTCAGATTAACTCATAAATATTTTCACAGTAGCACTAGTCATTAGTGAATGTGACTTTAAAATCATCTCATTTATACGAAAGCCTAACAACACCTTTCCCCGTGGTAAAATATTGACCTCTTTAGGGAGGAGGGGGCAGAAATATAAACTTCAAAAGATGTCTTACACACATACAGATTATCGAAACGACGAAGGTTTGTGACACACTAACGTAAATCTTCATCATGTTCTGTTATTCAATACAGTGTGTCGAAATGTTGTCTCCACCGGTTCATTTCAACGGCAAGCTATCCTACAAGATGTTCGATACGTCTGGAACCATAAGCAGTTCAACGACTTTTACAGTATGTGCTCCACATGATGTTCTTGTAATTCGAAACAAGTTTAGAAACGGTATTTCGATTCTGTTTGAACACTGCGAAGCATGTTCGTGTCATTGTCAATGGTCCAAACTGCCAGTCTCCTTAAATTTAACGCGTAGCTTCCCAACAGCAGTGTGAGTAATGTTCTTCTCTCTCTCTGGATGGCATGCATTACGTTCGACAGCAACCTTCCGCTGGGACGAATTTTATTTGCTACATACTAGGAATAACTCAGCCTTCTCATGCTTTGACAGTGCTATAAAAAGTCAAACATCTACAGTTACAAAAAAATAGTGCAAATCAACCACGGTTTCAGTCTTTTCGGTCATCCTACATTTATAAAAATTGTTTGTCAAAAAAGTAACTTATTAACGACGTGTTTAACCTATTTTTCTATACACTTTTAACTGCTTGAAACAAGATATAAGATATACAAATGTATATAAAACATATGGTATTTTGAAACATATTTGTCATTAATATAAGATATACAAATGTATATAAAACATATGGTATTTTGAAACATATTTGTCATTAATATAAGATATACAAATGTATATAAAACATATGGTATTTTGAAACATATTTGTCATTAATATAAGATATACAAATGTATATAAAACATATGGTATCTTGAAACATATTTGTCATTAATATAAGATATACAAATGTATATAAAACATTATATCTTGAAACATATTTGTCATTAATATAAGATATACAAATGTATATAAAACATTATATCTTAAAACATATTTGTCATTAATATAAGATATACAAACGTATATAAAACATTATATCTTGAAACATATTTGTCATTAATATAAGATATACAAATGTATATAAAACATTATATCTTGAAACATATTTGTCATAAATATAAGATATACAAATGTATATGAAACATTATATCTTAAAACATATTTGTCATTAATATAAGATATACAAACGTATATAAAACATTATATCTTGAAACATATTTGTCATTAATATAAGATATACAAATGTATATAAAACATTATATCTTGAAACATATTTGTCATTAATATAAGATATACAAATGTATATAAAACATTATATCTTGAAACATATTTGTCATTAATATAAGATATACAAATGTATATAAAACATTATATCTTGAAACATATTTGACATTAATTTTCCTCGTTATCAAGCAGCTTTAAAAAAGTGAAAAGTCGAATTGTTTGCTCTCTGAATTTTTGGCAATCATAACTAACCCCATTCGAAATCTTTAAAAATGATATATTGTTTAGATTATTTCATTAGTTCGAATATTCCACTTTATTAATATGGTACAATAAATAACATCTTCGCAATGTAAATAAAATAATATGAATATGTAAATGGAATATTTCAAGTCTTCCGGTTTTGAAAACAACGGTTACGAATATTTTTGTTTTATTATATTACCTGTTAATTGCCTTGAGGACCCGGCATGGCTAGGTGGGATAAGGCGTTCGACTTGTAATCTGAGGATCGCGAGTTCGAATCCCTGTCGCACCAAACATACTGGCCCTTTCAGCCGTGGGGCGTTATAATGTTACGGTCAATCCCACTATTCGTAGGTAAAGAGTAACCCAAGAGTTTGCGGTGGGTGGTGATAATTAGCTGCCTTCCCTCTAGTCTTACACTGCTAAATTAGGGACGGCTAGCGCAGACAACCCTCCAGAAGCTTTGCGTGAAATTCAAAACAAGTAAACAAACAAACTGCCTTGAGACGACCAAACGTTCATTTTATAAGACAAAATTATTACAAAAATTATTGTATTAAAAAAATTAAAAATTAAAAAAATTGTATTATAAAAATACTCGAGCGTTAATTCGATATGATAAATTATACATCATACGGTTGTGCAAACTTGTATCTACACTAGTTTCACTCCAACACCAAAACTCAAGGAAAATGCCCATACTACAGACGTATCTAGGCACTGAAACACGAGGTCCATACCCCGATAATGTTTTAAAATGTCCCGAATCTCCCACAATCGGTGTCTTAAAAAAATTAAAATAAAAACCCATAATCGATATGACACTGAAACGTCGGAAACCTCCGCGCACGACCCTCTTCTATACCTTTTTACAAACGCCTTTCTGATCGTATTAAATAGACAATCTATGACAGAAAAAATTTGCACATAACTACTTTACCCCTTCCAGTAGCACAACGAAATGTATGCGCACTTACAACGCTAGAAACTGATTTTCGATAGCCGTGATGGGCAGAGCACAGATAGCCAGCCCATTGTGCAGCATTGTGTTTAATTACAAACATATAAACATTGAAAAAAGCAAGTTTTATAATCATCTCATGACAAACAGATATGACTAATAAATAGTATAGCAAAATTAAGGTATTTATATTAATTACTCTGAATGTTTAAAAGAATAATTTGTAAAGTTGTGATCTGTTTTATCCCCTACTTCGCGATAATTTACTTGGTTAGACCTCTACTTTCATTTATTGAAAACGGAGCCTATTTACATATCAAGAACAGGTCAAAATGACCATGTCATTAAAGTCTCATTTCACGACAGTATCTTACAATATTTTATATCTCACTCAAACATTTTATTCTTATCAAAATATAGTATTCGTGTCTATTATCTAAGCAACTTAATGTAAAAGCTCCAACCATCAAGGCTGATGATAAATTGAATGTTCTTAATGCTTAAAAGTTGTTGGGTTGGCTACATTAAAAACTGGAGCATCTTGTCCATCCTATTATCTAAATGATATTCGTTTAATATATTCATTCGTTCTCACCAATATATTATCTGAAGTAATATATTTCAATATATTACATACTTTATTGGCCCAAACTGCACTTTATGTTCTTTTTTCAGAAACAAAGAAATAAACAAATAAAGAGGGAATAATTGAGTTTCTTTATATTTAGCTTCACCTACAATTTTCATCTTCTTTACACGGAAAGTCCATCAACCTTTAATTCAAAAGAAAATCCCGCCAAACATGCTCGCCCTCCCAGCCGTGGGGCGTTATAATGTGACTGTCAATCGCACTATTCGTCTGTTAAAGAGTAGCCCAAGAGTTGGCGGTGGGTGGTGATGACTAGCTGCTTTCCCTCTAGTCTTACACTGCTAAATTAGGAACAACTAGCACAGATAGCCCTCGAGTAGCTTTGTGCGAAAATTAAAAAAAAAAAAAAGAAAATCACGAGGACTTTAATGACCAATAACTTCACATTAAAGTTATAATTTAAAAAAAAAAATGCTTGTATATATATATAGTTAACCAAACGTTAAAATTTCAATTCAGTTAGTATAAAAGTAAAGATTAGTTCTCGCTATCTTTCTGTATCCAAAAATTATATTAACAATTTCTTTAATGTTCATACAAATCAGTTTTATAATTCAATATAACATTTTCAGTTTATAAAACAGTTAAAACTTAGAAATATTTTTTTAAATATCAAACCTTTAATTATATTTAAAAATTAAACTAAATTCATATTTTGTTTGTTTGTTTTGGAATTTCGCACAAAGCTACTTGAGGGCTATCTGCACTAACCAGCCCATAATTTAGCAGTGTAAGACTAGAGAGAAGGCAACTAGTCATCATCACCCACTGCCAACTCTTGGGCTACTCTTTTACTAGCGAATAGTGAGAGTGACCGTCATTTTATAATGCCCCCACGACTGAAAGGGCGAGTACGTTTGGTGTGACCGGGATTCGATCCTGCGACCCTCAGATTACCAGTCGAAAGCTTTAATCCACCTGGCCTCGAGTAGCTTTGTGCGAAATTCTAAAAAAACAAAAACAAACTATTATCATTCAATTTAATGAAGAACTGATTCATTCTCTTCTCATTGCAACAAACCTTACATGAAATTTTGCCGATGCAAAGATGTAGATAAAGCGAGTTTGTGGTTTATAGTGTATGAACAGCAACTGTTTTGATGTGAAATAGGTTAAAGGGAGTTAAAGAGTAGACATGGGGGGGAGCACAGAGGGAGAGGGGAAATAGAGAATGTGTGGAGAAGCAAATGAAGGCTACACGAAGTTGTATATTGTTATATCACAGAGAAGAAACGTTAATAATAGCCATCTTGGTCACACATTTCCAAAACAGTTCGGCCAACAATTGCTATATTGGTCACTTTGACCTTATTTAGCGGCCTCATAATGACCTCCGAAGCCGCAGCCACGTAGCCAGTGCTACTTCCTACACAAAATTGTATCTGTACCATGAACCTAATTTCTAGCTCTTAAGATGTGGCCTTTCTTAAGGATCAGACCTTTGTTGAATGGAACATTCGTGCTTATAGATTAGGAAATGAAAATGTATTGTAACTTGAGTAACAGCATGTTTAGGATACGATTATTTCTGTTCCCGTTTCTAATGGCTTCATAATCGGGAATCCTCGATGTATTATTTCTACGGGTTAATCAAAACCGAACAAAATCTATTTAAGTCTTCCAGATGTTTGTGTTAATAAATAATAGTAGTATTTACACGTTTTGGGTCATTGTTAGGAAAACAATTTAAATACCTATGCGGATGTATCTGCCTGTAGGATACGTTAGTGCTAATTTAATGGTTTTCTCCGATAATTATACAATTATCTAAAAAAAGGTTAAAACTTCAATTGTACTTTGGGTCAAATTTTGTTAAATGTGTATGTTATTCTTACAGAAAAGCCACACCGAACAATCTGCTGTGTCCACCAAGGGGAATCGAACGCCTAATTTTAGAGTTGAAAATACGAAGACTTACCGTTGTCTCAGCGGAGGGACCTTGGGAAAATAAGCATTTATATTATAACTGTTATTTCAAGTAACAAAACATTCGTTCTTAAATTAAAGAAAGTTTAAAATAGTTAATCTTAAGAACACAAGAATGGATGTAAAAGATAAACTATAACAATTTGTCAACCACGCTATATCTTCTCTCTGATGAGGTCTTTCGTTTACCACCGTGATTCATTAAGCCTGCTGAGATACGACAGACATAGTTCTTAAGACACTATTTATAATACAAGATTGCATGAACAATAACTGTTATGATCTGAAATAGGTTAAGTTGATGAAGTAATGTTTTTTTTCATTTATTAACAAATCAGATGTAAAGTAGTGTTTAATAACATAGAGACGCCAGCGCACATAGCTCTCGAATAGCTTTGCAAGAAATTCAGAAAACAAAGAATCTTATGGCGTCTTCACTCCAGCTATCTGCAACAGTTATTGGTCTTCCTAACTGATACACTGTAATTTAGTGTTTGTTTGTTCGTAGATAAACAGTACGGCTGGAGAGCTATTTAGAGTGAGGCTCACGTATAAGTTCTTTCAAAGTGGGTCCTCTACTGGTGATTATACTTAGCAATCAATCTTAGGTTAAATTAGATAACTAGATAAGGAATAACTACTAAGGCAATAAATAATTCCCGGACTTAGTTGCTCACGTATTTTTGTTTAAATTTAATATCTTATAAAGTTACATTCTTTAAGTCATCATTTCTAATCTCGATTAGTTGGTTGGTTATATGTACTTATAAATACATTTATCAGCTATTCTGATACACGTTAATTTTTCTTTAAAAGGTATTTCGTCCTTGCGTGCGAGCGTGTGTGTGCGTTTTCTTATAGCAAAGTCACTTTGGGCTATCTGCTGAGTCCACTGAAGGGAAAAGAACTTTCGTTTTTGTAAGGTTTTACAAGAACATCATTGTTTCTATTATCTTGACATATGGTTTTTATATATTTGTAAAGTTTTATAAGAGCACTATGGTTTATATTACCTTGACATACTGTTTTTACATCTTTGTAGAGTTTTATGACACATGGTTTTTATATTTTTATATGTTTGTAAAGTTTTAAAAGAACATCATCGTTTCTATTACGCTGATATATGGTTTTTACATTATGATTGATCTTATTATATGATTCCTGATGTTTCATATAAAACTCATTATATTAGTTCCAGATAGCAAAGAAAACTACAACTTTGTTGCCTCATAAATTGTTTGTTTGTAGTTAAACAGAAAACTGCCCACCACGTGCATAGAAATCCTAATTTAGCAGTGTAATATAGAGGAAAGGCAGCTAGTCATCACCACCCACTGCCAACACATTATAACACTCCCACAGCTGAAAGAGCGAGCATGTTTAGTGTGGCACTTCAACTTGATTCATCTTGTATAAACTTGTTAACATTATCGATTATGTAAGGAGTAGATCATACAATTATAATTTCCTTTCGCACAGTTCATCGTTTTATTAAGCACTACATTCATTTGAAGTCCTTGACCTATGTATTTATTTTTTCTTCATTATTTAGGCGATAGGTCAACGATTTTTTATATAATTTGTCTTTCTTTCATTTTGTTTAACAACACAATAAAATCTTCGTGGATAAACTCGTAATGGTCACCGATTTTGATGAGTGAAATGGAAAATTACCATTTCTATGGTGGAGATGTTCACTAGCATGTCAAAGTCGGTATTTAAATGCAAATGAGCTTACTATGCAGGATGACTATTAAGCATGACACACTGAGCACCGCTGGCATTAGTAAATCTCCGAGGACAGTTTCTCGACAATTTACATCAGACAAATGAAATGTTCTACTGAAAGGTACACGTAGAAATGTTCTAGTGAAGTTACACACGTAGAACTGAGTCACAGAGAAAGATCTTTATACTGATATGCATATGTTCGAATAAAACTAAAGTGAAATTGTTTATTTCTCACAAATTCACACAGAAGGCTATGTATGTTTTCTCTTAACAATTAAAGTCTCGGTCTTTACAGTGGATGTAGTTCAAATAGATCAATATGCAGCGTTGTGTTTAATAAACGTGTTTTATTTGTTGCTGATTAAATATGATGAAGAAACGTTTGCTCTTTTCAAGTTCAATTTAATTAACTTAGTAAAATTTGAGGTGTGAGCACTTATTTGTTTTTTACGAACTTTTTCGTATACTACAATATAATCATTTGGTTTATGCGCACATTCGTAACATGAAAATGTAAAAAGGAAAATAATGAAAAGAGAGTTTGTGAGCATATTCAAATTAACAAACTGTAGAATGAAACAAACCAAATAAAAGCACCTTGGTGAAATATTTTAATAACTACGTTCAAATCAATACATATACCTTACTTATTCATTCTGTTAACTTATTTTATTTATTTTAATATTATGAGTCTGATAAAAAGATTTTAAAAGGTGCATATTTCGAGTAAATATTTAAACTTCACATGCATTTGAATTCATAAAAGTTACAAATTCGTTCAAGAAGCAGGTGTCTTATGTAACCTAAGTCTCGTGGTTCATTTTCATAATCGTTTGGCATTTTGTTCTGTATTTTGAAAAGGGAACACTGCGTGTAGAATAACTGGACTTGGGATCATTTTGGGAAGCCGACGAAGACCTATGCACCGTGCATTCTAAATCCCAAGGCCACAAAGAAGTAAGTTTTTTATCTCTCAGACCCCGTGGTTCTGCACAAACTCCGAATAAAAAACATGGCAGCAATAATTCTGTCATCCATTTTATCGAACAGTCACACGTAATTTGGTTTCCTGGAGAGTAAACAAAAAAATCAAAACAAACTAGAAATAATTAATATTTGACGAAATATATCTGTTCAATCAGTTGATGAAACAAGGTGGCACAGAATAATGTAACTTAGAATTCTTAGAACTATAAACACATCGGTCTAGTTGTTTCAGAATTTAAAATATAAATGTAGAAAGAAAGCGCAGTATTAGATATTCTTTGATAGATTGTTTAGGCAGAGTATTCATGATGAAACTTTGTAGAATGGATGGCAACTGCCTGTTGTGGAGACATAAGTGTAGAGGACGACGTTTCGAAAGTCTTCCGCCTTTCATCTTCAAGTCGACTTCAGTTCGAATCCTCGTCACACAAAACATGCTCGCCCTTTCAGCCGTGGGGGCGTTATAACGTAACAGACAATCCCACTATTCGTTGGTAAAAGAGTAGCCCAAGAGTTGGGTGGTGATGACTAGCTGCTTCCTCCTACTCTTATACTGCTAAATTAGGGACGACTAACGCAGATAGCCCTTGTGTAGCTTTGCGCGAAATTCAAAGCAAACAAACCAGTGCGTATCTACGTAATGATGTGCATAACACGATCGTACTAGACCATTCTTGTTGTATCAAACTATTTTGTACGGTTTCCTGAAGTCTACAAACTTTAACTACCCAATTATATACATAATTTCTAATACAAATATACGTTTACTCATAAATCAACGAGTACAAATGTTGAATTTCTTAATTGGTGTGTGAAAAGGCGCTTGATCAGATATGTTACAGAACGGATAATCACAACAGCGGAATTTCTGTTCCAATTTAAATTATGAACCTATATACTTATGTGTTCATTTGTGTTGTTAAACTAGTGGATATTCATAACAGTCTTCAATAAAACAGAAAATACGTTAAGCCTATAGCGTAATACACAATGACTGATGTAATGTAGTTAATTAAAGACAATATCCTTAATACAGCAACCAGAATCGAGGGCTAACTGCGCAGAAATTCTTCTAATTACTACTATGCCTTTAATTTTTTCTGTCAAAGTTGCAGCTTATTCCAATTACTCTAGTGTTTGGATGGTTTATTTTTTATTGATGTTTACGTATTTACAAAAATATATAGACTAATTAAAAATGTATCCCCTGTAGTTAACAGGCTTACTAAGTCCTAGTTTACCAGAAAGCATGATATTAAATGTTTACGTTTTTATTATTATTGATTTACAAGCAAAAATATATAACTCTAACAAACAACTGTAACATAGCATTTGTGCTACTAATCATAAATCTGTTGTAGAATGAAAACTTAACTTCTAGACCTCTTGAATTTCGCCCAAAGCTACACGAGGTATATCTGCGCTAGCCGTCCCTAATTTAGCAGTGTAAGACTAGAAGGAAGGCAGCTACTCATCACCATCCACCGCCAATTCTTGGGCTACTCTTTTACCAACAAATAATGGGATTGATCGTCACATTATAACACCCCCAGGGCTAAAAGGGCAAGCATGTTTGGTGCGACGGGGATTCGAACGCGCGACCCTTAGATTACGAGTCGAACGCCTAAACCCAACTGGCCATGCTGGGCCTTCCTAGTTCTACTAGTTACAGAATTGTAGAGTGATATATAAAATACGAGCTTTTGACGCATGGAAACTTATAACAACTAAACACGAATTCACTATTTATGGTTAATATTGTTCTGAAATAATAGGAGATTGTACTCGCTAATTGTAAAAGGAAGTAAAGATATCCTCGGGTAATTTACAATTCTAATAGCAAAGATGCACAGCCTAAATTACCATTCAATTTACAGTTACCTTACGTAGAAAATGAGCACCGCCTGTAGTCTAGATTTACATAGTTGTAAAGAAAAAAACATCCATGGGTTACTGAGCACTTACTAAGACTTTTAAATGTGTTTTGCATATTACGTAGATTTCAAAAATTGTGGAAGAAAGCAGAACCGCAGAAACTTGTAGCTTCACTTGTGTTTCTTTACATGGATTTTAATCGCACAACTGAGGCAACAGGAAATTATAACAGAAAAACGTACTTAAACCTAAACATCATCCTAATAGCAGGGAATCGTGATTTAGATCCTTTCGTTGCAAATCATTAAGACATTGCCAAGTAATTTTAAGAGTGTTTTTTTTTAACGGTCAAACGGAAGAAAATACCCAAATACATTTCCTTGCTATCAAACGCAAAGATTGTCTGTTATATCGAAACGATGATTTTCAATATGTAGATTAATAAATCATGCAATAATGACAGCCGTTACAAAATCGTTGTGGAACCTAATGCATCAGAACTACATTTTGACGTTGTCCACGGTTCGTAGGCATTTGGGGAAGGTACGTAACATCATTTTCCGTTCCAAAATGTTCATACACTCAGATTTTCAAGATGTATCTATGTCGTAAATTTAGAACTTCTAACATAGAAGAAGTTTTTTTGTATTTACTATCATTGGAAAACAAAGAAATATTGATCAACTTGGAGCACCAGTGTCTGCACGAAACAGGTTGTACCCCTATCATGGTAAGTAAAGTGCGGCACAATCACAGAGGTTAGAGGGAAAATTTATGCCCTATTTGTCCCAGACAGCATAATCAAGAAAATTCTTCATCTGAAAAGGGTCACAAGTCACACATACACAAGCTGGTCCAGGCGTATCAGTTCAACCATCAAATACCTCAAGAAGGTGTAGAAAGAAACGGAAATATATGCTATTTAATAAGTAAATGATGATATAAACAAAACCTAGACCACAACTACGTCTGCTGTTTTCTACTCGGCCTGAGAAACCCAGATATTGGTCAAAAGGCTTGTAAGCACTGGATGTGGTGTGGTTGACGTATTACACATTGCTACTTGGTTCACTCATAAGTTCTTTGAATATAAAAATATACTGGTCCAAGCTATGGATTTCTCTACTATTGGATTGCTGAAACGTGCTGAGAAACCGTCGTCCTCGTAAACGAGATGGTTTATGAAAAGGCACAGTGAAAAAAAAATGCTTTGTACATGAAGGTACTATGACGGATCTCTCTGTAATGGAAACTACGCTGCAGGACTACTGTCAGGATGCACTATCGACAGATAGAAAATGAAAAGACATAGCACCTTGGTCTATAACGACGTATTGAGAATTCAGAATATAACTTACTCGACCTCTGAATTTATATAAATAAATAAATATAAACAAATGTATAATATATATATATATATATATATACATTAATTTTAAATGTTTACCACAACGAAGAAACAAGATTTACCTGTGAGATCCAAATGTGTTAACTCGCCCCAGATCTGTTTCCAAGGGTTTTCGTGAAGCGTTTTTATTTTGTTGTAGTCCAGATATAACCGTTGAAGACTGGGCATACCGTTAAAGAAATCTCCTGGCAAAGTCTCAATCTTGTTGTAACTGTAAATAGATAAAATAGAAGCATTTCTTTAATTTCTTATTGTCCACAAAAGTTGCGATATTTCTCCAACATTACACCTAATAAGTTATTAATTATTATCTTAATAATTAGATCTTTGCTCTAGGATAGGATGCTTTATGTGCAACTTAATGAATACAACTGATTTTCCGAAGCCCCCTTATTGTCGGTGGCTGAGAGTTTATAATGCTAATAACCATGTTCTAACACTCCAGGTGAGAAAAGCACAGATAGTCCATTGGGAAGCTTTGCGCATAACAACGACCCAGTTTAGTCCCGTTTATTCGTAAGCAGTGATTATTAGCTAGCATTAATCAAAGTGTCTATGAAAGAAGGATACGACCGTATTTATAAGATATAATTTCTCAAAATCACCATAAATATGTAACGTAATTCTTTGACAGATTGTTTAGGCAGAATACTCATGATGAAACCTTATAGAGAAGACGGCAAACAAAGACTTAAGATCTAAGAAAAATTTCCCTCCTCAGTTCTATGGACTACCAAAGGTACACAAACCTAATATACCTTTAAGGCCTAACGTCAGTGCTCAAAACTCACCTTGCCATCAACTGGCTACTTTCCTAATTCCTATCTTATCTCAACTACGAGAAAACACTGAACATCACATTCAAAACTCGACAGATTTCATAGGACAACTCAGAAAGCTACACATCAAATCCCCAGATATTATGGTCAGTTTTGACGTCACAGATCTATTTACAAATGTTCCAACCTCAGAAACCCTTCACATCACCAGACAACGACTGCTGAATAATCACTCTTTACTACACAGAACAGATATGAAAATAGACGCCATAATGGAACTAACAACCATTTGCCTACAATCAACCTATATCCAATACAACAAGGAATTCTACGAATAAAAAGATGGTCTAGCCATTGGATCATCACTCTCTCCAATCCTAGCAGACTTTCTTGGAAGACTTTGAAGAAAGAGCCCTTTCATCCACACTGATAAAACCAAGTCTCTACAGACGTTATGTCGACGACACCTTAGTTATTTGGCCTCACAGTCATCAAAACTTACTAGCCTTCCTAGAACATCACAATTCCGTAGACAAAAGAATCCACTTCACTATGGAAATAGAGAAACAAAACAGTCTATCGTTCCTTGACATACTCATCAGCAAACAAACAAGACAAATAGCCACAACTGTATACAGAAAACCCACCCACACGAACAGATACCTACACTTCCAGTACTTTCATCCAACCTCGATAAAACGTGGTATAATCCAATGCCTAAACAAGAGAGCAGAAAATATTTACGATAAGACATCCATCGAAGCATAATGCGAAAATATCGTAGAGAGTTTTAAACAGAATGATTACATCTCCTCCTTCATCAAAAACTCCTTGAAGAAGACCACGGCAGAAAGAAAAGATCAGAAAGTCACTACCACTACCATCATTTACCTACCATACCTACAACATTTCAGTGAAAACCTCAAACACATAGCCATAAAATTCAACATAGAAGTCCGGTGAAAATCCTACAATAACTTAAGGTCCATTCTGGTAAAAAACAAACGGTGACCTACCAAAGAGAATCTCAAAAATGTCATCTATGAAATTCCGTGTTCCTGCAACGATACTTACATTGAAGAAATGGGAAGAAAACTCGCGAAAAGAATAAAAGAACATAAAGATAGTACAAGTCTCATGAAAACACAAAATTCAGCTATTGCACAGAACGCCGCGTCAACTGACATAGAATAAACTGACAAAAAAACTAGAATAATCGACACAGACAAATAGAGAGACAAGAAAAATCAAAGAATCATTTTATATTAACACTATTAAACCTTCACCAAACATAGATTCCAGGTTAGATGTGAGTAACCTGTGGCTACCATTAGTTGAATCTACAGGAAATTTCTCCTCCAATCAGAAACAGTGATAATCCAACTAATCACAACATGCTCTTCACAATCCACCAGGACACTATAAAAGACCGATACACCTACACACACACTGGCGAGTTCTACGCTAGTCACAGAGCAAGTAAGGCGTGCTGATATCTCTGCCAATATGCTTTTCAGAACGAAAGGATCAACTACGACAGTTATACCGCCAGTATCGCCGATAATTGTCGACGGTCTACCATCGCACCTCACGCCGCTAAAAGTAGCTATGTTCATTGCCCAAGCCAAGCCAGGGGTAACCATCGAACCTTCTAGGACCCGAATCCTACGCCGGGGCGGAATTCTCATCCAGCCCGCCACTACCGCAGACCAAGTTTATCTATGCCAGCCATGGAACACTGAAATTAAAGTAAGTTGTTCCCTACCAAAAGTCCTGTCAGTCCTTATTCAGTATTCCTCAGGGGCGTCGACTCATCCATACAACCATAAGAAATCAAACTAGCCATAGAATCTCAAATTTAGGCCAACCTACCTATGTACTTCATGAAGATAGTGACAACGTCAAAGTACAGTGCTGATTGTATTTTACGTGACGGATGTTACTATCATATATTTCACTTAAGAGCCGAACGCCCGCATCGCCTACCCATCAACTCGTGGTCAAACAAAGTGCCTAGACAATATAGACAACCAACGGACAACTTTCAACGGGAAACTACGGAAATACCGCCTAGTCCAGAAACAGCTAGAAAGAACACGAATGCAGATACAGGCAACTCGACCCCAAAGACGACAACTCCCACTATAACAACACACCAAGATTTAACAATCCAAGGAAGAAAAGTGATAGATCATGCCAGACTTCAGTTACAATTTCACGAAACTCAACTACCAGCCAGACTCAGACCATTCACAAAATAACTACGTCAGCTCAAAGAGAAAAACAGACTACCATCACTCAGAAAACACAAACCAAACTTACGAGAAGAAACAAAGCATCCAGACCAGCGAAGAAAAATTCACCGAAGAAGAACAGCCTGTTGATTCACCACCAAGACCACGCTTTTCTCTATCATCAATGGGCTTCAGGTGTGAACGCAAGTTCAACCTGTAGTTCCTTCCTGATCTACAAGACCGCAGCTAGCAGTTTTCCTAGTCACCTAACATCCAGCCACAAGTATACCACTGCCATAATCCATCAGTTTTATTTCTATTCCTGTGTTTCTTCCCAGCTACTTCTGGGCACGGTCTGGGTAGATTTTTCGGCGTCCAGGCCGTGAAAGTGGGTTTTCTCGGGGTACTCCCCCCCCACAGCTAAAACTCTGGCATTGGACCTGTAGATCCCAGCCAAGGCAACATTCTTGCCTAGTCCTGAAAATAGCCGTTTTAGTCAGTTAAAATCAATTTTAAATCCACTCGCCAGCCGCCAGGTCATTCTGACCACGGGCCAAGGCCTGGCTCACTTCCCTTATGCCGTCCTCGTCCAGTTCTCCCTTCTTTCGTGTCACTCTCACATACACCACCTAACTTCATCACCTTAAAAAAGTAAAAATAAAATAAAGGCAAAAACCCCGTGTAAATTTCAATAACTTCCCACGTGAGGGGACGAAGAGGAACCACAACGTTCCTGATCACCCCAGTTGGAGAGAGAGTTCTTCAGACTTCTCTCTCTCTCTAAACTAAACCCCCGCCATGTTCGTTTACGTTTACGTCACACACACTGACTTTAAGACGAAAGGCGGAAGACTTTCGAAACGTCGTCCTCTACACTTGTGTGTCCACAACAGGCAGTTGCCGTCCATTCTAGAAAGTTTTATCATGTAACGTAATATTGGCATTAATATTTTAAAATGCTTAATTTTTTTTTACAATTTATGTGGAATAGTTCTTTCACGAAAACACGCATAGTGTGTAGTTATCTGTTTCAACTTGGTCTAATTTATATCATGCTTGTTAAACTTTTACTTCCAACTTACTTCGCTGACAAATCATTACTGTTGTGACACACCAACAATAAATGACGCAGCCTTCCACCAATCCTATGGTGCAATTTGTAAATAAATCAACAGTTTGTACATACTTTACTATAACAAAACGTAAAGTATGTGATTTTCTTACAGCAAATCCACAGTTGGCTATCTGCTGTGTCAACCGAAAGGACTTGAGTCACTAATTTTAGCAACGAATATTCAAAGTTAAACTGAAAAGCCGGGATATTTTTTTTAATATTGTGCATCTCGAACGGCAGGCAAAAGATAAGTAAATATTTCGAAACAAATTTGACATTACCAGAGCTATTGGAATAACTACGGGAAAAACAGTGTTTCTAGTTTACCAATGATGCCGCCAAAATACGTGTCAAGTATGTTTTTAATCAGAACAAAAAATTGTGTTTTAAGCCGTAAGTGTTTAACCAGTGTATATTCTCTCTAAACTAACAGGCCCGGCATGGCCAGGTGGTTAAGGCGCTCGACTCGTAATCCAAGGGTCACGGGTTCGAATGCCTGTCACATCAAACATAGTCGCCCTTTTAGCCGTGGGGGCGTTATAATGTGACGGTTAATTCCACTATTCGTTGATAAAAGAGTAGCCCAAGAGTTATTGATGGATGGTGATGACTAGATGCCTTCCCTCCAGTCTTACACTGCTAATTAGGGACGGCTAGTATAGATAGCCCTCGTGTAGATTTGCGCGAAATTCAAAAACTAAATCTTTAAACTAACATATGATATTAACTATAACAAATTACGATCTTAACTATTTTGTTTAAACCCACAAGATGCTAATTTTGTTTTGGTACTTTGGTTTCGCGAATAGTTAAACGAGGGCTACCTGCGTTAGCCGATCCTAATTTATCAGTGAAACACTAGAAAGAGAAAATAGCTAGTCATTACCACCCACTGCCAGATATTGGGATAATCTTTTACCAACGAACAATGAGATTGAATGCGACAGAAAAGGTAAGCGTATCTGGTGTGAGAAAAATTCGAACCTGTGATTCTCACATTGAATGTCGAGCGCCCTAACCACCCGTCCATGCCTGGCCCTTAGAATACTGGTTCTACTTATATTTGCTATAGGATGAGAAAAACAATTTTTGAAAATACTTTATTTTTAGTTAAACACAAGGCTATACACCACTGGTGTCGAAACTAGGTTTTAAGGGTTATAAGTTCAGACATTTGCCACTAAAAAAGGGGCAAAACTTAATGAAATATTCAGTTACAATAAAAATACTATCTGTATACTAATAGCATAAAATGAAACACACTTTATTAATAGATCACGTTAACGATGCCAAATTAACATTTAATTACCTCAGATATAAATTCTCGAGGTAATTCACTGGATCCGGAAACATGGACCGTTTCAGAGTTGAAATCTGATTTTCAGATAAATCCAAGATCTTCAGATTGTACATTTTAGCAAAGGATGAGTCGTGAAGTTTAGAAATTTGGTTCTGTTTGAGATGTAGAAACCGTAGATCCGGAGGAGGAATATTAAACCAATGTGGAGGTATGGTGTCTAGATGATTTCCAGTTAAATCCAAAGTGTTCAATCTACGCAACTCTCCGAGTTTTTCCCATTTCAATCCGTCAATTAAACCACAGTAGCGCATAGATAAATATAGTAAAGTGTTCTCTAGGCCTAGAAAAGCTGATTCTTCTGCTTGAGTAAAAGATTTTAACTTCGTGTATCGTATTTGGATTTCTTTTACTACTACGTCGAAAAACAGATGACTAGGAAGATATCCGATTCTAGACGAAGATATTACAGCAGTGTTTATTTCAAATCCTCTCAAACGTTTCATTGCAATGGTGAGGTTTCCCAAGCCATCAATATCATCACAAGTCACCCAAATCTCCTTCTCCTCGTAAGATGAAATAGTTCCATTAGAATGTTTTAATATCCTTGGCACAGCGAAATCAGTGCAACTGCATGGGTTGAGATCCTCAATCTCTGAACAGGGCGTAATGGCATCACAAGTGGTGGCAAAAATGTATGAAATTACGAAAAGGAAGTTGAATTCTAACAGATAGCATTTTCCTTCCATACCTAAAATCAAAGATTAAACACTTAGATTTCTTAGCAATAAAATTAAATTATCATTTGGAAATTCCGCTGAGATCCAAAAGATTTTGTTAAAGGTGAATTTTCAACAAATTTAATTATTCCCTTATAAACTATACATTGGTTAGGTATAATTCCTGTGTGGTTGCCTTATTTTTAAACACTTTAGTTTTTGAGTAAAACATGAAACAAAATATGCGGGTCCTCGAACTCAAGTTCCTCTCGGTCGTTCGGCTGTTTCCGTGACGTTTTACAACTATAACGTAATAGTTGCCAAACACGCTTCGTATTTCTATTTGGCCTGAAGACTGTAGCTACCCAGACAGAAAATCTTCCAACAATAGATTTTGCTTGTGGTACTGGTAAGTTAGTTTGAATATGAATATGACACTTTCATTCATGATTTAACAATATTCATTAGTCAGATTAGTCTTGTTAATATTATTTTGATTATTTATTATAAACTATTGTTGGTAAACAGTACATTGTTCGTATACATGTAATTCTTTCACTGAGTTTTGCAGAATCATCACCTGCTGCTAAGAAGTCCTCTGTATCACAAGGGACAAATGCTGATGATACTGGTGATGTTCATATGAGTGATGATGAAGGTGCTGATCCTGACTAGAACTTGTCAGATCTGTGTCAAAAGTAACTGTTCTAGGTTCGTTCAGAGTAGGTTCGAATTGATATGGTGCTACTCGACACTGTTCAGAACACAGAGTCAAAACAGACTCTGCCACTGTTTCTCCGTATGCACTGGCCATGTTTATTTACATTCAACGTGCTGGCGTTGGCGGTTTGTTTGGCAAATATTACGTTACAATACTTTTCCTAGCAGCAAACGTAAAAACTAAAACGTTCGGATTGCCGCTCGGAAAGGGCTCTTTCTGCACCATGTTTTATGTTTCATTTATTAGCACATATTTTTTATAAAAAAATCTGAACCTGCAAAATTAATCGGTATGAGTACTTCTTTTGACTGCAAAAGTTTTCTTTTTTCTATAAAATTCACCTTTAACACTACGAATTGTGAATGTGAAGATTAATATTATATCACGTTATTTATAATACAAGGAAAATACTCATTATGACGTATCTAAATAGAGTAGAAATACAATAATACATCCATTCTCAAACTTAACTTCTTTACTTACAAAATGTCTATATGACGTATGAAAACTTTGTTGTTGTTTTGGAATACTACCAATGGTCACAAATTAGTGTACAACTAATAATAATATATTTTACAGAACATTTTGCATTTATAACCTTTTTATTCTACATTCAATTATACATGATTTAAAACAACACTGAAATCTAGATGCAAATGTAAACAAGTATGTTCCGGAAACAAGCCATTATGATGTTAAATAATTAGATAATACTTATGTACAGGTTTGATATAATTATCTACAAGACTCGAGCTGAATATATAATTGCAGTATAGTTTCTAATGAGTGAAAATCACAATATCTGCAAGAGCATTAATATTTCATTAAACTTTTTAGACGTTTTAATAACAGTGGTACCTTGTTCACCTTTACATAGAAGATTTATGCATGGAAACTATGTCTATTAACTATAATAGATGAACAGTTAATTATTCATGGTATCATTTCTGAACTACGAAATTTATTTTTATTTTTTATAGAAGCGTCTCTTTCCATATTCTAATAATAGGTACAATATTAAGATCTTGTTATTTTCTTCTACCTTTACAGATTTATTTATTGACACCTTATGCAATAGATAGGCTGAAGAGACAGATAAAAAACTCCAAATTCAGGCACAGTCATTTCTAATTTATAAAATGCTGACCATAAAAAGCATAAATAGATAGCAGCACCTGCTATCTGCTTATTACCTTTCTACGTTAACTATTTGTGTGTTCTTAAACCAATACGTGGCATTTATTTTAACTAGCTATCATATCGTATTATATATTTATATGACAATTAAATCTAACAGTGTTTGTGTGTGTGTTTTTCTTATTGCAAAGCCATATCGGGCTCTCTGCTGAGCTAACGGAGGAGAATCGAACCCCTGATTTTAGCGTTGTAAATCCGTAGAATTAAACCTAACTAAAGACACTGCCATGTAGAAGCTCCTTATGTTTTGTATTAATTTTACGTCTCTAGGTTTAATACACATTATTTATTCCTAAACAATGGTCATTATTGAAGAGAATATATTTATTTTGAGTTATAACATAAGTTGAAGCCTATATTCATTACTCACTACACTTTGTACTAATAATTATTGGCAGAAACATCACTTACAAATCTTGGTTAATCGAATATCTGTATTTCCCAATTTACCCTATATTTAATTTGAGAGATATAAAGAAAAACAAAAAAATATTAAAGTGAGAAGAATAAAAAGACATTAAAGAATATCGTTAAGTTAAAACATATACATACAAGGAACCAACGCCTTAGCCCTAACGTTATGGCGGATAACAGTTTAAAAATACATTACCTGAATTCAATTGACGAATCACTCACTTGGAATGCTGTCCTAATTTCGCTAAGTACCTCTTTAAAAGTTTTTAGTAATCAACAGCAGCACACTATTCAATATTTTGATGTGATTCATGAAGACATAAACAAAAATTAAAATCCGATTCAAACCTTCTTTGCTTCTTTGTAGGTTTCAAAATTTTTCTGTGCTGAATCTCGCAACAAATGATAAGACTTGAACTTTGATCAACCCCCTGATAATAACTACATATGCTATTGACTGTAGGTATATATTTCATAATAGTATTTGTTTGTGTTTTCTTATTGAAAAGCCACATCGGGCTATCTGCTGAACTCACTAAGGGGAATCAAACCCATGATTTTAGCGTTGTAGCTCCGTAGACTTACCGCTATACCAGCGGGGGACATGTGATAATAAATTAAGTATTTGTATGCTCTCCTTAATATGTCTGTGGAAGAATGGAAATTAGTGAAATTTTTGGCAAAGTTATCATTATCCGAATAAATTTGCCCCCCAGTGGCACAGCTGTATGTCTGTATACTCACACTGCTAAAACCGGGTTTCACTACCCGTAGTAGGCAGAGCACAGATAGCCCATTGCGTAGGTTTGTGCTTAATCCCAAATGATCACTCAATTTGAATAAATTTTATTTTTCATTGAATAGTAATTACTGTAGAAGTAACAAATGTATATATATATATATATAGATCTACGTTCTGGTCTAGTGTCAACGTATCTAACTATGGATTTGCGGATCTAACATTCATGTTGCCCTAAAAATAAATAAAAAAGAACCATCACGTTCCACGTTTTGAGGCCGTCAGTGTGTTATAAAAGAGACGGTCAAATACTGTTCTTCGATTAAACAAGAATTGGCGGTGGGTGTAGTTTGGGCTCAGCATAACCAGATGGTTAGAGCGCTCGACTCGTGATCTAAATATGCTCGCCTTTTCAGCCGTGGGGACGTTTTTTGAGGCGGTCAATCCCACTATTCGTTGGTAAAAGAGTAGCCCAAGAGTTGGCGGTGGGTGGTGATGACTAGCTGCCTTCCCTCTAGTCTTACACTTTAGACTATAATTAAATAGTGAGAAATCTCTGTTCATTGGTAGTAAGTATGTCATTCATCGTATAGCTTAGCGCAAAATTCAAAACAAACTCTCAAGTTTATTCGTTTCTTTATATTCTATAAATCAATAAATTATAATAGTTTATAAGTTGTTGTTGAATTTCGCACAAAGCAACTCGAGGGCTATCTGTGGTAGCCGTCCCTAATTTAGCAGTGTAAGGCTAGAGAAAAGGCAGCTAGTCATCACCACCCACCGCCAACTCTTGAGCTACTCTTTTACCAACGAATAGTGGGATTGACCGTCACTTTATAACGCCCCCACGGCTGGGAGGGTGAGCATGTTTGGCGCGACTCGGGCGCGAACCTGCTACCCTTGGATTACGAAGCAGAAGCCTTAATGCGCTTGGCCATGCCGGGCCTAGTTTATAAGAATGGCACTGGTATAATGAAATATCTTGTATTAATGATCTACTAACATTTTAATTTTTGAATTAGAAAAAACAGGTTTCTATCAAGGCTCTTTCAGCCAGAGTATGTTTAACATATACAAATAGATCATAAACATTACGAACAGAATTAAAAGTTTGTTGTAACACAGTGCGAGACTTACATATAGGTAACATTATACGTGGTATGAATACTGTTTTTTTAATAACCTTATTAACTTTTATTGTTAATGACATAATTTTGAAATAAAATCATCGCAAACTTACACACTCCAATCCTCAAAATGGCTTTTCTTCACGTTCTAATTATAATGTAACAAAAAGGAAATGTAATGTATCGAAACTATTATAGTTATATTTAATGTCTGTTCTTTTCCTAAATAATGTATGAGATATATATTAATTTTTATGAATTTTTTATTATTCGAATTTTTCTGGTGTTTTATAAACTTGAAAACGTTTTACAATCATTATACACGTTTTGTGTGCCTCATATTAATTACAATATAATAATAGCATTTAATACTAACAAAGCCTGCAAGCAATAATAATAATTATGCTCAATTTCCGGCTTAAAATATGGGATGGAATAAACTTATTTATCACCGAGTGGCTTTTCTTCCTTAACTTTACATACAAAAGCAGTTTGTTACAAATCTATACAATGTGCCACCCGTCCACCGTAAGTAATCTGTATATTAATCTATAGGGTGACCTATGAATACATAATCGATATTGTAAAAATAATGCCAAGGGTTAAACATGATAATAACATCAAAACTGTTCATTTAGCAGTTATAGTTGCTTACTTGTTTGACTATGGGACTAATAATTAATGTTTTTTGTTGTTTTTTAGCAGGGTAAAATCAATTATAATAATGTACAAACACAATACACATACACACATATATATATTAAACAGTACACATTAGAAGTCATGACTGCCATGGACGTTACCTAGGGAAACGCAAAACTGATAATCCAGGCAGAGGGAACAAGTCCCCCCATGAACGCTCATGATGGTTACCCTGATGCTTTTCCTCTCATTATGGGCAAGCCAGCAGTTTTTCTTTATTTTCACTTTGATCAATACTAGTTTCATTTGACAAATGCTCCAAATGATACCTCAACAACAGTCATCCTTAAAAGATTACTATTAACCCTTTGACTGCAGTCGCTTTAAATTCACGAGCCATACGCTAGATCCAACACACTCGTATTCAACTACCAAAGGCAGACCGTACCCTATACCAAGGCAACAGTCACCGAGTTAAAACAACTTAAAATATGGTGATTTAACCCCTTTTCCAGAATGTATGCATGTGTTCGAATCTGCATCTTTTTTCCTCTAAAAACCTAAAAAGAAACTTATTAACTGTGGCTTCCTTATATTAGTTACGCATTCCGACAAATCTTCCGGAACTAGTTTCTGTATAACACACCCGTTCCTTGTTGTAAGCTCACTCTTTCCTCTCGGGTACTGTTCTAATTGCAGGATTTATATGACGGATAATCGCCAAACACATCCAATCCAATAAAGAAGGGTTATCAACTCCCTTTCACCTCCACAATGACCATCTTTAACCTCCAAGGAAAGTAAATAAATGTTCATCTACTTCACCAACGTCCATTAACACCAACCTCAAATACACAGTACTCGTAGTTTCAATTACATTAACCTTTAATTGCACGCATTCTGAAAGTACGGTGCAATTTTTTCTGTAATTTCATACTCAAATAGGTCTGTATTGTACAAAAATATTTTACGAAGTATATCTGGCGAGTTATAAACGGGCATGTTACTTAGAAATTAATGTTGTTCAATTAAAGAATCAATAAAAATAATTTCATGTTTATGTAGTCTGTTATCTGGCAGTAAGAGCATTCAACTGCAGAAACGAGTCATTTGTATGTGTACGAATCAACAACGATAAATTAATTACCTGTACGTTACAATGTGTAGTATAAGGTAAATGTGTTCCCGTTATAAAAGTTTATAACATGCCAAACAACTACAGCTTTAAAATTAGTAGTGTTGTCATTTCTCAAATAACTGGATACGTGTCACAAATCAATAGTAATTGCACTTGTATTCAGGGAATATCTACTGATATCTAACTCATTGTAACAGAATAAACTAGCATACGACGTTTACACAAGTTATTGTAATATTTGTAATCTGTATTATATTTCATATAAACTTTGAAAATAATGTCTACTACAATTATTGCATAACGTGGATTTTTAACTATATGTAGATATATTTTCCTTTCTGAAGAAACAATTACAAGAAAAAATTGCATTCAAATAGTTTATTATGAAATCAGCAGTTTTTAATGTTTCTCCATAATAATTATAGTCTAATAATCTTATAGATACCAGTTTTTAAATAAAACGTAAAACATAATATTTGGAATAAGAATTGTATTTGCACAAAAACATGAAATACGTTGTAAATGAAAAATATTACTAAACTCAGAAAATGTATCATAAAAGTTAATACGTTTTTAAAAAGTGCAAGTTCAACATCTCAGAAATTGATTATATTTTACATAGAAGAGAAAACAAACACGGGAGAGATATTACATTTAGAGAAAGTATAACAATATTTTTTAAATTCCCTTTCTCAGTTCATCTTTACTTTCACTTTAAAATCCACTAAGAAAATATTAAAAGTTCAACAATTTATTTAAATATCAGAAGCAAACCTGGAATGTTTAAGTGCTAACATATTATTTTAAGTCTTTATATCCAAAAAGGTACAATTAATACATTTTGTCAAAGATCACTAAATTTATCTTTTGGATTCTGATACGACCACACCATTCCATGTAATCACTAGCTTTTTTTTTTTCATGTAAATCTATAAGTTTTCCTTTAGTTTTGGAAACTGTACCTGAGAACTAATAACCTAGGTTCATAATACATACATGAGTGTGTATTAACATGTATTTCTTACTATGAACAAGTTATACCACCTAAAGCTAATTTAGACAATCAGAATTCTGTCATTGATGGCTCAACTAAAATCAACAGTTGATGTTAGTCTCTCACTCGAGTATACAATTATTTTATAATCATGGGAATAAATTAAAACAGTCTCAATGTTTTTTTTAAATAAAAGCACATTAAAAGAAAAAATACTGTTCTATAAAACTCATGTTAATATAAATAATAACTTTACACAATCTAGAAACCAAAGTTTCTAAACCATTCATTACTAAACGATTTATTACAGTGTTTAGTAGGTTCTCAACCAATTTCCAAAATTCTAGTGCCATTATAAAAAGACAAATCAATTTAATCACTTGTATAAGCTTAATATTACACACCTGTATAAGATCTCAAAGTACTCTAGTATATTTTCATAACTAGTGATTTTTTTATACTAAATTATTTTTACATACTTGTGTAACTCAACTGTGCTGCAAAGAATAACCTGACATGTAAATTTGGCAATTAAGTTCTATTTCTCTTAATAATCTCATTCAAAAATTAACACAAACTTTGGCTAGAAATCAATATCAAATTCATTATAAATTTCCAATTTAATTCAAGTTTTAACCAAAAAGAGTCACATCTTTCTAAACAAGATTTGAATGTAACATCAGATAACAGGACGAAATATAAGATCTAACAAAAAATTCTAAACAGAATGATCTTTCAAGTATACAGGTATTACAAACTGACTGACAAACAACTACGTTATTTAAAGATTATATACACTTCCACTCCAAATCATCATGTACGACTTTTACAAAAACACGGTTGGAGAGGGGGATGGGGAATGATTTCTTAAACCATGTAAAATCAAATATAACTGTACAAAATATACAAGAATATTAACTCAAAGAGAAATAATACTGGATCTCAAGCACAATAGTTTAAAAAGCATCAAGTGGTCAAGCTTTGTATATTTTCTTATTATCAGTTTGCTATGTAACTGTTTACCAAGATCACCTGAGAACATAATGGTCATTCAAAGACCGGCCAACAAGCTGTGTAGTTTAACTCTTACCTGCTCAATAACCAGTATTTGTCCTGCAAATTCTCATAAATAATTGAAGAAGAAAAAAAACACATTCCACTGGTTACAAAAACACTTGAAACAGTGTTAATTATTTTTACACCATCTTTATAATTTTGAATCTTTAACATTTTCAACTGGTCTTTTGAGATTTATTCTGTGGATACCTGAATAAGGTTGCAGCAAGTTTGGTAAAAAGTACATAAAACCTAAAGGTCTAATTACATATAATGCTGTTAAGCACAAAAACTACACAATGAGCTATCTCTAACCATCTCAAGTATCAAAACTTGGTTTTTAGTGTTATAAGCCTTCTGACTTAAAGTTGAAACACTGGGGTACACATAATGGAACATTCGTATTCACTAAATTTCTAGTGCTCGAAATACAAACATAAGAAAAAAGTGAGATTTACTTTCTATTTGGATTTATCTGTACTGTATTTCTGTACCTTCATGCACACAATTCATGAAGAGTTAGTTTATCAAACTGAATAGAAAGTACTAATGAACTTGACATTTTTAAATAAGAGTAAAGTATTGTGTACATTTTAAATATAGTCCAGCTATTATTCCTTAAAAGGTAAATTATGTTAATGAAATTTAAGTTTGTCAAAATTAAATATGACCATTTTTATGTACATGTTAAAATGTTCAGTTAAAGATGGGTGTTATTATTTAAAATCCTGAGTATCACAAAAAGAATATTGCATAACAAGAAAAATTTAATTTTAATGGGTACAGACAATCTTTGACAAGTAATCTGTCTAAACAATAGCAAAAATATCCTGTTCTAAATAACATGTTTATGGTAATAACATCCAATGCTACATAGGCATAGGGAGAATGAATATTTCGTTTAGAAAAGAATACGATACTGGTAGTAAATATTGTATGGAGATTTAGTTTATGCAAAGTTCCAACTTCAGGCACCACAGCAGACTTAGTTTCCCAATATCTTCAATATTCTAATTGTTATAAAGCACTTCATGAAACATCAGTCAATCAGTCACCTAGCATTTTGACAGGTACTGTCAGTCAATCAGTCACCTAGCATTTTGACAGGTACTGGTAAATGGTTCTTGTCACATTTTAGACCAATAAAAATGACACACGAAAATTACAGCACATATTACTAACATCATTAGTGGTTTAGAACAAAGAAAAGTACAATGGCTACTGCATCCATGTTCCACCCATTTTACAGAACTTAGGATTCCATTGTCATCAGGGAGTACATGCTTGTTTTACATGTCATGAATGTGTTTTGGATGTTTTTTTCCAGTAAATGAATTGAGTGGACCAGAAGGGGAAGTTAGAATTTTCAACATGATGGAAAATTCATCAGTTATTTTTGTTCAAAGATGAGTTTGATGATAGTATTGAGCAATGTGGCAAAGACACAATCTAATGTTTTTTTGTTGTTGTTTTTTTGGGGGGATAATAACTCTTTAGTTTTTAAGTACATACAGTAATTATTACAAAATCACTGCTGCTGTAGAAAAAGGTGAAAAAAATATTTTTTGTGAACCATAATCTACATTGTGGAAAAATATTTTTAAGCACATGGTAAGTATTTCCTTCCATCTTGACGATATCACAATTTCCTTTACGCCACCTCTTCCTTGTCAACAGTCATAAGATGTTTGGAACTATGTTTAGAGTCACTATATCATGGTTTCAAAAGTTCTACATGTTCAAGACTACATATAAAGCATGTAACTAAGGGCACATCCATGCTTTTAAAAATACAAAACCAGTGGCATGTCAAAATGCATTTCACCAAGACAGGGATTCTGTTGATATTTGACAAACATGTTCATATTTAAGTAATAACTATTCTAATTCAAATCAACTGATGAGCAGGTTATCCAGAGCTATTTCAAATGAATATCTTATACAGATAACACATTAATATTTTTGACCACATATTCTGTCATAGGAGTGTCACAACAAAATCACTGTCTTCATCTACCACTTCTCCAGCTGATACTATCAGATTTGTAAATAAATATGTATTTTCTCTGCAAAAAAACTTACAAAAAACTTAACAAAGAAAGTCTACAAGTGTAAAAACATTAATGGTCACTACTTAGAAATTAGGACCTTGAAAAGTTATCTCATTAGTAGTACATTATACCTGTTACTACATATTTACCTTTCCATTCAAATTTGACAAGGATCATTTCAAACACTATCCCAGATCCATTTTTATGTGAGAGGTAATAAAAATTAAAATTAAGAAAATAATAATGGCATGTCAAATATGTAAATGGTCAAAGTACTCTTAATCTTCAAACACTTTCTCCTGAAACCATATCACAAGGCATTACATAAGCAGCATAAATATAAATGAGTTATAAAAATTGTTTATAAGTTAAGGACCTGCTTCCCTTTTTTTGTACAAATATATGTGTCAGTATTCACTTGTATCTTAACACGTTAAATACAAAAAAGAATAATTAAATGTACTTTGGAAACTATACAGAATTATGTAGCATTATATATTACCTTAAAAAGTGATTATGCAACTGTTGTTATTGAACTAAAAACATTTAAGTTTCTCTATCAATAACGTTTTTCAGTGCTTGAATCCTCAGAAAGCAAAGAACTATGTTATTTTAAGAATAATTAAAAGATACTAAAAATAGCATACCTCTATCACTTTTTAGTCAATGAAAATAGAAAGTTAAAACAATAAATTAACACTATTAAAAAAAGTTTAAAAACTAGGTGTCATTCAAAAGCTATGAATTATGTTTGGAAAACATTTTATTCACTGTTGTTATGGAAAAACTAATTAGTTGACAGCATTGTAGTGTAGTTGTATGATACAAGAGCATAAATAATAATAATCTATTGCATATGAGGTGTGACAGCACAAAAGAAAAGTATATACAATACAGATTTGAAACAAAATATAAGAGTTTGTGTAATATAACAGAAAGTTATATCTAAACAGAAATGTGTCTATAAAAGATGTTCCACACAAACTTAATAAATATACAAAAATACCTTGAATTATCTTGAGCTCAATCAGCAGTAGTCGGCTGTAACATAATAAGGCAATGCTACAACAATGATGTCCTTTGATACATTTTCATACACTCAATTTTGAACATAGTTTACTCTAAAAAATCATTTATTTATTATCTAAAAAATTCTAAAATGTCTTAGAATGTTGTTTAAATTACAAAAATAAGTGTTGAGGTGGCATTCTGATACAGCTCAAGTATTGACCACATTTATTATGGAAAAAATTACTCTTTTAAGAATATGTTTGACATGTACTAACAAAATAAAAGAATAATGTAAAACTTGGAACAAATGGTCAAATAATGCCAGGATATTTTTAAGTTTTACAAAAATTTTCCAATGATGTTAGGGGTCGTAGGAGGAAAATGAATACAATGAAACTGCTGTCAGTTACTAGTAATATTAGGTAATTTAAGGTGCCTGAAACCCCCTGACCACAACATTCTTGTCTTCATTCAGTATTTGGCCTATCAAATCACCAATAGGTATATCTAAGTTAACTTTTTGTATTGAGTACCACACAACAAAAGTTTTGCTTATAATTACAAAGATCCACACCACCATTTTGCACGTCACTCACAAGATGCACTATTGTTTAATCCTCTAAGCACAATAAAAAAATACCATAATTAATCTTTTTTTTTTTTCAATTTTAAAAGCAGCATTGTAAAAATATGCATTCAAGATTGTGGTTGATGTTGTACGTAAAAATTGCACAAATATCTCGAAATACTATAATGTGTGTTACTACAATGTTCAATCATTTTATGATCCTTATACAATTTTTAGTTTATTATCTTTCAACCAAAATGCCACCTCAGAATTTAAAAAGAAATGGAAATCAGATTGTTATGTTCACTCAGAAACATGAAATCCCATGTTGAAAATTTAAAAAAATGATGAAAATTAATTTTTTCCCCCTTAAAATAAATATTTTGAGGTCAGCAGGATTGTAAAACAAAACATAAAGTAATTTTAGCCTAACACAAGTTTAACATGGTAATAAATTAACATAGCAAACAAAGCAGTAATTCTTATTAATCAATGTCACATACAATCATTCTAACAATGTAATCATTGTAATTTTATACTTGCATATATTCTGAGTGTGAATGGGATGGAAGAGATTCAGACGAATTATTTTAAAACTTGCAGAGGCATACTTTACACATTATTCTAATCTGAGAAAAGTGATTTTTAGGTCAAAATTTAACTCGGCTACTTAAGGTATTCAAATCTAAGTATGTTCATATTTTGCTATTAAATGTCTCTTTTTATATCTGTGATTCAAACATTACACAACATATAATTTTTACCATAGCTATATAAAATAATCTTTAAGAGTAAAGAAGTTTCCTTATTCTAAGATAGCACTCCATAAAAAATATTGTATTTAGTTTACCAGTTAATTAAACCTTGCACATTTTTTGTTTTATAGTTTAAGTATAAATCATTAAAGTAGTTTAAAAGAAATTGGGACAATTTTTTTAAACGACAGTTACTAAAGTTTTCTAGTATTTTACTGGCCAGCATTACACAAGGATGGATCGTGAGAACGACCAGATCGAAGATTACAGAGCATGGATTTTTTACAGTCTCCTATGCATGGTTCATTGTGGTAATCACTCATCTTTCTGTAATATCTACAAATGAGAAGAAAAAATTAACATTTCCAAGTAATTAAATGACTGGAGGATTTTGCTAAACAACTTACATCAACCAAAACGAATTTTGACCGTTAAAGAAAGTGGTGTTTTAAACTATGAAAAACTGTATGAAAGCAAACAGTAACAGGTAATACAGACTTAGTTTTTTTCATTTATGTATCTTTGAGTTCATACAAACAAAATCATAGTTACAAGCTTATTTCAAACCAATAGCAAATATTTAACTAACTTCACAAATAATGAAATTTAATTTATACTTTTATAATACACACTTAAGCTCTTTTCTATAACCAATATTTTGAAATTTCATTTGATACACACATACCACTTAAAATTTATTCTTAACAAAAAGGTTCTGTAAAGGAATATTGTTGTATATGAGTAGAATATGTACATCAAATAAACAGAGTATTCACACAATAAGCACATTTATTTCTCTGTCACTAGAAGGTTACTTTTCTTTAGAGAATTCTACTTAGTTCGTTAAAACAAGTACTTCCATATTACTCAATACATTTTCTGATGAAATTACAGTAAATAATCAAGAATATTCAAGAAAGAAACAGTGTACAAGTACATTGTTTTTTTTACTGGAATTAATAATAAAGAGTTTAATATTGAGCAGAAAACAAATTCTACCTGTCCATGAATGAAAGTTTAAACATTACAAGAGTACAACAAAATATACATCTTTATCATTTATGAAAAGAAATAAACTTTGCTTTCTATAGGAAAATAATAAAATTAAATACAGGTATACAAATAGCTTTATGATAAAGCAGATATCAAGTTTTAGCTAAAATATAAAATGTTTATGTCTATGATTAAACATTTTGCCACAGCTATGAATTTGTTTAGTACTAGATAATATCATCAAAATCTTATTACAGTCTGAAAAAGTTTGTCTTAAACAAGACAACCTTGTTAGCTACTAAGGATAATGATAAAGAACTATCATGTGAAAACATTCACATGCTATAGGTTAGGTTATGTCCTGGTAAGAAAAAAAATGGCTACCACAGGACATAGGGCAATCTGTTGATAATAGTGACAACTACAAATAACAGTAACACTACTGGATGATCAGATGTAGCTTTAATCAAAAATCATGGAATCGTGTAATAAATTAAAACAAAATTAAATAAAACCCATAGGTAATGGGTTAAAGCTGGCAGACAGTGATAACCATACAGTGCCAATGATTTTCACTTATATAACCACAAAAGAAGTCCTAAATCTTTACATACAAAATATTATTATTATAGGAGTACATCAATATTGAACTTACCTATAAAACCGTTGAAACAGGGTATCATTTGACTCAAAACGTTGAATGAGAGTATTCCAGTCATGAGGGAGAAGAGATTTCATTTCCAGGTGTTCTTTGACTGAGTATGTTTTTCTCCATGTAGGTTGGTTAAACAGATTTGCTTCAGTAAGGTTTAAGAAATATGTCTCGTGATCTAGTACAACCTAATATGAAACATTTTTTGTTGCATTATTTCAATAACCACACACGTGTTTGTCTACATAAAGGAATATATATACACACACACACAACAAACATTTTAGTACTTTTATCCTATAGTAACAGTTCAAATATGGAATAATTTAATGTGTTGTTCTTTTATCTTCACAATTCAGTCTCCACACCATTGTACTTGCTTAGCAACTAAATATGTATTTGCAGACCAAATTACTGCCATACATTGAATAAGAAGGAAGTCATACTTACTCTGGAACTACCAGCATAGTTTCCATCTACTGTGTAAATTCTAAAAGCAGGGTTCCCACTACCAAATGTAGTTACACTGGGTCCAATGTAGGCAATATTTGTGGGGTGTTTGAGGGTCTCTGTGTCATAAAATACTTCAAATTCATCACTGTGAGTATGACCATAGAACTGAGCCACAACAGTGCTTTCAAACCTGGAAATAATAATAATTAATTCATTGAACATTGAAAAATATCAAAAGGTTAGTGTGTATTATTTATGTCACTAAATATTTAATAAGAAACAAAACTGAATCTTTTCAGTTAGAAAAAAAGCCAGTTTACTTCCATGGATAAGTACACATAAGCCATATCTTAATTTTAATTTTAAATTTTTAAATATAAATTTGTCAAATGTAGCTGCAAAAAGCCAAGGAAGAATTTGTTATTGGATTTCAAACAACTAACACTACATTGAATAGTCTTATCACTATTATGACTTTCTTTTTCGAAAGCATACACAGTTATATTCATGCAGATTCCATAAGTAAATAATAGGTTTCAGACAAATGGGGTGCAAGTACATAAGAATGCATTCATGCAGATTCCAGAGGTAAATAACAGGTTTCATTAAACATGTATACACATCTCACCTGTTAATGATACGATAGTAGTTATGACTCCAAACTTGAAGACAGCTTCCTGTACCAGGTGGGATATGACCAATGATGTGAACCTTATCATGCGAAAATAAATTATTTTAATTCTTTCAACATTGTGACATTTTAAATATTGATACAAATACCCTTTCTGACTACAATGGTATTAAAATGTAGCATACCACAAGTTTTACAAATCCTTTACTTAAATGTGGAAAATAAAAACATACCAGAGAAATAGAAAAAGTGTATGTTGTTGTTTTAATGTTTTGAAAGCCATCTGTAACATAAAGTACATTATTATTAGAAATAACTGTTACATGACCATGATCTGGAAAACCCAATATTCAGCTAAGACTGTGCTTTCATGAGTTCACTTTATTACATAGCTAATTCTTAAAGACTCTAAATGCCTGAAAATTCATCAGACAAAATATCTAGAAGTAATACATACCACAAGTACCATCAGCTTTGTACTAGTAAAATATTATGTAATGTTAGAAAACAAGTCCTGTTAAGGACATCCGATCAAGACTCTTGCATAATAATATGTTTTGTTTTGGTCTATTTCTTAATTTTGGGCAAAACTAAATTAGGAGTTATCTGCACTATCCACCCATAGTTTAGCACTGAGACTAGAGTGAGGCAGCTAGTCATTACCACCTGCTAACAAATAGTGAGATTGACCATAAAATTATAATGTCACTATGGCTGAAAGGATGGAAATTTGAACTTTGAGTCAAGCATCTTAACCACCTGGTCATGCCTAGTGCATAATAACAAGATTCACAATTAAGAGTAAAAAAAAAAGATAACCCATAACTGGCTTTCTTTTAATGGCTTCCACTCTTTCAGAATGTGAACATAATTCAAATGTTTTTTAATACATCCTAACATATACAGAATGATTACTTACAAAATATTCTAAGAGGGAGAGTTGTTATTAAATCCATAAACATTTTTAAATTTATTTAATCTTGATTCATTAAAATGTTTAGACTGTATGGGTGTGTGAGTAACTTATATCCCTGAACATTGACAATTATTATGACAAAATATCTTATATTCAATCTTTTTACATTTAATACATATTATTTTATCAAAATGCCAAACAGAATATTGATTTGAAACAAACATAGGTACATAAAAAAACCTTAAATATTTTAATAAAAGTCTGTGATGTCAAATAGTATATTTTACCAAAAACTATGAACAATAATTCTAAAAAAACATAATGAAATAGTCTGAGATTCAAGAACTAAATGCTTCCTTTGCAGCTATAAACTACATCACTGACACTGATCATTTGTTTACAAACATGCTCAAAATACATACTGAACACATGTTGTATTATGAAGGTCTTTTAGGCTTATTTAGAAACACATATAAAAAGATCTAGACAGCTTAGATAGTATTTAACAAATAGCTAACATTACCTTTTCCCCAATCAGCTCTGAAGCCTGTAGTTCTTGGATAAGCCACTGTAGTTCTTCAGCTGGATCAGTAGAATTTAACAGTAACCACCTAAGAAGCAACAGTTTTAAAGTTACCAAAAATAACTTGTGTCAATGATCAGTTTTATTAGTTTATATGCATGTTGCTTTTATGTTACAAAATGTTTGTTTTACATCTTTCATCAGATAAAAATCAAAACGAAAAAAAGTCATGTCATTCAATTATAGCACTGAATCAAGTTCTGCTCCAGAAATGTAAATCTTAACCACAAAGCCTCTTTAGCTTTAAAACACCAAAACTTTAGTATATGCAAAACACAAAATTCTTGTAACAAGATTTATCTTTGAAATTGATATGTACTCAAAAAATAGCAGTACACAAGTCCTAGATATCTGTCTGTAGTACACTAAAATTGTTCCCTTTGGGTCATTACAAAAAATATTCCTGTGCAAAGTTTAACTATCTTAATTCCTTTTATAATTATATTATTTCTATAATAAATTAAAGGTAGCTTATAATCTACTTTGATTACAATAACCAAAATTAAACATACAGGATATGTTCAAATGGTTTTACATATTTTAAAATGTAATGATTTCCAAAGCTAAACAATTAAAAACAAGTTAGTTGTAATAAAAAGAAACAAAAAACAGACTCATTGTTGGAATTACATTTGTTAAACCATTCATTACGGTCTGAGTGGATTCCACCAAACTCATAACCACAAAAATATTCATTACAGTAATTATAGTATGATTTTTGATAATGTATACATAGGTTCATAAAATTTCGTAGGTTATTGGTAAATATTACAGATCTTTTATAATGAAAATATAAGGTTTGTAATTAAGTGTTAAGATTTTTTAAATATTTTCTCAATTTTTTTTTTCTTTCAGAACGTTGACTACTTAACATGCAGAATAATTTTCATTTCAAGATCAAAAATACTTTTATGCATCAGAAAACTCTCAAATTTCACATGTGAAATTTCCTTAACTTCCAGACAATTATTAAATATTTTTTAGCAAAACTTCATATTTTATCTGTTATTTTCACTATTGAATCAGAATCTCTCTAAGTGTTCAGTAGATTTGACTGATCTCATAACAAACATAAAAATTAGCAAATAAAATAAATATATAATACAGATTATAACTCCACAACACAAATTTTAGTCTAAATAGCTTAAATGTCATAACATTATACATTTATATGTACATATATAAATGCATAAATAGTATTTATTATTTTTAGTATATTGACCTTTCACCTATTGCTAGCCTACATCACAGAAGTTACAATGACAAGATGCACATGCACCCATGTTACTGTACCCAACTGACTTTTACAAAGTGACCTGCTTTGGCTGTGTTTTAGTGAACTAGTATTTTGTAAGATAGTCAAATTTCAGTTATAATACATTATATATACATTATTACTATTTACAAACAAGTTTCTAAACTTCTTTTTCTTAAAACATATAACAATAAAGAAGTAATCCATCAAACAATTATCTCTTCCAGTTATGATTTTTGTACTTGGGTTGCCGCTTGTCGCAGGTTTTCTATGCCTTAAGAAATTTCACACATGGAAGATGCCAAACAAAATTTTTTAGGTTTGATATTAATACCATAGAATTCCTTTATAATTTATCAAGTTTAGTAACAAAGCAGTATTTGAGTATTAAAAAAATACTAAATTTCAAACAAGCTAAAGACTCAACTTACCAGCATGAAGGTTTGTCTGGAAAGAAAGAGAGACACTGTTATATTTGAATATGACTGAGAAAACCACTTGGAGAACATTGACCTTTCAACTGGTTATTCAAATGTTATATACAGAAATATATGTAAGGGACTGTTGCTAAAAATGGAAAGTAGTGAGTGAGACCACGGTGTTTGATTCAGTTCATGAGCAATATCTCGACAAATAGAAAGATGTGAGGTTCATATTTTATATTCTAGCTTTTCAATATCATTAATTCCCATTCTTAATTCATACAAAGCTATAGACTTTGTATTTTGACATCAGAAACATCTAATATGAGCCAGTACTGCATTCAACATACCACATGACACATAAAAATTGATGTTCAGGTTTTTTTAATTTACTTTTAAGTTAATAAATTAAATTATACAAAATATGAAAATTTCAATTATAATCTACAGTTTGACAAACTTATTAATATAAATTCATAAAATAGTAGTTCATTAAAACTTTAATGGTGAGTCAACTAACTTGGTGACATGGCTTTTGACCTGTGACCCATATGGAAAGGGTTACTCTTGTGCACTGGCAATCCTAACAATTCGATCTTATCAAATTATGAAGGAAAGAAACATGGAAATATAGTATAAGACCACAAGTACATAGACCAACAAGCTCTTAACTGCACTTTTTTGTATGACTCTATTCATTCAAAGGTTGTTTGAAGATGTGTACAATAATATGTGCACGTTATATGTAACTTATATACATAAAGTGTGTAATGAACACACAAAAAGTTATATTTTAAATTACATTAATTTTACAGTTATAAGTTACAAAGTTCCTAAATTTTCAAAATTGTCAAGCACACAGACAGTAATAACAAAACAAGACTAAACATTCTCCATTTTAAGAATTAACAAAAAAAAATCACAAAGTACTTACCAATTCTGGTTATTACAGTAGTTTGTGTTAATGGAAATTATCTTAAGTCCAGGGTTCACTTTGACTGAGAAATAAGCACCCCTTAAAATAAAAGTAACACATGGCTATAGTTATTAAAAAAAATTTTTATAAGACTACTGAGAAACCATTACCCAAAAACTGAGATTTACTTACACAGTTTTAATTAGTAAGCCAGTTAATTACAGAAAAATATTTTAGGAGTAACCCATTATCGGATACTTACTAACACATGCAATGTTTATTGAAATTTTAAGTTCAGGTTAAACACACTTAAATAAAAGTTTTTTAATCTCTTAAGCTTCTTTTTATACTATAATAATTACATCTGAACATTCTATTAGATAAGTAATACTGTGTTACAAAAATGTGATCTCAAAAGTTTCCTTATTTTAATATTACAACCGACAGATTTACAAAATTTAAAACAAAAAAAAGATATTTCACATAATCTTTCACTGGTTGAAGTGCATATGTGAACATTTCAACCAATATTGACAGACAGCACAATTATACTTAAAAGCTTGTATAAAAATGTACATCACAGTTGTCACATGAAGAAGTCTGAAATGCTCACTTCTTAATTGTGGCTTCTGCACCTCTTGGTACCCACGGTGCCCAGGTTTTTGCTATTTCATCATACAGCCAGGATATGTCATATTTCCCAGTTATTTGGGGCATTGGGAAGCTTGTGAGAAAGTAAAAGGACTAAAATAATGAAATTCTAATATTAAAATCTTTTTTCTTTTCTTTTTTTCAAAAATAAAGTTTTAGGTAAAGTTTAGTTATTCATCATTACCTTCATTACTTTATCTATTAAAAAAAGATAGCAATCTGATTCCTTAATGATGAAAAGTTACTCATAATAATTTTACACATACAAATTATATACAAGCACAAGTTTGTTTAGAACTAGTTGGATTGCACGTACCCTGAATGAAAGTTATCTAAATTCACAATTAATGAAAGATTATTTTATGACATGAAAAGTTGCTTCCCTTATATGCAGTTGTACAAAATGCAAAAATACCCATAAAAAACAGCAAAACACAAAATATGAAACGATAAGCCTGCAATGTTTCTATAATGAAACAATAACACTAACTTTTCTATAACATATATAAAAATACAACAAAGACGTCAGACTAAGAGAGAGCAAGAGCTCGCTCGCGTGCATGCATGTGTGTGTTTTTCTTATAGCAAAGCCACATTGAACTATCTACTGTGTCCATCGAGGAAAATTTAACCCCTGATTTTAGTGTTATAAATCTGAAGACCTACAACTGTCCTACTGGGGAACAACAGAGGATGGAGTGGTTAAAAAAAAATGCAAAAAATACCCATAAAAACACCAAATGCAAAACTAAATATTTGTATGTATCCTCACATGGACCTAATGAGCCTCCATACCAATTTTGGTGAAGGCCCATCCACACCCTGCAAAGAAGTTATATGGACATACAATACACAGTATTATTAAATGTATATAAATATGTTACCCAAGTTATAAAATTCTTGTAAACAACATTGGTACATTGTAATATTGAAGTTCATTTAAATCATTATTTTATAAGTGTAATGAACTGAGATACTAAATGAACACACACACAAAAAACATCTGATCATTATAAAAATAAAAAAAAGAAGTCACAGAAATATTCAATAATGTAATGGTTGTGTTACAGATTTTTAATAACTAAACACAGAATTTTAATGCTCTTAAAAAAAGATTTTAATATATTTGTATACCTCTGAAAATATGGTTTATTTCAAGCTAATTCTTGCAAAGTGGGAAACATTTACCTATTAACTGGGGAACTTTCATGGTTTCCAATAGCAGAGAAAATAGGAATATTCTTTAAGTATTTATTCATTAACTGAGTAACAGATTTTAGGAGAGATATCTGCTCTGACTGAGAAGAGTTCCACACATCATGAGGTGGAATGTCTCCAGTCCACAACACATAATCAACCTGAAAAGTAATTAACATGAAAAATATAAATACATTTTAAAAATTCCAACATGATAAATTCTGAAACTATAAAGAAAAGGTTAAAACTAGAGTAAAAAAATGAGAAAATAATGGTCATTGTCTCAGCTAATTAATCTTCACTAGGATAAAAAAAACCCAAATGGCTAAAATGCACTAAATGTTTTCCTTTTTCTTCTAGTAATTCTGATCAATTACTTATATTTTCACATACAGATGAAAATTATTTCAGGCAACATAAACAACAAATGTCAGAAATCAATGATGGGAAGATGATTTCACCTTCAGAACATCCACAAAGACTTCATTTTCATACCATTAAAATTAAAAAAAAATCAAAGATTACTAAATAGAAAACAATAACTTTTATCTCTTTAATGACATAAATATCTATAATACTAAATCATAGATATAAAAGAAAAATCAAAGACTATTGTAAGTTAATACTTTGACATCAACTTGCCCAAACTTATTTAGCAATTCCTGACCTTATTTCTTGTATTCTCAATTGTTATAAACATCATATGATTTTTCTCATGGCTTTTAATATTTCTTTCTCTTTGGTTTTGAAGTTTCTGCTTTTTAAGCTTAACCTAACAGCTTACATTTTGTGTTTTTGTCTTTCTTAATATCATACAATTGTTTATATACAGGGGCATGTGATGATCTTATTTTTAGCATTTCATTTTTGTACAGTATTTTGTAATGCGAGGCAACGTATACAGTGCTTTAAAAGTGTTTCTGCACCTAACAGTCTTTTAATACTTTAATCTAACGCATTTGAAAAATACTATTAAGTGTCATTTTCATATAGCTTCAATGATTTTGTTACCAATCTCCTAGTATAGTAAAGGTCTCATTCATGGCACTAAGGAAATAAAAATTGGAATAGATGCCAAAGTCAAACCATACAGCCATATACTTATCCTTTAAACTTCATTACTGGAAGGGTTCACTAGAGTTCCTTTCCCAAATTTCACTAAAATTGATGCAGTTGGTACCTCACAATAACTTTCAATATCAAAAAATAAAAATCATGTACAGATGGAGTTGGTATTTTTTAATACATTTAGGTAATAATTTGTTCTATCTTCTGTTTTGTTAAAAGTTAAATAGTACACCTTTAAGGAGATTACTTTATGATATTCTTAAATATACAAATACATGCATTTGTTTACAACTAATTCTTATTCTAAGTGTCACATATTTCTCTTTCATACACTACCAAAACTGAGCAATTCACTAAATCCAAAGTTAACAGAACAATCTTTTTGTGAGTTGTGTAAAATCATTTCATCCATCCACAGTCATGTTATAAGACATTTGAAACTTGATATTCAAATATCTCACACAGGTAAAGCTTGTAGAATTATCCAAAATTACTTATTCCCTCCCAAAAACAAAAAGTATTCAGCTTTTAAACTTTAATATTTAAGAGGACACTTGGACATACATTAATCTCAGTACCTTGTGATTGTCTCTTATATGTTTTAGCATATGTTCTAAAGTTTGCAAGGGTGTGTCACAACTACGGTAGTCTCCCCACTTTCCTGCTGCTTTACTTGGATCAGGTGCAGGTCCATCAGCAATTCGGCAACACAATGGTTCTCCACACTCTGCATTGCTGCCTTCTCTATAGTACGGATCAAAGTGTGTGTCTGATAAATGGAGTACACGTGTTGTTGGTGCACCAGTCTGAAATTAAAATTCAACATAACCACCTACTAGAAAATTAAGAACAATTAATTAATTTAACTTTCTCACGTAATACAACATAAATATACTTTTGTGAAGTAATAACATCAACATTGTAGTAACCAACACATCACTCCTTTTAGTACTAAATTCCAGTATCATAAACTTAACAATAATACTAATAATGTTTTTAAGATATTTTATACCACAAAAAATTCAGGTTACCTTAACTGAACCCCATTTTATTTTTTTAACTAACTCTGAAATCAGTTCATTCTCAAAAATGTGATATATTTTGATAAAACAATATTTAAGACAAGAGAAATTTGTATCTTATTAAAGCACAAAAACAGACATAATTTATCCATAAAAAAACACCTGAAAATTATAATATTTAAAATTTTGTACAAAACAGAACATTAGGATAATATTATGAAAATGTGCAAAAGATTAAAAAAAATAATGGTCTGTTCACAACTACATACTTTTGGTGGTGGAACTGGCTTAACAGGAGGTTTAGGAAAAGGAGTCAATGGAACAGTCCAATTATGGTATGGATTATAAACAGGAGAACATGTATCACCTAGAATTAGTCCACACACTTCTTGAGGGCTGAGCACTAATCGCTCAAACACATAGAGAACTTCTCCCTTTAAAGAAAAAAAAGGAAATGCGAATATACCCAAACACAAACAATTTAAAAAATAACAAGATAAAGAGAAATGTCAGAATTTATTGACTCAGGGTAATGCTGAAGTTTGTTTAACTGAAATGCACACATGTACATACAGAGAAACACAAAAAGAATTTGGTACAAATGCAAATCATGCAGTAACCAAAAATAAACATTTCACAATATTATAAAACATTTTTATTACACTTTAACAGTACCTTCATTATGGAATTAAAATCAAGCTAGCTCTATAATAGATTAAAAAGAAAAGATCAAAATGAGTCTCCATAAATTATTAAAATCAAGCTAGCTCTAAAATGGACTGAAAAGAAAAGATTGAGTCTCCATAAATTATCAAAATCAAGCTAGCTCTAAGATGAACTGAAAAAAAAAAAAGATCAAAATCAAGCTAGCTCTATAATAGATTGAAAAGAAAACATTAAAATGAGTCTACATAAATTATTTATAGATTAACAAATGTGCTTTTAATTATTTTATACACTGTATTAATTTCCACTGAATGTTTTCACTGGAACTATAAAAAACACTAAAAGAGAGAAAATTACAAGTCCATACACACGACAATACCTGAAAGACCCCAATAAAGACATAATTTTAACGTTAATTTTGTATGTTCATCTCATATGCCTTAGTATCCATACTTCTTATTAGATAAATTAATTTTATCGTTTACTTCTTACAGTATCAATGAGGAACATCATGTGTCAAGAGAGATGTGTAACTTTTGTAGCTTAATAGTAATGCATTTCTTTTACATGTACAGTTTTACTTACACTTAAAAGTCACTCTTCATAAGACCAACAACATAACCAATGAAGAATATAAACAAGACAACAAAAAGTGATTTACTCAGGTTTTAAACCACAAGCATAAAACAACAGAACCAAGTTATCTAGTAATCAATTTTCAATTTAGCAAAGTGTTTTTGATGGATTAGTAGAGATCACAGGAAAAAAATGGAAGATACTGAAGAAAAATAAGTTAACCATACACATAATTACAACTTATTATTGTATGCCATTTAATATTATAACTGTTTCATTTAATAACAAAACACAATTTTCTTGTACCATTTACTTCATATTTTTATTTAATGCAAGACATCTTTGAAGTTTTGTTACAAAAAGAAAATTTTATTATATAACAAAAGGTAAAGCCTACTGGTTTACATAAAGACTTATATAACAAAAGGTAAAGCCTACTGGTTTACATAAAGACTTATATAACAAAAGGTAAAGCCTACTGGTTTACATAAAGACTTGTATAACAAAAGGTAAAGCCTACTGGTTTACATAAAGACTTATATAACAAAAGGTAAAGCCTACTGGTTTACATAAAGACTTATATAACAAAAGGTAAAGCCTACTGGTTTACATAAAGTCTTATATAACAAAAGGTAAAGCCTACTGGTTTACATAAAGACTTATATAACAAAAGGTAAAGCCTACTGGTTTACATAAAGACTTATATAACAAAAGGAAAAGCCTACTGGTTTACATAAAGACTTATATAACAAAAGGTAAAGCCTACTGGTTTACATAAACTTATATAACAAAAGGTAAAGCCTACTGGTTTACATAAACTTACATAACAAAAGGTAAAGCCTACTGGTTTACATAAAGACTTATATAACAAAAGGTAAAGCCTACTGGTTTACATAAAGACTTATATAACAAAAGGTAAAGCCTACTGGTTTACATAAAGACTTATATAACAAAAGGTAAAGCCTACTGGTTTACATAAAGACTTACTTGAAACACTTGGGTAACTCCTTGACAGACTCGAGCTGATTCAATTTTGAAGAAATTGCACAAAACTTTCACAAGAGCAACTATATCATCTCCACTTTTTTTTTTCTCTGCTATATGTTGGACTAGAGATACTCCAAATTTACATGCGAAACATGTAACAGGTGAGTGTTTCCCAGTTTTTAACCCAGATATTATCTACAGAACATGAAAAATAATTGTATATTTATTTTTACAAGTATTAGTACAGATTATTTTCTTAGCCTTCAAGTAATATTTTAATTGAAAATAACAACATACACTTTTTTTAGGTTATAAAATGTATAATGCATAACAAATTATCAAACATATTTTATATGGAGGTATACAAACCCATGTGCTTATTTCCTCACTGATAAAAGAAAACACAAGTTTTAAACCAATCAAGAGCAAAACTATTCATAATATTACATACAACAAGTCATTATGTTGCATCCTATATAGCTGTGGAAAGTTAAATAATCACACAAGCTCTGTGTTACTGTTCATTTCTGATAGAACATTTAACATCTTTTGAGATTTAATTTTCTGAAAACAATACACACAAGACTGAGTTGGCCAAGAGGGAGCAATCAGGTGGACTAGAGAAGGAGTAGTACTAGAAAAATCACACAATAAAGTAATCAGATAGATGGATACACAAAAATATTTCTGGGGCCAATCTAGGCAAAAGGCATTAATTGCCAGAGCCAGCAGATGAGATACAGGTGACCAAAATAGAGGCAACTTGATGTTGAGACTTGTAGCAAAAGCATAATGAAAACCCCACCAATGGTAAAAGTCCCTCAAAACAAGGGGATCTAATGCCCACTTTGTGGAGCAAAAGAAGATCTATGAAAATACTGACAGCACCCCACACCAATATTGCTATAAGGCAAATGTGATGTGCAGAAGTCTGGAATAAGAGATCCAATAAGGCTCAATGCACAAACAAAAGTTAAAGGAAAGATATGCAAATAGCTTTGTCTGCAGACCAATAGCTCAGAGTCCCCCAGTGACTGACCCATACTCTTCATCCTCAAAAGGGTGTTCTCATAAAAAGATGTAAACCTGGATGCAGAGAAGGAAATCTCACACCAGCCAGTCTATGAGCTTAGTCCAGCCACTAATGCAGATCATTTTGCATGAAACAAGAAATAGAACTGGGGGTCAAAGGAAAATTCTAACTCAAGATTCCATTGTTTGTGAAGTGCCCACTGAAGGGATCTCATATTGGCATGACAGAGAAGGATCAATGATGTCAAGGAAGACCACATCCCCAAAATCAATAAAACCTCATAAGCAATAAGTTAGAGAGCCAAGAAGCATGGTGAACAAATTCTATTGAACTAAATCATAAAGTTGAAGGCAGTGTTCAACTGATATTGGTGTCAAAATAGACCTCAAAGTGGACAAGATATGAAGTGGGTCAGAGGAAGGAATTCTCCAATTTAACAAACCAGCCCACCCGAGCCACTACAGAAAGTAGCTGCCAAGTAGGATTGGCCGATTCTCATTTGGAATGAGCCAGAATAAGCCAGCCATTCCTGTACTAATGAAATTGCAGTGCCTAAACATAGAGATGCCATGCAAAAGCCCAAAGAATGCAACAAAGCACATAAGGTGCCAAGGTCAGTCTGAAGAAAAGGGCCCAAAATTGTTAACCACCCCAAGATGGATAAACTGAAAATAATGTATATAAAATTAAGAAACATACCATGATGTCATCCACAACCCAATAAAAATAACTATCTCAGGGGGAGAAAAGGTTTTATGATGGACTGTAATAATGATTTAAAGCAGTTGAAGTGAGTTAAATCAATAACCAGTTACCAATCCTCAGTTTTCTTTGGGACAACTAAAAAGGGGGGGGATTAGAACTTCTTAACATATGGGAAACAGGTTCAATTACCTGCTGCAACAGCAATACCCAAACCTCTACTGACAGATGCTGATAAATCACAGGATCTCAAGGAATGGGAAGAAAATGGGAAAAAAAAGAAACCAGAGATGAGGAAAGAAATGGGAATTGGAGGAATATAAAACTGATGGGAAAAAATGAGCTACAATATTTGGAAAGGTGGAATGTTGGTGGACCAATGCCACCCAAGGCTAGATAATATCCAGGACAGTATCAATATTTTACATCCCAGAAATGGGGCCATACAAAACATAAATAAATCAAGAGATGTTGAGGGTAAATGGGCACAAACCAATACCCAATCACAAATTAAGTTTCCAACCACAAAGAAACTATGTAGTAAATGCCAAAGCCAAGAATGAGGTGTGGGGTTAAAGTGAAGAAGGCAAGGACAAGGGTATCTCTAAAGAGTTCTCCACAGCACTTCTGTGGAGAGCTTCAAAGGAGGTGTATGTAAAAAAAAAACCTTTAAAAAGTTGGTAAGGGTAAGAAACAAGGAAGGATATCAGGCAAGTGAAAGATAAGCATATGATTCAAGAGCTAGCCCCAAACTTAGTAACAGTTGATCTAAAAACTACATAGGCAGCATGATACAAGGCAAAGTTTAAATAATCAAAAGTCTTTGGGGACACAACATGTCAATCCTCTCACATAAACATGAGGTCAATCAGGTACCAGAATATTAGGAGAAAGAGGAAAAATCAAGAGTTTGAGAAGGTCATTCACACATCAAAGGTAAGAAAAGGTGAAAAAAAAAACAGGTCACAGAGATAATACAACACAATCATGAGACATAAAATCAATGAAGACCAAATAAGCCCGAGGAGACTCTCCAGGTTAGGAATAAGAATGATCAGCAAACTCTAAAGGCATAAAAAAAGAGCAAAATCCTCATCAGCCAGCAAAGGCTCAACACTTTCAGTAGAAGCCATGGCAAAGTCCAGGGATTAAGACTAAACCACATAACATTTGGTCTCCTGACACACAGAAGCATATAATCCATCATTAGGTCACCTGCACCTGAGGCCTGAGAAAAATACTAATGTCTGCTATGTCCCTCAAAGTGGTAAGATTAACTTCAGTATGCATTACATAGAAAATTTTAACCAAACTCGAGTGCTGAAAGTGACTTGAATTAATTAATAAACTAAATTAAGTTGAAAAATAGCCACTTTTTGAGGAAAACAAAGTTGAACATGCAGCAATAAATAAAAACAAAGAGCATGTCCAAACTCAAACAGTGTCCAAAAAGAAGTGTTAATTTGGAAGAACTGCACAGAAAGAATCACATGCATCACGAGTGTACTATGCTCCTTTTGGTAGAGAGGTTGAAACATTGTTCACTCATCTGTTAGTGCTTTCTCTACCCATTACAGCCATTTTAAATATATAAATTTCGAAAGGCTTTGATATGTTTTTTGTGCTAGAATCTGTGAAAATTTGCAAAATACACAGTTTCAAACCAATTTTACGTAAGAGTATTATGAAACTCAGCAAACTGTAGTTAAATAATAAGAATCACATGAATGACTCTCATTACTAAAATACAATGAAAATAATTAAATAATAAGAATTGCATGAATGACTCTCATTACTAAAATACAATGAAAATAGTTATATTTATATATTTTCTAACCTCTTTCATATCAAAAGGACTTGATATACGAGTCCAAAGGTCCAATAAAACATTAACTTTCTTTTTTGCATGCCACTTTTGAATTTCATCAGTTGCTGATGGTATTTTCTTCAAATGAGGATTAACAGTTGAAGAAAGATCATTACTTGGTGGGACCTTACTTCCTTCTTCCACATCAGAAGAAAGACTCAAATCAGCATACACACTGAGAGGAACTGATATATGAGCTCCAGGTGCTATAGTACAAAGTAGCAGAAGACATAAGCTTATGATAGCCCAGTGGTTTCTTTTTATGTAATTAGTCATTGCAAAGTTCTTGAGTCTGTCCATATGCAGGTGTCACACTGAACTTTAGAAATCAGATATACCTGAAAGTAGAAGCCAAAAGTACAACCCATATATTTATATACATAAATTTCAATGAAAGCATATAACTTCTATATGTGAGAATTTAGGCTGATACTTCATTCATAAAACTACCTAAAATAATAGTCAACTTATTTTTTCTATGCCTTAACTTCTTCTCAAAGACGTTTGAGACACAGCTATATAAAATGTTAAGCATCTCCACACTTTTTCAAATTATGTCTTGAAACACAATAAAAAAAAATAGTTGACATTGTTACATGTGCATACATAAAATGATCCAAATGTACAGGTTCTAATAGTACTTCATTACAGTGAAAGTAAACATCCTATGTTCTTCCACTACCTTAAAGTCTAAATTGATAAAGTATTAAACACTATTTAGAGTGCTAGGTGCCAAAAGCAATAGGCCTAACACTCGTGATAACAATTATACCAGACAGAAGAGAACTGTTAAAAATGTTTCTGAATTACTCCCTTACAGATTTCAAATAGTGTTGTATGAAAATAACATTTCAGATCTATATCTTTCTGCCATAAGAACTTTTGAACTAAAGTGGACCATGATGACAGCTGAAAGTCTTAGACATTAATTATTTGTTGATTAAAACAAAACAATTATAACACTAAATACCAAAAGATACCTTTATTTTGTACATCATAACACTTCAATTTTATCTTTCTAAAAAATATAACTTTTTTTTTTGACATATTTTGAGTATTTACACATTTCTTTTAGATATAACCCCATTACTGAAACCTTAAATTAAAGGGTTTTAGACAACAGATGTACTTGGACTTAATTAATGGCTCTGTACATACGGGATAAACTGCAACTTGTCAGGAGTAAATACAAAAAAAGAATTAAAAAAATCAAGAGGTATAATTTATATGGATTACTATAAGGCAGTTTCAGTAATAGAGAGTTTTTAACATACAATTGTTACAAGCCACTCAATTGGCAGAAGAGATGAATGAGAAATGATATAGTGAAATCATGGATACTACCCCTAAAAACCCTGCATGTAGTGAAATAAGATATAAATTAAACATAGATACCAGATTATAAAAACAATTTTTTTGGATGAACCCATTCACCTAAGATGGATGTTACTTGTTATCTCGATGAAAGTAAAGATGTGGAACTTGTGTACAAGTTTTGATAAGGTTTCTACACAAAAAAATTAGTTAAGCAAAATCACACAGCTGTGGGTTGTAGAAACACTCATTAATTTGACTTGAAGTTGTAGTTGAATAGGTAAAAGCTAAAGGTTGGTATTAATGAAGTCCAGTCAAACCAAATCCATGTTACTAGTGGATTGTCTCAGTGATCAGTGGTCAGGCCTTTATTTTTTCTAACTCACATAAATGATACCAACAGGGACATAATCAGTAAATTACTAGCATATACTTATGACAGTCAAATTTAGTTCTTTTATATTAGTTTATAATGTTAAGGTATTACAGAAAAAATTAGAATTAAATAGTAAGTTGAACAAATATTTAACAAATGACCATTAATTATAGCAAGTACACAGTAACAGATTTGATTTGTCATAACTTAGGTCATACATTCAACTGCCCTACTGAAGAAAGTTATGATATCTTAGCATAGTAGTAAATAAATCATTCAAGCCATCAATATAGCCCTTTGTTGTTTGTAGTAAATGCAGAGGTGTTTGAACTGAAAATCCTATATAATCCCCACTTTTAAATATTTAACATAAAAAACAAACAAGTTATATTAATTTTATGGGGGACATACCTCCAGACCCACCTAGATTGTGTTGCCTTTGGCAACATGGGAACTGCTTTTAGAAGCTTCTTACACTTTCAATCTCTCATAAAAATTTGCACGTCTAGCAAAGCACCCTTACTTTGCTAGTCCTTCCTACATCACAGAAATGTAAGGGTTAATTTACAGGGATATGTTAAAATATCTTATTTTCTCTTAAATCAAGAAAGGTGAGATGTGGTCTTACTGAAATCTTCATTATTATCTGGGAATTCAGTGATATAATAACTTCTGCTTTCTTTGTGCTGTATTCTGAGAATGACATAATTTCAAAATTTGTAGAAAACAGAATAGGGTCTGGGATAAAAAGAGTTAATTTGTCTGATACAGTTACCAGATTTATGGAATCTGTTGCCACCAGTACTAATGAAGGTCAATATTTTATATTAGTTTAAGATGGAAACTGATGAGTTCCTAAAAAATTAAAGAACAAGTTTAATTTTGTTTCTATTTACAAAAATAGATGTACAAAGAGTCTGGTCTATAAGAAATATTTGTGATAAAAAGTTATTGGGCAATAGGGATATTTTTCCTGCAATTCTATCAATTTGTCCAATAAAAATTCAAAATAATAAGTCCATTAAAAAAAACAACTTCAGAAATTATCTTAAAGTGCTATATTTATGCATCTTAATATAATTAACTCACTAAAAAAGTTAAAACTGTTTGTCACTTGTACATATTACCCAAGACTGAAATACACTGGATATTTATATATGCAGGTCCCAGGTATATGTGATAGGTGTTGCTCTCCTAAATCCATAAAATAAAAAAGCAAAGCACTATTTTGTTACAGATTGCAAATTTATACAACTTATATCATGCTAAAATACTGCAAGCCACTTTAACATGTGGTAGAATAGTTATGGCCAAAAATACTGCTAAAAGAAAAAAACACTCAACTAATAAATCAACACATTCTAATTAATACAAGTTTATGCTTTAAAACATTGCTTACAATGAGCTAGACCCTTATATTAAATTAGCTATACTATTTAATAAGCTGAGGTACCAATCCTTTGTCCTGGTTTATCAACTTAAAAAATGTGGGGGTGAATGCTATGATAAATAACGCAAAAGCCCTAACTATCATATAATTTATTTATAACATAACAACATATTACTGTTCTCATTATTACCTTACCCAATGTTTTACATAAGCTTTAAGAACTTTCTACATATAAATGTAAAACATGGTGATTATCATAGCAGTTTGTACAAAGAGATAGTAGCCAAAGAAGTGGCAGTAGGGATGCATTCTGTTAACAGCTTTCAATATTCAGATCTTAACATCCTTCCAAACTGTTTCACATTATCATCTAATTGACAATCTGTGGCCAAAGAAGTGTCCCGAATGATAAAATTTTTAGGTCACATGTCAAAGTAGGATATATGTCCAGATATATAAGATGTGTGTGTGTGTGTGTGTGTGTGTCCTCCCCTCCAAACTACTTATACTTTGCGTCATAGAACCTTTTTTTTGGAAGTGTATGGTATAAGAATGTGGTGCCATCTATGAATGTTAATGTTAACTTACTTCAAGGGTAATAAATGATCAATAATATCAGTAATGTGGAATAAAGAGATTGTATAAGCCTCACCCTGGCATGTCATTGTTCCAAACTATCATCCCATAAAATTTTATTGAGATTGGCCCAGAAATCTAGGAATAGTTAGATAATGGACAAATAAAGATACATACAAGATTTTGTGTATGTGTGTGAGTGTGTGCATAAAGATAATTAATTATTAGTTCTCATCTGTAACATAGCTTGCTTTGATCAGACATTAGTGGTAGAGAACAGCAGAAGTATTTTATAATTGATTACTTATTAAAAACAGCAAATATACATTTTCTTATTATTCAGCAACCACATTTTATAAGTGAATTTTATATTCTTATAAGCTATGCATTTTTTGTTTTTTTATTTATTAATATAGTACATGTAATTTAATGTATAACATTTAGGGAGGAAATGGGGCATTTGCTCCATCAATACTGTGATATCCACTAAACTTAAAAAAGCAAAGAAATGCCTTAAAACCAGCCATTAATTATAATTTTAAATATTTATAAAGGCCTTCCCATAAACTCTATAATCAGCTGTATCCATCACATCTGAAGACAACCTTTTCCAAAGACCAACCTTTCTGATAAAAACGTAAAACTATCTTAGCTGAAGATAACACTTACCCTGTCAAAATTCTTATTTGTGTCCAATTATTCCTATTGTTCTCTCCTTTTAAATATGAAAAAAGCTGTACATTAACACTGTCAGTTCACTTAACAAATATCTTAATCAGATCCCTTTTAAGCAAGCTTTGTTTTTTCAAATCCATTTTGAGAACATTTGTTATTGGAATGTAAAAACTTTAGTGAAAGTAAATTCCTTTCTAACTATGTATAAGTATTCCTTCAAATGACCTTTTTGGTTTTATACAATTTATTACCAGTGGGCTTTACATAGTATTAATAAACATTACATAATGTGTTTTTGTTTGGAACAACATTCAGAAATTGGTTGGTTCACTTGGTGTTTTATGGTGCAAAGCAACCAGGCTATCTGCACCAATATTCAGAAGTATGTGAAAATTAAGTAGCAGCAAAGAAGAATTACATCTTGAAAAGCAGATTTCTATTTGGAATGACAAAGGGACAAAAGCATCTAAAAATCGACTTAATTTTCTTAACACTGGGCAAGGCAAAAACTGCACAGAGAGAATAAATGAAAAAAAAAACGTTTATAGAATTGAGGAGGTAGAAAATGCATGATGCACTTGAGTGACATAGCTTAAATACCTATATACTAGTTACCACTCAATGTTGTAAGTACAAGTATGTAAAATATGTAAATTTTTCAAATTTAGATACTTGATTAGAATACCTGAAAGTGTAAATTTGAGTGTTTGACACTTTAAAGTATTCATAGCATTATAAAAAAATTGTATGAAACTTTATGTATAAAGTTATGTATTGCTGAAAATGTTTTCGAATAAGGATTTGAACGTAACAAAAATAACAAATGTATATGTGATACATGTATTAGAGTTTTGTTAAAAGAAAGAGGAAAACTGGTATATATTTATATTTGCATATATTTAATCTACAGTGCAAATCAAATATACCTAGATTATTTAAATATTTGAACTCATGAAACAAATCACTTAAAGGTATCGTTTCACATCAGAAATTTTGTTTAGTTATGTCTAAACAAATTATTAATACTAAGTCTTTCGAGAAATATAAAACCTGTTCTATTAAAAATATATATTTTGTGCCAGTATAAACAGTAACTTATTCTTGGTGAAATTAGCAGAAGTATTTTCTAATTGATTACTTATTAAAAACAGCAAATATACTTTTTTTTTATTTAGCAACCACATTTAATAAGTTAATTTTATATTATTATAAGCTATGCATTTTTGATTCTTGATTTATTAATATAGTACTTGTAATTAAATATATAACATTTAATGACACCACATGAAAAAAAAACTGTTTAAAATGAGTAAAGACACATGTCTATGACAAAAACTTTATATTACTTTGCAACATTTCAGGCAGAAGCCCTTCATGAGGTAGTTTTGTTTTAATGTTTCTTATAAGAAATATTTTTTGTTAACGTGCTTCATGCAATTTATACATAATTTAGAATCTCTATATTCTACTCTATCAACATATTCATCCAAACCTTTTTTTCTCTGTAACATGGTTTACAACTGCCTGTCAATGGTTTTTTGCCCGAAACATTGCAAATTAAAGTTTTTGTCATAAACATATATAATACAAAGCTCTCTAACTGCTAATAGTAAAATCAACTAAAATGAATAACACTCACTATTACCTTGCACTATCCAACAGTTTTGCAAGTCATATTTATTACTGAAACAACCAAAATAACAATTAAAGCATTCATGGGATCCCAGAACTATACATGTATGGATAAAAAAAAAAAACACACAATGTATAACAGAACAAGTTTTCATATTTCCTCATATTAAGGTTTTTGAAAGGCCTAGTATTAATTATTTGTTTTAACACAACTGAACAACATTTGTGATGTTAAACTACACTTTTTAGGGTTAGTGTCAGTTAAAGCTGACCACATGAAGTTCTAATGTAAACTGCAACAATTATAAGTATAATTAACTAATGCTTCTGTGAAGGAAGTTGTCACTAAGTCAGTATTTTACCAATATTAAAACAAATTGTCTCTATTGTATTTATAATTAATAGGAATGATAGAGCATTACTAAATATTAGTGTGCTCAAGTAAAGGCCATTTATGCTTGCTTGTAATTTGCCAATTTTTTTAAAATCCATTCAAACCTTAACCTAACACACCACTCTGATTTTAAGTGCAAAGACTTTCATTAGTTTTGCATGATCTATAAAAATTCTCTGAACTTACCCTTCTCACCAGCAGTACTAGTGTTTATCTCATTAGATCTGATTGATATATGACAGTCTGTACATGTACACTATAAAGTATTTCAAATGTATATATATATGCATTTCCACAACCTTGAATATCCAAAAAAATGATTCAAAAGTCCATTATGTGAAAACCTAAAATCACATGGTAACTTTTTTTAATTTCAATCCTTATTATTTTCAATTTAAGATTAGATCTAATACTAATCTGATTTTTGTGTACAAACATATATACTTTACACAGTGTATAAAGTACACAAAGTTCTCCTTCAGTCACCAATGGAATAATACCAAGTTATCTTTAGGAGTGAGGTCACTCATGACACACCACATCACCCCACCATGGCGAATGTACAGAGTACATGTACCAGGAGAAAAAGGATAACTTGTTTTGTCCCTAAGAATTAAGTATACATAAACCAAAGTCCATGTTAACATCTTTAAGTATTGACTTATTCTTTATAAACACATGAATGTATTTAAACACCATATACATATACTATTTTTTCTAAACTAATTAAATTAATTTGTTACAACAATTTATTATTCCTGAAAAAAAAAGTATATTTGCTGTTTTTCATAAGTAATCAATTATAAAATACTTCTGCTAATTTCATCAAGAATAAGTTGCTAGTCATACTGGCACAAAATATATATCGTTAATTATAGAACAACAAGTGTAACAAAAGAGGTTTTCATATTTCTTGAAAAACTTAGTATTAATAAGTTGTTTAGACATAACTAAACAAAATTTCTGATGTGAAACGATACCTTTAAGTGATTTGTTTCATAAGTTCAAATATTTAAATAATCTAGGTATATTTGATTTGCACTGCAGATTAAATATATGCAAATATAAATATACAAGTTTTCCTCTTTCTTTAAACAAAATGCTAAAACATGTATCATATATACATTTCACTTTGTTAGGTTCAGATCCTTATTTGAAAACATTTTTAGCAATACTTTATACATAAATTTTCATACAATTTTTTATGATACTATGAATACTTCAAACACAAATTTACACTTTCAAGTATTGAAATGAAGTATCTAAAATTGAAAAATTTACGTATTGTACATACTTACACTTCTAGGCTCTGTCTTTAAATGTTATACTTACAACACCAAGTGATAACTAGTACATAAACAATTAAGCTATGTCATGTAACACCACATCATGCAGTTTCTACCTTCTCAATCTATGAACGTTTTTTTTTTTTAATTTTCATTTATTCTAAGTCTATGCAGTTTTTGCCTTGCCCAGTGTTAAGAAAGTTACTAACTTGATTTTTAGATGCCTTTGTCCCTTTCTCATTCCAAATAGAAATCTTCTTTTAAAGATGTAATTCTACTCTGGTTCTACTTAATTTTTATTTACTCGTCTTTTACGGCATAAATATTGGTCTGTATCATCAAACCAATCATTTAACATGGAATATCTCAATAGGATAGTTGGGTAAATATTTCCAAATGTTCCACAAGTTTGGCTAATGTCTTTTGCTAATCTTTACTGTGTTCCAGATACTTCCCTCTGGTATGTCACACAGAACCTGTCGGTATACAGGGTATTAGTGCTCGATAGATGTTACAGCTTTCAGCCAGAAGCAAGGATAGAAATAATGAAATAAAATTATATTCACTCAAGGGAAAGCTGTCATGAGGATTATTATATTCACTCAAGGGAAAGCTGTCACGAGGATTATATTCACTCAAGGGAAAGCTGTCACGAGGATTATATTCACTCAAGGGAAAGCTGTCACAAGGATTATTATATTCACTCAAGGGAAAGCTGTCACAAGGATTATTATATTCACTCAAGGGAAAGCTGTCACGAGGATTATTATATTCACTCAAGGGAAAGCTGTCACAAGGATTATTATATTCACTCAAGGGAAAGCTGTCACGAGGATTATATTCCTTTGTGTAAAGTTGTATTTCCCCAACAACTGCTTTTTGTTTATTTAATCCACGCAATGTGTTCACTTTCATTGATCATAACCAAAAGAATATAGATGGACCATGTATTCCTGATTGGAAGAGCTAACCAAAAAGATGAAATTCTTCAGGAATGCAAGAACGTAATATTCTGATTCCTGTACAAGATTATTTAATGTTGTTAAAACTGATCTTATTAAATAAAGACCAAGACAAATAATAATTTGTTCACTGTCCCATCTGTTCACTTTGGAAATTACTTCAAACTGAGCTTGATATGCCTTTCACTGAACTGGCTAGCTAAATTCAAGAAATGGATGAGGATCTTCTAATTTTAGGTTTCTTTGGTCCTGATCTTTTAATTTTCAGATTATTCTTGATCTTCCTTTTGTTTTCTGTCCCATTCTCCTAATTTTTCCCTATTTTTCTGTCTCTTTTTTTCTTCACCCTCATTTAATTGTTTCATCACCTCAAGCAAAGCTTTGATCTCACTTTGTGATTGAGTTAGTATGCTGAATTTTAGTCAAAAGTTCTATTTTATTTCTGACCAGTGCCAGACAATTTAAATGATATAACAGATTACCTATTAGTAGCAATTAAATGGATGTGTGCTTTGTTCAGAACTATCACTATAACCAAATAAAATAAAAAGATTCTTAATTTCCTAGACTAATATAAAATAAATTTGCTGAAATCAGAATCTCATTACTAAGAATGGAATGTTTAAAATGAACTTATCTTAGAACTAATTATGAAATCCATTTGGAACCATCAACTGTTTAAACACAAATTGCTTGCAAGTCTATTACTTTGTTGAATACAGAATCCTTAACAAAGTATGAATCACAAATAAAGTGATATAAAATATCAACAGTATTGCAACTAATTACTGTTATGATTACTGACATTACTGACAGAAGTGATTTCACCTAATTTTGGTAAGCTCTTATTCTGAATGTTGTTCCAAACAAAAACACATTATGTAATGTTTATCAATACTATATGAAGTACATTGGTAATAAATTGTATAAAACCAAAAAGGTCATTTGAAGGATAGATGTATTTGTATAGTTAGAAAGGAATTTACTTTCACCAAAATTTTTACATTCCAACAACAAATGTTCTCAAAATGGATTTAAAGAAAAATCTTTACTCTTGATAAAAACAAAGCTTGCTCAATAAGGATCTGATTAAGATATTTGTTAAGTGAACTGACAGTGTTAATGTATAACTTTGTTTCATATTTTAAAGGTGAGAACAATAGGAATAATTGGACACGAATTTTAACAGGGTAGGTGTTATCTTTAGCTAAGATAATTTTACTTTTTTTTAACAGAATGGTTGGTCTTTGCAAAAGGTTGTCTTCAAATGTGATGGATATAGCTGATTATAGAGTTTATGGGAAGGCTTTATAAATATTTAAAATTATAATTAATGGCTGGTTTTGAGACATTTCTTTAATTTTTTAGGTTTAGTGGATATCACAGTATTGATGGACCAAATGCCCCATTTCCTCCCTAAATGTTATACATTAAATTACATGTACTATATTAATAAATAAAAAAACCAAAAATGCACAGCTTATAAAAACATGAAATTCACTTACAAAATGTGGTTGCTAAATAAAAGTATGAATTGTCTTTGAATCTGCTCTTAGTATTATAAGTAAATTTAGAAATACTACTGTCTAAAGGTCTCTTCAACTAGCTGACAAATAATGAACAATAAAAATTCCAAGGCAGTGATTTCAATGATAACATTTACACACACACACACATGGAGAAAATAAACATTTATCAACACTCTTTGTTCTTTATAACCTGAACTAATTTTTGAAACACTTGTTTGATAAATGACTAATGTTATACATATCAAACATTAAATATCTAGAGGAGGATCTTATCAAGAAGTGTAATGATAATTAGTACAATTGAAAACAAAAGAAAATAATTAATGTTTCATACAATGTAAAACATTTACATTTCAAACCACACTGTTGTAAAACTAGTCTTCAATAATAATAAGTGCTTCAGTTATCATTTAAACCATCTTATTGTCAAATTATTATACAGATGTAGAGTACTGCCCCGTACATTTTATGAAAAACTCTCCTTACTGTTTTAAATAAATCTAATGCATGTGAAAAATAATCTAAAGTCATACTAAACACACCCAACAGACATAATACAATGACTGTAGGTTAATAATGTGTAATAATGTTACATGTTGATAACATTGATATTTCATTTGTTAATACACAATTAAAACATATTGTAGATAAAAAAAATAATTAAATTAAAAGACTTATTCAAAAGTCATAAAAGTATTTAATCAAGAAGGTAACCTAAAAATTTGAATGAATTACTAAATAAACCTAAACAGGATTCTTCTAAACAAGGTATCTTCAGCAGTGAGAGAAAGAACTGTTATACATCATTTAAGTTATATGAAAATAATGAAAACAATAAATAAATACATTTATTAATGACTAATTTAATTGCAATTCCAAGAATGTAATATATCTTTTAGAATGTATAAATTATGGGGAATTATATATTAGTGAAACATATAATTTAAGGTTAATGATATATTCACATAAATTTCATGTTAATGTTCCTCCCCACAAAAAAAACAACACTATATGCCAGCAAACATTTTAACGAATGTATTTTTAAAAAAATTATGAATGCTAGAAGAGCCATATTTTCAAGCTTTCTGTCAATGTAATGTAAAACATAAGAGATTACTTATTGACAAAATACTTCATAGATTTTCTTGGTGCCACTTAAAGCACAGTAAGAAGGTAGAAGTAATTGGTTGTGTGGTTAGTAAGAATTGTGAAAATATTGAAACAGTTACTCAAACTTACAGAAAAGAAAATGTAAGAATATGAAAATATACAATAAATAAAATACAATTCAAAAAGTATAATAATCTGATGTGTTCTTATAATGTATATAGCTTCAATGTATTGTCATTACAATAAATATTTCATTCATATTCAGGCTTTTATTCATTTAATTATTAGTTTGTTTCTCATATCTTAAAAGTCTCCATTTTCAAATTTTAGGGCAAGATATTTTATGGATAATTTTCAGGTTTCTTTCCATGAAATGTTTGACAATAATTTAATATAACTGATAAAAGTTATATGCAATAGAAATACACTAAGTACCTCTTGCTTATAAGTAATTATATTTTTAATTGCAAGGACTTTTCACTATATTTTGTGTAATTGCTTAAATATTGACCTTTATGTTATCCTTTTTATAACGAGTTACAACCTTTTACTTTCATCTAAATGCAGTCTGTTATTCATTTAGTGTCCAAAGCTTTAATTTTATAAATATTTCTTAAACACAAAATTCTTTCTATTGTCTAAAAAAACACAATTTTTAAATTAAACTCTTAGCACTTTTTATAAGTTAGACAGAGCATGGGTTAAACAGTGAAAATGTAGACCTTATATCTCTTTCCTGTGAAACTATGAAAACTTTTACCCTTTTCCAAAGTTCCTTAACTTTAAAACAACCAATATCAGACATAAGAACATTACAGACTACCAAAAAACACACTGCAAATTCCTGACAAGTGAAATATCTTGTATGGAAAGTTTTAAAAAGTCTTTATACAAAGAACTTTCCAATTTTCTACCAGAAATTATGGGATTGTGTGTTATGTTGATTTTGCACAGTTAATTTGCTTTACCAAAAATCACCTAATCATGTTAAATTTACATGAGTAGATTAGAGCATCTTAATAAATTACACAAGTCAAAAAACAATGGAATGAATAATTTCTTTAATAAACCCAATATAAATAAAGTCATTACTAATCTATCCAGTTATGCACTTATAAAGATAGAAAAAAATTAACTACAGGGTTAAAGTTTGCTTCAATTTCAATGATTATAAGAAACAAATTCGAGTCATAGAAGGTGTATATTGTGCTGAAATATTTGGTAACATCAAAGTTGATACAAATATCATTAGCCTGTCAGTCCCACACTGCTATACTTTTGGGAGTAAATATTTCAAAATTAGTAAACCTGACAGAGATTATCATAAAACTAGAGAGAGAAAGCAATATTTCTATTTCAGACAAGGGAGCATATGTTGAAAAAGTTAAACCAGTCATTAATAATACTATTAAGTTCTCAAGATCACCCATTAATACTACTGTTCCACTTACAGAGAATTCATGTTAAATTTGTAATTCAGTGTCAGTAAAAGATGCCCAAACCTCCTCCCCTATCTCACTGTCTGTAGCTTTTTGTTATTGAAAACTGTTAATGCTTCTAATTCTATTACAAAAATAAAATCTGAATGTAAACAAGCTAAACTCTTTGTTCGCACATGATACACATGGAGATTAAATATATATATATACACACACACACATTACTGCACTGGTGCTGAATATTTGTTTCTTCGTGGTTGGTCTTGATCATGTTTTATATTTATGTTATATTTCACAATGATCAGATCAAATCAGCATAAAATTTAAAAATTGTCCCATGTTTCCATTGAATACAAGATACATCCATGGTTCAGTGTCAAGCTTTTGAATTAAATGTGGCTCTAGTTTATTAAGATATCTTATAATACTTGAATTAAAAGAAAAATAATTTAAAATACAATATGATACTACTACTAATAGTAGTACTGATAATGTGATTACAATTTATAAATATAATTTAACTTATAACCAAGTCTCGTTCAGTGTTAGTGTTACTGGATTTAACAGACGGACATCACTTGTTTCCCCCTTACAATGAGTGGATAACACGTTGTCAGCTATTAAATATTTATATATTTATAAGCAAGCTTCATGTTACGTAAAAAGTGTTGAAAACTCGCTTACAAATCTCAAATTTTCATGTTTCGGCCTTCACAAGCAGTTTGACCGTTACTAGCATAGTTTCATACAAACCACTCGTCCTCATGAGCCCTTCTTACTACTCACGAGTGTAACCATTATCTACTGATGAGTAATCTGAAAGCAAGAAACACTGCTTAGTAGTTAGGGTTTGAAATTGGTTGCCCTGCAATTAATTATGAACACACGAATATTTTGTAACTAATAAAATACAAAACATACTTACTAATCACTTCACCAGCCAAATCATATTTGCAAGCCCAAGTTGGCTGATGATTAATAATCGTTTTATTTGATTTTCATTAATTACAGTAAAATATTTAGGCTATTTATCATACCAGTCTAAACAGAAAAGACGAAGGTAGATGGCGCAGAAATATGTAAGCTAAAATGACTGCGCCAATTAAATTTGTAAATTTATCATACGCATGAGGCAACACTTATGTCAAGTAAGTAGTTCAATGAAAATTGTTTTAGTAATGTCACACATATTATGTAAACAGTGTGAGGGCAGTTATACAGTAAAATAATAATATGATAAATTATTACGTTACATTAACAGTGAAATAATCCATTCTTAAAGGAGGAAGATTTAACATAGCGTTCTGGGATACCATGGGGCTTATGGAAAGATACGTTACTAACATAGAGATTACTAACCACAAATTTAAACAATAAACATAAGTCTGTGTAATTATAAATATCGTTTCAGTATAGTTGTTTCGTTGGCAGTCTCTCTTCAATTATCTGGTGAAAATAATACTATGTGTATTCCACGTAACTATAACATTTTTTTTTCTTTTAACGTGTTTACATACTGGAACACTTGTACACTGTCGTAACTTGGTGTATACCAACGTTACAACTACAAGTAACGTTAATTAACCTGAAACAAACTTAACTAAGCAAATTATTTTCATAAGCACAATAGCAAACACATAAAATACTTTAATCACAAAACACTAACTCTCTATCTTAAAACTCAACACGTTTCACAACAAGTTTCTTTGTTTTGAATTTTCGTGCAAAGCTACTGAAAAGCTATCTGCGCAAGCCGTCCCTAATTTAGCAGTGTAAAACTAGAGGAAGGCAGCTAGTCATCACCACCAACCGTCAACTCTTGGGCTACTCTTTTATCAACGAATAGTGGGATTGACTGTCACATATAATGCCCCTATGGCTGAAAGGGCGGGCATGTTTGGTGTGGTGGGGATTCGAACTCTGGACCATCGGATTACTAGTCGAGTGCCTTAACTACCTGGCCACATCGGACCTCGCTTCACAACTGTGTGATTTACGTCACATTCGTGGAACTTCCTAGGTGTTCTAAGCTTTTCTTCTTAAGAAACATCATGTTTTTGATTAAAGTTATAGTGCCTCAATGTTGAGTTTTCCTAGTAAAAAAAACTACCCAATATTATCCTATTAACTTTGCATTAAAATATGCACTTTATTTTAGTTTATTTTAGCTAAAAAGTGTTTAGTTACAAGCACAAGGTTTACTATGATTATAATAACTTTTAAAATTATTTTTTGATATAATGAAAGGTGAAAACATTTTAAACTAAATGAAGTCAAGAAAGTAATATGTATTTAAATAGTCCAATCATTTATGTGAAAAGATTTAAATTAAGGTTAACAGCTGAACTCATAAAATAGGATTTGTTGATCTTTTTTAATAACAGAAACTAAGGGTTTATTCTTTTCCTTTTGTCTATCTTTATAAAATATGTTGGGCCATCAAACTTGTTTACACTTTTTATCAGCTGACCAGCTCAAAGTTATATAGAACTGCATATACAGCGGTACATAAACTGGGAAGTTAAGTTAAATTAATAAATTATAGCAGTTTGAAACGAAAATATTATCGGGAGTTATGGTAACAAAATACAAGCCAAATCATCTTTCATCTTTGTAAGTAGCTCCACCAAATAACTTCTCGAGTTGCGACAGTGATGTGATTTCAATGACTGAAATGTTTCTACACAGTTCATAATTAATCATAGTATGGAATTTCACGTATGATGTGAGCTTGTATTTTTATTACTTTGAAGAATAGTTTATTGTTGCTTGAAAAGAAACTTTTGAAACAATTTACAGCAGATCCTTTAGAAGTTGTTAACCATTAAATTTAAGATCAAATGTGAATAGCACTCTATAGTCCATGAACTTATAATAAATTACTTTTTTCTGGAAGAATCAAAGACCACTAGTATTATTATTGTTTTGCTCGTACCATAAGGTCAATGTTTTGAGGTCATTGATAAGATTTTTTTTTTAAATACGGACCTTTGTTTATAAAATTCTAACAAGAGATAAGCGTAATTATTGTTGAAATATAATTAATGTGAAATTTTAAATCTCCTAGTTAAAAAGTAAAAACTACAAACAGCATTATATACTCAGTACTACATGTGAAAATTAGCGTGATTGATACAATCGTATAAATGGTATGTAAAGTTGAATAAACTCATCCTCGTTGCTGAGTTTCTTTCACGTCAGTGTTCTCTTCTAAGACTCACATCTATTCTTATTGATAGCATCTTTATATTTGCCTAACATTGAAATCATACTTGAAACATATCAATATTATTTCCTAGAGAGCTTACAAGCATCTCAGTTTTGTTAATCTACCTCCAGAAGTATGTATTTTTTTTGGTCTGGTTATGATGTTGTCTCTTAACATTTTACACGAGAATGCAAAGAACCTTCTCTGTTGCGGATCTGATTTCAAGTAATTTGTAACTTAAATCATAAATACCAATTACCTTATTTTTATGCCATACTTGGTTATGTTATACTTTTAACTAATTGATTATCACTGGAATATATTAATTTTGTCTGGTTAACATAATGGTTAACATAATGAAACATTTACCTTTCTATATTTTGTTTAACTATTTAAGTATTTCTGTTTACTGAGATTAGAAAAAAAACATTTGAAACATTATCAATTTTTATGACTCTAATAATTTTATTAGACTCGTAATCTGAGGGTCGCGGGTTCGCGCCCGAGTCGCGCCAAACATGCTCGCCCTCCCAGCCGTGGGGGCGTTATAATGTGACGGTCAATCCCACTTTTCGTTGGTAAAATAGTAGCCCAAGAGTTGGTGGTGGGTGGTGATGACTAGCTGCCTTCCCTCTAGTCTTACACTGCTAAATTAGGGACGGCTAGCACAGATAGCCCTCGAGTAGCTTTGTGCGAAATTCCAAAACAAACTATTTAGGACCAATGACAACGTACTTTATTTTTTCACTGAACCATCTTTATCCTTGTTATCTAGTTGCTTACCTCCAAGTGGATTATGGTTATAACCACGAAGATTCTATTTCAAGTCTACAACACTGGTGATATTCCAGCAACTAAAGCTCAACGTTTTCCAAGTGTTCAAAATACTGTGCTAACTATAACCAATAATCAGGGTGTTTCCATTCAATTGAGAAATATGTAATTTCTATGGGTAAATTCTTAATACGACAAATAAGATTTAAAAATTCGTAAATCACCTGGATAGACAACATCCCGCGATGTAAATCACAATTGAAATACAAGAAGACAAAAAATCTCATTCCTTGGCAAGATTATAAAACATAAGAGTTTAGAGGAAATCCATAGATACGGGTAAATATCTTGACTACAACTCAAACTACCGTAACAGCATTAAAGGTAGTCGTCTTAATCTCTAGAATGTATAAGATTTGTAATGCTAAAAAAGTTAGAAGATGGAAGTAAACCACATCAATCATTACAAGCCTCCAAGGTCAAATGGATAACGCACTAGACTTCCATCATGAAGACCTAGAATCCACTCCTGGCTATTATTAACCCAGTAAACAGTCATTCCCGGGATTTTCTTGAAACGGCAACAAATTAGCAGTTGAAACGTGGGGGGAAAATAACCTATGTAGTGACAAGTATTCAGTTATATAAGAATTAATTACCAATTAACAACTGGGCTAAGTTACTACTATCATTTGATAATTATGACATCAAAATTTTACAAAGCTGAGCCATACCACAAAATTTTTATTTTCAAGCTTTCATAGCTTGATAGTTCAAGATACTTTTTTTTGTTTACCGTATCACCGTCACAACAAACATGCTCGCCCTTTCAGCTGGGGGGCATTATAATTTACGATCAATCCCACTATTTGTTGGTAAAAGAGTAGCCCAAGAGTTGGCGGTGGGTGGCGATGACTAGCTGCCTTCACTCTAGTCTTACACTGCTAAATTAGGGACGGGTAGCGCTAGTGTAGCTTTGCGCGAAATCGAAAAGAAACAAACCATTTAACTTCAGAGAATTAACTTCGGACGTTAGTATTTCTACGCGTAAAATGTCAACTTGTAAGCAGCGTGAAGCCAGCCAAGAATATGCAGCTAGCTAGCTTAAGCAAAGTGTGGCAATATCATCTTAGAATTAATTCGCTCGTCACGGACCTGGACCATCGATAAAATATTTAGTTCCAGACCAGGTTAAATATCGCTTGTGAGTTTGCATTTAAAAAAATATATATTAATCATTATTTGTAGTAACCGGTACTAAAAAATGCATTGTTGTTTGTATATAAAAATATATTCTTGTCAATAAAGATTGTTGTTTGTATCAATATTGTTGGCAAATATTATAAGTTTAATACATATCAACATTCGATTAACTTCTAAATTAAATTTTCCGGCTATTTGAAATTATACTAAGTAACGTACGTAAGATAATAAATCTGAGGCTCATCCGAGATAAATTGTAGCACTTAACAAAATATTTAAAAAAAATTCATATAATTCAACTGCAGTTTTCGACAGATGCTTTCAGTTTGAAATAGTTGCGCAATTGTTTGTCTAAATGCATTTCTATATTTTTCCAAAAGAGGGCAGTATAGTGAAGTCTATGAAATACAGTGCGCTGAGATGGTGGCACTGAATGTGTGGAAAACGAACTAAATTTTGCAACATTAAGAGAAAATATAACTGTAACGAGAAAACGCTTCATCATTGGAAAATGAAAATTCGAACACAAAAGAAAACTGAAGTCGAGGTATTCATGTTACAAAACTGAAGACCTAGAAATTTATCAAGAAATTCTAAACATTTATGGGATTCGTTTTCTATCGGTGGACACGGTAGATTGCCCGATGAGGCTTTTCTTATAAGAAATACACACACACACACACATCAATCATTTGTTTGTTTTGAATTTCGCACAAAGCTACACGAGGGCTATCTGCGCTAGCCGTCCGTAATTTAGCAGTGTAAAACTATAAAGAAGGTAGCTAGTCATCACCACCCACTGCCAACTCTTGGGGTAGGTACTCTTTTACCAACGAATGGTGGGATTGACCGTCATAATTATAACGCCCACACGATTGAAAGGGCCAGCATGTTTGGTGAGACGGGAATTCAAACCCGTGACCCTCGTATTACAAGTCGAGTGCCTTAACCACCTGGCCATGCCAAGTCAAAATCGTTTGAATAATGTCATATACATACAAGGAATTTGGAATTTTTCACCTTTAACAGTGCTATCCTTGCGCTTCATAGCTGGTCAGAGACCCCAGGATTTATAGCCATTCCTAATTTAGATCTTCTGACCAGGAAGAAGGAACCCAATTAACAACAGTCGTCGTCTACATGCCAGTGTTTATTGAATAGTAAGAATAACTGTCAAAATTAGAATGGCACCGAAAACTGAAACTACAAAGCGTTCGCTCAGTGTCATTATTGTAGCTCAAATCTTGAACCTTTTGATTTACAGCTCGACGCGCTATTCACTTAACTAATTTTAGCCCATGTAAGTGGATAAATAGCTGTATATGATTTGCTATATTTAAACTACAAAAGCGTAAAATCAATAATTTTGCTTTTGTTTTCCTAAACTTAAGTGCTTGTATGTTGATTTCTTGATTTCTAAGCTGAGTTTTCCTTGTTATAAAAAAACTACTTTTAAATAGCTGTCTTAGTATCTTAGTTTTTGTTTCTGTTCTTAAATAACTTTGTAGTTTATAATTTTCAACTTTGGATAGTTTAAAGATAGGTGAGAGGTCACTTATAGATCACGAGCCAATTCCAACAAGTTTCGTCTTCTGTATTTTTCAAACGTGATTTGGCTTTCAAATTAAATACAGTACTAAAAAGACTAGAAAGTGAAAAGTATTTATTTGTATATAAGTGGCATAAGCTGAAAAATTGATGAATAATTATAAGTTGGTGAAAGCGCTACATAAACTCTTATACTTAAAGAATAAGCCTTTATTTTATATTAGTTGTGTATAACATTAGACGTAAAGCAATAAAGTATCAAGGTTTATCTGTAAAACTAAGTTTTGTATTTGACATAACGCTGTTGTGATTAATATTGATAATTTCTTATCCTGAACCTAATTTTCATTTTATCTCTAACGCAGACTCTAGCTTAGGAGGCGAAAAGCTGTATGTGTATGAAATTTATAAAATGATAATCATGTAATTAAAATAACTGCATAGGTAACGGTTATCACCACCTGTGTTTGAACGCTGGTTGTAGTATTAAATTATTATTATCTTACTTAACTAATATTTTGCTTTTTTTGTTTGGGATTTTGCACAAAGCTACACGAGGGCTATCTGCGCTACCTGTCCTTAATTTTGCAGTGTAAGACTAGAGGGAAGGCAGCTAGTCATCACTACCCACTGCCAACTCTTGGGCTACTCTTTTACCAACGAATAGTGGGTTTGACCGTCACATTATAACGCCACCACGATGGGGATTCGAGCCTGTGACCCTCGAATTACGGAGTCAAACGATCGTCTTGCATTTACCCCGCTTCAAAGTTTAATTAGCAATATTGATCACACAATGATATATTTGCAAGGTAACCGGAGGCATGCAATGGTATATTCTCTAAAGTTAAAAGAGAAACAGTTGCATTTTTTATTGCAACTGGCAACTCTTATCTCTTCTTCGAAGAGTATTCTGAACAGATAGTTCACGGAATGCGACGTCCAGTTCATCCGAAATACACATTCAATCGGGTTGAGATTCAGCACTCATGATGGCTAAGAAAGTTGTGTGAAGACACTGTCACGCACTTCACACCAATTATAATCAATTCATGCATATTGTATTAAAGGAGTTCTTGTCAAACAGGATGGAAATGCAGCATTTTTAAGCACTTTGGTTTGTTTTCTTTCAAGCAGAGTCTCACAATAGCTATCTGCGCTGGTCGCTTCTAAATGGGAAATGTTAAACTAGAGAAAAAGCAGAAAGTCAACCACTTTCGCTACCAACTCATTGAGCATTATTTTTATAACTACTCACGAGCTGTTCTCAGCTGTGGATCCCCTTTGCTTTTTTTTTTTTTTTTTTACGGAAAAGAGAAGCAAACTCTGAACCCTAACTACTACAGTATGTCATGTCTAGCCTTAGTTAAGATGAACTAAGTTTTGGTGCACTATAGATGTTGTTCGCTTTCGAAGGATTCAAAACACGTCGTTCCAGTCATTCAAAGGGATCAAAAAACTTAATCCCTGTACAAGAACATTCCCAAGCTCACCCAGCATGGTTAAGTACCTCGTGATGTGTTACCCATACCTTTATCAATGATACAATAGAGTATTTGACACGACTTTTCGGACAAAATCACATGCATCCAGTAAGTCATCAACTACACTTAACATTGTTAGCCATCATTCAGTTTTCATTAGAAATTAGAGGTTTTTGAACTAATCACACCAGTTGTTATTTAACAGTTGTCAGGAGTCTATCATAACCACGCCAAACAAATAACAGTACGTAAACTAATATATATACAAGATCTATCCATTAGTTGTTTTCCTTCATTTGTAGACAGCACTTAACGCAATTGTGTTACCTATTGGATGACCCATTTCTTTTCTTTTTTATTATAGATAAAGATGAGTCTTGAAAATTATGATTCAACAGACAAAGTTTCGTCATCTATTTATGCAAAATATATAATTCCTTATAAGTGGTTGCTAACTGGTCGAGCGATTATGTTTTTTCTAAAATAAAATTTCCGAATTTTTGTACACGACGTAAACTTTTCATCACCACAAATTGTTGATATGAGGTAAATTCATACATGATCATACATTTTCTATACAGTAAGTACATAATAACACAAGTAAATATACTGTAATGGGGAATATCGAATGTGGATAATTTGATAATGTTGCAGATACTTTGCTAAGATTCTGCGCTGAAACCTGAAACCAACTTGTTTCAAAAAACTCTCTAGATTTGATTACGCATTGTTATCACTACACTGCAGTAAGCTAATAATTTTTAGGTCTGCTCTTTCCTTTATCCGTATAATAGAAATAAACAATGATCTTAACTTGCATAAGGGCTGCTCGTAGAATGACTCTGAATTTGTTCGTTTTTTCAAGTACAAACGTTTCGGGCCCAGCATGGCCAGGTGGTTAAGGCACTTGACTCGTAATCCGAGGGTCGCGGGTTCGATTCCCTGTCACACCAAACATGCTTGCTCTTTCAGCCGTGGGGGCGTTATAATGTGATGGTCAATCATACTGTTCGTTGATAAAAGAATAGCCCAAGATTTGGCGGTGGGTGGTGATGACTCGCTGCCTTCCCTCTTGTCTTACACTGCTAAATTAGGGACGACTAGCACAGATAGCCCTGGTGTAGCTTTGCACGAAATTCAAAAACAAACAAACTTTTAGCTCGTAGCTCCAATTCTTGGTCGATTTGAGATCTAATTAGACCTGCGACTACTGAGGATTCCCTCTTGTTTTAATGTCATTACTACCAGTACAGTTTGTTACTCCACCTGCTACAACTGTTACTCTTTTCATTCAAGATCTATTTTAAAAAAACAACAGAAGGTACTAATTAATCTCAACACTTCAATAACAAAATGTGAAACGTTTGAGCCAAAATCTACACTACCGTTTATTTACGCTATCTTCAAATAAGAAGAATAGAGTTCATGTTTATAGCCTTGCAAGTGTGTCAACGTACCATTAACCCTCCAGAGTGAAAGCTAAATTATAGAAAAGTCACTAAAAATCAGGATGGTTAAGCGAGGCAATTTTAATACACATATCTGTTCTACATAACGATATTTATTTTTTAAGAAACAGTAAACATTCCTGTGTGAAAGAACGTATTACGTTTATATCAACATTAACAGATCGTGTGACAATATTTCAAAATTTTCATTTTTTGTGCCATTTTAGCTTTAGTTTGTTTCAGAATTCCGCGCAAAGTTACCCAAGAGCCACTAGCGCACAGCCGTTCCTAGTTTTGAAGTGATAAACTGGAGTAAATGCGGCTAATCAACGGCACCCACTGCCAGCTCTTTGGCTACTCTTGTCCAATTGAATAGTTGGATTTGTCGTTCACTCCTATTACGCGTTCACACTCCTAAAGCATGGAAGATGCTTTCGTGGCACCAAATCGCGAGCCCTTCACAACGTTAACCACACCCAGTCTGCTGTTATAACTTGTGTTTGTTTTTTTAGAGCAAAGCCACATCGGGCTATCTGCTGAATCCACTGAGGGGAATCGAACCCATGATTTTAGCGTTGTAAGTCCGTAGACTTACCGCTGTACTAGCATGCGACTGTTATAACTAAATTCATCCGTAAATCTAAATTGTAAATGAGATCTGTGACTTATAAATTGAACAAAATACTACGAAAAAAAAGCCGAAACATAACAGGTTTAAGAATTTTATTTCTTGAAGTAAAGCAACAGTAGCAAATAATTCACCAATGTTAATTACCGAAATCACTAAAAATAAGTGAATGACAAGTAATGTATGATATTGATGTAAGTTCAATACACTTTTGTAACGATAATGATTCACTTAATTTTGTATTCTGCGAAAGACTAAACCTGTTGCTTTCCTTTATATCACATACGCGTTGGGTTCTTTCTTTTTTTCTCCACCTTTATAAATATTTTCAAGTTCTTAATTTCAGTTTCAAAGCAATCCCATTAAAAGTAAACCTAAAGGTCTCATATAACATCAAATAGTATTGCAAGTTTTTAGTGTTTTTTTTAAGAAATCGTCGTATAATGTGTTTTCTTGGAATTAAGCGGTGACGTAAACGTTTTGAACGAATGAGTTTCGCTGTGAATATCAAACATTAAATTTTCCCTTTCTTATTCAACTATTAGTGTTCAGAGAAGGTATATCAACACGAAACGTTTCCCAATCTATTGCTCCTACATTACGAGGTTTTTGAGGGTTTGGTTTAGTTTGAATTTCGCTCAAAGCTACACGAGGGCCATCTGCGCTAACTGTCCCTAATTTAGCAGTGTACGACTAGAGGGAAGGCAGCTAGTCATCACCACCCACCGCCAACTCTTGGGCTACTCCTTTACCAACGAAAAATGGGATTGACTGAAACTTTATAACGCCCCCATGGCTGTAAGGGCGAACATGTTTAGTGTGACGGGGATTTGAATCCGCGACCCTTGGATTACGAGTCGAGTGCCTTAGCCATCTGGCCATGCTGGGCCGTTTTTAATAATTTAAATGTTATATGTAGAACTGTGAGATAAATTGCATCTATGCTTATGTGGTATTGAACTGGTAATGACTTTTACTTGTCTCCAGATATGCTTTAAGGAAGGTAAATATGTGTCAACAAATCAACTAATTCACAAATATTTGATTCTTAAAAATTAATCCCACGAGCAACTTCAACTTCTTATTGAAAAAGCCTAGTTAATTCCAGGAATTAATTAAATGAAAAAGTGGTCATTTTAAAACGTGATAAAGGCACCGAATCCAACAATGTTTTGAAGCAATGTTTAACAAGTTACCACCAAACTCGAAATATTCTCAGTTGTGATTAGTTGATTGAAACACTTTGCAAGTATATATTGCTCACATATATTCTATTAAAATAAGCTTCCTGATAAAATAAAGAAACAACCCTGTGTTTTCCACCTGGAAGATATCATTTTACAATTTTAATAATATATATAATAAAGCATCGTTGGTTTCCGTCACAAAAACCAATAAGAAAAATTTCCACCATCTTTAAATCTGTTTGCTTGCACCATCACTTTCACCTTTAATAAACAAGAGACTCACTTCTATGAGCTGGTGAAAAACAGAACTAAGAGCAAAGGCGTGTTGCTAAAATCTAACTTTTAAACGTTCAATCTGCTTATAAGAGATTAAACATGTTTTAAACTGGTTTTACAGCCGTCATACTTGCTGCTGGCACTGGACCAACAATCAGAGTCGCAAAATGTTTTAAAACCTGACCAATCAAATATAAACCTGTCGTTGTAAAATACACTCCATCTACTGCACAGTGTGCAAACTTTTATGAGCCTCATTATCAATAAAACAAACTTTCACTTCTTGGCTTGTGCTTGGATGCACAAAAATCTGTCGATGTTGCAGGGTTAGGAGATTGGTCACTGTTCTGACCATTTACTTTTTTTTTAACAAAATGCACTACATTTAGTTTAGCATAAACGTCTAAGATATGTAATTAACCCGAATAACTATTGTTCAGCACCTGAGAATATACGAAACCATCATTTAGCATAACAGACTGTATTTATTAAGTATCTTTGGTTCAAGCAAGTCATTTAATCGGCACCTATTAGCTCTAATAGTTCTATTCAGCGATGAAGGCTAGGGGCCTATAACATATTCTACATATTTATTCATGCATAGTGAGAAATCAAAATAAAATTGCTGTACTTAAATTACATAATAACAAAAAAGAAGCTAGGCATGTTACTCTGTTCTGCTTATAACAGAGCGAGAGATGGATATATGATTACATTGTGCCAATAGCAGGGTGGAAGATGGACATATTATTATGTTGTGCCAATAGCAGGGTGGAAGACGGACATGTGAATATGTTGTACCAATAGCATGGTGGAAGATGGATATGTTATTATGTTGTGCCATTAACAGGGTAAGAGATAGGCATGTGATTATGTTGTTCCAATAGCAGGATGGCAGGTGGACATATGATTCTGTTTTACCAATAGCAGGATAGGAGATGAGCACGTGATTCTGTTGTGATGCTGACAGTATAATTAATTTTACATATTAACAACCATACATAGAACTTCTTCCGAAAACAAATACGATTTGTAGCAACCACTTGTAAGGCTATACATTGTTTTTATGTTGGTAAAGAACAAAACGTATCAAATCCCCGTTTTTAAACAGTGAATACACCTCGTCTCTGCCTTATACTTCAGTACACACGAACACTTTACTCTTGCAAAAATTGTGTTGCAACTGAGGTTCTGATTAATATTTTTGAGTTTAACGCCAGATAATATGAAAGAAAACCTTTTTTCTGAACGAATCATTCAAGTTACATTATTTACGTCAGTAGTTTTACTTTCTTTCTTATGTATACATTTTTAGTAGTTTAAATAGCGAACCACCACTAGGGGTCAGCTGTTTAAGTACTTAGTAGCAGAGAGTTGACTGGCATGTGGTAATTCTCGGGTAAATGTTGGAGGCGAGAATTATATATGTTATTATACAGTGAACAAAAAGAAAGAAAATATCAAACTGTTTTGTTTTTTTATCCCTGAGAATAATCTTTAACTGTCATTGATTACTGAGGGTTAAGCAGTTCTCTATATTTCTAATGTGTGCATGTATAACAGAAAAGTCCTTCAGTACAAATCGTGTTCAACCAAGTGGTGTGTCATTGTTAAGGAAGCAGTATACTTAACAAATACACTGGCGTATGAAACTATCCAGCTGTGTGGTTGTGATCTGGATAATTTACTATGCATTTCTCTGTAATGTGATGTAACATGTATCACGAATGCACGTTTACAATTAGTTCATGAGAATGAGCGATTTAAAACAAAAAGTAATTAAACGTGTAGTTTAAGCTCAGATTCCACGACGTCATTTGTAGTAACTGTTCATGAATTTAGGCTTAAGTTGAAATGATTGCATTTGTTCAGTTTATTTGCTAAAATAAAGTTGATTTCGTTAAAGTATTTGTTTTATACTTTTCGTTGTCATTTTGTAGGTTTTAAGTTGAATAAAACCAAGATAACCATTCGTTGTCCGTGATTATTATTTTATTTATATAATACTTTGCACCAGAAATCCTTTCGAATAATAAAGTTAATATAAACTGTTCAAGGAAAACAAATGCTACAAGGCTGTTCTATTTCCTGCCTAGGGCCTGGCATGGCCTAGCGCGTTAAGGCGTGCGCTTCGTAATCTGAGGGTCGCGGGTTCGCGCCAAACATGCTCGCCCTCCTAGCCGTGGGGGCGTTATAATGTGACGGTCAATCCCACTATTCGTTGGTAAGAGAGTAGCCCAAGAGTTGGCGGTGGGTGGTGATGAATAGCTGCCTTCCCTCTAGTCTTACACTGCTAAATTAGGGACGGCTAGCGCAGATAGTCCTTGAGTAGCTTTGTGCGAAATTCCACAAAAAAAAATTTCCTGCCTGCCTCATAAAAATGGCTAACGTATTTTTAAAACTCGTTTATTTAAAAGAAAAAAAAATGTTGTGTAGGCTAATGTGTTTATTTAGTCATTGATACTGTGTTATAAATAATTGTGAAAACGCAGAGGTGAGATTCATACATGAGTCAAAAACAATGACTAACTGTTACGAAACGGTCAATTTTTCATAGTATTACAGATTATTTCAGAAATTATAAAGTAGTGAATAAGTTTTAGTATTTTATGTTTGCTTTAAACAGAGAAACCCACTTTGTTTTTATGCTACTAGAACTTTATCACTGTATTATTGTAAAATATTGTTCCACTTTGTTTTTATGCTACTAGAACTTTATCACTGTATTATTGTAAAATATTGTTCCAATTATCCTGTATAATACTCATCAACTTAGCCAAGGTTACTGATTGCCGTTTGACCTCAATTTCCATATAAGTCCATACAGTTTTAATAATATTAATACTGGAATTTCATACACGCCAAGCGATGGTTTGTTTGTTGTTTGTTTTGAATTTCGCGCAAAGCTACTTAAGAGCTATCTATGCTAGCCGTCCCTACTATAGCAGTATAAGACTAGAGGAAGGCAGCTAGTCATCACCACCCACCGCTAACTTTTAGGATACTCTTTTACCAACGAATAGTGGGAATGGCCGTCACATTATAACAGCCCCACGGCTGAAAGAGTGATCATGTTTAGTGAGACGGGGATTCGAATCCGCGACCCTCGGATTACGAACGAACGCCTTAACCCACATGGCGCCAAGCGATGGTTATGAATGTTTCATAGACTCCCTTTTTCGTTTCATATATCCTACTTGATACATTCGCTGCATGCTTGGAATCATTTCTTATTGGAAGAAAAGTCCATACGTATTATTATTCCTGAAGAAGTGAGATGATGGACAAGAACACGTTTGCAGATGTCAACCGTCAGAGTCATCAGTTATGTGTGGATTTTTAACACGGTTTAATCTTATTTCAGAAACTAAAAGTATAGCTGTCTTCGTTCAAATTATTTAGAAAAAAAACGTATCTATACAATACTTGCATTTTGGACTTTGTCATAATTTTCTGGATTTTTGTTTTTAATTGCTTTAATACTTATCTGGCTGTTTGCTTTTAAATACATTGCTACACACGCTCTAAAGCGTGTGCATGTAAATGTAAACAAATAATTCTTGTAAGTATTGACCAATTACTGTTAGTATGAAATGCCTGTTTTCTTTAGATGACAGTATTTACCTTCATCAGGATATCTTATTCGTTAAAATATCCTCTTATTCTGCTTTTTACACTTTGTAGACCCAGGATGGACAGGTGGTTAAGGCACTCGACTCGTAATCTGAGCGTCCCGGGTTTAAAACCACATCGTACCAAATATGTTCGCCCTTTTAGCCGTGAGGATGTTATAATGTGACGGTCAATCTTACTGTGCGTTGGTAAAAGAGTAGCCCAAGAGTTGGCTATGGGTGGTGATGACGAGCTGCCTTCTCTTTGTCTTACGTTGCTAAATTATGGACGGCTAGCGCAGATAGCCCTCGTGTAGCTGTACGCGAAATTCAAAAGCAAACAAACTTTCAGCTAGTACCTTCAATTCTTGGCCGATTTGAGATCTAATTAGCCCTGCGACTACTAAGGATTCCCTCTTGTTTCAATATTATTAGCTCTCGTGTAGCTTTGCGCGAAATTGAAACCAAGAACTTGTAAGCCTATTTAAATTTTATTTTTTTAAGTAAGTAAACGAAAAAATAACCATAAGTTATCTGCCTTGTTCACTTGCATGAAAGAACTAGCCAGAACAACCGTTAGCTGAAAAAAAATCAGAATGGTTATTAGACTCTAGTGTCTATTCTTTCTAGCCAGTTCGGAATGAGTTGCTATGAAGAGAGTTATCATAAATTAAGAGTAACGGTAGGGTGAAGGGGCAATGGAAGACCTTCGTACAGTTTGCTGAGATTATTTAAGCGCTTTAAAACCCACGGAATCAGTAACACGTGAACAGTTCGACTTCCAATACATCAAGGCCGATGACAGTTTAGAACGTCCATCTGAATTGGTAGAGTCCTTAAAACAGTTACTTACCTCCCGTTTCTGAGAAAGACCTGAATAAAGTATTAAGATAAGTCCTGTAATTTTACCTCGAAATACCTAGAATAATTCACCCAAAATACAACCGTAATTTTTAATCTAGGAACTTTAGATTTACGTTTTGAGACTGTTCGAAACAACATGTCGCTGAAATAAACATTAAATGATGAAAACCCCCATATTAGATTACTGCACCTAAAAAGTCCCTATTAATGATCAGAAATAAAATCTAGATTATTGCAGATCCTCTAAAATCTGAATAACTGACAGATATTAAATATTTCCACAAGAACAAAATTACGATGCAGACTTACAACGTGTAAAGTTAAAAGTGAGAGATATCTAATTAAGACCCTCAGAGCGATAGGTATGCACCGCCAAATAAAACATGGCCCCTGTATGTTAACTTAACCAATGACAAAAATAGCTCTTAAACTCTCAATTTCTCATGCTGAAAACTGTCATTAGGGCTTCTGATTTTCGGTTGTAACCGATACAAAGCAAATTAAATCTTTTTTTTTTTACCAATAAACATAGGAAATGGTTATCCAGTTTATTTCAGATTATCGACCCCATTTTCTCAAGTCACTATGACTACATTTTTTTATAATTTCACATAAGACATTAACTGCTATTACAGATCTTTAATATAAACAAAACCATATTTTGTACCTCTTATTATTACCATAAGAGAAATTAGTGTGGAATATACGATGTATTAGTACACTCATTACAGTATTAAAGGCGAAAACTTTGAAACACACCGATTTTAAGATATCTGAATAAAGCTACAAAAATGCTAGAAATAAACACCGATTAGAAAAAAATTAAATATCGAAAAACAGAAGACATAACTAATAAGTATGCATCGCCTGTAGTCAGTTGTAAGAAGAAATGTAAATGTAGAGATAGTAAAACAGGTTTCTACAACTGGACTAAAACTACACGTTTCTACAACTCGGGGTAGTGAGTGAAACTTATCACCTAGAATTTTGTATTCCAATCACCATAACAGTCATGCACTATTATGAAAACTTTCATAGCACGGAAGATGTTTATGCAGCTAAACATTATTACCATAACAAATATGAACAATTATTTTTTCAATAAGAAAAACAATTAAAACTTGCTTATCTTTTATATTCTAACAATTTCTTTTATTTTGGCGTTGCTGTTTGAAAAGTTGTTAAAATCATCAGATATTACTTTTCAGCTCTCTGTCATTTAGATACTAGAACGAAAACAACTGTTTGAACTTTATACTTTTATATTTATTTATCTTCAAAAGAAAAAAAAACGAACATGGATACATATGCAGAAGTAACAACCACATATCAAAACTCGCGCAGGCGCAGAGATGATTTTTTTTTCAACTGGTTCCTGTACTTCAAGGACGAGTTGTTTTCCGTCTTTACAAACACAGAGTTTAAAATGCAAGGCACGCGAAGCGTTGTCCAATAAATAACAAGAAAAGAAAAAGCTCCTAAACAAAATATTCAGTGTTAGTGTACGTTAGTTTAAACAGACAGTTTCAAACTCATCATAAACAAGAATGACAATGAAGAACACATATACATTTATAGTTTCGATGAAATAGGCCAATTTAACTAGCTTAAGGTTGGTTATGTCTAAATAAATGGCTTGTGTTTTCCTCCTTTTCTTCAGTTGAAATCAGCAGAACATTGAGGTAATTCTTTGATATCACGTGTTATCAACAGTCAGACTAAAGTGGCATTGTCGTGTTACACACAGATTTTAAATTATAAAATTAATCATATCACAAGGCAGCGTATTTATCCGTGTAGGAAAGCCTTAAAGTGGTAAGTTCTGAGGTTCTTAATTAATCAGAAGCTTTGAAGGTGTTTCTATTTTTATTCATGAAATATGTTAAATACTCCCCATCACAAACAGAATGAAGGACTTTCAAAACTATATTTATCGATACTTTTATACCGTTATGTCTGGACTAATATCTCTCAGATTTCATGCAAATATACATTTATTAATCATTGCAACGTTCACTATTCTGAAATGAAATACTTTGCCTGAAGTATATAAAATACGTTATATAAATTACACAACTTATTTGATCATAACTTACTTATTAGATTTTTAATTCCGGTTTTAATTTAGGTTAATGTCTTTATGTATGTATACAGTAGAGAACAGTAGGTCACAAAGTCAGACTGTTATCGATTATATCCTACTTTTTCTGACTATGAAATGGGGATAAAACAAAAACATTTTAGTGTATTTAGTTCATATTTCTTCGAATATCTTTAAGTCATAGCTTTCGCAAAGATGACCATATGGTTCGTCATCTCTGTAATTGTTGTCGATTTGAACTGTCTCTGACTCATTGGCCTGAGATTTTGTTTGTTTGTTTGTTTGCTTGTTTTGGAATTTCGCACAAAGCTACTCGAGGGCTATCTGTGCTAGCCGTCCCTAATTTAGCAGTGTAAGAGTAGAGGGAAGGCAGCTAGTCATCACCACCCACCGCCAACTCTTTTACCAACGAAAAGTGGGATTGACCGTCACATTATAACGCCCCCACGGCTTGGAGGGCGAGCATGTTTGGCGCGACTCGGGCGCGAACCCGCGACCCTCAGATTACGAAGCGCACGCCTTAACGCGCTAGGCCCTGAGATTTTGAAACTGTTAAGTCGGTCTGATGTTATCAAATGAGAAGAAAAATTGAGAAAACTAGTGTGTTTTTCTTATAGCAAAGCCACATCGGGCTATCTGCTCAGCCCATCGAGGGGAATCGAACCCCTGAGTTTAGCGTTGTAAATCCGGAGACATACCGCTGTACTAGCGGGGGGCCGCCGGAGATTCGAACCCGCGACCCTCTGATTAGGAGTCGAGTGCCTTTCCCACCTGACCATACCGGAACCCGAGAAAACTAGACGTAATTTGTTACATTACCAGGCGTAATTTCATTGAAGGGGGGGGTCTGAATAGAGACCTTTCAAAATGTGCAAGTCGTTCTCAGACTTTGTTTGGAATTTTTCTCAAAACTAAACGATGATTATTTGCGCTAACCGTCCCTAATTTAGCTGTAAAAAAGTAAAGGGAGGGTAGCTAGTCATCACTACTAACCGCCAACTGTTGGGCTACTCTTTTACCAACCAATAGTGGGGTTGAGTGTCACATTATAACTTCCTACGGCTGAAAGAACGACCATATTTGGTGGAACGAAAATTCGAACCCTCGACCTCCGGATTGCAAGAAGAGCGCTCCAACAACCTGGAACGTGTCTTCTTAAGTTTCACTTCGTTTTAAAGTTTCAATTTTTTTATTAATTCAAGTCATTTTATCCCCTTTTGGTTGATTTATTTATCATTTCTTCAAAGCTTTATCTTAAGTTATATTGCTAGCTTGTATTATTTGTGTATTAAACCTGTATGAGGTGCATAAAAAAGCTTTTGCTTATTTAAGTAGAACATTGTATAGTCTCTTACCTAAAGTCTTTCACCAATCGAATTCTTAAACTTCCTGTTTTGTGGAAAGTCACTGACTGCGTGTGTGCCCACAACTTTTCTATTCTATAACAGTGGTGTATTTAGGTAAGAACCAGAGAGGGCTCAGCCCCATAGCGCATGGTTTTAATGGGGGCCTGTTGATAATTTTATTCTATGTAAAATTCATGGGCTGTAGGACCTACAAAAACTGTTAGACCCTAGGCTCTCACAACCTTAAATCCACCACTGTTCAATAACTAAGAAACAAGCCATTAATGACTCATTCACGTACATATTTATGTTTTGTGCATTCAAGGTTATTACATATAATATTACTCATGTAACTAACTGCCTTGTGTAAGGGTCTTCCCCTTTATCTTCTCTACTATGATGGAAAGATTGACACCAGGGAAGTTTGTTTGTTTTTTGGATTTCGCGCAAAGCTACTCGAGGGCTATCTGCGTTAGCCGTCCCTAATTTAGCAGTGTAAGACTAGAGGGAAGGCAGCTAGTTATCACTACCCACCGCCAACTATTGGGTTACTCTTTTACCAACGAATAGTGGGATTGATCGTCACATTATAACGCCCCCACGGCTGAAAGGGCGAGCATGTTTAGTGTAACGAGGATTCGAATTCGCGTACCTCAGATTACGAGTCGAGCGCCTTAACCACCTGACCATGCCGAGCCCTGGTGCGATATAAATCTGTTGTTGACTTATTTCGTAAAAACGTGGACACATGAACTAAACTGATAGACACATCCACTAAATAAACACCCAGCAGATAGCCCAACGTGGCTTTGCTATAAGAAAAACACACATACACACACTAAATAATCATACGCACGAAATAAGCACATGAACTAAATAAACATACACACTAAATACATACGTGCAATAAATAAACACATACACTAGATAGACGTGCACTAATAAAGTTTTTATGAGAGACCCAACTGTAATGAAACTTAGGAACTTCCCCATATGATGTTGAAAAATCGTTCGCAGTTTCACTCACATTACCACCTGTCCTCCAGTGGCATGTCTCCGGACTTATATCACTAGAAACCGCGTTTCGATACTCGTGGTGGGTAGAGGAACACAAATAGTCCTTTGTGCATAATAACAAACCTTTACCACTTTAAAACTATCAAAAGCCAAAAATTATCTTCACTTCCACTTATATGTCACTTCTAGTAAAAGTCATTAAAAGAAAAACGTTTTAATTTGTTATTTTCACACAGTAACAAGTGTTATTAAATACATATATTCTTCATTAAACCTCTTTTTGTTCTTTTCTTGGTAACACAGAAGTAAGAGAGTTCTTTATTAAGTATAGCTATAATATTTAAGATTTTAGTTGCGGGTTCGAAACCCTATCAACGATCGTGCTTGCCATTTTGGCCGTGGAAGCGTTATATTGTAGCGGTTAATCCTACTATTCTTTGGTAAGAGTAGTCCAAAGGTTGTGTGTACGTTGCGTTGGCTAGCTGCTTTCCACCTAGTTTATCATTGCTAAATTGGGAACGACTAGCGCAGATAGTCCTTATGTAGCTTTGTTTCCTTCGTGTTATACGGCATTCTTTTTCATCATGTACATTTACTATCCCCAATTTCCAGATGGGCATTCCCAACGTTTTATCTTATTCCATTTTTACGGGGAGGGGTGGACATACATTGTGAGCGCCATGTTTTTGTCCTAAACCATTCGTTTTCAGAAACCCGCATCGTGAACATTCTTGAATTTGTAACCGACAAATCAACTAACAATCAACCACTTTCGGTAAAGAAAGTGGCATAGCTCAACATGTTGTTTCATGGTAAAATAAAAAGGCACAAGAAGTCTAGAAAACATGTCAAGTATTTTAGCATGTTCGCTATCATAGTGTAATATTTCTGAAACAGAAAATGCCAAGTTGAACAAATGCTACGACATTACTCACTTCTAACATAGAATGCTAGTTTATGCAATTCACATTTCTAACTTTTAACTTCGTCAAGATAACTATTACAACTATTATTAACACAGTTTGTTTCTTTTGAATTTCACGCAAATCTACACAAGAGCTACTTGCGCTCGCCTTCCCTAATTTAGCAGTGATAGACTGAAGGGAAGGCAGATAGCCAACACCACCCATCGCCAACTCTTAAACTACACTGCTACAAACAAAAAATATTATTAATACATGAAGAATAGAAAGAGAAGGAAATGAATTCATCAAGTTGTTAATATATGTAGCTAATAAAAGTTTTGGATGTTGGATAGAGTACACATTATTTTTCAGCTTTGATATATAATAAACTCGTTTTGTATCATTTAATAAAAAAATAAAACTTCTATTATTACATTTGGTTATATGGCCGTTTTATTAACAATTTAATCAATTTCAGATTTTTAACTTATTTAACCCCTTAAAATTTTCTGCCTCCTCCTGAATGGAAAAACTGGCTTCGCCACTGAATTTTTATGTATAAATTTGGAAATAAAACGCAACTTGCAGTTGAAAAAAGTATGATTTTTTTTGAAACATTGGTATCATCCGAACAGCTATCGTTGGTAGGAGATATCTACGTGGTGACGACTATTAAAAGTAATTATATGAATGAATGTTCAAATATTGTACGTTTGACAATCTACCAGTTTGTAAAACAGCAAGTCCCAAAGAATGTTCTTTGTCCGAAACACTTACACGTTCCTTCTCTCTTTCAGATATGAAATTTCTGTATAGTTCTTTTTTTCCCAACTTACTCTTGAATGAAATTCCACTTCCCGAAAGTCCTCCGGTTATTAAATTTCCTTTTTTGTACAAACTTCTCAAGTTTATCCCACGTGTTTTGGAATATCAACATCAGTACACACTAAACGCTCAATTATAGGATGATAAATCACGACGAAACGTATATGTAACACACGCAATGAGTAACAAAGATAATAAATAATTTACTTCTGCCATATTTACACAATTTAAGTAAATTAGTGTTTTAATTTCTAACAAAATTTCACAGATTGTACAATATTTACCCTGTTAGAACATGTTGAATCGTGGTTTTATTTCTCAGGAATATACATCATCTCTCAGGCTAAGAATGCTGTATTACATACAAACGTCTCGCATATTTTTTAGCAACAACATTGACCCACAAAGTGGTATCTTTTAAAATCTCCCCTACACTGAGCAGCTATTCCCCATTAATCCAGTAGTTTCGTTCCTTCTTAAGAAAGGTCACATTCCAATGGAGTTTTATTTCTAATGTCCTAATTGTAAACATCGAAATAGTTATCAGATACAGTTAAGATAAAAGCTTGGTAGCGCATGTAATATAACCTTCAGTGTATATTATAATTTCTAGCATATTAAATATTTAATGTGTTTGTAATAACAATTCCAAGGAGTCTGCATAACTTGTGTAAACTCTGGGATATTTTGAACACAACATGACAGATGAAGTTAGAACTTTAATACGTGATAAATATTTACAGCAATATACCAAATAGCAATGTTTGAAAACATTCAGAACTGCTAGAACTTTATCACATAATTTGTGCTTCAACGTTTTATTTGATTAATAATACACTTTACAAATGTATTTTCTCAATCAACCACTTTACAGATGAATTTTAACGTAAATACATTTTATTCATAGTAAATAAAACTTAACTACTTCTTTAGAACTCAGCCATACAAATGACTCATAGATGTCTAAATCCAAGTGAATATCAAGTGACATTTTTAATTGTAAAATATTGCTATAACCTAACCAAACAAACTAAAAGTTTCACATACTGGTGTCTCTAGTGTATATTTTCACTCTCAAGCTAAGTACACTTTATTTAATACTGTAAATGCAATAACTATACTGAGATAGCAAATTCTCGGTGTGATAAAACAAAGCAGTTTCATTCATAGAAATAATATAAAACAAAAATTGCGTGCTTGCAGCTCCGTTTAAAAGTGAAATACTGAATATATGAAACCGTGTAGAAAAGTTACAAATGTGTTGTAACCAGTGTATATAATTAAGTAAATCTATAATATCCAGCGTTTTAAAAGACGATGTGATGAGCAAAACTACGAACCAATTAATAGATTACGCAAAAACATTATTTTGATCAAGGGTGTTTTTGAAATACTCAGTCTATTATAAGATGTGCACATACAAGAGATTTTTAAATTATACTCATCACAATTTTAACCACACACGAAATTGGCACATTTAATAGATATTATTAATTTTTTTACATTAAATATTATGACCCTCTCACAGCGATGTATCTTCTGTGAAAGTTACCTTAACAAGATTGTGGATACGTCACGTGATATCCACTCCAATGATAGTAATAAATAACACTAAGAAATACTGATATTTAATATCTAAGAAACACTCAGTAGAAATTTAAAGACTTCTTGTCCAACTGGCAACGTACAATATTTTCTTTATGTGCCAATACATCGCAAACGATCAATAATTTTGGTTAAGTGTAAAACAGATCAATAATATATACAGAAATTAAATTCGTTCGTTCTTTCACGGATTTCTGTTTTTGCTAACTTTTCTTACAAATTTGAATATTACATTAATATGAACGTATTTTAATGCTCCTCTCTATACAAGCAACCACCCCTTTGTAGACAAAGTTATTTAATCAAGAAGATTCATTTATAGCAGTAAATTGAGGCAAGTATTCTACTGAAGTGCCATAACGCACTTCTTACGACACTTGTGTGTTGCTTCTCATAGAAACAAACCATTAGCCTATAGATTTCACTAGCTGAAAGGTCATCGTTCGCTGATTTTTGTGTACATAAAAGAGAGTCACTTTAATAAACATTCGGTAGCCAAAATTGTAGTATTACTAAGCCTTTAAATTTGTTTTAAACGTCTTTTAAAATAATGAGTTGTCCCTTGAACAAAAAACACGAACCTTAAGACAACTAAATTACAAATAATTCAAAACGTTAAGATAATTCAAAGATTGAATGTTCTTTTTGTCAAGTTAAAAACACAAAAATTATACAAGAAAATTGAAGTATATGAAATTAGAGATTTAACTGACAAAGCAAGAAACAATTATCAAATGCTACAGATCTAAAAATGTGGCAGTTTTAAGCAGATGGGGGCAATAAAATGAATGTCAATGGTTATCGCACAAACTGAATGAAACATGAAAATACACTGATATATTTTTTTTTATCTTCAACAACTGAAGCTTGGGGCATTTTTTTCAGAAGATGGTGTCCTTGCAAGGTTTGTAGGAGATACAGGAGAATAAAGCACACTGTTTAAGCTTTTGAGTAGGAGGTTATGTCCTATTTGGCAGTCTTTCTTAAGAGTTTTATTAACACTTAGAGCCACAGATGCCTGTAAAAGAAGATAATACGAACACGTTTCTGTAATACCGTATGAAAATATTTAACTTAAATATATATACATATATATTATAAACTCGTGTTAGGCTACATAAATAAATTTAATAAATAAACATGATAAATTTTTTAAAATTGTCGACAATGTGTTATAAGGGTCTAATGAATTTACGTCAAAAACCTTTCATGTAATCTACGTTAATTGTTCAATATTACACTTACATCGTAAAATCGTAGATTAAGATATGGAAAAAAATCAATTAAACACTGTTTCAAGAGTCGATGACGAATAAGTACTAAAGCAAAACCACATAATGTTATATTTATAGTTTATGCATAACCTAGAATTAACACCGTCTTGAGCATGGCAAAATAACAGTAAAATATTCAAGCTGGTAATTTAATAAAACTGATATGAATTACAGGTTATTTATTCATTTATTATGCAAGGTATTGACTGGCATCACAAACAAAGCGTTAAATTTAAAACAAAAAAATTTAAAGAGCATTTAATAGTCATCTACATCACTGAACTAAATATAATTATGTGTATTTAAAAAACAAACTAAAAGACGGCCAACCTGGTCACTCCAACCCTTCCCATACTTCCATTCTGTCACATAGTGTTCACAGTTGCTAGTTAGCAAGTTATACTCCACAACCTTACCCACGAAAGCTTTTGCCCTTGCTACCACCTGATTAGGGGCAAGGGGTACTAGGTTTCGCTCTTTAGCTGGAACCTCTTTGTTATTAACTCTAACGCGGCTAAATCCTGCAACATCTTCCAATTTTTCTAATTTAATTACACCAGTTTCTGTTGGAAGATCTTCATTGTTCATCCCACAGACGTGAATGACATTATTGTCTCCAGCATAAATTGCCCAATGGGAAAACAGCGTACGATCGATTTCAATAATGTCACCCAATTCAACTTTCAGGTTTACGGCTGGATAAAAAGCTGTCAAACCGAAATCGTCTGGGTTAAGACGAAGTTTACTTAAATTTTTAACCTTTTTCTGAGGCATTACTCCAGTCTTAGGTTTAGCCACTAACTTGTTTCCTTCATCTTGAATCATCTAAAATAAACTATATCGTATTCATCCATCCACGAGTTTCTTCCACTTCCATAAACTTACAATGTATGATCATAGAAGCTTTCGCCCCTTGTGTAACCGTGGAAAATTCCCCGATCGAAGCTGATTCATGGTTGGTGTAGCAGAATGTCACATGATTCAAACTAACGAATCGAAAACGTACATTGTAGCTAATGTGTACAGGTAGAATTATAACAATTTGTATGCGTGTTATGCTTTCATTTTTTGTCTGTTTATTTAGTCAAATGAAAAGAAAACAAACCACAAAGAAAGACATTTTGGGCTCTAAGGAAATGGCCTGCTCATAATAACACCAAATTAATTTCATTTTCATCTGCTGATAACTTTCACTAACAAAACGATTTCTGCCTGTAACCTGATCTTGCATTTGGTTCATCTAATTTTAGACGAAGTACACTTTCTTTAGACCTCTTGATTACAGGAAATATAAAATTATTAACAACTTTCGTGCCCAACTTGAGGCTCTTATTATTACGTTGTAATATTTGCATACTTACACAGAATCTCAAGAACCGACTTCGTCAAGGTTTAACTAACAATATAAACTTGTTTCATTTTTGTTCAGGTCACTACCACTGGGCAACAATATTGTAATTACATAAAATAAGCAAAAACGAACTGTTCTAAATTTGATTAAAGTTTTCGTTGTTTTAAAAGAAAAAACTGATTTTTATCGTGAAAACAAACTATTTTATTAATACATTTTTATGGATGCTGAGAACTCGATAAATGCGGATTTTGCAAGGAAGACTTCAAAATCTAGATACTTGACTTCAACTGAATTTAAATATTTATCATGTGTTTTACTTTTTCAATAATAATAACATAATAACAAAGAATTATATGGGAGGGACCACCGAGTGGGAAAAATTTGATGAGTTCATTGTAACATAATGAAATGTATGGCCGGTTTGATTGCTTGAGAGCAATGCAGTATTGGACTATCTCTTCTGTCTAGTTCGAGGAATCGAACCTCGGAGTTTAGCATTTTAAGTCCATAACTTACCGCTGTTCTGCTGAGGTTCTGAAATGTATGCACACAGCTTACAACAGTATTTATCCAATCTGGCAGATTTTGAGGGCCTAATCATGGCGCCCTACTTGAAAAGACAGATTTATAAGTGTCACTGATTCTACATAGATGTTACTGAATACTACATAGCAATTTAATTTGCCTAACCTATAAGTACAACAGTTTTTAATCATCTGCTTTTGGTCAACCAAAAATAGCCGTTGTGAAAGTTTACTCTAAAATTTCCTATTTAATAAGCTAGGAATGTTGCATCACGTTTTTGAGTAAATAGTTTATTATTCACTACAACTGTAGTGTCAGTTATTTTGCTATAGTTCTAATATTATATATTTTTTTAAATTTACCTATGTCGCACGGTACGCAAAGAAAAAATATAACCCCCTTCCCTCGGTAGGGTCGCGGGTTCGAATCCCCATTGCACCAAAAATGCTCGCCCTTTCAGCCGTAGGGGCGTTATAATGTTACGATCAATCCCACTATTCGTTGTCGGTGGGTGGTGATGACTAGCTGCCTTTCCTCTAGTCTTACACTGCTAAATTATGGATGGCAAGCGTGGATAGCTCTCGAGTAACTTTACATGAAATTCAAAACAAACAAATAATCGATCATTCCCAGTTTGCCCTTTAAGAAGAAAGGTCCACCTTCAGAATGAGTTCAGGTTATAAGGTTTTCATTCAAAGTCCACCTTCAGAAAGAGTTCAGATTATAAGGTTTTCAGTCAAGATCCACCTTTAGAAAGAGTTCAGGTTATAAGGGTTTCATTCAAGGTCCACCTTCAGAAAGAGTTCAGGTTATAAGGGTCTCATTCAAGGTCCACCTTTAGAAAGAGTTCAGGTTATAATGTTTTCATTCAAGGTCCACCTTTAGAAAGAGTTCAGGTTATAATGTTTTCATTCAAGGTCCACCTTTAGAAAGAGTTCAGGTTATAAGGGTTTCATTCAAGGTCCACCTTCAGAAAGAGTTCAGGTTATAAGGTTTTCATTCAAGGTCCACCTTTATAAAGAGTTCAGGTTATAAGGGTTTTATTCAAGATTTAGAAAGAGTCCAGGTTATAAGATTTTCATTCATCTCTATCCTTGCTTCTATTCGCTGCTATGGCCATACAGTTGGTATCCAGACAATTGTGTAGCATAGCGCCTAAACAACATCAGTGATAACTTGTGTATAAAACTGGCTAAAAGATGATATCAGACACTCTTATAATTTAGACATAGTTATCCCTAATTTTTAATATCGTATCAGAGGAAAGCAGCACGTATCTATGCTTAACCAAGTAGCGGGATTGGCTGCCACTCTTATAAGTCTCAAACAACTGAAAATGAAGATATTTTTTTAACAATACAACTCTTCAAACATCAACTTCTTAGATTCCCAGTCCCCATTTCGGGCCCAGCATGGTTCTTGCGCTCGACTCATAATCTGAATTTAATGGGAACTAAATATTAAAGAATCAGTTGAAATTAAGAAAAGAAAAGAAAATTGTAAACTTTGATTTGAAAGTTTGGTCCAGATGTTGGAGAAATCAATTGCTAGAAATCGGTTGAATAACGTTTTTCGAGATGGTGTAATTGTGTTGGAAGTCGATGCAGCGCTAAAGGTATTGCAGGTTTGTGTGAACGGAATGATATTAATTTTATAAGTCAGTACATTTTTAACTCTTCTATTTATTTTTTATGCTAGCTTCTTAGAGCGCCCTCTGAACATCTAGACTTTTTTTTTTCTGAGGCTGTGCCATGTTTTAACAATATCACTTTTTATATTCATCAGTGGTTTGTGCGCTGTCTTCAACCAAGCGAGTTGAATAAGTCCTTTGTGTTGTCTGTTTATTTTGAATAAACTATATTCTAAGGCTTCCTCACATAAACACGTATATTCAAGTTTGAGACTCAAAACGACGTGTAGATGTAACATTTACCTGTGTACAAGTATCAAAACATGTTTACGACCTTGAAGCATCCGATGAACGAGAATTTCATAACTACGTGTAAAAATTATATGGGGATTTACAAGTATATTCTAGGAATGTACCAGAATAAATATTAAATCTTTACTGCACAAGCTCAATTGAGAAACCTTTTCTGATATAGTAAAATATCTTCTTTTTTAAATACCTCCTACGTTGGTTTGATTTAGTTTGTGCTTCGATGTACTTTTATTACTCAACTGCTATGTATATTATATAAAAACATAATAAGTGTGAACAGGTTAACAAAATTATTGGCTATTATATACCACGATACATGTTACAGGGCCAGATTAGAATTTGATTGGGACTCGAGACAAATTTTATAGAAAGAATATCAGAAATGAGCTTCGTAAATAAGCCAATCACAATTCAGTACTATTTACTAGCTACCGTTCGAGCAATATACAAACACAAGCAACGATTAAATATTATATAAAAATAATAACTTTAATATTTGTAATAACTATGAAATAATGGTAGGCCTTTTGTTTCTCTTTGAATACATAGTTAACAAAGAACTTTATGAACAAATGTAGAAAAAGGTCACAGTCTCAAAATTCATGTTTATAATTCTTTAATTTCATAGAAATTATATTATTGAATTGTTCCCCTCGTTCACGGGATGATACCTGCCCCTTTACATATAAATGCACTAACTGTCAAATTAGCGGGTTGTTTTAGCAAACACTATGACCCTATAAACCTTAACGAAGAAATGCCTATATTAGATAATGTATTTGTAAATTCAATATGTATGTAATATACAAAATGAAATATGAGCCATCAAGTACCGTAATCTGGACTGATCTAAGTGTATTTAATTTAAGTAATGTTAAGTCAGACGAGTAGCCTTGTTCCTCACTTACTTTTATATATGATTGTACAACAGTTATATAAGTTATGCAGTTAATGTGAATCGAAGTTATTTGCTGTGTTTATAGATTCTTCTTTCACATTCTCATTCGATTGTTGTTGTTTTAGGCACAAAGCTACACAATGGGCACAATAACCACTACTGGTAACAAAAACGTTGAATCATAAAATACATTTTTTTCGCCAAGTTTATTGAAAAACAGTAACAATAAAGTTATCTAATTAAACTATGAACGCAATTTTGTAAATAGTCGTTACATACGCACTTGTTGATCAAAATAACTAAGCCGCTCTCAAATGGTCTTAAAAACAATAAAAGCACAATTAATGCAACACAAACGAAGACCATTTTTATCTCGTAATAACACCAGAAATTTGACGATAAAGTTTTACTTATAAGAAATATAATTATTAAGAATCAGTTCTGATCCATTTAAAACAACATCCTCGTCTGACATGGCCAGATGGTTGGAGAGCTCGAATCGTAATCTAAAGATCGCGAGTCCGAATCACTTTCATACCAAATATGTTCGCCCTTTCAGCCGTTAGGACGTTATACGTTCGGGCAATTCCACTATTCGTTGGTAAAAGAGTAGCCCAAAAGTTGGCGCTGGGTAATGATAACTATCTGCCTTTCCTCTAGTTTTACACTGCTAAATTAGGGAGGGCTAGCGCAGATAGATCTCGTGTAGTTTTGTGCTAAATTAAAAAAAAACAAACAATCGCTCAGTAAGACAAAGATTAAAAGAGCCTAACCTCACAAATCGTTTAAGAAATAATTAACATGTAATTTTAAGTCATCAGTGAGTCAGTAGAAATTTAGCACACGGTCCATCGCAAAGTTCGTGTTATATTGGAAAAAACAAATGAAAAACTACAGGTCATAAAATTATAAAGTCACATTCAGCAGTTTTTGCAGCATTACATTTAATGTTAATATGCAGGTGAGGTTTAAAAGGTGACTGGTTAGCACTTGACAACCCTCTTCTCTGTTTGATAATTGTTTCATAGAAAAGTGTTCTGAGAGAACTACTTTTTGATTTTTGTACAACCTCCTTAATATCATTCACCAAAATATAAAAAGTTGAGCAGTTTCATCTATGAGAATAATTACAATACATCTTGATGGAATACTTTCTAAAGATGCAGAGATGCCTTCCAGTGGCACAGCGATATGTCTTCGGAGTTGAATCGCCTTATATTCGAACACAGAACAGAAACCTTAAGAGTTACTTAAGTGCAGTTACTATACATACGAAAATTTTAAAAGTTGACCTTCAGTTATCAATAAATGTTTGTTATTATATATGTAGCCTCCCAATGGCACAGCGGCAGGTCTGTGGACTTACAACTCGAGAAATCAAATTTCGATACTCATGGTAAGCATAGCACAAATAGCACGATGTGTTTCCTTCAAACAAACAAACTAACTAAATGGTCTAAGTGATCAAGTGCTTCCTGAATTAATGTATTATTTCATCAACTAGTTCCACCAGTTTTGTTAGTACCTTTGTGTTTGTAATTAAGCATAAAGCTAAATAATATGCTTTATGTGCTCTACTCACCACGGGTATCGAAACGTGGTTTTTAATGTTGTAAGGCCGCAAGTGTAATTGGAAAGGGGGTTTGTTAATATGTAAACCCCAATTTACAAAACATCATCAGTGCATAATTCAAATCATTTCCAGAATAATCAAGTATATACAGATATACTTAGAATTTAATAAAAACTACTAATAAAACACTAATAATATTTAGACCATGTAAAAAGGTTTACTTGAACAATATTTTTACTACTTAGAAACTACTAACTGAAAAAACGACATAAAGACGGTTAGAAAGTTACCGATTATGAAATAAAACAGGTTAAGCTGTCTGAAGTATCTCACAATCACTCGCTTCAATAAATGATAAAGTATTGTCACCAAACCAGAGTCGGCCCGACATGGCCAGGTGTTTAAGGCGTACGACTCGTAATCATCTGAGGGTCGCGTATTCGAATCTCCGTCGCACCAAACGCGCTCGCCCTTTCAGCCGTGGAGGCGTTATAATGTGATAGCAAATCCCACTTTTTGGTGGTAAAAGGGTAGCTCAAGAGTTGGCGGTGGGTGGGGATGACCAACTGCCTTCCTTCTAGTCTTACACTGCTAAAGTAGGGATGGCTAGTGCAGACAGCCCTCATGCAGCTTTGCACGAAATTCTAAAACAAACAAACAAACCAAAGCAGAGTTAAAAACGTAAGAACAAACGATTAAATTGGTTATACATCTAGAATAATAGGTGATTAGAAACTTAATTTTCTGGTTGAATTTTTATTCTCCGCTGGGACTCAGCAGATAGCCCAATATGGCTTTACTATAAGAAAACACACGCACGCTCTTTGGATTATAAAGAAAACCTGACTTAGTTGAAATTTTAGATTCATTAAGGTTATTCTGTATAGCCTAACTTCTTCGTTCTCGAAATTCCCGTAATATCTGTTTTCCCGAAGTGATTCAGTGGACAAAATATAGTTTGCCTTTTTTGTAAATTTAACATGAAACAGGGCAATATTTACTATACACAGTGTTCTAAGTTCATCACTTTATTCAATGCTCGTTTTAATAAGTTTTGTCACTTTAACCAGCGTTCGTTTTAGTACGTTCTCGAGTTGGTCAGCGTTATTTACAAAGTTATAATTCAGAGTTCCATTTTCTAAGTTGAATGGAGTGTAAAAAACTTTCATGTAGTTTTGTGTTAAAAATAGACAAAGAAACTTTCTTTCGTCCCCCCCCAAAAACAAAAAAAAAAAAACATTTAATTTTATGTTAATCAGGGAAATTCATACTAAATATGTTCAAAGAAAAATCAACGAATCTTTAAACGTGTGACAAAACTCAAGTTCTAGTTGGATTTAACTTGATTGTTGTTAAGTACCATCACTGCTCTGTCACTACGGACATCAAAACACGAATTGTAGCGTCGTTAGATAGCAGACTTACTGTCGAACGAAAAGTATTTATGTTTTTAATATGATGTTGTTATATCTATTCTATCATTCTTATTCGTTTTAAAAATCTGTACATTGCTTGTACTAGATACGTTTTCCGTAAGACAACAAATGTCACAAGAACTAATTTAAAGCTCTCGGAAAAACTAAAGCCTACTTAGCATATCGTTACGTGATACACAACAAATCAAAATACTTGTTATTAGTTAAATGGTTTTGTTATGAGCACCATGAAAAAATATTGTTGGAAGTGCCATCGACGGAATGTTCAATGGTCCAAGTAAGCCTTAGTATTTTTGTTGAAGTTTTCTCCTTCCACTCTGTGGATTCAGCAGATAGCCCGATGTAGCTTTTCTACAACAAAACACACACACACAGTTTTCTCCCTGCTGCAAAATACACGTTTATTATTTCACAGCCTGACACGTTAAAAACGACAATTTTTACAGTGTTTGTTCTTTTTTCTGTTGAAAAATGTGCACGTTTAATTATAAGAAAGAAAATAGGCGTTTAAAATAAAAGCAAAATAAGTTATTCTGCGTCCAGTTAATACCGATATTTCAGAGGAAGTTTATGGGCGTCTAACGCTAAAAATAGGGTTCTGATACTCGTGGTGGGCACAGAATAGAAAGTCTGTTATGAATTTTTGTACTTAAAACAAATAAAGCAAAAAAAATTGCTAGGTAACAGGTATATATGCTATATTCTATGATTGAGCGCAAAGGTAAATGGGCTATCTGCGAAAATCGAAGCCTACAGCCTCGCTTGCACCTGAACCACAAGAGGACATGTTACGAATCTTTCAGCGTTACACTATGAATTTATTTTAATATTATCATTCTCAGTAATTATATTTTACATGTATAGCCGGTAAGGTTCAATGTTTGATGTTTTGTGTACGTCATAAACCTATTAATTAGGTTCTCCTAACTGACATGACTGTAAATTTCGAATAACTTTAAGGTTAGTTGTTAAGCGAGTGGAAACAGGTTTAGACGTGTTTGTATCAGAGTAACAAATTCCAAATACACGAGAATCAATTAGAGATTAAAGAAAGTAATGATTTTGTAATAGTCGTTTTAGATAACTTCTGTGAAGTTCAGAAAGTTTTTGTAAAAGGTTCCTCTGACATTTACTGTACTATAAAAAATATTCGTTGTGTAATAATAACAATTGTTAAGCCTAAACTACCTTTTGGTAATAACACGTAGTTGTCAAGCCGAGCTTACTATGTCAAATGAAATTTATATAAGCGCGCAGTAGCTGAGCAACGTTATTCAACAGTTGAAGTTGTGAGAATCTCTTCCCTCCTTGTCGTTTTTATCTCTTAAGAATAGCAATGGCTAAACCTATATAAATAATACGCTTGCATTTGTCTGTCCAGACATTTTTTTTTCTGAAATATCTCGAATAAATACTACAAATCTCATATCGTTTGAAAATCCTATGTCAAAGGAGGCCAGGTTGTATTATGACTTTTCCATTCAGAATCATCTTACCTACACTTTGCTTAGTAAAATTTTTATTGCAACTTCAGAGATGCCAACCATTACGATTTGTGCGTCATCATTACGATTTTGATGTATAGATTACGACTATACGCTCATACAGACAAATATTACGACTTGTTACAACTCCCAAATTATTATATATTATATAGGCCTATACAATAAAGTGATAAATTGTTCCCCCAGGGCTTGAAAGGGGTGAAAAGAAAATTTCTAGTGAGATACAAATAATCTCGATAATAAATAAAATACATAGTCAAATAGCTACTTGCGATAATCATGTTTGTGCTTGAAATAATAAAAAAAATATTTGTTTTTCCGACGTCTACCAATAGTTCGAGTGCGGTGCTTTTCCACAGTTCGTGGGGGGGATCCATAGTTACGTCATCAATGCTTGTTAGCCAATCAGCACTCGAGTAGATGGGTATTTCTCGTTTTCTAAGCGGCATAGAAACACCAATGCGATCGTTCACAAGTTGGAAAAAAAAAAGACCCGTTCACCAGATTGTCTTGTTTCTGGCAAATCTAAAACGACTAAAACTGTGAATCAAAAAATTTAGGAAAGAGTATAGTGCAAAATATCCGGTCATTGCATCAAAAGTCAATGACAGTGATGCGTTTTGTACAGTTTCTCACATCAATTTTTCTGTGGTGCATGGCGGGATATACGATTGTTCCAAACAAACAAGACCAACATCTCACCAATAAAAGGCTGAGGTGAAGACAAAAGCGATGCAGATAACGACATTTATGAGTAAGAATTCAGAATATGAAACCATAAATGCAGAAGTGATGTTCACGCAATTCGTCATTGCTCATAATTTACCCCTAGCTGTAGCCGATCATGCAGGACATCTATTCAGAAAAATGTTCCCAGACTCTGATATAGCGAAAAAATATGGCTGTGCTATTTCCAAAACTACAGCCATTGTACAAATGTTGGATTGTGAAGATGACAAAATGATTTCAAGCATACTTACTAACAGTGTTTACAGTTCAGCCACAGATGGATCCACAGACAGGGATGACTCAAAACTGTATTCAGTGGTTGTACGATATCTTGACCCTTTGCTTGGAAAAATTGTTTGTTTGTTTTTTACAATGGTGGAATGAAAAGAAGCTACAACGGGAGAGAATATTTCAAGCTTTTGGACCACGAACTGACAAAGAGGAAAATTCCATGGGAAAACTGTTTTAGTTTTTCTTCAGACAATGCCTCAGTTATGTCTGGTATAGGTAAAGGTGTGATGGGACACATCTCAAGACGACAGCCTAGTATTTACTTCATGGGCTGTGCCCGTCACCTCATGAATATTGCTGCCCAGAAAGCTTCTGATATATTGATAGATGTCTACTATTTTCTGCACAAAAGTGCTAGCAGAAAAAAACATTTCAGAGAGTTTCAAGGATTGTATCACAAAGAAACAAGAACAATTCTACAATCTGTTAACACGAGATGGCTATCACTTGGGGTGTCCCTCAACAGAATATTGGACATGTGGAAGCCATTGAAGAAGTATTTTCAGTGTGAAAAGGAAAAACTAGAAGATTCAAAAGGATCTAAACGTGCAGCTCAGTCAGGCAGCAAGGCTTTAACAGTCAGGATATCCTCTCAGCCACACAGGGACACAAGACAACAGTCTCCAAAAGCAGACAAAGAAACATTTGATATAACTCAATATATGTTTAGACAGTCTGACCTTGAACTACAGAAGAGACAATCAATGCAAAAATAGAAGAAAACGAACGCTAGCAAGAAAGTAACCAAGAAAAGTTATGCGCAGAGCAAGTTAAATAAGTTAACAGTTTTCTTGGACAACAAAATGAACTTGTTATTTTGTCTTTTTCTTTAGTCTGCAATTTCTCTATTTGAGCAAGCCAATTTGATATTGCAAAGAGAAGAACCTTGTATGCACATTATGCATAGAACTCTGATTACACAAGTTAAAAATATACTTGTCAGATACATCAAGCCAGAATATCTTGAAGGCAACATCACTGAACTTGACTACAACAATGAATCCTTACACAAATCTGATAAGGCAGTTTCTATTGGAAATGCTGCCAAGGAATACATTGTTAAATAGGAAAAGGACCTGGACCTGATCAGCTTCTACACCAATGTCAAGAAATACTATATTGCAGCTACAAATTATATGATGAAACATTTCTCTCTAAATGATGAACTTCAGATTCACGTAGAGGTTGCTGATCCAAAATTGAAAGTCAGCAAAGATTTCTCTTCTCTGCGCTTTTCACAGACAGGTATCCTGTCCTTGTCAATGCACTTGAGCACGACACTATTGACAAGTTGGAAGGGCAATATTTGAACTATCACATTGATACTTTCTCAGAAACTGTCCTTCAGTTGAATGTTGACAAGTTTTGAGTTAGGCTATCTACAGTTAAGGATGGAAATGACAACCAGAAGTATGACATTCTATATAGGGTTATGCTTGGAATTCTTACAATCTTCCATTTTAATGCTGACAGTGAAAGGATATTTAGTTTAGTGACTAAACACAAAAGCAAGTTCAGACCAAACTTGAACACCTCAGTTTTGAACAGTGTTATAACACACAAGATATATATGCAGTCAAATGGACAATGTTGTTGTAACTCCCAACCATCCAGAGACATTCTCATGAAAGCAAAGGCTGCAACAGCTGCAAAACTATTACAATAAGTGTCATAAACATGATATAAACTAGTCCTTATACAAAGGCTTTTTCTGCTTTCTGTTTATGCAGGTTCAATGTTGTTTTACCAGTATGTTTGTTAATCTGAACTAAATAAAAGACATAATTTCAAAATAATTTTTAAGATTTATTTATTAAATACACAAAACAAGTCATAAATGAGCAATCTATAGTAGTAATAAATAATAATAGTTATAATAATAATATAATTGTAAACAGCTTAGAGACATTGATCAGACCTAGTAGCCGGAAATGATAAAGGGCTCTGTTTACAATCATTACGCTCAGTCATTTGAAATACTTGGCATCTCTGCAACTAGCATGTAATTTCTTAACAGAAAATTAAGATTACATAAATACAATTTTTATGCGTTATCTCGCTCGCGTTTCACCTTATAATAAGTATTTACTTATTAAGTGCTGCCACATATTGCTTTTATTATGAACTAAAATACAATTCATGTGTTAAATAAAAATATACGAAGTATTGGTTTTATTTTTTAATACACAAAGTAAACGTCAAACAATCTTGAATATTAATTTTATATTATAAAGTTAATATTTCTGATACTAAGGAAAAAAACAACTAAATATTTAATATTAACGTTCCTAAAGATAACAAATGTTATGAAATCTGATTTATTCACCAAATACTAAAACTATTATTTTTGAGTAGTTGTGCTTCATATGTCAATGAACTTTTACTTGTTAGTTCCACTCCTTAATCCAGTCGATCAGCGATAAGTCTGAAGACATACAACGCAAGAAAGTGGGTTTCAACACACGTCGTAGGCTTATTATCGTGGGTTGCCTATTATATAGTTTTGCGACCGCCGCTGGTACAAAGGTATGTCTCTGGATTTACAACGATAAAATCAGCGGTTCGATTCTTCTCGGTGGGCTCAGCAGATAGCTCAATGTGGCTTTGCCATAAAAAAAACACACACACATATAGTTTTGCGCTTAACAACACTTAAATTTCCTGAGTAACAAGCACGGAATTAATTGAATATACTAAAATTTAAGCTTAGGAAAAAAAACAGTCTCTTTGAATTATTTAAGTGAAATGGTTCCTTAAACTCTGTTGTTCTCGTATGCAACCTGAAACTTTTCCAAGTCCTATTGATAAAATACTTTCTTGGTTTTCTCGAATAAAGTCTCAGTAGGTGTCACTACTTGCTTTAGGCAGACTAGTTTATTGGTACCACAGTACAGATAATTTGAAAAACAAATAGTTCAAAGGCTTAAGTGTGTTCAGGCCCGGTATGGACAGGTGGGTTAAGGCGTTCAACTCGTAATCTGAAGGTCGCGGATTCGAATCCCGTCGCGCCACACATGCCTGCCCTATCAGTCATGGGGATGTTATAATGTACGGTCAATCCCACTATTCGTTGGTAAAAGAGTAGCCCAAGAGTTGGCGGTGGGTGGTGATGACTATCTGCCTTCCCTCTAGTCTTACACTGCTAAAATAGGGACGGCTAGCGCAGATAGCCTTCAAGTAGCTTTGGGCGAAATTAAAAAAACACAAAAGTGTTTTCAAACGCAGAACATACACTCACAGGATGGTATATATAAAACAATACGTAAAAAGAAAGATATGAATATCATAACCTAAATTTTGTTTAGGTTAACATCTTTCTAATACATTTGGATCCGTTTGTTTTTAATTTCGCGCAAAGCTAGACGAGAGCTATTTGCGCTAGTCGTCCCTAATTTAGCAATGTAAGACTAGAGGAAGGCAGCTAGTCATCACCACCCACCGTCAACTCTTGGGCTACTCTTTTACCAACGAATAGCGGGATTAACTGTCACATAATAAGTCCCCACGCCTGAAAGGATGAGCATGTTTGATGTGACGGTGATTCGAACCCACGATTCTCAGATTACATGTCGAGTGTCTTAACCACTTGGCCATGCCCAGTCCCAATTTGATCTGCAATTATGCCGAGTATAACTCATTCAGTAACTAATAGAAAAAAAATGTAAAACACAACCTACTTACCTGGTGTATAACGGTACGTTGAAAAAAGAAATAAACTAACAGAAATTATTGTTTGTTATGTTGTTTTATTAACCACCCACTGCTCAGTGAAGGAAGTAATTAAAATTATTTATCACATAAAATGTGTTTTTGTAATAAAATGGGAAATTAGCAAGCATAATAGAGAGGAGTCAAACTTCGTTTGTAAATATCTTCGATAAACATAACAGTAAGCTTGGTTTGTTCTAAGTTAAGCATAAAGCTACGCAATGGCTATCTACTCTGTGACCAATAAGAGTATCGAAACTCGGTTTCTAGTCCTGTAAGTCCGCAGACATACCGCTGTGCCACTGAAAGGGGAAACAAATATTAAGCAGCATAAAAATGTAAGCAAAATCCCCTTTTTACTTTCATTTCTTTTACCTTTTAAAATAATATATTAAGAAGTTAATATTTTACTATCTACCCTTTATCAAAATCCTGTAATTTTTGTTTAAATATTTGAAAAGTTTCATTGGCTTTACCAGTTCAGACGTTCTTTACTTCAGGTTTTTATCCGACACTCCTTTTTCGGCACTGTCCCTGAAGTGACAGTCTGAATAATCATGTTCAGGAGATTAGTTTTTGCTTCATGCGCTGCAACCCTTTTTATTTAATTTCTGTCTATTAAAGTATTTCTGTTTTAAAAGAATAATGATATGTTTACCCAAAATATTACAGCTTCTAGGACCGTAACTCTTATTTCTCCTATAATTGTTACAGTGGTCAATCACGTGTTTTTCTAGGAAAACGTGTTGGCATTTTCTATTTCACACTACGAAAACTGGCTTTTTCAAGAGAAGTAACAGACCTCAAAAGAGGAGCCTACCAAATTAAAAACAGAAAGTCAATACCTTTGGCATTTTTATTATTTACAAGTGTTTAGCGTCTTCAAGTATTTAAAAGTACATGAATTTAAAAAAAAACATGAAATTGAAAACGTTCACGATTATGAAGAAGCACTGTCTTTAATTAGGGATAATTCACGGCAAATAATTCTTAATTGTGAAACATGCATATTCACTACGCATGGAAAATAACAAATTGACAAGAAAAAACACACCTAATAAAGGGTCATAGAAGAATCCCTGTACAGTGACAAGAAGTAAAACATTAATTTCTTTTAGCATTCAGAAAAGATTCTAAAGACATCCTTATAGGCGTAGGCTTTAATTTCAACATCGAATTATTTTCTGATTTGTTAAAAATATTAGTTATTTAAAGACATATATACTATGCTTTCATCACAGTTTCATGGTTTTGCAGAATTGGAAATACAAACTGTCAGGTTGACGTTTATGGAGAATGTTAATCCTGACCAAATTTATTGGAATAAACACTTACTGTACACCATCATCATGAATTATACAACACAGTAACAATCGACTGATTGATCGCCAAATATTCCCATGTTCAGCCTAAAAACAAAGATTCTTATTGACATTACATATGGTCTACCCCTCGAGCAGATATGTATATTTTCCCCAAGAATATGTGTAGTAGTTGAGGTCTCTGTTATTTGGCATACACAATTTCGTGCTATGCAGTACAAATACTACTGTGATAAAGCAGTACAGGGTCAAATGACTGAGCATGGAGATTGAATACAGCTTTGGTATGAGTCTATGGCATGAAAGTAATTCAGTTCTGGATGGATTAGTTGTTATCTCTTTCTTTGACAAGTCAGTCCACTAAACTTTGAGCTATAGCACTCACACATCATGTAAAGATTTCATTAAGCTGAAGCCATGCATCTTTGATGAACCTCTCGATAATCAGCTTTATAAGGCAAATGATGTTTTGTATTATAAATTAATCTTCGAGGAGTAGTAAGATGTTTAAGTACTTATCTGGTTGTTTGAGAGAGGCCACATAAGGAAACGCCTGCGAAGAAGTCGTCCAAGATACCAAAAGAAACATCCTGATTGTTAAGGCTTGAAGTAAATGCCGGCCCAACAGTTACAACAGTAGGTTAGAAATTATTTTAACTTGCCCCCCAGTGGCATCATAGCTGTATGTATGCGAACTCACACTGTAATTAGAGTATGAAAGTTGATATTTACAGCAGATTTAGTAGGTGGTGGTTGGGTGTTATATTATTTAGCTCATATAACTGGTTGGGAATCTTCATACTAGTATAACTCATTTACTAGGCTATTAATTAATACATTAATGGGGGGCTGGAATGCTAATTTCAGGAGGTAAGTTTATTTAACTTACCTACTACCAAATGGTAGTATCATATTTTTTATGTATCTGTTCATTTGATTTATATTTATTTTTTTCATTTACTTTACTTCAATCACGTTCTCGCAACTGTCTGCATGCAGTGAGGGATAATATAGATGTGAGACGTTCTGGGCTTGAGCATTCACATATCGCTCTCCTAATTTCTATTATAGGCCCGGTATGGCCAAGTGTGTTAAGGCGTTCGACTCGTAATCCGAGGGTCATGGGTTCGAATCTCTGTCGCACCAAACATGCTCACCCTTTCAGCCGTGAAGGCGTTGTAATGTTTTCGTTGGTAAAAAAGTAGCCCAAGAGTTGGCAGTGAGTGGTGATGACTAGCTCCCTTCCCTCTAATCTTACACTGCTAAATTAGGGACGGCTTGCGTAAGTAACCCTTGAGTAGCTTTGCGCGAAATTCAAAAACAAAGAATTTTCTATTTTTTTATTTCTATTTCTGTTTCTTTATTTCATTTATTAATGTGAAACTGACGAACGGAGGTTAAGACTGATAAACAGTGTATCCCCACCGCAATGTAAGTCCTATTTCGTCACTCATCTTCAAAACCTTGGATACATTTCATATCCCACATTATAGCCTATACCCTGGGGATCTTTTCAATTGGTGCAGTTTTTTATTTTTGTTTCGGCTTGTTTTTGTTCATATATACATGTGTATTGCGATATACTTGTCATTATACACAGTAACAGCTTACAACAAACTGTCTCCGGCGTCTACATAACTTATTCTGATAACCTTTTCTTGATACTTTTCGAAACAACTACACCACTGCCTTACTCTTTTCATGTGCTGACATCTATGAAGAATCAAAATGAACGTGTTTCCTTTCTAACATCACAAAGTCAATTTTACCGATTGAGTTCAACTAAACAAATACTTTTCGGCTGAACGTTTAACGAGTCAGGATGAATATTTGTTCTGTTACTACAGTTGATTTTAATTCACAACTGGAAGCAATTCTTTCGACTGAATTATCTAAATTAAGAACCAGGCATTACACAGCCTATTCAGAGTTTACTCATTCCAAGCAGTTACCTGCCTGAAACACTTCAGAAAATGGTCTATATCCTTTATTGTACCCTTGAATGTCAGTGGAGCTACTTTCATCTCACTCATGGAGAAATGTGATTATATCAGAACCCATTCTTCGTAACTTTCTTGTTATGGCTTGACCAAAATGTCCTTTACATCATAAGCACAGCATTGTAGGTTCTCTCAGGGATTTCAATGTCGTGCTGTATGATTGAAAAATGACAAGGTGCAATTGGCAGTTCATCCAACAACTCTGCTTGACACGATATTTTTTCATTGATATATGTTTGTCTGCAACATACCTCCCAGCCTGGGGAGACTCACCAGTGCAACATGATATATTTTATTTCACCATTTTGTTTATGCTGTTGTACCTGCCAGTTAGGTAGTTCTTGTTGGCTTATGTCGTCCACCAGCATCACCTCCAGTCTGTGTTTGATGTTTTCGTGTGACCTAGACCAGATTTGAGGCCGGATTATTCTGTCTGAGAATCCTGTACAGACTGTCACAGCTTGTTAGTCATGCTACATCATCATGACAATCCACAGTTGACTATGTTTCCTTTGATTTGATATTATTATTAAGGGAAGACCAGGAACAGCAATTCTGAGAGCACCATACTTTGATGACGTACCTTCCTGAGTCATTGGCTATAATTACATTAAAGTCATAAAGTTTCTCAGCGCCAGTAAAAGTCACATCCAGAAAAGGATTTCCCCTCGATTGACAATTGTGTTATAGAACTGTCTCCGTTCAGTAACCAATCTTCTTTTTTGTCATGAGTCCATTTGGTTGTTGAAAATGTCATTTCTGTCTAAAGTAGCTTTTTTTATTCTTAAAGCATGAACATTTAAGCAAAGCGCAATATATGTTTAAGCAGAAACATTAAACTTAGCAATAAGATATCCTGTGGTTACAGTGCCAAATCTTCTCCTTCATAGTCATTCTGTGGTATACTCAAAACAAAGTGAATTAACCTAAGAGTGACTGTATAGGCCCAACAAAATAACAATATATTTAGTCGATATTTTTTACAAAATAATAGTGATTCGTTGAACAACTGAATGTTAGAAAGAAGGATATTGGACACAATGTAATACAGAAAATAAACAATCTTTATTAATTCATGAAGTGTGTGTACATACTGTGTTTAAACATGGGTGGTTACTTTTACTGAATCTTTCTCCAAGTTGCTGACATTTTATGAACATATAACAAACTGTTTAAATCCATCATTCTCTATTTTGTTGGAAACATTGTATTCACCCAGAGCAGTTAATGCTGCTTACATAACTGGTCATTCTCATTCAGGTAAATGAGAGACTTCAACCTCAAAATCCCACCTGAACTATTGAAGGACACTGTTGTTGACGTTCTTGTACAACATGCAATGTTACATCAAATTTATCATGAGTAAAACAAATATTACCTCCTAAAGAATGAGAAACGAACAAGGATAGCTTGAAAGTGATGAACTTAATTTGCTTATATGCAGAATAAAGGTAAGTTTAGAATAAATGTTTTAATAATACAAGAAGAAGAGATAAATGGTGTATCTATATATCACAATATGAATTGTTAACTTGAATTATGAAATATACAGGACATCAGTTATCACGGGTATAGATTAGGTTTTGACAGACAGTTAATGTTAATGTTGGTAATGTAAACTGTTAGCATTTTATTATACACCAAAATATATTATTGTTATTGTAGTTGTTGATAATTTAAAATTATACTTGTGTAAGTATGCTTCTAGAATGTTTCACTTCAGAGTAATATTTCATATTCTTTGTTTTCCTCTTGTAAGTATTTATTACATTAACGTGAAACATTTTCACCTAGATTACTTCCATTGATGCCTGCTGTCGTAATGAATAAAATCTGTGGTTGAGAAGGTGTAAAATTTTAGAACTTGAAAAGTTGTGACCTTTATTTAAATCGTAAAAATTAGTGTGATGAATCCTTACAATATCACTGATATTTCAAGTATGACGTCATTTTAACTGACCAATAAGGTTTCATTAAGAATAATATAAAGAGCAAACAAACCACATTTTTGTTTTTTCTTTAATTTTATTGAAGGCCCGGCATGGCCATTTGGTTAGGGTGCTCGACTCGTAAACTGGGGTTCGTGGGTTTGAATTCCCGGCACACCAAACATGCTCGCCCTTTCAGCCGTGGCAGCATTATAATGTGACGGTCAATCTTACTGTTCGTTGGTAAAAGAGTAGCCCAAGAGTTGGTAGTGGGTGATGATGACTAGTTGCCTTTTTCTAGTCTTACACTGCTAAATTAGGTACGAATGTCGCAGATAGCTCTCGTGTAGCTTTGCGCGAGATTAAAAAATAATCAAACTTTTATTGGGCAATTTAGAATTGGTTTTATTTAAAAAATAACGACAGTCATATGATGTTTCATTACATTTGATTCTCAAACAATAATCAGTAGGTCACCAGTAATTATTCAGGCTAAACATTATGATTACTTGAAATAACTAATTGTTTAATTATATTTTTATACTCAGGACAAGATATCTATGAATATGTTGCTATAAGGTTTAATCAAAGTTTTAATTATATCTTTATTGATACAAAGTTCTAAGAACTTAATAATGGTAGTGTTTCTATGCTTTAGAAAACGGCAAATTTTTTGCTTTTTCCTTTGAAAAAGCACTATACACAAATAATTTGTTAGATATTGCTGTTATGTGATTTACGTATCTTTTATTTACACAGAATTCGAGCAAAAATCCGACTGAGCTAATAGTTGGCAAAACTAATTGGATTTGGTCACCTGAGCATTGGTTGATTAATGGACCATTTCTTGACCGTGTATTAAATATTTTGCTTTAACGATAATATAAAGAAAATTAAAAACGTTTTTGTGATGTACTTCTTGACGTATTACATTGATAATTGTTTATATATACATGAATCATATAATAGTTAAAAATACATAAAGCATCTGGCATAACGATGAAATTGAACATTCTATTTCCTGGTAAATACATGAAATGAAATAATTTAATTGCTATCAATCCATATGCATTATTATTATATAGATTATCAGATGTGTAATGATTGATACAACTTGTTTAGGTACGTATGCATACATTAGTTTATTCTTACGCTGCAAGAGGTTCTTCTTAGAACGCTGAAGTTAATTTTATGGTTTGCAAGTGAATCAACTTCGAGCCCAACTCACTATGAATGTCTTAATAAGGCATCTATGTTAGGATGCATAATACTAAAAGAATGTAGCTGAAGTGAACAAATTGATGTTGTAGTAAAAATACCCCATTGTTGTTAATGGTGCAAAGCTGGACAGTGAGCTATGTGTACTATGTCCACCGTCAGGAATGGAACTCCATACTTGCGCATTATATCTCCACAAACTTATCACTAATCCACTATAGGTCCTGTTTTCTTTTTCTGAAGAATAAATGTTATTTAAAGTTTTTTGTATATTTTTACTATAATTAAGTCTATCACTGATCTTCACATATAATGTACACATCTGTAACTGGAACATACTGTGAAGCCCTCTAGTGAACTTTGATTTAAACAGTTTTATTTTGTTTCCCCAGAAGTTTAATAAAATGGGATTGAAATTTTTTAGTTCTTCTATAAATACTGTGGTAAAAGCGCTTCTGAGGTATTTGATCATTATCTGATGACAGTCAGGATTAGTTTTTATTTTTGTCTGAAAAATAAATCATAGATTCATGTTGAACCTATCCTTCCATATGGTTGAATAGCTCACTCATATTCGCTATTGAAAAAGTTCTAGTTTTATATAAATGGTTTATTTCTTTAAATAGTATTCAGTGGTCTTAAATGGGGAATCTAATCTAAGAAAAGGCTTGTTATTTTAATAATGAAAACAACTCTACCGTCATTCAACATTGAAGTTATTCAATCTGTTGTGTAATTGGTGAAAAACTAACAAACTTCAGATTGCCTTGAAACAAATTTACAAAAGACTGTCCTTGTTTCGTGTTAAGAAGTCTGTTATTACATGTTAAAGTGGCTAGAATTTTTCCTGATATCAATGCATCTTGCCGTAGTTCACTTACAGTATTTAATAAAGGCTAACCTCAGAGAGCGTTAGAGAAACCTTCCACAAGACAGAGTGAAAGAAGCTTTTCTTCTTATAGTATTGAAAAAGTCCTATCCTAATGTATTTACATTTAAAATTAATACATCATAATAATAATTTATTTAGTGTCTAAAGAAATATTCAAAATGAAATAGCACTCACATATACAATTAAAATAACATGACGTCATTACTTGACATCTGTAAGTGTGTTCAACTACATATTAGTATTCGAACCTTGAACTTCTTAATCAACAACTACCAAGTCTTTAAATTTTAATTGTTAAGATTTGACGACAAAAATTATTCTTGTGAAAGTACGGATTTGTCTGTGTGTGTGTGCCTGATGAACTGTGGTAGAATAATCGTTTGTAATATTGGGACTTCTAGTCTTTCCATGATAATGGTGGAATATAGCACATCTGGAACATGTAATATTGTTTGTTTTTTAGGGATGTGTCCTATTTTATTTTACTTATAAAATTGATTTTATTTTGCAGCAATTTTTTTTCTAATATTTCAAACAAAAAAACAGTTTATTTAAAAATAATAGTTTCCCAGTGGCACAGCGGTGTGTCGGCGGACTAACACCACTAGAAACTGGGTCTCTGTACCTCTGGTGGGCACAGAACAGGTAGTCCATTGTGTAGCTTTGTGCTTAAATCCAAACAATAAAGAAACTATTTGATATATTCGGTTTCTGGATTAATATCAACCAAGAAAAAATTTTGGTATATCTGATCACAACCACATTTGTCTTAAACCTGAATTCTACATACTAATGTTAAAACGATAGTTTGAACTAAATAGCTTCACCTTGAGCTAATTGATTTAGTGACTTTATAAACCTAATTTTTTTAAAGAATGTATTGATCGATTGATTGTCGTTTTTGATTAGTTGGAACTGGTATATTCTTGTTGCGAGATGGAGTCATACATACCTTACAATAATCGTGAAATATAAAGTTCACATTTGAGTGGTATTCGTGTAAGAAAAATGCCCAAAAGAGACGCGTAATAGAGTTTCGGCTAAAATTTGGAAGAAATAGCTTGAAAAAAATGATCACGTCAAACCCTCAAACCAATACAGTGTTCTTGTCTATGACTGGACCTAAGTTTGTCATTCGTAATTTTCATTGTAAGTTATCTAATTTATAAAAAAGCACTAGTAGATGTTTTAGGATTTTCAATTACTGATAAGAAACTGCAAGTTTTTAAGTACTTTAATATTTTCTGTTGAAATATAAAAAACGTCGTATACTCCTGACTCCACTGTTTCTAGCTTATGGGTTGAAACAGTGTAAATGATACCTGTTACAAACTGCGATACAAGTCCTTGAAACAGTTAAGTTCACAGATTTCTGAGTTCGAATATAGTCCATATTTTAAAGGCACTGAAGACTCTTATTGCTGTAAAGTTCTGAAGAAATACGCAGTCAGTCGTATAATACAATTTGAAGGAAAACGAATAAGATAATAAATAAACTTCTCTCTAAAATCTTTATATAGCTACATATTCATGCATCGATAGAGTTATCAGATAATAAGTTACAACAAGATATTTATCATCTTACTGCTGACCCCTGAGGTATGTACGGATGTTATAATCAAAAGTACTACCTCTAAATTCAGATAAGGGTCGTTTTACAAGTTATTTAAACACAGTACAGTATTAAGTTCTCCACAATCAACCCAGAGTAGTAACAATCCATAATGAACTCAATAATAGTTGTATGTACTCCACTATAATCTCCATAGCAGTAAATACTTCAAAATATTCTCCATAGTAGCAGCAGTGTATAATAAACTTCATACTAATAAATGTTTCAAAACCAACTCGATAATGAGTGCTCTATAATTAGCTGTATAGTCGTAAATAATCCATAACAATTAACTTCGCAGTAGTAACAATCAATAACGAACAATGTGTTTTTAAACAGTTTGTTATAAGCTCTATAGTTGTGAGTAATCCGCAAACAACTCCACAGTAGTCAGTACTCCACCATCAGCTATTTATAGTAGTAACATTTCGTAATGAACTCCATAGTAGTCAGTACTCCACTATCAGCTCTTTATAGTAGTAACAGTTCGTAATGAACTCCAAAGTAGTCAGTACTCCACTATCAGCTCTTTAAAGCAGTAACAGTTCGTAATGAACTCCATAGTAGTCAGTACTCCACTATCAGCTCTTTAAAGCAGTAACAGTTCGTAATGAACTCCATATAGTCAGTACTCCACTATCAGCTCTTTATAGTAGTAACAGTTCGTAATGAACTCCATAGTATTCAGTACTCCACTATCAGCTCTTTATAGCAGTAACAGTTCGTAATGAACTCCATAGTAGTCAGTACTCCACTATCAGCTCTTTATAGTAGTAACAGTTCGTAATGAACTCCATAGTAGTCAGTACTCCACTATCAGCTCTTTATAGAGTAACATTTCGTAATCAACTCCATAGTAGTCAGTACTCCATTATCAATTGTATAGTAGTAGTATGGCCTACAGTAGCGGTCCCTAATAAACTCCATGGCAATAGGTGACTCACGCCCAGCCTCATTTTGACAGAGCAAGGTTTTGTACTACTTCTCTGTCTCTCTTTATTTCTTTTCGTGAATCAATAAACATGTGAGTGTCTTGAAAGTCAGCTATAATATTACTTGTTATGAATAATAAATTATCTGCTACCGAGAAATTGATTTCAGTAAGATAACCCATTTACTAATATTCTCTGTCGAAGGACACTGTCCATGCATTAAGAATCGCGAAAAATTTCAAGGACACAGTTCACCTATTATCTTTCATTATATAGACGCACACACATATATCCTGTTGAATGTTTGAATGGATGGAAAAGTTTCATTCTTATACCTTATCATATTTTAGTTAATTCTCCAAAACTAAGACTAGCTAACTGTAGCACAGTTTTTATTGAGGGGAGATGAGAGTTGCTCTGTAACTAAAGTGTAGAAATACTAGTTCAACTAAAGCCTCTTTCCTATGACCGTTTGAAGGGGGAGAGTTCTTTAATTAAAGTAAGGGAATACTAGCTGAACCCCACTAGAACCTTTTTTCTTATGACCATTAAATCTTGTCTCCTAATAAAATAATTGTAGATCATATATATTTTTGTTTGAAGTTAATCACAAAGTTACACAATGGACTAGCTGCCCACTACGAGTATCGAAACCCAGTTTTTAGCGTTGTAGGTTCACAGACATTCCGATGTGCCACTGGAGGGAAACTATGTGTTTACACATCAGCGAGAAGTTACACAACATTTGAAACTGTAGTTGTTTTCTCCATATTTAGTTCTTCTCCACTGAATCAGTGGTAAGTTTCTAGACATACAATACGAAATTCCAGGATTCGATACTCGACGATGGGCAGAGTGCCAAATTACCAATTGTTTGGCTTTGTGCCAAAAAATTACATTAACCATTTTTACTAAATAATGTATGTTATTTTGTAGGTATATCTTCGAATTTTCTCACCTTTTTCAAGCGATAGAAAAAAAGAAAAATGTAATAAGTGGAGCTTGTCATTTTAAGTGATTTAGCAACCGCATTTCAATTTTGTGAAAAAAGCTCTTTACGTTCTTTGCATCTCCAGATGAGATAGCCGAAAGTATACAGACTTTAACGCTACTATCCAAGGTTCGATTCTTCGCAGTGGACACAACAGAGAGTTCAGTGTGGCTTTGCTCTGAAAGCAAACAAATGACACGTTTTTTGCGTCATTTTCGTCATCTAAATAAGTTATATAATAGATATATACTATTGCAAAGCTACACAATGTGCTATCTGTGCTCTGCCCACCACGGATATCGAAACCCGGTTTTTAACAGTATGATTTCACAGACATTCCGCTGTGCCACTGGGGGCTTATGAAAGAAAAGAGCTACAATTGATGATTTTGATATTCAATATAACATCCTATCATATTGTAATCTATCTATCCTCATCACAAATGCTTGTGAGAATGTCTTAGTCCTATCGGCATAGAAACAAATGTGCGCTTGGTTTTGAAATTTTATCCTTTCTTTTGTGATTTAGACTGTACTTATCACTTCTTTTTCTGGCAGAAGTTGAAATTATTTTGTCAAAAAAACACTATGTTTTTTCGTCAGTTTTAATGTTCATCCATATATTAAGCGCGCTAGATTTCTCTAGTAAGTGTATTAATGACATGCTATCTGACTTTTTGTGGTCACGCCCTTTAATCTATCAACGTAGCATTTCCATGTACGCGATAAAACCTTCAAGACTTTCCTACCGCAATGAAGGACATTGTAGAAAAGACTGTTGGGATAGAGGAAAGACCAGCAAGAACTGTTTATGTGACGTGTGAGGTGCCAGGTTTGGCGCCACGTCAGTACTTTATCTTAACACATTGTCTACGTTGTTCACATCGGCCTCAAAGCTAGTTGAACGTGACCTGTCGAAGATACGATACTGTATAATAATATTCGAAGTGAGATTTTGTGTTCATTTTTCAATTGTTTGTCGTAAAGGAAAACGAAATGTTACATTTTGTTGAATAAATTTAATGATAGAATGTGTTGTTTTCTTTTAATTGTTTTTTTTTAATTTATCGTAAAGCTACACGAGGGCTATCTACGCTAGCCGTTCCTAATTTTGCTGTGTAAGACTAGAGAGAAAGCAGCTAGTCATCACCACCCACCGCCAATTCTTGAGCTACTCTTTTACCAACGAATAGTAGGATTGATCGTCACATTATAACGCCTCCATGGCTGAAAGGAGGAGCATGTTCGATGTGACGGAGATTCGAACCCGCGATCCTTGGATTACGAGTCTAACGCCTTAACCCACCTGGCCATGCCGGGCCTCTTTGAATTGAAAATATAATTTAATGTATTGTGGAAAAAGTAATTTTTTTTATTGTTGGCTAAAGGAAATGAAAATAATTTTACTTTAAAATGGAAAATCCGTAAAGTTTTTATCTTTATACCACGGGAAATTAAAAAACAATTAAGAGGACTGTACTCGCCTGAAATATGTTTTGTTTTCTTACTGCTAAGAAAGAGCTTTTCGTTTAAAAACATATTAATTCACAAACGTAATAAACGCTTAACTTGTTACTCTGGTTTTACACTTCTAACATTGTTCTTGATGCTAACCCTACTATTAAATCACAGAAACAGTTTTCAGTATCAGATGGTGCGCTTTCATTTATCTATAGTTTCTATTGAAATGATGGCTTTATTAGGTACAGCCACACTCCTCGACTCTCATGTTTGGTAAAGTCGACTGGAATATGTTCATATCTTTATCTACATAGATTATGGAGAGGGATGCCAGCTTAGTAGGCGCACAGCATGGGGTTATAGACGCAAAAGGATTTTTTCGACGATGTTCGTCCATCACTTGGCTGTAATACCAATAGTCTGGATATGTATCTGGGGTACGCGGGGACCGTCCACATCGGCCCATGCAATAGTTGGCCTGGTAACCTTTAGGGGCAATTATCCAGTCTTCCCATCCAAGCTTCTTGAAGCTGATTAAAAGCGACTGCATGCAACAGTTCGTCACGTGGGCTTTACAGGTTTTAGTGAATCTCAGAGATCGTCGCTGAGGTATCGTTTCAGTCTTTATAGAAAAAACGGTCGGACTCCCGCTTCTGACGACTTGTTAGTTCCTTCCACTCCAACAACTCCACTAAATAACACTGGTTCTATTGAAGAGTTACATCCATTGCAGTCAACTAGGAGGGTGAATTTTGTGGTCTTGGAAGCCCTGAACCATTCTTGAACTTCCTGATAAAGGTCTAGTCGCTGCCACCCCACAGGAGATGACTCTATCCGCTTCAGAGCCAATAAGGAGTACTTGAGAGCATTCATGGTACCGTTAGGAGGTTCATCTACCCTAAACACATAAAGAGTGAGGCTACTGTTGACCAGTGCCGCTAGTTCGAGCTGGGTCAAAGATGGGTTAGCACGGAGCTGAACCCACAGAAATGCTGCCGTCACACGTATACGCTGCGGAGAACGGTGAACAGGATGGAAGAAGTCCAAGAGAACGTAGTCATTTATCCTTCCTCCTACCAAAGAAAATATGACGAGTAAGTTGAGGGACAGTTTATCATCAGTCTGGAATCAAAGGCTTAGATATAAGCAATTTTTGTAATATGCATTTTTTAGTGTCTTTATATTTTTATGTTGTTTTAACCAACAGTACTTGGAGTTTAAAGTTGAAGTGTAATATTCAATAGATTCAAGTTAATATTTGTAATCTTACTGTCTGCAATATATTATTCTTTGAGGTACCTAATGATGCTATTGTAAAATATATATATATATATAATTTTATCATCTATCTTTTCTTCTGACACTAATTTGTTTCAGTATGATATATTTAAATAATAATAATAATAGAATTTTATTCATACATTATAAGGCATGTGCTATAAATCACCGAAAGAAGAAACAGAGATGAGCGTGGCCTAGTGATAAGTGTGTCGGGCCATGGATCGCCGAGAGTGGCTGCGGACTGAGTTACGATGCCACTGAACAAGCTCTACGCGTTTAAATGTGCTTGAAGCCCAAAATATGGCGTTGGACGGTGTCGGTTTTCCTCTAACCTATCCCTCAAAATTAGGAACAACTAGCGCACATAGTCCTCGAATAGTTGTGCGAGAAATTCTATAAACAAATAAACCACTTTGGGTGCATTTTAAAAGTGACAATTAATTTCATTATTAGATTCAAATAACCTTATTGCTTCAGATAATTTCGACTGCATTTCCTTTCGCTAGCAGGTCAAAACAAAGTACAGCAACATCTGAATCACCGGATCACCATCATTTAGGCCACGTACGCATAAGATGCCTTTCAAGCTGAAAACTCCAATGCCAAAACCTAAATAAAAAAATGCAGAAACCGAGAATCTATTTTATTACTCCAGATTTTTAGCTAATGATAATTAGTCATTTTAAAACAGTTTCAAATTTTCGAAAAACTCTAATTGTAAAATATAAAGACTCCTGCAAATGAACCCTGTTAACTAGCTGCTTTCTCTTCAGTCTACCAGTTCAACCTTGAGGGTGATTATATGCATATAATCCTTGCGCTGCTTTAGGCGGTAATTAAAAACTAAAACATTTCTGTGTTAAGATATGGCTGTCAGCGAATTGCTTCAAATGTTTATCTATCTCAATAACACTACCTCCCACCAGTTTCACAGCGACACGTCTGCGGACTTCTAAGGCTAGAAGCCGAGTTTCGATACCGGTGGTGGCTAAGATAACCCACTCTGTAGTTTTGTGCTTAATTACAAACAAACAAACTGTAACTGATAGTTAGTATCTATGTAACATATTTTAAATGCCTGGGATGGCGAGGCGGTTAAGACACTCAACTCCTAATCTGAGGGTCGTGGGTTCGAATCCCCGTCACATCAAATATGCTCGCTCTTTCAGTCGTCGGGGCGTTTTAATATGACGGTTAATCCCGCTATTCGTTGGTAAAAGAGTAGCCCAAGAGTTGGCGGTGAGTGGTGATGACTAGCTGCCTTCTCTCTAGTCTTACACTGCTAAATTATGGACGGCGAACGCAGATAGCCCTCGTGTAGCTTTCCGTGAAATTAAAAAAAAAAAATTTTTAAACACAGGCTATTTTAAGGAATTTTCAAATCTGCAAAACATCATACGTTAAAATAGGCACTATAATGTAACGTCCCCCGGAAGACACTTAGAATTGTTTTATGTATTTATTGATTTATTATCGGTTTATTTTGGGGGAAGTAAAAGTCGATTTGGGGAGCACAACGAAAATGTTTGTAAGATCATACTTATTGTGATATATTCAGTCGATACTAGTGAAACTTTCATTAAAGCTTTATCTAATTATGCTAATATATACATATATTATCATACATAAAATGTGACGTACACGTTTTCAGAAAATTTTGTCATTCTACGGCTATTCGGCATTTACGTGTAAAAATGTAACTGCAGAAATTTCACTTTTCCTTGAATATTTTATTGTGACGAAGTTCATGTTAACTGGTTTAACATTTTGCGGTTTATTGCTAGAACGACTGTCGATTTTAACTTTTCTAAAACCTAATTGCATTCAAGAATATAACGTATTAATAAATGAGGTCGCGTTATTCTGGCCTCTTCAGCTAAGTCATGTTGTTGTATACAAAGATGTAAGATTTTAATTAGTCGTATATGAGTAATCGAAACAAGTTAAAACAGCTTTACACTGACATTTTAACGTATAATCCGTGGGGAAGCCTAATTTTTATTATTGTCCTTCAGTAGCCTAAAATTTGCGTGTAAGAACTAAAAACAACAGTAGCTTTTGTTGTTTATTTATTTCGAGCAAAGCTACACGAGGGCTATCTGTGCTAACTGTCTCTAAGGTACCAGTGCAAGACTAGAGGGAAGGCAGCTTGTCATCACCATCCACCACCAACTCTTGGCTACTTTTTCACCAACAAATAGTGGGATTGACTATTACATTATAACGACTCCACGGCTGAAAGGGCGAACATGTTTGGTGTGATGGAGATTCGAACCCGCAACTTTCAGATTACGGGTCGAGTACCCTAAACACCTGGCCATGCTAGGCCAATAACAGTAGCTTAAATGAGAGGTAAAATAACTAAGTAACGAGGGGAAATGTTTCCGAGTTAATTTCAGGGAAACTACATATTTCGACTTTAGTTTTCTTCTGGGTAAGTGTTTTACCCAAAAGCAGGCTTAGGAAAGGCAGGATTGTCTAATAGGCACAATGAACAGTTTCCAGTTTGCCTACGGTGTCAAATAGCTCATGTGGTTACGCTTTTTCTTCTAATGATTTCTTCGGTAAGAAAACGTAGTATTATAACAGCATTACATTTGGTAAAATATCAATAATCAGCTACCACCCCTCTAGCCTATCACTTTAAAATTATGGAAAACTACCTAGGTGGCAAAGATACCTCTCGTGTAGCGTTGCACGAAATTCAACATGAGTAAAAGTTTTGCGCATCTTTATTATACGTGAGATGTTCTGACATTTCGATTCAGCTTGTTCATACGTGATTAAAATCTATAATTTTTTGTACGATGAAGAGTAAAGTTTGTCTAACCATCACGTTCACATTTAAAACAGATATCGTTTTCTTAACCCACGGCACTTAGTCCTAACATTACGATATAAATTAGTATGCTGTGCATTTCCGTTTCATTATTTCAGTTTAAAATAAACTATACCAATGAATTGCCACAATTAGAGAACTTAGTCAAGATAGACCAAACATATCAGTTGTGCTCCTATATATATATATATATACGCATACAAACAAACAAATTGCATAACGCAGTCTATGAAAGACCAATTTAGAATAATCCGATTGGGTAGCTATGACGCATTCATTCTGTAATATTTTTGTTTTTTATGTATTAATTAATTATATTACTTCCAACCTTTCTCATGTAAACTAAAATATCGATCTCTTAATTTACCTGGTTCTGAGAAAACTACGATTTCAGACACTCTGCCGTAATAATTATCTTTCTCTTCAGACATGCCATCTATGTCATCCGGTATTGATTGGTCTTGCAACGAGTCCTCAGCTAGGTCGTGATTATAGGTATGTTGAAGGACTTGAAGCAAAACGTTCCGGGGCAGTGGGTTAGTCATGTTTGGTCTTTCTTGGAGCTGCAACTTGGACAAAATTTGATTTTTGACAGCTTCCATTTTAAGTCTCCTGGCCTCTTCGTGGTCAGTCACGCTCACACACTGTCGGCAACTATTTAGGTGAACACTGTTCGAGGAGTTAAAGTTGTTGTTTCTTTCTGATGAAGAGGAAGAAGAGGCAGCACCTAACGACCCGGAATCGAACCAGGTCCATGCGAGAAACAACAGTACCACGAACTTCATGACGATGGATCATCAAATGACAATAGTTTCGCGTCTGGTATTAAACTGTGATACCAATAAGAAATCGTCGGCCAAGTTGTAATCAGTGTTCATTGTGGTTTACACTGAAGCCGTCCTGCGAAGAACAGGTAGCCATATTTTATTTCCACATGTGCACATTTCTAGCTCGACCGCACACACCTCTTTACTCGTGCTAAGGTAAATACATAATGAATATTTCTAACTCGGCCTGCTTCTCAGTGGTGCTGTTTTTTAGTATTATTATTAGTTACAACGTGCTTTGAGGACAGCCGTCACCATGGCGCCGGACTTCTTCCCTCAAGGGATGATGCCTCCTTTTAATCGTCCGTCAGCTGACAGTTTGATCAACGAGAATATTCTAGAAGGTCTGTTTTTTTTCTTTTTGCTGTTACCTTTTTCATCTGTAACTATTCGAATAATATTCTCCTTAATAAACGTGTAAATGTACAATGTCTCACGACAAAATATATTTCATATTACAAATAATCGTTATAGATAACCGTGGTTGCAGGTACGTAAAGTGACGTCAAAACCATAGCATAATTACATGTTTAAAAATGTGAGCTAAATAAATTAAAACGTGTTTTGTTTTGAATTTCGCACAAAGCTGCACGAGGGCTATCTGCGCTAGCCGTCCCTAATTTAGCAGTGTAAGACTAGAGGGAAGGCAACTAGTCATCACCGCTCACCGCCAACTCTTGGGTTACTCTTTTACCAACGAATAATTGGATTGACCGTTATCATTATAACGGCCCCACAATTGAAGGGGCGAGCATGTTTGGTTTGACGGGGATTCGAACTCGCGACCCTCAGATTACCAGTTGAGTGCTTTACCCACCTGGCCATGCCGGGTCGATTAAAACGTATATATATTAAAGAGTGGGGTGAGAGAATTATAAAGGTAAATTATGTGTATTATGTTGTCACAAGCTTCGATGAACCAGTATGGTGTTGGTGTTTTTGGTTAAAGACAAAACTACACAGTGAGTTATCTGAATTCTGCCCACCACGAGTATGTAAACCAGAATTTTAGCGTCGTAAGCCTGTGGACTTAGCGCTGAGCCACTGTAAGTCACCAAAAAATAGCTAAATAGGTTAACTAACCTGTGTAATGTTTGTTTTAATTTCTATAGTGAAATAGTAAGGATATCAGTAAGTTAGTTAAAACACATTTGTTGGAAATTTGTAATTGTTATGGTTGATTTCCTTAAAAGGAACATTTTTATGGGTGAGGTCACCGTTGTTGTTTTGTTTTTTAACTTCTTGATAGTCATCATTGTAATTTCACTTCGTTAGATCGGTCCTGATGTACTTTATAGTTTTCAGAAATTTACGATGATATCGCTCTCTGTTAGATCATAAATAGTTGAAAAAATTATCAGTCTTGCATAATCACAACTAATGCCTTGAATAATAATGTTAGCATTTCTGAAGTTATTAATGTTGTAATTTATTTTTACAATGACAGATAAAACCTGAGACCTCTCAGTTATTCATAATAAGTCAGAGGGTTTATAATGCTAAAGTTATGTTTCGATACCCGCGATTGGCAGAGCAGAGACGGCCCATTGTGAGCTTTGCTCTTAATAACTAACAAACAAAAATAAATCTGATATAACACATTAGATTTTGTGTTTAAACATCATTTACACTGGGATAAGTCCTCCGCTGGTTCAGCGGTAAGTCTAAGGACTTACAACGCTAAAATCAGTGGTTCGATTGCCCTCGGTAAACTTAGCAGATAGCCCGATCCGGCTTTGCGATAAGAAAACACACAAACACATACACAAGGATCAAACGAATGGTTTTATAAGGCTAATAAAATAATTTTAACACTAAATTGATATGAAATTCTAATCTAAGTAAAGGCCCAGGTGGATACGGCGCTCGACTCGTAATCTGAGGGTTACGGGTTCGGATTCCCAACACACCAAACATGTTCGCCCTTTCAATCGTGGGGGCGTTATAATGTAACGATCAATCCCACTATTCGTTAATAAAAGACTAGCCAAAGAGTTGGCGGGGTGTGGTGATGACTAGCTGCCTTCTCTCTAGTCTTACACTGCTAAACTAGGGACGGCTAGCGCAGGTAGCTCTCATGTAGCTTTGCACGAAATTCAGAACAAACCAAACTAAAGAAAAAAGATAAAGAAGTAATTTGAGTTTGTTAAGTATCCTATTAAGGAATTTGCTGAATGTAATGCAGTTGCATGGTCTAAATTTAAAACTTTCACGAATGCATTGGCAAATTTAAATATTTACAAATTTATTTAGAGTGTTCTCTTTGGAACCCTAATGTTACACCTGCGTGGTAATCCATTTTTGTCGTGTTATATTTCTATTCAAAAATTAAATATGAAATAAGTTTGTTTGTTTTTTTTAATTTCGCGCATAACTATACAAGGGTTATCTGTGCTAGTCGTCCCTAATTTAGCAGTGTAAGACTAGAGGGAAGGCAGCTAGTCATCACTACCCATCGCCATCTCTTGGGCTACTCTTTCACCAACATATAGTAGGATTAACCGTTACAATGTAATCCCACCACAGCTGAAAGGGCGAGCATGTTTAGTGTGACGGGTATTCGAACCTGCGACCCTCAGATGGGCAGTGGAGTGCCCTAACCATCTGGCCATGAAATAAGTAAACACTAGGTACACTTTTATTTGCATTTTTCTTTTTACCTTTAATATCCCATTGGAAGTTCAACAATTTTTTTATGAGCAGGTTGATGCCTTACGAGTAATAATGTTGCTCTCTGTAGAGATGAAACATCGGCGGTGAACGAAAAGCCAGATAAAAATGGTTCATAAATGATCTTTTGTCATTTCTTATAAAATTTTGTTGCCTTGATCCTATTTGTGTCTTCTAATCAAATCTAAATGCTTTGTTGTTTTTTACAGCAAAGCCGCACCGGGCTGCTGCTTTGACCACCACGGGGATCGAATCCCAGATTTTGGCGTTATAATTTAGTAAACTTACTACTCTCTCATCGGGGAACTTCTAAAGAAAGCAAGTATTTTTCCATTTCTATATCACTTTACTGTCAAAGTAAACTGATTGCTGTATAAGTATTAAGAATATGTAGCGTACCATTTCCATCTCACCTCTTTCCTCTGTGTTTGATTCAGTACATAAGGCACAGCTCAACAAATAGAGAAGATATGAATTTCTTGTTTTACATTCTAGCTTGTCAGTACCGGTAACTTAATTCCCTAATTACTAATTAACTATAGACTTCGTATTTTAATGTCACAAACATCTAATTTGAATTAGTGCTGTATTCAACATACCACGTGAAACCCAATAATCAATACTTCAGTGTATTATTTTAAAACACACTGTAAAATTAAAATTAATTAATAGACTTAAATTAAAATTATACTCTGCGACTTGATACCAAACTTGCTGTATATGTTTTCTTATAGAAAAGTCACATCGGGCTATCTGCTGAGCCTACTGAGGGGAATCGAACCCCTGATTTGAGCGTTACAAACCCGAAGACATACCGCTGTACTAGCAGGGGCTCAAACCTTTAATCCGTGACCTAGCGAGATCAGGTTAAAGGTGTATATTGGTACATGCATGGGCAGGTTCAAACTTGGGTACGTGCGTTTGAAGGTGTGTATATTAGTACAAGCACGCGCAGATTTTAATTTAGGTACATTACAATTGAAAATACATTAATTCAAAATACTTTTGAGAAAGTCAGCCAAACGTTAGAAGCTATAATGACCTACGTTTGACTAGCTTGAACCAATTATCTTTCAATTTTTGTTCTCCATAGTTTTTCACAGTGACAGGCCTATGCATTCTTGATTGCCACATATTATTAACTTTGATGTTATATTTTTGAACATCAATCAGGTCAAAGAAACAATCTTTATTTACAATAATTCAGATAGAAAAGCATCTAGAGTTATGCCTCGAGCACAGCATGGCTAGGTAGTTAAGAAGCTCGACTCGTAAGCTGAGGTCGCAGGTTTGAATCTCCAACATACCAAACATGCTCTCCCTTTCAGCCGTGGGGGTGTTATAATGTGACGCTCAATCTCACTATTCGTTGGTAAAAGAGTAGCTCAAGAGCTGGCGGTGATGACTAGCTGCCTTCCCTCTGGTCTTACTCTGCCAAATTATGGGGATATAGCTGATGCAAATAGCTCTCGGTAGCTTTGCGCGAAATTAAAAAAATAAACAAGTTATGCCTCTTTGTAGGTCGAAAGACTCTTGCTCTTAACCATTATCTTACAGGCTTGCCTTAAAATAACTACATTTTCATGTTTATTGGGCTTAAGTGAACTGACAAACCACGTAAGCAATCTTTTCTTGTTTTTGAAAATGTATGATGTATTCTACAAATGTAGATTACTAATAAAATTTACAGGCAGTGTTGCCCCCCAGTGGCACAGCGGTATGTCTGCGAACTTACACCGCTAGAAACCGGATTTCGTTACCCGTGCTGGGCAGATCATTGAGTAGCTTTGTGCTTAATTTCAAACTAACAACTAGAATCAGTGTCATTAATAAATATGTTTTTTTTACATTCAAATGACACTAAAAACCAGAGTTTTTAAGCAGACCAGCACAGTAATGGTCGAAATTAAATGTACAGAGTTTAACACGTTAACATAACTTACAAAAGACTGCTCTGGAAATATTGTTCTAATCACAGATCGAGACTACAGTCCATAAAGGAGATCGCAAGTTTTTGTTTTAATGACACAAGTTAAAGTGTCTAAAATACCGATTTTCCAAAATCGTAAAAAAAGTTTCTGATATGAATGTTTTAAGTGTTATAAGTTAAAATAAATTGAATAATTGAAGTTGGCCCTGACGATTATTATAACATGATGGTGGATGTTTCTTTAAATATATGATTCGCTTTATTTTGTAGATGGAAGAAAATATTTTCAATGCCACATCGGGCTATCTACTGTGTCGACCTAAGGAGAAATAAACCCCTGATTTTAGCGTTGTAAGTTGAAGACTTACCTTCTGTTCTATCGTATTTTCAGACTCCAATTAGTCGCCTTGGGTAATTCAAGTGAGTAGGGAATGTATACTTATTTGAACGTTTCACATACGACTTTCCTCACGCTCGTGCTATTGTGAAAAACAACTACATGAAAATTCCTCTTTCAAAAACTAATTTAGAACTACAGTTGAGGTCACAGATGTAGATACTTCATGAAAAGTCTCAGATTACATATGGTATCTCAAAGTTAGGAATCTATTCATATCATATTTACAATCAAATGAATTTTTCATTTAGGTTTCGACTGTTATATTTAATACAATCAAACCTGTAATATACGCTGCACATGTATGTTTTGCAAGGTAGCCCAAAAGTTAATTGGTCTATTCATAAAACTGTAAAAGATTCTCGTTTCTAAGAATCAAGAATGCATGTGTGTACGTAAACACTAGTGTATCGTATACATTGTTATGCAGGCTTAAATTTCTATAAACTTTCGTCACGGCTATAAATGTAATCAACGCGACGCCCCAAGAGACAGTATATATCATTGGTTTGTTTTGAAAGCTATAACTGTGATTAACGCTTATTAACTGGGAACTTCAGGTATCTGAATAGGGACGTTTATGATATTTCGAACAAAATGATCCATTTAACTTCAGCAGATTCACATCGGACTTTGGTATTTTTACGAAGATATTATATAACTTCATCGGTGAAAAAACTCAACGTGTGATCAGCGAAGAACGAAGAATAAGAACTAGCTAGTTTCCTGTTGAGTGAATTTTATCTACATAAACTCGAAATTAAATCGCTTGACGTGAACCCTCGATTAGAAACATGACTTGAAATTGTTTGTAAGTTTGTAAAACTTTTGTACATGCTTCATTATTTGTGAGAACAGTTATTGTAAATTATATTATTTTGTGTATATTACATATATTTGTATTAAAAAGAAACTGTGTGTACCAAGATTTTTGGCAAGTATCATAAATTGAATATATATCGACATTTATTTAACTTCTACACATTGAAAGTAACAGTATAATGATGTAATAAAAACTTTATAGATTTTCTAAGTCGCTGTAAAAACAATGTTATAAAAAACTTTCTAGACATTGGAACTAGCTGTATAACAGTGTAATAAAAAACTTTCTAAACTTTCAAAGTAGCTGTATAAAAGCTGTGAACAAAAAACTTTTTAGACATTTAAAGTAGCTATATAACGAAATAATAAAAAACTTTCTAGACATTGAAAGTAGCTATTTAACGGTCTAATAAAAACTTTCTAGACGTTGAAAGCGTCTATATAACAGTGTAATAAAAAACTTTCTACACATTGAAAGCAGCTGTATAACAGTATAATAAAAAACTTTCTGGACATTGAAAGTAGTTATATAACAGTGTAATAAAGAAACTTTCTAGACATTGAAAGTAACTCTAAAACGGTATAATTAGAAACTTTCTAAGTTCGGCACGAGTAGTGTAATTAGCAAACTAATTAAAGTTTCTAGATTTTGGAATTATGGGATGTTTAGATTTTAAAATGAGCGGTGTAAAGAACAAGACAAAAATATGTTCTAAAACTCAGTGAACAACAGCAGCAACCTTTGTAACATATATAAACATCTAATGTTTTGAAACAAACAGCGGTTAGATGAACGGATAATCTTGTATTTATAAATATCTCAAATTTAATGTTTCACAAAAGTTTTTACCCATTATGTTCTTAAAGTGGTTAATTCATTTGTTAAATAATAATAACTATTTCACTCGCTTGATTATAAAACAATAGTTGTGTAGTACTTTCGACAATTGTGTGTGTTAGCTAGAAATTGTGCGAAAAAGTGAATGAAGTTTGTAGATAATTTTGTACTATTGTGAAGCGTCAGGTGTAGGTTAAAATTTTGTTTTTGTGCGTTACGTGTTTACTATACCTTCAAGAACGATTTCACTAAGAAGAATTTTTTATTCTTGTATACACAAATAAAATAGGCATGCCGTTTTTAACTAGAAGACCCCCAATTTTCTTTTACTATTTATTTTACTGACTTATGACAGACACAAAAAGCTTAAACAGAAATAACATCTGGTAAGAAAAATCACAGAACCCTTAGTTGTGTGTTTGTATACAAAATATATAAGTGAAAATATTACTAGTCCTAACGAGGATTTGAATCATATTTTTATACAACTTTTACAAAAGCATTTAGAAATTAAATTCCTTTTAAGATTACGGATTGAAGCCCGTCGTTTGTTTTGTACATCTGACTAAATCGCTTTCTCTTCAATCATATTTTACATCATGGCTGCATCATATTTCTTTTTTTCACTGTATACTTACATATAAAAAATGTATATTTTGCTGAAATGATAATTTGATATTTCTGAAAAAAACACACTAATTTTTATTTTTATCTGACATACACTTGCGGTATTCGATTTGCAAGTTTGGATTAATAGGATTTATTTGTGTTCATATGAATAATTCAGCTGAATGATTAAATTTATAATAAGTATTATTCCGAGATTTGTCCTCGGTTGACCAATCTTTGCAGTCACTGAATCTCTACGAACCTCACAAGCTATCACAGATAAAATAAACTCTTAACGTTTAATTATACATTATTAAGTACGTGTGATCATGATGTGTTTTTTAATTAAAACAAAACTAGAAAATGGTAAATAAATGAATTAACCTCACTGTTCTACTCCACATCCTGTACAATGTCACATTATTTTAAACTTACACAAATATTATAATAAGTTTCACTTGCAGTGGTAGTCTCAACGATAACATAAATAGTTCTGTCAAAGCACGATTTTCAAAGCTTTTTTATGGCAATTTATATATTAATAATCCTGTATATTTTCGGTTGTAACTATTGCATATGCTTACAATTAACTGTGATTTTTCTTTGTGTTCAAGGAATTTAACTTTTCTTATTTCGTTTCTTTTCATGAAATTTAATTAACGCGAAGAGATCTTGTTAAACTAGGAACAACTGCAACTATTTACAATCATGTCTTCCACCAAGACGCGTAAGTAGTTATTTTTTGCTTCGTCCCGGTAAATGATGGTTATTGGAGACAAGCTGCTAGCTGAACAGCACTGAGATAGAGGCTCCTCCGATCTGTCGACAGCAGCATGTTGGGCCAAGACAGTGTGTAAATGTTCAGGTAGGAACGCAGGAGGGCAGTCTCCCCCGCAATAATATGCTTGGTAGCGAAGGGGCACAATTATAAAGTCCCATTTCATCTCGGTGAAATCCACTGTCAGTGGATGTCTACAACATCGTGCCTCTTTCGAATCAGGTGAACAGTTAAAACTAAAACTGCGCCTAGCCCTTTGAAGAAACCTTCTGTTCGTCTTTATTTCAATAAAAGGCATCTGTAAATAATAATAATTCTGTTTTAATTCAACCTGTGTATTTCAATAATTCTGAAGATTGGATTAAGTTCATCTATATACTCTAATTATTTACTGATTTTGGAAATTAGAATGTGATAGGTTTTTGGAATTAAAAATTTTTAATGCTAAAGATAATATTATAGTTTTTCTATTCGTAAAACTAGCTCAATTTAAAAAATATATATGTATATTGTTTCCTGTTCCTTCAGTTGAAAAATTTTAAACTATGATGGCCACCCTATTACGATTGTAATCAGTGATGATAAAACCCACTTGTAGAGAAATATATATGTAAAAACACCTGGTTTGGTTGAGAAATTTTTTTACATATATATATATTTCTATTACGATTGGTTTTTTAATACACTTAAAGATGTTAGTGTTTTCTGATGTTTCACAGTTTACACTTGATTTTTAACAGTTTTCTAATTCTGAAACAATGGATTGCAGTTGAATCAGTTTTAACATGAAGCCGGTTTATTTGCTCATAAATATGATTTGCTTGTAGACGCACCAGACCTTCAGAAATATTAGAAAAGAAATTTATCCAATTAGACAGCAAACCATAGCTGACAGTTTTATGGACTGTGTTAACTACTTCATTTCTATCTTTACAAAAATAAAAACTTTTAGTTACAGATTTATTTGTAGATACATAGGAAAAATAAAAAGACTTTTCAATGTTTCATTACTTATTTCAAACATGAAACTGGTAACGTTTGAATAATATCAATTCTTTATGTAGGTCTCGATTTGTTTTGAATAATACGTAAATTTACGTGAGGACTATCTGGGCTAGCCGTCCCTAATTAAGCAGTGAAAGACTGGAGGCAACTAGTCATCACCACTCATCGCTAACTTTTAGGCTACGGATAATAGAATTGAATGTCACAATAAAATGTCCCCACGGCTGAAAGGTCAAGCATGTTTGGTGTGACGGGGAATCGAACTTGCGACCCTCAGATAACGAGTCGAGCGCCCTAGTCACGTGACCATGCCAAGCCGTATTTTATAGGTACAAAACTCCAAACTCTCACATGATAATATATGCATGTCCGTGAAAGGGTCAAGGCAAAGAACGTACTTGAATCGAAAGTATTAAATGAAACTAATAGTTTAAATGGTTTATGTTGTTGATTTCTTTTATGTTTCAAATTATCTTGTAAAAAATCATAAACCCATTATATGATGATCTTAAAAAACGTTAATGTAGTTGTTAATTGGACACTGATCCTGTTTTACGATAAAATGCCTATAACCATTTGCCACCCCAGTGGCACAGCGGGATGTCTTCGGTCTCACACTAGACACTGCGTCTCTATACCTATGGTGGGCAGAGCACAGATAGCCCCTTGTGTAGCTTTGTGCTTAATTTCAAACAGTCACTCAACATAACCTATTTTCAATAACATCTTTATGAAGTACAATTTTAAATAAAACGTTTTGAGGAAGAAATTATTATGTTACAGACATGCGAGAGTCAATGCAGAGACAGCTTTTTCATATGCATTTGATACTGGCGAGCGTTTTAGTAGAGTTCAGGTATATCTTCAGTTACAATAACTTAAGATGTTAAAATTAAAAGATTTTTTGAAGGCACTTATATTTGAAAAATAACGCGAAAAACTCCACAGAAATGACTGGGTGTGCGTCTAGTACATTTTGCGTGAAGGATGATACACTGAAAGTTTGTGATTCTGTAACATTTTATTTGTATAAAGATAGACATTCAGAACATTTTAACACAAACTAATGAAAAGTAACAGTTACACGTTTCATAAAAGTATTTTTTACTTGTTTCTCGGTGTTCAGTTGTCTTATAAACTTATACGTATCGATTTACTTCGCTTGAGTAATACTTCTCTGTATATGTCTTGAAGGCAATAAGTTTGTTAAGTAAGTAAAAAAAAAACTCAAATATTAAAAAGTTTAACCAGTCTGACCCTAAATAAGAAAGGTCCAGCTTTCGAAAGCGTTCGGTTGTATGGTTTTTATCGTTTAGTATCAAGGCTTAGCTGACGTTAATGAATTAATACTGAGAAAAGCTTGAGACAATACATTTGTCAAGTAGCCCTAAATTGTTCAACGTAAAGATTGAATGTTGTATATTATAGAAATAAGACATTTAGTGGCATGGCTTTTGGTTTTAATTTTTTTAAACAATTTCGCCTGATTTATTTATCACTATATTAACAGTCCATGATCAACGCACCTGATAATGTATATCGTGATTTGGGCGTGTGTAAGGTATGTTGCCTCCATTTTGGTTAGAGCAGTACACCATAACCCCATGATTTAATTCAGGGTTAAAAATCCACTCTGTCACTAATCCACGAACATTAATTTTCACCCATCTGCTTTGGGGCTTCACTGTGTGGATTCTTTTTGTACGATACTGTGGAAAACAAAGTAATTCATTACATTGCAAAATAGAATCAAGAATTTCTGTTGTGCTCTATGGTTAATATTAATAGCACTTCATCATTACCTTAGCTCTATGATTAACTCTCATAACGTTTCATCTACATCTCAGCCCTATAATTATTATAGACAGTGCTCCATCTGTAACTTTATGACTCATACTGTTGACGTTTCATCTATAAAGTAGCTCTGTAATTAATATTAACAGCGTATTATCTAACACTTAACCTTATGACTAATATTAATAGTATTTCATCTATATAATTTAACTTTATAATTAATATTAACGGCGTTTTATCTACCCTTTAACCTTATGACTAATATTTATAGTGTTTCATCTATAACCTTGGGTTGTTTAATCTAGTCAGTTTGATGACCGATAGGGGCGAAAGGCCTCTTCGACAGCGGTCTACGATGATAGAATAATGGTATTCATATGATACTATATATACAGTAGCATATGCGCTCTTGAAATTGGAAATTTTTTTTGGACAGTTAAGAGAAAAATGCTTAAATTTCTTAAAGCTTGTTTTAAAGTTTCAATAAATTTGTTTTTGAAGATATTCACTAAACAGTTTAACAAGTTAAAGTTAGGAAATTAAAGCTAACCGGTATTCTCCGGTTAGAGGACTAAAACATTAACAATTACATATAATATATATATATGTATATAAACATCTCTAAAACATAGTTATGAAGGAATAGATTACAATTTGGATATTTATTAACAGCTTTAAAACTGGTAGTTAATCGCACACTTATGACAAACCACAAAAAAAAAATTGGCGTAAAACGTAATAAAAATACGGTTCGTTAAAAGTTCCGGTTAATATTGTTTTGTTTTTGTTTTATTAATTTCGCGCAAAGCTACTCCAGGGCTATCTGCGCTAGCCGTCCCTAATTTAGCAGTTAAAACTAGAGGGAAGGCAGCTAGTCATCACCACCCACCGCAAACTCTTGAGCTACTCTTTTTCCAACGAATAGTGGGATTGACCGTACATTATAACGCTCTCACGGCTGGGAGGGCGAGCATGTTTGGTGCGATCAGGATTCAAACCCGCGACCCTTGAACGCCTTAACACATTTGGCCATGCCGGTCCCTTCGGTTAATAATTCTTTACATTATAGCTGCGCTATATGCTTGCAACAACAGGAATTGACAACACATTTGTTTCATTTAGAACTTAGTTTGAATTCTTACGTCTTCTTACGTCTGAAATTAACAGAAATTGATTTCAATCACCTTAGTGCCAATTTCTTTAGCACCAACTGTATTAACCGTACACTACCACGTGTTGCACATTTCACGCTATCTTGTATGCGAATGTTTAAAAACGTACTTAGAGTACATATAATATAAATATCTTAAGACAGATATCTAAAAACAAAATAAATCACATTCTGTGTCAGAAGGAAATGCAGTAAGAGTCAGAAACAGAAACGTCTGTGTCCGATAAACAACAAATACATAACATTCAAAACAAAGAATTGTCTGAGAAACAATGACTCCTCAGACTATTGCTGTGCATAAGAACCATCCAAAACAACCTTGTACTGTGGGTAAACTCAAGAACAGCGAAACGCCAGTCCGAACTAAGTAATGTTGATTTTGCTTGTTTTAAGTTTCGCGCAAAACTACATGAGGACTATCTGCACTAGTCGTTTCTAAATTGGCAGAGTAAGACTACAGGGAATGCAGGTAGTCATTACCACCCCCCGCCAACTCTTGGACTACTCTTTTACCAACAAATAGTGGTAATTACCGTAACATAATATAGCTTCCCCACGGCTGAAAGGGCGAACATGTTTGGTGTAATGAGACTCAAATTGACAACCTCAGATTGCGAGTCGAGTGCCCCTAACCACCTGACCATGTCAGATCATATTTTTAAAGATAATTAAATATAAAATAAGCACTAAGCGACACGTCACGCTACTTTTCTGAAAGAACCAGTCACGACAATATTAGCTAAGCTGGGCAGAGCACAGATAATTCTTCGGGTAACCCACAAACCTTTAAAAAACTTAACTAGCTTCTCATCATTATCCGACATGGCCAGGTGGTTAGAATACTCGACTCGTAATCTGAGGGTCACAAGTTCAAATCACCCATCACACCAAAGATTATTTGTGCTTTGCCCACCAAGGGTATCGACACCTGGTTTCTAGCGGTGGAATTCCGGGGACGTATCGCTGTGCCACAAAGAAATACTCGTATTAATTGTGAACTGAGTGGAAGTCATAAAAATGGACTAAAAATAACTAATTATACGCAAGTAAGTAATGATAGTCAAAATAAAAGTGTACAGGTCCCATTCAAGAAAACAGTTTCATAAAAACAACCAAATAGCATAAAGTCCTGTGCTACACTTTAAGTAACTTAGCTTTTTCCGTTTTGGCTTTCTTGTTTCAGTTCGTATAGTATCATTAAAATTTTCTACGTTACTATTGCTAGCTAGATTAGGTATATATCTATTCCTATTTGTCTTTATTTCTTATTATTTATACCTGATCGTTTCCTTTTTATTAGTTATATTGTAAATACTTGATGATGAAAAAGCTCAAAAATCAGCCACAAGTTTCAACTAATTCGTTGTTGTTTCTGAAACCTCCATTTCACTTTGTTCTATTATATCCCTGAGTTCCAACATGGCTTATTTTTATGAACGTTTCTTTTGAAGCGTTGATTTGCTTTTTCTATGTTTTAATTCGCACTGTATAATGGTCTCCTTGATTATAATGATGGCATTATTTTACGTGACTCTTACACACAGACTGTATATATATAACCCTCTCCTTACATTCCTTTATCATATTACTTAATTACCTATGAGCAAGTTAGACATCAGGTTCTCTCAAAGTAAAACTTCGTCATTTCAATTTAATGTTTGTCTGTTATTTAATTTCACGCAAACCTACACGAAGGCTATTTGCGCACAGCCGTCTATAATTTAGCAGTGTAAGGCAAGAGGGAAGGTAGCTAGTTATCATCACCCACCGCCAGCTCTTGGGCTCTTCTTTTACGAACGAATAGTGGGATTGACTGTAACATTATAACACCTCCACGGCTCAAAGGGCGAGCATGTTTGGTGTGACGGAGATTCGAACAAGTAATTTTCAGTTTGCAAGTCAACCGCTCTAACCACCTGGCCATGCCGGGCCTGCAGCTTAACGAACACATCTTAAATCACATTAATGAGCTAGTTACTAACTGAACAATCCAAAGTTTCCTCGATACATTTTATGGTAGGACAACTAAATACGATGTACTACGAACGTAACAAACTCTACTATAATATTTACTTTCGCTTCAACTTATTTAACTAACTCAGTTAGTGGTTCATTCTAAATCAACTAGGAAGAGAGAACAGTACTTATTTAACCCGTTGCTTTTTATTGTAATAACATAGGTAATATTATTTTGACTAATTCTTTCAGAAAAGTAGTGCGACAGGTCGCTCATTGTTTATTTTATATTTAATTATCTTTAAAAATATGGCCCGGCATGGCCAGATTGTTAGAGACACTCGACTCGCAATCTGAGGGTCGCCTATTTGAATCTCCGTACCACCAAACATGTTCACCCTTTCAGCCGTGGAGACGCTATATCATGTGACGGTCATCCCCACTATTTGTTGGTAAAGGAGTAGCCTAAGAGTTGGCGGTGGGTGGTGATGACTACCTGCCTTCCCTCTAGTCTTACACTGCTAAGTTAGGGACTGCTAGCGCAGACAGCTCTAGTGCAGCTTTAAGCGAAATTCAAAACAAACAAGCAAACAATTCCTTGAAAAATATCTTCCAATGCAATCTGGTTCGCTTCCACAGTGCATTGGTATCGTGATTTGCTGGTATATTTTCTTGTTGGAAAGATAACGTAAAGTATTTGACTACGGAGTTAAAATCAAGAGGAATGTTACTGGATAAGTTGATGAGATACTTTAATTTTTTTATGTTAAATAAATCAATGTTATAACGCCGCATTCAATGTGCAGTAGTTCATGGCGTGAGTTCTAATTCATCAACAAGTTGAAATTCAGACGTTCAGAATTTATAACGTGATAGCTGATTGTAAATCTCATCTTCTCTGTCTGTGAAAAATATTTTTTGGCCTTACATAGCAATGCTAATGTCCCCACGTGTTGAAACAACATTAACATTATTATTTTCAGTTTCAGCTTGGGGGGAGCGACTGTGAGCCTGATATCAATAATTTCAACATGATTTGTACATGGTTTATCTTATCTTATATTCCTTTCGGAGTTACTTTACTTTGTGTATTATATTGGACAACATTGGCTTGCTATTCACAATATTGTTCATAGCCTTGTTGTTATACTGTTTGTTTGTTTGTTTTGGAATTTCGCACAAAGCTACTCGAGGGCTATCTGTGCTAGCCGTCCCTAATTTAGCAGTGTAAGACTAGAGGGAAGGCAGCTAGTCATCACCACCCACCGCCAACTCTTGGGCTACTCTTTTTCCAACGAATAATGGGATTGACCGTAACATTATATACCCCCACGGCTGGGAGGGCGAGCATGTTTAGCGCGACGCGGGCGCGAACCCGCGACCCTCGGATTACGAGTCGCATGCCTTACGCGCTTGGTCATGCCAAGCCTGTTGTTATACAAACACATACATGTATAATTATTATTATTCAATGTTTTACATCTATTTTTTAAATAGGTGATCACTATATACATTAAATAATGTTCACTGTTTTAACATTGATAGTTGAACTGGTGGTGTAACAGATTTTCTGTTGTACTTTCATATTAGTGCCTACACTTGTCTCTGTTTAGTTTTCTTTTTTACATGTGACGTACATTCTTAACTGTTTATTGTGCAAGTCCCGCATCTTCTAAAATTTGTAAAAAATTCCTGAAAGTGAAAATCAGCAGTATTTGTTTACGAAAACGCGCTAGATCATTGTTGAAAATTCTAGAAAACGCTAGATTGGTATATAAAAACCGACGAGCAGAGAGAATAAGAGAATATCATTGGACAACTACAGTCAGTGTATTATAGGCCTTGGAAGCTATAATTCTGATTAACGCCTATTAATCAGAAAACTACAGAATTCTACTAGGAACGTTTATAGATTTCGAACATTACAAACTGTTCAACTTCAGTAAATTATTCGGACATTATTATTTCTACGAGGACATTAAATATTTCCGTCGGGAAGAAGTGAGCTTTAACCGGTGTGAGACCGATCGAACTAGCTAGCTTAAGCGAGGTGTAACAATATCAACTCGGAATTAATTTGTTCGTCGTGGACCTGAATCGTTAAAAAATAATTTGTTCTAGATCGTATATAAGACTCTATATTGTTGATAAGTTTGTAAAACTGTTGTATATAAACCATCATTTGTTACAACTATTAGTAATAACTGTTATTTATTATAAATTGCATTGTTTTTATGTTTGTATCTTAAAACATATTTGTGTTATAAAAGGAAACTGTGTCGCGGGTTCGCATCCCCGTCGCACCAAACATGCTTACCTTTTCAGCCGTGAGAGCGTTATAATATGACGGTCAATCCCACTATTCGTTGTTTAAAGAGTACCCCAAAAGTTGGCGGTGAGTGGTGATGACTAGCTGCCTTCTCTCTAGTCTTACACTGCTAAATTAGGGACGGCTCGCGCAGATAGTCATCGTGTAGCTTTGCACGAAATTCAAAAGCAAACAAACAAACTTATTTCTTATAAATTATGAGACAAATGCCATTATTTCAAAGTTAAATTTTATTCGATATGTACTTAACTTGCTGTTAGAATATAGGCTTAATATACAATAGGTATTAACCATACACATCACCTTCTGTTCTTGGTTTAATTTGTTATCCTGCTCCAGAGAACACTGACAAAGAACAACACCCTTCTAAACAACTGTAGTAAACTGAAACCTAGGGATAAGTTAAAACATGTTTTGTGGTTGTTGGATGGAAGAATGAGGAAATGCCATTTGTCTAAATTTTGTTTTCAGAAAAGAGCAGAAATATAACTGAGAAGAGTTGATTAAAGTAAACAAAAACTGCTTAGAACTTAGCAAAATCCATCAACATCATTTTGTACATTGATTAAAGTAAACAAGAACTGCTTAGAACTTAGCAAAATCCATCAACATCATTTTGTACATTGATTAAAGTAAACAAGAACTGCTTAGAACTTAGCAAAATCCATCAACATCATTTTGTACATTGATTAAAGTAAACAAGAACTGCTTAGAACTTAGCAAAATCCATCAACATCATTTTGTACATTGATTAAAGTAAACAAAAACTGCTTAGAACGTAGCAAAATCCATCAACATCATTTTGTACATTGATTAAAGTAAACAAGAACTGCTTAGAACGTAGCAAAATCCATCAACATCATTTTGTACATTGGCTGTTATTGATGTAAAAATATCACCGCAAGTCTTAAAATAATCCATCAGTGTAAACTAGAATTATTGGTAAATCAGACCTAAAATAAACTAATGAAGGCAATATTCCCTTAGGTAACATTTCAACTAACCTTTATGTAAGTAGCCACATTGCTTTCTTTTTTGACTTTATAAAGGTAAATCCAAGTTTCTCCTTTCATCGTTTCATTGACATGAAGAAACAGCCACAGATGAGCTGAAGAAACGTAACCATTCCTCAACTTCTCCGAAAATTTAAAGGAAAGAAAATTATCCAAATTGGCGATTATATCCTTTCCTTCAGAAGCTGTTCAAAAAGAAACAATAATACGCCTAATAAAAGATAATGATTAACAAATATCACTGAAACACGGAGTACAATGTCATTCCTAATAAACACATAAATGTGTCGTTTATAAAGAAAAATTAACGGAGGTAATGAGTAGATAATGACAATGCATGTTTTGCTCTGGTTTATCTGTTTATAAGTTCATAAATGCTTACAACTGAAGAACCGTTTCAGCATTATTATTTATACAATCTTTGTGGTAATAAATCCCTTCAGCTGGGTAGGATAAAAGTTTTGTAATAATAGAAACAACAGAAGAAAGTTGCAAACGTATTTTAGAAATCTTGATGTGAATAAGATGGAGAAAACTCATTAAGTAAGATATATATACATAACAGTTTAACAACTGTTTCTGTGTTTTGGCAGGTATCGTACAATCTACATTGTATAGGCGATATGTGGTGTATGGTCTTGAAACACTGTTATGACTTTTTCTGAATAAATGAGAGACTTAAAACACGAAACATTAAGAATAATATTCATGATCTTGTGGTCAAAATTACATAAAATATGAAGTGGCTGAACAGTGAATTGTGGTTACTTCATATCTGAAAACTGGCAAAAAGTAAAACATAAAAGGAGAAAGTAACCCATTCTGTGACTCAGAAAAAAGGAACAAACACTGCATAATAACATAAAAGGTTCATATAATTTACTATCTTTATCATATATGAATATGTTACTTCATCTCGTTTGTGTTTTTCTCTTTTCTTTGTTCAATTAAAGTTCAAAACAGATGAACTCAACATTGGACAACCATAAGCAGAACGACATGTGACGTAGTAGCATGGCTGGCCAATCAGAGTAGAATCTTAGTTCCTGAGAATTTAATCAAAAATGCAGATTTATTTTCAAGTTCTGGTTATATAAAACAAAGATTCGTTAAACAAGTAAATAATACTATAGCGAGCTTTCAAATTCTGTAGATTTATTTTTAATCCAATCACTTACATTCTTTTGACCCAAGGACAACTAGCTTTATTATCTAAGACTGCCATTTCCTGTTGTTACTTTAGTTCATGTCGAATATTTACTGCCATGCTACAAATACAATGTTTAAGACTAGCGTAGGAGTTAAGTGTTCATAGTTTGTAAGGTGTGACAGATGTAATTGGAGAAGGGGGTCTTAATTGGAAACTCGGGACTGGTACGCATTTTTAAGGAAGCTAGCAGTGAAGATGTACAATTTATTTGTATTGTACAGTTGGCAGGTTTTAGGAGAAATTGAAGGCTGTGGTAATTAGAATATAGACAATAGACAAAGAGAAGTGTAGACTGTGAGAAATGGCAGTAGGATTTTAAGAGGAAGTTAAGCAAGGAATACATCAGCCAACAATGACTTTTAGGAAGTTAGAAACAATACTATTAGGGCTAAAAGTAGGGAACTTAACTGTAATGATCATGTTCTATTAAGCAACTGATTTTAACCTTTAGCTTGTGCGAATGAGAAACTATTGGAGGGAAGGAAAACTAAGGTAACAGAGAAGGATACGAATGATAAACCTAAGAAGGATGATTCTTTGACAACGCATACGGGTAGGATAGCTTGACGGATAGATACAATAAATAGAAAATCGTTAAATTTTGCTATCGAGGGGCACAGTTGGAAAGTAACCTGAGAAAGAAAAAGATATCATAAAGGAAACCAGCCATTATGTAGTTTCTGTTGTGCACACATGGTCTAATGATGTAGGGAAGTGTAATGAGAGGTATTTGATAAATACAACGGGGTTCATAAAGGCATTTAAAGAAAACGGTCATAACTTGTGTTAGGGATACTGCTAATAACTGATTGTCGGGAGGAAGTTAGGAAAAGATCAGAAGGGCTGGATGTTAGGCTAATCTTCGAAATGCAAGATAATAATGGTACAGTATTAAAGAGAGAGGGCTTTATATCTAAATGTGAGTTACATCGTATTGAAATAAGAGATATCAAAGATAATAACAGAAGACTGAATCAAGTTAGGTTTTTATTAGCATATATAAAAGGAAAAATATTTTGGTGGGGTTTTTTTATAGGCCACTAAATGTTACAAATGAAATTAATGATATTAAGATTTCAGTCAATAATGAAGTTATAATTATGGACGACTTTAATTTGAGATTATAGAATAGGAAATACTCAAGTCAAAACATGAGGGACAAAGGATTTTGGAAACAGTTCAAGATCGTTTTCTTCACCAATACTAAAAATAATGATATTTTAGATTTATTGTTAACTTCTAATGAAGAAATGTCTGAGAGGGAAGAAATTAGAGAATATCCTAGATTCGATGTTTTTCTGCAAAAAGCAAACTTTGAAGGGATGCAACAAGAATTATCTTTTATGAATTGGACAGCTGATCAAATATGGGAACTTTTAATGAATTTCTAAATATTCAAGATAAATGTAAAAGAAATGTGTGCTTGTAAGTAAAAACCAGGCTGGTTAACAGAGGGTATAAGGGATAAAATTAAAGCAAAACATCATAAATGTAAGAACGTTTTATTGACTTGTTTGAAGGAGATTTACAAAATTATTTCCTCAAGGGTTTTGAAGGAGGTAAAGAATATATTAGCCGCATTGTACAATTTTTGTAAGTCCTTGAAAGTTGGTCAGGTTCCAGAGAATTGGAAGTTGGCTAATCCTCTTTTCATGAAGGTGTTAAAATTTTAGTCTTACATCAGTTGTGGGAAAAGTTTTGGAAAGTCTGATAAATGGTAATTTACAAAGTTGTTTAACAAAGTTTAGGATTTTGGTGGAAAGACAACATAGTTTCACTAAGGAAAATTTTTGTCTTACAAATCTTTTGACATTCTTTGAAAAAGTTACTGCTTATTTAGATGAAGGTTAAGATATAGATTTGGTTATTTGGATTTTCTGAAAGCATGTGGCAAGGTGTTACATATCAGACTTGTAAAAATAATCTCTGTAGACGTGGGGGATAAATTAGCTGAGTGGATAGAAGAAAGGCTGGATGGAAGAAAACCGAGGGCTGTTAAAAATGGATTTCAATCAAACTGGATTAATGTTACAAGTGGGGTACCTCAGGGCTCAATATTTAGACCTTCACTCTGTCTGATATACATCATATCATATCGTTTGTCATACGAGGAAAAATTGAAATCTCTCAACTTCTTTTCTCTTGAACAATGGAGAGTTAGAGGAGATTTGTTTGAAGTGTTTAAGATTCTAAAGAAATTTTTTTTCATATTTAACAGTGAGAATAGTAGAACTAGGGGACGAAAATATAAATTTTGGCAGGGTAGAAGTCATCTTCAGCAAAGGCGGTTTTACTATTTTAACAGGGTAGTTATTGGTTACCCTCGGATGTAATGGCTGCAGTACATTTAAGTTAGCTTAAGAGAAAGCTTGGCAAATATATGAATGATAAGTGCTGACTCTGAGAGTTGTATTTAATAGTTTTAATTCAATTTAGTGGATGGAACAGCTTAGATGGACCAAGAGATCCGTTGTTTTCCTTAAATATGTCATGTTAAACACAACAACATTTCTTATTCCAAAACGACGTTTTCTACTCATGAACAATAAATTCAATTATCCTAAAATCGATAACTTTTTATGGTCCTAAAAACAACTGACTGTTGTTCCTCTAAAAACTAAACATCTATTGTCCTAAAGCAAACGACTTCTATTTTCCTAAAAACAATAGTTGTTATTCTAAGAGCAATTAACTTCTGTCTGTTTTCAGTTAAGCTTGAAGCTACACAATGAACTATATGTGCTGCGCCCACTATGGATATTGAAAACCGTTTTCTAGAGCTATAAGTCCGCAGGCTTACTGTTATGTACTGTTCTAACTTCTGTAACTTTAAAATGATATCTTCTGTTGTACTAAAACAATTCATTATCTTGTTCTAAAAATGACGTTAAATGTGCAGTTCTTGTTGTGTTGTAATCTGTTGTCCTGCTAATTGAACACCAAACTTTATCGTTTTTTTATTTTAAAACAATAATTTCTTCTGCCCTATTGTTAAGACATCACGTTTTTTAAACGACAAGTTTGTGTCCTAATGATAACTTATAATGTATAATGAGCAATAATTCCTGTAACAATGTATTTTGCCATCATTAACGCGATATCTTCTGTCATCTTTAGGCCAATTAATTTATGTCCTTAAAAACGTATCTTTATAGTTATTGTATAAACTATCTTTGTTGTTTTCAGGACAACCAAAATTATTTCTTTCGGAAACTTCTATTTTTTCTGAAGGTAGAGTTTGTTTGTTTTTTCTGGAAACACTCAAGTTAATACCAGAAAAGGGAACTGATAGTTTTGAGAACCAACTAATTTATACTGTCCTGAAAACAACGAACATTTGTGAACCTAACAAATAATCTGATATCTTAAATTCAGCCACCATCCGTTACATGAGTATTAAAATGTTTTTTCTTTGAACAACAAACCTTTTATAGTTATAAATGTAATAACTATCTTTATTGTTCTGATAAAATCAACTGCACCTTTGCTATCCCTAACATATCTAACTTACTAAATTACTTTTCATTATCATCCGTTCCTTAAAGACAAGTGTAGTTCATCTTCATGTATCTCTTTTTATACCTATACATTTGTGATTATTTAAATACACTGGTTATTATTTCATAATTGATTCTCTATCACCCAACTCTCCAATGAACTAAATTTTGTTGCTAAAAAACAATTAATAGTGAGTGTCTTACGAAGAGATTTATTCTACTGACCTTAAGTCTGTGAGGTCAGTTCTTCTAAACGATAATCCTAAAACATTTTTCCCCTTAATAGTCATTAATAACATTTGTGGATGTTCTCAACACAACTAAATTTCTATGTTTCTAGGATATTCTATATTTATTTCCTCTAAACGGCTAGCTTTCCATTCCTAAACTAATTTTTTTTTCTCTATTTTATCTTTAAAAACTATATTTTTTGTTTTTCTAAATTAACAGTAACTTGTTTTGTAAACAACTGTCGGCTGTTGTACGACCAGCGACAAACTTCTATTGTCGAAAGAAATTTTATTTTCTAGTGTCTTAATAAAAACTAATTTATCTTCTGTCTTATGAAAACAAATGGTTTCCTGTTGTCTTGGATACATAGCACACACAGCTGATTATTTATACACTAGAAAGAACAATTACTTCGAAAACTAGTTTCAAAGACTATTTTTATCATAAACTAATTACAGTTAAGAGACCATTCTTAACTGGCAAAGGTATAACGTACGTTTCAAAAAATCATAATCAATTTTATATTTCCCTGTTTCCAAAATATACCGCAAAACGGCATGTTTAATGTTAAGATTACAGAGTATTTAACATGTATAAGGAACTCATCTGAAACGGTTTTTCGTGACCGAAAAGGCAGAGAATAAAGTCATCAACAAGGAAGGTACCATTCAAATGAGGATGATTTATGAGCCAGTTGATATAGCGACACGAGGGCGTGCGTAATCCTCCTAGAGGCATTAATCAGAAATGTTGCTTACCCTATTTGTATGATAATAAATATATTATTGGAAGAAACTTGGACCCAGCGATTATAAATATATATATATATATACTGACACTTTATTCACATGTTATCACTTTGCATCATCTGTTTTCATCCTCTTTGGTGAAATTTAGGGATGCGGCAAAGTAAAAAGATGTATTTGGATTCTTCTCAGATTGTACTTCAACTTCAGTAGACTCACTGATGCATCGCTGTAAGTGATTTTAATATCAGTATTGTCTCTTGATAACATATGTTTTAAATCTTTACGTCATTAGTTCCTTTTATGTGTTGTACATGTAAGCTTAGTGAAAACAACAACTCTGGTATCAAGCCCATAATATTGTGAAACACAAACATAAAGAAAAACATTCTCAATGCGGGAAAACTACAGCGAGTTGCTTGTTTATCAGCTAACTAGTTGTCTTAAAAGTAGCTAGCTAGCACTTTAAAACAAATAGATTCTGCTACCATAGCAACAATAATTTATACAGTCGTAATATTAGCTATGTTACTCTGTTTTAAAAACAGCAGATATATTTTGTATCAGGGACAAATGTGTCAATTTTTCAAATGACATAGATTGTGAAAAGCCTACACAGAAGTCGTTTGTCTTTGTTAATAGCTGTTACCTGGATAGTGATGTCATTAAATATTACCTCTTCAATTTCACATGGTTTTCTTAGAATGTAACAGGAATAAATATATTAATGATTTTAAACACTTTATTTGGTTTTTACGTTATCTTAGACGGTTAAAAAATAACATCTCTTGAATAGAAACCATTTCTGTCTCCAAGCCACTTAGTTTTAATAAAAATACCACACTTTTTATAACATACATTTGCATATTTCATGATACTTACTAATTTCAGCGAAAGAAATAACTTTTTCTGGCAAGATTTCTTCATCCAATTTCTGTTCCTCGTTGGTATCGCTCTCAGACCTGTTAATATATTCTATTTGATTACGAATTTCGTGAATAGGTATATTATGAGGGAGTGTATTCTTCTTAGTAACATTCAAAGGCTGCTTTAAACCAAGTTTTTTCAAAATTCTTGCTTTGATCGCTTCAAGATGTTCAAATCTTTCAATCTCTCTGCGAATACAAATAGAACAGTTTGCGTAGTCATCTTGATGAAAGACTGTTTCGTCATCAAAACCCGTGATTATTACGTTTCTCTCGAGACTGCGTTCAGGAGAAAAATTTAAATTTTTGTTCTGTATGTCGACATTACTACTAATCTCTTCCCCTTCAAGTTTCTGTGTGGAAGATGACTCAGATATGAATCTCACAAACAAAAGTATCATCCATATTAGTCTGACCCTTCTTTTCAATAGAGACATAATAAAGTATTCTCGATTGAAAGTAATACAAACTATTATGTGACAGATTTCATAAGACTTCTAGAAAAGAGATGATAGGAGGTGTTTTTATAGACACGAGATTATCACGGACAGTGGTGAGAACACGCCTCTAATCAACCAAAACCAACGAACGATCTGCACTAGCAGCGGAGGAGGTGTCTGTAACCGCCTCTTTCCATCCAGCAAATCCATGTCCACCAGACCTGAGATATTCGCCTTTCAATTACAGTCGACAGTGTCATGTTGACCTTGATGGACCCTGATACAGAACGTTCGTACTGATAAAGAAAAGTTATAATGCACAAAATTCACAATAAAGTATCAAGTACAACGAAAACTAATCTAAGCAAATTTTATTTGAATTTTATATGAAGATAAGTTAACAAGTAAAAAAAAAAAATTTGTCGTTATCAATACCATGGAATAAACTGAAATTCAATCAATCTTTTCAAAAATTCAAATATTAAAAGAATAAAGAGGAAAATGTTTTTGAAATAGCATGCACTGTAATAAAGAATCTTTTATTTAGAATATTCAATCTTTTATTTAGAATATTCAATATTCGTAATACCTTTGGATACATTTTACTTGTACCTGTTATAGATATTATTTCAACAACTGACGCTTGTGTATCGAACAAATAATATAAAATGTCAAATTTTATGAAACGTCGTGGATTTCCTTATAAGACAATGGTTATTCGCTTATAGACTTTGACACAACATAAAACATCACGAATTACTTAGTTCTATTAAGTCACCATCAATCAGTATAGAGTTTATATCAAGAATCGTTGTTTAAAAAACAGATGTTAATAATTAAATATTTCTTCAATATTTTACATATAAAATGTTTAAGCAGTTTTTATAAACAGAGGACAGAGTTATCAAACTTCGCGGCAATGTTGTGTTAATTTTTTCATAACGTATAATAATATTATTATTTGCTTTATCATCTAATTTCTGAAACTAGCTATTGGAGGTAACAGTTGTTTTTTTAAACTATCATGTTCGTGACAGAATTGTGTACTTACTGAAAGTTCTTTATTATTAAGAATGATTATTTTATACACGATTGTTAAAGGCTTCAGTTTGTTTGTCTTAGAATAAAGCCACAGTGAGCTATCTGCTTTGTCCAACCTTGGAGAATAGAATCCCAGACCTGGATTTTAGTGTAGTAAGTTCGTAAATTAGCGCTGTCCCACCAGTGGAGTTGAAGGTTTCAATGTGTGGATTTTATATTTCTGCAGGAGATAAGCATTTCTGTAAAACATTTTTTTACAGATTTTATATTTCTTGTGAAAGTTTTAGAATTATTCTATAGAGCAGTATCAGCTAATAAGGTGTAAAAATGAGCGCATAAAGGTTTTGTTATATGAGCAAAACATTTATATGTATGTTTGAGAACTGAAAACTGCATTAGTAAAGAGTTTTGTTTTTTGTACATTGGTCTACATTACAAGACTAAAAGGTCTACAGTTTTGTTTTTGTGTTCATCGATCTACGTTCCAAGGCTAAAAAGGACTAGAGATCAATTTTTGTGTTTATTGATTTACGTTCCAAGACTAAAAGGACTAGAGTTTTGTTTTTATGTTTATTAATCAAAGTTTCAAGACTAAAATGAATAATGAATTAATCCCAACATAACACAATGCGTTCATATAGTTTTATTCATACAGTTTTTATAAAATACTGGAAATTCAATAAATAAAACTCAAAGATAACACACACAAAGTTCGTTTTATGTCCTCTCTTATGTAGAGTTGTTGTTTTAATTAAAGTTCGGCTCGTCTTTTTTTCTTTTCTAAACTAATGCATGCAGTTTCAGAATATATTAAAATGAGTGCTGTTATGATAAAAACTGTGTTGAAAAATCTAATAATGAAAAGGGATATAACAAAAATGACGTTATATTAACACTGTAAGTTAAAGATAAGATGAACATTAAAGAAGATTGTACTTAAATAAAACTCATGTTCTTTATTCCTCACAGCCTAAATGTCATTTTACTTATCGCTAATCAAGATAGTGAGCTAAGTTTGTTTGTTCATGATAGAGGATATAAATTTTACACAGATATTATTTGTGTAATCACTTGGAAGTCGTCTGAATTTTTCATAAATTTTATCCTAACTATTTATTATCCCTTATTACTTATTTGTAATTAATCAAAACTATTTCTTATAATGCAACCAACAGCTCAATCTTCAAATGACACACTTATTTCTATACCGTTCACTATAGGTAGGGTCCAAATATTATAGAGTTCTCAGTAATTGTATGTTTGTGCCCGTTATGTAAGTTATTGGCCAAAATATTAAGGGGTATCACATTTTTTCTTTAGGAATCGTGCAGCCAAAAACTTAATGGATCCGTTAGCAATTTGGTGCTTAAATAGTTTTGAAAAATATATTCAAGAAAGTCTATGGGTTACTCCGGGGTTATTGGAAATCTACGTTAAAAATCAACCAGCTGGTTCCAACTTAAGTTATAAACTATAACTTCATATAGAATGATATGAAGTTGTGAAACAAAGACGTATTATAATAATAATGAAGTTACTTTAAATTTGGAAATTTGGTTTAATTTCTTCTGAAGAAGAATAAGTTAACTCAATGTTCTGCCGAAACATCTAGCATGTTCTCCAAAATAAAGTAACATACATTTTTGTTGGATAATTGATTATTATATTAACATAATATGTTTATATATACAGGATGTTCGGAAAGTCACTGTGCACTTATATATTTATTAACAGACATGTTTCAATATAGAATACAGGAGGTAAATATGAATGACAATTATAGACAATGTTGAAAGTGACCCCCGTTGGCATCAATACAGGCTTGGATCCTTCTTATTTTGTTTGTAAACACCGCTATCAGTTGCTGACTTAAAATAGACTGAACAAAATATGATTACAAAACTGCACAATGACTTTCCGAACACCCTGTATAAGTAACTCCACATAAAATTTAAACTTAATTATACGAAGATTTAGATAAAGCCCTCACAATTTCTTCGTACTATTCGTGGTTGATGTCTATTTTTCGTAATTTGTAAATCGTGAAATTTGTCGTTTAAAATACTATTACAAAGAAGTGGAAACAACCATGAAATTTTTCTCATAATTTTTCCTCAAAGTTACTTTGGAGCTATCTTCACATAAGCAACTTGAATATTTAATTTTTAGATTGTAAATGGAAGGAAGGTGGATAATTAACAGATTTCATCATAAGCCTTTTATCTGTTTTCTCTGACGGTATAAAGGTTATTGAACTTCATTCTTATAATGCACCCATTCGTAACCTCAAAGAACGGAATGTGTTTTTCAGGCAAGAGTACACAAACCAAAATCCATTTTTAGTCGACTACCTCTATGTCTGAGTATCCGAATCTTGAAAATACCTGTCGACGTTAAATCGTGACAGAAAAAAATTAGTGTGTGTTTTTCTTATAGCAAAGCCACATTGGGCTTTCTCCTGAGTACATCGAGAAGAATCGAACGCCTAATATTAGCGTTGTAAATCCATAGACTTACCACTGTGCTAGCGGAAGACAAAAGAATAAAGATAATATTTCAAATTAATTTAAAAATTATTATTATTTTCTCAATAAAGCAACTGTTAAATGTTTTATGTTGAAAACTGAACTTTAAGGTAATATTTATAACAACTAAACTGGTCTATTACAGACAAATTATTCCGTTTACTATTCTTAAACAACGCTATATCCTGTAAAATATATTTTGTTAGATTTTTTGTGGAAAATTGAAAACAATCAATATATGTATATACAACAATGTATCTATACATAACTACGTGTGATCTAATTTTTTTCGTTTGTTTAAGCACAAAAATACGTAAACGGCTCTCTGTACTCTTCACACCTCAGGTGAACACGTATGACCTAAAACAAAACTGTAACTCCTAAGTCAGAGCTTATAGACCGCCTTGTAAAGGTCTAAAAGTTCTGATTTCATTTGTTTATTTGGAATTAAGCACAAAGCTAAACAATAGGCTATCTGCGCTCTGCCCGCCACGGATATCGTAACCTGATTTCTAGGGATGTAAGTCCACTGCGCCAATGGGGAACGAAAGTTTCGCATGACTTCTACTCGAAAATGACTGTTAGTATTATAAATAATAACTCACCTAATTATAACTTAATTGGCGGGCATAACGTCGATCTTTTTTTATAAATTATTAAACACTTTGATCAAGTTTCTTACTTGTTACGTACATAAATCAAGTGTCCAAGAATCACGTCTAATAGACGTTTTTGTTAACCATTGTCTTTCCCGATGAACAAGAACATTATTCCATAGTAAACGTAATTATATTTTGAACCATCACAACATGGAGATTTGAGCTTCAAGATACCAGTCGTTGTAATCTATTTAGGATTTATACACTACGAGGTTTGAATATTTTCTTTTGTCCGAAACTTTAAAGGAATAGTTTCTAACTTGGTATCGGAATCTCCCCCAGAGTAAACTCAGTTGTTGTTGTTTGACAGATAAATTACTCAGTTTAATCATATTCACAGATAATTATAATTAGGAACACTTGTTTTACGCATGTGTTCTATGCGGTACGTAGTTCTCGATCAAACATCAATAACGATTAAGTTCTTCATTAAATGTCAATAATTATAGAGTGTGTAGTACGTTATTAATTATCCATCAGACATCAGTGATGTTGTAACGTCTCCTTGAGTTCGTGGTCTTTGTTTATTTAACTTAACAATAGGAATGATATATTTTCATCTTCTTAACGGGCTCGGCATGGCCAGGTGGTTAAGGCACTCTACTTGCAATCCGAGGGTCGCGGGTTCGAATCCACATCGCATCAAATATGCTCGTTCTTTCAGCCGTGAAGTCGTTATAATATGACGGTCAATCTCACTATTCGTTGGTAAGAGAGTAGCCCAAGAGTTATGGTGGGTGGTGATGACTAGCTGCCTTCCGTCTAGTCTTACACTGATAAATTAGGGATGACAAGTGCAGATACACCTCGTGTAGTTTTGCGCGAAATTCAAACTAAATCATCTTCTTAATATTGTTGCCTCCCAATAAATCGGGTTTTGATATCAAAGCTGAAAGCTTAATTTTATTCATCGTTGTGTACATAGTTGATGAATTTACCCTAGTGTATTATATGTTATCGACTAAAGGAAATATGATTGTTTGGTTTACTTTATTATCGACATTTCATAAAAGCCAGTTAACAGCACCTAATAAGTAATGTCCATAATTGATCATAACGAAGTTTAAGGACACTTAAGACTTATTTATTGACTGTTTTTCGCACCTATTCACTACATTTATTACTTTACTGTGATTCGTGGAGAACTACATAATTTGTTGATTGGTAAGATCTGACTGTGATAAAGAGACATTGTCGAACGCGGTTTCAAATTGGGTTTCGAGAGTGCTTTTGCGGATGTCTAATTCGTGCGAATCGCGCTAGTTTTTATCACCAAAGATTTGTAACAACTAATTCAATGAAATTCTACAATTATGCCTACAAAATATTCCAAATTCTAATTGTTCTACTTCCAGAAGATTTTAGAGATGATGAATTGCTTCTGATCAGTGTAATCTGGGCAGATCAACCACAACCGTTTTTAGTACTTCTCAGATATCTCCAGTTGCTATAAAGTCCTTATTGTAAAGTGTACAGATATCCTATGATCAAAACAACTTTGTTTGTGGCTTATAGAAAGCTGCTATTCAGCGATTATACTTCAGCGATATAATAGTAGATTCAACACTAATGTTCTTAGGTTGAACTTGCCGAAAATGTAGCTATGTATAGTCTTCATTATTCTTTAAAGATGTTTCTAAAGATTCAGTTCACCTCAGCATGTGGGGATGTTATAATGTAATGGTCTATCCCACTATTCATTAGCAAAAGAGTATCCCAAGAGTTGGCGGTGGGTGGTGATGTCTAGCTACCTTCCCCCTAATCTTACATTGCTAAATTAGGGACGGCTAACGCAGATAGTTTTCGAGTAGCTTTGGGCAAAATTCAAAACAGACCAAACCAAAACATTCTCTAAAGGTACCACTATTCTTCACAATGTTTCACTTTTCTATTTTTAACAAACTAGTCTTTAACTTTGGTTATTCTTTTTAAAAAATTAGTTAGCTGTATAATCAACGAAATTTTAAAAATTAGTTAATATTCTCTATGCTGTGCGATCAAATAAATTTATAGTTCTTGCCCGATATTTGTTCCAGAAGCCCTAACATTTGTGTTAACTAACCAATTACAAACTAACATCTAACATAAATGTATAAATGAACTTGCCTATACCACATTAGATAATTCAAAATTGAAGATTTTTATCAAACAGCATAACGCCTGGGTTATCCCAAAATAAAATTTTTAATACGAAATATTGATTTAAAATAATTACACAAAGTAAAATAGTCCAATGACATCATAGCTTTAGAGACGTACTGATGAACAAAGTATTTGGCGAAAGATTTAAAGTCTTAACAATAAGCCTCATGAGAGGTTAAACATTCAAATTTTTAACATCGTTAAACGAAGTAAATTCCGTTAATTCTCAAAAAAATTGTTAAAGTTATAAGTTTTAACTCACCTTCAGATTTTCTTAATAAAACGCTTAAGAATATTTGTCGTTTAATTAGAAACATTGCATTTCGAACCTGCACTAAGTTTGGTAAACCACTTTTCATTTCTCATCAAAGTTACACACAACAATATTACGATAATACGTTTAAAAATAAATGTATATTACTTACTAATTAATTTGATTATATATATGGTGTACTAATGGACATAGTAACTTATTTTACAGTACACATTAAAGAGTTTCACAGTTTTAAGTGTGAAGAAACCTATATTACTATGTATGTGCAAGAACATAAAACAATCAGAAAGTCAACAAAATTTTAACACTTGAGTTAAAGTAGTGAAGTAAGAAACATGGCCAAACTAACTGGTTTATAATCACTTGTTAGTTTTTATATATGAACCGGTTAAACTCTTGCAATGCTTAACAGCTGTGCGTGTAAATATCGTTCTTTTGAACACCACTTGTAAATTTTCTCTCTAGTAATCCCTAATGGTCAAATCTTTAATTTCTTTAATACTTGTTTTCTAATTATACGACCACTTATTTGATCACTGTCAAGTCTTATAGACCACTTTAAGCAATAACAATTAGCACGTTAAATACATCTGTGCCTTTCTGGGTCAGTGGCAGGCTGATGGACTAACAACATAAAAGTTCGGGGTTGTCACAACAGACAGAGTACAGATAGTCCATTTTGTAGTTTTATGTGGAAAACAAAGAAACGAAAAAACCGTATAAGATAACGAAGAAGTCTGTAGAGGGCTTAGATTTGAAGCTTAAATCCACAGTGCTAAATTTAATGAATAAAAACGGTGGTCGATAAGGGCTAAAAATGGTCAGTGCCAAACTTCGATATAACTTTGTAGAAATGTACCACATATTGATTTCCAAGATAGTGACTACTAGTGTATGATGACTTACACATTAGTGATAACATGTTTCCTGAAATTTTCTAAAATAGGTGCAAAAATGTATTGCGTATTATAATTTGTCTCGGACGAATTTCTCATTTATTATTTTTCGTATTACGATTACATATAGTCTGAAATTTTGATTTTAGTTTAGAAATTAATTGAATGTCGATATGTATCGAATTTATATTTGCTAATAAGATTTTTTTTCTTAACATAAATCCGTTACAATGCAATTTATATTAACGGTCATTGCAAATAATGATTTATATACAAAAGGTATACAACCTTACATATAATACTAACTTTTCTCTCTGGCCTGAACTGAATATTTTATTGACAGTTCACGATAAGCGAATTAATTGTGTGTTGATACACTTGTACACTTCATTTAATGAGAACCCAGCTAACTTCTTCACACGTGAGTTTTTCCTGATATTAAATATTTGATGTTCTCTTAGAAATACTAACATCCAAAGTTAATTTACGGTTTTTAATGTTCAAAATCTATAAACGTTTTGGTCAAATATCTGTAGTTTTCCGATTAATAAGTTTATCACAGTTATAGCTTCCGATGTTTAAAGTGTCCTAACTGTATGAAACCAACAATAATAAACTGTCTCTTGGCGCGTTAATTTGTAAACTTTTATGGAGAGGATTTGAGAAGCTCATTTGGAAACAATATTCTAAGATACGCTAGTGCTTTCGTGAAACATGTATTGTTGACTCTTATACTCTTAGAGTTTTTTTACAAATTTAGTTAATAGGCGGGACTTGCGCAATACACACGTAACAATATAAGATACATGTATTTGTAAATATATACTAAACTGAAACAAGCATAGATATTAAAATAAATATACAATAATAAATCCGTTACAAATGTTATATATTTAGCAACAAATCTGATGTTTATGAGATCGTAAGGGGAAAGTGGGGAATATTTACGTCATTAGATTTCATTTCTGTGATAGTGGAGCAGAATATCTATGCGTTATCCGATATTCGTTTAAAGGAGAGAGAAAAGCGGAGCTTCACGTAATCTGATCGGCACTCGAATGAATCTATACCATTGCTACTTAGTCATTTGCACTACGTGTATCACTCGTGCCAGCAGAATCCCAGTCATGTCTAATCTGGTCAAAAACAGTTTATTTACATGGTTCTTAATTACGCACGTTTTGTGGACTGTGAATCCTAGTGTTACTATCATAATCCAAACAGCCGGAAATTTTAATTTAGAAGTTAATTAAATGTTGATATATATTAAATTTATGATATTTACCAACAAGATTGATACACACAATTTGCTTTCTTAACACAAATATATTTTAATATACAAAAACAAAAATACAATTTATAATAATGGTTATTACAAATATTGGTTTATACACAACAGTTTTACAAACTTACAAACAATACTGGATTTTCTATTTGGTTTGGAACTGAATCTTTCCTCGGTCTCCTGCTGGGACAGCGTTAAGTTTTCGGATTTACAGTTCTAAAATCAGGAGTTTGATTCCCCTGATAGACACAGCAGATAGTCCGATGTGGCTTTGCTATAAAGGAAACACATACATCTTTCCTCGACATTTACGGGGAGCGAATTAATTCTGTGTTAGTAAACAGATACATTTCTATTGACGGCTAGCTAACTTGAAGCACACCGATGACATTACATAATGCCCTCGAAGACAGACTAACATTCAAAGTTAATTCACAGAAGTTAAACGGTTTGTAATGTTCAAAATTCATAAACGTTCCTGATCAAATGTCTGTAGTTTTCTGATTAATAAACGTTTGTCACAATTACGGCGTCCGAAGTTTTATAAAGTAAACTGACTTTAGCGACCAAACAGTATTCTTTGTTAGTGTCTCTCGCCGTCAGTTTATATACTTTAAAGCGAGATTTTCGAGAGTTTAACAGTATTCGAAGATAGGCTAGTGTTTTCGTAAAACATATATATTATTTACACTCGAGAATATTCTACAAATTTAGAGAACAGGCACGACTTGCGTAATACACATTTAACAATATACGTTATATGCATTAAACTTAAACAAACGTAGACGTTAAAATATATGTATAACAATAAATCCTTTACACCTAACTGTCGTAAAACATAAGAAACTTGAGTTCCTAGCTATATTTGCTCCTGACCTACATTAGCAATACCAACCACATAATGGGTGACCAGCTGATGCTATTAAAAGCGCCTCAACTAATCTTAATGCGGGTTTGAATTACAACAAAAAGCGGAGAAAAACAAACTTTACTAACCATTTTCTACAGTCTTAAGGTTCCCAAAAACGTCTGACATTATGCTGTAAAATAGCAGTTTACTTATCGATAGTATTAAGTACAGTGAAGTTTAGTCCTAACTGAAATAAAGTAAACAATGTACACAACTTACAGTATTAATTTATCTCTTTATTGAACTTAGGACTAACACTAGATAAGGTTTCATAAAATGCGGCCTGTATATAAGTGAACTTACACATTTCAGTGTCTTTGATCACCATCCGTTCGTATCATTCTAGAGATCTTGTATTTAAAGATGTACTGTTGGAGTAAAGAGACTATTCTGACGACCATAAATATTTTATATCTCTCTTCTAGTAATTATAATAATGGTCTGGTAACTAGATCGTTTAACTCACAAACTGAGGGTCGCGAGTTTACATTCCTTTCACAAACATGCTCGCCCTTTTAATCGTGGGGGCGTTATAATGTGACGGTCAATCCTACTATTCGTTGTTAAAAGAGTAGCCCAAAAGTTGGCGGTGGATGGTGATGACTAGCTGTCTTCCCTCTAGTTTTACACTGCTAAATTAGGGTTGGCTCGCGCAAGTAGCCCTCGTGTGGCTTTGCGCAAAATTTATAAACAAACAAACATTTTTTATACAGTTAGAGCACATGTGTTTCCAACAACTTTTACATTTGAAACCACAAAAATGTCATACGCAGTCAGCTCTCCAGTTGTGTCTCCAGTAATATTCCGGGCAAGAAAATAGATAACATCCTCACAGAGACATCTCAGTTGTGGTACCTATTACAAATTTTATGTCAGAAGCTAGAAAAAGCTCTTAAATGGTTGGCTTAAGTGGAGAGTCTTCTCTGAAAATTTAAGTCAGAAGTTGAAAATCTAGAAGAGGGAAAATACCAGTGATCATGCTGCTAATACAATAGTTTCATTTCAGATTGCTTGTTATTTCAATGTTTGTGTAACTATTATATATCTCTTTTGATACATATAGATCTGTACTTATTTATATAGTTTGTTTAATTTCTAGCAGAAAGTCAGTTATAGAGTTCTTAATTGCCAGTTTTCTATACGTTAGGAAAAATCATTTATGAATTAAGTCAATAAGTTATTGCTTTACACTAATAAAGTGTAATATTAACTCGTATCCTTCAGCTTTGGTTAATCACTCATTTCATGAGCGTTTAATGTTGATGACAAAACTGACCTGCCTTCAATCAAAAATGTAAAATCAAATAACTTCACAGATAAAAACATATAATAGTAAATTTTGTATATATTTCTATTACTGGTTAGGTGTTTAGTTTGTATTAAAGTACATGAGTCTAGTCAACTAGATCTTGTCGCCAAGTGTTTTACACGTCTATAATCAATAAAGATGTCTTGAGATTTAATAATATTTTTATATATACAGACACAAGTAACCGTACCAGCTTATTAAAGGTATCTCTAGATTATCGAAGCAAAATATAGGCCTAATAAAATTCGTATGTAAAACTGGTGCATAAGTCTAAACTAATGCTGGGACCATGAAGAAGTTCCTCGCTGGAACAGTGGTAAGTCTTCTGGTTTACAACGCTAAAATCAGGGGTTCGATTCCCCGATTTGGCTTTGTTATAAGAAAAACAAAACACATACACTCATGAAGAAACAAAACATTACATCTCGAATAAGTTTAAATCATAGAGATTAGCACAACATGAATCCCTTCAAGAGATTTAACAATTACAATTTTAAATAGTCTGAAACTGAGTTAAATGATTATTTAGATTTAGAAGTTAAATATGTAGCTGATTTATGATACTTGCCAACAAGATTGATACACATACAGTTTTCTTTCAATACAAATACATTTAATATGTATATATAAAAAATTTATACTAATGGGTATGAGCCCGGCATAGCCAAGCGTGTTAAGGCGTGCGACTCGTAATCTGAGGGTCGCGGGTTCGCATCCCCGTTACGCCAAACATGTTCACCCTTTCAGCCGTGGGGGCGTTATGATATATCAGTCAATCCCACTATTCGTTGGTAAAAGAGTAGCCCAAGAGTTGGTGGTGGGTAGTGATGACTAGCTGCCTTCTCTCTAGTCTTACACTGCTAAATTAGGGACGGCTAGCGCAGATAGCCCTCCTGTAGCTTTGCGCGACATACAAACAAACAAACTAATGGGTATCACAAATAATGACCTATGTACAAAAGTTTTACAAACTTATAAATAATGTTGAGTTTCTTTTCTGGACTGGAATTTCCTTGATTTCTTATTGAGGGTTCACGATGAGTGAGTTAATTTCGAGTTGCTGTAGGTACAATTCAGTTAACAGGAGGCTCTGTATCCGTTTTTCGCTGATCGTATAAATACTAAAGTCAGATGTGAATCCGTTAAAATTAAATAGTTTGTAACGTTCGAAACCTATAAATGATCCTGGTCGAATATCTAACGTTTTCTGTTAATAAACGTTATAACAACCACAGTTATAGCTTTCAAGCTTTATAGCATACCAACTATAGCGAACCAGTACTATATACTGTCTTTTGGCATGCCAGGTAGGTCACATTTATAGGTGTGAGGAGAGTTTCTAAGTATGTCAGCCTGCACAACGATACAGACGATGCAACACTTTACGTACACACATATATTGTTGATTCTTACACTCGAGAATATTTTATAATTTTAGTGAATAGGCGGGAATTTTGCAACACAGATTTAACAGTATAAGCTATGTACATTTCTGAATAAAAAATTAGCATAAATAAACATCGGTATTAAAACAGGTATATGTTAGTGACTTTGTCACAGGATGTATTTAACTGAAAGATTAAAATTACTCTCTATTTCATTCCAAAATTCTCAATTCCAAGCCAAAATCTAACACTAACTTGATTAAAACCCAAACAATGTCGTTACAGTCGTCATGCGCAGAAACTTATATTTCATGATATCAGTTTTATGAAAAGATGTACTACCAGTATAGTTTGACATCCATACATTCCGTGTTATGTCTCTAGATGACCTTATGGAAGGTATATTATTTCCTCTTTTCACTGGCATTATGTTAAAATCACAATAACATTTTTACAGAGATTCTTTTAAAGATTGGTTCCATTATTTTGCAGTTTGAGTGAAAACCGTCCGCTAGGTGCCACAATTTACAATAATTGCCATACCTATTTGTCGTCAGTGATAATACACCTATCTACGTACATCACAATGAATAACAAGACATTTTTTGCAATCGCTTCACAGTCCTGAACCCACATACAAACAGCTTTAAAGTAATAGAAAACATCAGCGGAGATCACAAACCCATCTCATTCACCGTAAAAACCAACCCCGTAACACAACACTAACTTAACACCCCAAAATATTTGACATAACAAAAACAAATAGGAATCGCGTAAAATTAATCACTGATTCACTTTTACTTGACATTAAAACATCAGCCAACTGCTCACAAGATATTAATAAATAAATTACAAATAATATCATCAAACCAATAGAAAGCGTTATCCCAATCTGATTTTTAAAAATCGTAACATGAATCCATAACCTCATAAAACCATTAGGCACTTGCGTAGAAAATTCATTCTACCGCGAAACACTAGCCTTAAAACTTTAATGAATAACACAAACAACCACACTAAAATAATTAATCGTAACTCAGGGCAAGAGAATCGGCAAATTTTTCTTTCAATCAATAGACACGATCCCACAAAGTTCTGGAAAACGTTCAAAACAATTTCCATTAACAAATTCGTTCAAATAAACCACAAAATAAAATATAACAACAATACAGCGACCATAGACAAAGACAAATTTTTTAACGATTATTATTCCACAGTTTCCACCACTCACAACCTAAATACTTTCATTACACCAAGGTGAATAATAATTATGTTCAGATAACAAGGCCCGGCATGGCCAGGTGGTTAAGGCGCTCGACTCGTAATTCGAGGGTCACGGGCTCGAATCTCCGTCTCACCAAACATGCTCGCCCTCTCAGTCATGAGGGCGTTATAATTTTACGGTCAATCCCACTATTCGTTGGTAAAAGAGTAGCCCAAGAGTTGGCGATGGGTGGTGATGTCTATCTACCTTCCCTCTAGTCTTATACTGCTATATTAGGGACGTCTAGCAGATAGTCCTCGTGTAGATTTGCGCGAAATTCAAAAACGAACAAAAACAAATCAGAATAACGACGAATGTTAGCCCCCACTTTTCCAGTAAACATCAACCCTAACAGCCGACACGTTGACAGCAACATTAACAAAACTTTCATAAAAGCAAGTCTATATTAAGAAACTAAAATACATTGCCCCCAGCAAAGATTGTATTGGAAACATAATTTAAAAAAAAATAAAACACTTATGATGCATTAAGCACCAATATTACAACGATGTTTAACTTATCCTTAAAATCAGGATATCTCCCAACAACATGGAAACCAGCGGTTATTAGCATCAATCCCAAAAACCGCAACAACCCTAGTAATCCCAGTAACTACAGACTTATAAAATTGTTAACTAATAGTGAAGATGACGACAACAAGACTGCTCTTCCACGTTAAATCCAATAAGTTTTTTTCCGATGCACGAAACCCGTCACTAGATCAACGACAAATAATTAGTTCTTTAGCCAGACTGAAAGAGTTGATACACAAAGTGGTTTAATCGTAACCAGTAAACAACTGATGTTTTCCTGGACTTCGGGAAAGCTTTCTATTCTATTTGGCGTTAGATATAAACTACAGAATATCTACCTCAATTATTAGATCGATCCCAAGCTAATAGAACCCGCTTAAGTTAAGATTAATAATAACGTGTTACCTTCATTTCCACTTAAAGCTGGAGTTCCCCAAGATTCTGTACTAAACCCGTTAATCTACATTTTTTTTGTAAAGAACATGCATTGAAACACCCGAAACAAAAACCTTCACAATAAGCCGACGACATCGCTGTATGGAGTAAATCACGCAGCCGCCTACTGGCAGCAAACAAAATACAAGCTGCTCTAAACCCCATTGTCACGTGGTGCAACACTTAGCGCGTGCTGCTTAATCCACAGGAAACAGAAGTCATCGTCTTCTACCGCAGGCTTTAGCAAAACTACAAACTAATTAGGAATATAAGCTCAAACTATATGACAAAAAAAGTCAAATTCACGAACCAAATAAAATTTCTCGAATTAACCTTCAGTAAAAAAATAACCTGCAATACACACTTCTCAGAAATAAGAAACAAAACGAAAAACGGATAAATTATCTTTAAAAAAACCAGCAGGGACTTCGCCAAAAGCTGCAACTCCACAACGGTAATGATGGTATACAACGTAATGTCTAGTAACATGCAACATGCCTCAACATCTCTATGAAAAACTATAATCTACCTAGCTAAGATAAATAAAAGGAACCTACCATCTACCTGTCTACATCTGCTACTCATACAATAGAATAAGCCAGTCAGTGGCATTACAAACATGCTTCTTAACCTTAGCAAACAAGTACTACGATAAGTCCAAGATACAGAAATAACCTATTTAAATAACCTATTTACAAAACTCGCCAATATTTCAGACACACTCGCTTCATGGGTCAACTCACAAATCAAAGACTCACTCCAACAACCAACTTGAACATTTTACCCCATACCTCTCCCCATTTTCTCTTTTTCATGTTACCCATCAAAATGGCAACGGGCCAAATGTGATCATTACTGGTTATATGTAGTTGAAAAATGGAAGTGTTGGAAGTGTCAAGTTAAAACAATTCACGTTCTCTGTTCTAGAACAATGTTTAATGTTTATGAATTACATAGACTGTGTTTAAAGTTTATGAATTGTACGTACGGAATATATTTAAAGTTTGTGTGTGTGTGTAAAGTTAATTACCTATCGCATTCTCTGTATCTGAAATAAAGATCACAATCTGTTCCACGCAGTTATGATTGCACGCAAAAATAGTTATCTGTAACTGTCTTTTGTAATACAATAAACTCTGATTCTGGTCGTGCATCCTCTCTGGGACTGGATGTGCTGGCCCTTAGGACAGGTCTTGATCCTCTATTGAAGCTCCAGTTCACTTCTCTTCAACTCATCATCAAGAAAGTAACAACTCTCTCAATTTTATTTACGACAGGCCCAGCATGGCCAAGCGTGTTAAGGCGTGCGACTCGTAATCTGAGGGTCGAGGGTTCGCATCCCGGTCGCGCCAAACATGCTCGCCCTTTCAGCCGTGGGGGCGTTATAATGTGATGGTCAATCCCACTATTCGTTAGTAAAAGAGTAGCCCAAGAGTTGGCGGTGGGTGGTGATGACTAGCTGCCTTCCCTCTAGTCTTACACTGCTAAATTAGGGACGGCTAGCACAGATAGCCCTCGAGTAGCTTTGTGCGAAATTCAAAACAAACAAACAAACAAACTTCTTTACGACTTTCCCTAACTGCTGAATCACGAAAAATCAACAGTTCGGAGAAACCATTATTACATCTACTAAACTTGTCGTAAGCCATAAACGAAGAGTGGAGAAATAACATTAATTTTTATTAGTCCCAGGTTTTCTACTAAACGTAAATTAACCAGAGGTCGGTTCGTGGTTCTTTCATCACTACAGACTTAATGCTTTCCTCTTATATGACATTTTTGATGATGCTGAATGTTTTTAGTCGACTTATGAACTTCCTCTCAACACTAGAAATTCCTCAAATATGCTGTAAGGTTAGCAGTTAAACCATTTAAACCAAACTAGTATTTAGCATGTGCCATATTATGTTTTGCTTTAACTTGCGTGACAGCATCATCAAGATACGGTTTGTAAGACTCTTTATCTTTGTTTTTTTGTTCTGTAATATGTTAAATTCAAAAGCCAAGAAATAAATTCAAATAGAAATTATTACTCAAAACGCAACCCGAGTAGTTGTGGAGAAAAACAAAAGGTTATATTGTATGTATTTAACTTCACATAAGGGCTATTATGATAAAAAAGACAAGGAAATAGTCCAAGGGTATGGAAGGATTTAAAGTGTTTGGCTTAGGAATGGAAATAACCAGACAAGTATGGAGAGATCTCTTAGAAATAAGGTGAAGTAGTTGACCCAATGGATTTTTTCTTCACAAAGTATGTAAAATTAACTTCGGAAGTTCGAGAGCATTTGGAAAAGTCCTACCTCGTAAAAAGCAATTGGATAATAACAGCAGAGTCAAGTAAAAATGAATGGTGTAGCTAAAGTTCATTTACCACAACCTTTTGAGGAATGTAGACGTTTTTACATTTTGTTGAACAACAAATATTTATTCATATTTTACATAAAACTTGGAGATAGTAAACATCTAAGTGTAAAATAGTCTAAGTTGGTTCATGTAGAGAAACAAAGGGATATGAACAAAGATAAATTTAACAATAATTCTGTTATATTTCTATTTAGGTGTGGGCCAAATTTTTTATAATAGGTACCTGTAGCTACCTGACGATAAATTTCAACAATAAAAAACAGCACACAGTCCACTTGTATTAAAATGTTATACTAAAACAAGTCAAACACTTATACAAATATTCATTACACTTTTGGTTATCAGAGTTGTATCCAGAGCTTAAATAATTGTCTTTTTCTTTTCATCAACTTTCATATAGAATGGTTCAGTTACTTTACAACACAAGTTGACAACATGAATTCTTTTACCTATTCTGTTATTGCAATACAGTGTGTAACGATTTCACTTTAAAATCGCCATCGTAAGTGTTGGTTGCCACAGATGTATCCAGAATTTTAAATAATTGTCTCTTTTTCGTCAAAGTCCACACATACTGGTTCAGTTACTTCAGAACACAATTGACAAGATGAATTGTTTTTCTAACTCTGTTATTACAATACAATCTGTGATATTTCACTTCAAAAAATCGTCATAATACACTATTTACGGCTAAACTTACAACCAAGCAGTCTAGATTTATCTGTCTATATAATTAACTATGTCCTACTCAAACCAAAATTTGGGCGCGTATTTATAACCTGACAGAGGCTTAAAACTTCCATAATCTACGATATATATTGAGATGCAATAATATTCATTTAAAACAACAAGAAATCTTACATTCTTTTATTAACATGACACAATATTACAACAATCGCTACTTCGCAGCAATTGAACTACATAACACAATTACGTAAATAAGTCTGCGAAAACTATCACCTCTAGAAACAAATAAATTTAACACTCATGCTATATTAAACAGTCTAAATCATAACACTCGCACTCCCAGTGGCACGGCGGAATGTCTGCAGACTTTCAATGGTAAAAAACCGGGTTTCGATACCCGTGGTGGGAAGTGTATAGATAGCTCATTCTGTAGCTTTGTACTTAATTCAAAACAACAACAACATAACACTTGCATTAACTTATATAATCGTGTATATCTAGCAGGTCCTCAAACAAGATAATGAAATAAAAATGTATTATTTTTTTTGTCCATGGTCCTCACATAAGGAAATAAGGGAATGTGTTCTTAATGTCACCATTCAGTGTCATGATCGCTTTGCCAGAGAAGTTGAAGATCGTAAAGTATGTTGGGATTAACATATAGTTTATAGTCTTTTCTTCAGTTACAACTTCAGGAAGTAGGAAAACAAACGGTTTCAGAAATATCTTATAAGCATGTACAAAAGTGTATGAATGATAATAAATAGCCAAAAATACTCATAGGACTAGTACAAGGCGATAACAGCCTTCATCAGAACTTTAACATACCCAAGTGTGAAAAATTAGGATTGTAAGGAAATAACTAGAAGTTATTGTTGTTCCAGTTATTTCTTTAGAACTGTATTTTGTACAAAGTTGCTCGAGGACTATCTGCGCTAACTGTACATAATTTTGAATGGCCAGGTTTGAGGGAAAGAGATAATAGACACCACCGACTGCCAACTCGTGGGCTACTCCAGTCGAATAGTGGGATTTAACCATTACACATATAACGCTCCCAAGTCCCTTAAGTGCGGAACAAGTTTCATTCTCTTTTTCCTTTTTGCTGGTAGTTGATGTGACCCGCAGTGCTTCTGATCAGTAGCCCAACACACTAAACGAATCAGGGAAAATAATTTTGACAAGGAAATAAGATTGCAAATAGGAATACAAGAATCGGAGCACCAATGGAAAAAGTAATGTATCTTGTTAGAAGCTAAAAAGTTTCTTTGTGCATTCATCGTATCTTAGAAGAGTTTCATAAAACAAAGTTTTGAATCATAAATTATTAAAATTATTGTAAAGCTACATCATCTACAATATTTCCAAAAAGCGTTTAAGTCAAATGCTAGAAAATTTCTCATCCAATCAGCGCATCTTTAATATCTCTAACAGTGTTTTACATTAAAGACAACAAATAGTTAGAGTGCAAGGGATAAATTCATAAGGCCCCAGGTGGCTCAGCGGTAAGTCTGAGGTGCTTACAATGCTATAAACAGGGTTTCGATATCAGCAGTAAGAAAAATATCATTTTGTTGTAGTTTTGTGCTTAACAGCAAACAAAGATTTGTGAGGGTCAGAAAGACGTCTACTAATGGACGTTTGTAGTTAAGCACAAAATACATAATGTTTGCTGCCAATCACAGGTATATAAATTCGATTTCTAGCATTATAAGTCCGTAGATATACCGCTATGCCACTGAGGGGCATCTACTCATGAGATAAAAAACAGTATTTAATACAAAAGTAGTCATATTTTTCGTAATCAACTTGTTCCAACATCAATAACTCGATAACAGTGTAATATAACACTGCATTAATATAATAATTTTGCTTTCACTAACAACTGGGTCTACAGATCTTGAACTTCCCATTATCCATAAGATCATCCTGGTCTAAACAATCATGAGACATCTTTCCAACTAAAAGTATTTTAACTAGTATAGTGATAAACAACCATCAATACATATTTTAAATATTCTAAATTGGGACTAATACAGGGTGTTCAGAAAGTCATTGTACACTTATATATTTATTAACACACAAAACTGCACAGTGACTTTCCGAACACCCTGTATATTAGTATTTTATGTTGATGTTGATTTTCATTCTGTGCTCTAATTTACTTCATAGATAATATTTATTTATTCTACTGCACATCTTTTCTCTTTGTCGTGTGCATTAGTTATCACTAATTTTGGACTTACAGTCTAAAATCTAGAAAAGCAACTAATTTACAACGCTCACTAGCAACATTTTCTTTACTCTTGTTTGACAGAAAAGTAGGCTCTAATCATTTTTATAACGATCACACGGTTCCAAAGTGCTTGCTAAAAGAGTTTGGAAGGCAAGGGGACTCGGACCATGGACTTCAGGACACATAGTCCGGTGTGCTAGCTCGGCCCGTCGGTTTTTCTGATTTTTATGTTCTCGAATATAATTTGGATTTTACTTAATTTGTATATGCAGTGTTTGTATAGAAATTGAATAAGTGGCATCGCCACTCACATTCTTCAGGTAAATATGAATTTTGATATCTTTGTTAACAGAATCATGTGTATGGAGGAATTTCATTGACGAATTTAGTTTTAGATGTAAACAGATGCAGTTCTGTCGATTCGTTCTGTGCCAAATATTATTTCTGTTACTCATTGGTAAAGTTAGTTCTTTAGTTTGTCCTCAATGTTTGGGTGAAAAGTTCTTAAATTTGAATTTTGATGAATGTTATTAACTGATAAAGATGTTAATAAAATATTCATGATACGAACCTACAGTAAGACCATGACGAAAGAATATTATTCATCTGATTATAATCATTAATATGTTGCTTTTCATTACTAGATAGACTCTAATTATTAATTAGTTTATATCCTTTATTTCAAGTGTTCATCTGCTGTTCTCTTCCAGGATTTTCTTATACGAACTGTGTGTGATTGTAGTGGTCAAGAACCTAAAGTGGGTTTCCGTGTCTGGCGTTCTATCCACATAATTTGGGTATATTCGTTTAGGATTTAATTCAAGTAACTTATTCGAATAGCCTCAATAGGAATATCCAGGTTTTTCTTATTGCTATGCTATATTGACTGAGGTCTTATCGGTCCGTTGATTGTAGAGGGCTTTTTTTACCTTACTTTTCCTCGTTTACTGTGGTAATTAAGTTTTGGTATTTTGCTATCATGTTTACTATAGGAAGAAATGCAGCAGCAGGTGTGTAAGCAGTGTAAGCAGCATTACCACAGAGAAAAGGAGGAAGGAAGAACGTGCAGACGTGGGAGGGCTAGTGTGAGGAGAGTTATCAACTGGTCGTCAACACCTGCCCAGCACAAAGACATACGAGGTAGTAAGCCACAGAGTTAGGGGGATCGGAGTGAGAACACCTTGAAAATAACCCTCATAAGTTAAATCAAAGGTTAATTATAAACCAAAAGTTGACAATTATTATTCTTCATTTTCGGAAGAAAAGGTTCAAAGATTTTCCTGTTTCCACTACAGTTCTTGTTTGAAAGGACTTTTATGGTTTCATCTACAAGAGATTTCAGATTGCTAATCGCATAAGGTAATGGTGACAAATCATTTTCAGAAGGCAACACTAATAAATACTCACTTCTTTAGTGATTTTGTGTCACAACAACAGAAGGCAGAGTCTTGCTTGTCGAAAACTGTAAGCACAGAATAGTTTGTTTTTTTTTGGCACAGGAAGATTGACTTTTAAAAGTCATGAGGAAAAAGAGGAGAGTACAAGCTAGTTAACAGTTGAAGTAGAGGTCAAAGGCTGATCCCAAACTTTCTTTATGGTTGACATGTAATCAGGATTATACCTATTTTAAAATTCAAAATATTTAGTGATCATTGATGCAACACAAGATATATATATATATATATATATGACACTAAACAAGAGTCAATCTGCGTTCGCTATGTGGATCACAACCTTATGCCACATGAAGAATTCGTAGGTTTCTGTGAAATATTTTCAACAACAGGAGAAGTAATAAACAAAGTTGCCATTGATGTTTTACTGTGTCTATTCCCTTTCTAGTCTTCGTGGACAAACATACGATAGTTGTGCAAATATGTTGGGCCAGTACTCTGGTGCAGAGGCTTTTTTTTTTTAGAAAAGAACAGCCACGAGTTTGTTCATGCTCACTTTGGTTATCACTGTGTCAATTTCATTAATCAAACAGTTTGTTCAGCTTCTCCTGTAATTCAGGATTTTTTTGCAGTGGGTTTACTAGTTGGCATGTTTAATTGGACAGTTGGGGAAATTCAAGGTAACGATCGGCAAAATAACAAAATCTTAGAGTATATCCTAAATTACTCCGAAACAGCTGTGACCACAAAGTGAACTGTTCATACCCGAGTCATTTGATCAATGCTCAACCAATACCAACCAGTATTGCTTAGTTTGGAAGAGATAGCTCCATCTAATGCATAAAATTCAGCAAATAAAGGAAATGGATTTTTGGATAGATTTCACAAGGGATAAACAATCCTAGGATAATCCTTGTCACAGAAGTGATAGAGTGACTGAACATCTCTTTCCAAAAGAGAACACAGATTGATGAAATTCTTGCTTCAGAGGAACGTATCAAAACTCTCATCAAGAAATAAGAACAGAGAAAACCATGCAATAAAACAACAGGATAAATAAGCTCCTTGAATAACCAGCTACTTCAAATGACACACATGAGAAAACCAGCCAAAGACTTTACTAGTTAGGCTGTTATACATTTCCTTTGAAGTGTTATACATCTGGCTACTAGAAGCTACTAAACACTCTAAATATGCAGTCTAAACAGTTTTTGACAAGAGAAGCCTGAAGACTCTTGAAAAATTGGAAGACGTTTTCTTCACTAGAGGGACTGACATTGTTGTGGACCAATACCCAGAACTGTACAGTTAGCCATGTTAATTTTAAAATGCCCCCTAGTGAAATAGTCGTATGTCTGTGGACTTTCAACGTTATAATCCGAGTTTTGATACCTATGATGGGCAGAACACAGATAGTCCACTGTGTAGCTTTTTTCTTAACTTCAGAACAGCATTTAAAACAATAACACCATTTCAAAATACATTTATAATTCCAGCATTGAAGCTGCACAAATCGTGAGGGGCATGCCACGTGAGGTTCATACCATTACTGATCAGGTTAAGACGGCCCTTATGAGGTTACTGTTAGCTGTCCCTGCTTCCTCTGTTGAAGGTGAAAAAATCGTCTGTGCTCTGCAAGTGCCGAATACCTGGCTTCGTAATTCCATGGAACAAAACCGACTAAACAACGTTTGTCATGTTCATCATGAACAGTGTGAACAATTTAAAAGGAAGCGCATAAATATATTCAATTCTTTTCTATAAGAAAACAAGGGAGTTATTGTTATTTACAGAGTGACAACTTGAAAGCTAGCTATACAGAAAGCTAAACTACAGCTAAAGAAAAAGGAGTTTTTTTTCAGAATTTAACTGTAATTAATTTTTCTGAAGGCAAGTGTGCTTCTACATTTTTTTTTACTATGCTAGTTATGATTATTTTTTCTGTATACTAAAACAGTAGTTTTCATAACAAGGGTTTGTTTGTTTTTGAATTTCGCGCAAAGCGACACGAGGGCTATCCGCGCTAGCTGTCCCTACTTTAGCAGTGTAAAATTAGATGGAAGGCAGCTAGTCATCACCAGCCACCGCCAACTCTTAGGTTTCTCTTTTACCAACAAATAGTGGGATTGACCGTAACATTATAACGCCTCCACGGCTGAAAAGGCGAACATATTTGATGGGACTGAGACTCGAAACCGCGACCGTCGGATTACGAGTCAAACGCCTTAACTCACCTGGCCTTCATAACAAGGGGATTATTCTTGGTATTGCCATACTGTACAAACCTAGGTCACAAAATTTATATTTGTATAAATTGTACGTAATAAGGAATTAAATTAGTATATAGAAATTTAATTGCTCCAACAATGAAGAAATATATATATATATATATATATACATATATACCACAACAAATAAACACACATAATGTATTAAACTTTTTTCTTTTTCAAAGGCAATTTAATCGTATTTTCCACGCTGGTACAGTGGTAAGTCTACGTATTTACAACGCTAAAAGAAGAGGTTCGATTACCCTCGATACACTCAGCAGACAGCCCGATGTGGCTTTCCTACACTGCAGGCCAAATTCTTAAGGCCAATGAATGTAAAGAAAAAAATATGCATTTTGCGTTGTTAGACTCAACAACTTATTTGAGTGGAGTTTCGAAAGATAAAATAAGAAAAGGGAAAATAAAAAAATAAAAAACTCTTTTAGCATTTAATAGGGAAAATGTGAACACTATGAAATTAGTCTAAATACTAGCGGGTCAAAAGTTTAAGACCATACCAAAAACAAGTCCTAAACAGGGTAGGAAATGCCCAACAAGAGGTCTCATTAGTGAGATGCAGGGCCGTCATTGCGAACAACTGCAAACATTCGCTTTGGCATGGTCGATAAAAGCGTTTGCAGAAGGCTGGCTGGAATGTTATTCCAAGTGGTGAAGATGGCTTCACGAAGATCATGCACTGTTTGGAATTGACGTTCATTTCTATAGACTTCCCTTGCCACTTACTCCCAAACAGTTTTAATGGGGTTCAGTTCGGGCGAACACGCTGAATGGTCCAAATGAATCATGTTATCGCCATGAAAAAGTCCTTTGTCCTGCGAGCATTGTGGATTGCAGCGTTGTCCAAGCAAGCGAGAGCCTTCAGTCAATAAGGATGCTCTCTCTCTCCAACATGTTAATGTAGCCAGCTTCTGTTTGACGCCCCTGTATAACCTGAAGCTCCATTGTTCCATGGAAAAAGAAATAACCCCAGATCTTGATGGAACCTCCTCCACTGTGTCGTAATGAAAATGTCTCCGGTGAGATATCTTTATCGTGCCAGTAACGTTGGAAGCCATCTGGACTATTCATGTTAAATTTTTTCTCATCTGAGAACAAAACCTTCGTCCACTTTTCTACGTCCCATGTTTGATGCTTCTCAGCAAAGTTTAACCGAGCTGTTTCGTGGTGTGGCCTTTAAAGACGTTTACGGTTTTTAAAGCCTTTCTCTAGCAGATGTCGTCTTGTTGTTCTTGAGCTGCATTCTGCGTCCGAAAGGGTTTTAATCTGGTTCAACGATCGGCTGGTGTCTTGCCGGACAACCCATCGAATCTTCCTGCTCAACCCCAGCGAAATTGTCTTTGGCCGACCACTTGAAATTATCGTTCCGTATCCCTCAGGGTCTTTTAAGAAATTTGCAACAGCAATTTTACTTCGCCCAATCTCATCAGAAAGAACTTGCTTTTACAGCTCGACAATTCTGCCACGTTCAAAGTCTGTCAACTTTTTAGCTTTTGCCATGTTTTTACCCAATGTAACACAGGAGATGTTAACAACACTAGTGTTTGAATACAAATGATTAAATTTCGTTACGTGTTTACCGATTAACGCTTCGTTTCAATATGGTCTTAAACTTTTGACCAGGTAGTATTTAGACAAATTTCATAGTGCTCACATTTTCCCTATTAAGTGCTAAAAAGTTTTTATTTTTATTTTCCCTTTTCTTATTTTCGTCGTTTGAAGTTCTACTTAAATAAGTGGTTGAGTCTAACAACACAAAATGCATATTTTTTCTTTCATTGGTCTTAAGATTTTGGCCAGCAGTGTATAAGAAAACGCACACAGAAAAACACACATGCTCACGAAAGCTCAGCATGACGATCCGACATCAACAGTGAATTCATTCAGAATGTTCAGTAGTTCACTATTGCACCACCAGACTTCTGAAGAAAACAAATAAGAAAAATGAGCCGTTTATTTCTACACGTTATTTGTTAAAACGTCACAGTTATCAGATCTAAATAATCATTTAAATCTTCGCAAAGGAAACATAAGTTTACATCATTTTTTATAATATTAAACATTATGATAGTTATTATAAACAAACATGCTCGCCCTGTCAGCCGTGGGGCGTTATAATGTGACGGTCAATCTCACTATTCGTTGGTAAAAGAGTAGCCCAAGAGTTGACGGTTGGTAGTGATGACTAGCTGCCTTCCCTCTAGCCTTACACTGCTAAATTAGGCACGGCTAGCGCAGATAGCCCTGGAGTAGCTTTACGCGAAATTTAAAACAAACCAAACCATTGAAAATTCATTCCAAAAGCAAACGCTTCTTTTGTCGGTCATTAAAGGCAACGAAATTTTATTTTTGTTCTCCTAGCTATTGCATTGTTCAGGTTCCCCGCTAGTACAGCAGTAAGTCTACGGATTTACAAAGCTAAAATCAGGGGTTCGATTCCCCTCGGTGAGCTCAGCATATAGCCCAATGTGGCTTTGCTAAAAAACAACATACACTCATTTCATTTCAGCCCCCCGCTAGTCAGCGGTATGTCTACGGATTTGCAACACTAAAATCAGGGGTTCCATTCCCCTCGGTGGGCTCAGTAGATAGCCCGATGTGGCTTTGCTGTAAGAAAACACACACACGCATTGTTCAGTCTTGCTCGAGTAAAAGCACATGTACGCAAAATCAACCAATCCTATTATACCAGTTACGATATTAGTTGTCAAGTATTAGGAGTTGATTCGTTACAAATTTCAGTTGATTTGATGGTTCACTTTACCCCTAAATATTTCTTTCATTTGAAGCGTTTGGACAGAAGGTAAAAAGTCACAGTTTTGAACTCAAATACGTTGCTCTTAGTTCATCAATAACTTTATATGACGAAGATGTAATCATATGTGTTTTACAGTTTGTTGTTGAGGTTCAGGTATTAGAAAGCATGCGCCAAAATATAACATGTAATTAATTAGATATTCTTTGAATAGGATTACATGACTATGACTTTCTTCTTACTGCCCAATATTTCAGCATTCTAGTAAGCTTGTTTGTTTTCGAATTTCGCGTAAAGCTACATAAGGGCTATCTGCGCTAGCCGTCCCCTAATTTAGCAGTGTAAGATTAGAAGAAAGGCAACTAGTCATTACCACTCACCGCCAACTCTTGGTCTACTCTTTTACTAATATTACCAAGAGATAGTGGGATTGACCGTTACATATAACACCCTCACGGTTGAAAGGGAGAACATGTTTGGTGCGACGGGGATTCGAGCCCGTGACCCTCGGATTACGAGTCGAGTGACTTAACCACGTGGCCTTCTAGGAAGCACTTGAAGTGAAAAAAATGTTAACTACTAAAGAAGATATGTTGAGGCACAAGTTACACTCTAAATAATCAAAATATATTGCATGGATAACAGACAAATTAATAATTAATTTTGGAATAAATATATTTCGTGCCTCGTAAATATTGAAGACGGTTGTCTGACGTAAGTTGACTCATGTCGAATTTCACTTCCATTAGAAGAATATTAAAAGGTAAAAATACCTCAAGTTAACAACTTACATTGTCTTAACAGGGTATAATTTTTTTTATGGAACTTGGATAGTAAAACATTCATGATATGTTATAAGAATTTAACTGGTGTTCAATTCCATTTAATTTAGTTAGGGGTTAAGGGTCCAAGTTATCATGAACTAATAATAATGTATAACGGAGGTTCATATTCTATTTCTTTTAAAACAATTATTTCTTATGATACTTAGACGAGTGTTTGTAGCTGAGCACAAAACTACACAATGGGCTATCTGTGCTATGCTCGCCACAGGTATCCAAACTCAGTTTCAAGTGTTTTAGGTCCGCATGCATACTTCTGTGCCACTTGAGGTGCGTGATGCTTAGATATTAAATACATCAATAATCTTATAGCACATACTGACGAGGGATGAATTTCGGTTCATTTTGATGAGGACTAGAGGGCCGAAGTACAAATTACGTAGTTACATAGATTTTGTATTTCATTTACTAGTTCAAATAATGAAGTTCAGTGTACAAGGAACCTTACTGATGATTCTTCATTTCTGTTCCTTGTTCGACTAATACAGTTCAAGGCACATTTTACATTAATTGTGAGGGTTCCAGTTCGATTAATGAAGTTCAAGGTATAACTTATTGAAAGTGAAGATTTTGCGTTCCTCGTTTTAGGAGCTGTTCTTACTGTTTACCCTCCATACATTCAGCAAAGTATATTACATGTAATGCTTCCTATATTTTCAGAGTCCCTTTAGGACATCTTCTGTAGCAGAACCTAAACATGCACTTACTTAAGCACTATTTAAACAGTGTTCGTTTTATCTATATGTCAGAAGACGAAAATGTTCTTTAGAAAATAAGGCACCGTATTGTCTTTAATGTAGGTCATTCACAACGTATTGTTTATATTTTGTGAGGATCAAATATTTTCTGTGATTCAAATTATGAATAGAATATTCTTTATAACCTCAGCGGATACCTTATAAGACGTATGGGGTGAACGCCTGGTCTAGAAATTAAAGTTCGAACCAAGCCTTCCATACTGTAGAACTTATGATAATATGGCGGAACGAGGGAGGGGGGGCGGAATAATGAAAAGCACTTTTAGCCGAATAACTTGGATTCTTATATAGTTCTCTCAAATGAAAGTGCGAAACAAGTTCAGTAGCTTATCGAGGGCTCGAACCTTGAACCTTCGGATCCGCACTCAAACCTGAATTAAATGAGGCTTGTACATAAATAGAATATTGCTTTTCTGATTACTATACTTATGTTAATACTTTGATGCTTATCAACTTTACTGTCTTTATCAAACAAAGAATCGTTTAAATAATCTTACTTTAACTTTAGGCTAACCGAAAGAAATCTCATTATATTATACCGCTTCTATTTTCTTTATGTGCAATCAATTATAAGTTACATCTTTAAATGTCAGTTGTAATAACCAAATCGATCTCTCTTTTCCTTTCATTTTTAAATTGTTTATCAACTCTGTAAGTTTCAAGCTAATCCGTGACTAGAGAAATGTTGAGTAAGATCAAGTGAAACGACGATTACTCTCTTCTATACAGTTGATTAAGATAATCTATTAATCACATATCTTACGCCACCTGTTTCTTACGCTGATTTACAACAACCGTCATCTGTTTCAAGATACTTAATCCTCTTTTATGTATTAAAGTGCACAAATCACTCAATGGCTACTTATAATTTGTATTTTAGCCGTAATAAGACAACACCAGTTTTATAAAATAACGCCATTACTCCACATTTCATTATTTATACAAATCAAACAATTGACGACCAGTTATGTGATCTGAATTCGGCCTTTATTCGCAAAAAGGCTTTTGATAAAAAGCGACTTCCAAAGTAAATAATAGGGGGTGTTTGTCTGGGCTCCGGTATGGTCAGGTGGGTAAGGCACTTGACTCCTAATCAGAGGGTCGCGGGTTCGAATCTCCGGCATACCAAACAAGTTTGACCTTTTATTCATGGGGGCGTCATAATGTTACGGTCAATCCCAATATTCGTTGATAAAAGAGTAGCCCAAGAGTTGACGGTGGGTGGTAATAACTAGCTGCCTTCTCTCATGTCTTACAGTACTTCAACTAATTGTTCATTTTCAACTCACAACATGCTTTCATCACCATGATGTGCGTTATGTTCTCGAATAAAAATGTAATTGGTTTTGGTAATAGATTCATGATGGTGAAAATGAAGTAATAGTAAAAAGATGAAAACAGCTAAAAAACTTTTCAAATAACAGTAAAATGTCTGTCTGTCACGCTGTGATAATAATTTTTTTGCAGTTCCTTAAATCTGAAAACGATATGAACATCTATCTGTTAGTCTTTATATATTCTGAATGGACAGCGCGAGAGAAAACAATATTAAGGCTAAAATATTTCTTCCTGTGAGAGAATTTCCCGAAATAAAAACCAACGGAAAATTTTCCATTGGTTGATTGAGAGAAACATTTTAAAAACAGAAAGATGAACGAAAAAAAACACATAAAAATGTGTATGTGTATTTTTATAGTAAAGCCACAATGAGCTTTCTACTGTATCCACCGAGAGGAATCGAACCTCTGATTTTAACGTTGTAAATCTGAAAACTCACCGTTATGCCATCAGGGGACTGCATAGGAAGTGTAATATGTTTAAGTATATATTTGTTGTTGTTCAGTTCACATAGGTATATACAATACACTTTTTTTTATTTTAGCATATATACATGCATCATTTTGTTGTACCTTGTCAAATAATTTGACTTAAATTGAACTTAATGTCTCTTTCCCCTTTGACACTTCTTATAAGAATTACAACTGTCATAAAAGTGTACACTGCCATAGCGACATTTCTTTGTGGTCAGTAAAATGACAAGAAGTGGTAACATGCAACAGAAAAACAACAACAGAAAACTTCAGTGGCGAACCTGAGTGTTCTAATATACTGAATACATCTGTCTTATTGAAAACCGAAACGTTTTGCCAACAACAGATCGTAGTCAGTATACTTTGCTTTAAAACGAGCGCAAATGAATTTTTATTATTGATAAAACACAGGGAGTGGCAAAAGACTGTTGTAAACGGCCAACTACACAATCGTGTTTCATACACGCTCTAATTCAAGGGTTTGAGTTGACTGCGCATGAATCACTATTTTGAGTAAAATTCCCGTCCAACTATTTCAAAGGGCATGTGTAAGTATTCTGTATGTTTTTCCTTCCGTTTACCACTTTACTGAATAATTAGATAAATTAGTAACTGACTACACCAAATATTTAGTGGATAAGTATCGTTATTTTCAGACTTCGCTGAAGATGGAATACGTGTGATCCGAAACGTTCGAACCTTCTGTAAAAAAAAAAAGGTTTTGTGTTTTATCATCTGCCTACATCTTTATTATTAGAATTGGTTTAATTCCGAGTTCTTTAAAAACGAGTAAACGCCTGTTGCAGCTAGGAATGCAATGTTCAATCTAAGCACTACCTTACCACTGTGGCGAGTCAGAATAGGCAGATTGTGGTTCATTGTACGTGTACAAGTATTTAAGCAACTTTGTTACTGGTTTCATGGCGGTTACACATTCTTCTTACAACGTTCTGAAACATTTGTAGCCTACTCAGAAACACCTTGCTGTGACTAACAGGATTCCTTTAGTTCGGTAACACCAGTTATGAGTTGAATAACCACATCTTATTTTTAATGATTAGCCACGGTTCATGAACAGTTTGGAACATTTCAAACTTTACTGTTCACCAAAAAGTAATAATTCAGATATTCATGCATGAAATAAAAATATATATCATAAGATGAATGACCAATCACACGCATCGTAGATCACGAGATGTCTGCCTCACATAGAAATGAAAACAAATATTTTGTATTAAGTTTCGTTTTCTGCAGTATACATATCTGCTCAGTTAAGTAACTTATTTGTGTTATCTGTCTGATGGTATGACTAGAAAGATAACGCTGCTAAGTTTTGTTAATATTGTCTAGAATATATATGAAATATCTAAAGCGTATTAATCATTTATATATCAAGATTAAAGTGGCAAACCAAACAACTAAAAATTTTAGCTAAAAGTTGTTATAGCAACTTGATACCAAAAATTTTAGGATAATATCCTAGTCAAGGAGACAGACAAACAAGTGTACAAACAGCATGTTGTACTGTTTTAAGAAATGCTTTATTATTGCTCTTTGTCGACATTGTGGGAGCTGCAAAAACTAATTTTCTAACTTGAATTTCTGTATTAAAGTCTAATTTGTATTTGTTACAAAATAACTTTATAACCACTTTATGAAATACATTTGTGTTTCATAAAAAATAATTTCATAACGTTATCTCTATACTTCGCTTTACGTTTTTTTACAAGATGACTTTGTAAATTATTCAGTGAAATTCCATCGTATTTCTTATAAAATGCTTTTACATCCACTCCTATTAAACCTACTTTATATTTATTACAATATGTCGTTTTATAAGTTTTCCAAAAAATTAGCTTTTAATTTCGTACAAAACTTTCTTTACCATGGATTCCAGCCCACCAGTGGCCCAGCAGAATGTCTGCGGACTCGTACCTCTAGAAACTGGATTTCAATACCCTTGGTAGGCAGAGCGCAGATAGCCCATTGTGTAGCGTTGTGCATAATAACAAAAGAAACAGACTTATAGAAGTTAATTTAGGGTATGTTTCAGGTAAGTGTAGCTCTGTGCTTAATTCCAAAAACACCTCAATCGATTCCTCGATGGAACAGCCGTAGTCTACTGATTAACAACGCCCAAATCAAGGATTCAGTTACGTTCGATAGACACAGCAGATAGTATAATGCGGCTTTGTTATAATATTGTTATGGTACTGCTGAATTTTATTTCGTTTTACTGAAGAGGAATTTGGTACTTCACAGTTGATATTTTTTTTTTATAATAAATGAGGGGCGCCTTTCTTCGTTACGTTCCTTAGATAATTCCAACAAGTCGAGGCTTAGGTGAAATGCCATTTTTATTCTCTGTTTTTTGTAAAGAAAACAATACTGTCACGACACAAAACAGAACTCAGAAAAGAAACAATTATTTGTTTTAAATGTTGCGCAAAGCTACACGAGGGCTATCTGCGCTAGTCGTCCCTAATTTAGAAGTGTAAGGCTAGAAGGAAGGCAGCTAATCATCACCACCCATCGCCAACTCTTGGGCTACTCTTTTACCAACGAATAGTGGGATTGATCGTTATATAATAACGCCCCCACGAGTGAAACGGTGAGCATGTTTGGTACGATGGGGATTCGAACCTGCGACCCTCAGATTACGAGTCGAACGCCTTAACATACCTGGCCATCACGGGCCCTCGAAAAAACAAATTTAAATAATCAAAACTGATAAGGCTCACCTGTAATCCTTTTATGCTCGGTGGCCCAGTAGTAAGTTTAGGGTTTTATGACATTAAAAATATCGTATTTCTAAACCAGTGGGAAACAGAGAATAAATGAATTGTCGTGATGCTTACCGCTTAACAACCCAATTAAAAAAAATCCTATAAATGGCAATAATACAGTGATGTTTAATTATAAAATCCGTTATATTAGTGAATAGTTTATAACTTTTTAAGTATAAAACATTCACATATTTCGTGTTATTATGATAAGTTTTAATAGTTTAATTAAACTTCCACTCCTAGAAACCGGGTTTCTATACCCGTGGTGGACAGAGCATAAATAGCCTATTTGGTGGCTTTGTACATAATAACAAATTATACAGACTTATAGAAGTCAACTTATGGTATATGTTTTTAGAATTCAGCCTTCTTTTCTAAACTTCTACTATTAATCAACATTTTTAGATGTTGCTTTGACGCACTTTCTCAAAAACATATTTCTGTAATAATAATAATATAATTACATTTTATTAAAAGGGATATGATATCACACATCTTTCAATATTCTTTAATATTTTCGCAAAATTCTGTATAAACATTGTTCAAGAAATTCATACCCCGAAGAAGAAGTGTGATGTATCAGCTTTAAGTACAGAAAAGTGCATTTGAAATAACAGGAGTGAAAATTCGACGGACTGGTGTTTCCACAGAAATGTCTAAAATACAGGTATGTATAATATATTATGAATTAAAAGAAAAATAGTAGTATTGTAATGTCTCATTATTTGTAAGGCTTTACTTTTGAAAATATATATAAGTGTATGTATGTATAAGTATAATATAACGATTACTTTTGTTTAACAAGTAAAAATTACGTAAGTAACTTTGAATTATTTCACTTCAAAACCTCAGATAAGTTTCAATGTGATAAAACAAATGCAAAATATGCGTACGAATCACACACGAAGAACTAAACTTGAAATAAATTCTCCATTCTTTACGTATTAACAATACTTTGAACAGATAGAAGGAAACTCGACTTTGTCTTAATGAATTTGGATTCTTGAAGTAAAACAAGCTATATTCTTGGACATACTAGTAACTACAGATCAGAACATTGTTGGTAATTTTAGAATTCTTGGTTGTGTATGCTTTAGGACATAACACACAGTATTATAACAACAGTAACACTCGATGAACAGTCTAAGTTCTGGTATTCATGCGATAGGAACCATAACATCATGTGCTAAGTGTTTATAATTATATGTTTAACTCAAGATGAAATTTTGAACACTCGGAAATATAATGGTATTTAGGGTGAATTTATAGTTGAAGGTTTATGTCACAATCCTTTCCGAGAAATAATATTCCTATAAAGGAAAGGAGGAAATGTGCAAATCCTGAGAGATACACCAGTTCCTAATAATAGTATGAAATTCCCAAAATTAAAAACAACAATCCACAACATAGAGGATAGTTTCGGCAAGAGAAGATAAGCACAACCATATCAGATTGTAAAACATTTCATCTGCATATCACCACACACAGACCTGTCTTTAAAAAACAACAATCCACAACATAGAGGATAGTTTCGGCAAGAGAAGATAAGCACAGCCATATCAGATTGTAAAACATTTCATCTGCATATCACCACACACAGACCTGTCTTTAAAAACAACAATCCACAACATAGAGGATAGTTTCGGCAAGAGAAGATAAGCACAACCATATCAGATTGTAAAACATTTCATCTGCATATCACCACACACAGACCTGTCTTTAAAAAACAACAATCCACAACATAGAGGATAGTTTCGGCAAGAGAAGATAAGCACAACCATATCAGATTGTAAAACATTTCATCTGCATATCACCACATACAGACCTGTCTTTTAAAAAAACAACAATCCACAACATAGAGGATAGTTTCGGCAAGAGAAGATAAGCACAACCATATCAGATTGTAAAACATTTCATCTGCATATCACCACACACAGACCTGTCTTTAAAAAACAACAATCCACAACATAGAGGATAGTTTCGGCAAGAGAAGATAAGCACAACCATATCAGATTGTAAAACATTTCATCTGCATATCACCACACACAGACCTGTCTTTAAAAAACAACAATCCACAACATAGAGGATAGTTTCGGCAAGAGAAGATAAGCACAACCATATCAGATTGTAAAACATTTCATCTGCATATCACCACACACAGACCTGTCTTTTAAAAAAACAACAATCCACAACATAGAGGATAGTTTCGGCAAGAGAAGATAAGCACAACCATATCAGATTGTAAAACATTTCATCTGCATATCACCACACACAGACCTGTCTTTAAAAAACAACAATCCACAACATAGAGGATAGTTTCGGCAAGAGAAGATAAGCACAGCCATATCAGATTGTAAAACATTTCATCCATATCTATATGTATATTCATACATATATATTGAATATATACATAGCTACAGCTCAATAAATAATCCAGTCATGTGTCTACTTTTGTGACAATGTTCGTCGTGATTTCTATTGTAATTATTCAAAATCTGTAATTGTACCAAAAAAAGCTAGCTATTGGTTATAAAGTTCAGATTTTAACAGTTAAAGTAAACAACCTGAACTTGCCACTAACTAAAAAGATCCACCTTTCAAGAAACAATGGGTTATAAGGTTTGATATTTTTCCGTGATATAAATAATTCTTATCAATTCACCGTAATTATATTAATACCCACTTGTTAGTAGATTTCTCTGATATTTGTACTGTATTATTTATAAAAATGGAAAGCCATAGTTTTAATTTATAAGATGACATATTACAGAGAATTGTTCATTTTTCTTTAAATTTAATATTTTCGTCCATTTCTATTCTTTTTGTTAGCGCTATCAATAGACTGGTCCAAAAACACTTGAGAATTTTTTTATATTTTTACGTAAGTTATATCCTCGTGTTCTCTGTTTCTATTCTTTTTATCCATGCTATTAATTGGATTAAAACACTACTCCAGAAACACTTCATAATGTTCTATTTTTACCTAAGAACTTGACAATTTACTTTGAAGTAAATTACAATCTACTCTCCTCAGTTTCTCTTCTACTTATATGTACTGTCAGTCGATTACTTGAAAAACATTTCACAATTTTGTATTTGTATTTGTTCGTCAGCTACATTCTATTTTTATCCGTTTCTATTCATTTTTTAGTGCTACTACTATAATAACACTTGCTATTTTTACATTTTTACATAAGTAACATTCTTGTTTTATCTCGTTATAAATCTCGTTATTTAGCAGATATAACTGCTAAATATTGATTCATAGAGCAACGCTTGACCAATGTTCGTAAGTTACAACCTAATTTAATTTCTCCTTATTATTCTTGCTAGTGTTATCAATCGATTACTTCAAAAACACTTCAAATTTGTTGTGTTTTAACATAAGTTACATTCTAGTTTCACCCAGTTATCTTTTTTTATTAGTATTATAAATCGATTATTCTAAAAACGTTTAACTTTTAAATTAACATAATTTCTAGTTTTAACCTGTTTTCATTATTTATTTTAGTGCTATCAATCGATTACTCCAAAAACTTGACAGTTTTTCCACTTCCCTCTCTTGCAGTTCATGTTATTATTACTGTCAATCGATTACTCCAGAACATTTGACAATATTTATTATTTTACGTTCGTTACCTTCGGGTGTCATTCGTTTCTGGTGTTTTTATTAGTGATATCAATCGGTTATTCCGAAAACAATTCACAATTCTAGTGTTATCTGTTTTTATTACTTTTATTTATACTATCAATCAATCACTCTAAACGCACTTAACAATGTTTGTACTTTTCCAAAAGTTATAACCTACTTTTTTATGTATATTTTTATTAGTAGTACTATTAATCGATTATTCCAAAACTACCTGAGAATTTTTATATTACTTTACATATTACTTGAAAAACACCTGAGTATTTTTATATTTTTATAAATATTATTATATTTATAATCGATTAATATAATCTAGATTCATAAGTTTTTATTGTTCTTATTAGTACTATTAACTGATTAATCCCAAAGCATTTGAAAATTGTTTTTACTTTTATATATTTACATTCTAGAGTCACCTATTTTTATTATTGTTATTATGTTATATCAACCACTTCTAAAACCCTTGAATTTTTTTTTATATGCTACATTCTATCAGGTCATTCCATAATCAATGTTTGAAAATTTAATACAAGAAATGCATCATCATTTCTGTCTTTGTAGAATACTTTAGTGACTAAAATATGTAGTAGGATGTGTATAAAAATGTTCAGACAAAGAAAAGAAACTAACCCAATTCCACTTTTTCAGATCATTAATCAAATAAACCCTTATGAAGATGGATGTGTCTGAGGAGCACATTAGGTATGCAATGCTTTATGAGCTTAAAAAAGTCAATAGTGTAGTACAAACTACACGAAACATTCAAGTTGTTTATGGTGCGGAGTCTCTCAAGGAAAGAAAATGTCGAGGGTGGTTTCAGAAGTTCAGATCAGGTAACTACAGCTTAAGTGATGTGCCACATCCAGGTTGTCCTGTTGAGTTTAGTAATGACTTGCTACTGGCTGCACTTGATGAAGATTGTGCTATAACAGTTGGAGAATGAGTAGAGAAGCTTAATTCAACCCATTCAACAGTTCATTGTCATGTGTAACATTTTGGAAAGGATGTCAAAACTTGGAAAATTGATCCCTCATGATTTGAGAGAAGCCAATCTCGGAGCAAGAGTGGACATTCGCACTTCTCTGCACTCTCGTGAACGTAACTCACCTTTTTTCGGACACGGTGGTGAATGGAGATGAAAAAATGGATATTTTATAAAAAATGTTAAGCACTGCAGACAATGGCTCAGTGTAGGTGAACTGGCTAAAGCACAGCTCAAAATGGACCTCCACCCTAAGAAAGTCTTGTTAAGCATTTGATGGGATATTGTTGGTGTGATCCACTTTAAGTTGCTGCCACTTAATGTAACTATTACATCAGACTACTGTTGCCAACAGTTAAAACGCTTGAATGTTGCAGTGAAAGAAAAGAGACCTACTTTGATCAATCGTAAAGGTGTTGTGTTACATCATGATAATGCACACAGTGAGGTCCCACACAGTAAGGATCACATCTGCAAAGATTGAAAAGCTAGACTTGGAGAAACTTCCACATCCTCCTTATTCTCCAGACCTTGCCTCATCTGTTTATCATCTATTCTGAGGTTTGCAGAACTATCTTGATGGAAAATAGCTTGGAACACGTGAAGATATCAAAACTACCCTCTCTACATTCTTTTCGTCCAAGCCCCATGAATTTTATAAAAATGACATTCAGAAGCTTGTGAATCATTGGCAGAAAGTAATTAATAATAACTGAACATACATTATTGATTAAATAACATTAAAACCATTTGAAATCCTTTCTCTTTTTCTGTATCTAAAATCACACATTACTTAAGGGATGACCTGATAATTTCACCTGTTCCTATTGTTTGTAATAGTGCTGTGAATTGTTAATCTAAACGTATTTGACAAGTTTTGTATTTTTACGTAAATTACGACCTATTTTTGTCTGTTTCTGTTCACCTTATTAGTTTTGTCAATCGATTACTATAAAAGCACTTAACAGTGTCAATGCAACAGATTGGGAAAGACGACAAAAAAAGTACAACTTTGTGTCTTTAAACTGTAGTTGTAATAAAAACAAACCAATGATTCGTCCTAGAAAATTCCAAATTGCGTGATATTAGTTCTTATTAATTACGAAGATAAAAAAAGAAAATTCATAATACTTCCAGGTTTTGAAAGCAGCGAGCTTTAGTTATCAAGGCAGGGAACTTATGTTCAATCATTTTTCTTTTGTTGTGGAATTTTTGCAAAGCACAATATTTCGTTGTTATTGTTTTTAATTCTAGAAGGGAGTAAAATTAAAAGCCTGCCTTTCAAGGTTTGATTCACTTTTGTATCAGGAATGCATCTATACTTTTAAGACGAGTGTCGCAGGTTCGAATCTTCGTCGCACCAAACATGCTCGCCCTTTCATCCGTGGTGGCGTTATAATGTGTGGTCAATCCAACTATTCGGCGGTAAAAGAGTAGCCCAAGAGTTGGCGGTGGGTGGTGATAACTATCTGCCTTCCCTCTAGTCTTACACTGCTAAATTAGGGATGGCTAGCGCAGATATCCCTCGTGTAGTTTTGCACAAAATTCAAAATACAAAATTCTTAGACATCGCGAATGGTAATATCCGTTAAAACTATATCGTTGAAATTCTCAAATCAATTTATTTTGAAATTAGTTTAACTGTTTTACATTGAAAATTAAGTTTTTATGTTAAAGAGTGTCTAACATAGTTAATAAGGTGCTGGCCCGTTATTTCATTAAATAGTGCCTAGCATAGTTAATTAGATGTTAACCAATTATTTCATTAAATAGTGTTTAACATAGTTAATAAGGTGCTGGCCCGTTATTTCACGTATCGTTCAATCCTACTCTTTTGTTGGTAATGAATGCCCCAACAGTTTGACGTAGATGATAATGGCTAGCTGCCTTCCCTTTAGTTTATGATACCTAAATTAAAAACAGTTCTCGAGTAGTTTTGCACAAAGGAAAATTCCATTTATTTAGTTCCATTGCTGTTGCTCAAACGGGAAAGTTTTCAACTGCTCATGTTATGCATCTAATTATCTAATACAAACTAACCAGTTTTCGTATTACGATTTAAACCACCGCAAAAAGAAACCCTAAGTGCTATAACCAGTTAGATAACTAAGTTATTTCCTTCTTGTGTGTTATATTTCAATAAGAAGCAGGTGTATTAGACTTATTGACCTGCGAGATATGTTTAAGTCAAATCATGCACAAATCCTTCATCGTCTACGTCTTTTGCTGGTTGATGAGGTTCGTTGTGATAAATTCAGAGTATGGAAATAAGAAAAAAATGTCTTAAGAACAGAGAATGACAGTCATCTGTAGTAATCTGAATAAAATCTGATATAACCAGGCGCTCTGCTGTCGAGAGGAAACCAGATAATGAAAATATTTCTTTTTGTATGACTTGCCAAAATTGAACAAGACCACGATAACACACAAAAAAATGTTTAATAATTTCCAGATGGCGCCAGGCTAGTTTAATAAATTGTTCACCGTTTTTATTTATATCAAAGAGTTGGCATTCAAGGCCAAAATTGTTCTTCGTCCCATCAGTTTTGGAATTCGACATGTAATTCTAGTTTATCGCATGGGTTATCGTTGCTGAGCCTTATGCTGCTGTATGCAGTAATATATTAATATTTTTTTCTCTTTTCAGCCTCATGAAACTAAATATTGTAGTCAACACTAATTGGCTACATGAAACATTAACTTGCTCCAGTGGTGTGTGTATTTATTTTGACACGCGCGCCTCTTAGGTAAACGACAGTTTATTATTTTTGATATCTTCCAAAGCATCAGTGCAAATTTAGCATTACTTAACATTTTTTAAATTGAAAATCCAAAGAAAGCAACACTAGCCTTGGTACTAATATGTTGTAGAAATTCGAAACGTTTCAATTAAAAACGTATTTTTATTTTATTACAAGCTACAGCTTTTACAGTAAAGAAAATCTGTTTTGAGAACAGATTCGACGCTTCGACCAGAAGTGTCTTCAAGCATTTGCACACGGAACCCGTGCTCCATTTGACACTGTCCCGAATTCCCAATTAGTGTCTTGAAAAATCAGAATAGGAAACTATGAATGACATCATACTGAAACGCCAAAAATGTAAGCGCCTATGATTCAGAACTATTTAACTTACAAATGTATCAACCCCTCTAGTATCAAATCAATGGTGCGATCATTCTCAAACACACAAGTAATTCAAACGTCATTCTTGTTCTATAAGCAAATCTTCCTCAGTGTAGAAGTTGTAACTTGTGATCAAATAATACTTAATTAGTAAGTAAACTCAAACTAAACTACTAAAAATATGTTTGTATTTGGAAATCCTTTGTTTTATTTCTATGTTGTCTTCAGAGGCGATGTCCTGTCTGATAGTAGTCAGTTTTAGGATTCGAGTTATGCTTGTGCCTAACGAACGTTGTACCGGTCAGTGCATCTGAAAAACTAATAAAAACACCTTACATGTGAGAAAAAGTTGTGGCCCAAAATGGATTCAGCGTGGGTTTGTTTGTTTGTTTGTTTGTTTTGGAATTTCGCACAAAGCTACTCGAGGGCTATCTGTGCTAGCCGTCCCTAATTTAGCAGTGTAAGACTAGAGGAAAGGCAGCTAGTCATCACCACCCACCGCCAACCCTTGGGCTACTCTTTTACCAACGAATAGTGGGATTGACCGTCACATTATACACTTCCACGGCTGGGAGGGCGAGCATGTTTAGCGCGACGCGGGCTCGAACCCGCGACCCTCAGATTACGAGTCGCACGCCTTACGCGCTTGGCCATGCCAGGCCGATTCAGCGTGGGAACAAAATTAAAATTGACGACCAAACTGGTAGCTATACTTATGACACTGATAATAATTTTATTGCAAATATTCATTCATTACTTAGACAGGCTCCCCAACACACCAAACATGCTCGCCCTCTCAGCCATGAGGGCATTATATGTGACGCTCAATCCCACTATTCTTTGTTAAAAGAGTAGCCCAACAGTTGGCGGTGGGTGGTGATGACTAGCTGCCTCCCTCTAGTCTTAAGCCTGGCATGGCCAGGTGGTTGAGGCACACGACTCGTAATCCGAGGGTTGTGGGTTCGAATCCCCGTCACACCAAACATGCTTGCCCTTTCAGCCGTGGTGGCGTTATATGTTACGGTCAATCCCACTATTCGTTGGTAAAAGAGTTGCCCAAGAGTTGGCTGTGGGTGGTGATGACTAGCTACCTCTCTTTAGTCTTACACTGCTAAATTAAGGATGACCAGCGCAGATATCCCTCGCGTAGCTTTGCGCGAAATTTAAAACAAACCAAACCAAACTAAACTTAGCCAGGCCTCGATTTTTGTTCAGATTGGAGAATGATGGTGTATAAAATAAAATACGAGGCCTGGCTAATTAATAATGGAATATTGGCTTTAATCTTCTTATCAATGCTCTAAGTGTTGTTACCTATTTGACAGTGAATTTTGATTTCATTTCTTTAACACGCAGACTCAATCCTTTTTGGTCGCATATTGTTTTTCCCGGTTTTTCCGGTTAGATATCTTGACTTTTTATCAATATACACCAATAAATTACAGCGAGTAAGAAAGTGGCACTCGATATTAACAAACATTAGCTTCAGAATTGCAAACCTAATATGCGGAACAAACCTACACTTTACAGAACCAACAGATTCTTTAAAATATGTGATGATAGTTTTCCACTTTAAAGCAGTGTAAATAACTTTCTTTATAGTAATAACGCCTTGGAACTTTAACCGTTTCTTGTCATCACCCGTACGTACTTGGTGCAGCCCTATCAAGCGTCATTATTTATACTAATTGCTTGAGGTAATACCACATAACGCTAATCGCTCTTTAATTAGGATAATTTCATAAACATGGTAAATTTGTGCTAAAAAGTTGACAATGAATAATAGCCGTTCAACCTTAAGATTCTTTTGAAAACTTCAGATAGGAACTGCTAATCTAGTTTGCTTGGTTAGGCCAATACTTATGTATTTGCATGTGCACTCACTCTGTTGTTTTGTTGCTCTAAATCAGTGGTAAATCGGCCTTTACTCTCAGACGAAGGTGTTGTAAAAACGTAAGAAAGAAAACTCATTTGACTTTCTTGTGTAAGCTTGCACGAAAAGTTTGTCAAAATTAAACGTTTTTTGTTGAATAGCTTTGCACACTTTGCTTAAATTTAGACCAAATTTGACAGCTAATTGTAGAATGTAAAGATCTATCGGTGCACGAAATTTGCAAAACTTTTATAAAATTTAAGTGTGTTTTTTATCAAATACATTTTTCATACTTGCGAAATAAAAACACACGAAAAACTCAATCTCGTGCATTTCTTAATGAATTACCTTTAAGTTCGGTACGTAGAGAAAGAGTCTAATTGAGCACATCCGCTAAAAATTTGTGATAGTGTGAATTACCACAGCCCGAGCTACAGAATGTAGAAGATTGTTAAACTCGCATTCTGTTATTAACAAATAGTTTATCCTGCATGTTGTTTTGGCTGCACTACAAACTACCGTGTCACTTCATGTGCTCTGCTACTAAACTTGTAACAGCGGCAAAAAATGTATAGCAGGCATATACTGTCACATTCTAACATTTAGGGTTGTTCATGCCCCTTTACAAACCTCAACTGTCCGTCTGAAACTGTAAATCTGGATTTAGTGTTTAATTTATACTGTTACATATGCATGGGGGGGAGGGATAGAGAAGTTAATTAAGTTTGTATTACAATAGCTTAATTTGTACTGATTACCCCCACACACAATGGCACAGCGACTGGTCTGTGGACTGACACAGTTAGAAACCGGATTTCTATACTCGTGGTAGGCAGAGCACAGATAGCCCACTGTGCAGTTTTGTGCTGAACTACAAAAAAAAATTGATTAATTCGTAATATATGGAAATGAATACCCTTTACAACATTAGTAAATTATGTGTATACAAAGTTCTAATTCCAAGTGAATCGAGTTTTAGATGACTTCGGTAAATGTCGGAACTGACGAGCAGGATTCGATTTTTTTACGATATCACAAAATACTCTCCACAAGCGGTGGGTGTGATGTAAGAGTACCAATAGTGGATAGTGGGTGACGGGTGGTTAGGATGCTCAACTCGTAATCTAAAGGTCCCGAGGTCCAATCTCCAAATATGCTCGCCCTTTCAGACGTTGTAGTATTATAATGTGACGATCAATCCTGCTATTCATTGTTAAAAGAGTAGCCCGAGAGTTGGCAGTGGGTTGTGATGACTAACTGCCTTTTCTCTAGTCTTACACTGCTAAATTAAGGACAGCTGACATAGGTAGCCCTCGAGTAGCTTTGCGTGAAATTCAAAACACAAAATTATTAGACATCGCGAATTAGAACTACATCGTCGGAATTCTCAAGTTAACTTATTTTGAAATGAGTTTGACTGTTTTACACTGAAAATTAAGGTTTTTGTTAAATAGTATCAAACATAGTTAATAAGGTGCTGACCCGTTATTTCAATAAAAGTGTCTAACATAGTTAATAAGGTGCTGACCCGTTATTTCATTAAAGTGTCTAACATAGTTAATAAAGTGCTGACCCGTTATTTCATTAAATAGTGTCTAACATAGTTAATAAGTTGCTGACCCGTTATTTCATTAAATAGTGTCTGACATACTTAATAAGGTGCTGATCCGTTATTTCAATACTTGTAGGCCCGACATGGCCAGGTGGGTTAAGGCGTTCGATTCGTAATCTAAGGGTCGCGAGTTCGAATCCCCGTTGCACCAAACTTGCTCGCCCTTTCAACCGTGGGAGCGTTATAATGTGACGGTCAATCCCATTCGTTGGTAAAAGAGTTACCCAAGAGTTGGCGGTGGGTGGTGATGACTAGCTGCCTTCCCTCTAGTCTTACACTGCTAAATTAAGGACGGCAAGCGCAGATAGCCTTCGAGTAGCTTTGCGTGAAATTCAAAAACAAACAAACATTAAATACACGTAGCTTTGCGCGAAATTCAACAAACAAACAAGCCTCGTCAGTCGTTCGAAATTAGTGACCAAGCAGACATTAGTAGCGCTCTCAATGAGTCAGCAACAAGGATAAAATCTTTTAACGCTTCAAAGCTATTTCAATACCTAAGGTGAGCACAACATAGATTGTCTATTATGTAGTTGAGCGCTTAACAACAAATTAACAAAGCATTAGCAGTATTGCCATACAAATACACTTGATTCTTGGAAACTCAACGTTATGTTTCAGAGTTTAGATGTGAGAAAATATACTTTGTGCGATCTCTTTATAACACAGTCATGTTACTAAAATTAGATTACGTTGTACATTGATCTGAAGACTTTTTTTGCATAATAACTATTTCATTCAATCTTTACGGATCACTTCGCAAGATTAAAGTTTAATATATATATATAGAGAGAGAGAGACAGAGAGAATATTAATAGTGAAGAGTAAAATAAAATAAAATAAAACGATAGAAGGTGTATCCTCACCGCTATGAGAGTCCTACTTCAGCAGTCACCTCCAAAACCTAGCATACATTTTACCTGTACTCTGGGAATCATTGAAATTGATGCACCGTTTTTTTTTTTTTTTGCCTCGGCTTGTTACATACATACATATATATATACAAATTTGTTGTTTTTGTACCCAAGAAAACATAACCAGAAATACACACTTAAATACTATATATCTATCAACAGACAAAAAAAACTAGCCATTCTACTGATGACTAATTTTTATTATCAGATGGACTTCAGATATTTCTGTTTTGTATTCGTAAAAAATTTGGTCTAACGGCAACTTTGAATGTGATTCTTTAACCAGTAGGTTATAAAGTATTTTGTCTTGTAATGTTCAGTTAGCTAGAGATCAAGGGATGAATAATAGAGAAGTACTTGACGAGTGAACAGAAATGTGCGGAACATACTGTCTTTTTATTTTCCTGGTATTCGTCAATCCATAAACCACACAGTGCTGGTAGTGAAACTGCAAAAAGTCTGATATAAAATATCAAAGGACTTGTAGCTTTGAAAAGTATGGAAGAATTGCAGGGTTGAACTAAAACAGATTGGATACCCGGACAAAGAAGATCTCTGGTATTTTTCTAATTGATTTTAGACTGTAATGTCACAATAATAATGATATATTTTCGCCAAATGTTTGCCGAAGCTAAAATTATGAGACACATATGACCGTCAACCTATATCTTACCATAACGGTCATAGCATACATGTCAGTACCTATGTATGTTGTTGTTTGTTATTAAGTACAAAGCTATACAAAGGACTATCTCTGCTCCGTTCTCTCAGGGTATTGAAACCCGGTTTCTAGCAGCATAAGTCCACAGACATACCGCTGTACCACTAGGGAGCACCTATGTATGTAACCTGAACTATCTATTGAATGGCACAACAAACAAAATTCCATTAAAAACTTTGAACTTTGAGGGTTAAGGAATCAGATTCAGAAAAATAACTGCGATATTTGCGACAATCATTTTTTTATAATAGAACACAATTTTAAATAAAAATTTTGTCCTCTCTACAAAACACAACTTTTATTAGGACTTTACGTGAGAGTTTTATTATATCTTTACTGACGTAATTTATAAATATAGAACTGAAAACTAGAGTTCTTTAGTTATACAAAGATCACTATCCTGAAACTTTTCCCGTTCAGTAATTCCCAGGAAAACACTTTTTTTTTTTTCAGGAAATGTTCAATGAGGTATGAATACTGCGATCAGTAATTTCTAGCCTGAAGGACGACATTTCTGCTACTTTTACATGTTTTATATTTTTAACAGAACTATTTTACTTATGTAAATTTTAAACTAATTACTGTAGTTTCCTCAGAAATTCCTCCTATTTTTTTCTGAGTGTAATATGATTACATAAATAAACTACTAATTTTAATTTCACCCGTTTTAATCAAGATATTTTTTGATTAACTGAAATGTACAACTTTATAATATTTAGCATTTGACGAAATATAAACTGATTGTTAAAATATATGTACAGACGTTGATTGTTTTTATGATGTTTTCAGTTGTATTTTACTCACTACAGCGAACCTATATTTATCTATCTACACATAACCCCAGTTGTATTTTACTCACTACAGCGTACTTATATTTTTATATCTACACATAACCCCAGTTGTATTTTATTCACTACAGCGAACTTACATTTATCTATCCTACATATAGCCTTCCAGTTGTATTTTACTCACTACAGCGAACCTATATTTATTTATCTCTATATAACCCCAGTTGTATTTTACTCACTACAGCGAACCTATATTTATCTATCTTACATATAGCCCTCTAGTTCTATTTTACTCACTACAGCGAACCTATATTTATATATCTACATATAACCCCAGTTGTATTTTACTTGCAACAGCGAACTTATATTTATCTATCCTACATATAGCCTTCCAGTTGTATTTTACTCACTACAGCGAACCTATATTTATTTATCTATATATAACCCCAGTTGTATTTTACTCACTACAGCGAACCTATATTTATCTATCTTACATATAGCCCTCTAGTTCTATTTTACTCACTACAGCGAACTTATATTTATCTTTCTATATAACAAAGAACTATATATGTATATAACTACATATATATAGTTTTTTGTTTGAAATTAAGTACAAAGATACACAATGGGCTAGCTGTGCTCTTCCCACTACAGGTATCAAAACTTGCTTTTTAGCGTTGTAAGCCAAGAATATTTTATATATTTCAAATTTTTATTTCGATTTCCGGGTGATTAGTCTCATTGAATCGTCAAATTTCTTTTTCCATCCAAAACCTATAAACATGATCTGTTATGCCTTATGTTTTCAGGTTAAGCCATCTATCTTCAAAGTCGACATTATTCTATTATACAATAGTAGCTGCCTAACACATATATGTTACCTACACAGAATCTGTTAAAGATGTTACATATTTTTTGTTGTTTTTTGTTGTTGTTATTTGTTATATTTTACTTATTTTTAATATTGATTTTTTTTAAATTAGTAAATGTTCTACATTTTTTTTAGCCGCGGCATAACGGCTCATAGAACGATTCCGAGTTTCTCTTTTCAAGTACCAACCTTTATCTCATAGTTCCATCATTTCTTGACCGATTTCAGAACTAATATTAGTTTTTGGATTCAGAAGGTCAAATATTTCAATTTTACCACGCTAAATGTCTCATAGATTAATTTCCTCTAATCCTGCCTGAAATAATTTCAGGTTTGTAAAGATCTTAAGCAGTAATAGAATTGAAACAGGTCTACGCGCGCCCCACACTTGGTATTGCTAGTGCACAAAAATATAGCTAATAAAAACGAAAAGAAAAGGTCTAACAGATTAATTTACTCTTGCGTAAAAGAATTCAAATGTTGCGGCTCTTGAGGATTTCATCTTTTAACAGCTTACTCTCTATCAAATTCGTTACTTATTTCAATCCTAAGCTGTCTTACTTAATATTTTATCTTCTATAAACTATTAATTTAATGTCTACAATAATTGATTGGTGAAGCACATTTTTTTACATGTTTCCTTATATTTTTCAAACGTAGTAATAATGTAAAAATTCTATGTTACACGTCTTTCATCTTAGGCCTAAAACTGGAATGTCGTTGTTGGCAGCTGTCTTTATTGTATCCCACTGAAATAGGTGATAGACAAGATGTTGCAACTTGTGTTGCCTCTATAGCTGTACCTTTAATTTCAACCAACTAAAAATATACCTCACCTAAACACTTTTTAATAAAATTATGTACAACCATAAACACATTAGGGGGCTTCAGCTCTCCACTCAGCCATAAACTTTTAAAATTTGTTCAAAAAATACATAACATAAAAAGAGTCATATTTGAATATCTGAATGCATATCTCACAACTGAATTGCTTTAAAATAATGAGAAATACACGTCTTTGTTTGTTATTCCTTTATATAATCTTTCCATTATACAAATAATACACTTACAACTCTATTTCAGTCTATGTTTGTTGTTTTTTTGTCAGAATTTCGCGCAAAGGTACTAATTTAATGGTGTAAAGTAGAGGGAAGGCAGTTAGTTATCACCACCCATCGCCAGCTTTTGGACTACTCTTGACCAACGAACAGTGGGATTGACCATCATATTATAACACCCTCACAGCTAAAAAGGAGAGCATTCTTGGTGTGATGGGGATTCGAACCCGTGACCCTCAGATTACGAGTCGAGCGCCGCAACCACCTGGCCATGTCGAGCCTATTTCAGTCATTCAACTGAATACGTTGTGTTTCTCACACAAACTCACCCTTCGCGTTTAAAAAGTAATAATAATATCTTATTTAGTACATCACTATAGCTATATAGTAAAGCTTAATTAAATTTGCTTTATTTTCAATTAAGTATTTTTATGTTTTTGTTGGTTTTACTTATAATAATGGTCAAATATTATTTAAAGAAAGAAAACTCCTGCCGTTTTCATGTCAATAATACAGAGGCTTCCTGAGAAAAATTATCAGAAAAGTACATTTGGTATAATCTGATAGTCTTAGGATAGGTTTGGTTCTATAATTCTTGCATATTATGTTATTATTATTTAATGTATATGTTATGTAACTATATTTCTGGTTCCAAGGTTTTGTTTGGTTTGTTTTGAAATTTGAGCAAACCTACACGAGAGCTATCTGCTCTAACCGTCCCTAACTTAGCAGTGTAAGACTAGAGGGAAAGCAGCTAGTCATCACCACCCACAGCCAACTCTTGGGCTACTCTTTCACCGACATATAGTAGGATTAACCGTCACATTATAACCGCCCCACGCTTGAAAGGGCGAGCATGTTTTGGTGTGACGGAGATTCGAACTCGCGACCCTTGGATTACGAGTCGAGTGCCTTAACCACCTGGCCATGCTGGTCCTCTCCCAGTAGGTCAGCTGTAAGTTTTCGGACGTACAATGCTAAAATCCGGAACTGAATCTTCGTGATAGACATAGAGCATATAGCCTATTTTGTAACCATTTGCTGAAGTCAACATCGATACATTTAAGTATACTGTGTATAAGAAAGTTATAAATTGAGCTAATGTTCTAAAATAAAGCAGAAGTTTAAAACATTTTCACATATTGTATTATGTAATTCATTTTAATATTATAAGTATTTTTAACTTATGATCCAAAAAAGGTATTTTCTTATGAAATTTTTCTTTACAAATTGAAAATAAGCTTTTCTTAAACAACTCCTGGCAGAGCGCCTGAGTAGTTCTGTCAAATTTCAGAGGGCGGCGTTCCTCGTTTTTACATGGGAAATGAGAAATTGTTATAAGAGATAAATGTTGTAACAACAGAAAGATAAATACTTAGAAAAAAATGCTCTTCCCTGGGATGAGACTCATGTTGAAGAATTTGTGTTATTTTTTTATGCTGAAACATTGAAAAATTAAGCAAGCTATTCACTTGAACTTAGAAATATAAGATTTTGAGTGTGTTTCACTTCTGTAATCTTCTCATGGTTACGATAAAGTATTTGATTTATTTGACAAGAAAAGTAAAATGAAATAGAAATTTACCAGCCAGCTAGCCAGGTCAAACAATCAATGCATGTTTCGTTAATCAAGTTTTCGTCCCCTGTGAGCCATGGACAGAGGCGAATCTGCCTGTTCAATTTGCCTCTGATTGGTTATATGTCATGACGCTACTGTGCTTACAAAATTGTCGATGTGATGGTAAATATATTTTTATGAAATTAATCAAAACTGGACAGTCAAATATAAAGAGCAGGGCCATAATTAAACAGCTGAGGCGATAAAAGAAAAGTGAACTGATATTCTATGGTTCAGCAACTAGGCAGATTACACCACATCTGGTAAAAGAAATAAATTTCAAGGAGTAAAGTTTGCAAACGCTGTAATAAATATATTTGAAAATTAAATTACAGTATGAAATTAACATTCCTACTTTTTCTTACTGTAAAATGAAGTTTGTTTTTTCTTAATTTTGCGCAAAGCTACACGAGGGCTATCTGTGCTAGCCGTCCTTAATTTAGCAGTGTAAGACTAGAGGGAAGGCAGCTACTCATCACCACCCACCGTCAACTCTTGGGCTACTCTTTTACCAACGAATAGTGGGATTGACCGTCACTTTATAATGCCCCCACGGCTGAAAGGGCGAGCACGTTTGGTGCGACGGGAATTCAAACCCGCGACCCTCAGATTACAAGTCGAACGTCTTGACCCACCTGGCCATGCCGGGCCTGTAAAAGAAAGAGTGGGAGCTAATGAAACTTGATAAAGATAAAAAAAAAATAGCAAAGGAACATCAGAAAAAATTATGCATTATCCTCTCTGATATATTAAAACTGTACGACATGAAATGAAAATCAGGTAAATTTGAATGTATTGATATAGGAGTAAAATCAAGGGTTTTGAGAAGAAAGAGCATTATCCACTTTAACAATACCGAAAATGCGGTTGTGTTATGACTACCCACAATAATAATATCTCTATATTAATGGGTTTGTTTGTTTAGAATTAAGTAAAAAACTACACAATGGGCGATCTGTGCTCTGCCTATCACGGGTAACGAAACCTGGTTTTTAGTGTGTAAGTCTGCAGACATACCACGGTGCCACTGGGAGGCATATTAATGGGATATGTTAATATAGAGGGAAAATCGAGGGTTTTAAGAACGAAGAACAGTTTATTTTTATTTTCTCATATCGGAGGAAATTAATCAATATCCTATAAATATTAAATACTTATTTAATTAGGAATTCTTACTGATGAGAATTAACTAACTAGAGCAGGGACGGTCCACTTAATGGCCACTGGCCACACGTGGCCAGTAAATAGCGCAGTTATGGGCAACTCGAGTGCAGAAATCAACTTTTTCCGTCATGTATTTGGTAATCAGCAACTGCACTGCCTCACGTCATCGCTGATGTCTCGCACTTCATCATTGCCCATCTTGTAACGGCAGTCTGGTTTAGATATTCGTTATCGAATGTGCGTTGTTTTGCATGCGCCTGCAAACATATTTTTATTGGACAACTTTCAAGTGCTTAAATATATTTTGTTTTTAAACTTATAATATGGATAAGTGGATAATTTAAAAGCGAAAGAATCTGGGTGATGGTGAACACTCAGAAAATAAAGACAATTTAATTTATTATGGCATTACTGGTGAAAAGAGAATGCCAAGTCATAACTGCAGTAGTTACTCGAAATAAAACATTAAAGTGAAATATTCCTCCAACAACTGTGTCACGTTATGTGATTTCACAACTTGTCATTTGTTTATAGTATTCTTAATTTCGTCGTTTATATTGGGCTTGGCATGGCCAAGTGGTTACGGCACTCAACTGGTAATCCGATGGTCGCAGCTTCAAATCCCCGTTGCACCAAACGTGTTCGCCCTTTCATCTGTAGAGCGTTTTCATGTGACAGTCAATCTCACTATTCGCTGGTAAAAGAGTAGCTCAAGAGTTTACAGTGAGTGGTGTGACTAGCTGCCTTCCATCTAGTTTTACACTGTAGAATTAGGGACGGCTAGCGCAGATAGCCCACGTGTAGCTTTGCGCAGAATTCAAAACAAACAAACTGTTTAAATTGTATATGCTATGATATTCGTCAAGATCACTTTGAACATTTTCGTTTAAAAAATTTAGAAGTGATCAAACACAAAAGTTTAAACAAAGTGGTGGAAGAAAATAAAATGATATTTTGTAGTTTAAAAACTACTGCAAAAAGAGCGTGTCATTTTGATTTGTTAACTACAAAAAATATATGATGTAGGGTCATTCTAACCCTAAACTAATCTACTCAACATACAGAAGGCGTGATTTTACCACGATAAATAAAGTATCCTATTACTTAATTTTTCTAAATATCATTGGCAAATAGTATTTTTACATAGTTAACGTGAAATAAATCCAGGACAATATGCATTAAATGAGAACAGTCTATAAGGCGTCGCAAGGCCAGCTGTTTAGGGCGTTCGACTCGTAATCTGAGGGTCGCGGGCTTGAATCCCAGTCACACTAAACATGCTCACCCTTTCTACCGTGAGGGCATTATTATATGACGGTCAATCCTAGTGTTCGTTGGTAAAAGACTAGCCCAAGAGTTGGTGGTGGGTGGTAATGATTAGCTGCCTTCCCTCCAGTCTTACATTGCTAAATTAAGGACGACTAGCGCAGATACCTTTCTTGTAGCTTTGGGCAAAATGAAAAAAAAAACAGTCAAATTATTTTTATTTTTATTTTGTTATTTCCTAACAAGTTTTCCTTTGTCCTCAGAATTTACGCCAACATATTGAGGACTGTAGGTTTAAGAATCATGTGATATTAAAGTCTTTGCTTTATCGTACACGGATAATAATTTATTTCGACTTGAGGTTCATGTCTTCTTATAACGTAAACGGGCTACTTTTAATTTCAAAATACTTCACAAGCATAAAGCTCATACAAGCCATAATAATGTCATATAATACGCAAAATAAATAATAATTATTCAGTATTTATCAACAGTACATAGATAAACAGATTTCTTTGAAAACATCGAAACCAAGTTTTACAAGTGTGAAAGAGGAAACATTTATTACAACTCTAAAAAATTTCATCAGGAAAACAAAGCTTATAATCGTTTGTTTGATGAATTTCGCGCAATGCTGCTTGATGATTCTCTATGTTGTGTGTTTTCTTATTGCAAAGCCACTTCGGGCCATCAGCCGAGTTCATCGATGGGAATCGAATCTCTGATTTTAGCGTTGTAAATCCGTAGACTTACCGCTGTACCATCGGGGGACTATCTACGTTACCCCTCCTTAGTAGATGGAAGATATCTATTCAACACCACCCACAGCCACCTCTTGCCTACTATTATCAGTCCGAAGAGTATGATTTTACCATGTTTTTATTATACATCCACGACCTCAGAGTGCAGGGGCTATGTTTTAAATGATAACGAGGGGCGAAATTTAAAAAAAAATATAATACTAGCACCCTATCTTCCTTTTTTACAGTTACTTACCCTGACTCTCCAAACATGTGAAAACGTCTTATATTACTATTACATTTGAATCAAAAAATATTTATTATGCATAATATTATTATTATTCCTTCCTAAGTTAGAAAATTACCTGATATCGTTTGATATCTTCCCTTAACTTAATAATAATGCGACGTTAGAGTCTCATTTCTTATTATTAGGTATCTTATTCTGGTACAATAACAATATTTATGATTTCAACATTTGTGTGTGTGTGTGGAAATAAATAACGCCTCTAGACAATCATATTAAACAAAAGCACGAGCTGAAAAGCGGATTCCCATATACACCACGAATTTTTAATTTTCCGTAATCAAAGCTGTCAAACATCATATCCAATGAAACCGATGTTTGTGTATATTGGTGAAGGTAGTGTGTAATGCATAGGTCTCGGAGGAATTTAAGCATTGCATTTTTTCACACGATGTTTAGTGGGATTTTCATTATACTTAACTGATTTCATAACTGTTTGATAATTGTTATCACACAGTTTTGACTTTTCGTGTACATATAGACAAATCCCTAAAAGAACACCTCCACGACATTGTTAAAAATCACTTTAATATCACTCTTATTGCAACTAAGTCATCCATTTTAACAACACCTAAAAATGGGGTTGCAATATCGTTTGTTTTTGTTTTGTTTTTAAATTTGTCTTTTAAAGTATGTTTTTTCTTAATTTCGCACAAAGCTACACGAGGACTATCTACACTAGCCGTCCTTAATTTAGCAGTGTAAGACTAGAGGAATGGCAACTAGTCATCACCACTCACCGCCAACTCTTAGGCTACTCTCTTACCAACGAATAGTAGGATTGACCGTCACATTATAACGCATCCACGGCTGAAAGGGCGAGCATGTTTGGTGCGACGGGGATTCGAACCCGCGACCCTCAGATTACAAGTCGACCGCCTTAACCTACCTGAATCATGCCGGGGCGTGATATCGCTTCTTATAACTAACTTACTCAGGTAGACAGATATAACTATGAAAACAACTCACCAATACCAATCCCCAAACCTTTGGTTCAAATAAAACTTCGTTGATGTTTGAGTAATGAATGATCGTGTAGGAAATCAACTCAGCTGAAATAGTAAAGTTTAATACGCTTGAAGTTTGTCAGCCCTCGTTATGGTTTATATACATTAGCAAGCTATAAACGTATGAGGTCAGTGACTTGAAACATAAACTATAGTCTCGTAATAAAGCAAAATGAAACTAAACCCTTTTCTGGCCTAGCAACCGGTTGCTATGTCTGAACGTTCAAATGTATATGTAGGTTGATATTGATGCACATCTTGCTCATGTACATGCCAGCAAAACCACGTCGTTGGCGAGGGCATCTTAAGGTTGAAATTTAGTTTTTCTGCAACACCAGAAACAGCTTCATGGTAAACATTGCTCCTTTTGAATATATCAGACATGAAGTCAAAATATAAATGTAAGACTAGATGAACGGTCATCTTGAAATTTTTGTTTGTTTATATTAGTTCAATCACAGCTGTACTTTGATAAATTTCTCCTCATAATGTACATGGGTGCTCAGCTAATTTTCAATAAAAACAGAAGGTATTCTGAATTAAAATAGCGTAGATGGTCCCTTAACTGTTATTCCTCATTTTTAAATTAAACTGTTAGAGGTCGCTGTTAAGTTACTCTACAAGAAAACACTTTCCTGAGGTCCTTGAATTTAAAAAAATACAGATTTTTCTAAAAATTACTTTGATCTTGTGTGTTATTAATATATGCTAATTCAACATGGGTTATTCTAACGAGACGTGTAAAGGCAAAAGTTGTAACCGTTATTATGAAATGTGTGGTTGTAAGCCCAACAAATAGCTTTTTATTTCGTTTTGCCGGCCAGGTATAAAAACAGGAAATATTACATCATGAAGTAACTATACTTTTTCGTATATGGTCATGTTCTTGGTATCCTAATTAAAAGCCAATTCTCTGCCAAATAGCTGTGAATGATTCTGCGACTGAGAGGTCACAGTAAAAGAATTCTGTTCAACAGCCAAGTAGAAAGACTAAAACTGCGCTATCGCACGTCATGCCAAAACGCTTGGCATTCGTATTTCCACACGGTCTTTCTCAATTCAAACTTTCAATTATTTTATGTCATTTTATCTTTGGAATTCAAATATATTGTGTAAATAGTAAATAACAAAACTAGTTATAAATGAAGCTCATGATGACTTTCGGCTAAATTTACTGAAGGTACTATAAGTGGACCTCCCCCCTCTACCTTCCTCCTAAAAAAAGAATGAATTTAAATGGATAAGCACACGAACGAACAGCTCGAATTTGTTATTCAATTAATTTACTAACTTTACAATTGTAGTGACGAGAAAAAGAACTTGCCTGAATGAAGAGTAAGATAGTAATATAAGTGAAGCTGACGCCAATTGGAAGTAATATTTGTATCAGACGAACTTTTCGTGTGCTATAACTCAACGGCCTGGCATGGGCAGGTGGGTTAAGGCGTTCGACTCGAAATCTGAGGGTCGCGGGTTCGAATCTCCGTCTCACCAAACATGCTCGCCCTTTCAGCTGTGGGGGCGTTATAATGTGACGGTCAATCCCACTATTCGTTGGTAAAAGAGTAGCCCAAGAGTTGGCAGTGGGAGGTGATGACTAGCTGCCTTCCCTCTAGTCTTACACTGCTAAATTAGGGACGGCTAGCACAGATAGCCCTCGAGTAGCTTATTTTGTAGTTTTGTGCTTAAGTAAAAAAAAAGCAAACAAACATCGTTAATTTAAAAGTTATATGGGATGGGCAGGCCTATTTGTTAACGTGTCCGGTCTGTGTATCCTAACCATCAAATCTTTTCCGCAAACATTCGTTCTATAATTTAATTTCATGGATGTACTGCAAAAGTAACTTCAAATTCCCACTACTTATTGAAACAAGAGTAGTTGCATTGTTGGCGGTGGGCATTGTTGACCAGCTGCATACTCTTCAGTTCATTAGTCCAAAATTAGAGACGGTTATGCGCAGAGAGTCCTTGTGTAGCCTTGCTTAAAATTCTAAAATAATCAAAATTGTATTTCTGTAAATAGCCTCTCGTTTTAGCATCAAGCTGAAGTAATATTTGTTAATAAAATCTATAAATATATATATATATATATTTTAGGTATGACCTCACTTAATATGATTAAATAAAAAAACTGACGAAAAAAAGCAGATTCCTCCCAGCGGCACAGCGGTATTTCTGTGGACTGAAGCCTGGCATGGCCAGGTGGGTTAAGGCGTTCGACTCGTAATCTGAGGGTCGCGGGTTTGAATCTCCGTCTCACCAAACATGCTCGCCCTTTCAGCTGTGGGGGCGTTATAATGTGAGGGTCAATCCCACTATTCATTGGTAAAAGAGTAGCCCAAGAGTTGGCGGTGGGTGGTGATAACTAGCTGCCTTCTCTCTAGTCTTACACTGCTAAATTAGGGATGGCTGGTGAAGATAGCCCTCATGTAGCTTTGCGCGAAATTAAAAAAAACAAGCAAAACAGACAAAAAACCATAGTTCACTGTGTAGTTTTGTACTTAATTAGAGACAACGACTGACCAAAAATTACTTACTAATTGCCCACGTTAGTGACTCAGCTATACCTCTGAAGGCTTATAAGATTAAAAATACGGTTTTGATTCCCGTAGTGGGCAGAGCACAGATAGCCCATTGTGTAGCTTTGTCCTTGACTTGAAACAAACAAACAAGAGCAGATTTTGTAAATATTAACTTTTCAGATTTTTTTATAAATATGCTTAGCCCAGTAAAACGTTCTATTACTTCGTGTATGTATATGCGTAATGTTATATTCTCGTGAGATTTTTATAATTGTAATTGTCTTTCTAAAACTTTCTCACCTCATCAACTAACCACGTGAAAATCGAGGTCAGCGACCCTGCCACTGAAAACAGATCTTCATTCGCAAAATTAAAAATATTCGTCATCGTGCTCTGAGGTCCTTCCAGAATTAGTGTATCTGACAGTGTAATCAGAACATGCGTTCCAAAGAAGCTATTTCCTAACGGATGACGTATGCCAAGAAACATTTCGACTGCTTCGTTTTAGAGACTTTGTATTTTCATCCGTAAAAGCCACAATAATGACATCGGCCACTCCGGGGAGCTACATCACTTCACCACTGCCATACTAAATCTATATAAAGTTTCACATACTTTATTTTCTGCAAATTTTGAACCAGTCCAGAAATAAGAAATTGCTTGAGTTCTAAAAATAAGCTGAATGTATATCGTGAGAAGGACACATTCATAAATTAAGGACTACAGGAAAGCAAGATTCTTGGAAACGTCTTTATTGTCTAAATTAAGCAGAGAGTTTAAATAAAACAGCTAATTCTGACGAATAGAAATGCAGTAGAAATGCATATACTTTACCTATTTCAAGATAAATAAACTTTAACGTGTTACATTCATCATACTAAAAACGTATCTTTTCGTCTCCGTTTTAGAATAAATTTAAATTTGAAATAACTGTAAATAAACATATTACGTGTGAAGTAGTGTTAAAGTAATGGATAAAGTTTTTGATTTACAAATAAAGTAGCTAATATTAGCATGTTGTAACCGAAATACTTAAGAAGCAATACCCATGTTGCACGTTCTAGAATTTAATTGTTTAATATTAAGACATTATGCATTTTTTTATTAAATAGAAGCTGACAGGAAGTCATTTAGAAGTTTAAAACATCACTTTGCAGAAAGTAGTTTTGAATTTGAACACATCGAATAATAAAGAGTTAATTGGCACTTTCTACAGTTATTACAATGAGTAACTTAGTGATACAAGTTATTTACTTCTGAAAGAACAAGAGATCCACAGAACTTACGTATACTGAATCAACAAAAGAGTGACTGGACCAGCTAGTAAGGTGTAGTACAAATTAGTGTTCTGGACTGGACCAGCTAGCAAGGTGTAGTACAAATTAGTGTTCTGAACTGGACCAGCTAGCAAGGTGTAGTACAAATTAGTGTTCTGGACTGGACCAGCTAGCAAGGTGTAGTACAAATTAGTGTTCTGGACTGGACCAGCTAGCAAGGTGTAGTACAAATTAGTGTTCTGGACTGGACCAGCTAGCAAGGTGTAGTACAAATTAGTGTTCTGGACTGGACCAGCTAGCAAGGTGTAGTACAAATTAGTGTTCTGGACTGGACCAGCTAGCAAGGTGTAGTACAAATTAGTGTTCTGGACTGGACCAGCTAGCAAGGTGTAGTACAAATTAGTGTTCTGGACTGGACCAGCTAGCAAGGTGTAGTACAAATTAGTGTTCTGGACTGGACCAGCTAGTAAGGTGTAGTACAAATTAGTGTTCTGGACTGGACCAGCTAGTAAGGTGTAGTACAAATTAGTGTTCTAGACTGGACCAGCTAGTAAGGTGTAGTACAAATTAGTGTTCTGGACTGGACCAGTTAGCAAGGTGTAGTACAAATTAGTGTTCTGGACTGGACCAGCTAGTAAGGTGTAGTACAAATTAGTGTTCTTCACAGAAATAAATATGACTCGATTTAAGAGAGCAAACGGAACTTTACACAGCAGTAAAATTGGAAACACAAAGACAAACTGACTGAAGGGATCTCATCTGAAACAATATACGTAATCTACAGCTGAGCTCCTAGGATTCAATTTCACCTGAACTGTGCCACGTGTCCACTTCTCCACGTGACTGCCAAGCAAACAATTTCCAAGTAATCATCGGCATTTAAGAGTGCTGGACATAGCTGTGTATCAGAATTACAGTCTCGGACTAACACTGGCCAAGACTAGGTGAATATTCTTGTTTTTGCAACACTTTATTGGAAGTTACGTTTTAAACATTTTGTCGAATTAAAATACATTTATTTTCTTTGATATAAAGATATATTATTTATGATAAACTTGGACGCTACACTCTTTCCTCTATCTTCAGACTGTTTGATAAATTTAATTTTCAATAAAAATGTAAATTTGTAATTTCTATTGAAACAGTGGAGCCGTAGCTTTAGATCGAAAATGGTGTCAAATTATAAGATACTCAGTGTATGACAAATAGTTAGATTATATCTAATACAGACCCCGAAATATAAGCAAATGGAAATAAATGCAATTTAGATTTACAGTATCAAAACTTAGCTTAACAATTAATTTCGTGGAAGAACTAACAATAAGAAAGATTTAAAACTGATTATGAACTTACATATAAAAGCATTTAACATTAAATATACATCACACGGAAATATATACAAAAACATAATGACTAAAACCTGAATTATACAAAGCAAATAGTATGCTTCCATACAAAGGGCTACCCCAAATCAATTTTCCAAATTTGTTATTTTACCATGAAATACATAAATGTACTTAAAATACATAGTTCGTATTCTTTGATAGGCGGAAGATTTTCAAAATTTAGTCTTCAATACCTGTTGCAATCATCGTCCATTTGACCAAATTTCATCATAATTCATATTAATTCACTATAGATTGGAACAAAATTACAGTATTATTTGACCAGCTATTCTGATTGAAATATTTATGAATACGCACAATATTTATATATCTATATTCCAGCAGAAATACGATGTTATCGTGTTTAGTTATATTTAGCAAGATAATGTTAAACAGCTACTTCATTGGAAGGAATAACCAACAGAGAAGTTGGAACTCCATGTCTTTGTAATAATTTTAAAATATTTTATGTCTATTTTATTTTAACCTTTATACTAATTTTAACACTTAAATAAATACACACTGTCTTCTAGTACTATTCGAATGCTCTAACAGTAGACTATAGAGAAAGCTGCCAGAAGAAAACAATCTAAAGCGTACCCAACATATACAATTTTGATTATTTATATATTACAATTATGTTTTATGTAATTCGCATAATAACCATATCTGATATAAAGCGCTGGTATCAGAACCACATTTTGACATTGTATTGCTACTAAAACTTTTAGGAAAGGTATGTAACAGCTGTTTCTGGCGCAAAATATTTGCACACGTTAATAAGCCAGGAAGTACACTAACTTTATAGCACACTAAGAAACAACACTTATAAACACTGGTACACTATACGTTTTTTCTTCCTGTTGTACTAAAATAAGTGGCCATGCTGCTAACAGAGACTGTCTATTGAGAGTGTCACCTATTGTGCAGTTAGTAATTCTAGTGTATATTATTCTTGTACGGTCAGAGACCTATACTGATGATGTATTTTCTTTATTGCTGGTGTGCCTACAGGGTAAAATAATAATAATATATATTACATTTTTAATCTAACAATAAATTATTGCATTTGTGTGGTTAGATATGGTAACGCCAACTAACAGCTTACCTTGATCAATCATCTCCTCTTGTCCAAGTTTCAATGCAGGTCCACACAAGTAAATCGAGCACAATAATGTATTTACATCTCAAAGAAAATAACTTGGTAAATGAAAACAACGTGTAGTATAGTAGTTAATACATTTTCTGCATTTTGATTAATACTTACATAAAATATTAAAGTGTATAGTCTCTTGCCAAATCAGTCTTTTTTGCTTAGTGTTTCATTAGATACAAATAACGATGGAAATAATCATGGAAACACAATAGTAATACCGTAGTCAGATATGATGGATAATGGTAACTTGGTTGTGAATTTATTAATGTTAAAAAAATGTTAACACAGATACATGGTGCAAAATAGAAACAAATAAGTTGTATAGTGCATTAGTATTTTAGTTGGAACTCATTTGATTTACAAAGAATATTACATTTTGTTTTAATCTTGTCATACAGTTTATCGATGTCTGATTGTAGAATATTGTTCCAAGCGTTCTGTAATACTCCTAACGGTTCAGCCAAGTTGTTGATTTGTTCATTGGTCGAGGTTTTTATTAGAAGTTTATACGGTTCTGAAAATGTTCTTACCAGGACTTCACACAGGCCGAGACATGTTTGAAGATTGGTTTCTTTACTATCCAGCTATTGTTTTATCGCATTTCTTGCATGCTTGGGACCATTTTCTTGCTAGTCGATGAACACTTGCCTGACGTGTCATTTTCCTGATGGAATGTCTCAACAAATCAAACTCTACCTGTAGGTTCAGTAGTCAGGGTGGCATCAGTGACTGTTTCATTGTCGGTGTTGTTCATTGACTATGACACTGTATTTCCCTGTAAATAATATATACCTCCAGCTTCTTTTATTCCACCATTTGTAGCTGATGTCCATTTCTCTCTTTTATAGTGACTGCTTGTTCTCAACAACAGTTTTCTACCAGATACACATCCATGGAGACTATTTCATCCTAATGTGTATCTTACATATCATACTTTTATATGCTTTAAAATGGTTTGGTATTTTCTAATTGGTTGAAAGACAACCAATTATCATATAACTAACAAAGCAACTGGAGTCTTGTACAGTTCACTCTCATGTGAAAGGTAACACTATTGACACAGTGTTACCTTTCACGCTCTCTTCCCCAAAATTCTCATAATCACTTCCAATACTTTATAAATAATAATGTGACTGATAATAAATACATAGCTTAATAGATAGCTTCCCCAATATACATCTACTGTATAAATTAATACGCAAAAGAAATGGATCTTGATTCGGTAGCTCAATATAAGTGTACATGTATATAATAAAGCTTAGGTCTAATTTATTGCCAGAACCCCCAATACACTCATAAAAGTGATATTTTAGGTCTTAAATATGTCTGAATCATACTGTTTAAAGCATGAAGAATCATACAAAAATGAATTTAACTTAGAATGTGATTACTTACTATCTTATACTAAAATTGACAGTTCCAACCTAGAGCCCCAAAGTGTCATATTGATATGTCCGCGACTCACACCGCTAGAAATCGTGTTTCAATATCCGTGGTGGGCAGAACACCCATTGTCCAAGTAACTCCTAATTACAGCAGATGATCCAATTCTCTTATCGACTTCTCTATCTACTGGGGCCTGACTATTGCAGAAGTGATACAGTCATAGTATCTGGTCACAGGAAAGACCTGATTACCCAGTTTATGACCATTTGGCTGCACCACAAATCTAGGAGAACTTGAAATTGTGGATCTGAGTTATGAGCTACAGTGAAATGTTTCAGGTTTTGAAGCACATTTCGGTTTAATTTCGATTTCCTTCTCTTTCACGACAACTTAAACAACGTAACCATATCAAACTTTGTTGCTTTAGTTGAGGGTGTGGTATTCCTTGGGCTTGATCATGGGGAAGTTGATAAATTCGTCTGTGAGGATTTCCTGATTTACTAATGTCATGATTGGGCATACCTTTGTCCAAATTTTCGTTGGCTTTATAGTTTTGATTCAGTTATTCTGCTTGGTAGATTGTCTAGTTTCCATTGAGCTACATTTCCAGTGCAATATGGCTGTGAGTGTATCCTCCAAAACACTAGCTTACTTCTCGCAGAAGTGCATTACTGTTTAAAGAGCAAGACGTCCAAATCCATCATGGTGATTTGGTGCTTTATTACATCATTCTGGTTTTTGATATTTCTTCCTTGGAAAGTGAAGGAGGGTAAGTAACCTATTTATTTTATTTGTTACTCTGTGACTTTTTTCCACCAAGTGGTAATTTCACTTCAAGGTTTTTCAAAATGCCTGGAAGTATCAGCTTTAATAAGAATATGGTGTTCATACCAAAATCCAGGAAGTGATGTGTCAGGTATCGTGTGATTGCATATAATCTCGAAAAACATCCAAGCAATTTCTGTCGCTTTTGAGAGAAAACCTTTCTTAATTAGAATAACATCTGTCATACCAAATTTTGTCAGACGTCTGGAAAAATGGTAGATGCTGTACTTTGTAATAGTCTTCTAGTTCCATCTTCAAGCGCATCCTAGTTACTGAAGGTTCTAACTTGATACATGTTTTTAGGAAATTGGTTGGTGATCAACTTGGTGTCTTGCGTGTGTGTGTATTTTCTTATAGCAAAGCCACATCGGGCTATCTGCTGAGTTCACCGAGGGGAATCGAACCCCTAATTTTAGTGTCGTAAATCTGTAGACTTACCGCTGTACCAGCGGGGGACTGGTTTCTTGCACAGACTGTTTAATTCATTATCAAGATGAAAAGGTTACTGCTCTAATAACCAAATATTACAATTTTCTTTATCACAGAACTCGGAAGAACAAGATAATCAGTTATACAAGAAGTCTTAACCTACAACTTATATCCCTGATCTTGAAGTAGAAAGGACAGTCTTAACGATAAAAGGGAAGAAGTTAACATTTTGAAGGAAGTTCTCTTATTTCGTCCTTCCCTCTGTTGGGATTTCATTTTTATCCACTGTAAATTATTCGTCGTCTCGGATTGTTTGCTGTTTTTTAATTGCGCGCAAAGCTACACGAGGACTATCTGTGCTAGCCGTCCCTAATTTAGCAGTGTAAGGTGGGTTAAGGTGTTCGACTCGTAATCTGAGAGTCGCGGGTTTGAATCCCCGTCACACCAAACATGCTCTTCCTTTCACCCGTGGGGGCGTTATATAATGTGATTGTCAATCCCACTATTCATTGGTAAAAAAGTAGCCCAAGAGTTGGCGGTTGGCGGTGATGACTAGCTGCTTCCCTCTAGTCTTACACTGCTAAATTAGGAACGGCTAGCGCTGATAGCCCTCGTGTAACTTTGCGCGAAAATTAAACCAGAACAAAAAACAAAACAAACGAAACCACAATTTGAGTGCATATGAAAACCTCAAAGACTAGAAGTAGTACTGGCAAGGACTGAGTGAGTGTTTTTAGTTTTGCAATACTCTGCCTGTGATAAAATAATGAACATTTTATCTGAATAACATATATTGGGCTTATATGTTATAAGGACGTATCTTTTATGATACTTGAGCATCACCACATGTCCTGAAAAACCTTGCTTTAAACCATCTGTTGAGGAACAGTCTTTGGTCAGTGAACTGATCAGTTGACAGAAAACCATTTCGCACTTTAAATGCACCAGCCCACAAAACTACGTTAAACCGTTCCAACTCGTCCGTCGATAAATAGTAATTTAACAGTTTTATTAAATCGATTAAAAGTCTTATATTAATAGAACTGACCGGCTTAAAAAAGGTTATTGTATTCTCTGAATACATTGCTTGTCAAAGAGCTGTTCATAAACTTGAATATCTCTGTTGACATAAAGTTGAATTCATTTGTTGAGGAAGAGATATTTGACGCTTTCAATTCAACTGATTGAAAATCATTAACTCTCCTGAATACGCTGTGCGAGAAAACGTTGTTCCATTCTCTATACAACGGTTAATAAATAATGATTTAATGCTTCGGATGTATTGCTAGAAAAAAATAAATTAATATTTTGGGTTTAGTATTTGACATAAGGCCAGTTAGCTACTTGACCACATGCTTTTAAGTATTGCCGATGATGTCTGAATAGTGTGCTGGACCATGGATCTACCGGTCCACTGTTCGAATTTTTCCCCCAAAAATGCTCCGTACTTTGGGGTGAGCCATGGAGTCTATTATTAGAGCCAATAATATAAATAGTTAAATTAAATCTTCATTAATAACGTTATTTAGTTTCTACCGATGTTTTAAAACAGTCAACCTATTGAGTTTTCTGCGTCAACGTCCTCAACCCTTCCTTCAGTAGGGAATTCTATATTCTAACTATTTCACTTATAACACTTACTTTACATTTGCACATCCGATATATTTAATTTCTGTGGTTCATATTAATGTGATAAGGTTGCTTACTTCCAGTTATAGTACATCCTCGATTTGTCTGACATAACACATTTTCTAAATTAATGCTGACCTTAAACAGAATCCAATATACACCTACAAGTACTAAAACAATCCAGGCTTAAGACAATTTAAACGTTTATCAGGCGTTTCCTTTGTGTGCGTGTGGATGTTTTTGAGTGTAGCGTAAGATTCGTTCGTCGGACTCAAGGTAATCCGTGCTTCACGTGGGTCCGAACGTCACTTTTGTTCGACGATGGCTTCAAGTAGTTTACCACCGAATTCCTCCTTCAAATGGTTCCTAAACATACATATATTTGCATGTAAACCTTGATACCGAATAATGTTTGACTTTAAACGTGGTTTGAAAATAATTTTCTTTACAGCTTTCTAAGGTAAACATATTTATATACATTTAGCCCAGTTACGAGATAACTGCACTCTTTCTCTTACGAGATACTAGATTCTAGTACAGCGCTCCCTCTTTTAAAGTGTTTACAAAACTTAAATCTGTTCCAGAAGAAATTTCAAAAAGTTTTATTTCTAGTCACATACCAACTCGGTCATATACCAACAAACTGTTCACTTAAAATCAATTTTAGCGAAACTTTTATCAGATAAAAACCTAGAATGTTTTATCCACATATACAGAAGAGAGAATCTTCAATAGCACGGCACTTGAGATTTTGGGCAGAATTAGAGTAAATTAATCTACGATATCTCCACCCCTTGTGTTAGATATATTTTTGTCCGCTAACAATACCATGCGTCAAGCGTACGTATACCTGATTCGATTCTACTACTTATCGGGATCTCTAAAAGCCTACCTTCAAATTGAGATTCTTTTAGACAGGTTTAGGGTAAATTAATCTACCAGGCCAATTGGTCAAGTTGAAAGGATTGATTTCCTGAGTCCACAACTGCAATTAGACCCCAAATCAGTCAAGAAATGACCCGAGCTATGAGCTAAAAGTATTTACTTGAAAAAAAAAAACAACAACAGGAAACTCAGTGCCCTTCTATGAGTTACTATGTAGCAATTAAAAAGAAAGAAAACAGGTTTTAAAATTTTGAGACAAGGAGTGGCCTAAAATTAGAGCGTATAGAGCTAAAGTCAAATGGTTCAAGGTTTGAGACGTGATGTAGCTGAAGACGTTCTGTACTTTCAGCTGTGGACGCGTGATAAACATAAGTTGATCCTGTTATCTGATTCAAAGCCTTTGTGGTGGCAGATCCTGTTTATTGACTGGCTGCCTTTCTTTTGGTCAGGGCCCGGCATGGCCAGGTGGTTAAAGCACTTGACTCGTAATCCAAGGGTCGCGGGTTAGAATCCCCGTCACACCAAACATGCTCGCCCTTTTAGCCGTGGGGCGTTACGTAATGTGACGATCAATCCCAATATTTGTTGGTAAAAGGGTAGCCCAGAAGTTGGCGGTGGGTGGTGATGACTAGCTACCTTCCCTCTAGTCTTACACTGCTAAATTAGGGACGGATAGCACAGATAGCTCTCGTGTAGATTTGCGCAAAATTCAAAACAAACCAAACCAAACCTTCTGGTCAGAAGTTTAAAAATAAAAAAGTTATACCTGGTTTTTGGGGTATCTGACTGGTAATAACTGTTCATTATCTTATGGTTTGACTAATGCATCACGATAGAAACGTTGAACGACACGTTTGGCACTTTAGTTCACGTTGGTGTACTGAATAAAATCTGAAAAAAAGATAAATTATTCCATACGTGTGTTAATTTTTTTTTCCAGAAAAGATAAAACTGAAACTATTGTCTGTGATGTAGAGGCCTAAGGCATTCTTGATTGACCGTACTCTTGTGTGTAGATACAGTTTCACTATTTCAAGGCTCATTAACAAAGCTTGAGTTAGCAAACCAAAGAAATAATAACATTTTATACAATAGTTTTAGGGAATTTTGAGTCTTTATTAACTCACCATTTAGTACATAAATTATTTTAAGCTGGTATATGATAAATTAAAAAAAAAGTCAAATCGTAGTGGTAATTTTTCGTGTGATATTTGATGTTTCTTCCAATTCCAGCGAGAGCACAAAACTGAGAAAAGTACTCAGAGGTGTTTCGTACAAAGCAACTCGAGGGCTATCTGTGCTAGCCGTCTCTAATTTAGCAGTGTAAGACTAGAAGGAAGGCAGTTAGTCATCACCACCCACCGCCAACTCTTGGGCTACTCTTTTACCAACGAAAAGTGGGATTGATCGCAACATTATAACGCCCCCACGGCTGGGAGAGCAGCATGTTTGGCGCGATTCGGGCGCGAACTCGCGACCCTCAGATTACGAAGCGCACGCCTTAACGCGCTAGGCCATGCCAGACCTTCCAAATACTTAATTGAAAACGAAAACATACTTATTGATTCACTCTACCAGTTGAAACCAACTTACAGTTACGACAAAAAGTGTTCGTACCCCTGCGTCGTGAGTAGTTTGTTCCTTATAACTTAAAAAGTATCAAGATTAGGAAAATGAAAGTATGGTATATTATAAATATTATTCTAACACACATCTACATAAATTTTTATGTAAATTAAATGACAAATAAACTGTTTATAAACAAATAACCAAACATAGGAGGGGCAGAAAGTGTTCGTGCGTCTATTTTAATGGTCAGTTGTGTAGCCTTTCAGGTGAATTACTTGGCGCAATCTCTCCTCATAGCCCTCCATGATCGTTTAACAGTACTCGACTGGTATTTTCTTCCATTCTTCTTTACAAAAGGCTTCCAAATCTTGCAAGTTTTTCGGATGACGCTGATGAACCCTGGTCTTCAGCTCATGCCAAACGTTTTCAATTGGGTTGAGATCGGGTGACTGCGATGGCCACTCCAGAACGCTTATATGGTTCCTCTGCAACCAGGATTGCACATATTTCGATGTATGCAAAGTAAGAAATGTGATATTATCAAAGCCCTGCCAAACTTTCTCAGACATATAACGTAACTATCAGAATAAAGTTTTATAATGAGAACCTAATTTTCTTTTTTACGAGTACGTTTCAAATAGAGATAACGTAAACCACTACTTATGTAAGACTACTTAAAGTAGTAGTAAACTGATCAAGTAATTGAAAAAGCATGTTGTAAATGTAAAATGATGTAGTGACGGCAGTGCCAAAAAGAATGCAGGCAAGAATAAAGGAATGATTCGACTAAACACAGATTATCTCTATGTCCCTCTCAATATTAAAATTTAATGTTACACTGTAAATGCATAAGTATGAAATGATTATGAGAGCTGCCATATCGACCGACATCGTAGCAAAAGTCTATAATAATAAAGACATGTTTAAACTCACTTTGATCTTCATTGTTTGTAAGTTCTAGCTTCGTAATTACACTAACTGATGCCTACTGTGACATCACCATAATATTATGATAAACAAATTGCATACCAACAGTCAGGAATATGTAACTCCGAGCTTCACTGATATTAAAGTCAAGTATGCATTTTGCAGTACTATTAAATTTTAATATTGAATGTCATGTAGGGATGATCTATGTATAGCTATATCATCCCTATGTTCTTGCTTGAGTTTTTTTGGCACTGCTACCCCTAGATGAATTTACTTTTACAAAATGTTTGTTACTTGCGACGTGTTTACGCTACCTGAAAGTTAGTACGTTTTACGAATGTATGTGTGAACAATTTGGTGTTATGGTCACTTACTGGTTTGGTATTTTAGTAATGGTTTATTGCCTTGTTTTGGAACTTATTGTGTAGAGAAAGAAATTAAAATAAGTGACAATAATATTTCAGAATAAAACTCTGTTTTTGTTGACTTCAGTGTGCATGTTTGTATTATGCCTATTGAATACCTTGGCTATCCATACACGTAAAGTCTAATGACTCTGTGACAAAACCTGCTCATACCAAAAGACCGCCCATCACTTAATGACTTACATTTTTACAGATAGTTTTAGACATAAAATTATTCTAAATAACTTCACTTAACGTTCAGCTAATTCTTAAGAATGGTTATATTTATAAGCTGATGTTTCGTGTGACTTGTAATTTTGCTACTTTTGTGACATATTATATAATCTGTGCTTCCTTTCTTTGTTACTATACTGAATATTTTAAATAAATTAGTTATTAAACTTTCTATAAAATTAGTTAATAAATACCTTCGGAACATTATTTCCAGATTTCTCTAAAGATTTATGCTTAAGTTCTAGAAAAGCGAAACGTATACCTATTATGGTTTCATAATAAACTGGGCTAAAATTTAACTACTGCATAATGCAAGTTTTAGACAATTATAAATTGTCTTGTGGATTTACTTTTTTATTATTTTTTATATGCGAGATAGTTGAGTATTAATTAAGATAATCTACTACAATTTTTATGGAAAATAAAAATGCAAGTTCTAGTTGACAATAGCATCGTTTCTCCTATTAATGGAACTTCAACGTTCTAGCATATGTTTTATTGAGTAGAATTTCGTTATTTTTTATAAATAATGCATATAAAGAAAAAACAAAAGATTAAAAATTATTATATATATACCTTAAATTATATTAAAATAATAATCTAAAGAAAAAATAATTAAGTCATTATTTTCGTTTGTACTAGATAGCGCTAGTAACAATGCAAGTTCATGTTTTGGGCAACGCAATTTATTTTAAAAGTAGTAGATAGTTCAAATTAGTTAATATATGCAATTAAAATAATTGCTTAGTAATGTATGTGGGACACGAAAAATACATCTTGCAATATATGTAACTAACATATTAACTCTGAGCTCGTATAAATATTAAATCAACATGTAATTATTTAATATTGAGCGGTGGTCAGTTAAAGTTTACACCGACAATGAACTAAGGAACTGTGTTTGTATTCTGGATTGGGTACGTTGGCGTTATGGTTAAGCTTATTATAACTGCAATATAATACTGACGAAGGCGTATATATAGTATAGTTATGAAATAGAGGTAACAAATTATTAACAGACATAATAAACTGAAGTTTTACCGCAAGAAAGAGCTGGATATCATAACTGGAAAATCATGCACTGTGTTATTTTGAAGTTTAATATGACTATGTTTTTATCTTTTTTACTAGTCTTGCTCAAAGTTCTAGAAAAGTATTAATTGTTAATGCATGTATTTACACTATAACTGTAGATATTTGATTATTAATTTAATTTATGGACAATGTGTAACAAGACTGAAATTCTCAAAAAAATAGATGTACTCTGTTGGATGAAGTGAAGATTTTTTTTGAAAAAGAAAAAAACGTCTATGTGTAAACAAAAAAATTGGCAAAGCATTTCAAATAAGTTCTGGGACTCGGTACCAACAGAATTTAACCCTGGTATGGTGTACTCTAAGTACTGGCAGATTGAAAAGTGCATGTAGTTTGTGATATATTTCTTGTTGCTAGTATTAAGAAGCAGGGACTCCATGCCTCTTTTTTTTTCTATGTCTTTTTATTTAAACATATTGTGGTTTGGCATAAAAATGGTGAGCTGTAGTTTCAGTTAAGAAATATCCAACTAGAGAGTATACAGTATAACAAGATTAGTACATTTAGACCATTTTAAAGTAAAATAAATCTAATCTTTTTGTTTTTCTTTACCAGGTATTTTGTGAATGGTTGTGGTACTCCATTTGAAAGTCATTAAAAAAAACAATTTAGCTTCATACTTAAGAATAGCAAATTAGCAACACATCTTGTTAACCATTTACTGGTGATTTCATAATACTACTTGTACTATTAACAGTATATAACTTGTAGTTATTTGATACAACTTTCCAGAGGATAACAAAGTACAATTATAAAATTAGAAGTTTAATAAATACTTTCATATTCTACATATACTACATCTATTACAGAAATTATTTTGTACTGTATTTAAAAGATGGTGGATTTAAAGATACTGTTTAATGTGCATATGAAATATAGGAGAATTGTTGGATCGTGAAAAGGATTTGAAAGAGAGATGATACAAAATGTTTACACATGTAGCCTTTTTGGTTTTAGATGAGTCGAATATTTGAGGTATCGTGAAAGTTAAGAATCTTGTTAACTTTAGTACTACTGTATGCTATTATAATTGTGAAAGTCTGTAGTTACATGTATAACAATGATGTACAAAAATCTAATTAAGTTGTATGTACTTTAAAGAAGAAAAGTTCATTAAAACGTTACATTTATTTAATTTTACTTATTTCAACTCTGAAACATTTTTCTCTTTTACAGCATGTGTCATCAGTTAATATGAAAAACAAACATTCAAGTTAATTTAAACATGAAAAAACTATAAAAAATGTTTTCAAGAAGTGCTTACATGTTCCATTAATTTGCTGTATTTTTTAATGTTAAACATTGACTAGTTTATTTGTGACCACTGTACTCTGATTTATTCATAAATGTTTTTTTATTGTTTTTATCCTTGTTGTTTACTTGTAAAACACATAATGCAGTTTAGCATGTTGTCCTAATTTAGCAAAACTGTCATTTTTAGCCTCGCAGTCTTTGGAAAGCATATGCATGTTTTGTGGTAATATATTCCTTACAATATGGATATACATTTTTTAATTGATTTTACTAGTTGCTAATTTCAATGAAAAAGTAAAAAAGATTAATGTGATTAATTTAAATAAAATATTTAGGAAAGTGGAAAGCAAAGAAATCTAAACTTAAAGTGCTTAGAACTGCAATTCAACAAGTTTTATGAAAATGTAAACACCTCAATATTTGAACATTTCCTTTTTTCTTACAAGAATATTAACACATTTAAAATTGTATATTGAGACACTATTGTATATATTTATAATTAGTTAACCTTTTTTTAGACAGCTGTATAAAATCCATTTACAGTATATACATTTGTAGTGTTAACAATTTTTCTCTACAGTTTAAAAAAACTTAGTCTAGGAGTTAATCATACAGGAGAATTTCAAACAGAACTTACATTGGAATTATGATAACCACTTAACATGGCTGATAACGTGTACATTAACAGTGGATTTAGTCTTCAATAATTTGTATACATATACTTATTGCATTGTGTATGGGTATATAAATGTTAATTATATATAGGTGTGTGTATCAAGTTGTGAACTTTTAAAGCCAATTTTTACCAAAAACATCTTTAAATCTTCATATTTAGATGTCTGAATGATGAATCAGTGGGAAATTTCTGTTTCTATAAATATTTAATGCTTTTCAAAACTCATTGCAAGAAAAGAAGATGTTTTATATCAGAATAAAAATGAAATGCTTATTTGCACTTACGTTGTTTTTTTAATATGTGGAAGTTGTCTGTCATGTTACAAACAGCAAGTCATAATTTGTATGCCTTCTATTCTTCACAATAATACATACTCATTTTTTCATAACAAGTCCCCTGTTTCTACGGTGGTAAGTTTATGGATTTACAATGCTAACATCGGGGGGGTTCAATTCTCCTCAGTGGACTCAGCAGATAGCCTGATGTGCTTTGCTATAAGAAAACATACTTAAGAAACATATTTTCATAACAAGCAGTGAAATATATTCTATATATGTAATTTTACATTATTTCTTTATTTCTGTGTTTTCTACACTAGCCATCCCTAAATTAGCAGTGTAAGACTAGAGGGAAGGCAGCTAATCATCACCACCCACCTCCAACTGTTGGGCTACTCTTTTACCAACAAATAGTGGGATTGACAATAACATTATAATGCCCCCACAGCTGAAAGGACTACCATGTTTGATGTGATGGGGAATTTGTTTACATAAATGCAGGGTTTCTGTGTGATATAAATTAGTCAAGTATTTTTTATACTTTATCTGTTTATATATACATGTACAAGAGCTATCTATAGTTAGAGTTTGAATGCACATTGAATTGTTATGAACTTTCAAACTGAAAATTTTTTTGTGTTTACAATTCACAGGTGATAGTGTAGTAAGATTAAATGATTATTCAGACTTTGAAATGTATGTTCCCCACTGGTACAGCAGTAAGTCTGCAGATTTACAACACTAAACTTATGGATTTGATTCCTCTTGTGGACACAGCAGATAGCCCAATGTGGCTTTGCTAAAAGAAAAACGCAGCAACACATTGAAATGTGTAGGTAAGTTTTGGAAATAGGTTCAATGTGTTTAAGTCAGTTCTTTAATACAATGTATGTTTAAGTTTTATAAGCAAAAATCAGTTGATTATAAATTACAAGTAAGGTTCTTTATCTGGAAATATTTTTTTATATAATTGTAGTTGTTGACTTGTATGTTTTCTAAGTGTAAGATGTAATAATTTAAAAAAATTAACTTCATTATGTTGATTTATTTAAGATACACATATAATACTTTTGTTCTTTTTAAGTACAATATTATAAATTTCATCTTGGGATTACTGCAGTAACTGATTTTGTTTAGGCTTAGGGTAAGTACAGTGACGTAACCTCAGCTTCTTGGGATTTTGTTTGTGTATAGTCAGGGTACGAAGTTTTCTATTTAAAGCCGGACATGTCCGTTAAAAAGTCAAGTTTGACTGATACTTTCCCATCTATCCCTGGACATCGTGACTGATGGTCATATTCCTAACATATCGGACACAAATACATCGTCCCCTCAAACATAAGTGAGGCAAAAGCTGTGTATGCACAGCCCAAAGATTTTGCTTAAAAGTATATTCTATAATGAGTGGAAAATAACTTGCAAAATTTAAGATTTAATTTAAGACAAAAAAATCACATTTTAAAAAACTGTTGTGAATGCTCACAAAATGCGCTTTTCATGTCACTCCGCTCCTCCCAGATAATAACGTGACTGCCAAACATTCATGACAATCTGACCATGGCATCTGATAGTAAAAAAACTGGAAATCCTCATGATCTATTTCAGTTTGGGTTCACAAGCAAGACTAATGAATCAGAAGACAATACTATGGAACCCTGAGTGAAAAAACCCAACCCCAAGTGTTAAAGCAAAAACTGTTACTGCTAGTACTGGCGCTAAGCCTACTTGTTGTTTCCAGGATGAATGGAATAGTGGCTGACCATGGCTGGAGTATAATAATGCTACTGGACTGATGTTTTGCTCAATTTGTCAGGAATATGACCAAAGTAGTGGAAGGCAGAAGAACACCTTCATAACAGGATCTTCCAACCTGAGAGCAAGTGCTGTTAAGGAGCATGAAAGCAGTTGCACCCACAGTTTAAGTTGTCAAGCTAAGACAGCAAAATAAACACCTGATTTAACTCCCATGATGAAAGAATTGAGCAAACTTAACCAGACTGAGAAAGATCGTTTGCTTGTGCTGTTCAGGACTGCCCTTTATATGGCTTTGAATGCCAAACCATTCAACGATTTTTCAAGACTTTCTGTTGCTGCAGGAGCACAACTTTGGTATGAACTTAACAGAACATTATGCCAATGATGAACAAGCAGTTATCATTACAAAGTATATTGCAGAAACAATTAAAATTAATGTCAGATCTTACCTGCACACCTCATTATTCTTTGACATTATGACTGATGGCTCAACAGACACTGCCAACATTGAGCAGGAGATAGTCTATGTAAGATACTTGGACAGTGACTGTTACCCAGTAACCCACTTACTGTGTCTGCAGTCAGTTGAGAAGGCTGATTCTGAACATTTGCTACAGGCACTTAGTTCAGGTAAAGGTTTCTTAATTACCTGGGATGAGAATTTTCTGTATTTATCCTGAATTCCTAATTAAGAAAAATTAAAATGGGCAATATTTCATGTACATTTGTGTTTTAATTCAGGTTTACATAGTCATTTCATTATTAATATACATCAGTGAAAACTCAAGCATTTTTCAATTGATTTAAACCAAGAAGAACCATATATTTACCACTGACAGAATTGGAGCTTAACCTAACACAACTAGCGTAATAGATAATGGAGCAATTTAATTTTCCAAAGTACAAATTTACATTTTTTTTTTTACAGAAAGTAATTAATATTGGGTACTAATTTTTTGTACTTGCAACATTGTCCATATATGGCAAGTTTCTCAACTGGCTTGAATCAATTGTATGCCTGACAGCTGATGGGGCAGCTGTCAATTTTGGCACAAATAAAGGATTTGTCAACAGACTGAAGGTGCAAAAACCTTATTTGACAGGGATCCACTGTGTTATTCACAGATTGCAAGCCACAAGACTTGCCAAATCAGATGAGTCCCTAGCTAGTAGTGCAAGTGGATTGTGGACCCACATGTTAAGTCAAATTACTGTTGAGGATGGTAAACCTTTCCCTGGATTAACATTGTTTGCCTTGGTATGTCTCATGCAGGTGATTTCCATGTCATCTGCTGAACCAGAACGTGGATTTTCCCAGATGGCAGTAATTAAGGATGACTGGCAGTCCAAACTAATAAATGATTCTCTTAATGACTTGATGACAATAAAATTAGCTAAGAATAAGACCTGTGATCTTACAAGCATATGATTACTATGCAAGTCTGTAGAATCCTGGTGGAAGGACAGTAAAAAAACCAGACGATTTGTGAGTCCACATGGAACTCACACATATAGAGACAATAGAGATACTGAGTCTACATCAGCTGATGTCTTAGTGCTGGATGACTAAATCTACGAGTTTGATTGATGTGTCATTTTGCATGGATACAAGGCTTATTGCCACTTGCTTTGAAATAATGTTTCAGTGCCATAAATAAAATGATTCTGTTTTATATAATAATTGTATGTACTTGATTTCTTGTTTTTGGTAATGTACGGTGACAATTTGCTAAAATTTCAAATGTCTGGCAAGTTTCACTGTCCAGCAAGACATGTATCCTGCTGAAAATTTAGAATATTTCTACCCCTAGTAGTCATCATATTTAGTTATTTATGTGTAAAAAATTACCAGTTTTATATATTTTACCTTTGAAATAACTTTCTTCTCTGATAGCATGTTTGTTAAGATTAACTTTCAAAATAGATTTCGTAAAATGTTTGGGACTTAGTTTTGTTTCACTAACTGGTGACTGTATTTTGAATAATGTCTTTTCTGTAATGTAATGTATACAGTATTTTCTATGTACATCTGTAAATTCAAGTAACTACTAATGTTAGTAGTATACAAGTAATACAAGTAAATACTAATTACAAGTAACTACTAATTGGCTACTGAAACTAATGAATCTCATGTTTAAAAAAATTATCCTAGTTATGTTTTAGCCTTCATACATATTTAATATTTCACTGCATTTGAATTGGAGCTATTAATGACATACAAACTCTATAACTTGGATTAATAAGAGGTATGTCAATGGTTTTATCCTTTATAACTTGATTTTTTAAAGTTAGTAACAGAATTTGGGACATTTATTTTTGTGAAAATACATATGTGGTGTTAATGGATATTTAGTAATATATTTATTTCTAATTATCATTGCTCAAAAATAACTTCCAGCTATAGAATATTTTGCACAATGTTTTGGACAGCAAATTGTTATATGAGTGCTTTTCAACTGAGGAATTAGTATATACTAAGCATAAATATCTTAGAAACAATAATCTATGCCTTAATATTTCACTTAATAGGAGTTTTGAAAAAAACATAAAATAATTTTGATTTTATATGCTATGCCACATTTACCATCTTGCACAAAGTAAACATTTCAAAATGCAAAACAAAAATAGGGTTGAATATTATAATGATTTTGAATATGTCAGTGACATAAAAAAAACACAGTTAATATAAAGTTGCAGTGGAACAGAATGTATCAAAACTGCATTTTGACATTTTGTAAGCTGTGTGGTGCCACAGAAAATTGATTGCTTTTAATGCAAGATATTCATAAACTCGTATTATAAAGATTTGCTCAGCTGAGGTGTAAAGAATTTCTAAGATGAGAATATCTCTTTTACTTGATGGCATTGAAAAACACAGGAATATGATTAAACTTGGAGCACTAGGGCCATTCAGAAAGAAATCTGTAACAAGTTACAGCCACTTTAAAAAATAGTATGAAATCTTGTTAGAGTTAAAAATCCATAAATACAAAGTGCAGAGTGAAAAGCCATTCAGTTGTCCCACAAACCAACATAATGAAGAAGAATCTTCATTTGGAAAAGTGAAAAAAGTTATGTGTACACAAGTTGTTTTCATGCTAATTCATATGAAGACATACTGATAGTTATCATATGTAGTACTTCTGAATATCTGTATAATTAGGTTATCAAAATGGCCACTCTGAAACTTATTTTCATACATGGTTTATAGAGAGCAAGCAATGAGCAATATTGTGCTTTGGACATGACAACCTCAATAGTCAATTTTGCAGTGGAACTACACTGTAAGGCTATTTTCAAAAGACGTTGTTGCTAAATATTGAATGGCTGGAGGTAACAACATGGGTTGTAACGACATCAACATTTCCACGTGCACAATGATCTTTGTATAAAACTGACTGTGGTAATGGGAAATTACTTACACAGGTTAAGTTAATAAACTTTCGTATTTTTTGCAGTGGTGTTTTGAGAAAGTACTTTTCAAACACAGTTGGTTTAATTTGTATGTATGTATTATAACTTTACATTCAAGTTACAAATTTATGGAGTTCAAAAAAACTAAGGAAAAGTGGTATCGTTTACAACTAATTTTGGATAGTTGTTTCACCTTGTGACATTGCACTTTCCAAGAATAATGGTCTGTTTAAAGAGGTTACTTAAATGAAAGTCAAAACTAGTTGTCATACAACTTTGTTTATTTTCCTAAATTTGATAAACTACATTATAGTTCTCTGATAAAGTAGATTTCTGTTGCAGAAAAAGCAAGAGAGATGTTTTCACATAACTTGAAAATAAGACCCAGAAAAAATGCTGGATAAGTATTTTAAGTATCAAGAAAGATGCTGAATAAATATCTAGGAATATCTACATGGACTCTGATATATCTTAAAAATATTTTTTACCACCACGCCCCCTTTCTAACAAAGTTAGGCAGTCGTGGTATCTATACTGACCAATTTCCTGTGTATCACAGAGCTCAATATTTGGAGCAGAAACAGAATTATATCAGCTCAAAAGAGTAGATATGGTCACATTAAAACAAATCATGCCAGGAGGTTTAAGAAATACCTAATTAAAAAGCAAAGAAGTCAAAATGAAAAGGATAATAATGCCAAGAACCTTCCAGAAACTAAACGTATGAAACAAAATGACAAGAACCTTCCTGAAACTAAACGTATGAAACAAAATGACAAGAACCTTCCTGAAACTAAATATGAAACAAAATGACAAGAACCTTCCTGAAACTAAACGTATGAAACAAAATGACAAGAACCTTCCTGAAACTAAATATGTGAAACAAAATGACAAAAACCTTCCTGAAACTAAACATATGAAACAAAATGATGAATAAAAAACAGTTTCTCAATCATGTGAAAGTGGCATAAAAAAAAGGATTTTGACATCTGAAAGTAAATAAAAACAAAAAACTGGTAGATACAAATGGCAGTTTTCAAAAGATCAAATTATTAAAATTTAGCTACATAAAATCACCTACAACAAAGAAATGAAAAGTAAACAGTCTCAAAATATAAAGATATATCTATAAATTTACATTTACATGTATATGTATAATAATTAAATAGCTAAATACAAAAGTTTTGTTTTTATCCCAATAACACTTTTAAATTCATAGGAAAAAAATCACTTCACAATCTCGAAGGATACACACACAAACAATATTATTATTTTATACTACTTCAAGCAACAGATCAATTATGAAATGTTCAAATAAAGCTTGAACAAGAGTTAATATAACAAAGATATTGGAGAATTTTTTTCGTATTGAAGTTTTTCTAAACATTTTTTTCTTATTTTTGTATGGCTTTTTACAAAAGATTTGAAACTTAAAAGCAAAAAAATATATGAGAAGTTATTACATTTTTATTTTCCAATGTAATTTAAGCGAGCCATGTTGGGGTAGAGTATATTTAGAGCAGGAGTAACACAATGAAGTACTACCCTCCCACACCACCAGCTGCATGGAGCCATTCTGTCTCTAACACCTGGAAACCTTACAAAAGTTAGACAGCTGTTCACTCAATAATATGATTCATACATATATCCTAAGTCAATCCAAGTCAGTTGTTATCTGAATCTCTCACCAAATGGTAAATCAATAAGCTTACTCATTCTAGCCTCTGATTGGTTCTTTCTCTCCAACAGTGGTCAAGTAGTTGTGTGACTCTTCCAGAATTACAAATCAATACTAGAAGCTAAGTCATCCTGTTTCCTGATTGGTTCTTACTCTTCTCTATACACACACACACACACACACAGCTTAAATGGATATAAAACAAAAGTTCTGTTTCTAGATAGAGTTTGGGAAGAGGTTATGTGTGAATCTTTCACCATTCTCAAAGTTTTTACCAGATCAGGAAGAGTCCAAAGTGAAACACAGGTAAGATGTTGTCATCACAGCATGAGGAAATGCATGATTTTTTCTACATAATTATTTTATTAAAAACTTTCTCTACATAATTCAGCTAATATGTTCCTGATAAAAAATATGGTTACTTTTTAGCTAACATAAACCCTAATTCCTAATTATTTTAAGAAACATTTTATGTAACAAACTACTACATCATGCAAGTGTTTTCCCTCATTAACTTTTTTTTGACATGAAATAATGAAACTACATACACTGTTCTTCTTATAAAACACATTTACACTGCAAGCAGTGAAAATTTTGGTGTGGAATGAATTATAATTTATTTACTATTTGTATGTGTATTACATTCTAGACTTTGAACTCTTTACTTCTGAATTCAGTTATGTGAAGTAAAATTCAGATCTGTGTTTAAATATTATAGTTTGAAAAGTTTGAAATTAATATTTAAAAACATCTAAAAATTTATGCCTCAAAGTGAAATTAATACTTACCTACCAGTCAGTTCCCAAAAGTGAATCAACTAGTGCCTGGTTAGTTGAATTTATGCAATTATAAACATATAACCAATACATTTTACTGAACTAAATTTGTGATAAATGAAGGACAAATTATTAATATTGTATTATCTTTATTACCTCTGACATTTCTTCCTAGCTATTTTTTTTTCCTAAATTTAATTTAATGAAATTGCTATCCTCAGGAAAATAATTAAATGAAAATCAATGCAAAATATAAAAAAACAACTATGGAAATCTATTCCAGTTTTTGTACTCTCATTATACATGTATATAGTAAAAAAAAAAAGTATACATTTGTAAACAACAAGGTCTAGAAAAATGTATAACTTGAGTGTTTCACTAATAACTGAAGATTTTTATAGCAGCACACAAATTTCTTTCTTGGAAAATCTAAAAGAAATCATAAACCTTAAAAATCAATCATCATCTGTGCTCTACTAGTCTAATTTATGTTTTTTTTATGCTCAAATTGGTTCCCAAGCTTTCAAGGTTCCAATAACCAAGCCACATCCATCATGTGGCATCAAAACTTCCCTCTTGTGAAACTATCAAACAATACAAATGCTTTATAAGATATTTCAGGTTAAACCAAGCTAATAGTTTTAAAAGATCATGAAAATAAAATGATTAAGGTTGACAAATTCTTTCAAATATTAAATAAAGTAAAAAATGAAACCAATTTAAATTTTTACATCATGAAAGTTTTTTACCCATTGCTCTTAAATCTTATCTATTTATCATAAACCTTGGAGAAATAATAACTCTAAAACTGAATACATATATTACTCAGGGTTAGTTGTAACATCTTCCATCATCAATCATGCTCAATTTTATGGTCATAATTATTTACTGTTCCACAACACAGCACATTTAAGCATCAAATGACCTTGTAGTCAAATGCAAATGTTGTGATGCCAGTTTTTTTCACCCATGTTTTTCAGTAAAATACCAACTTATTTTAAGGTACATCTGGAATCATCTGACGTTTTGGCTTTTGAGCATTCACCAGCTTCAAATCTTTTATTATTATCTCATTAATGGTACCAGAAAACATGCTCAGCTTCACTCTAATGGCTATTAGAGTTGGAAGGTTCTCTTTTGTAGATTAACTTTCAGCCTGAAAGTAAAGCTACTGTTCAATATTAGCTTATCTTGTGTAAAAAGCTGTTACTATATTATTAAACATTTTCGTTTGTTTATTTTCTTCCATGGAGAACCCTGAAAGTTCCTATTTAAATATTGGGTACTTTGTCTCTATACTGTTTTGTAACCTCATTATGTGAATTGTGAATATCCTTTCTGGACTGTGACATAAACCTCTAGCCATAAAACTGTCAGTAGCAGTATTGTACTGTCACATGCTTGTAAATTCACTATAACCCATATATATATGTGTGTTAAATTTTTGTCCATTGTACCACACCTAACATCTTGGGATATATGTTACACCATTAACATATTCCTACAAGGAGAAGTGCTCCCTAAGTGAAAGGAAAAGAAAAAAGAAGTTACAATAAGAGGTATTAAATGTAACTTTTATTAAACTGAAACATCCAAATAACTTAAGAGAATATCATTTTTTGTGTACTGCAGAGGTAGATGATATTTCTTTGACTAAAAACATATGTTTTAACTAATCAGAAAGTACCCTGAAATCAAAATATGTTTATATTATAGTTTGATCCAAAGTTACTTAATAACTGGCAATACAGTGACATTACCAAACAAGTGTAAGCTTACTATTTAATAAAGCACTCAAAAAATATGAAAAGTTCTTTGCAAAACAAGCTAAGTGTGATATAATTAACAACAATGTAGATAACATTTAACAAGTACTTAAATGCAAAAAAAGTCATTATACTCTGCAAGACTTAAGGTATACACCAATATTCATTCTGCTGGTACAGGTACTAAAATTAATTTGAAAAGCATTAAATTTGTATCTCAGGAATTATTAGTTAATGTACCAGCCATTCTGATATACATTTTTATTTCAAGTGGGTTTCTCCTCATTAAGAGGCATTACAATTTGACTGGGTATGACCACCAGCTATAGGACAAAGTGGAAGAGGAAGTTGGACATCATCACCAACAACACTAATAAGATCTCCAGGAGGTCTTTTAACATGCTAGACAAATCCCCAATTGTCCATTATTGCATTCACTTGCATATCAACATTATCATCATTTGGCATAAGATTTTGTAGTAAAAACATCATTGTTTTTTTCCATTTTTTACAGCTTCAGATATCTATTAATGTGTTCAATGACATGTATCTTAATTAATTTCATTAACTTCCTTGAAATAACCCCAAGAAGTTTCTTAATCAGTGTAACAGGTTATATCTTGATCAGGTAAGTAAACACTCTTGTCACATATCATCAAAATGTCCTTTGTAGTTTGACTGATAATTGCATCTACTTATTTATTCATTACCTTTGATTTTGACAATAGACTCTGGTGCATCCTATTGCAATTACCAGCCCTCTGGCATGAGTAGCAAAATGTTTCCCCTGTAACTTCTTCATTTTTGTCAATTTTTAAACTCAGATGATGGTCCATCTGTACAAATGACAAGTTGCATCATAATTCATAAGAGGAAGATGGTTTCTTAATTTGGTAATGAATACATAAACAGCATCTCTCATTCTTATGGTGGTCAGTCACAACTACTAGGATTCATTGGCCTACTACTACTACTAACATTATTCTTATAAAGTGATGTTTTGCTAAATACAGTATCTGTAATAAGACTGACATAGATCAGGAATATAGTGCATTCTGATCTTCATTTTGATACACATCAATATGCCATCCCAAGATTAAATTTCACTTAACTGAAGATGTTTGTCATAGACATGTTCCTCAGCCTTTAATAAACAGTTCAGAAATATTTATTTCAGTTTTCCAATGCATATCTTCATTCAACTCTTTGATTTTACCCCAATTTTCTGGTAAACAGTTTTTACATCATTTCATCAAACCAAAGAAAATTTATTTCTTTCCTTACACTTGCTGCAAAACCAAAGCCGACATTGAAATGTGAAATCAACACTGTCACCCAAAACAAATTTAATAGTTTAATCATGAAGTTCTCGTGTTTTAATAAGCTGGTTAATGTTTTAGCAATAACACATTTACAGCTATGCTGAATCCTGCTGAAGCAACTGTGGTAGACAATTGGGATATTGTTTTCTGTAAAACGATGACAATGTAATAATTTTGAAGCCTAAACATTTTCCTATTCTTCCAAATAGTATCTTCATAATTTCGAGGAGGACCAGTGTAAACTGTGTCAGTTTCATATGAAACTTTTTGACAACCTTCTTTGTTTCATTTTATATACCCAAAAGTTTTCATTCATTTTACTTATTATGGAAATGTCAATATGCTTTGCCAACCCTGCAATTACTGCTCATTATTTTAATAGTAGTCATAAAAGTTGTACTGTTCATCTTTTTTTTTTTGTATGACAGTAGTCTTGAAGCCTGTGCTAGGCATTTTTCCTTTCAGTGGCCAAGTAATAATTATCATTCTTTTTTTCCATTCTCTCTCTGCATTAGCAGTTCAGCAGTTATATGATTATAAAGGTCCTACACATCTGGACTCACAGCTTGGACAAACTCATTTTCCAAAGAGCTTCAATTCTTTTACTTTTTTTAGCCTTATAATCAGGTTCAGCCAGCCACCCTTCATTCTATTTCTCATTTCAGTTGTAGAAGCTGGCTCTTTTTATTCTATATACTAGCAGGTAGCATTTCACAAATTTCTGAAATATAAAAACTTAAGACAGTAATTTTTAAACTCCAGATTTTAGATATGTAAATTTGCAAATTTACCACTGACTCATCAAGGGATGAGTGTAGGAAACAATTTCAAACAAATTCTGGTATAAATGTATAGCTTCACCTATGTTATGTGCTAAAAGAACCTAATAATACTCAGTTAATGCATCATAAATGTAGAATAAAATAACTAAAACCTTGTTAATTCAACAGTAAAAATTGCTTAAGATAATTTTTTTTTTATAAGTAATGAACAATTTTTCCAACAAACTATATTGAAATTATATATTTAACAATTAAATGAGTCAGGAAAAAAAAAGACATTTGTAACACTAATGCTTATTCGCAACTCAGTTCTAAAAATAAAACACCTATGAATTTGTAACATGTAGTGAATTATTAATATACATATATATATTAGGGTCATTCCATGTCAAATCATCCAGGGGCTGCAGGTGACCCCTACAGAATGCCTTGAAAAAATTCACACGTGCTCATCTAATGAAAAACTGCCAAAGATTAGATCAGTATCTCTAATAGTTTCTGATTTACAGCCCTGTAAAATTTAGTTAATTTTTTTGTTAATTTTGGCAAATTCATTTTCGGGCAACTTTGGCTGCTTAAAGCTGCAAGAGTAATGGTGGTAGAAGGCTGAAATTTGCTGCACTGACTGAATTAATCTCACAGAATTCAAAAATGGTCTCACACCAAGTTTATCTCTCTTAGGATTTGCATAGTGAGGCTGTAAAATCACCTGAAAACACAAAATCATAAAAAACATTGGTTTATGTAATAAGCCATAGCTCTAAGACTCAATATGATACAAAGCTGAATTTTGTTTTCTACTTTCCTATAACATATCAGTTGATAAATCAGCAATTGTTGTAATTAAAAGTCTGTTAGATCTGTAAAAAAATTTAGCTGCATGCAACTTTTTATGATTTAGCTAAAAATAGCCCTACTTCAGGCCACAGTTTGACCATGTCACCAGTCATGCAGCCTTTTCAGATTTTTACCATATATTCTTACATCACTGAATATGATCTACAAAAAAAATCAGGATGGTGTTCAACCTACTTTTTGAGTTATAATTTTTTAAAGTGTCCACTAACCATACATTTGTTAGTTTAAAAAAATTCAGTTCAGGTGTGTTACTGTGTGCAAATATATCCATACAATTTTGAAAAATACCTGTCAGAATTTTATGAATCCCACTGAAATATTCTAACCAGTCTTTCACAATGTTAAATGATGAAGTTGTAAGAAACAAGAAAGAATTAATTCATTTCTGTACAAGTTTATTGGCATAACTAGTTAGATCACATGGCAATGCAAATATATTGTGTATGCATTACAGTTATGCAGATATGGCTGAGTTTAAGATTCATAATATAATAAATACAAAGGTAAATCAGACACAAAAAAGCTCAACTGGTGCTACAACAGGGGATAACTGAGAAAGATTATAGTCACACAAAACTGCAATAATCATGACAATGAATGTTTCAAAAACTGCTTTGGCAATAAATTAGCCTTAACAACATCAAATAAACATTGCTTTGTTCAGACAGCTTAAATAAATTTCTGAAATTTGAGTTTGATTATGTTGAGATTATTTTGACTTAGAACATAGTGGCAAGCACTACTGCCTTGCACAGTAGGTGAACTTATCAGACAAAGAATATGTTGGAAAGGAAACCAGCTTTCATCTTTACGTGACCTTGCAAGCCATGAGAACAGTTCATTTCTTGATTTCTTCGTAAATGACACCAACACTTTGGAATGTTCATCTGATCTATCTTTTATGTTTCCCACATACCATTCATGATCGTATATGCATGCCACATATTTCCCTGGCTGATAATTGTCATTGTTATCATTAGACCCTATTTGAGCTGCTGCAGCATCCCTTTCACTGCTACTACCAACAGTTACAACTGTGTACACATCATCATCTGATAGCCTTCTCATATACAATTTGTTGGTAGAGTGGGGAATAAAGTTATGATGTGACCTAATACCTGCCACAGTTTTGTATTGTTCATAGTGCTCAAGTAGATCAAACTTTACACAATTCTGCATGACTGATTCCTGATTGACAAGAAAGAACTGAATGCCCTGAATGTGGTCCTTTGCCCAATGGTACATATCAGAGACACTTACAGTTTGATAATTTATTATTTTTCATAACCTTGATTTTTTGAAAATCATGTTCAGAGATGTAAGAATATATGGTAAAGGCTGATTAGAATATTTCAATGGGATTCATAAATTATTTCATAATTTTATGGATATATTTGCACACAGCAACACATCTGAATTGAAGTGTTTTTTTGTCAAGTAAACAACTTATGGTCAGAGGATACTTTAAAAAATTATAACTCAAAAAAGTAGGTTGAACACTATCCTGATTTGTTTTGTAAATCATATTCAGAGATGTAAGAATATATGGTAAAAATCTGAAAAAGCTTTGTATCATATTAAGTCTTAGAGCTATGGCTTATTAAATAAACCAATGTTTTTTACAATTTTGGGTTTTCAGGTGATTTTATTGCCTCACTATGCAAATCCTAAGAGAGATAAACTTGGTTTGAGACCATTTTTGAATTTTGTAAGATTAATTCAGTCAATGTAGCAAATTTCAGCCTTCTACCACCATTACTCTTGCAGCTTTAAGCAGCCAAAGTTGCCTGAAAATAAATTCGCCAAAAATAAAAAAAAAAATTACTTAAATTTTACATGGCTGTAAATCAGAAACTTAGAGATATTGATCTAATCTTTGGCAATTTTTCATTATATGGGTCGATGCGTACATATGAATTTTTTCAAGGCATTCTGAAGGGGTCACCTGGAAAATTTTCCAAAATCTGGATGAATTTACATGGAATGACCCATTACATAAATGGATGTGTCATTAAACATGGCAAAGCATTAAAAAATCTCAATAAATGCATATTTGACAGAGGTAGACAGTATTTCAATCCAGAATACTGTATTGTGATTATATGGCTAAAATTAATTAATTCATGGTTTTAAACCTATATAGGAAAGAAAATATGCATTATATTTTAAAATGCATACTTTAAATGGTTAAATTTGTTTTCATATACCTGCAATCATTTATTTATAAAACTGTCTAGATATTTCTATAACACAGTATTTCTTAGTATTTTAGTTTTGAAGATTGTAATATAGAATATATATGTCTATACTACATAAAATCACAGAGTAATGGTGAACAGAAAAAGGTTTATAAATAAGCAAAACATGCCAAGAAAATCTTTCCAACAAACAGTCACACATTTGTAAAGCTTTGTTTAATTTAAGATGTGGGTTGGCCCCGTAGTAGGAATGTGAATTTCTGAACTATTGAGCCAGGTTCAAATCCATGTAATACCATAAAATATTCACCATACTTTAAGCTATTGAGATGTGTGATGAAGGGTAAGGTGCAGCTAATTTGTATGTTTTCTTATAACAAAGCCACATCAGGTCATCTGCTAGGGTCCACTGAGGGGAATCAAACCCCTGATTTTTGCATTGTAAATTTTTAGACTTACCACTGTACTAGTGAGGGGCATGATTGAAAAGTACTTCTGAATTGAGGAAGGTGATAACACTGGCATATCTAGGAATTTGAAAGGACAGAGCAAGTCTTAACATTTGTATTTGAATATACTTTCTATTTATATGTATAATAACTAAACTTTATCATTTTCTCTACGTTGGTTAAATGAGTGTTATAGCATGACACGTTATTGGCGCCACTTACCCTAAAGTTGGAATTTTTGAAACTGTGAATAGGATTTTGAGTATGCTTGATGTAAGTTGATCGTAAAACTGAGAAAATTTGCACAGCAAAATTAGGAAGTGCAGGGAAAAACTGGTGAAAAATAAAAATACAACCTCCTCTTTTTGCAAGTGGATGGTAACTACCTTTAGTAGATTTGTCACAGATATAAAATACAGATACTACAAATACTATTTAGTACCCTTTCTTCCAGTACTTAAATGCAAAAAAAAGTCATTATACTCTGCAAGACTTAAGGTATACACCAATATTCATTCTGCTGGTACAGGTACTGAAATTAATTTGAAAAGCATTAAATTTGTATCTCAGGAATTATTAGTTAATGTACCAGCCATTCTGATATACATTTTTATTTCAAGTGGGTTTCTCCTCATTAAGAGGCATTACAATTTGACTGGGTATGACCACCAGCTATAGGACAAAGTGGAAGAGGAAGTTGGACATCATCACCAACAACACTAATAAGATCTCCAGGAGGTCTTTTAACATGCTAGACAAATCCCCAATTGTCCATTATTGCATTCACTTGCATATCAACATTATCATCATTTGGCATAAGATTTTGTAGTAAAAACATCATTGTTTTTTTCCATTTTTTACAGCTTCAGATATCTATTAATGTGTTCAATGACATGTATCTTAATTAATTTCATTAACTTCCTTGAAATAACCCCAAGAAGTTTCTTAATCAGTGTAACAGGTTATATCTTGATCAGGTAAGTAAACACTCTTGTCACATATCATCAAAATGTCCTTTGTAGTTTGACTGATAATTGCATCTACTTATTTATTCATTACCTTTGATTTTGACAATAGACTCTGGTGCATCCTATTGCAATTACCAGCCCTCTGGCATGAGGAGTAGCAAAATGTTTCCCCTGTAACTTCTTCATTTTTGTCAATTTTTAAACTCAGATGATGGTCCATCTGTACAAATGACAAGTTGCATCATAATTCATAAGAGGAAGATGGTTTCTTAATTTGGTAATGAATACATAAACAGCATCTCTCATTCTTATGGTGGTCAGTCACAACTACTAGGATTCATTGGCCTACTACTACTACTAACATTATTCTTATAAAGTGATGTTTTGCTAAATACAGTATCTGTAATAAGACTGACATAGATCAGGAATATAGTGCATTCTGATCTTCATTTTGATACACATCAATATGCCATCCCAAGATTAAATTTCACTTAACTGAAGACGTTTGTCATAGACATGTTCCTCAGCCTTTAATAAACAGTTCAGAAATATTTATTTCAGTTTTCCAATGCATATCTTCATTCAACTCTTTGATTTTACCCCAATTTTCTGGTAAACAGTTTTTACATCATTTCATCAAACCAAAGAAAATTTATTTCTTTCCTTACACTTGCTGCAAAACCAAAGCCGACATTGAAATGTGAAATCAACACTGTCACCCAAAACAAATTTAATAGTTTAATCATGAAGTTCTCGTGTTTTAATAAGCTGGTTAATGTTTTAGCAATAACACATTTACAGCTATGCTGAATCCTGCTGAAGCAACTGTGGTAGACAATTGGGATATTGTTTTCTGTAAAACGATGACAATGTAATAATTTTGAAGCCTAAACATTTTCCTATTCTTCCAAATAGTATCTTCATAATTTCGAGGAGGACCAGTGTAAACTGTGTCAGTTTCATATGAAACTTTTTGACAACCTTCTTTGTTTCATTTTATATACCCAAAAGTTTTCATTCATTTTACTTATTATGGAAATGTAAATATGCTTTGCCAACCCTGCAATTACTGCTCATTATTTTAATAGTAGTCATAAAAGTTGTACTGTTCATCTTTTTTTTTTTGTATGACAGTAGTCTTGAAGCCTGTGCTAGGCATTTTTCCTTTCAGTGGCCAAGTAATAATTATCATTCTTTTTTCCATTCTCTCTCTGCATTAGCAGTTCAGCAGTTATATGATTATAAAGGTCCTACACATCTGGACTCACAGCTTGGACAAACTCATTTTCCAAAGAGCTTCAATTCTTTTACTTTTTTTAGCCTTATAATCAGGTTCAGCCAGCCACCCTTCATTCTATTTCTCATTTCAGTTGTAGAAGCTGGCTCTTTTTATTCTATATACTAGCAGGTAGCATTTCACTAATTTCTGAAATATAAAAACTTAAGACAGTAATTTTTAAACTCCAGGTTTTAGATATGTAAATTTGCAAATTTACCACTGACTCATCAAGGGATGAGTGTAGGAAACAATTTCAAACAAATTCTGGTATAAATGTATAGCTTCACCTATGTTATGTGCTAAAAGAACCTAATAATACTCAGTTAATGCATCATAAATGTAGAATAAAATAACTAAAACCTCGTTAATTCAACAGTAAAAATTGCTTAAGATAATTTTTTTTTTATAAGTAATGAACAATTTTTCCAACAAACTATATTGAAATTATATATTTAACAATTAAATGAGTCAGGAAAAAAAAAAGACATTTGTAACACTAATGCTTATTCGCAACTCAGTTCTAAAAATAAAACACCTATGAGTTTGTAACATGTAGTGAATTATTAATATACATATATATATTAGGGTCATTCCATGTCAAATCATCCAGGGGCTGCAGGTGACCCCTACAGAATGCCTTGAAAAAATTCACACGTGCTCATCTAATGAAAAACTGCCAAAGATTAGATCAGTATCTCTAAGTTTCTGATTTACAGCCCTGTAAAATTTAGTTAATTTTTTTGTTAATTTTGGCAAATTCATTTTCGGGCAACTTTGGCTGCTTAAAGCTGCAAGAGTAATGGTGGTAGAAGGCTGAAATTTGCTGCACTGACTGAATTAATCTCACAGAATTCAAAAACGGTCTCACACCAAGTTTATCTCTCTTAGGATTTGCATAGTGAGGCTGTAAAATCACTTGAAAACACAAAATCATAAAAAACATTGGTTTATGTAATAAGCCATAGCTCTAAGACTCAATATGATACAAAGCTGAATTTTGTTTTCTACTTTCCTATAACATATCAATTGATAAATCAACAATTGTTGTAATTAAAAGTCTGTTAGATCTGTAAAAAAATTTAGCTGCATGCAACTTTTTATGATTTAGCTAAAAATAGCCCTACTTCAGGCCACAGTTTGACCATGTCACCAATCATGCAGCCTTTTCAGATTTTTACCATATATTCTTACATCACTGAATAAGATCTACAAAAAAAATCAGGATGGTGTTCAACCTACTTTTTGAGTTATAATTTTTTAAAGTATCCACTAACCATACATTTGTTAGTTTAAAAAAATTCAGTTCAGGTGTGTTACTGTGTGCAAATATATCCATACAATTTTGAAAAATACCTGTCAGAATTTTATGAATCCCACTGAAATATTCTAACCAGTCTTTCACAGTGTTAAATGATGAAGTTGTAAGAAACAAGAAAGAATTAATTCATTTCTGAACAAGTTTATTGGCATAACTAGTTATATCACATGGCAATGCAAATATATTGTGTATGCATTACAGTTATGCAGATATGGCTGAGTTTAAGATTCATAATATAATAAATACAAAGGTAAATCAGACACAAAAAGCTCAACTAGTGCTACAACAGGGGATAACTGAGAAAGATTATAGTCACACAAAACTGCAATAATCATGACAATGAATGTTTCAAAAACTGCTTTGGCGATAAATTAGCCTTAACAACATCAAATAAACATTGCTTTGTTCAGACAACTTGAATAAATTTCTGAAATTTGAGTTTGATTATGTTGAGATTACTTTGACTTAGAACATAGTGGCAAGCACTACTGCCTTGCACAGTAGGTGAACTTATCAGACAAAGAATATGTTGGAAAGGAAACCAACTTTCATCTTTACGTGACCTTGCAAGCCATGAGAACAGTTCATTTCTTGATTTCTTCGTAAATGACACCAACACTTTGGAATGTTCATCTGATCTATCTTTTATGTTTCCCACATACCATTCATGATCATATATGCATGCCACATATTTCCCTGGCTGATAATTGTCATTAGACCCTATTTGAGCTGCTGCAGCATCACTTTCACTGCTACTACCAACAGTTACAACTGTGTACACATCATCATCTGATAGCCTTCTCATATACAATGTGTTGGTAGAGTGGGGAATAAAGCTGTGATGTGACCTAATACCTGCCACAGTTTTGCAATTTTCATAGTGCTCGAGTAGATAAAACTTTACACAATTCTGCAGGACTGATTCCTGATTGACAAGAAAGAACTGAATGCCCTGAATGTGGTTCTTTGCCCAATGGTACATATCAGAGACACTTACAGTTTGATAATTTATTATTTTTCATAACCTTGATTTTTTGAAAATCATGTTCAGAGATGTAAGAATATATGGTAAAGGCTGATTAGAATATTTCAATGGGATTCATAAATTATTTCATAATTTTATGGATATATTTGCACACAGCAACACACCTGAATTGAAGTGTTTTTTTGTCAAGTAAACAACTTATGGTCAGAGGATACTTTAAAAAATTATAACTCAAAAAGTAGGTTGAACACCATCCTGATTTGTTTTGTAGATCATATTCAGAGATGTAAGAATATATGGTAAAAATCTGAAAAAGCTTTGTATCATATTAAGTCTTAGAGCTATGGCTTATTAAATAAACCAATGTTTTTTACAATTTTGGGTTTTCAGGTGATTTTATTGCCTCACTATGCAAATCCTAAGAGAGATAAACTTGGTTTGAGACCATTTTTGAATTTTGTAAGATTAATTCAGTCAATGTAGCAAATTTCAGCCTTCTACCACCCTTACTCTTGCAGCTTTAAGCAGCCAAAGTTGCCTGAAAATAAATTCGCCAAAAAAAAAAAAAAAATTACTTAAATTTTACATGGCTGTAAATCAGAAACTTAGAGATATTGATCTAATCTTTGGCAATTTTTCATTATATGGGTAGATGAGCACATATGAATTATTTCAAGGCATTCTGAAGGGGCCACCTGGAAAATTTTCCAAAATCTGGATGAATTTACATGGAATGACCCATTACATAAATGGATGTGTCATTAAACATGGCAAAGCATTAAAAAATCTCAATAAATGCATATTTGACAGAGGTAGACAGTATTTCAATCCAGAATACTGTATTGTGATTATATGGCTAAAATTAATTAATTAATGATTTTAAACCTATGTAGGAAAGAAAATATGCATTATATTTTAAAATGCATACTTTAAATGGTTAAATTTGTTTTCATATACCTGCAATCATTTATTTATAAAACTGTCTAGATATTTCTATAACACAGTATTTCTTAGTATTTTAGTTTTGAAGATTGTAATATAGAATATATATGTCTATACTACATAAAATCACAGAGTAATGGTGAACAGAAAAAGGTTTATAAATAAGCAAGACATGCCAAGAAAATCTTTCCAACAAACAGTCACACATTTGTAAATCTTTGTTTAATTTAAGATGTGGGTTGGCCCCGTAGTAGGAATGTGTTTTTCTGAACTATTGAGCCAGGTTCAAATCCATGTAATACCATAAAATATTCACCATACTTTAAGCTATTGGGATGTGTGATGAAGGGTAAGGTGCAGCTAATTTGTATGTTTTCTTATAACAAAGCCACATCAGGTCATCTGCTAGGGTCCACTGAGGGGAATCAAACCCCTGATTATAGCATTGTAAATTTTTAGACTTACCACTGTACTAGTGAGGGGCATGATTGAAAAGTACTTCTGAATTGAGGAAGGTGATAACACTGGCATATCTAGGAATTTGAAAGGACAGAGCAAGTCTTAACATTTGTATTTGAATATACTTTCTATTTATATGTATAATAACTAAACTTTATCATTTTCTCTACGTTGGTTAAATGAGTGTTATAGCATGACACGTTATTGGCGCCACTTACCCTAAAGTTGGAATTTTTGAAACTGTGAATAGGATTTTGAGTATGCTTGATGTAAGTTGATCGTAAAACTGAGAAAATTTGCACAGCAAAATTAGGAAGTGCAGGGAAAAACTGGTGAAAAATAAAAATACAACCCCTCTTTTTGCAAGTGGATGGTAACTACCTTTAGTAGATTTGTCACAGATATAAAATACAGATACTACAAATACTATTTAGTACCCTTTCCTCCAGTTGGCCTTGCTGGACTGAAAAGATCCAATAAAGCATGAAATAGAGATCTCAGATAGTTATGATTTAGATGTACTACCTGATGTCATTTAATGTTTATTATTGTAAAACAACAAGTAAGACACTGTGGAAGTTAAAACTCTTTTTTTTTTATATAAAAAAAAGGATAAAATAAAGGAGAGCATTTAAATAAAAGTCAAACACAAACATATCAGTTGGTCATAAAAATCACTATTTAATAATTATTGACATGGTTTGGCAAATACGTTATACCTCTAATTTGCAGGTAAAGGAAGAAATGGTTTGAACTTTATTAAATAATATATTAAAAAATGTGTTTCATATTATTATAGTATTTATTTAATACACCCTTGTGCAAATTAGTTGAAACAAGACGGAAAATTACGAATTTTTCAATTTTTTTGCGTTTTATTTCTGAGAATTCAAAAATTACTCACAAATTAATACATGATATGACCACGTTTATTTTTCAGATCATTAATCCACTTTGGCATCGACTCCGCAAGTTGACTGCAATCTTTACTAATTTTTGGATCGCGGTACTACACCTCAATTAGCTTATCTTTCGCAGTACAGTCTTTTCCCCGAAGTCTTTCTTTACAAATCGCCAAAAGATTTTCAATTGGATTTAAGTCCGGAGAGTTTCCAGGCCAGTCCAGCACCTTTATTTGCGTTGTAGTCATAAAATTCTTCACAAGTTTCGATGTGTGGCACGGAGTCAGATCTTGCTGAAAAATGCCAGATCCATCTGGAAATCTCTTTTTCAATTCTGGAACGACTTTTCTCTGCAAAACTTCGATGTACTGTGGTCCTCGCATCATACCTTCTACGATATGTAAGCCTTCGACGCCATAGTAGCTGAAAAAACCCCAAAACATCTTCTTCAAGGGATGTTTTATGAACTGATTGATATGAGATTCTCGAAGTTTCTCACCTGGAGATCTGCGAACATGCAGACTTCTTTGACCCTGTACGAAGAAATGAGTCTCGTCACTGAATAACACTTTCCTCCATTGTTCTTACGTCCAGGTCTTGTATTTCAGACCCCATTGATACTGTTTTTTCTTCATTGAGTTGGTAAGAAGTTGTTTTTGACTGGTCTCCTTGCCCTTCTAACGCAATTTCGAATGACGTAATCTTCCTCAAAATTTCGTCATATGTCCCAAAAATAGATCGACCGTATTGCAAAACACAGCTAATGACGCCGTCTGTGTGAAAAAATGACTATTAAAGGAAATCAGCGGGTCCAGCGAGCTTACACCAGCCGTCATGCTGAAAATATTGTAAAATGACCATTTGTTTCAATTAATTTGCACAAGGGTGTACTAGCAATATATATATACATTAATATAGTTTTTACTAAAGATAACGTGTTTTATTTTCAGAGTTACAAGAAAACTATCAAAACAGCCTTCCATTGAAGCCCTTATGTGTAATATACTGAAACTCTCACAAAGTATGAATTGTATCAGACTGTAGAAAACCGAAAATTTTCTTCACTTATGTGCTTGAGGGACTAGTGAGAAACTTTTTTCTAATTATGGAATGGTTAAATTGCTCAAGTGGTCCTCAAAACTTTCAGAACCAGGAAACATTTATTATACTAGCTGTCTCCATTACAACCACAGCTTTTTTTCTAAATTTCCTCCAAGTTATTGTAATTATTCACCAAAAATTATACAAAAGTTCAAAGAACATAGTACTTCTGAACTTTTCCATCTGTGGTAAATTTACTTCTTCAATAGAATTATGGTACATATACGTTGCTGTGAAATGGACAAAGTCTGATGAAGTGGATCCTTTGAATGATCTTTATTTATGTCTACTATTACCTTCTGGACTGCTTTCATTAAGCTTCTTCACATTTTGGGGACTTTATGTTGTCCGTGTGATACAACAATATATGATTGTGCTGAAACATAGACGTTTTACGAGTTTTAACCAGGAGTTTCCAATAACTATGGCTTTAATAGCTTCTTCGTGGACTGAGGGAATAATGCTTGCACTATTACCTCTGACAGGATGGAACTCTTGGAATGGACTGTGTCATATCCCTACAGTGTGGAAACCAAGCTTCATCTTCACTTGTGGTCTTCTATATATCCTTCATCTTTTGGTTATAACAGCTATGTTTGTTGACATGCTTATACTTAATCTCAGAAAGCGACGCACCATTCAGCCATGTCCTAATGAAAATACTGTCTCATTTAATGACATTTCCATTCAAAATCAGCATCCATCCACACCTTACACTAGAGAAAACTTCACATTGTTATTAGAAGTGACTATTTTCATCTTATTCACTCTACCTTTTCTCGTTTATTTTGTTTACTTGTGGGCCCATCCTATTACTGATCCTTGTCTAATTTTTCCAAAACACCATATTACAAATATGTGGATGTCTATGCTTTTAATTATGTTTGCTATAGTTATTCCTATATTTCATATGTGTAGTCAAAGAGATCTTACAAACTCTTATATCAAGTTTATACAGAGTCTAATACAAAGTACTATATCTACTGAAACAGAGGAAAATCAGCACTAACTGTATTAGTAAAAAAATATATATATCTAACATTTAGTTGCTTTAAGTAAATGTAAAAACAGCAATCATATTTGATCTACTTGAGGTGGCATTAGAATAAAAACTATCAATTTAAATAAAAGTACACAACTGACACAGTAGTGTAGTCATCAATATCACACTTTTTATGTTACATTATTCTTAACAAAGAATATACAATATTTTTATATATGTTATACTTTATAAAATAAATTTATACACACATATAAAACCATAAGAAAATACTAGATATACATAATTAAAAATAAAGTTTAAAACATAAACATTTCAATATTTGGATACAATACTTGAAAATCGGCTCAGCCACAATAGTCATGTATTTCTTCATTTTAAATTTTAAAAAGTCCTATAAACGATATTTTGGTTTTAAAGTGAAATGATTATGTTTGAAAACGAAACAGAAGAGAAAGTTACTTGGTGTGTGTATGATTTAATAGCTACAACTATACACTGTTTTATTTGCACTCAGTCAGTGCACTATATTTAATATTACGTTAAAGCTGAAAAAGAAAGTTTTATGTTTTTTTTATAAATAGTATCCGATTGCCCGTAGTGCCCTCCCAGTGACACAGCTGTATATGTCTGCGGACTTACTGTTAGAAACCGCTTTTCAATACGCATGGTGGGCAGAGTACAGATAGCCCATTGTGTTGCTTTGTGCTCAATTTCAAACAATTAGCCGTGGCGCCAGTGCTCACTTGGGTTGCCACCAGTTGGTAGGAATGACAGTGCAGGGTGGCTACGAGTGACTTGTAGCTTTGTTCAATAATCTCTGTTGATTTTTCTTTTCTTGCCCAAAGACAAAAGACGTTTACCTAGCTATTGGTGAGCAACATATAAATTAATGGTAAAGGCGCTATTCATCGCTTAGTTAACCTGAATATGACCTAGGAAGATCGAAATGTTGTTCTCTGCTTTATTAATAAAAGTGTTAATACCCAAACCAGTAGTTCTGAGATACATTTTTATTCCAAATGGGTTTCCTGTCATCAAGTATTCATCGCTTTGTAATTCGTTAAGAATAATTATATTTGTGTGTGACGTATTCATGACGTAATATCTGCACACTGCGCGTTTATAAACAAATAGAAAATTTTTCTAATTTTTTTTTTTTTTCTTATTTGTGGTCACAATTGATAGTCTTTCGCTTGAATAATCGATAGATGCTTGAAAAACTGTCAATACAGAACTTTTCTAACGCTATTCATCGCTTTATAACTCCGTAAACGTCGAATCTGCGTGTGACCTATTTACCTTCATTTTGTTCCACAACGCCTACCAAATTCAGCTGCTCAATATTTGGAGGCAAAACGGGAAAATCGTCATCCTTATTGGAAACTTATTTGCACACAAGATAAAAATTTCGCTCAGTTGGGAGCTGCACATCAAGTAATAAAAAAAGGTTTTCTAGTAACATACATATAAGCAAGAATTTTATTATTGTCTGATAAAGTTTTGTATTAATAATAAATCCATTGCCTGGTCCCAAAAAATAAGGATAACAATTAATGACTAAACAATGGCCTACTAATTTACATACATAAAATGTTATTTTTTACTGCTCTTAAAAAGATTTGAATCTCCTGACAAAAATACTAACTATACAATAAAATTTACCTTTTCCTTACCAGTTTTGACTCATTGGGTTAACTGTAGTTAAGCCAAGGCAAACATAATACAAAAACAAAGTGAGGCATATTAGAATTTACCAAGACCCAAGAATCGAAAAAGTGTGTAATTTTTATTAAATGAAAACGCCCGGCGGTTTAGGCACTCGATTCGTAACCCAAGGATCGCGCGTTCAAATCCCCCGTCACACCAAACATGTTCGCCCTTTCAGCCGTGGGAGCGTTATAATGTTAAGGCCAATCCCCCTATTCATTGGTAAAAGAGTAACCCAAATCAGGGGTAGCTAGCACAGATAGCCGTTGTATAGCTTTGCGCGAAATTCAAAATAAACCAATTAAATGAATAAACTTTAAATTACGACTATTATTTAAAACTTTTTAAAGTTGTAAATTCTAAAGTAAGTATATTTCAAAAAATGTTAATAAATTAATATTTGAAATGCTTTCTTCTGAAAGACATTAAAATCTAACTTATGCAGATGTAAAAGTAAGCTTGGAAGAATACATTCCAAGAATTAAAATCGCATGAAGAGTTTAATTGAGGGATCGTGCTGGGTATTAGTTACTGTGTTTCTTTTAATTGTATGTGTAGTATGCGAACTTGTAAAAGTCACCTATCCTCAATAACACGCTAAAATCATTTATTCTGTATGATGCTATTTATCTTTATTTGTTTGGTTTTGAATTTCGCGCAAAGCTACTCGAGGGCAATCTGCCCTGGCTGTCCCTAATTAGCAGGGTAAGACCAGAGGGAAGGTAGCTAGCTATTACCGCCAACTCTTCGGCTACACTTTTACCAACGAATAATAGGATTGACCGTAACGTTATAACGCTCCCACGGCTGAAAGGGTCGAGCATGTTTGGTGTGATGGGGATTCGAACCCGCGACCTTCGGCTTATTAGTCCAGTGCCTTAACCACCTGGCTATGCCAGGCCTAGTCTCACGGCATTTGAAATAACAGTCACATTACAAATTATGTGGAAGATATACGTGTGGTAGGAACGATCTGAAACCTCAAAAACAACCTTTTCGTATGAAACAATTTTAGTTTATATATATAAATTAAAACTGATTCTTAAAACATAACTTCAGCACCTCCTAGCAAACTGTTTTACAGTTGTAGTACAAATTGGTAAAACATTTTTAGCCTTTCAAACAACCGGAGACACAAAATTGCTTTAAAATATAAAACAACTTTAGAGTAATTTTCTATTTTATTCAAAATTTAAAATGAGAAGTTCCATATGAGACAAAAAACTAATTATTTTAAACAGTATTATCAGAGTTAAATTTTACTGTTCTGTCAATCCATCCTTGGAATTTATCGGCTTTGTATATATCCGTATATACATATATATTTTTACCTGTTTCTGTAATTGTCTTTGTCTTTTACCTTTGATTTTTTTAAGCAATTACTTTTGGGGTCATGTTGAAGTTAAAATAATCACAAAGGGAGATATCGATATAAAATTTCGCATGAGTGCTACATCCTCTCAACGTGTTTAAAAAGAAATTTTATAAAAAAAAAATATTATGAAGAACAATAACATCCCAATACAGGAGCCTAAAATACTAATAAGTAAATATAACTAGATTAGCAAAATATTTGATAATAATAATATTAATAAAGGAAAAAATAAAATAGTATATCATCAAACACATACATACATACACACATTTCAATTTCACACATATTTTAAAATATTCAGCAAGTCGGGTGAATATTTTTTCTAACTTAAACAATTGAATGGATAAATTATCCACTGCCTACAAAGCCTAGTCAAGAAAACGAGAAATGTACAGTAAAAATAGAATAAAGAATAGAAAATATAAAAGTTATTGTTATCCCAATAAATAAGCAGCTATAGGACAGTAAATATGGTAACAAATGACTTTTAATCAATTGGTGTCAAATTAACCCACAGTTGGTAGTGGTGTTTTGAATTAGGCGCAAAGCTACACAATGGGCTCTCTGTGCTCTGCCCATCACAAGTATCGAAATCCGGTTTTGTACAACTTGTAATTCTGCTGGCATAACTCTGTGCTACTAGGGGCGTTTTACATCTGAAGACAGAGAAACGAGACTATACTAATTACCAGCTTGATTTGTAGTTTTGCTCTAAGTAGATGGTAAGTTAAAATCAATTACAAAATAACGTTTATTTAAACAACAATTAGCAATATGATTAGAAGTTATTTTAAACATTGTATGTGCTTTTTAAGTAATGAAACTTTCTATTTTCTTTAAGTGAATTTTATAAGTTACAAACTATTTTAACTTAAACATTTAGTAGCGGTTCAGTTAAATTACTGTGTAACCAGTTGGAAAGCTGCTTGTGACATACATTGTTGTGAAAAAAGGTTGAGAGAAATAATAATCATAATAGACACGATCAGAAAAGAAGGCCTAAAATTAAACAACGCTGGTGGGTATGTCAAGAGGAAAAGAATTGGTTTGAATTTCGCACAAAGCTACACGAGGGCTATCTGTGCTAGCAGTCCCTAATTTAGCAGTGTAAGACTAGAGGGATGGCAGCTAACCATCACCACTCACTGCCAACTCTTGGGCTACTCTTTTACCAACGAATAGTAGGATTGACCGTACACATTATAACGCTCCCACGGCTGAAAGGGCGAGCATGTTTGGTGTGACGGGGATTCGAACCCGCGACCCTCGGATTACGAGTCGAATGCCTTTACCTGAAGAAAGTAAAAACACAATAACAGGAAATAAACGTTTGTTGGAAAGAGAAAGTTACAATGAAGAGAGAAAGGAGCTAGCATTTGAAAAGAAGTTAATTGAAACATTTGAAGAACTGACTACAAATGTATATAGTGCTTCTTAAGGTTTCAAAATATACAAAATACGTTTGGTGATATTTCAGAGTTTTTGTGGTATTCTCAGGTTAAATAACTGTCGTTATATGAGTCCCCCGCTGGTACAGCGGTAAGTCCACGAATTTACAAGGCTAAAATGAGGGATTCGATTTCCCTCGGTGGACTTATCAGATAGCCCAATGTGGGTTTGCTATAAGAAAACACACACACACTCGTTATAACAATTGACTAGGAGCCCGAGCACAACAACTGTTACACAGGAAAACCGTTTGTTGAGCAAAATCTAATATCTCTTAATTACGACTCAGTTTGAAGCGAGAAAATTATAGAGACTGGACACAAGTACAGTGAAAAAAGGTTTTATTTCAACGCAAAAACAATTAAAATTTAAGGTAAGTGTATTTTGTGGTACTTTTCTTAGAGAGCTTTGGGTGTGTGTTTAAAGCAAATAAATATTTCCAATAAAATTATTTTTATTCCATCCTAAAAACACGTGGTGTTATATGCTAATAACAACAATGTCATTCTTCTCAGGATTCACGCTCTATACACGTTGTTAAAAGTCACTGTCACTTTAAAACAAGAGCTGTTGTATCTTGAAGCATCACCTGATTTTCTAGTGAAGAAATAAGTGCCTGTTTCTGTAAAATATGATCTATGTTACAGGAATCTTTCCCACAAGAAAATGTATGTGACACCCTTGTTGAATGATCTAGTTTCGTGAGTAACTAGGTTGAGAAGAATTTAGTGACTTCGTTAATTGAAATTCTATATTAAGATTACAAACAATATGTAGAGAGATTTTTTAATGTATACTATGTAAAGGGGTATGTAACAGGTGGTATGCTTCCATGCCACATTTTGTGGAAGCCAAAAAAAATAATATTAGATATTATTTCTAAAATTATTCAAATGAAGAAAGCTGAATACTGGATTTACAGTTAGTTATCTGACCACACATTATCTTTCTACAAAGATAGCACATAAAAGAAGCAAGAATTTTGGTTTATATGAGCTGCATATAATGTTCAAATTTTATTCATTCAAAATATAGGTAAAGATTTGCTTCACTTTTGTAAGTATACATGATGTGCGAATGACAAACATTAAAGAAGAAGAGTGCATATTGAGTTTATATTATTGAATAAATATTCCTCTGAATTTAAACTTTCTGTTGAAGATGTAATTATATGTAATGAAGAAATCCTAATGTGCTATGATACCTGAAAATATGCATTGAACAAACGCTTGAAAAACTAGCTTGTTGATTTTCAATACTTAGTTAGATGTTCCCTACGTTATCTGAACTTATGGCTTATTATATAGTAGATAAACAATAAGAAAATACTGTTGATTTAGAGTTACCAAACCCAGAAAACATAATTTCTGGTATTTACAGACAAAAGAAATCGTCTTTTGGGTGTTTATACGAAAAGATCTATCCTTTGGTTTTTTATCTTCAAATTTATATGGTTAGAAAAGTTTTATATTGACTTGTATCTGTAAGTCCTTTGTTTTAGATGTGCAAACTGATAAAAAAACAAAACAAAGAAGGCATCAGTGAAAAATGAAAACTATGGAACAGGTGTATAAATTCTCATTATTTAACATTTATATTTGTGGGAACGTTCAAAATGTTGTTGGGTAACACACAAGATAAAAGTAGAATTTTTCTTGATAGAAGCTACAAGACCGTTTTAGATGTTAGATTGTTCACGTGAGAAGTGACAATGAAGCTTTTTCTAGTCATCATTCCCACCATAACTTTTGTCGCTGTAACTTATGGCAAGTATGTGATCGAAAACATTTTTTAAAAAATAAAGATGTGATTATTATAAACGTTGGAAAAGTCCAGTTGCTAAAATAAATTTACATTAAGTGTTTAGCATTGACAGTTTTCTTCAGTCGTAATACCCTAAACGTCAGATAAGGCCAAGGTTATACATTTCTTTTACCTAAAGTTAGTAACTTCAAGAGTCAAGACTTTAATTTGACTTTGGTCAAAATGTTTTTAGAAGCGTTTATAATATTATCCAAATTTAATACCAAATTAAATTATATATATTAGCATATTGCACAAGGTATTTTAATAAGCTTTCCTTTCAGCAGTATCATGTAGTACACGGACTTGCCGTAAGTATAAAAAATAACAAAATTCGTACCTGATTAATCTGTCTAAATGCAATTGATTAATTCAATGTTAGTAAATAACAACCATCTCGGACAGAATTTTTAGGAAATTGTAGGAGTTAAAAATGCTGCGAGACCATATTAATAATATATTGTAGCTAAAATATTCATTTTTCATACTCTGAATATCTTAACACAAAACTGAATATCACAATAATCATTTGAAATATATTATTATCGATGTGTTAAAAAATTATTATCAAATTATTTTTACATTATTATGATAACTACAGGTCCAGTAATTTTTAAATGAAACTACAAATAAAATATTATTTGTAATATTACACATAGGATGATTGTTTTTTTCTTAATTTCGTGCAAAGCTACACGAAGGCTATCTGCGCTAGCCGTCCCTAATTCAGCAGTGTAAGACTAGAGGGAAGGCAGCTTGTCATCACCGCCCACCGCCAACTCTTGGGCTACTCTTTTACCAACGAATAGTGGGACTGACGGGGAAGAGTTAAGGGTTAGATTAAATTTTTCTTTCAAGCTTTTCATGATCGTGGTTAAAAATCAAGGCTGTTTTTTTAAAGTTAAACACAAAACTACACAATGGTCTATCTGTGCTCTTCCAATCACAGCTATCGAAGCTGGGTAGCGCTGTAAGTCCGAAGATATGCTGCTTTGCCACTGGGGAAGGGAGGCAAAACTAAGGTAGGAAAGAGAACCTCATAACGAATCTTTTTTAGCCCGAACCTGGGACTACAGCCGCTATAGTTACCCTTTAATCTGACCTTGTTACGCACACGATTTCATTTTAACAACTTCCAGACGTAACTGTCAATCCTGAAAATTGTGTAACTCTTGAATAATATTCAGTTTTACAATAAAAAGTCTATATTAAGGTAGTATTCTGTGAGTAAACGTTATTTTAATAGATAGATTCGTCTATTTGAAAGATGACTTGCATTATTATTATATGGGTTTGTTTGTGTTTAAGCTCAAAACTTGGGTATCGCAGTTCTTCACACATAAAGTTCTTAAGTTTGTTGTTAAGTCACTGGGACACGTCGTCATATACACAATAAAATCTACAATATACATAATTAACCCTTTGCATTACTAGAAAAAATGTAACAATAAGATTTGGAAGGTTGCATTATCATGTTTCTCATTTTCTTAAATAAATAATGCATGTTAAAAACATGAAACAGTTCTTGGATCCAGTAATTGAAAACTTTTTAAGTTAGAAATATGGAATAATTATTAAACTCTGATCAAAGTCTATAAACTACCTACATGTAGATCAGAACCAATCTATATAAATTAACGTTAATGCGTATGTGTGTCTGTTCCTTATACGTTCCCAAACTTCTGAGGGTGGCGGGTTCGAATCCGCGTCGCACCAAACATTCTCGCCCTTTCAGCCGTGGGGACGTTATAATGTGACGGTCAATCCCACTGTTCGTTGTTAAAAGAGTAGCCCAAGAGTTGGCGGTGATGACTAGCTGCCTTCTTTCTAGTCTTACACTGCTAAATCAGGTACGGCAAGCGCAGATAGCCCTCGAGTAGATTCGTGCAAAATTCAAAACAAAATAAACTTTTGTTTTTCTACAGGATTACACAGTAATTTATTTTGATTCTAAACTTTAAACTGTGCTCTTCGTATTGGTTTTAAAATAACTAATGGTTTTACCATCTATTTGTGTTTTGAATTAAGCATAAAGCTACCCAATGAGCTATCTGTGCTCTGCTCACCACGGGTATCGAAACCTGGTTTTTAGCATTGTAAGTCCGCAGACATACCGCTGAGCCACTGACGGACCCTGTTTGTGTAATTTAATCTTGTTATTATCAATATAATTTAGTTTTGTTTTGAGATAATGGCCGATGTTAATACTGGTGTTACTGTTTCATGCGATTAGAAATTTAGGACACTTTTGCATGTGCATACACGAGCAGTAACTTACCAATTTTTAAACCAGGGAGTGAAAATTTAAATAAAAAATTATTTGAGTTACTGATAAATAAAAATAAAATATTTTCACTATAAAGCAGCAACTAGGATACTCAACTGATTTCCTATGGCAAAGCGGTCGTAAATGTTTTTTTTTTTTTTTTTTGGTGGATTACTATTACTCATAACTAAGACTAATTATTATAAACTAGCATAAACTACTCACGGCGGGATTCTAAAGTCCATTCATCATCCACAGAGACTTCGTCGTTTCAATAAAGCGTCTCCATTTATCTTAATTACTTCTATAAATATTCTTATGCACAACCTCTTTGGTTTGTCTGTTTCCATTTCCTGACTTTAATTTAATTTAACTCTTATTAACAAAAATAGATTTAATTTATCTTTTTGTATTCTTTTTACTGTATGTGTTTTTATTTGAATTATTTTCTTCTCAGTATTCTTCAATTCATATTTTCTTTTCCATTGTTTGTTGCCGTTTCCCAAAGTTAGGTTAATACAACTTTTTTCTTCAAGTTTCAGATTTGTATTTTTCTTCTGATGTTTGTATTGGATTGGTTTCTTTTGAATTTCGCGCGAAGCTACACGAGGGCTATCTGCGCTAGCAGTCCCTAATTTAGCACCACTCACCGCCATCTCTTGGGTTACTCTTTTACCAACGAATAGTAGGATTGACCGTCACGTTATAACGTCCCCACGGCTGGAAGAGCGAGTATGTTTGGTGTGACGGAGATTCGAAGCTGCGACCCTCGGATTACGAGTCGAGTGCCTTAACCACCTGGCCATGCCAGGTGATGTTTGTGTTTAAAAATTGTAGTTGGCAAAAAAATATCCGCATGCTGTTCATTCAGTAAGGTAAGACCCGGCATGGCCAAGCGTGTTAAGGCGTGCGACTCGTAATCCGAGGGTTGCGGGTTCGCATCCCCGTTGCGCCAAACATGCTCGCCCTTTCAGCCGTGGGGGCGTTATAATGTTATGGTCAATCGTACTATTCGTTGGTAAAAGAGTAGCCCAAAAGTTAGCGGTGGGTGGTGATAACTAGCCGCCTTCCCTCTAGTCTTACACTGCTAAATTAGAGACGGCTAGCACAGATAGCCCTCGATTAGCTTTGTGCAAAATTTCAAAAAAACAAAACAAACAAATTCAGTAAGGCCCTCCCCTCTCAGTAGCACAGTGTTATGTATGCTTACTTATAACGCTAATGCCAATCCGTCCCTCAGTAAAGTGTGGCAATTTAAAATCTAACGCTGCAAAAATTACATTGAGAGATTTAAAAATACGGTACTGGCATTTCCATCCTTAATGGCATCTTGTGTGAACATGGGCAAAACAGTCAAGTTAAAGAACACTTACATACAGATACAGCCAGTTTAAATTTTAAATTTACTGCAAGGATGGCAGCGATTCAGCAGCTCGCCAGCACCTGTTACCAAAAGGTTTTGTCGGTCCTTGAACTGCATAATTAATTGTGATTGGGGCTCTTATAAAGCACAAAGAGTAGAAAGTGTGGAGCAGTATTACGGCGTAAACCTATGACTATGCGACCCACTGCCAAAGCGCGCTAAGTACAAGGACTTTGAATCTGTGGAAAAAATAATCCATGAAACAGAGATAATTTTGTTTTGGAAGAATTTATCCAGTCTTTTTTTTTCAGTTTTATTAATATAAGATAGAATTTGCGGATACAACTGTACGTTGCCATAATTTTGAATCAATCTATAATAACAAAATAACATATTTGTTTGTGTGTGTGTGACTGCCATAATTCCAAGACAAATTATGTTTGTTTGTTTTTGTTAATTTCGCGCAAAGCTACACGAGGGCTATATGCGCTAGCCGTCCCTAATTTAGCAGTGTAAGACTAGAGGAAAGGCAGCTAGTCCATCACCACCCACCGCCAACTCTTGGGCTACTCTTTCACCAACGAATAGTGGGATTGACGTAACATTATAACGCCCTCACGGCTGAAAGGACGATCATGTTTGGTGCGACGGGGATTCGAACCCGCGACCCTCAGATTACAAGTCGAACGCCTTAACTCACCTGCACGTGCAGGGCCCCAAGACAAAGGAACCTGGAAACTTGCACCCATATTAAGAGAATCCTGAGGGTGTGCATCTGGGTGCTATTACTTATCCATGTGCATACATAATAAGGTAAGCTAGAGAAAACCACATATGAAAGAAGTAACGTATTATGTTACAAATATAAACCACAGGCAGCCAGACAAACACTCACGTGCACATGTTTTTATCAGGCAAGCTAACAAAAAATCACATGGAAAAGAAGTGTGAATATTGGTACCAAGGTTTTGACATATGAAGAAATTCTCTGAGGTACTATTGAGTCAAGAATAATCAACTACATCAGCAAGAATTTTTTGGTGTATCAACAATATCTTCGTAATTGATAAATCAGTGAATATTATTTCTCTCAACAATACCAGAATCGACTCGTTGTATAATAGTGACATTTTCTTTGTTTGTTTGTGTTTTGTTTTCCAAATCAGTGAGTACACCTTTCCTTTTAACAATATCAGTAGTACATTTTTGTGCATCATTGACACTTTCTTAGTCATCTAACCATAATTAGTTTTCATAATAACACTGAATGCGATTTGTTTTTTATTTATTTATTAATGGCCTAGCCTGGCATGGCCATGTGGCTAGGGGGCTCGATTCACAATCTCACTAGTTGAGGATTCGAATCTTCCTTACACTCCCCATATTTGCCCTTTCAATGGTGAAGGCGTCATTGTAATCTGATCCAGTCCCACTTTTCATTGGTAAAAGAGTAGGCTGAGATATTTCTTACTTTCGTGATATATTTTATGCACTTGCTTTAAGAAGCCGGGCACTTTCGCTATTAATAATAAAAAAGGCATATTTGTATGTGTGGCCACCATAACTCCAAGAGGAGAGAACTTAGCAACTTGAAATATTGCACACTTACTCAGCGTACCCTGAGGGTATGCATCTGTATATTTTTATTTATCCACGTTCGTGTGCGTATCTTTTTTTGTGTGTGTGTGATGTAAGCAAGCGGAAAAAAATACCTAGAAAAAAATATGTGACCGCCGTAACACCAAGAAAAAAAGAGCCTAGAAAATTGAGATTTTGCCCACGTACTAAGAAGATTCTGAGAGTTTGTACCTGGTTATTATTACTTATTTACGTGCCTACGCGCATGCATATATTTTTATTAAAAAAATAAAACAGAAAAGAACACGTAGAAACCTAAAACTTTGCACCCATACCAAGTGGACCTTGAGGGTCTGCATCTGGGTATATTACTTATCTATGTGCATGCGAGCGTGCTCATTTTCTAAATGAGGCAAGCTAGCGAAAACCAAACAAAAAGAAATGGTTCCTCATATATCAACTTCTAAGGTATACAGAAGCTAGTCCATTTTGATAACAATGTGTTTCAAAAATATTTATATTATATTGCTCAGCAATAAAAGTATAACCCAATATTGTTGCTAAAAGGTTATGTTTAAACCACAAAACTGAAAAGAAAAAATGTTATTTCTAAAATTAGAGACTCCGTTAATTAAATAGGTTTGTTTGTTTTTTATTATTTAAATTTAATGTCGGAGGACAAGTCAGAGGGAAGATTACCTATATAAATAGACCAAGTACCGTTAAGAAGATACAAAATTATATAGATTATACTTTTATGTTAAAATGTGTTCAGAATACACACAGTGACATAGTCAACTAGAATAATTCATCTAACAATCCGAGCACTTTCACTGGTCTTTAATAATAAAAGAACCTATGTGCGTGGATCTGTCATAGGTCCAAGAGGAAAGAACCTAGAGACCTAAGACTTAACACGCATTCTGAGAGGATTCCAAAGGTGTGCACCTGAATATTATTTTTTAGCTTTGAATATAACTAAAGATATTGGCCATTTTTTTGCCTTGTAGCCTTTAAGCTCCCATAATTCTGCTTCTTGAAGTTCGGCAGAAAAGTACTTTTTTTCAATTCTCACTTAATGAATTAACAACATGCGGAGGTTTTCTGCCAGATACTGTTGAGAAAGAACAAAATGGTGAAAACTTTTGCCAAAAATTGACAAAAGTTCATATTTTACCAAAAATAACCAAACTTCAACAGGGTATGGGGCCTAACATTTCTTAGCTAGTCAAAGGCAACAGGTAGGTAAACAAAGGCATCAGGACCCATGGAACAGACACTTAAAATAGTAGTAAAGGTTTAAATAAATAAAGCTCGGGGAAGTGAGATCAAACAAAATTGCTAAAAAATATTGGTGCATGAAAAAAATTCATATATAAAGATTGGAAGAAAAATACAAATTTCAGAATTTAAAAAAAAAAACTGTTAAACTGAAGTTTGGGAAATGGTAAAAATCACCAGGAAGAAAAATATGAATTAAAGAATATTGGATTATTTGGAGAATGAAAATAATTCAGGCAAAAATACAGGAATAACAAATCTGAGAAGCTAAATTTGCTTTTGAAAAATAATTGAAATGAATTAGATTCAAGAAATGACAATAGACAAATTAGTGAAATAATTGACACATTAGGGTTGCTATAGAAGTAATTACGATAATGGAGACGCGTAACTTGTACATCGAGACCTCTGTGAATCATGAGGAGACCTTAGAATACTACAGCTAAGTGTGGGTATTTTATGCTAGTTAGGTGATATACTATATTGAAAAAGTATTGTACCCGCATATTTTGTTACCATTTATAATCCTAATATTCAAACGTTTTCGTCAAGTTTGTATAAATAACAAACATTTTTTTTTAATCAGAGACACTGATATTTGCAAATGCATCGGCTATGTGATAGATAAAGATGGTCTTGATGAGGAAGACAGAATCGAGGCTGATTCCGAAGAATTTATGTCTGTCACGTGCGATGAAGAAGGGATAGAGGAGTGCAAGTTATTTTGCATGGAAGTTGTAAAGAATCATTATAAAACTTATGAACATATAAATAATGGTTTAACGGATATTTTTGTTATAGGAAATAAAATGATAAACACTATAGTTCTTCATTTCTGAACAGTCAAGTATGGCCAGAAAAGCCTGATAATTCGAACCTGTCAACAATTGTCTGAAATTAATAGTAACTTCTGTCCAGAACAAGTCATCTATTCAAAGCAAAAACGAAAATCAACCTGGAGTTGAGTATAGTAGATCAAAATGATGACATGTAATGACAGAGGTGACTTTGAGAAATCAGGTCCCAAAATACTTTGAGATGATATTTTATTCATATGTCAACCCAAAAATAAAAATGAAGATTATTTTGACGACGTAACTTATCAAAGCACGCTATACTTCACTAACCCGTGACAGTGGCTCTAGTAACATCAACAAAATTTGACTGAGTTTATTTTCCTCGCTTTCGTTCACACACTTGATAGTCCTGATTTTGTTTTATAGTCATAAACTTATTGTCATATGACAATATTCCTCTATATATTATAAACCCTATATACTTAGCTATATAATCATATCTGAAACAAAACTAAACATGCCAGTATTCTGTTGAACATTTATTTTCTGTATATAAATATCAAAACATAAGAAAATCCTCAACAGCCGTAGCTGTAATAAGATCTCAAATCGGTCAAAAGATAAAGATTTAAGCTAAACATTTATAAGTGTAAAAAAATAAATCGAGAGCCATTTTACAAGTCATTATGCCGCGGCTAAAACATTAGCATTTGGCTTCAGATACTGTCATAGATATAATACTCGTTAGGGAAAGTACAATTTGTATCAGTGCGTATATGCTGAACTTTCCAGAGCACCTTTCAATCCAACTTGTAGAAACTTTACTTTTTTCTCATCTCGTTATGTTATTTTTTTCGTTTTATCATAGTTTTACTAAAATGACGTTTCATTCTTATAATGACTTCGGTATTTTGATACTTCCTCAACAAATATTTTTGGCGTCTTTACGATAGGTTGCGTGTGTGACCTTATTTGAATTTCTTCTACATGCAACCATAATGAAACTGTGACGTCAAATATATCAATTCAAACCAAGGATCTTAAAAATACATATACGATTGCGGAGAAAAGTTATCGTGCTTATAGAACTTTAAACCATGCTTAAACAAGAATGTTAGTAGAAATACTTTAAATAATATTTTCTGGAATTAGAAAACGATTGGGCTAAACACACAAATATAATTTAACTGATTAGTGTATGAAGAAATGTATGTTGAGTTTAGATATATACACCCCCCCCAGTCAATATAAGAATTTAAAACTTCTAGTGCCAGTTTTCATAACATTTAAAATATAAATTGTTTTATGATCGTTGTAGAGTTCAATCAGAATTAGCGAAGTGTTTTAATTAACGTGTAATCTAGTTATAATATTTTCTGTCTGGTTGGCAGATTACACAAGCAACTCGTGACTTCGACCTTGACTTTAAACCGGAAGGCCTTGCAGTCACATTAGGTCAGTTCATTTGTGAACTTCTAGAAACAAGAAAATTTACAGGCTATCGTACAGCTCTGTTTGCTTCCACATGTGGGAAAGACATTGACACCAGTCTTCGTTCTAAACAAACGCTATGTTGTGACTATGGGAAACGATGTTAGGGATGATACGAATTATTTGTTAAATGATATAAAATATGCTTCTTTACTTTTATATAAATAAACTGGTAAGTATTGATGAAGAAGGTCAATAAACAATTTATTGCGTCACACGTTCATAGTTTCAGTTTTGTTTAAATTCGTATAACAAACTATTATATATGCACTTTATATATATACATATAGTTTTAGATTTAAAGCAACAGATAATTAATTGTAAGGTCATCATTAACTATACACCTCAAATAAATACAAGTACGTATAGCAGAAATACAATTGATTTGAATTTGAATTTCGCGCAAAATTTAGCAGTGCAAGACAAGAGGAAACGCAGCTAGTCATAATCACCCATCGTCAACTCTTGGGCTACTTTTTTTACCAACGAATAGTGGGAATGACCGTCACATTATAAAAACCCCCACGGCTGAAAGGGCGAGCATGTTTGGTGCGACGAGGATTTGAACCCACGACCCTCGAGTGATTTAACCATCTGACCATACCAGGCTTTTCTCGAATGACCGAGCAAAGTTACTCAAGGGTTAGCTGTTCTACTCGTTCTAATTTTGATCCTAACCCCTGTTCACATCTTAGTGTATGAATATTTTACGTCAGAAATGGCTGCTACCTACCTTAAAAAAACAAAACAAAAACGTAATAAACGTGGTGGCATCACATACTTACGCAGTGACAAAACGTATTTCTGATACCCGCCATACTAATATGATTTCGAAGCGGCTGTAGTTGTCACGTGACTTGGTGAGTTGCTATTCAAAACTGTATTTAATGTGATTGAAAAAGCCTAAGTTTATACTTTTTAGTAAATTATCTTCGTAATAATATTTCAAAGTAGTTTAATGTGTCCTAATACGTATTGATTTAGAATAAATTATTTTAATGCCAACCGAGAGGCAAGTAGTTCTGAGAGAGAAAATAAAAAAAAACAACAAGCGAACAATTCAATTTCTCAGATGACGAAAATAGGCGTTTTATGTGGCAACGGCTAAGGCGTACATAAAACTTACAGTAACACCTACAAAAATTACATGAACCCTGTCAAATAGTTTTTATATATATATATATATATGTATATATAGTACAAGATCTAAAATAAACGAGGAAGACAATGAGTACTTAGTATTGGTTTTAAAACAACAAGAAATTATATCGAGAAACAAAAACAAACAATGTACACAAAATCAAAACTTTCGGTAACAAAAACAGCAAGACTGCGTTAAAGTGAACAAAGTAATCGGATACAGATTAAAATTTATGAACTCTAAATGACAGAAATAAGAAGGTAACTTGAATTTATACATATAACACTTTTTTTTTTCACTTATGGAATTTTAAAAGACAACAATTCTTTGTTTCTCTGGATAATGTTCAGTAAATAACCAATATTCCAGAGATATATACATAGGGTGGTTGTTTTTGTTTTTATGTATAACAACGAAGTCCAGGTAAACAGGGTTGAAGCCTTATACACAAATCCTAACTCGTATTTATAATTCACATAATTAGTGTTGATGTAGTAGCAACAAAAATGATAATTCTACTTCTTTATTAATTATTCTAGTGAACATTATTAACAGCAACATAAATGATAACTTTTGTTTGTCATTAATGAATATAGTAATTATTATAAACTACAAAAACACGACAAATAATAAAGTGAGGAATGTGTAATATTACATACAATACAGAAACAAAATCGTCATCTGTGAAGGTAAGCCTACATAGTTAAGTTTAGATACTGAAGTTATTCCCTTTACAAAATCTGTGCTCATTTCTGTACTTTCACGACTGAAAAAGTTTTAACATACCAAATAAATACACGTGATTAGTCATTAATCATAACATTTATTATGAAAACAACAAGTTCTTCAGTTCTAATTAGCTTGAGAAATTTAACCATTATCTGTTGTATAACTTTGCAACAGATACAGTGGATTGTCCACACCATTTGTGGTAGGTGTTTGGAGAATATTTCGTGAATTCATCTTATTATATTCTCCTTGAGTAGTTTACCAGATAAGTAGTAATGGCAGGAAACATAAATCAATTATCACCAGTTTTAGACCAAACTGTTCCTCAATAGCTAAGAAAGTCTTCCCTCCACAACAGTACTATTCATCATAAATACAAAAACATACATTCAGATAGTTAAGTATATATAAAAAAAAAAACTTTGACAATGAATCCATTTGTTTCAACACACAAAATAACATTTTATATGAATAATAAACACTTAATAACCAAGGACACTTTGTATGTTCTTAGAAAAGCAATCAAAACTAAAGTTTTCAAGCCAGAAGACATTTTTGCCAAAGGGACGGCATACAAACAAACAGATTATTACATGCGTAGCCGTAAGAAATATTAATTTCCTAACCTTTGTGTAATTTCACTGGAATTTCCTCAATAGAATCAAAACCTTACTATTGATGTGTTAAACTTACAAATTTCATAACGAGTTTATACATTTTTTAAAAATTATTTAAACTAAACAAAGCGTAAGTAAGTTGTCCAGTTTTTAATTATCTGTTCACATAAAGCCTATTTCACATCCTTTATCTCTTATGTATAATTAAGAAATACTGAGTACAACTACCAGGTTGACTTGTCCACAGCAGTACTCAGAATAAGTTTGTATTAATTATGACAGTTTGATTTTATTTTAAATTTACACATAAATGAAGCTAATCAACCTGCAACCTTTCCATTTTATGGTTCACTGTCATCTGGTGACATTGAACAAAATATCACAAAAATGTACATCATATTCCACTTCCCTTACTTACTCTGAAATCTTTCCCAAACACAATTTCTTTTCTAGATAGCTTGTTTTTAAGAGTGAGCTGTTAAATTGTACACATCAAGATTTTGTAACCCAGAAAATAATATATGTTCTTACTACTTCCAACTCATCATAACTAATTTACTGTTAAAGTGGACAGGAGGGCAACAAAATTCATAAAGCCCATATTATGATTGCTCACTATAATAGCACACTACTACAAATTATAAGCTCCTGAAGGGCTAAGGATTATTCAGTGATACCCATTCACTAATATTCTTTACTCCTAATTTAAGACAAAATTCACTAAATGTCCCTTTCTAAAGCAAGTACATCTACATCAATGATCTAACAAAGGTAGAAAAATAGCAGAAAGAAATTTTAAAAATTATTTCGTATTTAAACATTCTGAGAAAAATAAAATTGTAGATTAGATTCACATTGAAGAACTGGGAGATATAAAGAGTAAGTAAAAACAGAAATAAAAGCACTGAAATTTTAGAAACTTCCTATCAGCTAAAGAAACCAAACAATGTAGTGTTTTCTCAATGTAAAGATAACTGACCTGTTAAGAAACCCTAAGTTTTCTGTTCTAGTGTGACAACACAAGCATGTTAAAAAAAACAACCTGGATTTGAGGATCTACAAAATGGGTCATAAAACTTAGGGAAGGATTAGCAGCTTTTTAACAGGAGTTTGGCATGCTTCCAGCCATCATACAAGGTGTGTGCGTTGAAGAAGAAATGGAAGCTGGGGCTTATGTCATCGCCTGCCATTAATATTGAAGTTTGTACTTGGTTTTACATACAGTCCACCATTTTATATATACTATATACATCTTGAAAACACCTCTTACTTTATATTGTATTGTTAATAATGTAGAGAAAATAAACCTTCTGTTCTGGAGCTAAAGGATTTACATGGCACGGGAAAGCTTAATACTTAGTAGTCACATATTTTGGTGTATACACCTCAAGACATTAAAATGAAAATAATAATAGCAGTCAACTTTAAAATAAAACACACCTCCATTTATAAAACCATACCATACACACCTCTGATTTCTAAACTGCTACTCCTAATAGGTTCCATACAATTGGTTCCTTAGGGGGGAAAAAATGATAATTTCCAATGCCCTGAGTCTCTAAGTTCAATATTTCACATCATTTGTCTATGGACACTATCTACTCACGTTGTATACAATAAGAACTTACTGATAACTGAAGTACAACTTGGGTGGAAGAACACTAACTACTCTGTTGGCACACATGTCAAATACTGTAACAACTGGCTAACAGCTGAGGTGCAACTTGAGTGAAAGAAATTTTTTAAATTCTTGAAACATTGGAGGATATGTTGTAAATGTTAAGCAGTTGCTACTTTCTATATAGATGACCAAGTTGTAATGCCATGCAATTATACAGTAAATACTACAGTTTTCTTATGTTCTAGGTTTAAGAACCACAAATGTTTCTTACAGTAAGTCATGAATATCACAAAAAATAAACACGGTTTAGGCAGTTACCAAATATTTTAAATACAAAAACCATAAATATATTTCTTCATTATGTAATAAAAGTCTAGTGATAATTGGCACATAAATGAGCCAGAACCTAGTAAAAATCTATTACTTTTCTTAGAAGTGATAGTAATAAATATAAACAGTTGTGAAAATATTGCAAACTTGTATTCTTCATGAAAAACTTGAAACACAAAACACAGGTTACATATGTATCTTTAGTCTCCTTTCATTTTTTAACACAAGCTCTTGTGGTTGGATAAACACTAATTTTGCAAAACTTCACATTTTATTAAATGATAAACAGAACTAGTAAGCCATGTATAATATACAAGAACAAATGTTCAACGTAATTTAAAATAATGATTTTCATTATTCCGAGCCAAATGCCATAAGTGCTTATACACAGAATAGAATGAGTGAAGTGGAAAATTATGTAAGCATCACTAGTCATATGTTATATATTTTTTAAAAACTGCTACAAACATGCTATACCATCTCAGACAACACTAAGCAGAAACTAGGTTTTATGTGTGTTTGTAAATTTGGATTGTACCCTATTCTCTGTCATTTTCTGTTACAAATATAAATTAATAATGCATTTGGTATTGGAGAATACTGAAGACATGACTTTCCACTATGTTTTCCAACTAAACTAGTACTATGTAAACAACTACATAGTTACACTAAAAAAACAACAAACAAACAGACAGAATTATTTCTCAAAAAGAGGTTGTGAATATTAATAAACAAGGTATTATTTCATTCATTTATAGTCTCTATATTTGGAAGCAGCTTTTGCTGCTGTGAAAAATACTTATAATTACTCTGCTGCATTGTGTGATACTGTATCTACACTTAAGGAATTCAACATTCAAATGCTGTAACACCACCATCACTGGTATCAAGGTAATCTTACATAAAGTGCACTGAGACACATGCTTTCCCAAAGTTCTATGCTAATTCTTTTAACTACCATGTTGTTAATAATTACATGTACAGGTCAAACCATGGTTTATTTTACAATATCTCTTTATTTCCATTAGTGCACTGATATTGCTAACTGTCGATGCTAAGTTCTAATCTTTCTACTACAAACAAAATTATGCAACAATTATTTTCACAAATACTCCATCTTCACTTTCTCAAGTGAGGCACCCATTTTTCGTTTTTATTGAAATAATCTGCATTTCTACCCAATTCAATAATTTATACTAATAATTTATTTAAAAATAATTCTAATTAATGACTTTGATAGAAGTTTTTAAATAATAAAACTGCTTTTTTAATGAAGTTCAAAATATTGCTTAGTTATGAAATATACCTATAAGTAGCTTCTTTTATTGTTACTTATTCTCAGAAAATTAATATAAAACTAGGAATGTATCAACATCTTTACCCCATGCAGTATCTTGATGAAAAATGCATTACATGCAAATAAAAAGGAAAAAATCATACAAGCACTGTCATTCAATAGGTTTTAAAAATTTATAGAAAATGAATATATGGTTTTAATATTATAATCTGAAACCTGTGTGCTAAAATAAACAATAAAACTTTAATGCAGTATTACTAATTTAAATATATTAAATTCCACTAAATGAATCCTAAGACTCTGCAAAAAAGAACAACACTAATTTGCCATATTTAAAAAGAGTGACACCATTGATACCAAAGTTTTAATGTAAATTCTTCTAACTTTGAAATAACAGTAACTACAATCAAAGATTATACACTATTCACCACCAATTCATCAAGTACCATGATGTTGCCAATTGCACACTCATGATATATTTAATAAACAGCACAATATACAAGAATGTAGATGGCACTATTAAAGTCACTTATCATTAGTTAACATTAATCACCAATTCATAAACTAAGTAGCATATCTTGAATGTAATGACTACATAATGTTTGGTGAAACCTAAATATACACTTTTGTATTAGAAGTTTTTAAACTGATTTCAAACTCGGAAAAATAGAGCACTACAAAAAAAAGATGGGGTCTCACTAGAATATTTATGTTTGTGAATCCATTTAATTTCTTGTGATCACTTAACTTAATCCACAAGATGACATGGCAATACCACAACATCTAGCAGAATATCTGCTAAATTGGCAACACTGCTTATACTTTTATAAAGGATATCCTAACCTTAGTTGAAATATAATTTTATGGTGAGAGAGAGAGGAAAAAAAAAATTCAGCCACAAAACAAAAGTGAGATCCCAATTATATTCAGAGTACAATGTCCATCCAGTTCATCTTCAAGTTAGAAAAAACAAAAAAAGGGGGTGGAACAGATGTGGGTGTTATAACCTGCAATGTTTGATGTCTGCAGCCAGATGTGGGAAGGTGATGGTTAACAAAATAAATAAATACAATAAAAATAATAATACGAAAGAAATAATCAAAATACAAGAAATCAGAGGGGTAAGACAGCAAAACTGTCTTTAAAGTTAGAATTCCAGCACCCAATATGATGTTGATATAATTACCAAGATGATGTCCTAAGCCTAACCTAAATTATTAGTATAGCTTACATCTTCCACCCTTTCATTCTACTCTCTGGATATTTAAAGGTTCTAAATAGATTCAAACAATAGAAAGTCTTATAATGGAAAGGTGATAAACTACTTTAATCCATTTGTATAAGATATGAAATGTCCAACTATGCAATTCCAATTATTTCCCCTACAATAAAGTTTAGAAATTATTTTTATTGTGCAAATTATAATTTTGTTTACATCACTATTTTCAAATTTATCTAAATACTTTTATACTTATTATAAAATAATTTAGAATATTTAAAGTTTTTTCTCATCAAATATATCCATTAAAAATCAGTTTATTTATTAATATACTAATATTAGATATTATGAACTGTATATTGCTATAAATTTCACAATACCTGAAAGCTGTGAACATACAATACTCTCTATCTATGGCATTTGTTGGTACATTACCATTAAAAAAGATCAGAAAATTGAAATGTGAATCATTTTCTATCATAAAAATTAATGTTATTAAGTATCTTAATGTCTAAATGTAAATAATCTATTTCAGTATCTGATACAGAAGTGGTCTCAGTCTGTAGAACTGTAGTGTAAATATTCCCAAGATAATTACTTATTACTGTATTATTAATATCAATTAAGTCAGTGTAACTGTATGTTAAGGAATATAATTCTGGATTTGAAAAATTATTTAAAATTTTATTCTTGTAATAATAAAGACATAAATTAGCAACATTGCTTGAACAATTCAAACCTATTGGAATATGTACTAATGTTTATAAATGTGCTTATCAAAATATGATTGTTCCATCATAAAATAAATTATCACATTATACAATTCAGTTGATCCTTGTATTGCCATCTGCACTCTTTCAGAGTTCATAAACTTTTCCACAAGAAACATTTTTTTCTCCACATTTTCTTCCACACAAAACAAATTTTAAAACGTCTAACTGAATGCCATCAGCGACCTGCTGGAAATACGGTTACAAGCAAGCACATAAAACAGACCCAAAATTGTTTTAATAGCCAAGAAAGAAATGAGTTATAAACCAACAAATGATGCATGTAAGTGGCAAATACTATGAAATACACTAATTAAACTTAAAGTAACTTTTGTTATAACATATCATACATTTACTTGAAGACACAATTGCACAGGCTTTCTATTTAGAGATATGTTTCACAGCATATATATCTATATCTATATATATGTATATATTATTTTTTTATGCTGAGTATTACAGATTACTTTTCTCTGCAGGAATACTCATAACCTTATATTATACACAGGCTAAAGAGAAACATCATATAAAATTGGTGGTAGTCACATATACAGATCTAGGTAAAAATGACAAAACACAATACACAGTATCTGAATCTATATCAAGCACTCTTTTAGAATAGTTTATACTTTGTATCAAAATGTCCATCCAACTTCCTACTCTTTTGATGAGTTTATGTCTCCAAATATAAGAAATGTTTTTCTTAGCTTACTCTGCTTTTCCTTAACGTGTACAAACTTGACTTTCAAGAAACACTGTAGAATGTTCTCAAACATCTGCATGCTTCCTTGTTTTCTTCAGGTACAATCTTCAATAGTATCATCACTTCAAAATTTTAAACAAGTCCAAATGTTTTTAAAATTCAGTTCACTTTAAGACATCTCAAACATGTACAAACAAGATCCATTGCTTAACCTTGTTTCCAATACATCTAATTAACAACATGTGTATAAAATAAAAGTGTACAGTTTTACACTAGTATTTTCTAAAGATAAAATGTTTATGGATACTTCAGTCATAACAACATTTTTTTTTTTAACTGTAACACTATTCTCTAAAAACCGTGGACTGTCAAGTAAGAGGTCTTGTAAAATTGTAACTGCAATTTTCTGTTCCTGGAAGAAATGGTAACAGGCAGACATCACAGTGATGAGTTTAATAAGGTGTTAAAACAAGTAAATAGTGGGCAAGTCTTGAAGAATTACCATATAAATTGTTACACATTCATATTTCCTATCTGTTTTCATAAAATTGGTGTAGATGAGGATACCACAGTATTCCAAGCTTGGACTATTCCAAAACAACTTGGTAACATATATCTTATGACAGCTAACCATAACTGATTATACAGTTGTCATGAGAAGAGAAAGAAACAGCATCTGATGTCCAAGTCATTGCAGTTTTTCTTCTGTTAAAGTATGTGATGAAGTTAGCTGATGTAGAGCACTGTCTGAGGCTGAAGGAGAGACACAAGTCTTGTAGAGGGGATAGAATGCTGAACTTTGACTTGGTAACAGCACAAATTTCTCACAAGGCTTGATGGGTCCATAGCCTAGATGTTCCACACTTGTTGTGGTATTCCTAAAGAAATCATGATAAAACTCAAGATTGATCAATGACACATCAAACACTTTGTTAACTAAGCTCAAAATATCACTCATAGTTATGAAATGGATAAAAGTATATCAACTTACATATCAGGTTTTTCTGAGGAAAAAAAAATTGACAGCTTTTGCAATTCTAATAAAAAACAAATGGTGGTTACCTTAACCTATCAATATTTCATTGCATATAACCTTGCTTATTTAATATAACAATACATTAAGTACTCTTCAAAAGTCATTGCTCAAGTAACAGAATAAGAATTAAAGTAAACTAAAAATCTTCATTATTGTTATTGTGTAAACAAAATTTATGCTCTTACATGCCAAAATATGTCTATAAAATGTTTGAATACTGGTAATTAAGAAAATGAAGTACTAACATTTTTAGGTTTAAAAATTATAAGAAGCATTTTCTTTTACAATTTAGTGGATGGAAGATTTTTGGAACCAAGGTAGAATATCAACAGCAATATATTCATGTTTGGGAAAATATATTATCACACAAGTCTGCAACAATGAATTTTTTTATTTGTTCTGTGGTTTTTATCGACAACTTAAAACACACAGTTTAATTCCTTGTTAATCTGTACAATTTTGTATACACATATGGAATTAAAATTCTCACTTCTATGCATTGCATGCTTCAAATAGCACACTTAAAAAAAACCTTTTCAATTCTAAGAACTCAAAAGTATAGGTATTGCCAAGACATAATCTGATTTCATAGCCTTCAGCCATCTTGATTTTTCAGAAACATATGCTCATACACTAAATAGAAATTAAATCAAATTATAAAAGTTATAAACATTGTATACCTGGTGCATGTTATTACTGTGTGTTCTAAATTGAATGTTTGAAATAAATAAAAAGAATTTGGTAAAGTACCAACAATTATCACAATAAAAATTAAAGTCACCTTTTACCACCATTTTGAGTTTTTTAACCACAGAAAAATGTACAAAATTCAAACTTAATCTTCTGGTTTTATACATTGTTATAAATGTAACAAAAAATATAAAATTTATTAGACTAGATAAAAAAGCATAAATTAAATAAAAATAATTAATTAGTTTCTTTGCAAGGTATGCATGAGAAGAGCTTGTGCATTATGTAATTGAATAACAATGTGATTTATGCATTAAAAAGGCAATTCCTAGCTTATTATATGGGTTTAGCAGCAACTCTAATTATTGTTGTAAGAGCATTAAAACAACAAAATGCAATAAAAACAGATGTAAACTGTTTTGAGCCTTAAACTAATTAGGATAAATAATTGTAATTTTCTTTTACAATCTACAGTCATTCTTAAGAGAAAAAAGGGTAATTTGGATTCATTTTGTTCTTTTTGGAGTGATTAAAATGTTTGTCAAAACTGAATAAGCTCATGTAGTGTTATGTGAAAGAAAATAACATACTCTGACTCTACAAATTCACAGATGTATCTCTAAGTAAATAAAAAAAACTGACAAAAGACTGTCCAAATGTCATGCAGATCATGAAGATATAAAGATGCACTTATTACAAGTTATGATCTTTATTGTTTCTTGATTACATGATGATCGAAAGATTGGCAAAATGAGCAAGCCCATACACAGAGAGGGTTAGAGCTATGTTTTGGGAACACTGTAGATTATAAAAACAAAACAATGATTTATATCTTTATATTTCTGGGCAACAAAAAATTAATTCAAAAGTTTGAATAGCCTGATTATTTATATATTGTTTTTGCACTGCTTCTGAGTAACTAAAAACTTAGCTTTAATATTTTATATTCCTTAACTTAAGAGAATCAAATTTAGTTATTTAGGAAGTTAGGTATACGGAACAATGGTTTACTTTTAACCCTCAAAATACTAACTTGTTTTAGTATCTTCTATCTGTGATGAACACATACTGCATTAAATTGAGTAATTTTACTTTTGTCTCTTACAATGCTCATTATACCATTAAAAAAAACTTTGTACAGTTACTCAAATTCTTTTTTTAGAATATATGGGGAATACCAGCAGCCTTATTTGTAGTATTGATGTTATTTTTCACTCATATTTGTTTTGTGACTCTTAATTTACTGAGGGCTGAGTAACCAATGAAATCATGGAATTGATGCAATTGAGGGTATAAAAGTTAATGAACATTTGTTTAGAAAGTAAATGGAGTCCATTTATATCACATCAGTAATTCTAAAGTTAATACTAACCAGTATATTGTATAAAATTGAGTAAATACTTTTTAAAATATATTTTTGAGCTTGAATTTCTTCTATCAATTTCAAATTTCCAAAATATAAAATTAATGTTATCATTAATGTGTGATGCACTGCTTAATAACCACTGTGAATAAAATTTCAATTAAAAAATATGAATTTTTATTTAGGTTTTTTCAGTTAAAGGTGCATTTGGTAGCAATAAAAATTATTTAAATATTGTTTCTTATTTATTTGCAAAGCTACACTATGAGCTGTAGTCATGTGAAAAAATTAGGACACCCTATGAAAAAGCCTGTGTATTTTTGTAACAATTTTGGATAAATAGATATTTAATCTCAATTATAACAATACTGAGAGATTATAGGAATATAACTAAACAATTAAAACTGAAGAAAAGACTTTTCAAGATCTTCTGTAAAATGTAATTCTACAAAAATGCATATACTAACTGAGGAAAAAGTTAGGACAACCCCACATTTATACCCACTTAAAATGACTCAACTCACACACAGGTGCACATGATTAGAAGAACATTACTCAGCATTGTGAATGAGGCTTGTCCTATTTAAACCTCAGACATTTAATTTGGTGTGCTCCTGACTGTTAAGTGAGAGTGAGCACCATGGTGAGAGCAAAAGAGCTGTTTGAGGCCTTCAGAAAAAAAATTGTGCAGCTTATGAGTCCGATAAGGGATTTAAAAAGATCTCAAAAGATTTTGAAATCAGCCATTCCACTGTCTGGAAAATAGTCAACAAGTGGAGGGCTTTCAAAACAACTGCCAACATGCTCAGGTCTGGTCGTCCAAGCAAGTTCACTCCAAAGCAGACTGCAAGATACTAAAAGAGGTCTCTGCAAACCCTAAAATGTCATCACAGGACCTACAGCAGGCTCTGGCTACTGTTGATGTGAAAGTGCATGTCTCTACAATCAGAAAGAAACTGCACAAGTGTAACTTGCATGGTGTGCAAGGAGGAAACCTTTGTTCTCTGAGAGAAACATCAAGGTCAGACTGAAGATTGTCAGAGAGAATGTAGACAAAGACCAGGATTTCTGGAATAATGTTCTTTGGACAGATGAGTCCAAAATTGAATTATATGGACACCAGAACAGAGGACATGTTTGGCATAAACCTAATACAGCATTCCAGGAAAAGAACCTCATACCAACTGTGAAGCATGGAGGTGGAAGTGTCATGGTTTGGGGCTGCTTTGCTGCAGCAGGACCTGGACAGCTCACAATCATAGAATCCACCATGAATTCTACTGTGTATCAGAGGGTGCTTGAGGAACATGCAAGTCCATCTGTAAGAAAATTAAAGCTGAAGTGGAACTGGATTCTGCAACACAACAATGACCCAAAACATACCAGTAAACCCACCAAGGACTGGCTGAAAACTAAGAAATGGAGAGTCCTGGAATGGCCGAGTGAAAGCCCAGATCTTAATCCCATTGAGATGCTGTGGGGTGATTTGAAAGGGGTTGTACATGCAAGAAACCTCTCAAACATCTCACAGCTGAAAGAATTCTGCATTGAGGAGTGGGGCAAACTTTCTTCAGACCAATGTCAGAGAATGGTAGATGGCTACAAAAAGCATCTCACTGCAGTTACTTCAGCCAAAGGGGGTAACACTAGCTATTAGGGGGCAGGATGTCCTAATTTTTTCTTCAGTTAGAATATGTATTTTTGTAGAATTACATTTACAGAAGATCTTGAAAAGTCTTTTCTTCAGTTTTTATTGTTCAGTTATATTCCTATAATCTCTCAGTGTTGTTAAAATTGAGATTAAATATCTATATATCCAAAAATGTTACAAAAATACACAGGCTTTCATAGTGTGTCCTAATGTTTTCACATGACTGTATCTGTGTTGTGCCCACGATGAGTAAAGAAACCTGGTTTTTAACAGTTTGAGCCCTCAGATGTACTGCTGAGCCACTTGGGGCATTTAAAGTTTGAAAAAGAAATGATGATTAAATTATATATAATAATTATTTCTATTCTGATTTAAGAAACTTAGTTGACAGCTATTCATTCATATCATATTAATAAAATCTGTAATATAGAGATTATCAGTAAATGTCTCTTTTTCTGTAGAAACTAACTGCATACGTTTCATTAAACTGTCTATCTTACTGGTAAATTCTGCATGTATCATGCATAATTTATTTAATGTCCTGAATAACTTTCAGCTGGGAGTTTGAAGTTTTTATTCACTGAAAGAAAAAACTTGAATTTTACAAGATTTGTTTTTTATTTATATTAAAACTATTTAAAAAAGTATTATTTTTGCTAAAAAAATGCAATTTTTAGAAAAAAAAAGACATTAATTAGGCTTTTCAGTTACTAATCATTTTTGCTATTAATTGTTTAATTACAGTAAATAAATCTCACAGGTGTACAAAATGTAATCATATTGTCATATGTAAATATCAGAAAGGTACAGGATTATTAATATTCTTTCAAATGACAGTAAATTTAATTCAAGTTAAAACCAATCACAGACACAGAAAATAAAATAGTTTCTAACAGTAGGTAAGCACACATCATTGTATAATCTAAAATAAACTTATAATCCATCATTGCAGAATAACAAGATATATGTTTGTTATTATTAATAAATAGTACACAATAACAACATTACACTTGTTGCTTGAGCTCATGGTATTCTAAATAGTTCATACAAAATAAATGTTTCTGGTTATGTTGGTTATCTCTAATATTATACTGTTCCTCTTATTAGCAGATTGAATAATGATAAAGTTACAGCAAGACAGATTTGTGATTTCTTTACACGTTTACAGTTTGATTAAACAGTTTCTTGCACAACTATTTATAACACATTGTATATAGTATATAAAAGTTTCTTAAACTGAAGTTTTGTTTATATATTATTAAACACTACAGAATATCAAAAATAAGACTTCAAAAAAATTATTTATTCAACTATAAAAGAATCTTACTTTTTCTTGTAAACTTAATGTTTATGATTTGGTAAAAATTATTTAACTTCATGAAGTATGCTATTACCTAAAGTATTTTCTGACACAACATTGTTGTGACTAATTTAAAGTTGGATAACTATATAGTAATAAGATGTTGCCTTATATTTCATTATATATATATTGAAAAATTCCAAGCTCACATTACTTTCCTGTGTTCAGCTAATTCTTGCAATGAATTATGCAAAATTTTTATTTTAAAGTTCCTAAATCTAGGATTTTGCTTCAATCTCCAGTTAAAAATCTGTATTTAATGGAGTGTTGATTTGTTGAGATTGAAGTTCATTATTCCTAACATGATTTAATAAAAACACTAACATATGTATTTTATTTATAACAACATACTTGTTTTATTTGTTACTTTAATACTGGATTTGCTAAATCATTCAAAGAATGAATTTCTTGCATGTAAAACAAATACTACATTTGTCCCTTTCATTTACACTTAAGCATTCACAGAACCGAGTCCCTAGTTTGTACAGCTATGGTTAGCCAGGGTTGAAACACATAAATTCTAACCGACATACCTTACATGCTTCTTTTAGTTATTATGTTGTGTGATAAAACTTATCACAAGTCTGGCCAGAAAAAAAGGAAATTGTTTTTAAAAAGAAGTTTGAGAAGGATAACTTTCTGAAAGAGATTGGGCATAACTTTTATAACTTATTCTTATGACTTGAATAAAATTAAAATATTTGGCCAATGTTTAAGTATGAAATGTACCAATACAGGATCACAAGTTTCGTTGCTTTCCAAAGGACTATAAATTGAAATTTGAGAAAAAAAAATATACAAGTTTCATGCAAAAAGACCCAACTTTGTTTATTCAGACAGTTCAGTATTATATTGTGTTCATTTTAGTGATTACAAGATGCAAGATCTTGGAATACACACTGCAGGAAACAAATCAATTAATAATATACACTTGAACCTTAATACAATACCAACAATTCAAGCCTGTACTATTTATACTTGTTATAATATGTTATCAAGTGATAGATATGTTACAAACAATTCCATGGATTGTAATAAACAAAATAACCATGTTGAAAAATTCATTACATACATATGGTCTTGCATCAGAAAAAGTTTTGTTTTCACAGCAAATTTCACTAATGAATGACCATTAATTATCACAATGGTCATTTGAAGTCATCTTAACAAAAAAATGGTAACAAAAGCATTATAACTTACAATGATTTGTATCAAGAACCATTTGCAACTGAACAGAGCATGGTTCACTTACATGTACATTTATAGATGTGTCACCATCTATAAACAATGTTAATTTTCCATTCTTAATTGCAAATTCATTAACATTAAAACAGTCATACATAAATGTGAAATGATGCATATGGGAGGTGTTGTAACTGTCCATTTATGAAAATTATATCGCAACTGGTTACATACATTTCAGTACTTAAAAAAACAGAAGCTGATTTTTTCTATTTTTTGTTCCCCTGATTAATCTTACTTTTTGTAGTAAGTGTAAGTTTAATTCTGATTTCTTTCTTTTCAGTAGTATTATTCTTTTGCTGTTGTTATTAGATCACTTTAATAATAACGTTCTTTATATTATACTTCTGATGTACACCATTATTGACATCCATGCAGAAATTTACAACTATACTTTTTGTACATTATCATTAATGTCTCATTTCAGTAATTTATAACTATATTTTTGACACAAGTCATTGATGTCTCATTCCAGTGATTTCTAACTATATTTTTGACATAAGTCATCATCACTGCTGTCTCATTCCAGTAACTTCCAATAACACTTTTGCACAAGTAACCTTTTGCTTCCCATTTTATTACTGCAGCATAATATTTCATCCTTTTAACTTGAATGAAAACAGTCTTTTGAAATATGAATATTTACTATTTTCTTTTGAGATGTGTAGTTCATCTACCATCTTTATAAGTAATTAAAAAAATATATGCAAGACTAAATAAAAACAAAGAAATGTACTCATACAATAATTTTAAGGTTTTTCACAATTATATTTTGCACATTTCTTAATAATATAAACAAATATTCGTTTTCCATTTACATACCTTCTCTCATCTACAATTTTCACTTTCTCACAACCATCAGGAGGTTCTCTGGCCAAGAATTTATTTATGTGAGGACTTGTACCAAGTTTAAAGATACAGTCAGGATCAGGTGAGGCACTTTTACTTCCTTCTGGGAAAAAACAAAACAGCAACAACCAACATTAAAATACATGTTTTAGATTATTAACATTATTTATAGCAAGGTATAATCGAGACATTTTACTTGTGTTTGAAACCGTACCATACTTACAAAATTAGTTGTTTTTTTTTCAGAATTTTTACAAAGGTTCAGATAAAGCACTTGATTTCTTTTAAAGCAAGACTTCTCTTGGAAATTAAGAGGTTTGGGTAACTTGCAAGTGTTCCAATGAAGTACTTATCTTCTAATTTAAAAAACAATTACTTGATGTAATTTATATATGTTTAGATGTAGTAATTTTAGTTGTTTTTTTGACAAACAACAGTGAACTTGAAAGTTAAATATTTTATATGGTTCAATGTAAGATTTAGGAAAGGAATTTTATGTCCCTTTGAATAAACAATAATTTCTAATAACTTACAATAAAGACACTTCACTTCTAATAAATAATATAATCTAATTAAGTAGACCAGAACTACAATAACTTAAAAACATGTTTTAAAGTTACTAAATGCAATCCTAGATAAACTGATGAGGAACTACTCCTGACCATTAGCTTTGTTTGCTTTAGTGTGTCAATAAATATTATTTGTGTGTGTATTCTGTTTGTTTGATTTACTACAGAGAAACCAAATTTACATTTTTGAAACTGTTTAATTAAATCTGCTCTGTAGAAGTGTAGTTATTACGTAAAAGGCTGAAATCTACAAACAGGTAGCTTTACCACTCTCTTACATGTTTATTACTTGTTTTTTTTGTTGATCATTAACTGGAACAACATAAAAATAACTTATCATTAGACAAGCAGTCCATGTAATATTACTTCATATCCAGTATTGTTTGGTAAGATATTGAATTGTGGTTTTAACAGTAGATCAGAGCATCACTTTTTACAAAGCTGTGCTCATCTGTATGTGTTATGAATTCAAGTTGAAGGGAATGATCCTTTAATATTGTACATATTCAGCTATTCACAACAGTTCCACTACTGTTGATCAGTTGATATATATATAAATACACTCACACTTTTTGTTCAATTACTGTATATGTGATATATATACACACACACACACACACACACACACACAAAATGTACAAGTGGAAATATGTTCATTGGGGTCAAGCATTGTTTGATTACCTCTGCTGGGAAACTGAAAGCTGTCCATCTGGCCTAAAAATGGCACAGTTGGTGAGACTGATTGACTACGACTAGTTGCACCACTGCTGGAGCAACTTTCTCCTCTACCAGAGGGTGTTTGTGTGTCCACATTACATGTGGATGTCACTGTGGTAGACCTAAAGAGGTCAGCGATGGGAGCTCGGTGACCATCTGGAGGAGGTTCTAATTCCTGTAAAGGATAAAATCTATTTGTTACAATGTATGCTTCACACTCACACATATATCATTAGAATACTGTGCACAAAAAATACATTCAGTACTCAACAATAACTCCAAACAAAGTAAAACTGGTTAGCCATAATATATACAAGATAAAATACACCTATCTACGTGTTTTTGGTGGTGGTGGTTTGTTTTTTATATAGCTTCCTGTTTTTTCAGTAGGAAAGTAATTAGCCAACTGCTTGAAAAATATTATACACTACCTGCAAAACGAATGACAATCAACACAAAATACAGATAAATTGCTTGCTCTAAATTTTACAGAAAGGCATTCTCCAGTACATGTGCCTCCAACAGGAGCTATGAAAAAAAAATCAACATATATGCCACATATGCGTGAATAACAAACACTGAGAAGAATGGTGAAAATATGTAGCAATATGGTGTCCTCAGTATAAAGTAGGTCTATGCCTGGAGGATTGCTTTCAGATATATCATATCCAAAAAAATACTACTGAATAGTGGTAAGTACACAAACTCTAAAAATGTCTTCAACTTATGTAAAAGTAATTTTACAAATCACACATTTTTACCATTTCTTTTGTGGCCTGGACAATACCCATGGAAACAAATTTGCATATTTAAATGGTTAAATAACTTACTGCTTTTTCATACTACTTCTTTATCATTATAAAATAGTAGTTTATTCATCACACAAATAGATATGAAAAATAATTTATGCTATGACAAATACAGAGCATCAGAAATAGAAGAAAAAATTTAACTCACCCTCTCAAGCTCAATATCCACACAATCATTCCCTGAGAGTCCTTTGAGAACTAATCTTTCTATCTCCTGAAATAGTATAATGCACATAAAAGAAAGAGCAAAACAACCATGAACAAAAATTATAAACCTCATAGTTCTGAGTAGAGAAGAGAAAAATGTTGTATTTCATACACAAACTAATTCATATAGAAACTTAAAAAAATATAGTGTATATTATGGAAAAAATGTGTCCTGTTGAAAATCATACTTAGATCAATAATGTGTTGAAATCCTGCTGATAACAGATTACTGAAACTATACATAACATATAACACAATGTTCTGAAATAAAATGGGACCTATTAGTTCACTCTGGCTGTTTCATCCTCTAAACTAAATTTATTTTAAAAAATAAATTTAAAAATCTTAAAGCCACCCCTTATCAAGCTTTTTCTTTAACTCACTTAAATTTACTGCCTCCACAACATCTGAAGGCAACTTATTCCAAAAGCCAATTACCCTATTACAAAAATAAAAATGTCTTAGTTGTAGATAGCTTCTACCCTGCCAAATTGTGTCCCCTAGTTCTACTATTCTCACTTTTGAATGAGAAAAAGATGATGAACCAACACAATCCTAAACATCTCAATCAGATCCTCCATTAACTGTTCTTTTCACAAGAGAAAACAATTTGAAAGGTTTCAGCCTTTCATAGTATGACAACCCCCTCCATCCCATTCTAGCAACCCTTCTCTGAACCCTTTACAACCATTCAGTGTCTTTCCTAAAGTAAAGAATCAAAAACTGAACCTAATATTTCAAATGTGACCTAAACAGGGACTTGTACAATGAGATTATAATCTCTCTAGACTTATAGCCAATATTTTTATAGATACAATCTAAAATCCTATTTGCCCTAACACTAGCAACAGCACACTGTTTGGATAGCTTTAAAGACCTATCAGCCATTATGCCAAGATTTCTGTCTTTCATAACACTGGTAAGATTATTCCCATCCAAATTATACTTATAATTTGGAAATATTTTATGTCACAATTTAAGCTTTAATCATAAGGTTTTTAAAGTAACAGCTTATCGAGGATAGGTAGATCTATATAAGGCAGAAACTAACAAAACAAAAGGACCAAGTATTCATCACTTATCAAACCCAAAGACATATTATAAACAAGGAAAGCAGTCCTTCATTTGGACATCTACAATAGTGCATAATGCACATCTAAATCTACCCTCCTGAAGAAAGTGAAATGGTGCACAGCAAACCAAATTTGTTACAAGCTACAAAATGTATAGCACAAGTGCATATACTTCCTTGACTATTTGGATGCAACAGTTATCACTACAAAAAGAAAAAGCAGATACTCAACTACACTAATGATATCTATATTGTGTCCAACAGCTGAATGGGAAGATAAGAGCACTGAGTAGTATGTGTTATTGGAGAGAACTGAGAAGCTTTAAAAGAATGAGCTCTACAAGAGTATTGAGTAGTTTTAAAGGTATGTGCTGTATGACACGCGATACACAACTTTTTAGGGCTTTGGATGACTTTCAAAACAGTACATATTTGTAACAATTTTATAGAAATATGAGAATGATGCATTAAACCTGCATACATTTAAATTAATTCACACAAAGTAGTTATTGATGAGAACATAGCAGACTTTCCAGCATATTTAGTACAGATTAGAAATATATATACATTTATTTTAATTACAAGTTCATAAAGTAGTTTGGTTAACTATGCCAGAGTTTTCATTCACTCACTGGTATATGAAATATTAAAAACTGGCAATCTTAAAGGTATCAGGACATAAAATCTTATGAATTATAACCTTTATGGTTGCATTTTTGTGGAATGACATCTCTGAGTACCTATTCATAAAAGTACTTAATAACATACAGTAGCTTAAAAAAAACAAAAAAACAGTAGAATATGCAGTAGGAGTACTCTACGAGATACATCAGAAACTCAAACTGGTCAACAAGCTCTCTAGTTAGTAACGTTTGTGACAGCTCACAGCCAATTAAGAAATCAATTATTAGATCTTAACACTAGTTCATGTAATCAGTTTGTGGTAAAACTGTAGCACCAATGAAAATTAGTTAGTTGCACAGAATGAACTGGAGTTCATCTGCTTACATGCATCTGAATTACAACACAATGATTATAACAGCATTAGGTAATAATGTTGTTTCAGTGGAACTAGCAACAGGGTAGACATGCTAAGTTTGTGAACTTTAGTGGGCTGCAACTGCCTGTTGAAAGAAAAGAAGACAACTTTCTGGGTTTCATACATTTTATGGGATTTCTCTTGTTCATTTAAATAAAAAAATTATAATAATTACAACTCACTTAATCTAGTACACGTGCTAAATGTCACTATACATAAAATAATACAAATTGCATCTTAGCTACTACTATATACATTATATCCTAACTGGCTTAATGAACTTTAGTATCGGATAAAAGGTCTCTTCAGAAATAGACATGACAGATACACCATGGTTGACACATTATAACATATTGTTCTTTGTTTTCACTTAAAAGTTCGATTAGAAAAAGTATTGAAAAAACTAAATACACCAATTTTGACAAATAAATAACTAACATAACAGCACCAATAACCTGTGTAATTTTATACTTCTGATGTAACAGTTTCAAAGGAAAGACAAATAAGAACATAAATTTTAACATATGGGAGAAGGAATCAGTAGAGATATTGAAATAATGTCTTTTAACGTTAAGCTGCAGCTCATTAAATTTCTCAAACTCATCAGATAATGTCAGAATTACATTTCTGAGTATTTTAATTAGTTAAAGTAAAGGATCATCTACGTTTCTCCTAACAAAAGATAGTATAATAATTACTGCTATTCACCTGATTTAAACCTTCAACACTACTAAGAATGCGGGGAATAGGGGCCTTTGGAATGTGGGGAATTGGAATAGGGCCCGTGTGAGACCTATCAACTGGCCCCATGGGCACACCGTATGCTGATTTGCTGTGTACATGTTGATAAGGTGAAGTGCTAGATGGTAGTGTTGTTGTGGACGGCAAAGAGGGGCAGACAGAACCATTATTGCTGCCAGCAAGGGTTGAAAGTGATATAGCAGAATGGTCCCCTTGGAAAGGACTGAGCCTCTGGAGTGAGTTATAGCTTCCTTGGCCAAAACTGCTCTTATTAGTTCGTTGAAGTCTTTGGCGAATGAACTGGAAAAGAAATCAACATATAGCAGATCCAACTAAGTAACAATAGCAACCTATTAACTCAGCTTATATTTACAGATATTAAATTTTACATTAATTCTTCTTACTATCCTTAAAATATTATACATGGGATACATAGATAAGTATCTGGATTACTACTACTTTACAATACTAATTTATATTTGTTTTGTACTAGAACGAAAAAAATCCATTGTTTAACAAGCTATTCACAAGAGTTTCTTTCCACTTAACATGCCACTAAGTTACACTGACTTATAATTTGTTTTACCCTGCTATACAACAGCTAAAAAGTTAAAAGATAACTTTAGAAAAACTTTATTGCTGTTGTTTCTATGACTAAAATTTCATGTATAATAAACTACCTAGAAAAGGCCCTCTTACAAGAAGTAATAAAGCTAACACTTGAGATTAAATATAATGATGAACTTGAGCTTGTATGATTCCTAGTAATACTTTGAAATTGACATGATAATTCTGCTATCTCATTTAGGACATAAATATATTTTTAAGTTGAAATTTCAAAACCAATGTAACTATCATAAAACAGATAAAAAAAACAAACCTCTTAATATGGATTAGTTATACTGTAAAATGATACATCTGCTTTAAGTTATACAAATTTAACAAAATTTATAATGAAATTAATTAATTATTATTACCACCAGGAGCAAAATATAAATCCAGTTAATATACTTATAGATTACACTACAATTATTTTTTATTACGCTATGTTATTGTCTCAATGTGAAAAATAAAAACAACTTACTTAACAAGTAAAAAGGTATATTTACACCTATACTCAGAAGAGAGGAATTTTAATACAATTTTTTTAAGGCCATTGTTAATGTCAAAAATAAAATTAACCCACTACAAACATGCATTGTAGTTGGTTAAATATAATATTCACACTCATAACACTATAATAATATTGTTTTGTTTAATACACAATTACAAACATATTCACCTGCCTACAGTTAAATTTAGGCCTCTGGAAGTAACAGGTCCATATAGCCTGCACTATTGTTGTTATATGATAGTGTTGGCATATTACAGTCAACAACATGACTTAACAGTAATGCAGATTATGGTTTGTAGAGATACCAGATATCCATTCAAGTCCTTTGGTTGAATAACTAACTGAAGAGTCAACATATTTATTTAAAATGTTTCATTAGTTTTACAGCATATGAAAACTACAGATGCAATTTTCGTAAAAGGCAAAAACAATAACAGACTGAGTTGAATGAAATAACAATACTTAAAGGGACCATATAATAATTCCAAGTGTATACTTATATCATAATTGGCCCCTTCCAGTGTCTACAAATGCCAGTAATATTTAAATATAGAGAATGAAGAATGTCATTAACAGTCCAGCCATGTATAACTTGTCCTGTACTTCTTTAACATTTATTAATGAACAAATGTATTTCAGTAAGTACTAATCAGAAAGTGAATAGTATGTGACAAACTTATTGTAGTATATCATAGTTTTACAACAATATAGAAAAAAATACATATGCTAGCTAAATTCTTTAGACAATTTCATTTGTTTTTAAGCACAGAATTACAAAATGGGCTATCTACACGATGCCCATGTGGGTATGAAGTCCTGATATTTAGTGTTATATAAGGTGGATTCACCTTAATGGCTCTAACAAAGGAATATTTATTAATAAGGAAAAGTGCCTTCATATTAAAATAGCTTAAATTTACGTTCCTTTAAAAGAAGATTTATTAAAAATTGGTTAAAATAAACTCAATTATAGTGATAAAAATAACTGCAAAGAAAACCATTATATTCACTTACCACACTATAAGTTTAGCAAGAAATGTTTGTTTTACATGACAAAGTAGGCTCATATGTTTTGGAAGATATAAAAATTAAAACACGTTTTACTAAGATCTTGGTTTGTTCAAAAAATTTTCTAATCTTTATGAGAAATCATGATCAATCTTATTATAATTATTTTTATTCAACATTAATAAAGTTAATTATCCTTCTGTATGTTGTTATTTATAACCTTCTACTTCCTAGTATCTATGCTAGATCTTAAGTTATAGTGTTCCTGGTAAATAATAATATAAACTGTTTGGTTGTTGAATAAGTACTAAATATAAGCTAGATACTGAACACTAACTGACAATGTTAAGTTGTCCTCAAACAGAAGTAAATACTGTTCTGCAAGCTTTGTAATTTATTACTAGTGGAAGCCACAATATCTTTCAGAAATAATATACATATAAATTATGTGGTCAGACAAACTAGTTATATTTTCTTAGAATTATTTTCAGCATGGAAAATTTGCACAAGTGGAATAACTCTGTGTTTTGCTACTAGTCTAATAATCGTCTAGCAAGTGTCCTAGTATGCCAATGATGAATTCAGAATGATCAAAATCTTGCTCAGTATAAAAAGATATCCTGATTAGCAATTAGCAAAACATTATTCAAGTTTTGGAATGTGAAATTTATCAGTTAATAAGATACCATGTAACACACACACACTATTTCATCCACATATTACATTACAATGCAGTGAGGTAACTACAATCTAAATCTTTTTCCAGCCCAAACATCACAGATATTCTAAATGTTGATATCCATCTTACTCCTTTTGCTCTCTCTTATTCTGAATTATTTAATTTCCATCTTTAACAATGAAACATAAGAGTAAACCACCATGTACCATGATGTAACATATAAAACAAAGTTCTACTGCTATTCTACTGCAAAATGACTTTTGTTTCTAAACACATGGAAATATCAAAAATATATTTATAATTTAACATTAAAGGTACATTACTATGTATAACAGAATGTTCAACTTACAGTATGACATTTAAAGATAAGTAGGAATGCAATGACATACTTTCATTTCTAACTGATCTCCACCACTCCCGGGAGACTTCCTCTGTGATCCTTTCTTCCTGTCAGATTCTTCCCACTCATCCGTCTGAATTACAAAAAATAATTCAATAAAAGTTTACCTTAAGAAAACTTGCATTCACATGTGCTTCCAAGAGATGGTTGCACTTGTTCTAGTGTATAAATATTTTACTTTTAAATGTCCTAGAAACACAGACTAATTCAGGTTCTTCAACAAATGACAGGATACTTTTTTTTAGAACACTTAACCACAGCATATTCTCATATGTTCTGTATGATGCACATACTTTCAGGACTATACATGCTTAGCCAAATAGTCTTTAATGTTTATGACTGAATAACTAAGTAAATAGGGCAACCTATTTTAAATTTCTTTTACATATAACTTAGTAAGATATACAAGCACACACAAAAAAAGTAACTGATACAAACATTTGTTAACTAATCTAATCACAATTATCAACTGTTCAAAAGAAAGAAACTCCTTTGACAATACCAATACCCTTTAAAACTAATCTTTCTTCTGTTTCTAAACCTTTTTTTTTTTATTAAATTCAACAACATTTCAGGACAGGTTTAAGGGGTACAGTTTACTATTTGTTTGAAACTGTATCTGAACATACTGAGGCACACTATATATAAACACTAAAGGATAACTGAAACTTGTACTGATTTATGTATATTAAGTCAAAATAGGTGCTATAAAACAATGTAAATCACACATCTCCTCAGTGAATCTTTATACAAATTACAAGCATTTAAAGACCTAAAACATGATGTGAAAGGCAAGTGGTTACTTATTTGTCTTCAGCCTGTAAACAAACATTTAGTACAGGAGATCTTATATCTTTACAGTTCATAACATTTAACTTCAAAATAGTGTGTGGTCACCACAGATAATCTGGTAATGATGTTGCAAGCTTAAAATGGTAGGTTATAGGGTCTTGATGTATTCTCAACAACTTTGAAAGAGTTATTTCTAGGTAAATATTAGTGTTTAAAACCATTTGATGAGCTGGGATGTACAGCAGCATCCTCTTTCTGCTTGATGACACTGAAGTCTGATGATCACACAGACCATTACATTTGATTAATTTCCTATTCTTCATTGAATATATCAACCAGTTTAGCATAATTGGAATGAGCATTATTATTTGGTAGACTGAATGCTGTTATGTGCCAAACAAGATGAAGTATTTTCATTTCAAAAAGAATACTGTTACAAGTGACATGATCTTTGAGGTGAACAGTTTTGTGCCTTGCTACGGTATATTGCATCTCATTAGGCATCTGCAATATAGGTGGATCTTGTGAAGCCTATTAAACAGTCATGACTTTGAATATCTGATTCAGTTTTGAGAAAGATACCCAATGATTGCAATAAACTAGAATTGGTGGACAGGAGTTTACAGATTGTGTTGTGTATGATGGTTTGTTTTGTTCTTGTATCCAAACAACTGTACTGTAATGGTTTGGAAGTGGATCTACATTCTGCTAACAAATCTTTAAGACATTTATAGCCAATGTGCAATGTTTTGTATAACTGGCTAGCTCAAATTCATCCAATGACTCTCCACAAACAGTCTAGTTAACCACACGTTCAGGATTAATTCAGAACACTTTAAATCTATGACTCAGTCCCAAGTGACAACTATGAGGAGGTGTGAGACCACAATACTCAATAAAGATAGAATGAACATCCAATTGCATTTCATATCACATCATTCAATACATATTTTGTATGCATAATAATGAACTAAATTAAATTATTTTGTTCCTTACAAATTATACTGTTAATTCACAAACTTTATCTGGAACAGAATTTTTAAAAATCATCCTTGTTTCTTGTACTCATTATTAAATTAACAGATTTCAAATGGTTATCTATACCTGTGTTGCTCTGTCCATCATATGCCGGACATAGTAACTGTGATAATAGCAGTCACGTGGCCACTGTCCAGCCAGATAGATAGTGTCTAGTGAGGCAGTCCGCCGAATGTAGGGAGAAGTGCTGATGGATTTAATATTCAGAGTATTGGATTTTTCTGTTGAATGAAACCAGTAAAACAAACAACTTTGAAATATATTTACTATTATCCTTTAAAAAATGCTTTTTTTCACATCAGATGTTCAGTTCTGTTTTGATGTGTATTTTTTATTATTACCTCAAAGAATGAATAAAAATACCAAATAAATTCTGGCTCTTATTGCACATGATTCTAAGCAGAACAATGTATAGAAATTTCATAACATAGAATATTCAAATAATTTAAAATAATGTGAGACAAGTATCAGTTTCATACCTCTTCAATTTATTTAACTCAAACTAAGAAAAATCAAAAGTTATTCCTAAAAATACTTAAGGTTTCCATATTTTCTCAAAGAATTTATGCACCAAATTTCTTGCAGCTGCTGGATCACTAATACACACATACAAAATAAATAAATAAATAAAAATATCATTTATATTGCAGTTAATCTCACCAGCTATTACGGGGATCACCTACATATTTCACAGCAAAAATAAATTATTCCACCTAATTTTCTGGTAATTTCCTTACAATTAGTGTTGTAAGAGATAAAAAAACAAAACTAAAACTACTTCACATAGTGTAACAATAACAATATCGATGTATCTCACAATGGCTGGTATGGGTATTAACATTGTTATTGATAAGGAGAGAACATTCAACCTTCCTAGGTCATCTACAGGTTAAGGTCAAAACATTCTCTGCTTATCAATAAAAGCGTTAATACTTTCTATTAACTAATTATCTCAGCCCTTCTGAGATACATTTTAATTTCAAGTGGATTTCTTGTCATCAAAAATTAACATTATCAGCTTTCAAAAGTGTAGAACTGGGAGTTTGTTGGGTTGTTTCCGTTTTTTTAAACAAGGAGCGACACTGAAACAGTTCTAAAATAGATTTAACTTACAATAACACACCATTTACCATCAACATTTTACATTCCTCCTCAAGCAAATTTGTTAAGACCTTTTGACACATCATACTTGAAAGTTTCTTACCCTACAGTGCATGTTCCGACTAATGTTCTTAATCAGTAGATCTTGTAAACACTTTACAGACTTCAAAGACTCTACATTCTCAGATATATTAGCCAACAGACATGCAGACACATTATAGTTAAGAAAGGTCTCACAAGACAGAATAAATTGGTTTATGATAATTTCATGTTGTAGATTTACTTATATTTCAAAAACAAGTTACTTAATGAATTAAATATTTTTCTAGCTTTCATTAATGGTCAAATAACACACACATTAGTTCCAGCATTCACAGTTTTATATTATTTTAATAGCATTTTTAAATACACTGTGCAACAATTTTTTGGAAAAGTTTTTGTTGATTGTGACAGGTACTTGGTGGGTATGCACAAATATAGTTTTGGTTTTGCTTCATCACATTGGAACTCTAAGAAATAGACAGTTAACTGTTTGCCGGCAATAATGTATTTAATTGCAATTATGTTTCTAATACGCTATTTAGTTCAACATAAATAAAAGTGTTTTGCTCCTGATTTTCATTTGTATTCAATCTCCGGTGCATCACGTTGCAGTGTCCAACAGCACTCAGCAAGCATTGACAGATTTCAGTTGCCCTGATATCGTTTTTCCATTGTAGCAATGTCCTGAAGATTTTGATGAAATGCTAGGTGATGGGCAAATTTGGATGCAATTTTCGTGATCAGCAGCCAAATACCTATCAGGAACACCCAACAGTTTTCAAGAAGCAAAAACTTTGTTGTGAAGTGATATCGGTGTTCATTGTAATCGTTTCCAAGACTTGTTGAAATATTTTAAATTTGTGGATTATTATTATAATAAACTACAGTTAAGGTATACAAACACACTATTACCTTGGATATTACCAAGTTATAATAATAGATTTTAAATGAAATATATTATTCACCAAATACTTCATAATTACTAGACCTCAGTGAATAACGTGACAAATCTTATGATTCATGAATTATTTAAATAAAACGCATATAAAATTCCGCTTCTATATTGTTGTTTTTTTATTACAGGATCATCGTATAATGATAAATTATGTAATCTGTTGTATCCACATGTAAAAGCAATCGTTACAAGAAATAAAAAACGGGCACGGTAGGGAGGAGAAACTGTCATGTGTAATAAATGTTTAATGAACTTTTTGTTATTCTATTCAATTTCTTATCGATCGCTTGAAGTCGCTGAAACGTGATGATATATTAAGTATTTTGTTTCTCAAAAAAAAATCCATTCAAAGGCTCAAACCCATATACCACGAACACGTACTTATGAAGGCTTTGTGCTTGACTTTTACTTAGCGCATACGCTTATGTGTAACTAAGACCTTTAACGATCTAACGTTTTCTAATGTCGTACAGTCCGTTTCATAGTAGACTGAAAATAATAATGAAATAAAATGTTACGTACAAAAGAAAAAAAGTCAATTACACTAATGTTGTGGAAAAAAGGAAACGCGTGAGCGAATGCTATATTATCAAGAGGAAACTTCGTATCCTGTTCCATGCATGGTTTTGAATAACGTCAGGCTTATGCATTTCACACACACACACACACATTACATTAAAATCGAATTAAATAGTAACCTGGTCGATATTTGATCTATTATATAAACGCACTATCGACCTCCAATTATTACTTTAATTGTACTACTAAAGCACGAACGCATAAATTTCGATTTAACAGTTCATTTTTTTACAGTACGTAACTGTCTTTTGTCAATAAAGGGCGCTACAAAAGTCGCGCGCCACATTATGAGTCCCAAACAATTATCCTACAACACGGAAAAATAAAAAAACAACAAAACAGATAAGATATATGACTAAGTGAATCGCAGCAACGAACAAACTCATAACTATCACTATCGTAGTGAAATACTTTGCATCACTAGGTACATGCTTGATTTATGAATTATTTTATTTTACTAATGAATTAAACTCCCAACCTCGAATTTCTGATTAATTTTCTATAATGTTAATATTCCAATTTTAGTTTTCTTAGTTTTTACTATACAGATAATTTATAAATACTTAATGTACTGCTACAGTTATTTACCGCAGACATGATATATTGCACGGAGATAAACAATTTAGTTTCTTTTATCTTGTACGTGTTTTGTTTTGAGTTTCGCGCAAAGCTACACGAAGGCTATCTGCGCTAACCGTCCGTAACTTAGCAGTGTTTGACCAGACGGAAGGCAGCTTGTCATCACCACCCACCGTCAACTCGTGGGCAACTCTTTTACCAACGAATAGTGGGATTGACCGTCACATTATAAACCCTCCGACTAAAAGGGACGAGCATGTTTGGAGCGACGGGGATTCGAACCCGCGACCCTCAGATTACGAGTCAAATGCCTTAACCACCTGGCCATGCCGGGTCTGTACGTGGTTTAACCACCTCGACTTAATGAAGTTTTTTTTCCATTCTCACACCATATATAATAGATGTTTTGTTGTTTGCCTATTAACCCTAATCTTTGTAATTTTTTAATGGTGTTCCGTCATAAATGATAGCTTATTTTTTGTTGATCTTGCAGGCATCAGGTTTAGGTTTTGAAGACCTAGAGTGAGGACATGTTGTAGTTAACCTTTTTCTCCATTTTGTACTCAGCAGAGTGGTGGTGAAATTTATGTTTTCGAGTTTTCGCGCCATTAATCTATGTCCATAACTGACTTCCATTCCGTCACAATAAGGTTTCTGGTCGCAACAGAAAATACTCATTTTATATAACTCTTCTCTCACTGTATTTGAAATTACTTCATCACGTAACAGTTCACAACGCCACTTTTGTTCATATGATTGCACAGTATGTTTAGCAACTGTTAATAAAATTTGTTAAATTGTGTTTGAGAATTAGGACTTTTGCACAAACCCCCATTACAGTGGGAAAAAAAATCCAGTAGCCCAACAGAGGAACGGTGTAACGTGCTTGGAATATCACGACAGCGTGACACGAGACTAAACAGGAATTTCAGCACACCGGTAATATTTGTTCCCACTATTTCCTGATACCCCGGCACATCTAGCAAGTCGAATAACAATTTTAGTTTTCTTATTTTAATTCGGTCATAATTTTCTACAGCGTCCTTTCGCAAAGTGTGGTATTCAGTCATAATCTATTACAGCTCTTGTTGTTTGCAAACGTTTGAAGGTGATGCTTTACAGTTAAATTATTTCTTTCAAATGACAAAAAAAAAAAAAAATCTAGACGTTTCACTTTTATCAGATACGTCTCTCCACATCGATTCTTCCCACGCTTCTCGGGTTTTGCACAATAATGTGTAAATGTACGAGATTGGTACTCTCCCTATCTAGAGATGTTTCTATTTACATTACACAACTCAATTTTCTCTTGTACATGCTGAAAAAATATGTTTTAACAACTGTACAAGAAAAAAAGGTGTCTACTTATGTTAAGCAACAAACACATAACTCAGTTTTACGTGTTACAACGACAACAACAACAAAATACTGGAAATTCTTGGCTCAATGCCATTTCTACAGTTCTTTTAAGCTGTAAAATAACAAAAGAAAGTTGTCTATTTAACACATATATACAGGAGATACCAGAATCCGTTTTCTTAAACGCATATTTCCAGTTTACCAAGCTACTAAAACAATAGCTTTTAAGCACACACAGACACAAAATTTTACAACTTTTTATTTTTAAGAAGCTTAGAGAATTCTATAACATTTTAATACGTGAAGTAATTACGTTTCCTCCGAACTTCTGTAGCGTCTTTGACTCTTTCAAACTTGTTTTCTTTGAACAATGCATCAGTACAAACTTTATTAAAAAGTGCTGAAAAACAAAACAAAAACCCAATAACAAGCATATATGGTCACGTGTGTTCTTCAGATGGTTGTGTTAAAACCAATCTTCCCATTACATCACTATAAAGAAAATTTGTTTATCTACTATTTCAGAATTTCGTGTTAAGTTGCCTCTAATTTTGAGCATAATACACACCAAACTATTGGACTAGTCTCCTCTAATCGAAAAGTAATCTGGCCGTCACTTCTACAACACAACCGTGGTTTCAAAATACAGAGAGCAATTTTGCGACAACGGGTTGCGAGCCATAAATCTATGAATTGACAATCCAGACACGCTTATAACTACGTGTATGTGTGTATATATATATATATATAGGCTGATGAACATAAATGCAGATGCGCATAAGGTGAAATTGGATGTCAGTTCAAGTATTGGCAAAGGTACATCGTCATATAATGAACATACAAATTTATACATAACACTGTCAAAATAAGGCATCTGATTTACTTATTCGGAATATAAATGTAAAACGCAGATTGGGATTCGCTTAGCCTTGAGTGTATACAAATTTATTTCACTACGGATTTGCACAATTTATCGGCCTCTGACGACAAAGATGATTAAAAAACACTGTACACGGATGCTATAAGAAACAGACAACGATGCTTAACAAGTATGAATAAAATAGAATTGTGGAATTTTATAAATATTAAATGTATTCTGTAACAACTTTGGAAGTAAATCTACTTTATGAATGTTGAATAAACGTGAGCTAAGTTTTGCATGTGCTCTCTTTAACAAATGTTGAAACGGCCTGGCATGGCCAGATGGGTTAAAGCGTTCGACTCGTAATCTGAAGGTCGTGGGTTCGAATCCCCGTCGCACCAAACATGCTCGCCCCTTTTAGCTGTAGGGGCGTTATAATGTGACGGTAAATCCCGCTATTCGTTGGTAAAAGAGTAGCCCAAGAGTTGGCGGTGAGTGATGATGACCAGAGCTGCCTTCCCTCTAGTTTTACACTCCTAAATTAGGGACGGCTAACGCAAATAGCCCTCGTGTAGCTTTGTGCGAAATAAAAAAAACATATAAACGAATGTTGAATAAACGTGAGTCAAGTTTCACATGAAATCTACTTTATGAATGTTGAGTAAACGTGATTCAAGTTTCAATTACACTACAGTGTTCGTCTATTGTCAACAGGCATTTCTGTATTTAACTCAGAAAAAAAAGTCTTATTTTTAAAATTTACATTATTCCTAATCTTCAGTGTATTTGAAACCACAATGAATCGACCAGGATAACTAAACTTTTAATGTTAATAAAATATTTAAAATATCTCAATTTATCACGCGCATAAAGCAACAAGTAAAACGGGTAAAACATTGTAACGAAAAATATTATCACGTTATATTCACACGAACATCTCATCTTTGTAATATATTTTTACGTATACTAGTTACTGGTGGGAAAGTAGTATTTGATAATTAGTATAATAAAACTTATAATATTACGTCAACAAAGTACAATAACATGAAGCGCCTTCACATACACACACTACTCTTTCTAACTACTTAGAAAACAAGTACAACGTAAAATGTTAGAGGAAATAAAAATGGCAAATATGAGAAAAACACTTTGTCCATCAGGGCCTAAAAAAAAAATGTCAACTATCTGAAGAATATGTCGACCAGTGAACTGGATTCATTCAGACTCTAAAGTTCATAAATTGTTAAATTTATTTTTAAAAAAATATTTAAAATAAAAATATGGGAGGTTATGTTACTGATTTTCATCAATGGATGCTTCCAACAGAAAATACTTAATGGGAGAAATTCTGAATATCAAATTTTCGTTAGGTTTATTATACGTATGTGTTATCAATATTACAATGAAAACCACTGACTTCTGTTCCAAAAAAGTTTATAACATTTAAGCTATAATTAGATCACGATTTTGCCCAACCAAAGCAGATTATATGGAATGTATTACACGGTGTGCTATAAAGCAGTTAAAGAATTAGTCATTGACCATAAAAATCAAAACGAAACAGACAGTGCAGGAAAAGTCTAGAACGTCATCACATAACAAGACATTCGTGGATTGTTTAGTTACTAGAAATTAACCAACTAAAACAGACTCATACTGTGATATTGTTCATGGTCGAGATGACATGCTTATATTCAACCATTCAACCACTGACTTCTGTTCCAAAAAAGTTTATAACATTTAAGCTATAATTAGATCACGATTTTGCCCAACCAAAGCAGATTATATGGAATGTATTACACGGTGTGCTATAAAGCAGTTAAAGAATTAGTCATTGACCATAAAAATCAAAACGAAACAGACAGTACAGGAAAAGTCTAGAACGTCATCACATAACAAGACATTCGTGGATTGTTTAGTTACTAGAAATTAACCAACTAAAACAGACTCATACTGTGATATTGTTCATGGTCGAGATGACATGCTTATATTCAAAACATTCTTCAATCTGCTGTCAAGTCCAGAAACATACATTCTGAGAGAGAGAGAGAGCACCAAGCTTTATAGCTATGGGCGATGGTTTTTCGTCGCTTCTAAACCCAGTTTCAACGCTGGACGAGAATCAACACAGCCTCGCATTTGCAACTTAAATGGCTTATGATCTACAGGTTGTGGGTGAAATCCATCAGCACATACTGGAAGTAATAGCCTGCAATGTGAAACTTCTTGTGATGAATTTATACCAAATATTCCTGTCTCAGCAAAACATTTTAAAATATGCAAATACCACACTGATACTGTATTCTGAAAAAGTGTCAGGAAAAAGTAAAAAAATTAGAGTTCAGACTACTTTCAAAGAACAAAGGAAGGTAAACCACAGGTAAAACATCAAAGTTGTATTAATTTTCATTAATATTAACTAAGTTTTATTAATTTTGTACTACAACAATAGAAACTCAAAGGAAGTGCTTGAGTTCAGGAAGCACTCTCTCAGGCATTGTTGGAACATATTTAATCATAAAGTTTCTTTGGAAGTAACTTTCTATTTGTCTAGCTTTTTATGTTTTAAATTCCACATCTGCTCAATTAAGTTGAGATCAAAGTTCTGTGGAGCTCGCTGCATTATTTGAACTATTCCAGTGCTTTGAATGTACAACCTATGCTTTGAACCGGATATTTCAAACTTGAACTCATCTGTCAATAGCACCCTTTTCCAATCTTCAGCAGTTCAGTTTTCTACTTTTTAGAAAATTTCAGTCTCTTGACAGTATTTGGAGATTGAAGTAAAATTTTTTTTTACACTGCTACATGACCAATTAATCCATTCTCATCAAGTTTCCTTGATGCTGTAGATCTCGACACTTTTCTATTATTTGGTACATGATTTTTCATTTCATGCTTGATCAATGGCTGCATAAATGAAGATACTTAACATCAGTATCACAGTGTTTAGGTGTTCTGCCTCTTCAAAGTTACTTGTCTTGGTCTCAAGATCTAGCTCATACTTGACAGTGTTTGGAGAGCATTTAAAATCTGCAGCAATTTATCATATAATTTAACCAGCATTACATAAAACATTTATGCAAACTTTCTGCTCTATTTACAATTTTATATACTTTCTAGCCATAGCATGACAACAAAACTTAATATGGTGTTAAACACTTTTTTTCAAGGTTTATTTCTGGAGTGCAATTAAATTGATTTTTTCTACCATATACCAGTACTATATGCTAGCTTCTTGCTAGCTTATTTCTATAAAGTTAAGACACTAAAAATGGTACCATGATAGTTATTTCACACCCTATATTTGATCAGTATGTTCATTCAAAGAGAATTCTTATGACATGTTCTAAGTACAAGTAAATGGGAATTTTAAAGAATAAGTATTCTCCCCTTGGCTCATTCAATTATCAACAAGGATCAGTAAAGTATTACTACAGTTTTGAAATTTACATTCTGTAATGGTATGTAATTAGTTCTATAAAATGGAGAGTATGACAAAATATTCTCTTGTCCAAACACCTTTGCATAGTCCTGTATTTCCAGTAGTCTCTCATTACTCCAACACATTACTCACAGTGGACTTGAGTGTGTTCAAAAGCATTGATTTTTTCATGTTAAAGGGCTTATATCAACAATATTGCATCCAATAAACCATTATTTTTTGAAGGGTTTATAGTTTCTTCCCCTGTTGCATTTTTACTTTAACTACTACAAATTCAATAAGGAGACACAAAACTAGCTCACAATGCCACAAGTTGAGTACATTATATTGAAAACATTTTGGGTCTCCACTAAATATCCCAATTTATGTCATCACACCCTGTCATGCTCAATCTGATTACTATGCTTCTTGACAATAGTCCTGCAGTGTAATTGTCATTGCATGTAAAAAGCATGCACCTCCTACTTGAATCTTTTCATAATCCATCTACTGTACAAGAATGACATTTTCTCAGCATCTATTTCAAAAGTACAATCACAATGGAATCAAAAGGCACTGTGCAGTCAGCAACTAGCCTTTGTCTTGGAGCACCTAGAATTTTGAATTTTAGTGCCCCACTGGACACCTCATGTTCATATAAATAAGCTCAAAGTTTTTGCATCTGCAAACAGCCACTTTGAATGACTGTTTACATTTGGCCCGATATCAGTTTCATAACGTATGGTTGAAGATCAAAACAGGAAAAATAAAATAAATTGTTTTAAAAAAACGTGTTATGGTAAATTATAGGCCAGGAAAAAAGAAAGAAAACTGATGAGAAAAAATCAAAAAGAATGCAAATACCAAAAAAAAAAAAAGAGTAAGAAGTCAAGTGAGAGCATATGTTTTTGTACAAGTGGTGGGATAAAATCCCATGGTTGAAGAGAGCAATGAATGGAGGTTCAGCTAAATTTGCAAAAAATAGAACAAAATTACTTCTGAATGTTGGTGGCACATAAGTTGATATTAATAAAATATTTTATATTTTTAATGTTCCTTAGTAAACTCACTTCATCAATTAAGGTGACGAAGGAGAAGGCAGATCTGACAAACTGATAGTGTAAAAGTAACTACATTGTCAAATTGTCAAGAACACTGACCTTCAAATTGACAAGGAATATTTTGGTTGGGAAATGACCATCTGTCTTTAACGAGAGGTCTAAAAGTTTTTTTCAAATCATGCTAAGATATTTGTTGAACAAATAATTTTCTTCAGATTCAACATTACAGAAAAAAGTTGGCTACTCATAATGTAAAAAATATAGCACCCAAAATAAACTTTTTCTTCTCATAATTGAAAAATGAAAATGTTTTAACCTTGGTTTTCTTTGTATCGAATTTCATGCACAGCTACAACAGTGTTATCTTTGCTAGCAGTGAAACACTGAAGAAAAACCATTTAATAATCACCTACTGCCAATTCTTAGGCTACTTTTTAGTGATAAATAGTGGAAGAGACTGCCAATCACATTATAATGTCCTGATGGCTGAAAGGTGAGCATGTTTGGTGGAACATGGATTCAAACCTATGAACCTGAGTTTCTGAGCCTTTTAACCTTGGAATATGATTCAAATACTATAACTGTAATCTTAAAATATCATGTAATTCTGTGCATATTTCACAAACAATAAGTGAAACAATATGTACTTCATTTGTTTTGACATTAGTGTTGTTATGATAAAATATTTTTGTGTCATGATATCTGTGGAAAATAATTATGATAACCTGGAACATCATCATACTATGAAAAAAATATTTATTAAAGTGACCTTATTTAATAAACAAAGACTTTGTAAGGAATGGCATGAATACCCATTTCACTATCCAGTTGCTTGAGAGATATGCAATGACTGAACTGTCATCTCATGGAAGCAACTTACATACAACTGTGGTATTTTTCAGATGTACTGATAAAAGACTCTTCTTGATTATGCAGCATACTACCATCTGGGACATATGGATGGCTCTTTTCACTGACCTTTGTGTTCGTGGATTCTCACCAGTTACAAAACATCACACAACGTTTACCACAGCTGTGTGTGTGTGTGACTTGTTGCATGTTTTTTTGGGATGGTCCTGATACCCCAGGTTGATCTATGTACTTTTGTTTTTAAATACAATTAAATATAATAAATATTCAGTCACAAAGGGTTTCCCATATCTTTCCCAAACATGATTGATTTTTAATGGCATCACATGACCTATAAATAATATTAAAATATAGTTCTGGTGCATGCTGTTCTGCCATGATTTACTGATTTAAATATTTAAAATTATTTTAATATAATGCATTCCATCCCTGTATACTTCAGAAAAATATAAAAAGACTAAGCACTAAAACTAATTTCAGTATGTTTGTTTGTTTTTGAATTTTGTGCAAAGCTACATGAGAGCTATCTGTGCTAATTATCCCTAATTTAGCAGTGTAAGACTAGAGGGAAAGCAGCTAGTCATCACCACCCACTGTCAACTCTTGGGCTACTCTTATACCAATGAATAGTAGGACTGACCGTCACATTATAATGCCCCCACAGTTGAAAGGACAAGCATGTTTGTTGTGACAGGGATTCTAACCCAAGACCCTCAGATTACGAGTCGAGTGCCTTAATCACCTGGCCATGCTGAGCCAATTTCAGTATGAAATTTACTACATCTTTCAACATGTACTTGTACAACAAAAAAAAAGAGAAAATAATACTATCACAACTTTTACATCAAGAAGTCTTCATAAACATTCTTCAACACACTAGTTATAACTTGGTATTGTGTTGCCTCAGTAGATATTTTAATGACTTCAAATATAGCAAGATAATAGATTTCCAAGATTTTAGATATCTGAATTATTCATTCCTTAAAAAAAGGCTAAAGTAGATTTCTAAAAACTGCAAAAGACTAAATAATTTGAAATACATAGGTAAAAAGAGCACTAAACATTGAATTTTACTACAATTATTCTATCATTGTATGGCAAGAAAGTACTATATCACCCATTATTGTTTCAAGTAAGTTTTATAATTATTTTAATGTTTCATACATTGCTTGCAATACACCTTAAATATAAAGAATCTATACATATTCAAATCTAGTTGACATACAGTAATTGAAGACAAAATTATCAAATTTCTCATACTGAAGTAATACAAAGTCAGTTTTAGTTACTCAAAGAATATATTTTAAAGACCACAACATCATAGTAGATCTTACGAGAATTCCTCATTGTAGTTGTAACCCGATCAACAGCAATTTGAACAAGTGCAAACTGTGTTATGAAACCCCTATTCCCCACTAATGTTACAATATATGTTTAAGTCCCACTTCACAATGTGGCATAAAAATGTTTTTAGCTAAACTTTTATGGCACAAAGTTTAACACACAAATTTTATCTCATAAAAAAACAAGCATATGTAAAAAGAAATTAAAATCCTTAAAAATTACTGCATTTTCCAAAACACTTTAATTTCTAACAATGTTCTTGTAAGGTTTAGTTAGAAACCAGATATTTGACAATTTACTTTTAACAAATAGTTTGTCCAAGAATTGATGTTTTAGAAAAACCAGTGAAGAAAAACTTAACTGTGCAAAAACAAAGATCATAAGCCAAATCCATGAAGCCATTATTATAGTAGGTAAACAAAGAACACTGTGTAAGACAGAGTGAAGTGATTCTTATCTTATGCTCTATGAAATCACTATTTATGAACAGTAAATAACAAAATATTTTATGGTATTACTAAAATAAAATGCCTTGCTCAGCACAAACATTTGAAAATTATGGCATGAACTCAACTTATCAATTTGTTCACTAGTCAAATGTAAAGAGAGAGAGTCAAGGATTTGGTCACATCAATGACTAAAGAAAACTGTATGGCCAATACATCAGCTAGGCCAAGATAAGTAATTACATTTCCACTGTTTAAAACTAATTTAGCCATCTACCATTCTTCTTCCACATTTAATCTAACTATTTTTCCTGACTGAAAAACAAAAGTAGTTAATATGATTTCTGTCCCAGAAACAAACAAAAGGTGTATCTGTTTTGATTACAGTTTTACAGGGTGTTTGGAAAGTCATTGTGCAGTTTTGAAAGCAGCAATAACAGCATTCATTCAGTCTATTTCAAGCCAGCAAGTGATAGTGGTGTTTAGAAACAAAATAAGAAGGATCCAAGCCTGTATTGATGCCAACGGAAGTCACTTTTAACATTGTTTATAATTGCCATTCATATCTACCTCCTGTATTCTATATTGAAACATGTCTTTTAATAAATATATAAGTGCACAGTGACTTTCCAAACACCCTGTATATGTTTATAGTAAACTATTAAAGAAAAATGTTTGTTATTTAGTCATATATTATTATTATTTGGCATGTCAACACGATCAGGCATAAATAAAAACTTTCCGAACACCCTGTATAACAATATGGTATTTCATTTAATCACTTTTCTCAACCATATAACCTTGTTTGATTCAGTCATTTCACTGTTGCTTTTGGTCTGGAAGCTCACTTGTACTTTATGGGTTACTTTGAAATAAGAATGGTTTTGTTGCTTATGGCTGGTGCCTGTTATTTATTGTGTTGTATGTTGTTCCCTACTTCACCTAATGTGTATGTACTCGTACACCTATGTCAGAGGCTTTTGCCATTCAAGGTAGTCTTCTTCTATTCTACCAAATGCCTCACACTTTTAACTTTCTGGAAAAGTTTTTATTGGTAGTTCACCTTGCATGTCAAGCTTTAATCAGCCACTCCTTCTCATTCAAAAAAAAAACATTGCTAGCTCATGTTCCCTTGCTTGTGTGTCCTCCTTGGATTTCTAGATATTTTCACACAAAGATTTAATGCATATGAAGCTACAATTTCTTTTTAAATGAAAACTAATTTCAATAATTTAAGTTGTCTCTATAAGTACTTTTGCTATCTTCCTCTGAACTTTCAGTTTAGTCTTAATCAGAAAAATAATGTAAGAAGATGGTTATGAACTGTGCAGGCAGCCCAGTCTCCTGAGCATGTGAACTACATGGTGGACTAGCACCAAACAAAGGATTGGATTTGTTCTGACCAGATTTCATAAACATGAATGTAAATGTGACATCAGAGAGTAATAGAGAAGATTACTGGAAACTGGCATTGGCAATATAGTAAAAATAAACAATAACTTATTTAAAACACAATTAAAGTACTTATACAACATTAATTCTGAAATTGTTTCAAAGTGCATGTTTGTTAGTTTTTTGAATTTTGCACAAAGCTACATGAGGGCTATCTTCACCAGCCATCCCTAATTTAGCAGTATAAGACTAGAGAGAAGGCAGCTAGTCATTGCCACTCACTGTCAACTCTTGGGCTACTCTTTTACCAAAGAATAATGGGATTGACCATCACATTATAAAGTCCCCACGGCTGAAAGGGCAAGCATGTTTGGTGTGAGGGGGATTCTAACCCACGACCCTCAGATTACAAGTCGAGTGCCTCAGCCACCTGGCCTTGCCGGGCCATTTTAAAGTGCTAAAGATGCTTTTTTCTATATTATATACCAACATACTTGACAAAAGAGTATATCAAGAAACAAAAAAAAACTTAAGTAATCAACTATATAAATCCTGACAATCTACTCTATTTTTGTAGTTAATAGTATGGCAACCTCACATTTTAATTTCATAAGCAACATTACATTCTTAGATTTGTATCCATAGAAACAGAATAACATTCTTATGGAAACAAATATTGTTTTTCTAAATCATGAAAATAACATTCTTTTCTCATATACAGAGAGTAACTAGCATTCTGAGCTGCAAACTATAAAATCTACTAATAATCACAGTCTGAAATCAAATCCAAAACAGAATAATACTCTGAGATAAAAGTTTGTAGACAGCTTCACTGGGTGATGAAAAAAACATAAAACCCTTATTGTAAATGTGCAACATTTTAGCAGCATCATGTCATCCTCATACACCTTTACATTACCCAGCCAAGCAATCTTGAAACTCTTATTTCTAAAGAGTGAGTTCCTCATCACCAAATACTCTGAGACATTATATAAACAATTTTTGAAAGCATTTGCTTACCCACAAATTTCAAATCTCCACAACTTTTAGCATATTAAAATGTCATTACTATCACTAGTCATCTGATTAATATACAGTCTGTCTAATAGTGATATTTTAATTTTTCCTGTTTGTCACTTATGAACACCTGTTTAGAATATTCTGAACTAAGTTAGTCTAAGCTAGTCATATTTCTGTTACAATAATCTAGTGCATGCTTTTATGTTTGTTTATCCAACACTGTTAGCTTCAGAGATTTGTCAGCAATGACAGCACCTACCTAACAATTTTATTTCACCTTTGTTATGATGGGGTGTGGACTTTTTCTAATGATCAGGAATATTTACCTACCTGGAAAATAAGAGATAACTATAATTACTTGAACATACTAACAACTGCATAAAACAACTGGTGCAAAAAGAATAGATATGTATAATAACAATTCTTTATGGTATATAAAAATTTATTGTACGATAGTTAACATACAATATTATATATTCTTTTACATTTTATCATTTATACAAAGTCATAGGGCAAATTGGAGAAGGATTCCAAGGGTGTGATTATAACAGCTTCTACTAAAAAGAATGTACTTAGCCCATTTAGATTATTAAAATAAGTACTTTATCATTTGGAAGATTAGGTGCAATTGAATTGTAAAAGAAGTGCACACAGATGAGTACCCCATCTTTTATTGCTCTCTTTCCATGGAGCTACCTTAGCACTATTTTTCAGTCCTCTCCTACCATGGAGCTACCTTAACATTACATATTCTGAGCCTTTATCCCCTAATATGCCTCCTTATACTAATAATAAATATATATTTATTTATATGTAAAAACTGGGTAAATTTTTTAACAGTCAAAGACAAACAAAAATTGTGAGTAAATGCCATAAAGTCACACAGTAAATCACATGTGTGTTTCATTATTAATTAACTAGCTACCATAACCCAGAAAATAAGAACCTTTATGAAACAACCTGCCCTTTATTTCTCCATTAAATATTATCTTGAAACAGTCATGTCACTTCTATACTTCATTAAATTTATGTATATATTTAACACATTAAACCTCTTAACAGTTTAGGTTAGGGCACATTTTCATTTACGTAAGGTCTGAATAAAACAACATACAAATCAAGATTTACATGTATTTATACTAATGTTATACAAAAATGTTTAGAAGTGAGTAGTTTTTTGAGATTTGCAACTGTAATGTAAATAACTTTCAAGTATCAGCTCCAACATATAGTTTCCAATCATCTTTTCGTTATACGCTCCCAGGTCACAAAAGCAAAGTTTGAAGAGAATAGGTCTTTTCCACTTACATTAGGCATAAGCAATTGGGAAATGACACTTTCTGCTCAGGAACAAGAAAAAGTAAAAATTTTGTTACATAGTGTAATAGAAATGTACAATTTACTGACTTAAGCACAGTGTTTTTGTGCATAATGATTTTACTGCATGGTGTCTTTATTTATGCCAAGAATTTTAATTTTCTCCCATAGTTAATTTTAACAGTTGCAGAAACCCACTTTTACATTTCAAGTTTTTCTACAACATGCATACAGACATTTAATAATTTATAAAGAATAGCTGTTACAAATTCTACAACAATAATTAAAATTAATAATAAATAGTCTAAATTATGACTAGGTAAACTACAAAAACATTTCGAAAACAACTCTTGCCACAGGTTATCAGTTGGGTATAACTCACTGTTAAGGATTAATTTCTGTTTTTAAACACACAATCCACACAGCTTTTACCTCTGGAACTGATACGTTCTAAATCATGTTAAAACAGAGTACAATATACTATGTTAATTATACAATGTCGATGAAACGTCATAAGCCTATGTATAAATAAAACAGTATTGTAGGATAACCAACGTCAAGAACATAAGTGACAATAATTTGAAAACAAAATCCTAGTATTGGTTTAGTTTTTATTGGTACCCTACACATCTCTTAATAACAGTAAAAAAAAAAAAAAAGATAATTCTGCCAAAACATTAAGTATTTTATTCAAAGCATCCTTACGCTAGAATTCTTTCAGATTAATGTGAAAAAAATGTATTCACGTGCGACGAAAATCGCGGGAGCAACATTGTGAAGATTTAAAAAGGCGAACTACGCGATATAAAACTATTTGTATAACCTATATACAAAAGTTTTAGTTCATTTCCTTAAACTTCAAGATATAAGCATGCAACTTTCTTCCCGATTTGACTTGTATACATTAAGATATTACACACTATATTTTTAGTGTAATATATAAAATAAGCGGGATTTTCTCATAGCATGTCGCAACTTAAAAAAACTTTAAGGGAGGAAAATGTTCAATGCAATTTCCTGTAAGAACAAGCACATACGCTATCATAAAAACTACACCTAAATATTCAGAAGATTAACTAGTTGGTGTTTATTCAGTTGAAGTTGTTGCATATGAATGATTTTTTTTGTCGTTGTTCAATAAAGCTACACGGAGGCTATCTGTATTAGCTGTCCCTAATTTAACAGGGAAAGGCTTTTTTTTACCAACGAATAGTGGAATTAACCGTCATTATAATATAACGCCCCGCGGCTGAAAGGGGAACATGTTTGGTGGGACGGGGATTCGAACCCGCGACCCTCAAATTGCGAATTAAACGCCCTAACCATCCGGCCATCTCAGACCAAGTTACAAAGAAAGCAGCTGGTCAACACCATCCATTATCAACACTATTGAATTACTCTTGTAAGAACGAAACGATAAGTGGATGTGACAATCACTCTTATAACGCACACCTGGAACCTCAGATCCATAGAGCGTTCACGTGAACCTGATGATGACCGAAAACGTTCGAAACGTTGTTCGCTCCTCTACATTAAAAAAAAAAAATCTCAACCCACACCAGCCGTTTTTATATATATATATATATAGGGGCGGCTAACGCAGATAGCCCTCGTGTAGCTTTGCGCGAAATTTAAAACAAAGAGCAGACAAAGCCTGTCTAACAACTTACATCCAAGTAAATTACTTGATAATGAAAAACGTGAAAGCCAAAAAAATACACAGGTTGCAGTTACTCATTACTACTAGTTTTCTGTTATGTCATTAGAAGGAATATTAAATCACGTTATACCTTGTCTACTACTTATCAACAAAACGGTGTTGGTTAAAAGTCAATCAGTTATTTTTCTATGTGTGATCCTGTCACAGCACTAAAGGTAAGTAGCATTCTTTTAATATTATGTATAAAATATTCTATTAAACAAATAGGTACAGGTGGAGTGCAAGAAAAATATTTAAAATTCAAAAACAGCCCTACAACCTTCGCAGGAGTTTATTTAGTAGCTGTGCATAAATTTTGGCGCAGTATACCTACCCATTTTTGCTGTAGGCTTCAACGCTTGAATAACTTCGAGGAAGAAAGAAAGAATATTGTAATAGAACTAAAGAGTGTGTTTCTTATTACAAAGCCACATCGGGCTATCTGCTGAGCCCACCGAGGGGAATCGAACCCCTGATTCTAGCGTTGTAAATCCGAAGACATGTCGCTGTACTAGCGAGGGGCTAGAACTAAAGAAACCTTCAGTCATCACGTACAGCATACCAACGTAAAAATAAAAAATATGTCTCCTACAAGATTACCGCAAGTACAGATTTACAAAATCAATTAAATGTCTTGTGAATTATTAAAATAAACTAATCAAACACAACCAATTTTTGCTGCAAACCACATCACAAAACAAGACTGATAAAAGAGGTTCCTCTAAAACGACATTTAACTGACCATTTTAAAATCACTCTTCCAATAATTTAACTTTTACACAATAACAGTCAGAAACCGACATCAAGAAAACTTCACCTGGGTTCTTGAAATCTTTTTTCCATTAAATATGCATACACTGAGACGCTAACCCAGAAAACATACGAGGACGAGCAATGACTCTTAGAATCTAAAGCTTCTTTATCTATTTCCAATCTCGTGTAAATTTTTACGTTGAATTTTATTAATCTATGCTTTTCATTTCCTAACTTTAACTTATTAACTTTTAAAAGTTTATCCTACAATTTTTTATCCTATGTTGTTCACTACTGTTCACTGTGTTTCATTTCCATGTTATTTATCTGTACCTAGGTTTCTATCTCTATACTTATATTTTATCTGAAAACTATTAAACAGTTTTAACTCCATATTACTCATCTCCCAGTACTTTAGTTCTAACCCTCCCTCATGTAATTTTAATTTTTTTTCAACCTCATATTATGTAATTGTTCCTTCTTTCTTTCACTCCACGTTTTTGGTCATTCTTTCACTCCTTGCCTCTTATTTTTCCTTTTTTACTCCTAATATTATTTTATTCTCGCTTATAATTCTGTTGTTTATTCCTTAATTTAAACCGTTATTCTTATACAGATATCTGTTAAGAAACAGTTTGGATAAATGTATTAAAACACGACCAGGAAAGTTTCCTACCAGACAGCATCACGAACCCACTATAACGATTCATAATAGGGTTTTCCCAGGAATTTCACAAAAACTCTATAAGAACACACAAGCTAAAAGTATCTTACAAAGCATAGTTGTTCTTGAAACAACTCTCAAGACTTTCTATCTTAATGTCTAAGGCTATTAAAATGCTGGTAATAGCAAAAAAAGTTGATTTTCCAATTGTTAGACAAAATCCAACCATTAGTTCTTCATACTATTATTTTATAAGCCTACAGGCCCCTCGGTAACATAGTGGTATGTCTACAGACTCACTCCGCTAGAAACTGGGTTTCAATACCCGTAGTGGGAAAAGCACAGATAACTTACTGTGTAGCTTTGTGCTTAATTCCAAACAAACCAAATGATAAAGTTATGAACAAAATGGCAAACGAAATCCGGGCAAACCTAATAAAAAACTATGCGGGTCATTGGACTATTTTTATTTTGATTCTTCAAAGAGAAGGAGAGATTTTTTATCAGTTTTGTTTATCGCTACTGGCCAAGTTTCTCTTCGAAGCCATTCAAGCACTGAAGCCTACAGCAAAAATAGCGAGATACAGTCCACTAAAATCTATGCATAACCACTAAACACACTTCTTTGAAGGTTGTAGGGCTATTTCTTTTTAAGTTCACTCTTGAAAGTAGATATTTCCACTCTTAGAAAATTCTTCTTCGCTACCGACATAATTTCTTCGAAGCCATTTGAGCTCCGTTATACTAATTTAATATTCATTTTATACAAGTTGGAAACGCTTTATTTTAATCGAGTAAGCAATAAGTGTAACAATGTTTCCAGCATTATTCTTATTGATTATAGTTTTACAAGTCGCTAAAGAAAAAAAAACGACCATGAATTCCTTACTGAAACCTGAACAATAGTAATGAATATAGTATTGAGTATATCATAGGGTAGTTTTTAAACTTATTTTAAGCACCTTCGTTTTTGGCTCTGAAGAATTTCTTTAAGTCCTTCCACTTTGCATTATTGGAAAAATCCAGTGTCTTATTAATGAGCGTTAATTGGTAAATAATTTGTGCAACTATAGCGCATTAACTGCAAACTCCGACGTTGAAGATTCATACTATATTTTAGTATCATTTGTCATATTTTTGTTTCACAAGCCTACAGCAAAAACGGCTAGATATTTTGCACCACATCTAGACAAGTAAACTATATGAAATGCTGCGAATGTTCAAACTATTCAAAAAGTTTATTATTTTTATTGAAAGTTAATTTACGTGGCTATAAATGCCTAACATATGCGATGTTGTTGTGGGCGGCTTCCTTTGTACTCGACACTTGTTTTAAACGCGTGTCTACACGAAATCTCAGGCACAAAAAACACCTGGCTCAGTAAATCATAGTTGGGTGAACAAAAAAAAAGCCAATGCAGCAGTAAACTGTTAAAAGAGATGTAACTTTGAACTGAATACATAGCAGCAGTAAACTGTTGAAAGAGATGTAACTTTCAACAGAATACATATGCACATATGTTACTTAAAATTTAAGTCCATTTTAAATGGACCTTAAAAAATCTAAGAAATTAGTGTATCAAAATATGTTAATTTAAAAAGAAAAATAAGGATCGTCAAAATATGGATTTGTATCTTGAGAAAATAATGTAGACAGTTCACAGTCTAGTTTTTATTTTTTAGAGTCCCCAGTTGTAAGCTTGAAAATATAATCTTTGCGTTTCATTCAATGTTTCTAATTTTTTATGATCACTATCCTTATTTTTAAAGTAACAATTTTAATTATCTTACATACATATGAAATAAGTTTTATACTTCCTCTATTGAGAGAGCAAATTTATAATTGTGGATATTTTTCTGTAATTAAGTTTTACATAAAAACTAATTCAAACAGTAAAGAAAAACAAAAAGAGAAAAATGCACGTCCCTTGTAATTAAGCTTAAATTTCTGAGTCTTCAAACTCTTTTAGTGTCGTAATTTACAAATTTTATTTGGCTTGGGATAAGAATAAACTTAAGTACACTTCTCCAGTTTAATCTGTTTCGCAAAAACAATTTCTGATATAGCGAGTTTTCTCTATCTTTCAATCTACCTCTTTGTAAGTGGAAATCCTTTGTTGCTAAGCAACTGCTAATATTAGACAGTAAGATGAAAGCTACTGAAAGCCTTGTGCTGCACGTGCTGGGTCATTCCCCTAGTGGTGTACTGAATAACTCATTTTATACTGGCGGTCGATACCTGAATAATAATGAAGGCTATGAATGAAACACACAAACAGATCTTAAAACATATAAAAAGTATTTAAAAATAGACATTAAATAACCATTTAAAAGTATAAATGATTTACTACTTGGCTCGTGAAGCCTAAATTAGTTACACTATACACTGAGTTAAGTTTGCTTTTTTGGTAAATTTCTCATTCATATAGACACACAGTTTGATTTGAATCAGTTGTTTTTGATAGCTACTAGAATAAGCAGTGGTTGAAATAACAAACATTAATGTCATTAAACGTTATTAACCATTGTTCAAAAGTACGTAGAGTGGTATAAACTGTATATCAGAAAGTGAGAGCTGAAAATACAGAACTAGTGTGAAGGTATGGAACAATGATGTTTCAATGAGAAAACAAAACAAAAAGAACGTCACTTAGTGGATGTACATGTTTGATCTTCGAGATACACCTACTTAATATTTACACACTGCACTGACAAAAGTTTTACGAACTAAACTTCTCTCTCTATTTCTGTCTGTCTATTTATACACATACATACAGGGTGGCCCGTAAGTCCCTACCCATCCATATATCTTATGTATCCAGTGTATCTGTGTGCTGTCCCTCATTGTCGCTGCGCTCATGTACCCACGTACTTGTCACAATACGCTCTTCAACTGTAAATGGGCTTACATCGGCAATATTTCTCTGAAAAAAAAGAAACAAATTTATAATACATGCGTAATTGAATATAACATAATAACATATGGATGGGTAGGGACTTACGGGCCACCCTGTACAACAAGACGTCACTGATACGAGAATGTAGAGGAACCACGTCTTATGTTTGTGATAAAAATCACATTAAACTGCAATTTTTTCTCGTATTTCTCTTAACTTGTCTTTTTCAAATAAGAGGTAGGTGTCTAAGAACAGACTTGAAGTCTGTCTTACATATGACAAAATCCAGTGCTCAGAGAGTCAGTATGCTTTACGTTCAATACAGTGTTCGTAGCCCCGAGTTTAGTTTCTTAGCCAGTTCAGAAATATTATTGTAACTTTTACGTTTCTTGAGCGACAATCTAAAACGTTTCATCTAAATATACAGGGTGGCCCGTAAGTCCCTACCCATCCATATGTTATTATGTTATATTTAATTACGCATGTATTATAAATCTATTTATTTTTTCAGAGAAATATGACCGATGTAAGCCCATTTACACTCGAAGAGCGTATTGTGACAAACAAGTACGTGGGTACATGAGCGCAAGAATACTGGTGACACCCTGGATACATAAGATATGTGGATGGGTAGGGACTTACGGGCCACCCTGTATATAAGTGCATATAAACGTTAAACATGGCTTAATGAGCATAATTTGGAAACGATTACTTACAAACTTTATACACTGCAATAGAGGCACTTTCCAGTAATATTTGATGAACATGTGTGGAGCTACGCAAGGTCTTAATAGCTGCAATATATATTTTTCTCATAAATTTGTGCATGTTAAGACTTTTTCCAAATAAACTGCAGGTCACAATGAGGAGGTTATAACTAAACAACTTTTGTTGTTTACTGAAAATGATCATTCTTCTTCATACGTTACTGGTTTCTTGAAATGTGCAAAGATTGTGAGTGAATGTTTCGAATATAAAACACATTAAGCGTTTTATTCTGTCCTCTTTTGTGGTATAAGAAACTTAAAGGTCTTTAGTATAAAACTGCGCAAATTAATAATGGTAGTTGGAATAGAACATTTAAGAGATATAATATATCATTAAAATTACAATTACTAATTATTTTACAACAACAACAACAAAACAACAAAACAACAAACAAAGACATTTTGTATTATACTAGTCACATTTCTTTGACACATCATAACAAAAGTTTGCACACTGTATTTGAAAAAAAAAAAAAAAACTCGTTCCAATAACAAGTTCTTCACATTGATTCTAAATTAACGTTCTATTCAAATGAAAGAACACCGTTAAACAAACGTAGACATATTGCACACGAGGTAAAATATTCAACACAATTATCAAATAACATACACCCACATATACGTAAGTCATACAATACTCATTAGGGTGCGTCAAAAAACAAAAAGTTGTGACACTCAGTCGCTCGCTTATAATTTGATTTAATTCAATGAAAAAAAAATATGCTAGCGTAAAAATCAATCCAATACATTAATATTTAGGGGTTACGCAATGCGCACAAAATAACAACGTGCTTCCGGAACCAAACGAAAAGTTGGCATCAGTGAAAGGCTAGCTTCGGCTTTAGACAGAACCCAGATCAGTGACCGAAAAGCCGCGCAAATTTTGCTTCCTTTTGCAGCTCATATTGGACATAATATCGAGGATCTTGCCATTAGCCCAAGTTCCATCAGGAGGAAACGAATTACTAACCGTACTCTTCTAGCAGCTGAATTGAAGGAAAGTTTTTCTCCAAACGTTCCTTTGACATTACATTGGGATGGTAAGCTGATGCCTGACTTGGTTGGCAGAGAGAAGATCGAACGTTTGGCAATTTTAGTTTCAGGTGAAGGTGTAGAGAAGATTCTTTCAGTGCCCAAGATTGATAGTGGGGATGCAAATTCAGTAGCTTCTGAGATCGGATCATTTTAGTAGAATGGAATGTAAAAGACAGAATTAAATCGCTTTGATTTGACACCACGGCGACCAATACAGGATCCAAATCTGGCGTCTGTCTGAGGATTGAAATGTTACTTGAACGTGAGCTCTTGCACCTTACCTGTAGACATCACATTTTGGAGATTCTTCTGAGCGCTGTATTCTCTACTCGTGATAGAGACATCAAAAGTCCAGATATTACTTTGTTTTAAACTTTAGAGATTGTTGGCCTAAAATTAATAAAACTAAACATAATAGCAGTAGCAATGCCACTCCGAATACAGCCTTGGAAGGATGATATTATTCAATTTTGTCAGAATCTCCTTCAATCTCATCAACCACGGGACGATTATAAAGAGCTCTTGGAATTAGCTGTCATTTTTCTTGGATCTCTTCCACACGGACGTTCTTCGGTTTCTTTCCGTACTTCTGGTGCTGTACATCGTGCACGATGGATGGCTCGAGCAATATACTCTCTAAAAATTTGGATGTTCCACGAGGGGTTTGGTAGACTGCAACCACGGCCTGCTTCATCTCGTATTTCATTTGACGCACATTTCTGCAGCAAACTTGGCGATTTGTGTGTCTTTATAACTAAACATTACTTGCTCTCATGGTTTACAGCTAAGGATGCTTCCGTGGCAGCTCGAAGGGACCTTACACTACTCAAGGAACTTGCATTGCATGAAAATCATATGATTAAGGAAGTTGGTACAAAGGCAATGAATCGGCATTTATGGTATTTATCTGAGGTTGCAGTTGGGCTTGCGCTCTTTGATGACGGTGTAACGAATAGCGACAAACTCAAGATGGTCTCAAATATGAATACCGTGAAAGGATCTCCTAGACCAACTCCACGTTTAACACTCCTACGAAAAGTGGGGCCTAATAGGCCCCAGAGCAACTTGAAAGGTTATTAATTTTAGGCTAATAAATTTGTATTAAATGAAATTGCCATTTCATTTGATTTCATTTCATTAATGAATGAAATCATTAATTTCATTAGGCCTATTAGGCCCCACTTTTCGTAGGAGTGTTAACAGTTGATGCTGCAAGCAATGCTGTTTCCAGAAAACTTCCAGATTTTTTTATCTCGGCAACGAAGAAAATTTTCTACCATCTGGATATTAGTAGCGCATTTTTATCATTACCACCGAAAGAGTGGAGCGCCTCCGAAGAGTACAAACAAGGAAAGGACAGAGTAAAGAAACTTTTTGTGACAAATGACGCAGCTGAAAGAGAAGTAGCTTTAATTCAACAGTTTACGGCAAAGGGCCGCACCAAGAACGAAGATCAATTTCAGTATATGATTCAGGTGACAGAAGAACATCGGCGAACATAATGCGAAGGGGGCAGGCAAGATAAAACTTCAATGAAATAAATTTTTCTTTCAAGTTTTTATGTTTTTGCTAATTGTATAATCAATAAATATTAAATAATTTCTTTAAATAATTTAATTACCATTAACAATGTAATGTACGGTAAATTTAAGGAAAATAGTGAACTTTGCGAGGGATGCGCGACCCCTAAATACTTCGCGATTGAAATTAAACTTTGTCTATGTTCTTTTCTCATGCAGTGGCACAACTGAGCAAAAAAATTGGGACATTTTAATTTTTATCCTTTATCCGCTGACGCACCCTAATGCTCATCCAAGTTCAATAGGAGCCTGACGTGCTTAGACCGACCGTATTTTTTGCAACGAAACATCCCTGTTTAATAATTTCCAACGACTCGCACATTTACTGTAAATTCAAGGAACGGAAAGTTCATTGGTTACCGTTACCAGCGTGTTCTACACGTGCAATTAACTAAAACCACCGTATCCTATAAGATGCTCTGAACTTGTTCCCTAAGTACAATATATACTGTATGTTGTTTTACACATAAGAAATAACACATACTATCCAGGAACAAAATTTGTGTTCATAATGTAACACACAATAACGTAGCTATTTCGTAAAGATTTCACATCGTAACTTACAAATTTTCTACAACGTATATATCACAGCTAATATAATAATATCATTTTTTATGGCCTATTTAAGTCAACTCAAAGTATCTAAACACTACGTTAAACTACATTTAATAAAGCCTAGGTGTTTGTATTCGAACTGCGCGCATATTCTACATTTTAGGTTCGAGGTGGTGATTACGCTCCACCACTACATTAGGTCTGTTTTATTTTCCTTCGCTCTTCCAAGCATCATTTCACATGCCACACGAGCTGAACGAAACTCGTCTGTTGCAACGGAAGTAGCGAATTGAAGAATAGATTAGGCTCTATTTCATCTTTTCTTCAATTAAACTGATATTTTGGTGAATTAAAGAAGAAATACACATATTATTAAACTTTACACTGAATGTTTTAGTTAACATTTCAGTGATTATTTTCTTAGAATAGTGACACAAAGTGATAATTTGCATTTCGTATCTAACTGATATGGTTACCTTTTATTTACATTCTTCAATGTTAATGTTATCTCTCCATTTACGAAGTACTTTCTTAAGACCTGCTACTTTACAGAAAGTATTGGATTTAAAAAAAAATACAGAATCAATTTTAAAGTGTTATCAAGCAAGCCGTGTAAAATAAAACTGAAAACCACTAAAACCATTAAAACACACACACGGAACAAATGGTCCCTTAAAACTAAAGTGGCAAACTTGCATAAAACGATATCTACGACATTCAAATCCTATCTTGAATTACCCATTTTAACGAAACTTGACGTTGGTGAATTTAAATTGCTTAAAGCTGTTTTCATCATAATGCATAACAAATAATGATTACGATACTGCAAAAAAAAAGCACGTTGAAAAACATAAAAAAACACGATTAAAATTCAATGAATGAGTTCAACTGTGGGTTATATGTATGAATTACAGTTACGAGTGTTACCTATATAAAGGAATGGTACTTTTGTGTCGGAATTCGTAGGTGACCAATGCATGTGATTTCATGCTGGCAATTTTACAGCTGGTAGAATTGAGGTTTCTAATTATTCGTTCGTTTTTTTATTCCTATAATTATCTGTAGTTTTCAACTGCATACTCACACATATTTACAAATATGTACGAAAGTTAAATGAACACCAAATAAACATATAAACGTGTATATTATACCTTCGTTTTTTTTAAGGTAAAGTTGTTCTGATATATTTTGTTTTGAATTTCGCGCAAAGTTCCACGAAGGCTATCTGCGCTAGCTGTTCGTAAGACTAGATGGATGACAGTTAGTCATTACCATCCACCGCTAACTCTTGGGCTACTCTTTTACCAACGAATAGTGTGATTGGTCGAAACTTTCTAACGCCCCCACGGCTGAAAGAGCGATCACGTTTGATGTGACGGGAATGTTCTGGTAGATAAACAAGCTATTAAATGGCATAACTTACAAATGTAATGTTGATATCGAATACAAGCCATAAATTATTGTGAATGCTGTCGAACTACATGCAGAGTGCTATGGATGTTCATGTTCAGGTATCATACTCAGAGAAAGAAGTTACTGTTTTTTTTCAAACAGATGAAAAGTCACCTAGCATTGCACATTATAAAATATCTACAGACTGATTTCTTTTACCTTCCCCTCCAGAAAGGATTGTGGAAGATAAATATATATAGTTGTTTTAAAAACCTTATGTATAGAATGACAACTTTCTGATACCTTGTAATAGTTTGTTTTCTCAAGGCTACACCAGTTAAAAAGGAAAGTTTAGCAGTCTCTGAAATATCACCATACAAACAACACATAGCAAAATTACTATGTAACTCTACATATAGCTTTATAAGGCTAACCTCCTCCGTGTCGTGTAATTTCATTATCAGTGTTAATAAGAATAAGACAGTTATTTGATGTGGGCCTAGAATTCCATGAACATAACTTTGGACGGTATTTTTTTTTAAATCGAAGGGTAGATTTATAAAACGTAAATTCGTTCAAGTATTTCATGTTACTTTCGTTTCGTGTACTATTGTTTGTTTTTACTTCTTATACAATTTTATCAACTGATGTTCTGTGTTAGATATACATGGTTTATATAGCGCGCGTGTTAAATGTAGATATTTTTAGAAACGATAGTTTATAAAAAGCTTGTTTACGTAACTGTTTACTAATCGTGCATTGTGTAGTTCAGTAGTCATGAACTGTTATCTGTTATATCATTGCATCATGTTACTAGAACTTTCGGAGTTTTCTCGTTTCAGGTGAATATTATTGTATTATAATATCTAGTAGTGTATGTGAAACATTCGAAACCTGAGTTGAGGTATAAATACGCGTTGAAGATTTAGTTTAGGAGATAGATCTAGACTGAGTAATTGTGAATTTAGTCATAACAAACGATTTTTTGAGTGAAATTATCGCAGATTGTATTGTAATAACATATTAGAGAAGGATAATTCGTCTTGTCAATTGTGTTTTAAAGTAACTGAACTAGACTGTGTGGACTTTGACGAAAAAAAATAATTATTTCAAACTTTGATTACAACTGTGATAGCAAACATAAGTATACACGTTTGACTTGTTTTAATATAATATTTTAATACAAGTGGATATCGTGCTGTTTGTGTGTTGTTGAAATTTATTGTCAACAAGTCACAGACATAAAACCTAACAATGTGGCTCATAAATTGCTGTTGTGTTGCGTTGACAAGTTAACGTTTATGTCAAATAATCAAATCACTCCAAATGAACCTCTGCCTGAAATTCATATGATACGAACGTAAGTCATAATATGTGCTTACTGTTGTTTTATCTTTAATTAATTAACCAACTCGCGCCTGTCGCGACATTTCGTTGGTTTAACGGGGATGCTGGGAAGGAGTGCGTGTACGCCATTTGCCCAGCAAAGATACTGACTACGAAAGAGATAACCAACTACCCTTGGTACACGCGGTAACGCGACATTCGTTTGGCGTTGACTTCACGCAGTAGAAATTAAAACTGCTGACAAACTCGAACCGTTCGTCCGATTCCTTGTGTATTTTAAATATCTTCAGGGAACCAGCCTGTTCCTCTACCAAATTTCATGGAAATTGTTTCATCTAGTACCTCATAACTTGTAACGTCAAGTCCACAAACAGAGAAAAAAACAAGTCCTTATATATATTTTATTTATTTCTGCTTACTTCGCAAAACAAAGTTGACTTTTTTATTTTCACTCTGCTGATGTTACTCGAAACATCTACTCCTGGATATATTGTATGTAACGTTTCCTGTTAAATAATGTATTTTCAGCTGTCCAGTGCTACCCATTAAAAAGTCTTTTTTATTACCCTGCTTCAACTTTAGAACACCATGATCAGATCACATTTCTGAGCTCATGGCCAAGTCATTTTATGCTAATATTAGTGCTCGAAGTGCTTATATTCGCATATACCTACTCATTTTCTCACTGGAGACCTAAGACTAGTGACCATGGGTATGAATTATTAATAAGAAGAACTGAATGAACGCAGAGTGTATGATCATACTAAATCTGCTATAAACAGTGCCTAGGTCTTTAGTCCTGTAACACCATGGTTCTTTAGAATAAGCTAAGGTACTACAAGATATAGTAGCAGTTGATTCGCTAGGTTTGGGCTGAATAACGCGCAAAGCTACACGAAGGTTATCTGTGCTCGCCGTCCCTAATTTAGCAGTATAAGACTAGAAGGAAGGCAGCTAGTCATCGCCATTTACCGCCATCGCTTGAGCCACTCTTTTACCAACGAATTGTGGGAATGACCTTCACATTATAACGCCCCCACGACTGAAAGGGCGAGTATGTTTGGTGGATGGAGATTCATACTCGTAACCCTTGGATTATGAGTCGAGTGCATTAACCACCTGACCACGTGGACCATTTAACCTAGAAAATCGTTTAATTGCTACACTGTGAACAGTAAGCAAGCTACTGAAGTGCATTTCTTCATGAATTTTATTTGCGTCACATTAGAATTAGGGAAAGAATGTTTAACACTAAATCACTCGTTCATTTTAACGTAATATATATTTATTACACTGACACTATTCAGAAGAGATGAATACCAGGAATCCAAGACAATTATATACCACTTCCTCTAAAATAAACCAATTTTCTCCACTGTATGACCTGTATATATCTAGGCCTACTACATTATAATTTATTCCAGTATATGAGCTGTATGGACATAAGTCTATTTTATTACAAATCTTCAAACTACTTTAATAATGTCTCGTGACATGCTTGAAGCATTGGATAAAAACTAAGTGCGTCTGTGACTGATTAGTGACATACAAATGCCATACAATTAAAGATTTTACAAAAAACAAAACATTCAATGCAACTTTTACCAAACTTCGCTTAGTTACATTTGCTAGTAATAATTAACTCTTAAATGTAGAATATAACAATTTAAGTTCAGTCACGAGACTATTATAAAAACCCATTCAAACACAAGCAAATAAAAATGAGTACTAAAACATGCACAGATTATACCCAGACAAAAAGCAAAGTAAACTCACACTTAAGTTTCAACAGTTTACTACAATTATTTACATAGAAAACACCAACAACTAATATCATTTCTCATAATTTTTTTAATCATTGCAATAACTCGTAGTCCATAACACATACAACACAAACCTCGTACACTTTAGAACACGACATGCCTATATTTCAATCCATATTCAGGTTAAACTTCTCTTAAATTTGCCCCAACCTAATTTAAGCGAGAGGGTAGGCTACGTGAGATGTGTACCTACTCAAGGACAATGTTGTTGTTTTTTCTCTCCAACGTACACTCGATAACACTAAGTAACGCAGCTCTGAATTACACTATAAGACTTACGAAAAAGCTGGTCCAAAAAAACAAACAAACTGGTTTGTTACCCACAAGCAAGACTTTGCGCATTAAATCTCGCTTCCAGCTATTAATATGACCACCTACCTTCCGTTTTAAGTACACTTGTAACGTGGTGTGTATGTATACGATAGGAAAAAACAAAAGAAACACGTAGTACACACGGCAGTAAAAAAAACACGTACAATAACAAAAACTGATAGATCACATCAAACAAGAGGAAATCCTCACTAGCCGCGGCATTTGACAGTTTAGGCAAGATTAGAATAAATTAATCTATGAGACTTTTCTGTCCCCCTTTTTTTTTTTTATTAGCTTTTTGTGTGTGTGTGCCAGCAATACCAAGCGCGAGTCGCATGTAAACCCAATTCGATTTTATTACTCATCAGCTCTACCAACCTAGCCTCAAACTGAAATTATTTCAGGCAGGGTTGGAGTAAATTAAACTATGAGACCTTGGGCGCATTCAAATAAATCAATCGAAAGGGTTTGACCTCCTGAGCTCAAAACAGATTATATCTTAAATTAGTCGAGAAATGACGAATTTAAAAATAAAAATAAACTCGGAGCCATTATGCCGCGGCTAAAACTAAGAAACAGAACTTTGTAGGATAGACTTGTCTTCAGAAGAAAGTTTACCTATCGAAAAACCATATTTTTACTTTTTATATAAAATACTCGAAGAAGTGAGACATTTAAATACACACAAAACCGCACGTACTCTACACTAAAGTCTACAAAATCATTAAGTAATATAATATACTATTATCTGTTTATTTTATTAAAATTAAGCACAAAGCTACAAATGGGATATTTATGCTCTACACACCACGGGTATCGAAACCCGGTTTCTAACGGTGCAAGTCCGCAGACATGCCGCTGTGCCTCTTGTGGACTATATAACTGACTAACTGTGGAATCTGTACGACTTTATCCTCTATGTCTTCCTTTGATATATTATTTTAACATTTCAAACGTTTAATTATATTCGTTTGCTATTTAAATATCCTTCAGTCAATATTGACTTCATTTAATGCAAAATTCTAAGCTGGCAGTGGCTACAAGATGAAAATATAGCGTGTTTGATAACTGAACTATTATCTTAAATCGAGTTCTTCTGTCCTAGAAACATGCGTTTTTCTATTCAGGGGGGATAAGATGTACATCACATTTCAAATCATGATCAGTTGTATCACATAACTAAGATCCAAGATTCGAATTTTCTACACGAGAAAAATTCCTTAGTCATATCAATGCAGGAGTGTTTAAGGTAATCTAAGTAAATGCACTTTTTTATATTTCTATTTATAACGTTTATAATATATTATTTCACCAATTTGGTGCCCTCACTGTTAACGATATTTTCGGCCGTAACCCAATAACATTTGACAGATTTCGGTCAGTTTAAAAGTATAGATTGGTCCTAAATATAAGCTTACAATGTAAAACAACCTTGACAACAACAATAAAACTGAAAGTAATAAAACTAGATACATTAAACATTCCAACCAATACTGTTAAAGAAATAAACTACTAGTAAATAATACTAGTGAAACAACATTTATTCAATAAGCTAAGGCGCCATAAAGTAAGAGGAAAATAATGGTTTGGGCAGTCATGGAACTTCACACATCACATACGATTACTTGAATAATTTAATGTTTTCGATTAACAGACGTTTACAACTACAAGTGACTGAAACTTATTCTAATCACAAACAATCTAAACAAATCAATTGAACTAAAAATCGATGTATATTTTGGAAAAAGTGTGTGGTATTCCCTCCTTCTCCATCTAAATCCACGTTAGATCCGAGCAACTGTTATTCTCCTGTCTGTTCTCTAATATTAACAAAGTGCAACAAGTCTACTTAAAAAGTATCATTTTAATTTTTAACCGACTATTACTTTCTCTTTAAGGCTTTACAAATGTCCCTTTAAAACATGAAAAATCGAAAATCCAAATAACAGGTTCTAGTTGAACCTCGGTGAGCAAATGCCGTCGGCGACAAAGGTATTTCAGAGCATAATTTGGAAGCTTAGGTAAACAAACTGGATTGTAACTGGTTTATCGTTGTATATACTTATTCATTTAGAATCAAGTACTTTCACTAAACATGGAAAGACAAAGCTGTATTCGTGAATTTGAAAGGAAACTTAAGACACACTAATCAGTGATGTCGAGAAAACCCATTTGTAGAGAAAAATATACATGTAAAAACGGCTCGTTCTTAACCCGAACCAGCCGTTTTTACAAATGTATTTTAAGACAAACACTATATATGCTCCAGTTCACATTAATTAATCACTTTGATACATTAAAAAATTATCTAAATATATAATAGTTTTTATGAGAGTAATAAAACAGTTTCTCATTATCTTATCAATTTGAAGTTTATATTTATTACAGACTTCCTTGAGGTTTTGGATAAACAACAATATATACATATATAGACAGGAACACACTATATTCGTTCATCCTTATCTTCTATACAAAAGCATTTAGAGTTTAAACTGGAACAATAAGGGAGATAAAAGCCCCCTCCCCCCATGTTTAGCCTTAGGGAACGCGAGGCCCCAAGCAGCGGGGTATTCAGACCACTCAGTTCAATAACACATTGGAAACTAACAGGGAGGGGGGGGGGGAATTACTATTTTTATGAGTGGAACTGTGTGATGTTTGTGTGGTTTGTTAAGGTTACCTAGATAAATAATTTCGTTGTTTGTTTGTTTTTTGTGAGAAATTAGCAATGTAGTTGGTGTTTTTAGTTGCGATGGTATAAATCCAAAAATGTTACTAATGACGTAAAACGTGCTTAATTTTCACAATAAATATATTCACTTTCCACTTAATATTTCAGTTAATAGATGAATGTCGAGAAGCAAACCTCGCACGCCCCTTTTTATGCATTTTCAAATATATATACACACATATATAAAGGAAACAACTGGTTAATATGATCCACCATCGACTATCATAAACTTAACCACGAATCCAAACGATGGATCGTAATTTTATTTTTTATGCTTACGAGATGCGAACCAGGAACGGTTCTGGCCCAGACAGACCATTATGCTTTTGATAAGTATCATTTTCAAATCCAAAGTGCCGTGATAAATAAGCTTCTATGCAACGCAGAAAAAAAATACGCTTGTGTACATCGAGTTAATAATATAAGTTTAAAAACGTTCCAGGTCAACACCGTTACTTAATGAGTAGTTAATCTTTATGGCACGACTTGCCGTATTTCACTTTTGTTACATTAGATAACTGCAAGAATATTCCTATTTCAACGTCACCTACTTAGTGTGCCATGTTTATCCACAATTGAAGTTGCAGCGGAAGTACGCCAAAAAGTGTACGATTACACTCCAAACAGTTGAAGCCCTAAACGTGGACATTAAACAGGATGTGGCTCGCTGCCCAATCGCTTTCAATTTAAACATTTACTAAAATTTATGACAACTATAATATTCTATTTGGCTATGTTTTTTATCATTGAGTTGGGTGAAAAAAAATTATGTAGAAAATAAGCGACCACTTGATATACTACCTGTCTCTCCAAGTAATTTTGGTAAACGGTTAATTTTCGCCTTGGTGATGGCTAAATTACTCTATTATTGGTCTATTATCTTTTAGATGTAAATTTATATATGGTTTTACTTTTAACAGTACTAACGAATTGAAGTCTGATATTTTTATAACCTGAACTGTGCCTAACCCTGCTGGGAATAATTTCTATTTCCTGACTATACAGTGTCGTGCATAGCACGGGCTTTCAACTGGATTCTTTATGGGCTAACAGATGTCACGCAGACTCACTGAGAAGTAAATGTTTCATAGTCTGTAGAAAACAGATAAATAAAAACGAACTGAAACAACTCACTTGGTGCGAGTTCAAACATTTTAATGAACACTAACAAGATCAAGTTATCCGAGACTTGCAGGAATGAAATTATCTCAATATATTCAAGGTTGTACTCAATTATGTATCCTTTTCCATCAGACTTGACAACGTTTATGCTTGAACCTAGTAATACGATCTCTACGAAAGATGTTTTGAATGAGAAGTTTAACCCTGGAAAAATGTCAGATCGTTAAAACAGTGGCCAACCTCAATGGATAATCACTACGAGATCCCTAAATCGTAATTCTAAATCACTCTTCCAATCGCATTTTCAGTACTTATGTTGCTTACGTGCCTCCGCTTATTTACATCAGGTTAATGTATCATCAAGGTGCATACACAATTTTTGAGGTAAAAGCCATTAATTACAATTTAAAGATTTTTTATTAAATTTATGTTATGTAAATATGTTAAGTAGCTGCTGTCAGTATAAACTTAAAATGACTCATGCCAAAATATAGATACATATGAAAAAAAGTTTACATGTTTCTCGATAACTCAAGTTATATTCTTACAACATTGAAATAACCATGATGGCAGCCACTAATGTTTGCAGATTTGTGTAAATCGGATTGTACTTTCTGTTAATTGCTACTGAAATAGTTAAAGAGATGTTATACATTGATTAACTGCCATTACTCTGTAGATCATATTTGCATCATATTTTCTTATCACTACTCTTAAGAAAAGGAGAGCAGACAAAATATTATGAAGTGTTAACACGTGTCTTTGAATTTCACGATATCTGTTTGACACCAACTTCGGATTCTTTTGATCTAGTAAGTATCCGAGTATGTCCACAGAAGCGAGACTTAATTGAGTGCGTCACTCCCCCAGCATCTGAATCTGGTACCTACGGATCATGCGGTCCTTAAAATGACAGGGGTGTATCCTATAACCGATAAAAGCCTATATATATACCATAAAAACAGATGCAATGTAAGCACATCATTGTGATATTCGTGCCCCTGAGCATCAATGACAATACCAAGCTACATAATGTGTGACCAACTAGTACTATGTTATAACAAATCAACAGGGAATAGACCTAATTTCAGAAGACCAAGATCTGCGCGGAGCTCGGAACTGAATATTGCCAGAAACGTACGTCTTCATGCACACAATTCCCTGCAAATATCAATTGTACAGTTCAGAAAGTGCCATTATAAATTTAGGATAAGTAGTTTACCCTAAATCTAATATATAAAGCACAATTTGGAAAATACTACTATCAACAACATATATACCTCATTACTATTTTCACTATTGTTTATGGCATATAACAAGTTTAAAATGGTCTAAAATTATTTGTTTTGAAATTTTATGCTAGTTGTCCCTAATTTTGAAGGAAACCAGTCAACACTACCCACCGTTGTCTCTTTGCCAAAAAATAGTGGAGCTGACCATAACTTTATAACGCCTTCATGGCTGAAAGAGCAGGCAGGTTCGGGACGGGATTATAGCCTAAGAATCGAATGCCTTAATCCTACCAGAACAAGCCAGGACTACAAACAGTTACACCATTCTGTGAATAAGTGTGATAAATAATTTCAGGCTGTTAAAAGCACCCAACCAAAAAAAACAAAACAAAAAAAATCGTATAGTGTCGATTTCTAAAGTGAAATTATCACAAACTGTATTGTAGCAACCAAGCATAGAATAATAATTCATCTAGCCAAATTGAGTTCTAAAGTAAATGAACTAACCTGTGTGGACTTTGAAGAAAAATGACAATTATTTAAAGCCCTGGGTATAACCATGGTAACCAACAGTGTAACGTAAAGTATTGTAATAACTGGAGAAGTTAAACAAATCATCGTACTAAAAGAACACCATATTCAAGTGATTCAAAGCTGGCTCACAAATCTATTATTTGAAGACACCTAAGAATACATAAAATGACAGAGAATCACCAGCAATTTCCACAAGCAGGGATTATTGAAAACGTGATCAAGGAATTTTACATTTGCCAAACGACATTAGATAGAGACAATGCAGCCTAGGTACTAATGGGTGATATGCCTCTCATAGACGAGCCATTCTGAAGAGTAACTGTGGACTTGATTTGACCACTAGCACCTGTATTTGACAAGAGCAACCAATATGGGCTGACAGTAGTTGATTATGTGACATGCTACCCAGGAGCCACAGCACTGCCAAAGGTAAAGATAGAGAGAGAGTAGTTTTGCAAAAGAAGTCTTGAGTGACAGACAGATCCAATTTACCTCTAAACTGATGCAAAAGGTGTGTAAGTTCATCAGCACTATGTAGCTTTTTACTACCCCATATAACCCCAAATATTACAGACTTTGTGAGAAAGTCATAAAAACATGTTAAAGATGTGCAAGATAAGACTACATAACTGGAACAGGTACCTTCAGACTGCATTTTTTCCTGATTGAGCAGTCTTACATGCAAGTACTGGATTTTCACCTTTTGAAGTATTGTATGGAGGAATATAACAAAGTCCAATGCAGAAGAAGAGTCAGAAGTGAGGAACATGTACCAGTACGTGTCAGGCCACAGAAACCAATTAGAGATAGCCAGTCAACTTGCCAAGGTCATATTAAAAGCTGGTATCATTAAGCCTTCAAATTCAGCTTCTGTTCACCAGTAGTAATGGTGAAGAATTTCCAGAAATACCCCTGAAAGAAGGACTTCATCAGCCAGTGGACTACCAGTCTACCCTTGCATACATCCGGGAGGTGAAAAAGTGATGGTGCAATGATTATGAGATAGGTTTGTATCTCCAGAACTAGTATTTCTGCATTAAAGTCATCAATGGGACTACAAGTTTGGATGCAGACTGCATGATAAGACTGGGCATGAACTCAGTCTTTGTATATAGGGGAAAAATATGAATATGTTTTTTGAAGAGTTATTTATCAGATATACATCACCAAGTTTAAGATTAATGTTATGCTTTAGACAGTTTAAGTATAGTAAGAGGATTAAATTTAATTATTTTAAGAAGGGATGGTTAATTCAGGTTTGTTTACTTAACTGTGTGCACATCACACACAGGATAACTCAACTGTTGTGAATTGGTGATTGTTGTATTATTGCATCATGTTACAAGCACCTTCTAGGTTTTATCTACTTGTTTTAATTGAGTATTAATGCATCACAATACCTCACAGTATATGGAATGTTCTAGGGCACTGTAAAACTCTACATACATGTCCAAAATGTAGTTCAAGTTAGTTTGCCAGATAGAAATAGATCTAGACTCAATGATTGTAACTTTAGCCATATATGTGTATAGCAGTAATTTATAAAGTGATATTATCAAAGATTGTATTGTGACAGCCAAGTATAGAATAATAATTTGTCTGGTCAAATTGGGTACTAAAGTGACTAAACCAGCTTGTGTGAACGTTGATGAAAGAAAGACAATTATTTAAAGCTCTGGGATTAAATTGCCAGTTCCTGTTTCAAGATAAAATATCTAATCCAAGCAAGAAACAGTGTACAGAGCACATTACAGATGTAACATGATCAAGAAAGATCCTTATCACTGTCAAGATATTATGGTCAAAGGGAATTTCCTGGTGGTACACACAACAAATTAGCTGTGATGGCATTGAGAAGTATCCAGTTCTTGTTTGGACACACAAAAACTGTGCACGTTCCTGCATGAGTTTTGCTTTGGTGAGTTCTTTCATTTAACATTAGTCAATACACATTCCAGTAGTTAATTTTATAAAATATATACATAATATCAAAAAATAGGTTAGAAAGCCATTTCAAATGTCAGCCATTACTGAAAAACAAATTCCTTCTCATTCTAGGATGTCTCTACAATTTTTTGTTTTAATACTTGCAAAATAAACCTTCTTAACCCTAATTAATAAATATACAATGTTGTATTATAAATATTTAATAATACATAACATTTGGCTGAGGACTTCAATCTATAAGTTCACAGATATGAATATATATGCAACATCATTCAATGTACCTACTTTTAAAGAGTTCATCAACCTACGACAAATGTATAATGGAAAACAATAGCAAGTTAATCTTTGACTCCTCTGATAGTAACCAAACATTAATAATATTTGCTGCATAGACTTTAATCCTATATGTTTATGCTCAGTTTCGGTCTTAATTAACCTTTCATAATATAACAGTGCTTGAATTTACATAATTCTGAGATGCAAACATAGTTTCCAACAACATGGAGCATTGGTAAAACATTTAATAATTTTGGCTTGCTTATTATTGGTTTATTTCTTTTCTTACTTGTCTAGCATGATTTTCATGGGGTATTTAAGAAAGTTAAAAAGAAATTTTAAGCATTGGTTTCGTGTGTTATAAAATTTAAAGAACTTATCAAAATCATTATTTATTACACGAGTGTAAAAACCTTAGCTGATAAAGTTGTAAGGCTTCTTAGATCAAAGAAAAGTTATTAAAATTACACTGAACTTATGTTTTTTTTATAATTTTGTTTTTCACATTTCTCATTAATTAATCCTGTAAGAATTTTGAATTAAAAAAGTGTAAAAAAGAACAGTTCAAGTTTATCTTTCAACTAGGTGGGAGACAAACCATACATATAGACACTATTACCACATGACTCTTCTTTGCTATTCTATATAACCCATTCACTGCTGATTTGCAGTCCATCTCCAGCAGTTGAATGAAAATGTACCACATATGGTGCATGGCTTGCAAAAGTTATGCATTTGTTTAGAGCAGCTGTAGCCAATGGGTTAATGAATTTTCTTCTTTCTCATCCCTTGAGATTATATACTGAGAATGACTTACAATAAAAACATCTTTTAAAAACCGAAACCAAATAAAAGCTCAAACAAGTTAAACTACTGTAAGACAATGCCAAAATGACTTTTAAAAATAGAGAAAAAAAGCATCATTACCAGGAAATTTCAATGGCACACACCAAAAAAAAATGCTAGAGGATGACCAGTGGTCTTAAAAAACATAAAGGTTAATACCTTCATAATAAGTAACATGTGGTGGCATTAAGGTCAGAAAACCTTTTTGTATCAAACTATTTAACATTTACTATAAAACAGCCTAAAGAGTCCGTGAAAATATTTTTCACCAAAGTATATCAAAAATAAATGTCATAAACAATATGATCCCAGTTGAAATACTATTAGAAAGATAATCTTGTTTCCAGAAAAAAAAAAATCAAAGAGTTCATCAGAATACACCTATCTGTGTTTAATTTTAAAACAACAACAACCCAAACCACTTCAACCTCAATTCAGAACCAAGGCAGAAAGAAGATAATGATGAAAACTCTCTCTTTCCACATATTTGGTAAAATGATATTTGTTATCAAGCACAAAGTTACACAAAGAGCTGTCTGTGCTCTGCCCACCACAAATATTGAAACCCAGTATCTGGAGGTAAAAGTCTGTAGACATACCACTGTGCCACTAGAGGGCATGATAGAATAAAGAAGAATAAAATACCAAACTGTCAAGAATCCCCACTGTTGAAAGATTTGAACAACAATGAAAGATAAATTATAAAAGAAAAACCTTTAAGAGGAATAATTCCATTCTTCATTTGTAATTTTTAAACCACGAGAGAGTAAAATCAAACCTTGATGCACACAACAGTCTTACACAGAGGCATCAGATCTTATGTCCCAACTTTTGACCCTTGAACAAGTGTTTTGAAGTTATAGAATTAGATCTAGCTTAGTTAACCACAATGAAGTAGTGTAAATCTCAGTACTAGCTAGGTAAAAAAAGGGCACAAAGTTACAACAACCACAAAAATAGTTGCACATCCTTAAAAGTAAGGCTAATATGACCTAAACCATACTTGTAGTACACAGACTAGATTTAGATCAATAAAATTGTACCAACAAATTTATAATTCAGGAATATAAATTAATTATGAACCCCCCAAAAGTCTTAAGTACCAAAAAATGAACATCCAGAAAAGTGCCTTAGTAAAATTTCATAACAATAACGAAAAAAAGTATCATGAAACAGTGCAAGTCCATTAAGTATATGTACCCATGGAACTTGACAGAATGGTGGTGCTAAGAGACAAGATGGCTGACCTCTACCACACACAATTATGATAAAAAAACAACAAAAAACATTATACAGACTATTAAAACCTTGCTAATGACTGGAGAAATTGTGAAATCTTTACATAACCAAAGTTTAAAAAATATATAAGTAGAGGAAATTAATTTTTTGCTGTTGTTGTGAATGACAAAGATATATACTTTACGATATTCATATAAAACCATCAAGCGCAAAAATCACGAAGATTCATTGAAATACTTGTATTTTTCTGTTGCCAGTATTAGTAACCTAAATATCTACTAACATATTTTAGTGGTATCTGTTTGGGTCGAAATACAAAAATCACAACTAACAACTGCACACACGGATTATTTACACAGTAAGTAAAAACCTAGCACCTTATCCTCGACTTGCTTTTTCAGTACCGGAAATCATTGTTTACACCTTACAACATTAACAGCTGAAGTCAGGCTTGGTAATTATGATTAGACATATGTATTATACACGTTGAAAGGCTAATAATTACTAGAAACATCAAATATTAAAATTTAGAATTTATGTAACACAAATTAACGAATATATATATATATATTGCATCCTGAAGGTGATTTCTGAAAAATAATTTCTATAAATTTAATATTTAATAGTGAAAAACATAAGCACGCTTTTAACGTATAAAAACGCTTCCCAAAATAGGTACGAGGTATTTGTGACGTAACTGAAGCCCATCGAATATATAACTGAACAGCAAAAAAAAAAAAAGGTTTTATAAAACTACAAAAAAAATGTCTGAATTTATAATCGTTAAAAAAGTTATAAGTTAACAGAACAAATAATTATTACATACGAAAAGAAATATTTATAAAAAATATACCATCTAGTATTTATTTGACGAGAGTGAGTTCGTTAGTTATCTTTAAAATAGGGCCTGGCATGGCCAAGCGCGTTAAGGCGTGCGACTCGTAATCTGAGGGTCGCGGGTTCGCATCCGCGTCGCACCAAACATGCTCGCCCTCCCAGCCGTGGGGGCGTTATAATGTTACGGTCAATCCCACTATTCGTTAGTAAAAGAGTAGCCCAAGAGTAGGCGGTGTGTGGTGATGACTAGCTGCCTTCCCTCTAGTCTTACACTGCTAAATTAGCGACGGCTAGCACAGATAGCCCTCGAGTAGCTTTATGCGAAATTCCAAAACAAACAAACAAAGTCTTTAAAATCTGGTTCCTTCGTTTATACAAAAAAGTATGTATATTGAATTCAGCTGTGCACACACACACACAAAAGAAGTACTCATAACACTGTTACACTGTAACATATAGGTCACAATTATAATTGAATTTTCTTTGTCGTCTAGTATATAAAAAATATTTGAATTCTGTTATGTGCTCTTACTTCAAGGTAACAGTCTAAATAAACCATGTAATTTTTAGTTATTGATTCCTCAAGTGAAAAAAGTTACTTCTAGATAACGTGCTATTTACAACTTACCAAAATATATATTGTATAATACTTAAATAAGAAATTCAAAGAAAACATTTTTTCGTGTTATGTCTACAACGAAAAAATAATTATATTAAGGATCTATATAGCTACTTCAACATTTTAGTGATTTCTAAATAATATCTTGTATTATCTAAGCATGCAACACAAATAAAAGTTACACGCTATCACTTACAGGCTTACACTTCTTGTAGTACTCCTTCAAAATGTTTAAACGCAAACACCATGCGGACAAATAAAAATGTACTTTTAACTTTTTCGTACATTGTCTGTGAAGTTTCTGGACGTAATCATAAGTAACAGATGTTTAGGTGTATTTTAATATACACGTGATACACATTAGGCCCTCTTTTTTTCTACTAATAAACGGAGCATGGAAACGAGAAACACTAATTTACGCCGCATCTGTTCTCATCAAACACGTACATTGGGAATTTTCTGACAAAATGTAACATGCAAATTGCCTTACATACGATCCGTGATATCTGTCCGAGAGTTTGTTCGTTGCCCGTTTGAAAAGCTTCGTCCTCGGGCAAAGCTTAACAGTCACTTTGAAATGACAGGATGAGGCCAAGAATAAGTAACGTTGATGTCCAGTTTTATTTCCCAAGCAGGATATTCTACACTAAATTGTTAAGAATTATTCAGACTACCATTCACATTTCGAACTTTAACTTAAGGTATAAAAATGTAGATTTACCGTTTGTTATTCTTAAGCAGCTCTTGGCGTGATTGAAATGCTGAACAACTACTTTTTGCGGTGGACGGTATAAGTAGCGCAGAATTTTGACTCTGATTGAAACCAACAGTGCAACACAATTGGCCTTTTCAAAATCCACAAAATAATTTAAATTAATAGATTAATTTAAACTTTCCCGTCGCTATGTACAGCTACTTTGTCTTGTGTGTTCTAAGTTCTATCATAAAATGAAAAAAAAAATTCTACTGAACAACTATCCAAAATACAAATACGTACGTTTCCCATTATTCTCCGAAAGTTCTCTCTATAATGAGCTATATAAATTGAAAACTACTTCGTGATTTTGGAAAGTTCTATAGGTTTTTCTTTGTAACTGATACCACTGTGTGTGTACAACATCATTGTAGAAAGTTAAGTGAGAAGGGTAAGCTCAACACCACGTTCCCTCGTGAATAAACTGAGGAATCGATGCTATAGAGTACAGACACAAGAAAGGTCTGAAACTTTAAATTTTAATTCAAGTGCAAATTTCCACTGTAGGCAATAGAGTGTTCAAGTTTAAAACGCACGCATCTTTGATTAATAACTGTATGCCTTCATACAGACAAATGAATGCAGGGAGCGAAAATATTCAGGTTTAATTTTAAAGACTGTACGAAATCTAGATAGCTCCTGTCATGTGATGTCGAGCTGTACAAAGCAATTATGTGACATACTATAAATTCTCTTCTCACAAGAATATAAATCAGATGCATCAGGTCTCACTCAATTTACATTTTATTACTCTACACACCATCAGCTACGCGCAGAGCATACACTACGGAAAATGGTACGTATCCCAATAGACCACATAATTTGTAATCAGTTTATGTACTTCATAATTACATTAAAATATCCAATAAAGTTTATTCTGTACTTTTAAGATTATTTAAGAATACTATTACAGACACACACACACACACACACACATCCCTAAGAAGCAAATTTACTAAGTTTATTTATTTCACATTAACTATTTAAAAAAATTTGTTGAGCGTGTTTGAAATCAAACGTATAGTCACAATAAAAGAAATTACATGAAAATACGCTTTCGACAGGTGGACCTGTCTTCTTCAGGAGTAAAGACAGAATCATTGGGGCAATGCTCTTCAACCTTAACATGTTGAAGATGTACTACTGTATTTCCTCAAAACTGTTTAAAATTTTTTCTTAAGAAAATTAAAATTACAGAATACAAACAAAATCGATACTACACATTGCTTTGTTGCCAAACTATCGATTTACTGATCACCGACGATAATCATAAAAGTTGCAAAAACATACATTAAAATACAAATTAGTTTTCAAAACGATACTGTGAAAACGTATACATCCACTTATACTGCCAAACACAAAACACACAAACGAAATGTATGACGAAATGTCTTCATCTAACTTCGTATAATGTGTTTGGACATGGTGAACATGAAAATGTTTTTTTTTTTTTACATCTAAAAGTTAATATACTGCAAACTACCAGAATATTAGGTGAATGTTTATTCTCAATAGAAATTATGATGAGCGACAAGTTGCATTTGACCTTTTGATCTCTGACGCCACACCCACTTGACTTTCGACGTCACCTATGGCGAGACAGATTCAAAATTGGTGACGACAAACTGGATGACGTTATTCATATTTATTTTGGTTTTTGTTTTGAATTTCGTGCAAAGCTACTCAAGTGCTATCTGCGCTAGCCGTCCCTAATTTACATTGATAATACAAATTAGCATTGATATACATTCATAATCATATATTTAAAAATATTCAAGTCATTCATATTTCATCTTATTACTCACACTCTGGGAACATGTCCAAACACGTTGCTTGATTTCCCTCACTGAACAATTCCTAATAATTTCTGGCTCTATCACCAGCTACTGAGCACACAAATGGAATCACGAATAAGTTACTTATCATTCCTATAGTTTTCCAGACATGATATATATTATTACTGACCTGTTAGCTCAATATTAATTATCTACCACTTATATGAATAGACCCACAAGATGTCTAAGTGCAAGTCTTAAAAGGTTATTCAGTCTTATATACAAACAGATATTAGGTCTTTCCTTTAATTCCCATGGCATTTAATTGTTCACATGTGGTTTCCTTTAAGGACGCACCATCGATTCGTGTATCAAGAGTGTCAATGGTGATATCCCTGCCTGAGAAAGTGTAAAAAAATGCAAAACTGCCTCATAAGTATTTATATGTTCTCTATACTTTTACATTATATATTGTCTTTACTATTTGAAAAACGAAATTTGACGTTTCCACTTAGGTTTGGCTTTTGACGTAACCCTTTTCGGCAGTATTTCAAAATGGTGGAAGCTATCCATATCATTTACAGATTTTGAACAAACAGCAATCAGGTGATACTTTTCTTTCCCCGGGTTTGAAAAAAAAATGTAAGAATTTTAAGAGGCTGATTCCAATTTATCTCTTTGATTAAGTTCATATAGTCTTTAGCAACCGTCATTTCCCTTACTAGTTTTTTCTTCCAATTTCTTTGGTCTTGAACTTTAACATGATTGACCTCATGAACGAGATTTTTAAAGTACTCCAACAAAGACCGTCATTTTTACTTTCCAGGAATTTATAATTCGTTGTGTCCGCTTTTAAATTGCAAACCACTGGACAAGTTGTCATCATATCGGCAATGTAATTTTAGGGTCTCCTCGTGGAATGACATGGGGTAGACACTACGTCTTTCCCGCGCATTGAATGGGTATGCCTACTAGTTCTCAATAACACAAACAAATAGAACTAATAATAATCACAGAAAATATATATTACAAGTTATATCAAGCGTGGAGTATTAGTTATAACGTCAGAAAATAAATTGGAAAGCCAAGATTCGAGCCATGACATGCTGTTGAACATGCTCTGCATTTCAAACTGTAGCAGTCAACCACACACAGGCTGAGGTTGTTGCTAACTGACTATCCTCCCTCTGCTGAGTACTTATAAATTAGTTATGATTATGCCTGAATACTAGGGTTTTTGAACTAACTGTTAGCTTTAGTGTGTGTGTGTGTGTGTGTGTGTGTAAAAGTCGAAACTATCAAATACGTTTCTTACAACTTATTCTGCATGAGCCTACAAAAACTGAGTTTTATGTGTCGTATTGGCTTTACAGTACGTATTTAATTCAACATGACTCAAAAAGACGATCATAGTAGTTTTTGATAACAGACCACTAGCGGGTATGACATACAAAATATTTCAGAAAACCCAATGAACATGAAATTATCGGCGAGTTTCCATGTCAAATGTGAATTATTAAGTTCCTATCAAAGCAAGCTGCTTACTTCGATCAGCCCCTTGTTAGTAGAGTTAAGTCTACGAATTTACAACGCTAAAATCAGGGGTTCGATTCCACTCAGTGGGCTCAGCAGATAGCCAAACGTAGCTTTGCTATAAAGAAAAAACACACATACTTAGATCAGGTCTAAAGTCAACCTGGTTATGATTACGGCCGATTAAACACACGGTTCTTAAATTACTGCATAAAATATTACTATGCACTGTTTCATCAGTTTGTTACCCTCGCTGTAAGGAATTATTCTCGTTTGTAAAATCAAATGCTGTAAACCAAAATCAAAGATTTGAGCCTCGAACTCATACAAGTCACTCCATAATGTCTATTTATTGTAATACATCAGGTAAAGATACACCCTTCATTTTAACTTCAGCAGTTGGAAATTAAAAACCACAGGTTTATTTTATTTGAATAAGCCATTTATCTGTATGCAACAAATGAAATTCAACGTTTGTGGGCGATAACAACATTCGACGAGCTCTCTTCTCTTACTTGGTCAACAAGTAATAGTCTAGCAGAAGATTACACGGGTTACTGGCCCGATACGCTAATCACTGCACCTTCTTATTTGAACTAAAATAAGAAATCCAAATGTCAAAAGGATATTTTGTATGACTCAGCTACAAGGTTAAAAAATTGGTTACACGACTATTCATTTCACACACGAGCATTTTGTCTCCTGGTCCTTTGATCGGTCGACTTCAGTGAGACAACTTGTACTCATTACTGGTCTTGTTAGTCTAATCCAGTGGTTCCAAACCTTTTTTAAGCCCAGCGCCCCTAAAAAAATTTAATGTTCTCGCACCCCTCACAGTTATTTATTTAAGAATAAAGGTGAAGGTGGCCAAAACAAATGTTATCTCGCACCCCCTGAAACGCTATCTCGCACCCTTGATTGGGAACCACTGGTCCTTAAGTTATTTTATAAAAAAAAAAAACGTGATAAGCAAGACATATCTTTCTAATTTATATTACTTGTTCTCATAAAGTTATTTTGAGCTGAGTTTACTTTATCGGAAAATCTTCTATAAAGGAAGTAACATAAAAGTAGTCATCAATGCCCCTGCATTCTTGAGGTTACAAGAGACTCCAAGCTGTTGGTACCTAATGAACACTTTGGTCGTGCCAAAGATTTTGAGGTTTGTTTCAGTTAAAACAAATTATGATAATATTTAATATAAAAGTATTTATATCCTTATTATGCTTATCTTATGGCATTAGTTCAGTAAAACAACAACAAAAAATTCATTAAACAGTTTCATTTCATTCAGTTCGCAAAGAACGTTTCAATGAAAAAAAAATGGATAAGCCAGCCATTGCTACGAAGCAAACTTTTCAAAAATGTACTTAAGTTTTTCGCACTACCATATTTTGTGGACGGTGCTTCAATTAAATGAGACAGCTTTTAATAATTCAATGATTACGTATTTCTTTTTTTTTTAATTTTAATTTCTGCTACATTCAAACAATTCAAAAGGAAGAACACAAGGGAACAGTGAAGCCGCGAATGGTTTAGCTGTAGCGATATCAACGTCATTGGAGCTAAAAGTCTTATGTTGATAGAATTCATTTAGTAGTTGATCATTTACATCTAGTTACAGAGATCACACACACACAGATATATATAATATAAACTATTCCTGAAAATTGAGAACATCAACGTCAATCTTCGTTGATAAAATGAAAGAAAAATGTTATCACAGCACACGGATACAATAATCATTACGTTCAATAACAGTTTTTTCACAATTTTTTTCAAGAACCTGTAGATGCGTATATTTGCATATTACCACGACATTCTATAAGAGGGCTATCTGTACCAGCAGTCCCTAATTTAGCAGTGTAATATTAGAGGGAAGGCGGCTAGCCTTCACCACCCAACCCCAACTACTGTGCTACTCTTTACCAACAAATAGTGGGATTGACCGTGATATTATAATAACTGAAAAGGTAAGCATGTTTGGTGGGCCGGGAATTTGAACTCGCGAAAATAAGATTGCGAGTCCAGCGCCTCAACTATCTAGCCATACCGGAACTCTATGAAACAGAAAATGTATGCTGTATAAATAATTTGTACAAAATTCCTTCAAACTAATAGAATATGAAACATAAAACAATAACTGTAAAGAACAACAGAATGCTTACATAAATATACTAATCTCACAACTAACAATTATCTAATACAAAGTCGACTATACTAACCTGGAATGTCATTTCACAAAAGGTTTTAGAAGAAATAAAGAAAGCTGACCTCGAGTGGCCCTTTAATTGAACTAGAGGAAGGGTAACTAGCTGTGTGTGTTAATTCGGCCCTCACTGAAATATCTCCTAAAAACAGCCATTTGGGCCTCCTAGCTTGGTGAGGAGCCCCTGTCGGCCTCCTAAATGACGTCCCGGATACTTTTACGTAATACATATTAGTAACTCATCAGTGAAAGAAGATGTGTAGAACGTCCTCTACACTGCGTAATTCAACGACAGATAACCAGATTTATATTATGCAAAAAAAATAAAGAGTGAGAAATTTCGTAATACAAAAAAAAAAAGAAAAGAAACAGCCATGAAATCTTAATTACCCAAACTAAACACTTTAATACAGATATGAATTACCAAATGTTTAACTGGATTTTATTTACATGCATTTAATGATTACATACGTAATAAACTTTGCCCTCGAAATAAACTCACATTGAGAAGTCAATGTTTATCCGTCAGCAGCACGTAAAAGTGGTTTTAAAATATGCACAAGATCAAAATACAACAAACATACTTTACAGTCAGGCGCTTTACATAACACATCTCGCAACGGCGTAAGTGAATATAAGGGCAGATAGATGTACACTTCAAGTATCAAGTTTGTTTGTAAAAGCTATTTTTTAAACTAACTTTTATGGACAAGATTAACAAATTCAAAGAAGTTGCATGCCTCAAATTATATACATTTATACATTCTTTTGTTTCTGATATCTTTATTAAAAGTTAAATAAGAATAAACAATAAAAAATTAAAAAAACAACACTGGGATAAAAGTAGACAAAAACAACTTACAAACTGTACGACAGGAAGTTTAACATTTGATATATCCCACCCGTAAAGCAAGTGTCACGTTCTATCATGTAAGGATATTCACCTCCCCCCGTAACCCTGAGTTTTGACGAGTTGAACTCGCGCCAATAAGCGCAGGATTCAGATCACAGATTTAGGTTTTCTGCAAGAACGCCACTTCAAGACACATGACAAACAACGTTTGAATGAGACCTGTTCAAAATATACAGTGTTAAGCTTTGTGCGAAGTAATTACGCAGTCCAAGGAGACCCCTATTTCTAATCGATGTCCTCAGGGCAACTGTAAGTGTTGTTGCGCCCAGGCTGTGAAAGACTTCAATCGCCCCCTTACATATAATCACGTCAACAAAAAAGTAGTAATTACTATCTTGACACTAGCACATAATTACGATAGATTCGACTATGTCAGCAAAGGTGTATGTGTGTATGTTTGATTTTTTCATACGCTATTGTTATAAGGTCTAAGTTTAGTACATATTCGTTACTACACACAAACGGTCCCTAATACTAACACCTGGTTCTACCCCTTCCCCCTTTATTATTCGTGGCCTATAAATTATCGTGCTTGAATTTTAATTTGTGTAATCGGACTTCAGTACAAAATGATTTTATTGTAGATTAGGTGGGGAAAATGCTTAACCAAAAAGAGCGTCTAAACGCAGTAATAAACTTTCAACTTTGATATGTCAAATAAATCTCGTTCAAACCAAAATCTATGCTAAATTAGAAAAGGATAACCAAAGTTAATTTGAAATCTCCATTTCCCAACTTATGGGCAAGTACGTCAGGAATAAAAGATATCAGAACATAAATTAAAATAGCTTAGTGATTGGTTTCGTTGTCATAAATAATTTGCGAAATAACTATTTGCATTAGTTCCGAAAATGTAGCCCTCTTTTACGTTGTGATTCAATGATTTAATCATCCAAATGTCCTTTCCGTAAGCGAACCAATCTAATTTCAGTTTTGAAATAATTAAGATAACACGAGGCTTCACTTCCACGTCTTTTAATTTTTTTTATGACGCCCAACAAAACAGACATTTGGTAGGTTGTCGTTTCTTTGTAGTCCTAAGTTTAAAACTGGATTATTAAAAATTACTTTAATTCTGTAAATTATATTTCACACTAACTTTATGAACTAGTGTTAATAAATATTTTGAAACGGCTTGACTGGGGTTGACACTCTTGTCGAAATGTAAATGTATAAGTTTTTTACTACCCAGTCAACTCGTCTCATTTTGTTTTCTACAAAAGTGGATTCCTCGTTGCCAAATGATAATACTCAGAAAACACTTAACTACAAAAATTGAAACAAATTCACAAAACAGCACAACTTTTGATTTTCGTTTTAAGTTTTGCCAAGTTCCAATCAATTATAATGCTAACATCTTTTATATTCTTTTAAAACTGAGCAATTAAAAATATGGAAGCTATATTGAAATTAAAATAAGGGCTTGAAGCACTTTTCAGTGAGGTAAAAATATGGAAAAAATAGTTTTGTGTAACTTTAATAAAGGTTTTTTTTTCGTTGTTGAGATAACAACAAAATATATTAAGAAACACAAAAACCACAACCCAGTTTCAATAAGATTAACACATATAGTAATGTTCAGTGAGGTTAATACATGTGAAATCAAATATGTAATTTTTAAAAAACAGGTAAGTAAATTTTAACTGAGATATAAAAAGGAGTAGATTTTGAATGTGTTCAAAAGTCGGCAGTTGCAATGCAAAATTTTAGATAGAAATGTCACAAGATATTTATATTAAAATAAATATAAATAACATTTAATTAGGTGAATACAAGCTGTCATCAGTGAATGACCTGCATGACAAAATTTATCCTCATTAAGTTGTGCACTATAAAACTTCCAATGAGATGAATAGTGTGTCCAAAGGTTTAAGTTTTTTTTTCTCTTACATATCTTTTAATAGTAATGTTTGTGCTTGTAACATACAAGTAAAATTGTCATTAGCATATGCAAAACTGATTTTACTATGAATTGGTTTCTGATACTGTTAGTTCAATTTTATAAGTTCAAATTTATTTAAATTTGTTACATCATTTAGAGCACAGTCCAGAAATGTTATAGGGCAACTATAGGGAAAGAAACTACTAGCTTACTAGTGGAATATAAATCAAATTGGATGCTGATAAACAGATCTACTAATACCAATGATTAAAAATTTCCTTAGCAAGAAAATATACAAGTATTTTGTTGGACATAAAAATTTCATTGAGCTGGAAAAGGAGATTTTAAATATCTTTAAAAGGTTGGGATCTTACAGTTATACTTAAATAATAAAGACATAACTGTATATACTTCAACTTTACCTAAAAATTAATTCATATATGATTTCTGTCAAGATTAATGTATGTTAGTACTTTGAGTGACAAAGTTTCATGGACTACATGTAATACATTTGACTATAGTTCTTGTTATAATGTCATCAAAGTAAATGTATTTGCCACTAATGGACACGAAAATTGAGAACATTGGAAACCAGATCATTCAGAAGTTGTACACTAACAACTAGGTCAATAAAAGCATTTATTTAAAAAACAAAAAGACATTTTGTTAGGCTAATTTGTTTAAAATTATGATCTGTAATAATACAGTTGTGCAAGTGCTTTGAATTTTTATAATCTACACAGATTTAAACTATTATTTTAATGCAATGACATAAAAAAAGAGTAAACTTCTTTAGAAACCCTACATCCCACAGAAAAAATGCTAAACTTTACTTTTTCATGTATTCAAACAGTTAAAATCTTTATAAAAAACAATATTGAAACTAGAGCTTCTCTGAGTCTCATTTACACAGATATAAGATGTTCTTTGGCCTTTAAGCCTAAAGAAAAATAGCATCTATACAAAAGTTAACTCAAAAAATTATACGAACAATTTTGAACTTTTTCTCAAGTCATTGAGTAACACCATTTGTAATTCTCATGAATTCAGATTCTCTCTGAATTCTGAAACAATATTACTTAGTTTAATAATAATAGTTATTCAAACTTCATAAAATAATCTACTGATCAGATTAGTAACATATACAACTTATAACACCATGCAACAAACATTTATATTTCAAGAATTTAGCATATGATTGTACAACAATATTATTACATTTACAGAAACAAACAATCCTCTTAAAACTTGTTTATATAACTGTTTAAAGAGTTAGGTGTTTAATGTGATGTAAAAGCAGAGATTCCAACTATTTCAAATGACTGAGCATAATGATTGTAGACAGAGTCCTTTATCATTTGCAGCTACTAGGCCTGACCAATGTCTCTAAGCTGTTTATTATTATATTATTATTATAACTATTATTATTTACTGCTATAGATTGCTCATTTATGACTGTGTTTTGTGTATTTAATAAATAAATTTAAAAAAAATTCTTTTGAAATTATGTTTCTTATTTAGTTCAGAGTAACAAATATACTGGTAAAACAACATTGAACATGCACAAACAGTAAGCAGAAAAAGCCTTTGTGTAAGGACTAGTTTATATCATGTTTATGACACTTACTGTAATACTTTTGCAGCCTTTGCTTTCATGAGAATGTCTCTGGATGGTTGGGAGTTATAACAACATTGTCCATTTGACTGCAGACACATCTTGTGTGTAAAAATACTGCTCAAAACTGAGGTACTCAAGTTTGGTCTGAACTTGCTTTTATTTTTAGTCACTAAACTAAATATCCTTTCACTCTCAGCATTAGAATGGAAGATTGTAAGAATCCCAAGCATAACGCTACACAGAATGTCATACTTTTCTGATTTGCCATTTCCATCCTTAACTGTAGACAGCTGAACCCAAAACATGTCAACATTCAACTGAAGGACAGTTTCTGAGAAAGTATCAATGTGATAGTTCAAATATTGCCCTTCCAACTTGTCAATAGTGTCGTGTTCATGTGTATTGACAAGGACAGGATACCTGTCTGTGAAGAAGCGTAGAGAAGAGAAATCTTTGCTGACTTTCAGTTTTGGATCAGCAACCTCTGCGTGAATCAGAAGTTCATCATTTAGAGGGAAATGTTTCATCATGTAAGTTGTAGGTTCAACATAGTATTTCTTGACACTGGTGTAGAAGCTGATCAGATCCAGATCCTTTTTCCTATTTAACAATGTATTCCTTGGCAGCATTTCCAATAGAAACTACCTCATCAGATTTGTGTAAGGATTCATTGTTGAAGTCAAGTTCAGTGATGTTGCCTTCAAGATATTCTGGCTTGACATATCTGACAAGTATATGTTTAACTTGTGCAATCAGAGTTCTATGCATAATGTGTATGCAAGGTTCTTCTCTTTGCAATATCAAATTGACTTGCTCAAATAGAGGAATTGCAGACTGAAGAAAAAGACAAAATAACAAGCTCATTTTGTTGTCCAAAAAACTGTTAACTTATATAACTTGTTCTGCTCATAACGTTTTTTTTTGGTTATTTCCTTGCTAGCTTTTGTTTTTTTTTCTCATTGATTGTCTCTTCTTTAGTTCAAGGTCAGGCTGCCTAAATATATATTGAGTTGCATCAAATGTTTCTTTGTCTGCTTTTGGAGACTGTTATCTTGTGTCCCTGTGTGGCTAGGAGGGTGTCTTGACTGTGTCCCTGTGTGGCTGAGAGGATATCCTGACTGTTAAAGTCTTGCTGCCTGACTTTTCCTTTTTTCCTTTTCACAGTGAAAATACTTCTTCAATGGCTTCCACATGTCCAATATTCTGTTGAGGCAGGGCAGTTCTCTGGAAGCTTTCTGGGCAGCAATATTCATGAGGTGACAGGCACAACCCATGAAGTAAGTGCTAGGCTGTCGTCTCGAGATGTGTCCCATCACACCTTTACCTATACCAGACATAACTGAGGCATTGTCTGAAGAAAAACTAAGACAGTTTTCCCATGGAATTTTCCTCTTTGTCTGTTCGTGGTCCAAAAGCTTGAAAATATTCTCTCCCATTGTAGCTTCTTTCCATTCCACCATTGTCAAAAAAAAACAAACAATTTTTCCAAACAAAGGGTCAAGATATCGTACAACCACTGGATACAGTTTTGAGTCATCCATGTCTGTGGATCCATCTGTGGCTAAACTGTAAACACTGTTAGCAAGTATGCTTGAAATCATTTTGTCATCTTCACAATCCAACATTTGTACAATGGCTGTAGTTTTGGATCTAGCACAGCCATTTTTTTCGCTATATCAGAGTCTGGGAACATTTTTCTGAATAGATGTCCTGCATGATCGGCTACAGCTAGGGGTAAATTATGAGCAATGACCAATTGCGTGAACATCAATTTTGCATTTATGGTTTCATATTCTGAATTCTTACTCATAAATGTCGTTATCTGCATCGCTTTTGTCTTCATCTCAGCCTTTTATTGGTGAGATGTTGGTTTTGTTTGTCTGGAACAATCGTATATCCCGCCATGAGCCACAGAAAAATTGATGTGACAAACAGTACAAAACGCATGACTGTCATTGACTTTTGATGCAATGACAGGATATTTTGTACTATACTTTTTCCTAAATTTTTGATTCACAGTTTTAGTCCTTTTAGATTTGCCAGAAACAAGACAATCTGGTGAACGAGGCCTCTTTTTTCTAACTTGTGAACAATTGCATTGGTGTTTCTATGCCGCTTAGAAAACGAGAAATACCCATCTAGGTGAGTGCTGATTGGCTAACAAGCACTAATGACGTAACTATGGATCCCCCCCATGAACTACAGAGAAGCACCGCACTCGAACTATTGGTAGACGTCGGAGATACAAATATTTTTTTATGATTTCAAACACAAACATGATTATCGCAAATAGCCATTTGGACAATGTCTTTTATTTATTATCAAAATTTATTTGTATCTCACTAGAAATTTTCTTTTCATCCCTTTCAAGCGCTTGGGGAACAATTTATCACTTTATTGTATAGGCCTATATAATATATAATAATTTGGGAGTTGCAACAAGTCGTAATATTTGTCTGTATGAGCTTATTGTCGTAATGTATACACCAAAATCATTATGATTACGCTCAAATCGTAATGGTTGTCATTTTTCTTAAAAGCACTTTCTTAATTAAAACTTCTTATTGACACATACCTGTAAAAACAGTTAAACTATCATTAAAACTAAATTAATGTCACAAATGCTGCCTAAAAAGCAATACACTCGCAACCACTTAACAAAACACATTACATAATTTGTTCTTAAAGAAGAAAAAAAAAGTGTTTAAATTGTTATTTTCACATAATTTTAGTTTATGTGGTTAATGCATGTCCACAGTTTATTTGATATATAAAGTAGGAAAAAAATAATTCAGTGATGTTTGTTCACGAATACAATTTCTTAATATTTAGTTGTCACTTTATTTTATTATAGGAGTATATATTTTACAATGAATACTGAGTCACAGAAAATGCACAATGTATAACCTGCATAATTATACCATAAAAAATACTTTTCCGAGCCAGTTGGAAAAAAAAGAGTTAAACTACATTATCAAGGAAGGAAATCCTCTTGCATCTGGCTCACAGTGATAAAAATACTGCACAAATTTGCTATGCTGTTTTACAATCACATCACATAGCTTCACCTTAATACAGAAGGGGTTAAGTTTGGATCAATGCCAAATTTCACTGCAGAAAAACTGTGATTACACCCACTTAGTCATGTGCCACATACTGCCTTCCAGATTCAAGAGTTGTTTACTTACAAAGCATAATGATAGCTACTTTTTGTCATGTGAAATAAGAATCTTTTTGGCAATGAATTGTTTAGTTTACCATATATTTCTTATATATTTCAGAAAAAACTGTCATTTGTTACAATGCTTTTTTTTTTCAAAACACACAAGCCAAGAATTATATTACTCAAATATAGAGAGCTTCTATATATGGCAAATGTTTCTTCTATTGTGTAATACAGAAGTCACAGTACTTGGACAAATTCTGTATTTGTGTGTTTTCTTTTCAAAATCCTAGACCCTTGTTTTAAGAACTGTGTAGGTTCCAATTTTTATGAAATTCAAATATGAAGTGATGTCATTTCACATAAATTCTAACATATCAAACATTATCTTAAAAAGTAATCCACAATAGCTCTCTGTCAGACACTCATTAATGTGTTTGATGCATTGCTTAAAATATATATAGAAGTATAATTCTTATTCTGAAGAGCTACATAATTGGAGTTAGTTCAGGAAAAAAAAAAATGACTGTATAGTAACTAAGTGTAATGATAATTGTAAGTGCTTCAATATTCCCAAGAAATAGTTTCACATTTCACTGCCCTGTTTTTAAAGTCAAATTGAATCTTGTAACTTCAGTCAAAATGCTGTTTTACTAGTTTTAGCTGATCACCATTTCTTAAATTCAGTTGTCATGGAGTGATGTAATTGTCTACATCTCAGCTTTGAGAAGTCACAGGTACATGATACAAACTGGTAATGACAACCTGTTTCTCTCTCTCTCTTTTCTAATTATGAAAGTCAACAAGATTTCAAATTCAGCAATGTTACAAAAAGATAGAAACAACTTGCTGAAAGTTTAATTTGCCAATATTGTACTAGAATGTGATTTCAAACAAGCTCATCCATGGTTACAGTTATCAATTTTTTTTTTCATTTGATTCATTTGAATTATCATATTGCATTATTGGAAAAGAAATATTTATGTGGAACCACATAAAGCGAGTTGAGTTTGATCATTTTGCACCCAACTGTGGCAAATTTTGTTTGGCTGAAAATACCATGTTCACATTAAACCTTACAAAGTCCAGTAACATAACTTCTCAAATGAGCAAAGAAAATCATAACGTAATATATAAATGAATATAAACAAGTTTAAAATATATTCCATATACTAAATGAAATCTTCTGAATCACATATAAATATTACCTTGCTTATAATTTTGATATAGTAAACAAGCTGTACTACATTCCAGTGATTGTATATAGTGAAATTTTATACGGGATGTTTAAGAGAAAAATATAAAATTCAGTTTTATAAAACAAAAAACTTTATTGGAAAGTTTTATAAAAATGTGGGAAGACAAAAAATTGATATTTAAAATAACAAAGGTAAGCATTTTTCAATCATTTCTAGAAAAACACATACCCCAATGAATTTTTTTCAAATTTCCAAACCTGCAAATTTTCACAAATATCACAATATAAATAAAAATATTTTATTTTTCAAAAACTCCATAATCTGTAGAAAGTTTATCTCAAGGTTTAAACTACTTCATCTAATAGTTTTTTGTCATTTTTTGCATGGCAAAAAAAAAACGAACAAGGTGCTTGGGAGTTTTAGAGTTAAATTACAAACAACTAAATAGGGTAAACTAAATAAAAACATGAAACTCACAGTATTTAATCTGTATTACATATAGATTGCAATTAAAAACATTGTGTTATGTGTCTGACATTTTAACACTTAAAGCTAAAACTGACAAAATACAGTTTTTACTCAAGAAGTGATGAAAAGATAAATGGATCAATATGAAATTAAAAAAAGTGAAAAACTAATAATGAGGACAGGGCACAACTCTTTAATAATTCATGAAAATAAATATTAAGTAGCTAGAACATGATACCTGAAGTTCCCCACTACCACTGGATACACATGAAGTAGGCTGCACAGCACAAAAGCTGATCTTTGGCATTATTTTCACTCGAACACTCACAGAAGATCAAATACCACAGAAGAAAAGAAGCCTAGTTATTAACGTATAGATAATATAGTAACTGGATTTTTAGATATGTCTACTAAGAAAAATGGACCAAAAAAAAAGAAAGAAAGAAACAGTGTGAATTCTTGATAGAGGCACATGAAACTAGAAAGCTAGGTGTCTAGGAATGCATACGACCCAAAAGGGTGGCTGTTAGGAAGATGGAAGTAATTCATGCACATTATATATTTTCTTCACATGTTAAAATACTCAAAGCGTTCAGAAATACATAGATCTACATTAATTTGTTACAAAATGTAACTCACAGATTATACATAAGGACCAAGGAATATAAAATTTGTAACCATACATGTTGTGCATCCTAGAGTATTATAAATGTTCTCTCTTATTAATAATACATCACAGCCTGTTTTTAAGTCAACTGTAAGTTATTCAGTATCTGAATAAATCATTACCAGTACATCTCATCTCTTTACATGCACTGGACTTCTATTCTCAAAGGATCTATGTCAATCTTAAAAATGATATTTCAGTATATTGAACATTAAATGTACAATCCATTTTATCAAGCATATTTTATTATATGAACTCTGATCCAATTTTAACAGTTAAGCTACTAAGTGGTATAGGTGTGGTTGCATTAACCTATATATAAGTATTTGTAAAACTAGCAAAATGTAGCTACCCAGTACAATGGTCAAACAACAGCCAAACAGACTGGATTTTTACACTGCCACTAAATATCCAGTCTACATAATAGATTAGCATTTGTCAGGATTAAACCACAAGTGAGAAACTACAATTAATTCTAAATCTTCCCTGAAACCCATTCCTTTATTTGTAAAAATAATTATGCAAGAGACAACAAATAGGTATTGTGAATTATTATAGACATTTTTGCTTTATATGGAAATTTGATTCATAGTTTTGGGCAAGAAAGATTTTCTTTCAATCAGTTTAAGGTTATTTAAACTGACTACTTTGTACAAAAACATAGAAACATCCATTATGGCCAGAATAATGACCACAATGCCATGATTTGTAGAATACATGTTAAACTTTTCAGATAACTGTGTAACATAATCTAATGCTTAGACTTGTAACTTAAGACCTTCAGTGCTCTCTTAGCTATTGTTAATAAACAAAAACATTACAGACATAAAAATTGCATGAAAATCATACAAGAGTGGGAAAACAAGAGAACTCCATGGAGAGCACCAAAATAGGTAACAGTGATCAATTTGTTTGAAATATGGGAAACCAGAATATAGTATAACATACAGATTGATTTACACCACATTCTAAGTATTCTAACACAATACAGCAATCTTTCAGTTGTATTTTTATAACCATATCCAGTACTAACAAACATCAAGCAGAAGGCAGATTTTAACAAGTGTGACATTGAAACAAAATATTTATCACAGTGTTACAATATTCTAATAATGTAAACTAAGTTAATTATTATTTAATTGCATGGTCTATTTCATTTTGTAGCAATCAGATAACATTATTATACTGCACGTTAAACTATCTTGAATAATTCAAAATGTATATATTAAACACACAATTAGCTTCTGTTTCCTGGAGCTCGTAACTAACATATAAAAATTATCCTATATTTTTAGCTGAACCATATATTAATTTATTAAAATTAACCTTATTACAACAATCTAACATAACTGTAAAATCTACTTTTTTTTTTTTTTTTTTTAAATGTCATCCAGTGACTGTTAGCTAGCAACTAGATCATGGAACATGGCAATCATATGTATGAGTAGGGAACTGCACTATAAGATATGCTGCTGAGAAATTTAACACTGGAATGTATGTATAATATGCATATTTTTGTACTTATGAATAAAGATCAATTTTGTAAAATTATCCAAATTTTATGGAATACTGTAAGTGAATAATTTTTCTAAAGATTATAAAACTGTTACATAAGCATTTTAGTTTATTGTTACATTTAAAGGTAAAAAATGAGTTATTGTTGACATATTAAATGTTCCGTAATCTTAAAATTTACCCTATCCAAGATAATACAAAACCACATATTAAACAACTTTCAAGTTTTGTACATGTACCTGATTTTGAATCCATAAGAATTCAGGGACATGTATGATATATTTAAGAACAGTTTATTTAAAGCTATATTAATGCCTCCAGGGAGAAAATCTTGTATATAAAGTGCAGAACATTTTTACAGCTACTAAAAGCAATAAGGACAGAATTGAAAAATCAAATTTTATTTGTTCCTATCAATGTAAAAACAGAAAACAAAAAAAGACTTGATATATCAACATAAAATTAAGACAAATGAAAACAGAAAATGTGCTTTGGATTACAATGGGGTCCCCACATATCATAAATAGCTTTATGATAGTGTAATAATGTTTTACACATTTTGAACTACACATTGAAGATAAGTTGTAATAAACATACAGGTTTTAAGCCTGAATGAAAACACAATTTCATAAATCTAAACAAAGAAAAAAAAGGTGCATTTTCTAATGGACATTTATAAAACTTTTGTACATAAAATCTCATATACCCTATGCTTTTAAATTATTAATAAAGACTGCGGATAGGCATGGTAATGACCAATAAAAACAGTGTACCAATAACAGGTGCAGGTGCAAAATTCTGTGCATTTTGTACTTTTTGAGCTCAAAGTTCAAATACTAGTCTGTCATGCCTTTCAAATTATATATACAGGAACCAGAGAGTTGAATGGTAAAATTTAATCCAGGCTATTATGTAAAAGCAATTTTCATTTGACAGATTAGGATCAACCCAATGTTATAATCAGTAAACAATTCTTATACCATCTTGTCCCCCCCTTAAGAAGTCAAACATGAAAAGGTTGTATTTCAAGGTGCAATTCGATTTCTAGGATTTTATTATGCCTGTACAGTATTTTAAGTACTGGGTATGTGTACCATAGAATACCAAAATTAAAGTGCAGAATAATAAAAGACATATAGTAGAGAAGTAAAGAGAGTTTTTTGTTGTTACTGATAACCCGCTATAACAGTTTATATCATCATAGTATGTCGTTTATAATTCTTTAGTTCATCTTAATAGATATTAGGTAACACAACTGATCATACATACATCAAAATTAATTCAACTTAATCTAATAGTTATAACCTAACTTTTCACTATCAAATATTGACATTGATTTCATACAAGAATATGGAAACCCATAATAAATCATCACAATAAAAAGTCTTCTTCACACTTAAGCTGTAGTTACACAATTGTTCAAAGTGTTTGCCATAATTATCTATCCACACTATTTTACCATTTAAGGTTTAGGCCATAGTTTAATAGGATATAAAGCATAGCCATGACCCCTTATATATACTTAGAAAAAGTATTCTGAATACTCATTTAATAATAATAATTCTCTATTATGTAATCAACTGATGATATGCAAAAAAACTGTCACTTTCAACAGATTTGGATAGAGTGTTTGATTCACATCTCCATCTTGACAGTAGCTCGGATCTTTAAAAGTGTCTTATTTTGAAGAATCATTTTTTTCTCTTTTCTAGTGTAAAATTCACAGTATTATAGTACATTAGCCCAAAATGTTAAAATACCACATGAATTAATTCAACTATAAACCTAGTTTTGAGAATGAGTAGAATAAAGTTTTAAAGATTTTAACTGGAAAGTCAGCCACTCTTCCTTTATGAACCAAACATAAAACCTCCAACCTTTAGAACATGCACCTTATGACCCAAATAGTATAATGCATTTATTAAGTTTAACACATTGTTAGTCTCCTATCATTGAATCTGACAATGCACTATGTCAAACCAATGGTGATTTTGTACATTCACGAGTTAATAAGGTGTGTCACTTGCAACACAGCTTACTGTTAGTTTATGAAAGAATGCATGGAAAGTTTTACAATGGCTACTGGAGCAAAGGGATTTCCTTCACATCCTTTTCTATTTGTCTTGTTCTTTTGTTCTCTCAAGTACAATTACACTGAGGTGAAGCCAACATGCACCTCCCAAACAAAAGCAAGAACAGTTATTACTAACTCATTGCCAACTACATGTAACATTTAGAATGAAAGTAGTCATGGTATTGCATGAAAATAACCTGGTATTCATACAGTAAATACTAAGCTTTCATAAAAACAGGAAGTAGCAGAAAGACACCACAAAACATTTGTGGTGCTGTTTAAGTTTTGTTATGTAAATATTTAGTAAAACATTTTTGTATTCTCAGATTTTTAAAATCTTTTTGCAAAATTTATTTATTTGTGTGCATCAGAGAAATATCAAATACACACAATTTTGTTTATCTTGTTATATCATTTTTTTCTCATGAAGTGGAAAATGTTTTGGTGGTTAAATAACCAACAAATTAAACTCTTTGATCCTCTGTGTGCTAATACAAAAAAAGGATTGATATGCAATAAATAGTGGTGTAGTTAGGTAGGAGCTAGAGGGGTCTCAGCCCATGGTTTAAATTGGGTCCTATTGAAAATTTTATTCAATACAAAATTACATGGGATCCAGGGTTCACACAACCTTAAATCCACCACTGACAATAAATATGTGTATCCATGTGCAGGAGAACAGTTTGAAAAGCTTACTTAAACCATGAACTATGTTTCTAATAATCTTCAATGTCTCTAGACTCTTTTTAAGACAGGTAATCACTCTGTACCTTCTTTATATTAAACATTACTTCTTGAAAAAAAAATTTTTGACAAGTTCCTTGGAAAAACAACAACAAAAAATCAACTAGTTTTAGTTAACAAAAATTTTAGATTTAGGTGGCTTTTGGAAGTGGAGATACAAATGTTACAAAAAGTTAAACATTCCAGTAACTATTGGTGAGCCTGAAGTTCCCATGTAAAATAATGAGCAAATTATGTCGTACAATGTACCACAACCTCAGAGGGTTTTTTCCCCCAAGGTAAGATCTTGATTATTTTTTTTAGCTAGAGCTAATACATAGACCATTAAAATTACTAAAAAATTAAAACACTTCAAATGAAACATTTTTTTCTTATAACAAAAACCCTTAAGTGAAAACATTTACACTAACACTGTCACTCATGTTATGATGAATCAATAAATTGAGAACTAACACTCAATATAAAAACCTGCATGGAAGGAAAACTTAAACATCAAAATGGCCAATTAAAAGACCTGGAAGTAGAAAGACCATACCAAAGTAAAATACAATAAGAAGCAGGCAACAGTACAAACATATGATAAACCCAGAGTATCAATGTTTGCAAATTTTCTAACAAGGTACCTGTCATTCTTGAACAAATTCTTAATTAATTGACTATTTTAACATACACACAGTCTATAAAGTTTAAGAATTGTTATTATTACATTGTAGAACAGGTATGGATCACAGGAAAAATTAAACTCTCATTTCTTTTCTGTTGGTCTTGATTATTCATTCATGCATTAAAAGTAAAATGCATTATTAAATTAGTCCTCTGTATATTTCAAAACAAAATATGTGAAGAAATTTGGTCCAGTTAACTTACTGTGATTATTGCCTTGTTTCATATGCTGATTCAGACAGAAGGTACATTTTCACATGTTCTGTTTATTTCTGTGTATAGTAAATCATTTAATGTTCTCAACTTGATCCACTATTTACCACATGTGGTATTACCAAATGACAGAATTTTGATGCATGATACCTAAATTGGTATAAATAAAACTAGGAATAAGATAAATGTACCAATAACTTTGATGCATGATACCTAAAGTGGTATAAATAAAACTAGGAATAAGATAAAAGTACTAATAACTTCGAGTAGAGGTTAGTAAAATTTTAAACCAGCTACATCCTTGAATTAAACCATCTTTTTTTTATCCAAGTAATAGTAATATCTCTACCAATTTGTTTCCAAACTCACAGTTAAACAGCCATGATTTGAAAGCAAATATTCCTAGATCTTGATTCAATTTTACAAATTATTTGGAGTTGTTTGAGTGAGTAGGTGCTATTTTCAATTGCAATCTTATGCAAGAAGCATAATACACATCTCCTTCAAGCTGATGTGGTCAGGTAACTAACTGTTCTAAAAAGCAATTGCTAGAGATACATTCTTAGCAAAAGAGTCTATCCAAGGTTAATACAACCACAAAAAGCTTATGACCATTAAAATGTGAGTGAATAATTAACCCATAATAATTGTTTGTCTGTTGAGGAAGCAGTGAAGAAAAACAAAAACACTTGGTGTCTTTACAGACAAGTCAGTCATACAGGACATCAGAAGATGTCCACAATTCCTGACAGTTGAGATGAAAGATGAAACATGTTAAGGGAGCAAAGCATGTTTAAGCATACTATGGTGTCAATATGTTAAAGTTAGAGGGGTATGCTTACAAAAAGTTGTAAACAGCCATTCTTGTCTGTATATGATGTTTTAGAAGTAGTTCAACCTGACCAAAAACAGATGACCATAAACATTCCAAGCTAAACAAGATATTAAATCACATGAAGATGTGACCTTACCAATCTGACAAGCTAGCTGTAAAGATCAAACTATGTCTAAAAATTAAACTTTATAACAAAGTAAGAACAAATCATTTGAAAGAAGTATTCAATTCCATAAGTGTACAATAAACAAGAAACAGAAAGGGTACTCTCATGAAAGCATAAGGAACCAATGACAAAGATTTGCACAGTGTACAGCCAAGTCAAAACAGAATAAAATAAAAGGAGGGGTGAAAAAGCAAGCAAATTTTGAAATAATGCATTGAACTGAAAAAAAAAAAAAACTTCATGAAAATACCAATGAAGCCAATCTCCAATTTCTGTTTTATCATTTGAAAATAAACCTGTGTAAAATCCTGAAGGGCCAACTACAACTGCTTATCCAAAGAATACAAAATTATCTGATCAAGAAGAAACTATGATATGGTTAGAGGATGATGAAATAAAAATATCTGTGATGATGAAAAAACCCACTTGTAGAGAAAATTATATATTTAAAAAAGGCTGGTATGGATAGAGAAAGCACTATGTAGAGGAGCAAACAATGTTTCGACCTTCTTTGTGAACCTGACGATGACCGAAGTAGGTCAAAACGTTTGCTCCTCTACTAATGCTTTCTCTACCCATACCAGCTATTTTTAAATATATAAATAAGAATATATCTGATTGGAAAAAGTGAATATAAAGTGGAGGTGCTAAAACTAACAAGTTTATGATAACATGAACAAACATTCTTATGACAAACAATTTCTAAAAAATTGAGACAAAATAGAAAGCTGGATAATGAAGTTTTTCAGAGACAGATTGAACAATAAGTAACATTAGGAAATTGTCTTCCCTTTTAACCTTATGTTCTGTTTTACATGTGTAAAAATCTCACAAATAAATGTATGTAGTATGGAAGATATCACTGATGATAACACCACAATATCACGATCTTGGTACAATAGATACTGTGATACTTTGTCTATAGTTGCAATCCCCTAAAAATACATAAGAACACATGAACTGTTCAGAAATAGCATAACTGATTTCTTTAACTAATAACTGAATCTAATAAATAATGCATTTTCAACCATCTTAGTTTCATGAACATTTTGAGTAGAAATATGCGTAATTTAACCATTGGATTATTTGTGACAGAACAAATAGTTTTAAAGTCCACAAAAAATAGAGAGACTAACTTTGGATCCACAGTGCTATTTAAGCTTTCTGCACCAGTGATTTTATCAAAGTTAAAATACTGTAATATGCCAATGCACTCGTAAACTGCTACATCTCTTGTAAGGACACAAGCAAAAAAGAAAAAGGAGATTACAATGTAATTAAAAAAAGTCAGAAGGTATTTTTAGATCAGCAGTCCAATATATAGTATTAAGAATTCATCAGTTTTAAGGCATAATACACATACACATATAGTTAAAAGCAAAAAATAAATGGATTGACAATACTTGAAATTCTCTATATTCCAGTGCAAGATTCACACACACACAAACACATTATACAGGGTGTTCGGGAAGTCATTGTGCACTTATATATTTATTAACAGACATGTTTCAATATAGAAGACAGGAGGTAAATATGAATGACAATTATAAACAATGTTGAAAGTGACCTCCATTGGCATCAATATAGGCCTGGATCCTTCTTATTTTGTTTCTAAACACCCCTATCAGTTGCTGGCTTGAAATAAGCCAAATAAAATATGATTACAAAACTGCACAGTGACTACCCGAACACCCTGTATATACAGGATACATAAAACAATTAACAGAAACAAATAGAATGGAGGACACATATGCATCTACTAATACAATCCTTCACATCTGATTAGTGCCATCACACTGATGGTCAAATGCACGCAATGATTGAGATTTTCAAAAGTCCCCATTATGTTTCTCATGATGTTTACTTTTTAGGCTCACTACTGGTTGTTTTTTAACCAAAAAATTAATACTTTTGATTCAGATCTTGTTGCGATTTATTATGGCACTGGGCACTTAATCAACTGTGGTTTATGTGCACAGACTTTGAATAACTGTGTTTGACCCTGCTTGCTATGACTCCAGTACTTTGATTTTAATTAGCCTAGACTAGCAATGGTGCACATACAATAATACAACATTTTCAAGTTATTGTTGCTTACAAGTATAAAATATTTGTAACAGAGAAACTAAGTTAATGGTTTAAAGTTGAAACTACAAAACTGGATATTAAACATTAACAAATACACACTAATAAAAAGAGTATTAGCAAATGTGGGCACAACTTAAATTGCATTTGATGAACTAATTTCCTCAAAACATGAGGCTGCAAGGGCTACCATATTAATAAGAGATTGTCACAGTTCAATGGCACACTGTGAACATGTTTTAGTTTAGCTAACAAAGTTGTTTTGTTTTGTTGATAGAAAAACAGCACAATTCAGTTAATACAAATTAAGTTTTATTGTTAAATTTTGTAAAGAAAGAATAAACTGAACTGTTTGGCAGAGTGATTTACAGCACTTCAAATGAGAACTGCTAACATCATAAATAACCAACATTACTACCAAACTAACATCCATAATAAAAATTGAAGTAAAAAGTTGCCATACAACTGCAATACCTTCATGAAGCAAAGTTAACATTTTCTTAAATAGAAAATATATTTTCAATAATATTTACCTCCCCTCACAGTACAAGTATTACTCAATTGCCATAATTGCCATTCATCCATTCCTCATCTAACCATTAGTCTAATTTTTTCCTGTTCCTATTTTACAATACACTTAGTGTTTGTTGGTGATATTTCTTTCATGATACTCTGTCTACATCAGTGCATCATCTATTCTGATACTGTAAATAAACATCTCATTCAAATAATGTGATTACTTTTTCCAGACTAAAGTAAGTATTACTGAAAATACATTTTCAATTGAAAAAAAAAAGTTAATTTCTAAAGCATAAGAATCCCATGTTAAGGTGGAGAAGCCAGTGAGGGCATTATCCATACAAAAAGCATCTGCATATATTTTGGATATGTCAACAAACTGGCACTCTAGTGGGGGAACTGCACTACATCCAGAACAGGTATGCTCTTCATCTGGAACTTAATTAATGTAGTATTGGTGGAACTTCACATGATTTATCAACACTACTGGTTAGGCCCCACTGCTTGGGTTTGGAATTAGAAGACCACAGTTCCGATATTCCATGTTGGTTGCAAGAGCAACTGAACTGCAAGAGAAATATACATACACACACTCACTTATGAATGGATACCAACCTGTAGCCATAACGTGATGTGTTCTGAGCTACTGGAATTGCTACAAGAAAATAAGCAACACTGTAGTGGACAAACTTTATCCTCAATCTGAAAAAGTCTGAAAAGTAACACTCCAGATTTGAAATAACTGGATCTTTTATGCTTTACTCAACCTGAGGAAAGAGAATTCATCCAGTCTGGAATTATGAACACTTGTACACACTCCTCAACTGTGTGAATAAGGTAGATTCCATTTGCCCTCAGAATTATGGGAAGAATATAGAACATACTGTGATCAACCAAGGATCCAGAATGGGACCACTCTGCATTCCAGTAATATAGAAACAGTGCAATAGGTGAGCTAAGTTCCCCAAACTTCTAAAAGCAAACTGATCCTGATTTATTAATTCTAATGATTGGTTGGGATAGGAATGATCCTCTTATGTTTTACTTATGATAGTCCATGAGTGGTTGATCAGCAGAGTACAGTAATACCACCCAGTCAGCATCTAGGTAGTCTTATGAAACACCTCATTTCTACAAAGCCTGGTACTATATAGATAAGGTATACTGAATTAGTGGTTGTTAGTATAGACCTAGTTTAATAAAAGCAAGCCTGCCAAAGCAATACTTGCCACAGAGTAGGATCCTGTGAAAATGAGGTAAGAGACCCTAAAAGGTAAAGAAGAAACAAGAGCAGCAGCAAAAGTACCCACCCTTCTACACAATCTAGTGGAAATCATTAAGGTAACTACAGGAAGGTTGTCAAAACTCTCAGATGAAGATACTGCCACATCATGCACATTATGCAAAATAAATGTATTGTAGGAGGTTCATCTGCCAGTCTGCACAATGTCCTCCAACAAGCTATTTAAATGGGCTACTAAGGATAGAGAAATGTGAAGAATCTGATTAGATGTGACTCACAGATGTGCTGCCTTTGAAGAAAAACAAGAGTGAGTGATATGGATCAAATTCTTACCCATCCAGTCAAAATAATCAGAAATAAATCCTGGGAAACTGAATGATCCCAACAAATGAAGTCATTATCAACCATCCCTAAATGCAATAGTAAGGGCAACAAAACATTCAGGACTCTCATTGGACATAACAAATGATTAAAATTTAATTGGTTATAGAAGTAAAAAATAGTGATCTCATGAATCTGTTAAAATGATTTATCCACTTCAGAGGCTGACAGTTTCTTAAGGAAGAAGAGCCAATCTGAGGACGTAGCTAGAATGATAAAGTGTCCTGTAAACAACCTGCACAAACCACTCTGACCAGCAATGTATATAAGTCAACAGCAATGAAAAATTAACCTTCAGGTAAAGGCGATACATGGCATATGAGGCTAAGGTCTCAAACAGGTGTAAAGAAAGGCCACTTAATGTTAATGGGCATCTGGGACAAAGTACCCAAAGTGACTTGAGGAAACCAGAGAATACTGAAGACTCAAATTTTTTCATGAATATTGAATATTACAGAAGGTGAATGTGAAAGATACAAAACCCCTGCCAAAATTCCAGGTAAAAAAAAAAAGAGCTGTTGTTAGTACTTCTGATCAAAGTAGGTTATTTGCATTGATAAATGTCTATCATGGAACTAATCATCATGGCATCCTCCACAAAGATGGCCAAAGAAGAAAAGAAGAAATAGGTACCACTATAGGTACTGCAAAAGCAAAAACAGGGTGTAGCTGCCATCTTGGTACTATCAACAGAACCTGAAAATGAGTTGGAACAAATCATAGTTTGTACCTTGGGTAACACATATTCATATGTTGGAGGAGAGGCTTGATGCATATATTGCCAAAGCCCAAAGGTGAGGTACTGGAGACCAAATTATCAGGAGTTGGATGTTTCAATGAGTGGCCAACCACCAATCATCAGTTTCAAAATGAGAACTAATCCTGTTATGCAGGATCTGTTCTCTGAGGATCAAGATAATTGATCTGCTACAACAATCACATCTGGAATTTGGCAGGCTAGTAGAATGATATGGTGAGACTAGTTCTAAGAAAGAAAATTTAAGGTTTAAAAACAATGAGTCCTGGACCAACTCTCCCCTTGATAGGAGTAACTATTCATTTACTGAATGGTGCATGCACTGGACTATGGAAAAGAGGTGACCAGGAAAACTTGAACAATTCAGCAAAACTCATAAGATGCCTATGCTAGACTAAAGGTAAAAACCCTGTACTGCAGTACTTGACCCTTCTGCATACAAAAAATGTGCAGATAGAAGCTAGCTACAGTGAACTTGGACACCCACAATACTAGTAAAAAATGCCAACTCAGATTGAGGAGTGAGGCATTTGTTAACCTTGGGAGTATAGGCACTGACATAGACAAGAAAATCAACAACTGGACAACCATCTCCTGTCTGTTTATGTTCAACAACCAACAGGAATAAGACCCTGGAAGAACTAGCCCAACTTTCTTTCTCTACCCCAAGATCAACCAAGCTCTGATAGCCATTTAAAAAAGTACAGAAATCAAAGGATCTGCAGGAGGTGTAAATTATACAGATTGAGTGGGTAACAGTAGTAAAAATGTGAAGTGAGTGACAAATCCTGACTCAACGACCTGTAGTACCACATATCCAAAATTACTTGGAGCCAAGCCCCCATACACTCTGAAGAATTGCTCTTAACTGCAGCCTTAGAGGAACACCATTGAACCAAATATGTGTCCATCTCACAACGAATAAGATCCCCCACTACCACCAATTGCTGTGTGATGCTAGTTATCAGAGGTGGAATACAAGAGCCCTGATTAGTCTCTCTATACTAGAAACAATAATCCAGAAATTTATATTATATATCAGCTTGCCAACCAAATTTTTATTTTACAAAAATAAACTTGATTACATTAAGAATGCTAAAAGTATCTCCAACAATTGTAGTACAGGATAAACCCTTAGTAAATGCTCTATCGAGAAAAAGTGATAACATTATCTGAATGAGGTGCTTATATACAAGTACCAGGATAGAAGGCACACTGATGTTAGTGGAAAGTATCACGAAACAACACATCAACAAATACAATTAAATGGGGTATAAAAGACTGTTGTGAGAAAGAAAAAAAATGAAACCAATGCTCAAATGAAAAAAGTAGAAACTCTAGTAGCTGAGCAATAGCTGGAGTGTCAAAGGAGGTAAAAACATTTCAAAATAAAGTATTCAAACATATGTATGATGCATCATGACACAACTGTAAGTTTGACCCAAGGTATCATGACAAACTTTAATTATTAAACAACCAGCAACATCTAAAACACATGAAGATAACACTATGTAACACAAATTTTGTTCCTGGGTAATATGTGTTATTTCTCAATTGCTGATGTTGTAAAAGTACAGAAAATGGCCATTATTCCCTTCAAACTTTGCTTTTGTGACCTGGATAATGAAATTTAGAAATTAACCTATTTTCTATGTAAAAACAGGCAAATTTGCACATTTTCATTTACATAAGGTCTGAACAAAACAACATATGAATCAAGATTTACATGTATTTATAATAAAGTTATACAAAAATGTTTAAAAGTGAGTAGTTTTTCGAGATTTGTGACTGTAATGTAAATTACTTTCACGTATTGGTCCCCAAATATAGTCTCTCATCATGTTTTTGTTATGCGTTCCTTGGTAGTGGTGTTTAAAGTCCAGTATATGTTGGTTGAAGCACTCGCCTTGCACTTTGAAGTACTCTGAATGAGCCAGGGGAAGAGACGGATACTTATTCCCGTTATGGAGCAGCACAGATTTGGGGCTTCTGGATGAGCTATCAATGAAGAGGTGCCACTCATTCGGGTTACAGGCAATTCCAATTACCTTGCACAGACCGGATACACCGTGGCAGAATCAGAGCCCATCTTGACAAGTGAAGAAGCTTAAAAAATGTTGGTGACACTTCCTCTGACTTGCAACTTGCACACTTTCATCTAACAAATCCCACTCCTTGAGTCCAGATATCAAAAGTTCAGCATTCGACTTTGTTAGACCAAGATCTATGATGAAGTCATTGAGGTCTCTTTGGTTGGGATCGTATGGGTTTCTCTCACTAGCTGCACCTCTAAGATTGTAATCTGGATTTTCAACATCTACCTCCTCTTCTGAGGATGGCTGCTTTTTCTCTGGCAGAGGGGAACAGGGAGCCTATGGGCAGTGTGACACTGGAGCAATGGATGATGGAAGGTCTGGATACATGATAGATGCATTCTTAGCAGCCCGACATTTGAAAGGATCTACCATGCAGAAGTAGCAATTGCTTGAGCAGACAGTGGATTCACACAAAATTGTGGGAATAGCAAACTTCATGGCTCTCTTTTCCACCCCCTCTGTACCATCCTGCAAAAGAGCAAAATAAGATTGTTATTATGAAGAATAAATTTATTTCATCCACAACTAATGTGTAGGAGGTTCATGCAAAATATTTTATATGTGATATTTTTTCTATACTATTAAAAATTAAAAGATATCTAAATTTTAAAAGATCTAAAATTTGTATAATACAAAATCTTACTGTTCAAGGAAACAAAAATTGTCCATCTTACCTTCTAGAGTTTTTTGCAGTGCTCACAGGTAAAATGAGGAGCCCAGGGTTTGTCTTGATCCTCAAATAGGCATGCCAAAATATGTCTTGTAGGCTTCACACATTTTAGCAGATGCTGTCACAGAGTACTTTTTTGCTCTTGTTTTGATAAATTGGCCACATACATAGCAGAATATGTCTGGAGAATGCTTACAGGTTCTTGATGCCATCTCTGATAAAATCAGATTGGTCTATGTGTTCACTTAGGCAGCTAGAACTAAACTCAAATGGTGAGTGGTGAGCCCCTGGATATATGTTACTATGGAAAGTTCAAGAAATTTCTCTATCAACTACTCAGCATTGAATCTTCCTGGAATATTCTGGAAAATGGGTAAATTTAAAAATTTCATTACCCAGGTCCCAAAAGCAAAGGTTGAAGAGAAAAATAGGTCATTTACTTTAGGCATAAGCAATTGGGAAATAACACTTTCTGCCCATGAAGAGGAAAAATAAAAATTTTGTTGCATAGTGTGATCAAGAAGGCATCTAGGACCTTAATACATAATAAATCAACTGACTATATAATTATAATGTTGTATGGTAAAACTAAACAATATACATGTACACAATGTGTTTTATCATTTCCTTTCTTTCACTTCAGAATAATCTATTTACAACAACAAGTCTTTTTAGTAAACAGGATCAGATACAATATCCTCAAAAACATGGAAAAAGTTAAGCTGCAACTAAGAATCATATCCCTAGTTGACAACTGCAGATATGACTTTAGCTAAGAATGTGTCTGTTGTAGCCACCACAAACCTCTCACGATTACCCTAGAAATCGCTTTTACACAAATAAAATCTATAACAGCTCATCTCATAATTAGAAACAGGCTGGTGCAATGTTAAAATAAATACTGTTCTAGGAGAATAAGTACAGTGTAAAATCCACTAACATAAAGACCATATCACATACACTAGTATATTTCAGAAATAAAAGTGTTAAATATTTCATGAATACAGATACAATTTACTGGTATGTGAGCCAGCATCATTCTAAGTGGACTAAAACAACATAAAAACATGAGTGTCAGCTATAAATATCTATACAGTACAACTCAGTAATATGCTTTAAGAGTACAAGTCATTCTATACATGTTAGTACATATATTATTCCAAAACTAAATTGACAAACATCATTCTGTATATAAATAAGAACATGTACAATCCAAACCTACATACATGTGTGTTAAAACATTACCATTCCAAGTAAAAAATAAAATAAAAAAATACCCCAGTAACTTTGAGAGAACAACCACAGCTTGTAAAAATAGTGCACATGAACCCAATCCCCCATTTTTATTCAAACAACTACAATTCAAAGATAGCCTGATATCATTCTTAGGAAGTATATTTATAAAAATCTTCATCCTACTACTGAAAAAAAAAACAAAAACAGTCATCTGAAATATATATATAGACAGATAGTGAATGATATGGGTAGTGTTTCTAACTAGAACTGTACATCACACAAAATAATTTTCTGAAAGGAATATTACACATTAACTGAGGTTGAAGAAGCATGTATGAAGATAATTTTTAACCCTTAAGTATATTATGCTTGCTGAATGTTTTAAGTATGTATTTCTGCTGCCTTGTTTGTTTCACAGTTTTGTACTTCTATAGGTGTAACTTTATTCTTAATCCACAGGTGATTTATCATTATGACAGAACAATTGGCTAGGCAGACCCAATTAAAAATATTTGTCATGACACCTGAAGAAATATTTTGAAACATCTATTTTAGTACATGATAAATAACTTTTGAAGAACTTTACACATTGTGTATGTGTACTGTGCAAGTAGTTTAGACCTGTAGGTTTAATACTTAATATTCAGTGTACAATACCAGTATACCTTAACATACAAGTGTGCAAGAAACATATATTCATCACTCTAGCTACTTTCCTTTGAACTTCACTTCATCTAAAGAAACCACTCTTCAAACAAAATGTAATGTTTGAAAATATAAAAAAAATTATGCAGTTGTTTCCTAATTTGTAACAGAAATGGAATTTGAATGGCTGACTGGGGTATTTCCTGCAGAGTTCACTCAAAAACACAATTCCAAGGACTAACATGGAAATCTGGAACAGTGCCAATAATCTTTCTCTCTGACATATGTGTGACAGTCATAGAGAGATAGGAGACATACAGTACATGCAAATAAACATTTGTTTTATTTTTTTATATTGTAGCTAAAGTATGATGGGTTGATCATATGATTCAAAGGTACATTCTATGTCTATTATTTATTATCATTCAGTATATTGTATCAAGTTATTTCAATACTGGTAATTTTCACCTGGAATTTTGTTTGCTATGCACTAAAGTAAAAATATTTTCAAACCATTTTGGAATAGATACAATACATATGAAAGATATGGAAATTTATTTATCATTCATATAACATATTTTTATCTGTACTACATAATAACTGAAGTTAGTAGATTAGTTTGACAAATGACCTTCAATTCTAATAAGTGCAAATAATACATTTAGGTTATCATTGACATTTGATACATATGCAAACTTAAGATTTTTCCAAAACCTTTCCAAGATTAATAGAAAATGTATATACTCTAAAGATGTTGGACTAATACAGCAGTCATATTAATGTAGTGTACTACATAAAATGACCAGCTTACTTATAAACCACCAAAAGTAATTTTTACACCTGATAATTTTTACTCTTGTTTGTTTGTAGTTAAGCACAAAGCTACACAATGGGGTATCAAAATACAGTTTCTAGCATTGTAATTTCTCAGACAGTGGTGGTGATGTATAATTTTTAACCAGTGTTTATTAGGGTTAACACCTTGGACCTTAAATTGACCTTAGATTATCGAACAGCAGATGTTTCTTTATACAAATGAGGTTGCAAGTATAGCATCATCTATGTTGTCAATGGCAAAATATTTATCATAAACTACACACCTGGCATATTTATTTCATAAGCCTCTCAGATCTATTCTTTTTTATCTTTGCATTCACAGCCCACTCTCTATTGAGCTGACACCCCTTTTTGTATTGATTGGCTAGAATTCTTCCACTTGACTGCACCCCAAAACATGCAACTTTTCTTTCACTATGAATACCACTGCACACATCTTACATTTCCACTACCACTGATTAAAGAGAGCAAATACAAAGTAAATGAAAAAGCATTCAGTATCACAGATTTCACTTTTAGGAAGTGTTTAATTAGGGCTATAATCAATAATTTTTAGTGCAGCCTGTGTAAGAACCTTAAGAGTTGATATTTTTCTGTATATAAAAAATTAAAGCAATGACTTTTTAAATTGTGTAAGTTTAATTTACAGTTAGCATTACTGAAAAGCTTGTACATTTACAGTTTGGTGGGAAAGCATTTATTTGTGAGCATGGTGCAGTGTAATGACCTATCAATTGAACATTAATAAGCATGTTATCTAAACTACCTGCCACCTCTAAAACCTAGGTTACATTTTATAATCCCAAGTTGTAGCTTGTATCAAAGGATGTTTTTTAAAACATGCAGCAGAGAGAGAGAGAGAAGTGGGTACACAAATATTTTGATAACTTCAAGTTGTGCACCCTAAATTAGTGTATACAGGTATGAATAAAGTCAAGGTTGCATTTACACAAAATTTTACATTATACATGCAGGAGATTTTGACTAAATGTAAAAACAAAACAAAAGACCATCAACATTTCATTCCTAAAACACAGATATAACATAACTTACTAGTTGAAATTACCAAGTGTTTCTTGTTTTTTCACGTAATGTGAAAAACAGTTCCACTGTTTCAAGCATCCTTTAAAAAATAATTTGAAATACAAAAGCCAAAGTAGTTAGACAATAACAAGCAACAACCAGTAAAGGTGATTCAAGCCATTCATCTGACTGCACTCCCAGATGAGAACTTAAGCAGTGTTGTTACTACAATAAAACTAATTTTATCTAAGTAAACTCTATATTTTCTCATTACTTATTCCCTGTTGGGTTTCAGATTTTAAAAGATAAAGCTATGATAGCTTAAACCTTTATTTGTATCACCTTAAGGTTATACGGTCAATATTGATTCATCAAAAATACTAGATTATCACAGTAGTAGGCTCTCTTCCTTCACATATAAATTAAAAACAGCAAAAGTTTGTTACAGTGTTAAACAGCTAATGTTTAAAATGGTAGCTCATACCATACAATTATCATTAAAATACACCAGTAAAAAAGCTAGCAAGAAGTTTGATAATACTATATTATCTGATTAGTGTTATAGAGTTTTTTCCCATCTGGCATATTGTGGGAAGAATGTTCACATTTGCAATCTTTTTTTTTGGAAGAAGGGGGTTAAAACCCAATAAAAAATACTTCCCTTTCAGCCATGGATAAATTTTTAAGTGATGGTCAGTACCACTATTCACTGGTAAAGAGTAGCCCAAGAGCTGGTGGTGTCGCCAGCTAATTGCTTTGCCTGTTATTAGCACTTCAAGATTAAAAATAATGAAAGATTTGCACAACAGACACAAACTTTCTACCTTCCTTCTTACTTATTCTACAGACTTTCAAACTTTGTAAAATAAAGTCATAATTATCAGAATTTATTTTACAAAATAAATTTACATTCAAATTTTTTATGTTGTTTTACTTTACATTTAGGACACCTGAAGAACAGCCAAAACACTTAGTTTTTTCAACTTCGCTAAGTAACAGTTTTTCTAATTAATTAAATGAATTATGATTATCCATTTCCTTTGGTTAGTTATAAAGCATTTGAGTAACTTTATAATTATGGACATGCCACTTAATGCTACATTTTCACAAACATGCTTATGAACATGTAAAACAATATCAAATTGTTTGAAATAGCAAGTCTTTAAAAGTGTACCCAGTATTGTTTTAACAGGTGACTGATAAGTGGATAAATTTGTCAGTATTTCTAAGCCTTCAAATAATTCATGAGATAAACTTTATAATTATGGACATGCCACTTAATGCTACAACATTTTCACAAACATGCTTATGAACATGTAAAACAATATCAAATTGTTTGAAATAGCAAGTCTTTAAAAGTGTACCCAGTATTGTTTTAACAGGTGACTGATAAGTGGATAAATTTGTCAGTATTTCTAAGCCTTCAAATAATTCATGAGATAAACTTTATAATTATGGACATGCCACTTAATGCTACAACATTTTCACAAACATGCTTATGAACATGTAAAACAATATCAAATTGTTTGAAATAGCAAGTCTTTAAAAGTGTACCCAGTATTGTTTTAACAGGTGACTGATAAGTGGATAAATTTGTCAGTATTTCTAAGCCTTCAAATAATTCATGAGATAAACAAAAAGCTTTAGATATCCAGTGTCCCATGTACTACAGTGCACTGGTTTGAGTGTTAGGCAGTAGACACTGTAGATAACACATTATTGTTTGCATATTAACTCAATTTAATATAATGTTACATCAGAATATAATTTTTTATGCAATATACAAAGAAGTAGAAGTGGATATTGAAAACAATTTCAGAAGGCATGTGTTCAACAGCACTGTATTTGTAATAAGACATGAAAGAAAAATGTTCCATACTCCAAGGATTCTTTAAGAACAAAATAAATTTAACTTCTGGACTTTGGTAAGCTAGTTTTGATCTGATTTTACTACTTAAATACTACAGGATGTTTGGAAAGTCACTGTGCAGTTTTGTAATCAGCATTCATTCAGTGTATTTCAAGCCAGCAACTGATAGAGGTGTTTAGAAACAAAATAAAAAGGATCCAAGCCCGTATTGATGCCAACGGGAGTCACTTTCAGTATTGTTTATAACTGTCATTCATATTTACCTCCTGTATTCTATTATTGAAACATGTCTGTTAATAAATATATCAGTGCACAGTGACTTTCTGAACACCCTGTATATGTTTATAGTAAATTATTAAAGAAAAATGTTTGTTATTTAGTCACATATTATTACTATTTGACATGTCAACACGATCAGGCATAAATAAAAATTAGTAACAAAAACCTGTGTTTGCTTTTCTACAAATACAGCAAATTAACTTGTATGGTGAATACATCCTAAAAAGTGTGTACAAAACTTCATTCTTTATTGTAAACATCTTTTTATTTAATTAACAAAATAATACAAATTGTTTGAAAATCTCCACTGGAAAATTATCATACTACTTATTAAACACTTATCAAGTTCAAGCCCAAGTTATACGAAATGCTCATAGCACTTCTAACTTTGTTCTTTTTTTATTCATACAAGTTGGGGTACAATCATGTCTAATTATTCCTGAGCAGCACCTACCTATTTTTTTACAGTTTGAATACTTTGAACATTCATTACTACAATCAGGGGTGTAGATCCTGGGGAGATGGGGGTACACATCACCCCCCTTCATTTTAGGTGAGGGGTATGGTGCATACAATCATCCCCCCTACAATTTGGTCTGTTGAATTGTTTTATTGCATCACAGGCCTACAAATTGTGTTTGTTCTTGTGATTCTCATGTTCTTACCAGTCAAATTACATAATTAGGCCTAGATGTAGGCTTTTTTTTCAGAAGCCGAAATGTACATCTTTAATATAGGCGTGCTTCTAAGCTTTTTGATCTAAGCGATAGTTCGTATCAGTCAGTAGGCCTAAGTATACATGCAAGTATTGTGGCAACAAGATTACTCTGTGACTGCATGTTTACAGCTTTCAGATTCATGTAATCAGAGATTACCAATTTGCAAATTGAACAGTCCTCATTAGTGGTTGCAAAAATCATCCTCCCCTTCAGGTGTAAAAAGTCTACGCCCCTGACTACAATTATCAAACATTATCAATTGCTAATAATAGAAAAAACATTAGTTTGTTTCCAACTTTTAGATATTATGTACTGTTAAAAAGTCAAAAAGAAATGGCAAACAAATGCAATGACAGATAGGTAAATATTTCAGTCCCCTAAGCCTGTTTCAAACTTAATGCTGACTTTCACACACACAGTCATTGAGGTTAAAACAAAATGGTAGGTCCACATTAAGAATATTTCATTTATGATAATTTATTAAGAATGAAAATTTTAGCTACAGCAATAAACATTGCTTTTAGCAAACAAGTCTCAAGGATGAGATAATTTCATCTTCGAAAAGATGCAATTATCACCGAAATACATTAAATTTAACAGAGTAACCATCTATTATTTTTGTTAGCTTATTTTCCTCACAAACAGTATGCTACAGCTGCAAAAGATAATGTCCTGTAGAGCAATATTTTCTTGAAGTAATTACATACAGCAAATAGAAATAATGCATTTTTTAAGTTAGTTGTTCCCTTTACAAATTTCTATGAAATAAGAAAAAATACAATCAGTTTTGTCCTACCAATAGACAGAATTTGAAATTAACACTTGATCAAAAATTGTGAGCAAACATTGCACTGAGAGGTCTAAAACTTGCTATAAGCTCATCTATTGTGGAATAAACATGACACATTTGAATTTGATTTCCTAGTATCAACATTCAAGCATGTGTGAGTGCCAATCATTATTTGACTGTTATTTGGCTAGTTTGCCTCATAGAATCTATATGGTGCTGTTTCCTCTGCCTAAAATCTCTTATGAGTTTGAACAAGAAAAATAAAATGTGGAATTATTTCTACCCCTAATTCTAATTAGATACCCCTTGGGTATCCATCCTTTTTTTTTTTTTTTTTTTAGAACTTCACTCAAAAGCTGTTCAAAATTTTAATGGTTTTCTCTACAGAATTGGAGATCCATAACCTAAACCAACATGTTTGTTTTTTACTCTAATTATGGAAACTGTCTGATCAGTTTATCTTCACCACGTGAGGCTGAAGAATTTCTTGTGGCAGGAAAATGTTTTTGAGCATGTTAATGAACTTACTAACAAAGCCAGATTAAACACCTTTGTAATATGATTAAATGTTTTATCCTAAAACTTTGAAGAAACTTATCAGGTCTGTATTAAAGGCTTCACTGTTTTGTGTTCTTTTTCTTTTGTAAGTTACTTGGCATCATTGAAATTTCTAATGATTACAAGATTACTAATATGTTCCCTATCTTCAGAAAGAAATGGTATTGAAATCTGTTGTCAAAAGTCCTTTAATCAACCATTTAAGCATGGGTTTGCAAGTTGCTTTCGTCAATTTCAACTCCTCTGATTTTTAAACAAAATTTACTGCACAAATAACAAGAGACCACTTCGCCCTTTGTGGTTATCTTCACAAACCTCCCACAAAAAATGCAAATATAAGAACTTTTATACACACCTTTCAATTTCAATAAATCATCAACTCCCCTACTAATATCCTGTATGAAAGATGGAAATAAGATCAAACAAGTTGACTGCATTAATTCCAAGTTGGTTAAGAAAACATTGGGAAGTATTAAGAACAATAAGGCTCCTGTACAAGATATTTCCCCAATGATTTTGAAGGAGGTTAAAGATTGGATGTATTAGGCACTTGCTTTTTTTTTTGTCAGTTCTTTAATAGTGGGAAGAGGATTGGAAGTTAGCAAATGCAACTCATCTTTTCTAGAAAGGTGATAAACGCTGTCACAATAATTATAGACTCTTTGATAGATTGTTTAGGCAGAGTATTCATGATGAAACTTTGTAGAATGGATGGCAACTGCCTGTTGTGGAGGCACAAGTGTTGAGGACAACATTTCAAAAGTCTTCCTCCAGAAGAGAAAAGGCAAAAGACTTTTGAAACTTCATCCTCTACACTTGTGTCTCCACAACAGGCAGTTGCCATCCATTCTACAAAGTTTCATCACTTATAGACTCGTTTGTCTTACATTAGTTGTGGGGAAAGTTTTGGAAAGTCTTATAAAAGATGCTTTACAAAGTAATTTAATAAAGTTTAGAATATTATTGGATAGTCAACATGTGGTTCCACTAAGAGAAAATCTTGCCCTACAAATTTCTTGATATATCTTTGAACAAGGTCACTGCCTAGGTAAATAAGAGTAATATTAGCTTTGACGTGTTTGGATTTTCAGAAAACATTTGACAAGGTGCTACATAAAAAGCATTGTGAAACAATTTTCTTTACAGGTATGGGAGATAAGTTAACAAATTGAACAGAAGAGTGGCTGGAAGGAAGAAAGAAAGCAGATGGCTGTTACAAATGGAGTTCAGTTAAATTGTATTAATATCCCTTGCTCTTTTTGACTTACACCAATGATATAAATGGAGGAATGGTCAATAAATTACTTAAATTTGCAGATGATGTTGAGATCTTTGGTGTTGCTAACTGTGAAGAGGATGCTCCTGATTTACAAAAAGATTTAGATCATTCAGTGAATTGGGAAAATAAATGGCAAATGGGTTTTAATAATAACAAATGGAAGATATTGCATGTGGGTTACCATAATTTTAATTATAAATGTAATTTGGATGGGAATAACCTTAACAGTGTCATAAAAGAAAGGGATCTTGGTGTAACAGTTTAGCATTCTCTACAGCCATCCAACCTGTGCTGTTGCTAGTGGTAGAAAAAATAGAATCTTAGGTTGTATCTACAGAAATAGTGAATACAAGTCAAAAGAGGTAATAATTTCATTGCATAGATCTCTGATTAGGCCACATTTGAAATACTGCATTCATTAGGAAAGACACTGAATTGTTGGATAGAATTCAGAGGATGGTTACTACAATGGTGCCTGGGATGGGGGGTTGTCATATGAGGAAAGGTTGAATTCTCTCAAATTGCTTTATCTCAAAATAGAAGAGTTGGGAGGGGGTTATTAGTGGTGTTTAAGATTGTAAAGGGAATTAACAATGTTGATGCATCATCTTTTTTCATAGTTAACAGTGACAATACGAAGGCATGGGGACAAAAATATACATTATGACAGGGTAGGAGTCATCTTCATCTAAGAATTTTAACAGAGTGGTTAGCCATTGGAATGGATTGCCTTTATATGTTGTAAAAGCATTAAACTTAAGCGAGTTTAAGAGAAAGTTTGATAAGTATATGAATGATAAGGGTAGGTTCTAAGATTTTTTTTTAAATTATTTATCATCAGTTTTAGTTCAGAAGATGAAACAGCCACAGCCAAGATGGACCAATAGGTTTCACATTGTTCCACAATGTCATGACTGTTGCCTCTGCTACTGTTGATGGTACCTTACCTCACTCCATAATCTAAACATTCAATCAAGAAAATGAAACATTTTAACCTAGCCTGTCCTTTTCTAAATCTTTAACTCACATTCAATTGGAAGAATACAATAAGAATACAATAGATTTTGGAATCTGCTGTTATAATTAAATTAACAAAACATTTGAAAGACTGGCATATAATTAACCAGTTTCAGCATGAAACTTCAATAAGATTAGAGCTGGATAATTAAATTGATTACCTAGGAACAACAATTATTTAAGTTATTGTCTTGTAAAATAACTGGTTAATTGAAATTAGGATTAAACCAGTTAATGTCATAAAAATATAAATTGATCAAAATTAATGTTTGCAATTACTACTATGATTATTCCAATGATCTAGTGATTGAAATGTTAACAATGTTTTTCATTATTATTTCAATTAATTCAAAGTTACTTAGCTTAATCAATCAGCACTGCAACTCATGAAAATAACCAACTGAAACTAGTTTCCAGTTATTCCAACTACACAAGTAATCACAGTTGTCATTAAGTTTGTTGCATAATAAGCTAGCTGTCAGTGCTTTGTACAACATGGCTATGAAAACAAATTTTTGGAATTACGAGTTGTTTTTTTATATTTCAATTATGGCCATCATGTGTCCACTTTCTTTACTTTAAAGAATAAGTAATTAGTTGAATATACTCAATAAATAAACCCACTGATTTATCAATCAGCAAATTCCATAATTGCTCAGCTCTTAATATGATCACTTGTCAGCCTTCTTTCCTCAATAGAAAGCATGTTAAGACACATTAAACTATCCTCATAGGAAAAACCAATACTTCTCTCTCAAAATCATCCTATTAGCCCTTCCACAAACCTTTTCCATTAAGCCATATATTGTTATAGATAAGGATGCACAAATAAACATGGTACTCCAAGTAAGGCCAAATCAGTGATTTGTATTAATCAATACCTCTTTTGAGTTGCAATCAATATCCATACAAGTACATCCTTAAATTCTATTAGCATGCAAGTAACAAAGCAATGTATCACTAGCTTGAGTGACTAATCTATTACCATGCTAAGATCCTTTTTTTACATCAAGTGACAGTGTATGTTCCCTTCCACATCATTTCTGTGATTCAAATCATAAGTGTCCAAGTGCATTCAATACCTTGCACTTACTGTAATTAAAGGTTATTTGCTAAGAGCATTGCAACTTAGCTGTCAATCCAAGCCATTTAGTAGCATCTCAGCATCCTTATGACAACTATAAATACCTAAGCAAATTTTCCTAATTCATTTATTATGGCCCTATCAGTAACATTAATGTAAGAAAGAAATAGAAAAAACCCAAGCACCACCTTCTAAGGCACACCATAATTAGCATTTCATTAATATTAACCAAAATTTCTCTCCCTCAGGCTATCCAACAATCCAATTAATTGTATTTCACAAAGCCTCAAAAATGTGACTTTTTTTACCTAATCTTCTTTATTACATCTTATATATAAAAAACTTCATGAATGTCCAAGTAAACCTGAATCCATGGTCCTTCCATCAACCAAAAAACATGCAACATCCTCAAAACAAAAAGTCAATAGGTTGGCAAGACAATATTTCATAACATTTTAAGGTGACAAAAAAGGAGCTCATTAGATCAAAGATGTCCCTTCCAGCTCTCAACTATAACTAGCCCTTACTTTCCACATAATCATTGAATCTTTCCTTGAACTCAACTAAATTTTCTGCTTCCACCACTTTTTAATGCATCTAATTCCAAAAGCCAACTACCCTGTTTGAAAAGTAATACTCCTATGCCACCAAAAGTTTAATTTATGACACCTTGTCCTATTATTTTCACTACTAAACACAAAAAATTGTGATGAATTTATATTATCATTACCCTAAATAATCTTAAACACCTCAATCCAATCCATCTGGCCCTTCTCTCTGGAGAAAACAATCTTAGAAATTTTAACCTCTCCTCATAGAATAATCCCACCATCCCAGACATCATCCTTGTGACTATTCTCTGAAACTCCCCATTATCATTTTTAAGAGGCCAAATCATCATCCTAATGAATTCCTTATTGTTTGATTTAACTCCCTCAGTCAATACTCCTCCATATTCGGTTTCTTCCCTTTTAACTTCCTTTTTAACCAGCTCTCTAGATTTCCTATAGTTCTTGAAGTCTGTTTTATTTCCAGTAAGTTCAACTTTCTTGGATTTATCATGTTCATCTCCAATATAATCTTTTAAACCTTTACTAAACCACATTAGCTTATTCCTATCCATTGCTCTTTTCTTTCTTTTTTTTTATATAGGGAATAGGTATATTCTGTATGCATTTCAATATTCTTCCTAAAAGCTTCCCAAATCAGCTTAAGCCCCCCCTTGTTCTTTATTCCAATTTACAGGAAAGCAGATAACATCTCATTCCATCAAACTGGTTTTCCTAAAGTTTGGAATCAGGGTACTATTCTTCTTTAATTCTACATGGAGTATAATCCTAAACTTAATAGTGCAATGGTCACTTGTACTTAAACACTCACCAATCCAACTCTGTCTAACAATTCACATCACATGCTAATATTAAATCTAATATAGCTTCCTCTCATGTAGGTTCCAAAACATTTTCCTCTTCACTATAACATTCCACATTTTTCCAATCAGTACCTCTGAAATTAAAATCCCACATAACAACAATATCTTTCTTAGTTACCATTCTAACCTCATTGTACAGTTTATCATTTACTTCCACTATCTTCTGGTGGACTATAATAAATCAAAATTACAAGACTTTTCCCTCTACATCCACTAACACTAACTAAATTGACTCAACCTCAGTGCTATTTTCTTTATTAGGTTCTAATTCAATAGGATGCAATTCACTCTTCACATGTAAAGTTGCTATTCCCTCTTTTTTTTCACTATTCTAGCTCTCATAAATAATCTGTAGCCTAGCACTTCGGAAAATTTCTCTCATCACAAATGTTCTAACTCAACTAAGTGTCAGAGACACCCATAATATCAAAATCTTCAGTTTCCACAATGTTCCTTTTAATGAGTCCATGATGGCCCTATTTTGGATGAGAATATCCTATATCATATTGTACATATGAATTTTAAAACTGATATATCTAACAATAGTTTGATCAGTATATTCAATGTCTCTAAGAACAATGGAAAAGTTGAAACGTAGATGGAAGGCATGCAAAAAGTGGAAAGTAACAGGTAGTTTTCTCTCTGGAAAGCAGTGACATATTGAAGAAAAATATAGCCATCAGTAACAACAGTGTACTTGCAAAGTTGGAAAATGATGTTCTAAAAAAGCACAGATTCTTTCACAAAAACATATTTAAAATTGCTCAAGATATATTCTTTTTACCTTGAATTATTAATGGTATCATTTTTCCTCCAATCTGTTTTATTAGTGATGCCATTATAACACAATACAGGCCTGTCCTTCTTTATTCATTATTTTTGTAACACATTTGAATGTCTTTAAATTATAGTATTACTAAATTATCTAACATTAACATGCTAAATAGAGCTGATTTTGTTGAGAATCTTTCTTATATCCATTAAAATATCTTAGTGAAAGGATAAAAAATTGCAAAGTTTTAAAATTAGTATAAATTATTCACTATGTTGCATAAATGTGGAGAAAAAAAGCCTTATTTCTTGGGTGAATAGAACATCTGTGTTGTGAGGGAGAAAAAAAAAGGATTGAGTGTGAAAGATGACACAAACTTCATACTTCTGTGGGATTGCTTGAGTGGCCTTGGTTTTTATTAGAGGAATTCCAAGTACAAAAAACATTGAAGCCTATTGTAACCTGTACAGAGACCCCTAATGAGACTTCATTTTGACTGCTGGTCCTTATTACAAAATGCATGAACATGTTGTACTGTTAAAAGAAAATACAGAGATGGGTTCCTAACTAACAACACTAAGAGAATTGTTGATTCAAGTTAATTAAACTACAAACAGAGGCTTACAATTTAGGATGACTTCTCAAGAGTTTAAAATAATTGGGAAGACTTGATTAAAAGGTTTTAGAAGTTAGGAATTTGTCTTATGGGTTGTCTGAGTGGATGAATAAATCTGCTACTAAAATAACAAACTTAAATATTTTAATACTACAAGTGGCAGATTTAACACTGAAAAGCTGAATCAATACAACTAAAGAGACTTGTTGTGTCCATCGAGACCATTTCCTCCACTAAACTTCCAAATAAAACACACTCAAAGGTAGCCCCTTTAATTCAATATTTATCAAGCTCTCCTTGAACTCCCTTAATTTAGTGGATCAACCACATCCAAAACAAGGCCACCTGATATTTAGAAAAATAAAAATGCTTTAGCTGAAGTTGACTACCACTCTGATTAAAAACTATATTTGTATTCCTTTGTACCATCATTCTCACAAGTAAGCACAAAAATGATGATGCATTAGCATTTCTGATTCCCTTAACAATCTTAAACATTTCATTCAGATCACCTTTCATTCTTTTTTTTTCAAGATAAAATAATTTCAGATATCTTCATCTGTCTTTGTATGGCAACATTTCCATCCCAGGTATCATCCTTTAGCCCTCCTCTGAGCTCTATCAAACAACAGTGTCTTTTCTGAGGCAAAAATCCTAAGACTATATATAATACCCAAAGCGTCACCTAACCCGTAACCTATTCAATGAAATTACAACCTCTTTAGACTTGTACTCAATATTAATGTAGATACAACTCAGAATTCTGTTTCTCTAGCCAGTAGCTATGGTACACTGCTTGATTAGCTTAGGAAAATGATAAACCATGATAATAAGATACCTCTCTTCTATAAAACTGTTAAGGTTATTCCCATGAAAATGGTGTTTATAATTCAACTTAAAAACTTACATGCACTTCCTTGTATTTATTATAATTAAAAGACATCTGGTATTTATTCATCCAATTCACTAAATTAACTAAATTAGTTTGGAAAGTAGCAGCTTCCTCCCACAATCAACCACACAAAATCTTATTGTCATCAGCCAATTAAAATAATTTACTAATAATTTCTTCATCTATGTCATTGATGCAAATCCTAAAGATCAAAACTGCCAACAGTAAGACTCGAGGTGACCACCTGTCATAACAATCCTGTTTAACTGAATTTATAACTTTGATTTCTTCAATTCAGCCAGTTTTCCATCCAATATTCCTGGATGTCACTCACACCTACAGAACTAATTTTTTAACAAGCCTTTTATGTGGGACCTTCTCAAATACTTTCAAACAGATGTGAAATACTTTCAAATATATGCTGCTGGTTGAAGGGGACGTTTTACATTTGTTGATAATGCTCCCACCCTCTTCTGATGATGCAATGTTACTTTTAGCTTGAATTCCCAGTTACAATTTTCTTAGATATATGAATTGCTAAACTTAAATATAGATTTATGGGAGAGTAGTCATGAATGACCAGTCACCGTCACACTAGTCTTTTATACTTTTCGATATTACATTATTTCTATAGAATTAGAAGTAGTAATAGTAAGGTAGTAACGGCTCAGGTTTTACTAGCGTGGAAATAATGACAACATTAGCATCCCTTTTGGTCTTACCTTTGTAACCCGGTGATCCCGGACTGCGTCGATCGACCGATAAACCTATCCTAAAATCGGGCGACTGTCTAGACTTAAACTTCATTCCGTCACGCGTTCTATTAGAAACCGGAGAAAGTGAAGGACTTGTACTTTTATTTGATGGCCTTGTTGGACTGTTACTTTGTCTCATCAGTGACATAGGTACGGTTGCTTTCAAAGGACCTTGCTTTTTTGAACAAGAACTAGGAGAGCCAGTCCTACGAACTCTCTGAGGTGTTTGGTTTGACATCTTCATTTAATTTCAGAAATAAAAAAGTTAATTTAGTAAAATTAAAAAATATTTTATTTAAAATCTTCAATTCAGAGAGTATCTTGTATCAAACAGAAAATATGAGGCAATTATTTTTTCATTTATAAACAGTACCTTATTTATCCGTACTCCGCAGCGATAACGTCCTTTCTCACCACTGTCAATTTCTACACTCTATCTAGTTAAGTGAATGTAGCGCACTACTGATCACGTGACTTCAACAGCAACAACTATTGGATGTTAACTATCGTACGCTGACAGTTCGGTGTTCAGAGAATTTAGTCTTTTTTTGCATTTTTTATTACAGTTATTCAAAACTAAATGGAAAGTTGTTAAGCTTTATCTACTTATATCAATTCTTTCTCCTTTTCAATTAGTCGAAAAGAAAAGTATCTTTTAAGTTGGAATTGTACATGTATATGTGCGTGCAAAAGAACACGTTCTGCTTTATCAATGAACACGATATAAGTGATTTCTCGGTCGACATTGGCGTATTCCACTTTGTACGACAGGGAAGACGCGATAAAACAAGTCTTACCTGGCAGAGTGCTGATATGCAATAAAGATAAGTTTTGGTACATACGAATACTTTACAAAGTTTCATCAGAAAATGATAATTCAGTGTAAGTGCTTCAAAAACAACAGTTAGAAATGCAGAATGTGATATATATAACCTTGGTATACAGTTATGACAATGAAAACATTAAGGAAGTAAAACTAATAAAAACAAATGATAACCCTAACAGTGTTGATAGAGTATCTACCAGTATTACGAAACTGAATAAAAATAACACTAGATCTAAATTTCCTGTATTTATCTAAATTAAATTCAAACTTAATAACAATTTTCATCGTATTAATAAATTGTAAAATACATATAAAAGACAAGAATCTACCTTATTATATATATTAAATTATTTTACTGTACTCATTATATTCACATCCCAAATTGGTCATGTCAAAACGCTGTACCCAACACTCGTAAGATAGTAAGTTACGTGAATAGAGATGTTTTTACAACTTGAGCGCAATTAAAAAATTCCACTTTAAACAGAATTAAATACTTGAAGTGTAAAATTTAAATTATACGCATTTCTTATCACATTAAAACATTTTATGTTATCCGTAATATCTACGAAACGTGGAAAGTTACTCTGTCGAAACTTTTATTCGTGTCTAACAAAATCGTGTTTTAATACAGCTGTTGATTCAAATTATAGCTTGGAGTTGGCTGATAAAGGAAAACACACTCGAATTTATATACTTTTTATTCCCTCTTTATCCCTGGTGGTTGAGGCGATCAACTAGCAAACTTTAGGTTGCGCCTTCGAATCGCGCTACCTTATATGCTTGTCTTTTCGTGGGGCCCGGCATGGCCTAGCGCGTAAGGCGTGCGACTCGCAATCCGAGGGTCGCGAGTTCGCGCCCGCGTCGTGCTAAACATGCTCGCCCTCCCAGCCGTGGGGGTGTATAATGTGACGGTCAATCCCACTATTCGTTGGTAAAGAGTAGCCCAAGAGTTGGCGGTGGGTGGTGATGACTAGCTGCCTTCCCTCTAGTCTTACACTGCTAAATTAGGGACGGCTAGCACAGATAGCCCTCGAGTAGCTTTGTGCGAAATTCCCAAACAAACAAACAAACAAATTGTCTTTTCGTGGTGATGTTATAAAGTGACAGTTAATTCCATTTACCGTTTGCAGAGGCGTCGGGAACGGAGGTGCTGTAGCACCCCAGCTTTTATATATTTGACATATATAACGACTGCAACTTATATTATTATATTAAGTTTCTTTGGGAATATGCCCCTAGACTTGTCTAGACTCAAATGTCTTTGGCAGCGCGGGAACTGTTTGTATCAGCTCAATGTAAAGCCCCCCGCCAGTACAGAGGTAAGTTTGCGGATTTGCAATACTAAAATCAGGCGTTCGATTCCCCTCGGTGGGCTCAGCAGATAGCCCGATGTCGGTGGATGGCGTAAACTAACTGCCTTCCCGCTAGCATATGATTTCTGACTAAGGGACAGCTACCGCAGATAGCTTTCGTGTAGATATGCGCGAAATTCAACAAAAAAAAACAAAACCTGTTTGTTACTTCCATGAATGCATGGTCTTGAGAACTTTATTCTGGGGGGCTGAAATACATTTTGTTGAGATGATTCATACATTTTTTTCTTTTTCTTCTGTAGTTATCAAAAACCAAAGAAATATTTAAGTGAATATGAACCCGTAAGTAAAACTCAAAATCTATTGATAGGTAAATTAAAAATAAGATTTAAAACGTATCAAATATTTAAAGTATGTTTGCTTTTAAATTTCGCGCAAAGCTACCCGAGTAAAAACTAAAAGAGTTATTAGTCAAGGTTTAATTTCGCTATTTATTTTACTGGCCCTAATGGTAGACTCCTATTAAAGATTCTCATATTTTTGATACACATTTTTTGTTGTTTTTTTAGAATTTCGTGCAGAGTTATAGGTGGGCTATCTGCGCTACCCATTCCTAATCTAGTAGTGTAAAGCTAGAGGGAATACCAACCCTTGGGGTAATCTTTCATCAACGAATAATGGGATTGACAATCACTTTATAACGCCTCTCGGATTGCGATTCGAGCGCCCTAACCACCTAACCATGCCGGGCAAAATTTAATGACAAGCACAATGTTGTGTTTACTGCTTTAAATTGCAATAAATATAATTTTGTCTGAAGTACAAATACTACCACTGTTTTGAGACTTTAAGACGAGATGCAGCGAGGTTTCCCTGACCACGAATCAAAGGTAAATATGTTACCTCACTAAATCTTTTCTTTATACCTTTAATAAAACATCTAATTATAAGTTTTAAGTAATTATTTTACTTTTTAATAGACATTAGTAATAAGCCTATTATATTTTTAATACCACATTCGTCACTCCGGCTGGAATACGACAAAAACGCTATTTATATAAGCTATTTGTTGCAACAACAATAGTTATGGTATGAATTCTTTATTTCAAGCTGGCGAAGCTAATAAGCTCTAAATTGAGCGAAACATGTCGATGATGGATGCGACGAACATAGTGTGGTTGAAATACTATTATTAAACACTCTTCTCAATGTTGAATATCCTTAATGGACTAAATGTAAAGTTCAGTGTTAAACATATAAACCACCTAATGTTAATAACTAATGACAAGTAACTTACTTATAATCACGTTTTACCAGCTTAAAAAAGGCATTCACGCCACAACAATTAAGTTTTAAATATATATACATATATATATATATTAACCTAATCTAAATATCAGAAGTGTTTATAACAAGTTCAAAATTCATAACAAGTTTACACAGCATTTACTAACTTTTCTACTCTCTAGTTGTCAGTTACGTTTTATACTGATTGGAGTCAAAACATTCAAGTAAATCATTTTTTTATTAGCATTGAATAATATTGAACATTAAGTATATTTGGATTTTAACGTTTTCTTTTATTATTGTAATACATTGAGTATACTTGTGTTTTAATAACATGGGTAATAAAATATATGCGGGGACAACACAGACGGCTAGCTCGTTGAGTGACTATATTTAACAGCAAACGAAACACGTAAAACAAAATTACATACATGTATTGTCATTTAATAATGTATTTTTAATGAGAGCCACTAGATGGCCTCCCATTGTCTCTCCTTCAAAGCAGTCGCACTTAACTGTAAAACTTCAACATAAACATCAGATAAATTTCCTCCTATACCAATTATTTAACTTACATTCAAGAGATAGTAATATCTCCAACCGTCCTCTCACAATAAACGAGTCTTGTAGGAAGATATATATAAGAATGAATTAGGCATAGATTAGATATATAATGTGTGACACATGTCGTTCAAAATATTGTATAACGTTGATCACAGATTTCTGAGTAATCAAAGGTTGTTATTGGCCGTACTAAGCAATATTATATACTTAAGTACATGTTTACGGCTACACTAATAAAAAATAATTAATTTTATTTATCTTAGTATAATATTTTGGGGTTATGTATATACTTCTATGCTTTATTATTCTGACAATGGCCCATTTTTTGTTTAGCAATCATTATGGGGGGAAAGCATAAAGTTAGATTTTAGTAAATGTACAAGGTACAAAATAAGGAATGCCTTTTAATCTTTCAAAGAAAATTTATGGGTAACCTTCGTAACATCAGAAAACTAGCTAAAATAAAAACATTTAAGTTGAAAGCACTCGAATCAATAATCCTTTTTTCTTTATCGGAGTTCAAATCAATGCGTTCTGAAAAAGCACACGCATACACAACAATATATTTGCATTACTGAATACCAGTATTGTAATATCTTAAGAAAATACAAAGTTTATTTTTATGAATTAGGATTTAATTTACACAAAAGATAGAAAGATAGACAGACAGATACATAGATAAATAGACAACAAAATAAGACATCTTGATATGATATCATTATATGTTATCAGGACGTAAAATATATTAGCTAACATTAGGTAATAAGTACCATATCATAGTCTTAAAGACTGCAGTTTTCAGCAATGTCAACCTTAATCAACCTAACAAAACTTGGGATAGTAAAAACCTGTAAAGATGTACATTCTTTATAAGAGCCACTGTTGTCGTAAGACCTGAATATGGACTCGCCAAATACTAACACACTTTATAACATCGTCCCCCAGTGAGACAGCGATAAGTTTAAGAATTTACAACGGTAACATCTGGGGTTCGAGTCTGCAACGATGTAGATTCGCTCTTAAACAAACAAACTTATAATTACCATTGGAACTGTACACCAGAGAACGCTATAGTAGCAAGAAATGTAATGAAAACTATTTTAGTTATATCTTAACAAGCGTGCACCATCTACGGGAAGGAACTTTGCAGTAGTAAGAACAACACAAAACTGAGCCCACTGGCCGTGAAAAGAAAAAAAATGCAAATAGCGGGATGTCCTGTTTACACTCAGGATATTTCTTACCAGTTGAGCCTGTTTTGTGAAATAGAATCAAAATGATGCATTTTAAAGGCTTGTCTTTCGTATCTCTAGCCTTTACTGCGATATTTTGCTCAATGTGCATTAAAAAAAATATTACCTTCAGTTAAAAAAAAAGAGAAAGAATGTTAGTATATTGTTAGGGGCTATAACACAGCAGATAAAAATAATCAAATATTTTAAATGTTACTTACTATTTTAAAAATCTAAATAAAAATTTAGACTATGACAAATATATCATCCCATGAAAGTAATATTAGAAATAATATTTAGGAGCTTTGTATTAGCGTTTTAGTATTAATTACATCAGATAAATGATTCATTTGAATTTTGCGCAAAGCTGCACGAGGGCTATCTGTGCTAGCCGTCCCTAATTTAGCAGTGTAAGTCTAGAGAAAAGGCAGCTAGTTATCACCACCCACCGCCAACTTTTAAGCTACTCTTTTATCAACGAATAGTGTGATTGACGGTCACATTATAACGTCCCCACGGCTGAAAGAGCGAGTATGTTTGGTGTGACGGGGATTCGAATCCATGACCCTCGAATTACAAACAAATGAAATCTAGTATTCACTTTGGACTCATCAGATAGCCCGATTTATGTGTGTGTGTGTATGTTTTTTATAGCAAAGCCACATTAGGCTATCTGCTGAGCCCACCGAGGGTAATCGAACCCCTGATTTTAGCGTTGTAAATCCGTATACTTACCGCTGTACTAGAGGGGGTGCAGCCCGATGTAGCTTTGCTATGAAAAACACACACACACATTATTTACTTCTATAGAATAACAAAAAAGTATCATAACAACAATTATATGCAATAAATTTCAATTTTATTCATATAAAATATATTATGTTGCTTAGTTTTAAAAGGTAAAATTGCTTATATTATTCTAAAAAAGAATGTTGATACCATTTAACGTTCCAGCCATTTTCATACTCATGGCATGCGCAAAAACAAGAAACCCAACTAAACAGTGTTCTCAGACGTTATGCGCACATTGATATGCATGCACACACACACACACACACACACACTTCATGACTATCTATTTAAATGTGTGTGAATATAAATTAAGTCGAAATTAGTTTATGCTAACCTTTGATATTTTACGCATTATAACATTTTATTTTATAGAATCATGTAAACGTGGTGAAAATTACAAAACATGATGGAATAACGTTTCTAGGCTACAGTTAACATTAATAACTATGATGGATTTAATTTAGTGTACATATTACATACACTTTGTAAGATATTGTACGCATATTAACTGAGAAATATTACTTTAATTCTACTGCTTGTGTACACTTTCCAAATGTCTGAAACGTACTTTTCCTCTGCTTTATGTTTTCAGTTATTATATGTTATCATAACGTGAAATAATTAGCTAACATCAGGTAGTAAGTACCATATCATAGTCTTAAAGACTGCAGTTTCCAGCAGTGTCAACCTTAATCAGCTTAGTTGCGGTCATGCTGAGATATGTCACCCAGAACATTTTTAATATCTTCAGATGAGAAAGAATGTTGGAGTAATTTCTGTTTGCATGGTTAGAATACATTTCACTCTCATTATTAGTAGAGTTTATTAAACTATAGCTGGAGTTAATATTTGTCTTTATTTTGAATTTCATGCTTGTGTGTTTCTTACAGCAAAGCCATATCGGGCTATCTGCTGAGCCTACCATAGGGAATCGAACCCCTGATTTTAGCGTTGTAAATCCATAGCGGGGGGCATTGAATTTCATAGATTAATTATAATGTAGAAAATATTAGCTAATCTTAGCCCAATTTGCTCCTTCGTAAAGCAACAGTACAAACTACCATTATAGAACATTGAAACTGCTCTTCTATCTGCTTATGTTTTACTGTACTTCTTACGTCACAATTAAAAACAAATCAATATAATCCTATATCGCCTTTATAAATATATGCTACTTATTGGATTGGTTGGCTAGTTATTATTTGGCATAACTGAATACAATAAGCTATCTCTGGTATGCTCACCATGGGTGTCGAAATCCGGTTTCTAGCATTTTAAGCCTTCGGACTTACGGCTGAGCCATTGAAGATTATTTGTAAGAAATTCACATAAAAATAAACTATTAAAATTTATCTATTAATTTCTCTTCCACCTTGGTTAAAAAAATACTAGTTTACTGGCAATAAAGTTCGTTGTAAGTGGATCAAAAAGCCAACGGGATAAGCTATGAATGACGGTAAAAAACGACGTTAAATCAGTAGAGCGACTTTTACGTCCTTTCATGTGGAAAGAGAAAAAAAAAACAATCATAGTGCAGGAGTGAAAATATAAGAGAGCTTATATGTTGCACTAAATTGACGTGGCATGTTTAAAGTGTTTATACTGCGAGAAAAAGAAGGGGAGAACAGACACTATGTCTCACTCTGATTATATATATATATATATAAATAAATTATGTCAATTTTCATCAAAACTTTCACTAGATATTGCAAAAGGGACATTTTTTTATGATCTATAAGGCCATTATGCAATATGCCATGAGAAATTAGTGATATGTAACACGTGTTAACAAAGTATTTATTTAATGCACAAAAATAGCAGTTCAAACGTTTCAGAAAAATTCTGCTGCTTGATTTTGTTCAGTTATCAAAATTTAAAACTAGTTTTTAGAGCGTAATGTTACATTATTAGAGCACTGTAGCAAAGTTTGTCTTTTCTTTTGAAAAATCTTTTATCGTTGACGTTTTCCATATGTATGTATCAAAAGATGAATTTAATTCCAAATACGAGTAAGTGATGCTAAAAGTAAAACATGGCAGCCTTAGTTTAGCCCGAGACACAATCAATGATGTACCTAGAGCTCAAACTCAAAGCCTCAAGTCTGATAGTGAAAGTAAGTCTGGAATAATCATTAATGCTAGTTTAAATTGTCTTGCTTAAGAGGTATTGCACATGCTAATAAAAAACAAAAACCAAAAGCTTTCGCCTATTCACCTACCTGCAGTTTTTGCCAGCATTTGTTAATATACAGGCACTCTTGTCTCTTCGAGTTTAGCACTAACTCATGACGTGATGTGCAGAAGATCGACCGACAATGAGAGATCAGTTACCGGCTCGCCCTCTGTTATAACAACCTCCAAACTGCTGTTTTTTTATATTCTCCATATCTCACGTTCATAAAAAAAGAAAGACTTAATAGCGCTAAAATGAGATAAGTTGAATTAGACCATATGTTTTACGTTTAATAGTTTTGTTTTCTAACTCAATGCGCATAAATTACATTCTTAAAATATCGTTAAAATCGACAAATACTGCTAATTGATCAGATGTAAACTTTTCTTAACTACGTGAAAACACATAATTATTCCACTCTTTCCATAGTAGCCATTGTATTACTGATAACTGATACGAAAATATTTATGCATCAAATAGAAAAACATGCATTTATCGAGTGAACAAATATTTGTTTGCTTGTGTTTAAGCGCAAAGCTACATAAAGAGCTACCTGAGCCATGCTCATAGCAGGTATCGGAACACTTATTTTTTACTGTTATATGCCTTTAAGCATACTGCTGAGCAACCAGGGTATGATTAATAAACAAATTTATATATTTCTCACTTTGTAGGCTGTCCCTGACCGAGTACGACTATGGCTAATTCTATAAACAAGTAAGATATGCCGTTAAACCATTTTTACAGGGGTAGTTAAGGCCAGATAACGGAGACTTGCGAATTTAAACTTCTTAAAGTGTGTGTGTGTTTTCTTATAGCAAAGCCACATTGGGCTTTCAGCTGTGTCCACCGAGAAGAATCGAGCTCCTGATTTTAGCGTTGTAAATTTGTAAACGTACCTCTGTCCCAGGGGGGGGGGCAAACTTCATAAAAGTTGTTTTGATTTTTACTAACGGATTTTCCATAATTCACTTACGCAGATTTCGAAAATCATATTCTTTTTTTTTTCTATTACGTAAATATTTTTTCTTATAAATCGTGAAGAAAAAAAACTCTTATTTAGCTCAAATTGTTATTCCGTTTGCCACAATGAACATTTTTATTATTATGTTTGTGAACAAAAAATACAAACAAACTGAAGAAAAGGGAAGAATACTGATGTCAAACGAACATGCATCCTCATTCATCCTGATTCTTCTGTGTTCAATCTACGTCTTTTAGTCTTAAAACTAGTGTTGTAGTCTTTCTTTTGTGTATTGCGTCTGGAGTATCTGGTTTTAACTACCAGAAGTAATCATCCATTATCCTGACGTTCCATTTTCTCTGATGCCTCCTCTTCATTTCCCTGATGTCTTGATGAAGACTTTACTTTTGTTCTTCACTGACGACACCGAGATTTTTAGGGAAGTAGTCAATATGTGAGTGTAAGAAATAAACTTTCAAACTCATATTACAACCGAACTCTTTGAATTTATCGAGGAGGTTGCTGAAAACATTTTTATAATTTGGTTACTTGTTGTTTCCTAAAAAGTTTAAAACATTCAAAAACAATCCGTGGTTTTTTTCAACTTTCCTCATTGCCTTTTAGAGCTTTTTATTGAAGTAAATTTCCTAATTAAGGGCCAACAAAAATCTTTTAAAATATTTTGAAAAACCAATACTTGCGAAAGAGCTAGGAATTGCCCATATAGATACTTGAAACAGTCGTCATTTTTTGTTTAATTAACCCTTTCGCAACGGGTTACGGGTCAAAGGCCACGTCATCACGTTTATTGACTTGCATTCAAAATTTTATTGATCTACTATTTTATGAATTTATGTTAATAAGTTTGGAATGAAATTGTAGATCAAAATTCAAACTTTAATATTATATATACGTTAATTTCTTAATCTAAAAGTAAATTTTAAAAGAACACACCTAGATATAGTTTTTAATGAGTCACGTTGTATGTTAAATGCAGCACTGTTTAAAATTAGATGTTTGTGATGTCAAAAATACTAAATCTATAGTTTAGTACGAAATAGGAACTCAAATTACTATTATTAACAAGCTAGAATATAAAATAATAACCTCACATCTTTTCATTTTGTTGAGATATGGCTTATGTACTGAATAAAACACAGTAACCCTGTTCACCTCTTTGCATTTTTGAAATCGATCCCTTATATACACTTACCTCAATATATGGTGTGTGACTAACCAATAGATGGCTTAGAATGTTCCCCTAATGGTTTTCTCAGCTATTTTAATCTGTGCAAAGGATACTACGTTTTCTCGAACTAAGATTTCAAGAAGGTAGGTTGCGTTTTTAGTCCGCTCGAAGTTTCAAGCTTTTTTTTAATCTAAATATATCTTAGTTGCTAAGCTTAATGAATATGAATTATAGTGGAAATCTATATTATCAGTATAGTTATTCATGATTTGGTTTTGTTACAAACTGTTCACCCAGCTCAGTTTTATGTGAAGTGGAGGTAATAGGATTTTCTTACTGTCAACTAAATTTTCACGCTCAGTGTTTTCTGGATCCTTGTATTAAGCTGATTCTGCGTGGCTATTGCTTCTTCATACAAAAAGAAGTTACCACAAATATAACAGAAAATGTTTGGGTCATTTACCCAACCTCTTGTTGCTATAGCGACGGATAAATAATGTTTAAAAGAAAAAATAATGTCAAAATGTACGCACAAACAACTACTATCCAGAAATAACACGTCATCCGACCTGTTAATCGTTAATATACTAGCGGGGTGTTTCTCGTGGGTTCTTTGATGATCGATAAGACTCTCAGGTCGCGATTAGTCAAGAGAAATTTATAACCAGTGGTCGTCAATATTTTAAGCATAACAAAATGCAAACCGATTTCAACGAAAATGATTCACTTTTATAAAAGTACATAAGGAGTTTTGTAAAAAATCTGCACGTGATGGAGGAAAACGGATATGATTTTCGAATTTAGCGTACAGAAATTAGTAAAAAATGTGTAAGCTTTGTTTGGCCTAGCCAATAATTATGTATTTCCATATGCTTTCACCATACAGTTTTCAGTCTCAAATCAGCCGTCTTTAATCCAAAAAAAAAAAAAAGACAAAAAATTAAAAGCGTCACTTTTACTCTTAAGCGAATCTACAGTGAAAATGTTAGACAATAGCTCACGTGACCTTTTGCAAGAATTTTCTTGAAATTTGAGCGGTTTTTGTCAAATAACTTTGAAGATGTGGCCTATATTTATACCAAATTGATGTCTCATTGTAGGATGCAAAGTATTATCAATGTATCAAATTTTATAAAAATCAATAAAAGTTAAGTATGTTGTTTTTCTATCAAATAAAGTTTCCATACTTTCAGTGTGAAGAAAAAATAGGAAGAAATTCAATCAAAATTGAATTATTTTATATCTTCTGTACTTTTTAATGGATTGCCTTGAAATTTGGTGTGTGAAGTAAGGGTTCAGTACAGCACATCCACTGAAAATATGTGATAGTTTGGAGTACCATAGTCTGAGCTACAGAAAGCGGGATACTGCTAAACTATTACTCCTATTAAACATGTGCAGTAAAGAATGTGCTTCCTGAAAGGGTTGATAACACAGTGTTCTGTTGGTTATTTTGGCTGCTTGACACAATACCATATGTCCTTTTAAGAACAATAATACGGAGTGAACATAATGTTAACTTCTTAATATTAACATAGTTTGTTTCAGAGCAAAGCCACATTGAACTATTTGTTGTGTCCACCACAGGGAATCGAACTTCACATTTTAACGTTGTATGTATGTAAAGTTACTGCTTTCTCACGAGAGGAAAACAATAATATTGGTAAATTCTAAATTTAAAAAAATCCTTATAAAATAAATTATATAGAGTTCTATGCTCGAAAATATAGTATTTATGTCGGTGTCATTTGTAATTAAACACAAAGCCACACAATGGGCTATCTATGTTCTGCCTACCATGAATATCGAAACCTGAATTCTAGTGCTGTGCTACTGAAGGGGGAAATATAGTATTTTAAAAATGCAAGTATACCAATACACGAAATAGCAGTATAAAGCATTATCTATCACCATATATGAATAAGTTAATAACTGTTCTCTGAACAATTGAAATTAAGACCGGGGGATTCAAACCTCGAATTCATAACGTATTCGTTTTCAGTTAGTGGGGCCACCAGTAGCTCAGAGATAAATATGAGTGCTTATAACACCAAAAATGTGGGTTCGACATCCGCATTGGCTAAATTACAGATATCTCATTGTATCAATTTGTGTTTAATAACAAACAAACAAGTAGTTCATGGGTTATTGAGGGCGAAATTTGACAGGATTCTCAAACTATGCCAATAGGACTGACGTCTATTACACTTTCTGCTCTTGTTGAAAGCCTTGTATTTAATTATAGAAATGTTAAGGTTTGTATACTGACATTTAAGTCAGAATATTTCTTTCATTTGGTACTTCGTAAAATTCAGAAAAAATTCGCCTGACTGCAAGGTTTATCATCTTTCTTAATCAACACATTTGCAATACACCAAAATTAAACAGTATAATTTTATTTTTTTCCAAAACATCAGACGTGTGTATTCTAAAATACTAGATCAACAGTTACTCAAATTAAGTACATCAGAATAGGAGGTTGTAGATTTGATAATCAAAAGTGTAAATAAGCAACTTTGCTTTAAATGAAAAATAAAACAAAAATAATTTCCTCTTAAAATGGTAACAAATGAAACATTGGCGCGTGATGTTTTCTGTTAACAATTTATTTTACTTGCAGGATCGGCTGTTAAAGTGGAAACAAAGACGAGGTAAAAACCTACAAAACCTTATGGAGATCTAACTTTGCTTAATATTCCATTCACTCCTAAGTTCTCATAATGTCACGTTAACAAGCACGTTCCATTTACAGAAAAAGGAAGTTGGAGTTTCTGTCTTCTCTTTTCACGTGACCAGCACGCCAGACATCCTGCTAAGACCCTTCCTACGAGTCATTCAGCAAGCAGGCCAGTTACCAGGAAAACTAGTTCTGGACTCACACCTACTAACATGAGGAGACAAACGCTTAGGGCAAGATTAGTGCAGTTCAAGGTTGGGTACTTCCTGTTTGTCTGCCGCGAGTAGCTAATAAAGAAACCTGAATTTAAGTTTTGAAAAAAAAAACACAGCAAATAAGCAGACAACAAAGATACGTTGATATTCTAATTTATGGAGAGGCTTAGTCATAATATCTGCATACCACACATGCAATATTATGAAATAAAGACTATGCTAAGAAAATATAGAAGTGTGTCTGGGAAATCGTATCAAATACGTAATAACTATTTTAAACCTATATTTATATGTTTAAAACAAACACTATTTATTTACTGGTTTCTATCGTTATTTTTAGCTTGTTTATTTAGCTTAGATTCAGATATTAGTATATGTTTTAAGCTTTTATAATAATGAATAATTACGTGTGTTGGAACTAAAAAAAAAGAGAGAAAAGTGTCAGTAACCATGGGAAGATAGGTTTGTTTGTTTTTTAAATTTCGCGCAAAGCTACACGAGGGCTACCTGTGCTAGCCGTCCCTAATTTAGCAGTGTAAGACTAAAGGAAAGGCAACTAGTCATCACCATGGGAAGAATAGATGTGGAAAGAATGTGGGATAGCGAATTCTATTTTCCATTTTGTGATGGTTTTTTTATCATTCCTTTATTGTTCTTTTTAAAAAAAAAGTGTTATTAGGACAAAGTCGAAAATTAAAGTTCAGGCTACTTTCAAAGAACATTATAATGCAAATCACAGGTGAAACATTAAAACTTTATTAATCTTCAGATTTTGTCCAACAGAAACTCAGTGGAAAGTTTAAGTTCGGCAAACAGTTAATATGTTATGTCCACATTTTGCTTTAATAACTACAAACAGTCTTTCAGGCATTGTTTCAACATATTTATTTAAAGTATTCTTTGGGATTTTAATCCAAATGTCTTTAATACACTCCCATCAAATTTATTTAGAAATAACATTTGGTTTGTCAAGTTTTTGATCTATCAACTCCCAGATCTGCTTAAATAAGTTGAGATCGGGGCTCTATGGGGGTCATTTCAATGACTCCAGCAGCTTCTTTCTTAGCTAAGTAATTTTTTGATGGGTGTTTGGGGCATTATATTTTGGGTAGTAGAATCCGTTACCAATAATTCTCAAATCACTGGGTATTCCCCAACGGATCAGTATCTGATGATATTTGCGCTAGTCCATTATTTCACCTATTTTGTAAATAATTTCTGTCTTCTCAACAGAAAACACTCCTAAACCACCAAACTGCCTCGCCCATGCTTTATAGGGGGAGCCATTCCCTAGAGAAGCATTTTTACCTTTTTTATGCCGGACGTACAACCTACGCTTTAAATCAAATATTTTGCCCTTGGACTCATCCGTCCATAACATCGTTTACCAATCATCAACAATCCAGTTTTTGTACTTTTTAGCAAATTTCAGTCTTCTGACATTCTGACAACACTTGAAGACTGAAGTAAATGTGTTTTATCAGCTACTAAAACAAATATTCATTCTCGTTCATTCTTCTTGATAATGTAGATCAGCAATATGTAAAAGTCGGAGGTAGCCTGGAGGTATCTTTTAAAATGTTTTCAGACAAGTGAAATACTTTCCCGAAAACTACCACCTGCTCTCTCCTACTTTTACCCATACCCCTGTAGATGTGGACACTTTATATCATTTGGTAGATGGTCCTTTATCTCATGCTTGGCATCAGTGGCTGTCTTCCTTCTGTGTCGAAGACTGCATGAACGATGATATTTAATATCAGTATCATTGAGTTCAGGTATTCTGCTTCTTGCTTTCCTATTATCAAATTTACCTTTCTCTGTCTTACGATCTAGTGTGTACTTAACAGCGTTTGGGGAACATTTGAAATCTGTTGCAACTTGTCTGAGTTCAACCAGCATCACATAAGACTTTTATGCGAACTCTTTGTTCTACTAACAATCCTTTACACTTTTGGGCTGTGGCATGACAACAAAATTTAATATATAATGTTAAACACTGTTTTTATCAAAGTTTGTTTGTGGCGTGCTATTAACTTGATTTCTTCTAGCATATACCAGTACCATATCCTAGCTCGTTTCTATATAATTAAGACACTGATTGGGATACCATGACAGTTATTTTATACCCTAAATTTGATCAGCGTATTAATTCAAACAGAACCCTTATGATATGCCCTTGGTACAAGTATATGGCAATTCTAAAGAATTGTAAGTATTCTCACCGTGGCTCATTCAGTTGTCAACAGGAATCAGTGGCGCATTAGCAAAGTTGACATTTATATTCTGTATTGACATAGAAACATTTGCACCATAAAATGGAAAGAATGACAAAATATTCTCTTGTTTTAACACTTTTGCTCATTACTGTATTATTAATGTAGTAGAAGATTACGTAAATATATAATCACATGAGATGTATTCTCGTGACGTAACGCTGTGAATAAATACCATGCCACATACTTCATTAACTTAGTGACGAAATAGCTACTGAATTATTGCTGTTTGTCACTCTATATTAATGTTAACATAGAAAATTGATTTTAGAATATTGTGTTTTTGTTTTATTTATTTTTCTAATTCCTTTGATTTATTTCATTATTTGAAACATTTAATATTGATGGTCATGTTTTTGTGTTTATTAACACTAGTAACAAGTCCTGGCCAGGCACATGTTTATTAACACTAGTAACAAGTCCTGGCCAGGCACATGTTTATTAACACTAGTAACAAGTCCTGGCCAGGCACATGTTTATTAACACTAGTAACAAGTCCTGGCCAGGCACATGTTTATTAACACTAGTAACAACTCCTGGCCAGGCACATGTTTATTAACACTAGTAACAACTCCTGGCCAGGCACATGTTTATTAACACTAGTAACAACTCCTGGCCAGGCACATGTTTATTAACACTAGTAACAACTCCTGGCCAGGCACATGTTTATTAACACTAGTAACAAGTCCTGGCCAGGCACATGTTTATTAACACTAGTAACAAGTCCTGGCCAGGCACATGTTTATTAACTGGTAAATGTTACATTTTACTCCAAGTAATGTTACAATTTAATAAATTGTTTCTTAAAAACCTGGTTGTAGCTGCATATTTATTTAGACGCTTACAACAAGTCACCTTGCTGATGTAATGACCTGGACGAGACTGGTAGTTAGTTTAACGTGCTGCGTATGGAAGGGCTTGTGGTTTGAGATGTGATGCCACCGAACACGTTTTGCATTTTCAACCGTGGATGCGTTATAAAAGTGAAAATCAACCCGTAATTCAGTTTAAAAGAGCGAGATGAACCTTTCATGGGGCAGGTACTACTGATTTACTATCTACCCCCTTCTGTTTAAAATTAAAAACAGCTTTACCTGAGCCACATAGAGTTTTCTGATTAGGTCGTTTAACCCACAAGCGCAAATTCATAGCCTATAAACTAGCAATCCAGATATTCATACTATTTACACCTATTTTCGTACTTGTACCTCCTTTTCATAGTTTAAATCTCTCTATTTTCTACACCTGTCTTCTCATTGTCAATTTGTTCAGGTAATTTAAAAAAACAGTACATGTTTTGTTTTTTAATTTCGCTCAAATCTACTCGAGGGCTATCTGCGCTACCGGTCTCTAATTTAGCAGTGTAAGACTAGAGGAAAAGCAGCTAGTCATCACCACCCACCGCCAACTCTTGGTCTACTTTTTTACCAACGAATAGTGGAATTGACCGCACATCATAACGCCCCCACGACTGAAAGGGCGAGCATACTTGATGCGACGAAGATTCAAACCTGCGACCCTCAGATTACGAGCAGAGTGTCTCAACCACCTGGCCATGCCAGGCCTGAAACAGTACAGTACAACAAACTGGGAAAACACATGCAAACACATACATTAATTATAAACGTCTACTGAAGAAAAACTATATTTTTCATTGTCTTTAAGCTTTAGTGAAGCTATAACAAAAAAAATGATGCTCTAACATTTCTTGTTTTTTCGTTTTGTTACGAAGTAATATACACATATATATGTATATTGGTACGTAAACTGAAATAGAAAAAGAAACATTTATTTTAATAAGAGTTACAGAAAAAATATGCAACGAAACCTTATTGAAGTAAATAAACATAAAGTAATATTGCTTCTATATGAAAACATATTGTATACAAGTTCTATGATGTAATAGATTTTTAATTCATCTAGGTGGCGCTGCATTACATCTAAACAATTTTTCTTCAAATCAATAATCGATATTCTTTCTGTAACTGAACATTTAGGAGTGTGGTCAAGTTCTTGTATTTTGTGTTAGTACATTAAAAATATGAACCAATGTCCAATAAACAGACAATTAACAGGTTTTGCTCACTATTAGAGTTAGTTATAACAAGATTTCAGCCGCTTTACTGTATTCGTCATCAGTTTAGTTGGAAACTTATAGTAACTAAATTTCAACTCGAAGTAAAATCTGTCCACTGTTCATTTCCTGTTCTCAATATTTCTCACCTACGTTAAGAGTAATAAAGAAAATATTAAAAACATAAATTATTAGTTATGTAGCAATATCCAAATCAATAAAAGATGTTTGAAAGATGATCTTTGTCTTTGTGTTTATATCAAAATGTGCAGTCTTTGTTAATTAAACATTTACAATATTACAGCCTTCCATTCAAAGGAAGTATTTTCAACCAAGATAAAAACGAAAAAAGAAAAAAAAAACGCTCTAAATATTTTCTTTTAATTTTCAGTATTTTCTACAGACATATTTAAAGAACACATTTTGTAAGTAAGAAAAGAATGTATATATATGACTTTGGTTTACTGGCCTTTATTGGCGCAAAGCAACTAGGCTATATACGCCATATATGCCTCTTCTGCAACATTTGTGATAAATTACTTCACGAACAGATGGATGGATAGAACGATGAGGAGAGTGTAAAATCTCAAAATATAACTCAGAAATGATAAAACGTGAGCTAAAGGAACGCACTGTTAAGATTTAATTTGAAGATATACTGAATAAAAACGATAAATATCTCAAAAATAAATCGAACATGTTACAGCTGTAAAAAATCAATTTTAGAATAAAAAGAAAAGAAAATAATTTCCACAGTACATTACTTCACATAAGTTGCCCCCCGCTAGTACAGCGGTAAGTCTACAGATTTACAACGCTAAAATCAGGGGTTCGATTCTTCTCGATGGGCTCAATAGATAGCCCGATGTGGCTTTGCAATAAGAAAAACACACTCACAAAATTTGTTGTAAAGAATATAAATGTTTAAGTACCTTTTTTTTTTCAAGTGGTAAAGGAGACATTAGAAGGGTAAAACTTTGAGTTAAAACTTTAAACTTTAAACATACAAAACTCTTTATTGTCTAAACAAATGTTATTTATTGTTTGTCGTTTAAAAACAATAAAACAAAATCAAAAGAAAAATGTATAAATTGGTTTTGCATTGTGAAGTTTACTTTCCATTCTAATACAATAAAATCAAGTTTCTATATCTTCTTGACTGGGATTCAAACCTGCAACCCTCAGAATATGAGTCACGCGCCCTAACCACCTGTTAGTGTTGGGCATCACCTGGGCAGACTGTACCTGCATCTTAGAATCCTTTATCCTGGTTCTTCAACCAATGTACAAGTAAAGAGGGCCCGGCATGGCCAGGTAGTTAGGGCGCTCAACTAGTAATCTGAGGGTCGTGGGCTCGAATCATACCTAAACATGATTGTCCTTTCAGCCGTTTGGGCGTTCTAATGTGACAGTAAATTCAACTATTCATTGGTAAAAGAGTCTCCTAAGAGTTGGCGATAGTTGGTGATGTCTAGCTGCCTTCTCTCTAATCTTTCACTTTTACTGCTAACGCAGATTGCTCTCGTACAACTTTGCGCAAAATTCAGAACAAATAAATAAATTGAGGCAGAAGCAATTATTCGATATATTCTGAATCTTAACTGCTTGACATTACGTTTTATGCGTTTAAAAAATAACATTGCTAATCAAACTGTTGTCGATATTATTGTACCTGTAAATAAGATTTAATGTTAAATTTATTCATTATGGCTTCTCCAGCAATACGAACTAAAACTTAGTCTTAGCGTTTAAAACGTAAGTTTCAACAACGATCTTTTAGTTTTCGAGTTCTTAAAATAATTCTTAAAAACCTTTGTAGTGTTGATCATGAACTGAATGCATTAAATCAAGACGTATGTGTATTTTGATGCCGTCTTAGTGAAATTTTTGACGAGTCGTTTCAATGCATTTTAAGCCTCTTTCTGTATTGCTTTCAAAAACAAACGATTACTGTATGAAACTCCCATTTTACTTAGTGCAGGACTTTATTAAGGTCAAACTGATTAATGAGATTATTACGTTTTGCAATTCCACGAATGTTTTTGTTACACGAAGGGTTAGAGTTTGACTTATTTGGTGTGGCCGAGTCCTTGCCAAACGACTTTTAAAAGAAGCAACGCGTAGCAGTAATTATTACTAAAGAGTATCACTGATTGGCCTGCGTTATTCTGGTCGCTCACACATAACATAAACCTAAAATAAACATCAACACTTGGTGACAGATTCGAGACAGTAGGCGTAGAAAACAACCGCACCCAATCCATCGGATACGAAAACAACCCATCGTTTCAACCAAAATTCCAGGCCGTACTTTCACAGGTGTCTCCTTAGTCACTCTTTTTGAAGAGCACCTCAAATGTGTTATTTTTCAAGGTCTCTCTCGAGGACTGTATATTTGCAACAACCACTAACCTTTTTATTATTTCAATGTCTCCTATATTTGCCCGTTGTTGCAACTGCCACGTTTCTCATGTAGGATACAATAAGAGACGTAAAGACAACTATAATTTCATCTGCTCTTAAGTCAGTAAAGCTCCAACTGTGATGGTCTCCTTTCTATTCTGAGCACAGGCTGTTACTATCATCTTTTCATGATCAAAAGTAGGTCAGCGCACTTGTGACCTAATCACACATTGTACGGAGTGAGATAAAATGCCACAAATTAAGGTACGGTCCCTTTAGGAGCATATCCTAGAGGAGAAATGTATGACAAAACATATTAAATCCAGGTGTTAAAAGTATTACACTGATGTTGCACGAAAAAGCATTAAAACGCCTACTTGTGTAAAAGGAAAATTCCAAACACTTCTTTTTTCTATGGCTTTGACGTGGTATGTTTTGAATTTCGCGCAAAGCTATTCGTCTCTAATTTAACAGCGTTAGACTAGAGGGACAGCAACTAATCAATATCACACACCGCCAACTCTTGGGCTTCTCTTTTACTAATGATTAGTGGGATTGACCATCACGTTATAACGTCCCCGTTGTTGTAGTGGTGATTGAAATCGACGACCTGCAGATTCCGAGTTGGGTGCTCTATTATGACTTTGAAGATATCATTGTGTGGAAGACCGATGGACATTAGATGATGACATACACGATCACCAATTCGTGCCCAATTTTCAAATCAACATACATAAACCAGTTTGCGCGTGATGTTATAATACGTGTTCAAAAGCAATAGGGAATCCTCAATAGCCGTGACTATAATGAGATCTCAAACCGGTCAAGAGAAGGAGCTATGAATTAAAAGTTTTACTTGAAAAACCTTACACCGGCCTGTAAGCTTCAATGCTGCAAATAGAAATACAGTATATACTAACAACATTTACAAAGCGCTTCGGTGCTTCCCTGAACCTACCGCTGCGAAAGTTTATGCTCCTATTGGCTATATAGTTGGATAGTCTCTTGCTACTCATTACCAAACTAACTAGAAATCAGCCAGCAGATTTGGCCGCGGGTTTGAATCCCAGTCACACCAAATATGCTCGTCTTTTCAGTCGTGGGGCGTTATAATGTTACGGTCATTCCTACTATTCGTGGTAAAAGAGTAGCCCAAGAATTGGCGGTGGATAGAGATGACTAGCTGCCTTATCTCTAGTCTTACACTGCTAACTTAGGGACGGCTAACGCAGATAGCCCTCGTGTAGCTTTGCGGGAAATTAAAAAGCAAACAAATAAACAAACCACATTATTCATGAGGTTGATCAAACAACCAACTGCTGTTGTAATCACAGGAAAGTGTTTAACAGGCAAAGTCCGGTGAAACAGTAAGTTTTCTACTTGGTTACAGAATTATTCATTTCCTGTGATATTTCAGAGCATAAACCGTTTATTGTTTGAATTTCGCGCAAAGCTACACGAGGGCTATCTGCACTGACCGTCCCTAATTTAGCAGTGTAAGACTAGAGGGAAAGCAGTTAGTCATCACTACTCACTACCAACTCTTGGGCTACTCTTTTACCAACGAATAGTGGGATTGACCGTAACATTATAACGCCTCCACGGCTGAAAGGGTGAGCATGTCTGGCGTGACGGAGATTCTAAGCCGCGATCCTCAGATTACGAGTCGAAGACCTTAATTACCTGGCCATGCCGGGCCTACACATTGGAAGTAATGTGCAGAGCTCACACACATAAAGGTATGGAATTGTGTTTAAATTCTGTTAAAATACTGCATAAACACAACTGTATTGGAGCTGCTTCCGTATAAATATCTGCCCACTGTTAACCATAAACAAGAATGATTCCAAAACTCTTTCCTATTACAATTTCTTTCATATTCCTAGCGGCAATTTCCAGTTACGTTAGTTGTAAACGTTTTAGGCATTGTTTTTGCTAACAACAGCTGTACTATAATTACATGGTTGCCACAAAATGTCCTGCAGACAGTAAAACAAATTCACTCTTCTAGAATCACCACTTTACATTAAGTGAAGCAAGAATTGCAAATCCCTTTGGGGAAACATATATTTTTTTGTTTCCTCAATTACCATATCGAGTCGTTGAAAGTGTTAATGCTCTAGACATTGTATCCACTAACGTCAGTTCTTTTAACCGTTTGATAACCAAGTAACTAAGTAACAATGTCTTGTATACTTTCTATCGTGAATTGCTTGGAAAGTAAAGAATTTCACTTCTTTCCAGTTATTGATTTTTCAATTAACTTATCAGCCTAATTGTTGTCCCAGCAATTAATTCGAACTCTAATGACCAGGAACTTCATGTTAACACATCAGTTGATAACCAGACATGTCGCATTACTTCCCCACTAGAATTTTGTTAGTTGACTCTTCTCAGAAGGTCAGATAATTAACTCCTAGCATTTTCAGCCTTATCAACTGAACTGAGATAGTACAATACAGTATCCTCAAAAGCAATCTCAGTCGCTGGTTTTCATTTTTAAATAGTGCACGAGAGGGTCATCAGTAATGCACGGCTTTAGATCTTTAATGTATTCGATATGTTTACGTGGATCACGTAGTTTTATGTACTTAGTTGTCTGAGAACAAAAAAAAAGATAAGGAACAGTTCAGATGGAAATAAGTTGGAAATATATGGACTGGATTCTGGCACTAAGAACTCACACTTCGTTCTTGATCATGAAAGTTTTGACCACTTAGATGTGATGATGGGTTCTGCGCTTCCCTTAATTTAGCAAAACGAATTCCAAAGTTACCAAGTGTTTCCGTGGACTTATAACTTCTTCATTCTACTAAGGAATATTTATGATAGTTTTATCTTGTTTCACAAGAGTTCATTTGAGCACAACTCAATCATCAAAATTCAAGCATTCAATTTTGTTTTAGTCACGTAGTTGAGCAAACTTCGTCTGATTTTCACATAATTACTTATACGGGTTTTTACTACAACTTTATACATGAATCTTTTAAACGTATTTTTGTTTTGACGATACATACAAATGTATTTGTTGTAATTCTTCCTTGTACCAACAAGAATTATCTGATATTAAACATGTTTCTCCTCCCAAAGACTTTCACTTTATTTTATGGAAAATAATATTTAAAGGTAATGGAAACCATTTCTGATAATACCAAGTCTTTGTTTTATCTTAATGTTGATAAGCTTTCTATCACCTCTACATTTCCCTATTTAGGTATGAATATTTGTACCTAAGATTTCAAATTTTGAAACTGCTTAATAGCATTTGTCATCGAATGCTTGTTTTAGAAGTTTTTTCATTTTAAATTGCATCAAATCATGATATCTATCGCTCAGCCAAAACAGTAACATTGGACTTTGTTAAGATATCGACAAATAGATAATATTTGGCCCATTTGACGTAGTAATCAATAATGGTCACTACAAAATGATTAGTTTAATCAGAGTCTAGGACAGGGCCAACAACATATAGGACTGCTCTTAGTAATGAAGAATCTACAATGTGCTGCTGTTTACCCTGATAGAGCCAAATTTTTCCCTAGATAGCACGTATAGCACAGTGTTTATATTATCATTCAGTGTTAACATGAATGTGATCTTACTCCAACAACATTGTTATTTAAAGTACAGTCATCCTTTATGGATTTTCAAAGTTCATCAGGCACTTAACTCATCCATGGTCCACACAGGTGGTAAACTTATTGCTATATATATATATATATATAACGACAGTAATCCTTAATACATACAACAATTGCAAACGGTTTTCACTTTGTCCAGCAGTTTCATCTCCCCCATTTACTGTATCTCGTTGCAGACTGTGTTTCAAATGATTCAGAGAAATTGTCCTGGTGTTTGTTTTGTTGGACATGCGTCACTTGTACCTATGTGATGATGGGTTATTGTTATTTGACCAACACAACTGGTCACAGGAATATATTGTCACATTCCACTAGGAGCTCACTGACTTCCTGCAAACGTGTTTAATCTACTAATATCACATATTCTGGCAGTCATCAGTTCACTCTTAGACTTAGAGTTATTAAAGTGACTCTATTTTGATGACCACTCAAATTAAAAGCACAATAATCAAATGCTCATAGTTACAGATCAGCAACAGGATGAAGTAGCACTCGTATTGCCTGTTATCGTACAAGATAAAGTATAATTTTGTACATTGCTTATATCACAACAGCATATAGTATTGATACACTAAACTTAACCTCTTATATAACATGAACCACGACCTGTTCACTTGAAGGCACTGTAACTTCCTCCTCCTATATGTACTCCAAGAGTCCACTTTTTTCAGGCTCAATACGATCGGTACCGAATGATTTTCATGCAAAACTGTAGCTCAGCTGTTGTACAAACGATGTTGGTTGGCAACATTTTGCAGTAAAACCTTCGCCAAGATATTAATGCCTGAGCCAAAATTAGAGATAACTTTTGTGATGACGAGAAATCCACTTGAAGTAAAAATGTATTTTCAAAACGGATAAATTGGTATTCCTACAAACCAGTACTCATTTACACTCTCGTCCCTAAAACATGTGTCCGGCTAAGGTCATTTGCAACTCTCTCTTTTTTAATCTGAAAATGACCTAAGAAGGTCGAAACGTTGTTGTTTACTCTATTTTAATTAAAGTGCTAACACCCATACTAACCGTACTGAGAATACGAAGATAATCTCCATTCTGCAAGGGGACAGAATGAAAATAAACTGTGAGAGATGCATTTCCAGCTACATCTAGTCTACTAACAGTAATCTAAACAAGGTTTATGTCAGCTTTATAAAATGATAACATATTTCAAAATGACTGATAATGGCAGGTCAGACAGAGTTCTGGTACCTTCTCTATAACCCAGGAACTCGACCTCACTAATATGCAGCTCTTTACCGACATGACCCCTAGGGGCATAATTGTATGTCTGCGGATTTATACTGCTAAAAACCAAGTTTCGATAACCGTGGGGTGTAAAGCACAGAAACCTCTTGGTGTAGCTTTGTGCCTAATAACAAACAACAACTTTACTGACACATATTAAACGTTATGCACACCTTTGGATGTAAATGGATTACCGTGCCATAAGTCAGTGGTGTAAAAAGCAACAGTTTTTTTTTTTAGCCAAATATGAATAACAGTTCAGAATTTTCAATTCAAACCTGGTTAACACAGAAACTGCCTTTTCTAAGTAGTAAATATCTGTTTATACCTGTATGATATTGCAATATTTTACGTTGAAGATCTTTGACAAATTTATCGATATGGATATCGCATAGACAAAAACTGCTATAGTAGGACATACCTTCCAGTTTCTACAAATCATTTACAAAAATGGTCAAGTTTTACTACGCCTTCTCTTTTGAACCTTGAATTTGACTTGAAAAATAGTTAATTTTTCCAGGTTGAAATATTGGAGCATCTCAATTGTAAATATATTCTATTTACTTAGCAGCTCCTTGCTCAAGTGACCGAGGAAATTAAAAACTAATCTGTACATATATATAATCAGTCACTGCACTGTCCGTTTTTGAATCTGTGCGTTCCAGAGAGTTACATGCCTGAAATTGCATTTTAACTTCGAGCATTTACACAAGCGTCAGTGAATTTTAACTTGTCTAAAACATTTAAGAAGAGGATCCAGGTCTTCCTTATTGGTACCTTTGAATGTCAGAAGAGCTACGTGTTTCACTCACCTACAAAAACAAGACAAGTGTCGCGTAAAAAACAAAACAGATAATATGGCAGGCACCTTAATTTGACAGGTCCAAGTTAGTGTTGGTGTTCAAAAACTCTAGGTCACTTCCCTAAATCAGCAAAACCTCAATTTGCCCCAGTGAGCTTATGAAACAGCTCTGGGGGAAATGGTGCTTTATCATAACCCATGTAGTTTTTACAGTATATTGTTTTACCGTGGAAAGGCTCTCGACTCCTCTACTTTACTCTGTGGTACGTTTAGGTATACTAATAACTTTCAGATAAACATAGTAACTGCGAGCATTAGAATAGCAGGGGTATTTTTTCGAAATTAAATTAAATTATACACCTGACTGAATTATTGGAAGAAATTGGAGACTGAAAAAGAAGCCATTTTTGTTTTATAAAGACGAACAATATTCAGCTAGTTTGATTGGAATTGAGCACAAAGCTTGACAATGAACCATCTGTGCTCTGTTCCCCACGGGTATAGAAACCCAGTTTCTTTTGGTGTGAGTGCGCAAATATACGTTGCGTCTACAGGGAAGCACTCAGAAAGTTACGTGTTGGTGAAGTGAGCGTTTCTTTCTAGAAAATAAAGAAAGAAGTCTTGATGAGATAAAATTTCCGGGAGGAAGAGATAACTGCAAAACAAATGTCACAATAAGGTAATTTCTCCCAATATACTTTTTTCTCTGACGTAACTTGATCACTCCATGTGTAAAAAAGAAAATAGAAAGAACGTAGCCTCCAGGTACTTCTAAACACAGTCTGTCTCACTATAAAACACATATAGTTCTTTAGTGAAAGATATACAACATCAGTATTAGTCTGAATAAAATAATTTGCTCAGGTTCGTCAAAACTGAACTTATTGGACTGAAGTAAAGTAAACAAATGACTGATAGTATAGAAATAAATCGTTAGTTTGTTGTACAGGCAAAAGGTTCTAGAAAATTAAAATACAGATTTCTACTTTTTTGGCATGTGTTAGTCAGTTCTAGTGATTTGGATATGCATATTGTAATTTGTTGTTGTTGTTGTTGAACATAGTATAAATATATATTCATATTTTTATTAAATCCATAATATATGTATATAGAATAAAGTTATTCATTTTCACTATTAGGATAGTTAACACTAAAAGTGAAGAATTTTAAATTTCTTTACGATCGTACTCTGTCTGCTTTTCCTGCTTCTTAATAAGTCATTGTAGTGGTATACTTATGAGACAAGATTTCTTTTGTAAATAGCCTTGTCAGTGCTTCCCTGCACTTTTATGTAGGTTTCGATCATTTAATTAAGGATTTAGGTTTAAATTCCAAAGTGAGACAAATGTAAAACACAAAATTCCATTGGAGTTGTGATGATGGAATAATTTGATAAGTGTATAGTCGAGTTTAATTCCTTTGATTCCAGTTTACTTGGCCACGTTTATCGTAAAAACAACACTAATATCTAGGTGATTTTTAAACCTTGTGAACTTTTGACCCATGAGTCTTCATCATATTTAACTCTTTATCTAATATCTTATAAACAACAAAGAAGATATGCCCCAGTTTCACAGCAATGACTTTGAGATACATAGTTTTTCTTTTGTAACAATATCCTTCACTTTATGAATGATGACGTGGCTCCAAAATTGGCTTGTGGTATTTTTAAGAGCAGTTTATGCCCTAAGTACTATACTGGACGAGTTTTACAATTTTTCATGAAAATTCCATTCTTTGAAATGTTATGTCTTTCAGTTCTACATCATTTTACAGTCTTCTAAACATCATGGCGTATATTAAGTTGAAATAATGATTAACGACTAGCAAACAAATTTGTGCAATAAAACTGACATATGACGTGAAATAATGGATATGTTAATATTAGCTGACCTATTGTTCAATTGTGATTATTTTAAGAAGCTTCGAAATATTCGTGAAGCTTGGATCTGAAGTACAGCTATACTAAACTCTTATTCGAGACTTCAGATAAAGTGGCTAGAAACAGCTGAGACTTACCTCTGTTACTGCTGATAAACTACTGTTCTACCCCCACTACCATGAAAATTTATAACTTCTTGGTCAATATTATTTGTAGTTCACAGATTGCGATGGGAAAAACTTTAATAGGTCACTGATTTCACTGTATATTATAATGTGTTTTAATTTTAGTTCTGTGTCTTAAAATAATAGTTTTATGAAGTACTTATTGTAGTTTTACTGTTGGTCTTTATTTTTAAAAGATTATTTTATGCTTTGTTTTTTATGAAAGTCTTATTAAAGGCTCTGTTTTACGTATTCAGCAGTTTTTCTGTTTCACTGTAATTTTGTTTTCATTTATCTATCAGATCAATCCATCTAACGGCCCAGCATGGCCAGGTGGGTTAAGGAGTTTGACTCCTAATCTGAGGGTCACGGGTTCGAATCCCGGTCGCACCAAACATGATTGCCCTTTCAGTCGTGGAGGCGTTATAATGTAACGGTCAATTTCACTATTCGTTGGTAAACTAGTAGCCCAAGAGTTGGCGGTGGGCGGTGATGACTAGCTTCCTTCCCTCTGGTCTTACACTGCAAAATTAGGGACGGCTAGCGAAGATAGCCCTTGAGTAGCTTTGCGCGAAATTCAAAACAAATAAACAAACAATCAATCCATCTATATGTATCTTTTCCTAAGTTTATTTTGTTTTCTTTTACTCTATTTTGTAAAGAATTTTATCCACTTTCATTTTTTATTTTTATAATGGTTGGTCTTGTGAAAATGGTTCATATATTTTTGTATTGTATTGTTTCATACGATAAAATTTTATCTTCTATTGGGTTGTGTTGTACGATAAAAACTTTGTATTGGATTGACTCATGATCATGATCTTTGTTGAAAGGAATTCTCATAATGTAAATTTTGAACAGTATCAACGTTATTTTGTCTTATTTTGTGTTGTTTTTCTTGTTAAAATGTATTAGTTATGATTACGCTTCTCATTACGAAACTATATTATTACGTAGAGTTATTAATTTTTTATCTAAGGGCTCTACTGTACCGTATTTAGCTGTTAAAGGGTTGTGCTGTCTGTGTCGTATGTAAGGGTTCAGAAGCAAGAATAAATTACCGTGCTTCGAACCAATGTATTTTAAAATTTAAAATTTATCGTCAGCTTGAGGACAAGCCTGAAATCAAGAGAAAGGAAACGTGTACAATATAAATATACAATACATTTTGTAACTTCTTATTTGAATATAGCATTTCTCTAAGTTATTCTAGTTATGTGTAGATTCACGTGATATTCGGCTGAGAAAGTAATTAAGACTTCTTCTCTCGAACTTTCATAATTGTATTTTGTGTCATTCCTGGTGACAACACTTGGACTGCCCATAGGAGTATAGCTGTACAGTTGTATTTTGTGTCATTCCTGGTGACAACACTTTGACTGCCCATAGGAGTATAGCTGTACAGTTATATTTTGTGTCTTGAAATGAACAACCATGTATTAGGGGATATTTCGAGGTTATAATCTCTCTTATGTTTTACTGAGATTGACCAACAATGATATAGATGGTGCATACATCTTGAGAAGGACAGTATTACAGAATTTTGGATATAATACTATGATCCCTTAATCATCTTTCTCTCCCTCAACCGCGAATCTTCAGTTCTGCTAGTAAAGTTTTATCTTCTTTATATAAATGTTATATTCCATTAAAGATTAGCCTATAACGTTAAGTAGTTTTTAATAACCATGTTAATAATCTCTTAGGAGAGTTTAGAGAGATGGTTATCAAGTAAAGGTGACACCCTTCGTTATGAACATTTATTTAACTTTTAACTTGAATAAAGATTTATTTTCACTGTGTGTTTTAAATTATGTCCGTGTTTTTATAATCTGAAACTCACTCAAAATATGAAAAAACTGAATTGTTTTGCAATAAATATCTTGTTCATTATTCCACTATTTTGCAGACTTAGTTTGTCATTCTTGTAGAATCAATTTTACCTGAGAATATCGCAAGGGCTAGCAAAAGACTAGTAATTTAGATTGTAAGGTAGCTTGATAGTAGAGGAAACAAAACGTTATTATTTAATGGAATACAATGCATGCTATTCTCGGGGTATTTGCTTCTCCGTATTCACATTAGCGATATTGATAAGATCATAGTCAATAAACTAGCAACAGTTTTAGACGGCATTAAACTTGAGAATTTCTAGCTGTATTGAGGATATTGAATCGCTAAATAATGGCTTGAATAAATTGTTCAGTTTATTTAGCAAATAAAGGTTATTTATAATGTGTGCAAAATACCCATTTGGGTCATAATATGGGTGAAGAAACGGAACTTGGTATAGCAGTGGGCAAGTCATTCGAGCCACTAAGACAGAGTTATTGATAGTAATAAAGCTACATAATTTTAATGTGTATTTATAAACATATTAATTACGAGTCAAAAGTGATAACTTTCCCTCTATACAAATCACGAGTTAGGCCTCATTTGAATTATTTTGTAGAGTTGAAATATTAGAAAAGAACTCCTAGTATGATTCCATGAACGAAAATTATGAAATAAATAAAAATCTTAATTTCATTTCTCTTGAGAAAAAAGGGTAAGAGAAAGAGGTGTTATTAATGATCAATATATCTAAGATATTTTGAGAAATTGCTGAATAAAGGATTTCGATTTCTTATCCCTGAATTCTTAACACTAAAGGGCACAAATTTAAGACTTAGACAGATAAAAAAGGCTAGGATCCAGTTATGAAACTACTTTTTAACAAGATGATTAGCAGATATAGTGTGCAAAGTTTAGAAATAAGGGTTCACCAAGGTCTTTTTTTCTCCAGAGATCTATATATAGAGGATTTAAACTAATATCACTTTATTCAAAGTATATCAATAAGCATTCTGTCAATTTATAGCAGCGGATCATATTCCTAACTAAAAACAATCGGGTATAGATATAAGCATCTTCTTTATTGTACCTTGATACATTGTCTACTTTGATTAGAAAGCTGGTATGATTAAAATCTGGATAAAAATTACACTGAATTGTACTTCAAAATAACTCGTACTTGATATACTAAAATCTTACTGTGAACAAAGTGAGATTCAGATTAAACTGAACAATGTTGTAGCGCTGAAGATTTCCTCATAATGCATTCAAAGTAAATGTACAATAACTTTATTAAAGAAGCATTTGTAGTCAAGAAACACTATATTTTATATTGTGGTAAATGTTTTTGTAAACTGTGTATCATTATAGCTAAAAGCTGTTCTGTTGATTTAGGACTAACGTAAGCACGAATTGTATAATAATAATACTAAAAATTAGCAACATGCTCCATATACGTTAGACCATATTACACTTACAGTTAACTGACATATAGAAACCATATTCGTTTCATCAAGTTTATTATGTCAAGCTTATGACTGAATGTGTTTAGTAGATATATTCAGTGTACTATGCGAATGGATGCAATCTCTCTTCTAATTGTAGTAAATAAGAGCAGAACAATCTTTTCTAATATTTTTATATTGAATTAAAGAACTGATTCATGGCAAAATGTATATAAAAGTGTTTGCGTTCCAAATGTAAGTCTGAAAGGTTATGACGCTAAAAATCGGGTTTTCGATACCTGTAGTGGGAACAGCACAGATAATTTACTGTGTAGTTTTGCGCTTAACAACAAAGTAACAAATATATATAATGTGTTGGATGTTTGCTTTTGATAGCTGTGAATTCGGTTCTTGCAAAAACTTCTTCTCTCGAAATATGTATACTTAAGTATTTATATTTATGAGGTTTAATAAGGTTTACAGAATTTGAAACCTTTGTGGATCTTCTTTTTTTTCACTGTAAAACAGAGAATGAAATGTGGCATTACTCCTAATTATACAGCTAGTGACTAAAAGTGTTATTTATGGCTATCTGGTGCTTTATTCACTCGCCTGGTATTTGTTTTACCCACTTAGACCTTCGTGCGAGATAACAAGTCTAATTCCAGCGTTGGTACACAAAATAAAGGACGTGGAACAGACATGATTAAATAAATAACAGAATATTACAACGTAGCCCCACATATCTATGGTTTTCATAAACTCCGCACACAAGGCTACCCTCTCAACTGCAGAGATTCACTATGCTACCTCTTAGTTAGATTACTGACAAAACATCCGCACACATTAATTAATCAGTCACATATGCAGCGAATGTCAAAGCAACCATCGTAATCACACAGGACACAACTGCTAGCTTTGATGTATCCAACCTCCTCACCAATTACCTACAGCGACACTACAAATACTCTGCCAGAAGCACATAAATAATAGAACTCCCAAGAAACTTACTTAATCGACAGATCCACAATAAATAAAAAATACCTTCTGCATCGGTTCAACTTACTTCTAATATGAAGATAAATACTATCATTAAAATGAAGGCCTAGTTACTTCTCACTAATCTAGACATTGTACATTTTGAAGTTAACACTCTCAAACCAATTGTTATACGTCACAGAATTTGGCTCATATATGTTTAAGATACATTTTTAATATCATTGCGTACCACATACAAGGTTCACGACTTTATGAGTCACCCGAACAGATATCCTGCATTGCAATTCACAATGGAAATACAAAAAGATAGCAGGTTTCCATTCCTTGACCTGGTGGCTAGAAGAACACACCTAATATATATAAAAGTCATCGTGTCACGTTACACTTGATTTCGCCACATAGGAGTAGCCATAAAAGTCAAAATGCATTTATTCAGATATAATAGTTTGATAACTGTCTGACCATTACGATTTTGGTGACGAGGAGTGAGGTGCCATAAAACCTTATAGGCATAGCGAGTGTTAGTATAATCCGTCTAAAATAAAGAAGTAGTGTGGGATCACCTAGCTAAGAGTCAAGTTCATGAAAGTTATCATGAAAATAAAAATAACTTCAATTTTAGACTTAAATCGTTTCTGAATTAAGCTGTTTTGCGTTATATCGCCAACGTTTTCAATAAAGACAAATCTCTTTAAACAATGGCCTCTAATTTAAAAAGCAACAAATATTTTTCCAGGTTTTTGTTTATACATTTCATTTCATACTTTCAGTATATAGAGTAGATTAACAACAACAGTAGGTTATATCTTTGTTGCTGAGCAGCATGACATAAAAGCCATTGTTGAATGTGCTTATTTTGTTTTGAACTTCGCGCAAAGAGTTATCTCCTCTAGCCGTTCCTAATTTAGCAGTGTAAGACGAGAGGAAAGGCAGCTAGTCATCACCACCCACCGCCAACTCTTGGGCTACTATTTGACCAACGAATAGTGGAATTGACCGTAACATTATAACGTCTCCAAGGCTTAAATGGTGAGTATGTTTGGTGCGACGGGGACTCGGACCCACGATCCTCAGATTACCAGTCGAATGCTTTAACCACTTGGCCATACCAGGTCGTATTTATTTTAGTTAGCTATGAAACGTGAGTGCACTATAAGGTATGGATAGTAGTTCTTGCGCCGTCACGTTTGATGGGCTATACGTCAATAAATCACATGCCATAGAAGTTTAAGAACAAATACAGGTACAAGTAAGTACCAAAACTGTATATAAAACTCAGAAATGTTGCCAAATAAAACAGTTTATTTTTCGTATCATTTGTTCAACATTGTCATTTTCATTATTTAAACTTCACGATGACGTGGAAATCATTTTCCTCTCTATAAATTAAGCTATCGTGTAGCAGTCAAAAATGACGAAGCAAATGCTACGATCCCCACCTTCGTATCGTACCATTAATTTCACTTGCAAGGTTGAAAATAATAATAATTTACTTTTTTTATACATCCTCATTAATCATAACACTAGCGGATTTACCACATCAATATATATAAAACAATGTTTATTGGACTTCTAACTCAATTTGTCAGCTTTATTCCGTTCTCATATCAAAGGGTAAAAATATCTGGTAACATAAGTGTTATTTAGAGCTTATAATTTGTGTTCTAAGTACTTTCATTACATTATGAAATGTCGCTCATAAAGGATGTTTTAAAATAACGGCTACTCATAACATATATTACATAAAAGTACGGATACTTTTCTAACCAAGAAACTCACTAATCTACCAAGACTAACAACTGTACCCAAACTTGATATATATTATTCTCTTCCATACCCTAATTAACAAAGCTTAACTTTAAAAAATCGTACCGAACGTGTAATTCATCGTAACTATTCCCCCCCCCCCCAAGTTGATATCAGGTTAGTTTTTAACCAACGTACAGGATGTTGTTTCCCCACTAAAGACCTTCTTCAAAGTTCTCTGTTCATAGCTGGTATGTATTTACACTATTGGAAACTGTAAGGCTATATTAGCAAACTCAAACGCTATTTACTAGTTAGAGCCAATAAATATATGAAAAATTCCATGAAAACACACACAAAAAGTTGAGTAACCCCTAAGTTTCCTCTATACACCAACAAAGAAGAAACAGGACATCAATTTAACCTATCAAATTTCAATATTTTTTGCTAAGCCAACACTGAACAACGTGCACTTTTCGTTTAAATTGCACATTTTCTAATATGTACAGTACTCTGTTATTAATTTAATGTTTATGCTGTTGTAGTTTTGATTAAATTCTGTTATTATTTCTATGTAATTCACTTACTTATTTCGGAATGATGTGATTATTTTAGTTTTCGTTAGATACTGAAGACGGAATCTGTTAAATTTCGAAAAGTTTATCTGCTCTCCCTTTTTTAAAATAAATAAATAAAATCATTTGTTTAAGTTTCATTATTCTTTTTATTGTCAAGGTTCATTTGCTTTTCAAAAACGTGTAAAGAAAAATTATATTTTGCATTCTGCCAAAAGATTTGGCATCCACCATGATGTGGTGCTGGCAAAAGCTCTTTTTAATAGCATACCGAATAGGTTCAGGTGTTTGTCAACAGCAAAGTATGAAAAGAAATCTATAAGAGAAACTTCAGAGGTCAATAAGGCATTCAACAATAAAATATAATTTTGGTCAGCGACGCAGCATTTAAGTGCCCATAATTTTAGAAAAATGTGTACTTAAAATCAGAGGCACAGAATAGAACTTTTAACGGAGGGTATAGCAATGTTCTTTGCAAAACCGAGAATGTTCACGTAGTAAAAGAAATATATGTGTATATATATTTTGCTGAAGATACTGACTGGATGCCAGTCAATAATTTACATTTTCTGTTTTTTGTTTTCACATAATAGCTTGCAGAGAAGAATCTAAAGAAAACTAGCGAATGATAAATGGTATGTCTCAGACAACATTTTACATAAAAATTGATGAGCTTATGTCTGTCGATTGCATTATAACTTATTTTAAGTAAGACTTCTTTAAACTACATTTATCAGGACCTTTCTAGTTTGTTTGCAGTTAAGCACAAAACTATACAAAAGGTTATTTGTGCTATGCCCACCTACTTAGGAAGGTAAAATATTTTATACTTTAATTGGAACTCATGAAATCAAACTCATAAAAGTAAACCGATTTATACGAAGTTTTCCAGTTATGTGTGTTTCATCTTTTTATTTATGTGTATCCTAAAAATGTTACTCCTCTAGCTCTCGCCCTCCAGTGGCACAGCGATATGTCTGCGAACTTATCACGCTAGAAACCGAGTTTCGACACCTGTGGTAGGCATAACATAGATTGTCCATTGTGTAGCTTTGTGCTTAAACTACAAACAAACCTCTAGCTCTTTGATCGCCAGCACATGCACTGAATTTGAACACTTTTTCTACCCAGAAGTACAGTTTGGAGTACTCTCTTGTTAGTTATTAGATGTTATGAATTACCAGAGAGAGAAAGAAAAGATTGGTCTGTTTTGTTAGCCCGTAATTATAATTAACAATAAAGCTGTGTGCAATGACAATTTAAATCAGGCAACAATTACCTTATACGGCTTTCACCTCTTTAATGTACCATCTACTTAAGCAACTGTTTAAAGAAAATAAATAAATAAATGGGAGAATTTAAGTATTCTCAAAACGTATGCCAACATCACCCTTAGTTCTAAATGGAGAACTTCCAGTCAGTGGACAGCACACCAAATTTTATCAAGAGAGCAAAAGTTTAAATTTCTGCCACTACAAATAAAGAAATTGTTTTTTCCCAAGGCTATCTTGAAGGCTTGGTTTGGTTTGTTTAGAAACGGCTAGCGCAGTTATCCCTTGAGTAACTATGAACGAAATTCACGCTCAAAGTTACTCAAGGGATATCTGCGCTAGCCATCCCTAATTTAGCAGTGTAAGACTAGAAGAAAGGCAGCTAGCCATCACTACCCAACGAATAGTGGGATTGACCGTCACATTACAATGCCCCACGGCTGAAATGGCGAGCATATTTGGTGCGACGGGGATTCGAACCTGCGATCCTCAGATTACGAGTCGAGTGCCTTAACCTTCTGGCCATGTCGGGCCACGTCTTGAAGGCAGCAGTAGCAAATTAGCAATTGACTCTCAGGATAAAACTAGTCCATAATTAATATATACTGATGAATAAATATCAAGCAATAAAACTTGAATAATAATTAGATTTAACAATCGTATGGGCTAATAAAATTATAACGATCAATCTATGATACTTGATACATGAAGAAAGACGTAGTTACTGGTCGCACTAGAAAAAACTAATTCGTTTAACATGAGTACTATTGCCAGATACTTTTTTATTTGCCACCCCACTAGGGCAGCAGTAAGCCTTCGGATTTACAACGCTAAAATCAGGGTTTCGATTCTTCTTTGTGGACAACGCAGATAGCTCGATGTGGCTTTGCTATAAGAAAAAATATTCAATCACACATTTTATAATGTTGTGCTTTCATATGTATTTCATGTCAAAGTTTTGGGCGCAAAGAAAACCGAAAAACAATTTAAAACATTATACATTGAATTTACAATTTAATAATCAATTCACCAGTAATTATAGTAAATTATCTAATATTATGTACCCATATCCAAATTTACTGGTGAAATATTTGGAAGATTAAAGTATAAAGAGGAAGTATCACGTTTTATTACATTTTCTTGGTTTACAAAAGGGCGGGAATTTACGTAACAACTGGCCATTTTTTAACTATTTAAATGGATATTAGAGGGTATGAGAATTGAGCTTGTCATAATATTGGAAACGTATTATTGTAATTAAGTATTAGTAACTTGATTTGTTTAGCTTGCACTAAAATACATTCATCATGAACATATTAGAAACTGCAAGACCCAGGGTGAACGCTTCTTATCTTCCTCAGTTTCTGGGAAAACCTGTTTGTATATTAGGGACTGTCGTTCAGGTAGTGATCTGTACTGTAGTGTAGGCTTAGTATAAATGTAACTATTAGTAGTAGAGACGTCATTAATGTTATGTAACTACAACAATTTAGACTTTTCTGTTAAATAAAATTACCGTATTAGTATTAACGATATAAGTAAGTTCCAGTATGGTTTATATATATATATTTACAGAATTTAAAATATCTGCGTTTTCAACGCGTACTAATTTTAATCTAACAGATCACAAGATCTGGTGAATGGCAAAGCATTAAAACTTACTAAAAGTAGGAAACGGACGAGTATTTTATAGCTCGCAACATAAATAATATTTTAATTGGTAAATGCTACGTGTATTCCATTTGATTACTTAAAACCTACCATATATTAAGTGCATAACAAAAAATATTTTATAAAGCTATTGTGGTATTCTGTAATATTAAAATAATGGTCTGGACAAATATATTTGCTTGGTTGGAACACTTCAAATTTAATACAAACTTGTCATATGCTTCTCAAGTACTCCAGTTTTCCCTCATAATTGTAAAAGAAGAGTCACCTCTAAATTAATTTTAGTTTTCCTGTGATATATAAAAGAACAATTCCAGACCAGCATATTTGTCTGGATGGAGTAGTTTACTACCAGTAAAAGACTAATTTCATGTCACTTGTGCAATTTTTCCTCTAAAATATTTAAAAAGCAAAGTAATTATTTTCATATTTTTCTCAGTATCAAAAATATATTTCCGGTATAGTATACATTTCTGATTTATTACAGCTTTCCCTTATGTTAATCAGAAATAATTATTTTCAAACTTATTTTAGTTTTTCTGTTATTTTAAAAACATCTTCAGATATTAATATATGTTTGATAGAACAAAACAATTAATGCTGTATGCCTGTTTATCTGTTACTCTGACTCTCCTGCACAATAACTGAGCAGATTATTTCCATATACATTAGTTTTTTTTCTGAACATGAAGAAAAATACAAACACAAATTTGTGTATATGCCTGGGTGAAGCAGTTAATTAAGTTTGTCAGTAACCAAGAAGGGATTAAATTTTAAAATTTTAAAATACAGTTTGCACACCATAAATAGATGAGTTTGTAGGTAGATATTTTTCTATTTTGTATAGCACTAGTGTTAAACAGCATTTGTGTATAACGAGAAAAATAGTATGTGTAGATTTAGTTTAAAAGGTGAACTATAACTTAAAGATTTCAGGATGCAAAACCACATGTAAAATGCATTCTTGTAGAAGAAACTGATTGTTTTAACCTGAAAACAAAGTTCTTGTGCACAGTTTATTTCTGTAAATATCTTACATTTGTATGCTGATGTGCTAAACATCACTTTACATAAGTGAATAGTATATTGTGATTACCAAAGATTAAAATAGGTTTAAATCTTGATAGAACACAGTTTTAGGGTTTTTTTTAATTTACCACCCAAGAAACACACAGATCACATTAAACTTTAAAGTTACTTTGAAATTGCAATTTTACATGAATATCACTTTATTATTGTTGATTAGTAGAAGTAGTTCTGGGAATGACAACTCAAATTATCATCTCTTTGGTGACATGTATGTTGCATCATAAGTGACTTTGGAACAGTTCACTAATTCTCAGACTTTTTGCCTCTTTATAATTACCATATTATCAAAGAAATGCCCAACATAGTAAATTTCCTGCTACTGTAGTTGTATGGAGTTTAAACAGACTATCTGAGGCATTTATATTGTGTAATGCATAAATTTTTCATTCACAGAGATTCACTTCCAGATCTCCTGACACAAAATTTTGTATTTTCTAGATAACCAGATTATAGAAACTGTTTTCCAATAGAATGAAATAAAGAATCAATTTTGATTTTGTGTATTAAATCATATCTAGAGTTCCATGCATTTGGTTTGGAACAAAGCAAATATTTTTGCACATTGCATCAATTTTTTTGTTGTTGTATGTATGTGTAATGTAGGTTTGATCTTTATAACCTCACATTTCAATGGATCTTGACAAGTGAGTGGAAAACATGTATCCATTCTCCAATGATCTAGTTAAAAGAAATTATTAGTGTTGATATTAGTTAACTAATTTTGTTCAATAAGAAATTCATGTCTAATGTACTAATTACAACATTTTTTCACTATCAGAGGTTTAAACTGATATTTTGTTCCATCCTGTGATGGAACTTTGCTTTTTTAAATATTTTATATGTGCTTAGTTGCATTGATTCTTCAGAAGTATGCACCTGTTTCTTTCTTCTTTTTTTTATTGTAATGAAGTTTCTGTGAAACCTTGCACTAAAGTCTTCACTGAGGATGGTGATGCAGTTGTTTCCAGAATTTCCTACTAATACAATATTTTCTTCCTGAATTGAACTGTTTAGTTCCTTTAAACTAGAGATATTCTTCTGTACCAGTCTATCTTGCAGTGACAATATGCTAGCATGTGCAGGTGCTGTTGCATGAGCAGTTCATAAAAATGAATAAATTGATCAAATTTTAAGAGGACAAAGAAGCCTATTAACCCATCAAGAATGTTTTTTCTCGCTCCCATCTATAACCACTCCTTACTGCTCGTGTATTCATCCAATCTTTTCTTGAACACTGAAATTTTCTGACTCCACCACTCTTGAAGGAAGCTAATTCCAAAAGCCAACCACACTGTGTGAAAAGTAATACTGTACAAAGTGCAGATCACTCCTGTGCTGCCAAAATTTGAATTTATGACCCTTGTTCTATTGTTTTCACTGCTAAACACAAAGTTTGGATCAAAATTATCAATACCCTTAATAATCTTAAATATCTCAAATTCTTTCTGACTCAATTCTTCAGAGAAAACAAATTTAAGAGATTTTTGGTCTCTTTTTCATAGAACAGTCCCACCATCCAAGGTGTCATCCAAATGGCTCTTCTCTGAACCTTTTCCAACAAAGGGATGTTTTTGAGGAAGGAAGCCCAAAACTGTACACTTCTCTAAATGAGGCTTTACAAGTGATCTATACAGTGAAATAATACTATCATTTGTCTGGCATTCAGTATTTCTATAGATACTACCCAAAATCCTATTAGCTCTGTTACCAGAATAATTTATACATGTTTAGTGGTATTTAAGTGTCCTATCTGGACAATTAAATGCTTGCCCAGTTTGTGCCCATTCCTAAAAATTATAGATGCACCAAATGAAACAAATAGGTATAGAATTTTTTTAATGAACCATCAGGTATAATTTACTAAGTCTTAATCATCTGTCAGTTAAAAAAAAGTCTGCTTAAATTCTAAAACCTACCAATAAATATACTTTATGATATTCTAAAAACACGTAGGGTCTAAGAAGTCTTGATAACAATGAAATAGAAATGCTATAACCTAAGTGCTTTTGAAAGGTGGACCTTTTTCTTCAGAGACAAACATAAAGGCCACCCTTTTGAAAGTGCTCATGTTATAGGGTTTCTATTTCATTTTTAATAAACATACTTTTGTATAGATCAATTGTGGAATGGCCAAATTATTGTGTGCTGGAATGCTTAAAAAGATTCTCGGGAAAAGTACAAAATAAATAGCATGTAGCAAGTGACTGTTAAAAATTTTGATTCATACAGTATGGTTGGGTTATAAATAATACACATTGTTTCTCTTGTTAATATTTTCAGATAGATAATTCTGGAAAGTCTTTCAAAATGAAATCAAGTGATAATCAGGTGATCACAATTATCATGGAAGAACCTGTAAGTTGACCTTTTTGAAGATCTGAGTTACATAAATATCTTGTACACATTATCTCAAAAATAACATTTTCAAAGAAACTCTGAATATTAGTTAATGCAGCATGTTAAAACATTTAAGGACTATTTTATTATAAATAATGTTTGTAATATCTGAATCATAAGTAATTTATTAAAAATATTAGTTTTGTTCGAGCAACAAAAATTTATAGCTAAACTGTATATATTTTTGTTTTGTCTCTTATTGTTGTGTAATACATGAAAACTAGTTATGAGTGTTAACTAAGTTAACACATTATAACATACAACTGGCAACAAGGTGCATTATACCATTTGGTCCTTCTAAACTTTCTTTACATGCATACTCAAGGAATGTGTAAATGAAACATGTCCTTTATTTTTTCAGGAGGTCATAAAAAATTTTCCCTTAAACTCTTGTGAGGTCTCTAATTAATGCTGATTGTATCTCCTTTCATGAGTTGCACAGTTAAAAAAAATATTTGAACTTGTGCATATCCCCTCCTTTTTTCTTTTTTTGTCCCCCAAATCCTAAATTTGTGTCCTCTTTTCTTCAGGATAGGGCACAAAGAAATTGGAAACTTTTATTCCATCATTCATCTAGACAATTTTGTAAATTTTAATGTGTGTTCTTCTTGCTTATCTTTTTATTGTTACATAATCATTCAATTCTCAATCATACAATTCTTACTGTTATTTGAGTCTATTCTTAAGTTAGCATCATTTATTAAGGAAACTGCACACAGTATTCTAAGCTAGGCCTAACTACTGATTTGTATAAAGAAATATTTACCTTTTTGTGAATCTATAACTGCAGATACTACTTATCTCAATACGTTGATTTCTCACAACAGCATTGTCTCAAGTGACTTATTTACTACTATATCAAGATCCATTTCTTTTCAGTGCATTGCCATCTGAATTAAATATGTGCCAAATTATAACCTAAATGCAATTGAAATTGATCTGGATTATGTAGATGTAAATCCTTTGGTGGTAAGTAAAAAAAAAGGAAAAAAAGAGAGATTAAAAATGGATAAGATATCAGGAAGACAGTTTTCCACACAGGTCAAATATATTGGTTCTTTATTTTTGGTAGATCAGTGGATAGTAGATGGGTACCTGAGAATTGGAGCGTTGTTAATGTTATTCCTGTTTTAAAAGAGGGAAATTGTAGACTAGTTAGTCTTCCTTCTGTACTGGGAAAGATTTTAGAATCTGGTGGAATAAACTTTGCAAAATAATTTGAGTATATTATAAGAGGGCAAACATATTAACTAAAACACATCTTGTCTTATTAATTTGTTTGTTGTTTTTAGAATGTTATTTACATAAATGATTAGAAAGGTATGAACCTTGTGTAAGATTTCAAGAAGGATTTTGCTAAGGTACTTTGTAGTATATTAGCTAAGAAAATCAGATCAGCAGGAGTTTGGGAATGACTAGTTAATTAGCTTGATGGGTGACTGGATGAGAAAGAAGGCAAAAGCATGTTATTGGTGGAGTCCAAACAAACTTTCCCATTGTCTTCACTCCACATTCTGTAGGTTACCCATTAAATAGGAAGTCATTCCACCCCTATTTATAAGTGTATCAATACATTTTGCTTAAGATATAATATGGAATTTGAAACTAATTCCTTTTGTCAATCTCTCTTCAGATATAACAAAGCTACACTGATTCCAATTATATCATGACTTTCTGTTTCATCTAGAACCCTGAAACCATCCATTTTGTTCAGTCTTTTTAAAACTACAGTAATGGCAATTTAGCTTCTTAAATTTACTGTGATTATCTTTTCAAATTATTTTTTATTTATGCTCTAAACCTTTTTACCATTGATTCTTCTGTCGTAGTTATTCTATCAGGTGCTTATTCCAAAATCAGGAATTTCAGAACTGGGAATGAAATACTCTTGGGTGTGAAATTCTAAAGGTGAAGCTTTGAAATTATCAAAACAAGTTTGTGATCATTCATTATGTAATAATTACATAACATGCTTCTTTTAATTGCAAACTATGTTGTTATGAAAACCAGTATAATCAGGTGAGACCTGTAAATAGGTCATCTACTTGAGAGCTCAAAGAGAAACATGCAAATCAGCCTGTTAAAACTCATTTCAGTGATAGTTGTGTGACTGTTGCACAACATTTTTGTGCTCAGCTGTTGTTTAAGTAGATCAAGCTGTTTTGTAAAGTATCTAACATTCTTCTCAAAATGTGGGTGTGTTCAATTTTAATAATTACTATGAAGTCAGCAACAGCATTAGAAAAGTAAAACTTGTAATTTTTTGTTTTATTTTAACATATAGCAACAATTTCTCTGAATATACTGGTGGATGACATTTTGTGTATGAACTTGGAAATCTTTGTAAAATATTTAGGGTTTCTGTTTATTGTGAACCCTACCATATCTTAACCACTGCAAATTCAGCTCACACTGTCTTTACTGAACTTCTTTAGTTTTTCCCACAAACTCCTTTCTACCAAGTGGATCCCATTTCTAGCATGCAATTTGCTGGTACTCTAATATCTGTTCCACAAGTTAAACCAGACTGCTTTTTGCTCTAAACTTGTTTGTAATAATCCTTTATTTAAGCATTAGACCTTGCTTAGTAATTCATTCTTACATTGAACCTAAAAGAACTACCTCTTGCTCCATATATATATATATATATATATTCATACTAATCTTTTGATTTTGTTAAATATCAGGTCATCCCTTAAGTAATGTCTGATTTTATGTTCAGAAAAAGATTTCAAATGCTTGTAATGTTATTTAATCAATAATGTATGTCCATTATTATTAATTACTTCATGCCAACGATTCACAAGCTTCTGAATGCCACTTATATAAAATTATTAGGGTTTGGAAGGAAAAGAATGTGGAGAGGGTAGTTTTGACATCTTCATGTATTCCAAACTCTTTTCCATTAAGATAGTTTTGCAAACTTTGGAATAGATGATAAACAGATGACGCAAGGTCTGGAGAATAAGGAGGATGTGGAATTTTTTCCCACTCTAGCTTTTCAGTTTTTGCAGATGTGATCCTTACTGTGTGGGACCATGCATTATCATGATATAACACAACACATTTATGATTGATCAAAGCAGGCCTCTTTGTTTTCAGTGCAACATTCAAGTGCTCTAACTGTTGACATTAAAAATTTGTTGTAATCGTTATATTGAGCAGCAGCAACTCAAAGTGGATCATATTCAAAATATCCATTTTTCATATCCAGCCACTAACCTGTCCAAAACAGGTGAGTTATATTCACGATAGTGCAGAGAAGTTCAAATCTCCACTTTTTCTCTAAGGTTGGTGTCTTTAAAATCATGGGGGATCCATTTTTCCACATTTTGACATCCTTCCAAGCTTCTGGCAGATGAATGTGTTGAATTAAGTTTTTGTGTTAGTTCTTCAACTGTTACAGCATAACACAACAGCCAGCAGCAAGTGATCATTAAACTCAACAGGACGACCTGAACATGGCAAATCACTTATGATGTAGTCACCTCAACTGAATTTCTGAGACCACCTTCGATATTTTCTGTCATTAAGAGATTCCGCACCATAAACACCTTGAATGTTTCGTGTAGTTTCTGCTGCAGTATTGGCATTTTTACACTCGTAAAGCATTATATGGCTAATGTGCTTCTCGGACATGTCCATCTTCATTAGGGTTTATTTGATTAATGATCTGAAAAAGTGGAGTTAGGTTAGTTGTCTGAACATTTCTATACATGTCCTGCTACATATTTTAGTCACTAAAGCTTCTACAAAGACAGAAATGATTATGCACTTTCTGTATTAAATTTTCGGACATTACCTATGGGATGACCTGATTAATTAATTCATTTCTGAATCTAGCTCAAGTGAGTACTTTCTTTCAAGTTGCACATCCATTTCTAACTTTAATCTCTGATGTTTATCATACTTTATATGTAGCTCTTCCAGTTTACAGCGTAATTCACTCATGCATACATTACAACAAGTAGAGATTTTTATAACCAACAGTTAAATGTTCAACACAATAATGCCCAGTATTTTCTCACCTGGCAAGTGTATTATTGTTCTAGACTTTTTCTCCTCTTTGTTATAAATAACTATTACAGTGAGAGAGTCGTCCACTGTGTAAGCCTGTTGATCATCGTCCTTATTTGAAGCATACTAGTCAACTATAGGTTAACTCTCATTAAACATGTATCTTGATGTTAACTGAACCTTCATCTATAAACTTAAACTTGGTACTAATATGCACTGTTTAAACTTTCCTTCACTTCCAGAACCAACTGTACCCTTAGACTTTGTTTCTTCCTGTCTTACTTCCTTTACTTCAACTCTTCATCTGTTCTTTTTTTACTCTAATGGAATTAAATAACATTTAATACCTTCTGCATTCTCATGAATTTTAGTCACTTTATAAATGAGTTATCTAAAGCCTTAAATGTTTGTACGTTTAATGTATATGAACCTGTATCGGGTTTCAAAAATTGAATTACGTCCTTTTGGTTGCTGTTGGTAATTGCTTTACTGATATTATGTACTTGTATTTGAAAGAGAGAAAGAAACTAGCTCTAAGAAGAGTAGATGAGTAGGTTTCGAAATATTTTACGTAAAAAAACGTACTTATGAATGCATTAATATGATGTGTTTGAACATAATGTTGAGGTAGCGTAGAGAGATTTATAGGAAATATCTTTTTTGTAAAATATTCAAATTTGTTAAGTCAGGTTCTGAGTAATTTAGATTAATAGGTGCTCATGTTACGTATGTTAAACTTAATAATGTATTGTCAGGAAAACTGAGAAATTGATTACCTGACTGTATTGTGCAACTAAATGGTGCTTACAAAGTTTACTTTAATTTTGACCAATTGAGTCATTAGGAAGAATATTTGTTTATAAAAAAATCTCTTCTCTTACAATTTATAGTATAGCTCGTTAATCTTAAGGAATTTCCATTGTTGTTAAAGTAATTCATATTAGATGACTTTTTTAATCATATATAATCATTTTTAATTGATGAAGATAACTAGTACAAAAAACTGAAGTTTTACTTCTTTCCTTCTAATGCTGAAGTTGGGAGAACCCCTTCAAGGTATAATTGAAGTTGAGGGTATTGTCCATAATCCCAAAGCAGTTATTTGCAAACGTTATTTTATGTTTCCTCAAGAAGCAGCAGAAGAATTTGGTAAGTTCTTGTTTGTTATAATTTAGTGTATTTTAAAATAAGCTGGAATTAGAAGGTTCTGTTTTTTCAAGTTATTGTAGTCCAAATAACTTGAAATTGTGGGGTTATTATTAACAGTGAAGAGAAAAATTTTAGTTTTGGTTTGTAGCTATTATTGTTAACTTTGAATATAAGTTCTATCATTTCTAATGATAGAATGAAATGCATCTATATTAATATGAAAACTGACATGTACAGTTGTGGCAGAGATGCTATATATTTCAAAATTGTTTTTTTTCAAATTAAAATGAATGGATCAGATTCTGCTGTTTTAATAAAAATATTTTAATGTCAATTTGAACATTATAAAGTGTACATTTTTCTCTCCTATACCTTTCTAGAGTGTTTTTCAAAGGCTTAATGAAGTTATGTTAGTTATGGCAAAACAGTCTTTTAGTTGTCATGGTTAACATAATTTTTTTGGTCCTGTACTCACTCCACATTAAGATTAGAATAATAATATATGAAAAAAAAACCAAAAAAACATACTATTTATTGTATTCATGCCAGGACCTTTTATTATTGTTAAGGTATTTTGAGAGTGGCTGCCATGGATACTTATGTGCTAAACTAATTGTTGTTAGTTTAAGGGTTTGGGATTCCCCCCTTCCCTCCATTTGATAATAGGAATTCTTTCTGATCATTGTTCAGTCACCCAAAGTATTATTGCTTCTATTTTTACCAAATAGAACAGTGTGGCTTGTATGTTAATTATTTTTATAGATTAGAACCTGGCTATTTGTGAAAGGATTTGCCAGGTATTTGATTACAAACTTTTTTCCTTTTATTTTTTGAGGTATATGCAGTTTATTAATATTAAGATAAAGTTTCCAGAATAATAAAGGATCACAAACGAATTAGTGAATATTTTTCATTTTATCTAAATTATAATGAAAATTGATAAGTTTAAAAAAAAATTCACCTCCAGCATTTTTAAAAAAGTAATTTGTTGTTTCTTTTGAACAGATATAAATTTACACAATGAAGCTGTTAAGTTGGTGAACCAGTACCAGAACTTCTACCAGTGTGTGAAAGATTGAGCACACTGAAAAGTTTCCTAACATTACACTAACGAACACTGTAATAGATATTGCTAAAACCTACTCTTTGTAAAAATGTTAATGTTTTATGAAATATAAAGTTGTTTAAAAGATTGTCTAATTTGGTCAAAAAAAATTACCGAATCTGGACAGAAATGGTAACATCTTTTAAAAGCTTATTGTTATTAGTACTGTACATACGAGTTACTTGCAAGTCCTGCTATTTGTTTTAACTCATACAATTTTTTGTAGTGACTTTAATGCTTTCACATAATATAAAACATTCTATTAGTATGCTTCAAATTGAAACTGATTAAACATTCAGAAAACAGAATAACTGTGTTGTAGAAACAAAGAGAAAGAAAAAAAAAATTGTACACTAATGTTTTTTTTTTTATCTTTTTTACAATATTAAAGTCTTAATTATGTATTTTGTGGTTTTATATCTTGTTTTATTTGCTTTTTATTGATCATGCCAAGATAGACATCAGTTGAATTCTACACTAAGAGAACTCTTAACTATGCTGATTAGACTTGTTTTTTAATCATTTACAAGTATTTTAAGTCTACTCCAACCCTTTATATTCAAATGACATTTGACAGGTAAAAACATTGTTTTGGACATAATAAGCTATATAAATGAGATTATGTGTATAGTTTACCATGAAATATAAATTAACATAATCTAGACTTTCCATCATAAGTAAACACTAACTTTAATTTGGAAACCTTAATTATCCAGAGAGAGCTCTGTAATAATATTGAATACAAAAATATAAGACATATTAATGTGTTTTAAATTAAATTATTACAGGTTCTGTTACTCCTTTAAATGTCATGAGTTATACTATACAAATAAAAAGAACAAACAAAAAACTAGGGTATAACATACTTTACTGAATTAAAATAACATGATCTTTGTCATGTTAAAAAGTTTTCAAACTGCCTGATTATCTAATGCCTGTTTTTGTTTGATACTTAAGTAAGTGCTTCTCAATAAAAGCTGTATGAAATTATGATGCATGTTTGTTTGATCATGTAATGATTTTTCCAATAGACTTTTACCAGCCACACATCCAGAGCATTTTTAAGCAAATTCTGAGTGACACAAAATCAAGGGGAGAAAAACCATGATTAAAAATATTTTTTTTTTATGTTTTGGAATAAAAGTGTACACAGTACTATATCATAAGGAAACAGGTTGTTTTCACTTGCCTTGTGCAAAATGGGTGTTTAAATTTGTAAAGATTTGAACTACAAAAATGAAAATAAAATTGTATCTTGGAGAATAAACTGTCAATTTTAATGCAGGTAACAAATATTACAAAAAAAAAAAAATTGAGATTTCATTCAAGCTGGTCATTGGTCCAAGTGTGCAGTTTCTGTAGTATTAAGGGAAATGTTAGCTGCATTTGAGTGGTAATTCTATTTTGAGCTCATCAGGTCCATGAGGAGTTAGTAATACGCATGCTTGCACCATTTTGGAAGAGATAGTTATAGGCACAGAGATCTTCAACAAATAATTTAATTTTCTAGTACTTTATTCATGGATTCACACACCACATTTACAATGGAAATAATAATCTTTTATGACTGTGAGGTAACAAAGTGAACATCCAAGAAGCAAATTTTAGTACAGTTAATTTCTGGAATTTTCAACTGTCAAATTTTCACCAAAGTGTGGTAGCTTTTTTTTTTTTTTCTGAACAGCATACGCATTAGCATTATTTATGAATATGATTCATTAATAATATAACAACCTGTAATGAAATATCTGTAACAGTAGTTTGTCTTAAAGCAGAATTAAAAAAATGTGTTCAGTAGTTTAAAATTCTGATATGGTACTTCTCTCTTCTTGTAAGGTTGTCTGTTCTTTCATTCCTTAACCCTGTATGTAGACTTTTTGTTTATGTATGCCACAAACATCATGCATCACCTTTTTACCAATAAGAGTATAGTACACTCACGTGATGCATAACTCCCTCTATATGCTTCTACTGAACTGTCGGTTCTTTCCTGTTTGGATATCTTTTTGTCTTTCAGCTTGAACCATAGTTATTTCTTGAAGTAGTTATTTTTAACATATGCTATTTTCTTGAACATTGCATTGATTTTAATCCTAGTCTACTTTATTTAATACATTCACTTTTGTCAGCTATTGAAAAATGAATTCAAAAGTCAATGTCACCACTTAAGGTGTCTCAGTTTTGACAGGGTGCCTTATCACAGGTTTCAGGTGTAGGGGATCCAATGGGAGACTTCTCTACTTTTATTTGCAGGGAGATTGAATATTGCATGGGTCATCTGTCTCCAGATATTGCCTCACTTCATGCACCTGTCTAGGATAACAAGGACTTTGCTTGTTTCCACCTCCTTGATTTGCCGAGTCTTTTCAGACCTTTCCCGAGGATTCCATTTGGCTTTCACATTTTTTTGCACTTTATTTCTTGGGAATGTGATGTTTTATTCCTTGTCCCTATTTGTTATGACTCATCCTTTCTATGTAAACATTTTTCTCATCTTTATTTCGTTTTTCAGTCTCCTGATATTCATATGTATGCCCACTTTCTTGCATTCATGATTCTTGCAGTATTTTTCCATAACTTCTGATGTATGAAATTCTGAGCAGTTTTCTGGGGTGTTATCTTGCTTTTTATCTCCATATTGTCTCCTTTGTTTGTCATTTTTGGCCCTGACTTCACAGGTGTAACTTCTCTGTTTCAATCTTCTGGTTCGAGATGCTATATTACTGAGTGCCCATTTACCTGCACCAGTCTCTGGGATTTGCAAGTGGCTCTGTTTTCATGGTGTTTCATTTTTTATGTGATCCTGTTGTCTTTGGACTTTTGGGTGGCATCAGTGCACCAACATTCTACTCTTTAAAATCTGGTAATCTATTTGTATCGGTTGAAGCCAAGTGGGGCACCAATTCCAGTTTACTGCCCTTCCAAACTTTTATCCATCCTTCCTCTCAAGGTGCTACAACTTGTTTTTCTCAGTGATGCAGAATGTTACTGATGGTTCCAGTGACAACCCAGTTGGAGCTCAACTTATGACCTTCCTTTTCTTGAAAGGATTTGAAATTTCATTTCTTGCCATACCTCCCTTGTCACCTGTACCAATTTTCTTCCCTTCACCCGAGGATCCCATTGTTTGTCAGTGTATATTAGAGGCAGTTCAGGACCTCTGCTCACAGGGCACCCTGCTAGTACAGCGGCAAGTCTACAGATTTATAATGCTAAATCAGGAGTTTGATTCTCCTTAGTTGACTCAGCAAATAGCCTAACATGGCTTTGCTGAAAGAAAACGCACATGCTCAACAGGCTATTGAACCTGCAACCTATCATTCAGAGTATTACTCCAACCCGTTTGTTGTTTCCAAGAAAACCAGCAACTGGAGGCTTGTCATGGATTTATCTCGTCTCCTGTTTCACTATGGAAGTTGTATTTTATTCTCCAATGGACATTTTCTCCAGGTTAATGGATGACCAAGATAGCGTTAACAATGTTTACAGGCATATTCCCTTTCTGTATGGTCTTATCATACCTTAGTTTCATCCATCATGGAACTGTGTACCATTTTCATTGCCATATCCCTTGCGCTTGCTTCTGCACCGTATCTTTTCTGTTGGGTGGTTGGATGAACTGATATATCAAATTGGAAAGTCCTACCTACGTCCCAACCAATACATTGCACATTTTGTTGTATTTTTCAACATTTTCCTAATTCAGGCCCAGCCTTCTCCTTTACAACTTCACTCTGTGGATTAGTCAGTTTGTTGCACGCTGTCTGCTTCCTCACTTTCTGCACATGAGATTTTCTTGCATTTGGGGATGTGGGCTTCTATGTCACTGTTACTCTCCTAGGTTGTCCACATATGCATTCTCTACAGTGGATCCTGCGCAATTGGTGAAACCTTGCTTAGGATCCCTTGGATGCTCCAATTATACTTTCTCCTTCCATAGTAGACAATCTGATTTGGTGAATGAACATGACACATTCATTGGTGGGAGTCTTGCTTCCTACTCCTTGTCCAGATTTACATCTGTTTATTACAACCCATCATTCACCAGAGTATTACTTCTATTTGTTGTTCCCAAGTAACCCAGCAACTGGAGGCTTGTCATAGATTTATCTCACCTCTTCTTTTTCACTATGGAATTGTATTTTATTCTCCAATGGGCATTTTCTCCATGTTAATAGATGACCAAGATGGCGTTAACAATGTTTACTCTTTAGGACTGGAATGTGTGGGTTGAGTAGTTGGAAGCTTCAGGTCGATGGTCTGTGGTTGAACAGCCATTACATATTAATATCGGAGCTTCTCGCCATCTTTTGGGCTTTGGATCTTTTTTCTCATGTTCTTTTTGCAATTCTTTCTGTTGATCTGGAGTATTTCATAAAATTGCTTGTAGGTGAATAACCTCATGATCTTTTGTATCATAAATTTGCCTATTCCAAACTGTATCACCCACAGTCTTCATGATTAAAACAGAAGGGGATAGCTGTTTCTCCCTGTCATACCTTGGTTGACTGAATTGATATGGACTGCTTTTCAAAATAGGATTTCATGAACACCTATTTTACTGTCCCAGGTGAAGACGATCCTCTACTTTCCAATGCATTCAACCCCACTTTTTTCTTCTAGTGGAGTAGGGAAGTCCTTGCCATTTACCAATTCCAAATCACTGGGGTGGTCAAACGTGAAGGTACCTTTCTGAATTGGTTCCACACAAAGATGGCTATAACCATTCAGTGCAGAATAGGATGTTGGTGTTCTGCAAGTGTAGATGACATAATATCCTCTAATTTGCGATAATACAATGGAGTGAAAAGGTCGTTCACCCTTTCAATTGGAAGCTCTAATTCTACCCTTCTCGTAGATGTTGATACAATGTGGTCAGATTTTGATTGAGAATGAACCAATTAATACAAGTTTCCACGCAGGTTTTCGGTTGTCTATCTTGCTTATTTTCCTCTGTGTTGTGGGTCACATTGGTGGAATGAGGATTGTTAGGGTTTTATCTCTTGTTCTTTCTTCTTACAGGGACGTTATTGCCACTTGGATGCTTTTGGACTGTTTCACGGTTGAGGGAGTTGATTGCATGTGATAGACATCCTTTTGATACTAGATATCAATTTTCCATATTGATAGCTCAGAGTTAATTATTGTGTCATAACTGGGAATTGGAGTGGTACCCTGGTTTGAGGTGAAGATGGTATGATCCTCTTTTTACCTACACGTGGATGTTGGTATCTTGTGTGGAAGTTTCGGATGCAGTTGCATTACCAAGTAAAGTCTGCCATGCCTATGCCATTCTACATTCAGAGGCACATTCTTGTTTACCCACTTTTCTCATTGTGGGATTGAGGTACAATGTTTTTCTCTGTTTAGGATAACTTTCCTATCATGTTCTCTCCTACTCGGGCGTGCTTCTTTCATTTTCTGCCTTAAAATTTTGCACATGGGTAAAGAATGTGATTCCCCTCTTCAGATCTTTTGATCTGACTCCTCTGTGGCAGTATCCTTCCGATGCTTTTGGGGGTATGTCTTTCTTTCTTCACGCAAGTCCACCCTAATCAACGTGGGATTATAGCTAATCTTGTGAGAAGAGGGAACCGCTGTATTGGAAGTTAGTTTTTCTGCACTGAAAATGTATTTGCTTCTTTCCACTCACACTTCCAATCCTTCCTCCCAACACACTTCGGTGCTTCCATTTTCTACCAAACTTTGAAGTAATAGTTCAGTAGAGATATATAAAGGGAGTCGTCATGTTAGTGTACTATGCTCCTATTGGTGGAGAGGTGATAGATACTTTATATGAGAGACGCGTTGAAATCACTTGATTCCAATGGGGAGGAGCAGAAGGTTTGTGGCATGAATAGAAAAAATTTGCATGTAGGAGGCAGCAATTAACGACATCTAATTTTGTGAGTGGAGGGAAGCACCCATAGGAAATATATTTTCAGTACAGAAAAATTGATACTTCCATTTCACGATGACAAATTTTCTTGACTTAGCGACATTTTTGTTTTTGGTCATTACGTTAAAAAATGTTCTGAATAGATGTGCTGAAAATTTATTAAACCCAAATTACACTATGTAACAAAATTTTTACTTGTTCCTGGGCAGAAAGTATTTTTTCAAATTGCTTGTGCTTAAAGTAAATGGAAAAGATCTACTTTTCTCTTCAAACTTTGCTTTTGTGATCAGGTAGCGTATAACGAAAACATGATGGAAGACTATATTTGGGAGCTGATACATGAAAGTGATTTACATTACAGTCGCAAATCTCGAAAAACTACTCGCTTCTAAACATTTTTGTTCGTTTTTGTATAACTTTAGTATAAATACGTGTAACTCTTGATTCATATGTTGTTTTATTCAGACCTTATGTAAATGAAAATTCACCCGTTTTTGTATAGAAAATAGACTAATTTCTAAATTTCATTATCCATGTCACAAAAGCAAAGTTTGAAGGGAATAATGGCCATTTTTTTGTAATTTTACAATATAAGCAAGTAAGAAATAACACATACTATCCAGGAACAAAATTTGTGTTACATAGTGGTATTACACTAATTCGTTGATGCGAATTAAGTATGGAGCAACTTGTGTAAATGATTAAATGTATCTTCCCACATGACAAGCAGCCATGAATACAATTATGTATGCAGTACACCTTAGTTCAGTAAACTTCTAACCTAGTCATGCTAGAAAATATTAAATTTATAAGAAACATACAGTTGTTACAATATGGTTTTAACATGTATGCGCCATTATAAGTCAAAATTTATGCAAAAAGATTTTCCAAAATTTAAGTTAATAATAAATTAAAGACAACGAAAGAATATAAATGAATAGTTAAAACCTTTATTTGCACTAATGTCTGGAATAGTAACTGAATTTCTAACCTGTGTGACTAGCTGTTAGAGTTAAGAGTGAAAAGAGTAAAAAAGGTGAGAAAACGAGAATGAAAAATTCAGGGGAAGAGAGGTAGAACAGTAAAACTTACCTATTTGCACACTAAGACCAAAGTATTAGGTATCGCACAATTCTGTGGGTTACACACTTCAATCGGAAGTTCATATAAATTCAAGTTTTTGTACTACTTGTTTTAATGTTTTAATAAGATACCTTTCTAGAAATCTGTGCGGACATTCTGATGTAAGACTGTAGTATATGACTTGTACTTTTTTTTTATTTTGAATTTCGCGCAAAGCTACTCAAGGGCTATCTGCGCTAGCCGTCTCTAATTTAGTAGTGTACGACTAGAGAGAAGGCAGCTAGTCATCACCACCTACAGCCAACTCTTGGGCTGCTCAAGGAATAGTGGGACTGACCGTTACATTATGACGCCCTTACGGCTGAAAGGGCGAGCATGTTTGGTGTGACGGGGACTCGAATCCACGACCCTCATATTACGGGTCGAGTGCCTTAACTACTTGGCTATGCCAGGCCAGACTTGTACCTACGTAAAGGGATTAGCACATTTTATGGCATCTCAACACGACTAACTATAGACACTGCGTGGAATTTTAGAAATATTGTGTGAATTCAAATGAACATTCTGAACTGATTATAGAAACTATGAAAGGTGAAATTATTAGCTGTTTCATCTACAAAATGGCCAGATGGTTAAGGCACTCAACTCGTAATCCGAGGGTCGCGGTTTCGAATCTTCGTCACACCAAACACGCTCGCCCTTTCAGCCGTGAGGGCGTTATAATATTCATTCAATCCCACTGTTCGTTGGTAAAAGAGTAGCCCAAGAGTTAGCAGTGGATGGTGATGACAAGCTGTCTTTCTTCCAGTCTTACACTGCTAAATTAGGGACGGCTAATGCAGTTAGCCCTCGTGTAGCTTTGCTAGAAATTCAAAAAACAAACAATCCTCTTGAAGTGTCATTCATCTGAATTCTCTGGGATTGACGAACGATTCAAAACTTCGTTGAGAAATAAAAAGTGATTTACTGTGTGTATACTAATAAAAATGTAAAACTAATTTTTACTGTAACGTCATCTAGCCCTATACTCATTTTATTCTAGCTACTAAACTTTAAATTTATCAAGAAAAAAATAGAATTGGAATTTCTGCGCAATAATGATATTTTAGTATTAACAAAAAACTTTTTGTATTATGGGTTAGAATATACTTTCTTTATATATTCATTGCTAACCCTTAAACCCGAATAAGAAAGTGTTTATAAGTTAATTTTCGTAAAATAGGCTTAGAAATAATAATATTATATAATTTTGATTGTTTTAAAATATTAGAACATTAGTTAAAAATGGAAATGTTCACCGCTATCTACCATTTTAACTTAAGTACATCGTTTACGATTAGATGTCGCTACGTCATAGAGATAAGTTATTTGAAGTTAATGGAAGAGTTAAAACAATGAGATATCTGTGATCTGCCAACCACAGGTATCAAAACCCAATTTCTAGCGTTGTATGTTCGTAGACATAGCGCTGTTACACTTGGGGCTGATAAATTATTTCATAAATTCTCTTGGAATTTACGACACCACTAAAATAGAGAATATATATAAAAAAAGATTATTTTAATACTCTTGCGGATGGCATAGGACAATGCTAAAAATTATGGTTATTGTTCATTTTTGAGTTTCCATATCTTATAATTTTATACATTACTAAAGTCTACTGTAGTTGGTGGTTAGGGAGCTTGACTCCCAGTCTGTGGGTCGCAGATTCGAATCTCGTCGCAGAACATGTTTACCCTTTCACCCATGTGGGCGTTATAAAGCAAATATCAATACCACTATTTGTTATTGAAAATATTGATGGTGGATAGTGTTAACCAACCGCTTTTCTTCTACTCTGTTACTGCTAAATTAGGGACAGCTACCTTAGGTAACCCTCGTGTAGTTTTGCGCGAAATTCATGACACACAACCTATTTTGCATTTAACTGTACGAACGCCAAGAAAACGAAGTCTACCTTATTTGTCTGTACATTTTCTTTTAAGTATAATCTTGCTTAATAAGAAATAAGTAAATACATAATACTAAATTTAAATGGAAACTAGTTTAGACATTTCATATGTCTTCTTCAATTCAACTCTTGTTTGTGGAAGAAACGTATACAATGTTTATTTTTTTAATGGGAATTCCAATTCCTTGAATGACTTCAAAATGGGATAAAAGTGATCTTCAGATGTGTTGAAGTTCAGGTTAAAGAACTTTCAGAATTCATCTCTCGACATAATTTTTTATTTTTTTGTATTAACTTGGCTGGTTTCCAGCTTATTTTGTGATTATCTTCTACTAGTACAAACATATCGATATTTGTTTGACCACTGTTAACATGTGTTAACACTGTTATTTATGTGTTCTGCTAGTCAAATATCTGTTTAGATAACAGAAAAATGTATTGTGCATCATTTCCTTTAATTAATGTGTATTTTTTTCAGTTATTGTGTTTTTCACAGTTTTCAGTTAAATGCCGTAAGACATTAAACGTTTTCTTTCTTCATTGTACTAGGCAACGTGCATTCACTAATTGACAGTTATTATGTTTTCTTATTGGAAAGATAACTTTTACCATTAAAAGATAAATGGTTGCTTTTCTTTTCATTAAGTCAAGTAATACCTAAAAGTTGTCACGCCATTTACTCTAAGAATATTATGGACGATCTTGTCGGCCTGGCATAGTCAGGTGGTTAAGACACTCGACTCGTAATCTTAGGGTCGCGGATTCAAATCCCCGTCACACCAAACATGCTCGCCCTTTCAGCCGTGGGCGCGTTATACGTGACGGACAATCCCACTATTCGTTGATAAAAGAGTAGCCTAAGAGTTGGCTGTGGGTGGTGACGACTAGCTGCCTTTCTTCTAGTCTTACACTGCTAAATTAGGGACGGTTAGCGCAGATAGCCCTCGAGTAGCCTTTTGCAAAATTTAAAACAAAAAACAAACGATCTTGTTACGTTCAAAGGTGGCTTTATATAATGCTAATTTATGTTGATATATAAAACCAGGTTTGCCATGAATAAGTGTAATTATAATATTTCTTGTGAGTTAAAAATCCCTCAGGATTTAGTACGATATTATAATTTCTGTAACTATCATTCTAGCTTAAGTTTTGAGAGAATTAGGAATTGCATTTAAGTTTTATAGTTAAATTTACTTTATCTCACTTTGTTGACAAGACCAGATTAAATGAGGTAATTGGGTGCAATTTTTCCAGACCATCTGGAACGTCCTCCTCCCCATCACTAAGACAAAATGTACATAAAATCAACGTACGGATGTCTAATTGAAAAACATGTTTGCAACTATACCATTATGACAACAATAATTTACCTGTTTCATATAAATCAATATTTGTTTTGTAATTTTTAATTAAAATGTTCTTGCAATGTGTTATTTCATAAATATTTGTTCAGCCATTTAAAGAAATCATTGTTACTAACTTATATTTATTATAGAATTTTTATGATTACTTTATTATAAATATTTGTATTTTGTATATTATCAATCAATTTTTTCTGTTGCTCAAACTGTATTTAATAAATAGTTTTGTTTGCTTGTTTGTCGTCACGCACAAAGATGCACAATGGGCTATATCTGTGCTCTGGCCACCACAGGTATTGAGATCCGAGTTCTAGCACTGTAAGGCTGTAGATATACCGCTGAGCTACTGGGAGGCAAATTAATTTTAAATTATATTTGTCTTATTTATGAAATTCAGTTATGAGCAGCCAGACTCCTGTGAAACGTGACACAAACCTTTCAAGTTATCAGTCCGGTTGTGTTTATTGAAGTTGTTTTCTTTTTTTTTTTATTTATAAATTTTTCACTAAAAGTGGTGACAGAAACTGTTAAAGGTTTCTTCACGTATCTCTTGCCAATTCATCGTATCAACAAGAAATGCTTGTTCTTTTGTTTTGTGTTGTATCACGCTTTGTTTTAGTTTATAATAACGATTTTATTTCAAGCATGCATTGATGTACTGTCTCTTACTGTGCAGAGTTTCGGAAAAAAAAAACAACAGAGAACATAATCCAGATCGGATAACCTTAAACCTCTGAGGTAAATCTGCAAGCTAGAAAAAAACACACCCACAATCTATAACATTAATTGTGATACAATTTTATTCAAACAAATGGACAATATTTGTAAAAAAAATATTTGAAAACACGTGCTTTAGCATTTATCGGTAATTATGAGCGTATTTTAAAAAACAAATTGTAAATAAAATATAAAAGCAAAGGCTGAATTACATTGAAAACTTTTATAGACCAAAACATAAATATAAATTATAAAACTAATATATTTATTCCAATTTTCCTATGACCAGTTGTCTTTTTGTCTTTGACTTCGTCCATAAACTTGATCCCTCTCATGTAAATCTAAAATATTACGTAGTTTCATGAATTAAGAATTTATTAATTATTGATTTGCTATTAACATTTATAATTTAGTAAATTACTTTTTTAGAAGTTGGAAATATTTTCCCCGAAATACTGGCTGTCGAATTTGAAACAAAACTATGCTTTCGCAAGTTAGTGACGTTAACAATCTTTTATGTTTGTTTGTTTTTACAGCAAAGCCACATTGTATTCTATATGTGCCCACTACGGGGAAACAGAACCGGATTTTAAAAAATATAAGTTTGTAAACTTAGCCCTGTCCCACCAAAAATCAAGAATATTAACTTATTTGAGCAAAGACGGAATTATATTTTAAACTGCTAGGTAGCAGCACATAAGAGAGTAGCAACAGCTGTTTTAGTAATGACGTAACAGACCAAAGTTCCGTTTTGATAAAATGGCAGCTTTTTGAAAGTGTGTATTATGTGAGTTAAGTTTGCTGCTGATACCTCACACTACCAGCAGCACTTTCATTTATTTTAGTGCCACATAGTTATTTTAATTTTATCTTTAGAGTAAGAAGTTAAGGGAAATAGTGGTGAATTTTCTTTGAAAGAAAGTGTAATCAATCTGATACACTGTTACGGATTGTTTGAAATAATTAAATACTATTACTAATAATATTACCATTCTCCAATTCAGCAGTAGGTTGTCTTGTGTTGACTCTGGGAGATATTCACTTTTTGTGACCTTTCCTTTACTTTTACAACTACTGCTACTAACTAGTCTTGTGTCAAACTTAACTATGGAAGTGAATCATAACTGCAAGTTTGCGAAAGTAACGTGTACCTGTAGCGCCTATCTTGTGTTAGGTCAGCTGATGAACGTGAGACTAAACTAACATCATACAGTAGTGTAATATATATATTTGTCGTTGCTGTAGCTTTTACTTAGAAATTAGACTGTATGTGTGAATCCTGTTTTTTAAGTACTATCGTGAAGAATACTTTTGAAATCAGCATTAGTTCTTAATATTTATATTTAATTATTTAAGAGATACTGAGAAAATAAAATGACTGATAATTCATCAGAGTGCAGCATTCAAGTGGTATGTCGATTTAGACCGCTAAATGTTGCCGAGGAAAGAGCTGGTAGTAAATTTATTGTGAAGTTTCATCAAAATACAGAAGAATGTATTTCTATAGGGGTAAGTTCCAATACGTTTTTTTGAGACTTCTCATATTTTTTTAAATGGATTGGGCTAATATGTTAAAAGTCAGTTTGAATGTGTTTAAGTACTGATAAAGTTATTTCAACTTCGTTGATATTTTTTAATATTTATTGGAAAATAATCACTACTAAAATTAAACTCTTACAACAAAGTTTTTAATTGTAATTTAGATGTTATTTGTATATCAAGTGTAGTAAGTTGCATGTGTTATACACAATATTATGAAGTGCAGCAGTGGTTTCTGGTAATTTTTGCAGTGTAAAAAAGTTTATATTTCTGTACTTTTTGAAGTAAAAGCTCTTAATTTTTTAAAATTCTAATCTTATTTGTTAGGATACAATTTATTACTGTATAAGAATGAGTAACACATTTAGTTGTACTGTTTTAATTACTACTAAGAAACTCGATGTGTGTATACCAAAATTTAGTAGAATTTGCTAATTTGAATATCTTAATTTCTGTAATTCTGATTTTGAGATTTACTTTAAAATAAGACAATATGTATGCTGAATTTTTAAGTCAAGTATACAGTGATTTAACGTGCTCAGTTGCAACAAGTATACAAACTTTTATCAGTTTTTCTTTTTTGTATCATGAATTCACCTTTATATTTCTGTAAGTTAAGCATGTTTATTTATATCAGAAGTACACAAGAGTTTTGTTAGGATATTATGTACTTGTAATATGTGTGGGAAATCCCTTGTTTTACATTTGCGTAATGTGGACTTGGATCACATTGATTCTTGAGAGTTTGTACAGCATGTTTTATTCAAATAGAAGTGTTGATCTTAAGTTCAAAAAGCAGCACTTGGGTTTGGTTTGGATACTTTGGAGAATGAAAGGGTGACCTTTGTGGGCATAACATCCTTGATATCTTTCTTAGATGCATGCACATGAAATGTTTTAGTATACCTGTTACAATTTGGCAGTTAGTGTTATTGGATAATTGATTAATCATTGGTTGCATTGCCTGACTGCATTTTGTTTAATCTGTCTCATTTTCACATAAGACTTGGATAACTGGAATAATTGGAAATGGTGATTTTTGTTTAATTGATTATTTTGTAAGTTGTGACACTGATTAGTTAAACTGCACAACTTTGAATTAGTCAAAAATAATTGCAAGCAATCATAATGACAATATCTTGATTATGTGGAGAGCTGGAATAATCATAAACAGCAATAACTGGAAACCTGGATTTTGATTAATCAATTAATTTATGCTACACTGATGTTATTGATGCTAATAGGTAATTGACAGAGTTAATTGTCTAGTTGTAATACCTATAAATGAATTATTGTAAGATAATCATTAGTATTTTACCATTAGTTCAAAACCAAACAGTTGTCATCTGTGTGCAAAAACTTTGGAAAACTACAGTTAAAGAACAAAGAAAGGAAACGTGTGGACTACTTGTAACATAATAATTAACTTTTAAATTGAATAATCAAAACACTTTAAATTACTATGTACTATATAATATTAATTGTTCCTGTTTATATGGAAGTATATATATATATATATATATATATATATATATAGCTACCTAAAACTACAAAAATGTAGATACTTGTGGCCTCAGTGCTACACACACATGTAGGAATTAATAGTTCAAAAAACTGCTGGATATGTAATGTTATATACATGTATACATTTGTAGAGTAATAATTTGATTTATATTTTGTTATGGGCTTATTAATTCAGAAAATCTTAATTTCAGTTCCAGATTCTATAAAATTTATTCACAGTGTGCATTATGTTGATACATGTAAGGTACATGTTGAACCAGTTTTTGGAAAACAAATGTTTTTTAATTACTTACAAAAGAACTTGCTGAGGAAAATTGAAACATTTTAGTTTTTACACTCTCATATGTATTATGATTGAGCTTTTAATGTTAAATGTACAAGGGTTCATAGTTCAGTTGTAGTTAAGTGTAGCATAATATATGATATGACTATATTCACTTTAACACAATCCAAAAAGACCAAAGTACCTGTAGCAAGGTATTGGTTGTATAATGTTAATCTTTGGTAATTAATACTTACTTAAAATTAAGTAAGAATGATAGATGACATTATAAAGTTTCACAGTTACCTTCAGAAAACTGAAAGTGCATTTTGTAGCATTAACATCCACTGTTTGGTCAACATAACTCTACAAATGAACCACCTAAGGTGTTTTCTAGCCGACATTAGTTATCTACCAAATCTCTGGAGTTATAGTATTTTACTTAAATTTTGTCTGCTAAAACATAACTTCAACTATACACAAAAGTTGAATATAACTTTTTGCTTTTTTACCAACCAATCCATAGAAACAAAACTAAGTAAACATAACCTTTCATATATTTATCTATATAACAGAAGTTTAATTAAAACCAAACCATGTATTAGGCAGAATATTCCATATATTTATAACCATGAGAAGTAATTTTATGAGAGAAGAAATGTTGCATTTTGGGTTCCAAAGTTTAAACTTATTTTGCCTAATATTCAAGTATGCATTTTCCATTTTTTCATTCTACCTTTGAAATGGGCTATACATGAATATATTGTTCAAGCTTTTAACAATTTTAAACACCTGAATCAAATCTCTTCACAATGTAGTTCAAGTATGACCAGTTTTGAAAGTAAGTCATTAGTGCATACAGGAAAATCATTATGCCATGGTAATTTTAAATTGTTGTTTATTAGTTTTCACCAATATTATTGAGCATCATGCTAAATCACTGTTAAAAAAAAAAGTGTGTTTTAGTGAGGTGACACACACTAATGCAATTTAGGATGACAAAGTTTGTGTTTGTCATGGTAACCACCTCGGGGTTGATCAGTGACCTTTGAGAAGCCAAACCGAAAACTATTTTCAAATCAGGCTGAACTAGACTCATTTTTACCCTCAGTTAAGTGTAAGAGCTGTGTTAATGTTTATGGTCAAATGTGGAAACTTTTATTAGTTTAGCACATAAATTAGCAGTGTTTATCCATCTAAAGTGAGTTGAGGGCAAATACCAATACTGTATTGGAAAGACATTACTTCACGATGTGTGTAACTAACAAAGAATAAGGTAAAAACTTAAGCCTTGCTTTTCAATTTTTACTTGCCAAACCTATTCAAGAAAGAATAAAATCTAAAACTAAATGCCTATTATAACATTTCACATCCATATAAATGTACCTATCTGAAAGAAGTTTAAGGTAAATTAACTCAACATAGCATTTTGGAAAATATTACATAAATCTGTAACTTTTAAAATAGAGAGGTATAGGTTATTTAATTAAAATAGAGTACTAAAAAGAGGGGTAGGCATGGCATTATATGTAAAATGTAAGTTACAGCTTATTCAGGTTGAGGATATCAGAGCTAATAACAATAAGGTTAAATCTATTTGGGTTAATGGTTACAAGGGGAGAAGGCTTTAAGTTGAAATTTCTTATAGACCACCAGAGGAAATTCATGAAAAAGCCTGTGGTGAGATAAATAATTCATCTTTTAATGAGATCATAATTATGGAGGATTTGAATTTAGTTGATACAGATTAGGAAACACTGAAGACAAATCATGAGGTTAGAAACTCTTCAGGATAATCTTTACCAAGTGGTCAGAGAATCTACTGGAAGTATTGCTATCTTAGGTTTAGATACAGTTGACATGGTGGAGGTTAAGGAATATCTGGGTAAAAGTGATCATTTGTCAATTGGATTTTGTATTTCTACAGTATATGGAGATGAGGAGTAATACAATTTTGATTCCAAGTTTCAAAAAAAGCGAATTTTGATTGGATAGGATAAGAATTCTCTGTTACATATTGGGTGAGTGGGTTAATTGTAGGTAGTGATAAAATGTGGAAAATGTTTAAAAATAAATTTATATATATTCAAGATAGATATGTTCCTTATTGTAAATAAAGAAAAACAAAAGGTGGTTACAAGTGAAAATAAAAAACAGTCTCGCAAAAGGTATAAAGGATAAAATTAAAGGAAAGCATTATGAACTTAAGTTTAAATTGATTACTATGATCAGAGATTTAGAGGATTATAGAAGATCAAGAGAATTGATAAAATGGGAAATTAGAAAATGAAAAATATTGTTCAAATTTGAAAAATTACAGAAGCATTTTCTTTAAATACATTAATGGTCAGCAGAAATTTAGGGTGGGAATAACCCTTTGATGGGTGTTACAGGAAGGGTTTAATTTGATGAGAAATGGCTGGGTTATTGAATTCCACTTTTTCTTCAGTTTCAACTACTGAAAATTTAAGCAATAAACTTTACCCTGAATATTGCTAGCAGAAAACAATATTGTCACATTAATCTTGAACTGGTCAAGAAAATATTGGGAAGATTAAAGAATGATATAACTCCTGGGTCAAGTAATATTTCCCCAGTGGCTTTGAATGAGGTTAAGGACTGAATATGTGAGCCACTTGAACAGTGGTTCAGGTGCCACAAGATTGAAAGTTGTCAAATGCTACCTCCCTTTTCAAGAGAGGTGATAAAAAATCATCCCAGGATTATGAGCCCTGCATCAGAGGGAAGCAAGTGTTTTGAAAATGTGATTAAAGATGTATTGTGAAGACATTTAGCAAATTTAAATATTTTTTTTTGATAGTCGGTATGGTTTTACTAATCTTTTAATGTTCTTTAAAGAGGTTACTGCTCATGTAGGTGAGGTATGGGTGTGGATTTAATGTATCTGAACTCACAGAAAGCCTTTGGCAAGGTGTCACATAAAAGGCTTGTTCAAGAAATTATCTCTGTAGGTATGAGGGTTATGTTGGCCCAATTGATAGAGAAGTGGCTGAATGGAAGAAATTAAAGGACTGTTATAAATGAAGTACACTCTGATACCTCAGGGCTCATTGTTAGAACCTCTGCTCCTTACAATTTACAACTGTAACACGATTACTTAAATATATTGATAATATTAATATTTTTGGTGGTGTTGTTGTTGTGAGGATGCTGCTTTACAAAAGGATTTGATTATTTGGTGAGTTGAGTGAATAAATGGCAGATGGCTTTTAATGGGAAATTTCTTAATTGGAACTGAGTATAGTATTGATGATGGGAATAATCTTAACAGTGTTGTGGAAGAAAAGGTTCTTGTTACTTTATTTTATCAGTTTCTCAAACCTTCTAAGCAATCTGCTGCTTCTAATGACATAATTTATGTTGTATCCACTGAAATACTGAACACAAGTCTAAGGAGGTTATACTTTCATTATATAGGTAAGTATTGTGTTCAGTCTGGAGCTCCATACCTCAGAAAGAACATTGCATTATTAGAAAGGGTTCAGAGAAGGGCTACTAAGATGATACCTGGGATGAAAATGATATATAAGGACAGGAAAAAATCTCTAAAATTGCTTTCTCTTGGCAAAAAAGAAGAGTTTTAGGAGATTTAATTCATCTGTTTAATATTGTTAACGGAATGAACAGTATTTTTGCATCATATTTTTTGTACTTGATAGAGAATGGAAGAACTAGAGGACTCGAGTAAAATTTTGCCACAGTAGGAATCATCTTCAGCTAAAGCAATTTTATTTTTTAATGTATTTTTAGCATTTGGAATGGATTGCCTTCAGATGTAGTGGATGCAGTTGATTTAAGAAAGGCTTGATAAATAAATATGAGTGATAAGGGCTGGCTTTGAGTGTTTCATTTTTGTTTTAAAATTTAGTGGATGGGATGACAGAGCTGGACCAACAGGTCCCTTGATGTCCCTAAATTCTATATATGTAAAACTTTCAAACAAAGCATACAATTCACAACCTATTTGATAGACATTTAAGGTAAATTAACAACACATGTCATAGCATTGTGAAAAATATTTCATAAATGTGTAACTTTAATATTGACATAAATTTTGTGAAGATTAAATTGAGATCTCTACATCCAAAATTAAACTTTTTCTCCTGATTTTGAAGTTCATATTTCCAACTCTTTATTGCACAACTTAAAACATTCTTACACAGAGCATCCATATCCCTAACAGTTCAAGCATGCAGGTGATTTAATTTGTTCTTAGCTCAGTTATTTTTAAAGTAGCTGATGTTATAGACATGATGTAGCAAGTATCAACACTGATTTTGTAGCAAGGTAACCAGCATTTTTGGTAGTATTGTATATAAAACTAATTGTTGCTCTAGATATGTACTGTAGTAACTCATTCTCTCTGCATCACTCTTGTAGTAAAAGAACCCAAACTGTACACAATATCCTAAATAAGACTAGGTGTTATTAGGTACATGATGTAGTAGTTCATCCCTACCTTGTTCATGTAGCAAGGGGACAAAAGTCGCCTATAATATTCTAAATAATGCTAATGCCACATGAAAGATCACTCAAGTTTAAGTTTTTTTATTTGTAGATTTAAATCAGAGAAAATTTAAATAGATCTTATTCCTTATCTGTAGCAAAAGGTTTCAAGCTATTTTCAACAATTGTAACTAAATCTTTCCCACAATTTCAATATCATCAAGTGCCTCTTTAACGAAGAAGTAAGTCCTTTTTTAGAATTGTTTAACATTTTGAACTTTAGTATTTGGTGACAGCACATACAAAACTTTGTTACAATGTATCTTGCAACATCAGGTAGTGTATCATTTGTTTTCTGATCTCCATTAACTTTCCAAGACTCAATTTATTATAGTTATCTACTTTTAATATAAGCATCCTTGTTCTTCAGACTTTTATCCAGTAACCCAATCAACCATCTAGTTGTCTATCAAAATGGGCAAAATGTGAACAGATGGATGCAAAACTGAGATAAATATAAAATGTATTTTGGTACAACAAAATGTCTGTTTACAACACAAAGATAAAAACTATCTTTGTACTTTGCCATTTAGTAAAGTATTTGATTGTATATATTATTCCTTGCATGTTGTTTATCAGCATCTCAGTACTTTCACTGCAGATGCTTTAGTATTTATGGTATCTAGTGGTATGCTTGTAGTAATTGAGTTATATTAATTTAAAAACCAAACTGAAATTGGACTTCATGGTTGCAATAATTGTGAAAGATAATATTCAAATGAAAAATAAGCATTTTCCTTTAAAAGTTATATGTGATTGTTGAAAAATATACATTTATTGTGGTTAAAATACTTGCATCTGTAGAATTGCAAAGATTCGGCAGATTTAAAAATTTTGATTTTATTATTTCTCATGGACAAATTTTTATTAAACTCTTGTCAGAAATTGAATAGAATGCTTCCCTAAGCATCTAAAATATCATTTTCTAGGTGAGCATGCTTCGTGGACACCTACAATATTTGTATATTTAACTTTTTACATATTTAAAATGTTTAGGTGGCAAAGCTTTTAAATCCTCTCCAATATCTTGCAATCTCTGTACTTTCTTCCATTACACACTGCAGTTAAGCCTTTAATTTTCTTCTCCCTTGAAAATTACATACTTTAAGATTTTTAATTGTTTTTATTAATTATATCTCTCTCATCTAATCATTATTTTTTACTGTTAACATCTTACTGTAGTTTCTTCTGAAGCAAATATTCTCTACATACAAGTTTTAAAAAATAATTGTGAGATCCTGGAAAACTCCATATTAACTCTACTTTAAAAAATTCTCTCCTATATGGGTATTTGCCACCCCACAAACTATATACTATTTACTCCTTTACCATCCCTTACCATTACAACCTAACTTTCAGTTAAATGTAGCAAAATCACCAAGATGTTTTTGGTTTCTAGGAGTTACTATTTACAGATTGTTAACACTTTAAAAGATAGTGGTTAAACTTTTAACTGAATCTTGTAAAATTGTGCATACAAATGAGGGAATGATGCTGACTTTAAGGTGGATACTAGGAGAGAATGGAAGGAGGGCAGTGTATTAATTAACTATCAACAGCTTGTGCTCAATTAGATGTTTTATAATGTTTGCTTTTCATTCTAATTGGTCAACAGCTGCCTTTCGTCAGTTGAAAAGTTCATTAGTTTTATGTGACTTCAGCATGAAACACCTGCTTCAAAATTCAGTAGAAACTGTGAGCGCCCACAGAAATGCCTGGAGGGAAAGGCAAAGTTCTCTGTGGGGGTGGAGGTAGGAAGGGGAAAGTAGCGAGAAATTGTGAATTGCAGAAAAAAATTCATATACATATACTGAATAAATAATGCAAGAATTTTTTTTCTTTTTCCAAGAGGGCAAATGCACCCAATTGCCCCTCCCATGCGCGAACGCCCATGATAACAAAAGAACTGATCTGTAATAATAAATCGCACACATTTATAAGCTTATGAATTGGACTTTAACAATGTTAACATACAAAGAGTATATATTTTGAAGTTAAACATGTAGCACATTTAGTTTTGTAGGACACCAAGTGTTAAGCTATTTTGCAAGAAGTGAGGTTTAGTTTTAATCTTGGGTTTATTTTAACTTGCAGATCAGTTTATGTAAAGTTTATGATCGAGCACTAGCAACATATCTGGTTGTAAGTCACGAGAAGGTATGGATAGTATGCCTTATTAAATTAATTAGAATTTAGGTAAAAATTAAGTTGGACTCTAATTGGTGCGATACATTGTCACAGTTATCTTCGGCGGTGGAGGTCGTACTCGTGTTACAGGTTAGTGCTCAATTACATGTAATATAATTGTATTTCATTTTTTTGGCTGGTATAAAATCTTGCTAGTCTGGACTTTGACGCTTGGGTACAAAAAACTTCAAAGTTTCAGAAAGAGTGTAAAAGCACGCGTCATGTATATAATTACTCATCGTGACTCATAGTGACAAAATAAAAGTTCAGTTTGGTCAAGGTTACTCAGTATGTACGTTGGTGCTCAGTTGGATGATGCTATTTTAATGCTTTTCAGTACTAAATAATTTATACTATAACGCGTTAAGACAGTTATCATGAGAAAGGTGAAAACTTCTAATTTTCCAAACAAAAACGTATTCTTAAAAACACCAATCGAAATTATTATACTTTTATAAAATATTCCAACTAAGGTGTTAGTGGTTTGATGTCCTAGCAGTTTCTCTGAACAGTCTCATCACGTATTAATTGAATAAAGTACATATGCAGTAGATACAAAGGCTTAGGGAATGTTTGTGTAGTTTGTATGTTTCATGTATTACAGAAACCAAGACAAAGGCTCTTTACTGTTAAACTCCAAAAATGGTAGCAATCCAATAGCAACTTAAGACAAATTTTGCACCCATGGCCCCAAATTGTAAAGTACAATATTGAGGCAACAGGGCACGATTTTTAGACTCTCGGATTCACAATCGAGCACGCTATCCATTAGGCCACGATTGGTTCCATAGTTTTAAGTTTAGTTCTAGTCTTAATGTTTTCAATGTCATAGAAATATGTTTTGTGTATTTTAGGTGACTTTTGAGTTTTAAATTAGAGCGCCTTTTTTCTTTTAGTTTTAATTCATTATATCCTTCAATTGACAGTTATTAATTTAATGAAAAAGATATTAAGATGTATTGAAGATTCTGTATTCTTATCCATGTATCTTTATGTTCGTTTGTCGCTATCAATTAAACTTCGAAATCAAATTGTGCACACACTAAAACGTTTCCATTGAAGTTTGTAATCTGAGGGTCGTGGGTTTGAATCCACGTCATACCAAACATGCTCTCCCTTTCAGCCGTGAGGGCGTTATAAAATGACGGTCAATTGCATTATTCGTTGGTAAAAGAGTAGCGAAAGAGTTGACTGTGGGTGGTAATGACTAGTCGCTTTTCGTCTAGTCTTACACTGTTAAATTAGGGACGGCCAGTGCAAATAGCTTTCGTGTAGCTTTGCGTGAAAATCGAAACAAGCCAAACCATTGAAGTTTTATTTAGAAATAATTCGTTCGTTAGGCATTTATTTATTTTTCTTTCACTTGACAAGTTTGTGACAGAAGACAGCGTGTAACATTTATTTATTCGACTTATAAGTTAGGCAGGTTTTCACGCCGTTTACTCCTTGGTGTGGATTCCTGTACGTGGTGAGAAGAGGTAAGCTGAAAGAACAGAACCTTCCCTGGGATCTAAACATCTACTCACGTTATTGCCATGCGTGGGGACCCGTGAAGAGGAGGAGAGGATCCTGATGGTTGAGGGATCCAAACCTAGCACACCATTTTGGCCTTGAATTCCTGTAGACGGACGGCGTTGGAGTGGGTCCCCTTGGGTCAATCGGCTGTTCCACTTGGGCTAGGGTCAACCAAGTGCCAGTATTGTAAGTTCTCTACAGGTGTTGTGGACATTGTGTCTGATGCTGGTGTTTGGGTATAGTGCTCATGAAATCCTAGCGTCGCTACAGTGTTTTTGTGTGGCATTGTAGTGCATCCCCTCGTAGGGCTTTATGGTGGGTGAGGTCAGTGGACACTGAAATATTCCTTTTTTATTACGGATCTTCGAAATAAAAACTTAAATAAGATGGTGAAGAAAGTCCACAGGTAAACGACCACGTCTTGAAGTTTCTGAGCAGCAATATTCAACATTTGTAACACCTGTTATACCTCACTTTTTATACTACATTCCCTTTCAGACAAACCTTTGTGTGTGCTTGCCGTTTTAAATTGAATCAGGTGGTCCATGGTGGAGCACTGTCCTCGGAATCCACACTGGGCGAGCGAGAGGAGGTTGTTTCATTCGAGGAACCAAACAAGACAAGAATTAACCATCCTTTCTAACGTCTTGCAGAGACAGCTCGTCAAAGCAATTGAACGGTAGTTTGAAGGAATCTTGGGATCCTTTCCAGGCTTAAAGAAAGGTAGGACAATAGCCTGGCACCAGGCATCAGGAAAACTTTCTCCTGCCAGATCTGGTTAAAACAATCAGAATAAAAGCAGGAGATAGATGGTGCAGCATTTTAAAAAAAAGTTAATACACAGGAGATTCCATGTTTGTATGGGTTCGACACTTCCATTCTTTTCTACAGGAACTGGGAGTCCCTCAGGGCTGTGTTTTGAGTGTCACACTCTTCAGTATAAAGATTAATGCCATCATTGAACAGCTTCCTCTTACTATTGGAAACAGGCTCTATGCCGACGACTTTCACATATGTCATTCATCGAGCATGAGGTATATATATTGAGCAGTAGCTACAGACTGCCCTCAATTGTTTACTGAAATGGACCACAGCAAACGGTTTTAACTTCTCTCTCTCTCTCTTTGAAACTGTTTGCATGCATTATTGCCACCAATGGGGTATTCACCCTGATCCTGAATTCCGTGTTGGTGAAGTTGTGCTATATTTGGTCCTTGAGACAAAGTCCTTGGAGCTTATCTTTTAGCATAAGCTGACCTTTATACCACACACCAAGCAGCTATGGGTCAAATGTACAAGAGCACTGAACATCCTCCATGTTCTTTCTCTCTTCCACCACTTGGGCAGCAGACTGATGTTCTCTGCTAAAGATATATCGTGCTCTTATTTGATTCAAACTAGACTAATGATCACTGGCCTGTGGCTCTGCCAGGACTTTGGCCTTGAAGATGCTGGACCCTGTTCATCATCAGGGACTTTGGCTCTATGCCAGGGCTTTCTGCACTTCCCCCAGTTCAGAGCTTATACACAGAGTCTCAGGAACCTCCTTTGCACCACCGCCGTTTGCAGCTGTCTTTACTATATGCTTCAAAACTTCCTTCCTTACCAAAGCATCCCACCTGGGGTTGTGTTTTCCTTCCTCGGTGGGCCATACTTTTTCAGAACAGACAATCTGCCATTGCTCCTTTTGGCCTTCGTATCCAGGCGCAGTTGGATGAATTGGGTCTGTTTTTGGATAACATTGTAGTATCCACTGGTCAGCCCATCCCACCATGGCTTATTACAGTCTCCAAATGTGACCTTTCTTTAAGTCATCTGAGAAAAGCAGATACTCTCAATTGGAAGTACCGTCTTTTATTTATTGAACATCTTTTGAACAATCTTTTCATTCTTATTTATATGGATGGTTCAAAATCAGGTGACTCTGTGGGCTCTGCCATGGTTTATTATGGTTCGGTGGTTTCACGCAGAATCCCCTCTACAGCTTCTATGTTCACTGCTGAACTATACGCCATTTCTCTTGCCCTGGATTACATAGAAGCTAAGTAGTACTCCAACTTCACTATTTATACTGACTCGCTTAGTTCTTTACTGGTTCTGGAATCACTTCACGTTGGTTTACACCCTTTTCTTGCCGATATTCAAAACTGACTATCCCATTTCTCTTTAACATCTACTTCTATCCAGTTTTTCTGGATACCGGCCCACGTTGGTTGGTATTCGTGGAAATGAGCTCGCAGACGCTGCAGCTAAATCTATCTGCTCTGGCACTATCACTGCTGTGTCTGTTCCATACATGGACTGTGGTCCTGTATTCAAGGATCGGCTCTGTGCCAGTTGGCAGTCGACTTAGAGTGAGCAACGTGTAAACAAGCTTTTCCAAATAAAGTCCTATATTGAACTTTGGCCGTCTTGCTTCCGTAAGAATCGGAAAGAGGAAGTTGTCCTAACTAGACTACACATTAGTCACAGCTAAACTCATCGTTTTCTTGATTCTTGGACTGATGCACCAGTGTGTAGACTCTGTAACGCTCAGGTCACAATAAGCCACATTTTACTGTCTTGCTGTCGTTACGCTCTCAATGACGCACCATTTTAAAAATGGTCTGTCCGAAGGCTTATGTGTAACGTTAGACAGTGTTATTGACACTGTCCACCTTAGAAATGTTTTTAGTTTTTTAAAGGCCATTAATCACGTTAATGCTACTTAATTTTTTAAAAATTTATACAATGGATCTTTTTTAATGTGATTCCTTCTAAGAATCAAAGTACATCTAGTTCGATGTGAAATTAGAAAATGGCCGTAACGTTAAATAACTCTAAACCAGGACAGGAAAGGTGAACTTCAGGTGACTAACGCTGCTATGTGAACTACCTGTTAGTCATCCTGATAATTATAATTTTGCTTCAGAAAGTCCTTTACAACTTGTATTACTGTAGTTTTTCTCTTACCACTTTAGACTAGATGTAAAAAATGGATTTAATGCTATTGATGTTTTTACTTCAAAAATTAAATTTTGATTTACCTTAATTTCCTTTTCTAAATTTTAATAATTTTACTTTAAGTTTACTTTTTTACCGGATGTTTGACGCAGATAGCCTAGTTGCTTTGCGCCATAAAACACCAAACCAACCAACCAACTTCACGCAGAACAATTGAACTGTCTTTTGTTTGAAGCTTCTGGTTCAAGAATTAGCCGCAGGTGTTAATGTTAATGTTGGCAGTGGATTTACAATCCAGCGCAAAACTAGAATTTATATTTTGACTGCAGCTGTAAAATTTACTCTCCTTAAAAGACTACATAGAAATATGTTGCCTCCCCATTCCTAGTGGCGCAGTGGTATGTATTTCTTCAGACTTACAACGCTAGAAACAGGGTTTCGATACTCGTGGTGGCCACACACACGTAGACTCTTGTATAGTTTTGTGCTTAACTACAAATAAAGAAAAAAATATAAATATGCCGTTTAACTTGTCTGGTATCGTATTTGTCGTGAGTGATGAAATTTGACTTAGTTATGTTTTAAATTCTTTTAGGAATTGTATTGTAACGTTGTACAGTTAAAAATAATTTTAAATGGTGTTTTTTTTTAAATATTTATCGAACAGTATCGGATATTTTAAATTTTTGCAGTTGGTTATGACAATAGGCGAATTAACCGCTGAGATTAATTATAGATTTAAAGTTTATATAATTTAAATATAAACACTATATGAGCTCTTTTTAACTATTATGCATTATTTTAGTGCATGTATTAATTTTTATATTAATTAAAACTTATTCACGAAAAAGTGAACATTAGAAGACAGACTTAACATATAAATTCCTGCATTAAGAAGGATAGATGTAGTAGCGGGCACCATACGGATTGCTCTTTGTGTTGCTTTTTATGCAGAACTGGTTTGCTAAGTCATTTTGAGTGGGATGCCAAGGGCCTCCAGTGGCTGCGAAAAGGGAGTTTATTTGAAAGCATGGGTCGTCGAGTTAGCACCGCGGTCAGAATTCAGGTCGCAGCCAAAAAAAGAAAGAAAACAAAATTTTAAAAACCATTAGAGTATAGGTAAACTTAAATTCCTCTGTTCATTGTTGTGTTAAGATGTACGTCATTTATGACCAACCGTGCTACGTGCGCCCAGTTTTTGAAAATAGCCCTTCAGAAGTGTCTATTCATCGTTATAACTAAAGAATCATGTGGAAGTGAGAAATTAAACACCAACGTATTTTAATTTATTACGTAAGAAACGTTGTCAAGCAGTATGTTAATATGAATGTTGTCATAACCACCAGCCGCATGACCTGAAGAATCCTGGTATTGGGCGAACGATCTCGTCGCCACTGGATATAGTGTGGTTTAAATATTATTATACATTACTTTTTTACTTTGACTTATGAGTTTTTATTAATAATAATTGTTAAACAACAGGTTAAAACGGTAATATCTGCTATTTTAATATACTTATGGTCTCTGAATGTCGAGGTATTAAATTGGTTCCCCACGTATTAAATAAACAGTTTAAGGAGGTTTACACAAAAGATTGTCCACAACTAAAGACACCTGACTATAGCAATAAAAAGTTTGTTATTAAACTAGGATGTTAGTCAAGTGAGAACCTTCATTGTAAGGGATAAAAACGTACATCTGAGTTTTATGAAGTTGCATAGCTAAAAGACTGCAGAAGACATAGGCAAGAGGTAATCTTTTGGTTTCAAAACGAACCTCAAGCGTAACTTTTCGTTCTGAGAGAGACTAATCGACTGAAGACAAAGATTAGAAGTAACATTTTGTGTCGGAACTAACCACAAGTTATGCTTTTTACTTTGCAAGAGACCAAACAGCAGAAGACAGAGATTAAAGATTATCTTTTGATATTGAAATATGATTCAAATTGTCTTTCAACTTGCAGTCAAATCTATAAGAGAAACAAGTTAAAAATTTTCTAATTCATAAACAGTTGTAGGTCAAAGTGACCAACGGTGGCTAATTCACCAGACACATTGTCTAATTATTAACGGGATAGAAACTTCTTTACATTACCGTAATTAATATACACTTTTGTAATTTCAATAATCACGGTTGAATTGTTAGTAAAGATAGAGTGGACAATTCAAATAAAAGTAAATACAATATCTTGATTAAGAGAAAAAGCAAGGAAGGACGTTTTTTTGGCACAACAGTAGGAAAAAATATTACTTACAATCGACTGTTTTCGGGAGCACTAGTTAACCATAAGTAATAATGAATATTAATAACGTTAAATTTAAAACAAACACAAGTTTTAACGTTAAACTAATGATAAGGATCGCCCTTGGTGACTGAAACGTCGAATCCGTTCTAAAAACAAACCTTTCATTATCTTAAAAACTGAATTTGTACTAAAGTATAAACTATTGGTTACATGACCGTGTGTATCCCAAAGTTTACATAATGGACATTCTGACCTATAGAACAAATAACGTGCTGTAGTAATAAACTGTAGTAAGAATCTTTTTAAGCCCAGTTTGAAGTTGTTTGGATTGATGAACGATTTTATTCCCATGAGTGGTCAAAGATTTATAATAGTAAAGGTAGAACAAGTTTTAGTCCGGCATGGCCAGGTGGTTAGCACACGACTCGTAATCCGAGGGCAGCAGGTTCGAATCCCCGTCACACCAAACATGCTCGCCCTTTCATTCGTGGAGGCGTTATAATGTGACTATCAATCCCACTATTCGTTGGTAAGAGTAGCCTAAGAGTCAGCGGTGGGTAGTGATGACTATCTGCTTTCCCTCTTGTCTTACACTGCTATATTAGGGACGGCTGGCGCATATAACTCTCGTTTAGCTTTGCGCGAAATTCAAAACAAACGAACATTAAATGTTGCGTCTTTTAATCATTTTGGAATAACTCGTTGAGAGAAGGTTCGAGAGCCATTTCATAAAAAGAGCTTGCTTGGGATTCGATATTCATCACTTTGTTTCTCTGGCCAGAAAATCATTAGTTTAAAACTCATCAGCTACATTTAGACATCGTCATTCGAATTTTTTTATTTTATTGAAACCAGTTCATCGTGATGAATCCGGCATAGCCAGCTGGTTAAGGTATTCGACTAGTAATCCGAGGGTCGCGGGTTCGAGTCCTCGTCACACCAAACATACTCTCCCTTGCAGCCGTGGGCGCGTTATAATGTGACGGCCAATCTCACTGTTCGTTGGTGAAAGAGTAGCCTAAGAGTTGGCGGTGAGTGGTGATGACTATCTGCCTTCCCTCTTGTCTTACACTGCTATATTAGAGACGGCTGGCGCAGATAACCCACGTGTAGCTTTGCGCGAAATTCAAACCAAACCAGTCATAGTGATAGTGGTTTTGAAAGTCTATAATTGATAGAATATTGAGATAAAACAACAACTGGCTACTCAGTGGGGCTTACGAGTCCGTTTAGAACAAAGGGATCTTTGCTAAAGATTGTGAGCTTTAAATCTAAAAGACATGCACAGATCATTACAGACTCGCATGGTTCTTTCTTCCAATGGGTCAGCGGTACGTTCAGTGACTTATAGTGCTTATATCCGAGGCTCCAATCCTCATGGTAAATAGAGCGTAGATATTCCATTGCGTAGCTTTGGTCGAAAATAGAACAAATCAGAAAAAATGAAATAAGCATAAGGTATGTACAAATAACTGAAGTTTTAACACCAAAAACAAAATGCAGTGATACAAAATGCAGGGAGATTGATTTTGGAATGATTATGGTTTGTTCCAAGAATCGTCGTAGATATTCTTGAATAGTGACCAAAGTGACTGGGGATATCATGAACACGAATTAAAGTATTTGAAATAATTTTCAATGACACATTATTCAATTCGATACAGAATGATCTTGGAGACTTAAAACCCTGCAAGAAGGATAAGGAAGTGCGTTATGTGCACGAGAAGAGGAAATTTATTTATTTGTTTGTTTTGAATTTCGCGTAAAGCTACACGAGAGCTATCTATGCTAGCCGTCCCTAATTTAGCAGTGTAAGAGTAGAGGAAAGGCAGCTAGTCATCACCACCTACCGCCAATTCTTGGGCTACTTTTTTTACCAACAAATAGTGGGATTGATTATAACAGTATAACGCTCTCACGGCTGAATATGCTAGCATATTTGGTGTGATGTGGATTTGAGAAGGGAAAATACTCACAAGCGGTAAGATTTGTTGTTTTTATTTTTTCTCAAAATATTGACAAGCATTTGTGATTTAAAAAGATTTGGTCAAAAGTTTTTTATTTGCATTTGGAACTACAAGTGATCCTTGAAATGTTGCTTTTCTAAATAAGAGAGATTCTAATGTGTAGCTGCAAACAAATTCATCTCAAAGACCAAATTAATATGGCCTTTATGATTGTTACCTATCTAAAGTAAATATTAATAAACATAACGTAGAAAGTGAGATTTATAGTTTTGTGAAGAGTCTTTTCAATATGAAAGTTGAAAGGAATATCAGTGTTGAATGATTTTCAAATGAATCGTGTCTCGCGAGCGATCTTGGGTCAATTTTACCGTGATCGTAACTGTCAAATCATTTTGGTGAGAACTTTGTAATCATATGACCCCCACTAGTGAGTCGGTGGTAAGTTTACGGACTTCTATTGCGAAAATATGACCTTTGTTTTAAAAGAAATAAAGAGCAATCAATGCAATTTGAGGCAAAAAAAAATCTAATGTCACATTGTTTCAGGTATTTATTTTATAGTATAGCTGGGTAACAGAAGCCTTATCTCTGAAACGGTTGGAAGATATCAATGTAGCAGTTAACGTGATAATATAATTGTGTGGATTTTATTCTCTACTTTATCAGCTGAAATCGTGATTAATGAAGCTTCGAATTACTAGGTTAGTAAGAATTTGACCAAAAAAAGTAGATTCTGATATTTCTTGGTCTTTAAAATATAACAAGTGATTGAATATCCATTCGTAGAATATTTGTCGTTCTTAGGATAAAAACCTGCCTGAAAGCGTGCTGCATCGTGAAAAGAGTGACATACTTTGTATACAGAAGCGCCGCCATTTTCCTGAGGTGCAAAACTTTTTTTTATACCAGCATTTTCGTTCTTTTCAGTATAAACGACGTTACTTAGGTCCTAGGACACACGAGTGGAGCCAATTATCTTCTTCAGATGTAATCGTATATCATACTAATCTCAATGCAAAACTAGCTTTTAGCTATTTCATTCTAACGCTTTAAATTAGTTAGAAGGAGGGAACAACTCATTTGATCAAGTCAGTTGAGTTTTCATACAGATGCATGCTTGCATGAGAAAATAGGCAGTGGAGGAAATTAATTGTATTTGACCTGTGGTTAACATTTCCTGCTGATGTTGTAAAGTCGGTACCATTTTCTTTAATCACTTTCAATATCCCAGGCTAATAAATCAACCGACTTCCCTTGTCAAGCGCCAATTGAAATTCTGAAGAGGTTACTTCAGAAATGTTAGGGGCAATTCAATTATATTTAAACTTATGGTTACTGATGACCCTGCTTTGTGTGGGGTACAGCAGACAAACTGTTTTTATGCAACTACGCTTGTAATAAATATAAGGGATTTATGAGGTTTATTCTGTAAGTGTACTGTTAAATATCTATATATCTGGCTTTTATTGTGACTGCATGCTTTTTATGTCCTTTTGATATCTAGACTCGTGTTCAGACATGACACTTTAAATTAAACTATATAGATCCTCGAAGCGGATGTTTTTTTTTTTAGTTTCTGGATAATCGTTAATGATTATATTGCTAAATTTGCAATCATATTTCATTGGCTAACACGTCGTCAATCCTGGACACTTAAGTCTTTACGTGATTGTTGTACAACAGGAGTTGAGATTCAACTTGACAGCCAACAACTCTCGGCCATTTATAGTTTTCTCCAGCAACTGCAGATAGATTTCATCCGTACTGCCTGGTTGCCTACTCTGAAATATGTTTTAGTCTTATACCATAGAAGCCGTGAAGAACAAGAATATTCATATTCCAATAAATAAAGAGATTGTTTTGTCGGTGCTGACCTTTTATTATAACCTATGACTCCTTAAAGTAACACCTTTGAATTGCGCCATACCAAAACAACAACAAAAAAAAGGTTAACGCAAGAATTTGGGTTTAGCCATTCTTATAAATATGTTCAACTTAAAAGACTTCACGAAAGAGATGCAAGAAAATTACTTACAAAACAGTGTTGTCGGCGTTATATAGAAAGCACAAATAACATTAAAGCTCAGTATATAAATGAAAAATAATTTGATGTTTTCAAGTGTCGGGTATAATTCCAATTTTCTAGCCAAGTCAGGTGAGAACTAGAGGTTTAGGTTCCCATGTTCAACGAACCCTGTGTGATACATGCTTAACAAGGTATGTTCTGTTGAAGGTGAGCCACGTTTCTCTCGTTATGTTTGACAAGCCGTGTCATTGTTGTGTTGATTCTTATCACGGGATCTTTGGCCATGACATGGTACTGTGGAGGAATTTTATAACGAAGGTGAAGTCCTTCATTTTGTTCTTTCAAGGTAGCTCTGTCTAATGAGTTTCCGACAATTCAACTTTCCATTTTCCATGGATTACTGACAACATATTCAGCTACTTTGTACGTATGGTGGGTTAAAATGCTGTCGGTATAATTTTTTAGTGGAGCCACTGAGTTAAAATAAATGTAATTGATGCATCGTCAGTCAAAAGTGTCAGAAATTATATCGAATTGCTAGGAAAACAACCGGATCTTTTGCGATTGTGGTTTACTTTTTTTTTTTTTTAAAGTAGGACATGAGAAGGTTGAGAAATATGCAGGGCTGTTGCTACTCACGTTAACGGTATGGAATATCACTCACGAGGGAATTTTTCTAGACAGTTTTCAAATTCAGAGAAATTATATCCTTGTTATGGTTTAAACATTTACATATTTATTTTGTTTCCTTTGGAAGTGGGGCCCTATGATTGCTGATGAACTGAAGCCAATTGGGTTGTACTTTAAGCCTTTGTTTGCAGAAGGCCGAAGGAAATAACTACTCGATTCTTACAAATTTAATAGTGGAAACGGTTGAGGAAGATGCTCTTCACCAATCAAATTGGAAGTAACGTTGACTAAATTTCCAGTCATTTTGATGCTGTTGTTGAAATTGCCAGGTTGACATACCTATTGAGTAATCCACTCTGTATTTTGTCGTCCATTATTTAGATAAATCAGCTAAATTGTAGTTAAATAATGAACTTGTTATTGATAAATTCTTGTCAGTATGACCTTGTGGCTTACGAAGTCAGTCTGAAGGTTATGGTACATGGTTATTATAAATAACGACGTTTGATAGATATATCGTTCATAGTAATTAAAAAAATCGATTCGTCAAAATTACATTGTACAAAATGTGTATTTTTGGCGCTAATTACTAATAATCTCTTGAATACATTTTATAGCAGTACTACATTGGTAATACTTATTATGCATATGTTGTGTTATTAAACTCGTGTCCTTTATCGATTCGTAATCGAATATATGTTCAATTTCTCATGTGAATGACTTGTTTGATTTTTGAGTTAATTAAAGTATGGTAGAGAAAAGTTTGAAAATCTAATTGGAGAGCAGTTAGGGGCCTGACATGACCTGGTGGCTAGAACGCTCGACTCGCAATCTGTGGGCGGAAGGTTCGAATCCCCGTCGTCGTGAATATGTTATGAAGTCACTGTAAATCCCACCATTCGTTGGTAAAAGTAGCCCAAACATTGGTGGTGGGTGGTGTTAATTAATTAGCTGTCTCTTCTCTGGTCTATCGCATCTAAATTAGGGACTGCTGACGTAAACATATTTGCGCAAAATTGAAACCAAGAGCAAGTATTTATCGCCGTTATCATACAGTGAACAATTTGCTATATGCTATATCATTTAATGAAACATTCCCCTGATATTCACTCTTAGTATGAAAGTTACTCTTGAAAATTGTGATTAATACTTGTTTTTGATAAGTGTGTGTGTGTGTGTTGTGCTTTTAACCACTGTTTTACCTGAGCTAAGGTGAAACCTTGTTTTTTGTTTTTCTTTTTACTATTTTATAAAGAGCACGGATTTCACTCAGTTATACCAGATTTCAGATATTAAAATAGTGCAACTTGAAAGTCTGCCTACGTTTTTTTCTCTGGATATCATTGTTCGCTTTGATTATACGCAGTTATTTTAAAGGTTTTTTTTTGGTTTTTTAGATAGATAAAGACTGTCGGTCTCGATGGTAGGGGAGGGTGGAAATCTTGTTTTTTGTTTGTTTGTGTTTTAAATTTTGTCCAAAGCTATACGAAGGCCATCTGCGCTAACTGTCCCTAACTTTTTTTTTTGGTTTTTTAGATAGATAAAGACTGTCGGTCTCGATGGTAGGGGAGGGTGGAAATCTTGTTTTTTGTTTGTTTGTGTTTTAAATTTTGTGCAAAGCTATACGAAGGCCATCTGCGCTAACTGTCCCTAACTTAGCAGTGTAATACCAGAAGGAAGGCAGCTAGTCATCACCATCCACTGCCAATTCTTAGGATACTCTTTTTTACCAATGAATAGAGGGATTGACTGTCATGGCTGAAGGGACGAGAATGGTCGGTGCAACTTGGATTCGAACCTGTGACCCTCAGAGTGCGGATCAAACACCCTAACTACCAGGCCATGCCAGACTTAAAGATCAATAAACCAACGTATTTAATTTCGTATGTAACTTCATATACTGGAAAACGACGTTTGTTGTTTTTAAAATTATTCTCGTTTAGCTTTTGTCATTGTTAATCTAGAGCACTCCTAATTTTTTAAGCATAGAAAATATAACGACCCTACTGCTGAAAACGCGAGCATGTTTGGTGTGACGGAATTCGAACCTGTGACCATCAAAATACATATCGAGCGTTCCATTTTCTGTATTTTGTATTGATGGGTGCACGTATCTAATGTTTGATAAGGTAGTCACAGTAATAACTTTTTACATTTTTTTCAGTTCAAATCGTTGTTCGATTCCATCTACTTTTGTACGAACGTTGTCAGTGTTAGTAATACTCTTTACCCGAGACTTCCATTGAAGACCTTTACTCCTTTAGTTAACATTAAAAATGAAGAGAGAATGACATGCGGTGAATTTTGTTCGTAGACAAATTTTTAATTGAAATAAGATTTGTTTGTTTATTTAACGTTAAGCACAAAGCTACACAATGGGTTCTCTGTGCCTTGCTTACCATCACAGTTATCGAAACCCAGTTTCTAGTGTTGTAAGTCTACAGACATACCGCTGTGCTACTGGGGAAGGGAGGAGGCTGAAATAAGAACTACAGGGTGTTCGGAAAGTCACTGTGCACTTATATATTTATTAACAGACAAAACTGCACAGTGACTTTCCGAACACCCTGTAGTTATGAGAAATTGTTTAAGATATTTCTTAATTTAAGGTGCATAATACAGTCGTGTCTCGTATTATTATAAATTAAATGCTATTTTATTGCTGAAATAATTATGAATATGTGTTGCTGTTTTGGCCCGATAGCCAGGGTTTTTACAATATCATAATTTGAATTAATTGTATTGTTTACATTGGTAGGACTATCTCAGACTGTGTGGGAATATTATGTACATATCTATTTGAGCTATAGAGATCGATTTCGAAACACTTAGGATAGGTAAAAAAAAGGAAACGGACTTTTCAATAAAGGCAGGCAGTGTGGGGTTATTATAAAACTTGAGTTCAGCAGAAGTGCCATTAATCGAGCTAATGTTCATATCAGCGAGATATAACAATTATATGAGCTATTTCAATAATTGGCTGTAATATAACTACATATATGCCCAACTGAAATAACATATTAGGATCTTCTGTTTTTCTGGGGTGCTTTTCCGTAAGTAACTTAGTTTTTACGATGACAGCAGTGTCATAATGATTATGCATTAAAGATAGAGCACTCGGTGCTTCTTCGGTTTTTGTACACCTCGGATAATTATTTAACCGGCGAAGAACAGATGCTGAACATTCTCATTGACATGAACTTAGTGGCAATATTTTTTGTAGAACCCTCTCTCTCTGGTTACGTGCGCGTGCTTTCCTTTTATTTTACCCGTTCATAATTTCGACGTCCCGAAAACAATTAATTTGTTTTACTTGTGGTATTGTGTCATTAAGCTTAACTACGACTATTATTTCTACCCAAAGACTCAGATTTTGGAGGGAAACAGCCGTTAAAGGGCAGGATTAATTCTATCGGTATTAAGCTCAGTGTGTTATGTTATTTGGTAATGGTAAATGTAAAAGCCAGTTGTATTTGGATAGTGTTCAGTTTGTCTGTGTCGCTTAACAACAAAAACATTACCTTTTACATAAGAACATTTTAATTTTCGTGGACTAAAACCTAATTTAAATCTAAACGTAGGTGTCCTGTATGTTTTCTAAATTAGAACAAAATGCTCGGTCAGTATTTCTCAAAATAGAGACAATTCCCTGATGGTTACAAGTGTTCGAAACGTAAAAAGTTAAAAAAAACTCAAAAGCTGCGTCTTTGGACTTTTATTTAAAGTGTATAGTGGATTTGTTGTCCTCACAACAAATTATAACCTGATTTTGTATGTTCATGAGGGCTGGTTCGAGTTTCACTTTTTTTTCAGATCGTTTTTGTTTGTGCATTCGCTTGACGTGAGCATTTTGAATTAGTGACTATAATTCATGTTTTTTTTGGGGAAGGGGTTCACATAGTTTTTCTGTCTTATGACTGTTTTTTTGATAAAACATTTTTTTAAATTTCTCTCAAATATGTTGTTTTAACTAATGATGGTTCTTGAAATTAATTTTTAGGCTTAACCTTGTTAGGCCTATTGTTTGCGAGCACTTCTTTCCGCGTTTAAGCCGTAACTTTTATGTACGTGACGTAATTAAAAAAAAACGTTCTGGTACGTGTGTAATATCAACGGTTTGTGTCACTTTTATTGGTTTTTGGGAGTGTATTTCAATAATCTTTATTATTTCAATGCATGATTGGTTTTCTTTTATGATGAAGAGGAAGAGGGAAGTTTGGTGAAGAAAGCTCGCTGAAGGAAGGGCGGGACCTCCTGTTTTTTGGTTTGTTTGTTTTTACAAAATTTTAACCTGTCATTTTTCCAGCAGGATATTTCCAACACACAACTTTCTTGTTGACATCATTTTAATTTTTGACACTCATGCTACATATTGTTGACGCAATTTTAGGACTTTTTAATACATACCAAGTGGATTATTGTTCGATATACTGCTATATTATTTTAAAGCTATATCAATAATCGAGGAGTATTCAACAAAATTATTTTGTTTAATACAACATAGTAAAGGTTTTTATTATTATTGTTTGTTCACGAATTTCAGTCGGTAATCAACGACTTTAAATAAAATCTTTTCAAATTGATTAAATAAGTCAGTGACAGTTATACGAACTAACTTAATATTCGGACTGAAATGAGTATTATATTTTACTGACAGATGTTCGTTGAAACAGTTCAACGGCAATTTTCCTGAAATTAGTGGTGAATACATATAATTTGTAGTCAACCCAATCCCTTAGATCAGAGCATATACGCAATATGAATGTCTAGTGGGCCATTTGCAACCGTATTTTGTGATTCATAGGTTCTTTCAATAACAAAAATTGTATTACGTTTGTTTTTAGAGAACAACTCGTATATTGAAAAACGTTCCTGTTTTTATGCGTTTTTTTCCGTCCACGCTGCTAGTTTGTTATTATCATTATTAGCACCGACATTTTGTATTTGAAGAACTTAACAAAACCGTTTATTCAATTATGCTGTTATAATCCAAATATTAGTAAAAATAAATTTCCTGTTAAAACTACTTAAAAGTTAATTCTATGCATTGAATGTTTCTTAATCGTAATATATCTTGTGTGGAAGGACAGAATTAATAGAGCAGGGCTGGCCTATGGTCAACGTGTTTGGACTGTCAATCTGTGATTTATTGTTCGCATCCCATTGCTCCAAGCATGGCTAGGTGGTTTTAAGGCACTCGAATTTTAATCCGAGGGTCGCGGGTTCGAATTCCCGTCCCACCAAACATGCTCTCCCTTTCAGCTGTGGGGGCGTTATAATGTTACGGTCAATCCCTCTACTATTCGTTGGTAAAAGAGTAGCCCAAGAGTTGGCGGTGGGTGGTGATCACTAGTTGTCTTTCCTCTAATCTTACACTGCGAAATTAGGGACGGCTAGCGCAGATAGTCCTCGTGTAATTTTGCTCAAAATTCAAACCAGACTCTTTCTACAAAACGTTTAGGATTGTGGATGCACTTTAAAAATGAGTCACATTTCGCTATTTACCAAATATGAGTAGTCCTAAAGTTGGCGTTAGAAGATATTGACCAGATGCACTCTTTCTATCATTTCAAATTGACAGACGAGTACGTGCAGTACTCGTATATAACCGTTTCTATAGCCCTTCTCGAAAATTATGTAACAAACAGAATTAATGAACAATTTTAAAAAATGTTGGAATATAAAAGCATTTTGGAATAATGAAGGTCGGAAACTTATGTTCTAGCTTTTGTGCCATTGTAGTGTTTAAATTAGTCACTTCAAACTTTCACGTTTTCAGAAGTCGCAGATAGTTTAGTGTTGGTTTAGTTGAAATAAGGGTCTATTTCAACTTGTACAAGACAAGCAACTAATGAACTTGTCATTAGTGCACCACGGTTCGGCACGTGACCACCGGAAGTTACGCTTGCTTGATGAAATTAATAGGATACGTGAATTGTTGTAATTTCCCTGGGTTGTTTGCTGAAGCAAGTGTGGATTGGTGAGCTCGCCTTACATACGGAATTCCGCTTGTTAGCACACGTAGCTGAACAGATGTCGGCAGAAATCTAAAACAACGTTGTTATGATATGCACGCTACGTACACAAACGCAGTGAATGTTGAAAATGTACAGGTGTTCCATAAGTCTGGACCCATAGGGAAAATACATTATTATTTATTATTCAAATTGCATGCCATTAATGGCCACACGCACACACATTAATTCTTGGTATACTATGCCATCGGGGCATTTTCATTCCTGAAATATACGCAACTCATATTGGAAGTGTGCTTGTCTAACTCCAAGAACATAATGTCTGTTTTTCCATGTGGGTCCACCAGGCTTCTGGGACATCCTGTAAAACGATTTATAGAAAATTTCCCAACAAAACATGACACTCGCGCACAAACATCGGCTCCGAGTCCAACAAGAAAATAACAAAATATTATAATACAGAACATCAAGAAAGAAACCCCTGTCGGCAAAGTATTGACGAAATCTCTGTGTTATATCCATATTTTGTTTTATACATACAATAGGAACAGTTATTCGAGTAAGAAGCGCTTGGACAGAACATTAATTTCGAGTAACATTAAAAGTGAATTGTGTAGACTCCATTCATTGACAAGTTTTACTTAAAAGTTATTTTAGTTTTCAATCTTTTATTAACCAATAACGTTTGAATTGCTTGACCAATAAATTGCTGACATCATATGAAGGTTTAGCAATTTTCGGTGTAGATAAAACGATGAAAAACAAAACTTGAAGCTGCAATGAATGGAGATTTTTCTCAGTGTAATAAAAAGAAAGTAATTATATTATTTCATTCTTGTAATGAACCTCAACACTTGTTATTTTAACAAAGTATTTGAATTTATCGACCAGTAAATTTCGAACATCATTCAAAGATTTAGTAAGATTCAGTGTGGATAAAGCAAAAGAAAAAAACAAACACACTTAAAAATAGGTGGTAAAATAACAAATAGATATTTTGTGTCATGTAAGTAAAAGAAAGCTCGGAGACGTTTTGCTCAAAACGTACTATGAAAGAAGCGATTCAAAGAATATTGTTTGTTTTGGTGTAACGCACAAAGCTACACAAAGGGCGATCTGTGCTTTGCCAACCATTGGTATCGAAACCCAGTTTCTAGCCGTATAAGCCTGCAGACATACCACTGTGCCATCGAGGGGCAAAAATATTAGAACGAAAAGGAGGCCAAAGAAAACGCCAAGTTGTTTGGGGGATAGATACCAGAGGAGGAGACTGTGCAGAGGCTTGACTATAAGGGCTTCAGCGAATGGGTCAATAAACGGTATGGAGATGTGAGGTACAGGTAACAGATTTATCCTTGTTACTTAATACATGTAAAGAAGCTTCAGTTTTTAGTTGAATTCTCTTACTTCCAGGCTTAAGTAAACGTCGAAGTATTTATGTTGGTTCCTCAACTGAACAGTGTTACTGCTAGGTAACCTACTCATTTAGAAATTGCCAAAATTTATTTCACAAAACCATATTTTGTGAAATATAGACCTGTTTAAGTAAATTTATTTTCTTTGAATTTCATTGTAAAGATATTCTAGAATTATCTGTACTAGCCGTCCCTAAGTATAAAGTGATACCCTAGAGAGGACAGTTAATCAATATGTACTACCCATTGCCAAACCTTAGACTATTCTTTAGCATCCTATAGTGGGATTAATCGTAACATTATAACGTCTTCACGGCTGCAAGAGCGGGCACGTTCTGTTACGAAATTCAAACTCTTTAAGTGTGAGTTTACTTTGGTGTGAATAAAAAAAAGTTTGAGCCTCGCAACCTCTGACTTTAACATGGTTGAAAAAAAGTGCCTTAGTAAATATATCTCCTTTCGACACACTCTATCACTTAATTAAATCAACATAATTTTTATCGAATTATTTGTTCATTTAGAATTAAAATTAATTCAGTATCTTCGTTTTGGCTCTGTTTGTTTTGGGGGCCTAGAAAACTTCATGGCCCCCACAGGGGCTGCAGCTTCAGCTTTGAGAACCACTCCTTTAACAAGTAGGCCATATTTAAGTGAGAAATTCATATAAAACATTTTTTTTTCTATTGTACTTTCATAATGCACGTAATAGAGGATTAATAAGCCACACGCTACGGTACGACTGAGTATTAAAGGGTGCGAGACACAATGCCTCTGAGTATATTTGTACTTTCAACTTTGGGCGCGTTATAAAAGTGACCATCAATCCCATTATTCGGCTTATAGAGCTGGACAAGGCTCTCGTGGCTGCTGGCTGCTGAATAACATCTCTATTTAGTAATCCGAAATTAGGGACAAGTGGACTTAGGTAAAGGTCATTTCGTTCGCGTGCGCATAAGAACATGGTTCACGTTACAAATTGTAATTCGGGGCTCAGTGGTTAGTGTGCCAGAGTGCGAGTTCAAATGCCGTGGTTCACTTTCAGTTATTCCTCCTTCCCCTAAAAAAAAACAAAGACAAAAATTGCTCTTTGCGCCTTAGGTGGCCTGGCATGGCAAGTTGGTTCGGGCGCTCGACTTGTACTATGTGGGTCACGGGTTCGAATCCCCATTACACCAAACATGCTCGCTCTTTCAGCCGTTGGGGCGTTATAAGTTTACGGTCAATTCCACTACTTGTTCGTAAAATGTAGCCCAAGAGTTGGCGGAGGATGGTGATGACTTGGTACCTTCCCTCTAGTCTTACACTGCTAAATTAGAGACTGCTAGCGCAGATAACCCTCGTGTAGCTTCGCATGTAATTCTATAACAAACAAATAAACCTGTGCCTTAGGGCTATAAGACTGACTTTCAATTTCCATTACTCGGTCTGTCAAGAGTGGCCCCTGAGTTGGCGGTGGGTGATGTTGACTACCACTTTCAAGTTAGGGTTGGCTAGCGCAGATAGCTGTGGTGTGTGCGATATACAGCAAAACATATTCCTCTGATATTTTAACTGAAATAAATCATACCAGTTGTCCTTGATGCTGTCAGTCGACCAATAACCCATTGGATTCAAACTTATGACTCATACTTGTTGTGCACCTATATATTCATCTTGTAATAGTTATCAGAGTTTAAATCAACATGTCAATTTTGTTTAATTCATGTTAAACACGTGAATCTCAAGTACTGTACCTGAATATATTCTTGCCTCGTAATAAAAATTTTTGATAAGACGCTTAAACAAAAAAATAAACATTTATTTTTAAGATAAACTATGCAATGGAAAACAACTAGAAAATAATATACAGGGTGTTCGGAAAGTCACTGTGCACTTGTGTATTTATCAACAGACTGTTTCAATATAGAATACAAGAGGTAAATATGAATGACAATTATAAACAATGTTGAAAGTGACCCCCGTTAGCATCAATACAGGCTTAGATCCTTCTTATTTTGTTTCTAAACACCGCTATCAGTTGCTGACTTGAAATAGACTGAATGAATGCTGTTATCGCTGCTTTCAAACTGCACAGTGACTTTTCGAACACCCTGTACCTCCTCAAAGGAATTATAAGATTATTTTAATATTACTTACGTAATGACTAGCTTCCTATAAACTAGACGCTGTACAAATAAAATGATTCTTTATTTTGAGATTCGACTATGCAATACAAACAAAAGTCATCACAATAACCAATAACTTTCGATCAGAACAAGCTATGTACTAAGAGCGAATCTAAGAATCAACTTCAATTATAGCTAATTAAAATACGTTTCTACTTAGAGATTAGAATGCACTGTTTATCAGTTGAGCTGTTAACAACATTTTCGGCCGTAATCCCAATAAAAAAGAAAATATATCTCAGTATTAATGGTGTATTAAATCATGTTTATTAGTGAATAATATCTTTTGAATATAAGTGGCCATACTAGTTTCTTAACGCCCAGCTTAAGGGTTTTTAATGCTGATACTTGGAGTTGAATCCTTGTGATGAGTATGGCGCACATTAGCTATCATGCAGCTTTGCGCTTAATACATGTGCGCGCGAAAAAGCAATAAGAAAAACCATTCAAGTATTTGCGATTGAAAAGAAAGTACTTTGTGATAATAGTGTAGTACTTACGCTAAAAACTAATTCTGTTAAGGCGTTCTGAAGACACTTTGTTCAGAACAGACACCTTCGTTGTTCTTTCTTATAACTTTTACTATTTCGCTAAATGTAGTTGTGATTACAATAAATATCTCTTATTGCGTTCATTGATTGATTATTTAGTGTATGTTGAAATGGATTGGTTTGTATGTTTTCATTTTACATGTTTAAAACAGACTGACAGTCTATTAATTATTAGTCCATAAATTCAATATTATCAACAGCTGTGTTCAAACACCCCTTGAAAGAAACAAAGGAAACCTCAAAACATTAGGAGTAGATTCTTTTTGAAAGAGTCTTAAGTACATCATTTGGAATACTTTTTCTCCGCTTAAGCAAACATTCGTATGCAACGAACTATTATTTCCAGCAAAGTACAAACTGCTCTTTATTTATAAGGTTGTGTCTTTTGTTTACTATTGTTTATAATCAGGAGCTCTTATACTGTTACAGGCTGGTGATATTCGTCTGTCTTGGAGAAGTGATCAGTCAATAACGCTTCAATTGGGAGATAAGATATGCGGATTGTGTATTTAATATGGTCCTCAGTATCTTTATGTTATGATATATAGGGGAAGGTCAGACATATATTGCATAATTACGCGTTCTGCTGTTATTACATTAATGATTCACTAGAATTTTCTTAAATTTCTTAGACTGGAGGGAATACATGGCAATCAGTACTGTTGAGTTGATGTTCCAGTAGAACTTGTTTATTGAAAATATTTCTAATTCCACACAGAAACAATGTAAGTCATAAACTGTGTACGTTGTCTTACTAAAAATATTCAAATGCTTACGATAGTCAGTCCAGTATGCAGTACAAGGAAATTTTTTTTAGTATGAATAAACCCTCAAGTTGGTAGGTTAGTGATATCGAGTGTGCGCAAGATCTTAAAATGTGAATTACGTTAATTTAGTAGAAGGAAGTGAAAAAAATTAGCGCGTGAAATGTTGCAGCACACAATTATTCACGATACACTGAGGCCTTGCAGCAGTGTAGAGAATTTGGCTGTGAAATGTGAAAACAGAACCATCTCAACTGAAAATACTATTTTTGCTTAGCAAACGTTCACTTGTTAAGACTGTGAGTGCAAAAAGCCATTTTACAGAAAGTTACTACATTGTAATATCTCGTGTAGCTACATTTGAATGACTTTTATCTGTGAAGCCTTTTTTTATGTATCTCTATTTTTTAGGACATGAAATCGTGAATTGTGTGGAAAGATTAGATCAATTTCACCTTAGTTTCGAAGTGGTAGTCGAATGTGATTCTTGATCAGACAGGTTTTGTATTGTACTCACTGTGAAAGATTACGCACAGTGAGCACGTTATTACGGTAGCTGATATCTGTGGATTGGGCGTGGGCCTGACTCGTGAAATATCTGTTCATCTGTGTGTGTTCAAGCTTATCAAAAAATCTGGAAATAACCTGGTAGATTTTTGGTATCCTACAGCATGATATTGTTTAATGAAATAATGGTCATTTTCACAAACGCGTATGACTCATTCTTGCCCTGATTTTAAAGTATACCATTATCGCTATCTTAATTACCCACCTAGATTCGAGATTCTAACCTTATAGAACATTTTTGGCATCATTGGAAAAGTTAAGTCGAAAAGATGAAATACAAGCATGGTGTTGTCATCCGTTATCTGAGCTGTTTAAGCAATAGTGAAGACAAATTGCATCAGAAACGTGTCAGAACCTAGATGAAAAAAGTTTCTCGGCGAATAGCTGCAGTTTTTCAGCTAACCTTGGTGTTACAACCTATAAAGGCTGTGGTCTATTATACGTCATTCCCTTTTATGAGTACATGCCTGGAGACTTTGGGCAGTTAGATTCACTATCAAAAGATGTTCGAAAAGTTACATGGCTTCAATATGGACACATTGGACTTTTAATAGAAATACATCGTATTATGCTGACCTATAGGTTGAACATTAACATACATTGATTTATCATTAGGAGCCGCTCACTTGCTTTTTAATGTGAAATGCACATCCTTTGTACATATTAATTGGTTTATTGAATCTCTTACCAGTACTGCTTGTAAATACTTAATGTACTTTGTTTTCAAAATGGTAACTAAAATGAGCAAAATGTACCTTTGAGTGGAACACCAGATAGAAAATAAGTACGTGCTGGCTTTTGAAACTCAGTTGTAAACAAAAACAAGAGCGATCAGAGAGACTGCACACCCTTTCTCTTACCCTGCTGTACGAGATTTCATGCGTTTATATTGTATAACGTTAAATTTCACCTTCGAAAACTCAAAAGATCCTTCTTAGATTCAAAATGATCAACGATCCGAATCATTTTTTGTAGTGCGATGAGGAGTCTCAACCTTAATGTGCCCATGAAATTTGGCACAAATCCGATCACATTTTACAGAGTTATTAACCGAAAACCACAAAAATGCCCTCTTTTCCCATTACAAAAAATGCCTCGAAGTGATCCAAAATTCGAAACCGGATCTAGACTAAAGCTAGGGAGGACCGTACCTTACTTTCTCCTCATCTTGTGTAACATTCTTGTGTATATTGAGTTACGAGCGCGGAAAGGCAGAGAGACAGATGCACCATAGATTTCATTGGAATACCTTCGCCCCCTCCACCCTCGGGCCCGACATGGCCAAATGGTTAAGGCACTCGGCTTGTAATCTGAGGGTCGCGGGTTCGAAACCCCGTCCCACCAAACATGCTTGCCCTTTTAGCTATGAGGGCGTTATAATATGATGGTCAATCCCACTATTTATTGGTTAAAAAGTAGATCAAGAGTTGGCGGTGGGTGGTGATGACTAGCTGCCTTTCCTCTAGTCTTACACTTCTAAATTAGAGAATTACATTCTAAATTGACACACAAAAATACGTGCCAACCATCACACGATAAGTATCATTATATTGGAGAACATTTCATTGACAATGTATTGGATGAATTTTTTTTTTTTTTACTGCTTTCAAATGGAAGAATGCGAAGTCAGGTGTTGTATAAGTGCATAGACATTAATAGTAATGTACTGTGTGTTTTCACCAGTGGTATTGCCTTGCAGAAAATGCATTAAATTTTGCAATATTGTTCAGTTGAAGTGTTTGTTTATACTAAATGCTCCACCCTGAAGGAAGAGCCCTTGTTTTCCAAGTATGAACATGGAAGTAAGAGTAAGCGTTTGACGACTATAAGATGTTGAAACTCACAGTTCAGAAATCGTTGTACTTAAAGTTGGATGTGAAATGATATTGTTTTGAAACTAGTCTAAGACAATAAAGTCAAACCTCTTGTTATGCCTTTTGTCAACACTGAAGATAATGGGGAAAGAATCGGTAAATATATAATACGTTTTGATTTCATTTTCATTTAGTACTGAATATATAGTCTTTCACTGAACAGTTAACGCTTGTTTTTAGTACACCAGAAATGTGACTTGCACTTTTGTTTTTAGCTATCAATTGATTGATTTATTAATTAAGCACAGCATCGCTATGGGCTGTTTGTGCTCTACCCACCACTGGTATCGAAACCCGGTTTTTAATGGTGTGAGTCCGGAGGGATACGCTATGCCATTAGGGGGGGGGGGAGCTTAGCGATCAAACTCAATTTTTATTTTCATGGCGTATTTTCTTGGCAATGTTAATTACGTTTTGATATACTACCTTACTCATTGTCTAATTGTCGATTAGTAATCTTGACTTTTGACTTTAAAACATGTTTAGTTTATAAATTTAAAAATGACTTACTGAATTTGTTGATCGACCCTTAATCATAATGGATTTTGGAACTAACAACAGCATACGTAAAGACTACCTCTACGTACCAAGTGGGACATTGCCTTCTTGGACATGACTTGAAATATATCAGTTATGGCGTGTCTGAACGAAGGATTCGATGTTTTAAGATGCTGTGCTATCGAACATGCGTCACACTGTCAACCGTGAGGTGAAATTCAGTGTCGGTGTTCGTTAAGAGTCAGATAAAAGGTAAAGGCTCTTTGGAATTTTCATCCACTAGGGCAGACTGTACACAACATAAGCGATATTTAGAAATAACACGATAGCGAACTGTAGGGTTGCTGTTTTTTAATTTTTATTTTCATCTACACTGATTGTATTGGAATGTTTTCCATGAAACCTCTAGAAACAGTGTAACTTTTATATGGTTGAGTTGTCTTCAGATGAATTACATAAGTTATGTTTTAAACTTTTACAAAAGTGTTGATAATGACAATGTCGTCGTTGGGAGCACCCAGCGAAACAAGATGTCGTCTTTCGAAAGTGTCTTAAGTTTCTAGACCGGTTTTATGTGAAGCGTTTGTAATCACTTTCTGCTATCTCATTTTCAAAAGCTCCGCTGTGGCTGAACCACAAGTGTAAGTGCTTATGATGCTAAAATTCGAGACTTAATTCGTAGATTTCTGTAGGACAGAGAACTCATCGTAATTCTGAAATGAAACAAACAAGAAAAAAAGTTAGTCTGCATGACTCTGAATTTCTCTTCTATTTCCATATCTATATTTTTCAAAAGTTTCAGCTAGGCTAGATTGTAACTGTTTGATTAGGTAAAGTTATGCAATATGTTAAATTTTAACTAAGTTTCAACATTTGAAGAAAGACGTATTTTACACATTATTATAACCTGCAGTAGCTTTTCAATTCTTAACTGTTATTTGCATCATTTTTATTGCTGTGCACTTAAGAACTTGTATATATGAGATATTTCCATATAATTTGTAAGACATAAGCTACAAATTATTTTCACATAAGTTATGCCTCAAAATATTATCTTAAAAGGTAGGATTATAGACGAATAATTCATTACATGGTTTGATGGAGTTAGCAGTAATGACACGTAAAGAGTGTCTGAACTTCATTATTTCGATATTCATAGATAAAATGTAATAATTAAGCTTACAAATACGTGTAAGTAGAATCGTGCTATTACCATTATTTTACTATTATTTACTAAGAGGGAGATTAATATTATCTGAAGATGACCTAAGGAGGTCGAAACGTTGTTCTCTGCTTTATTAGTAAGTGTTAATACCCATACCAGTCGTTCTGAGATATACTGTGATTATTGTTCGGTGTGTGTGTGTGTGTGGAGTTTGTGGTTAAAACAGCGTATCTTTTATTCCAGAGTATATACAAGTTTTTTATGGTATCGATCTAAAGGTTGGAATTTCATCCATTCTGAGCGATAGAACACTTATTTCAAAGTTTAGTTAGTCACGTATATGCACTATTATCGTGCATTATGGTCACGCATCTTAATTAATAAATGGCAACAGGCGTTATCACGTCAGCCACAAAAGTTCTGAGTTCCAAAAATGACAGCTTATAAACTTAGTACAAAATATGAAAAATGAAAATATCCATACTTTCATGAGAATATGATAAAAGTTAATTAGACCATTTTATGGTATAACCATACTTTTGTATCCAGTTATTGTGTTGAAAATGTGTAAATTAATGAATGTTGAGTGGGTTTTGTGAACATTGTAATTTCTCATCGCGTTGGGGACAGCAGTTGTAATACATTAACATATTCGAGTAGGCCTTGACCAACTTACTCGCTTTTCATAATATGTTTTGAGCTATTGCACCAAAAATATACAAAATCGTGTAAATTGCTGCACATATTTTTACAGTATTAGACATTAAACAAATATAATCCAATTTTTAACCAGAAAATATTTTTAAATTACAATAAATTAATTGCACTATTTGGATAATAAGTTTGAGCTTTATATGTAGAATTATATGTAAGAGGAAGAAAATAAGTTATTCTTTATATAATATTTAGTAACATTTCATTAAGCGTTTCACTAGAATGACAGTCATGTCCTACTCTTCAATTAGAGTAGCCCAAGAGTTGTCGGTGTATGCTCTTTTACTAATTGCATTCTCTCTCTAGTCTATCAGTTCAAAAAGGACAGAGCGCATGTACCCCACTGTGTTGTTTGGCGCTAAAACAAAAATAACAATTCAGAAATGGATTTGAGCGCAGTTATCCCTACTGTAGCTTTTGCACGAATATCACAAACAAAATATAATTGTGTACTCAACTATAATCCCTCTCAACTATAACGCCTCTGGAAGAATTTAAAGTTGTATGGAGAGTAACCTCGATGGGTATATCCCCAATAGCCTTCAATTTCGAGAGAAGTTTGTTATATTGTTGTGAATATGTTTCCACCAAAATGTCTCCAGAGCGCAACATTTTTACTGATTTAGGGTAGCCAGCAAGCTCCTGTGATGAGTCTGAGATCCTCGCTTGTTTCTCCAGCCAAGGCATTTCAGCGGTGCGCCGAATCTCCACTCGCAAAGACGGAATTATTGACGTTTACATTACCACATCCACCTACCACAGTCAAAGCAATTTATCTGAACTGAAAGGTACGGCGGGCGTACATTCCCAATCCTCTCAGATGTTTCCAGTGTCAATAGTTCGGTCACTCAAAAACATCCTGTCATGATTCTTTAACGTGTGCTTGTTGTGGTGACAAAGACCGAGACGCTTACGAGTGCAAACTACAACCACGCTATGTTAACTGTAATGGTCCACATCCATCTTACTCTATTTCTTGCCCTAAATGGGTGAAGGAGAAAGAGGTTCAATGCTTGAACACTATAAATAATATCTCTTACCCAGAGGCTCGGAAATTATTGGCCCCAACTCCATGTCAGACATATGCTGTTGCACTTCATTCCACTGTTACAATGGGAATGTAGACAGTTCTATCCATGCCTCCAGCTGTGTCATTTGCAAAACATTTGAAGAATCTTTTGCTCTCTATTATTAAAAGTTGATGAATCTACGTCTTTCTTCATCTCTGTCCCTGCTACTCCTTTCAGTGACTGCCCAATTCCACTTCCTTTGGCTTGGCTTGGCTTCGGCTTCTGGTATTTCCCCGGGTCCATCATCTTATTCAGCCCAAGAAATAAAACAACCATTCATTCACGCCCTCAGTCGCTGGAACCTATGTCCACAGACAGAGATCTGCCTATTTGATCCAGGGCAGGATCCATGGAAGTTGATAGACCTTCGTCCGATAAAGAAAAAACGTGGCCGAAAACAGAAGGGCTCCCTCGCCATGTTCTCTTCCATGTAAATAAAACTGGCCACTGTGATCTAGTGGAACTGTCGGTGTTTTCGTTCAAATATAGATTACATTAAGGATTTGATTGATTCTTACTGCCCGTTGTATCTTTCCTTACAGGAAACGTTTTTGAAACCTGCTGATACAGTCACCCTTTGGCAGTTTTCTTTGTACAGAAATGAAAAATTCTGTGATCAACGAATGCATGGTGGTGTGGCACTTGGTTGATCAGCAGTTAAGTATGATTCCTTTTTTAAATATTTTTAATGACTTTACCTTTTTACTGGTTGTTTGGCGCAGGTAGCTTAGTTGTTTTGCGCCAATAGACGCTAAACAATCAACCATTCTCAGACTGTTACTATTGAAGAGGGTTAGAATGTCATTCAACTTCTGTTTTCATTCTTTCGAAAAACAGGTACTCAGACTTCTTGTAATCTAATGACGATGTCTCTACTAGTGAGAACGATTTTGACTTTTGACATGTAGTTACAAAATTACTTTGAAGTAAAGGCGTTTATTTTGATCATTTGAACTTTCTGGTATATTATTATATACAAGTTTCAAACAGACTAGCAGCATAAATATTTACATATTTTGCTATTTTCGGCTTAGTAGCAAGTATGTAAGATAATAAAATGTGGAATAATTAAAGTGTTACTAACATCTATAGTGTTATGATTCTTTTGTATTTTTTGAACTTCAGAACCACTTGTTAATTAATGCACTTTTATTTAAACCTCTACGTTTACAAATTATTTATTCTATACTTTTTTTATTTGTGTGACTGATGGTAGTAGGCGCCAGAAATACTACTGCAGTGCAATTGTGAGTCACGTGTAACGAGTTTTAATACATCTGTACTATTTACTGTTTGTGTTCCACTTGCCATATGGTTGAGAATAAGAAGGTCAGCGACTTATGAATAAATTTGACACACTAGTTTCTTTTTAACAAGTTTTATGTTGATTTCCAAACATTAAAAGAAACTGAATTTTCTCAATGAGAGACAGCCTCGCTTCGAGAAAGGAACCCAGACAAAGTTTATCAAACTGTAATGTCATAATCAAGCTAAATTCCCATTGTTTTTGAGTTCATAATAAATAATATATATCTAAACATTAACTAAACTAAAGCAAACACATACACGACTTACGTTGTAAACTTATCTTTTTATCAAATATAGGCCGTATTTGCGATTAGAATTCCTTTTTTTTTTAATTCTAGAAATCCTGTATTAAAGAAATACTGTTTCAAAAAGAACACTGATTTGACCACATATATTTTGCGGGTATGTGCTAGTCTCAAATTTTCAGACAAACTTGATACATTTAGGGTTCTCTTGAATATTTCTATTTTACTTAAAAATATTGTAACAGTTTTTATTTGATAGTGTATTGCTATAAACAGACTTGATTGAATGGCGTTTGTTTATAAGCAGATAAGACCCAGTGTACTTGCTGAAATTATCTTATCATAAAGAGACTTCAACACCTCCGTGTTGTATCTGGTTTTCCTATAAAGAACTCGGTAATATTGAATTTTCTTAATGATGACAATAATACATTGTTCTACTATAAGAAATGTAGTTGAAACTGAAAGAATGGGTGGAAGCAGAACAAATAGAATTGTTAAAGTTGTTTTTTAAACATTACTGAATTTACATTACTAGTACTGGATATAGCAGTTATTGGTAATGCTCAGGTATATCATTAGGAAAAAAGCGTTTATTCAACTAGAAACAAAATATACAAATATATCTTTAATCCAAAAATCTCCACTTTTAAAACTATGGTGCCAGGTTTTACCGTGATGCACCGAGTCCACTCGTAATGCGTGGCTGCTGTAGCTTCGAAACTGTTAACTTAACCTATAAATGAGCAGGCGAAGAAGGCGTACGATGGCCGTCCGTAAATTGTATAATTACGTTACACATATCTACACCATCTTTTATAAGGATATATTAAATATATATATAGGTTAATGAAGACCTACACTTAGATCACACACTTCTGTATATTCGTATATTTAGTAATCTAAAGTTAGTACATGTACTAAATGTAATTGTACATAATTGGAGTCTCGTCTATAAACGTAAGACAAGAATTTGATTTTACTGTGGGAATCGAACGTTGATATAGTTCACTCTGATAATTTTATCAACCAACAGAGAGTACGATGTGAGAAATACGTTTTGCTAATTTTATTTGAAAAATCAACATTAATCTTTCTTTGGTTTATTTGTTTTTTAAGAATAAGTAATGGTCAGTTCGAAGAGTAGTTTTTGCAAGACCGCCAGTGTGTGGGTCAGTGGTACGCTGGTATGATTGCGGACGTACAACGCAAAAAACCGGGTTTTGCTACTTGTGGTGGGCAAAGCATAGATAGCCCATTGTGTAGCTTTGTGCTTCACTACAAACAAACGAATTTATAGCAAAAAGTTTAAACAAAGCAACAGATTTCTGTCAGCTGCAGTATATGTTTGTTTATATCTATTCCCTGGTGTTTATAAATTACTTAACCAGTTTTTTTTTTTTTTCTGAATTTAGAATATGGATGGAAGAATAGTGAATATTTTTACAGGATAAATGTTTTTAACATTTAAAAGGTTAGGTGTGGCTGAGTGATTAGCATGCTCGAACTGTGAATCTGAAAATTTTTTTGTTCATGAGCTTTGGCCATAAAATCATACTCCTCACATTAAGGTCGTGGGTGTAATATAATAGTTTTGTGCTAAACAACAAACAAGTAAAAAAAAATTATTTGTTCTCTGAACCTATACATTAATTAGCTTGATAAATGACAATTATACAATATAAGTATGAATTTACCATTTTCAAAATGCATTGTTTATATGCAACAATGATCTTAAGAACAATCAACAATGTAATATAGCATTTTATCATTTAACATCCATGATTTAAAATCAAACATATTTTCAAAAATTTCTGGTATGCCGTAAAAGTCTATACATACACATGCTTATTTTAAAATAGCATTGAACATTAAGATTTGAATAATAATAGAACTTACAGTACATATCTAGTTTATTACAATTCTTTTTATAATTGGTGTAATGCTTTTTACCTTGCAGCTTTAGCTGTTTTCTTTATTACACAAAGATAGAACTGCAGTGATCTATTTGACATAGAATTTTTTGTTTTGTTGCAATTATGTAGCTATAGTTGAAACATCAATTGATGTTATTTTATGTTTATCACCTGCTAGTGACTCAGCAGTAAGTTGGATCGCTAATAATACCAATAAATTGGGTTTTGATACCCTTGATAGCCTTGTGTTGATTTGCACTTAACAACAACAAAATTCCCATTTTTAGCAAAGTAATATGTGATTATCTTACAGTATTAACTTTCACTTTTACATAATATAATTTCAAATGTTTACATCAGTTAAGGTAGTTCTCTATAGTTTTATAGCCATAATGCTGTTGTTATATATTGTAATTGTGATGAATAATATTAATATACTAACACCACCGGTGGTCAGATTTGACTGTTTGCAGTGACCTAGTGGCACAGAACAGGTAATTAAGTGATCAATGGTCAAGAATGTGATAACTGGTAACTTTTATAATACTTAAGTTCAAAATTTAAATGTATTTCTAGTATATATATCTTTCTTCTATTAAGAAGAAAGTAGGTAATTGAATATAATTTGTAAAGGGAAGTGAAAACAAAATAAGAAATAATACCAAAATACTTAACAGATAAAAGGGACAGTAAGACTTTAAAACATAAACAAGAGGGAATCCTCAGTAGCTGCAGCATTTGAGGCTGAATTAGAGTATATTAAACTGAGAGACTTTCCGTCTTTTTATGAGCTATATTTTTGTGCACCAGCAATACCAAGCATGGAGGTTGAATATACCCGATTCTTGATGACGAGGGACCCACTTGAAATAAAAATGTGGTCGCATATACCTGATTTCATTTCTTATGAGGATACCAACCAGTCTACCATCAAATTGAAATTATTTTAGGAAAGATTAGAGTAAATTAATATGAGACCTTGTGCATGGTCAAATACATCACTTGAAAAGGTTTGATCTCCTGAGCCCAAAACTATAATTGGATCTCAAATCAGTCAGAAGATGGACTATGAGATAAAAGGTTTTACTTGAAAAACTCGGAGTCATTCTATGATCTTCTATGCAGCAGCTAAAATAAAGTGTAAGTGTCAATGTACATACAAAAATCAAAATTTGTGTTCATAACTGAGATCTTAACATAAGGCATACAATAATCATTTTGTTCAGTTATATGGGGCCTCATTTGAGCATTTTTGAAAATGGTGAATGAACAAATTATTTACATTATCTTATAATTTCCAGTAAGATTTAAGTAGTCAGTTTTACCAAACACTTAACTGTACTGTATGTATCAAAAAATGTGTGCCTTGTATGTGGTATCTGACTGTGGTATCTATATAAATGAGTTTTTCTTGTTACACGTATATAAAGAAAGGAAGTGGATATCCTTTAAATTAAGTTTGTAAAAAGGGCTGAATATTTACTCTGGTCATTGAAATTTGAGAATAAACTGAAACCATTGTGTATATATACCTCATTTACAAGTAAATGGTTTTCGTGGGAGAAAAATTATTAAATTTCAGTTTTCCTGAAGTACTTATCATTGCAGTATTAAAGCTTTGATTATAATGCCTGTACTGTGTGAAGAATTTTGGTTACTTGAAATTATTATTGTCATTTCTACTAATAATAAATTGGTAATATTTTTTCTTTGACAGAATAAGGTGTACTTGTATGATAAAGTTTTCAAGCCTAATGCCACTCAAGAAAAAATATACAATGAAGCAGCAAAAGCCATTGTTAAAGGTAAGTTAGTAACATGATGTCCTTCATTTTATACCTCAGTCAAATTATATTAAAATGCAGAGTGTTTTGAATTTACCATTCTAATGACCTGTTTACACAGCATTCATAATGTAATTGTTTCAACAAAAACAACTATTCAAGTTTGTGAAAACAGACCATTAGAGGGCAAGTAATTTTCATTACATTTTTGTGTGTGTTTAGTTTTATCACAGTGGAAACATCCTCCTTCCTTGGTTTTTGAGGTGGAACAATTATTATAGTTTCAGTTTTACCTACAGGCCTGGCATAGCCAGATGGTTAGGGTGTTCTGTTCACAGTCTCAGGGTCACGGGTTCAAATGCCCATCCCACCAAACATGCTCACCCTTTCAGCTGTGGGGGCAATAAGTTATGATGGTCAATCTCACTATCTGTTGGTAAAAGAGTAGCCTTAGAGTTACTGGTAGATGGTGAGGGCCTATCTGCCTTTCCTCTAGTCTTTCACTTCTAAATTAGTGACAACTAGTACATATAGTCATTGTGTAGCTTTGTGGAAAATTCAACACAAATCAAACTGATTTTTACTTACAGCTTGGATTAAAATGAGCCTGTGTGTTTTAAGATTTGTCACAGCTAAAACAATCCAACCTTATGATATTTCCATAACTACCATTCACAGGGGGGATGTGCAAGCTTATTCAGTATATGAGTCAGGTTGCTACTGAACCAACCTTCCATCAGAGCAAACAATAGATAGTAGAATACTTTGCTTCACATGATAGTTTTATACTGTTTTTCCATCAAGTTTGTCACTACAGGTGCTGATGGTTTATATGACTGTGATGAACAATTTATATGCACTAAAGTCTGTCACAAAACCAACAACATTGATATCTTTGCTCACAGTGTATGTGTTATGCTCTAATCCTGAACTATTGTTTAAGTTTAAGGATAATGGATTTAATGTCATGGGTCAAAGAGTAATTTGTTCTGGGTAACCTTTCTGATATTTCATATTATAATGCCTGGTGGTTTTCAATTTCTTTAGCACATTATGCACAACTGATTTTGGTCTAATGAAATGCTAAGACCTGTATACCACTGATGTATCATCAAATATTAATAAGGTTTACGAGCCTTTCTTCATCACATAATAGCTCCACAATGTTTTGTCTGAAACAGCCACTAGCTTGTGTAAATTTTACTTATTAGAACACTGTGACATTTACATACACATTATTTGTAAACATGTATATTACCATTTCCAAGATATTTTAGAGGGCTAGGACTGTGAAAATATTGTGTACATTGTATTCCAAAAATCTTGATTTATATATGTAATTAACACATATGTAAGAGGTGTAGTCGATATAATGTTTTTAGATCCATTGACGGATGATTATACATTTAAATATGTTCTGTGTGGAAAATAGCCTACATTTCCATATCATTATGCAGTAAGGAAATTGAAACTTTGTAGCTGAAAACCTTTAATACCCAAATATATAACATAATTCTGATGTGTAATGAATAACATATCTAAAACTTAATGTAGCTCATACAGAAACAATTGTTATTTAAGTATTTGATGATATAAATAGCATCTGTTGTATCTCAACTAGCCTGATAAAGCATGGTATTGGGCTGTAGGCCATGTCAGAACTGGATATAGCAGTTATTGTATGACTGACATAATGCATTTGACAGTTCTCCTGAGTGATGATTAGTGTTAACTTGAGTAAACTAGATAGAAAGATATTAAAGATAAATACAGTTTGATACCAGAGTAAATAATTTGATGATAATAAAAAAATGAAAACATAATTCTCATGTGTAAGGACTTTATTAAAATTAATGAGAATTATAGTTCTAATTTAATTTAGTTCACACTGAATGTTGTTGTTCAAGTAGCTGATGATATACCGAACATCTTGACCACCACCATATTATATTCCAACCAGATTGATGAGCCTCGTATAAGACTTTGACTCGCCTGCTGTTATATTATATGTAGCAAAAATGAAATAGTGTCTTACAGACTGAGTTTAGTGTTTAACTCGCACTATTAATGGATAGAATTATATATGAAAAAGACAAATGAAGTGAAAATTTTACCTTTTCGTGTTAATACTGTTTCTTAATTTTGATGTAATATTTTCTGTTACTACTCTGCAGATGTCCTTATGGGGTACAATGGAACAATATTTGCCTATGGACAAACATCTAGTGGAAAAACACACACGATGGAGGTACTTTATTGTTTCAAATACTATAAGTGTAAACCTAAAAATCAAATTACCACTTTATTTTAACCTTTATAAATCTATGATGTCCTATGTACAAAAGTGAAATACGTTATTATTTTTATGTACAACTTGTAAGAAAATATTCAGGAAATTGGAATGGAGCTAAAATATTTTAAGTAAATTTGGTTAAAAAACTCAGGATAGTATAAGTCTGAAATAAACACATCAAACATTTAACGATTTTGAGATGCAATGTTTGATAAATCTAATTCTAAGAGTCTAAGGACTGGGAGACACAATACTGGAATGAACCTTGTGAAGAAACTTCAGACACTATTTTAAATTTATTTATGTTTATGGTAAATTTCATTCCCAAAATGAAGGTTTCAAACAAAAAGAGAAGAAATAAAGGCCACTTAACATTTTTACCAAGTTAATCTGGATTGAGGTGAAGGAGAGGGTGCATTATGAGAAAAGTGTGTGTGAGAGAGAGAGAAAACCCTGAGAATTCTGCACTACAAAAACTTTAAGTTGGCAAGGCTTCTTTCTTTAAGAAATCATGATAGAATTTAGCTTTGTATTTTTGCTTCTACGATAGATTGATTCATACTAATTGTCTGAACATTTGAACTTATTAAATATTTACCAATTTGAAGTAGATTAAAGATGATTTTATGTATAATTTTCTACAGAAAATGAGGTGTGAAATAAGCTGAATACTTTGATTGTTGTGTGTTAAGTGTGCTGCCAAACAATAAAAATACCACAAGATTTATTATCTGTAATGTATGTAATGACTAAAACAGTGAACTGTGTATGTTTTCTTCTTGCAAAGCCACATCAGGCTCTCTGCTGAGCCCACCTGGGGGAAAAACAGTGAACTAGGAATTGCAATATGTACATAGCAGTTATTCTCCTGAAGTAGTGATAAATGTGATGGACAGTTCCTTTTAATCCTTATTTTGATTGTATTAAGATGTGAATGACAGCTTAGAAATGCCATCTGTTTTCATTATTAATGTAATAAAATAATGAGTGATATCTGTGAAGAACCACTTGGCCTCATTTAGAGTGAGACTTGGGTATAGTCTTGTGCTAAGTGTACTAGACTTTGGATCTAAGCATCCTTAGTTTGTATCCATTGCCGCTAAATTATACTACACAGTTTGGAGATTGTTGTTTTCTCATTGTACCTGGTCTCATGGTTTAGCTTAATCAGTACACTTAAATCATAGCAATCACAACCATAGTTAGAACATTTTAAGCATGTTTCATTGCTACATCATTTTGACTTGCATTTCAAAGTTAACTTTTCCATGTTGGCTTTCATGGTGTTGAGTCAGGTCACAGGTCCTGTCCAGTGAGTTAGACCTACTAAATAGTGTCAAACACCTTTTTTCTTTAATCCACATCAGGATGCCAGGGTGGCTTGTGTGGCAGGTATTAAAACATAGTGTAGTATGCAGGCTTACCTAAAACTTAAAAATTCTGCAAAAAAAGTTAAACATGGAGATTAAATAATAATAGCAATTCAACTGTAGCCATTTTAATGCTTTTATTATTAATATTTTAAAAAAATATGCCCAGTAGAAACTCAGTTGAGTACTTTATTACAAAGTTTCAGAGAGGTTCCTTTAGAGAAAATAGCATCAAATTATATTTAATCATGTATCTCTCATGCACTGTGTGGAATCAGCTTAAAGTTTTTTACAATATCTCTTTCTGTTTGTAATTTTACAGTTTGGTTAAATCAATTTAAATTCATAAAATTTTATAGGGACAAAAATGATGTCCTTTCAAGCATCTGATTGTAAGCACTCCTTACTACTTATGTATTCATCCAATCTTTTCATGAACTCAATTAAATTATCTGACTCTGCCATCCTTGAAGAAAGCTCATTCCAAAAGCCAACCACCCTGTTTGAAAAGTAATACTGTCTGTACTGTAGATGACTCCTATGCTGCCAATATTTGAATTTGACCCCTTGTTCTGTTGTTTTCACTTCTAAACACAGTTTCATGGATTTATATTATCAATACCATTAATAATCTTAAACATCTCAATCAAATTCACTCTGACCCTTTTCCTCTTTAGAGAAAACAAGTTCAGAGATTTTAGTCTCTCTTCATTCAAGGTATCATCCTAGTGGCTCTTCTCTGAACCTTCTCCAGTAATTCAAAGTCCTTCTTGAGGAAGGGAGCTCAGAACTGTAAACACTACTGTAAATGAGGACTTACAGGTGATATATACAGTGAAACAATACTATCACTTGTCTTGTATTCAGTATTTCTGTGGATGCTACCTAAAATCTTATTAGCCCTATTGGTAGCCACAATACACTGTTTACATGACTTAGGTGATTTTTCAATCAAAACACTATGTTTTTTTCAACCACAGTATTTAATGTATTCCCATTTAAATTGTAACACTAACTTAAATTGTGAAAACCTACGTGCATCACCTTACATTTTGAATAGCTAAACATTGTCACATAGTGACTCAATTTATAATTATTTATTTAAAAATTATGGGAAATTTTTTTTCAAAGCCAATGGATACATCTATCCACTGATGAAATTTGGAAACAGAATGAAAATAGTCCATCTAAAGGTATTTTTTACATACATGTAATTTCATTAGCAAATGTATTTAAATGTATAAATTATACTTGTACCTACCTGAACTAAGAAATATGAGAGAAAAATCTTACTTCTTTCAGGTAAAATGATATATGGTGTACCTGACACATGTAAGTTGCAAACTTTTATCACCCAGGAAGTAACATTTGAGTTTCAGTCACTGTCCTGCAAAGTTTTGATATTTGATTTTGAGATGGTTCTCATTTCAAACTGTATCATGTTGGTCTGTGATAACTATAATAGTATTTTTATTTGTTGTGATGTTGAATATGCTTTTAAGTACATCATAACTTGTTTCTGTTGCAACCTTAACAGTTTTTAACTTCATTGGTAGGGATATGAAAGAAATAATGTGATATTTCCATTTGTTACAGGGTATTATGGATGACCCAATTAAGCAAGGAATAATTCCACGTATTGTGAATGATATATTTAATTATATTTATTCCATGGATGAAAATGTAGAATTTCATATTAAGGTAAGGCTAGCATAACTACTTATGCTGAACTGTGTGCTTAAAAGTAATTTGTAATTTTTTTTTGTTCTTATAAATTAATAAATTATGTTGAAGTAACAAAAGTGTAACACAAGTAGGAAATTTTAAAGTATACTATCAAATATTATGTTTGTTACATCCTAATTTCATTAACTTGACCAAAAGAAAAGTTAGTAATCCAAACATTAATAGCTATTTTCTTTACATATGTCAGATGAAACTGTTAAATGAATCTTTAGACAGTGAAAAATTGCTAGTTCCCAGAAAATAAAGTTTTGTTCAAATGCATATAAAGCTCATTGTTACCATATATTGTTTGCTTCAAGACCACAGATTTTGCAGAGGATTAATAAATACATAATTTTCCAAATAACATTGTTATTAAATATAAAATATTGTAAGGAAATGTATACGTTGTTCTCATTGATTGTTATTTTTTTATTATTTTAAAATTCATTTTGTAAGATGATGTGCTCATTATAGTTTTTTTAAACACACTTATTTGGTACATATACTGTAGTAGTTGACTTGTTATGATAATGTGTAATCCAGATATGTAACTTTTTGTCACACAAAAAATAATTAAATAAATGTTTTGTTAATTGGTAAAAATGATTTTGCAGTTGGTGATTTCAAACAGTATATTATATGTATATTTTCACTATGTTTATTGATAATTATTTGTTTACTTAGGTATCTTACTTTGAAATTTACCTTGACAAGATCAGAGATCTTTTAGATGGTAAGTTTAGACCATAGGTTTGTATTTTTTATGAATTTTTGCATTTTTTTAATGTGGAGAAAAGTGTGCATAATTGTAAATATTAATTTAACTACATTATTAGTTGTAAAAAACAAATACCAATGTTTTTGTGATTTTGAAATAAAATATCCTTAATATAAGGACATTTTATCGTATTTTTAAACTAATTCTACTGTAGTTTCTAATACATTTACCTTTGGGTCTGTTCATTTTGTTTATTTTTTATTTAAGTGCTTATCATTTATTAAACATTATAATGATTTTGTTGCATAACTTTTATAAATCTTTATTATTAATTATGTTCCAATAGTAATATCTTAGCAACTTCATATGTGTGTGTGTGTATTGGAATGGTTTTGAAGATTCAATATATCATTATACTCTATGCTACCACATTCAGTCATGTTCTGTTTGATGGCAGTGCATCTTAACAATAGTCCTACAGTTTAGTTTTCATTGACATAGGTTCTGTCATATTAGATTTGACATTTCTCTCTACACTCTTTCCATAATCCATCTATTGTATAAGAATAATGGTTTACCAGCACCTGTTTCAAAAATCTGATCACAAAAAATCCTATAGATGATATGACTAATAAATTTGATTTGTATGGCAGGTTTTTATGTAGAATAGCTTGAAAATCTGTTTTATTCTTCAGCTAACTGTAATAAGCAATGGCTGAACAGATAGGTCATGAAGCAGTTTGGGTACTTGTGACTTGTATTAGTTTTCCACACAAATATCCTTCTTGATTATGTTGTACACTGTGATCTTGGGTTATGTGAATGGCTCTTGCCAACAACTTTTGTGTTTTCAGATTCTCACCTGTTACTAGATGCCATACTTTGCTTACCATAACTAGGTCTGTTTCTGCATGGTCCTGATGCACGAAGTTGATTCATATATTTGTTTTCTAATCCTATTAAGTACAAGAGATATTCTGCCATGGAAGTTCTAAACTCCTGATCTGAACATGTCATTATATTGTGAATGTATGAATATATTGCCTTGGAATGTACTTTCCCAAAAACAGTCAATTTTCTGTGGCATCGTACTACATAAAAAAATCTCGGATAATGTCAGAATGTAGTTCTGATAAATCTGTTGTATTGCAACTTTATATTGGTTGCAGTTGTCATGTTCAAAGTTGTTTTATTTCAAAAAGTAATTTTTTTTTTTTATGGAACTGTTGTTTTTGTTAACATAAATATAAATGGATTGAAACACTTCATGTATTCTATATAATTTTCTTTATGGTGGTTCATGCAGTAATTTTATTCTTCAGTGTCAAAAACAAACCTCTCAGTCCATGAAGACAAAAACAGAGTTCCGTATGTAAAGGTAAGGTTAACTTTATTATTATAACTAACAGAGACACTTCATGTGATACGTTATTAAGCAGACTTATAACTTCTAGGATGACAAGTAGAAATGAAATAAAATCTTTTTAACCCAAACACTTTCAAAAGGTGGACTCCTTTCTTTTTAGTTCTTTTTCACCCACAGTTTGTCTTTGAAGAAGAAAGGTCCACCTTATGAAAGTGCTCATGCTATAGTGTTTTTATTTCGTTTCTATGAAGACGTTTTGAACCTACATGTTTTTCTAATATCATGAAAGTACAAGTTATAAATATTAGATACCATGAAAAACTTGTAATTTAATCAGAAGTATTTATCTTCTGAACTACTCTTTCAATATATTTTTGATTGTTTCAGATGAGAACAATAAACTGCTCATTTACAATTACCTTTTTCATTGACTAAATAACCCTGAATAAAAGTAACTTTCCTGACCCTGTACTGTTACAGTTTTCAATGCCATGTGCTTTGTTTTTTCTTTTAATTTTTGTTCAGAAATGTATTTATAGTAAGGCTGTAGTAATAACATAACAATCATTGTCATGGCTAGTAGCATGTGTGAAACAGTTATGTGTGGTTTTCAGTTGGTTGAATTTTCTTTTTTTATTTGGTATTATTTGCTAATTTGTTTGTATGTAAAGTTTGGTTGTTAATTTGGATGTCCTGAGAATAATCATATTTATGGTGGTAGTTGCTGGTGGTAGATGACACTAAGGAGATATTAATGAGTCAAAAATAGCTTTTCTAGTTTTAAGTCTTCTGATAGTTTGGTCTATTCAGTGTGATTCTTAACTCTTTCACTGTTGCATTTACAGGTAAATAACTACCCAAGTATCACATGTATGGATTTAAAAAAAACACACTAGCTGCCTTCCCTCTAGTCCAGCACTTCACAGTTAGGGAATGTCTGACACAGACAACCCTCAAATAACTTTGTGCAAGAATTCAGTAAACTAGTAACATTTTAAGTTTTCTGCAGCTGAATGCAAATAAAAATGCTAAATAATGAAAAAAATACAAAGGTGCCAAAAATATGTAAGAAGCACATTTATGACCTCTCTTATTTATTGAAAAAGGGCATTTTAACCATTGCTGGTTGACAACCCCTATAGTGATTGAATGTAATGGGTTTAAAAATATTATTTATAATTTGTGTTGATGAGAAACTCACTTGAAGTAAATATGTATTCTAAAGACAACTTGTATGGGTATTAATACATTAATTAAAATAAAATTTTAATACCCATACCAACCATTTTTAGAATACATATTATTTATAATTGATAGTGTGGTAACTTTTAAAGTAATTAATGTTTAATTATTGTCCTAACTTGTACTTCCTGTAGGCAGTTTCTTAAACTAACCTAATTAGCAATTTACTTTGTAAACTCTTATAAGCATGTAGATATTAATTGTGTTTTAATGAATATCTATTTTCCAACTTTGTATTTTTTATTCAGATGTTTCTGTGCACTTTTATTTCAGTCCTGCTAAAATTGCAGTTTTACTAAAGATGCTTATAGCCATAAGTAAACAGAATGATATCTTAAGAAGTTTGTCATTTTAATTAATTTTTTGAAGTTTATGAAAGCTACAATGATCATAATTTTACATCTTACATTATTTGCAAGTGTCTTGATAAAAACATATAGCTTACCAAATGGATGGATTTAATGTTTAGGTTTTCCAATGCTATATTTCGAAGTATTAATGCTTTCTTGTGTTCACCATTAGGGTGCAACAGAAAAGTTTGTCACTAGTCCAGAAGAAGTGATGGAAGTTATTGATGAAGGAAAAGCAAACAGACACATAGCTGTGACAAGTATATCTTCTTTTTTACTAAAATATTTAACACATATTTATTAACCTCTTGTAAGAAATTAACAAATAAAGCGAGATTACAATAGAATTAAAAGATAACATCTTATTTTGCTACAGTTAACCATGGTGTCATCTTTTAATTCTAGTTTCATCTTTTGTTGTGTGTTTTTGTTCTTTTGCAAGCATTTAAAGTGTGGAAAATCATCTAATGACAGTAAATAATTCTTTGTATATTCAGGTATACTTGGGGCCAAATTGGGACTAATAATCAGCCCAGAAAAATGAATAACATTGGCTTCCCTAGGCAAAATGTTTGACCTTTGTGTATGCTATTTATTGAGACTTGCATCTTCCTATGGGAAAAAACAAAACACATTTATAATACCAAAAGTGTATTTGTAATTATTTCAGTACCTTTCATAATGTTAAGTAAAGAACAAAAAAAATTTTTTTTTTATGTTAGGATAGTTAAGGTTGTTTAAGTATTGTTTGATGAAAGACAGATATTCTGGATTATTTTACACATTGCTTCTTTTGGTAAAGGACAATTGATATCTTTATACATTATTTAAATTTTCCTTCTTAAATAAATACTTTGGCAAAATTGTATTATTATGACAATAATTGAACAATTGGCATAAATGCATTTTTCATTCTTAGTTGGGTTTCTTTTTCAGTTTTTAGAGAAATTATTACTAAATATTAAATATTGATTTGTTGCTTTGTTTGCTTCAGCTCAAGCATTATGCATGTTTCTTTTAATAAGGTAAAAATTTATATATTTTTTTATTTTCATCTTTCAAAGCTCCACTCAAATAAGTGGTTGAGTCTAACACCTCAAAATGCATATTTTTTCTTTATGTTCATTGGCCTTAAGATTTCGGCCAGCAGTGTGTGTGTGTGTGTGTGTGTGTGTGTGTGTGTAAATACTATGCAGAAGAAAGATGAAACTGAAATTTTAATGTGTCATAACGTATCTGTGGTTGTATACGAAAAGCATTGCTGTGATTTTAAAATACAGTTTAAAACAAAAATCACTGTATTTATTTTAATCAGACTTATGTAGAATGACGAGTTAAACTTCAAGAAAGATCGTGTTTACTATTTATACTTGTCAATTGAAACAGTTACTAAGGTTTCTAGTTTAATTATATATACTAATGTAATAAATGTCATCTGTAAGTGTAAACATTGATTATATTTCGTAAGTCATTTCACTGTAAACAAGTTAAGTGCATTTTTTTTATTTATCATAATGATTTTAGATATGAATGAGCACAGTTCCCGTAGTCACAGTGTATTCCTAATAAATGTAAAACAAGAGAATATGGAAAACCAAAAGAAACTAAGTGGGAAATTGTACTTGGTAGATTTAGCTGGAAGTGAAAAAGTAAGTTTTAAGCTATTAAAGAAAAAAAGATGAAGTTATTTATTCCAACTTTGTTGTTTGTTGACAGAGTTAGCAGTCTTTACAAGCATCTAAGTTTAGTTATTAGTTAGTTACTTGTTTATTACTATTACTAATTATTAATTAATTCAAATCCAGTTTTTGGCTACTAATCTGATCCTGTCTTCTAAGAAGACTTGAGAAAAACTATTTATTGTGATAGGGACTGGTATTTGATTCTGGGTTTTCTTATAAGAAAGACTGATGTGTTGTTATTTACATGGCTGAGGTTTTAATGATTAGAGCTCAATTGAATAACATATTTGAATAGTTTCAGAGAAATATCCAGATTTTTCTGACTTCTGTGACAAGTTGATGGTTTTATCAATTAGGTAGATACAGCAAGCTTCAATTCAGATTTCAAAATAAAGTTTTTTATCTAGTCTATACCTAATTTTGTTAAATTTCTTTTGAGTAACATATTTGATTGTGTTGGGTGCCTTATCTTTTTATGTATAGAGATATTTCTTTTAGTGAAAATAATGTTTTAATGAAGGTAAATGAGTAAAATCACAAGGAAGGACTGCATTAAAACAGCCAATCCAAACCTCTGACTAATTATATTAGTTTGTTCGAAAAAACAAGCTGAGACAAAAACAAATTAAACAAAAAATGCTTGTACTCTGAGATCTTCTCGGATGATGCAGTTTTTTGTTTTTGCTTGTTTTTGAGTTATAACAAACTAATAGATAGATATTTTTATATGCTTGTATAGTTTTCACTTTATGCCTTAAGTTTTATTGGTAAGTTTCCATATGTGTAAAATATAGAATACAGAAAGGAAAGAGTGAATCTGTGTGAACATTGGAAATGTCTTTAAAATATTCAAATAATAAATGCCCCTTTTTTTTGTGTTGGAAACATAATCATTGAGTACTCTAGCATCTGTTACAAATACTTTTACTTTGGAAATAGGTATAGATATTGCAGTATTGATATTAAAGCCTTGTTAACATATTTTTCAGTTGTATGTGAAAACATAAATACATACATACAGTGGTTGAACACAAATAATGAAATATTCTGAGGTTTTGTATATTGTCAATCACTGTGATCCTTCTAAACAATAAAGCAGTAAGAATTTTGGAAGATTACAATTTCTTAACAAGAACCATTTGCAGTTTGTTTAGAGATGTTGAATAAGAGAGACTTTGTTAAATCTTTTTTTTAATTCAAGAACACCTTATAGTGATTCACTGATATCAAAATTAAACGAGTCTTGGGACATGACAGATTATGTTCCTGATGCTCAAGAGATTAGTCTTCAACAGCCACTGCAATATAAATAAATGTAGATTTAAAAAGTCAACTTATCAATGAAATAAAGGTTGTGCATAATGTGTGAACATGGCATCTCTGTTTTCTGTAACTAGCTGTTCAGTGCATTAAGTGAATTAATTCTCAAATAAAAATATGTAGCCCATAACTTTCACACCCTTACTGTCAGAACCAAGCTTCTGAGTGTACATTTTCCAGGTTGTTTAAGTACATAAGTCTATAGTTTCTTGTTCTTGCACACATAGATGTATGTTTTTAGTCTACTTAATGATTTACATGTAGAAGCTCTGTCACAGTGTTTACTTTTCAATGTTTCTGACTTTACACAATTAACTTGCATTATAATCATAGAGGACAGTATAATAAACATCTTATTCATCACATTCTGTACCAGATGTAGTGTATTGAAGTTTGCATTAAGATAAAATAGGAACTTTCAGAACTGTAATTGGGATTAGGCCTAACAGTATTACAGTTGATACAGAACAAGTTGTTTGTTGTTATGAAATGGAACTTAAAGAAAGAAAATAAGTAAAAGCAGGTAACTAAAAGTAATAGAACACTAGAATAGGATTTTATTTATTTTTAATGAAACTTTTTTTGTTTTATGCAGGTGAGTAAAACTGGGGCTGAAGGAATGGTTTTGGATGAAGCTAAGAACATCAACAAATCTCTTTCTGCTCTGGGAAATGTAATTTCAGCATTAGCTGATGGAAATGTGAGAAATGTCTATTTCTTTATGTTCATAAAACACTTTTGGAACTATAAAATATACTGGACATATTAAATATTATATGTTAAGAAGGTAACATTTTATGATATAAATTCTTACATTACAAGTTAATGTATAATTAACTTGTTTTACTTGTAACAGGTAATACTACAATGATTTGACATGTTGAATCATATAATTTGGTGTAATATAGTTGCAAGTCTCGCATACAAATATTTTTTAATGTTAAGCATAATTTTTTTTATGAATACTGAATTTTAACATATACCTGGTTTTGATATTTTATGTTGTTTATATTTGCCATAAGTTCTCTCATGCTTTACATTTAGAAAAGCCACATTCCATATCGTGACAGCAAGCTTACTCGAATTCTTCAAGAAAGTTTAGGAGGAAACTCACGCACAACAATTATAATCTGTTGTTCTCCAGCCTCTTACAATGAGACCGAGACAAAGTCAACTCTAGAATTTGGTAGAAGGTAAGAAAATTGTAGATTTGTAAAATCAATTAGTGTTATTTTTAAGAAATGCTTGTATACTTGTGATATGTGCCTTTAGTGAGAAGTGCAAATGGTGACGTTTATGAACATATTTTAGATTTCACAAAGTTTTAAAGAACTGTCAAAAAGTTGCTTCAGTTTAACTTAACATAAATATGATTATTTAGGCAAAATAACAATAAAAATTTGTGATGAAATTATATTAAATGTAATGCAATATGATAGTACTGAAAAATTAGTTTAAATGCTGGTTGATAGCTTACTCGTGTTGAAATTCATTTGAATTGTGGCATGTTAATACCTCAGTATTCTAAATGTTTTGTAATAACAGATTTAGTCATGTTTCTAATGCTTTATCTATATCTAGAGTGATATGCAAGCATGTACCTGTATCAGATTAAACAGTAAAAGTGAGAAATGTTCATGTATATTTTGTATATAATGAGCAAGCTGTTAACATTTCAAACAACCTCTCTTTGTCAAACATAACCATTGATGTTTAATTTTGATGAAGCGTGGTTGCTTGAAACTTTATAGATTAAATTGTTTCTTATTTAGTGATTTCTTTAGCTCTTATAATCCAGCTTGTAATCAGTATAGATTTCATTGTGTTTTTTTTAAGTGCAAGATTGGTTAAGTACATTAGCTATTTGTGAAAGGCTATCTTCTATAGTCAGCAGTTACAAATGTGTATGTTCATATAGAGTAAGTGGCTATCTTTTTTCATTGTTTTGACTGTAAGAATTGTTTAACTTCTGTTCTAAGAAAGGTGGCTATGGAAATTATTACTTAGGGAATGATCCTATGCAATTGATTTTTGACTTTCAACATGGTCAGACTAATTTACAGTAATGTTTAAACTTGAATACAACACATTTTTCATTGTTATTATTCTTCGAAATATTGAGATTAGTCATTGGTTTTCAGTATTAAAGTGAGAAGATTACTACATTGTAACATTAATGACTGAATACAATATTGCAATAATATTGTTATTTTGACTCATCTGGACCTAATTTTGAAACTAGTGGTTAGTGTTTTAAAATGTAGAACAAAGTTGATATGCTATCAACATTTATTCAGTAAAATATAATTTAACCTATCCTAATCTTAGGTCACAATAATTTGTTCAGAAGTTTATAATAACAATATTTTAATACTAATAGAAAATTTTCTATATGCAGATTTCTGACTTTGTCTTCAAAAAAATAAACTGGTCTTAGATTTGGTTAAGTACATAGACAATAGAAAAGTATGAATTCAGACACATTGACAGAGTGTATAAATATGTGCTGTATTTATGCAGGCCTATGTGATTGTTCTTGGACATGCTGTTATGATGTAATATACAATAAGTTTAAATGCCAAGATCATGAACATTTTAAGTCCCAATTCAATGAAATCTGTTTTAGTTGAAAGGCAATATTTTATCTACAATAGGAGATGAACAGATGGATGAAAAAATAATGAAATCCATTATGTTAAATATTGTAATTTAACTCGGATGAGTCTCCAGTTTACTATGTTGTTCATTATGTATTACGATTTGAAGTAGCTGAAAATTTTAATTTTAATTTAAAAGTTACTTGAATGTCAATGTGTAGTAAATTTATGATATTTGCCAACAAGGTTGATACACAATATTCTTTCTTAACATAAATATATTTTAATATATAAACAACAATACAGTCTGTAATAATGATTATTACCAATAATAATTTATTTACAACAGTTTTATAGACTTGCATACAATACTGAGCCTTATATTTGATTTGGAACTTAATCTTTTATCTATGGTTCTCAGAGAGTGAAGTAATTTTATGCTGATACACAAGTACACTTCACTTGGTGGGAAATACTAACCAGCTCTATTCTTTGTAGTTTCACATAAAGTTTCTTGCAGCTGAAGTCTTTGTGGAAGTACTAACATCCAAAGGGGTCATTCCATGTCAAATCATCTTGATTTTGGAAAATTTTCCAGGTAACCCCCTCAGAATGCCTTAAAAAAATTCACATGTGCTCATCTACCCATATAATGAAAAATTGCCAAAGATTAGATCAATATCTCTACTAGTTTCTGATTTACAAACCTGTAAAGTATAATTAATTTTATTTTTGGCGAATTCATTTTCGGGCAATTTTGGCTGCTTAAAGCTGCAAGAGTAATGGTGGTAGAAGGCTGAAATTTGCTACACTGACTGAATTAATCTCGCAGAATTCAAAAATAGTCTCAAACCAAGTTTATCTCCCTTATGAATTTCATAGTGGGGCTGTAAAAATCACCTATATAAACCAATGTTTTTTTTATGATTTGGGGTTTTCAGGTGATTTTACAGCCTCACTATGAAATTCATAAGGGAGATAAACTTGGTTTGAGACCATTTTTGAATTCTGTGAGATTAATTCAGTCAGTGTAGCAAATTTCAGCCTTCTACCACCATTAATCTTGCAGCTTTAAGCAGCCAAAGTTGCCCTTAAATGAATTTGCCAAAAATAAAACAAAATTACTTATACTTTACAGGGCTGTAAATCAGAGACTATTAAAGATATTGATTTAATCTTTGGCAAATTTTCTTTTTATGGATAGATGAGCACATGTGAATTTTTTCAAGGCATTCTGTCGGGGTCACCTGCAGCTCCCTGGATGATTTGACATGGAATGACCCAAAGTTAATTCTATGAAGTTGAATGGTTTGTAATGTTTGAATTGAAATCTGTAAATGTTCCTGTCCAAATAACTGTAGTTTTCAGATTAACACATGTCTATCGTAATTATAACTTTCGAGGGTTATGTTACGCCAACTGTAGCAGGCCAATAATATAAAGTCTCTTGACATGCTGATTTATAATCTTTAGGCAAAGTTCTTGAAAGTTCAGTGGGCAACAATGTAAAACATGTATGTTGATTCTTACACTCAAGAATCTTCTACAAATTTAGGGAGATTGGCAGAACTTTCACAATACACATTTAACAAAATATACGTTATATGCATTTTTAAATATATATTAAACTGAAACAAACATAGGTATTAAAATAAATGTATAACACTAAATCTGTTACAATTGTCAGAGTCAGTTGATTGAATATTTTCAAAGAAAGTTTAATAGAGATATTTTGTTTTTGCTTCTCTCTTGTAACATCCATACATAGAATAAAACACACTGCATTAACACTACTCTCCCTGTTATTATTATTAGCATAACTAACATCTTCCGATTAAGATAACCATTTGTACGAACTAGCTAAATAACTAATTATTTTTCTGGGCAAGGCTGAAACACGTTTTCAAAACTTAGTGTTATAAAAAGCTTTTCAACATTTTATAAGTTATTCTGTAACTTGATTTTAAATTAGTCAGTAGTTGATATCAATATTTCTTTTTTTAATTGCAGAGCTAAAACAATTAAGAACACTGTAGTAGTGAATGAAGAATTAACAGCTGAAGAGTGGAAGCGGCGATATGAGAAAGAGAAAGAAAGGAGTGCTAAGTTGAAAGTTCAACTGTCAAAAGCCGCGAAGCAGAACTGAATCGTTGGAGAAATGGTTAGTCAGATGAAGTTAAGGCTATCATCATTTTGTTGAATAGTTTCCTGAAGTAAATAGGAGTAAAGAATTAGTATAATCTCATATGTTTTTGTTTTTTTTTCATAGGAAATAAAATATAATATCCTGGAAAAGATGGTGTTAGATAAGATCTTGAAAACAGACCTTAAGTTGAATATTTATTGCTAAAAAAAAGTCTTATTAATACAGAATACAAACATTTAAAGAAGCTGAACTGGACATATTTTTATAGAAAAAAAATGGATTTTGAAAAAGAAAAAAATGACGGAAAATTAAAATGTATAGTTCTTGCATGTGAAATTGAATATGACTTCTCTCATTTGATATAGGCATGATTATTTTTGACCAGTTTATTGAAAAATGAATTGATTGTAAAAGTTCCAGTATAATTAGTAGTAAAACCAGTCTTTTTACAAAAAAATAATAAAAGATAAAGAGGATTAGGGTGCATTATAAGTAATACATTTTTTTTCCATAGTTTGTGAGTTTGATATAGCCATGTGATTAGGACACTTGACTGGCAGCTGTAGGGGCATTATGATGTGACAGTCAATCCAACTGTTCAGTGGTAAAAGAGTCGCCCAAGAAATGGCAGTGGGTGGTGATGACTAGATGCCTTCCCTCTAGTCTTTTTCTGCTAAATTAGGGCTGGATAGCACAGATGGCCCTCGTGTAGTTTTGTGTAAGATTAAAAACAAACCAAGTTTGTGTTTAAATATTATGTTTATTGCAATCCTTACACTTGAGATAGTGTTCATTTCAAGTATTTTTCCATTATTTAAAAAAAAATAAGGATATTGAGCAATTCTGCACTATCTTTTAGGTGAATCAGTACCTCAAGATGAACAACTAACTACTAAGGAGTTAGAGACCAGTGCCTTAAGTCTTTCTGAATCTTCTTCTGTGGTTAACTTGCCTAACTTAGTACCTCAAGTATCTGCTGAACCAATGACCAATGAAGAAAGAGCAAAGTTTGAAGAGGAGAGAGCACGCTTATATGCACAGATGGATGAAAAAGATGATGAAATTGATCGTCAGAGTCAACTGATTGAATCTTTCAAAGAACAGATGCTAGAACAAGGAGAGGTGTGTTAGTGTTTTGTCTTTGATGATGTTTTTAATATGTGACCATTTGATGGAATGGATATTGGAGATATGCTGAAAGCATTACCTATTTTATTTAGAATGTAATGCCTTTTGAATTTTTCATGAACTGCTTTTGTCTTTTGTTGTTTCTTTTTCAGCTGATCATGACTACTCGCCGAGATTATGAGAACCTACAACAGGAGATGAACAAGATCCAGCAAGAGAATGAGGCAGCTAAGGAGGAGGTAAAGGAAGTACTTCAGGCTCTGGAGGAGCTGGCTGTCAACTATGATCAGAAGTCACATGAAGCGGAAGTAAAGAATAGAGATTACGAAATTCTTAGTGATGAACTAAACCAAAAGTTGGTAAGTAACTTTAGCATATGTGGCTGTGACATCATATTGAAATAAGACACCTGTCTTTGTAATTCTACTTAAAAAAGCAAACCAAATGATGTATTTCATTATATTGTAAAATAACCAAAACCAGCATAGTTATACCTTGCTACTTCCAGTTATGATATCTTAAATGACAATTTTTTGGAAGGGGACTTTGTTATAAATAATCAGTTAATTCAGGGTTTAATAAAATAAATAGAAAAATCTGAACAGTAATTGGAGTGATGTTAAATAGTACTCTTTTGTGAGTAGAGAGTTTTGATGGGCATTTTCATGGTACAGATAATTAGTTAATATATTTATCCTTCATTGAACATTGTAGTTATGAGTATTTTTACATGTGTTTAGTCCCAGCTAAATGCATCTCAGAGTGACCTAAAACAGCAAAAGGAGCAAAATGCTCACCAGAAGAAAAGGATCACAGATATGTTATCCAACTTGTTGAAAGACCTTGGAGAGATTGGGACTGTCATTGGTGGAAAACCTACAGATATGAAAGTAATAAAAGTGAAAAAAAATAAAAATTAGTTTAATGAATATTATTTAAACTTTGTTTACTCAAAAAATTATAAAATGAATGCATCAACATATCTATTACATAACTACTGAAACCCCAGAACAGTACTTTGTTTTCAATTTCTGAAAAAAGAAGTGTCCAGTGAGCTGTTAGCACTTGTATTTCAGATAGATATAATTATTAAGTTAAACTAATAATATATTCAAATTCCCAAATTGTTTTGGAATCATGTTATGTTGTTTTAGAAAAAGGAATTGTGGGTAACATATCTGGTAAAGTTTTTTACGTCAGCATGAATTTCTAAAAGAGAAAAGGATATTTCAGTGACTCTGGATTTTAGAAGCTAGCTACTTTCATATGTTACAGTATATCATTAATATAAATCTACAGTATTTACCATTCTACAGTGATGTGTTAGGGTATCTTGAAATAAGTCTTTGATACTTTTTATCTTCTTAGGTAGCCTGTATGTTAGAAGGTTGGACATGGTGTATTGAAATATGCTGGAAATGGATAAATAGTGATATAAAATTTATCTATTTTCTCTCAACTTGTACAGACACTTCAGAATGAGCTGCTTTTCTGATATTTTTCCCTTTTTTATATCAGTACTTCCAACTATTAATCTATATCTTTGATATCTCTTAGTCTCTTGAAATAGGTGGTTAATATGTTTCAAAGTAAACAAGTTCACAGATTTAGTTTCTTTTTTGTAGCATGTTAAAATAATCAAATATATTATCTCTAACCGGCATATTATGTTGTTTATTAGGACAAGTCTAAGGAATTTTGTTTACTAATACTTTTTTTTTTTCTCCTGTGTAACCTGAATATATTTGAAGTCCTGTTTAGCCACTTTATAGAAGTTGTTTTTGATATCTATTTTTCATGGTGTATTAAGACTAATGTAAGTTCTCTACTTGACTTTTCCTAGTTTCTCGTGGTTTAAGATGCTAAAATAAATTCTTTACTTGACTTTTATTTTTATCATGTTGTGTTAAAATACTTTATAGTAAGTTGACTAAAAGGATTGATTTTCTAGCAGTGTTTATCAAGAAACAAAGGCATAATATTTACTCTAGTTTTACTACTCTATTTTGCTGCTATGTTTTACTATACAAATGTGTTAGTTGGGTTTGCAGAATTAGCAATTTGTGTGGTAATTAGGTTAATAAATGTTTCAAACTGTTAGATATGTATTTATTACTTATATGTTTAATATAACTATAATGTTAAAAGTGTAAAGGAGATAATGCAACAAAGTAAAGTTGAGGACTTTGTTAGAGATCCATTGAATGTATTCTACAATAAATTAAACAGTATGTAATCCATTTATTTAATTTGAGGTGATGATGTGTTTGAAGCTATATGAACGACAGTTGTTTATAATTTTGGCAACTGAACATTTAAACTAATTAACATAAATTAATTTGCTGTATTACTGATTTATATTTATAAAACTGTGTAGTAATATGTCTTATATAAACAACATTTTTATAAATATGAGATTTATTCTTTATTTATAGTAAAATTATTTTAACACTAATTTTTTTTCTTCAAATTTTCAATGTAAAGAAAAAAATGAAAGTGATTTTTGATATTTAAGGTAAAGCTTGAAAAACATACTTTAATATATTATATTACTAGAAGTTAGAATTTATAAACTATGATTAATAATATTAATTTTTGCTATTTTTCTCATGGCAGCCTTTATCAGATGTAAATGGAAAAATTGACGAAGAATTTACAGTTGCTCGTTTGTTTATTAGCAAGATGAAATCTGAAGCAAAGGCACTAGCTCAGGTAGAAGCTAGTGGGTTAAAATATTCATTAATAACTTAAAATTAAAATTTCCATATAGCTTTTAATATATTTAATTTTAGGTTTCAGATATGTGCATTATATTTATAGTGTTTTTCTTTTAATATACCACCAGTGGCATAGAGGTATGTCTGTGGACTTGCAGTGCTGTAAACTGCATTTTGATACCTGTCGTGAGCAGAAGACAAATAGTCCATTGCATAGTTTTGTGCCTAACTTCAAAGTTTTTGATATATTAAGGGAAACATTTTTTTTTTTTTTCAGACAAACAGTTCAGTAGTTTGTCTCTAACTAAATCTGTTCAAGAATATATGTTTAATACTTTTGTTATAGTGAAAATACAAAAAAATTATGTGATAAAAACTTTCTTATTTTGTGCACTTGAACTGGTGAACAAAATAAGATATAGAGAATAATTGGTAAAAAAAAATATTCAGATGTTAATATAATTTACTTATGTAATAACTATACAATTATCTGAAGATAAGTGATGTATGAGATAGTATTTTGATGTATGCATGAATTACCTATAATGAAGTAGTATATTAATTGTAATATTTAACCTTCGCTCTTTGGTTTTCATAGCGTTGTAGCCAGTTAGAGGTTTTCCAGTCTGATTGTAACAAGAAGACTGAAATCAGTGAGAAGGAGCTGACAGAATGTCGATTATTAATCAGTCAGGTGAGAAATGATCTTCTTTATACAGATTGTTTTGTTTCTAGTTTACACTATTGTAGGAAAAGTGTTACTTTCATTAACCATAATTTAAAAAAAATATCACTGGCTGTGGATGTTTTTATGCAACATAGTTAAAATAATATACAATTTGTAAATTAATTTAATTGTATTGTAAGTTGCTGTTATATATCTTAAATAGTGCAAATATTGGATACTAGCTGGAGTATCCATCAGTTGGATGGGTGAAATAAAAACTCGTTTGTAACAAAGGATAGGAAATTGTACATCCAATTTTTTCCATATAATAATAAACATTAAAAGATGTACTGTTTCAGTGATTCTATCAATATGAAATTATGTCATTCTGTGATGCTGTGTCATGTTTGGTGCTGATTGATAAAGAAATGTTGAAACATATAAGGAGTTACATACAAACACACAGATGCTTATGCATACTGACATATATTTATGTAGATGAAATACAACATGTGGTATGTAAATGGTTGTTTTTTCTGCCAGTTACTGAGGTTAATTGAGTTGTATAAGAATGATGTGTTTTAGGTTCTTTCCTTCTTTTCATCAGTGTTCATGCTAAGTATTTGGCCCAACATTACAGTATTTACTGTAACAAGCATTTTTGCAAGATTGCAAAGTCAACTGTTTGACTCTGCTATTTTCATTCTAACAATCTTAAATCACTCTTCTTGTTTGCTTTCCAGAGACTTTTTAGTCTATGTAGTTATTTACTTTCATGACAATACTTAAGTAGATCAAATATAAAAAAAACAACAAAAAAACCATCTATTGGACTTGCATGGGGAAACTTGCCAGGTATGTGGACAAATAGGTTTACTGTGATTTCAGATTCTGTAGCAGTTACTTCATGAAGACAATTCTTAAATTTGAAATATGACTAAAAGCTTCTTATTCACTGTTAGCTTTAGTCTTTGTTTGTTTATCTAGACAGTACCAGTGTTCAATTACATTGTAATGTATTTTGGAGTCCAGAGAATTTTCTTTTGTAATGATAGCCTTTATAGTCTGGTTGAAAACATTGCTTCAAGTTGGGTTGCTGGGTAGTTTTTATAAGCCTGTTGCTGTCCTGAATGCTTTATTGCATTCAAATGTTTCTTCTTGCAAGGTGAACTTAGGAAGTTTTCTACTTCCAAATAATTTAACACTATTGTGTGAATGCTTTTGTTACTTCTTTTCATAATAAGTTTATTTATGTTAACTTGCCCTTAGAACTGATTAGAAATTCACCATTTATTGAATATTCAGGTGCTTATACCACCAATGATCATAGTTGGGGTGACACTTCACTGCATTGGCATATACAAATTGTTCAATCTGTATATATGTACATATAATGTGATGTCTTTTTACTTTTAACTTTAGTGATCTGACTTTTATTGAAACCTAATGATCTTTTAAAGTGATTATGAAGTACTCTTTGACTGCTTCTTTTCTCTGTAATTTTGTAAAATTGTAGAACTACTAAGTGTATTGTGTTCTTATTTCTAATAGAGGAAACAATGAACTTAGAATAAAAGCACTGACAGCTTGAAACACATTTCAAATATTTCATATATAATTTTTCAGCAGAGATAAAAACCTAAATATCTGTTTAAGAACATCTTGTTATTCCTTAAAGTTCTAGTTATTTGCTAATTTATAGATAAAATGTAACATTAAATAAATAAAATTTTATTTTATAATAGAAAATTATAACTTCAATTAACAATGACACATGGAATATAAATCTTACTTGTGATTAGATGGTAAGAAATTATATTTGTACATCAGTTTGTATGAAATATATTGTGCATGTATTATGATTATAGATATAACTGAAGATGAACAAACAAGATGAAATGTGAAATTAGTACCTTGTTTGGTGTGAACTTTCAAAGAAAGATTTTGGAGGACTAAGCTACCAATTTAGCACAGATGCACTACTTTTTCTATCTGTACTACTCTTGTAGATTAGTCCTCCAAGACTTACCACCAGGTGTCAAATAACTCTAAGAGAGTTGCTGTCCATTTAACCATTGTTTGTTCATCAAAAATATTCTGTTTAAATCATCTGTAAAAAATATATAGATAATATTTTTTGGTGATTGGATGCAAAAGTTAATCATTTTAAAATATTTTAACTCATTCAAAATTCATAGAGAAGTATCATATCAGAGTCATCCTTCCTTTAAAGGATACATGAACATTAGTAATGAATATTTTAATCAACTTAGTATGAGGCAAAAGTGAAGACCCTTCAAGAATCTTTGAGTGATGCAGAAAATAAAAGGAGAACGTTGGAGGAAGCTATAGACCAACTGAATGAAGAATGTTCCAAGTTGAAGGCAGCTGGTAAGGTTTTAAGCAAAGAAAAGTGGAAATATATATTGTACTTTATACTAAAATTAATTTTGCTATTTATAAAACTTTGTTTTTGTATGTAGTCTGTGTCTATTGAAAATGTACTATACTTTGGTTAATTGGAAAAGTCTGATTAATAATTCATTCCATTCTAAATTTTTATTCTTTTGAGTGGTATAATTTCTTGTCCCACAGTGGCTTGGCAGTAAGTCTACAGGCTTATGATACTAAAATTTGGGTTTCCATATTTATGGTGGGGGGGCGTATATACCCCATTGCGTGGTTTTGTGTTTAACGTCAACTAAACCAAAGGAAATTCATAGTTTTTACCAATTTAAATTGTTTTGTATGTGAATAGAATTATCTTTCCAAGAAACAATATTTTCAAACATTAGTCTTTAAGAAATAAGTCCTGCATCGTGAAAGTGGAAAGTACTGATGAAAGTTGATTAAAATTTGTTTGCATAAGTTATCAACCATAATTATTCATGTTAGACTACAACAAAAATATTTGTTCTCCAGTTTTCTGTTTCTAGAAGTCATAGTGGATGAATTTTACATACCTGTGGTATTATTTGTTTTATTGCCAATAACTGCAGCAGATATGTATTATGGTTAAAATAGTGTTGTACTCTTTTATTATTGACAGTCCCCAAGCATGACAGAAGATGTAATGTTAAAAATATGTGACAGGCCTTATGACAAGTATAATTATTTATAATCATGTTGTTCCAGCTGTAAAAATGCATTCATACCATAACAGTTATTATTTTTACCTACAGCAAATAACGTTTAATAAAAATCACACTAACTCTAAATTATCACTTAGGTATTATGAAATTATTTGACATAGTATGATGGGCATAACTGTAAAACTAATGAACAGAAAGCTAAAATGTGTGATAAATGAGACAGTGGGAAAAATGATTTCAATGACAAAAATAATTATTACTGGAGGAAATTAATTACTGTCTGATACCAATGATGTCCATCATTGCTTTGGTTTATGAGAAAAACCTGATACACAACTGAATGACAATGTACAATTTCCAGTAGTTGCCTTTTAATTGGTGTATGATATCTTTCAGGTCTGCCAAGGTGGTGGGCAAGCCATGCCTAATAATTAACACAAGTTAGCCCCTTATTTAAATGTATATAATGGTGAAATTGGGAGACTGTGCTGGTAATGTTTGTGTATAAAATATTTGACTATTCAGTTCTTCAAATTATGTTTCAATAAGGGAAATTAGAACCCCATTTTGCAAGAAAACTGTTTCTGTCAAAAGTCATCTTCTCTAAAGTTTAGGAATGACATCAATGGCTAATGCTCTTTGTTCAGGTGTTTTTATCAGATATAAAAGACTGTTTATTGCAAGTAGTATTATTAATTTATTTACTTTATGTTTCACAAATTGCTGATGTCAAGGCTATTGAATGTTGTGTTTGCAATCCATTGATGTTGAGGTTGTGGAGATTTCTAGAAGGCCTAAGTAATAGATATATAAATAGCTGTGACTACATAAACAGAGTAAAAGTTATGGGAAAGAGAAAAAGTAGAAAACATTAAGTTAACAGTCACAGGAGAGAAAGGCCTAACAGTTTCTATGTTAGAGTGAAAAAAACAGTTTGGAAGAAATAACAAAAATAATTTGTTTTGTAAAAGGGTATTCTATGTTTAACTTGTTTTGAATATGTATTTTAAAAACAAGTGGAGTGCATGCTGTACATTTATTGTTAAATTTATTGCCAATAATTCAAACATATACTGTAGAAGAATCCTTAACCCAACACACTTATATATCCACATTACTATATATACTAATTAAAAGTAGTTTCCGACGGTGTTTATAAGCCTTTCATAAGTTTTTACCATTTCAGCAGTGGTGCCTTACAAGAACAATTCTAATGTTCAGATATGAAATGTCAACAGTAATTTCTAATGGTACAATATACAGGGTGTTCGGAAAGTCACTGTGCAGTTTTGTCTGTTAATAAATATATAAGTGCACAGTGACTTTCCAAACACCCTGTATTTTCATATATTTGATGCTGTTTTTATACAGTTATCAATATGGAAATTCCATATAATACTTCCTAAACTGTTCTTGACACTGGAATTTCTCTTTCTGTAATATCTTATCTCATCTAACAAATATTACAGCTTTCTGATGATCAATTTTGGATTATGGACAGTAAGCTAGACCAACTTTGTTTTGTAATAAATCCTGTGTGTACTTTCTACCATCATGAAACCAATGAATCAAAATGTACATACCACAGATTTTCTAATGGAAGTTCAACTCTAAATATTAACTGATGCCTTACATAAGTTTATTAAGTAGTGTTTAATTATTTACGATATAAATTTTGCACTTAATGTTTTATCACTTTTCCAGGCTTAAATTACTTATTATTATAACTTGCTAAGTTTATATAGCTATTCTGTAAAACACTGTGTCATGTACATCTGCTGTTAGTCCTGTGTGAAAGGTAAGTTCGTGGAATATAACTTCGGTTAGGCTTATTTTGTTTATGAAGTATCTTCTGAGAAAACATGTATTTCTTATAATAGTTATATAAAACTATTTGCAACACAGTTTCTGATATTGTATGAAAGTGTTGTATTCTGTATTATTATTTCTGAATAAAAAACTTATATTTTAAGATGAAATGCATATTATGACCTCAAAGGAGAAAGAAAAAGAGAAAGATAATGCAGAAAAGATAAAATCAGCATTGGAACAGCAGATAGAAAAGCATAGAGATACCCATCAGAAACAGCTATCAGCATTAAGAAATGAATTGTCAGAGAAACAAGAACAAATAGACGAACTTAAAGAGTAAGTGTCCTTATGTTTTGTAATTACATTCAGGTTTGGAATTTTGATTGGAAATATAGATGTATTCAATAAAGGTTAGGTTAATAAAAAGTCTTAAAATGGTAACACACATGTGCAGAAGAAAAGGGAGATGAAAATACTTTATAGGATTTTGAATGCGGGTTAAAAATTAATTTTCTTTCATTTATGTTCAAAATAAACTGTGTCAAGCTTCCTTTGATATATTTTACACTACGTCACTGGTAAGGTTAAGGAGGTATTTCATTGTGGTGGACACTGCATAGTCCAGTGTATAGCTGTTTGCTTTACAACAACCAGCCAAAAAGCAGTTTATGGTTATAGAGTATTTTGTATAGGAATTTTATTTGCTACGTATAAACCATTATAATAATTAATTGTAGTGTGTATTTTATACACGGCTATGAAATAATTCAAATTACTCAATATTTTAATTTTCCTTTTTTAAATAATGGTGTGGTTTGGAAAACTCGCATTGTTTTATTCATTGTACCTTAAGAAATGTTTAAACTGTAATGGTAAATGCATTTGTATCTGTGCATTCATACTGTAGATTATCTTTTGTAAGGTTTTGAATAATTGTTTTAAGGAAACAAAAATTGACTGATTTGTTGTTGTTATTACTTATGCTAGTTCCTTAATCTCTGTTGCATTATTTGTCACAGTGTAAATCAGAAACTGTCATTAGCACAGGAGAGAGTACAGAAAGAATATGAGAAAGTGAAACAAGAAGAACAGGAAAAAAGCCAGAAGCTCCAGGAACTTGTGTAATAACTTTATGGACAATAAATGAATTTTGTTTTCTCTTAGGGGCACATTAGTACTTTCACAGGATTTTTATATTTTAGTATTTTATTTTTATCTGTTCAAATACAGCAGGAGTATTTTTGACAGTTGACGTATGTCATTGAACTGAATTTTTTCCATAATTAATTTTATATAATTTTTCCTTTCTAATTTCTTAGTGTTTATAAGATCTCTAACATTATGCTTAACTGTCAGTCTAGACATTCTCTTAGGATAAATGTACATTATGTAACATGTAAACTTTTATCATGACTAGTTACTGAATTATGTTTTCCTTGTGTTTATGATTTATGAAGATGTTATCAAATTTTTTCATGTAATTTTAGAGCTAAACTTAATTTGTTTTGCAGTGCAAAAGTTATAAATGTAAAGAAATTCAAAAATAAATAATTTAAAATGGTACTTGTGGAACATATATACAGTTAAAAGGAGTACAATGCTTGCATAACTACACGATATGAAAAATTAAAACAATAACCATCCCTAAAATGACTCCACATGTTTCAGTGTTATAATGTCACCACATGTCATGTAGAGTCATTTTAGGGCTGGATCATTTTTAATAAACTATTTACTGTGTAATTATTTTAGAGTTGTACATCTTTTAACTGTGTATGTATAAGTCAAAAAGTGTTGAAATAACAACAAAGGCAATTGGTATTGTTTATAATCTAACTAATTCACCTTAATTCTGTGTTAGAATTAATAACCAAAGTTATTTAATGCAATTCAACAGTTTTTGTGTACAATTTTAATCATAACATTAATTTTATAGTCAATATTCAATGTGAATAGTATTTTAAAGTAATAAATAAATAACATAAACAGGAAATTGTGGTAAAACAGACTGATATATATCTGCATCTCTTCTTCTGTATCACATTGTTACTTTTACACCAAATTTAAGCATTATTTGCTTTTCTTTCCAGCTTATTAAATGATCGTAAGGAACAAGCTCATCAAGATTTGAAAGGACTGGAAGAGACTGTTGTATGTAGTTTCAGATACTATATTTTAAATCAATCTGGAGTTTGTTTTTTAAATTATTAAAATATTATAAAGTGTGTTGTTCTGAGCAAAGAATGTAGGAAATATGGTGTGTTGATGTTTTGTTATATCTTAAAAAAAACAACAGATATACTGTTGTATACTGGGATACCAGCTCCAGAATCCTTTATATTAAGAAACAGCACATGTAACTAATAGGATGGTGTATACTCTAATGCTTAATGTATAACAACAAAATGACGTGATCTCGCATCCTGCTTTCTGGAGCCTGTATTTCTACACAGTGCTTTAGTATTGATGAAATCGGTGATTTGAGGTAGATAATTTTAAAGTATACTTGTATAGAATTGGTTTAGTGACAGACTACATGGCTTCAGGTCAGGATAACAAAGTAGCAATTTGCTGGCAATGTTCATATTTGTTGAAAAGGCTAATTGATTGTCTATACATAACACGCACTTTAGCATTATTACCAAGAAACAAGATCTGGCATGGCCAGGTGGTTAGGGCATTCAACTCATAATCTGAGGGTCACAGGTTTGAATCCCCATGGCATGAAACATGTTCGTCCTTTCGACTGTGGGGACATTATAATGTTATGGTCAATCCCACTATTCCTTGGCAAAAGAGTATCCCAAGAGTTAGCAGTAGGTGGTGATGGCTAGCTGCCTTCCCTCTAGACTTACACCACTAAGTTAGGGATGGCTAATGCAGATAGCATTTATGTAACTTTATGTGAAATTCAAAATTAAACAAACCAAGAAACAAAGGTGGGAGCCTCTTGTAGCAGCAAAAGGTCTAACTTACTGATGAAGAGTAACATTTCTTTCATATTCTACATTTAATACTTTATCAGTTGCTTGTTTTGTTATGTTTGCGTGTGAGTGTAGTTTTATATCAAATTGATTGCACAGTTCTTCCAAATAATAGATTATGAGTTGGTAAGTTGATGGCTTTAATTTGATTCTTTCTGGTGTAGAATAGTTTTAACAGTTTTTTAGGTTTTGCATATTCACAAACTTAATCTTGAAAACATAATGCTTGATATCTTAAGTTATTAAGCACTAAAAAAAATGTATGGCTCAGTAAAACATTGTGTTTTAAATGTTCCATTTAGGTCATGAAAGCAAGTAAATTAATTGCTTCTTACACTTGTCTGTTTTTAATAATTATAGACAAATTATGGAATAACAAAATTTTCAAATTTTGCATGAAGCATACATTTGAGAGGAGTTCTAGTTGAAGGTTCTATGAACCTGAGCCCAATTTTCTGTTAGCTAAGTATTTTACACTTTTTATTAAGTGGTGAAATGTCATGTAACATTGGAAAAGTTAAAAAAAAATCCAAACATTTTGGATTTTATTACTTATACGTGTTTTTGTGTAAGTGGAGTATTTTCAGTGGATTTGGAAAAAAATAAGGTACAAGTTACTACTTTTGGAGTGTAAGATTTATGTGATAAAGATTACCACACTAAATCATTATTCATATAAAATTCCATTTTATGTTTTGACTAAATATCATATTAGGCCAAGGAACTTCAGACACTTCACAATCTGCGAAGGTTATTTGTTCAAGACTTGCAGAGTCGGGTTAAAAAGTCTGCAATTGAAGATGAGAGTGAAGATATAGGTGGCAGCCTTGCACAGAAACAGAAGATTGTGTTCCTGGAAAACAATCTAGACCAACTGACCAAAGTTCACAAGCAGGTGAGGAGGGTTAACCCTATGTGCATGGATTTCAGGTACATTGTATCTTTCAACGTGGCATCATACATTTGTTGCCAGAATTAGCAATACTGCATGTTTTTACATTGCTGATTTTGTAACAGTTTATGTTAGAGTAGAAAAATTGCAAGACAAAGTATATGGATGTCCTGGAAAAACTTTAAGATACATGTTCAGGAGGTTGTATAGTTATGTAAGGACAATTTACAAACTGTATGATGAACAATTTTTGTCTGTCACATTAATATAAACATGAACTCCAACTTTTCAATCTGAGTTAGATTGATATTGGCATATTGCAGATGTATCTTTATAATGAGTTGGTAAGCTGATGCTATAATTTGATTCTTTCTGGTGTAGGACAGTTTTAACATTCATACTTTAGGTTTTGCATGCTTATAAACTGTACAATTGAGATGTCAAGCATTATGATGTGCATATGTCAATAAGAAATGTATGCATGCTAGTAATTTAGTTTTGAAACAATTAATATTTGTATCAAGCATTTTAAATTGTGAAAGTTATGGTTGTTATTATGTTTCATGAAGATAGAATTTGTAAGTTTAGAATTATAATCAACATTACTTCTCTGTTTGACCAGTTCTGTGCTCATTTAGTTAAGCCATGTTATAGGATAGCAGAAATAATCTAATACTGCTTTATACTGTATTTTAGTCAAATTTGTTGCAGGACTTAGTTCATTTTAGTATTTGTACAACTGCATCTCTAACATGTTAAGTGGTTGTACCCATTGTGAAGAATCGAAGTCTTGAACATAGGTATGAGATCACCCCCTGCTAGTGCAGTGGTAAGTCTACGGATTTACAATGCTAAAATCAGGGGTTCGATTCCCCTTGGTGGGCTCAGCAGATGGCTCAATGTTGTTTTGTTATAAAAAAAAAAACACACACATACAAATATGAGATCCCAATATTTATGATGTTATCTTCTCTTTCATATATATTTTTATAAAAATAGAAACACATAATAATAAATATTAATTATAGCAAATTTGATGAAAGTAGCTCATAATATGTTTATTAATAAAGCACTTGGCAGTGTACAATATGTTGCATGTAACAACTGCACAAAATTGAGTGTGCTATGTACATGATCCACAAAAATATCAGTGTTGTAACTAGATCTGAAGGGAGTGTTATGTCACCACAATTAAATGCAATATCTGTAGAATGACTCCTAACTGCTAAGTGGGTAATGTATTATTTATTCTGTCATGCATGTGAACAGATATTATTTTCTTAGTTTATGGAAAGGTGCATCACATACAACATAATTTTCTCAACCCAAACCAGCCATTTTTACATATATATTACATACAACTTTAATTTTTTTTTATTTGTATAAAGAATTTCTTTTTTGCATTTTGCTGTCTCTATTTATCGGGGATCTGATCTCCAAAATATATATTGAGCTCATATTTCTATGTCAGTATTAGCATAAATAGTTGTCATTTTTCAGTAAAATTTTTTTTCTCTCTTGTATGAAGTAACAACATAATGTTAAATGTTTGATAAATGTACTATAAAGTAAAGGAACATTTTCAGTTGCTGTTTTTTATTTTGCTCTTAGCTTAATCCAAGCTCCAAATCAATTGCAGTTATGCTATCTATTTTCATATGTCTGTGCAATATGAGACAGATAACAGCCACTTATAAAATAATAATTCATAACACGTACTACACACAAACTCTAATTATGTCAAGTGGATTAAAAAGTTTTATTTCCTCTACAAATGGCCCAGTATGGCCAGGTGGTTAAGGCACTAGCCTCGTAATCTGAGGGTTGAGGGTTTGAATCCATCACACTAAACGTGCTCGCTCTTTCAATCCCACTATTCATTGGTAAAAAAGTAGCCTAAGAGTTGACGGCAGGTGGTGATGACTAGCTGCCTTCCTTCTAGTCTTACACTGCTAAATTAGGGAATGCTAAATAAGATAGCCCTTGTGTAGCTTTGCATAAAATTCAAAACAACTAAATCCTCTACAAACATCTTTGTAGTTGTGTCAATGATGTATTTCATGCTAGTTGTGCAAAAATGTTAGAAAGGCTTAGTGCCTCAGTGTATTACCAGTGTTTTGTGTTCAGTTAGTCTTTCATACTTGCACTTTTTTTTTCTCTCTTTCTCAGTGGTTTAGTGTATGTGTGCCAACTTTGTCTGTAGCATTGTTTACAAGAGCAAAGAATACTGATTGGATTCTTGTGTTTTCTATTATGTCTATTAAAATAGCAATTCAGTATTTATTATACATATTAACAAAAAAGCATGTAGAAAAATAAAACTTACTGTAATTTTATTTTTCACTAGTGTTCTGACATAAAAATGAGGTCTTATTCTTAGTTTCTCTTTCCAAATTTTGCTGTGTTGTTACTGAATTAAAAGTAACATTTCTGTTAACTATTGTAAATTAACCTGAGAAACCTGAAAATTTTCAAAACCTTGTGCACATTTTATTGTTTAGCTGGTACGTGATAATGCTGATCTACGATGTGAACTACCTAAGTTGGAGAAACGATTACGTGCAACAATGGAAAGGATCAAGTGTCTGGAATTAGCTCTTAAAGATGCCAAGGAAAGTGCTATGAAAGACAGAAAGAGGTATAATGATTTATGTTGATTTCATATTTTATTCACTATTAAACTACATTGCATTACTTCAGTAGTATTAAAGTGTACTGAGTGGTATTAAAAACACAAATAATAAAATGAGTTGTTTCATAAAAAACTTATGTTTAACCTAACATATTAAAATTGTTTAACTGTATGTACGTTGTTGCGTTTTTAATGCCACTCAGTATTGTTTGTTTGAATGTTTTTTTAAGAAATTGGTATCAGATTTGAAAATGTAACAGTTGTGTATATTAATTAATTAAAAGAAAAATATTTTAAACTACATGTATTGATTGCACCAAGTTCTTTACCTGGTATGGCTAATTTGTTAGGGTGCTAGACATGTAATCTGAGGATTACAGTGTGACTGTTTGTCACACCAAACATGCTTACCATTTTAGCTGTGAGGCATTATAATGTGATGGTCAATTCCACTATTCATTGGTAAAAGAGTAGCCCAAGAGTTGACAGTGAGAGATGATAACCAGCTGCCTTCTCTCTTGTCTTACATTGCTAAATTAGGGATGGCTAGTGCAGATAATTCTCATGTAGCTTTTCTCAAATGTTTATAGATGTCAAACTCTAACTTTCCATTTCGTGTACTTGATGTTTTAAATTAAGGTGTAAAGTACTTCAGGGACTTAATCTTTACTAATAGTATGATTTAAAATAAATGAAAAACTTGTGAATATACATGGAAAATAAAGTTATAAAAATTGGATGGATGCTAATAATTTGGTTTAAAAAATAAATTTAGTATTCATACCAAATATTTTCAATAGGAATAGATCTTAATTGTAAAAAAAAAAAAAAAAAAACAAGTAGTAATGGTCCTGGAAAAGTTGTGTGTTATGACTTGGTTTAACATGGGTGCTATAATTTATTGATGTTGTTTTATAAACCACTTTTAAGCACATTCATCTTATCATAATATTAGTAAATGATTAACTGCTGTTGAAATAAATATTTATTACCAGGAGTAAGTTGTGATCCCTCCTTCTTGATTATGAGAAACTCACTTGAAATAAAAATGTGTCTCAGAACAGCTGATATGGGTATTAACACTTTTATTGATAAGCAGAGAACAATGTTTCGACCTTCCTTGGTCATCTTCAGGTTGACAACCTTTGTTTTCTGCTTATCAATAAGAGTCTTAATACCCATACTAGCCATTCTAAGATACAATTGTGAACCTCGTAAATGTATCATAGCCATACATAGACTAAAATATGCTCTTATTCAAAAGCTGTAATTCTGAGAAGCTATTACTAGTTAGTTAAAGTAATATAGCTTCATAAAAACTTTTTAACATGCACTAAGATCTGACATATTAATGTCTATGTTAAGAAGTGTATACCAAACAGTGCTTTTTTAAACATCTTAATTTGTCTTGGTTAATTATCTAGATACCAAACAGAAGTAGACAGAATCAAGGAAGCAGTGAGGCAGAAGAGTTTAATAACAAGAAGACATGCAGCTAATATTGGTGAGTATATCAAGCATATGGCAGTTTAAAACACACAATGAAACTGTTACTTAAGAGATTTTGTGCCATGCAGTTTTGCATGTAATATTACTGGTCATTTTCACAACTTTTGTGAAGTGATTGCACTAAAGTTCAACTTATCGGCTGAAGTGTCATATTAGTGCTAGAATATTTGCCTGAAAATATTCCACATTGTTTTAAAGCTTGATACTGGCATTGTGGCTTACAGTTTTGAATATTAAAATGATTATTTATAGAATGTAACAAGTTTAAAAACTTAAAAAACAATTACGATGTTGTAAGATTGAACCTGAGTAAAGAGAATATTACCAAAGTATAACTATTGATAAATTTGAGTGTTATTTTTTATTGTAATACTGTAAAAGAAATTCATAAGTAGGAGTAATGGTAATTGGAAAGTTTCATAAATTGATTTTAAAAGATGTGTTTGGTTGATTGAATTAAAGTTTTTATTCAAAATTAAAGATTTAATTGTGTTAGTAAAATTCTTTTTTTTGTCTGTACAAACTGTTTGTAGTATATTCAAGTAAAATTTATTTTCTTTAGAGCAGTGTGATAGGCCCACTGGATAACAGGAGATTCAATAAGATGTTTATTACATAATGTTTATGAATTTCTCTACAGAAATGAATGTGCACAAATGAAACGGAAACTGGAGACAGTTTAACACATAAATGAATAATTCTAATTATGTTAGTAACACAAACACTGCTTGTAACAACATGTGTTTGCTTATTTGACAACAGATGATTGCTTTTACTGGATCAAAGAATTTCTGTCTGACTGACTTGACCAAGATCATCTATCAGACTGTCCTGTTTAAACCTAACCTTACTTACTTTAAAGGTAATTTCAGACCTATTCAGAGCAGTTAGCACTGTCCACATGACTTGTAACCTTGCACATTACAGTCATACTTTCCATGGCTAGAATAGGTGTTATCTCAAGAAAATAACAAGGGAACAAACATAGGCAGAATCAAATGAACTTGATGGCTGTTTTTGACTATGTTATATGTGAAAACTGCACATTTTAGCAAACTAACAAATTGAGAAAAACACTACATTAAAATGCAGGAAGAAAATGTATGGTATTTTTAAATACCACATAATGTAAAGAGGGTAATTTTGACATCTTCGTATGCTCCAAGCTCTTTTCCATCAAGATAGTTCTGCAAACTTTGAAATAGATGATAATCAGATGGGGCAAGGTCTGGAGAATAAGGAGGATGTGGGAGTTTTTCCCAGTCTAGCTTTTCGATCTTTGCAGATGTGATTCTTGCTGTATGGGGCCATGCATTATCCTGGTGTGACACAACACCTTTACAATTGATCAAAGCAGGCCTCTTTTCTTTCACTGCAAGATTCAAGCATTGTAATTGTTAACATTAGAAGTCTGTAATTGTTACATTAAGTGGCAGCAACTTAAAGTGGATCACACTAACAATATCCCACAATAACAAGACTTTCCTAGGGTTGAGGTCCATTTTGGGCTGTGCTTTAGCCAGTTTACCTGCACTGAGCCATTGTCTGTAGTGCTCAACATTTTTATAAAATATCCATTTTTCATCTCCAGTCACTAACCTGTCCAAAAAAAGGTGAGTTATGTTCACGACAGTGCAGAGAAGTGTAAATGTCCACTCTTGCTTTAAGGTTGGCTTCTGTCAAATCATGGGAGACCCATTTTCCAAGTTTTGGCACCTTTTCAAGCTGTTGCAGATGATGGTGAACTGTTGAATGGGTTGAATCAAGCTTCTGTGGTAGTTTTTCAACTGTTACAGTACAATCTTCATCAAGTACAGCCAGTAGCAATTCATTATTAAACTCAACAGAACAACCTGAACATGGCACATCACTTAAGCTGTAGTCACCCGATGTGAACTTCTGAAACCACCTTTGACATTTTCTTTCATTAAGAGACTTCGCACCATAAACACTTTGAATATTTTGTGTAGTTTTGGCTGCACTATTGACTTTTTTAAATTCATAAAGCATTATATGTCTAATGTGCTTCTCAGACACATCAATCTTCATAAGGGTTTATTTGATTAATGATCTGAAAAAGTGGAGTTGGGTTAGTTTCTTTCATTTGTCTGAACATTTCTATACATGTCCTACTACATATTTTAGTTATTAAAACCTTCTACAAAGATAGAAATAATGATACACTTTCTGTATTAAATTTTCAGACGTTACTTATGGGATGACCTGATACATCATGGTAAAACAAACGTCATGTCTGTGTGAAAATCATTTCTATAATTACAGTTAAGTCTGTGTATTAAACAATCTGAAATAGTGCATAGAGGGAGAATAGAGAACAAAAATAAAACTTTATTGTGTAATTAAAACAAAATTTACATTCTGGTTGGTATTTTGCTATTTTTTGTGAGGGTAAACTATTATAACAAAGACAACAGAGATTAAATAGGAGATTTAGTGAAGTAGAATACTCCAGTAAAGTGCTCCAATACATTCTTAATCAAATGTCATTATATTTATTTTCAAGTGTGCAACTGTTTTCACAGAATCATAGCGTGAATGCTGTGAAGACATTTACTTCAGCTTTTTTATTTTTTAACCTTATTTTACTTTGGTATATTAGTTTCTGTACAATTTACTTCATTATGAACGTTTGTTTTTCAGCTATTTCTTTTTCTGTTTTAATTATCTTTATGGTTTACTGTTTTGCTTTTCTTAAGTATGAAAAGTCTCTCCTCTTGTGTGTATATGCACAGTTAAAAAGTGTTATAAGATAGCATGTAGTACTTAGTAATATGTAAAGAATATACAAGTTAATAAAATAATTGTTTTTATTTCTCAAAAGCAAAACCAATTCGAGCTGGTCATAACCCTGCATTGATTGGAGGACAGAGTCTACGGGGAGGTGGGGGAATGGCCATGGACAAAATGTAAATATAAGTACTTATAATTAATTTTTTGAAAGCTGAATTTTAAATAATTATAAGAAAATACCACAATTTTATTATGAATAATGTACATTATTAGTTTGTGTTAAAAGGGGTAAACATGGCATTTCTAATAGATGCTTTGTTTTGTTACAGGCCTACGAACAGTACGAATGCTAGAGAAACCAGAGCTACTGGAGGCAAGGCTTTATTAGATTTGTTCTGTAGAATGTAATTTTTATGATTGTTTTCATGGTGAACACTAATAATAATAATAATAATAATATAGCTTGCAAAGAACAACATGGGCTAATCCCACTCCACCCACCTTTACGCCCATTTGCAGCAAATTGATTAATACTGCTAAACAATTGAAGAATTTCTAAAGAATAAAAATATGAAATTTGGAAATAATATTTTATTAAATCTATGTTAATGACAAATAACATTTTAATATTACTGAAAAGTATTTTCTACCCCCAGGTTTTATATTTTTATTTATTGTACATCTTAACAAACCTTGCAGGTCTATTAACAAAAAAAGAATTGTACTATGTAACAAAATTTTTGCTTTTTCTTGTTCCTGGGCAGAAAGTGTTATTTTCCAATTGTTATGCCTAAAGTAAATGGGAAAAGACATATTTTTCTCTTCAAACTTTGCTCTTTTGACCTGGGAGCATATGACGAAAACATGATGGGAGGCTATATTTGGTGACTGATATGTGAAAGTGATTTACATTACAGTCATAAATCTTGAAAAACTACTCACTTTTAAACATTTTTGTATAACTTTATTACAAATACATGTAAATCTTGATTCATATGTTGTTTTATACAGACCTTATGTAAATAAAAATGTGCAAATTTGCCCGTTTTTACATAGAAAATAGGTTAATTTCTAAATTTCATTATCCAGGTCACAAAAGCAAAGTTTGAAGGGAATAATGGCCATTTTCTGTACTTTTACAACATAAGCAATAAAGAAATAACACATACTATCCAGGAACAAAATTTGTGTTACATAGTGTTACATATATTATAGTAAAAACTATACTTTTTTTTTTTGTATGTCTTTCCAAAAATAAGGGCATTTATAATTTGTGTATGTGTAAGTAAATCACTGACATTAAGAGAGAAAAAAGCATTAAAAATACAAACTAAGTTAGTGATACTATTATTTATATGATTTTTTTACCCTCTTTTTGGCTGTGGAAGAAATTAATTACTAACAAATAAACATTATTGTCCAGCAATTACCATGAACATTTGGGGTACAAACTAATGAGTTTATATCTTGGGAGAAACACACACACATATACAAAATGTACATGGTTATATTAACACAATAAAGGTATTACTTATCGATTTATAATTTGCATGATGAAAATACTTGTAGGAATGTTCAAAATGAAAAAAAATACATTTGTATTTGATGATGAAGCAAAGTGCTGAAACTTTTCTGTAGTTAATTTGCAAGGATAGTTGTCATGAACATACTTCTCATGCAAATAAATCACTTGTGAGTATTATTATTGTACTTAATTAATTTTATTTATACAACTTATACTACATATTCAAGTAGTTAGTATTAATTGCTTGAATAATGTGTACTGTTTTCCTGTTTTTTATTCATATAAGGTTTAGAACTTAAGATTGCATTCATTGAAGTTATAATTACTTATTTTATTTTGTAGAATACTGTGGTTGTTACATAGTGTTAAATCATAGTAAGTGTATAATCAAGGGTAGAGTGACTTTTTCTAGACTGGAGTTAATATTACTGTAAAGTAGCTAAAAGAAATAGTCCCAAAACACTGTTCTTATGCACCTCTGATTTCAAATTGCTAATAAGCTAATTTTAAGAAAGCTGTCATAAAGAAACATGCAGTGAAATGTGGATTTATATTGTAATAGAACATTCATATTTGAGCTACATATATAGTTTACCTCATTTACAGATTAACTGTAAGCATATTTTTTTACTATTATTGTGTGAGTAATTGTTGATAAAATGAACTGTTGTTAAAACCACCTACTTCTCAGTGTCTTTTTAAGATCATATAAAACATATGCCTAGACAGCAAGAACCACCAGTAAACTCTAGAAAATATTTTACTTTTGATATATTTTGTCTATTAAGCTTTGTTTAGTGCTTACTTGAAGCATTACGTAATGAAACTTCCACGGAAAAATGTTAAGGATTTAGGTTTAAAGCTATAGTTCATGGTTGTTTTCTTTCTTTTTTGATTTAGGAAAATAGGTATTTTTTACACTGAAAATAGATATTTAAGAAACAAAAATTACTGTGTTAAAAATGAATATTTGTTGGATTATAGTGTAAGTGTATTTCAGGAAACACTATGGCTGAAGGTGAATCTCTTGGATATAGGGCAACAAAGAAAGTCTCTGCACATCCAAGGAATTCAAATGTTACAAAATGTAAGCTCACTTGATTATGTGCTTTTGATATTCAAAGGAATGTATGAAATTTTGTGTTGATTTACTTTATATTGTAATAAAATGACTCCTGAGAAAGTTACTGGCTATAACCAGTATTTTAAATACAAATATTTTGTAAATTTATGTCTGGAGAAAAGAAGTTAACAAGTTTTCTGAAAACAAAATTTAAATGTTGTAAAGTCTTTTAACGATGTCTATCTTTCTGAAATAATATAAAGATTCTCAATGACCAGTAACTTCATAAGGACGGTCTTTCTCAAATATAAAAGATTCTAATGACAGTGATCTTGTATAGTCTGTCTTTCTGGAAAACAAAAATGTAAAGGGTCCCAGTGACAGTGACCTGATATGCCTGAATCACTGTACCATTACTAAACTTTTATTCAGTTTTACGATAACAGACTAAAATGAGACTTTCACACTTGTTAAAGAAAACTAGATGCAGTAATGATATGTAAAGAATAAGCAACACAAATGTTTATAATCAGTGTGCACACACACTGATGTGTGTGTATACATGTGTTCAGGGCTCTGAAGTGGTATAAACTTATCATGATTATTTTGATTTCTTTGTATAAATAAAGACTAGGGCAAAAAGTAGCAATACGTTTTATTGCAATTTGTTAAATTTTATCATAAAGCAAAATTATAAACTTATAGTAAACAACATATAAAGTTAACATCACTTGGAGATATAAGAAAGAAACTCGTGTGTGTTAAAAGATTTGCTTTTCACATAACATTAGAAAGTCCAAATGTTTGTCTTAAAGTAAGTTTCCAGTTATCATGCTAATCAGCTCTTCATTTGTTAGTAAATTAAACAACCCAAATTCTAGTGATTATTAAATTATGTGCATGTTTTGATGTATATAAATGAAAAACAAACCTAAACCTAAAGCAAATCATTTAGTAGTAATGAGGGTATTCATGTTTAGTGATAAACATTCAACTTTTTTATTATTATTAATAATACGCCAACAAAAGTTTGTGTTGTGACTATCTAACTATATCATTATCTAATAAATAAACAACAACAAGAAAAAAAAGATTTAATTTTAATTATCTGCTCAAATAATTTTGTAATAAATATTAATAAATTAATATTAATAAATATTACCATATATTCTGTGGTGTAGAAATAATTTTTGTTTGTTCAGAATAAATTTATATAGCTACACTCACATTAAATTATGAAATAGTCCTTAATTAAAGTGTATACAGTATTGTTCTTATTAAAGCCCTGAGGTTAAATAGAGATATAATATTTAATAAGCAAAACTGATAATTTCAATTTGTTTTTTTTACCAAAAGATGTTTATTTCTTTCAGCATAAAAAAAGTGGAGAATTTAATGAAGTATCTTCTAATAGTCCACTCCACTAGTTTTTATTTCTCGATATCCTCCAGCCAGACAAGAATTTGGGGCAAGTCTTATGTAGAGAGCAATAAACCATGGATCTATCTAAACCAAGGGGAAGCAGATCAATACAATGACAGAATGATACAACTGATGTAATATTTTCTTGTTCAGTATTTTCATGTCATCCAAATGTAAATATTGATACTCATGGGTTCTGATAAACATGTTTAATTCAGAATCCAGTTAGTGATTGGTTAAGTTGTTTTCAGTTAAACTGTATTCAAAACAAGGTGCCAGTTTTGTTTCCCTTTTGTTCAGATGCTCAGGTCATGACAAATGGTTGTTAATTAAATCTTTCTGTAGTGAGTGTTGGAGCTTTTAGTGTATTTGTTAACCTAGAAAATGACAGCATGGAAAATATCGGTGTGTTTTCCTTTGTTGGATACACAAATAAAGGATGCTTTCTGTTCCAGTAAAGATGGTGGTCTTCATTAGAAGTGGTTTTGAATTCTTCTGTAATTGTGATTTTTAATGGGTGTTGCTGATGGCAGGATCACAAGTAGAAAAAAGATTATACATACCAGTATAAATGCTATTAAGCTAGTTTGTTCCACATTTGAGAAGGTAACCCAGCTTATTTTTGTTTATTTTTTCATAAGAACTTGTGGAACCTGTATCTGAAGCTGAAAAGTAAGCTGTTTCAAGCTATTACATAAAACTTTTTTTCACCTATAAGTTCCTTGTTTTGTTTTTCTGTACTACTGTTTACTTTCTTTTTTTGCAGTTATTAATTGTAGCACTTAAACTGCTAACAATGCTTTAAAACAAATATTTTTATCATTTAAAGTTGGTTTTAACAATTTTAATAATACTAAAGAGCTGTGATAGTTTCAGAAACCTTTAAACGACAAAATTATAATGTACTGTAAAGTGAGTTATGTGTGAATATGGTTCAAATACACTAAACTGGACAATTATGATCCTTGATGTTTGTACAACATTTTCCAGTTTCGTTTCTCATACACCTTCGTATATAATACAATTAAAATGGTAATGGTTGTCACAGTTCTAGAATTCAACAATTGTATGAGAATACTATGAATGATGAAATAAAAACTGAACTAAAATACGACTCTGATTACATAGTTCAAATTTTCACATTGTATGTACTGAATTTTATTAACTTATAACTTAGTTGCATTGTAACATTGATTAACTACAGGAGAGAAATTTCTACTTTTGCCTGTAGTGTGGTCAAATAAAAGGTGTAACGTTTTACTGTTGTTCTTTGGTTTAATAAATGAAATTCAATTGTGTACTTGTGCATTGTGTTTTTGTTGTAACTCATTATCATAAGTGTAAATGGCCCAGCATGGTCAGGTGGTAAAGGCAATCAACTCTGTAATCCAAGAGTTGCAGGTTTGAATCCCCATCACACCAAATATGCTTGCACTTCCAGCTATGGTGGAGTTATAAAGTGATGGTCAATTCCATTATTCATTGGTAAATGAGTTATTTAAGAGTCAGCAGTGGGTGGTGATGACTAGTTGCTTTCCCTCTAGTCTTACACTGCTAAATTGGGAATGGCTACCACAGATAGCCCTCGTGTAGCTTTGCACAAAATTCAAGAACAAACAAACGTAAGCATAAAACAGTACTTTCACTTAATCATGTTTTAAGAGAACAGCATGTCTAATGATGAAAAGTACAACCTCAGAAGGAATGAATATTTCATGTAGTAGATGTTTTGAAGTGATGTCCTAAAAGAAGTGAGCCAGCAAAGTTTCAAGCAGGTTGCTAGAGGATATTTTTTCATTAATCAATAATTTTTCTGTTTATATATTTAGTGTTTTATATAACAGTTTTTTGGAATGTAGTTCAAGAAAAAGTCAAGATCTGAAAGGGTAGGATAAGTTAAAGTTTGATAGTTCCAGTGGAAGTGTACAAGTCACAATAAAAGCAATTAAAAGAAAAATATATATATATATGTATGCAAAAACTGCTCGTTTGGGTTGAGAGAATATTTTACATAGAAGGTTGAAACGTTGTTTGCTCTTCTATGTAAAATATTTTCTCAACCCAAACGAGCAGTTTTTGCATATATATTTCTCTACAAGTGGGTTTTCTCGACAATACTAATTAAAAGAAAAGGTGAACAAACACCTTTAAGGTTAAGCCAAAGTGTTATAAGTTGTGAACCAAACGGGTGATTGCTGGCTAACATTAGATGTCGTCATTGTGACAAGAAATTGGGTTTCTTTGGTCATGTCATGAGATATAATTTTCTGGAGGAGGGAATTCTTCAAGGTGTAGTAGAGGGATGCCAAGAAAGAGGAAGGTCAGTGGCATCATGAACAGATCAAGATGTGGATAAGCAGAGGTACTGTTGTCTACCATCAGTTTTTTGGAAGCATGAACGTAATGGAGAGCTCTCATGTTAATCACACCAGCATGTCTATGTTCCATGTGATCTAATAATGATGGTGCAACAACTCATTTTTAATTTCTTATTCTTTGGTTGAAATAATTAAAATCACGAATATACAAGCTAGAAAAAATAAATGTCAAGGTTCTTTACTTTAAAATAACTTATTATAGGATGGTAGTTAGCATAATTTTGTTATTGCTCTGTTATTATTCAACAAGCCCAAACATCTGAAGAACTTGTAACCATTCTGTGGACAACTGGAAGCTATTTTCTTCGTGAGTGTCTGCTTTAGAAAAGTTTAATGCAGTATATTTTTTGTTTTTATGTTTTCATTTACGAGAAGGGGTTCTAACGTTCTGTATAAATCTAGAACTTTATACACATATATCAAGGTATTTCCAGAACTAATAGAACCAAGAATTTGACATATCTTAGCTTTCATTTTTTTTATGAACAGCGCTATTTTGAGTTGTATTTACAACCTGTTTTTCTTTTATAATTATTATTATGGATAAGTTTTTGAATGCAATTTCGTGGTCACCATGCTTGACAAATTATCGTCTCAAGAATCAACGTGTTCCTTCAGATGCTGATGAAAATGATGCAGGGGACAGATAGATATTTTAACATATTGTTGGAGTGTTTAGGTATAGCACCTCTGCCCTTACCTCAAAAAATGTTCTGTATTCTATTAGTGAGCTTAAAGGTACAAGTAAGTCGTACCTGTTAGGGAACTTTTTTCTTCTAACTCTGCAGTTGTTTTTTTAATTTTTATTTCGTGTAATCCAGTAAAAGGCAATGTAATTTGAACAGTTTTTTTTTACAAAAAGATTACAAAAGTAATCCCATACTTTTGTTTATAGTCCTCTCCATTAAATATCTTTTGTTTTTTAGTAATTAGTTACATTAGATTGTTCAATATGTGAGAAAACAAATTCTCACATCACTATACACAAGTACGTGTCATTTCATTAAATACTCGTCAACATCAGTTCAGCGTCTAGACTAACTTAAAGAAAAGGACTTTATCATCAAATTTCAGGTTTTGATGTAAATCTCTTTAGCGTGTTTGTTTTTAAGCAAAGCCATATCTGCTTTGTCCACAGAGGGGAATCGACCCCCTGTGTTTAGCGTTGTAAATCGGAAGACTTAACGCTGTCTCAGCGGGGAACTCTTTTAGATAACTCAAAAGCTTAATAAATTTATCATTAAATATTAACAAAGTAAAGGCATCAACAGCCTTTGATCATAACAAGGTAAATATAAATTGTTGGTCTAATATAGTAACTTAATTTATGAATTTTCGGCAGCTTGTATAATACAAATGTTTATGAAACAATGGCTTAATTTCTTCAGTAATTCCCATTTTGAATTCAATCATCATCTTTGGACTTCAGCTTCTCACGTTTTTGTCATATTCCTTTAAATATATTATTCTGTTTACTCGTTTAAAACACTAATTATGTATTAATATAATCGATTGTACAGAACAACTCTGTTTTCTTTTTAAGGTTCGTATGTAGCGATAAATTTATTTTTACTGAGTTCGCAAGTCTTTCAGTGCTTCATAACTGATGATTTTTGACTTCTACAATTATAAGTATTAGTAGAAAAAGCCCGCCTTCTGGGCAGGTGTAACTTAGTTCCTGCAGAAGTCTGTTGGGCCTGCGGCCTTTTTTGGTTTGTTCTTGTTTTCGATTTTCGCGCAAAGCTTCTCAAGGGCTATCTGCGCTAGCCGTCCCTAATTCAGCAGTGTAAGACTAGAGGGAAGGGAACTAGTCACCGTCATCCACCGCCAACTCTTAGGCTACTCTTTTACCAACGAATAGTAGGATTAACCGTCACATTATAACGCCCCCACGGCTGAAAGGGCGAGCATGTTTGGTGCAACAGGGATTCGAACTCGCGTCTCTCGGATTACGAATCGAGCGCCTCAACCCACCTGGTCATGCCGGACTCACTAGGAGTGTAGCATTAATAATATTGATTTTTCAACGGTGATTGGCCAAAGATTATCTATAGAGTGCTTTCATTAAATTATGATAACCAGGTAAAACTGAGTGTCTAGGCTCACCACGAGCACTCACGCTGTTTCTTTATAGTGGGCCTTACTTATTATGGACAAATGCCCGCAGAAAAATGTTCCACTGCATATACAATATACTGCGGTAGTGTAAGGCTGAAATGATCGCTTGAGATTCAATCTGTGTGGTAAAAATTGGGGCTAGAAGTGGTGACACGGGATTGCCATATTTGCCATTTAATTGTAGGTAGTTTTGGTGGTAATGAATTCCATAATGATTGCCGGGGCAGGATAGCTTTAGAACTTTAAATCCGAGACCTCAACCCATTGATACACACTCCCAGCAACCAATTAGCAACTCCTTACAGAATTCACTACTACCAAAACGAATTTTATGTTCAATGACCCAAACTACCTACAAATAAATAGCGATCCCGTGTCATCAGTTCTAGCCAACGTTTCTATGATAATGCAATAATGATGTCTTCTGTTGTTTTTTTTCTCTCTCTTTCTCTTTACATGCTTTTCAAAGTTCGCCAACCGTGCACGGGAAAAAAAAAGGTTCTGTTGACCTACTTGAACAACTCGACAGACATAAAATTTTGTACTTAGACATACCTGCGAATGATGTAACATGAATTCCCGTTTTGTCTTTCATCTCGATTCTGTCCTGATGGGAAGCTATAAGCCGTAAATTATTAGTTTACAATCCACACAAATATGTTTTTTTTCTCAGCATAGTGGTACAGTCAGTTTAGTCTGATAAAGTACAAAATTCGCCTTTTATATATACAGCTCTCTGGATATTTATCTTACAATTAGTAGCTGTAACACGTAACAATCGTAACTCTCCTGGACAAACTTTCGCGACATATTGCGTATTATTTTTGAAATACTATAAATTTTTATCTGAAACAAAGATACTGAATAACTAAATTAGTTTTGCTCAATAGAAGTTTGTTTTTTTTTGTTTTGGAATTTCGTGCAAAGCTACACGAGGGCTATATGCGCTAGTCGTCCCTAATTTGGCAGTGTAAGACTAGAGGAGGGAAGGCAGCTAGTCATCACCACCCACCGTCAACTCTTGGACTACTATTTTACCAACGAATAGTGGGATTGACCGCCACATTATAACGCCCGCATGGCTGAAAGGGCGAGCATGTTTGGTGTGACGGGGATTCGAACCCGCCACCTTCGGATTACGAGTCGAGCTCCTCAACATACCTGGTCGTGCTGGGCCCAATAGGAGTGTAGCATTGATATTATTAGCAATGGTTTTCAGTATTGACTCATAAAGTATCTGCAAGAAATCTACATACAAAAAGAAAATATTAAAAGTCACAGTAAAATAATTTTGTATTTTATAATATTTAAATGAGATATTTAATGAGGTCAAATATAAGATTAGGTTAGTAATGGTTCCCTCCTCTGGCGCAGTCTTTATGAAACGTAAAATACTTCTTTTTTTTTTTAATACAGTATACTTGGATCAAATTCGCAACTCTTGTGTCTGACATACAAAAAATATTTTTGTGCGCTTACTACTCTTTAGCTGAGTAACTAGTGGTAAACATATGGTTGAGAATAATAGTATTGTACGTGAGCTTGAATCGTTGCAAGGTCTTCAAGATAATAAAAGGAAAAAATCAGAGTATATGAAAAAATTAAAAATATCCAAAAGCTTCTTCCACGATCGTACTTCATATAGTACCAGAAACATGCATATCCCTATATATTTAATCAAAATATATTTTCAAAGGACTCCCAATCTGCTGAAAATTAATACTTTCAACACTGGAGTGTTTTCGGGACAGCAGCGAGTTTCAGGGTTAGTTTCTGAGAGGTGGACCCAATAGATAGCACAAAATTGCTTTACTTTAAAAGAAACCCTACAAACTCTAAAGTTTCTAGACGTTATGAACAGAGGGTTGAGTGCGTTATAATGATTTTGAATATGCAAATCAAGAAGTCAAGTGACAACAACTTTTTATAACTTTTTTAATAGTGAAGGAATGATATGTTTCAGAACTTTAATTTTAGTTTGGTGGCGTTCGTAGGTAGTGTGATGCTACCGATGATTTATTGTTTTTGAGAAGGGCATGTAATAGTATTTTCCAATGCAAGATATTCATACAGTCGTATTATAAAAATACGTTCGGATCGAAAATTTAGAATTTCCGAGATAGTGATGCTCCTTTTCTTCTCAAGGAAACAGGAAAACAAAGAAATATGGATCAACTTAGGCCACCAGGACCTCTACGAAGATATCCACAACAAGTTCCTACAAATTACATTTTTAAACATAGCAGTTTCGAACGCATATAGTCGAATATTTCTTTTAATTAAAAAAGAAACATTTCATGAAATTAGTTAATTAACTTCAGATAATTTTTAATCAAGCTTCTTCAGGCCCAACATGGCAAAGTGTGTTAAGGCGTTCGACTCGTAATCCGAGGGTCGCGGGTTCGAATCCCGGTCGCACCAAACATGCTTGCCCTCCCACCCGTGGGGGCGTTATAATGTGACGGTTAATCCCACTATTCGTTGGTAAAAGAGTAGCCCAAGAGTTGGCGGTGGGTGGTGATGACTAGCTGCCTTCTCTCTAGTCTTACACTGCTAAATTAAGTACGGCTAGCGCAGATATCCCTCGAGTAGCTTTGCGCGAAATTAAAAAAAAATTCAAGTTTCAAACTGAACGATAGACCATTATCTTTAACGTATTTTAGTCGTTTGTATTTCTTCAGTGTAATTCAGTATCGATAGCTTTGACTGAGTAACTACAACGATGATTTTATTCAATGCTTATTCTGGCCTCAAGCCTTCTAAAAATTATAGTATCGAAAAATATTGCTTTGTGTCCGTACCAAGAATTTATCTGTATTCCTTATAGTGATCAAAGAAAATCGACCAATAAAGCGTACGTTTAGAGCCAGATGGGGAAACGAGGTTTTATATCTTTCAACATACGAAAGCTTGTATAAATATAAAATTATGTTTAACTCTTACATCCCAACATATACAATGACATGTTTAAGTCTTCAGCACAGACAGTATTTGGTATCGATGTGCCCTTTTCGCAATATCACAGAAAATGGTTACATTAAATTGTTTGTCCCGAGATTATCGAAGTGCGTTACGTATGTAAGGCATATGAATATTTTGAAATACATTTGAGTTTTAAATGTATGTTTCATTCCGTTAAGGACCAGAAGAAATATAACCGATAATTTAGCACTTACCAGTAATTTGTATTATTTCATCGTATGCTCAAGTTATAATCTCCAAGGTCCGGCATGGCCAGGTGATTAAGGCACTCGATTCGTAACCTTAGGATCGTGGGTTCAAATCCCCGTCACACCAAAAATATTTGCCATTTCAGTCGCGTGGGTGTTATAATGTCACGATCAATCCCACTATTCATTGAGAAAAGAGCAGCCCAAGAATTGGTGGTGGGCGGTGATGACTAGCTGCCTTCCTTATAGTCTTACAGTGCAAAATTAGGGACGGCTAGCGCAGATAGCCCTCGTGTAGATTTGCGCGAAATTTAAAAAAAAGGACTGTGTACATGGCACAGATGATAGAATTACAAATGATCGCGTTATCAAGTCATTGACTTTTTAAATAAACTTTTCGAAGTTATTTATAGACGAAACTGGTTGTGATTCCATAATGCCATAATGTTAGGTACGAGGCTTAATATTTGGTCACACACACAGACACACAAAATATATCAGTATGGCAAATAACCCGAGTGACTGCTACATGGGTATCCCTAAAAATTTACGTATCAAAGGAGTGTTTCCAAATACGACATTTCAATTTGGACACTGATCTGTCTCCTTCTGTGTGTTTAGTGGTATCATATTTTGCATCCGAAACTCTTTAAATTACAAATCCAAGTATTAAGACTTTCAAAATATCAACGACTGTACACATATGCTCCAATTTTAACATCATGCGTATAATTATAATTTTCCAAAATAAAATTACATTAACTCAGTTTTCAAATATTTCGGAAGTTTTGTTTATCTGTATTTAAGCACAATGATCACCTAATAAGCTAGCTATATAGATTCTGCCCACCACCGGTATCGAAACCGGATTTCTTACGTTGCAAGTATGCAGACATGCCGCTGTGCCACTGGGGGAGCTTCGGAAGCACAACACAACGTTTGTTTTTAAGAAATGCGCCTATTCAAGCCCGTACGCAATGTGTTTGAAGGAGGGTTCTAATTTGTGATATCAAAAATCAATACATATTGGGCAAAGCACAACCAACAGGAAAAGCATGTTAATGCTACGGAGGTCTAAATTGTGGACTGTGTTGCTGTTTTTTAATTGCTGAAATTTGTCGCCAACACATTACAAACACCGACTGTAAAGAATCCGGCCTACAAAAACTGACAGTAGCAATAAGGCTTCAGAATCCCAGTTACAAAGTGTCAACAGAAGCCATTTCATTCGACTATTTTAAGCCAGAAAATACTATTACTTCATCAGAAGAATGTAGACAATATAAAGAAGGTTAAATATTAGGTTGACCAGAAATAAATGTTGTTTTTGAACTGCAAATTTTAGAAAAGTATAAACCAGTGTTGTAAAACATGTTTTAATCAAAGTAAGCACCATTTGCTTCAACACACTTTTACCAATGTGTAACGATGCTGTTTATGCCCCTGCTGTAGAAATCAGAGTTTCTATGGTCAATGAACTCCCTGAAAGCTTCTTCTGCAGCTGCCTGACTTTGAAAGCGTTTATTGTTCAAAAAGTTGTCAAACTACTTGAGAAAATGAAAATCTGTATCTGACAAATAAGGTGGATGAGGCAGAACCTCCATTCCCAATTCGTTCAATTTTTGGAGCGTCATCTTTGATATGTCTCATGACGCCGATTTTGTTGATCTTCAGTTAGCTCATCCAGAAGCCACTTATCCAACTTTTTCGTCTTTCCAATCGCACTCAGGTGGTTGGCAATGTTGATTTGCTTATGCCTAGCTTTTTACAAGCTCATGTACTATTGTGTGAGGGTCTGTCTCAACTGCTTTTTTTAATGTGTTTTCATCTAAGGATGGCTTCCTTCCACGACCTTCGTGGTCTTCAAGACTTTCATCTCCATGTTGAAACCTATACGTTCAGTAACAGGTACATGGCCAAATGCCTGGTTGATGTTTTAGGTAGTTCCAGTAGCTTTTCGTCGAAGTTTGAAATCGTAGAGGAAAAGCAGACGAAAGTCCTTCTTGTCCATGCTGCCTTGGGGGTTGTTAAACAAACTCTGGGTAGAGTTGAAACAGCAGACAATTAAAATACCTTGTAAGCGACAAACGTTGGATTAAACCAGCCAACCAATGATAAATTACTCAATATTTGGCATCTAAATGCCATAGTAAGTATTCCGACATTTATTTCTGGACAATCTAATACCATAAGCATCTGCACTATAGCTATAAAAGCATAATCTTTTTACATCATAAAAATATGGGGCTAGACTGAAACTCCTCGAATCTTTCCTGCTTACGTGTATGACGTTAAGTTTAGTTTAAAACATCTTGAAAGTTGAAGATTCAGTTTTTATTCATTAAACAATATATATATATATATATATTCAAAAAGCATCACTACGTAAAGCATTATACGATAAAAAGCCGTAAGAAAAATCTCGCTATTACAGAAAAAAATACATTTTAGTATTCCAGTGATGTATTTCTGGTCAGGGAACCTGCCTGGCAATCTGAATCGCGAGCTGGAATTCCGTCTCTAAACATGCTCATGGAGACGTTATAACGTGGCGATCAATCCCACTAGTCGTTGATAAAGAGTGATCCAAGAGTTGGAGATTAGTGTATTTAATTAGCTTTCCTTTCTTCAAGGTTATCACTTCTAAATTAGAAACGGTTAACGCAGATAGCTCTCGAACAGCTATGCGCGAAATTCCAAAAACATATAAACAGTCCTTCGATACCTGCAAGTTAATTAATTCGAGACATATAAATTTGTTCATAGAGTTACATATGTTTATACGTTTTAAAACGAATTTGTCTCTGTGGGAACATTAACCAAAACATAATTCTTTTAAACAGCCTATATATTCTGTAAAGAAATAAAAAGATAATAATACGTCGATGTAACTTAAGCATTAGAGAAACAAATCCACAGAATTAATTTACCATATATACTTTCAAACTGTGTTGAGAGTGTGACTTCATTGTTACGACAATAGATAAAACAATATTATATTTTTATGTTCAATAACTCTGACGTAAATATATAAAAATGTCAGCACTTTGAAGTTATATTACTTATCAAAAACTATTTTACATTTTTATTTAATGCTAATCTTGAGAAACTTATCATAACTTAACGTATTTGATTATAAACGATATTTTTGACATAGTCATGTATTCATGTCCCTCCGGTGGAACAGTGGTAAGTTTACGGACCTATGACACTAAAATACATGGTTCGATTCCTCACCGTGAATCCAGTGATCCCAATGAGGCTTTATTCTAAAACCAAACAAATTATACATTTATACTTTTTTGGAATATACGATATAAACAGAGCAATATGACTAAATAAGTGTCATTACCACGTACATCGCTCAAGAATCTATATATTTTTTAAAGCCTCCTGGACTTGAGCATGATCTTGTGGTTAGCATGCAGGACTAAGAATCTGAAGGTTCCAAGTTCGAAGCGTCGTGCTACTAAATACGCGTTGCATTTTCGGATATGGGTGCATTATAAGGGTGACAGTGAATTCTATTATTCGGTTAAAAGTATCAGCTTCAGGCGGCGGATGCTATCAACCGGCAGCCTTCTGTATAGTTCACAAGTAAGAATTACAAACGGTTACGTCTGAATCATACTTAGGTCTAGTGTAGACTAATTAATGTTTTGGCTTGTGAATCCGAAGGCCCATGGGTTGCGTCCCCTTGCTGCATTTTCCCCGCACACTTTGAGGCCGTGAGTAAGTTATAAGAATGACAGATAAATCCTAACATTCGATTATAGTAGCCCAAAAGTTGGCGGTGAGTGATTTGATTAACTGCCTTCTTTCTAGCATGTGAGTGTAAAATCAAGCATCAGTTGAAAATTTGGGATTGCCGGTGTAAATAGTTCTTGCGTAGTTTTCAGCGAGTGTTCAAAACAAATACTGTATTATCTATTTTCTAATTTTTACCTATACTCAGAGGAGATGGAAATATATTTGAAGTTTAAGTGTTTAGGTATTAACGACTCTTCTGAAATAATCGTGTGCATTTGTAAAAAAAAAAAAAAATGTTTTTTCTCTGGTTTTAGAACATTAAGTGAATCAATAAAAGAAAATAGAGAGTATGAGACAAAATGGAGTTTACTTTACTAAGTAAGTACATATGTGCTTAAAACAACTCCAATATGTACAAGATCTAAAACAGTTAACATACATTCTACGTGGACTGAACCAGCGTTCGCGTATGTATGCTTCCGATTTTCGAGGTATGGCTCTAAAAATAAACTACATCCTTCCCAAAGACACGGATATGCTTTTATCGTCCTTCCGAAAGTTAAAGTGACTGAATTCGTAAACATTTTATACTAACATTCCAATAAAATAGTTACATACTTATATAAACAGAGGAAGCTAATAATTTAACTAGTTATATTCTAATGATTATTTTTTAGCTTGTTAATTTTTTTTTTAATTTTGCGCTAAGCTATTCGAGGGCTATCTGCGCTAGCCTTCCCTAATTTTGCAGTGTAAGACTAGAGGGAAGGCAGCTAGTCATCACCACCCATCGCCAACTCTTGGGCTACTCTTTTACCAACGAATAGTGGGATTGACCGTCACATTATAACGCCCCCACGGCTGAAAGGGCGAGCATGTTTGGCGCGACGGGGATGCGAACCCGCGACCCTCAGATTACGAGTCGCACGCCATAGCTCACCAGGCTATGCCGGGCACTAGCTTGTTAACCAACACAGAAACTGTTTCCGAAAATAAAATCAACTGTGCATTAATTATTGTTTTAACGTTTTAGTTCAAGAAACACGTCGTTGTAGTTAAATATTGTTTTATCACTTTAGAAGAAACAAAATTCAGAAACAAACAAAACAATAACCTAATATCAGGATTTATACAGCTGTTAATTTAGCAGACTTTTATGAAATTAAGACTTAAAACCACTATGTTATTCTTGTGTAGATAGTTTAAAAAACATTTGTTTTCATACGCGATTTATAATTCAGAGATGTTTTATCATTTTCTGGAATAAAAAATCATTCACTTAATAATAAACAACAACTGACCAAAAATTGCTTACTCTTTACCGACCCTCGTGGCTCAGCTATACGTCTGAAGACTTATAAGATTAAAAATAGGATTTTGATTCCTGTGGTGGCTACAGTACGGATAGGCCATTATGTTATTTTGTATTTAAAAACTAACAAATAATGAGTAACCTATTGATCATAAAACGTATCATATTTAAACAATTCAAGAATACTAAATTAAACTAGCAGAAACATTGCCCTACGTACGGCTGTTTTGTGCTAGTAATCACTAAGCCTAGTATTGACACTTCAATAACAAAATAAATTTAGAAAAGTTAATATTTTCTAAAAAAACAAAAGGATTTGAAAAAATAATAGTTACTTTTTTAATATCTCAATTTTTAGTACTATATTTGTAAATGATATAAATAAAGATATAATAAAACCCTCAAGTGCAGTAGTAGTGAAAGTTGTGGTTGAAATTGTGGTTGTTGCGCATATTGTTTTTTTATTAGCTTGTGTTTGTGGAACCATTTAACAGATGGCGCCACATATTATTATTTTGGTCACATACATATATATATAGGTTACGTCAATTATAGTTTCGGCGCCTGTCTTGTGAAAGTGGGTTTTCTCGGGGCACTCCCGTTTCCCCACAGCAAAAACTTAGGCATTGGATTTTTAGATCCCAGCCCAGGCAACTTTATTGCCAGACCCTGATTCGGGTCGTTTGAGTTCATGTTCATATTTACTTTGACTTCTGCCTTTCGGGACGGGACCTGCCGTTCTCTCCGGTGCTGCCTTTGCCTCGGTCTAGGATAACATTAAAAATGACCTCCTTCACCCAAAAAAGAGTAAAAAATTATTTAATAAATAAATAAAGAAAACTAAACCTAATAACCTTTCACGAAGGGGACGAAGAGGAACCACAACGTTCCTGAACACCCCAGTTGGAGAGAGAATTCTTACGATTTCTCTCTCTCTAAACTAAACCCCTGCCACGTTAGTTTGCGTTTGCGTCCATTATAGTAAGATTTTTATGAGCAACAAACACGGGATTTGTTGCTCTTCACTTTTTGTGTGTGTCCAGTCATACGCTTGCTTTTCATAACAGTCGTGCATAAATAAACACCCAAAAAACCAATATATCTGTCACATTTTTATAGCGTATGGCTACGCACGTGCAGTTTGGATATACCAAAATCTGTTTTTCATTTTACAAGTTTGTTACACAAACAACGTTCTTCAAAATATATTTTTTAAATACAACTCTCTAGAAGTAATAACTGTTACATTAATTTTATCTAATAAGCTATTATTTCTTTGGTAATGAAATTTACGAGATATAGGGGTTAAACTAGTTCGAAGTTAACAACAAAGCTACACAATAGGCTGACTGTGTTTTTTTCATAACGGAAATCAAAACCCCATTTTCTAGCGTTGTAAGGTTACAGCTATACCGTTGTGCCAGTTAGAGGGAGCGAGGTTGGATTTGGGCAAGTTTACAATATAGTTTGTGATACACATAGACTACATTTGTGGGGCATGAAAATGAATGAAATAGAAATACATGCTAATACACTTCAACTTCGTTTGCTAACGAATTTTGACAACCTCTTATTAAATATAATTTTTTTCCTAAAATATTATTTAACTCGATATGAAAGTAGAAGGTATGGAAACCATGTGAAACTGTGAAATAATTATTGGAAAATATTTAAAAGATATGCATGCGTTGTTGTAGGATATTAATCTTTAATTGGACACAAAAAATCGATAATATGGAACTTTTTTTTTTTTAATTATTAATGTGAAATCGTTTAATTAACTCATACGAGTGGTTTTGGAAATACTCTTTGCGGATTTACAACACTAGAAACCGGGTTTCGATACAGAGTGATGAGCAGAATACGGATAGTCTTTTGTGCAGCTTTGTGCTTAATTAAAAACAAACAAATCTTAGGGGTGTTTTTTGAGAAATAGAATTCTTTCTCTTATGCGCAGAAATTAGGTGGAATGATAGCTGTTAAGGTAATTTATGTCAGAATGCTGATTAGTTTTCACAAGGGCCCGGCATGGCCAGGTGGGCTAAGGCGTTCGAATAGTAATCCGAGGGTCGCGGATTCGAATCCCCGTCGCACCAAACATGTTTGCCCTTTAAGCCGTGGGGGCGTTATATTCGCTGGTAAAAGTGTAGCCCAAGAGTTGACGGTGGGTGGTGATAACTAGCTGCTTTCCCTCTAGTCTTACACTGCTAAATTAGGGACGGCTAGCACAGATAGCCCTCGAGTAGCTTTGCGCGAAATTAAAAACAACAAACAAGTGTTCATAAGCTGCGCAGTTAACGTCAACGCTCATGTCAGTTATTGTAGTATTTTGTCATACTCGTGCCATGTGAATATATCAAAGATCGTCTTTAAATGGACGCAGTTTTGTTAAATGAATCGATTTCACTGTGAAGTTCTTTTTGTGCAAATTATTCTCTGGAATCAGTAGAATAATTATCGTTCTATTATTTTATCCACTTTTCGGACATAGATACGTTTTCACATCGAATAACTAAAACACGAAAATGTTGAAGTTTTAAAGAAAAACAAACCGGGAATATATATTACCTTTCAAGTATATGTGTTGTTTAGTTTCTAATTTTATAAACAATATTTGTTCATATTTTGAAAGCAGTTCATACCGAGTTATCTCTTATTTCTTCCTAGAACAATAAACATATCACTTGATATTACTATTCATCTTTAAAAAAATAAAAACCTATAATCAAGCGTCATATAAACATCTTTCAATAATGCACGCACTGTAATAGCTGTCTTGGTCATTAGTTTCAACAGAGAAATTTGTTTTTATATCTTTTAATGACACTTCGAACATAATTCATCAAGGAATCGAGAAATTTGCTTTTTTACCGCCTTTTTCTAGTAGAATAATGTAATATGAGTAGAATATCTAGGTTGATTTGAAGGAGTAATAAACATAACTATTAATATGTTTATAGGACAGCGAGATAATTGTTAGTAATTCTCTTTGGATGTGAGCAAGTTACAGATGATATCAGTAAGTGGAATGCTTGTTTAAGTATGTTGAGAATGCAAATCGAGCAACGTTTCAAACGAATATCTTTAGCTTGCGAGGAAGTCATTTTAATTTCCACTCACGTGTTTCAAATTTGGCTTAGGAAGAATTACGCATGGAGGAATATTAACAGATTCGATTTACTTCGTATCTTGGATAATGTTTGTTCGAATGTTACAGGAAGCATTAATTATATTCATCTGATTGCATGGGTAATAAAACATCGTACTGGATTACTGATAAAAAAACACAAAGCAAAAACACGGAAAGAAGAGAGTTTCGTGGAATTAATTTATGGTCTATTTGTATTAGTGTAGTTAATGACAATAGCTCTGTTAGTATGAAATGGTTCGTGCCCGCGTCGCGCCAAACATGCTCGTCCTCCCAGCCGTGGGGGCGTTATAATGTTACGGTCAATCCCACTTTTCGTTGGTAAAAGAGTAGCCCAAGAGTTGGCGGTGGGTGGTGATGACTAGCTGCCTTCCCTCTAGTCTTACACTGCTAAATTAGGGACGGCTAGCACAGATAGCCCTCGAGTAGCTTTGTGCGAAATTCCAAAACAAACAAACAAACAAAACAAATAGTATGAAATAGATATAATTAATTTTTAGAAATGTAAGTATCATGAAGTTTAATGCTAAAAACAACCTAAGTTTTAAAAGTAGAGTCGTTAAAGTCTAATCGTAAATACTCAGCTTAAAATAAATTTCCTTTCCAGTTCGTTTATTGTTCATGTTTTTTGTTTTACTGACACTTGAAATCAAGTGGAGCTTTTATTGTTATCTCTTACTTTCGTTTAGTTAGTTAATCACCCCGCCAGGATTGAGAAGTAGTCTAGTTAGATACGTCTAAGTGATGATGGCTTATTCTTCCAAGCCCTAAATTTACCCGTGAAATTAATGTTCACCTTCACATTAATTTTGTTTTGTCGGAAAAAAAGTTTATTCTTTGTGATTTTATTATTTTAGCTGAAGCAAGTTTATTTAAAACTAGTAGTCGTGGAACCTGTTACACTTAATGGTGTTTAAACACTGTCACGCATACGTTACTAGCTGCTACAGTACTTTCTTAGATCAACGAATCATTGAATAAGAAAACGATACGTAAATCGTTGGTATATTTTCTAAATTGTTCATCATGAAAGTTATATTAAACACAGTTGTATTATTTATATTAATAAATACCTTGGAATCATCAACTTTAGGAGAACTGATGATCTATTAATTCACTCACACTTCCTATAGATGTCACTATAGTATCAGTTCGTTTCAGAAGTTTTTCACAAAGCTACACAAGGGCCTACCTGTACAAAGCTGTCTTTAATTTTATAGTGATAGAGTTAAGTAAGAATAGCTATTCAATAGCACCTACAAGAAACTCTAGAAGTACTCTTGTCAGATTATGCAATGGGAAGTGATCATCACACTTATAACGCATCATATATCTAAAATTCAGAATATAGTTCTGAACAATAAAACCTTATTAAACCTTCAAATTCACAATCCGAGCTCTCTAACCACTATGTTAAGCGCGACCAACATCACTGCACCAGAAAAAAATATGCAAAAAAAAAAAACGTTTCACTATAATTTCTAGAGTTATTTAAACCATTTGTGTATTTCATTACACAGCCTGTAGAAGTTGCAACGCAGTCTGTTCAACATTGTAGATGGAAAAACGTTTATTTTGCTTTCACTGGTCATTTATGATAAAAATAATAAGATAGGATTTTAAGATTTGTAGTACATTTAAGAGTTTCTGAACAAGGGTAGTTACACTTACACTGTGTGGCAGCAAAGGAACGAAGTGAAATGCCGAATGAACCTGGTTTGTGTGTTTGGATTGTGAATCCAAGCGTTTCTGTGTTCCATCCCTTGCTCCCCAAAAGCAGATTGCACTTTAGAGCTCTGGGTACGTTATATTGACAGTGAAGTCTTATTACTGGACAGACGAAAATAACCTGAGGAAGCGGCAGGAGCGTAGATCCTGGGGGGGAAGGAGGGTATACAATGGTGCATGGGGTATGGTGCATACAATCATCCCCCCCTACAATTTGATCTGTTGAATTGTTTTATTGCATCACAGGCCTACAAATTGTGTGTTTGTTCTTGTGATTCTCGTGTTCTTACCAATCGAATTACATAATTAGGCCTAGATGTAGGCTTTTTCAGTAGCCGAAATGTACATCTTTAATATAGGCGTGCTTCTAAGCTTTTCGATCTAAGCGATAGTTCGTAAGTATCAATCAGTAGGCCTAAGTATACATGCAAGTATCTTGGCAACAAGATTACTCTGTGACTGCATGTGTACAGCTTTCAGGTTGACGTAATCAGAGATTAACAATTTGCAAATTGAACAGTCCACATAAGTGGTTGCAAAAATCAACCCCCTCATCGGGTGTAAAAAATCTACACCCCTGGCGCTACCATAGCGGTGAGTGTGGTTCACTGATTGCCTTCTTTAAAATATATCGATCGAAACTAAGGGTGACAATGTACAAATAGCTCCTATGTAGGTTTGCGGGGAAATTACGAACAAAGAAACGTAATAAAATCAACACAAAGTTAAAAATAATTCATTTTATTAGATACTAATTTAATGTAACCCTTTTAATAAAATAATTCATTTAATAACTTACTAATTTGCTAACTTTTCTCATTTTAAATTCCTAAGCAGGAATACGGTAAGAATGCCACTCAAAAACAAAACTACGTAAAATGCATGCTTGATTCTACCTGAATTGTGTTTCTTATTTCTTACACTTTTTTTTTTTTGGGGCAAATATATGCAAATTTAGAGTTAGTTTTGATCACAGTATAATAATACACTTTGCTTGTTTAAGAACAAAGCCACATTGGGCTAACTCATGTTCACATCACGACTGAATCATATATCAGGTTTTAGTTATGTTAGTCAGTAAACTTACTGCTGTCCCAACGGGGGACAAAAGCAATGGAAGAAAATAAATAATAATATTAAGGTAGCTACTTTAATTAATACATTTTAAAGTTTCGTAAAGTTATGAATAAAGAGTTATTGTTTCTGAATTAAGCACAAAGCTACACAATGTGCTATCTGTGCTTTGCCCACCACGGGTATCGAAACCCGGTTTTTAGTGTTGTAAGTTCGCAGACACACTGCTGAACCATTGGGGTACGTGGAGAACGAGAGTCATAACTTTAAATCTCAGTTACTAATAGACTTCTGAAATTCGCTGACGTAACATTTATATGGGAAAATAGTTCGCTATAAATCTTTGTGCTCAATAATAGAACCAACAAACATTGTGTGTGTAGTTTCATGGGATGTTCTCAGAAATCGGTGTACTCTAAACATTGTGTGTGTAGTTTCATGGGATGTTCTCAGAAATCGGTGAACTCTAAACATTTCGTTACCTACCATCGACACTGTTTTTCTTTTTAAAAACTAAAAATGATTTCTCAATTTAAATCAGCACTTAAAAATGTATTAATTTCTCGTCTCGAAATTATTTTTTCAATTAAGGAAAAGTAATCGTCCACCAAATAACCTTACAGCTAAACAAGTTAGGAAGAAACATAAAAAACTAGCTTCTATGAAGAAATATCACCGTATATAGAACAGTTGAGCTACATTTGTTGTTATGTATATAATACCTTTGACAATTAACAAAATAATACCTTCGTGTGGGACAACGGGTAAGTTTAAGGAGATAAAATGCTAAAATCATAGATGCATCATATAGCCAAATGTGACTTTGTTCTTAAACAAACAAACAATAATATAGCCAATTTGTTTATTTGCCTTTATGGTTTTATGTATATAATGTAACCAGAGAGTAGGTAATATCTTAGGTCAGGCCTGACAAGCCTCGTGTTTCTATTGGAATAATTGAGTTGATTAAGCAAGCTGTTAGATAACAGTAATATATTTAAGTCACATAATTGCAACATTGGAGGTAACTTTAAATTGTATTTCATAAACGAAGTCTTATTTGTACAAGTTTCTGTGACCCGCATTATATCTGTTTTTAATCTATACGCACGTTTTATTTGTTTTTATATTACATATTTTAATAATATTAATATTTCCTGGTGATTTTGCATAATTTGTATTTTCTAAAACGTAACTCTGAATTTGTGAAAATTCAACAAAAACGATAATGTGTGAATGTCTATCAAATATCAAACACTGATTGTTTCGTGTAGATGGGATCCGGCCTGGCCAGATGGTTAAGGCACTCGACTCGTAATGTGAGGGCCGCAGGTTCGAATCCATGCCACACCAAACATATTTTCTCTTTCAGCCGTGGGTACGTTATAACCTCACAGTCAATTCCACTATACGTTGGTAAAAGAGTAGCCCAAGAGTTATCAGCGAATGATGATGATTAGCTGTCTTCCCTTTAGTATTACACTGCTAAATTAGGAACGGCTAGGGTAGATAACCCTCGTGTATCTTTGCGCGAAATTCTGAAACCAAATTAAACCTCGTGTAGATGTGTGGATGTACCCGCGCGCGCGTGTAACGTACCACATGTATTAATAATTTTACAAACCCATGATGAGTGCCAATTGTCGTTCTGGAATTATTCTCTCGTGAAATCTTAGCTTGCAATTTTGAAAGTTCTCAGTTGACCATAAGCAAAGATTAATGTATGAGATGTTATCTTTACAGGGTTGTCAAAATAATTAGTGTGTTAACTTTATTAGCAGGGATTTGTGCTTTAACACGTTTTACATCTTAGAAGTGTATAAGTGCTGAATTTAGAGAACCTTACGCATGAAGTAACAAGCGTATTCACTGAACCTGAAACTCGCTTCATATAACTGTTTCTTGACATGTGATTTTATTCAGTCTTCCCTAATAAATGCTCTATTTTAAAATCATAAAAGGAGCATAAGGGTCGGATTAATGAATTATATCAGCTATTATTTTAATTATTCTTTAATTTGTTTGTTTTTTTTATCTGCTAGTTAAAATGAAACTAGAAGTATCTGAGAGCCCAAAATTTTGATTAAACTTTGAAGGACGTAGTTACATGTCCAGTAAAAGACAGTATAGCGTGGTTAAGTAAAGCTAATGAACCACATTTACTAGTCTTTAAATACAGTTTTAACCCCTATATTTATCAGCGGGATTTATGGATTCTGTTGGCCTTTTAAAACACGTTCAAAACTATTCGTATATCAAACTACTTGTGGGTCCATAATCAACGTGCTTACAAGGTTTTTAATATCAGCGGCTCCTGGCGTGGCTTAATGGTTAGAGTGTGTATTATTAGAAGGTTCATGGTCTGCGTTTCCTTGCCGTAAAATACAATCTAAATTTTTTAGTTGTAGATGTGCTATAAGAGTGATAATCAAATTACAATATTCGAGTACAACTCGTTGTTTGTTTTCACATTATTGTCAACGAAAACACCGATATGACGAGTTCCGTCATTATTTAATCAGTAATAACAGCATACGATTTTGTCTCATATTTTATGATGTAGATTACTTTAAGGTGTAACACTGAATTTTCTTTCCTGATTTTAATTTTGTTGTAAAGGTAATTGGTGTTGGTGTTCATAGAAAGTGAAATAGTTTAAATGATGTCGAAATAATGGTATTGGTATTCTCAATCGGAATGGAATCGTACGTGCACGTGGATTCAATGTCAGGGCAGAGACCCCTGTCGTTTATTCTAAGAACACAAGAATACAAACAAAGAAAAATGTATAGCATGTCAAACAGATTATAGGTATCATATCTCGTTCCTCTAAGGCCTCCTGTTTAATATCAGGGCCGTCAGACTCACCGTGATTAGAACAGTCGTAGCAGTGGTTGAGACATCAGGAAGTCTTTGTTTGATATTGGAACAGAATAACAACAATTAATTATTATTTTTATAACCAGTCCACAGCTAAAAGTTCGGAGTTTATTCAGTGGGTCGAACCTTGAACTTTGACCCCAGTCTAACAAGCTAACTAATGGTCAGACCAGATCTATAACGAAACGAGTATTATCTTGTTACACACTCTGAAACACAACTATTGTTTGTTTGTTTTTGAATTTCGCACAAAGCTACTCGAGGGCTATCTGTGCTAGCCGTCCCTAATTTAGCAGTGTAAGACTAGAGGGAAGGCAGCTAGTCATCACCACCCACCGCCAACTCTTGGGCTACTCTTTTACCAACGAATAGTGGGATTGACCATACATTATAACGCCCCCACAGCTGAAACGGCGAGCATGTTTGGCGCGACGGGGATGCGAACCCGCGACCCTCAGATTACGAGTCGCACGCCTTAACACGCTTGGCTATGCTGGGCCCATACTAGAGTAACTGTCACAAGTTTACAGAATATTCGGAAAATTTCTGAGGAGAAATGTACAATTATAAAAAAAGATCGTGTTTCTGACAGTTAGTTTCAAAAAAAATATCGCGTTAGTTAGATATTTATTTCGTTTTGAATTACCTAACTAGGATTAATTTTGTGTGCACAGTACCCAAATAGTGCTTTCAGCGTACTCAGACAATACAATTAATATGTGAAACCGTTGGCATTTTGTGAAACTCCGTAGTCACAAAATTGAAGGAAACAAAAACAGTTGTAAGTTTCACGAATGTTTTATTTATTACAATCGTGGTTTTGCCTGTAAAGTCCCTGCCATACTCTTACGGGCGAAACCATGGTAATAATAAATGGAATGTGTGTGAAACGTATAATTGTATTTGTATTCTTCAGTTCAGTTCTTAGGGAATATTTTTGGTTTAGGTGGAGCTCTTATAATTGCATTACATTAATATGTTCTAGGACCGGCTTCTCTTTATGAAAGAGCGAGCTTACCTCAGGATTGTAGCCATCAACAACTCATTTCTTGCTGGATGTAAATCTATTTCATTGCCATATATTATAATAATAGGTTTGTTTGTTCGCTTCCTGTTAAGCGCAAAGCTATTCACGCTGTGTCTATCACCAGGTATCGAAACCCGACTTACAACATTATAACTCTAGAAACTTACCGCTGAGACACTGGGGGCAATTTTAAAAAGATTTATTTTACAAACAAAGTAAAAGCACTAACACTATATTTTAATATTGAAATCCACTTTGAACTGGAATAGTCTTAAAAATACTCGCCCAATTTGTTTTCAGACTAGATGGCAGCATGCTCTTTTTTGTTGTTGTTGTTGAGAGTTGAACACTAATATATACATATCAAACCGGACTGAGAATTAACCCTTTCATGTGAAGTCACCAGAAGTTATAAAGTGGCCATTTTTTGGTCGCGTCTCGTATTTTTATTTGCTAAAATGCTGGATAGAGTTTTTAAGTTGTTTGTTTGTTTTTGAATTTCCCACAAAGCTACTCAAGGGCTATCTGTGCTAGCCGTCCCTAATTTAGCAGTGTAAGACTAGAGGGAAGGCAGCTAGTCATCACCACCCACCGCCCGCTCTTGGGTTACTCTTTTACCAACGAATAGTGGGATTGACCATAACATATAACGATCCCACGGCTGAAAGGGCGAGCATGTTTGGCGCGACGGGGATGCGAACCCGCGACCCTCAGATTACGAGTCACACGCCTTAACACGCTTGGCCATGCCGGGCCCTTTTAAGTTGTAATTTGTACTTAATGTAAAGTTTCAGCCAATATGTATTACGTAATTTGTAAAAATAGATCAAGAAATGCTTGTGTGTTGTTCCATTGTTAACTTCAATTTTTTATTGCAAATAAATTGATTTTTCTCTGCCAAAATATTACTACATTGTTAAACACTTTTTGCTTTATGGCATTAACGTTACTTAATTGAGGTGAACTTTGACATTTTGAGTGCTTATTGCTTTCGTTTTTAAGCTAATATTTTTCGTCTAGTCCAATTATAATACGGTGGTTGTCAACACAATCAGTTTTAGGCATTCCTAAATTTTATACCTGCACTGTTAAAAAAAAAAACTATTCAGAGGAAATAAGTGGTATCCGACAAGAGCCTCTGGGTTGTGCCCAAAATGTTGTAGAAGAACGGTTTGACAGAACAGTTCAAAATGTTCGTCTGAGAGATAATGCATTGCCTATTGTATTGAATTGCCTGAGCACCTACAAAGAGTGTATTATTATTATAACGTGAAGGCCCGGCATGACTAGGTGGGTAAGACACTCGACTCGTAATCAGAGGGTCGCGGGTTTGAATCCCCGTCACACCAAACATGCTCGTCCTATCAGTCGTAAGGGCTTTATAATGTGACGTTCAATCCCACTATTCGTTAGTAAAAGAGTAGCCCAAGAGTTGGCGGTGGGTGATGATGACTAACTGTCTTCCGTCTAGTCTTACACTGCTACATGAGGGATGGCTAGCGCATATAGCGTTGCGCGAAATTCAAAACAAACCAATCATTATGACGTAGGAATAGACTGTTCTGATGAGTAAAGTACATTTCTAGACTGTTGAAAATTGGGCTAAGTTTTTATTTGAAAACGTTTTTTGTTGATATTCAACTGTTTATCCGTGTTCGTAGGACAAAACCTTTTTCATTGTTTAAGACATTTTTTCTAGGTAAAATTTATCACCCAGTAAAGTAAGCAAATAAAATAAACTGACACCATACATGTAGGCCTATAGCACGGTTAAGAAACTATTAACAGAAAATTATTAGTATATTTGAAATTAAATACTTATATGAGCCTATTCTGTATATGGTTAAGATATCAGAATATATTTGAAATTCACGAAGTTGTTATGGTACCTGTGATATTTTAATAAAAGATTCAAATTACAACTACTATTCTGTATATAATTAAGAAATAGGTGAGAATATATTTGAAATTTACAAAGTTATTGTGATACCTGTAATATTTTAAAGAAGATTCATTTTCAAATATAATCCAAAAATTGATCCTTGCTGCTGTAATTTTCTACACAGCCGGGCTGTAAGTTTCTTTTAGCTTTTCTGTAGAAGTTAAAAATTAAAACAAAAATCATTATTACGACATTTCATTTTGTTTGCTTCTTTTTTAATTTTGCGCAGAATTCTACGATATATTACAACATGTGGCACAAAAGAAAAGAAAAAACCAATAAAGTTACTTGTGCTTTCATGACATATCAAATGTCTATAAGACAGCACGTGAAGTGTGATGGAAAGAAATTTCTTAGCTATGCTGATATTGGTATAGACACGGAAAACGATACAACTTATCTTGTCAGCGACGTATTCCTTATAGCAGTTTCTATAACCAGCAAATGGAAGACGTTTGTTGGTTATTTCTTTATTAATAACATGGCAGGACAAGAATGAGCAAACTAAGTATGAATGTACCAATAAAAAATGTCAAATGTTGATATTACGACCGTAGCTCTTGTTTGAGATGCTCCTTATTACCACTTGTCCATGTTGAAATAAGTGCGTGTACTAATGTGTCACCGGAAGACTCGAATTAATGGAGTTTGCTTGTTCCTAACAATGAAAAAAAATTTGATGTCATACTTTATTTGTGCCACATGCTAAAACTAAATTTCAAGTACTTTCGTACATGAGAAAATTCTACGAAGTGAAAAAAGTGAATATATTAAGTGAAAGTTAATTACTGATCTGCCAAAACTGAAAGAACCATAAAATAAACATGGTGGAACAAATTTCGATCAATGTGCATTCAGTAGTAAAAAAGGGAAGTTGTGTTTATGTATATGGCAGTTACCATAGATCTTTCCATAAAAGGTCTAAATTCATCTACTTATAAGGGAAGTGTCTGTTGTTTTGTTTTGTTTTTAATTTTACGCAAAGCTACACGAGTGCTATATTTGTTAGCCATCCCTAATTTAGCAGTGTAAGACTGGATGGAAGACAGCTAGTCATCAACACCCACACACCGAATAATGGGATTAATCATCACATTATAACGTCCCCACGGCTAAAAGAGCAAGCTTGTTTGGTGTGACGGGAATTCGAACCCGCGACCCTCGGGTCGAGTGCCATAAGGGAAGTGAACTCACGGTTAAATCTATAAGAACAATTGATAGACTGCTGGACTTATTTCATTCCAAAATGAGAAGATCCAATGAGTGGTTTTAAAAATATTTGTTAGTAGAAATATATTTTTGTTTGTTTGGAATTAAGCACAAAGCAACATAACGGGCTGGCAGTGTGAGTCCACAGACAACGCTGTGCCTCTGGGGACGTGGCATAAAAATAGAAAGTTATATATTTTTTCAGATAACAGACGTTATTGGGCAAAATAAAAATATGTATCTAAGTCGATTTAGAACACATTCTATTGGTCTTTTAAGAGAGTACCCTCTTGGATATAAATCAGGCTCACGTGGATTTTTTTTTTTTTGCTGCTATTAGGTCATTTTGCGATTGTGATAGTGATTCTACTGTTTGACAGTTTACATCTGCAAATTAAAGAGCAATCATACATCATCAAATAAAAGCAAAAATGAACTACACTGCCCAAGATGAAATATTAATTTTATATGCAATAGGATTTCACATGTCAATTCCTAGTGGTTTTTCAAATGTGTTAAACATGTGTGTGTATGTTTATGACCATAAATGAATTTTCAAATGTCTTCAGCTGTTTGAAGAATCTTTGAACACAGCTCAAACGTTTGAGCTAGAAAAATTAAGTTTCCGTTTTAACAAAACATAACAATAAAGCATTTAGTGAACACCTCTATAGCTTTATAGACTTCCGACTAAAAAATTAAGCCAAATTATTTAAGAAATCAACGTACATAGGCGATAAATTTGGTGTATATAGAACTCTTATGATATTATCACATTCATGTTTAAAAACTATATATTTATAACTGCGTAGCTTAATAACAAATAGGTTATATAGATTATCCACAAGCAGGCATATTAATCAGTGGACCACACCAGACCGCATTAACCTGTAGGTTAATATCATCAGGTAATGAGATATCCTTATATAATCCTGAATGTTGTAGAGTGAAAAGCAATTAGGGACGCAAACCGTGGATCATGAGGTACATGGTCTAACGCGTTAATCACCATTAATCTGTGAAGTTATGTAGTCCTAAATATGATAGAATATAGACTGATCTTATCAGTCAGTTGTGTATAAAGTCAATTAACTAATTTCAAACTGATAATCAGTACTTACGTTATTGTAACGTTCACAACGTTTCCGTCATAGGAAGGTTACCCAGGCCGAAGACGTGGTGAACATTAAACAACATCCGGTTATCATTTACCTTTTTTGTGATATACATTTTGAAAACGTGTTAGGTTATTACTTAAAAATAGTTAAAACTCTTAAATAAAATGACACTAGCCGTCTATCGGATGAAGTAACAAACTTTAAATGAACATTACACCAATACAAGAAATTTTCTATTTTGTTCGCCTGAACAAGTTTGTTTGTATTCCAGAATTTTTACACGAAGTTAGACAAAGACTGTCCACGACAACCACCCCTAAATCTGAGCTTTTTATCAGTCTGGTTGAAGTTAAGAACAAAGCTATACAAAGGGCTATTCAAACGCACAGCTGAGAAACCGGTTGAAGGGATGAGACAGAACAGAATTAATTAATACAATAAATAAGTAATTACGAGTTGACATCAGCATTCGATTACTAATTTGTTCGAAAATAAAATCATATAATTCTTTCGCATCAAATATTATTTAGTTCACTAAAAAAAAAAAAAAAAAATTTTCGGTTTCTCTACAAATACCACTAAGTACAGTCTTTTCGTAAATAGCGTTTGATCGCGACCTGTAGGTGTTACTTAGAGGCAAATATTTGATTTAAATAGGAAATAATCTACATATTCAAACTCAGATTTCAATGCTCAAATAAATAAATGTAATTGAATAAATCAATATAACTTCGGGATTATTGATTTCTAATCTGGAGCAGTCGGTCTAAGGAAAAGCGACATCTAATTGAATGGATCTCTGTACATTATATGAGTAAATATGTATATTACGCTACGCGATCTACTACTGAACTCTCAATATACGTAGTACGGATGACAGCCCTCTAAATTACGGGCTGGGAATGTGTTCAATTCCTATAAGGATTTTGTTCTGCAAAAATAAAACAACTACAAATTGACGTTATATGGATTTAATGTTATTATTATTTGTTCGTTCAAAGAAATTACTTTTCTCGCACTATTTTCGAATAAATCTGACGCTACGCTGTCAAGTTAATTGGAGAATGATGTGGTTTGCGTTGAAAACTTACATGTGTTAACGAAGTAGTATATTTTTGAAGCCTTGCTTATTTGAAATGACAGTCTAAGCCTCACAACTTTTAGTAAATAAAATTTTCAAACGGATATCTTATGCAAAGAAATTTATGCTTTGAATATCCTTAACTTCTATTTGTGCAGACAAACAGTTATATAAATATTTCATTCGATTTGATTGGTTAACCACGCAGGTGTTGTAATAGTTATTTTATTGACGATTTTCGTGAAAAATAATAAAATATTTTCATATTTAAATTAATGTGTGTGTTTTTCTAATAGCAAAGACACATCGGACTATCTGCTGTGTCCACCGAGAGTAATAGAACCACTGATTTTAGCTTTGTAAATTCGAAGACTTATCGCTGTTCTCGCGGGAGACATTTAAATTAATATTAACTATTATATTTAATACTAATATTAATTATTTTCCTAAGAATTTTTATTAAGCATATTTGTGCAATATTTATAGTAATCGACCAAACCATTCGCTTTCCAACTTTATTAAACAAATACAACATTCCCTTAATATTGTTAAGGCGTTCGACTCATAATTTCAGGGTTGCGGGTTCGAATCCCGGTGGCACCAAACATGCTCGCCCTTTCATTTGTGGGGGCATTATAATGTTACGGTCAATCCCACTATTCGTTGGTAAAAGAGTAGCCCAAGAGTTGGCGGTGGGTGGTGATGATTAGCTGCCTTTCCTCTAGTCTTAAACTGCTAAATTATGGACGGCTAGCACAGCTAGCCCTCGAGTAGCTTTGTGCGAAATTCCAAAAAAACAAACTTGATATTGTTTCGACAACTAGAATATCTCACAATTAAATGGTTTAAAACACTATTCGAATCTGTCTTCTTTAGGAGTGAATAAATATTTATTTTTGTATCAGTGAAAATCTGTTGAGTTTGTTTATGTATTTTAAGCGCAAAGCTGCACAGTGGGCGAACTTAGTTTTGCCCACCGCAGCTATCGAACCCCAAATCCTACCGCTGAGGTACTGTCAGACAAAACTATTAGGAAAATAAATACGGCTCTAACGATTGCATCTTAAACTGAAATATCAAGAGACTAGTTTTAGTTTAAATATCCTACACATTTTACACAGTGAGTTTTTTTCTTGAAACTTATTTCGTTTCAGTATGCATTATTTTTCGACTATTCAGTATGAGCCTTAAAGTTTATCAAAAATCATTAGTGTAGTAATTTAAATGAGTTAGTTAGTTAACAATACGACGGCAGGTAATCTTAATAACTCTGCCAAAAATACTAACTCAGAAAATGTCACAAATAATTCCATTTAAATATTAATACCACAAAGTTTTGTTACAGATTAGACACAGAGGACAGTCCAGTAACAACACTCTGAATAAGAACAAATCATCTTGTTAATAAATAATGAGCTACTTGAGAATAAATTATAGTAGTTTCTAAGACCTACCAAAACTCTGTATACTAGGTCTCACATATAAATCTTTTAGGATGTAAGAAACTTAATATTGTATTTAGCACAAGCTCTCACTGCCCGACGTCATACAACTAATAAAATTATTTTCAGTAGACTTGCTTGTTTGTTTTAAAGCACACAGTTACACAATAGGCTATCTGTGCTTTGCCCACTACTAGTATGGAAATCTGACTTTCAGTGTTATAAATACTTAGGTTTACCCTCAGTGATTATGGCGTTTTTCAATGAAGCTCGTTTCCTTTACCCGTTCGAAAGTTAACCCTAATTTGGGAACACGTAATGAGAAAAGTATTAGATTAAAACATATTGATAGCTAGATGGTCCACATCTCCGTCCTACCAACAATGGTCGCCTTTTCAGCGGTGGCAGCGTTATAATGTACGGTTAATCTCACTATTCGTTCGTAAAAGAATAGTCCAAGAGCTGGCGGTGGGTTGTACGCCAAATTGTTTTTCCTCTAGTTTTACGCTGCTAAATTGGGGACGGCCTACGCAGATAGCCATCGTGTAGCTTTGCGGGAAATTCGAAAACCAAACACATTTAATGTACTGTTGGTATTAAAAAAAACTAAAAGGTTTTGAAAATAAAGTAAATAAAATATCTAAATGTATATGATTCATAAAATCTAAGTGTTTCACAGTGTCGAATAAACAACATCAAATATGGGGAAATAAAACATTTTTTTGGTAATATATTTAAATTTTTCAACAAACAGCAAATTTATATTAGTATAGTAAGACATTTATCAACTATGTCAACCTAAAAGAATTTTTCTGAAGTGAACCTAATCCTTTATTTGAACGTAAAGAAAGAGCCTCGTATGGAAAATAAAACTGATTAATGGAAACAGCACAGTATTTATTTTCTTATATATAATATCTTAAAATTGTATGTGCTTGTTTGTGATTTTTCTTATAGCAAAGTCACATTTTTTATCTTCCGAGTCCATCAGTCTTAAAAATAAAACAAGGGTGACCCAATTCTTTAATAGTCAGCAAATAATTAAAGAACTGATACTTTTGAAAACGCTTAAAAGATAATTTTTATATGTTTGTTTTAAAGAAAAGCAACGTAAAGGGCTGTCTGTGCTTTGCCCATTGTAATCAATCAAGCCACGGATTTTAGCGTTGTAAGTCATACTTACCACTAAGGCCCGTCATGGCCAAGCGTGTTAAGGCGTGCGACTCCTAATCTGACGGTCGCGGGTTTGCATCCCCATCATGCCAAACATGCTCGCTCTTTCAGCCGTGGGGGCGTTAAAATGTGACGGTCAATCCCACTATTCGTTGGTAAAAGAGTAGCCCAAGAGTTGGCGGTGGGTGGTGATGATTAGCTGCCTTCCCTCTAGTCTTACAAATTAGGGACGGCTAGCACAGATAGCCTTGAGTAGCTTTGTGCGAAATCATAAAACAAACAACCAATACTTACCACTAATCCACCAGGGTAGGTTCAACAAAAGAAAAGTTGATTAGAATTACGAACTAGTAAAAAGAGTGTTGAGTTCGTCAAATAAATCGGTTATAAAACTGCACATATAAGTTTCCATTTAAAATCAATTTGAAAACAACTATTAAAATTCTAGAAGAGTTTCAGAAGAAAATTTTAAGTTTTTTCTTATTAAAAGTTTTTTATTTCTCTTTTGCATATTATGTATTTTCGATATTGGCATAAATCACATTTATCTTTAAGAACGTTTTCTTGGAACTCTATATATTTTAAAAAGCTTACTACGAGAATTATTACAGTACATTTTACTTACACACTCAAAGCACGCACTTTTTCTTCAGTTTGCCCTGAAATAAAAATAAAACTATAACTGAAAAGAATCAATCTGTAGAAGAACGTGACATAGAGGAAAGTCACGAATGAAACAGATGAACAGCGATATCGAATTCTATTTGTTCAAATGGTTTGTTTTGTTTCGGATATTCGAACAAAGCTACAAAAGGGGCTGTATGCGCCACCTTAAATTAATTTAGACCTGATAGAATAGAGGAAAAGCAGCCAACGAATGATTTCTGCTGCCGAATTTTGGGTTTCTTTAATCAAATAGTGGGAATGAATGTCACTCTTATAACACAAATACACTTACCAGAATGTGGAATATGATTTTTTTTTCGGCAACGGAACGTCTGCCCTGAACCCTCGGATGAACAGTCCATCATATTGACCACTAGCCTATGCTAGGTCCTCTATCGTTAAAGCAGAATACTAGTATATATTAAAGAAAAGTTTTCTATTTGGTTCTTATTTAACTAATTTGTTAGTTTGTGATAACCCATAATTATTATTAATGCCCTTAAATGGCTAACGACTACTATTTTTGTTTACTGATCTATTGGGTCTGTTCGTGTTTAGTCATAGAAGATCTGTAGCCATGCAGAACCAGGAATGGTACTAATTAACAATCCTAAGAACCCCAAGAGTTTTAACAATTGTTTTAGAAACTCAAGGTGAACCTCAGACAATTGAGGAGATATGGACGTGCCATATACCATTGTATATCTGTATTATATAAACTGTAGTTTATCATGATAGATAAGCATGAAATATTCTGAAAATGGCGACACAGAAGTGAGACAAATGGGATTTTGGATATGTGAAACGTATGTCCCTGGATAAACCTATGAAGAAAAGTATCTATTTGTGTATTTATATATGTTCCGTGCCACTGAGTTGTTGGTTTTCATGCTATAGTTTAGAAGCTAGACTAATCCAACGTTTTAAGGCCAAGGGTATTTCTTAACTAATTTTAAAGTTATCCTAAGTTGATTTTTTGGCCACTTATTGGAACCAGGCCGTTGTTATTTAGCTGTCACATAGAAATCCTTGTAGTAATCAGATTTTGCCAACTCATAGAGAATCTTATTGTATCTAAACCCCAATACAAAAATACACAGGGAACTTAGTACGCAAATAATGCCAACAGATGATAATAAAAGATGATGCGTTGAGATTCATGATATGAGTTCTGGCATTGTACGAAAAACCTCTTCGGCAGTTACGTGTAGGAGACAAAATACATATGAATGCTAATTCTTAAGTGTTTCTGATTTCGAATCGGAAATGGACAAATTAACTTTGCTGTTTATGTGATTTTTATCACAAGTTTTAAACTTATTGCTTCGCCAGTTTTCGGTGTATAAGCTATAAATAATACCGATTTTGATATTATGTGATGTTGAAATTTAGTTTATAAACTGTGTCATTAAAGAAAGAAGACATTTGAAATGACATCTTGTCAATAAAATTTAAGAAATATCTACAAAATAGTTGGGAGATAATGCCCGTTGTACTACATTAATAACAGTTATTAAGCCTAACATATCAATTTACATGTTTAACTTTCGTAGGAATTCGTGTACTAAATGAAACTCTGATCTCTTCCATACATGATAATTATGATTAACTACCATATGCGTAACTTATGTTTATGTAGTTTACTGTACGTAAACACTATTTAATCATCATTTTATGTGTTTCTGAACTTTCTGTTATCTTTGATTACTCAAAATAATTATGATTACTCAGTAACCTAATTACTTGTTATTAACGTTTACAAGCCTCTTTTTATATGATATTGTTCTCATGGCTAAACCTAATCAATATAAACATATGGACACTTTCGAAGTAATGAGGCCTAATGGCTGAACATCTAACATTTATTGATAAAACCTATCAATAAATATTTATATGACAAATCAAAACAACGTCTTGAAAAATTATACGAAATGTGAATTATATGAAGTTCCAAAAATTAAAATTATTTCAGTCAAGTTTTGTCCTTTGGGTGCTGAACATATTTATCAAATTCGGATAAGCAAAAGCTTATATACAAAAAGGATAAAATAGTAAGTGAACCTCTTATCTGCTGCCCTAAGCATTATTATAGGTTTGGTTCATACCTCATTTTTAACGTACTCCTCGTCCAGATCTTTGATTCAAACTAAAATCATATAGTTAGGCTTAACGAAAAGCTTTTTATCACATTTATAATTTCCATTGAAGTTTAAAAAGATAAAAAAGATTTGTTTATTACATCGTTCAATACAATTAAGGGATAATTAGAACTTCTTATCATATGACTATAATAAAACACAGCTACAGTTAAAAATAATGATTATGTCACCCTAAGTTATGTTTTAGTCAAAGCAAGCTTTAGGTGACTAACTATATGATACAAATAATAATTATTTTTGGAATTCATATTGGCTGGACTCAAACTCGTGCATTCCTACCTTTATGCTCTAAAAGTGACCTTGTTCCATGTTATAGACATTTTCAACGATTATAAAGTTACATTTCCAATTCTTCACCCTGATTGCTACTAGATATTATAAGAGAGGGAGAAAATATTTTAGCGTTAAAATGAGTGGCACAAAAGAACTTGCAGGATTTTTACCATAAAAGGTAAAACAAATAGTATTCAGTGTTAATACGTAATAGTTCAAGTTTTAGATCGTAAATTATAAGGCACTATGTGTACCAGAGGCAATCCACAATTCCCATAGTCTCCTCTAATCCACCTAAAAAAAACAAAAAAAACATGACATTAAGAGCAAACAAACAAGAAGCGATGCTATAAAAGTGTCCGTTTTGTCAATGAGCCGTTGGCCTTAATATCGTCTGCATATTAGTGGCACAGTGTTAACGATCTGGATCCATTTGTTGGTAAACATATACCAACTGGTCTGTTCAGATTTGTATGCTATGTATAATATTGTACTGTCAATCTCGCGAGCCCACCAAAGACCGCCCGCTGCTTAAGGTTTAGGAATTACCGCTCTAGACTAACACCTCAAAAAAACTGATAAGTAGCGCAGATTGTTGTCGTACAGCTTTGCGTCAAAATAAAAAATAATTAAAATCAGAAATCATAACGCAAATGCTCGCTTGTTACAACAGATTGCAGCCCAGTAAATGACGAGCAAAATATTTGTTAATAAACCATTAATACACGCCAACTAAATTCAGATTATTAACAGTTGAATCAGTGAGCTGTTAGAGTAATATTCATACCTATTCATCAGAGATGAATCTTTTCTAATTTACCGACACTGCTGGGAGGAAAGTTGTGTTTTGTCAAACGTCTTCCTGTAGTATGTTATACATGTTTTACTGGATTCAAATCCGGTATTTGTGCTCGTTTAACGTTTCCCTACTAGCTCTCAAACGTTACTATGACAACGTTTAGTTGCTTTTATCGTCTTGCTTAGCGTAGGGAAGAGCGTGATGACGTCATATTCCTTTCAAGTCAAGTTACCATCAGTTAGAAGAAACACAAGCCTAATGTGGAAATGCAAATGGGTGCAATGTCGTTCCCTCGTTTAATCTGTAAGATCTAGCACCATATTATCCCAATACTTGGTTTTCGTATTTCTAGTAATTTTTGTTCATTTTGTTTATGTTAGTATCTAGATTTGCCGGCAGACGACAACGGAACACCAGTGGGAAAAAATAATGAAAATGGGTAAGTATTTGTTACGACGTTTGGAGAGTAATTACAGTGAAAATAAAATTTTACGCATTAAAGATGATGAAAAGGACTGTAAATAAATGAAGGAGAAGAAAAAAGAAGCAACAGACTGGAAGGAATACACAAGGAAGCATTCATTCGAATCGCTGATTTCCCAGTATTGCTACTTCTGGCTACATCCACAGGAAAGTGCTTCATGAACACCCTAGTTACGTAAATTCTTAATTGCCTTTATTAATACTGTTCATAACACTGGGCCCCGGCATGGCCAAGTGGTTAAGGCACTCGACTCGTAATCCGAGAGTCGCGGATTGGAATCCCCCTCCAACCAAATATGCTCGCCATTTCAGCCGTGGGGACATTATAACGTTCGGTCAATCCCACTATTCGTTAGTAAAAGAGTAGTCATCATGTAGCTTTGCGCGAATTTCAAAAATAAATACATTATAAAACTGTTTGTTGAGAGTAATATTAAAAATAAATGTTTTCTCTCGCAATGAAAATAATATTTTCTTTTTATTATTGCTTGTTTTGTTTGTTTTTGTAATTTTGAGCAAAGCTATACGAGGGCTTTCTGCACTAGCCGTTTCTAATTTAACAGTATAAGATTAGAGAAAGGCAGCTAGTGACCACCACCTATTGCCAATTCTTGGACTGCTCTTTTACCAACGAATAGTTAGATTATCCATCACAGTAAAACGCTTCCACGGCTCAAAGAGAGAACATGTTTGGTGTCACAGGGATTCAAACCGCGATCTTCAGATTACGAGTCGAGCGCCCTAGCCACCAGGCATGCAGGGCCCCTTTTCGTTAATATTGTTGTTATCAGAATTAACTAATATCTGAGGAATAAACAGTTTGCACGCAACTTATGTTAAAAACCTCACAATCTCCAGTGGTTTAATCCTTTGAGCTTGCTGGAGATCTTGTGTTAGCCACTCTCTCCATTCCTAAAAGGGCTGTATGCAGGCAGACACTTTCTTGCGATCCTCGCGGGTTTCCTTTAGTTAATAAAACATTTATTATATTTTAAGAAATATATTCCATATGTCATCGGAGTCAAATTTTCAGTTTTTCCAAATATAATTTTACAGATTACAACTTGCAAAGCGAACAATGCAACTTAACATACACCATAAGGCTAACGTTACAAATTTTACGGATTACAACTTGCAAAGCGAAAAATGCAACGTAACATACACCATAAGGCTAACGTTACAGCAACCATCGATTCTACTAATACTAATTTCAAGTATAGTAAGACAACTGTCACTGCTATTGAGTATGCTATAAAAATATAAAATGACATAATTTATAATAAGGTGTTTTGAGTTAACGTTAAATTCTGAATGAACGTTTTTCAGTGTTCTCCGTAATGTGTAGATAAAATTAAAAAATGCAAAGAAGTTTACATTTCTTACGTAAGTTAAGATTAGGGGACGTCAATGTATGGAGATAGTTAAACCACAATAAGCTTTATAGCATGCCAGAAAAACGTTATTATAATTTATGGTAATGTTTGAAAGCTGATGGAAATCGTTATTCGAGTAACTTTTTCACCAGTGGGAACAGGTTGTGTTGGCTAGTCTATTCATTCAATACTTTCTTTGAAGCTGATTGGCTGAGCACGGTGGGCACGTTTTAATGTATTTGAAGAAAGGTCTGATGAACTGCATGCGAATAAGGCAAGACAAAGGGTTATAAGACAGCATATCTATACAGTATGCCACACAGAGTAACATGCCATAGCACAATGTCCTCCAATAGGCGGCCGGGTGGCCTTCAAAAGCCTGATTCGCGGCTTGCATTATGATTAGAAGGTACAGCAGTAAGAAAACCTGCTTTCGGATGATGATGTATTCCACAGCAAGTGAAGGCCCAATCCAGGATTATTTCAATTCCAACATATTGTATATCTCTTTAACAACGTGCTATTGTACATGTTTCTCTGTTATGTGGTCATCATCTGAAGAGGCTCAATATGAAAAGTAAGTGTAGACTTCTGTCCTGTCGTCATAGCACATAATGGTCACTTTAGTCACAACTTAGTTCGACTGTTGATCAAATGACGTGTTCTTTTCACTACAAAAGAGAGATTGTTTAATGGTCGTGGATTAAAGGAAAGCCTCACATAAACGTCAACTTTTTTTTAAATCCTGTTTCTGGTAATTTGCGTCTTGAATTGTCATCCAGTTACTGCTTTGAACTGTTGTTTCATTTGAAAAGCTGGGGCCTGTTGGTTGCACAGAGCCCATATTGCCAAATAACAGTCGTTGAGTAAAGTTGTTGGCTCTGATATAACCTTATCTTGCTTCTGGTCAACCGTATTGGTTGTCTAATAGTAAACTGAAGTTCCGTTAATAACACTTAGATATTCTATACAGCGATATGTTGTATTTTGACCAACTTCTACCTTGCCTGTAAATGTCCAGGATTATTTCACTTCCAACATATTGTATATCTCTTTAACAACGTGCTATTGTACATGTTTCTAATAAAAATATACTGTGTCTCTTTCACGTTTTTTGAAATCACTTCTTTTGCATAAAAATAAAATCATTATTTTTAACATTAATTAAAAGTAACAATTGTGCTTTTTCATAACTAGAGTTTAGGAAATCTTGATCAAACTTTTATTTTATTATTTATGGATATTCATGATCTTATTTGGATAAATTAAGTATGGTGTGGATTCTATAACAACATGCATATTAAAATGAAATTACACACTAGTAGTATTGTGTGAGCAAGATATAGCCATGAAAAAATGTTCAGAGTCATTTACTTATATTTAATTATCTCATGAATCCAAACATCAATATCTTTTAATATGTGTTTAATATATCGAGTCCATTAGTCTTTCTGTAGCATCACTTGTTCAGGAACATTCAAGATTTTGATAACAAACACTCGAAGTACAGAGAACACACAAAAAAGCGTTTACATATAACATCTAATATTTATATTCAAATTAATTAAAATTCTAATTCGCTGTTAAACGTTATAATCATAATTTCAGCAAGTGTATAACGATTGTTTTTTTTTAATTTCGCGCAAAGCTACACGAGGGATATCTGCGCTAGCCGTCCCTAATTTAGCAGTGTAAGACTAGATGGAAGACAGCTTGTCACCACCACCTACCGTCAACACTTGGGCTACTTTTTTACCAACGAACGGTGGGTTGATCATCACAGCTGAAAGGGCTCGCATGTTTGGTGTGAGAGGAATTCGAACCCACGACCCTCGGATTACGAGTCGAGCGCCTTAACCAACTGGCCATGCTGGGCCACGTATAAAGAAACTGTAATAAATCATGCTTCAAGAGACTTATTAAATTTGGTGTAAGTATACTGAAAGGTCCATATGATATTAAAATCTATCACATTGTGCGTGGGAAAGGCCTCTTTGTTTACATTTGAAAACAAGTCCCAGTAGAGTTGAAGCAAATTCAAGAGTGATAACATATGAATGTACAGTTACGCGTAGCAGAAATAATTCAAACAAAGAAGCTTAAAAATTAATCCAACATAAAGAAAGTAAAGTATCGATATATATCTGTTTCACAGAGTACATTCTTCAAATTTACTAATCTGTTTGAATATACGTTTACATAACATCCATAAATCAATTTTCATCGGCATGTTTTAAGGTTTCGCTGGTGTTTAACTGATCCGATTTGGATTTCAAGAAAAAACAACAACGCATATTCAATTCTGTAAGAGACTCTCTGAAGAAACTGGAGACACAACTAACTTTTTTCGTTAAAAATGAACGGGCGTAATGTCAGTTTATGATGTTATGTTATCATTCGGTAACAATCAAAGCTTCCTACTTCAAGAGTAGAATCGTAATAGAGAAATAATGTGTTATGAGATTGTGAATTGGTGCATATGTAAGCTTTCTATTGAAGTGCAAAGGGTAGAATAATTTATCACGTTTATATATATATATATCCGACAGCATAAACACAACTTAAAATTGTAGAAATCCAGCAATGTGAGTGTTTTTAAAAGAAACAATAAATCCGCAGATGGTATATAGATTGGTAGTGTCTCTGGTTTACAGTAATATTTCATCACAAGTGAACTAGAAAAAAACGAACTAACTCGTAAAGATTTTGAAGATAATACAGTAGAGAGTATAAAAGTGGTTGTTTTATTCATACATCCAAAACTACTAAAACTACAAGTTTAGAAAATGCTGTGACGGCTTAAGTTGATTCAAGGTAAAAATACCGATGTTTCTGATTGATGATAGAAAACTACCTAGCAGTGTTATGTATATATTAATATTAGCTTCTTATTATACAAAACTGTTCTCCGCTTATTCACTGGTAAGTCTACCGATTTATAACTCTAAAATCAGGGGTTTGATTCCCTTTGGTGGACTCAAGAGATAGCGCGATGTGGCTTTGCTATAAGAAAACACACACACACACACACTCATAGAAAATTACCTAGCAGTGTTATGTATAGTAATACTAGCTTCCGATCATATAAAACTTCCCACCAGTGTTATGTTTGTTTATATTAGCTTTCAGTCATAGAAAACTAACTGGCAGTGTTATGTATATATCAATATTCATTTCCGATCATATAAAACTTCCTAGCAGTGTCATGTATATATATTAATATTAGCTTTCGATCATATAAAACTGTCTAGCAGTTTATGTATATATATTAATATTAGCTTCCGATCATAGAAAACTTCATACTTAATTCGACCTGTTAATTGTTGTTACTAATAAAATGTACTTTCCTTACGTCCTTGTTTACAGATATTAGAACATATTGTTCTAAATGAATTTGCATGAAATGAATAGAATTCTATGTAATTTGCTTTTCTAACCGTTTTATCTGAAACATATTTGAAAGTAATATGTTAAATTTACTTTATTGTTAAGTATAACTATGATGGAAAACATGCCCGGATGAGATGCCAGATTTAGTTTATACGTAGCTCAGTGATATATTTCGTGACATTAAAAGACACGTGTTATAGGGTGTTGTAGAGAATATTATAGGATGAATAATTTTTATTATTACTACCCCAACCTACATTAATATTGTTGCTTTGAAAATGACAATCCCCTGACAACCAAAGTTTCCGGAAAGTGAGACTAAGCAACACGCCCATTACGTGCCACGATCCGAGATGATATACAAGCACACTGTCTTCATACAGGAAATTAGCCTTGGTTAGAATGAAGGTAAAGAAAAAGGGAAGTTTCCAATATTGTCTTTTAGACCAAGTTGTGTCAAGTGTTCTTACCTTGGTTAACATTTTTAATTTAACATCGAAGTTTTTAATATTTATTTTGAAGAGACGATTGGCGGGACATGTTTTTGTTTGCTAACTGCCTGTCTGATCAGTTCAGTTGTAAGGCAGTCGAGATTAGAAAAGAAGGAAGAATCGCATACTGAGATATGCCAGAACGGATCGACCGCAAACTGATAAATAACATTTTCTGAGCAGCGAACGCTGAAAATGAATTTCTTGAACAGATAAGAAAAACCAGTCAAATCTCAACATGTTTCCAATGGGAATTCGAGAAGTTTCAAAATCGTTCTTTTATATATTTTTTTCAGTATTTTATTTAGATATTTGACTAATTTGATTGTTTAGTTTAAAAAAAATAGTTATGTCGCTTTGCGATGTATTTTAGGTTGAGAGTACTTATTATTTAGAAACAAGACGATTATTCTTACTTTCAGAAGTATCTTTTAAATTTCCACTCACTATCAACCAAACATTTGGCTGAGTCCATAAAATATTAAACATTTAATTAGAGAAAGAAATAGTTGTTTTGAATACAAGTGACTTTGCTTGAAATACTAGAATAGTTTGTTTGTTTTTGAATTTCGCGCAAAGCTATAGAAGGGCTATCTGTGCTCTGCCCACCACGGGTATCGAAACCCGGTTTTTATCGTTGTTAGTCCGCAGACACACCGCTGAGCCACTGGGGGACAAGAGTAGAGGAAGGGCAGCTAGTCATAATTACCAGCCGACAACTCTTGGACTACTTTTTTACCAACCAATACCAGAATAGATAGAAAAATATTTATCCTAAGAGTTTGTCAGGTTTTCTATCTATGAATGGGTCGGTTTCTTTACAGTGTCTGTTACTTGTTGGCGATAAATTTCAACAATAAAGAAACATATAGTCGACTTGTTTTAAAATAAGATATTAAAACAAGTCAAATGTATATACAACTTTCGTCACACAGTTAACCACATTAACTGAATACAGAGCTTTAAATAATAGCTTTTTTTCATCAAAGTCCACACAACCTGTTATTGATATTTGTTAATGTTAAAAGCTCTGTAAGTGATTAACTTTAACTGACGAACACGTGCAAGTGCTTAATGGATCCGAAACAGATCTCCAAAGTGAAATTCCACCAAAGTACACAAACTGTCAATTTGGTAAACTTAAAACTTAATCAAGGCAATTTGGTTTATTTTTTATTGTTTTACGCTCTAATTCTAATTAATTAACTCATTAATAGTTTTTGAATGATTTCAAAGAACTTGCAGTTGGAGGTGAATAATTAAGTATCTCTTACTTAGCACTAAGCATTATTTATTGAAAAGGTTATATGATATTTCTATTTGTTTGTTTGCTTCTAAGGAAATAATTACATTATGAGCTGTGTGTATTCTGCTTACTATGGGTATTGAAACCAGATTTTTCCATTATAAGCCCCAGAATTATCGCTGTGCCAACAGGGGAAGACGAGATACTTTGAAACTATTTGAAGACTGTATTTTGTCATTACATCTCTCTTGCTCTGTGTAAGTAAAAATAGAATGTAAAACAAAAATCATTCTAAATTTGGTTTATTAACCGTTTGGTTACGCTTCAACGGTTACTTATCAAAACGTTTTTTGCTTTTTAGTGATAAAATTTAATTTTAAAAATATCTAAATAAAGCTCGGTAGCTTTTGTTGTTGTTTTTGGAATTTCGCACAAAGCTACTCGAGGGCTATCTGCGCTAGCCGTCCCTAATTTAGCAGTGTAAGACTAGAGGGAAATCACCACCCACCGCCAACTCGTGGGCTTCTCTTTTGTCAACGAATAGTGGGATTGACCGTAACATATAACGCCCCCACGGCTGGGAGGGCGATCATGTTTGGCACGACTCGGGCGCGAACCCGCGACCCTCAGATTACGAAGCGCACGCCTTAACGCGTTAGGCCATGCCAGGCCCCGGTAGCTTTTAACCAGTAACTATATTCCATGTAACGTCACTACATCAAACGAGGGTCAGTCATAATTTGTTTCTACTTTCTTTGGTAACTGTCCAATAAAATCTGTTCGGTGTGGCCAGGTGGTTAAGGCATTCGACTCGTAATCTGAGGGTCGAGGATTCGAATCCCCATGGCACCAAACTTAAAAAAAAGTGAAAGTTCACATTTAGGAAAGAGACAATATAACATTCTAATTACTTGCACTTCTCAAAACAACAGATATTGAAACTTAATGTCGTTAAAGTACCTTTGGTAATATAATGTCAAAGCAGTCTCTATACACTCCGGCACGGCATGACCAGGTGGGTTAAGGCGTTTAACTGGTAATCTGAGGGTCGCAGGTTCGCATCCCCGTCGCACTAAACATGCTCGCCTTTTCAGCGGTGGGGGTGTTATTATGTGACGGTCAATCCCACTATTCGTTGGTAAAAGAGTAGCCCAAGAGTTGGCGGTGGGCGGTGATGATTAGTTGCCTTCCCTCTAGTCTTACACTGCTAAATTAGGGACGGCTAGCGCAGATAGTCCTCGTGCAGTTTTGTGCGAAATTCAAACCAAACCAATAAAATCATTACTACTTGTTACTGACTTTTAGAACAAAGGGTTTCAACAATAGAGCATTAAGTAAATTACTTATCCTCGTTGATGTTATTAATGTTCTTCGTAAGTTTAGTTATACTTAGGCAAACATTTTGTATATCATGTTGGAAGAAATGAATCGGTCAAATGAAGGTGTGATATAAGAAATACAGGAATCAAGTTATATAAAACGTAAAACCTCGATTTAAAGATGTAAGGTAAACTGAGTTAAGAAAGAAACAAACCGGGTTAACTTAACCCTCAGTTTTTACACTAGTCTCGTTGTTTTTTTCCGGTTTCAATGACAGTCATGAAAAGTGTTCATAAAACAACAGTGATACATGCAACAGTTTCCAACACTAGTTCAGATTAACATCTACCAGTCAAAGCTTGTTTCGTGTTTTGACCTGTTTTTGTTTGCTATGTTTAACCAGAGTAAGAAGAAAATCTTTATTTTAGCTACATAATGGGCTATCTGTGCTTTGCCCATCACGGTACTGTTTTCTAGTGTTGTAACTCCACAGACTGACCGCTGTGCCACTGAAAACAGGAAACAAGAACAATTCCTTTACCAATTTTTGATTGCTTATTTCTTTCAATTTATATCAGTTGCCATTTTTAATATGATACAACTGAGTTTAGATATATTTAGAAACATAGGAGTAGGGGCATTTCAAACAACCGTTGCAGCACCCTAGATTCGGGCAAAACGTTGGGATTGTAAAGAGAATCGTGGTTAGTGTTATTCGTTCTTTTAACTTAACTGGAATCAAAGTTTCGTGTCGCAGGATATTTGAGGTATATAAATCGTACCAGTTGTTTCTTTGTATTTTATTTTCGAAAAGTGAATATTTCTTGTTCACCAAAATTAAAAATCATTTCACGCATTTGCTAGCGTACGTTACATATCGTGAACAGAAGATAAATAACTGGCTTTGGACTGTGATAACTTTATCTTGTGTAAATCACATATTGTGAAAATTCATTTCCATTTGGTATTTCTGAATCATCTCATAGATGGTGCCGCCGGAGAATTATTCGTAATAATACCCGAATGTACTTTTTCAAATTTTTGCTAAGCGATAAAGTGAATAATAAATACACCTTGGAACAATTAGTCTATATCTTGGCCAAGGATACTTTCATGATAGTTGAGAAGAAAGATTATTCATGTATTGTTTTAAAGCCCAAACTTATGCTATATCAACTACTGAAACACTGGATTAAAAATGTAGGTGGTCCTTTTCTCTCAGGAACTTTTCAAGTTATTTTTTGCTTGTCAAATTACAATTCAGATTAATTCTGCAATACACTACCTTCTATATCTTTATTAGAGAAATTAATTTCTTTGTAAGTGGCAGTAGTTTTCAAAGGTCATACAAGTCTTCCACATAATTAATTTACAGATCACACATGTTTTAAAATTAGATTATTTATAGATACATTGACTCCCGGTGGTCGGTGGTAAGTTAAGATTTACAACGCTAAAATCGAAGGATTGATTTCCTACTGTGGAAAGAACGCAAACAGTCCATTATGTTACTTTGCGTTGTTAGCTAATTTTTTTAAAGGTCACATAATATATTTGTACTTTGTTTATTGCTTGCGTATATTTTTCCAAGCGTTTCTGATAGGTCACTTAGGTTACAAACTTTTCAAGTTCTTGTTTGCTGTGCATTTTAGTAGAAGACTCATAAGTTTTCCAAGTACTTTCTTTATAGTAACATATATTTTAAGAAGTTTTTTTATAATAACAGGCGTCTTCCAAATAGTTTCTTTACAATAACATGTTTTTCAAAGTAGTTCGTTTAAAGTAACACACATTTTCTAAGTAGTTTACTGTAAGTAGCAAACGTTTTGAAAGTAGTTTCTATGAAGTAACGTTTTAAAAGTAATTCATTTACAGTAACACATTTTCCAGGTAGTTTTCTATGAGTATCAAACGTTTCATAAATAGTTTCTGTATAGTAGCATGCCTTTTCCAAGTAATTTCTTCATAGAACACAAGTTTTCTAAGTTGTTTTCTTATGGATTTCATAAATATCCAACAGAATTCACTTGGTGGTTGCTCATGTTTGTCGTACAATTTATTTATAGATCACAAACCTTTTACAAGTGGTTTCTTTAGAGCAATAAACATTTTCGAGTAGCTTCTTTGGAGAGCAAGTACGTTTCCTGCGTACTTCCATTAGAATTTTACCAAGTTTTTAAAGTGGTTCCTTTAGAAATATCATAGTTTTACACGTAAAGTTTTAGAAGGTATTCACTATTTTTTTTACAGAATTGTGGTCAGAGGACGTGCACGGTTACTAAATAATTTGTTTGCTGTTTGTATACATTTTCCACACTGTATTTTATAATTATGGTATATCTCTGAAGATTAAAATGGGCGTTGGAAATAAAGTTATTACCATTAATATTAGAAGAAACTCTGTATTTGTGTTAACCACCACATTATGTCTGAAATTCCATGGTCCTTAAAAAAAGATACTTATGCAAACGAATTATACATTTTGAACTATTTGACGGATGTGCTGAAACTAAGATGCAGTTTGAATTTTCTACTGTTACTGCCTATGCATTTGGTTAAGTTATACACTTTATGAATTTCTGAAGGCTGGCCGAACGTTCGTTTTCTCACTACGAATCGATACAAGTCTCCAATGCTGCCATCGTTGCCAATAACGGTCACGTGACGTAGTGTATATCCTGGCTTCACGTGTAATTCGAAGAGCGTGAAATGCTCCGAGCCCTTCAGTTACCAAGCGGTTGATCGTACGGTGTGCCAAATACACCTGACTGTAAGTCTTTACACGATATCACCTACGAAAACTGGGATTTAGAAAAAGGTGTGTACGTAGTAATACTTAGCAATTACTAGCTAATGATATTTTGTGATTTTTCTAGGCCTTGTCATTCCTAGTTAAGTATGGTTGTAGGCTTAGTTACCTCGATGTTTGTATTAGGGTTAAAGATACTTCAAGTTGAAAGAAGTTTAGGATAGTTTCACTTAAGGTTATTGAGTTAGTCACCTATTTATATGTTTCTTAAGTGATAAAGAGAGTGCAAAATTTAAAACCATAAATATTTTGGTTATATGTAGAACCACTTCAATATATATATATATATATATATATATTTCATTTTGATTTAATAAATTATGCCGTTCAAAATTAGGAAAACTGTTCTCGCAGTCAAACCTTTTGAGATTAATTTTTTTTTTCAAATTTTCTCTTGCACCATGCTTAATTCACGAGTAAAAAAAAAAAAAAATTTGAAATAGGGTATACTTTTTGTGCTAATTCAAAGGTTTATAAACATTTTACGTACAGAAACATATGTTTCATATGACCAAAGTTGTAATTAACGAAATATATTCTAAATATTCTAATAAGGACGGTGTAGATTGTAACTAATCTTGAAGAAATCTTGTACAGTATGAACTAAAAATGTAATTTATAAAGTTATAATATTACTCACTATTAGGGGTGTAACCTTTATTTTTTTTAAAGTGTGGTGGAGATGGAGAATTACAATTTGTTCTGCGATAACCCACCCTATGTTTTAATACATTGCTATTGAAATGTTAGGAAGTGTAACTACTCAAAACGTTAAAAAAACAAACAAAAATGCTGTTCTTCTCCATTTATAAATCATGAATGTGCTAACTAATCGAACATTATTAAGCACTTTTATGCCCTATTTTTCTATGTTCTTTTCTAAAGTATGTGTTGAAATACAATATTACAGACCTTTGTTTATTTATAATTAAACACAAAGCTACACATTGGGCTATCTGTATTCTGCTCACCACGAGTACTGAAACCCAGTTTTTAAGTCTGTAAGCCCGCAGATATCCTTCTGTGTCACTGAGAGGGTGATTAAAACCATAAATAACTGAGTACTTTGAATCTCTTTCTTAGTTGTTTAAAAAAATTACGAGTGGAAAGAGACAAAACCAAGTTTTTACTTTTAGACATCACTTTCGTAACTGTTTTCTAGAATAACTCGTTTTAGGTAATTTATCATAAAAAATACTTCTGCCAATTTAAACTATTATGCATTCAGAAAAAAAAATAGGTTTACGAAATCATGATTGTTTATGCACGTATATAATTCGACTGGTATTTTTATTCATATTATATTGAACAGTTTATGAGCTACAGGGATAGTTGTTGATTGATATGTTTGAAATATCTCTTTACGAGTAATGTACCACGGATAATATACGTTAAATTAGTATGTTTTAGATTCAAAGACTTATTTTCAATTCTTTACACAAATTTATGGTTTGAAACTATTTTGTGAAAAATTCTGAGTATGAAGAAAATATAACTTTAATGTCAAATATTGAAAAGAAGTTCACGGTTATTATATTAGAGCATCATAATTGGAACCAGCTTGGAGTCATTGGAGTGAAAATTGCAATGTCGTTAGCATGCAAAAGAACATTAAAAGCACAAGTCCGAGCTTTTAAGCATCGATTATGTAAGCATCAACTATGATATTGCAATAATTTTGTGAAAATTATCTCTTAGTATAAATTATACATAAACGGAACTCTTTGTAGCCATTACTGTGTGTAAACTGCGTAAGTATAGTAAATGTCATTATGTTGTTCAATCGTATATGAACACCATTATACAAAGGACTAGGAAGTGAGATTTTAATTAAGTATTTCAAATATTGCTGGCGAAATCTACATATATTATCATTAAAACAATCTATATGCTTAAAGTAATGAGCATGTTTAAACTGTGCATGTATTAAATACAGTGTACTGACAAAATAAATATGAATAAAAATACACCCGCTTGCCGTCAACAATTGTTCGAAGCATGAAACTGTTATTGTTAACGTAAATTGTTAACGTTTAAAATGACGTCATAAAATGAATCATAAGGATAAAAGAAGTAATTTACTGTCAATAGACTGGGTAGAAAATTGTCGATAATTTCTAGACACATTAGTCGCTGTGAGAGAAAAGCAAGGTAGCTCTTCACTTTGTACCAGTCCCGATTAGCCAACTAAGTCCTTTTGTACCCAGAATGTACGTTAATATCGTAGTTAAGGCAACCTTTGTTGTTGAATACTTTTGTCAGTAGATGTAACAAAAACGTTTGATAGTATCATAATAAAAGAAACTATATTTTGTTCAATGTCTTTTTCTAATATATCACCATATTATTATTTTTTTAGGCCTAGCAAGTTAATATTTATCTGTCACGGTTTAGCGCAGTTAAAACAATGCATTTTACTTACTGGGGTTTAATTTGCGTCAATAAACCTGAATTATATAGTATCTTATTATTAATTACTAAGATGTTACTTGTTTGTTTTAGAGCAAAGCCATAATTGACTATCTGCTGTGTTCCCTACGGGGAATCAATCCTTAGATTTTAGCGTTGTAAGTCTGTAATTTCATTTAAAAGTCAAGAAGACATTAAAATACATTCTTTTTCGTGATTGTAATTTGCGTTGCTAAAAGAGAAGGTCTGTAAACCCGAGGATTCATGGTTCGTGACTCGTTACCTCAAACATGGCGCTACGCTTTTTTTTTAAGGTGTCAGTGTGCTATAAAAGTAACGGTCAAATTTTATTATTCGACTAGACAAAAGTGCTGGCGATGGGCACTATTGACTAGTTGTCTTTCTAGTTTAAAATTAGAGATGGCTATGCATAGATTGACCTCTTTTGTACCTTTTAGCCTTTTTATGAAGCTACCGAACAAATAACGTTTCTAAAAGAATAGCTAGAAAAACGCTTAATTCATTCAGTGAATGTTTAATAAAAAGCTTAAAAAATTGATACATTTCGATGTCACCAAACAACGTGTTTATTAACACGTCTTACAACTTTTTTTTTTGCAGATGTTTAATTCTTAACATTACCAGCGACAGTTCACGGTTAATATATCTATCTGTGTGTAATTACGTCATCCACTTCTGAAGAAAAATAACGGAATTTAAATCTCATTGTTACATTTTAGTATTTCTGTGTGAAGTTCTTGAATGGATGGTTTTGCTTTTTTCTCATATGACGTGTATAAGCATGCGCAGAATTTACTTAGTCATTATATTTTTATTTCTGCTAAGGTACTTACGTAAGCTCTGTTTTGTATCGCCAATTCTTCTAGTTACCTACATCCATATAGATCTTGTGTAAGCAAACAATGTGGGCACATAAATTTTCTAATCTCGTGTTCAATTTCTGAAGGAAGCATAACATAATATCGGACTTCTGATTGTCTTCTGTGTTTCTCGTCTTCAAAATTATGTACAGGTAACGTACAACTCTAATCAATATCATGTTCAAGAAAGCAGACTTTTTTAATCGTTTTTGATATCGACCTATGGTGCCTCTTGTGGCTAAAATAAGATTTACTCTTAACAAGAAATAATCTTTGTTTTTTTTTATGTTGGCATGCAAATATGCGTCTGAATTTTTAGGTTTGTGATGCCACTTGGTGATCACAATCCAGATGTATTTTTTGTTTTAGCAGCAGTCTTTATGTACAAGTATATGTACAGGCTACAGAAATGTATTGGCTCTGGTACAAAATCTACAATTTTATACATCTAACGTTGCACGTGGCAAATGATTTACTACAACGACTTTCACACATTTTAGCCAACCACCGTTTAGTTGTAGCAGTTACCTTATTAACGTGGCCATATGTTCCAAGTCTAGATTAATAAAGTAGTAGATAATACTCGTTTAATTCGCAGAGACTATACAGGAAACTGTATAGAGATGAGGGTGGGTATCAGGTCACTCCGTAGGGCTCCAAGAACACTCGCCCCCTTTTGGTGATAATCGAGCTGGATGTTTCTTAGTTATAAGTGGACAAAATACACGAGGAAAATATAGTGTCCCTGGAAGATGACACACAGAATCAGTTCCGAACACTCTCTCTGTGCCACTTCCTTGGTGGTTCTAAGGCAGTGCGGTTCTTAACCTTGTTGGAGGTACTGAACCCCGGAAGTTTCGTACTTGCATTTACTAAACCCTTCGTAATTGGAAAAATAAAATATATATTTTTTTCAAATTTAGAACATTAGTAGATATTTAGTTAGTGCACAAAATGAACCATGCATCAGTTGCACAAAATATCACTGTGTTCAAGGAACAAAACCAACAAAACATTAATTTCACACAAAAACATAACTCAATGAATATTTACTGCAAGTCAATGTGACTTTTGCTGTTGTCTTTCAGAGACAAGTTCAGAAATGCGCGACTTCACCTTGGCAAGTGGCACTCTCATGTCATTTTCGCAACAAAGTTTGTTCCTTTTCTTCGTTTTTATGTTTACCATCCTCGAAAATGATTGCTCGCAAAGATACATTGTAACAAACAGTATGAGTATCTCAAGGGCTTTCCTAGCAATAAGAGGGTACGCTACAAGTTGGTGGCACCAAAACGTGAAAAGTTGCTGTTGAACCTAGCTCTGCTGAAGTTCAATGATTTCGTCGAGGTATTCATGATTGACAGCTGCTGTCGCAACACAAAACGTAAATGGCTATCTCACGGATGCTGGATATGACTCTCTGGTGGGGAAGTATCCGTCGAGAGACTTTGCGAGCTCATCTAAGTGCATGACAATTGCTTGCTGTAGTTCCCCGGGTACAGAAATGTCTCCGATTTCAGACACATCTTCGATCTTACTTACACAGTCGTCCAGCAGGGGAAAGTTTGCGAAGTTATCATTCTCTGTTCATTGTTTCCATAACGGTAGCATTTTTTAAAAGCCCCCAGGTTTTCTTCGGCCTCGATGATGTTGACTCCGCCGCCTGCATCTGTTGATTGAGATGATTGAAGATATCAGCCATGTACGCCAAAATGAGAATGAACTCAGATTTTTTGAAGCAATCTGCATGACAATGTTGGTGCTCTCGCAAAAAAAGGGCCAATTCCACACGCATGGCAAAAACACGATTCAGCACCTTTCCCCGGCATAACCACTGAACGTTAGAATGGTACAGAAGTACCTCAAATTCAGAGCCCATTTCATTACACAGCTCTTTGAAGATGCGAAGCTTCAGGGCAATATTTTGCACAAAGTTCACACATTCCATTACAATTTTTAATACTTTTGCCAGTTTTGAAGGCCACATCTTTGAAAGATTCCTCTCAATAAAGCAACAGTCGCTGAAGCTGTAAGTATCGTCCTGAGTTAGGGCCTGGCATGGCCTAGCGCGTTAAGGCGTGCGCTTCGTAATCTGGGGGTCGCGCGTTCGCGCCCGAGTCGCGCCAAACATGCTCGCCCTCCCAGCCGTGGGGGCGTTATAATGTGACGGTCAATCCCACTTTTCGTTGGTAAAAGAGTAGCCCAAGAGTTGGTGGTGGGTGGTGTTGACTAGCTGCCTTCCCTCTAGTCTTACACTGCTAAATTAGGGACGGCTAGCACAGATAGCCCTCGAGTAGCTTTGTGCGAAATTCCAAAACAAACAAACAAACAAACAAATCGTCCTGAGTAAGCTATCTTTGTAAATAAATCGCATGATCGTTATAACTACCTGGACAAATTGTAGCGTGAATTTAACACTGAGTTACTAAATAAATTTCGTAAACACCTGATTAGCTCCTCCAACGTTAGACATTGCTACATATAAACCCATGCTCAACTCTGCTAGTTCATTTTCATGTAATTAAGAAGCAACTCAATCTACCTCCCCATTTTAATCCACCACAAACGTAAAAAATCTCAATTTTGAATTGTTGTTGTGCAAAGCTGATTAGCTCATCTTCAAATTAGTAACTACCAAGTTACTTTTTTTTTTTTCGTTTGGCACGAGCTTTTGTAATTCTGAAATATCTGATATTTTTCTACCGGTTCTGTAGCGTTTGTCGTAGCATTTTCGAAACCATTTTGTATTTTTTCCATTAAGAGTCTGACCTATACCATTGGCTAAATTACTAGCAATATCAATTCTCATCGTTGAGTTCTGCATTTGCTTGTGGATGCGATTTATTTGTACACGCAAATCGTATCAAGTTGCTAAAGAAGTTAGACTGTGTGACGCTAGGTTCACAATAGACTGTGCTACCCTTTGTGGTTTCCTTCAATTTAATCAACACTGCTAATGTAATGAAGTAAGAATATGTTTAACGTTGTAGGGTGGGCCCAACAGTGGTTGTGTGTGACAGGCTGAGATATTCTTTAAACATACCAAAGAGTTCATATGTGCGTATTCTTAGTGCCGAAATTTGTGGCAACTATTTAATAACTATTTTCTGGGCAGACTGGAAGCCACGAGCGGTATGGCTTCCTTTATCCATAGAAATGATTGTTTTTATACTTAACTATACTGTAATATATGTTTTGTTTAGTATCTCACTAATTTCAACCTTTCAATTTCACATGTTCACAAAGGATTTCAAAGCACGCCACCTGGTGGTTGGTATCACAAATACTGACTGTACTTTTCGAAGAAAATCGAACAACATTTACGATCACAGCAACTTTCACTACAGTATTCTATAAATTAGAGGCTCGAGAAATGTCAGGTGTCATTCTGTTTAATTTCGACGACCTAGATCGTAAACCTTTGTATTAGCCTTTATCATATCTCTAACTTAGGCCATTTTTGAATGGTATTCCGCGTTTCATAAGCTGTTCTGGAATGGTCTTTGATTGAGGTGTACAAAAGAGGCCTTAGCTTTGTTAGAATGTCTGTGTGTATGTGTATGTTGAGAAGCTAAGTTAGTCTAAGCTGCCCATAACAATGTACGTACGCCAACTGGAAAAATGTTGCGTTGATTTATCACAATAAATCAGATGATTAATTGTTTAACTTATATTCAAAATATTTTATATTTCAACTGTAACACAATAACTTTAAATTGATGAAATGTTCAAAATCTTCATTAGATCTGACAACTTGCGTCTCTAGTGGTAAAGGGGATACTGACGATGGCCCAGAAACTGAGAGAAAAAAAACACGCTGTGTCTTAATAACATCGTTTTAATGATGAAACTTTGTAGAATGGATGGCAACTACCTGTTGTGGAGACACAAGTGTAGAGGACGACGTTTCGAAAGTCTTCGGCCTTTTGTCTTCATGTCCTCTACACTTGTGTCTCAACAACAGGCAATTGCCGTCCATTCTACAAAGTTTCATCATGAATACTCTGCCTAAACAATCTATGAAAGAATCACTTTAATATTTTAATTTTGCAGTAAAATTATATTAACCAGAGGCCTCCCCCTTCCGTTAGGATAGCGGTAAAATCAGTGTTCGATTCTTCTCGCTGGACACGGTAGGTAGCTCAATGTGGGCTTTGCTCTAAAACAAACAGAGTTACCAAGAACGCAACCATTATGTTTATTAACCACAGAATTAGCGATGTTAGGATTTAAAGTAATTTTTACACCTACTTTTGCACCAAATTTTTTGTAAATCTGTAACATTGTTGGTTAGAGAATTAGAAATAACATATGAGTCACATAAGAAAATAATCTAAAACATCATATATATTGCAATTAAACTACTAATTACCGATGAGGAATCCTGTGTGTTTTATATAGAAAATAAGTCATTTCCCTTAATTATTTGTTCTTTATAATGTATGTTTCAACACGGAAAAACAATAAATTATTCTGCATGTTGCAACGTGTTATGGTCCTCACGTTTATAAAAAAAAAGTGGTATTTTGTCGGTTTTTACAACTTTAAAAATACTTCGTAAAAAAAAATGAATTTAGTAATGAAAGAGATATAAGCGCAGACCCATGGTAATCATTCCTCATGCAAAATATAGTTTGAAAATGTTAATATATATATTTTTCTGTTTATGAACATTTATTGATGATGAATCCGTTAGGTGAAAACCAATGAAGAGGATATAAATATCAGTAAAATAGTGTTTGTATATCTCGAGCGCTTGCCATATGATGTCTTGAGCTGACAGATGTGTATGTGCTGATAATGTCGTGTTATTGCGTCCACGTTATAGGAAACCTTCGCAAACTATTCGTTGTCGGAAAGGTAACGCTACCTCTTCGTTCCCAATATAACAGATCGAACGTTGCTCACTGATAAGGTAAAGGGCAACAACGTGTGGGTGCTTATGTTGCAGCTCCAGCTCAAACTCGACTAAAAATCGATAATTTATAGTCGACCATTGTCTTTGTTGACACAGGTGTGCGAGTTATCTCTTCTTCTCAGATCTAAAATAATCATAGTTGTTAACACTGTGTCCCTGTGATTTCCAAACTTTGGTACATGGCTCAGTCGTAACTACACGATTATTGGAAAAAAAAAATTCTCCACGGATCGCCCTCAGTGACGTAGTGGCATGTCTGCGGACTTACGACGCTAGATATCAAGTTTAGATACCCGTGGCGGTCATTGTATAGTTTTGCGGTTAACTACAAACAGTCAATCGTCCACCCATGTTTACCCTAAAACTTATAAACCGCTAAACCATACTCGCCTTTTTAGGAATTGAATCACATATATGTGTACTCTTATTATTATTATTAGTGTCATATATTTATAAAAAATAATTTGTTCATGTTGAACCATTAAGTGAATGTTATGTACGTATGCATTATTTGACTATAATTATAACCTATTAAAGCATAGTTTGCACTTGAATAATTAAAGTTATAACATGTTATAACTGACACTAATCACTAACCTGAGTTTCAGATCACTGATTGCAAGAAGGAAATTTAACATTGTAAGATTAACTTTCGAATTTTGTCGTTGAAGCCAGTCGGAGATTTAGAAATTTTCTGTTTTCTGAGCTCAAAACAATACGCCAAAGCAGGTTCCGTGTAGTTTTTATTTTTCAGTTTTCACACAATACACAAAAGAAATTTAACATATATACATTTTGTAATTATAGCAAAATGCACTCCAGTAATGTATATTAAATGTAGTTCTTTAGACGCGTGAAAATAATAAATACATGTTTGAGAGAAATTTCATAAATATAAAAGGTGTTTTCTTTCTTTCTAGAGGTCACTCTACTGGTAATTTTCATTTTAATATTAAAAGTGTATCTTAAGTATGTACGTGTTTCATTCACATTTATCATATAGCCCTCACATTGAAAGTTACAATATCAACATAATTAATGCTTAAAAGTACGCCCCCCCCATCACCACCAAAGAGAATCATCTGTGTATGTTCTTTATGGCATACGTGAAATTAATTGTATGCCACGTAATTAGTGTAATTAGTTTCAGATCGAATTACTAAATCACTCATCGTCATCATAGGTGCAATTAAAAAGTAAATCAAAAATATAGTAAATATTTAGAGTAAATGTGTCATACCATTTTACTCTGTCGGATGATTATTGCTCAGGTATGTAGATATATATAGTATCGAGTACAAGCACTGATTGTTGGGCGAGTGAAGTCAAGATCTCGAAAAAGTGCCTTGCCATACACACCGTCTGATTCTGGCTAACTTACCAAATTGCTTTTATTGGCCAAACGATTTCTATCCAAATTAGCTGCATAACAGGAAACTGAGTTTTGATCCAAGCCTAACCACCTTTCCCCTAGTTCAACCTGTAACGTATATTGCTTAAACTGTAGCTGAGTTAATAGCATGTTACACAATAAATCGATTGTTTTGATGTAACTTACTTTCATAGAAACAAGGATAATTACCCAATGCAGAGTGAGATAAAGCATAAAATGAACTTTTTATCACTTTAATAATCTGCTCTATGTAACATGAGTTACAGCCTGCACTTCTTCTCATTCAAACACATGTTTATTTATTAATCCTAACATCAAAGTAAGGCAGCTAAGCCTAACATGGATACCATGTTTGTGAGACTTTATGATATATAGTTTTTATTTTGTATGACATGTATCAACGTCACTCGTATTATTTTTTATATTTTTGATGTTCTGCAGAATACCTTTATTAATTACTTGACTAATGGAGTGTTTTCAAAAGCATGATTACCTCATAAGCTAATGGATTTTATACTTATCAGGTCGAATGTCATAATGAGTTATAATATAATAGTAACACTAATATTGACCTGATCTGTAAGATCAAAGGTTCTGTGAGTATGATGTTGAATCTTGAAATAAAAGAATGCAATAAGAAAGGCCTACGAATTTAAACTTCATAAAAGTTTTCAGCTATAATAATTGGTTTTTTCATAATCCAGTTACGTAGATCTTGAAAATAATATATTTTTTTATAGCGTAATATTTTTGCTTTACAAATCTGGAAGAAAAAATGTTACTTAGATCAACTTATTATATCTTTTACCACTATGAATATTTTTATTACGATGTTTGTTGTGTCTCGGTTCTAAAACTATCGGTAAGATTCTCACGTCGCGATTGGTCTCGAGAAATCTATAGCCAGTGGTTGTCAACATTTTATACACTATAAAATGTTACCCGATTTGAATAAAAATGATTCACTTATGTAAAAGTACATGCAACGTTTTGTGAAAAATCTGTATGCAATGGAGAAAGAAAAATGGATATCGTTTTCGAATTCAGCCTACAGGAACTGCTACATAACGTGCAAACATATTAAAACAATAAAATCATTGCAGGCCTGTATTATTGGAGCTACAACGGTGGAATTCGTTAAATTAGCATTGGCTAGTAAAGAGTGGACTGTATATTTATGGGTTTAATATTTATTCTGAATAGAAAATCGATGATATATATTTATATGTACTCTAATCTTTCAGGGCATTATGAATACATTAATCAATGCTTTGTGGAATGTTTGTTTAGGGAAATATAATACGTCATAGCATATAGATTATTATGAGCATAAGTTCAAGTTATGATTTTTGTTTTGTTTTTATGGTCTTATTTATTAACGGTTTAACTAAAATACAGGTTTTTATTATATCTTGTATTGTTATTTAGGTATAATAAGTTAATTCCAGTATACATGCTTTACAGTGTTTTTTATTTATTTACAAATTAACTTGGAAAGAGATTTACATATGTCCCTTTTTCTACCTCTTTACAATAAGAAACACATATTTTAAAATTTATTTACATGTATAGAGGGAGTACAGTAAGAGAAGGCTGATGTTGTGGCCGATGTCTTTGACGTTTTTACAGATTTTATTACTACTAATTAGGCGCGCAAAAGATTAGTAGCTTTCTATCTTTTACAGACAAAAGGGTGACTCTACTGGAAATACCATCGTAAAAAGTATAGATGTTAGTAAAGAAAGAGCGGGAAGATGAAATCTTTGACTGCTTTAAGCGCGAACGTGTGAGGTGTAGTTTTTGTTTCAATTCATTAATAATGTATATTCTACCTTTGAATTCATGGTTTAGTTAGTGGATCTTCTATAACGGGGCTTTAATCTTAACCGCGAACCTATTTTCGGCGTTGTTTTGTGAGAAAAATAAACACACTTCGCAGTTACTTACTGTTGTTATTAACAGCATGCCTGGTGTAAATTTAACGACTCAGAACTGTTATCTATTACATCAATAATACATACAAGTGCATCACATATTCATTATCAATGTATCTAATTCACCATGTTTATACTTTAACAACTGTAGTACGTGTGGTAGCAGAGTGATAGTTTTATCGATTGAAACTTCCTGTTTAATGATGGTTTGTATTTTCATACAGTGTTAACAGATTAGAAACCGTGATGAATATCAGGTTAAGTCTTGATCCTATCTATAGTTGTTTAGCAAAAAACTTTAAATAATCTGCACTGAAGCACGAAGATACAGCAGTTAAAACATTATTTCTTAGATTGAATACTTCTTGTTTTAGCGTTTCAATTAAATCCAAAACCACGCTACTTACTTAAAAATATATATGCTATGTAATCGTTAGGCCTAAATGGAAAGTTATATAGTTTCAAGCATTCTTCCGTAGAGAAACGTCAGGAATATTTGTGTGTATAAAGACAATTAGCATGATAGGCTCCTGTATTTAAAGATTTAATGTTCTATTAAACAGTTTTTTTATCACATCGACCTAATTAGATCAATGAACATTGATAGACCTTGAAAGGGTGGATATTATTGATTATATATTGATATGGTTGATGATGATAAGGGTTCTGTCATGTGATTTTATTCCCATGTGAATACACCTGAATAATTGACCAACGTTTCAACATTATCTTATTTCGAGTAGCAAACTGAAGAATAACTTGTGACGACAACAAGTAGTCAACACCAAAAATTTAAAACAGATCGTGTATGTCGAGCATGGACTAGTAGCTAGTGTGCCGGTTTACATTCGTAACGTTCAAGGTTCGAGCCACAATATAAGAATTTATAGGTTTGCACTTTCAGCTGTTATATGAATAGCAGTCAGTCCTTTATTTCAGTTCAATGCCGAACATATCCCTTGTGACGGTAGGTGATACTTACTGGATAACTTCTGCCAGAAACCGGGCTTCAATGCACATGGTGGGTAGGGCACATAGAAATTAATGTATAGTTTTGTGCTAAACTTCAAACAAATAAATTATTCATTGTGGCTTGAAAAGATAATTTGTTTAACATTATGCATATATATATATATATATCGATTTGTTTACTTGTTTTTTTTAATTTTGCGCAAAGCTACTCGAGGGCTATCTGCGCTAGCCATCCATAATTTAGCAGTGTAAGACTAGAGGAAAGGCAGCTAGTCATCACCACCCACCGCCAACTCTTGGGCTACTCTTTTACCAACGAATAGTGGGATTGACCGTCACATTATAACGCCCCCCACGGCTGAAAGGGCGAGCATGTTTGGGGCAAATGCGATTCGAACCCGCGACCCTCGAATTACGAGTCGAACGCCTTAACATGCTTGGCCATCGATTTGTTTACTTTATCATTAACTTGTAAATTCAAACGTATAAACGAGTTTAACCTTTTCATATTTTTTATTAACAGTGAGTTACGGTTTAAATTGTTCATTTTAACTAAATATTTTATTGTTAATTAGGACTAAATATCTTTTATTTTAAAGGTTTTGCATACGTATTAACCGGTGTATATATAATGTTGCTTTAATCAAGTAAAACTCGACACTTTAATCAGGTTTGATCTACATTAGAAAGTTTATTTTATTTTATGTGTAACAACTCGTTAGTTCGTTGAAGTTTGAAAATAAATAATCGAATTAATGTTCTTGTTAATTAAATCTAGTTATAGAATTTCACGAACTGCACAATCTTTAAGCGCATGCGTAGCTTGAATAAATAGAAGAAAGCACATTTTTCTTAAAAGCATAAAAAAGAAATAATTCAACTAACTTCAGGTTTTCTCTAATCGTTGGATATTTTAAAACAGAATGAATGAAAATTGTAATAACACCAAATTAATAATGTATAGATATTTGAAAACTTGCTTTGGACGTTCCATAGAACAATTCCAAGAGCATTTCATATAATATACCAGAAACAAAATTGATTGCTCTAGTTTTGGAAAGTGAACAGTTTTTAAATTGTAATTTTCTTAACATACGTGACGTAACGTTTTTCTGTTTGCTGATTATAATCAAAATGGAGTGCGATACTGAATGAGTTGTGCTTAACTCCTTTTATATTACTCAGGAAATCTTTCGCTTGAGAGGATACTGTCCTCACTTTTGATCTTGTAGGTAATTTTGAAAAAAACTATGTTCGTTATGAGTTTGTTTTATGGTTTAAATTTTAAAACAAAAAACAGCAAATAGTTCCGTATCTTAAAGGCATAGAATTGCGATCAAACACAGACTGATGATTATCTTGGGAATTGTGGATTAATATTTCAGAAAAATTGCCTTATTGGATCTTCTTCGTGGTGACGCCATGGAAGTATCAACGAGAGTTGTCGTTTTTAGGGTTTCTTTATTTTAGCGGATTTACATGTATAAAGCAACAACAAAATGAGAAAACAGTTTAACATTTATTAATTTAAAGAAGATATATATACTCTTGTCTATCGACAGTGAGAAATGGGAATGTCATTTATCATCATTGTTTTCTTTGTAACATCTCTTTTCAATTCTTTTTTTTTTTTTAGAAGGAAATTTCTGTTGGTGGAATTAGTTTACAGGTGTATGATAAATTATGCCTTGTATTCAAAGGCATTAAGTTAGATTGTATAGAAGAACAATGCTTGTGAAAATAAAGGCAGCACCTGCGCTCAGGTACACGATAAAAATGTTATGGGCTCATGATGCTAAAAAGCAGGATGGAAAATGAATGAATATAAATTAAAGTAATCCATCCTCGAGAGGTGAAAAGAAAATAGGAGAAAAGTGATAAATAGTTAGTTCAACCCTGGTAACTTCATGGGACGAATGTCACCACATGACTTATTTTGTAAGAATAGAACAGGAAAGACAGCTAGAGATTTAAAATTACATAACGCAACGCTCTCTTCCTTTTAACCAATCCCTGGTTTCTCTACTCAAATCCTGTTGACCCATGCTTACCAATTTGAATTAAATTTACTATATCTTCTTACTTGAGCATAATGAACTATGTTGTAGCTTATACAAGACTTATTGATGTCAGAAGACTAATGACATATGATTTAAGACTATTAATGGCAGCATCATTGTCACTATAACTGTAACGAGGTTTGTTGATAAGTCATCTAGTGGATGACCATAAGAAAATATGAAACAATGTATGTTGACCAAGTCAGAATTATTAATACTTTTAATTAAAGAAGTTTGACCAAGTCAGAATTATTAATACCTTTAATGAAAGAAGTTTGACCAAGTCAGAATTATTAATACCTTTAATGAAAGAAGTTTGACCAAGTCAGAATTATTAATACCTTTAATGAAAGAAGTTTAACCAAGTCAGAATTATTAATACCTTTAATGAAAGAAGTTTGTGTTAGAACGTAGAAGCCCATATAATTCTGCTTATCCGCTAGGTTAAACATCTGTGCACCAATGTGAGAATATTTTATGGTCTACCAATTTTCTATTCACTTAAGTCTTGGAAACATTTAGACGGGTACCTTACATTTAATAACTATAAATTATGTTATTTCCCCTCGAATATTTGTTACTTCAAACAAATAAAAACAGCGTACATAAATCATGTTTGCCACAGGCATCTGTTTCATGCCTCTGTAGAATGGTAGACCATATAAACTGTGAAGTGTATGCTAATCTCAGATCTCACTACTACATTGTTTGTAAATATACAAGAGTGCGAATTCTTTGTTATTCCAGACAACATTAATAAACACTGTAAGTCAGTTAGTTTAACGAAACTCCCTTGCGAATTCGAATCATATTCTATCCCAGTTTTTGATTATTCAAAGATCCCTAACTTCTGAGAATAGTGTTCCATTTTTAAGTACTTGCATGTTACTTGATGGTTGAGAACATGATTTTATAGTAGTTGCCATGTCGAAGTTTTCCCATTTATTACTGAAATGTTTATTTATTGGTCAGATTTTTAGGCAGAATTTTGAAGAACGAAATAAGAATTAAGGCAATTACACTTACTGCTGATCCTCCAAGTCAAAAGATACTCTCAGCGAAGGGTAAGGACGGAATGAGACGGGAATATTTTTGTTTTAAATTTCGCGCAAAACTACACGAGGGCTACCTGCGTTAGCCGTCCCTAATTTGGCAGTGTAAGACTAGAGGGAAGGCAGCTAGTCATCACCACCTACCGCCAATTCTTGGGCTACTATTTTGCCAACGAATAGTGGGATTGACCGTCACTTTATAACGGGCGAGCATGTTGGGTGCGACGGGGATTCGAACCAGCAACCCTACGATAATGAGTTGAGTGCCTTAACCACCTGGCCATGCCAGGCCAGTTTATAATTTAAGACAATATAACTATTTTTTGTACAGACGTGTCTCCTTCAGTGGGTCAGCGGTAAGTCTTTGAGCTTACTGGCCCTAAAAGTTGGGTTTGGACACTTGTGGTAGATACGAAAACGATAGCTCTTTATGTACTTTTGCACTTAACAACAAACAAAGAAACAAATGTACAGAAACATCCAGTTATCATTAAACTTGACAGTTTTTTATCATATGAGAATAAATTCAAGATCTCTGATACGAGATTCAAAGTTAATGGTATAAGAATAATGGCATTGAAGTCACATTTCTTGCATTTAGCTTCTTTAATTTTTATCTTGTAGATTGTAATTTATACAGGTTTTAGTTTGTTTTTTTCATAACTTCTCAGGTACTATATTTTTGTAATGTAGTTACTACATTGGCGGGCTCTTTTATATTATCTGACGAAAATCATACAACGTTAACTTCACATAACGATAATAAATTACTTTATTTCCTTCTTTAGCGTTTCTATAAGCTTGAACACTTGTACACCGCCGTAAGGTTGTTGTAGGCCTACATTATAAATGACGTTAACTAATATAAAACAAATTGACTTACTTGTACAAAAATACCGCTGTAGCTAACACTTTTTACGTTAAAATGTTATATGTCTCTCTGAGTACCTAACTCAACTCTTGAAATAACTTTCTTTCTGAGTAATCTAATGATGATTCGTGGAACTGCGTATTTATAGCAAACGTTTGAATATACTTAGAACAGGACCTTACGTCACATTCCTTAGAACATTCCAGATGTTTTATCTTGTCCTATCGTAACTTCAAGAACTAAATGTTGCCGTCAAGACCCACTGCTCCCTCTAGGTAACTTTTAAATCACAAATTGAAAAATGTAGCTTACAACAATATGGTACATCATGGAAAAAACAGAAACTGTTCTTTGACAAGAGAATAAATTCCGTCCGTGTTGAACCAAATTAAGAAAATTCAGCTTTTTATCCTTCCGGTTGGGGACAGCAGAAATTTGAAAGCTGTATTGTAGACAGTCGTTAAGCTAGAGTGAATGGAAATTGTTTTTCAGATAATAAACGAGATGTGCTTCAGTTTTGAATGACAGTTAATAACACGCCGGCAATTCTTTGGGATAACCTACTCTTAGTATTAAGTACTGGAATATGCTATTATTATCTTAATTAATTTAGGTAGCTTTTAAACTTGTTACTTATCGTTTCAGTGAACTGACTTATAGATCTTAAGTTTTCAATGGGTAATTTTTCCATTATGTTAAAAATCTAAGCTTCTGAGCCACTTTCACGATTTATGTTTATGTGTCAGTTCCATTGCTTAACACAATTTTTTTCTGTTATAGCTTGCTACACATCTAAATCATCCTAGACGACGTATTAGAAAGCGCCTTTGGTTTATACTGAATTCGGATGGAGAAAAGCTTTTAACTGGTGTCTGTTTTAACAATGAAATCTTTTAGACTGTAATTTCATTGTTTTTACACCTTTTCTTAACATTTGTGGGTTGATTTCGTAATTAGATTACATTAGTTTCAGCTTTTTTACCTAAATGGAACCAAGAATAGTACAGCACTTTTTTTTCACGTTTCTTTTACTTTTATTGTCGTGTATAAACAGAAACAACAAACGATACAGAACTTGGAGTAATTGACGACAAGTGATATTGTTTCATTTCTTGTAATTTCATCTGGTTTTTGTTGATTTTTGATACCATAATTATTTTAGAAAGAAAACAAAAAATTGAAGTGATATAAATATATATATATATACATATATTTATAGATCAGAACTAAAGTAATTTAAAGAAATATATACAATATTGCATTATTTTCATATAAAGATAAGAAAAACTACTATAAATACTTATACTAATACTAGTTAAGGCGCTCAACTTGTAATTTGAGAGTCGCGGGTTCGAATCCCTGTCGCAGCAAACATGCTCGCCTTTCCAGCCGTGGGGGCGTTATAATGTGACGGTCAATCCTACTGTTCGTTGGTAAAAGAGTAGTCCAAGAGTTGACAGTGGATGGTGATGATTAGCTGCCTTGTCTCTAGTCTTACACTGCTAAATTAGTGACTGCTAGTGCAGATAGCTCTCGTGTAGTTTTGCGCGAAATTCAGAAACAAAGAAACAAACGTATATTCAGTCATTGTGGTATTTTTTGTAACAAAATAATTAACCTTCTCACACTTTATTTATTTTGTTTTTGCCCCATATTAAGCAGAGAAATAGACATAAAAAGTCAGTTCTGTTTTTATCAGTAAATAACACCTACAAGAATGTTTTTATCAGTAAATAACACCTACAAGAATGTTTTTATCAGTAAATAACACCTACAAGAATGTTTTTATCAGTAAATAACACCTACAAGAATGTTTTTATCAGTAAATAACACCTACAAGAATGTTTGTTTATCAGTAAATAACACCTACAAGAATGTTTTTATCAGTAAATAACACCTACAAGAATGTTTTTATCAGTAAATAACACCTACAAGAATGTTTTTTATCAGTAAATAACACCTACAAGAATGTTTGTTTATCAGTAAATAACACCTACAAGAATGTTTTTTTATCAGTAAATAACACCTACAAGAATGTTTTATCAGTAAATAACACCTACAAGAATGTTTTTTATCAGTAAATAACACCTACAAGAATGTTTTATCAGTAAATAACACCTACAAGAATGTTTTTATCAGTAAATAACACCTACAAGAATGTTTTTATCAGTAAATAACACCTACAAGAATGTTTGTTTATCAGTAAATAACACCTACAAGAATGTTTTTATCAGTAAATAACACCTACAAGAATGTTTTTATCAGTAAATAACACCTACAAGAATGTTTTTATCAGTAAATAACACCTACAAGAATGTTTGTTTATCAGTAAATAACACCTACAAGAATGTTTTTATCAGTAAATAACACCTACAAGAATGTTTTTATCAGTAAATAACACCTACAAGAATGTTTTTATCAGTAAATAACACCTACAAGAATGTTTGTTTATCAGTAAATAACACCTACAAGAATGTTTTTTATCAGTAAATAACACCTACAAGAATGTTTTTATCAGTAAATAACACCTACAAGAATGTTTTATCAGTAAATAACACCTACAAGAATGTTTGTTTATCAGTAAATAACACCTACAAGAATGTTTTTTATCAGTAAATAACACCTACAAGTTTTTATCAGTAAATAACACCTACAAGAATGTTTTTATCAGTAAATAACACCTACAAGAATGTTTTTTATCAGTAAATAACACCTACAAGAATGTTTTTATCAGTAAATAACACCTACAAGAATGTTTTATCAGTAAATAACACCTACAAGAATGTTTGTTTATCAGTAAATAACACCTACAAGAATGTTTGTTTATCAGTAAATAACACCTACAAGAATGTTTTTATCAGTAAATAACACCTACAAGAATGTTTGTTTATCAGTAAATAACACCTACAAGAATGTTTTTATCAGTAAATAACACCTACAAGAATGTTTTTATCAGTAAATAACACCTACAAGAATGTTTGTTTATCAGTAAATAACACCTACAAGAATGTTTTTATCAGTAAATAACACCTACAAGAATGTTTGTTTATCAGTAAATAACACCTACAAGAATGTTTTTATCAGTAAATAACACCTACAAGAATGTTTGTTTATCAGTAAATAACACCTACAAGAATGTTTTTATCAGTAAATAACACCTACAAGAATGTTTTTATCAGTAAATAACACCTACAAGAATGTTTGTTTATCAGTAAATAACACCTACAAGAATGTTTTTATCAGTAAATAACACCTACAAGAATGTTTTTATCAGTAAATAACACCTACAAGAATGTTTTTATCAGTAAATAACACCTACAAGAATGTTTTTATCAGTAAATAACACCTACAAGAATGTTTGTTTATCAGTAAATAACACCTACAAGAATGTTTTTATCAGTAAATAACACCTACAAGAATGTTTTTATCAGTAAATAACACCTACAAGAATGTTTGTTTATCAGTAAATAACACCTACAAGAATGTTTTTATCAGTAAATAACACCTACAAGAATGTTTTTATCAGTAAATAACACCTACAAGAATGTTTTTATCAGTAAATAACACCTACAAGAATGTTTGTTTATCAGTAAATAACACCTACAAGAATGTTTTTATCAGTAAATAACACCTACAAGAATGTTTGTTTATCAGTAAATAACACCTACAAGAATGTTTTTATCAGTAAATAACACCTACAAGAATGTTTTTATCAGTAAATAACACCTACAAGAATGAGCTGTTGCTAAGGCTTCTCTTTCTTTTGTAATTCTACGTCAGTTGGTTGAACATTCTAACTGAATCCAGAGGTAATGACATCAGCAACATGTGTCACACACTAAATATTTAAAAAAGTTTATTAGTATTTGGTTGACAATATCCTTATAATTCATCCTCTTTGCAGGATCTTCGTTGGCTATTTTGTCGTAAAAAATTTCGTGTCCTTAATAAACTATCATACATATTTATACACTGAAATATATAATTATGAATTATGCTTGTTCCATAATATCCTAATACAAGTTCAGAATAGCTCAAAGTGAGATTTCGGTAGATATTTTGACAGTTCTGTTTCTCTGCGTCGTTTCAAAGACTCATTGAACCTGTCGTAGGAAACGCATATTGCAATATGTTTATTTTACGATGCCATAGCCGTTCCAGAAGCGAATTTGCAGTTTATTTATTCTACGATTTTGTCAAAGCTGCCGCAGTGGTGAATGTTGTACTACATTTGTTACAAGAGTTTGTCAGAGCTGTTGCAGAAATGAATGTAACAGTAGGGTTATTTGTTTTTAGTTCACCTAAACTGTCACAGAAAAGAATGTTGTAGTATGCGAAGGTGTGATAAAAGTAAACGTGTAACTGTGTCGGTTTTATGTCTGCCAAAGCTGTCCAAGTGATGGCTACTTTATTCTTATGTACACGTGTTTTCGATATTTTTTTGTTAAGCACAAAGTTAAATAATGGGCTAACTGTTCTATAACACCTCAGCTCTTGTATCTTAAATATTAGTGTTATAACCTTTTAAGTTTTTGTTTGAGCCAGTTTGGAGCATGTTTTACGAAACTGTTGTATAAAATTAACTTATAGTACATGTGATAGCGACGTTTTCTTCAATACTTTAAATGGACAACTTGTGTAAGGTATTTTTTTAATTCTAAATATAGGAAGGAATTAGATTTCTGCTATATCGTAAAGAAAATAAGATACTTTGGTCTAAATATATCAGACATTCAGATTTAACAATAAACAATGCACTATAAAGTATCATCAAATTACGATTTAAAAAGATAACAATAGTAGTAAATATGACCTTTAAACTTCAAACCATCACGAAATGAACATTGTAAAATAAGTATAATGCAATGTAAGAATTGATGGTGTAGGTAAAACTGAAACATAAACCATTAACTACTCGGTGATATAAGTTGGAAAAACATTATATTGGAAGGAAGATCATAGTAACGACATCTTGTGATATTCCTACTAATATCTATGGGAATTTCAATGCTTAAACTTTGGTAAGGCTCTGTAAATACTTGATTTCATATCACTTGTTCCAAGGTTTAATGGACCATAGAAATGTGTGGTTAAGACGTTTGGCTCGCAGTCTGAGGATTGCGGCTTGGAATCCCTATTCCACCAATCATGCTCGCCCTTTCAGCCGTAGGAGCGTTATGATGTCAGGTCATTCCCACTATTCATTAGTAAAAGGGTAGCCCAAGCGTTGGCGGCGGGTGGTGATGACTAGCTGCCTTTCTTCTAGTCTTACACTGCTAAATTGGGGACGGCTAGCGCAGATAGGCCTCGAGTACCTTTGTGCGAAATTCAAAAACAAACAAACAATAACTTGCTTGTAAATTACCATAGTAATATTAGATAGCTTTGTATTTATTCAGGTATCATACGTTTGGAAACTATACTCACAATATTACATTGTATTTCTTCTTGCTAACTTAAGACACTGAGTTGGGAGGTTGACCACAAAACATTTGATTTAGTTTTATTAATTTGATACACTAATCTTTTGGTTTATAACCATGCCCCATATTTGTTCTTAGTAACAAACAAAACATATTAAAATTATTAATTCTTAGATCATTTGTTTGGAAACTGACATAGCAGTATTATATTAATTGTTACTCAAATTATGCAATATTTTAACTTTAGTCACAAGTAATATCTTTAATTAATAGTTTTACTATAACGGTTTGATACAGGTTAGAAAGACTACGTGAATGCTGTTTTTCAGGATTTAAATAGATTAGACGCTAAGTAGGCTTTTTCTCTCCAGTGTTTTTAATAAATAATAAATTTAGCCACTATAGATGCATTTGAGATATGACACTAATGTTACATTTCCTTATGTTACAATTCACAATTGATTTAGACCCTATGCATTCTTTAGAAAATGTTCTCCACAATACCTTTCAGTTATTATTTTATTTAATTCGAAAGAACAAACAAAAGAAAATGTTTCACGCTCATGATAATTATTATAATTTGTTTTGGACGATTCCCTGATTTATTATGTTACGTACGTTAAGTATTACTATTTCAAATAACCGAAAATTTTAATTATAATTTAGAAGTTAATTAAATCTTAATAATCTTAATATGTATTACATTTATGATATTCGCCAACAAGATTGATACACACAGTTATCTTTTTAACACAAATATGTTTTAATATATAGACAAAAATAATATAATTTATAATAACGGTTAATTCATATAGTTATTAAAAGTAATGGTTTATTTACAAGATTTTTACAAACTGACAAACGATACTGAGTCTTATATCTGATCAGGAATTGAATCTTTTGTCGGCGTCACGGAGAACAAATTAATTATTTGTTTATATACCTGTACACTACTTTTGACGGCTGGTTAAAGTTGAAGCACCCGTATATTTTCACCGGTAACAATATCTAATGTCTTCATAGGAATATTAACTGAAGTTAAACGGTTTGTAATGTTCAAAATCTATAAACGTTCCTGGTCAAACAAATTCTATAGTTTTTCGATTAATAGGCGCTAATCACAGTTGTAGCTTCCGAGGCCTTTAGCAAACTGACTGTCCAGTAATAATAGTTGTCTCTCGGCGTATCATTTTTGTTTACTAATCGCAAGAGACTTTCTAACTTTCAACACTGTTGTAAAACGCGCTAGCATTTTCGTACAACAAATACTGTTGATTCTTACTCTCAAGAATCTTCTACAAATTTATCGAACAGGTGGGACTTGCGCAATACACATCCACCAATATACGTCACATGTATGAAAAGATAAACTATAATGAAACAAACGTATGACTTAAATGAATGCACAACAATAAATCTGTTACAATCAGTATCCGGGTTATCTCATCTAATGAGATTCAAACTTTCGTAGTTTTATTTCTCTCTCTCTCTCTCTCTTTTTTTGTGAATATAGACAAACATTTTTTTATTTTTACAAATCAAATGAAGTCTTAAATTGTGGGTATCTATCATAAAGAAATGAAGAATGGTTAAGTGAGTCTCGTCAACATAAAAGTATATTTGTTATTTCATTGGCAATTCATTAAGAAGATACGTACTTCAGTGTCCTTATTTATTGTCTTATCATTCTGTTCGGCATTGATTCGTTATTCGTCGGTGTTCACTTAATACATTTTTGTAGCATTCTTTAACCTCAGTAATAACTGGGCAAGGCTCAAATGCACATTGATAGACAAACAATCCTATTTAATGTCCCAACTTTCTCTTTTTCTATACGTATATGTATATACATATATACACACACAAATTAAGCCACTATTTCTCAATTTTTCAACGCCTAACACATTGCACTTAGTGTTTGGAAAGATGAAAGAAACCGTTCATTCATTTTCAGTGGTCCATATATATATATTATCGCTTCACCTCAAGAGTTGGTTGTTCTATAGGGCATGGCTCGGATTTATATAAAGTTTTCAACAAACATAAAAGATTCTTCGATCACTTCTCTCACTAAAGCGAAATTGTATTTCAACATGTTGGTATAGTTCGCGTAAAATGTAATAGCGAAACGATAGAAAGTAAAACTTTGATGAGGTAACATGTAACGTTCCTCACAGTAAAATGACATAGTTGTTAGATAATAAATAGAAGTCACTTATAAGAAATGTCTAAGAAGTCACGAGTTCCGGAACTATAAAAAGGAAAAGACAGCAGATTTCGAAATGCATTACGTGTATTTATTTTAGTACGTTATATTTTAGCTTAGTAATGTTTTTATCAACGATTTTAAAGTAGGTTCAGAAAAAAAGAAGTGTGTGCAGAACAGATATTTCGATCATAGTTAAAGCTTTCCAACAATCGTATTTTTGTATTTGATATTTCAAAGTTTTATTATGGGGAAACACGACCCCATCTCACTAGTCTATCCGTCTCACCCTGTCTTCCTGTCCATTTTATCATGTATTATACACGGTCTTATCAATAGAGTGTCCATCTTACCCTGTATTATACACGGTCTTCTCAATAGTCTGTCCATCTTACCCTGTATTATACACAGTATTCTCAGTAGCCTGTCCATCTCACCCTGTATTATACACGGTCTTCTCAGCAGCCTGTCCATCTTATCCTGTATTATACACGGTCTTTTCAGTAGCCTGTCCATCTCACCCTATATTATACACGGTCCTCTCAGTAGCCTGTCCATCTCACCCTGTATTATACACGGTCTTCTCAGTAGCCTGTCCATCTTATCCTGTATTATACACGGTCTTCTTAGTAGCCTGTCCATCTTATCCTGTATTATACACGGTCTTCTCAGTACTTCGTCCATCTCACCCTGTATTATACACGTTGTTTCAGTTTACTAGCAGATAATTATTCAGGCACCTGTGTTTTAATTTCCGTTTTATAGCAACCGTTTGTGTTTTTCCCTCCTCAAATATTTGCTCAAAACTACACAAGAGCTCTCTGCACTATCCGTCTTTTGTGATATACTAGAGGGAGAGCGACTAGTGAACACCGCATACCGCCAACTCTTAGGCTGCTCAAATCGAATAATGGAATTTCACCATTATCTTTAGATGCACTTACTGTCCCAAAGTACTCAGCGCCATTTTCGAGAACGAAACGCGAACCATGCATCTTAGATTAACAGTCTAGTACGCTGACCACCAGGTGCTGTCCAGCTTTTTTTATATCAATTGAAAAAAAAACAACATTTAGTCGGTTAGTGACCGTTTTCACTTCAAACGAGTTGGTTTAAATGCAATGATTTTGACTGTTGTAACAAGCTTCATTTTAACTTGGTAACTAACATATATACCATTTTTCTACCTTAAGACCTTAGATTACGTTCTTTCGTGGAGCCTAGTGAAGTCCACAGAAAAGAAAAGTTCTAATCTTTCTTGGGAGCGTGCAATCCACACAGGTAATTACACCAAGTATCTTTCATGCGGCAGTAATTGGACACGGGCGAAAGAGTGCGTTTAGCGAAGAAACATAATCGCGAAACTTATAGCTCTACTTTGCTAATGTATTTAAAGTTTACGAATTCCTTGAGTTTTTATTTGCAGGTATGGCTACGTACATAGATGTGTTTGTGTTGTTGTTTGTTTTTGGTTTTTTGCCAGAGTTGTCCTGTTGTTAACGTAAACAAACTGCTTCTGAGATGGTTTCAGACAGAATGCATAATTTACTCTAAAATCAGTTGAAGGAGTATGTATGGTTCACCATATTTGTATATTTGAAGACATATCACCACAAACAACAAAGTAAATAGATATGTCAACTGGCAATTTTTGTGCAGCACTCTTTCAAAACTAAATCTTGTCGAGGGCAAATAAGAGCATCTGTCTTTGATTATGTGTTATTGGATAATATTTAAAACCAAGATCGAAAAGCTAAAAAAATATTGTTTATTAGAATCATCGTGAGATGCGTTTGGAAATAATACTTTGGCATCTTAATTGCTTTTAGATGTGGTTAAAGTCCGTTAAATATGTAAGTTATAAGTACTGTAGAATGGGGGTCGTCGAATAAGTTATTAATGGTTTAATTATTTCAATATGCTTACGCTCATGACCTTAAACCCAATAATTTCTGAGCAGTCAAAAATTGGTAAACATCAACTGAAACACAAAATAAATGTACGACAAGTATCTTTTTAATTATTTTACAAGTGTCTTTTCTTTTAGACACTTTTATAGATTATTGCTGCTTACCTCCTCGGGCTATGACATAACAAGTGAAACGAATGGTGTTTATATATTTAGCTTTCATCAAACTACTCATCACGATGGTGAAGTATTTTTTGTATGTCAGTTTTCCTGTCAAAATCTTTTTACAAAACAACTGGAAATTGCCATGTTTGAACTGTATTACAGGCACTAATTCGACATCTGTAAGTCTCTAAGTGGTGACAAAAACCTGACGTACATTTTTCTAACAGTTTGGAAACAGTCACGTGCTTATAGTAAAATAAATATTTGCTGATTTAATGGTAGTAATAAAACGTGTAAAAATTAGGTATATGAGTATTTATAATGTCAACTGTAGCCTCTTTAATTAAAAAAAAAACAATTAACCTTCGAGCAATTTTGAAAATTGTTGTTACTCTGTTAATGCACTTATCGAAATAAGGTTACCATGATATCGAAAGCGATACAAATATACTGTCATAAATGTGTCACATTACGTCGCGACATCAGTATTACTTGTCTGCCTATTTTTTCCCGCACAAAAACAAAAGGTGGCATGTTTCGCAATAGTAATCCCATCTTGATTTGGAACACTTTGTGGGTTCCTTGTTTGCACAAACTAGAAAACATTTTCTGGCCCAATAACTTGTTGGAATACAAAACTAAGATCTGTAAATTACATACCAAAGGGGTTCATTATTGTGTTTGTGTTTTCTTATAGCAAAGCCACATCGGGCTATCTGCTGAGTTCACCGAGGGGGATTGAACTGCTGATTTTAAGGTTGTAAATCCGAAGATTTACCACTGTACCAGCGGGGGACGTTTATCATTGTATTGAAAATTTATTACGGTGGCGTTCCTTGCGCATTGTACCTTTGTTTCTATGAATATTCTAGGAGTTATATCAGCCCAAAATAAACCCACTTCTGATGCAGCGAATGTTATGTATGTTATTGGAGTGACACACTAGTTGTCGAACAAACTCTCTGTACTTCGAACTTCAAGTCCCATTCTCCACTTTATATATATATACAGTAACTTTATCATTTGACTTTATTTGCAGTTCGTAGCAATGGTTTACATACTCTTTCATAGCCATTAAGTCTAGTAGGTCTTCATGTAGAAACAAATGTTGTGTATTGTTGCTGATGTTTGGCTGTATTGTGATTCCAGATAAAGTAGGTCGTCCTTCCGCTTGTTACCATAATAATATTGACATTTGTATATGATGTCACTCTTTTTTTTTACTTGCTCATTGTTTCACATTTTATATAATTAATTATATTTATTTTGCAGTACTTAATATAATTTTGTTTAGACATTTTTCTCTCTCTGCCATTGCTCCATTAAGAAAAGTACGTGTGGAAATTATTTCACGACCAACGTGCTTCATCTCAGTCATATTCGATACTACAAATATGACCCTTTAAAGTTCCAATAAAATGCTTTCAATTTCAGGAATCATTCTCTACTTGATATTGCATGACTGAGGAGATTAGGCATTTATTAAGCAATGCCAACACTGTGTAATTAATTTTGGTTATATAAAGGCTGTTTTGTGCAATAACTGTAAAACTATCACCAAGTTCAAGGTTATTGTTGTGTTTGTAAACGTTAATTTGAACATTTTGTTAATTCGTGTTTACAGTCTCTCGGTGTCTCAGCAGTAAGTTTCCAGATTTACAATGTTAACATCAGAGGTTCGATACCTTTGGTGGGCAGAGCACGCATAACCCATTATCTGATTCTGTGCTTAAACACAAACAAAACAACATCCGGCAACAGCGTATTATTAGAACCTCTAGAATTAAGAACAGACATGAAAAAAGTGTTTTCCTAATAAGTTGAAAATTAGCTTACTCTTTCAAGCTTACGAGCGATAGTCTTTATTATTGTAACTTTACGAGTTAAGGAAACAATACATATTTTTTTCCACAGACGTGTGTTTCCACCTTAGTTTTGATAACGGCTATTAGTTCACAATAACTCTCTGGAAAACAGGAGATAAGACTAATTATTTGTTACTTGTGTGTAAGTGTTTTACGCGATTCTGAGGTGAATGGACTATCCGCATTTGTTTCATGTCCTTAATGTGAATACAGATAAAGTAGGATGTTTCTAATTTTGCTTCAAGGAAAATAGAAATTAAAGTCAAATAGTTTATTTGTGTGTTTGGAGTTAAGCCTAAAACCACACAATGGGCTATCTGTGCTATTTCTACCTACCACGGGTATCGAAATCTGATAAGTCAAATAGATCAGATCATATGCAGATATAAAACATGTGAACTAACCTGATTTTATTCTTATTTTTAAATACGTGAAAGTAAGTTTGAATGGATGTCCTTGTTAGTGGTTTACTATCATTTCATTTGAATGCAGATATAAATTATGGCCCGGCATGGCCAGGTGGTTAAGACGTTCGACTCGTAACCTGAGGGTCGCGGGTTCGAATCCCCGACGCACCAAACATGCTCGCCCTTTCAGCCGTGAGGGCGTTATAATGTGACGTTCATTCCCACTATTCGTTGGTAAAAGCGTAGTTCAAGAGTTGGCGGTGGGTGGTAATGACTAGCTGCCTTCCTTCTAATCTTACACTTCTAAATTAGGGACGGCTACGGCGCAGATAGCCTTCGTGTAGCTTTGCGCGAAATTCAAAAACAAACAAGATATAAATTGATTAACGTCAGCTATATCAGCTCATTTGAAAGTTTTTATTCTATTTTTACCAGTTTATATGTAAACCTTTAAAGTAGATCTTAAATACACAAATAACACTGTAGTTTATCGCATTAAGATATTCCCAAGTGACTTAGTGGTTTCATTACTTATTTCGCTAAAATTCTGGATTATTCCTTGAAATGGATACATTGTATGGTTTTGAAATCACTTTCTTATATTTTTAATTAGCATGGGTGTGTGAAAGTCCAAGCACACGTTTAATTACGTCATTGAACTAAAATTGTTCAATAAAAACACACGAAGTATATATACATTTATTTATATACTAGAATATTATAGGTAGTTTAAAAGCGGTTATATGAATCAGTATATTCAGTATAAACGCCCAGAATATTATAGTTTTCTCTCTCACTGTAAATAACCCGAATAAACATTCATAAGACTAAGAGAGGTCGTTCGTCTATAACTACACTCACGAGATACTTATCTTTGAAAAGAGGCCAGACAGCCCGACAGGAAAGGTTTGTTTGTTTGAAACTAGGTTGTTGTATCGATCAAACTGCAGTTTGGTAATCTTCAGTCTTCTGTACAGAAACTCAACTGAAATAGAAGAGTCTCTCTCTCTATATATATGAATTATTATAACACAGGAGAAAATCAGTTGTAGGTGTCCTATTTAGTTGTTTAGAATTTAGTTTTCATAGTGCAGAGTTAATTTATTTAAGGCATACGAATCGCCAAAAGTACTTAAAATATACTTAAATTTGGGATTATTATATTTTTTCCTATTTTTATATTATATAATATATAGATTATACAATACGATCTTGATTTCATGTTCTTTGTTGATGTGTATTTAACGCGTATCGATATTAACTCATTATTCTGTCTTGCTGGTTTCTAAAATCGTCGCCTAAAATATATGATTTCTATGATTTTTTTCTTGTGCGGATGATGAAATACACTTGGAACGAATATCTGTGACGTAACGTGCTTTATCAATTACAAAACTGTTGAATCAATGGACGAAATAATTATATATTTTTAGCCGTAATTTGTAGTTATAATTGAAAAATTAGAAGGATTGTTTGTTCCAGATTTTCACGCAAAGATTTACAAAGCTAGGTTAGAGGGAAGGCAGTTAGCCAGTGACATTCAAAATCCTAAAGGACGAAGCGAGTTTTTAGGCCAAGGAATCGCAATCCACGAACTCTGCGATTGACAGTTGAAGCACGCTAATCACTAGGCCATGCCTGGTTCATCTAATACTAAAGTTATGATGGAAACAGGACCGAGACTCAATCTAATTCTTGTTGTGATTCGTAGAATTTCAAAGTAAAGTTTTCAACTAGATATATCTCATTTATTTAGTCTTCTAGTTGCGTTGTGCTTCAGTCAGTCTTGGCGTAACTGTATTGCGTGTCGGTGGCTTAACACTGAGCTTTGGAAACAGAGAATTCGTCACTTTTCTAGGGATTTTACACATGTTGCACTTGCAGAACATGCAGATCTCTCAAACAAATTTATTTGACACGCATGCGTTTTGGCGAAAAATCCGATGTTTTCCTCCGTTTTCAGAGTGCACAACTTTTATTGTCATTTTGGTCTGACAATCAGTGCCTTAACACGTGTAACATCACATACTCTGAGCTTGTAACGTTATTACATATATTTCTCTTTAAAATAACAAAAATATCCCTTTTGCGTTTCTTGTTTTGAAGAGTATATATTAAATGGAGGTTTCTTTTTCACCTAATGTAATAAATGTTATTAAAAAAATGCCCGTGACTATAAGTTATCAATAAATATACTTCTCAGCTTATTAATCAATTAATCAACTGATATAAAACTGCATTTTTATATTTATTCAGGTACTCGTAATATCCATTGGACTTTGTTTGCAAACGCAACTAAACAAGCTTACTAGAGTATTTCTTTCTTAACGTTTCCTATAATTGGGTTGTATGACACCTTAGCGTCTTTTAGTTTTCTTCACCTATCATATCTACTGGATATTTCCAATATTGTTTATATAAATTACAGGAGGGAAATGGCACTGTTGATAGAATATACAATATAAGTGAAAAATAAAGTGAATAAATATACAGAACTGTACATCAAACGAACCTAAACCGTCATAATTTGTAGACATAAGCTTATATAGCTTTCTGTTGACGAATATATCATTTTAAGTGCCAATTTCATGGTACAGGCTGATCTCTTACAATAAATTATATGAAACCGTCTACCGCCAGAGTTGCAGCAACCTAACTGAAGAGAGCATGCGATATCGTGAAATGCTTTGAAAAATGTGTTGTAGAAGCAGCGTATTGGTCTTAATTTTTAGGGGGGCGGCGGTGGATAGAGCTTTTCTCAGTTCTTACATTGGATTTAAATGTTATACGTTAAGAGCATAAAAAGGTATAGAACTGTTAAACCTCAAGTATCGACCATGGTATAGTGTTCATTTTATGAGAAAAATACAACACACACACACTTTACAACGTATAAAAATTTAATTAGATTTTCCTTCATCCTTAAAAGGAAAATATTAATCACCAGCCTATTAAGATTACATGCTAGACCATATAAATATACTTTAGGGATCTGGATTTTTTATTGTTTAGTTTTAAAAAGCTACAATACTTTAAGTACAATTAATTATTTTGTAACGTTACTAGAAACGTTAGGAAAAAAAACAACACTAACATATGCAACACTTAACCTCCGAGTTTAACACTGATACATTGTATGTTTATTTAATTAATTTATGACCAACATTACTCAAACTTGTCATTCTTGCATCGCGTGTTTATCTTCTTCCCTTATCTCTCTAAACTTTTTTTTAAAAATAAAGTAAAAGGAAATTCAAATAAAAAGATATTTTGTTTATAATTAATAATTCATTAAATTAGTAAACTGTTTGGTTTGAAACCCAGGCAGCACAGGTAGCTAAGTTGTTTTGGCGCCAAACCAACTAACCAACCGAAATCCGGAATATTTTCACAATTTTATTTTCAAGAATGTATATTTGCTACCAGAAAAATAGTAAATAATATTAAGCCTGTGTCTGTAGAATATACATAAGAATTCAAGGAAATATTTAAAAGTTAATGTTATTAAACTGAAACTTATGCTGTATGCAACTTAGGCGCATGTTTACTTTAAAAAATAATGTCCATAAAACATTCTGAAGGCTAATTTAGTGTGTGTTTCGATTAATCGATAACTTTAGTTGGGATAAAATAAATATTTGTCGAAGACAACTGTAGCCTTCAGTGCTAATGTGACTGAGAGCATAAGTTTGTTTTAGGTCTTGAAACTATGAAATATTTTAAAGCTTTTAAATTGTCTTGATTTCTTTTTAAACTTGTGAACTTCAATTTTTACTTTAATTTTACTATCTCTGTCAAATCATTTTAACAGAAAATTATTTTCTGATGGAAGCCTATTCTGTTTAAATACTAATTTATATATTTAGTCATAGAAATAATTTCAGAATAAATTATTTGTTTTTTCTTGAGTAGTAATCGTAAGGATTATACACAAGGAAGGCTCTCCGCACATACACACTTAGAGAGAAAAACAACAGAAATAAAAGTGGAACATTGTACCGTCGTAAAGTTAGGACTTTCACTCAACGTGAAATTTTGCTAGACTTGAGGTAATCAGTTCAAGTTGCATGCTGCTTTCCCCCTCTGAGTCGCTTAGTTTCATACATAAAAAAGCAGCTTATTTCTATAGCTGACAAATTAATTATACTTTGAGATAAATCTAAATCACCCGAAGAGATCATCATTTAATATACCATTATGAGCATCATAAGATGCTCCAAAAATTGAAACTTAAATTATATATATTTTGAAGCCAAGTTGTTGGCTCGATACAAAAAAATAACTGATACAAATATAAAATAGAAATAACGTAAAATGATACTGCATAGAAGGAGGCGGACAGTTATGAGGATATTTTATTGACCACTTAACAAATTGAGATTTAATTAAACTGGACTCAGGACTAACCGATCAGTTTTGTACTTATGTAGTATAATAGAAAAATATGATGTACAAAATATCCAATATGAAGATGTAACAGCCACGTTACAGCCTTATAATACATTACTTATTAAACGGCTGTGAGTCTATATCAGCTCAGAGATGTGCTTACAGCACATACTATCATGGAAACGGTTATTTGTCATACTTTCCTTTGTTAACTTGAAGATGACCTAAGAAGGTCGAAACGTTGTTCTTTGCTTTATTAGTAAAAGCGTTAATACCCACACCAGCCGTCCTGAGTTACATTTTTACTTCAAGTGTGTTTTCGTCATCACGAACATACGCACACTGTTTTTTTATACTTACGTCTGAAGTCAAATACAGGATTGATTTTTAAGTAGAAAAATAAACGGATTTTAATAAATCTGAAGACAATACAATTTGACCAACCTACAGACTTATATAATTTCTAAACCACAGCCAATGATATGGCTCTTATTTGGACATTATCCATCTACATGCAATCGCATCTACATTTCTTAGTAACTTTATATAGGTTAGTGGGTTTTAGTTCATAGATGATTTAATGTAGGTCAGTTGACTTTATTTCATAGATGATTTAATATAGGTCAGTCGACTTTATTTCATGGATAATTTTATAGAGGTCAATCGATTTCAATTCATAGATGATTTTATATGGGCCAGTCGATTTCATTTCATACCGATTAAAATGTGAGAAATATAAAATCCTAAGAGTTATTAATGAAATCTCCATAATAAAAGGAAAGTAAGATGTCTAGTAAGAATTGTTCCTGTTAAAGATTTATTAATTAAATTTTAAACCAATACTAACTGAGGCTAGTTGTTTGTCACGCGACCAGTAAAAGCACTTAAATTTTTTACAAATTATGTTAACGATAAATACACAAATATTCCCTGTCTCTTAAAAATATATAAAAAAAATGCTTCATATCATTTTTCAGAATCATAACCCGATCAAACTGATTAGTTGTGGATAATTTACCAATATAAATACCCGAAAACTGTTTGTATACCTTTTCCCCTCTTTGGATTCTTACCTTTTTAATGTAATTCGGAACTTGAGAATTTTGAGGCCGATTAGCTTGCTCAGCCACATATGAATTTTGTAACTTATAATTGCTGTAATACTTAACTTTTTTTTCCTTTAATATAGACTCCTCTTGATCTGAGCTATTAATGTTTTGTATTATATAAAGTGTTTTTTCTCTCCTGAGGTAGAGTAAAAAAAAATTAAGTGATACATGATAAGGAAATAATGTTAGCATTCAGCTTTATAACAAAAAGTAGTGAATCTGAGATACTGAAATCCCGCAACAGAGGAAGGGTGGATGATATTTTAAAATAACGAAATACGTACTAATCGCGAGGTTACATTATAACAAATTAATTTTTTCTTAGTTCTATTCTCGACAGTTTCTTATTAAATTCGAACATTGATCAGGATATTTCATAGAAATAACATTATTATTTGCTATTTCTTCACATAGTTATTTTTGATCTCTTAATCGAAGGTGTTAATTGATTTAACCAAAAGAGACGAAAAAAGAAAAGACACTGCACTGTATTTTAGTGTATTTTTAGACTCGATGTATTTATTAACACTAATCTGATTGTATGTAATTAAGCACAAAGCTACACAATGGACTTTCTGTGCTCTGCCCACCAGGGGTATCGAAATTCGGTTTATTACCTTGCGAGTCCTAAGACATATCACTGTGCTAATGGGTGTCTCATTGACCCTCACGATACCGAGTTAATATCTTGGAGCCATTTGCATAACAAATTTAATCTGAAAAATAAACGTTTGTAACACTAAAGTGCTGTGACAGATTAACTTAAAATATTTTCAGTAATTTCTGTTTGTTTTGAATTTCGCGCAAAGCTACACGAGGGCTATCTGTGCTAGCCGTCCCTAATTTAGCAGTGTAAGACTAGAGGAAAGGCAGCTAATCATCACTACCCACCACCAACTTTTGGGCTACTCTTTTACCAACGAATAGTGGGATTGATCGTCACGTTGTGATGCCCTCATTGCTGAAAGGGCGAGCATGTTTGGTGTGACGGGAATTCGAACCCGCGACCCTCAAATTACGAGTCGAGAACCTTAACCACCTGGCTATGCCTGACCCCAGTAATTTCTGATTTCCACTATAAGTGCCTTTTACCTGTAGTGTTTATATACTATAGATGTTAAAAGGCAGCTAAAATCAATTTGGTCATATTTGTTCCTAGCTGCTCAGGCGAAAGCAGTCATGAGGTAATCTAAAGATTTATTGAGTTACAGTCACTAGGAATTAAAAGTTTCACTTCGACTGCTTTTGTACTGAACTGGCATTATGAGGTTTCAGTTTTGTTTCGTACAGATTTCAAGAGCACACTGGTTTTGAAATCTTACAAGTTTAGATATGTGACACTATTACATGGAAATTATTTTATCGATACCAGGCTTCAGAAATGTTGCGAGTAATTGTAAGTCTCAGACTTTTCGCGAACATTCGAGAGTCAAATCAATTGTTAAGGGATATTGATCGCATTGAAAAATAATTAGCTAATGCATTCGTTATGATATTCTCTGCCAGCATAACAACCTGCAGAGTTATTTGGACTTGTGTTGTATTTGCTTCTGGTTTGTCGAAACTCGTACAAAGCTACTAGAAAGCTATCTGTGCTAGCCGTCTTTAATTCAGAGGTGATATATCAAAGAACGTAACTAGTCAATACCAATCACCCCCAACTTTTGAGCTATTCTTTTACTAATTAAAGATGTAATTGACCGATAAAGTACAGGGTGACCCGTAAGTCCCTACCCATCCATATATCTTATGCATCCGGTGTATCTGTGTGCTGTCCCTTATTCTCGCTGCATAATATTATGCACAATACACTCTTCAAGTTTGAATGGGCTTACATCGGTCATATTTCTCTGAAAGAAAAAGAAACAAATTTATAATACATGCGTAATGGAATATAACATAATAACATATGTTATTACGGCTTACGGGTTACCCTGTATAGGATCTCCACAGATGAAAGAGCAAAAATATTCCGTGAAGGGTCTCAAACCCCTGAACCGCACATTGCGAGTTGAGCACCCTAATCACCTTGTCACGTCATGCCGGGACCGTTTCTTTAAATATATTGGCTGACCTTTACGTTTGCATTATAATTGGTAATTTTGTTATACCTTTCATGATCATAATGTTTTACCTTCAGGAGCATTTACGGTATAACGGTGTATGCGTTTTATTATTGTGCGTATTTTCTTAAGACCTTATTCTCAAGGTAATGCGTCTCCCGAGAAATCAGCGGTGAAGTTATGCACTTACAATGTCAAATTCTAGAGTACTATTTTAGACAGTGTACAGAGTTCAAACGGTCCATTTTGTAGCTGTAAGAGTATGTTAAAGAAACAACAACAACCAAGTTAGCGATAGTTACTGCTATCACTCATTGAGACCTTCATTTTGCTGGGGGAAAACAGTAGAATTCATAATTAAATGTGATGCCACATGGAATTTCTATGAATAAACAAGGCAACACACAAATAAAAAAAACGTTTGAACTGTAGTTAGGTTTGGTTTGTTTTGAATTTCGCACAAAGCTACTCGAAGGCTATCTGCGCTAGCCATCCCTAATTTAGCAGTGTAAGATTAGAGGGAAGGCAGATAGTTATCACCACCTACCGCTAACTCTTGGGTTTCTCTTTTACCAACAAATAGTAGGATTGAATGTTACATTATAACGTTCCTACAGCTGAAAAGGAGATTATGTTTGGTGTGACCTGCAACCTTTAGATTATGGTTTGAGCGCCCTAACCTCCTGGTCATGCCGGCCAGCAACTAAAAGAAAAATCAGTTTTATCAAGAGGTTCAGTTGAAATTTGTCTAGGTAGAGTTGTTTAGAACAAAAGTCGTTTTCCAACGTTCCTTTGAAGTCACACTGAATATCTGTAAAACCATAGAAAATTTTCCTCATGATAATGTATTTGTACTGAACATGACGTTAAGTCACTTGTGTTCTTACTGACACTTTTCGTGTTATTGAAAGACTCTACTTGTGTTTTGTGAACTTCAGTTTGTTTCTACAAAATAATGCTGTCTTAATGTCGTTTTGGAACGAATCGAGCAAGGGTGATTTTGCGAATAAACACAGTTTATTTTTTCTTAAATTATACCAAATGTAATCGGTCAAACTGCTTGAAATAATAAAATGGAAACCAGCAACATTTCTGCCTGATGTGATTTTAATTATTGGTTGGAGAAACCATCAGTTGTCATCGATCATTCAACCAATTACGATTTTGTGTTCAAGCATTTCAGGAAGTGATTATCTAAGTAATTGTTTATAATAAAAATATTAAGGACGATACTTATTGTTTGTTATTAAATTTCGTGCAAAGCTACCTGAGGACTGTCTACGCTAGCAGTTCCTAATATAGCAGTGAAAAACTAGAATGAAGGCAACTAGTTGTCCCCACCCCACCGCCAACTCTTGGCTTACTATTTATCAACAAATAGTGGTATTGGCCACACTTTATAACGCCTATACGTCTGAAAGGGTGTGATGTGATGAGCATTCGAACCCACAACTCACAGATTGCAAGTCGAGCGCTCTAACTACCTAGCCAATCGCTTTTTTTAACAAGATGTTCAATGAAATGGTCTCATATTGTTGAGTAACGTTGAATTACAACACTGTATAAAGTAAAAAAAAGGAAACATAGCTTTCTTCATTATCGATGAACATATTTACCATCTAGTCTGTAATTGTCATCAGTATCGTCTAGCGATTAGCACGTCAAATCAGTTAAGAAACCAATCGGATGTGAGAAAAATGATTTTGACTAGGTTTGTTTCTTTTCCTACAGACGATTCTCCTTTGTTCGAGGATTGAGTGATGGTACACGGGCTGTCACTACACGAAGGGCTATCTGTGTTAGCCGTCCCTAATTTAGCAGTGTAAGACTAGAGGGAAGGCAGCTAGTCATCACCATCTACCGCCAATTAATGGGCTACTCCGTAACCAACGAATAGTGGAATTGACTGTGCACATATAACGCCCTTACGGCTGAAAGGGCGAGCATGTTTGGTGCGACTGAAATTTGAACCCGCGACCCTCGGATTACGAGTCGCGTGCCTTAACCACCTGGCCATGCAGGGCCAATTATCGGAGTAGTAAAGCAAAGATTGTTATGAGACATTTGTAGCTTAATCAACACTGACAGAATCTGTAGTGCATGCAACATCCGGTTGCGTAGTGCCTGGATCTGTTGTACTTCAGGCAGTACATCTGTGAGATAGATTCTTAGTTTTTCTATTAATAAAGACGAAGCAGATGATCCTTTTTCTTGCCTCTAACTCCGGTGATTCAACAGTGATTTTAGGACTTATAACGCTAAAAATCAGGTTTCGATACCGACGTTGCATGGACCATAGATAACCTTGTGTAGCTTTGTGTGCAACAGCAAGCAATCGAACAAGCCTCACACTACACTAAATATATACAGAGACCCCGGTGAAGTGATCCTCTGGGAACGATAATGTTAAGACCATATAGTACACGAGCTTTACGTCATCAGAAGTGGTAATAAAACGGTGTTTAAGTTATGGTGAAGCGAATTATAAGGGATTTTCTTCTTAATTCTAACTGAATACTTTTAAATTAATTTATAAGAAATACCACTTGATCTGTTTTACCTAGTTATAGCTCCTTCTAACTTTTAGTTGTTATTATCTGTATAAATTTATAATTTTTTTTATAATTTTCAGGCAATGGTTCGTTTTTCTCATGTTGGATCCGATAAAAATTGAAAACTTGATTTACAGTCTGCTGGCCAAGCTTCAGTTCCTATCAGTCACCATCTAATTAATGATTAACTTCTAATTAATGATTAACTTAAAATAACAAACAAATATTTCCTTAGGTTTACCTACACAATTTTCAGAGTTGTTTTAAATAAATATAGGTTTTACCTTAAAGATAAAGTGAATAGCTTCTTTAGTATAAGGAATTTTTGAAATATTTTAATTTCAAGTTATTAGAAACTACTATCAGCCATGAATCAACAGTAGTATCACTGAATTATCATCGTTAAAAAACGAATGAGATTTATTTAATTAATTATCACTTGATAATGATTAGTAGTAACGTGTGTTAAGTATGTTATTTATTATGAATTAATGGTAATATCAGTCAAATAAAGGCATATCAACTATTAAGATTTATCACTGGTAATGTCAAGTACATATCAACTATTAAGATTTATCACTGGTAATGTCAAGTACTTTGTGTTTGTGGTTATTACAGTAAAGATACACGTTGGGCTTTCTGCATTTTGCCCACGCTGGGTATTAAAATCTAGTATTTAATGTATACCCTGAGCTTAACACTGAGCCACTGGGAAGCACCTTTACCTGTTAAAACATATAACAATACCAGTTAATTGTATAATTTTTTACCTTTATGTTACTGGGCTGTTTATGTATCTTTGACTGCATCTACATGTTGTATCACATTGAGTAATTTACGATTTTGCCTGTTATAATACTCAATAAAAAAGTAGAAACACTGACCAAAACATTAGGATGAAATAATCTAAAACCTTAATATCTGTAACTGATATAATTAATTAAAATGCTGGTTGTAGTTTTATTTCTATTGTTTGTGCGATATTTTTACCCTGTAATTACAACAAAAACATGGATCTTAAAACAACTGGTTGAATAAATAGTTTAAGAAAAATATACCACTGAAAAGATTGTGAGTTCCATATAGACTATGATGGTAATTTTGTGGTTAATAATAAATATATATATATATATGTATCAGAAGCATATTAATTTTGAAAGTCGTAAAAGTGGCAAATTAACGTCGAACTGTTTTAAGCTTTCAAGCTTTATAACAACACCCTTTATTTTTCAACCCTAAAACTTCATTCAATCATTGCGCATGTGCAGTTTCTTCGTTTTAAGTTTTAATTAAGAGTTATACCGAACAATAGTTCGATTGCAAAGTATAGGCCTTATCATGTAAGAAGAAAAATGTGGAAAAAGACGGTTTTATTCTTTCCTATTATAGCAACATTTCGTGATTTAGCTGTTATTGTTTGTAATTAACATGCCTTCAGTTTTTGTGTGTGCGTGTGTGGCAAAAAGAAAAACCGACTCTTTACGTTCCAAAAAATTTCTCTGTTGTATGTGAAAATTTAAAATTTCGAGTTATTTAACATCGTATAGGTTGGCTGTGTTGTGAATGGTAAATATACCCGAAAAATCTCTAGTTGGACGGTGTTGAGCACTGTTAGCAGGGTTTCATTCTTTGGCTGAATGCCAATTCCTAGTCGAGGCACAGACTTTTCAGCTAGCAAAGTGAATAAAATAGATGTCGTTCAGTGCGTGACTATATGAATTTTTGTTTGTTTGTCGAGAGAAGTGTGAAAAGACCAGATATTGTTAAACACCAAAAATATGATTAAAATGCAAGTCAGATAAATTACTATGACTTGTCATGTTTAGTATCAAATTCAAAACACCTTTTACGCATGGATTATGAAACGCTTTGAGCACGATTTTTTGTCGTTTAAAACTTCTACAAGCCTAGTAAATAGAGTTGAAATGTTCACGATGATATGTTATTATATAAAAACCAAGTTTATTCGATCTTTCAAGCAACAAAAACAAATTCCTCATCAATAATTCTAGCCCCGCGCTTGTACAGCGGTAAGTCTTCGGATTTACAACGCTAAAATCAGGGGTTAGATTCTCCTCGGTGGGCTCAGCAGATAGCCCGGTATGGCTTTACTATTAGAAAACACACACTCTTAATAACTCTTGGAGTGTGAGTTGGACATGTGCTGCGCCCTAGTGGCACAGCGGGATGTCTGCCGACTCACACTGCTAGAAACCGGGTTTCGATTCCCATGGTGGACAGAGCACAGATAGAGTGTTGTATAGCTTTGAGCTCAATTCCGAATAATCGATCATTCAATAAGTAAAGCTCTGAATTAAAAAACTGGTTTCGAATTCATTTGTATTTCTTGTAAGTGATTGTGCTGGTATTGTATTCATTTTATGTGTGATGTCAAAGGTCTAAGAGGCTCAGCATGGCCAGGTGATTGGGCGTTCGAATCTTAATCTGAGGGTTGCGGGTTCGAATCCCCGTCGCACCAAAAATGCTCGCTCTTTCAGTGATTGGGGTGTTATAAAGTGAAGGTAGATTCCACTATTCCTTGGTAAAAGAGTAGCCCAAGAGTTGGCGGTGAGTGGTGATGACTAGCTGCCTTCTCTCTAGTCTTACACTGCTAAATTAGGGACAGCTAGCACATATAGCCCTCGTGTAGCTTTGCGCAAAATTCAAAAACAAACAAACTTCTAAGTACGCCCACATGGAGTATTTCTTGCTATCTGAACTGTGTATTATCGTTTCATTCCATATTTATGTATGATTCCAGATTTGTAACGTGTATCGAACATTTAATTATGCTCACAACTTTATAAAGTACTATTCGGTGAGAATCTCGCTGTCTTCATTTCTCATATTATACTATGTATGACACTATGTGGTACTATCGTGTTCACCGTAAATTGCTACGACGGTTATTATTTTCATCGACAAAAGTAGGTATACAGTTTGATTATAAACTCGAAAACATGTATCATGAAAGCTCATCTCACATGTTTTAAATATTTTTTACAAAGGCAATTTAAAAGAATAAATTGAGAGTTCAATCACATATTATATCTAACTTTCCTGATGAACTGAAATGAGTTTACAGTAAAATAATATTCTTAGAACGACTTGCTAGATATCTTAAACCCCAATATGTGTTAAAGTCATGCAAATTTCAATATGGCTGTTTAAATAGTGTTTTCGCAGCATCTACGATATATCTAAGTGTTGGTGCTTCTGTTGCGGCATACCCCAGTAAGTATTAAGTTTTTTTATTTGTTTATATTGTGAGTTACCAGTTCTAACGTGTTTGGAATTATGCATAATTACTTTATATTGTAACTTAGTCACTATTAAGGTATTGGAATTATGTATGTTTACTTTATATTTTAACATATCAGTTTTAACGTACTTTGGAGCTATATGTAATTACTTTATATTGTAACACGATTAATGTTAACGTCTTTGATTCATTCATTATTCTCTTGAAAACGACATTAACAGGAACTATGTATGTACATTTATATATACACTCACAAACACACACATATGTATATACATATGTGAGTGGTTAGATCAATTCCACAGCTGTTTCATAAGCACAACATATTACATAAAGGAGCAGTAAACTGGAGAAGTCACATGGACTATTGTACATCGTGTTTGTGAATAGATCGTTTGTTTAAGTAGCCGTTGAATATACAGAATTGACATACACTCTTCTATTCTCACCACATGTTTGAAATATCTAAAGGACTGGCCGCTGTGCAACATCGTAATATAACATAATGCACAGTTGGTAGTTACGTCCTCATAGCTTAAAATGTTCAGAGTAGGTTGAGTATTCATAGTGTATTTTGGATCATACTTGATCCGATATTATTTAATACGTAATATTACCAGCAATATTCAAATGACGTTTTATAACGAATATTTCGTGGAACTGCTATGTGATTCATATTCATCGTGTTTTTTGTTCATTAAGCGCATTTCCATCATTTTCTCTTCTGTCTTATAGCATTAATAACAAATTGTCGTTTAATCTATGCTTGACGTGGATATAAGTTCATTGCTTATAAGTTTCGAAGTTGATGTCAAAGAGGGATTTATAAAATATTGTGTAAACACTTATATAGAAATTTATATTTTGCGACTTCGCGAAGTTATATATATTATTTAATTTTCGATTTACGTGAACGCACAGATTTTGTTAATTGCTTCTGTATTTTGAATCAAAAGCTTTATCTTAAGCGGTTTCAGCGCGATAAATCCAGTTCTGATGAACATTTCATAGAAAAGTACACATCCGTTATCCAGTCGTAGTATATCTTTTAACTCTTAACTGCCATACCCCGTGCTTAGCAGTAAGTCTGGAGGCTTATAACGCTAAAAATTGAGTTTCGATACATGCGATCCCCGTCGCACCAAACATGCTCGCCCTTTTAGCCGTGGAGACGTTATAATGTGACGGTCAATTCCACTATTTGTTGGTAAAAGAGTAGCCCAAGAGTTGGCAGTGAGTGGTGATGACTAGCTGCCTTTTCTCTAGTCTTACACTACTGAATTAGGGACGGCTATTGCAGATAGCCTTCGTGTAGCTTTGCGCAAAATTGAAAAAAAACAAAACAAATCGATACATACGATTAGTCACTGTGTACTTTGTATCTTGGTACGTAGTTATATTGGTCTCATGTATACATTCTCAATATTGTTGGGAAATTTCACATTGTGAAAGGAAACAGCTTCATAACATGGATAATATTAAACTTCAATGAAATACATTTTTTTCAAAGTAATAGAAGAAATGAGCACTGTATGTTTTAAGGAATTAATGTGCTTATTTACAACAATATTTCCTTAGAACTTCTTAAAGCTGGGTTTACTAAACATAAAGTGAATCAAATTAACATGTGCGTTAAACTTCCAACAAGAGATATCAATGCAAGACATGTTCTTGTGCTGCGCTACTCGCTTTGCGAACGAAAACATTTATTAGTGCATATAACAAATTATTAGATGCTGGTAGCAGCTGATGCTTCTGTTAGTCAGGAAATACCACGAAAAAAGAAAGCCATGTATCTCTTGTTACTGAATAATTGAATGTAATATAATAACAATATAAGCTTGATTAGCTGAAAAACCACGACTTGGTACAAGTGCAACTCGAATTTTAGTTTTAAATTGGATTCGTTTACAAGGTCAGCAATGATTGGAAGATTGTGTTATAATAAATCAAAATAAATTATAGCTATGATTCATTATAACGTGACAGTTACTGGGCTATAGAAATTCTATATAGCATCATTTACTTATATAATAATATAGCATACATTAATTGGCTGTATATATATATGTATTTCAATAAATGAAAGGTTTATTTGTTGATTTCGGTGAGCAAGTTCTTTCTCTAGCCTAACTAAAATTATTTAAAAATCATATTTTAAAGATTCTCTCATAAAGTGTAAGGTAACTTGAATATTACTTAGAGAAGTAAGTTGTTCTTTTGGATTTCGCGCAAAGCTACACGAGGGCTATCTGCGCTAGCCGTCCCTAATTTTGCTGTGTGAGACTAACGGGAAGGCAGCCAGTCATCACCACCCACCGCCAACTCTTGGGCTACTCTTTTACCAACGAATAGTGGGATTGACTGTGAAATTATAACGCCTCCATGGCTAAAAGGGCGCGCATGTTTGGTGTGAGCAGGAGTTGAACCCGCGACCCTCGGATTACGAGTCGAACGCCTTAACGCGCTTGGCCATGCCGGGCATCTGAAGTAGGTAACTTGGATATTACTTAGAAAAGCAAGTTCTGAATGAAACATCTGAATAGAAAATGGGAAGGAATGAAAGTGTGAGAAATTTTACGTTTATTGTCAATGTGATGTTCAATTTTGTGAGTTAACCATATGGTACTTTGTTCCGGATGATCTTATTATGTTCAAATGCTATATTTACCGTATTGGTCCGATTATAACGCGATATTTTTTTTATTAATAATTAGGCTTTAAAATTCATAGTCGGCTTATAATAGAGAACTGCGATTGTCTCTGGCGCCAATATGTAGACGGATTCTAACAAAACATTCAGGAATGTAACAGTCTAGAATCCGTCTACATATGTGTGCAAGATGTTCGCTCAAGGTCATTGCGAATTGTTGCAAGTAATCCATCTGCAAGTTGTTCTTTTATAGTATTGATTTTTACAGATCTAAAAAAGGACGTTATGATTCTCAATTTTTTTCAGAGTCGCCTTATATTCGAGATCGTCCTATAATTGAGACAATATGGTATATACTGCAACCCAACTTAAAACTTTTTAAACAAGCATATTTTTATATTATTATAATTATCAATAGCCTTAATATCGAAAACTATATAATGTGTCTGATATGGAGATATATGCGATATTTTGAACTGAAAGGTAAATGTTATCCATATAAATACTAATACTGATTAAATTATCACTATATCTTTACATCAAGAAAAGTAAAGTCGAATTTGTAAGATTATTTATAAATTTATTTTAACAATAATAGAGCGATAAATCAACAACACAACTTATGTAATAAGTTCTTGTTGGTATACCCATTATATGTTTAAAATGTGTTTAGAAAAATAATTATTTTATAAGGAAATCTAAATGTGTTTTTAATATTATTAGTGGCAAAAAAAAAGGATTTTATACTTTTTTACATTTTTTTTAAATTGATTTTTAACGGATTTATCACTAACACCTAGTCGTTAAGTGGTATATTTGTAAATAATGTAGTAAAGTTTTATGTTTGAGTTATATCTGCTAGTTGTAGTTTATTTAAATTTCTAGGTTTGAAGACATGTTAATTATTTTTAATAATTTAAAATTACGATTTTAATCATATTTTATTGGTTCAGTAAACTGCATAATGTAAAGTCAGGTTCTTTCAATATAATTTTTACCAAAATAGAAAAAACGAAACACATAATTAGAAGGTAGGATTATGTTATTTAGATATTGCATACATATAAGTGGCAATTCTAAACATTGATTTGTTTTCACTTCAAATTTTTAGCCACTTTCAACAAATTGTTAATAGCATCATTTTCAAACATGTGTTGCAACTTAAAAATTTGTGTGGCATTTATCTCATTGATTACAATATGTATGTAAAAAACGTTTAAAGATGAAACAAAATTATAATTAGTTTTATCGACAGACGTAATGATATATTTTTCCTGTATATTACGGATTTTAGTTTTCAACTGAAGACATGCTAAATCTATTAGATATTTACCTAAATTAATAAAAGCTAATTTTTTCTTTTATCTTATAAATCACAAAATATTTCCATTTTTAAGCCAACTTAAGGATAATATGTAGAATCTTTAAGTTTCAGAATATAATAACCTATGTTTATTACAAATTTTAAAATAATTAGTTTTTAAAAATTGTGGATATTCTGTATTTGTATCCTTTTCCATTACTTTGTGTGAATACTAATTTTTTTACTATTTCTAAAATTTCAGTGATAATATACTTATTAGATGACAAAAATCTACTGAAAAGTTTAAGTTGCAATAACATGGTAATTTATGTGCATTATTTATACCTAAGTTATTTGAAATATGTTTATAATTATACATGTCTTTGCATTGTAATTTCATATTTACAATTGAAAACATATTTCAAATATTTTAAAGGACAATGTTTTGTAGTACAGAACCATGGAAAAGTTTAGAAATGTGAAAATTATTAATATTTTTATAGTTAAAATTGATTAATATGTATTAGAGTTTCGTATAGGTAATTATTTAGTAATTATTTAGTTATATCATACACATTATTGATCCTAAATCTAAATTTTATAATATCAGATATTAAATGTTTAGCCTTCCAGTGGCGTAGCTGTATATTTGTGTAACTTTTTGTTTAATTAAAAATTAACTGACTAACTGATTACATGTTTAGCGTGGTTAGTTTGTAAGTTAAATGTAGCTATTGTTTCATTAACACTTTTAACTTTGAATTATTTAGTTTATGTATAGTCTTGTAGAAATAATTACGAATGCTAACAATATATAAAACTTATTGTCCAGGTATCTTGAAAATTCTATAAAATTTACCCATTTTACTCTATTTTTAACTTTTGTTTTGCGTATTTGTTGTTAATACTGACTAAACAAAATCTTTTTTTTGTTTTGAATTTCGCGCAAAGCTACACGAGGGGTATCTGTGCTCGTCGTCCCTAATTTATCAGTTTTAAACTAGAAGGTGTGTTTGTGTGTGTGTTTTTCTTATAGCAAAGCCACAAAGGGCTATCTGCTCAGCCCACCGAGGGGAATCAAACCCATGATTTTAGCGTTGTAAATCCGGAGACATACCGCTGTACTAGCGGGGGGCATTTTAAACTAGAGGGAAGGCAAATAGTCATCACCACCCACTGCCAGATCTCAGGCTACTCTTTTTATCAACGAATAGTTAGATCGACCGGGAAATAATAACGCCCACACGACTGAAAGGGCGAGCATGTTTGGTGTGACGGGGATTCGAACACGCGACCCTTAGATTAGGCTATACCGGATCAAACAAAGTAAATTAACAATGAGATTATTGTCACTAAAACTTACAGCACTATTAACATTATAATCTCAATTCAAACAATAAAGATACATAATTTTGTACTTAAAAATGTGGGTGAGTAAAAACAACAATTCGACCGTTTTAATCTATTTCTTCACCAACATTGTGAGTTATAACAGTTTTATTTTATGCATATAAAAAATCAAAACTGCAGTGGCAACGTAGTGTTTTAATACGTTTGTACACTGCTAAATATATGCATACTTTTACTATAGACCTCAGCATGTGTTCAATGAACCAACCCTGAATAGTTAAGTGCCAATATTACATTTTCTATACCAACTTTTTCGAAACTTAGTCCTAAGCATCTTATTAAAAAATGTATATATGTAGTATATGTATATATATATAGCTCAGGGAGAGGAAATATACAAGGACATACTGTAATATATATATAAACTGGTGAAATTAAACAACCTTGGAAGAACGTTGACTTTTAGTTTTTTCCAGTTCTTTCCACGGAATTCTTTATTATACAAAAAAAACATGAAAATTAATGATTCTATGAATAACCAGAGATATCAAGAACTCCTACGTCATTAGAATTTAGAAAAGAAAGAGTATAATTATTTGTTATCAGAGTGGCATAAGAGAAGGTTAGATAGCTTTGAGAAATGTCTAGGAAATATGAAATATACGTAGAGATACGTAAAGTTTACTGTATTTGTGGTAAAGGTGAATTCGATTGTCGTCCATAATTGAGTAGAGGGAAGGCATCCACTCGGAAGCACTTTACCATGTACTATAAGCGATTGGTTTTCACTCTTATAATGTATTCAAAGCTTGAAGATCAATGAATATTTGGTGATATCGCACGAATTCGAACCGGGTTCGACAGTTCTGAAATTCAGAGCTCTACTACAGGTCCAACTCGCACTCCAAGAGTTATTGATATGGAATTTATTTTTATTACTTGAAAGATCGAATAAACTTGATTTGGTATAGAATCACATATTATACTAAATATAAGAAAACATTATGAAATTTCACCATGCACATATCAGTGTTGATATCGGACTACCGCGTTTCAATTATACATACTAGGCGCGTGGAATTTTTGAAAATAAAAACAAAGGTATTGTTGCACATGGGATAAAACTCCATAAAATATTCATGTATGCTCTTCTTAGCAATACGTTTGCTCTTTTACTGCGACCCATAAGACACATATGCAAAAGTAAAAAAAGAGTAGAATATAAGTTTTAGGATTTAGCTTTATTTAATACTGAGCATAATAATTCATAGTGATTAGTAACCATTTTTGCTTCATGATATTAAAAATAAAAATGCTTCTAATACGTATGTGATTCATATTGTGGGACTACTGGACTATACGTATGTGGTTTATATTGTGGGACTACTGGACTATACGTATGTGATTCATACTGTGGGACTACTGAACTATACGCATGTGATTCATATTGTGGGACAACTGGACTATACGTATCTGATTCATATTGTGGGACTACTGAACTGTACGTATGGGATTCATATTGTGGGGCTACTGGACTATACGTATGGGATTCACATTGTGGGACTACTGGACTATACGCATGTGATTCATATTGTGGGACTACTGAACTGTACGTATCTGATTCATATTGTGGGGCTACTGAACTGTACGTATGGGATTCATGTTGTGCGACTACTGAACTATACGTATGGGATTCATAGTGTGGAACTACTGGACTATACGTATGGGATTCATATTGTGGGGCAACTGGACTACACGTATGTGATTCATATTGTGGGACTACTGGACTATACGTATGGGATTCACATTGTGGGACTACTGGACTATACGTATGGGATTCATATTGTGGGGCTACTGGACTACACGTATGTGATTCATATTGTGGGACTACTGGACTATACGTATGGGATTCACATTGTGGACTACTGAACTATACGTATGGGATTCATATTGTGGGGCTACTGGACTATACGTATGGGATTCACATTGTGGGACTACTGAACTATACGTATGGATTCATATTGTGGGGCAACTGGACTCTACGTATGGGACTCACATTGTGGGACTACTGAACTGTACGTATGGGATTCATATTGTGGGGCTACTGGACTATACGTATGGGATTCACATTGTGGGACTACTGGACTATACGCATGTGATTCATATTGTGGGACTACTGAACTGTACGTATCTGATTCATATTGTGGGGCTACTGAACTGTACGTATGGGATTCATGTTGTGCGACTACTGAACTATACGTATGGGATTCATAGTGTGGAACTACTGGACTATACGTATGGGATTCATATTGTGGGGACTGACTACGTATGTGATTCATATTGTGGGACTACTGGACTATACGTATGGGATTCACATTGTGGGACTACTGGACTATACGTATGGGATTCATATTGTGGGGCTACTGGACTACACGTATGTGATTCATATTGTGGGACTACTGGACTATACGTATGGGATTCACATTGTGGACTACTGAACTATACGTATGGGATTCATATTGTGGGGCTACTGGACTATACGTATGGGATTCACATTGTGGGACTACTGAACTATACGTATGGATTCATATTGTGGGGCAACTGGACTCTACGTATGGGACTCACATTGTGGGACTACTGAACTGTACGTATGGGATTCATATTGTGGGGCTACTGGACTATACGTATGGGATTCACATTGTGGGACTACTGGACTATACGTATGAGATTCATATTGTGGGACTACTGAACTATTATTTTTCTCTGTCCATTGTCGACTCCTATTGGCAGAGCACAGATAGCCCATTGTGTAGCCTTGTGCTTAATTAGAAACAAACAAACTGTCCGTTGTCATCTGTTAAAATTTTCTTAGGATTAAACAATGTATACGGTTAAGAACAAATGTACTTAAATATATATATATTTACAAAAGAATTTTATTAGATCAAACGTGAGCTATTCTTAACTGAAGCCATTACAAGTTATTATATACAGACCTAAAATCGCATTGTATTATTTGGTTCATATCTCACAAAATATATTTTATTTTTAAACAAAATAGAACGTTTTAGTCAAAATGCTACCTGCCCACTAATACGATGCTGTTGGTAGTTTAACACTGTTGGAAATGACGTGTAAAACATTTTACATATAATTTTTTCATATATATTTGTTCGAATATATCTGAGTTTATAACAATCAATCATTAGAGGATTTCCATGCAGAATGTTAACCACGCAATAGCTGATAAATAAGCTGTAATCTGCATTGATTAATGCTGCAACAACCTGAAATGAAGTTCAATATATGTATGACATATAGAGCTACTGTATACAGAATCAAAGTAACAGTATCGTTACATTAATCTAAGTATGTTTAAAACTGTGTATGAGTCTATGAGTTTGTGAAACAAATAGGATTTGTATATTTATTTGTGTGTAAAGTTTTATTTTTAGGTTTAGTGGTATATATTTTTAATCATCTATGTGTATGTTTGTTTGTTTTTTAATTTTGCGCAAAGCTACTCGAGGGCTATCTGCGCAAGCCGTCCCTAATTTAGCAGTGTAAGACTAGAGGGAAAGCAGCTAGTCATCACCACCCACCGCCAACTCGTGGGCTACTCTTTTACCAACGAATAATGGGATTGACCATAACATTATAACGCCCCCACGGCTGAAAGAGAGAGCATGTTTGATACGACAGGGATTCGAACCCGCGATCCTCAGATTACGAGTCAAACTCTCTCTGTATCTATATAATAAACAACTTAACTATTTAGAGCGCGTGTTTCTATGAACATGATAAAAATATATATAAGGCTGTAAGGATTTCAATCTGATTAACTTATTCGTTTATTAAGTACAGTGTAAACAGTAACATTTTGTACACTGGTTTGGTTTGTTTAGAATTTTGCGCAAAGCTACTCGAGGGCTATCTGCGCTATCCGTCCCTAATTTAGCAGTGTAAGACTAAAGAGAAGGCAACTAGTTATCATCACTTACTGCCAACTCTTGGGCTACCAATTTACCAACGAATAGTGGGATTGAACATCACATTATAATGCCCCCACAGCTGAAAGGGCGAGCATATTTGGTGTGATGGGGATTGGATCCCGTGACTCTCAAACGACGAGTCGAGTGCCTTAACCACCTGGCCAGGTCGGGCCTTTTGTACACTGTAGTGCCACATTCATACTAGTGTTAAAGTTTTTAATAGCCAATTCTGTTTATTTGGACGAATGTTAACTGACAGGCTCAAGTACTCATTTAACACAGGGGAATCTGGAGGGGTGACACGGAGAATTTGGTCAACCCCGTATGTCATTCGAAGGAGATACCTAAGGTTCGACGACACCTTATAATCAGGACACACAACATGTTTTTATCAAATAATGGATTATAATATAATTACAAGTTTCTCATACAGATTATCGCGTGATTTGGACAAACATAGTAGAAAGGTTCCTCTGTGATTCAGTTTGTAGATTAACATTCACTACAGGAGAGAAAAAAACTGTCACATATAAATATTGACTTCTCAGTTAATATTGTCCCTAATCTACATATATAAAAATTATACAAAGAACAAAAATAGTCATCATTACAGATTTTTTTCTAATGCCATGTGTGATATGGAGCTCTAAAGATATTCCCTATGACAGTAAAAAACGTATTTTCACCTCTTAAGTTCGGTTTGCGGGACACTTCATACATTTTCCAGAAATGGGTGTTAAAAATATTAAACCCTTGTGAAAATGCCGCAGTAACTGTTCAGTTATTTACCTCAACTAACTTTATACTGCTATAAAAGTCACCAACCGGTTAAGGATTTTCGCGACTCAGCTCTTGACATCAAGCTTCTCAACCTGCACTTCTTCAAAAGCGCTCATCACACTCTACGCTTTACTTAGTAGGCTCATACGTCAGAGTATACAGGTTAGGAAACTAACGCTACATAGTGTATAAAGATGTGTGGGAAACTCACTCTACGTAGTATATAAAGGTGTGTAAACTGATGCTTCACAGGCTACACTTTACAATATGCACAATACACAGCCTATATTTTACTTAGTAAATTCCTGTTTCACAAGCTACACTTCACAATATGCACGATACACAGACAATATTTTACTCAGTAAACTCATGCTCACATGCTACACTTCAGGATATACACAACACAAAGTCTATATTTAACTTAGCCCGGCATGGCCAAGCGTGTTAAGGCGTGCGACTCGTAATCTGAGGGTCGCGGGTTCGCATCCCCGTCGCGCTAAGCATGCTCGCCCTTTCAGCCGTGGGGGCGTTATAATGTGACCGTCAATCCCACTATTCGTTGGTAAAAGAGTAGCCCAAGAGTTGGCGGTGCGTGGTGATGACTAGCTGCCTTCCCTCTAGTCTTACACTGCTAAATTAGGGACGGCTAGCGCAGATAGCCCTCGAGTAGCTTTGCGCGAAATTCAAAAACAAACAAACAAAACAAACTATATTTAACTTAGTAAAGTCATGCTTAACAGGCTACGCTTTACGGTATGTACGCCACACAGCCTGCATTTTACTTAGTAAACTCGTGCATCACAGGCTATACCTTACGTTAAACACGACATACAGCCAGTATTTTTCTTAGTAAATTCATGCTTAACAAGCTACACTTTACGATATGCGATATAAACACGCTATATTTTACTTAGTAAACTCATAATTCACAAGCTACACTTTACGATATGCCCAATACATAGCCAGTATTTTACTTAGTAAACTCCTGTTTGACAGGCTACACTTTATGATATGCGATATAAATAGGCTATATTTTACTTAGTAGACTCATAATTCACAGCCTACACTTCACGATATGCACAATACACAGTCTAAATTTTACTTAGTAAACTCATGCTTCACAGGCTACAGTTTTTCATATGCACAATACACAGCTAATATTTTGCGTAATAAACTCATGCTTAACACGCTACACTAAAACATTGGCACAACACACAGCCAATATTTTACTTAGTAAACTTATGGTTAATAGGCTACATATTACGATATGCACGAACAACAACCTACATTTTATTTAGTTAACTCATGCTTATCAGGGTATAATTTACGATGCGCCCAATGCACGGCCTATATTTTACCTAGTAAAGTCATGTTTATCTGGCTACACTTTATCATATGCACAATAAAGACCCTATATTTTACTTAATAAACTCATGCTTATCAGACTACACCTTTGCTATATATTCATAATACACAGCCAGTATTTTACTTAGTAAACTGAAACTAAACAGGATACACTTTATGATATGCGCGATAGACAGCCAATAATTTGCTTGATAAACGCATGATTAACAGAGTACACTTTACGATATTCACGATACCCAGCCTATATTTTAGTAGTAAACTCACGCTTCACAGGCTACACTTTACGAGGGCACGACACACCGCCTGTATTTTACAGCTTCACAGGCTACACTTTGCCATATAGTCTATACACAACGTATATTTTACTTAGTAAACTCATGCTTCTCAGGGTACCCCTTACGATATACACGACACATAGCCAATATTTTAATTAGTAAACTTATTTTTAATAGGCTACGCTTTACGATATGTACAACACACAATCTATATTTTACTTAGTAAACTCATGTTTAAAAGACTACTCATTACGATATGCACGCCACACATCCTATATTTTACTTGGTAAACTCGTGCTCACATTCTATACGTTACGTTATACACGACACATAGCCAATATTTTAATTAGTAAACGTATTTTTAATAGGCTACGCTTTACGATATGCACAACACACAATCTATATTTTACTTAGTAAACTCATGTTTAAAAGACTACTCATTACGATATGCACGCCACACATCCTATATTTTACTTGGTAAACTCGTGCTCACATTCTATATGTTACGTTATACACGACACACAGCCAGTATTTTACTTAGGTAACTCGTGATTATCAGGGTATACTTTACGATATGCCCAATGCACAACCTATATTTTACTTAGTAAAGTCATGTTTCAAAGTGTACACTCTACGATATGAAAGACATACAGTCAGTATTTTACTTAGTAAACTCATGTGTCACAGCCTACACTTTACGATATACACAATAGTCAGCCTGTATTTTAGTTAGTAAACTCATAGTTAACAGGCTACACCCTCCGATATGGACGAAACACAGATTATATTTTACTTAGTAAACTCGTGTATTAAACAGGTTACGGTTTCTGATATACACAATACACAGCTAATATTTTACATACTAACTCATGCTTAAGAGGCTATACATTACCATATGCACGACACACACAACCTATATTTTACTTAGCTCATGCTTATTTGGGTATACTTTACTATATGCTCTATGTACAGCCTATTATTTTACTTAGTAAAATCATGCTTCAAAGGCTGCACTTTACCATATACATGACACACAGCCATTATTTTACTTAGTAAACTCATGCTTATCAGACTACACTTTACAATATGCACAATACACAGCCAATATTTTACTTAATATACTCATGCTTATCAGACTACACTTTACAATATGCACAATACACAGCCAATATTTTACTTAATATACTCATGCTTATCAGACTACACTTTACAATATGCACAATACACAGCCAATATTTTACTTAATATACTCATGCTTATCAGACTACACTTTACAATATGCACAATACACAGCCAATATTTTTCTTAATATACTCATGCTTAACAGACTACACTTTACGATATGCACGATACTCAGCCTGTATTGTACTGAGGAAACTCATTCTTCACAGGCTTCACTTTACGATATGCACGATACTCAGCCTGTATTGTACTGAGGAAACTCATTCTTCACAGGCTTCACTTTACGATATGCACGATACTCAGCCTGTATTGTACTGAGGAAACTCATTCTTCACAGGCTTCACTTTACGATATGCACAATACTCAGCCTGTATTGTACTGAGGAAACTCATTCTTCACAGGCTCCACTTTACGATATGCACAATACTCAGCCTGTATTGTACTGAGGAAACTCATTCTTCACAGGCTTCACTTTACGATATGCACGATACTCAGCCTGTATTGTACTGAGGAAACTCATTCTTCACAGGCTTCACTTTACGATATGCACGATACACAGCCTGTATTTTACTCAGACTCATTCTTCACAGGCTTCACTTTACGATATGAACGATACACAGCCTGTATTTTACTGAGACTCATTCTTCACAGGCTTCACTTTACGATATGCACGATACTCAGCCTGTATTGTACTGAGGAAACTCATTCTTCACAGGCTTCACGCTTGTACACTTTTTATTGTTGCAAGTTATTTCACCGTATTCGTTTCAAATATGTCAAGAGTAATAACTTCGTATGTCTTTGAAAATTGTTATTGGATACTGGAAGAAATTACATATTTCGATAATTGTTAATTAAAAACCACCATTACACTCCATATATATGTAAAAGAATATATTTTTATTTACAACAACGCAAAATAGCAAAAGTATCATTCAACTGATTTTTTTCTTTTATTTAACACTTTATTGCGCCCCCTATGCTATTATAGTAGTATTTATAGTTTCGTTTAATTTCTTACTGAGATAGATCTATATTGCGCAAAGAAACGCTTTTGTGAAATATATTTTGTTAATGTATAAACGGGTGTGTCACTTACTTGTAACATTGTTCAGTTGAGGAACTAACAAAAATAGTTCCATGATTTATTTAGAGTGTTACCTGGAAGTTAGGACTTGCAACCACAGAACTCAACTATTTGTACGTGTATTAAGCAACAAAGGTATGTTACTTCCAGGTAAGAGCGTGCATCAGAGGGTTTATCGCAAAATAAATCTTTGCTTTCAGGTCCCTTTAGGGGACAGTGATAAGTTTTCGGATTTGTAATGCTACAATTAAGGGTTCGATTTCCCTCAGTGGACACAGCAGCTAGCGCAATTTGTTTTGATATAGCAGATGTTATTCATGGAAAAAAAAAAAGGAAAATAAGTCGACGCGAATGACATATATCAAAATAAGTATTATTTGAGGAAAACGTAGTATTTCATACTTAAGAGCAAGTAGCCAGTCATAATTTATTTTAAAGCCTAATGACGTATGTTTCATTTTGTAGGTTGACAGCTGTTGATGTTAGAAATGCTGTTATTTCTATTATGATATGTGGGTAAACTAAAATGAAATCTCAGACTACATTGGTCAAGCGGTTAGTGAACTATTGCGTCCAGTTGCTACAATGTCCAGCTCCTAACTTGTGACGCTTAAATCTTTCTATTCGATTAGAGTTATCCAGGGATTGGCATGGCCATTTGGTTAGTGTGTTTGACTCGTAATGTAAGGATCACGGGTTCGAATCTTCATCATACTAAATATGCTCACCATTTCAGACTTCAGGGTGCTATAATGTGACGGTCGATCCCACTATTCGTTGATAAAGAGTAATCCAAATGTTCCCAGTGGGTGACGATGACTAGCTGCTTTCCCTTTAGTCAGTCCTACGCTGTTAAATTAAGGACGGCTTACTTTTAACCATATACATTTCTTATAGTTCACGAAATGTTGGTACAGGTACAGTGGATACTCTTGTGTAGTAGCTATACAGAAATTTGTGAAACAAACAAAGAAACTCTCTACCTGCATCATAATGCTCTCATATTTGAACATAATAAGTTGTTGAGCACAGATTATTGACAGAACTTTTGTTTTCTCTTGAGAAGTACTAGCATCATCTGCAGGAAGATCTAAAAGTATAAAATTCCATAAACATTTTGACTGAAAGCTCTTTCGTTTTTGAATTTCGCGCAAGCTTAATCGAGAGTTATCTGTACTAATTATTTCTAATTAAAAACCGATAGATTAGAGGGAAAGCAACTAGTTAACACCACCAATTCGGTGGCTACACTTTATCAATGAAACGGCAAACTATAATACTTTCACGGCTGAAACGGCGAGCATGTTCGGGGACGGGATTCGAACTCAGGACCCTCAGATTGGAAGTATAGCCAATTAAACACCAACCAATGATACCATGTTAAAAGATGTTGTTTTGCAAGATCTCTTAATGTTTTCCATTTCGCAGCTCAGGGCACGAACTTAAAATTTGTGAATAAACATAAACGGAAGCAGAAAGCTGTTAATCATTGTCACAGATGTCTCAACGATGTAACCTAAAGGACGAAAATAATGTGCGATATGCAAATCTATCTGTAATAACGTTGACGAAATTTCTGATTTGGCCCACGCTTTCAGTTATCAGATTTTACAGGGTAAACAACAAACTGAAAACGACGGAGAATCTAAAAAAGTATCCACCTCTCCCCCAAAAAAACCAAACAAACTGGAAAGTCAAGTAAAATGTTCCATTTATAGTCACAAATGAGTGATTCGCAGAACGGTTCTGAGTTATTGGTTGTTTTTTTTTTTCCAAGTACATATTTTTCTCTCATAGATCCGTCATCTCTTGATCGACTGGAGATCTAATTACAGTTTCTGACTTAGGATTGACGTATTTGACCACGCCCAAGGTTTTGTAGATTAATTTACTCTAATCCTGCCTAAAATAATTTCAATTTCAGGGCAGGCTGGATAAAATGGAAAAAAAAAAACTGGTTTGTTCCTCTTCAAGAAGCAGAGAACACATATTTTAATTGTGAAATGTTTCTAAGGACATTCCTATCTTAGCAATACAAATTCAGAATGACTAATAATTAAAACTTTTGTCGCAAGAGAACATCTTGTGGAGGTGACTGTTAGAATCAGGATCTCATAATGACTCCAAGAATCAAGTTATATTAACTGATTGTTAAAATTAGGATCCTATAATGACTCCTTGAACCAAGTTATATTAACTGGTTGCAAGAATTAGGATCTTATAATGACTCTAAGAACCAACTTTTATCAACTTATTTCTTTAATCAAGAGCTTATAATGACTCTGAGAAACAAGTTATATTAATTGACTATTAGAATCAGAATCTTATTTTGACTCTAAGAATCGAGTTATATCAAATAATTTTTATACTCAGGATCATATAATGACCTTCAAAATCAACTAATATGAAGCGCTGTTTATTGATTGATGGGATAGAGAGAGGAATAGGAAGTTTAATAGTGGTTGGTTTTAAATCGATCGAAACATTTTGTAAGAAGAGATATTTTATGTCCGTCTTCAGTCACCCGTAGATGACAAACAGTCCAAACTCTTCTTTCCATACAGGAACAGTAGTATAAATTATCGTAAAGAATAAATACATAATATTTCTATAACTTGTATTTCTGTTTTCCATTTATTTATATTTGATATTTTTCTTTTGTCTCAGATGTTTTGTTTTGCATTGGATGTTTGTTTGTTTGTTTGTTTTGAATTTCGCACAAAGCTACACGAAGGCTATCTGCTCTAGCCGTCTCTAATTTAGCAGGGTAAGACTAGAGGGAAGGCAGCTAGTCATCACCACCCACCGCCAACTCTTGGGCTACTCTTTTACCTACGAATAGTGGGATTGACCATTATATTATAACGCCCCCACCGCTGAAAGGTCGAGCATGTTTGGTGTGACAGGGATTCGAACCCGCGGCTTTCAGATCATGTGTCGAGTGGTTTAACCACCTGGTCGGTCATGCAGCGCCGAATTGGGAGCGATCCGGATTAAGTAACAAGAAATAGATATTTCAGCATTATACATATGTTAAGTATTGTTTAACATTTAGATAATTCTGTGGTATTGATGAAGGAAACGTGCCTAGTTATAGTGCCCCTCAGTGGAACAAGTGGTTTGTGCTTAATATCAAACAACTGCAACAACTACAACCAGTTACAGCGTGTGAGGTTTTATATATATATATACATAACTTGAAAAAAACAAGCCAAAATAAAAATAAATTAAACAAAAAACGCTGCACTAACTGAAAAGATCACATGATACAAGTTGAAATGTGTGATTATAAAATGTGTCCTAGGTTTTGGAGGCGACTACGGAAGTAGGACTCACATTGCAGTAGGGATACACCGTCTATCAGTCTTATGGATATATATGATTGTTTTAGTGGAAAGCTACAGAACAGTTGTTTGTTTGTTTTTTGAATTTCGCGCAAAGTTACTCGAGGGCTATCTGCGCTAGCCGTTCGTAATTTAGCAGTGCAAAACTTGAGGGAGGGCAGCTAGTCATCACCACCCATCGCCAACCCTTGGGCTATTCTTTTACCAACGAATAGTGGGACTGACACTACAAAATAGACTACCTGCACTTGGTTCACCAAGGATGCTCGAACTCCGAATTTTAGCGTCGTAAGTATGTTGGCTTACCGCTGACTCAGTGGGAATAATACCTAGATGGATATAGTAAATTATAGATATGACAGATACAACTCGATCTAAAAATTTTGTACGTTTTTGCAACACATTACTTGTTGGCGATCTTTTTTATGTAAATAATTACTCTGTTTTACGTTTAAAATTTAATTATTCTAAACAAAGTTGTTGTATATAACGAAGCTTTGCATTCACTGTAAACTAAACAAAAGCGACATTTGAAGGAATGATAATTATAAATCGCCTGAGGGCGTTTTTCCCAGTGAAGTATTTAGTTCTATTTAATTTAGCACAAAAACAGGAAAATTTTTCTAATTCAAAAAACATACTTTTCGTTCACATTATTTTCTATATTATCACTAAAATGTAAATATTTACTTTCTGTTTGCTCTTGTTATAAATTCTGATTGAAATATTTGTAAATTGAACATTCTCGCATCATCTCTATCGACGTAGAGACGCTCCTGATACATGGACATCCTCAGATAAGATTTAATTAATTTCAGTTTCGAAAAACATCTCAGCAAATGTAACAGGGCATCGGAGAGAACATAGTATCTTGAAGGAAGATATAAGCTACACTGATGCTATACCTATTTTTTTTTCTTTTAAAGAATTGAAGTGTAATAAGAGTGTCGAATGTTTCTAGAGAATTATAGCTAGGCCTTAAGCTCATTCGTAAAATCAATATTGTCAACATCTGGTTTACCTACTTCGGCACTGAATATTACTACAGTTAAATCCATGCACGATTTTACTAGCTCATTGTGTTTTGAGGTTTTTCTAATTGCTTTAACATCACACAGAGATCCTGAAAATGACATATGATCACGGAATCTATCTTCCAATCTTACGAAAGCACTGTCAACTACAATGTAAATAAATTCATTTTTTAATCTTTTTTGTTCACCAACAATTATTTAATTCTCAGATTTGTAACTACAGGGTTGCCCGTAAGTCCCTACCCATACATATGTTATTATGTTATATTTAATTACGTAAGTATTATAAATGTGTTTTTTTTTCAGAAAAATATGGCCGATGTAAACCCATTTACACTTGAAGAGCGTATTGTGACAAGTACGTGGGTACATGAGCGCAAGAATACTGGTGACACCACACAGATACACCGAATACATAAGATATATGATGGGTAGGGACTTACGGGCCACCCTGTAGTAAGGCGCTTCTTTCATCCGTCAATATTTCTCTAACGACTTTAGCGCTAGGCCTGATATCTTCGTAACCATTTCCTAATAGCTGAGCTCTGCTTTTACTTGCTTAAAATTTGATCTATACATTACATTCTTACACAACCTCTACATAAGTAAACAATCTGCACACTGCTACTTTATCTGCTAACGATTCAATTCCAAACCGCTAGAGAATTAAAAATTCTGTACACTGCTAGTTCATCTGCTGACGGTTCAATTTCAGAATAGGCTGCATCATCCATTGTAATTTGTTTTGATATAATTAGCGCTGCCACTATACTATAAATAACTAAATATTACCCATTTTCGGGTGATTTACGTTTTCAAATGTTCTGTTACAAGTTAGGTTTCTCTCTAAGTCTAAGTTTCGATATTATTCTGTACAAAGCCAATATTAATTACTGCTCTTCAATTGCGGTAAAACTCTGAGACGTATTATCAACTGAAGAACTCATTTTTAATACGAGTCTTAGTTCCTTATATTTTATAATGTTGTTCATGAGTAAACTTCTTTCCTGCGAGTTTGTAAAATGTATTAACATTTGAAAAAAACAAGTCATCAGTTACCTTCACATTTTGTCGCTAAACAGTTTAAGGAAAAAAGAACATTTCGTCTAATTCTAAAAATGAAAAAAAAAACCTTAAATGTGGTACTTTTCTGTATTTTATCTTTGTTTGGCGAGAGTAGTTAACTTTGTTTGCTTCTTTAATTTCGCGCAAAGCTACTTGAGGGCTATCTGCGCTAGCCGTCCCTAATTTAGCAGTGTAAGACAAGAGGGAAGACAGCTAGTCATCACCACCCACCGCCAACTCTTCGGCTACTCTTTTACCTACGAATAGTGGGATTGATTGTTACATTATAACGCCCCCACGGCTGAAAGGGCGAGCATGTTTGGTGCGACCGGGATTCGAACTCGCGACCCTCAGATTACGAGTCGAACCCCTTAACACACTTGGTCATGCCGGGCCAACTTGTTAAGATTGTTTTGTTTAATTCATTGTCAACTGTAGCTTCTGCCTTCCCCTGGTGTATTAATTTTCAGTTTGAGGACTTAAAACGTTAGAAATTGGGCAGAGAATAGGTTGGTTTAAATTTCGCCCAATGCTACACAAGGGCTATCTGCACTAGCCGTCACTAATTTAACAGGAAAAAGACTAGACGGAAGGTAACTTGTTTATATCAACCACTCACAACTATTGGATTATTCTTTCACCAATGAATAGTGGGATTGACCGTCACATTATAACGTTTCAAAGGCTGAAATAGCGAGCATGTTTGGAAGGGGGATTCGAACTTTCTCTCCTACACTTGCTAATGCGATAGATCGATAACGAGGGTTACAACTGCACTCTGGGATATCTGATCCTATCCGAGTAAGTATATAATGTTTGGTCCTCTTAGACGGGTTCAAATCCTCGTTTAAGTCTTCGTCTAGTGTGATTTTGTTGTTTTCACTTGAAGTTGTTGCTGTGTCGATTTCTTCACATGTAAAATACGATGAGTTATTCCAAAACACATAAAGCAGTTCACTGAACAATAGTGACTTATTTCTACGTTCTAGCTCAGAATTAGATTTCCCAGTTTGCTTGTGTAAGAATATGTTGTTTAAATAAATGAACAAAGTTTTACTTATGTTGTCAACAGTTTTATGAACAAAGTTTTACTTATGTTGTCAACAGTTTTATGAACAAAGTTTTACTTATGTTGTCAACAGTTTTATGAACAAAATTTTACTTATGTTGTCAACAGTTTACTCTATTACTTATTAATACGTATTTAACGTTCTTTACATCAAGTTTAACAAACCAACTCGAAACACACCTTTTTTATTAATTATAATATACTATAAATTCCTAAAAGTCATAGATAAACTGATGTCATAGGCTTATTTCTGTTTATTTTATTATTTTAATACAATATCTTATGATATCGTTTTATAATTCCAAAAGTAACATAAAATATATGAAGATAAAAAATAGAGTATGATTAGTGTTTAAAGAATTTCAGTGTTGGTGAAAACAGTGTCACTACTAAAACCTGTAGTGTTGAAGGTATCGTTACAGTTAACGGTGAGATTATATAGATATAGCATTTCTAATTAACTTGACTGTTTAAACTTTAGGTAAACTAATCCTGTCCTGGTTTTAAACAGAGAAGCTAAACTGTGGAACATTTACTTTAACAACCTGTAATATTACAATATAAAATATCGCAATTTTGTCCTATCTGTTAATAATGTGGTATTCGTGAAGAAATATGATGCTGTATATACATTTCTAACAAGCTTAAATACCAGTCAGCTCATAGATAATGTTGAACTTAATTAAAACAAAGCAAGTTTGACAGTAATCACATATATTAAAGTAATAATTTGGTCATAAGCTTAACTTAGAAAAAAACAACTAAAATCATAGCAAAGTTTATTCATAAACAACATCTGCAGTTTGCTCTTTCAATCTATCAACAAAAAAAGATATCCTACATCTTACTGACCATGAGAAAAACATGTTTGTTTGAGAAACAAACAAATAACTTTGACCTTGAATCCCTTTAGAATATTCAACATTGTCTAAAATGTCAACCTGTCAAGATTGTTTGAGATTTATTTAATAGGCTGGGAGTAAATAACCAAGGGACTTTAGAAAATATAAATATGATTAAGTTCAATTTTTCCTCCTTAGGACATTCTCCATAGTTCGTAATGTTTATATACAAATTTTGGTTAACATTGGCCCAATAGACTCAGAAGAGATAGGGGTTAAAAAAATTCATCTTCATATAATCATAACATAATTTTGTCAGATCCACGATTTTTAGTATTGGTTCCAATAACAATGAATCTGTGAGTAAAAGACATTTTAAAATTTACTATTCTAAACCAAAGGATGCACTGTTTTATTTATTTGTTTGTTCATAATTTTGCGCAAAACTATACGAAGGCTATTTGCGCTAACTGTCCCTAATTTAGCAGTGACAGATCAAAAGGAATGTAACTAGTCATCATCACCCACCGCCAACTCTTGGGCTATTCTTTTACTAACGAATAGTGGGATTGGCCGTCACATAGGACATCTTCAGGGCTTTAAGAGTGAGCATGTTTGGTGAAACGGAGGAAGAATCCTCAGACTGGAAGTTGATCTCCTTAACCACTTGGCCACGTCAGGACAAACAGTTTTGTATTGCTACCACTAAGCATCACGGGTGTAGGCCGGAAATATTTGTCTTTGAGACAAAGATATAAAATCTCTAAGTTAGAAACGTTTTCAGTTTTTCTCAATATTAAGCATAATTTCATGTTTATTCTTATACAGTTTTAACAAATACCCGAACTTACCTAATTTTTTAAAGGAAAAGGCTTTCCTTGATATCTGGTTATAATACTTGAATATAATAATCTTATACACTGCTATCCTTCCCCCCAAAACAAAAAAAAATCAGCGGATTTATACAAATTGCATGTCCAATAATGATCATGCGATAAGGATGTGTGCCAGTTGGCCACGATTGCTCTATCAATTCTAAGTCTAATGTCCAAGTCTTTCGTTCTTTATCGGGATCTGTAAGTATCAGGGACTATCTAGATCTTTTCCTTCTTTCAGCATGGATGTTGCTGTGGTCCGTTCAAGTCACCACTGTAAAAGGCTGACCATCATATAAGTGAGGGTTCTGTATTAACGTAAAGTCACTTTCATAATTACATTACCCCCATCAGAGCAAGGTACATTTGTGTTCAACGTTGAGGATTTGCAGTGATATACACTTTGCTTCATTTGGTTTATTTGTAGTTAAGGACAAAGCTTCACAAAGGGTTATCTGTGCTTTGCTCACCACTGGTATCTAAACCTGGTTTTTGTAGTTGTAAGTCCGCTAATATACTATTGTAGATTGTCTTACGTTACAGACATAGTATCATATATTCTAGTGTTTGCTCATTTGGTGATATAGTTCCTATGCATTCTGATTACGAAGTTAGTACACATAATTACTTGTAATGGTAATGAGTCTTGGGTCTCGTTTCAAACCATATTTACTATACACTTAACGTTAATTTCCTAATAATACATAGTGAGTACACCACACAAATGATATAGTTAAGTAAGTCTTACAGCAAGTGGTTGATTGATATACTTGTAGTACATATTTATAAGGGAGATGAACTGAGGTTAATTTCCATTATATGTGATCCAGTGAACATACCAGTTCATTTTTGTTTCGTTTTTTTTTTTAAAGTAAGTGACCGATCTATTCAGTAGATATCTGTTAGTGGTGGCTACATGTTCGCATAATTGCTGTATATATGCTGTATAGTGGAATGGGTTTTATACAGTTTGTAATTTATGTTTAATTATGTGTAGAGTAATATTAACCTTGACCATCTGTATCGTTTTTATAGTTTTAGTATGTTTCTCGGTTAAGTGTTTGCTTGTGCTATTTCTAATTAAACTCTTAACTTACTTCAGGTGCCTCCAAATCTTGTTTTTTATTTCACTTACATGCGTTTTCCATGTTAGTTTCGAGCCTGAAGTAAAGCCTGAAAATGTTGTTGATGTAGCAGTCTGGGGTTCTTAGTAGGTAAATCTTGGGCATACTGAATCTTGAGATTATGGGTACCCGTGTTTTTGTTACATTACATTTTATTCTCTTATTTTGGTAGTATTCAGCTGTGTCCTTAATCGTGGGCTATAAATGTGTGGCTCTTATGGAAGGAATTTGGGAACTCATTTTTTTTCCAGTTGCTACATCATCTGTAAGTTAAGAAGTAAGACAGCACGATAAAGAGTATGGGATTAACTATCCCTCCCTAAGGGACATACACTAATTAGGTGCCGTCTACATTTACTTGACGTTTTCTGTTATCTCAACAGTTAGACAATAATTCTTCGCAGTAGCTCCATCTGTAACATCCAGGTACCGAAATCTTTCTCCAAGTCGAGTAAAGCAGACGACCGTGTACCTTATATTATAAAAGTTTATTTGTTTTTTTTTTATTTTGAGCAAAGCTACACAAGGGCTATCTGCGCTAGCCGTACCTAATTTAGCAGTGTAAGACTAGAGGAATGGTAGCTAGTCACCATTACCCGCCACCAACTGATGGGCCACTCTTTTACCAACGAATAGTGGGATTGACCATCACTCATAACGCCCCCACGGCTGAAAAACCGAGAATGTTTGGTGTGACAGGGACTCGACTCGAGCGTCCTCACCACCTGGTCATGCAGGGCTATTATTAAAGCTACCTATCATGGTTTTGTTATTAACCTAACTGATTGATGAGTGGTTTGCCGAAAATTTTATGAAACCTTTGCACTGTGGGTACTTTTGAATTTTTCTCTAGGTTTGTACTTAATATAATACTTATAACTCTTTCTAGAATCCTGCCTACAAAGTTGGTCGGTCTGAATGGTCTGTGGCTTATTGACTGGCTTACCCTTCTTTAAGAACATCAAAATATTTGTCTGCTTTCAAGAGATGGGTGTGTACCCTGATGTTAGGAAGAGACTAAGTAGTGCCATGAGATGTTCAAGAAATAGCTGGATGTCCTTTTAATGCTACCTTAACCAGGTGCTTTGTGTGTGTGCTTGTATAGCAAAGCCACACTGGGATATTTGCTGTGTCCACTAAAGGGAATCAAACCCCTGATTCTTGCATTCTAAGTCCGAAAATTTACCGCTCTCCAACCGGGGGACAGGTGCTTTATTTTTGGTTTGTTATATTGCTACTGACATCTGTATTGTGGTTATTTCACATGTAACATAAGTGACCTGAATGTGTGTGTTTTACTTTTTGTGTTTGTTGTTTATGTGCGTGTACAGGAGAAATAGTTAAGAATATTGATCTATATTTGTTCAAAAAGATCGTTTACTTAACTTATGTGATGAATGACCATATCGGGATCATTATGGGTTTAAAATATATTTTGTAAATGTTCCAGCTTCGTGGATATTCATGTAGACAGTTTTGTTGTCCTACACTAGTTTAGGGCAGGTTCTGTGTGTATCTTCTGAGATGTGTCCAGAGGTGTCGTGAGCCATTATGTTCATATAGATTAGCACCAAACGAGTCCAAGTTTTGTATTCTCAAAACGGCTGGTATGGGTATGAAAGCTTTAATCAGAATAAAGTGGAGAACAACGATCTTCTTACTTTATCTTCAGGTTAACAGTTTACAACTGTTTTCATACCCATACCAGCTGTCTTGAGAACACATTTTTACTTCAAGCGGGTTTCGTGTTATCACGGAGTCCCAATTTTCTTGTGTTAATTGTTTAATTTCGTTCTTTATTTTATTTTAAGTGTGTTGATTTGTGTTTTTATGTTTGGGTCTGTTATGTCTATGCACGGTGTACATAGTGTACGCTGTTCTTTAATCGTGTCTATTACACTTTTATGTGGTTTTTATGTGTTGTTGTGTGTGTGCTGTTTGCGTTCAGGTGTTGCTGATTCTTTAGTAATACACCCAGTTATTTGCTGATAATATCTATCAACATCGGAATTTTGTATCAGTTCGTCCGATAAGTTTGTGTATTTCGACCAGTATGCTTTTTTATGATTTTAATTTTTATTGTGAATTGGTACATTACGGTGAAGTGAGGGAGATCGAAGACACACTACATTGAAAAATGGTAATTATCGACTTGAATGTTTGACTACTTTTCGCTTAATTATTTCAGGTAATACATAACTCAAAAGTTATGTGCTGTCATGTATTGGTGACAGTTCAAAAATATGTAGGCGTATCACAGCTTATCAGTGTTGAATCTGTATTACTGAGGAAGTTTCGCAAAATAACACCATTTCTTGTGGAGGATTTCGTCCATAATCCTCATGTTTACTATTGATATCTCCCATCACTGCCTTCGTTTTGTTATGACTAACAATATTTTATTGTACGTCAGTATCAAAAGCTCTCAACGAGAAGCAGTAGATTCCGGCCACAGTTGTATTGTGTTATTTGTAAGTTGGAAAAGTAATATTTGTTGAATTCCGCCAAAAGCTACATCAGGGCTATTTGCGCTAGGCTTTCTTTCTTCTGTAGTGAAAGATTAGATGGACAGGTGGTAAATACCATTCATCTCTAACTCGACGGGTTGAACCACTGGTATTATTGCGAAGTAAGCAGTTACGAAACTAAACACTAAAATCTAATGAATAAAATTCCCGTAAGGTCTAATTTTCGCAATAAAATCACATTAGACTACAAACGTTTATAGTGGAGATAAACTGATATTTTCATACACCTTTAACTTGAAATGCGTAATAGATACTTTCAGAATGTTGAAGAAAATAATTTGTAGTCTAGTGTGATTTCTATAACAACCATTAGTTCTATTCGTTCTGCTTCTTCAGACTTTCAATACTGAACATCGCAACATTAATTATGATATTGGATAATTTTTTTACAGTAATGTCAAGCCCGCAGTTAAAATAAAATGGCTATTTTTACACTCCGCTAATTTGTATTTCTTAATTGAATAAACAGAGAACATGATATAACTTATGATGTTTTTTATACACTTAATTTCAGTAACATAAAACTTTAATCTTGTGTGTAGACAAACGAACAAACTGGTGAAAATCAACAATGGGAGAAAACTCAGGAGACCATGCTTCCATCTAGTGAGAGAATGGTTTAGTGAGTTCGAAATAAAATGGTCTCGGAATGGATGAGCTCAATGGATAAAAGGTATTTACAGATTTTAATTTAAACTACTGTTTTCAACATTTTAACACTTTAATTATGCAGCTTACACGAAATACTCATTTCTACTGCGTGTAATGCTATAACCCGATAATAATGTTCCAGAACGGGCTATCTTTGTTTATACAATGAATTTATAATTATTCTATTTGGCAGTCTTAGATTTCTGTTGTGATGCTGAACGATCATTGGCAGGTGTAAGTGTTGTCTACACATCTGTGAGTTCTGTCAGTGAAATGTAGTTAATTAGACTTTTCGAAAGAAAATATTCTGTTACATGTTCTATCTCCAAGAGTTACTTAAGGTAGATACTTAAACAGTATTTATAATTTTATGGTATCATGTATATGGAACGAAAAGGAATGTGTTATTAATATACTATAAGTGTTTAAGTAAACGTTATATTTTTAAAAGATATTCTTCTACTGTTTTATGAAATTAAAAAGACAAGAAAAATGGCTGCAAATCCTGCGTAGGAAAATAACCACATAGTCAACGTATCGATTATTAGTCCTCTCGACACCTAATTTAACCGTCAAAGGTCGTTTAACCAAAACATCGACTTACCCTAATATTATTTTTCCCATTACAATATTATTAATTAAAGTTATTTGTAATTTGATATTTTTATCGTGTTGAAGTTACATTTACTTATTTCTCGGAATCATAAACATGCTATGTATGTTAGTTTTGACGATACAGTTTCTGATCACAAACGTTCAGATAAATACACCTATATTTAAAACAATTGACAGAAAAACTAATAACGTTCAGAAGAAGGCTAAACTTGTATTATTTGTAATGAGAGTAATCGAAATTTTATTTCGTAAGCCTACAATTTGTTAATAGTCTACTGATTCGAATTTTACTCATAATAGAAGGGTAATTATCTGAGTGCGATTACCATTATGCATAGGTGAAACGACATTTCTTATGCGTGTTTGAATTCAATCGTCCAATATATTTTTTATATTTCTATAATTTTTTAAATTAGCATCATATTTTTATCTGATGTTTACTCATTATAATTTAATTTCTTATTTCTTATTCTAGTTTAAGAGTTGTTTTAAACAATTTACTCACTTTTGCCTGAAGTTATAGAACGTTCACTTTGTTTTACTAGTCTTAACTTACTGGTTTCCAATGATAAATGTAAACAAAGTTCATTAAATTACGAAATTTGTTAAATTTCACTACTAGACTACTGTCTAAACAAGTCGTTAATAATTTAGAACTGATAGTTTAAGGGTCTTGACAACACTACTAATCGCCAGCTCTTGGGTTACTCTAAACGAATTGTGGGATTAATTGTCACTTTATAAAGCCTTCAAGGCTGAAAGGAGTTTGATGATCAGATCCAAACCCGCGACACACAGCTTGCGAGCTGAGCATCTCAATTATCAAGTCGTGTTAGGCTTGTTTACGTGCACAAAGTTACACCAAGTTTCATCTCTGCAATGTATACTCCAAGTATCGAAACCTGGTTTTTCGAGTGAGAGGTCCTTGGACTTGCTGCTGAGACAACGGGGGATCAATTTCAGAGTGCAGCGAGGTGATATATGGTTGAAGCCAGGTTTAATAAACTTTATACTGGTTTATATTGACGTTTCGTGGTAAAAATCAGAAATGTTAAACAGCTGAGCACTGGATAGCGTCCTTATAACGAAGGAATGGGAAAATATCCAGATATAATGTTTACAAGTTTCTTTGGAATTTGAGTATAAAGAATATTCTGACATAATAAGGGTTACGGGTAAATATTTATAGCGTATGTTAAGTTTCTGTTTCCAGTTAATGTAGTGAAAGATTAAAGAATAAATTCCTAGTTTAGTGAAATTGTTACACGATTCATTCGTAATTCAGGCCCGGCATGGCCAAGTAGTTAAGGCACTCGACTCGTAATCCGAGGGTCGCGGGTTCGAATATCTGTCACACCAAATATGCTCGTCCTTTCAGCCGAGGGAACATTATAATGAGACGTTCAATCCCACTATTCGTAGCCTAAGAGTTGGCGGTGGGTGGTGATGGCTAGTTGCCTTCCCTCTAGCTTTACACTGTTAAATTAGGGACGACCAGCGCAGATAGCCCTCGTGAAACTTTGCGCGAAATTAAAAAACAAACAGTCGTAGTTCAGTAGACGTTTAGAGAACCAGTTCGTAATTTAGCAAAACTGTTACAGGATAAGTTTCTAATTTATTAGATTTTTAGAGAATGTTACGTATTGTAATTTATCCCGAACGAGTTTTCAATTTGTTAAGTTGTGTTTCATAATTTATTTCGGATATCTCTCCGATTTATTTTGTTACATACGTTACATATTACTATTTCCAATAATCGAAAATTTGAATTTAGAAGTCAATTAAATGTTATTATGTATTAAATTTATGTTTTTGGCAACAAGATTAATACAGACAGTTTTCTTTTTTAACACAAATATATTTTAATATACAAAAAACAACAAAAACACAGTTTATAACAATGGTTATTACTAATAGTTATTACAAATGCTGGTTTATATACAACAGTTTTACAAACTTACAGACAATTCTGAGTCTCATATCAGACTTAGAACTAAATGCTTTATCGACGATTCAAGTCCACGACGAACAAATTGATTCTGAGTTTATACTGCTGTATCTCGCGCTGACTTGACTGGTTCTTGTTTGGCTTCACATCCTTACAAGCTGGCTTTTCCCGGCGAAGGCATTTAATGTTCTTATAGAAATAACAACGTTCTAAGTAATTACTGAAGTTGAACGGTTTGTAACGTCTCATATCTAGAAACGTTTCTGGTCTAGTTCTGTAATTTTTCCGATTGATAGACATTAATCACAATTATAACTTTCAAGGCTTATAGCACACTGACTGTAGCTGTCCAATAATATTATTCCTTTCTCTAGGCACGTTGCTTTTATACGAACCACGCGAGACTCCAGAACGCTCACCAAAATTCACTTGGCAATAATATTGTTTATCACCAATGTTGCATACACATCCAGGACGTTGTTGATTTTTACGCTCATGAATCTTCTACAAATTTCGAGAACAGGCGCAACTTGCTCAATATACAGTCAAGAATATACGTCACATGCTAAAAAGAATACTTAATGAAACAAGCGTAGGTACTAAAATAAACGTATAACGGTAAATACGTTACAGAAACCGGTTTGTAATACAGTAAAACTGTCAGAGGATACGTTTGTAGTTCAGTAGACTTTTAACGAACCAGTTCGCTATTCGGTAGCCTCATTGTTAGATACTACAGTCATGTGAAAAAGTTAGGACACCCTATGAAAGCCTGTGTATTTTTGTAACATTTTTTTATATATAGATATTTAATCTCAATTTTAAAAATATTGAGATATTATAGGATATAACTAAACAAGATCTTCTGTAAATGTAATTCTACAAAAATGCATATTGTAATTGAGGAAAAAGTTAGGACACCCCCACATTTATTCCCAGTTAAAATGGCTCAAATCACACACAGGTGTATCACACCAGGTGCACATGATTAGAAGATCGTTACTCAGCATTTTGAATGAGGCTTGCCCTATTTAAACCTCAGATATTTAGTCTGGTGTGCTTCTGACTGTTGAAGTGAGAGCAAAAGAGCTGTCTGAGGCTTTCAGAAAGAAAACTGTAGCAGCTTAAGAGTCTGGTAACGGATTTAAAAAGATCCCAAAAGATTTTGAAATCAGCCATTCCACTGTTCGGAGAATAGTCAACAAGTGGAGGGCTTTCAAAACAACTGCCAACATGTCCAGGTCTGGTCGTCCAAGCAAGTTCACCCCAAGAACAGACCGCAAGATACTAAAAGAGGTCTCTGCAAACCCTAAAATGTCATCACAGGACCTACAGTAGGCTCTGACTACTGTTGAACTGAAAGTGCATGTCTCTACAATCAGAAAGAAACTGCACAAGTGTAACTTGCATGGGAGGTGTGCAAGGAGGAAACCTTTGTTCTCTAAGAGAAACATCAAGGCCAGACTGAAGATTGTCAGAGAGAATGTAGACAAAGACCAGGACTTTTGGAATAATGTCTTTGGACAGATGAGTCTAAAATTGAATTATATGGACACCAGAACAGAGGACATGTTTGGCATAAACCAAATACAGCATTCCAGGAAAAGATCCTCATTCCAACTGTGAAGCATGGAGGTGGAAGTGTCATGGTTTGGGGCTGCTTTGCTGTAGCAGGACCTGGACAGCTCACAATAATAGAATCCACCATGAATTTTACTGTGTATCAGAGGGTGCTCGAAGAACAGGTGAGTCCATCTGTAAGAAAATTAAAGCTGAAGCGGAACTGGACCCTGCAACACGATAATGACCCAAAACATACCAGTAAATCCACCAAGGACTGGCTGAAAACTAAGAAATGAAGAGTCCTGGAATGGCCGAGTTAAAGCCCAGATCTTAATCCCATTGAGATGCTGTGGGGTGACTTGGAATAGGCTGTACATGCAAGAAAACCGTCAAACATCTCACAGCTGACAGAATCCTGCATTGAGGAGTGGGGCAAACTTTCTTCAGACCGATGTCAGAGACTGGTAGATGGCTGCAAGAAGCGTCTCACTGCAGGTATTTCAGCCAAAGGGGGTAACACTAGCTATTAGGGGGTAGGGTGTCCTAACTTTTTCCTCAGTTAGAATATGCATTTTTGTAGAACTACATTTACAGAATATCTTGAAAAGTCTTTTCTTCAGTTTTAATTGTTTAGTTATATTCCTATAATCTCTCAATATTGTTAAAATTGAGATTAAATATCTATATATCTAAAAGTGGTACAAAAATTCTCAGGCTTTCATAGGGTGTCCTAACTTTTTTACATGACTGTAAGTTCGTAAGTTAATATAATCTTTAAAATATTAGTTCGTTCTTAAGTAAGACTGATATACGATTAATGTATTGTTCAATAGGTCTGAACAGATTATGATAAATTCGTAAACTAATAGAACTCTTAGATGATAAACTCGTAGCTCAGGGGATAAGTTCGTAATTATATAGAACTAATAAAGGATTAACCCTTAGTTTATTAGAATTCTTACATTTCCTCATAGTTCTTTAGAATTATCAGTTGATAAAGCTTGTAGTTCACTAAAACGGTAGAGGGTTAACTGTAGTTCAGTGTAATTGTTAGAGTAGTTGTTGTTGTTTTGAATTAAGCACAAAGCTACACGAAGGGGGGCGAGTATAAGTAAGTAATTTTGTTGAAATGTCAGATGGTAAATCTCTATGTCCGTGGAACACTCAAAGGATAAGATTATAGTTTAGAAGAACGGTTACAGGATTATTTCTTGATTTTATAAAACTATCAATAGTTTTATTATTAAATCAGTAGAATTTTCATTGTGTTTGTTTGTAACTTAGTATAATCGTTAGTGTATCAATTCTTCGTTCAATAAACACATTTTACATGCATCAAAATTAACTGCTAGTATTGACTATCAATGTGAAATGTTACAATGTTTTTTCAGACCACTGTTTTTTTTCCGTTGCTGGAGTATAATAAGATAATTTTAAACTCAGAGGTTGAATTACAAGTTGAGAATTGTGGGGAAAGCGAAGTGTAGTTTTCGGCAAGATCAAAATGTTTGTTTTGAATTTTCGCGCAAAGCTACACGAAAACTGGCCCGCCATGGCCAGGTGGGTTAAGGCGTTCGATTCGTAATCTGAAGGTTACGGATTCGAATCCCCATCGCACCAAACATGTTCGCCCTTTCAGCGGTGGGGGTGTTATAAAGTGAAGGTAAATTCCACTATTCCTTGGTAAAAGAGTAGCCCAAGAGTTGGCGGTGGATGGTGATGACTAGTTACCTTCCCTCTAGTCCTACACTAGTCCTAAATTAGGGACGGCTAGCGCAGATAACCCTCGTGTAGCTTTGCGCAAAATTAAAAAAACAAACAATACACGAGGACTATCTGCGCTAGCAGTCTCTAATTTAACAATGTAAGATTAGAGGGAAGACAGCTAGTCATCACCATCCACCCCCACCGCTGAAAGGGCGAGCATGTTTGGTACGACGGGGATTCGAACCCGTAACTCTCATATTACGAATCGAATGCTCTCACCTAGATCGAATAGTCTGGCCTTATTCTTTATGTGTGGTGAAAACTAACGTCAGAAATGGTTAGTAATAATGTACAACATTTTTACAAAGCTGATCTAATTGAGAAGTGTTTGTATTCTTTCGATAGAAAACAAGCGTCAAACTTGTAATCATTTGTCAACAGAGTGTAGAAAAATAATTGAAGTAATTATTGTTATTTATTTAAATATTCTAGTTGCTAAATCCAAAGATGAAAAAATATTATATTTCTTTTCAGGCCACTAGACCGAACTGAAGAAGACATAAACGCTATTTACTCTCGACTGCGCAGCGTGCAAGCCTTCCAGCAGTTTCACCCAACTTTGTTACATTACTTGTGTTACTATGGTTACTACGAGGATCTGGACAAAGGAATTACTTGTAAGAACTAAGAAAATTAACACTTTTCAATCTTTTGTATCTTCAAACACACACAACCTTTTCGTTTACGAACTATTGTGTCATTTAACTCTTTGGGGTTTGGTAAAACTTTGTGTAAAACTTTTGGGTGATTTTTACAGTATTTAGTGTTTGTGTACGTTTTTTAAAAGAAAAAATAAGTTTTGTATTTGGTTTTAAGGCTAATTAAGAGAGATTCAAATGGGTTTAAGCTGAAGTAGGTCAAAGGTTACTAATTGCTTATAAAGGCACTACATAGGTACACATTTATTCGTTTGCAGATTTTTAAAAAAAGGAAACTGTGTCTACTGTAACAGCCTTTAATTCCTCCTTAACTAACTTTTGGAGGTTTTACACTAACGTCAAAAAATCACGTGGTTTACTTTTTACTCCGCCATATTGGACGTCATGTGCTTACATTTAAAATGAAAAGTGTCTTTTAATATCGTGTAACCTGGCGCTGTAAACCATCTCAGCGATGCATATGAAGAAAGATAAATGTATCGAGACACCAAACGACCGTAGAGTTTCAGATTCATATCTTTTCCTAAAGCTGATGACTGATGTAAAAATTTACCAAATCTTGTACTGATACAGATCGCTGTTGACTGGGTTGAGATAAATATTTGGCGTCAAATATGGTGGCGACGTTGAATACATTTATGAATTGTTTTATGATATTTTATAGTAAGGCCAAATATAAATGGGCAAATAAATTATTTACCATTGAAAGGACCTGGTTAACTATGAGATCAGATAGTATATATACAAAACTGTCTGTTAGAGAGATAGTGAACTGTCACAGAAGAGTTACTCCAGGCTGGGTATGTCCAGGAAGTTTACTGAAGTATGGCTCGGTTCATAAAACTCGTCTTGGTACAACATTTAGAGATAAACTGTGTATAATGTTGTATTATGTTAATCTGTGTAATGTTTTTTTTTCACATTTCACTGTTTTCTATCATTTTAATACTGCAATCTAAAACACTCGTGTTTTCATTCTGTTTTGAATTTTACACTTTTAAATATGGTTATGTATGAGATATTCCTCATGATTTATTTCTCCTATGGTTTTCCAGTGTTCCGTGAAGGTGACCAAGGTTCAAACTGGTATCTTGTATTGGCTGGTTCCCTTGAAGTCCACACATCACAGTCCAGCAGATCTCAGGTGCGTCTTCTATACTGTGTATAGATTCATGTTTGAGAAAGGTAAACCACAACATGTCAAGTTAGTTAGCCATTATGGGCGTTGTAAGGTACTGCTTAATCTCTAATTTATTCATGCTAAGTTATTATTTTCTTGTTTAAAAGAATTATCTTCGCGTTATATGAATTATGTTCTTACACGTATAGTATATAATGCTAAAAAATACACCAAACTGCGTTAACATGGATAACTAGAGTTTTTCTCGCATCAACAATACAAGTAATTGATGTAAACTTTGGACAGGTATAGTTAACGAAAGGTTTCTTTCAGCACTGAAGGTATAATCAGTATTGTAATACCAGTTGTTATTATAATAATAATGTAAGTTATTTCCAATCAACTGCAACGAGTAACAAGAAAAACGTAAACTTATGCTTCGAGGCAATAAGAACAAAAAATCGTGTTTGAAGCGTATACACTAAGCTCTACAATACTACACACCATTGCATTATTCTACCAAACTACTGGATATTAATCTATTCTACATTAACGTACCAGACCCCCAATGTTAAACATAAAAAGCCCGCGAACCTTATGCTTGCTTGACATTACAACTTCAGACGATCATGGTCAGATCTCTTTATGGCTTAACGTTTGACTTGTCGATCACAAAGCAGGAAATTACGTTGATTTAGTTCTAGCGCTAAAGTTTACTCTCTCACTTGTATCCAGTACTTCTCAGTTATACTATTATTTCAGTTACTTGGAGTTTTATTTATTATCCTTAAATTATTTTGAAGTATTAATTTTTATATCTACTGAAAAACTAATAAAATTAATATCTCCTCTTGAAAAAAAAATCCTTTGACAGATATATGAACATATTCAAACCTACGTATCGAAGTTTTATCACAGTTGAATAATGATAGAGGGACAGTACTTACGTTTATGCGATCATTACCTTGACTGTTATTATAATTATTTTTTTTACAATTGCAAAATGTACAGTATACCTTTCGTCCTTCTGTGTAATGAAAAGATCTCCAGTTAGTATCTTCACCTACAGTCATGTGAAAAATTTAGGCACCCTATGAAAGCCTGTGTATTTTTGTAACATTTTTGGATATATAGATATTTAATCTCAATTTTAACAATACTGAGAGATTATAGGAATATAACTAAACAATTAAAACTGAAGAAAAGACTTTTCAAGATCTTCTGTAAATGTAGTTCTACAAAAATGCATATTCTATTTGAGGAAAAAGTTAGGACACCCTACCCCCTAATAGCTAGTGTTACCACCTGTGGTTGAAATAACTGCAGTGAGACGTTTCTTGTAGCCATCTACCAGTCTCTGACATCGGTCTGAAGAAAGTTTGCCCCACTCCTCAATGCAGAATTCTTTCAGCTGTGAGATGTTTGAGGGGTTTCTTGTATGTACAGCCCGTTTTAAGTCACCACACAACATCTCAATGGGATGAAGATCTGGGTTTTCACTCGGCCATTCCAGGACTCTCCATTTCTTAGTTTTCAGCCAGTCCTTGGTGGATTTTCTGGTATGTTTTGGGTCATTATCGTGTTGTAGGGTCCAGTTCCGCTTCAGCTTTAATTTTCTTACAGATGGACTCACCTGTTCCTCAAGCACCCTCTGATACACAGTAGAATTCATGATTCTATTATTGTGAGCTTTCCAGGTCCTGCTGCAGCAAAGCAGCCCCAAACCATGACACTTCCACCTCCATGCTTTACATTTGGTATGAGGTTCTTTTCCTGGAATGCTGTATTTGGTTTATGCCAAACATGTCCTCTGTTCTGTTGTCCAAATAATTCAATTTTAGACTCATCTGTCCAAAGAACATTATTCCAAAAGTCCTGGTCTTTGTCTACATTCTCTCTGGCAATCTTCAGTCTGGCCTTGATGTTTCTCTTAGAGAGCAAAGGTTTTCTCCTTGCACACCATGCAAGTTAAACTTGTGCAGTCTCTTTCTGATTGTAGAGACATGCACTTTCACATCAACAGTAGCCAGAGCCTGCTGTAGGTCCTGTGATGACATTTTAGGGTTTGCAGAGACCTCTTTTAGCATCTTGCGGTCTGTTCTTGGGGTGAACTTGCTTGGACGACCAGACCTGGACATGTTGGCAGTTGTTTTGAAAGCCCTTCACTTGTTGACTATTCTCCGAACAGTGGAATGGCTGATTTCAAAATCTTTTGGGATCTTTTTAAATCCCTTACCAGACTCATAAGCTGCTACAATTTTCTTTCTGAAAGCCTCAAACAGCTCTTTTGCTCTCACTTCAACAGTCAGAAGCACACCAGACTAAATGTCTGAGGTTTAAATATGGCAAGCCTCATTCAAAATGCTGAGTAACGATCTTCTAATCATGTGCACATGGTGTGATACACCTGTGTGTAAGTTGAGTCATTTTAAGTGGGAATAAATGTGGGGTTGTCCTAACTTTTTCTTCAGTTAGAATATGCATTTTTGTAGAATTACATTTACAGAAGATCTCGAAAAGTCTTTTCTTCAGTTTTAATTGTTTATTTATATTCTTATAATATCTCAGTATTATTAAAATTGAAATTAAATATCTATATAAAAAATGTTACACACATACACAGGCTTTCATAGGGTGTCCTAACTTTTCACATGACTATATTAAATATTTTGACCTCGTCCTAAAATGGATACACAAATTGTGCTGTCATACAGTGCCTTCCAAATATAAGTAAGATTGTGACTATTAATCCACTACGAATTTAGTCTAGAATTTAGTTAAATTTTCGAAAAAGCACAAAATTACCGGAAGGAGAATATTAGTCAGAAGTATAGTTTCCGAAATCCAAATACTACCTACAGTCATCTAGTTCACAGACAAGTTCTTAGCATAAGAAAACCTTAACTGTTACGAAACCTTAACGTCAGTTTTGTGCTAGAAAGATTTCAATAGTTTTATGTTTTTGTAAAGCCAAAACCTATACTATATTAATGAAATATATCCAGTTAATGAATAGTCTCCACAAAACTGTTGTTTCTGAACAAAGAAAACGGTCACCACTATTACCTTTGATAATCGAAATTAAATCATTAAGAAAACAACACGTATGCATGAAGCTGCATTCGTTTTCTAAATACTCACTATTGTAAGGTAAACCATTATCCATTTATCAATTTCCATCAGAATCAATCTCCACTAACTCATCATCCTTACATTTGCCGTCCTCGCTGTATTCACTGTTTGAAAGTGTTGGTTTTATTGCAAAAAAACAAAAACAAATATTTCTATAGTTTATATCAGGCAACCTCGACATTGTATCTATCCATATATTCATTTTGTGAACAATTACAGTCGGTCAGTGAAATGGTTATGTGTTTAAATCTGCTGAGCAAATTCTAGGCTATTCTGTCCACTTGATAAAGAATCTTCTTTCTTCTCTGTGACTTTCTACAAGATGTTGGTTTTATTATAACTTTAAGCCATAAATAAAACTGCGTCTCATTTATGTTGTATTCATTGGTTGTTCCTGACAGAGACAGAGAGGTGATATGTTTTTGATTTCCGCCAGTGTTTAGTTAGCCAATCATCTTAAAACTGATCTTGTTCCAGGATATTTCCAGTATATTCTGGTAAATGATAACACAAAACACATTTTTACTTCCGGTTTTTTTATAATGTCTTTGTTTATTTGATTCACTGTTTTTCAAACAGTTCTTTATTCGACTTTTCTGTTATTTTGAAAGGTTTCCCAATGTTCCTAGAAAGATGTTTGTAATTGTTTCATGTGATTATTGCATGTTGAATCGATTTTGCTAATTTCATCAAACTTTACTTCAGTTGTTAAAGACGAATTATTCTTTTGTTGAAAAATTTATTGTCACTGAAACATTAACGTAGAACGAGTCTCGAGGCGATAAATTTATTTTTGTTATAGCTCTTGTGATGTTTACTTTATCTTGTTCTTGTTGAACTGGCGATTCCAAAGCTAAGCCTTTCTTGTCGTCCACTTGAAAAAAACAGGCATAATTTTCATATATAAGTGGAAAATGTAATAGGAAAATATTTCAATTCGATAAGTAGAAAACACTGCACTTCTAGTGCAACCAGCATAGAAAATAAAGGAATTTTGTACTGCCTTTACATTGATTAAATGATGATCTACAATGGTTGGAGTTATTGGTTCCGAAGAAGAAGATATATAGTGAGGCTGCAGAAAAAATTCCCAATCCTGTTGTGAGGAAGAATCTGATGTACACTATGAATACTCTTGATACAGATGTTTCTGTTCATGATTTGTTTTTAATTACTTGTTTTAGGAGGAATGTTTTCACTGTCAAGAGACATGTCTTCCGGGCATGTACTGATGAAAGGTCTTCCTGCTTCTGTTCTCCACCATCAGGCGGTCCTGATTGTTCTGGAGATCTTTGTGAATTATGAGAGGACGTTTTTTTTCCTCATTCGATATTACGTTTTTTTTAAATATAACTTTTATCTCCATAAGTTTAGCGAATTCATGAAGTAGATACGAACAGACCTTGGATCAATTAACACGAAAATGTGAAGACGAGAATGGTGTCTCTTAAAATTAATCACTTAACAAAGTTTATTTCTAGCCTGTTTCAAACAAAATATTCATGTTACACATTAATGTAGAATACAACGATAAATAAAACAAATAAAGTAATCTAGTTAAAGCTTTCTATTACCAAATAAAACACCATACACTCGTACTTGTTTTCAACGAATATCAAAACCAATTGAAATAACTATTACAGACAAGTTACGCATTTTATTAACAACTTTAAACGAAATCACTATTAAGAATACTGTGCTAGAAAAAGAAACGTTAACATAAGTCTACGAGAATTATTCAAAGCACGTTGTTTATAGAATGAGAAAGAAACTTGTGTTAAAATGTAAAGTAAAAATAGTGATAAAAACATTTATTTCAAACAGAAGTTTTAATAAAAGCTAAAAACAACTGCACACAAACACACAGAAAGGAAGGTTTCCAAGCGGCAACTGTACGTTAACTAATTTATATCTGGAATCAATACTTGAGTGTGATCCAGTACTATACATACCACATTGACGGTGTTGCCCCAAACATCATATTGTGGTTTACTTGCTCCAATTACTCCAGCTACAACTGGTTCTACGTTGATACCTGTGTAAATGAAAATGAATGTTCTCTAAATTAGTTCCAAACTGTAAGACTTCTTACCTATATAATATTCATCTATGTAACTATGTTGTATGTTCATGTACCTAATTTTCAGGATGTGTGTGGGTCTTCTCTATAATTACGTTTGAGGTTCAATATGTCCATGAAGGAGGTACGTACAAACGTTCAGTTGTGCATTTTGCATTATATAGTTTTTGGGCGTTTTTTACCACTACTTCACCTCCTGCAGGTAAAGGTGGACATTCATCAAATTTAGTACAGAGGATCACTGGGCCCATGAGAAGATACATAGACATTTTCAATTTTGTGTTTTGTATTTGTTATGGACGTTTTACATTTTTTACCACTACATGTTGATGGATCTTCACCAAATTTGGTGTGTGGAGGTTCATTGGATTCTTAGGGAGATACATGTAAATTTGTGGTTTCACATTTTGTATTTTGCTGTTCTTATAGAAGTTTTTTTTATATAATTACGTATAAGTGAAGCAACTTTCCATCTCCGAAGGGAACCTTTCATTAATCTTGAATTTACGTAACAGGCCCAGGTGGGTTAAGGCGTTTAACTCGTAAGCTGAGGGTTGCGGGTTCGAATCCCCGTCGCACCAAACGTGCTCGCCCTTTCAGCTGTGGGGGCGTTATAATGTGACGGTGAATCCCATTATTCGTTGGTAAAAAAGTAGCCCAAGAGTTGGCTGTGGGTAGTGATGACTAGCTGCCCTCCCTCTAGTCTTACACTGCTAAAATAGAGACGGCTAGCGCAGATAGCCCTCTAGTAGCATTGCACGAAATTTCAAATAAACAGAACAAACAATTTACATAACTTCCGTCCAGGGGAAGAGTATTCCAACTAGATATCAACGTAATAGTAATATGTATGGCGCAAGAAATGGCTCAGTTAATTTTAGTGTTAAGCTGTTTAATTATCTATACACATACATATATAAGTCGCAAAAATCTGTGTGTCTGTCTGTTTGTCCGTTATCTAACTACTTCTAGATTGCAAGGTCAGTCTCAATGAAACTTTTTGAGATGGTAGATTGGAACAAGGAGCATGTTACTGATGAAGATTACAACTCCTCTATTCTCATTATTCTTGTTACTGAACATTTATTAGTTTTGATGTAAGTTAGTACTAACTAAATTCACAGATGGCACCACGTCCTTAGAACAACAACAGCAAAACAAACAAACCCAGCTGAAGTTTCTGTTTCAATAGGCACAAAAAAGCTGATATGAAGAGCCGTTCGTTTAGATATACTCACTTCTGACTTTGATCCTTGAATTTTGAACTTTAGCCCGTAAGACATTTCTGCAGCAAGTGATTACCAGTTAATAAATCACATGAGCCACTTTGGACGATTTGTTTGTTTTTGAATTTCGAGCAAAGCTACTCGAGGGCTATCTGTGCTAGCCGTCTCTAATTTAGCAGTGTAACACTAGAGAGAAGGCAGCTAGTCATCACCACCCACCGCCAACTCTTGGGCTACTCTTTTACCAACGAATAGTGGGATTGACCGTCACATTATAACGCACCCACGGCTGGGAGGGCGAGCATGTTTGGCGCGACGCGGGCGCGAACCCGCGACCCTCGGAATTACGAGTCGCACACCTTACGCGCTTGGCCATGCCAGGCCAATGATCATTGTAGTAATATGTTATTTCAAATAAAATGTGTGAAAGTTAAGATTTTTGTGTTATTTAACATGTTATTATAACATCCACCTTCACATTTTTGCAAATTCATAATCCTGACAAAATATGGGTAACTCAGTTTTTATTTAATATAACAGTATCGTCTGTGAAACACATAAAATGATATTCTAAGAATTTCATTTTTAGATACAATACAATTTGAAATTTGAAAGTTTCATGCAAGAACGTGTTTCTTTCTATATTAATTTGAAGTCAATATTATTTGCATATATTTTTTTTCTTAGATGTGACGTTTATTCTTAGTGGTATTTTTGGATTCGCTCGAGGTATTCAATCGTAATGTTTTAGTTTATGTGTTGTATATGTGGATATCTTTTATCACTGGTATAACATAACTCTCTAATATGTACTTTATAATCTTTAATACTTCTCAGCCATGTAATACAATACACATTTTATTTTGATTTTTTATGTGACTGATAATTAAATATGTAATTAACATTTGATGTAATCTAAATATAAGTTACTTCTTGGCAAAAAACAACAAACAAAACCAAAAACAATTTAGAAAAAAAGATTGTTTATTTTTAAATTTCGCGCAAAGCTACACGAGGGCTATCTGTGCTAGCCGTTCCTAATTTAGCAATGTAAGACTAGAGAGAAGGCAGCTAGTCATCACCACTCACCGCCAACTGTTGGGCTACTCTTTTACCAACGAATAGTGGGATTGACTATAACATTGTAACGTCCCCACGGCTGAAAGGGCGAGCATATCTGGCGCGACGGGGGTTCGAATCCGCGACCCTCGGATTATGAGTCGAACGTCTTAACCCACATGGCCATGCTGGGCCTAGGAAAAAAAGAGAATATTTTAAGAAACACTGCACATCTAAAATAAAAATAGGAATGTGTCGTAACAAAATATTGTAATTATTAAAAATACGGGTCTCTAACTGTAAACAACATGCGTTTCAAATATAAATGTATCATCAGTGACTCAGAGACGCACATCTTTTTACAAGATTTACATATCTCTTAAAAACATTTTTCACAAGAAATGTACGCTTTTGAAAAATAATTCTTCAAAGAATTTATGTGTATCTCAGCAAGACGTTTAGTTTTTTAAAATTCTGAATTAGATATACATGTGGGTTAAAATATTCTAAACAGAATCTAGCTCCCTTTTAAAAAAAATGTATGTTTCTGAAAAAAGAGGATTCTTAACAATATATATACGCCTGTTGAAACATTCTCAACATGATCTACGTGATTCTTAACAATAGCTATACACCTGTTAAAACATTCTCAACATGACCTACGTGATTCTTAACCATAGCTACACGCCTGTTAAAAACATCCTCAACATGATCTACGTGATTCTTAACAATATATATACGCCTGTTGAAACATTCTCAACATGATCTATGTGATTCTTAACAATATATATACGCCTGTTGAAACATTCTCAACATGATCTACGTGATTCTTAACAATATATATACGCCTGTTGAAACATCCTCAACATGATCTACGTGATTCTTAACAATATCTACACACCTGTTAAAAACATCCTCAACATGATCTACGTGATTCTTAACAATATATATACGCCTGTTGAAACATCCTCAACATGATCTACGTGATTCTTAACAATATATATACCCCTGTTGAAACATTCTCAACATGATCTACGTGATTCTTAACCATAGCTACACGCCTGTTAAAAACATCCTCAACATGATCCACGTGATTCTTAACAATATATATACGCCTGTTGAAACATTCTCAACATGATCTACGTAATTCTTAACAATAGCTATACACCTGTTAAAACATTCTAAACATGACCTACGTGATTCTTAACAGTAGCTATATATCGGTCTAAAATAAAAACATCAAACTTTCCGTTAAAATTACATTATGGAGAAAAAATGTCTCTTGAACAAGAAATACATCTCTGTTACCAGGAAACCACAACTGCCAACTCTTGAATCAGTGAGCAATATTGATTTTTAGAGAAAAAACTAAAACAAACTCAAGTTATTAGTTTTACATATATGTATATATAATGCATTACAAATAGGATACTCACCTGCGCGTAACATAAAATTATTGTAAGAATTTTCATTTATATCTGCCAGTCTGTCTCTCATGGCAAACACCAGTTCTACTAATGTGCTGATACACTTGGCAGCTTCGACGTCATCTTCCTTACATTAAAGTAGTATTCAAATTTTATAATATAAAAATATTTGTACTTTAAATATCTGTTTCTTTCTATATTTAAATTACCATTACTACCATTGCTCTCTGCATATTCTGACATCTCACAAGTCAATCTCGTGACAGGAAAATCAGTACTATTATACATTTCATCGTAAAGACTACATACGTCATAAGAGACTGAAGTTAAACAGAAAAACAACGACTTGCATACTTTGAAGTCTACATTAAAATACACATAGTTAACACTAGCTCTAGTATATTTATTTATGACGATTTTCGTTCCATCACTTTAAAAGTGTTTTGTGAATACCTTCGTATGTATTAAGTACACATTTACATGTAATTTATCAGATTATTTTTTATGGTTGGAATTTAGTTTGTCTAGATGATCATAATGTTTTACCCATATGAAAGTTATTTGAATATGTTATTAAGCACCCTAAATCCCAAAGGCTGTTAATATTACTATACTTCCTCCCTATGTTTCATTCTTTAATAATTAGATGAAACTACAGCACACACAAAAAATTACATCGTAGGTTGCAAGGGCTACTTTTAACGAAGTTTAATATTTTCTATTTCAAAGATTGAAATATGAGGCTAAAATCATTTGTCGATCTGGGAGTTGTATCCACTACGGTCAGTAGGTAATGTTACTGCAAGTTTATATGAAGCAAACCAGGATAATCTTGTATGATTGTTTATAACTGAAGACCTTTTAAAATATTCTTAATCAGAGTTCAAGATAAGAAGTCATCCTGAAACAAATGGCTAATTTAGTTTCTACTGTTAAAAATGATTATTTACAGGGAAACAACAACAGAACTTTAATAAAGAGATTCTTAGGAGGAGCCAACATCACGTTTTCTAAAATATCTAAAAAGTACTTATTACAAATTATTACAAATGATATGAATAGAAAAATCGAATCTTGCAAAATAACAAAGAACATTCTGAAAGCTGAATTTTAGACCATTTAAATGTGAAAAGAACATTACAAGAATATCTGGTGGAATTAATATTTGCTTAGGTACTTAGTTTGTTAAGGTGCACATCCAGTATAATTGTTGGAAGAAATTAGTGGCCAGATTGGAAAATGTCTTTAGAAAGGTTGTAACTTTTAAAATTATTTAGCAGACAAACCCAAATTGTACTTTCAGAGTTACGATCTATTAAGAAATTGTTACTTTAACAAGCAATTTTGCAGTTAGAAGTAAGAAAAAATCTGAACTCAGTGTAGACCCAAAGAAATGTTTTTGTCCCTCGCCGTTTGAGAAAAGGCAGAGGCCCAGTGTTTGAACTGGTGACAGATTTAGTCACTGTCAACATAGAAAAATTTTATATGAGAGCTAATGAAGATTATTTGGGAGACAAATAAGCAGAAATGGAATATTGTCATTGAAAAAGTACACATAACCCAGGTCTTTATATCTAATGATGAAAATCGGAATTGTTTGGTATCCATTAACCTTAGGAATGTTATGACGAAACTACTTGTCAAATCAAATACAGCATAATAGTCCTTTACAGATTCTTATATGGATATAAGAGAGGATAGAACTGTAAATCTTAGATAAGCAAACAAATGGACCAGTTCTTAACAAGCTTGGCACATTGATAATTCTGAGGTATTACATGAGTTCTTTCTTCAGTGGATCAGTAAAATTGGCATTTTGCAAAGAAATAAGCTGTATGAAAAGCATGCCATTAAACACAAAATGTCCATAATGAACTTTTGCGTTTGTATCTGAGAATTAGGGTCTTCATATCAGCAGGGTATTTGGTTTTTAATTAACGAATATAGTTAGATTTTTCATTTTCAATCGAGAAATTGTTCAGAACTACCTTGAAAGAATAGACTTTTAAACTATTCATTCATTTTCAAGACAAGATGGACAAATTTGTGGAACTACATCAAACCAATCTTGTTTCTTCTGTTCTTCAGTTAACCGTTTTCAGATGTGACACTCTATGTAATTTCTATAGTATATTGTTTAAACTAGAAGACTTATGTATGGGCATGGAATAGAAACAAGTTACACGTTGTCTTCACTATAAATTACTGTATGTAATGTAATTAACTGATTCTTCAGTTCAGAACTATACATTGTTAACTTTGGTGTGACATGAGGACAAAACTCAACATTTTTTTAATTGAGAGGCTCTTTACAAGTCGGCTTTATTGTAATTAGTATATTATACTTTAAATGTATGTGCAAAGCTCTCTTGAACATTTGCATATTATGAAATATTTTAGTAGATTAAAAAAGAGATACGTGTGTGAATTTTTTGCACCATTGCACAAGAATATCTTTGATGACCAAACGCATCTTATGGTGAATTTGATGTATTTTCTTGGGAACATGACTATTAAGTCATATGTGCATGTATTGAACATTAAAATCAGTTACCAAGAGTTAAAGGGGAAAAAGTCATTTTATGGAGTGTTACATAAGGTTTTACACGCGTAAATGTTTATTCTTAAAACATTGATAAAGTATTAAAAGAAAACAAATATTAAGATCTAGATGTGCAAACAGTTTCTTTATGTTTCTTGGTTGCAAAAACTTTTAAGGTTAATGGAATGTTTTCTCTTCTTTCCGTTTATTTGTTTGACATTAAACGTTGTGGCAACAGTGTTATGCAAATAGTGTTTCTTTGTTGTTTCTTTCGACTGGTATTTCCCAGAAAACTTGTACCAGGTGTATTGCTTCTGTAATAGTATATTCTTTGTAGTTGTTATATAATTCTCTGGATCTAATGTTTGGAAATAAAGGAAGGGACAGAATTCTTTGTATTGTGTGTAAATTCATGTTTATGTAATTAATTTTGAAAGTTTAATGTGAAATATTTGATGACTTTTTGACAAACATATTCACACGGTTGCCACATGGCTTTTTCCATTAAGTTGAAATGAAATATCAACATATAGTTTTTAGAAATAACCAGCTCTTTATTCACACACTAAAATTTGTTTTCACCAAATGAAAATTTCTATAATTTCAAAATTAAGAACTCAGGATTTGAGATGCCAGAGAAATACACATTAAGCTTCGCAGAGTTTTTCCTTTCTTCTAATTTCAATTTCTGCTTCAATGCTTTCAGATGGCACGAAAGTGGAGTTTTGGTTTTTTTTAAAGGTTTATTTCAAACAAGAGATTTTGCCTGGTGAGACAATTGAAAGAGCACTTTACCTAAGAAACTGCATAGAAGTATACAGAATGATCATCTCGACTGCAAGTTTAGTAATGCTCCATTAAGGTGGCGCAGCGGTATTTCTTCAGACTCGTACTGCAAGAAATGGGTTTCGATAGCAGTGGTGGGCAGAGCACAGACAGCCCTTTGTGTAGCTTTGTGCTTAATTAGAAACAAACAAATTTAACCCAAATATACAATCTATTCTAGAAATGGAAGAGAACGATTTTATAATTTTTTTGAATACGACAATAAAACGTAAAAGTGAAGTGTTCGTTCACAGCAGGTTATAGAAAACCTTTTTTATTTTGAATCGGGTTATTCATATCCATAAATAAGATATAGAATTAAAACTTATCATACACGAGGATGCTAAATCTGCTGTGTATGAAGTATTCTGTATTCGTGGTTTAATATACAGGACAACTTTCTAGGCTTTGAAAATTTGAGGTGGAAAGAACGTGAAACGGTTATCGGCAAAAGAAAAATTAAATGTATCAAATGTGGACAAGTTTACGATTCTTTATGTAGTTAATAATCAAATGTTAGTAATATTTTTAATTACTAAAAATAAAATAGTTATTGGAACTTCTGGCCCGGGGGGTAAACTGATCCAATATTATGAATCTATTTAGTATACTAATTTGAATAAAACGTGAACTGTTTATGTATATTAGGATCTCTTTAGAATATCTGTGCTGTACATCTGAAAATGTCGGAACCATTATTCTGCTAAAACATTTTTTTTTTTAAATTTAAAGAAAAAATAGGGTATTTGTAAAATGAAATGTAGGGTATTTAGGGTATTGTAAAATGTAGGGTAGTGAAATGAAGATACTTTACTTCAGTGTACAAAAAATAAAATATTGATAAATGTGATAACAATTTGATTTGGATAATGTTCGTGTGTTGTGCTGTTTAAAAATAATCATATGCTCATCCACTAGAACAGATTTTCAGTGTTTTAAAACAAAACTTCTTTTTTAGTGGCTAAACCAGAAGAATGGGAAACACCGATGCAGGGCATTTACTTAAAAGTTTTCTTATTATTTTTTAAATGAGCTTAATAATAAATTAAAGATGTAGTAACTAGGATGCACAAAAGTTGAAAAGTATAACGTTTTGTTTATGACTTCATTCAACACTGTACACACACACACATATTGTATATGTTTATGAACTGTGTACAAAAAACTATTTGGTTTACATACAACTTATGAATAGCAGTCCCGTGTTGCACAAACCTGCTTTAATTCTTTAAGAACAGGAAAGATTTTAATAAAAAAGATGAAGCATTCCGTTTCGTTCTGCCTTCGCCCTGCATAGCCAAGTGGTTAAGGCACTCGACTTCTTATCCAAAGGTCGCGGGTGCGAATCCCTGTCATACCAAACATGCTAGCCCTTTCAGCCTTGAAGGCGTTATAATGTAACGGTCAATCCCCCTATTCGTTGGTTAAAGAGTACCCAAGAGTTAGCGATAGATGGTGATTACTAGATGCCTTTCCTCTAGTCTTACACTGCTAAATTAGGGAGGGTTAACACAGATATCCCTCGCGTAGCTTTGCGCAAAATTCAAAACAAATCGTTCAGCCTCAACTCAACCACTACTAGGAGTAAGCTTCTGAACATATATTATATTTTTAATAGTTATATTAACTTACATAAGCCGAGAAAAGTAAAAACTATACTGTTACCAGATGTTACGTCTGTTCGCAAGTTTATGTGAAAATATTAGGTTCTAGCCATTTATGTATGCATTACTGCATGATTACGTAAGTTATTTTGTTTCATTTGAAAGTTGATTATTTACATCCGTATTTTGACAACTGTAACGCATCAGTACTAATAATACAATATTTATATTAATCGGTTAAAGTATAAATAAGGGGATATTTTACTGTGACCAAACATTTATTGTTTTTATTTCTAATCTCTAGTAATTCCAGAACAAAAAATCATAATTTATATTTATTTCCTAATTTTTATGATGGTTACGAGGCCGGTGAAATTGACAGATCCTTTATAGTTCGAGTATAAAAACTATAATTGGCAAAATATATTGCTTTATTGAAGACAAACGTTTGAAATGTATCTAGGAGATTTTTTTAGACGAAGAATAATTTTTAATTCTAACATGAAAATCGCTTCATACTCGAACTGTAAAGGAAACAGCCTCGATATGTTCACAAACAAATTTTTAGTAAAAATATAGCGGAACCCCTCTAATGCAGCCACCTTCGGGACTGAGACAAACTGGCCTGATTAGACGGGTTCCACTGTACATTATTAAGGATTATGTAAACAAAAAAAGGAACTGTGATTGAATGACCGCTTTTAAGGGGTGACCGAATCTAAGGGATGGCCGCTTAGAGGGGTTCCACTGTACTTCATTGAAACATCTGGCGTTTTGTACGGAAAAATTGCAATCTAAATTTTTATGAAGGTACACTTTTGTATCAAAAGTTATAGTATAAATACTTAGCTCATGAATATTATAAATTGGCTTCATCAATTCCTATATTGTTCGTTACGCTTTGGGCCGTTACAAAGAAGCGCTACACTTGGATTACACTTATTTGATTTCATATGGTCACGAAAGGGGACTACTGGTGTTTAATTAATTTTCTGTATTTCTCGCGGAGCTTATATGTATTACTTTAAATACTTTTATAAATTACTCTGACACTAGAAAAGTAAAGTTACTTTCTAGATTATTTTGCCGTGGATATCGTTTTCATCCGATGGTAGTTCATCTGGCAGCTGTTGGACTTTCATTTCAAATGACTGGTATAACTCGGAGAGACGTGCTATAATGTTTCTTCGTTTCCAAGTGACACACAGAAGGTCAAATGATTCTTTTAATTTATTTCCAAACACAACAGAAAGTCGAGTTTAGTCTCATATTATCATGTTTTAGAGTTCTCTAAATCATTAAAACATGAAGTCGTAGATTGACAGATGCCTTAACCAAATCTTGTTAGAAAGAATAACATTTAGTAAGCACGTTACCTTAAATGGATTTATAATGTTCTGAAGTGGGAGTTTCTGATAATAAAGGGAAAGAAAATGTACTGTAATGGGGTATACGTACATGTGACATTGATAAATGGTTTTGGATTCATGCTACTTTTACACAGTTTATTCAACATCACAAGGTTTTATCATGTAACATTTCATCTGATAAAGGAAACACAGTACTATTACTTTTTAATGGTTTAAATATTTCAGCAAATAACATAAATTCACAGTTTTAGCTTTATTAAAGTTAGTATAAGCTTCTAATAATTTCTTATGTACTGGCTAGCGAAATTATTAAGAGCCATGCATAACAACGGATTGGGTCATCTTTTCCCGAATAACAACCATGATATGACGTTGCACAGAATCCAAAAGAACTGAGATCCCAGATTGTGGTGGAAAAGATGTCAGAAAAAACATTTCCTCGAATCAAATCATGCATGTTCAGCTTAGGCATGGCATATAGAAGTACTGTCGTCTTAGAAGTAGCTGTCCCCATCAGAGTATACATAAAACACATTGGTATTTATGGTAGTTAATCATAAATTATGCTGAGGTGTGTTGTGTCATTCATTCTGCCTTCTGGAGGGACGAAAGGTTTAGGGTATGTCAGGAAAAGATGTCTCAAATTATAAGTCCACCACTTCAGGGTTGAACATTTGAGACAACATAAGAGGGGTGGGTTTTTCTCGTGAATCTTTTCTACTCTTCTTCCACCTATGTCTAAACAAAAGGGTAAAGGGTACCACATTATTCTTAATCAGTCCTTATTTGTCCAGTGTCTACACTTTTTACACTATTCAAAGCATTTTAGCTTGTTGATAATTGAATCCCATGGATTATGCAATGTTTTTTGTTGTTTTTTTCACTGTAATAGTCCATTTGTTGCAGTGTTCTTCGTAATGTGATGTTGAGGATTGGTGTGAAACGCTCTGTACTGAACGTCTGTTAGTTTCGTTTTGTTTCATGGCAGCTGAACTTTACCATCATGTCTAACTTCTTTTATCCTCTTTTTGTCATATTTTGCATCTACAATTCTCCTTTGAAGAAGATATTTTATCCAATTCATTTCATTGTTGGTAGATTTGAATGACCTATTTCTTAGAGCAGCTTACCAATGAAACTGTCTTGCATACTATAAAGCCTATTTTAGATTTTAGTTATTATTTATTGATTTTATACATTACTAAATTTTCTTTTATGAACTTACTAATTTTTAGAATAATCTTTTAACTTCACTGATGTAGCAGTGATAACATATCTCTTATTATAAAACCACTTGCAACTTTGTTCAGAATTCGAAAGTATTCAAAAAGTGTGCAAGTCACAACTACTGTCAAGTCTTTGTTTGATACCAGCTGTTCATATTTTTCGGTTCAATATAATTTTTGAGGGTCCTAAATTGTATTGTTCACAGGACATATTATGTCAGAAAATAATTTGATAAAATCATGAAAGACCAGATATAATTAAACCAAAACTTTGTTACTTATGCTTCTTAATACTGTCAAGCTGTGTAACCTTTACTGTATCTTAGTTTATTATATAACCAAAATGTGTACGTTTTAAACATAAATTGTGATTGTAAAATCTGTCTAAGGTTTTTGTGTTTAATTAATATTTGATTTATATTTTTGCTGAATTTCTATCTATCGAATTTCTATCAAGATTCCTAATACTAACTGAGGTCAGTCGTACGACTATATTACATTAGAAACTTATTCTATTCTACATTCGATTATTGTTACCGATTATCTACGTAATACGTTATGGTAACATTCTAAGCTATCTTTTAGTTGAATATGGTGATACAGTATTTATCAAGTTGCGATTTTTAAGGTAATTTTGTTGGTGAATGCGATATTATACCTCACTTTTTTTTTTTTTACTCACGTCAGAATTCTGGTGGAGAACATGTAAAATTTAACGGTTTACTATAAAGGTTTAGGGTAACTATTCAAAAATAATTTACTTGTTTTTGATTTTTTTGTATGTTTATTTACATACATAAACTTCAAATACCAAACGTTTCAAAACGTTGCTTCTATTACAGAATTTTATATATACATTTAAATCAAAAGTTAAAATTTACTTTTCTTCGTTCATTTAATAACTGGTAGATATGAAAATACAGAGTTAGTATTTTGGTATCACATACACACAAGTTGAAACAGGACCGCGTTCAGCATACCGTGTGACCTACACAAATCGATATGTGTGTTCTAATCTACAGCTTGATACAAAATGTGTTGACATCAATTCATAAAATTGTAGTTCAATAAAATTTTGAATGTAGGTCAAAAACCCAATAACAAGACAAGGTGCGCGATTTTGGCTCATGCGATCACAGGTGCGTAAATTGGAACATGCTCGCGCAAGTACTTGTTTTGGTACAAGCGCACGCATTTCAGTAAATTGGTGGGTGTTGATTTTGGCACGCGCAGGTGTTGATTTTCGTAGATGCGTGCGCATGTACGAAAATTGGTACATACGAGCGCAGATGCTTATTTTAGTAGATGCGTGTGCAGGTGCAAACCTTAAAGCATGTGCGCACTGATGCTTATTTTGGTAGATGCATACGGAGGTGTTGATTTTTCCACATGCGCATGCATGTGCATAAATTGGTACATGTGCACGCATATGTTTATTTTGACAGATGCGCACGCAGGTGTTGATTTTCGTAAATGCGTGTGCATGTGCGAAAACTGGAACATTCGCGCGCCGATGCTTATTTTGATAGATGCGCACGCAGGTGTTGATTTTTGTACATGCGCGCGCTGATGCTTATCTTGGAAGGTGCGCGCGCAAGTGCAATAAACGGTACATGAGCGCGCAGGTGTTGATTTTCGTAAACGTGTACGCATGTGCGTGCAGGTTCTTATTTTGGTAGATGCACGTGCATGTGCGCAAATTCCTACATGCGCACACAGGTGCTTATCTTAGCAGATGTGCGCGCATTTACAAAAATAAGCACCTGCGTGTACACCCACGAAAATTGGTACATGCTCACACAGTGCGAAAATTGGAAAATGGGTGCGCCGATGTTTATTTTGGTAGATGCGCACGCAGGTGTTGATTTTTGTAGATGAGCGCAGATGCTTATATGGCAGATGCGATCGCAAGTGCAATAAACGGTACATGCGCGCGCAGGTGTTGATTTTTGTAAGTGCGTGCGCATGTGCGAAAATTGGAACATGTGCGCGCAGGTTCTTATTTTGGTAGATGTGCGTAAATTGCTACATGCGCACACAGGTGATTATCTTAGCAGATGTGCGCGCATTTACAAAAATAAGCACCTGCGTGTACACCCACGAAAATTGGTACATGCTCGCGCACGTGCGAAAATTGAAACATGCGTGCGCCGATGTTTATTTTGGTAGATACACCACACGTGGGTGCGAAAATTAGAACATGCGAGCTGGAACATATTTCATGAAAACACTTACGCCTATACACAACTACCTAGATAACATGTAGCTAACCCTGTCATACGTGAAACCAATACCATGATTATACACACAACGACATCAATGTGATACCTAGCTCTTGTCATATCCTGTTGTGTAGCACAAAGTACCGGGACGCGAAATTTACTGCATAACCGTGTAAAGTGGGCTTCGTTCAAAATAGTGGTGATACAGATAAAAAAAAGTACACGTTCCTATCCCACTACTCTTCTGGTCGTATTACACACGAGACCAATAATCTGCACACGTGCATAATTATACCGATATGATATCTATCTATAGTCCTGTCACACGTGAGGCGATAACCTGCACACGTGCATAATTATACCGATATGATATCTATCTACAGTCCTATCGTATGTGAGACCAATACCCTACAAAAATGAATAATTACAGCGATGTGACGCCTATCTATTGTGTTATCATACGCATCTAGTTAGTCACATCAGACGTGAGACCAATAACCGACTTACGTCGATTACATCTGATCAGTCGTAACACACATAAGATCATTATTTGATCTATCACAGATAACTGGATTTTAAGATTATTAGTAAAACTTATGTGATGATATTTAATAAAGAAACGATTAAAAACAAAGATAAGCATTTTCAAGCCAAAACAGTTAAGTGAACACTTAAAAAAACCCAACTAAAACAATAACCTTAGCATAAGTTACTTTTAGTATAACTCTGTACAGGAGCAATTTTATGAACTTTGTAAGATATAGCCCACTGTGCTACTTTCGCTAAAAGGACGAATTAATTATTAACAAAGTTGTAATGAACAATGCACCTAGAAAAAACTGTAATAACAGCTTCTTAAACCTTGATTTTTAAAATCATTGTAATTCAAGTAGCTTTCAGAGCGGCCCGGCATGGCATGGCCGGGTGGGTTAAGACGTGCAACTCTTAATCTGAGGGTCGCGAGTTCGCACTCCCATCGCACCAAACATGCTCGCCTTTTCAGCCATGGGGACGTTATAATGTGACGGTCAATCCCGTCAACCCCAAGAGTTGGCGGTTTGTGGTTATGACGAGCTGCCTTTCCTCTAGTTTTACACTGTAAAATTAGGGACGGCTAGAGTAGATAGCCCTCGTGTAGCTTTGCGCGAAATTCAAAAACAAACCAACGTTTAGCGTAGCGTCAAACTTAAGCTCTTCAGGGGTGATTTTTAACAATGTTGTAGTTAACTTACCTTTTAGCGTAGTAGCAAAACCACATATCTTCAGGGGTAATTTTAACAACGCTGTAGTTAACTTTTAGCGTAGTAATAAAAATACAGTTATCCAGGAGTAATTTTTTTAAAAATGTCGTAGTTAACGAAGTGTGTAAAATGGCTGGAAACGGAAACGTTATTAAGTTTACTGTTTTATCTCAAGAAAACCGATTAAAAGCGTTGAATTTTTCGTTTTCTTACCAGAAAAAAAAAATCATCATATCGCCACTTCTTAACATTACTGTAATGTTAGTTGCAAGTTGTTTTACTTGCTAATTTTGCCATAAACCGGTAAAAGTGTGAAAGGTGTAAGTCGGTAAGTTGATTACTCCATGTCCTACTGCTTGAAACTGTGAAGTAATGTTCTTCCCACGAGACAGTTTTTTTAATGCTTTGTTACTGGATACGTGAAACGTGTGTTCCAAACTTGACCTGGATAGGTAAATCTTTCATAATTTCGGTTTGTTTTCGTCTCTACAGTTTGCTGTTGGTGTTTCGGCCCTTCCAAGAGAAACTAAAAGATTTTTCCAAGTACAGCGTGCTATGTTTTTCACATCTGAGTTGCTGGAGTTTGTTTTAGTTCTACTCTAATTTTGTTTGGTGTTAAAAATGTTAGATTTATTTGTCATCACCCATAAATATAATTTAACATTTGTTTTCTTCTTTTCCGACCGTATCATTTTATGGGCTGATATTATCTTTGTTTGCACGATCATGTACATATCTCTAATGTATGCTTACACAAAAGTCCTGTGTTTACAATATAGTTCCTTGTAGAGGTTTAGTAGAGATACACCGATAGTTTTATTTTTATACATATCAAAACACTTTAAAAATAAAGCTATGTGTCTGTATAAAAAAATTCAGTTTTGACTAGCATTACGTTTCTTTGTGATTATGATTCAACATATTTCATTACTTTGTTTACAAAACGTGGTATGAGGTGTAAATGTTTTTAAACGAGTGTAATTATGATTTCAGGTATATCTTCATGTTGATTTGCTTATTTCCTGTCGGAAGTCTGTTACTATATTTGGGATAGTTACCGCTAGTTGTACGTATTCTTTGTTCTGTTACAATTCTGTACTTGTTTAATTGTTAAGTCTGAGTTATTTTCATATTTTTAGTTGTTTATTTGTTCATTACTGATAATGTTTCTTGCAACTTCTGTGTTTGTTGTGTGTTTGCGGTTGTTGGTTGTGTGTGTTATTTTCTTCAATGTTTATACCGTTTTATATCTTATTTACTTGAGTGTTTATATTGTTTTTATGTCATTTACTTGACTGTTTATATTGTTTTCATATTATTTACATGAGTGTTTATATTGTTTTTTATGCTATTTACTTGATTGTTTATACTGTTTTGTTATTTACTTGAACGTTTATATTGTTTTTGTGTTATTCACTTGACTGTTTATATTGTTTTCGCATTATTTACATGAGTGTTTATATTGTTTTTATGTTATTTACTTGACTGTCTATGTTGTTTTCGTATTATTTACTTGAACGTTTATACTGTTTTTGTGTTATTTACTTGAGTGTTTTCATTTCTCTGTATTTCGAGCAGTATTAACAGTTGGCTGTTTGTTGTTCATCATGTTGCAACATTTGGACTTTCTCGCCATAACCCACACATTATGTTCCAGATCTTTAGGTAAGCGCTACGTGACGAAGTCTTTGTCAGTTGAAGCAGTGGGTCACAATGATTGCTGGCGCCTCAGCTGTGCTGTTCCATGGTGTTCGGCAAATCCCGCACGACATATTTCATATCTGTAGACATAACGTGGGTTACAGTTACTGTCGATGTTTTAGCGCCCTCAACTGTATATTTGTAACATCACAGTATGACACCGTTTTGTTTGTGTTGTGGTGTATTTTCTGCGGTTAATTTGATTATTCGAGTCCTTTATTTGGTTACTGCTGAAGTTATTCGTTCTACTTTGTTCGCACGAATGGTTCGACTTTGTAAACAATTTTAACTTTACCGCCGTATCGTCGTGTACGAAGGTTCAACTTGGCGAGGAAGTCGGTAGTGAAATACTCCAAGGCCACACGACAAACGAAATTGACAGCGGTGAATTCCGCGTGTACTACCGCTCAAAATAATAAAAGAGGGCAGTCTTTGCTCATATATGTTAAGCACTATTTTTTAAGCCCAGTAATGCCTGGTAGCTTTGCTGGTTACGTATATTTATTCCCAGCATGAAAAAACGCCTTTTATACGGTGTCTCTGCAGATTTGTTAACCTGTAAATAATTCTTTTTGTGGGAAGTACTCAACCGAGTGAAATTCTTATTCTGTTGGAGTTTGTTTTGTTTTAAGTCACACCTAAAAACAAAGTATCTAAAAGAACCAAAATTCATCAACAGTGGAAGTGAAAGTATTTTCTTAAATAAATTATTTTAAGTTGTTTTAGTAAAATGTACAAAACTGAAAGCAATATTCATTTCTCTAAGTTTAAACAGTCTTAAGTATGTTACGACACTGAACGAAATATGTTTAATTCTCACGTGAGGAAGTTCACATCGACGAGTTCAGTAACTCGGCTTTTCGATTAAGTAGGATATCCTGTCCCACGTGCTTCAAGAGGAGTACGTTTCAGTAATAACAATAACCTTCCGTTCTTTCAATTATTCTGGCCCCGTACTTTATTCGAGCCGCATATACATACTCGTCTATCCTAGATATATGTATATTGAAGTATTTCAAGTACAAGGCTTTTTTTTTTTTCAGGCCTTTAAACAGACTTGTTCTTTTTGAAATTCTGAAAGTTAAACTGTTGTGTCATGTTTTCTTTGAGACCAGATCTTAAAGTTTGATACCGATTCGTGTATATTTTAAAGTAATAGCGATTTTTAGTTTTAGGAGGAAAACATTTACAGAATATCGATCCGCAAAATTCGTCGTAAAATGTAATTATTTATAAAAAAGTTGTTTTATGACTTTCTTTCTCTTCCGTAATGTCGAGTCTTTAGAAAGGACTGGCTCTTATCAGAATATAAAATTGATGGAGGCTTATCTCAGTTGATCATAATACAAGGAAAGGAAAACTTATCTGTTTTAATTATTGTTTTTGTGGATGAAATACGCTTCCTTGTTATATTATAATTATTATTATATTATATTATATTATATTATATTATATTATATTATATTATATTATATTATATTATATTATATTATAATTTCACTGCAGACGTAAAATCTTAATTTACTTTACTATTGGGATCTTCTGATTTTTCTCATTCAGACAAATCCGTGGTAATTTACGACACCTCGCTGTTTTTCCATCTGGCGCATTGATACGTTCAGCCGCTAAAAAAAGTTTTATTACTGACGTGTCATATATATAGTTTTACTTTCGTACTAAATTTTGATTTAAGCGTATTTTTTTTATGTTCATCATTATTGTTCTTGCAGACTTGCTTAGCTCTTTATAGTATATTTTACTTTACATGTTCTAGTAAAGAAGGATATCGTACTATCTGGGGTTGGATTAAAACTTGTGATTACGCCATATTTAATATTATTTGTGTACTTCTGTAATTATTAGTAAATGCTAACTTAGCGTAGAAGCTTGGATATATCTTATACCATAATGTTAACGTTTGATATTAATAGGAACTTTAAACGAGTTTAGTTGTTGCTGGTGGTTATGCATGTTCGTACGTACGTGTAGTTAAAAAAATATAGTTGGTATTTTGGTGGTCATGTGATCTGAGTTCTGACAGGAATTAAATAAGGGCAGTAGAATATTAATATATACAGTATTTATAAGTAATTGAATATTAATATATACAGTATTTATAAGTAATTGAATATTAATATATACAGTATTTATAAGTAACTGAATATTAATATATACAGTATTTATAAGTAACTGAATACTAATATATACAGTATTTATAAGTAACTGAATACTAATATATACAGTATTTATAAGTAACTGAATATTAATATATACAGTATTTATAAGTAACTGAATACTAATATATACAGTATTTATAAGTAACTGAATACTAATATATACAGTATTTATAAGTAACTGAATATTAATATATACAGTATTTATTAGTAACTGAATATTAATATATACAATATTTATAAGTAACTGGTATTAAATTATTGGTAAATTTCTATCAAGCAGCTGACCCTAAAGTTGGCCGGAGGATCGCTGAAAGTAGGTTTCTTTGCTGTGCTTCACACAACGGAAAACAGATGTTTTTTTTAAGTTTCCGGCTTCCCACCTGGTTGGCTAGGTTTGACAGGGCGATACAGCTGACTGCACGGCACTGAAACACCAATGGCACAAAAGCGTTAGTTAGTCTAATGTATCTCCGTTGTTACTCAATGTACTGGACTGACGTGAAGCAGTTTGGTTATCAGAGAGTACGTTTTGTAAAGTGGAGTTGACACAGGCAGTCGTGGAAACTGTTTTAATTAAAGCTGTGACGACAACATAAATATTAACTTATTTTCTTGTTATCTGTGCTATCGATGTGCCAGACTGACTAAGACTGTTTCGCCAACAGTTTCGTTCATCGTCGGATTGAGCAGGACCGTTTAGTCAGGATTCTGTTTCGCTCTTTTCTTTGTTTAATGCTCACTTGACTTTAATAAACAAATATTAAGTCTGCTCTAGGATGAATAGTTTGGTCGTTTGCTTCTTCCACATTCTTGGTGAATTAAAGCAACTTTTGCGCAAAACAAACTATGAAGACAGCAATGAGTTCCCCAGTAGACAGATGGAATTTAGTTAGAACATTAAGAGTGACAGTTAAGAAAAATATACCATATTCATGACAAGAACTGTCAGAAACCGTCCATTGATGTCCCTAATAGCTCCCTCCGGAACTCTTTCCAGCACGTGATGTATCCTCGTCGATACTGTAGTGTGTGGCCTCATCGCGGTATCTATTACGTCAATAACCCACCTGTAAGTATGCCAGCTGTGTAACCGCTGCTTTGTGTGTCTAGTTGTAGGTTTTGTGTGTTTGGCATCTCTATAGAATGACTCAGACATTATTTATAAAAATATCTCTGTAACTTCTGACTACGCTTTTTTTTAAACATAGGATAAAAACTTAATGAATATAATTTAAAATTAATTTAAAATGAACATTGCTACGTTAAAACTAAAAACAACATTCTACAGTATTAAAAAACACAATTTACATGTTTCGCTTCGGACTAGTCATCGAGATAATATAGGGCTAAATTATCCTGTTGATGACTAGTTGGTGTTAATTGATGTAATTTTGTGTATTTTTAACATACTTAGGTGTGTACATTTTAAACTGAATTAAGCATGAAGTAGTTTTTCTTATCCATTCTTACTATGCTGTCCGATTGTAAGGTCAAGCATGCCCAGCGACGAGTTTCGACCTTCATATATTACCGAATATTCTAGCCACCAGGTTATGTTAGGGTATGTATAGAGAAATTATTGGTTCTAGGTGGTTAAAGTTTAGTTTAGTTTGTTTGTAATTTCGCGCAAAACTACTTGAGGGCTATCTGCGTCAGTCGTACTTAATTTATCATTAATAGACGCGAGGCACCTAGTCAATGCCACTCGCTGCCAACTCTTTGAATACTGGAATTAACTGCCACACTATGAAGCTCCCACAAATGAAGAGGTAAGTATCTTCGGGACGGGGTTTCGAACCTATGACTCGCAAATCGCAAATTGTGTGTCGAGCGTCTTAACCATCAGAAGGTCCCAGGTCGTAGATAATCAAAGAGACGACTAACCACTGTGCAGCTAAGGCAGACGGAAGAGATGAAGGCTATGAGTCAAAGGTCGTGAAGAAAACGCATCTTTAATAAATAGAGAGTCCCGGGAAGGAATAGACAGTAAAAGAGAAAAAGCATTTTTGAAATTGAAATAATTGTGCCCAATAAAAATCAATTTTTTAATATTCTAATTTTATTATTCCTTAATAATTATCTCCAGATGTTAAATTCTAAAAGTGATTAAGTTTCCGTTTCACTGGCGCGTTTTCAGAAAGTAGCAGGTGCAATATCCATAATTAATTCTTTCTTTAGATACATTTCGTCAGTATTTTGGAATATCACGTGCCTTCTAAGGCGATTAATGACCGAAAGCTGAATGTATCATTACAATGAAAAATATAGGATTCTGTATTTAATATCCATATGATTTGCTGACTTCCACCTTCCCATCAAGGCAGAACATTTGTTTAACATTATTATTACCATTTCTGTATTTACAGCATTAAAATTAATATTTCTCAAAATGCTTCTTTAAGAAGACGTTTTATTCATTTTGGGCTTTCATATGTTTGTTTTATTTATTAACATATTTTAAAAACTTGGTGTTTTAGAACTTAAAATGTTTGTTTCTTGTTTATTTGTTTGTTTTTGAATTTCGCACAAAGCTACTCGAGGGCTACCTGCGCTAGCCGTCCCTAATTTAGCAGTGTAAGACTAGAGTAAAGGCAACTAGTCATCAGCACCCACCACCAACTCTTGGGCTACTCTTTTACCAACGAATAGTGGGATTGACCATTACATTATAACGCCCCAACGGCTGAAAAGGCGAGCATGTTTGGTGCGACGGGGATTTGAACCCGCAACCCTCAGATTACGAGCCAAACGCCTTAACCCACCTGGCCATGCTGGGCCGGTGTGTATAGAGACTGCCTTGACATTATATTATTAAAGGTATTTTAAAGACATTAAGTTTCAATATCTGTTGTTTTGAGAAGTGCAAGTAATTAGAATGTTATATTGTCTCTTTCCTAAATGTGAACTTTCACTTTTTTTTTTAAGTTTCGGTTGAGAGAAATTGACATCCCAGCCTTCGCAGTCATGTCATTCTCAACTTACTTTTGTTTGCCCCCCGCTAGTACATCGGTAAGTCTACGGTTTTACAACGCTAAGATCAGGGATTCGATTCCCCTCGCTGAGCTCAGCAGATAGCCCGATGTGACTTTGCTATAAGAAAAACACACGTACTTTTGTTTAGTCTATTGGTGGGACCGGTGATAAGTCTACAGGCGTATAACGGGGTTTGATTCTCCGCTATAAATACAGTATTTACAGGTTATAAATGCCTGCTTTGTTCTATAATGTTTTTAAAGAAGAAGAAATTTTTATTTTTGTCTAATAACAAAATATTTTCAGAGCTGAAATATCCCTTATCGATCTAACTGTGGGACAACGGTTAAGTCGGATTTACAACGCTGTAACACCAACGAACAAACGTACCTGTCTTACTATTTCTATCATCACTGTATTTCTTTAAATGCCAAATAACATCATCATCATTTTATTTTGACATATTGTCAAGTAACCTGACTAATCCTTACTATTTAAAATCCAGGATTCCCTGACGCTGTGCACCTTGGGAATTGGAACAGCTTTTGGAGATGGCGTGTTAAATAACAGTCCTCATACGGCCACCGTGATAACTAACGAACATTGTGAACTGCTCAGGATTGAACAGCGGGATTTCCAAGAAATATGGGAAGTAAGTTTATATACCGGTTGTGTATTCATTCAGTGTATGACTTATTTTGTAGCACTTGCTTATCGTTTGTAAAATCTGTGAATGGTTCATATTGACAGATCTAGCATAGTGTAAATATTTTATGAGCTGTGTACTCAGGAAACACTAGTACCATTGAAAAACGTATATTCAACATATGTAGAGAACAACAAGGCATCCTCAATAGCCGCGGCACTTGAAAATCTTAGTCGCAGTTGAGAGCTCATAGATCTAACTACAGTTTTCAGGTTGTCTTAACCTTGATCATGCCCAAGGTCTCATAGGTTAATTTACTTTAATCCTGCCTAAAATAATTTCAATTTGATGTTAGACTAGTGAGATTCTGATGAGTAATAAAATTGAATCGGTTATACATGTGCCTCACGCATGGTATTGCTGGTGCACAAAAATATAACTGGTAAAAAAAGGGAAAACTCCTGCTTAAAAGAATTTCAAGTGGCGCGACTATTGAGGATTCCCTCAAAGTTTCGAGTCTGTACCACTGGTAGACGAGTTTAGGGAGAGAGACAGGCATGAACAGAATGCTTATTTTAGATGTTGGAAGGTATCGGTATAAATGAACGTATTTCAGAATAGCGATTTCACTGCTCCGCGATATATTGATTTACTATTGGATACATTTATTGGACTTTCGCGGGTTATTTTTCTCTGAGTTAAATATTTGACCAGTTTTAACAGTGAGAGTTTGACGTTATGTTCTTAACACTTAATACACAGAACAAACTTTTTTTTCTAAATAGTCAATTTCTCTCAACAGTAAAAGCACTAACTCTCTTCACTGTAGCAGTATTATTTGTAAACTAGCTACAACCCTTTCAGAATTTATTAAAAGACACTTTTATAGTATATAAGTACATAAATTTAGATCATCAGCCACTGAAAGATCATACGTTGTATACGAAACATATTATTTTTCAATGTGAATTCATTTTTATTTTATATATGTACCAGCGAACCCATGATCCTATAGCCTACATTTCCAGACTAATTTAAGAAAATTTATTCCTTGAACCACAGGTTTGCACGTTTGCAGTTTAATGATCATTGACGTTACAATTCAAATCGCCCCCCGCTACTACAGCGGTATGTCTAAGGATTTACAACGCTAAAATCAAGATTTCGGTTCCCCTCGGTGGGCTCAGCAGATGACCCGATGTGGCCTTGCTATAAGAAAACACATACATAATTCATTTTCTTAAATCGAGTTACGAACGGTGATTTACGTAACGCAAGTCTATGCCAAATTTAGGGTTCGTTTCCGGTGAAGACGCGTAAAAGTATTTTCGCAAAATACTCAGGTTCTCTAAGGGCTTGGGTGAGAAGTTTTACCTATATCCAACTTCGGGGCCGAAACGAAAAACACTCAGGTTTCCCTAGGGGTGGGGCGAGAAATTTGATCTTTGTGCCAAAATCGAGATCAAAACGTTTCGTTTGGTGGCCACCATTTCAGGATATGTTATGTGACACACAGACGCTGAACCGTATTATATAGATATATTCACTGACCCTTCTACGTGCTTTGGCAGTAAATAATTTAAATGCCACTTTTTAGTCAAGTTGCTGTGTTTTATTGTCTTTAAAGTGGTCAAGTATTTAAAATATATCGAAAGTTGAAATAGTTTAAAAAAAACAAAGCGGTCAACATTTTGACCAACCATCCTACCGTTTTCTTAGTTATGTTATTTCACCTGAGCACTAATAACATCTTTTATTTGCACATACATTGACGTTTGTGGTTTCAGATTTTGCCTCGGCCGGACGTGGCCCAGATGTTAGAATGTCGGAGAGCTCATGGTTCGTGTCACGTTGCCACAAGCTGACAGTCCACTCTTTGAAACCATCGGTACGTTGTAACAGTGACGACCGAATCAAACTTTTCGATGAACGTAGCCTAAGTGCTGTCTTTGGGTACTGTTGACTGCTTTATCAGTTGAAAATCTGGGACGAATAGTCGCCAATATCTCTTTACACGAATATTCAAAACAAATAAACAATATTTTACCTTACAGTAATTTTACTTATCCGTTATTTAAAAATATACCCCTAGTGATGTAAAGTCGAACCTTTTTGCCTACTACTTGATAAAAAACTGTTTCTTAACGGTAGTTGAAAGGTGTGCTTTAATGAGTTACTTAAATCTTGTATAATTGTCACCATCCTGTATAACAGTTGTGTATATATATGTTTTAAAGCAAACGGTACGTATTTAAGAAGTCTAATATTTTGGAAAACCCGATTTGTTATATGACATGACACTTGAAAATTACCAAAAAGAACGTCACTATTAGGCCTGGCATGGCCAAGTGGCTAAGGCACCCGACTCGTAATTTGCGGGTTCGAATCCCCGTTACACCAAACATGTTTGCCCCTTTTAGACGTGGGAGCGTTATAATGTGATGGTAAATCCCACTATTCTTTGGTAAATAGTAGCTCAAGAGTTGGCGGTGGGTCGTGATGACTAACCGCCTTTCCTCTAGTCTTACACTGTAAAATTAGGGATGACTAGTGCAGATAACCCTTGTATAGCTTCGCGCGAAAATTCAAACAAACCTAACTAAACGTCACTGTTAACTTTTCAAGTCACACCTGGTAAGAACGAGAATTGACGTAAATACGGGTGACGTCTTCACTACAAACTCGTGACAGCTTTGAATGCATTGACGTAAACAGCTTGTATCTGACGTAAGTCATAATGATTTCGCAAAATATGTATTTTGATGAAACCCTTAAACAAACACACAGGTCTTTAGGACTTCCTTTCCTCGGTATTATGCAAACAAAAGTTTAAAAGCATTACAGGGTCTTAAAACTTCTGTGGCAAAAAATAAAAACATTTCTTTTGCCTTTATAATTCTTAAAATACATCTACACGACGAAATATAGCTTGAAGAAATAGATAAAGCAATATTCTGACGTTCAAAATATTCTATAGTGACATTTATGAGGGTAATTTGAGTGAATTTTGTTTTTTGGGAATATGTTTTGAATAACGTTTCACTTTTAGTGAACATGTTGAGTCCACGATACAAGTTGTGTTCTAAACTTACAATCCGTCAACGAAATATGATAGGTCTCAATCCAGAGTAAGATAACCCTAAAGTTATCCAATAGATATAATTGTTCTTTAGTATTCCATATTTTATTTCGTATTAAGACTTGATTTATCAGGATTTCATGCGTTAGTTTACGTTAATTCATTTCGATTCCACTGTACGGCTTAAAATCAAGGTCGCGTATATAAGTTGCTTCTCCCGTTCAGCAAACCCTCGTAGTTAGAGTTAAACCAGTATTTCCTGTGGATAAAACTAAAAATTCTAAATTTATTACGCATATGCAAAAACAGTAAATTTTGGATATAACACTTGTAACTAAGTTAATTAGTTGTTTAATAATTCTACCTTGATTTAGTATACAGGTTTGTAACTAAAATTACTGACAGGACTGTTTGACATTAATCTTAATTCTTGATATACCTATATAGTCCATATGGCTCTTCAAACAAAACTTTCTAAACTTTTCAATGGTAGAGGAAGGAATTTCCAAGTGGGGATGCTTGACTAGACATGTATGTTTAAAAATGAGATATTGAAAGTGTAAGGAGCTGCTTTTAGCTGCCCCTGTGCTGCCAAAGGCAGCCGAATCTAAGAGAGTCTGGGGATATGTCCCCCAAGAAAATTAATATAATATTATAATTCCCAGTTGCTGTATAAGTCAAGTATGTAAACTGGGATTGCTACAGCACCTCCAGTTCTGACGCAATCATTAATAACAGATTAATGCACCAAATCACCTGCAGTTCTAAGACTTTTTTGGTTAGAGTGTATTTAATAACAGAGCGTAACAAAAATACAAACCAAAATATTGCATCATTGCATGCATTCACTATGTATTACACATAGAAAATTAGTGTTTTCACCAAATTATATTTATCAGTCATTTATATTGAGTATTTGTAAAAGACAATAATATATATATTTTTCAACATTATGCAATATTTGAACCCGACATCTAGTGGAGAGTGTAAAAACAAGCCAGTAATTCGAAGGTTAATTTATATCTTAGGTTATGCAGGTGAGGAAGAGATTTCATGCCACTTATTTCTGGGTCAGAGGCTAAAAGTTGCGTGGCTTGTTAGTTAAAATCACTCTGATACTTGATAGGTGATTCATCGACCAAAACTATCTCCGATCCTACTTTTCGCGTGTCCTGGAAATGCAACGTGATGAATGGATTCAGACAACAACGAAGTTGCAGTTTACAGATCCATGAACTAGTCTAACATTACAGATGATTTTGAAATGCAAAATGCTTTTCTTGAATTTTCGGATATATTGTACCAGATGCGCTGTTTATCTTGTTGTTTAACGCTTCTTAAAATAAATTCAATTGGCTTATCATATTTTGACTGAATACTGTATTTATTTTTAAAGCCTCGAGTTTTAAAATATAGAATTCTATATTTGTCTTTGGTTTATTTTTTGTAGTTGAGCAAAAAAGTATGCAATTGAGGGGCTTTTGACTTTGGCCACAGTTTTGATATTTATGTGAAACATTTTTTTTTGCCTTTACTTTGGCTGTAGATGTAGTATTTATTACATAAAAGCGAACTGTTCATGTTCACCTGAGCTATATAGTATAACATACTCCTTCTTAGTAAGGAATGGATCGCATGGCTTTTGTTAGATATATATTATTCAGAATAAAAATACAGCACAGAAAAGGTTTTGTAATAATTGTTTTGCAAACCTGATATGTAAACCGGATTTACTATAGTCTATTTACTACTAAGAAAAACAAATTGTTCACCTGAATTTTGTTATTATTACTATTTATTCTATAAAAAAATAGGTCACTCTCTTTTGTTATACGTAAAATATTCACTATATGAAAGACTTGTTGTTAGCGTTTGTCTGTATCAAAATGTAATGTTCACTTTGGCCATGGTAAAGATATAATATTTACCACAAGAAAATCTGCATAAACTTGTAAGGTACAACACCTGTCAGATTTAATTTATCGATTTCTTCAACAATGGTTATTTTTCAACATCTCTTATCACACCAGGCAAATGAAATTGCAAAACCTCACGCCTAGCAGTAGACAACAAGTCCAAAGTAAGCTTATTTCAGATGTAAACAGGAATGCAAGGCTAATGTTTAAGAGGCAAACTGCATACAAAACAACAACTTAAAATTTGTAACGTGGTTTCATGAGTCGCAAGTTCTCGCATTAAAAATTAAAACAACAAAGTAGCACTTGACTATATATTTGGTTCCAAGGTTGTAAACTGCTGCAGGTAGTGTGAGTGATGTTCTAATGGCACGTGTTAATAACAACCAGAGTGTAGCGTTGCAGGACTCTGTATTATCGATGACATTTATTCCCACAAAGAAGCAGTTTAATTCTGATGGGCAATAATTCCTCCGAGACGGTAATACAACAAACCATTGCACTTGTTTTGAGCATCTTTAGAATGAAGTTGTCATAATAGTTATGCTGTGATATCTTTGAATCAATTGCAGAGAGTAAAAAATCCTGAAATAATATGTCTTTAATCATCTTGTGAGATTTATGTTACGTTACTCTGTTAACACACCATAAAAGGTGATTCAACACGATCTTAGGTGAGGGTCCTAATAAAGTGACCAGACAGTGTGAAGTGTACTTTAAAAAATATAAGGACCTGCGTATATTTCTGTTTAAATAAAGTATTCAGATTATATATAAAAACACTCACGCATACACACACAAAACGAAATGATTTATTCTCTTGAATGGGCTTCTGCAAGTAATATTTGTTATATACGGTTTTATTATAAAGTTATCTGTGCTTTTCTACTATTCATAGCTCCATATCATTAGATATCTATGAAACAAGACAACTAGCTGATGGGTCAGGTTTGGTTTGTTCTGGGCCCGGCATGGCCAGGTGGTTAAGGCCCTCGACTCGTAATCCGAGGGTCGTGGGTTCGCATCCCGGTCGCGCCAAAGATGCTCGCCCTTTCAGCCGTGGGGGCGTTATAATGTGACGTTCAATCCCACTATTCGTTGGTAAAAGAGTAGCCCAAGAGTTGGCGGTGGGTGGTGATGACTAGCTACCTTCCCTCTAGTTTTACACTGCCAAATTAGGGACGGTTAGCACAGATAGCCCTCGAGTAGCTTTGTGCGAAATTCCAAAACAACCAACCAATCAACCTTGGTTTGTTCTGAATTTCGCGCAAAGCTGCATGAGGGCTGTCTGCACTTGCCGTCCCTAATTTAACAGTGTAAAACTAGAGGGAAGGCAGCTAGTCATCATTACCCACTACCAACTCTTGGACTACTCTTTCACATACGAATAGTGGGATTGGCCGTCACATTATAACGCCCTCACAACTGAAAGGGAGAGCATGTTTGGTATGACAGGGGATTCGAACCCACGACCCTCGGATTACGAGTCGAGGGCCTTAACCACCTGGCCATGCCGGGCCGATGAGTCAGATAATTCTACTTTCGACGATAATTCTCACCAGGAGGTTTGATAGTACAATTTGCACACAGGTGATTGCACATATAAACAACTTCAAAATATCCCAGGATATATTCTTCCCTTAGAATCAGCTTCTGAGAATTTATCTTTAAACATTGGAATTGTCCGTGTAAGGTTTTACTACATTCATAGTAATAACACTAGCGCAACATACTGACAAAACATTAGGACCTATTTTGCAAGATGGGTCTCCTCCTCATGCTGTGCATACTGGCAACACTTTATTTGGACCTCTTTGCAAGATGTGGCTCCATCGTACAGATGGGCAACACTTTATTGCAACACACTTAGCAAGATGGGGCTCCACCGTCTGTTGCACATATTGAAAACACTTTATTAGGACATACTTTGTAATATGTAGCTCAATCTTGAATTACCCAGACTAATAACACATTATTTGGGCACACTTTGCACGACTGATTCCATATTACATTGCATTAGACCGACATTACATTATTGAGACACTTTTAAGGACTGGGTAACCTAAAGCCATTTTCTACACAGGTGACCCATGGTCTCCACATCTGATACTTTTTCGGTTATGAGGCCATTTCAGATCTTTGACTTATCGTGATTGGCCAATTATCTTGAAAGACCTAAAATATATTACATGACACCGAGTGAAGTGCAGCAGTTGAAGAGAAAGAACATCACTTAGTTTGTATAACGTTTCTTCACGAGTGAAAGCAATCATGGATAAAAATGTGGCCACAATGGACACTTCTAACATTTTGACTAGGCGTAATTCATGAAAAGGAACCTATGGTGAAAATTGTGATTGGTAATGAATTTTTTGTTTGCTATCTGTGCTCTATCCACCACGGGTGAACAGAATAAGCCTATCTCTATTTCTCTCTTTTTTTTTTCTCATTTCTCCTCAACTATTAACATTTCATACATAAATGTGATGTAATATTATGTTGAATTTACTTTAATTTAAATTTAATAGATTTTTATGAAGTGAAAATGTATTGACATTATGACTGTATGCAATATATATACTATAAAAATGCAATATTGTACTTTATAATATATCAAAGAGAAAAAAATCACTTATAGGTATCAAACTTCCTGGAGAAAAAATAATAAAATACAATTTGCTGACTTTACTTTAATCTCACTGTACTTAAGTATTTTAATTTAAGCCTAATTCTTTTTCACAGATGGCATAATATTATTTTATATGCTAAGCTTACTACTTGCTTTTTCACACAAAACATTCAAATTCTACATAAATGCCTTTTGTGGGAGATTGGCTGCATGATGTATTAGTTATATTTATAATAAATAAGCTACAACTAAATAAACCTGTATATTCTAATAAAACAAAATTACAATTTCTAGGGCCCCGGCATGGCCAGGTGGGTTAAGGCGTTCTACTCGCAATCTAAGGATCGCGGGTACGAATTTCCGTCTCACCAAATATGCTTGTACCTTCAGTTGTGGGGGCGTTATAAGTGACGGTCAATCCCTTAATTCGTTGGTAAACGAGTAGCCCAAGAGTTGGCAGTGAGTGGTTATAACGAGCTGTCTTTCCTTTATTCTTACACTGGTAAATTAAGGACAGCTAGCACAGATAGCCCTCGTGTAGCTTTGCGCGAAATTCAAAAACAAACAAACAATTTCCAGGTTCAACCAATATTCCGTGTCATGCAAGTGTTCTACCAGTTAGGCTGATTTGACCTTAATCTCATTTTACACAATATATTTTATAATTTGAGCCTTACTTTTTCCTCGTAGTCTATTTCATGACAGATGGCATAATTGTATTTTATAGGTTATGTCTACTGTTTGCTTTATCGCATATGGCATTCTAATTTTGCATATATTTCTTTTGTATGTGAGGTTAAACATATGATGCAATAGCAGATGTATATTTAATGATCCATAACCAAATAGGCTTATACTACTATATTATAAATTAAATGTTAACTCAAACTTACCAAGAAATGTCAAGACTACGTAAGTTTATTTGTGTAATGTATATGTTAACGGTAAAATTACTAGTTTGGCTAGCAAACGATAAACGCATATATCAACATAAAACTGTCGTTTTGCTCACCTTTACGTAGTTCGTATGACATGTACAGTTAACGCTGTAGACAAACAAACAATCAAGTATACAAACAAACGGAGTAAATTTAAATTATATATATGAGTTGAATTTAAGTAATACTATAGAAACTGTATTTTCAAGAAAGCATTCGAGTGATAATTGTTTATACCATTTTATAAACTACAACAGTATTTGTTTTTAACTGGATAAAATACGAATAGTAATGTAACTGTAGTGGAATTACTTACCAGACCTATGTATATATGTGACCTAGTTTGTGATTAAAAAATGGACGTTTTGACCTTCATTATAAAATTTCGGACACATAAGGAACAAACTTTATTATTTCTTCAAGATCATCGAGATAAATTTTTTATTCTTTAATTTAATTTCAATATCCACGCATCCAATATTAAACCAAGCGCCTGAATATGTGAATAAAAGTTCTGTGTCTCATCGAATTTCTTAGTTTTAAGTTTTGTGTACTGATATTTATGGCTTATTCGCATAGTTACCTATGAACTAGTTTAGCTTACAATTACATTTAGTTTTCAAAAGGTCTGTGGGCATGTATAAGATAACTTTCATATAAAATATTAAAACTATATATATATATAATCTATGCCAACATATCCACTTAGTGGAAGCCATAAAGTATACTTCCAAATGAAAATCTAGTTGTATATTTAGAACAACAGACTTGTATTGAATGTTGTCATTATCTACATAGCCATGTGAAAGGCTGTTTCCTTTTTTAATTTCTATTATCCTTAATTCTACCCATAAATTATTGAAGTCTCTACATTCTACACGAAATATGTTATTCAAACTACAGTAAAGTCGTGAGTTATCGGATCGGAAAACTTACACAAATCGTCTACATGTATAAAGCATATGATCTTTCTCTTTATAACGCATTTTGAAACAGATTTCTTAAAATATTGGGCACAACAAATTAATTAATGGAGTGTAATACTTAGCAACGCACCACTTTGCGTTTTGTCAAATAGCACTATATAATCAGGTAGATGGGTCACCAAAACAAACAAAGGAGACCGCGCGAGTCATGTTTTTGGAAAATGACTTCAAATCTTTTATGACTATTTTATGGAAGATGACAAAACTTTATTTAACTGTTTAGGCCTATTGTTTCCTTTTCTGCACATGACAGCCTAATTAATTTTATCAAAGAACTAGAATAACGTTTTCAAAACAGATTTTGTTTTACTGTATAAACTATAAAAAATGAGTACACAATACTTACAATTTGTGTTTTGCCAAAAGGTAGTTGTTGATCCAATATCGTATTTTCTATGTTTATAAAACATTATGTTTCCTTGCGGAACATTTTGATTCACTTTAAAATACAAAATAGAGATACCAGATTCTCATTAAGTGGGTGAGACATATGGTAAATGTAACATTTGTGCTAAAATAATACAGCAAATAGCCCGATGTGGCTTTGCTATAAGAAAAACACAAATTTAAAATAAACGATGTTGTTGTTGTTTTGAATTAAGCACAAAGCTGCACAATGGACTATCTGTGCTAACCACGGGTATCGAAACCTGGTTTTTAGCGTTGTAAGTCCGCAGACATACCGCTGAGCCACTAGGGGGCTAAAATAAACGAAACTCTGTTATTTTAAAGTTGAATTTCTTTTTGATATGAAGTAAACTGCTTAAATAATAACAAACAAGTAGAATAAAATACTCACCTACAAGTAAAATAGAATAATCACCTACAAATAAAATAACTATTGATCCCTTTTGCGTCGATCATTGATAGAGGCCAATTTGTACTTCAAACTGTTCGGGTAATTCACAATTCAAGTAAACCTTCACGTATAGGAGTCTAATAAAAAGTGGATGAAAATAAAACTTAAAATGGTTCATTGAGCAACTTTTTAAAAAATATATGTGAAATTGGATTCAGAATCTCTCTTGGTTTGTTTTTGCGAAAAGCGAAATATTTTTTTATGTTATGCAAACAAATTAGACCAGTGTTTGTATGTTGTTACGTATTATAATTGACACTCACACAATATTCTTTTGTAAGACAGATATATTTTATTATACAAACAACCATATAATTTATAATAACGGTTATTACTAATAGTTATTACAAAAAATGATTTATATACAACAGTTTTACAAAGTTAGGGACAATACTGAGTATTATATCTGGTCTAGAACTGAATATTTTATCCACTATTCAGGTTCATGACGAGTGAATTAATTCTGAGTTGATATTGTCATACTTCGTTTAAGCTAGCTAGTTTGATTGGCCTTACACTGGTTAAAGCTCACTTCTTACCGATGAATATATTTAATGTCCTCGTAGAATTGCAAACATCCAAATTAGTTCACTTAAGTTAAACGGTTTGTATTGTTCGAAATCTATCAGTGTTTCTGGTCAAATTCTGTAGTTTTCTAATTAACCACGATTATTGTTTCCGAGGCATTTAGCACACTGTCTATAGCTAACCAATAGTATTATATTACTTTCTCTCGGCTAACTGCTTTTATATAAATCACGCGAGATTCAAGAGCGTTGAACAACATTCGAACACACTAGTGTTTTCGTAAAACAAATATTGTTGATTCTTACTCTCAAGAATCTTATACAAATTCAGTGAACGGATGAGACTTGTGCAGTACACATCCAACAATATACATCACATGCATAAAAAATACACTGAAACAAACGTAGGTATTAAAATAACATTGAAATCAGAAAAAGGCGAATATTGTCCTTCCCTCTTCAGCACCGAGGAACACCTGTCATTGCCTCTGAATGTGAATTTGCGTTACATGTTGTTTGTCTTTATTAATGCAACTTTTCTGTGTGCGTAAGTGCGTGTTTGTTTTGTACGACCTCCTGAAATACATAAATCAAACATTTTACTATAACTAACAATCCTCTATTGTTAGAAGAATAATGTGGGTATGTAGTAATTTGATTACAATGTGATTCTTTCAGTTTCTAAACTAATATAACTTTATTGTTGTTTCACGTGTATTGTTTATTAGTGAACTAAATATATGACAAAATTGTTTTGGTTGATTGCATTTTTTTTCGCGAAATATCGCGGGAAAATAAACTGAGTAATTTTTATCGATCAAACAAGATTACGAGTTAGATTAAAATACTATTACCATACTGTTTAATGTTGATTTTAAAATATGAGAAAACCACTTATTTAATACGATTACGCTAGAATTGTTGCTATAGGAAAATAATACAGTTTTGTATATATGGAATACAAGTTACGAAAGCAGTGTTACCTGCTCGCTATTTTTTGTGTGGTTGGTATTGTTTTTATGTTAATAAAAATGTTTACTTTTAATAACATTTCATTACGTCTTCACCGTTTTGAAAATTACGATGTTATAGGCTCTAATTTACTTAACATATTTCGCGTAGAATGTTGGGAGTTTAAGAATTTATGGGTAAAATTAAGTATAATAAGACGTAAATATGAGAATACTCCTTCGCATGGCTGTCTAGATAATGACAGAATTGAATACAAGTCTATCGTCCAGTATATGAAATTCCATTTTTGTTTGGACATATTGCATTGCCTTCACTAAGTGATATGTGTTTGAATAGAATAAAATAGTTTGAATATTTCATGTAACCGTTATCTCAGACACAGTTCTTTTCAAGTCTACACTGATTAAATTTTAAGACGAACTAGTGTATGAACAATCACGTAAGTAGGCCGTAAAGGTTAGTACACAAAATCCAAAATTGTAATAAAGTCGATGAAACATAAAATATTCCACTTGAATATTTAAGCGTTTGGTTTAGTTTGGAATACGTAAATATTGAAACAAAGGTACGAGATAAAAAATTCAACGTGATGGCATTACAGAAATAATAAAAAAATCGTGTATATATCATTTTTCTAATTGAGGTCAAACCAGAGTTCATTAATGACGTCTACTTTTGTAATGACAGACTAGGGCACGTGTGCGTTAGTTGAATAAATAATCCGACCAAAATTACGTTGTTAATAGTATTTTTAAAATTAAAAACAGATAACATCGTATTGTATCAGGTGATATTACCAAATAACAATTGTTTATCATTTGAAAGGGTAATTGAACATACTAGCTTATTTCTATTTGTCTGAAAGGCGCTTCGTCTACTTAGTTTTAGAATGTCATGACATATGACATAGGGATGTGCGTATTAAGTTATAGGTCAAAAGGTTTAAGGTTCGAGCCTCGAAATTAAGTTTCAGCTGTTATAGCATGATAATTAATATAACTTTTCCGTTAAAAGTAGCCGTGTAAATGGCAGGTGTTGCATAAGGATTGCTACCACTCTGGTCAGCAGTTTTAAATTAAGGACGGCTCTGCTTTTAATTTAGGGGTCTCTGACGTGAACATCTAACCCATAAGATGTTATTCAGGTTGGCATACCAAATATCAGATTTCTCATTTGCAGGTTAGGCTTAACGATCAGCCTTGAAACTTTAACTGATTGTGTTGTTGTAGTAAAAGTTACTACATTAGTTTTTGAACTTTCAATAAATTGTGGCCCGGCATGGCTTGGTGGTTGAGGCACTCGACTCGTCGCGGGTTCGAATCCCCGTCACACCAAACATGCTTGCCCTTTCAACCGTGGGAACGTTATATGTTACGGTCAATCCCACTATTCGTTGGTAAAAGAGTAATCCAAGAGTTGGCGGTGGGCGGTGATGACTAGCTGCCTTCCTTCTACTAGACTTACACTGCTAAATTAGAGATGGCTAGTGCAGGTAGCCCTCATGCACCTTTGCGCGAGATTCAAAACAAACAAACAATTAATAAATTGTTTTTGTCACTCATTTTGTGAATCTATCGATTACTACATCACCAGCTTGCAGGATAAGCAATAAAACGTTGAATTTATTAATATCGATTTAAAGCTATTACAGTTTGTTTGAATTTCGCGCAAAGCTACACAAGGGCTATCTGCGCTAGCCATCCCTAATTTAGCAGTGTAAGAGTAGAGGGAAGGCAGCTAGTCATCTTCACCCACCGCCATCTCTTGGGCTATTTTTTTCACCAAAGAAGAGTGGGATTGACTGTAACGTTATAACGCTCTCCACGGTTAAAAGGGCAAGCATGTTTGGTGCGATGGGATTCGAACCCTCGAATCACGAGTCGAGGGCTTTAACCACCTGGCCATGGCGGGCCAACTATTACAGAGTTTAAAATATATTTCAATTGTCTTATTTCAAAACTGCAAATTTCAATATATTCAATATTTCAAAACAAGAAGTGAGAGTGTATAAAGAATTTTTATCTATTTTTTCGTTGATTAATTTTATTATTATGAATAATACTTTAACCCATTGTTTTCTTGTATTTCTTCCTTTAATAGTTATTACTCATTTATATAAAGAAGCCTTCATTCTTAATACACTCTGCATCAGCTGTTATTTATTTTTTGTTAATGACTTACTTTCATTTTTGTAATAGTTTTCAGTCTGGCATAAATTATTTTACCTCTCCATTGACACAACAGTATGTCAGTGGACTTAAAACGCTATAATCCGGGTTTCTATACCCATGAATGGCAGAGCACAGATAGCTCATTGTGTTGCTTTGTGCTGACTTACAAGCAACAACAACGTAAATTATTTCATCGTTTAATCTTTATTAGCATAAATATGTACACCTGTCAAACGTTGAACATATTACATACGTAGCGCCCTGCATTATTAGAATGGGGACTTCCAAGTGGTGGAGATAAATAATACAGCCTTCGTATTGGGGAATTAACTGATTATGTTATTGTAGTAAAAGTTAATACATTAGTTTTTGAACTTTCAATAAATTGTGGCCCGGCATGGCTTGGTGGTTGAGACACTCGACTCCTAATCCGAGGGTGGCGGGTTCGAATCCCCGTCACACCAAACATGATCGCCCTTTCAATCGTGGGGGCAATATAAGTGACGGTTGCTAAAAGAGTAGTCCAAGAGTTGGCGGTGGGTGTTGATGACTATCTGCCTTTCCTCTAGTCTTACACTGTTAAATTGGGGATAGCTAGCGCAGATAACTCTTGTGTAGTTTTGCGCGAAATTCAAACTAAAATTGTTTCTAAGATATTCGTTTTGTTTTATACCACTTGTTTTTTTTTATGCTATCTCCGTTAACAGTATTGGTTAGAATGTTTCTTGTATCTATGTTTAATTTTATTATAATTATATTTTTAGTAATGGAGATTATTTTGCCCTGTTAGCTTTGCTTATGGATTTAGAGCTTATCTAAATCTTCCAAAGTCGCTGAATCTGAGATTTTATTACGATTACTGCTGAAAATATGGCTAACGGTGAGAGTATCCAAACTGACGAACATATGCATTCTAATCTTTATAAGTAAGAACATAAGAGCAGCATACTTTATTAGCTATACTCAGCTTCGGCTTGATGTTTAGCTTTGATCTATGTAGGCAGATCTCTTTAATTAAAAGTTAATATTAATAAAACTAAAACTTTTGTCCAATAACAAGTGGATAAAACTTTGCTTTAATATTGTTCGTGAGCATTCGTTTGCATAAATCACTATCTTTTTAAAGGTGCTCCAAGAATTCATTTTTAAAATGTTATTTAAACCATTATAATTTTTAAAAGTTAGATGTTTTACTAACAAAATGAAGTTTCAACTTTCGTTTTTGTCGTAACTGGTATATCGTTTTCAGTCTTCAAATGGAGATTTTAAGTAATTGATATAAACAATATCATTTTGTTAATGGAGAAAAAAACCGAAACCAAATTAGGGTGATACCAAGTTAAATTTCATCCTTTCTAGGTAAGAAGTTCGTATATCTTAAAGCAACGCAGAAAAAACTTCAACGTGCAAAAATACACTTTGAAAATTTTTACGTTATTTGATTGGTTGTTTCTTGGCCTTACTGGTCTGTCGCTGGCTGCAGAACTCCAGATGGTCAATAATTCACAGTACTAGAGTATTATAGCTAGCCTCTTGCCTTTCCATTTATGCAATAGTACTCTTGAACCCTTTGGTTTTTCCCTGTATGAAAAAAAAAAAGTCTTGTGGTAGATAGTAACTCATAAGAAATGTTCTATTTAAAACATGGTTCTGCTGATGTGGAAGTGCTGGTTATAATGTGTAATTATCGCTAGATGTTAAATGAATTTTATGGTGGCGATAAATATAATATGCATACATATTTTCGGAATTCATAGAATAACGGTTAAGTTTTGCGTGAGGCACTTGAAAACTGTAATTTTGTGATGATCGTATCGAGACATTACTTTAAGTTTTCTCCCCTTCCGCGTCTTAGCATTATAATTTGTCGTTTTAAGAAAGCCAATGACAGGTGGTATTTCTTCTCATTGCTGGCTTCATATGAATTAATTAACAGGTTGAACTCAGTAAAACAAATTACACGGTAACATCAGTACTCATCAGAGCATTAAAAGTCTGAGGGATAGAATCTAAATAGCAAGAATGAGTCATATGCTGCTCAGTGCAGTTGACAATCGTCACTTTTGTCTGCACTGAAGATTCTGGGTTTTTCCACTTATTCAGAAGTTTGCTTGGTTTCTTCCAGTACCCTACACTGGTAATGTGCATTCAATGTAATCGAAATAGTTTAAGTTATTTTCATCACAAAATTTTATGTGTGTATTGTTGTCAAGTACAAAAATATTACTAAAATCATACGATGAACTTAAGTTCGTCTTAAGTAATAATGTTAAAAATTGATAAAGTCTTACGACACGTAGTTGTAGAGTTCATTAGTTGTTTTTTTTTATGGTGTGAGCAGAACTGAACGATTGTATTTAACTGATGTTTCCTTTTTGTTTCAGCGGAATCCTCACCTAATGGAAGACATTGTATCACCTCTGAACACAGTCCGTTCTTTGACAGGTAGGTTTTAAATCAAGAGAAGCTCTAGATAGTGTAAGGTAGCACTAAACCTATTTCCTTTTTATAGTCGGTAGTTAAACTGTTTGCGGGCAAACAAGCAGATTACAACAGATGGGTCGTATAATGCTTTTAATACGTAAAATCCTGTCGTCGTACGAACTTCAGGCATAAAATAAAAACGACGCCTATTAGTTCACTTGCGCACAATAACGTAGACGTTCGATTGGCACTCGTATTTTTTCGTACACGCAGGCAAACTGTTTAGCAATCATTTTGATTCATCAAAAATAAATAACGATTAAAACATTCGCAGAAATAAATGAAATAAATATAAGATTTATGACTCCTTGTGGTTTCTTTAAATAATCTATATATATATAAAGCAGAAAAAATCTGTGTATCTGTCTATTTGTCCGTTATCTAAGTACTTTTAGATCTCTGGGATACTCCCAACCAAATTTTGTGTTATGGTAATTTGGAAAAGGGAGCATGTTAATAGAGGTTTACAACCCTCTGTACTCAAAATCGTAGCTGTTAACTACTTCACAAACAGCGCAACGTCCTTGAACCAAACCAAAAAACAAACCTTAAATTTTCTGTAGCTCGGCATGGCCAGGTGGGTTAAGGCGTTCGACTAGTAATACGATGGTCGCGGGTTCGAATCCCCGTCCCACCAAACATGCTCGCCCTTTCAGCCGTGGGGGCGTTATAATGTGCAGCCAATCCCACTATTCGTTGGAAAAAATGAGCACAAGAGTTGGCGGTGGTTGGTGATGACAAGCTGCCTGTCCTGTAGTCGTAAACTGCTAAATTATGAACGGCTAGCGCAGATAGCCCTCGTGTAGCTTTGCGCGAAATTCAAAAACAAACAAACAAATTTTCTGTAATACAACATACACACAGAGGGAGTAGGGCACACGAACGTCTTATGTATCTCAGACATTGCACTAGTTCTTTCTGTGGAGGAATTAGATGAAAAATATAACCGCCACTATTACAGTCACCATCAGGCTCAAATGAACAGCTGTTTCTTGAGTTACAGCCACTTCATTCTTTGACCCGTGACCTGAAAACTTCATAATGTAAGACGGTTTTACGGCCAACGACCGTCAATTAATTAATTAGCTGAAACAGTGTGGAAGGACATTGAAACTGGGTGTTGAAAGTGGGTAACATAAAGCACCCCTACCACCACTACTTTGCCCGATACCTCTTCGTGAAGTCACCCTAACAATAGCACAGTGTTTACCATGTTTTAAGTATATACATAGAGAGTTCTTAAAGCTATACAGATCATTCGGTGAGGTAATAATGGACACTGTAATAACACGTTATGCTATAAATAATTTGTGTGAAAGTTAGAATTTTTACGTTATTTATCATACCATTCATCCCCACAATTTTATAATTCCTAGCGCAGTCAAACGATGGACAGCTCAGACTGTGTTTCATAAATAATGTAGTTTATTATTGTGTTAAATTAAAACTTGTACATATGTCTCTCTGGGATCAGCGAACATTGAATTGAAATATCAACAAGGGTGTCAAACTTTCTTCCTGAAGTATCACTAGGTTTGATAATGTTTTATTTTATTTCGTATGTATCCCACAGTTAATTCGGTTGAGTGTAATATTGTCAATGATTTCCATTTTAGCGTGCAATTTATTCATGTAAAACAACATGTAAGTGATTCATGTGGGTGAATTATTGATGTTACTATCACACATAAAAACATCTGGACTTTACAAAACGTTTTGTGTAGTATGTCAGAAGCCTATATGTAGGTGTATGTGTGAAAGTATATACTTTTACGTTAGGAAAGAGAATTGTATATATTGTAAAGAACAAAATTAGATTAAACAAATATAAATGACCCAGAGGACCTTATTAACAATTGTATATTCCGTGCGACCTATACCTTCCAAAAGCTGCTAATCAAATATATGTAATTGCCAGTCATGACTTTTTATGCCCCAGGGTAAAAGTTAATTTAAGGAGTGAAAGTCCTTGATTGCCTCCTGTTATAAACAAAGTGCAGAAAACTATTATTATTAAGATGCCAGTTCTGTAACTCCGGATATATTACGACAAGTATTATTAGAAATGGAAATGGGCTTTTCTCCTGCAGTTGAAAAAACAAACCAAAAACAATACGTAGTAAAATTTACGTTGACCAAACAAAACATTTGAGATTTAGAATGAATCAGTTTCATGTTAGAGTCTATTAACATGCTCGAAACACTTTCACGTGTTTTATTTTCCATTTGGATTTTCGATAATCCACAAAAAGCTTATTTTGTGAAAGGTGTATTATAAAAAAGATTGAAAGTTTTTAGTCTTATTTAAACAAGTTAGGTAACTCAGAGCATCTTCTTTATGTGTCAAACAACAAAACTGTAAATACCTGGAAGCAGGGGTGTGAGTGTAATTTCCAGAACAAAAAGATACGTATTAGAACTAAGGATTCTAGTGGCTGTTTATTCCTCAAAACCTTCTGTTCCGAAGATATAATAAATCCAGGTGATATAAATAGACGTAAAACTTTAAACAATTGGATGAAGATGATGGTCTTCCCATATTAATTCAACTTCGTATTGATTTGGTTTGTTTTTTAATTTCGCGCAGCTACACGAGGGCTATCTGCGCTAACCGTCCCTAATTTAACAGCGTAAGACTAGCGGGCAGGCAGCTAGTCATCACCACCCACCGCCAACTCTTGGGTTACTCTTTCACCAACGAATAGTGGGATTAACCGACACATTATAACGCCATCACGGCTGAAAGAGCAAGCACGTTTGATGTGACGGAGATTCGAACCAGCGGCCTTCAAATTACAATTCGAGTGCCTTAACCACCTGGCCATTCCGGGCCATCAAATTCGTATTTGTCGCGTGACATTTCTCTCCTAGAAACATTAGAGTATTCACCACAATATTAATGGGAACAGCATACGCGCATGTACTTATAGAGGCAGTATGCTGGTGTTACACTAACGGTTGGATAACAGCCACTGACAATATAAACAGTTAGCAAATGACTATACTCTGAAGCATTCATTTATGAATATTACACAAAGGTACATTAATTATAGTATCTAAGGAACAGCTCGCATAATTTCACAGCATATTATTACCTTTATTGATTCAAAGAAAAGTTTATATGCGAGTGAAAGTAGAATTAAATTTATTCGGAACAGATATAAACTCCACAACTTGCCATGTCCAACATCTGAACCTAATACTCATTATGAATTGTACTCCACAACTTGCCGTGTCCAACATCTGAACCTAATATTCATTATGAGATTGTACTCCACAACTTGCCGTGTCCAACATCTGAATCTAATACTCATTATGAGATTTTATTTTACAACTTGCCATGTCCAACATCTGAACCTAATACTCATTATGAGATTAAACTCCACAACTTGTCGTGTCCAACATCTGAACCTAATACTCATTATGAGATTTTACTTCACAACTTGCCATGTCCAACATCTGAACCTAATACTCATTATGAGATTAAACTTCACAACTTGCCATGTCCAACATCTGAACCTAATACTCATTATAAGATTAAACTCCACAACTTGTCGTGTCCAACATCTGAACCTAATACTCATTATGAGATTGTACTTCACAACTTGCCATGTCCAACATCTGAACCTAATACTCATTATGAGATTGTACTCCACAACTTGCCATGTCCAACATCTGAAACTAATACTCATTATGAGATTAAACTCCACAACTTGCCATGTCCAACATCTGAACCTAATACTCATTATGAGATTGTACTCCACAACTTGCCATGTCCAACATCTGAACGTAATACTCATTATGAGATTGTATTTGCACTCAGTGAAAGAGAAAAGAAAGCCTAAAGCTTATAACAAAGAAGACCAATATAATTCGATCGCTGTTATAAAAATACTTAATATTAAATATAAAACTTATATTCTGAAGTGGGCGGTAACATACCTGTAACAACTTTGATGTCGAGCCCACCTACCATGTAAAGAATGAAAAATGGAATTTACTATCATACCTCAAAAATGTGGTAACATACCCTTCCTTCTCCCTTACAAATATTCTCTTAGAATAGGAGGTCAGTTGTGTGAATAATTATAAGTATCCAAGCCTGATATCATTAGCGAAGACATCCTTGGCGTGCGATGAATACACAAAGAAGCAAGTTGTGAGAGAAGTAGCTAATAATCGAGAAGGTAATAATTGAATGTGATATTTTTATACATTTTTATACATATATTCTGTATTATTATTTAATTTGAATTTTAGTGACGTTGAATATTAAATAAATATTCGTTTGTTTTTAGAATTTAGTACAAAGCTGCACTGTGGGCTATCTGTGCTCTGCCCACCGCGAGTATCGACACCGGGTTTCTAGTGATGTGAGTCCGCAAACATGACATACCACTGTATCACTGGGAGTCAACATTTATGTTAAAAAATAAAAAGTCTTACAACCAAAGTCGTACATTAGAAAAATATAATTATTTTATTAAAAGACCCCCTAGGTACGCTAGCCAACCCTAGGTTTGAAGCCATAGACAAGGGGGAATATAGCTGGCCAACACGTTCTAACTCTTGGGCTACTCTTTTTACCAATGAACAGTGGGATTGATTCTATAACTTGAAGGGCGAACATGCTCAGTAATGGGATTCGAACCCGCGATCCGTGGATTGCGAGTCCAAAGCTCCAATTATGAAATATTATTTTTGTAGGAGAGAGGCGCTCCTTTATCGAAGGAATTCAACAGGTCAAACAGGCTAATTTAGATTCGTAAATCTGTCACGATAGATCGTGAGAAAGGGGTAAATGTGAGCAATACATGTTTTTCAAGAATGAGAAAAAGAAGCAATTTCGAATTGACGAGAAACAGAAGAAGAGAAGAATGCGGAGGATAAAGAGGATACATTATCGCAATTTCCAGAATGTTTACATTCTAAGTTTCATAGTTTCAAAGTAGAAGATAGCTAAAAGTCGAAGCTAAAGGCGATAGTCGAACGGAGGGCGGAAATTGTTCTTGACTTCCGTTTGTTTACCTCCTACTCTTCGACTTATAAGAGGGCGCTAGCGAGGATACAACTGCAAAGTATTTACTCTAATTTTACACTTGTTGCGTAGGGAGCCTGAACTTGAAAATTAATTTGGTTCGTTTTGAAGTTTCCGCAAAGCTACACATGTACTAGCCGTTCCTAATTTAGCAGTAAAAGACTATAAAAAAATGAAGCTAGTAATGACCAACGAGTGATGGCATTGAACGTTATATTATAATGCCGCCTCAACTAAAATAATAAGTATGTTTGGTGATATAGGATTCGACCTCGCAACCCGCTGATTGCAAGTCGAGCGCTGTAACCGCGTGGCACCAAACCTGATAAATCAACAACTTGAAGAAATTTAAATAATTCAGTTAAATTACACTATGCAACAACATTTTTACTTTTACTTGTTTCTGAGTGGAAAGTGTTATTTCCCAATTGCTTATGCCTAAAGTAAATGGAAAACACCTATTTTTCTCTTTAAACTTTGCTTTTCTGACCTGGGAGCGTATAACGAAAACATGATGGGACACTATATTTGGGGGCTAATACGTGAAAGTGATTTACATTACAGTCGCAAATCTCGAAAAACTACTCACTTCTAAACATTTTTGAATAACTTTAGTATAAATACATGTAAATCTTAATTAATATGTTGTTTTATTCAAACCTTATGTAAATGAAAATATGCAAATTTGCCCGTTTTTACATAGAAAATAGGTTAATTTCTAAATTTCATTATCCAGGTCACAAAAGCAAAGTTTGAAGGGAATGATGGCCATTTTCTGTACTTTTACAACATAAGCAGTTAAGAAATAACACATACTATCCAGGAACAAAATTTGTGTTACATAGTGTTATCCTAGAGTATTAGTGTTCACTTCTGTATACATTATTCTGTATTGTTTAACTTTGTGAATGAAAATAGTTTCAATGGTATAACTGGGAAAAATTGCGTGTCTGTTAAAAAATAAGTTAAATATAACAACATATGTTTTATATACTTAATCCTTTTTTTATTTGTTTGTTTTTTGAATTTTGCGCTAAGCTACACGAGGGCTAACTGCGCTAGCCGTACCTAATTTAGCAGTCTAAGACTAGAAGGAAGGCAGCTAGCTAGTCACCACTACCCATCGTAACTTTTACCAACGAATAGTGGGATTGACCATCGAATTATTACGCCTCCACGGCTGAAAGGATGAACACATTTGGTGTGACGGGGATTCGAACTCTCAACCCTCGGATTACGAGTCGAGTGCCTCAGCCACCTGGCTATGACAGGCCTTTATTTGTTTTAAAACATATTTTATTTACAGCTAATTTGATTTGATGTGTTATATTCGAAATTTACATTTATTTTGCAGTAACTGCCTTTAACTTTGTAATAAAATTTGTCATACATTCCGTTTAATATAATTATTTTAGAACATTTCATGTTGTCAGAACGTAAGCTAACATACTCACCAGATTCACACAAAAAATGATTATTTGGGATTTTGTAAATATAAGAGTTAAAATAAAAAATCCGTTCGGTTACAAATTACTGTGTAAAACCATGCAAAATTACATGCGTGAACTCGACTTTCTAAAGTCAGGTAGGTAGCTTTTACTTTCAAACTCCATGTTTTCAACACGCAATAACTGTTACTTTCATGCGTGTCTAATTCTGAGATAACGTTTATTGTCACATGCCATACTGAAAAGTTGTGGTTAAGTGGTTAATGTTTATCCTGCCCGTAATGTGAACTCGAGGGTTCAAGGCTCTTGCCCCTTTGCTGAAAAAAAATGTGTTGCGCACATTAGGACCACGAGTGCACTGTAAGTCTAACAGTGAAATCTTACAATTTGGTTGAATAACGGAAACCCAAGAGTTGATGATTGGATCCGTTGACTATATGGTTTTTTTACAGTTTGTCAATTCAAAATTGTGGTTGGGCTATCCACAACTAGCTAGTTCTAAATTTACTCTCTAAGCTCACAATAGAAACGAACTCTTAAGTGTGGATCTAATATTTATCATTAAGTAATAATATTCAAACATATTTTAAGTTTTGTAATTTCCCGTAAATCTAATTCACCCACGCTAGCTGTCTCTCATTTAGAAGTGATGGAATAGAAGAAAGGTAGCTAGTCAACACCACCCACCGCCAGATCTTGGGCTACGTTTTTACTAACAAAAGAGGGATTGACAGTACGTTAAATAACAATGCCCCACGACTAAAAGAAAAGAGCATATTCGGTGACGGGATTCGACGGGACTGTTTGAAATATAAGACATTGCTAGGACTTAATAATATTAATGAAATTTAGTTTGAAGGAACATAGAGCTTCGCGCTGTGTTTCGCTTCACTTTTATATTAAGGCTCCTCAGTAGTATAGCGGAATATCTAAGGACTCGTAACGCTAGAAACCGGGTTTCGATACCCGTGATGGGCAGAACACAGATAGTCCATCGTGAAACTTTGTGCTTAATTCCATAAAACAAAAGTAAAGCAATTTATATTGGCTGCTGTCCTGTGGTCATATTTTTACAAATGAGTTGTTTTAATATTGATGACTTTAGATCTCCACAGACGAGGAGAGAAAAAGGATACAAATGGAACAAGCCGAAACCTTCCATCTTCCAACAAACACCCAGAACCATCTTCTCCAGAAGCTCGGAACCCAGCCCTGCCAATTACTCAGGTAGGGAAATATTGTGGATTTTTCTTACACTTCTAAAACCAAAGAAACCTTAAATAAGTAGTGTATACCCAACCTACATCGTATGCGCACCTCTTTTGACTAAACGCCTGTAAATACATAATTACAAGTAATAACAAAATTTTAACAAGGTAACGGTGAATGTAGAAGGGCAATGGAAAAAAAAACACAGAAACAATGTAGAGATGAAAACACAAAAAATAAACCCTACACAAGTAGCCAGATCTTATCTAAGAAAAACTTTTATCAGCAAATAAATGTTGAACGCATTTCATTTGCATCTATTCAGGTTAGAGTAAATGTTATTAAACTGGTTAATGATGTGAGGGCTAATTCACATGAACATATAACATTGGGACATATGTGGGATTTTATATGGTATTACGTGTCTATCCTTATCTTATTTTTGTACTTTTGTCTTCTCCACATTCTTTATTTTTTCGAAATTCTTTTTATTACTTGTTTCCCTCCCTTTTATTTTAATTAATGACACTCGCTATGGAAGCAGCAGTTTTAGGCTGGCTTGATGAAAATCACGTGTTGAAGTTATTGAAATATTATACCGCTTCTACAGTCCCCAAGTTAAATTGCAACACTTGATTGTAAATCATTGTAATACCTTCAAGTATTGGTGAGTCAGCACTTCTAACGTGAGAGTCAAAATAATAGCAAAACATTTAGCTGTTACGCAACTCCCTGGTTCATTAGCGATGTTTTTATCAGTTTTTGGAAACCTAAAAAACCTAAGGCGGATGCTAACAAAATTCTTTTACATTGTTATAAGAGAGATTTGAGACTATCATGAACAATACATGAACATACTAATCACTATTGTGCTTAGTGATATATACGAATTCATGATGTATGCATACATCACTGGTGCAGGAAGTTTTTGGAAAAGAAAAGCGCCGACCATAAAACGTTCATCACAAAATAGGTGAAGGTAACGCGTTTAGTAATTAAAAAGTCCAAACTTTACCTCATGGTGACGAATCTGTTTATTTTCTATTTAGAATTAAATTTGATACTTACATATACACTCACATATTTTCAGTTCGTTACCCTATTATCCACTAGATGGTGTATTTATTTACTAAATTCAACGGTAAAGATGTTTATAACGTAACAAAGATATTTATGGGACATTTTTGTAGAGAAGTGACTGCATTTTATTTTTGTGATGCTGTCATTGCGTTATTGAGCAACTGGTTTATCATTGTTATTTTGGAAAATCCATCTTATACTGTCTGGTTATTTTATTAGTAACTTCTAATGTCGGTTTAGACTATTTTTTGCAGTAATAATGGTTTGGATTCGGCATGGTCCACACATAATGTGTTATGTTACCATGTTCGACGAAAAACATACCTGGTAGAGTGATTGGTTCAGAGACTTTCACCAGAAGAGTGGGTTGTTGTATTATTGTTACAGAAAGGCCTTTATCCATCGGGATATAAATACAGTATTTTGACAATCTGAAACAACTCAGTTCTTTTGGATACAGAATTCGTTACTTGACGTAGTAAAATTAATACGTTTCTTTTTGTATTATTTATTAATAATGAGCTGCCCTAGTAATGATTATAAAACACAGACACTGAAAATATTTGTATACACAACAAATGGTAATTTCAAGCAGATGTTGAGAAATATAACAAAAATAATTTTTATATTTTGGATAAACATTACTCATGATATTATTTATTCTTTAACTGTTGTAGTACATCTATGATATAAAGTTATTATATTAACTGTTGTAGTACATCTATGATATAAAGTTATTCTATTAACTGTTGTAGTACATCTATGATATGAAATGATTCTATTAACTGTTGTAGTACATCTATGGTATAAAGTTATTCTCTTAACTGTTGTAGTACATCTATGATATAAAGTTATTCTTTAACTGTTGTAGTACATCTATGATATGAAGTTATTCTATTAACTGTTGTAGTACATCTATGGTATAAAGTTATTCTCTTAACTGTTGTAGTACATCTATGATATAAAGTTATTCTATTAACTGTTGTAGTACATCTATGATATGAAGTTATTCTATTAACTGTTGTAGTACATCTATGATATAAAGTTATTCTATTAACTGTTGTAGTACATCTATGATATAAAATTATTCTATTAACTGTTGTAGTACATCTATGATATAAAGTTATTCTTTAACTGTTGTAGTACATCTATGATATAAAATTATTCTATTAACTGTTGTAGTACATCTATGATATAAAATTATTCTATTAACTGTTGTAGTACATCTATGATATAAAGTTATTCTTTAACTGTTGTAGTACATCTATGATATGAAGTTATTCTATTAACTGTTGTAGTACATCTATGATATAAAGTTATTCTATTAATTGTCGTAGTACATCTATGATATAAAGTTATTCTATTAACTGTTGTAGTACATCTATGATATAAAGTTATTCTATTAACTGTTGTAGTACATCTATGAGATAAAGTTATTCTCTTAACTGTTACAGTACATCTATGAGATAAAGTTATTCTATTAAGCAAATAAGACATTTTTTGCTCTGCTAATAATTCGGCTTCTTGCTGTCTTTCTCTCAGCTTGTTATCTGACATTCATAATAGCTGATAACATGTTATTTGTCAACCATTCTTAGTTGCTAAATTGTTATCTGACAGCCATACATAGTTGTTATTTGACAGTAGTAAATAGCTACCAACCTGTTATCTAACAGCTGTACATAGTTGTTAACCTTTTATCTAATACTGAATAATACCCATACATTGTTACTTGTATATCACCTTGACACAGATCAGTATTTCTTAAAGTTCAAGTAATAATCATTTAATTAATTAAAATTGTTATTAAGTGTAAATAAATTTGAATGAAACGTTAAATGTTATTTGAAAGTCCCAATAATATGCTGAAATTAGAATGAGAACACACACACATACGTATATAGAGAGTAGGCATCAGTGAGTATACAGTTGTTAGATATAAAAAGTAGTTTAAACTCTAACATCTTGTTCTCAAATGAACAATAATTAAACTGGTTTTATAATTGTTTTCGTAATAATTTTGGTACCGAATATATAACGCCGACTGTGTAATAACATATATATAATTTCTAGACATGTTTTAATTTAAAAACAAGTTTGGTAAATAATGTCAGAGAGTCTAGGAGATTTCGATGTACTATTTTGATAATCATTTTTGTAAATTTTTTTTAATTTATAAACAAACGTGACTTTAGAAACTTCCCTATAGTCTTATAATGCTACATTTGGACGGCTAGCGCAGATAGCCATCGTGTAGTTTTAGGCGAAATAAAAAATGCACTTAAAAGTTTAAATTAGGTGGTTATTATTTTAAGGGATTAAATATAGATCACATATTTTGTTGTACTTTTGCAATAAAAAAAACAATACATATAATTTCAGCTCTAGAATTTCTAATGGATTCATACAGACACCTTAGTTTTTTAAACCCATTTTACTAGGTTATTTATGCGCCAATTTGTTTGTGGGTCCACGAAATTATTGGACATAGGACCCCAATAACATATGAGTCACAAAAAATCGGGGATCATTATTACAATGGATCCACTAATTGTTGTACTAACATCGAGTGTTTTAACAGGTGAACAATATAGAATTCTCAAAATGAAGAAACACGTGATGATAATGGATGATATGAAAGTAGGTAATACGAGGGTTAAATGATTGTTTTACTTACCAGTGTGAGGCTTTAACAATCATTTATGTAATTCATGTTTAAAGCTGTCACTGTTAAAGGTCGCTAAAGCTAGTAATTTTGTGCTGACATGACAATCATTAAGTTAAACAAATCTTGCATGCGGTCGTATGATATGTCGCTTTGAAATAAATAGTAAAAAAAAAATGTTAATATTAAGGAACCCTCTGCAAAATTAAGAAGGGCAGGAAAGGTGGTCCGTACTATGATATTGAGCCACGCACCCCATCTCATTCGTGACAGGAAGTATCATATGAAAACGATTCGTCGGTGTCTTGTTGGAACCGAAATGGTAGACTGGCTCCTTCAGCAGGCAATAGGTGGCGCTGTAAGAATCCACTCTCGTTCCCAGGCTATAGGCATGTGGCAAGCGTTGTTGGAAGAAGGGGTGATATCACATGGTAAGACCATAGGATTAATAACAATTAGTTTTAATGGGCTTATCTAGATTTGTAAGACGATACAAATTTTTGTGGTTCTATTTAGAGATGATTATTCTAATTTGTTTTGTGAAATGCCTGGTAGATGATTTGAAACATATATATATATATGTATATTTAACAAGTTTTCAGCTTCTTACAAAATTTTAATATGTCACTAACACATAAAGTATGGCTAACGTCATGATAATTATTGACTGCAGGTCCTTCGGGGAGTTAGTGGTAAACTTAAGAACTTATATCGTAAAATTAAAGGTTCGATTTCTCGCTGTATACATTATGTTGCTTAAATACAAATTTATTAGCCTAATATTAATAACCTTTCAAGTTGCCCTGGGGCCTATTAGGCCCCACTTTTCGTAGGAGTGTTAACGCGAAAATAAAGAAACAATAAACAGTTTAACTACGATAGTTAATTAATCTATATATGAGCTTGACTTGTTAGGATATTAATATATAATGGTACAAATATATCATTAAACCTGTTAAGACCCAAAATTTAAGTACTTATTAAATTTTTGTTTTTTATACAGTCTGCAATTAAACTAACCCTGTTTCGGCATGCGAAACCATTTTGTATTAAATCGAACAAACAACCATATAATGAAACACGCGAGAAAACAAAAGAGCTAAATATCAGGTTTTCTACAGCATTCGAGCTTTCGACTTCTCTTCCTTTTCTTGCTTTAAACAAAAGTTAGTGACTTTGTTCTGGCTAAGCCTCACAATATCTGTTCTACATATTTAAACCTATTCATTAAAATTATATTTCTGAAAAAATTTTGAGTGAAAGGGAAGAAAAAGATTTCATGGTCTTTCTCACACAAGAAAAACAATGAGTGATTACACATTAAACATCTTACACATCGTATTTATATGTTTGACAATACGTTTTACTCTAGTTTTTTGTTTGTTTTTTTAAAGAAAGGAAGAGCTCCCACTAAATGGAATAAATTATCAGAAGGCTTGAAATTAGAGAAATAAGCTTCGACGCATTTGTGTGTCCTTTTCAATTCCAGTTTGAGGCCTCTTGATAATTTATTTCTTTTACTGTGGTTTCACACAAACTGCTACACACGATATTGTATGACTTTACTTCAACAACGAATTCACTAGAATAAGAAAATTCCACCGTCAAGTTATTTTTACGCCCACCTTCATTGAGAAATACACGTCTCTGTGATGGAAGACTGATTAACGACCTCCCGAGGGTCATTTATTGCTCGTTATACGTGTTGTGATTAGCTTGTTACTGAAGTGGATATTATCAGAGCCACCGTCTTTCTGTACGTTTTTATGAACTCATGGGGATACCATTAAAAACTGGTTCATGGCTGTACCTAGAATTTTATAAAGATGAATTAAGGATACTGACAACCGTGAGGATAATTAATATTTTATGTTGCCTTTTCTCTTGCTATTTAGTTAAGGCACCCAATCAGACAATCAGAGTAAATTATATAGTATGCCTAACTGGTCATACTATCGGGTATGCCGATAGATCCTGAGCCTACATAAACTTTATATAAATACATACAAGCTTTAATCTTAAAGAGAGCAGTTTCTGGAGAATATAAAACCACTAATCTATAATTAGGAAATTAATTTCAAAAGACATAAAGTGATTTTTGAAAATCTATTTATCGTAGTATAGTACTTACATAAGAACTCACACTTTTTGATTATCATAAAAATCACATTACGAATTTAATTAAATGAAAGAAAGGAAGCTAGAGTTTTTATTAAATCATTACCTATTTATCTAGTTATAGCGTCTAATTTAATGAAAAATGTATGTTTTTTTGTTAAGTAATCAACGCAGTTAAGTAAGTATTAAACATTCTTAACTTTTGGTAACAACTTTTAATACGAGTCTTTGAGCCTCGTTGACTACGGTAGCTGTTTTAACACAATTGTAATTTGTGTAACGAATGAGTAACCGTTTTTACTTTGTTCCATCTAGAGCAGGGGTGTGCAACATTTTTCGTCGGTGGGCCATATAACCAACTTCATCAATCAAGCGGGGCCACTTAAAAAACAAGCTTATTCGTGTACATGCACAATAATTTAAAAAAATTCTCAAAATGCAAGCAATAATATTTTATATTTTTGCATGAGTGATCATTTTAGTGCGACACTTGAAATTTAGAGTCCTTGCAGAGCTTGTCAATATCAGCTTTGACAGAAGTGGTTGCCACTCTTAACTGACTGGTCAAATGTTCATCAGTCAGCTGACTTCTACATTTGGTTTTGATGAGCTTCATTTTGGAGAAAAATTGCTCACAGCAGTAGGTGCTACCAAAAAGGGAGGCAATTCTTTGTGCATGACGGGACAAATTGGGAAACTTTTCACGTACACAGAGTTTGTAAAAGTCTAGCAAACTGTTTTCAGAGAATTTCCTTTTAGTGTCCATGTCAGCCTGCAGTTCAATGAGTTCCATTTGGCAATCATCAGGACTGTCTTCCACTGCCAAATCAAAAGGTTGAGCGAACAATTTCAATCTAATTTCAGTTTGTCTGAAATCTGGAAATCTGTTTGCAAACTCATCACGCAGCTTTTGTACACTGGTTCCATATTTGGTGCAATCCAGATTAGGAAATTCCAGTTTCCTGGTTGCAAGACATGTAAAATGGGTCAATATGGCTCTTCTCAACTGAACCTGGAAAAGTTCCAATTTCTTCTCAAAAGCACAAATATGCTCAAACAACTTATTCACAAGTTGACTTTTCCCTTGTAGTTTTAAGTTTAAATCAGACAGATGCTGTGTAATGTCTGTGAGGAATGCTAAGTCATTCAGCCAGTTCTCATTGCTCAAGAAGTCCACATTCTGACGTTTGCTCTCCATGAAGAACTTAATCTCCTCTCGCAGATTCCAGAATCTCTTCAAAGTAGCAGCTCTACTAAGCCAACGTACAGCAGAGAAGTACAAAACATCTGAATACTCACTGTCCAGCTCATCTAAAATAGTTTTAAATTGTCGATGATTTAATCCTCGTGTTCGAATATAATTTACGCATTGGACGACATTTTTCATGAATTCTGCAAAATCCAGAACTTTGGTGCACAAGCTAGCTCTTTTGGTGAATAATGCAATGGCTTACAACTACGTCTTGTGCTCCAATTGCAGTTAGAAATTTCTTGGTGAATCCATTTGTCCTACCTGTCATGGAAGGAGCACCATCTGTTGTAACACCACATAATTTATAAGGATTCAGTTCAAACTTTTCTACAACCTCAAGCACTTGTTCACAAATATCCTGTCCTGTGGTTGTGGAGGAAAGGCTTGCCATATCTAAAAACTCTTCGAAAACATCAAAGCCTGCAGTAACAGCTCTGATGAAAATGACAAGTTGGGATGTGTCATTGATATCAGTGCTTTCATCCAAAGCCAGACTGAAAGCTTCACACGAATTCAATCTCTCTTTCAAAGTTTCTTTGATGTCCTCTGAAAGATCTTTTGTCCTGCGTGAGACAGTAAAGCGGGAAAGGCTAGTTTGCTCCACCAAATATTTTTTCTCTGGACATGCATATTCTGTAAATATTGTTAAACAATTTTAATAAATTCTCCATCACGAAAAGGCTTTCTCTTTTCTGCCATACATTCACAAAGCTTAAAACTCAGTTTTGTCACCAGTTCTGAATTTTTCTTGAAAGTGGTAAAAACACCTTGTTGCTTTTCAATGGATGTTTTAAATGTTCAATTTTGTCCTTTCGTGCCTGACCAACAATTTCATCAAACTGGGAGGAGTGCTTAGTTGCGTAATGTCGCTTAATATTGTACTCTTTCATGACTGCAATTGTAGTTTGACAGACGAGGCAGACAACACCTTGATTATGTGGGACAACAAGATATTTTGTGCACCATTCACTGTTGAATAACCTTCCCTCATCATCAATTTTCGTTTCTTAACTGCTGACATTTTACTAGCCCTGAAATCAAAACAAAAATTATTCTCACGAAAATAGCAAAGTAGAAAAAACATAGAATTTATTTACACATGGAACCTCTTATGGACAGAAACACATGTTTCTAAATTGGCATCCCGATCATAGCCTTCCGGTACTTAAATTAATTGAGAATAGCAAAATACAGTGTGACCTCGCCTATTCGCGGTTCGCCATTCGCGGCCCCGCATATTTGCGGGTTATGCGCGAACTGCGTTTTTGTAGGTCACAGAGACTGAAAGGGCTTTTCGAGGAGATTTCTGTTGTATTTACTCAATCAAGCCGTTTTATCAATTGTCGTCTTCACCAAACAAGATTGGACTGCTATTGGCTGACTGCCTCAGCTTCCCCAACAACGCAAACGGCAAAGCACAGCCCGGTAACGCACGGTACAATTTAGTGAAATACATAACAGTATGCAATATTGCTACATTATTACTGCATCAATGAGTATAAGTATCATTAGTGTTTGGGAAGCATTTCATATAGTATATAATCGCATACATATACGTTTTAAAACTGCGTCCAATATTCGCGGTTTTTCGCTATTCGCAGGAGGGTAAAGAACGTAACCCCCGCGAATAACGAGGTCACACTGTACATAGAATCAGATGCATCTGAAAGCAAAAATTTTAATAAATTCAGTAAAGTCACAACAATATGCTAAATAATAATCAATTTACCTTCAATCTCTTGTAGTAACTGTAAAAGGTAATAAAATTTTCACCAATAATGAATGACGGACAGCAGAGGTTAGGAAAATTGTCGCCAGCGGGCGAAGGCGAGGTTCAGGACATGACGTTGAGTCGTAGACAATAGTGCTAGTGCACGTCACCTATTCATGCCCTAAGGAGGCCGACCAATCGAATTCGGCCTGCTCCTCTCTAGCAAGGATACTTTTAGAAGTTTGTCGAGTCGAAGCCTGGGAATCCCGTAAGATCGATGCTTTTAAAAATATTCCATTTGCGTTGGATTACAGATCAGGCCACATGGTTAGATTACAACAACTAGGGCCACACTAAATGGCTTGGTGGGCCGGGTTGTGGCCCGCGGGCCGCCTGTTGCACACCCCTGATCTAGAGGATATGAGTGATATGTAGTTGTTTTTACTTTGTTCAATCTATAGGATATGAGTGATATGTAGCTTTTTTTACTTTGTTCAATCTAGAGGATATGAGGGATATGTAGTTGTTTCTACTTTGTTCAATCTAGAGGATATGAGTGACATGTAGTTGTTTCTACTATCTTCAATCTGGAGGATATGAGTGGTATGAAGCTGTTTCACTTTGTTCAATCTGAAGAATATGAGTGATATGTACCTGTTATTACTTTGTTCAACCTAAAAGATATGTGTGATATGTAGTTGTTTTACTTTTTTCAATCTGTAGTATATGAGTGGTGTGAAGCTGTTTTTACTTTGTTCAATCGGGAAAATATGAGTGATATGTAGTTGTTTTTAGTTTGTTCCATCTGGAGGATATGAGTGATTTGTAGTTGTTTTTACTTTGTTCACTATAGAGGATATGAATGATATGTAGTTGTTTTTACTTTGTTCATTCTAGAGGATATGAGTGATATGTAGCTTTTTTACTTTGTTCAATCTTGAGGATATGAGTGGTATGAAGCTGTTTTTACTTTGTTTAATTTGGAGAATATGAGTTATATGTACTTGTTTTTAGTTTGTTCCATCTAGAGGATATGAGTGATATGTATCTGTTTTTACTTTGTTCAATCTAGAGGATATGAGTGATATGTAGCTTTTTTTACTTTGTTCAATCTAGAGGATATGAGTGATATGTAGTTGTTTCTACTTTCTTCAATCTGTAGGATATGAGTGGTATGAAGCTGTTTTACTTTGTTCAATCTGGAGAATATGAGTGATATGTAGCTGTTATTACTTTGTTCAATCTAGAAGATATGTGTGATATGTAGTTGTTTTTACTTTTTTCAATCTGTAGGATATGAGTGGTATGAAGCTGTTTTACTTTGTTCAATCTGGAGAATATGAGTGATATGTAGCTGTTATTACTTTGTTCAATCTAGAAGATATGTGTGATATGTAGTTGTTTTTACTTTTTTCAATCTGGAGTTTATGAGTGGTGTGAAGCTGTTTTTACTTTCTTCAATCGGGAGAATATGAGTGATATGTAGTTGTTTTAGTTTGTTGCATCTGGAGGATATGAGTGATATGTATCTGTTTTTAATTTGTTCAATCTGGAGAATATGAGTGAAATGAAGCTGTTTTTACTTTCTTCAATATAGAGGATATGAGTTATATGTAGTTGTTTTTACTTTGTTCATTATCGAGGATATGAGTGATATGAAGCTGTTTTCAGTTTGTTCCATCTAGAGCAGGGGTGTGCAACATTTTTCGTCGGTGGGCCATATAACCAACTTCATCAATCAAGCGGGGCCACTTAAAAAACAAGCTTATTCGTGTACATGCACAATAAATTAAAAAATTCTCGAAATGCAAGCAATAATATTTTATATTTTTGCATGAGTGATCATTTTAGTGCGACACTTGAAATTTAGAGTCCTTGCAGAGCTTGTCAATATCAGCTTTGACAGAAGTGGTTGCCACTCTTAACTGACTGGTCAAATGTTCATCAGTCAGCTGACTTCTACATTTGGTTTTGATGAGCTTCATTTTGGAGAAAAATTGCTCACAGCAGTAGGTGCTACCAAAAAGGGAGGCAATTCTTTGTGCATGACGGGACAAATTGGGAAACTTTTCACGTACACAGAGTTTGTAAAAGTCTAGCAAACTGTTTTCAGAGAATTTCCTTTTAGTGTCCATGTCAGCCTGCAGTTCAATGAGTTCCATTTGGCAATCATCAGGACTGTCTTCCACTGCCAAATCAAAAGGTTGAGCGAACAATTTCAATCTAATTTCAGTTTGTCTGAAATCTGGAAATCTGTTTGCAAACTCATCACGCAGCTTTTGTACACTGGTTCCATATTTGGTGCAATCCAGATTAGGAAATTCCAGTTTCCTGGTTGCAAGACATGTAAAATGGGTCAATATGGCTCTTCTCAACTGAACCTGGAAAAGTTCCAATTTCTTCTCAAAAGCACAAATATGCTCAAACAACTTATTCACAAGTTGACTTTTCCCTTGTAGTTTTAAGTTTAAATCAGACAGATGCTGTGTAATGTCTGTGAGGAATGCTAAGTCATTCAGCCAGTTCTCATTGCTCAAGAAGTCCACATTCTGACGTTTGCTCTCCATGAAGAACTTAATCTCCTCTCGCAGATTCCAGAATCTCTTCAAAGTAGCAGCTCTACTAAGCCAACGTACAGCAGAGAAGTACAAAACATCTGAATACTCACTGTCCAGCTCATCTAAAAAAGTTTTAAATTGTCGATGATTTAATCCTCGTGTTCGAATATAATTTACGCATTGGACGACATTTTTCATGAATTCTGCAAAATCCAGAACTTTGGTGCACAAGCTAGCTCTCTTGGTGAATAATGCAATGGCTTACAACTACGTCTTGTGCTCCAATTGCAGTTAGAAATTTCTTGGTGAATCCATTTGTCCTACCTGTCATGGAAGGAGCACCATCTGTTGTAACACCACATAATTTATAAGGATTCAGTTCAAACTTTTCTACAACCTCAAGCACTTGTTCACAAATATCCTGTCCTGTGGTTGTGGAGGAAAGGCTTGCCATATCTAAAAACTCTTCGAAAACATCAAAGCCTGCAGTAACAGCTCTGATGAAAATGACAAGTTGGGATGTGTCATTGATATCAGTGCTTTCATCCAAAGCCAGACTGAAAGCTTCACACGAATTCAATCTCTCTTTCAAAGTTTCTTTGATGTCCTCTGAAAGATCTTTTGTCCTGCGTGAGACAGTAAAGCGGGAAAGGCTAGTTTGCTCCACCAAATATTTTTTCTCTGGACATGCATATTCTGTAAATATTGTTAAACAATTTTTAATAAATTCTCCATCACGAAAAGGCTTTCTCTTTTCTGCCATACATTCACAAAGCTTAAAACTCAGTTTTGTCACCAGTTCTGAATTTTTCTTGAAAGTGGTAAAAACACCTTGTTGCTTTTCAATGGATGTTTTTAAATGTTCAATTTTGTCCTTTCGTGCCTGACCAACAATTTCATCAAACTGGGAGGAGTGCTTAGTTGCGTAATGTCGCTTAATATTGTACTCTTTCATGACTGCAATTGTAGTTTGACAGACGAGGCAGACAACACCTTGATTATGTGGGACAACAAGATATTTTGTGCACCATTCACTGTTGAATAACCTTCCCTCATCATCAATTTTTCGTTTCTTAACTGCTGACATTTTACTAGCCCTGAAATCAAAACAAAAATTATTCTCACGAAAATAGCAAAGTAGAAAAAACATAGAATTTATTTACACATGGAACCTCTTATGGACAGAAACACATGTTTCTAAATTGGCATCCCGATCATAGCCTTCCGGTACTTAAATTAATTGAGAATAGCAAAATACAGTGTGACCTCGCCTATTCGCGGTTCGCCATTCGCGGCCCCGCATATTCGCGGGTTATGCGCGAACTGCGTTTTGTAGGTCACAGAGACTGAAAGGGCTTTTCGAGGAGATTTCTGTTGTATTTACTCAATCAAGCCGTTTTATCAATTGTCGTCTTCACCAAACAAGATTGGACTGCTATTGGCTGACTGCCTCAGCTTCCCCAACAACGCAAACGGCAAAGCACAGCCCGGTAACGCACGGTACAATTTAGTGAAATACGTAACAGTATGCAATATTGCTACATTATTACTGCATCAATGAGTATAAGTATCATTAGTGTTTGGGAAGCATTTCATATAGTATATAATCGCATACATATACGTTTTAAAACTGCGTCCAATATTCGCGGTTTTCGCTATTCGCAGGAGGGTAAAGAACGTAACCCCGCGAATAACGAGGTCACACTGTACATAGAATCAGATGCATCTGAAAGCAAAAATTTTAATAAATTCAGTAAAGTCACAACAATATGCTAAATAATAATCAATTTACCTTCAATCTCTTGTAGTAACTGTAAAGGTAATAAAATTTTCACCAATAATGAATGACGGACAGCAGAGGTTAGGGAAAATTGTCGCCAGCGGGCGAAGGCGAGGTTCAGGACATGACGTTGAGTCGTAGACAATAGTGCTAGTGCACGTCACCTATTCATGCCCTAAGGAGGCCGACCAATCGAATTCGGCCTGCTCCTCTCTAGCAAGGATACTTTTAGAAGTTTGTCGAGTCGAAGCCTGGGAATCCCGTAAGATCGATGCTTTAAAAATATTCCATTTGCGTTGGATTACAGATCAGGCCACATGGTTAGATTACAACAACTAGGGCCACACTAAGTGGCTTGGTGGGCCGGGTTGTGGCCCTGCGGGCCGCCTGTTGCACACCCCTGATCTAGAGGATATGTAGTTGTTTTTTACTTTGTTCAATCTATAGGATATGAGTGATATGTAGCTTTTTTTTACTTTGTTCAATCTAGAGGATATGAGGGATATGTAGTTGTTTCTACTTTGTTCAATCTAGAGGATATGAGTGACATGTAGTTGTTTCTACTATCTTCAATCTGGAGGATATGAGTGGTATGAAGCTGTTTCACTTTGTTCAATCTGAAGAATATGAGTGATATGTACCTGTTATTACTTTGTTCAACCTAAAAGATATGTGTGATATGTAGTTGTTTTTAGTTTGTTGCATCTGGAGGATATGAGTGATATGTATCTGTTTTTACTTTGTTCAATCTGGAGAATATGAGTGAAATGAAGCTGTTTTTACTTTCTTCAATATAGAGGATATGAGTTATATGTAGTTGTTTTTACTTTGTTCATTATCGAGGATATGAGTGATATGAAGCTGTTTTCAGTTTGTTCCATCTAGAGCAGGGGTGTGCAACATTTTTCGTCGGTGGGCCATATAACCAACTTCATCAATCAAGCGGGGCCACTTAAAAAAACAAGCTTATTCGTGTACATGCACAATAAATTAAAAAAAATTCTCGAAATGCAAGCAATAATATTTTATATTTTTGCATGAGCGATCATTTTAGTGCGACACTTGAAATTTAGAGTCCTTGCAGAGCTTGTCAATATCAGCTTTGACAGAAGTGGTTGCCACTCTTAACTGACTGGTCAAATGTTCATCAGTCAGCTGACTTCTACATTTGGTTTTGATGAGCTTCATTTTGGAGAAAAATTGCTCACAGCAGTAGGTGCTACCAAAAAGGGAGGCAATTCTTTGTGCATGACGGGACAAATTGGGAAACTTTTCACGTACACAGAGTTTGTAAAGTCTAGCAAACTGTTTTCAGAGAATTTCCTTTTAGTGTCCATGTCAGCCTGCAGTTCAATGAGTTCCATTTGGCAATCATCAGGACTGTCTTCCACTGCCAAATCAAAAGGTTGAGCGAACAATTTCAATCTAATTTCAGTTTGTCTGAAATCTGGAAATCTGTTTGCAAACTCATCACGCAGCTTTTGTACACTGGTTCCATATTTGGTGCAATCCAGATTAGGAAATTCCAGTTTCCTGGTTGCAAGACATGTAAAATGGGTCAATATGGCTCTTCTCAACTGAACCTGGAAAAGTTCCAATTTCTTCTCAAAAGCACAAATATGCTCAAACAACTTATTCACAAGTTGACTTTTCCCTTGTAGTTTTAAGTTTAAATCAGACAGATGCTGTGTAATGTCTGTGAGGAATGCTAAGTCATTCAGCCAGTTCTCATTGCTCAAGAAGTCCACATTCTGACGTTTGCTCTCCATGAAGAACTTAATCTCCTCTCGCAGATTCCAGAATCTCTTCAAAGTAGCAGCTCTACTAAGCCAACGTACAGCAGAGAAGTACAAAACATCTGAATACTCACTGTCCAGCTCATCTAAAATAGTTTTAAATTGTCGATGATTTAATCCTCGTGTTCGAATATAATTTACGCATTGGACGACATTTTTCATGACTTCTGCAAAATCCAGAACTTTGGTGCACAAGCTCTCTTGGTGAATAATGCAATGGCTTACAACTACGTCTTGTGCTCCAATTGCAGTTAGAAATTTCTTGGTGAATCCATTTGTCCTACCTGTCATGGAAGGAGCACCATCTGTTGTAACACCACATAATTTATAAGGATTCAGTTCAAACTTTTCTACAACCTCAAGCACTTGTTCACAAATATCCTGTCCTGTGGTTGTGGAGGAAAGGCTTGCCATATCTAAAACTCTTCGAAAACATCAAAGCCTGCAGTAACAGCTCTGATGAAAATGACAAGTTGGGATGTGTCATTGATATCAGTGCTTTCATCCAAAGCCAGACTGAAAGCTTCACACGAATTCAATCTCTCTTTCAAAGTTTCTTTGATGTCCTCTGAAAGATCTTTTGTCCTGCGTGAGACAGTAAAGCGGGAAAGGCTAGTTTGCTCCACCAAATATTTTTCTCTGGACATGCATATTCTGTAAATATTGTTAAACAATTTTTAATAAATTCTCCATCACGAAAAGGCTTTCTCTTTTCTGCCATACATTCACAAAGCTTAAAACTCAGTTTTGTCACCAGTTCTGAATTTTTCTTGAAAGTGGTAAAACACCTTGTTGCTTTTCAATGGATGTTTTAAATGTTCAATTTTGTCCTTTCGTGCCTGACCAACAATTTCATCAAACTGGGAGGAGTGCTTAGTTGCGTAATGTCGCTTAATATTGTACTCTTTCATGACTGCAATTGTAGTTTGACAGACGAGGCAGACAACACCTTGATTATGTGGGACAACAAGATATTTTGTGCACCATTCACTGTTGAATAACCTTCCCTCATCATCAATTTTTCGTTTCTTAACTGCTGACATTTTACTAGCCCTGAAATCAAAACAAAAATTATTCTCACGAAAATAGCAAAGTAGAAAAAACATAGAATTTATTTACACATGGAACCTCTTATGGACAGAAACACATGTTTCTAAATTGGCATCCGATCATAGCCTTCCGGTACTTAAATTAATTGAGAATAGCAAAATACAGTGTGACCTCGCCTATTCGCGGTTCGCCATTCGCGGCCCCGCATATTCGCGGGTTATGCGCGAACTGCGTTTTGTAGGTCACAGAGACTGAAAGGGCTTTTCGAGGAGATTTCTGTTGTATTTACTCAATCAAGCCGTTTTATCAATTGTCGTCTTCACCAAACAAGATTGGACTGCTATTGGCTGACTGCCTCAGCTTCCCCAACAACGCAAACGGCAAAGCACAGCCCGGTAACGCACGGTACAATTTAGTGAAATACGTAACAGTATGCAATATTGCTACATTATTACTGCATCAATGAGTATAAGTATCATTAGTGTTTGGGAAGCATTTCATATAGTATATAATCGCATACATATACGTTTTAAAACTGCGTCCAATATTCGCGGTTTTCGCTATTCGCAGGAGGGTAAAGAACGTAACCCCGCGAATAACGAGGTCACACTGTACATAGAATCAGATGCATCTGAAAGCAAAAATTTTAATAAATTCAGTAAAGTCACAACAATATGCTAAATAATAATCAATTTACCTTCAATCTCTTGTAGTAACTGTAAAAGGTAATAAAATTTTCACCAATAATGAATGACGGACAGCAGAGGTTAGGGAAAATTGTCGCCAGCGGGCGAAGGCGAGGTTCAGGACATGACGTTGAGTCGTAGACAATAGTGCTAGTGCACGTCACCTATTCATGCCCTAAGGAGGCCGACCAATCGAATTCGGCCTGCTCCTCTCTAGCAAGGATACTTTTAGAAGTTTGTCGAGTCGAAGCCTGGGAATCCCGTAAGATCGATGCTTTAAAAATATTCCATTTGCGTTGGATTACAGATCAGGCCACATGGTTAGATTACAACAACTAGGGCCACACTAAATGGCTTGGTGGGCCGGGTTGTGCCCGCATGGCCGCCTGTTGCACACCCCTGATCTAGAGGATATGAGTGATATGTAGTTGTTTTTACTTTGTTCAATCTATAGGATATGAGTGATATGTAGCTTTTTTTACTTTGTTCAATCTAGAGGATATGAGGGATATGTAGTTGTTTCTACTTTGTTCAATCTAGAGGATATGAGTGACATGTAGTTGTTTCTACTATCTTCAATCTGGAGGATATGAGTGGTATGAAGCTGTTTCACTTTGTTCAATCTGAAGAATATGAGTGATATGTACCTGTTATTACTTTGTTCAACCTAAAAGATATGTGTGATATGTAGTTGTTTTACTTTTTTTCAATCTGTAGTATATGAGTGGTGTGAAGCTGTTTTTACTTTGTTCAATCGGGAAAATATGAGTGATATGTAGTTGTTTTTAGTTTGTTCCATCTGGAGGATATGAGTGATTTGTAGTTGTTTTTACTTTGTTCACTATAGAGGATATGAATGATATGTAGTTGTTTTTACTTTGTTCATTCTAGAGGATATGAGTGATATGTAGCTTTTTTACTTTGTTCAATCTTGAGGATATGAGTGGTATGAAGCTGTTTTTACTTTGTTTAATTTGGAGAATATGAGTTATATGTACTTGTTTTTAGTTTGTTCCATCTAGAGGATATGAGTGATATGTATCTGTTTTTACTTTGTTCAATCTAGAGGATATGAGTGATATGTAGCTTTTTTTACTTTGTTCAATCTAGAGGATATGAGTGATATGTAGTTGTTTCTACTTTCTTCAATCTGTAGGATATGAGTGGTATGAAGCTGTTTTACTTTGTTCAATCTGGAGAATATGAGTGATATGTAGCTGTTATTACTTTGTTCAATCTAGAAGATATGTGTGATATGTAGTTGTTTTTACTTTTTTCAATCTGTAGGATATGAGTGGTATGAAGCTGTTTTACTTTGTTCAATCTGGAGAATATGAGTGATATGTAGCTGTTATTACTTTGTTCAATCTAGAAGATATGTGTGATATGTAGTTGTTTTTACTTTTTTCAATCTGGAGTTTATGAGTGGTGTGAAGCTGTTTTTACTTTGTTCAATCGGGAGAATATGAGTGATATGTAGTTGTTTTTAGTTTGTTGCATCTGGAGGATATGAGTGATATGTATCTGTTTTTAATTTGTTCAATCTGGAGAATATGAGTGAAATGAAGCTGTTTTTACTTTCTTCAATATAGAGGATATGAGTTATATGTAGTTGTTTTTACTTTGTTCATTATCGAGGATATGAGTGATATGAAGCTGTTTTCAGTTTGTTCCATCTAGAGCAGGGGTGTGCAACATTTTTCGTCGGTGGGCCATATAACCAACTTCATCAATCAAGCGGGGCCACTTAAAAAACAAGCTTATTCGTGTACATGCACAATAAATTAAAAAAAATTCTCGAAATGCAAGCAATAATATTTTATATTTTTGCATGAGTGATCATTTTAGTGCGACACTTGAAATTTAGAGTCCTTGCAGAGCTTGTCAATATCAGCTTTGACAGAAGTGGTTGCCACTCTTAACTGACTGGTCAAATGTTCATCAGTCAGCTGACTTCTACATTTGGTTTTGATGAGCTTCATTTTGGAGAAAAATTGCTCACAGCAGTAGGTGCTACCAAAAGGGAGGCAATTCTTTGTGCATGACGGGACAAATTGGGAAACTTTTCACGTACACAGAGTTTGTAAAGTCTAGCAAACTGTTTTCAGAGAATTTCCTTTTAGTGTCCATGTCAGCCTGCAGTTCAATGAGTTCCATTTGGCAATCATCAGGACTGTCTTCCACTGCCAAATCAAAAGGTTGAGCGAACAATTTCAATCTAATTTCAGTTTGTCTGAAATCTGGAAATCTGTTTGCAAACTCATCACGCAGCTTTTGTACACTGGTTCCATATTTGGTGCAATCCAGATTAGGAAATTCCAGTTTCCTGGTTGCAAGACATGTAAAATGGGTCAATATGGCTCTTCTCAACTGAACCTGGAAAAGTTCCAATTTCTTCTCAAAAGCACAAATATGCTCAAACAACTTATTCACAAGTTGACTTTTCCCTTGTAGTTTTAAGTTTAAATCAGACAGATGCTGTGTAATGTCTGTGAGGAATGCTAAGTCATTCAGCCAGTTCTCATTGCTCAAGAAGTCCACATTCTGACGTTTGCTCTCCATGAAGAACTTAATCTCCTCTCGCAGATTCCAGAATCTCTTCAAAGTAGCAGCTCTACTAAGCCAACGTACAGCAGAGAAGTACAAAACATCTGAATACTCACTGTCCAGCTCATCTAAAAAGTTTTAAATTGTCGATGATTTAATCCTCGTGTTCGAATATAATTTACGCATTGGACGACATTTTTCATGAATTCTGCAAAATCCAGAACTTTGGTGCACAAGCTAGCTCTCTTGGTGAATAATGCAATGGCTTACAACTACGTCTTGTGCTCCAATTGCAGTTAGAAATTTCTTGGTGAATCCATTTGTCCTACCTGTCATGGAAGGAGCACCATCTGTTGTAACACCACATAATTTATAAGGATTCAGTTCAAACTTTTCTACAACCTCAAGCACTTGTTCACAAATATCCTGTCCTGTGGTTGTGGAGGAAAGGCTTGCCATATCTAAAAACTCTTCGAAAACATCAAAGCCTGCAGTAACAGCTCTGATGAAAATGACAAGTTGGGATGTGTCATTGATATCAGTGCTTTCATCCAAAGCCAGACTGAAAGCTTCACACGAATTCAATCTCTCTTTCAAAGTTTCTTTGATGTCCTCTGAAAGATCTTTTGTCCTGCGTGAGACAGTAAAGCGGGAAAGGCTAGTTTGCTCCACCAAATATTTTTTCTCTGGACATGCATATTCTGTAAATATTGTTAAACAATTTTTAATAAATTCTCCATCACGAAAAGGCTTTCTCTTTTCTGCCATACATTCACAAAGCTTAAAACTCAGTTTTGTCACCAGTTCTGAATTTTTCTTGAAAGTGGTAAAACACCTTGTTGCTTTTCAATGGATGTTTTAAATGTTCAATTTTGTCCTTTCGTGCCTGACCAACAATTTCATCAAACTGGGAGAGTGCTTAGTTGCGTAATGTCGCTTAATATTGTACTCTTTCATGACTGCAATTGTAGTTTGACAGACGAGGCAGACAACACCTTGATTATGTGGGACAACAAGATATTTTGTGCACCATTCACTGTTGAATAACCTTCCCTCATCATCAATTTTTCGTTTCTTAACTGCTGACATTTTACTAGCCCTGAAATCAAAACAAAAATTATTCTCACGAAAATAGCAAAGTAGAAAAAAACATAGAATTTATTTACACATGGAACCTCTTATGGACAGAAACACATGTTTCTAAATTGGCATCCCGATCATAGCCTTCCGGTACTTAAATTAATTGAGAATAGCAAAATACAGTGTGACCTCGCCTATTCGCGGTTCGCCATTCGCGGCCCCGCATATTCGCGGGTTATGCGCGAACTGCGTTTTGTAGGTCACAGAGACTGAAAGGGCTTTTCGAGGAGATTTCTGTTGTATTTACTCAATCAAGCCGTTTTATCAATTGTCGTCTTCACCAAACAAGATTGGACTGCTATTGGCTGACTGCCTCAGCTTCCCCAACAACGCAAACGGCAAAGCACAGCCCGGTAACGCACGGTACAATTTAGTGAAATACGTAACAGTATGCAATATTGCTACATTATTACTGCATCAATGAGTATAAGTATCATTAGTGTTTGGGAAGCATTTCATATAGTATATAATCGCATACATATACGTTTTAAAACTGCGTCCAATATTCGCGGTTTTCGCTATTCGCAGGAGGGTAAAGAACGTAACCCCGCGAATAACGAGGTCACACTGTACATAGAATCAGATGCATCTGAAAGCAAAAATTTTAATAAATTCAGTAAAGTCACAACAATATGCTAAATAATAATCAATTTACCTTCAATCTCTTGTAGTAACTGTAAAAGGTAATAAAATTTTCACCAATAATGAATGACGGACAGCAGAGGTTAGGGAAAATTGTCGCCAGCGGGCGAAGGCGAGGTTCAGGACATGACGTTGAGTCGTAGACAATAGTGCTAGTGCACGTCACCTATTCATGCCCTAAGGAGGCCGACCAATCGAATTCGGCCTGCTCCTCTCTAGCAAGGATACTTTTAGAAGTTTGTCGAGTCGAAGCCTGGGAATCCCGTAAGATCGATGCTTTTAAAAATATTCCATTTGCGTTGGATTACAGATCAGGCCACATGGTTAGATTACAACAACTAGGGCCACACTAAGTGGCTTGGTGGGCCGGGTTGTGGCCCGCGGGCCGCCTGTTGCACACCCCTGATCTAGAGGATATGTAGTTGTTTTTACTTTGTTCAATCTATAGGATATGAGTGATATGTAGCTTTTTTTACTTTGTTCAATCTAGAGGATATGAGGGATATGTAGTTGTTTCTACTTTGTTCAATCTAGAGGATATGAGTGACATGTAGTTGTTTCTACTATCTTCAATCTGGAGGATATGAGTGGTATGAAGCTGTTTCACTTTGTTCAATCTGAAGAATATGAGTGATATGTACCTGTTATTACTTTGTTCAACCTAAAAGATATGTGTGATATGTAGTTGTTTTTTAGTTTGTTGCATCTGGAGGATATGAGTGATATGTATCTGTTTTTACTTTGTTCAATCTGGAGAATATGAGTGAAATGAAGCTGTTTTTACTTTCTTCAATATAGAGGATATGAGTTATATGTAGTTGTTTTTACTTTGTTCATTATCGAGGATATGAGTGATATGAAGCTGTTTTCAGTTTGTTCCATCTAGAGCAGGGGTGTGCAACATTTTTCGTCGGTGGGCCATATAACCAACTTCATCAATCAAGCGGGGCCACTTAAAAAACAAGCTTATTCGTGTACATGCACAATAAATTAAAAAAAATTCTCGAAATGCAAGCAATAATATTTTATATTTTTGCATGAGCGATCATTTTAGTGCGACACTTGAAATTTAGAGTCCTTGCAGAGCTTGTCAATATCAGCTTTGACAGAAGTGGTTGCCACTCTTAACTGACTGGTCAAATGTTCATCAGTCAGCTGACTTCTACATTTGGTTTTGATGAGCTTCATTTTGGAGAAAAATTGCTCACAGCAGTAGGTGCTACCAAAAAGGGAGGCAATTCTTTGTGCATGACGGGACAAATTGGGAAACTTTTCACGTACACAGAGTTTGTAAAAGTCTAGCAAACTGTTTTCAGAGAATTTCCTTTTAGTGTCCATGTCAGCCTGCAGTTCAATGAGTTCCATTTGGCAATCATCAGGACTGTCTTCCACTGCCAAATCAAAAGGTTGAGCGAACAATTTCAATCTAATTTCAGTTTGTCTGAAATCTGGAAATCTGTTTGCAAACTCATCACGCAGCTTTTGTACACTGGTTCCATATTTGGTGCAATCCAGATTAGGAAATTCCAGTTTCCTGGTTGCAAGACATGTAAAATGGGTCAATATGGCTCTTCTCAACTGAACCTGGAAAAGTTCCAATTTCTTCTCAAAAGCACAAATATGCTCAAACAACTTATTCACAAGTTGACTTTTCCCTTGTAGTTTTAAGTTTAAATCAGACAGATGCTGTGTAATGTCTGTGAGGAATGCTAAGTCATTCAGCCAGTTCTCATTGCTCAAGAAGTCCACATTCTGACGTTTGCTCTCCATGAAGAACTTAATCTCCTCTCGCAGATTCCAGAATCTCTTCAAAGTAGCAGCTCTACTAAGCCAACGTACAGCAGAGAAGTACAAAACATCTGAATACTCACTGTCCAGCTCATCTAAAATAGTTTTAAATTGTCGATGATTTAATCCTCGTGTTCGAATATAATTTACGCATTGGACGACATTTTTCATGACTTCTGCAAAATCCAGAACTTTGGTGCACAAGCTCTCTTGGTGAATAATGCAATGGCTTACAACTACGTCTTGTGCTCCAATTGCAGTTAGAAATTTCTTGGTGAATCCATTTGTCCTACCTGTCATGGAAGGAGCACCATCTGTTGTAACACCACATAATTTATAAGGATTCAGTTCAAACTTTTCTACAACCTCAAGCACTTGTTCACAAATATCCTGTCCTGTGGTTGTGGAGGAAAGGCTTGCCATATCTAAAACTCTTCGAAAACATCAAAGCCTGCAGTAACAGCTCTGATGAAAATGACAAGTTGGGATGTGTCATTGATATCAGTGCTTTCATCCAAAGCCAGACTGAAAGCTTCACACGAATTCAATCTCTCTTTCAAAGTTTCTTTGATGTCCTCTGAAAGATCTTTTGTCCTGCGTGAGACAGTAAAGCGGGAAAGGCTAGTTTGCTCCACCAAATATTTTTCTCTGGACATGCATATTCTGTAAATATTGTTAAACAATTTTTAATAAATTCTCCATCACGAAAAGGCTTTCTCTTTTCTGCCATACATTCACAAAGCTTAAAACTCAGTTTTGTCACCAGTTCTGAATTTTTCTTGAAAGTGGTAAAAACACCTTGTTGCTTTTCAATGGATGTTTTAAATGTTCAATTTTGTCCTTTCGTGCCTGACCAACAATTTCATCAAACTGGGAGGAGTGCTTAGTTGCGTAATGTCGCTTAATATTGTACTCTTTCATGACTGCAATTGTAGTTTGACAGACGAGGCAGACAACACCTTGATTATGTGGGACAACAAGATATTTTGTGCACCATTCACTGTTGAATAACCTTCCCTCATCATCAATTTTTCGTTTCTTAACTGCTGACATTTTACTAGCCCTGAAATCAAAACAAAAATTATTCTCACGAAAATAGCAAAGTAGAAAAAACATAGAATTTATTTACACATGGAACCTCTTATGGACAGAAACACATGTTTCTAAATTGGCATCCCGATCATAGCCTTCCGGTACTTAAATTAATTGAGAATAGCAAAATACAGTGTGACCTCGCCTATTCGCGGTTCGCCATTCGCGGCCCCGCATATTCGCGGGTTATGCGCGAACTGCGTTTTGTAGGTCACAGAGACTGAAAGGGCTTTTCGAGGAGATTTCTGTTGTATTTACTCAATCAAGCCGTTTTATCAATTGTCGTCTTCACCAAACAAGATTGGACTGCTATTGGCTGACTGCCTCAGCTTCCCCAACAACGCAAACGGCAAAGCACAGCCCGGTAACGCACGGTACAATTTAGTGAAATACGTAACAGTATGCAATATTGCTACATTATTACTGCATCAATGAGTATAAGTATCATTAGTGTTTGGGAAGCATTTCATATAGTATATAATCGCATACATATACGTTTTAAAACTGCGTCCAATATTCGCGGTTTTCGCTATTCGCAGGAGGGTAAAGAACGTAACCCCCGCGAATAACGAGGTCACACTGTACATAGAATCAGATGCATCTGAAAGCAAAAATTTTAATAAATTCAGTAAAGTCACAACAATATGCTAAATAATAATCAATTTACCTTCAATCTCTTGTAGTAACTGTAAAAGGTAATAAAATTTTCACCAATAATGAATGACGGACAGCAGAGGTTAGGGAAAATTGTCGCCAGCGGGCGAAGGCGAGGTTCAGGACATGACGTTGAGTTGTAGACAATAGTGCTAGTGCACGTCACCTATTCATGCCCTAAGGAGGCCGACCAATCGAATTCGGCCTGCTCCTCTCTAGCAAGGATACTTTTAGAAGTTTGTCGAGTCGAAGCCTGGGAATCCCGTAAGATCGATGCTTTTAAAAATATTCCATTTGCGTTGGATTACAGATCAGGCCACATGGTTAGATTACAACAACTAGGGCCACACTAAATGGCTTGGTGGGCCGGGTTGTGGCCCGCGGGCCGCCTGTTGCACACCCCTGATCTAGAGGATATGAGTGATATGTAGTTGTTTTTACTTTGTTCAATCTATAGGATATGAGTGATATGTAGCTTTTTTTACTTTGTTCAATCTAGAGGATATGAGGGATATGTAGTTGTTTCTACTTTGTTCAATCTAGAGGATATGAGTGACATGTAGTTGTTTCTACTATCTTCAATCTGGAGGATATGAGTGGTATGAAGCTGTTTCACTTTGTTCAATCTGAAGAATATGAGTGATATGTACCTGTTATTACTTTGTTCAACCTAAAAGATATGTGTGATATGTAGTTGTTTTTAGTTTGTTGCATCTGGAGGATATGAGTGATATGTATCTGTTTTTACTTTGTTCAATCTGGAGAATATGAGTGAAATGAAGCTGTTTTTACTTTCTTCAATATAGAGGATATGAGTTATATGTAGTTGTTTTTACTTTGTTCATTATCGAGGATATGAGTGATATGAAGCTGTTTTCAGTTTGTTCCATCTAGAGCAGGGGTGTGCAACATTTTTCGTCGGTGGGCCATATAACCAACTTCATCAATCAAGCGGGGCCACTTAAAAAACAAGCTTATTCGTGTACATGCACAATAAATTAAAAAAAATTCTCGAAATGCAAGCAATAATATTTATATATTTTGCATGAGCGATCATTTTAGTGCGACACTTGAAATTTAGAGTCCTTGCAGAGCTTGTCAATATCAGCTTTGACAGAAGTGGTTGCCACTCTTAACTGACTGGTCAAATGTTCATCAGTCAGCTGACTTCTACATTTGGTTTTGATGAGCTTCATTTTGGAGAAAAATTGCTCACAGCAGTAGGTGCTACCAAAAAAGGGAGGCAATTCTTTGTGCATGACGGGACAAATTGGGAAACTTTTCACGTACACAGAGTTTGTAAAGTCTAGCAAACTGTTTTCAGAGAATTTCCTTTTAGTGTCCATGTCAGCCTGCAGTTCAATGAGTTCCATTTGGCAATCATCAGGACTGTCTTCCACTGCCAAATCAAAGGTTGAGCGAACAATTTCAATCTAATTTCAGTTTGTCTGAAATCTGGAAATCTGTTTGCAAACTCATCACGCAGCTTTTGTACACTGGTTCCATATTTGGTGCAATCCAGATTAGGAAATTCCAGTTTCCTGGTTGCAAGACATGTAAAATGGGTCAATATGGCTCTTCTCAACTGAACCTGGAAAAGTTCCAATTTCTTCTCAAAAGCACAAATATGCTCAAACAACTTATTCACAAGTTGACTTTTCCCTTGTAGTTTTAAGTTTAAATCAGACAGATGCTGTGTAATGTCTGTGAGGAATGCTAAGTCATTCAGCCAGTTCTCATTGCTCAAGAAGTCCACATTCTGACGTTTGCTCTCCATGAAGAACTTAATCTCCTCTCGCAGATTCCAGAATCTCTTCAAAGTAGCAGCTCTACTAAGCCAACGTACAGCAGAGAAGTACAAAACATCTGAATACTCACTGTCCAGCTCATCTAAAATAGTTTTAAATTGTCGATGATTTAATCCTCGTGTTCGAATATAATTTACGCATTGGACGACATTTTTCATGACTTCTGCAAAATCCAGAACTTTGGTGCACAAGCTCTCTTGGTGAATAATGCAATGGCTTACAACTACGTCTTGTGCTCCAATTGCAGTTAGAAATTTCTTGGTGAATCCATTTGTCCTACCTGTCATGGAAGGAGCACCATCTGTTGTAACACCACATAATTTATAAGGATTCAGTTCAAACTTTTCTACAACCTCAAGCACTTGTTCACAAATATCCTGTCCTGTGGTTGTGGAGGAAAGGCTTGCCATATCTAAAAACTCTTCGAAAACATCAAAGCCTGCAGTAACAGCTCTGATGAAAATGACAAGTTGGGATGTGTCATTGATATCAGTGCTTTCATCCAAAGCCAGACTGAAAGCTTCACACGAATTCAATCTCTCTTTCAAAGTTTCTTTGATGTCCTCTGAAAGATCTTTTGTCCTGCGTGAGACAGTAAAGCGGGAAAGGCTAGTTTGCTCCACCAAATATTTTTCTCTGGACATGCATATTCTGTAAATATTGTTAAACAATTTTAATAAATTCTCCATCACGAAAAGGCTTTCTCTTTTCTGCCATACATTCACAAAGCTTAAAACTCAGTTTTGTCACCAGTTCTGAATTTTTCTTGAAAGTGGTAAAACACCTTGTTGCTTTTCAATGGATGTTTTAAATGTTCAATTTTGTCCTTTCGTGCCTGACCAACAATTTCATCAAACTGGGAGGAGTGCTTAGTTGCGTAATGTCGCTTAATATTGTACTCTTTCATGACTGCAATTGTAGTTTGACAGACGAGGCAGACAACACCTTGATTATGTGGGACAACAAGATATTTTGTGCACCATTCACTGTTGAATAACCTTCCCTCATCATCAATTTTTCGTTTCTTAACTGCTGACATTTTACTAGCCCTGAAATCAAAACAAAAATTATTCTCACGAAAATAGCAAAGTAGAAAAAACATAGAATTTATTTACACATGGAACCTCTTATGGACAGAAACACATGTTTCTAAATTGGCATCCCGATCATAGCCTTCCGGTACTTAAATTAATTGAGAATAGCAAAATACAGTGTGACCTCGCCTATTCGCGGTTCGCCATTCGCGGCCCCGCATATTCGCGGGTTATGCGCGAACTGCGTTTTGTAGGTCACAGAGACTGAAAGGGCTTTTCGAGGAGATTTCTGTTGTATTTACTCAATCAAGCCGTTTTATCAATTGTCGTCTTCACCAAACAAGATTGACTGCTATTGGCTGACTGCCTCAGCTTCCCCAACAACGCAAACGGCAAAGCACAGCCCGGTAACGCACGGTACAATTTAGTGAAATACATAACAGTATGCAATATTGCTACATTATTACTGCATCAATGAGTATAAGTATCATTAGTGTTTGGGAAGCATTTCATATAGTATATAATCGCATACATATACGTTTTAAAACTGCGTCCAATATTCGCGGTTTTCGCTATTCGCAGGAGGGTAAAGAACGTAACCCCGCGAATAACGAGGTCACACTGTACATAGAATCAGATGCATCTGAAAGCAAAAATTTTAATAAATTCAGTAAAGTCACAACAATATGCTAAATAATAATCAATTTACCTTCAATCTCTTGTAGTAACTGTAAAAGGTAATAAAATTTTCACCAATAATGAATGACGGACAGCAGAGGTTAGGGAAAATTGTCGCCAGCGGGCGAAGGCGAGGTTCAGGACATGACGTTGAGTCGTAGACAATAGTGCTAGTGCACGTCACCTATTCATGCCCTAAGGAGGCCGACCAATCGAATTCGGCCTGCTCCTCTCTAGCAAGGATACTTTTAGAAGTTTGTCGAGTCGAAGCCTGGGAATCCCGTAAGATCGATGCTTTTAAAAATATTCCATTTGCGTTGGATTACAGATCAGGCCACATGGTTAGATTACAACAACTAGGGCCACACTAAATGGCTTGGTGGGCCGGGTTGTGGCCCGCGGGCCGCCTGTTGCACACCCCCTGATCTAGAGGATATGAGTGATATGTAGTTGTTTTTACTTTGTTCAATCCAGAGAATATGAGTGATATGAAGCTGTTTTTACTTTGTTCCATCTAGAGAATATCAGTGATATGTATCTGTTTCTACTTTGTTCAATCTAGAGGATATGAGTGATATGTAGATGTTTTTACTTTGTTCAGTCTAGAGGATATGAGTGATATGTAGTTGTTTCTACTTTGTTCAGTCTGGAGGATATGAGAGGTATGAAGCTGTTTTTACTTTGTTTAATTTGGAGAATATGAGTTATATGTACTTGTTTTTAGTTTGTTCCATCTAGAGGATATGAGTGATATGTATCTGTTTTTACTTTGTTCAATCTAGAGGATATGAGTGATATGTAGCTTTTTTTACTTTGTTCAATCTAGAGGATATGAGTGATATGTAGTTGTTTCTACTTTCTTCAATCTGTAGGATATGAGTGGTATGAAGCTGTTTTACTTTGTTCAATCTGGAGAATATGAGTGATATGTAGCTGTTATTACTTTGTTCTGTCTAGAAGATATGTGTGATATGTAGTTGTTTTTACTTTTTTCAATCTGGAGTTTATGAGTGGTGTGAAGCTGTTTTTACTTTGTTCAATCGGGAGAATATGAGTGATATGTAGTTGTTTTTAGTTTGTTGCATCTGGAGGATATGAGTGATATGTATCTGTTTTTACTTTGTTCAATCTGGAGAATATGAGTGAAATGAAGCTGTTTTTACTTTCTTCAATATAGAGGATATGAGTTATATGTAGTTGTTTTTACTTTGTTCATTATCGAGGATATGAGTGATATGAAGCTGTTTTCAGTTTGTTCCATCTAGAGCAGGGGTGTGCAACATTTTTCGTCGGTGGGCCATATAACCAACTTCATCAATCAAGCGGGGCCACTTAAAAAACAAGCTTATTCGTGTACATGCACAATAAATTAAAAAGAATTCTCGAAATGCAAGCAATAATATTTTATATTTTTGCATGAGCGATCATTTTAGTGCGACACTTGAAATTTAGAGTCCTTGCAGAGCTTGTCAATATCAGCTTTGACAGAAGTGGTTGCCACTCTTAACTGACTGGTCAAATGTTCATCAGTCAGCTGACTTCTACATTTGGTTTTGATGAGCTTCATTTTGGAGAAAAATTGCTCACAGCAGTAGGTGCTACCAAAAAGGGAGGCAATTCTTTGTGCATGACGGGACAAATTGGGAAACTTTTCACGTACACAGAGTTTGTAAAGTCTAGCAAACTGTTTTCAGAGAATTTCCTTTTAGTGTCCATGTCAGCCTGCAGTTCAATGAGTTCCATTTGGCAATCATCAGGACTGTCTTCCACTGCCAAATCAAAGGTTGAGCGAACAATTTCAATCTAATTTCAGTTTGTCTGAAATCTGGAAATCTGTTTGCAAACTCATCACGCAGCTTTTGTACACTGGTTCCATATTTGGTGCAATCCAGATTAGGAAATTCCAGTTTCCTGGTTGCAAGACATGTAAAATGGGTCAATATGGCTCTTCTCAACTGAACCTGGAAAAGTTCCAATTTCTTCTCAAAAGCACAAATATGCTCAAACAACTTATTCACAAGTTGACTTTTCCCTTGTAGTTTTAAGTTTAAATCAGACAGATGCTGTGTAATGTCTGTGAGGAATGCTAAGTCATTCAGCCAGTTCTCATTGCTCAAGAAGTCCACATTCTGACGTTTGCTCTCCATGAAGAACTTAATCTCCTCTCGCAGATTCCAGAATCTCTTCAAAGTAGCAGCTCTACTAAGCCAACGTACAGCAGAGAAGTACAAAACATCTGAATACTCACTGTCCAGCTCATCTAAAATAGTTTTAAATTGTCGATGATTTAATCCTCGTGTTCGAATATAATTTACGCATTGGACGACATTTTTCATGACTTCTGCAAAATCCAGAACTTTGGTGCACAAGCTCTCTTGGTGAATAATGCAATGGCTTACAACTACGTCTTGTGCTCCAATTGCAGTTAGAAATTTCTTGGTGAATCCATTTGTCCTACCTGTCATGGAAGGAGCACCATCTGTTGTAACACCACATAATTTATAAGGATTCAGTTCAAACTTTTCTACAACCTCAAGCACTTGTTCACAAATATCCTGTCCTGTGGTTGTGGAGGAAAGGCTTGCCATATCTAAAACTCTTCGAAAACATCAAAGCCTGCAGTAACAGCTCTGATGAAAATGACAAGTTGGGATGTGTCATTGATATCAGTGCTTTCATCCAAAGCCAGACTGAAAGCTTCACACGAATTCAATCTCTTTCAAAGTTTCTTTGATGTCCTCTGAAAGATCTTTTGTCCTGCGTGAGACAGTAAAGCGGGAAAGGCTAGTTTGCTCCACCAAATATTTTTCTCTGGACATGCATATTCTGTAAATATTGTTAAACAATTTTAATAAATTCTCCATCACGAAAAGGCTTTCTCTTTTCTGCCATACATTCACAAAGCTTAAAACTCAGTTTTGTCACCAGTTCTGAATTTTTCTTGAAAGTGGTAAAACACCTTGTTGCTTTTCAATGGATGTTTTAAATGTTCAATTTTGTCCTTTCGTGCCTGACCAACAATTTCATCAAACTGGGAGGAGTGCTTAGTTGCGTAATGTCGCTTAATATTGTACTCTTTCATGACTGCAATTGTAGTTTGACAGACGAGGCAGACAACACCTTGATTATGTGGGACAACAAGATATTTTGTGCACCATTCACTGTTGAATAACCTTCCCTCATCATCAATTTTCGTTTCTTAACTGCTGACATTTTACTAGCCCTGAAATCAAAACAAAAATTATTCTCACGAAAATAGCAAAGTAGAAAAAAACATAGAATTTATTTACACATGGAACCTCTTATGGACAGAAACACATGTTTCTAAATTGGCATCCCGATCATAGCCTTCCGGTACTTAAATTAATTGAGAATAGCAAAATACAGTGTGACCTCGCCTATTCGCGGTTCGCCATTCGCGGCCCCGCATATTCGCGGGTTATGCGCGAACTGCGTTTTGTAGGTCACAGAGACTGAAAGGGCTTTTCGAGGAGATTTCTGTTGTATTTACTCAATCAAGCCGTTTTATCAATTGTCGTCTTCACCAAACAAGATTGGACTGCTATTGGCTGACTGCCTCAGCTTCCCCAACAACGCAAACGGCAAAGCACAGCCCGGTAACGCACGGTACAATTTAGTGAAATACATAACAGTATGCAATATTGCTACATTATTACTGCATCAATGAGTATAAGTATCATTAGTGTTTGGGAAGCATTTCATATAGTATATAATCGCATACATATACGTTTTAAAACTGCGTCCAATATTCGCGGTTTTCGCTATTCGCAGGAGGGTAAAGAACGTAACCCCGCGAATAACGAGGTCACACTGTACATAGAATCAGATGCATCTGAAAGCAAAAATTTTAATAAATTCAGTAAAGTCACAACAATATGCTAAATAATAATCAATTTACCTTCAATCTCTTGTAGTAACTGTAAAAGGTAATAAAATTTTCACCAATAATGAATGACGGACAGCAGAGGTTAGGGAAAATTGTCGCCAGCGGGCGAAGGCGAGGTTCAGGACATGACGTTGAGTCGTAGACAATAGTGCTAGTGCACGTCACCTATTCATGCCCTAAGGAGGCCGACCAATCGAATTCGGCCTGCTCCTCTCTAGCAAGGATACTTTTAGAAGTTTGTCGAGTCGAAGCCTGGGAATCCCGTAAGATCGATGCTTTTAAAAATATTCCATTTGCGTTGGATTACAGATCAGGCCACATGGTTAGATTACAACAACTAGGGCCACACTAAATGGCTTGGTGGGCCGGGTTGTGGCCCGCGGGCCGCCTGTTGCACACCCCTGATCTAGAGGATATGAGTGATATGTAGTTGTTTTTACTTTGTTCAATCTATAGGATATGAGTGATATGTAGCTTTTTTTACTTTGTTCAATCTAGAGGATATGAGGGATATGTAGTTGTTTCTACTTTGTTCAATCTAGAGGATATGAGTGACATGTAGTTGTTTCTACTATCTTCAATCTGGAGGATATGAGTGGTATGAAGCTGTTTCACTTTGTTCAATCTGAAGAATATGAGTGATATGTACCTGTTATTACTTTGTTCAACCTAAAAGATATGTGTGATATGTAGTTGTTTTTACTTTTTTCAATCTGTAGTATATGAGTGGTGTGAAGCTGTTTTTACTTTGTTCAATCGGGAAAATATGAGTGATATGTAGTTGTTTTTAGTTTGTTCCATCTAGAGGATATGAGTGATATGTATCTGTTTTTACTTTGTTCAATCTAGAGGATATGACTGATATGTAGTTGTTTTTTTTTCTTCAATCTAGAGGATATGAGTGATGTGTAGTTATTTTTACTTTGTTCATTCTAGAAAATATGAGTGATATGTAGTTGTTTTACTTTGTTCCATGTAGAGAATGTGAGTGGTATCAAGCTGTTTTTACTTTGTTCAATCTTGAGGATATGAGTGGTATGAAGCTGTTTTTACTTTGTTTAATTTGGAGAATATGAGTTATATGTACTTGTTTTTAGTTTGTTCCATCTAGAGGATATGAGTGATATGTATCTGTTTTTACTTTGTTCAATCTAGAGGATATGAGTGATATGTAGCTTTTTTTACTTTGTTCAATCTAGAGGATATGAGTGATATGTAGTTGTTTCTACTTTCTTCAATCTGTAGGATATGAGTGGTATGAAGCTGTTTTACTTTGTTCAATCTGGAGAATATGAGTGATATGTAGCTGTTATTACTTTGTTCTGTCTAGAAGATATGTGTGATATGTAGTTGTTTTACTTTTTTTTCAATCTGGAGTTTATGAGTGGTGTGAAGCTGTTTTTACTTTGTTCAATCGGGAGAATATGAGTGATATGTAGTTGTTTTTAGTTTGTTGCATCTGGAGGATATGAGTGATATGTATCTGTTTTTACTTTGTTCAATCTGGAGAATATGAGTGAAATGAAGCTGTTTTTACTTTCTTCAATATAGAGGATATGAGTTATATGTAGTTGTTTTTACTTTGTTCATTATCGAGGATATGAGTGATATGAAGCTGTTTTCAGTTTGTTCCATCTAGAGCAGGGGTGTGCAACATTTTTCGTCGGTGGGCCATATAACCAACTTCATCAATCAAGCGGGGCCACTTAAAAAACAAGCTTATTCGTGTACATGCACAATAAATTAAAAAGAATTCTCGAAATGCAAGCAATAATATTTTATATTTTTGCATGAGCGATCATTTTAGTGCGACACTTGAAATTTAGAGTCCTTGCAGAGCTTGTCAATATCAGCTTTGACAGAAGTGGTTGCCACTCTTAACTGACTGGTCAAATGTTCATCAGTCAGCTGACTTCTACATTTGGTTTTGATGAGCTTCATTTTGGAGAAAAATTGCTCACAGCAGTAGGTGCTACCAAAAAGGGAGGCAATTCTTTGTGCATGACGGGACAAATTGGGAAACTTTTCACGTACACAGAGTTTGTAAAAGTCTAGCAAACTGTTTTCAGAGAATTTCCTTTTAGTGTCCATGTCAGCCTGCAGTTCAATGAGTTCCATTTGGCAATCATCAGGACTGTCTTCCACTGCCAAATCAAAGGTTGAGCGAACAATTTCAATCTAATTTCAGTTTGTCTGAAATCTGGAAATCTGTTTGCAAACTCATCACGCAGCTTTTGTACACTGGTTCCATATTTGGTGCAATCCAGATTAGGAAATTCCAGTTTCCTGGTTGCAAGACATGTAAAATGGGTCAATATGGCTCTTCTCAACTGAACCTGGAAAAGTTCCAATTTCTTCTCAAAAGCACAAATATGCTCAAACAACTTATTCACAAGTTGACTTTTCCCTTGTAGTTTTAAGTTTAAATCAGACAGATGCTGTGTAATGTCTGTGAGGAATGCTAAGTCATTCAGCCAGTTCTCATTGCTCAAGAAGTCCACATTCTGACGTTTGCTCTCCATGAAGAACTTAATCTCCTCTCGCAGATTCCAGAATCTCTTCAAAGTAGCAGCTCTACTAAGCCAACGTACAGCAGAGAAGTACAAAACATCTGAATACTCACTGTCCAGCTCATCTAAAATAGTTTTAAATTGTCGATGATTTAATCCTCGTGTTCGAATATAATTTACGCATTGGACGACATTTTTCATGACTTCTGCAAAATCCAGAACTTTGGTGCACAAGCTCTCTTGGTGAATAATGCAATGGCTTACAACTACGTCTTGTGCTCCAATTGCAGTTAGAAATTTCTTGGTGAATCCATTTGTCCTACCTGTCATGGAAGGAGCACCATCTGTTGTAACACCACATAATTTATAAGGATTCAGTTCAAACTTTTCTACAACCTCAAGCACTTGTTCACAAATATCCTGTCCTGTGGTTGTGGAGGAAAGGCTTGCCATATCTAAAAACTCTTCGAAAACATCAAAGCCTGCAGTAACAGCTCTGATGAAAATGACAAGTTGGGATGTGTCATTGATATCAGTGCTTTCATCCAAAGCCAGACTGAAAGCTTCACACGAATTCAATCTCTCTTTCAAAGTTTCTTTGATGTCCTCTGAAAGATCTTTTGTCCTGCGTGAGACAGTAAAGCGGGAAAGGCTAGTTTGCTCCACCAAATATTTTTTCTCTGGACATGCATATTCTGTAAATATTGTTAAACAATTTTTAATAAATTCTCCATCACGAAAAGGCTTTCTCTTTTCTGCCATACATTCACAAAGCTTAAAACTCAGTTTTGTCACCAGTTCTGAATTTTTCTTGAAAGTGGTAAAACACCTTGTTGCTTTTCAATGGATGTTTTAAATGTTCAATTTTGTCCTTTCGTGCCTGACCAACAATTTCATCAAACTGGGAGGAGTGCTTAGTTGCGTAATGTCGCTTAATATTGTACTCTTTCATGACTGCAATTGTAGTTTGACAGACGAGGCAGACAACACCTTGATTATGTGGGACAACAAGATATTTTGTGCACCATTCACTGTTGAATAACCTTCCCTCATCATCAATTTTTCGTTTCTTAACTGCTGACATTTTACTAGCCCTGAAATCAAAACAAAAATTATTCTCACGAAAATAGCAAAGTAGAAAAAAACATAGAATTTATTTACACATGGAACCTCTTATGGACAGAAACACATGTTTCTAAATTGGCATCCCGATCATAGCCTTCCGGTACTTAAATTAATTGAGAATAGCAAAATACAGTGTGACCTCGCCTATTCGCGGTTCGCCATTCGCGGCCCCGCATATTCGCGGGTTATGCGCGAACTGCGTTTTTGTAGGTCACAGAGACTGAAAGGGCTTTTCGAGGAGATTTCTGTTGTATTTACTCAATCAAGCCGTTTTATCAATTGTCGTCTTCACCAAACAAGATTGGACTGCTATTGGCTGACTGCCTCAGCTTCCCCAACAACGCAAACGGCAAAGCACAGCCCGGTAACGCACGGTACAATTTAGTGAAATACGTAACAGTATGCAATATTGCTACATTATTACTGCATCAATGAGTATAAGTATCATTAGTGTTTGGGAAGCATTTCATATAGTATATAATCGCATACATATACGTTTTAAAACTGCGTCCAATATTCGCGGTTTTTCGCTATTCGCAGGAGGGTAAAGAACGTAACCCCCGCGAATAACGAGGTCACACTGTACATAGAATCAGATGCATCTGAAAGCAAAAATTTTAATAAATTCAGTAAAGTCACAACAATATGCTAAATAATAATCAATTTACCTTCAATCTCTTGTAGTAACTGTAAAAGGTAATAAAATTTTCACCAATAATGAATGACGGACAGCAGAGGTTAGGGAAAATTGTCGCCAGCGGGCGAAGGCGAGGTTCAGGACATGACGTTGAGATAGACAATAGTGCTACTTCACCTATTCATTGAGTGATAAGGAGGCCGACCAATGAATTCGGCCTTTTACTTTGTTCAAAGGATACTTTGAGAAGTTATGAGTCGAAGCCTGGATATGTGATATGTAAGATGTTTTACTTTGTTCAATATAGAGGATCCATTTGCGTTGTGATTACTGATTTTTACTTTGTTCAATCTAGAACATATGAGTGATACACTGTTTTACTTTGTTCAATCTGGGATATGAGTGATGGGCCGCCTGTTTTACTTTGTTCAATCTAGAGGATATGAGTGATATGTAGTTGTTTTTACTTTGTTCAATCTAGAGAATATGAGTGATATGAAGCTGTTTTTACTTTGTTCAATCTAGAGGATATGAGTGATATGTAGTTGTTTTAGTTTGTTCAATCTAGAGGATATGAGTGATATGTAGCTGTTTTTACTTTGTTCAATCTAGAGGATATGAGTGATATGTAGTTGTTTTACTTTGTTCAATCTAGAGAATATGAGTGATATGAAGCTGTTTTTACTTTGTTCAATCTAGAGGATATGAGTGATATGTAGCTGTTTTTACTTTGTTCAATCTAGAGGATATGAGTGATATGTAGTTGTTTTTACTTTGTTCAATCTAGAGGATATGAGTGATATGTAGTTGTTTTTACTTTGTTCAATCTAGAGGATATGAGTGGTATGAAGCTGTTTTACTTTTTTCAATCTGGAGGATATGAGAGAATATGAGTGATATGTAGCTGTTTTACTTTGTTCAATCTAGAGGATATGAGTGATATGTAGTTGTTTTACTTTGTTCAATCTAGAGGATATGAGTGATATGAAGCTGTTTTTACTTTGTTCAATCGGGAGAATATGAGTGATATGTAGCTGTTTTTAGTTTGTTGCATCTGGAGGATATGAGTGATATGTATCTGTTTTTACTTTGTTGAATCTAGAGAATATGAGTGATATGTAGTTGTTTCTACTCTGTTCAATCGAGAGGATATGAGTGGTATGAAGCTGTTTTTACTTTGTTCCATCTAGAGAATATGAGTAGTGTGAAGCTGTTTTTACTTTGTTCAATCTGGAGTATATGAGTGATATGTAGTTGTTTTTACTTTGTTCAATCTAGAGGATATGAGTGATATGTAGTTGTTTTACTTTGTTCAATTTAGAGGATATGAGTGATATGTATCTGTTTTACTTTGTTCAATCTAGAGGATATGAGTGATATGAATCTGTTTTTACTTTGTTCCATCCAGAGGATATGAGTGATATGTATTTGTTTTTACTTTGTTCAATTTGCAGGATATGAGTGATATGTAGTTGTTTTTAATTTGTTCAGTCTAGAGGATATGAGTGATATGTAGTTGTTTCTACTTTGTTCAATCTATGAGGATATGAGTGATATGTAGTTGTAGTTGTTTTTACTTTGTTCAATCTAGAGGATATGAGTGATATGAAGATGTTTTTTACTTTGTTCAATCTGGAGAATATGAGTGATATGTAGTTGTTTTACTTTGTTCCATCTAGAGGATATGAGTGATATGTAATTGCTTTTTACTTTGTTCAATCTAGAGGATATGAGTGATATGTAGTTGTTTTTACTTTGTTCAATGTAGAGGATATGAGTGATATGTAGTTGTTTTTATTTTGTTGCATCTGGAGGATATGAGTGATATGTATCTGTTTTACTTTGTTCAATCTAGAGAATATGAGTGATATGAAGCTGTTTTTACTTTGTTCAATCTAGAGGATATGAGTGATATGTAGCTGTTTTACTTTGTTCAATCTATATATGAGTGATATTGTTGTTTTACTTTCTTAAATATATGAGGATATGAGTTATATGTAGTTGTTTTACTTTGTTCAATCTAGAGGATATGAGTGATATGTAGTTGTTTTTACTTTGTTCAATCTGGAGGATATGGATATGAGTGTTTTTACTTTGTTATGAAGCTATGTTTTACTTTACTTTTTCAATCTGGACAATATGAGTGATATGTAGTTTTTTTTTAGGTTGTTCCATCTAGCTGTTTTAGGATATGAGTGATATGTAGCTGTTTTACTTTGTTCAATCTAGAGGATATGAGTGATATGTAGATGTTTTTTACTTTGTTCCATCTAGAGAATATGAGTGATGTTTTACTTTGTGAAGCTGTTTTTACTTTGTTCAATCTAGAGGATCTGAGAGGATATGAGTGATATAGAGGATAGAGTGATATGTAGTTTTTTACTTTGTTCAATCTAGAGATATATGAGTGATATGTAGTTGTTTTTTACTTTGTTCAATCTGGAGGATATGAGTGGTATGAAGCTGTTTTACTTTTTTCAGTCTGGAGAATATGAGTGATATGTAGCTGTTATTACTTTGTTCAATCTAGAATGATGATATCGTTGTTTTTACTTTTTTCAATCTGGAGTATGTGAGTGGTGTGAAGCTGTTTTTACTTTGTTCAATCGGGAGAATATGAGTGATATATAGTTGTTTTTACTTTGTTCAATATAGAGGATATGAGTGATATGTAGTTGTTTTTACTTTGTTCAATCTAGAGGATATGAGTGATATGTATCTGTTTTTACTTTGTTCAATCTAGAGGATATGAGTGATATGAAGCTGTTTTTACTTTGTTCCATCCAGAGGATATGAGTGATATGTAGTTGTTTTTACTTTGTTCAATTTAGAGGATATGAGTGATATGTAGTTGTTTTTACTTTGTTCAATCTAGAGGATATGAGTGGTATGAAGCTTTTTTTACTTTGTTCAATCTAGAGGATATGAGTGATATGTAGTTGTTTTTACTTTGTTCAATCTAGAGAATATGAGTGTTGAAGCTGTTTTACTTTGTTCAATCTAGAGGATATGATATGAGTGATATATGAGATATTAGTTGTTTTACTTTGTTCTTCAATATAGAGGATATGAGTGATATGTAGTTGTTTTTACTTTGTTCATTCTAGAGGATATGAGTGATATGTATCTGTTTTACTTTGTTCAATCTAGAGGATATGAGTGATATGTAGTTGTTTTTACTTTGTTCAATCTAGAGAATATGAGTGATATGTATCTGTTTTTACTTTGTTCAATCTAGAGGATATGAGTGATATGTAGCTGTTTTTACTTTGTTCAATCTAGAGGATATGAGTGATATGTAGTTGTTTTTACTTTGTTCAATCTAGAGGATATGAGTGATATGTAGTTGTTTCTACTTTGTTCAATCTGGAGGATATGAGTGGTATGAAGCTGTTTTTACTTTGTTTAATTTGGAGAATATGAGTTATATGTACTTGTTTTTAGTTTGTTCCATCTAGAGGATATGAGTGATATGTATCTGTTTTACTTTGTTCAATCTAGAGGATATGAGTGATATGTAGCTTTTTTTACTTTGTTCAATCTAGAGGATATGAGTGAGATGTAGTTGTTTCTACTTTGTTCAATCTGGAGAATATGAGTGATATAAAGCTGTTTTTAGTTTGTTGAACCTAGAGGATATGAGTGATATTTAGATGTTTTTACTTTGTTCAATCTAGAGAATATGAGTCATATGTAGTTGTTTCTTCTCTGTTCAATCGGGAGGATATGAGTGGTATGAAGCTGTTTTACTTTGTTCAATCTGGAGAATATGAGTGATATGTAGCTGTCATTACTTTGTTCAATCTAGAGGATATGAGTGATATGTAGTTGTTTTTACTTTGTTCAATCTGTAGGATATGAGTGGTATGAAGCTGTTTTTACTTTGTTCAATCGGGAGAATATGAGTGATATGTAGTTGTTTTAGTTTGTTGCATCTGGAGGATATGAGTGATATGTATCTGTTTTTACTTTGTTCAATCTAGAGAATATGAGTGATATGAAGCTGTTTTTACTTTGTTCAATCTAGAGGATATGAGTGATATGTAATTCAATCTAGAGAATATGAGTGATTTAGTTGTTTTACTTTGTTCAATCTAGAGGATATGAGTGGTATGAAGCTGTTTTTACTTTGTTCCATCTAGAGAATATGAGTAGTGTGAAGCTGTTTTTACTTTGTTCAATCTGGAGTATATGAGTGATATATAGTTGTTTTTACTTTCTTCAATATAGAGGATATGAGTTATATGTAGTTGTTTTTACTTTGTTCAATCTAGAGGATATGAGTGATATGTATCTGTTTTTACTTTGTTCAATCTAGAGGATATGAGTGATATGAAGCTGTTTTACTTTGTTCCATCCAGAGGATATGAGTGATATGTAGTTGTTTTTACTTTGTTCAATTTGCAGGATATGAGTGATATGTAGTTGTTTTTACTTTGTTCAATCTAGAGAATATGAGTGATATGTATCTGTTTTTACTTTGTTCAATCTAGAGGATATGAGTGATATGTAGCTGTTTTTACTTTGTTCAATCTAGAGGATATGAGTGATATGTAGTTGTTTTTACTTTGTTCAATCTAGAGGATATGAGTGATATGTAGTTGTTTCTACTTTGTTCAATCTGGAGGATATGAGTGGTATGAAGCTGTTTTTACTTTGTTTAATTTGGAGAATATGAGTTATATGTACTTGTTTTTTGTTTGTTCCATCTAGAGGATATGAGTGATATGTATCTGTTTTTACTTTGTTCAATCTAGAGGATATGAGTGATATGTAGCTTTTTTTACTTTGTTCAATCTAGAGGATATGAGTGATATGTAGTTGTTTCTACTTTGTTCAATCTGGAGAATATGAGTGATATGTAGCTGTTTTTACTTTGTTCAATCTAGAAGATATGAGTGATATGTAGTTGTTTTACTTTGTTCAATCTAGAGGATATGAGTGATATGAAGCTGTTTTTACTTTGTTCAATCTAGAGAATATGAGTGATATGTAGTTGTTTTTTTGTTTGTTATGAGTGATATCGAGTTGTTTTACTTTGTTCAATGAGATATGAGTGATATGTTGTTTTACTTTGTTCAATCTAGAGGATATGAGTGATATGAAGCTGTTTTACTTTGTTCAATCTGGAGAATATGAGTGATATGTAGTTGTTTTTAGTTTGTTGCATCTGGAGGATATGAGTGATATGTATCTGTTTTTACTTTGTTCAATCTGGAGAATATGAGTGATATGAAGCTGTTTTTACTTTGTTCAATCTAGAGGATATGAGTGATATGTAGTTGTTTTTACTTTGTTCAATATAGAGGATATGAGTGATATAAAGCTGTTTTACTTTGTTCCATCTAGAGGATATGAGTGATATGTAGTTGTTTTACTTTGTTCCATCTGAGAGAATATGAGTGATATCAAGTTTTTTTACTTTGTTCAATCTAGAGGATATGAGTGATATGTAGTTGTTTTACTTTGTTCAATCTAGAGGATATGAGTGATATGTAGTTGTTTTACTTTGTTCAATCTAGAGGATATGAGTGATATGTAGTTGTTTTACTTTGTTCAATCTAGAGGATATGAGTGATATGAAGCTGTTTTTACTTTGTTCAATCTAGAGGATATGAGTGATATGTAGATGTTTTTACTTTGTTCAATCTAGAGGATATGAGTGATATGTAGTTGTTTTTACTTTGTTCAATCTAGAGGATATGAGTGATATGTAGTTGTTTCTACTTTGTTCAATCTGTAGGATATGAGTGGTATGAAGCTGTTTTTACTTTGTTTAATCTGGAGAATATGAGTGATATGTAGTTGTTTTTAGTTTGTTCCATCTAGAGGATATGAGTGATATGTATCTGTTTTACTTTGTTCAATCTAGAGGATATGAGTGATATGTAGTTGTTTTTACTTTGTTCAATCTAGAGGATATGAGTGATATGTAGTTGTTTTTACTTTGTTCAATCTGGAGTATATGAGTGATATATAGTTGTTTTTACTTTCTTCAATATAGAGGATATGAGTGATATGTAGTTGTTTTACTTTGTTCAATCTGGAGGATATGAGTGATATGTAGTTGTTTTTACTTTGTTGAATCTAGAGGATATGAGTGATATGTACTGTTTTACCTTACTTTGTTCAATCTAGAGGATATGAGTGATATATGTTTTTACTTTGTGTAGCTGTTTTTACTTTGTTATCTAGAGGATATGAGTGATATCTAGTTGTTTTTACTTTGTTCAATCTAGAGGATATGAGTGATATGTAGATGTTTTTACTTTGTTCATTCTAGAGGATATGAGTGATATGTAGTTGTTTCTACTTTGTTCAATCTGAAGGATATGAGTGGTATGAAGCTGTTTTTACTTTGTTTAATCTGGAGAATATGAGTGATATGTAGTTGTTTTTAGTTTGTTCCATCTAGAGGATATGAGTGATATGTATCTGTTTTTACTTTGTTCAATCTAGAGGATATGAGTGATATGTAGTTGTTTTTACTTTGTTCAATCTAGAGGATATGAGTGATATGTAATTGTTTTTACTTTGTTCAATCTAGAGAATATGAATGATATGTAGATGTTTTTACTTTGTTCATTCTAAAGTATATGAGTGATATGTAGTTGTTTCTACTTTGTTCAATCTGGAGGATATGAGTGATATGTATCTGTTTTTACTTTCTTCAATCTAGATGATATGAGTGATATGTAGTTGTTTTTACTTTGTTCATTATAGAGGATATGAGTGATATGAAGCTGTTTTAATTTGTTCCATCTAGAGGATATGAGTGATATGTAGTTGTTTTTACTTTGTTCCATCTAGAGAATATGAGTGGTATCAAGCTGTTTTTACTTTGTTCAATCTAGAGGATATGAGTGATATGTAGTTGTTTTTACTTTGTTCAACTATAGAGGATATGAGCTGTTTTTACTTTGTTATGATATGTAGTTGTTTTACTTTGTTCAATCTAGAGGATATGAGTGATATGTAGCTGTTTTTACTTTGTTCAATCTAGAGGATATGAGTGATATGTAGTTGTTTTTACTTTGTTCAATCTGGAGGATATGAGTGATATGTAATTGTTTTTACTTTGTTCAATCTAGAGGATATGAGTGATATGTAGTTGTTTTTACTTTGTTCAATCTAGAGAATATGAGTGATATGTAGTTGTTTTTACTTTGTTCCATCTAGAGAATATGAGTGATATGTATCTGTTTCTACTTTGTTCAATCTAGAGGATATGAGTGATATGTAGTTGTTTTTACTTTCTTCAATCTATAGAGGATATGAGTGATATGTAGTTGTTTTTACTTTGTTCAATCTAGAGGATATGAGTGATATGTAGCTGTTTTTACTTTGTTCAATCTAGAGGATATGAGTGATATGTAGTTGTTTCTACTTTGTTCAATCTGGAGGATATGAGTGATATGTAGTTGTTTTAGTTTGTTGCATCTAGAGGATATGAGTGATATGTATCTGTTTTTACTTTGTTCAATCTAGAGAGTATGAGTGATATGAATCTAGAGGATATTTTTTACTTTGTTCAATCTAGAGGATATGAGTGATATGTAGTTGTTTTACTTTGTTCAATCTAGAGGATATGAGTGATATGTAGCTGTTTTTACTTTGTTCAATCTAGAGGATATGAGTGATATGTAGTTGTTTTACTTTGTTCCATCTAGATAATATGAGTGTTTTTACTTTGTTATCAAGCTGTTTTACTTTGTTCAATCTAGAGGATATGAGTGATATGTAATTATTTTTACTTTGTTCACTATAGAGAATATGAATGATATGTAGATGTTTTTACTTTGTTCATTCTAGAGGATATGAGTGATATGTAGTTGTTTCTACTTTGTTCAATCTGGAGGATATGAGTGATATGTATCTGTTTTTACTTTGTTCAATCTAGAGGATATGAGTGATATGTAGTTGTTTTTACTTTGTTCAATATAGAGGATATGAGTGATATGTAGCTGTTTTTAATTTGTTCCATCTAGAGGATATGAGTGATATGTAGTTGTTTTTACTTTGTTCCATCTAGAGAATATGAGTGATATGAAGCTGTTTTTACTTTGTTCAATCTAGAGGATATGAGTGATATGTAGTTGTTTTTACTTTGTTCAATCTAGAGGATATGAGTGATATGTAGTTGTTTTTACTTTGTTCAATCTAGAGGATATGAGTGATATGTAGCTGTTTTTACTTTGTTCAATCTAGAGGATATGAGTGATATGTAGTTGTTTTTACTTTGTTCAATCTGGAGGATATGAGTGATATGTAATTGTTTTTACTTTGTTCAATCTAGAGGATATGAGTGATATGTAGTTGTTTTTACTTTGTTCAATCTAGAAAATATGAGTGATATGTAGTTGTTTTTACTTTGTTCCATCTAGAGAATATGAGTGGTATCAAGCTGTTTTTACTTTGTTCAATCTAGAGGATATGAGTGATATGTAGTTGTTTTTACTTTGTTCAATATAGAGGATATGAGTGATATGTAGTTGTTTTTACTTTGTTCATTCTAGAGGATATGAGTGATATGTAGCTGTTTTTACTTTGTTCAATCTAGAGGATATGAGTGATATGTAGTTGTTTCTACTTTGTTCAATCTGGAGGATATGAGTGATATGTAGTTGTTTTAGTTTGTTGCATCTGGAGGATATGAGTGATATGTATTTGTTTTTACTTTGTTCAATCTAGAGAATATGAGTGATATGAAGCTTTTTTTACTTTCTTCAATATAGATGTTATGAGTTATATGTAGTTGTTTTTACTTTGTTCCATCCAGAGGATATGAGTAGTGTGAAGCTGTTTTTACTTTGTTCAATCTAGAGGATATGAGTGATATGTAGTTGTTTTTACTTTGTTCCATCTAGAGAATATGAGTGGTGTGAAGCTGTTTTTACTTTGTTCAATCTAGAGAATATGAGTGATATGTATCTGTTTTTACTTTGTTCAATAGAGGATATGAGTGATATGAGTGATATGTAGCTGTTTTTATTTTGTTCAATCTAGAGGATATGAGTGATATGTAGTTGTTTTACTTTGTTCAATCTAGAGGATATGAGTGATATGAAGCTGTTTTTACTTTGTTCCATCTGGAGAATATGAGTGATATGTAGATGTTTTTACTTTGTTCAATCTAGAGGATATGAGTGATATGTATCTGTTTTTTTTTTGTTCAACCTAGAGGATATGAGTGATATGTAGCTGTTTTTACTTTGTTCAATCTAGAGGATATGAGTGATATGTAGTTGTTTTTACTTTGTTCAATCTAGAGGATATGAGTGATATGTATCTGTTTTTACTTTGTTCAATCTAGAGGATATGAGTGATATGTAGTTGTTTTTACTTTGTTCCATCTAGAGAATATGAGTGGTATCAAGCTGTTTTTACTTTGTTCAATCTAGAGGATATGAGTGATATGTAGTTTTTTTTACTTTGTTCAATCTGGAGTATATGAGTGATATATAGTTGTTTTTACTTTCTTCAATATAGAGGATATGAGTGATATGAAACTGTTTTTACTTTGTTCCATCTAGAGGATATGAGTGATATGTAGATGTTTTTACTTTGTTCCATCTAGAGAATATGAGTGATATGAAGCTGTTTTACTTTGTTCAATCTAGAGGATATGAGTGATATGTAGATGTTTTTACTTTGTTCAATCTAGAGGATATGAGTGATATGTAGTTGTTTTTACTTTGTTCAATCTGGAGGATATGAGTGGTATGAAGCTGTTTTTACTTTGTTTAATTTGGAGAATATGAGTTATATGTACTTGTTTTTAGTTTGTTCCATCTAGAGGATATGAGTGATATGTATCTGTTTTTACTTTGTTCAATCTAGAGGATATGAGTGATATGTAGTTGTTTTTACTTTGTTCAATATAGAGGATATGAGTGATATGTATTTGTTTTTACTTTGTTCAATCTAGAGGATATGAGTGATATGAAGCTGTTTTTACTTTGTTCCATCCAGAGGATATGAGTGATATGTAGTTGTTTTTACTTTGTTCAATTTCCAGGATATGAGTGATATGTAGTTGTTTTTAATTTGTTCAGTCTAGAGGATATGAGTGATATGTATCTGTTTTTACTTTGTTCAATCTAGAGGATATGAGTGATATGTAGCTGTTTTTACTTTGTTCAATCTAGAGGATATGAGTGATATGTAGTTGTTTCTACTTTGTTCAATCTAGAGGATATGAGTGATATGTAGTTGTTTCTACTTTGTTCAATCTGGAGGATATGAGTGATATGAAGCTGTTTTTACTTTGTTTGATTTGGAGAATATGAGTTATATGTACTTGTTTTTAGTTTGTTCCATCTAGAGGATATGAGTGATATGTATCTGTTTTTACTTTGTTCAATCTAGAGGATATGAGTGATATGTAGCTTTTTTTACTTTGTTCAATCTAGAGGATATGAGTGATATGTAGTTGTTTTTACTTTGTTCAATCTGGAGAATATGAGTGATATGTAGCTGTTTTTACTTTGTTCAATCTAGAAGATATGTGTGATATGTAGTTGTTTTTACTTTTTTCAATCTGGAATATATGAGTGGTATGAAGCTGTTTTTACTTTGTTCAATCTAGAGAATATCAGTGATATGTAGTTGTTTTTTGTTTGTTCCATCTAGAGGATATGTGATATATGTAGTTGTTTCTACTTTGTTCAATCTGTAGGATATGAGTGGTATGAAGCTGTTTTTACTTTGTTCAATCGGGAGAATATGAGTGATATGTAGTTGTTTTTAATTTGTTGCATCTGGAGGATATGAGTGATATGTATCTGTTTTTACTTTGTTCAATCTAGAGAATATGAGTGATATGAAGCTGTTTTTACTTTCTTCAATATAGAGGATATGAGTTATATGTAGTTGTTTTTACTTTGTTCATTATCGAGGATATGAGTGATATGAAGCTGTTTTTAGTTTGTTCCATCTAGAGGATATGAGTGATATGTAGTTGTTTTTACTTTGTTCCATCTAGAGAATATGAGTGGTATCAAGCTGTTTTTACTTTGTTCAATCTAGAGGATATGAGTGATATGTAGTTTTTTTACTTTGTTCAATCTAGAGGATATGAGTGATATGTAGTTGTTTTACTTTGTTCAATCTGTAGGATATGAGTGATATGAAGCTGTTTTACTTTGTTCCATCTAGAGGATATGAGTGATATGTAGATGTTTTACTTTGTTCCATCTAGAGGATATGAGTGAGTATGTAGTTGTTTTACTTTGTTGAATCTAGAGGATATGAGTGATATCTATCTGTTTTTACTTTGTTCAATCTAGAGGATATGAGTGATATGTAGTTGTTTTACTTTGTTCAATCTAGAGGATATGAGTGATATGAAGCTGTTTTTACTTTGTTTAATTTCTAGAGAATATGAGTGATATGTATCTGTTTTTACTTTGTTCAATCTAGAGGATATGAGTGATATGTAGTTGTTTTTACTTTGTTCAATCTAGAGGATATGAGTGATATGTAGTTGTTTTTACTTTGTTCAATCTAGAGGATATGAGTGATATGAAGCTGTTTTACTTTGTTCAATCTAGAGGATATGAGTGATGTGAAGCTGTTTTTACTTTGTTCAATCTAGAGGATATGAGTGATATGTAGTTGTTTTTACTTTGTTCAATTTGCAGGATATGAGTGATATGTAGTTGTTTTTAATTTGTTCAGTCTAGAGAATATGAGTGATATGTATCTGTTTTTACTTTGTTCAATCTAGAGGATATGAGTGATATGAAGCTGTTTTTACTTTGTTCAATCTAGAGGATATGAGTGATATGTAGTTGTTTTACTTTGTTCAATCTAGAGGATATGAGTGATATGAAGCTGTTTTTACTTTGTTCCATCTGGAGAATATGAGTGATATGTAGCTGTTTTTACTTTGTTCAATCTAGAGGATATGAGTGATATGTAGTTGTTTTTACTTTGTTCAATCTGGAGGATATGAGTGATATGTAGTTGTTTTTACTTTGTTCAATCTAGAGGATATGAGTGATATGTAGCTGTTTTTACTTTGTTCAATCTAGAGGATATGAGTGATATGTAGTTGTTTTTACTTTGTTCCATCTAGAGAATATGAGTGGTGTGAAGCTGTTTTTACTTTGTTCAATCTAGAGGATATGAGTGATATGTAGTTGTTTTTACTTTGTTCAATCTAGAGGATATGAGTGGTATGAAGCTGTTTTACTTTGTTCAATCTGGAGAATATGAGTGATATGTAGTTGTTTTACTTTGTTCCATCTAGAGGATATGAGTGATATGTATCTGTTTTTACTTTGTTCAATCTAGAGGATATGAGTGATATGTAGTTGTTTTTACTTTGTTCATTATAGAGGATATGAGTGATATGTATCTGTTTTTACTTTGTTCAATCTAGAGGATATGAGTGATATGAAGCTGTTTTTACTTTGTTCCATCTAGAGGATATGAGTGATATGTAGCTGTTTTTACTTTGTTCAATCTAGAGGATATGAGTGATATGTATCTGTTTTTACTTTGTTCAATCTAGAGGATATGAGTGATATGTAGCTGTTTTACTTTGTTCAATCTAGAGGATATGAGTGATATGTAGTTGTTTTTACTTTGTTCAATCTAGAGGATATGAGTGATATGAAGCTGTTTTTACTTTGTTCAATCTTGAGGATATGAGTGATATGTAGTTGGTTTACTTTGTTCAATCTAGAGGATATGAGTGATATGTAGCTGTTTTTACTTTGTTCCATCTGGAGAATATGAGTGATATGTAGATCTTTTTACTTTGTTCAATCTAGAGGATATGAGTGATATGTAGTTGTTTTACTTTGTTCCATCTGGAGAATATGAGTGATATGAAGCTGTTTTACTTTGTTCCATCTAGAGAATATGAGTGATATGTAGCTGTTTTTACTTTGTTCAATCTAGAGGATATGAGTGATATGTAGTTGTTTCTACTTTGTTCAATCTAGAGGATATGAGTGATATGAAGCTGTTTTTACTTTGTTTAATCTAGAGGATATGAGTGATATGTAGTTGTTTTTACTTTGTTCCATCTAGAGGATATGAGTGATTTGTATCTGTTTTTACTTTGTTCAATCTAGAGAATATTAGTGATATGAAGCTGTTTTTACTTTGTTGAATATAGAGGATATGAGTGATGTGTAGTTGTTTTTATTTTGCTTAATCTTGAGGATATGAGTGATATGTAGTTGATTTACTTTGTTCAATCTAGAGGATATGAGTGATATGAAGCTTTTTTTACTTTGTTCCATCTGGAGAATATGAGTGATATGTAGCTGTTTTTACTTTGTTCCATCTGGAGAATATGAGTGATATGTAGCTGTTTTTACTTTGTTCAATCTAGAGGATATGAAGCTGTTTTTACTTTGTTCAATCTAGAGGATATGAGTGATATGAAGCTGTTTTTACTTTGTTTAATTTAGAGAATATCAGTGATATGTAGTTGTTTTTTGTTTGTTCCATCTAGAGGATATGAGTGATATGTATCTGTTTTTACTTTGTTTAATTTAGAAGTTATTAGTGATGTGTAACTGTTTTAACTCTGTTTAATTCACAAGATACGTTGTGTTGTTTTTCTGGCCCGGCATGACCAGGCGGTTATGGCGTTCGACTCGTAATTTAAGGGTCACAAGTTGTAATCCCCATCACATCAAACATTTTCGCTCTTTCAGTTGTGGGAGCGTTATAAAGTTACAATCAATCCCACTATTTATTGATAAAAATATATCTCAAGAGTTGGCTGTGGGTGTTAATGACCAGCTGGTTTCCATCTATTTTTACAGTACTAAATTAGGGACAGCTAGCGCAAATAGCCCTCGTGTAGCTTTGCGCGAAATTCAAAATAACAAATAAACTTTTTTTTCCACATGTTCTTTGTTTGTTTTTGTGCATATGAACAGTGTGTGTATAAGTTAGGTTAAACTTAACATTTTGTTTTTCTGTCGTATTGAAACAAATAAGAACAAAATAGCGACTTGTGTCTGCAAAATGTTGATATATGTATTAAAGGTGAAATTATTTAGTGTGTTTCGTGAATATATTTCACTCTAACGAACATTTTTAATTAACGTAAGAATATTTATAATTAAATTGTTATCTTTAAATGTTTTTATTTAATTATTGAGTTATTAATGAGTTTAGTGTTTGTGTTCTCGAGGTGTTTCTGGGCGCGTCAAAAAATGTTTGCTATCAATGTAAACTGAATGTCATTAACATTTTTATGTAAATTTAATAATTAAATGTATTGTAGAAACCCGTTCTGACCTCCTGCTACACAACAAATATTTATCTTTAAGAATGTAACTGTTCCAAGTAATTGTTACTTCTCTTCGTTTTATTCCTTGCGCCCTCAAGTTTCACAGGAATATCAGTTCAAGGACAAGCACTTGTTTTACCGGTTTCGGGAAGACCAGGATGGAGTTGGAACTACACCCTCTCACGATGACCGTCACCTCGCCGAAAGAGAATTTCAAGAATCATTAACAGTTTTACTCCAGCTGTCACCTGAAGCTATTCTACGAACTATAATTCGCAAGCCGTATGTCGTTTTCTTGTCTTTGTAGTAGGGACTTTTCATATCTCACCTTAAGGTTACAGAACACCGCGATAATTGGACATCTTTTATTGGTATGTCGTTCTCTTGTTTTAATGATATGGACTCTATGTGACTGAGGTTGTAACGCACGACGATATTCAAAAATCTTAACTCGTGTCTCATTATCTTCATTTATTGATATATTTAAGATAATTTCATTGTCATATGTATCATTAGGTAATAAATGCATCGTAGGTACTATCACATATAAGACGCATATAGGATATAAAATAAACTAACTTGTCGTAGACGATATTGTGATAGCCCGGTATGGCCAGGTGGGTTAAGACGTGCGACTTGTAATCTGAGGGTCGCGGGTTCGCATCCCCGTTGCACCGAACGTGCTTGCATTTTCATCCGTGGAGATGTTATAAAGTTATGGCCAATCCCACTATTCGTTGGTAAAAGAGTAGCCCATTAAACGATTATAAGCTTTTCAAAATTTACCTCTAAATATCGTGGAAAATTTTAATATCCTTGTTTGACCTCAAGTAATTAGAACTTACGTTTTTGAACGTGTTCGTGGTGTCAAAATAGAGAAACTTTTGCTTGAATTATAAGAGAATCTGATTGAAATAAATACATATGACTTTTATAGTTTCCAAAATTTACCAGCAGGTTAAATAAAAAAAAAAGTGTAAAAATATAATATTGGCTCTTGAGAAGCTAAAGAAAATCAAAGACATGAAATAAAATAATAATTGTAATTCGATTATCATAACAGTTAAATGTTTTCAGTTGTGCATTCGTTTGGGGAATCAGCCGATATGTGTCGGAAATATGATTATTTCAACAGTTAATTTAGAAGTATCTATAACTCGGCATATGCTACAGACAGGTTTGTTTTTTTTTCCCAGCAATGTTGTCATTTACGTTTACAGACTAACCCTATATCAAATTGTGACAAAAACAAACTGGTTTAGTTATTCTAGAAAGTTCTATTTATTTGTAGCCCGGAAGATCGAACAGCTGATGACATTGAGGCCATATTCGAGGAGCTGTTGCATATTAAAGCTTTATCCCACCTATCCAACAGCGTAAAAAGAGAGTTAGCTGGAGTGTTATTTTTCGAATCCCACCTAAGAACCGGGACAGTCTGTAAGTTTCCTGTTTGTACTTGCTAAGTACCAAGAATTGTACTATCTAATCGTATAAATTATGTAATTTCCAAGTTGCAGTAAATGTAGATTTATGTCGATTATGGCCCTGAAAAGGTTTATTTATAGATTACTGTGAACATTTTTTTTTCTGTAGACTATAACTCTGAGACCTCCAAAGGCTCCGTGAGTACGTCTAAGGGCCCACATCACCAAAAACAAACAACATAAAAATACACCCACACACACAACAACGGGTTTCGATATCCGTGAAGGGCAGAGCACATTGTGTAGCTTTGCGCTTAGCAACAAACAAACAGCATAACTCTGTAACTGTTCGGCCCGACATGGCCAGGTGGGTTAAAGAGTTTGATTCGTAATCTGAGGGTCGTGGGTTCGAATCCCCGTCGCACCAAAAATGCTCGCCCTTTCAGCCGTGGGGGCGTTATAATGTGACGATCAGTCCCACTATTTGTTGGTAAAAGAGTAGCCCAAGAGTTGGCGGTGAGTGGTTATAACTAGCTACCTTCCCTCTGGTCTTACATTGCTATATTAGGGGCGGCTAACGCAGATAGCCCTCGTGTAGCTTTGCGCGAAATTCAAAACAAACAAACTGTAACCGTTTATTCATAGATCGCTGTTGACGTATTAATATGAATTAAGTAAAATACTGAAGAAAGTAAATCAATGTTGTGAAAAATACTTTAATTATCAATCAAACAATATATAGTTTACTGTTTGAAAAAAGTAAAAGAAGAAGGTGACTTGTGACCTAGAACAATTGTTTATTCATGAAATATTTACATAAGAATATATTAGACTAAGATAATAAACGACTGTGTTAAAAATTATCGATCGAGTTTACTTAGCCTAGTTTTCAAAACTGTACACTCGAAAATATTGCGAAAGTAAACCAAACAAATCATTTTGTATTAAGCTTAAAAGACAGAATTGCTAAATGGCTATACCAAATTATCACGTGTAACAAGTCAGATTTATTATGAAATATTTATTGCACTTTTTTAGTATTTTTATTTATTATGTATCAAAATTTATTTTCTGAGTAACTTTGTTTCCAAGTTATCAAATAGGATAATATTGCATATCCAAATCTGAAATATGTTTCGAGGTTGCGTGGCCGTGTTTCATAATTATATCGCGCGAGTGTGATTCAGAACGTACAAATATACAACTTTGTAACAGAAGAGCACTTATTGATAAGGCCAGTTCAACTTGCCCTTTCAGCCTTGGGGCATTATAATGTGACGGTCAATCCCACTATTCTTTGGTAAAAGAGTAGCTCAAAGGTTGGCGGAAGGTGGTGATGACTAGCTGTCTTTCCTCTAGTCCCTAACTGCTAAATTAAGAATGGTTAATGCTGATAGCTCTCGTGTATTTTTGTTCGAAATCTTAAACAAACCACACACAATCAAGTAGTTCAGACAGAAAAAATACACACACCCACAAAAAAAGAACTCGAGTGTTTAAAGAAAAACTATCGAGAAATTGAAAGTATTGAATATTTGGAATAGCTTAGTGAAACGTTAATTCAATTCTAAGCCCAGCTAGTACAGAAACATTGTACTTTTTATCAGTTTTCAATGTAAAACCACAGTAACTTGATTCAGTGTGTTATTTGCCACAACGGAATCGTGTTTCCTATATTTATTTATTTTTTCAGATTGTCTGCACATTTTACTGCGCTATTTGTTTTACAGACTTTGTCAAAAGATACACGTGCTTAGCGTAATAATTGAGATTTTTTTTAATGAAAAAAGAAACATCTTATCGAAACTAAAGTGCGAACTATTTTTGTTTTGGGCACGACGCGGATGCTTCCTAGCTTGTTTGTCGCTTATACGATCTTCAGTTGTTGAACATTTACACTGATCAATACAAAGCTCTGATGAACTTTAGTTCGTTCCGTAATTAAAGCTCCAACAAAGTTTTGTACTCTTCACTTCAAAAGCTTCTGACTGGTTGAGAGATAGATGTATAGTTTGTTCAAAATGGTTGCTGTGTAGATTATTAATGTGGGCCTCTTGAGCATGCCTCATTACTTTGTCACGCAATTACACTTATGTTACGTTACGAAACTTAATATTTAGAAATGTGACGTGAAGATGATATCTCTAATAATACTTAATGTGAACTCCTGTTTTAACGTGTTCTATTTTGAAAAACAGTTAAACATGACAATACCAGTATTTCATGTAAATATTTACAGTGGGAGCTTTGAAAATAGCACGTATATTACATTCATAGACAAAAGTATTTTTGAAAACGTACGTACAGCAAAGAAACGACGACGTTTCGATTAATTTGTCTTCGTCGAGTTTGATACGGGAATCAAAAAGCATTGTGTTGTCTTGTAAGCATGTAACTTACGTTGAACAATGTATAATTAACATTAGCGAGGATTATTAAACAAAAACCATATGATACAACATAAGCGATATATTGAAGTTAAATAATATACCTATGCTACAAGAAAAATAAATATATATAAACACATTCTCACACGTGTATGTGTATGTATAATCGTATATAACCAATTAAAATACAGCAACATAATAATACCTTGAAGGAATTATTTTTACGTTCAAAACACAAGGAAATTTAGTATTTTAATTGAAAACAAAACGTTATTTTAGGCTTACGTGTTGTATTCCGTTTTGTGGAGTGTGAATTGAGACTAAGTCTTGTGTCCTCAGCATCATTGTAGGTATGGGAGTTAAAGTGTCTTGGGAAATAGTTGTTTTTGTCACTTATTTTTTGATCATCTCGGTATCTCTTCAGTGTATTAAGACACGCATTTAATACATAGATGATGCAGTATCATACACAAGCGAAATGGCCCTATCGTGGCAAGTATAAGTTTGTGCAGACAAAGCTGTGATGTCATTAGTGTGCGTACACCTGAGCTATGTGCTGCATTTACGTTATTTCGTACTAGGTGGCAGCTTTGAATCAGTTATTTATACAAATTTGTTTTCTTATAATAAAGCCACATCAGACCATCTGTCGTGTCCGCCGAGGGAAATAAAATTCCTGATTTTGACGTTGTAAATACGTAGACTTACCGCTGTCCCACCGGGGGACAAATTGTTTGTAACCTTGATTGTTCCAAATAGGTTATAAGTTCCTGTCACTTTTAAAAGAATTAGTAGAAATGTTGGGAAAAAAATGGTACTCATTAAAGTAAATGAAATTATTCTATATAGTTCTGGTAATATGTCTGTTGATAGGATTGTAAGTAAGAACAAGGATATTCGATTTGTTTTAGGCTCAATTATTAGACAGCTCGTGTAAGAAATCTTTATCCTTTTCAATAGCAGGATAATTTCGTTTTTTGAAGAAGCGTAGCTTCGTTCGTCTTGAGTTTTAAGTCCTGACCATTAGAGGACGAACGAAAACTTTCAGATTCAAGGTTTCTTTAGATATAGTACTGATTATTTAACACTCCAAGTTATATCATCACGTTCTGCAGTGTTTAACACCATAAGATGAAGATTATTTGTTTCGGATGTTTACACAAAGAGCCGCAAGGGCCATTTGCAGTAGCCGCCCCACATTTTGAAGTGGTAGACTAGTAGACGGGAAACTAGTCAACAATACTCACTGCCAAATTTTCAGTTACTCAAATCGAAGAGTAGGATACGTACATCACTTACATAACACCCATACCATTTCAAAGCGTGGTTTCGTTCCCTAATTGAAATACACGTTGGATAACGTAAGTTATCACCCGCTTAGCAAGGATATTGGGGCTATTACACTTGAGAACCATATGGCTGGCCATTGATATGATTTTTTATGATACATTTTCAGCAAATGTGTCTCATATGACACGTTTCTTTTCAACATTCCGAGTAGCGAGGTCTGGATCTCGGTTGATGAATAACAGTAGTTTCACTTATGCATTTCAATAGGAATTGTCCTTCAGTCGATCTGTGTTTCTATTAAATCCCACTTAAGATGAGTGCTTTATCTTATTATTTACATTTTTATCTAGGACTGATTTTGATTGTGACACTAAAGTTGTTTTAAATTTAGGATAATGTTAATTTTTTTCCACGTGACAAGGGTGAATTTTAAGCACAAAAAGCCAGCGATGTCATGCACATCAATTCTGTATACAACGAAGTTGGTTGAATTCGCCACGTAAATCAATACTGCTGCAGCCACGCTTTATGTAACGTCTCTATTTATCATAGCACTTGAACACAAGCGTTACATATATCAATAATATGCCTAAAACCTGTTATGTGTTGGCAGTGGGGGTGAATGGATGTATAGAGATGTTGATGGTTTAACTAACCAGTTTATTCACATGGTTGGAAATCAAACGTAATCTCGTTGATACGTATAACGTGGGATTGTTTTATTAAAAGGTATTAAACAGTATTTTAAATTTATATAACTTCTTAAGCCATAGTGTTTTTTAAACGTTTTAAGATTTACTAACACTAAACAAAACGACTGGTATAAAACGGATAGATTCAAGGTTTTTTTAGATACAGTGCTGATTATTTAATTATTTATTAATTACGTTATTTCATAAGTTTTCAATATTTAAAAAAAAATCACTCTTATGATTCAGTGTGTTCTCTTAGTGTTCAATCAGGGAGATGAAGGTACGTCGTGGTATATTATTCTGAGGGGAAGCGTGGATGTTGTCATTCATGGAAAAGTAAGTATAGTTTAAACACGTGGATCGGTACTTTTAAGGTGGAATCAAAACTACAAGTTTGTCTTTATTTGTATTTGAGATTACAATGGTCAGCTTTCTAACTTTTTTTAGCTAAGTGCCTTACCTCTATACGCTCTTTAGTCAAAAATATTGTTTCGTAGCGTTGACAGAATGAAAGGTGAATTACTAATAACACCATTCCTACCAAACCAACTTGAAACTGCTACAGTTAAAAATGGTTGTGTAGTTATTTTAAAACTGAAACGTTAATTAAACGAAGCTGATTGTTTCGCAATATCAATTGAATTGAAATTAAAACTATATATTTGTAACCCACCACCCCTATATGTTCATTAAATCAAGTCAATTGTTTCCCAGTATTAACTGAATTAAAAGTAAAACTATAATAATAACTCGCCACCTCTGTAGTAATTCAAGCCAACTGTTTTGTAGTGTTAAAGGTGAAATTATATTAGTAACCAACCACCCCCCATATATCCATTAAATCAATCTGATTTTGCAACAATGTTCATTGTATTAAAGGTAAAAATATCCATCGACACCCATTTAAGATATTTCTATCATGTTGCCCATTAAATTAAACGTACAAGGTCATTAATAACTACAAAATATGGTACTTTAATTACCCAGATCTTGTCACATTATTCATTGGAGTAAAAGTGAAATCTCACTTCTAACCACTACAGCCCTATATGATCATTCAGGGAAATAGATTGTGTTATATTACTGATTGGGTTAAAGGTAAAATTATGTATATTTGTGACCACTTAAATCAAGCTTACTATGCCACAGTTTTAACTGTTGATGTAATCTAGATGATTGTAACATACATTGTTCTCTGGCTTGCATAACTAAACCTCATCTGTGCCTCTCCAGTACAGTTGTCGAAGTGTTCGCTAGGGTGAAAGTTGTGAAAAATGACTAAATTTTATCTCGAAATATAGAATACTGACAGTTTGTAAATGCTGTGCTGTTTCCGGGTTTTTTGTAGTTTACTCATTTTAATATTTTGTGTTATTTTGTGAAGGGTGTGGTTTGTACGTTGCACGAAGGTGACGACTTTGGAAAGTTGGCTCTCGTCAATGACGCCCCAAGGTATTTCTTTTTATGTTTGTCGTTACTGGTGAATAACAATTATAGACTATAATCAAATCTAAAGACAAGCTAAGGGCACCTGTCAGCAAGTTACATACAAAGATAACAAGCTATTGCTACGTACGTTGTTATTGGTTTACAATAGTTATGTGTTTCCGTTGCAGTTAACAGAACACCTTTTGTTGTACCATAGTTACATGTTTTTATTGTAGTTACCAGAACACCGTCTGGTATATGGTGGACAACCGTTTGACATCGAGTGTGAACAATGTGAATACAGACGTAATACTTAGGATTTGGTATGGAATTTAGGAGAGGTTTGGAATGCAAATCCTTTCCCCAAACGGTTATTTTCTTGATACTAAAATGTTATTCAAAACTGTTTAAAAATAACTTCCAGCGTTTGTGACGGTGGGAATTTGTTGACAAGACTTTTCGGGCTAAATGTCTGGGATTGTGAAAAGTAAGAAACGTGTAAGTTTTTATCATTGAATCGCTTACAAAGGACTGAACGGGGAAATCTTTTATTTTATAGAAATATGATTTACTGATGGTTTGGGAAGTAGAAGCTGAAGGTAAAGAACATGGCGAGTACGAAATCAGTTAAAATTAAAGGGTTAGAAACTTGTTCAAACTTGCTGGTACGTGTCCTCTGGCAGCCTTTGTTTTTTATAATAATCAATATCATAAGTAAATTATCTTAATTTTATCATAGAAATGAAATGTATTAATGTGTGTAATTCATATAATTCATATTAAACTACATTTTTAAAAATAAACATGTTATTCATAAATCCTTTCAGAACTCCAATTATAACACATGAAATCAACGAAATTTTAAAAATTTTAATGAATAGGTTTTGTCACAGACAAACACAAAATGACAGTACTTATCTATTGAATTCAACACGCTTGTATATTTGTTTATTTTGTCATAAATTAGTTATCCATAGGTGTATTTCGCGAACAGCGAATCTTAGGTAGTCATCTTAAAAATGTATATCTAATTATGAATCTGTGATCGGTTAGACCAAGTTAAAAATATATGTTTATGGTCTGCAGTATTGAAAAAAAAGAAGGAAGAGGCCCTTTGTTCTAATTACCTTTTTCAACACGAGATTGTTGCTTGTTTTCAAACAGAAGTCTTCTTTGTTTCACTTCTTCATCAACACGATTTCTAACAAATCATATAAACGAATCATTTGTTTTCATCTCAGTTTTTATTAAAAGTCTTCGTTGTATGATCGATAAAACGATAATTCAGAAGAGGAAAAAATATTGTTAGAAATAGTGGGGGGGAAGCGACTATAAACAGGCGGGGACACGAAACACGTTTTGTTTTTTTTTACTTGTCCTTATGAGACCAGAGTTTCCTGTAAAAAAAAAAATAGCTTGATAGCAATGTATTTAAAATTAAGTATTTGTAAATCTTACATTCATTAGCAATGAAGCTCTGATTGATTATCGAGATAGCGTTCTTTAGCAGCTTAATTGTAACATCCATGAAATTAAAATTTGTTAGCAATGTAGTTAATATGCGATGTTAGTAATGCTAATATTTATTAACAGTGAAGCTATAGCTGTTCATTAGCATTAGAACTAAAGCTTATAAGCATTAGAATATTTTGCAGTTGTAGAATCACAATTATTTAGTAGGTCAGTTTTAGTCAATACAGTTGCATTTTAGTAATAGTCAAAAGAGGCTGGTATGGATAACGGTAACCGATTTCAAGATCACTGAACCTTGTGATATCTTTGTCGGTAAATAAACCTCCAACATATTAGAAGCATCTAACTAGTAAAAACAGTAGAGCTGAAACAAAATAAAGCACGTGAGAAAAGTCCGAAAAGTTCCCTAAATAATATAATATATATTTATTCAAAGTCAGAATGCCTCAATTTAGCTATCTTTTCTGGGGAAATATCAAGGTAATGTTAATTTTTAGTAATAAGTAGAATTAGGCCTGTGATGATAAAATTCTTTAGAGACAAAGAACGAGGGAGAGAGACTGAATCTTTATAACAATAAAATACTAGTTTATTGATTTAATGTTAAATAGTTCTACGTACGAATAGAAAACTTCAAAAGGGAAATAAACTACATATAAAGAAGCATTGATTAAAAACCTATGCTCTTAGGAAGAAACATGGATTTTGTTTTCTTCCTTCTATGATATGTCTATCTCAAATGAAGATAGGTGTCTATCTTCTTATTACAGGGACTGACAGTGAATTGACAACCATCCAACTCGTTTTGAAAGTTGATTAGTTTTAGGATCAATAGAATACGGAAAAGGAAAAGTTCGAAAGGATGTGTAGAAGGGGGGTGGGAAAGTGTTATTTTCTTTTAATGAGAGCGTTAAGGCGTCCGCGTTGCTCAATATCGAACAGTCTCAAGAGCGAAGCTTTGTTTTCTTTTTACAAGCCGGTTGCTAACTTACGGTACAGCGCTTTAACTCCACTCTATGAGATTGAGATCTTCTAATGAACAAGCGTGTTGCGTATACGATTTATATTATCACTGTTACTCGTATGGCTGAAAGGAACTGTTACGTTGCTGTCTGGATCAATTACATTATTAGTTATATTTTGTTGAAAAATATTTATCACGAGTTGGTTTAATATTTATGTTTGGACTGCTCGAGATGAGACCTGGTTAGTTGAGGACTCGCGTTTAATCCCGTGAATTTTGTGTTACTAAACGTTCTCCATCAGGACATTTCGTGCTTGTGGATAATAGCTGTGCATTGAAGAACACGTGTTTTCAATTTAAATATTACACAACAATTATATCACATGTCAAAAAATTAAAAAAAGCACAACGCATTTGTGAAAATGAAATGGTATGACATACTGAGTAAGTTTCGGAAACCGCAGATATCAATTAATATATCTTACTGCTTCTGAATATAATACAAAAATATCAAAGATATATCGCTGAATGAGAACAGAACTTTCAGAGTTAACTTGTAGTTGTTTGTTTATGTTACAGAGCAGCGACCATCGTGACTAGAGAAGACAACTGTCATTTTCTTCGTGTAGATAAAATTGATTTTAACAGGATACTTAGAGTAAGTAATAGCTCGTTTGTAAAATAACTCGATACGTGATTTTACTGCGTATATGCTGTTAGTTAGGATAACAGATTGTGTACTTCTAACACCAGGATATTTATAGTATCTAATAGTTCGTTTGTAAGGCAACTTGATAAGTGAATTCAATGAGTACATTAGAGTATATGCTGTTAGTTGGGATAACAAATATTTCTAACAGGATATTTAGCGTATGTAATAGTTCGTTTGTAAGGTAACTTAATACGTCATTTTACTGAGTATATGCTAGTTGTTACGATAACAGATTGTATTCTTTTTATAACTAACATATTATTGAAACAAGGTAGATGTGTTTTTAATTGTATTTTACTTACCACTGTGATCTCATATTTTTATATGACCTGAAGAATATACAGAGTTGGCGCTACTAATTTACTCTTCCCAATTATCCACTACACGAATAGTAAAACAAAAATGAATTTCAGGCTATCATTGGACGACTGCTCACTTGTCACTGTTATACCGGTTTCAGGGAATTCCATTCTTCTTTAGTAACCATAGGCAAAAGCAAATAGAACGCGACCAGGCTTACTATAATGGTGGACTATCTACGATACACCTGAGTAAAATGCATAAAAAAACAGACCACATTCTAATTATTTATTAAGACTTGGACAGTCAAATTAAAACCACATAAATACTTAAAGATGTATTGTTACTTGTTAGCCTTTTAGTGGATTTTAATTTGGAATGCCACACTAGATTTTATGAACACTAAAGCCCACTATGGTGACAAAAATTAAAATCCCTAAACGTAGAACAAATTTCGCTGGTCTTTTGTCAAACTGTGTTCTAAAGGACTCAGTTGTGTTAGTTTCTTTTTTCAATGTTAAGAAAAATATTTTAAAAATAATTCATTTTTAAACTGCTTAACTACTGAATTGCTATTTTAAAAAATCCCACTGTCTCCATCTATCGAATAAAACTGACACTTTCTCATAGCCAAGACGAACTAGGCCTTTTTTCTTCTGAAAGCCTCGATATCGAGATTGAGAGTTTCCCTTTAAACCTATCAAACTTTTTTTTACAAGATTTATTTCTGGTGTGTAATATAGTGTATGATTTTATATTTGCAACTCCCACTATACAAAATATCACATAATTATTGTCTTTATAATTATGGCACGTAACCGACATTATCTCTTAGGGCATTACAATATTTTTGTAATCAAAGTATTGAGGTAGCAAACCGTATATAGGAGAAATTCAAGATTAACAACAGGTAACAGAGACAACCAGTTAATATTGCGCACAAGGTCTTCAAAATCACAAGGTTACGGCATTCAAATCATCGTATGAAAATTCATCGTTAAACCTCGAGAGTAGTATAATATTGCTAAGTTGGTTTTAACAGATTTGAACACGAACTAATGCTAGTAGTTTGGCAAACCTTGAACCTGTGCCTTATCTTATTGTAACGTGCTATATAAAGATGTATCACTTAGATTAATGAAAGTCCAAGTTAACTGTTCTGGTGGGTGGTGACGAATAGCTGTCTTCCATCTAGTATTTTACTGTTAAATTAGGGATGGCTTTGTGCGAAACTCAAAACAACCAAACAAACATTTGGAACTATTATTCAAGGAGGAAGAAGTGAAGATTTTACTATTGGTCCTCCCAAACGACCTAAATACCGACAATTAGAAACGACGAACTACTATTCAAGAAGTGTGGTGTTATATTCTAAAAGACGTGCACAAACATTTAGTGACAGATTCTATACAGTGATTCAAACCAAAGAGTCTGATTTTTTGTGTTTTAAAAACGGGATTTTAACAGCGACATGAAACACTTCCAACTCGGCATACTGTCTCATATTAGTGCAGCTAGAAATTCCAAGATATTTACTGTGATATTACATACAGCTAAATGCTCGTGAATTAAACTAGATCATTTTCATAGCTGTTTAAAATGCTAGAAATAAACGAATCTTTATTTTGTTAATAAATACAGTGTAGTCGGATATTTTTTTGAAAGATAGAGCCACCTTATTGGTACATATTGTTTTGTTATGTAAAATGATTGTGTCTATAAAACTAAAGCTCGCACGTTTCTTAATATCCTTGTAGTTTTACAATAATGAACAAAGCTATGTTGTAAACATAAATTGTTTAACAAGATATCAGTTGCAACATCCGTGGTTTTGCGAAAAGATCATTTAATTTCGAACTTTCTGTCTTGCAACGTTAATGATTATATATGAAGCACTTAAAGTTCAGCACTAATGGTGTTAATGTCTGTCCTGATGAATTATAGGACGCAGAGGCGAATACAGTTAGATTAAAGGAACATGGTCAGGATGTGTTGCTGCTTCAAAAAATTCTTACTGACGTCAGAGGTGTCGAGGGAAGCCATTCCCATTACAAGTAAGTTTTGTAATTCTGAGAAGTTTACTTAATGATTGAATTATAATGTTAAACCGTAACCTAAATACATTCTATGCAAGTTTATTATCAGGTGTCTCTAAAACAAAATTAGCATTTTTAAGCACAATGTATTTCACGTATAACTTTTGTAAACAACAAAAGCCAGTTTTCAAATCTCGTTCATTCCGTTTTTTAAAGATAATAAATGCTGCTTTCCACCTGTTGTTGTCTGTAATGTTATTAAGAAATATTATATACCCTCAGATGTCGCCAGGGTCTCGCTCGAAGAAAACTGGTAATTAGTTCTATAAGTTTATGGTCATTTTATGTGTAAACCTTTTGTATGAAATTCGAAACAAACCAATCATAACATTTGCAGTGACTGTTTGTATCCATATTTCGGTTTTTACAGATTTTGTTCCCATTAGCTCTCTTTTGTGAGTTCCAACTTTCGACTTGTAACCAGATTAATTAAACTTTTGCTTCCATGACAGGCATAGAAAGATAACTTAGGACCGGACATGGCTTGATGGTTAGGGCGCTCTTCTTACAATCAGTCTCTCACGGATTGAAAACCTGTCATTGAACATGCTCATTTAGCCTTGGAGATGTTATAATAAAGTGACAATCAATCCCACTATTCGTTTGTAAAAAAGTAGCCTAAGACTTGGCGGTGGGTGGTGATAACTAGCTGCCTTCTCTCTAGTCTTACACTGCTAAATTAGGAACGGCTAACTCTGAGAGTTCTCGTGCAGCTTTGCGCGAAATTCAAAACAAATCAAGGTTATTTATGTTGCAAAAACAAAAATAAGCAATTTTATTTTACCCTAGTAAAACTAGGACTTAAAACAATCAAATGCAAAGTCACAAAGAATTCCCTAAGTAACTCTTGACTCAGCTAAAAGTTTTGCCATGTAGTTATAATCAGTTTAATGATTTTTGAAGGAGAAACTTCGCCTTTGGTACATCCTTACTATGTGTTGAAGTATTTGTGTCTTCTCAGTTACACGTGTTTGTTAAGGAATGCAATTATATAATATTAACCATAAAACGTGTTAGTAAATTTGGTACCACGTTCACACGTTGATAGCCTTCTTACCCATTTCTCTTCCGAATATGTGTTCTAAAACAATAACATGTCTATTTGTATGAATGGAATGCGCGTCGACAGTTTGTTTTTCATTAAATGTCATGACACAAGCGGGATGAAGATATAATGTCTATTTCTGAGTACCATATGTTGTATCGGACTGCACAATGTCAAGTAGTACCATATGTTGTATCGGACTGCACAATGAGTAAAACCAATAAAAAATGGGGAAAGTTGCCTTCTTTACTCCTGAATTGGATGCTTGTTCATTATCAGTAAGAGGGACAGTCAGACAAAAGAAGACTGAGGCAGTAAATCGTTTGTACAACTTTCAATGTTTGTTTTTCTGATGTTACCTATCAGACATACAAAAAAATCCCCTAGTGGTTCATTGATAAGTTTAGAAGCTTATAACACTAACAACAACAAACGAATTTTGACACTCATTGGGGGAAACAGTGCAGGTATCCCATTCTGCAGCTTTGTGCTTAACAACAAATAGATTACAAAGCAGCACAAGAAAATGACCATATTAGTGTACATTATTGTCAATTATCTATTACGGAATTATTTATTATGTATGCATTAATTATATTCTCATATTATTGTTTTGGTTTTACTGACAAAGTGTTTGATGCTTTATTAATTGGAGAGTATCCGACACAAAGTTTTTTAATATAGTCTTATTACTTGATTTGTGTTGTCGTACTAAGCCATAGTTGTTGCAAGTATTAAACGCAAAAACAAATCATCCAAAGATATCTATTTAAAATGTATGCAGATATTCCCGTGGATTTGGAATTCTTCTGATTTAGTGTTCTGCAACACGTAACAAAGCGCACGAGTAAGGAAACATGTTTTATTAGGCCAATCAAAAGCGTACATTTTTTTGTATAAAGAAGATAAAGGGTGAAGATCTTATGGAAAAGAAAAGGGGACTCAGAATCCGCCATTATACGAAGGAAAACATTAATATTTGACTATTAAATAATTTTATGTACCATGTATCCAATGTTATAGAAGCTACTTAAATGATTTCATTGTTGTGTCAACTTGAGTGTTCCATTTTAAGCCTTAGTTTGAGAAAGCTGTAATTATAATGTTATACAGTCTTAATTAATATATTCGGCCTACTTGTGGTTATTTCCCTCTATATGATTCATAAATAACGTTTGTTTGTGCAGAAGCGCGAAGTTTGTCACCAAAGAAGTATCGTTATTAGTATTTTTATACATCACGTCTTATAGCATCTCGCATCAGCTCGTTGTTAACACTTGCGATCATCAAATTTACTCATATTTATGACACGGTCTATACTTGTCTAACTAAATATAACTGTAATAATTTCAAAACGTTATGATGGAAATAGTCGATATTTTATCGCTAACTGCGCAAGAAACTTGGATAATTGAATTTTACGAACAGTTAACTATAAGCATCGGTAACAGCGTTCAGGTGGTGGAGAATATTAAAAAATAACTGCGATTGGCTAAAAGGAAAATACTTTTTAAAGATATGAGTAAATATCGGTCTTTTTAATAGAAATAATTTTTCTTTTCTGTACAATAACTGTGATTTGCTAAAGGGAAAGTATTTCGCCAAAATGCAAGTAAATAACGCCCTCTTTAATATAAAGAAAGTTGTTGGATCTTATTGTTTAATTAATTATTTTTACAACAATGTGGCGTTGTTATGGCGACCAGATAGTTATTCATAACTAATCTAAACGATCTTGTTCGCCTTTCATACCATGTTTCCTATGAATTTCTTCTTTGTTGTGGGAATCCACTAGTTTAGGCCTATTTTACATTTAGATAGGACTAACATGGAGGATAACCGTGTTTATCTACAGAATGACTGTTAATTCCAGCTTCTCCTTCTGGATGCCTTCTTCTTCTACCTTCTGTAGTTCTTCTATAATATAATTACATTCTCCAGAAGATTATAAGCCCTTTCTTATGTCGCAAATGTCTTTTTTTCCTTCACTGTTTCTAGCGCTGTATGTATAATGTAACTTATTAAGAAACATTTCAAGGTCTAAACGATCGTTTTCTATCCGAAATGTGATGAACATTTCTCGAAAGGCTTTTGTATGCAAGTTAAAAGTACCAGTAACTTCTATCATGACCATCTTTATCTGTCAAAGATAACGCAGTTTCTTATGTGTTTAGCCTGGTTTCTTTTATATTTAAAATTACAAAACAAAGCTGTATTTTGTATATTTTTGAGTTACATCTCTTTATCTTCGTAGATAATGTAGCTTTTCTTTTTTCAGAATGTTTAGCTGTAATCATTTTTATTTTGTGTGTGTAAAACGAAATCTCTAGCAGTTTTAATATCTCAGCTTATGGTCATTTTATTGCTTCTGGTTCTTAACTTATTTTCATTTGTATCTTTTTTTTTTTTTTTTTTTTTTGAAACTGTTATGTTGCTGTTTATTTTAATTTTACCGCACTATTCCCATTGGTTGATATGTTTAGTCGTCATAATCACTGATCAAAATTCACGACTTTTCAATTCATTTTGCCTGGGGGCCACATTGAACAAAACAGCCATATGCCGTGAGGGTTTAATGTTTGAAAAATTTATATAATTAAACGAGTAACCTTTTGTGCTTGCGTAGAAAGTTTTGAACTTCTTTAAATTTTCCATAAATGTAATTAGGAGTGGGAAAATACGAACGACGTCACCATAGGCGTAAGGGAGGGATAGGTGTAGATAGAAGTGTGAATTGCGAAGGCAAAGGTATTTGGGAAATGGATGTGTCATCTCTCAAAGCTTTAATTCAGATACCAGTGTTCATATGCGTTAAGGTTCTATGCGCGAATATATTCATTTGCTTATAGATACTTGTCTACCAGTACTGCCACTCTATTGAGTTTTAATACTCGCTCGAAGTTTTGAAAGCGTCACTAGACCTGACGTCCCTTATTAGAAAAGTTAGTCGGTTTGCCATTTGGGATTAGACCATTCGGCTCAACATGTCTTTTGTACTAGATGTGCTTCGTGGATATCATGTGTTATGGAACAGGTTTAATTCCCCAGTTACTGAGACGTTCTGCATGGCCACCAGATTCGTTAAGACCTGTACCTACCTAATTTCTTACGTGAGTAGTTTAGACAGGCCACTTAACTGTTTTAATCACCTTAGGCACAATGCTTCGCCTTTATATTTTATAAATTATGTGTAATTTAATACAAAATACCACAATCAAAAATATATTTTGTACGCAAATCGCGAGTGTTTTTAATCATAGTTTATATCAATGAATAATGTAGAAATTGATTTACAAATGTTTTATTATTTATGAGCCGCTAAGAAATAATATAAAACTGAACTTCGTAATTATCTTCAGCTTCTCATATAAGTACCACACTTTTATGCTTTGACAACAACGCTGGTAGTTAGGACGTCACTGTGGAGGGGGAAATATGACATCACTTATAATTAATATGCACATTAAAATGATATGCTAATTAATCACGAATGGATAATTAATTAATTAAAGGTTAATTAATTATAAGCAAATGATATGCAAGTTAATGTTTAAGTAATGGTTCATTGATTAAAGGCCTATCAATTATTTAGATGTAAATGATACGTAAATTTATGTCGAATGAATGATTTTTAATTACGGATTGATTAATTAATTAATTCAATGATTAATATCACGTTTTTAATATTTAATATTATTTATTACTGGTTAATTAAGTTAGCATGTTACTCTTGGGCAGAAGAGTGAAGTCATGTTATTGATATGCATATTCAAATAATATGTTAATTAACTAATGTAAATACTATGCAAGTTAATAATTAATATTTTATTAATTGTTTATCAACTAATTTTAAATTAATATGCAAATAATATTGAATATTTACATTTCTATTATGTTTACGTCATCAATACCGATGGAACATTGCTGGGTAACTTCATTTGATTAAGTTATCATCACAAGAGGGCACATTGTTAACATGGGTTTTTTCATATTTCATTAGATTTATAATTTTCATTTTTATTATAAATCTTTAGACATTTTTCTGTTTTGAAAATATTGATATGAAGTGATTTAATAAATTGTAATTTTTCACAATAATGAATTAAGGATTCAAACATGTTTATTTTATATTTTCAAGTAGGTTATTATTTTGTTTATATAAGACTAATATGTTTTAAGCAGATATCGTAAATATAAGTGGCTCATGTACGAGTTCTATATTTGTTAAATTTCATCTAAAACTCAACAACATACAACATTGATTTGTAACTGACAAAAATGATTAATATATTTCATAATTCCTGTATAAAATATAAGTGAAGTAAAAATAGAGCATCACACATTACCATAACATTTTTCATCTCTACTTCGAAACGTTTAGAACCAACGCTGAACTGTACGTTTAGTAACAGATCCATAACCAAATGGATGGTTGATGTTTCGTATAGTTTTGGTAGCTTTTTCTCCAAGTTTGAAGTCGTAGAGGAAAATCAGACAAAAGCCCTTCTTGTCCATGCTGCCATGAGGGTTTCGAAACTTACTCTGAGTAGTGTTGAGGCAGAAAATAATTAAGATACCTTGTAAGCGACAAACTTTCGATTTAAACCAACCAACCAACGATAAGTTACTAAATATTCAGCTTCTAAATGTCACAGTGACAATTCGGACATTTATTTCTGGACAACCTAATAAAAGACAGTTGTTTTCGCTACTTTTTTGTTTAATGTTCTATGTGTTAAGAAAAATAACTAAAATTTAATAACGTATTTGTAAATAGTAATATTGTGTATATATGTCTATTGTATAACAGTTAAAATGTAACTGTGTTTTACAAAATACTGGCTCACTATGACGCAGCCAAGGCGGGTCATTTAATAAAGACTAGTTTATATTGTTGGATATGGTGACATTAATGCACATGCGTCACATCATTTAATTTATTTAATGTTTGTCAGACATTGCTGAAAGATCAGTAAAACAAAAATAATAAAATATTTATATATAATGTTATTTAAGTTATTTAGATTAAACATTTGTGGTTTTGTGTTATTATTTGTGGTAATACTAGAACAAAAAAGCAAAATTTATATCTATTTCACATTTTATGGTGGTTATAAGGTCGGTAAAAGTGACCAAACCCATACAATAATGAAAATAACAAATAAAATATAAATATTTTCTACAAAAAACGTGTGATAATTATTTGGACGTTATAAATATTTTGCATACGTAATTTGAAACTTTTCTGAAGCATAATAGTATATTTAATCTTAAAATCAAATCTACTTTTCCTTCTTAGATAGTGAACATTCGCAAACAAATGTATGAGTAAATCATTACTTTGATAAATATTAAACTTAATAAAAATTATTATCTTTGTGTAAGAAAGCCTTGTGATGTTTACTGATAACGTAAAATTTTGTGAAAAGACTTACTGCATTAAAAGTTCCAGTATAAAAACTATAACAAGTGAAAGAATAACTGTTTGAAGACGTAGTATGTTTGAGTCCTTTGTTCACTATAGTGTAAAACTACAATCTACTAATATCATCGAATGTCATTATCTTCAAACATTATAAAAGAAAAACAACTATAAATCTAGTGAAAGAATACGAAAAAGATTCATGTTGATAATGTGCCTTCTGGTGATGATGACTTAATCGTATAATGCAACTTTCCAACGCGCTCTCTGGTGTTGACATTGTAATCATAATTAAAATTTGAATATTTAATATGTTTATATGTTAATGAACCTGTAATTAAAAACCACTTGATTATATATTATATTATATATTAATTTGCGTATAATTTATTCCAACTTAAGTAAATCACCTTTAATTAATAAATCATTAATTAAATCTTGCTATTAATTTGTGTATCATTGGTATCTAATTGATTAATTAACCATTAATTAGACCTTAATTATTAATTAGCATATCATATACATATACATATTAATAACATGTGACGTAAAACTTGCGCCTCCATTATGACTAAAGCGCTTAATCTATCAGTCTTCCCAAATCAACTTTAACATATCGGGCTATGGATTCAGAATTTATTCATAAGTTTTTTATTCCGAGTTATGTATTCTTTCAAATTTCTCACACTACACCAGGATCTTGAAATGTTAACGTACGGCCAGTCCTATTCTTCCTGGTGGAAACACGGATTCTGTCTTCTGAAATGAAACAACAGTCGGAAGCTTTCGAAAAGTATGTTTTAGATAAATGATGAAAATGAAGTGCACAGTGAAACTAACGAGAATCTATTGTAGTGTCCATAGAGTGCAAGGCATATGCAGAGAACTATATTAGATACGAAAGGCGGTTAGCATAGATTCTCATGAGTAAAATCGAAGGATAAAGAGAAAAAGGCGGGAAGAGATTCGCTTGATTAGATGACATTTGAAGATGGATCGAAGATGAGTGGTCAGTCCTCAGAGTTTGGAAGGTCACCATGATGTTTATTAACACTGCAACTTTATTGCTTGATTTTCTATTAATATTTCGATTTCTTTAACTGTTTATAATGTTTCATGAGGTCAGACTTTATTTACTTAACATAGATTATGGATAATCATTTTCTTACGCTCACACAATCCTTCATGCTTGCATTATGAATTTCCCATTAATTTTTACGGTAGGGAGTTGCGACCCCACATGGCCATGTGGTTAGGACGCTCGACTCGTAATCTGAGGAGCGCGGGTTCTAATTCCCATCACACCAAACATGCTCGCCCTTTTAGCCGTGGGTGCGATTTAATGTGACTGTAAATCCCACTATTCGTTGGTAAAAGAACAGCCCAAGAGTTATTAATAAGTGGTAATAACAAGCTACCTTCCCTCTTGTCTTATACTGCTAAATTAATGACAGCTAGCGTAGATAGCTCTCGTGTAACTTTGCGCGAAATTAAAAAATAAACAAACAATCCGGAGTATTGTTTTTTAAGTTTTTTGTTCACTCTTCATTGCTTTTAGTGACATTCTTTTGATTTCTTCACCTATAATCCGTTAAATAATTATGTGACAAGTGTCGCTGTTGTTGTTTTTAATTAAGCACAAAGCTACACAATGGGCTATCTGTGCTCTGCCCACCACGGGTATCGAAACCCGGTTTCTAACGTTGTAAGTACGCAGACATACCGCTGAGTTACTGGGGGCTCGTGACAAGTGTCATTTCTATTTGAAAATTCAATAGATAGACTTTGCCAAACTTTGACAATGGATATGATATTTATTATAAGACACTTGAAACATTTCAAGTGTATATATTATCCGTGATTGTACCATTCTATTCGGAAATAAAATTAGTTTCTCATAAGGTTTCTCGCTTGCAACACATCCTACCTTCTGTTTAAGGTAACTATGTATTAATGCGCACAAAAGCAGCTTGGCCATCGCTACAGCACTATGAGGCATATTTATCTTATTTTCACTCTAGTTTCCTGCTTCCAATCTTATATTTAGTAATTTTAATTCTCATATTTCGTTGTACTTTCAAGCCTTTTACGTTTCGAACTTGTATATTTGTTATAAACTTCTGTCCGTCTTCCCTGTACGCCCCTCCACTATTTGTGATTTTATGTAATGAAGCGAAAATTAGAGACTGTATAGTTAAACGTGAGTACACTACCTACAGACCTATCTACCCTCAAGCTGTTCATATTGATTATGTTCTTTCATAGAAGCCCTACATCCTTTTAAGCTAGCGGTACATCGGTTTTATTTTTTTAGCATTCGTTAATTTAAATTGTCGTAGAGTTAGTTGCGTATTCTATTTTATGGATATATATTATATAAACACATACAGTATATTCTAAACTGTCTTTTTTTCAGGTTTCTTTTTAATTTCGCGCAAACTACACAAGGGATATATGCATTAGTCGCCCTTAATTTAGTAGTGAAAGACGAGAGGGAGGCAGCTAGTCATCACCACCCACCGTCAACTCTTAGGTTGTTCTTTTACAAACGTGTAGTAAAACTGACTGTCACATTGTAATGCCACTACGGCTGAAAGTCGAGAATGTTGGTGTGATTCGAACCTGGGACCCTCATAGTGTTAGTCAAGCGTCCTAACCATCTGGCCATGCCGGGCCTATTCTAAAATGAAAGCTTGGTAATCTCCTAAACCCCCTGTTTGACAAGTTTCTTCTTTGTTGTTAGTTCACTGTATTGTGAAAATCTATTAGTTTTTGGCTTCAGTTGTTATGTGTTTAGAGTCATGGCTTCATTTTAACAACCACTATAATAGTATGCTCTATTTAGTAAGATTTCTTGGGGTTTTTGTTAAGCAGAAAGTTATACAACTTTCCATCTGTGCTCTGCATACTACAGGCATTGAAACCCGGTTCTGGCATCGTAAGCCAGCACATATACCACTGGTCAATTGGGAAAAACCAAACAAGAATTGATAGTATTAAGTTACAGTGTGTAAGTTGGTACCTGTAACTGTCAGAGCTCCATTAAATATCCTCTCCATAAAGTAAAAAGGCACGAAAACAGCGACTAAAGCCAAACTGAAATCAGTTCGAACTTTTACTGTCTGTTGTGTACAATATTACAATAACAGGCAAGGTTTGGACATTTGACTGTATTGTGGAACGCATGTTATAGTTTGTTGTTGATGTTTAGATCGAAGCAAATGCATTCACTAACATGTAGATTGCTATGAATAGAACTTTAAATAGTGCCTTAATACAGCTACTACTGTCCCTCGCTGGTACAGCATTAAGTCTACGGATTTACAACGTTAAAATCTACGGTTCGATCGGCAGACAGCCCGATGCGGCTTTGCTATAAGAACCTATCCCTCCACACACACACACACACACACACACACACACACACAGAGAGAGAGAGAGAGAGAGAGAGAGAGAGATTAACTCTAGCATCAGAGAAATCATAGTCTTTATGTTCGAGAAAAGTATTCAACTTTGCAAAATGGATCAAATCATTCTTGTTTAAGTGTTCCGCAAGGAGGTTTAGTTGTAATTGAAATTCATGAATAGACTGTGATTGCTGGCTTATTATTTTACCTCTTCCCTGAAGCTTTGTATTCAAATTATTCAAGTGAGCCATCATGTCGCACAGAAAGCCCAAATCACATTGCCATGACAAATTTTCAATTTCAGGGAAATTTTCAACCTTACCTTTTTCAACAAGATACTCTTTTTTATTTGAGGAAATAATGAAGTAAATCGTTCCAAGACTTTTCCTCTACTTAACCATCTTACATTTGCAAACTCAGTAAGATCATCAAAAGTATTTGATGGATATTGTTGTAAAAATTGTGAATTAATCACTTTTAGACATCTGAACACATAAATTTTCCTGATGCAAAATACAAGGGAAAGATGGCAGCGTGGACTTCACATTATTTTTAAATTAAATGCTACTTCAAAAAAGAAACAAATCCGAATTTCGCCTCAGTCATGGCTGGAGCACCGTCTGTTGTGACAGAAACCAGTTTTTTTAAAATCCAGATTAGATTTTTTTGACATTTTAAGAAATGTCACAAATGTGTTTTTTCCACATGTTCGATCTCATAATCCACAAAGGCTAAGCATTTCTTCCCTCATTTGAAGATCTGAAGTTGCATATCGAACCCAAAATACCAACTGAGCAGTATCACTAACATCTGTTGACTCATCTAGTGCTAAAGAAAAATACAAACAGTCTTTCAGTTGCCCAAGCAACTGATTTTCTGTCTTTTACCAACTCTAGCATTCTGTGGACAATTGTTCTTCGACTTAATTGCAAATTATTTACCTTCTGAAGGATATCTTTTATTTTTGAATCATAATTCTCCAACAGAGTTTCAATAACCACAATTAATATTTCTTTTACTAGTTCAGCATTAGAAAATGATTTCTTTTTTTGAGCTAGAATCCAAGCTACTTTATAGCTAGTCAATGTAACTAGTTCTAGCGATGACAAAAATCTTTTTAGGCTTCCAGTTTGTTCATGAAGTTGTGCTTTCAGACGGCTAATTTTATCATACGATTTTTGCTATCAACTGGAAATTTTACATCAAATTCGTTGTGAAAATTGTTAAAGTGTTGCTTAAAGTTATATACGTTATTATTCCTAAAAAAAAATTGTTACACAAAAGACACACTGGTTTATTATTTGCTTAAATCACTACAAATTTCAACTCTCAACTTTTTCGACAGTAATGCCAGAATTAATTAAATTGTCTTTATTTTCTGAGTGTTCATCACCATCTGGATTCTTTTGTTTTAGAATTATTCACCTATCCATATTATGGGATTAAAAATAAAATATATTTAAACACTTGGAAGCTGCACAATAAAAATATGTTTGCAAGTGCGTGCGAAACAACGCACACTCGATAGCAAACATCTAAACCAGACTGACGTTACAAATGGGTGGAGTCTCTAGCAGTGATGAAGCACGCCACATCATCGATGACGTGAGGCGGTGCAGGTGTTGATTACCAAATTTGCGATAAAAAATAAATGATGGAAAAAGTTAATTCCTAAACTCGAGCCGGCCACAATTGTGCTATCTACTTGCCGCATATTGCCAGTGGCCATGGAATTGTCCACCCCTGCTTTAGTGTAATACAGCTAATAATGTTTAGGTACTTTGGAGACTGAGAAATGGGAGAGGTAGTTCAGACTTTTTTAAAATTTAACATGATTACAGAATATGTTTGCTTAGAAAACGTAATGTATAAAACGATTTCAAGTGTCGAAGATAAAAATGTTTTATCGAGTTTGAGCATGCTAGTGTTTTAATTTCAAAAGACATTAGTAAACGCCTGAGCATAAGAAATGGCACAAACATAGATTATTCAAATGCGAGAGCGAACAATTAGCGTTTGTACAAGTAAATGAAGTACGAATGCTGACATTACGAAACCCAATGGCTCGGCATGGCCAGGTGGTTAAGACACTCGACTCGTAATCTGAGGGACGCGGGTTCGATTTCCAGTCACGCCAGACATGCTCGCCCTTTCAGCCCTGAGGGCGTTATAACGTTACTGTTAATTCCATTATTCGTTAGTAAAAGAGTAGCCCAAGAGTAGGCGGTGAGTGGTGATGATTAGCTGCCTTCCCGTTAGTCTCACACTGCAAAATTAGGGGCAGCTAGCGCAGAGAGCCCTTGTGAAGCTTTACGCGAAATTCAAAAACAAGCAAACGAAACTCAATAATGTTCGAAAGCTCTTTGAATTAAATAGATTGAAGCGAAAGAGATGTATAGTTTTTCGTGAAATAATGTTTGCTTGTTATTATGCTTAAAGCTGAAAAATGGGCTTTCTGGTTTGTGCTTGTCACGAGTATCAAAACCTGGTTTTTAGTGGTATAAACCTAAACAGACTTATTGGTAACTCTCATGAAAGGCCCGGCATGGCCAGGTGGTTAAGACACTTGACTCGTAATCTGAGGGACCCGTGTTCGAATCCCAGTCACATCAAACATTCTCGCCATTTTAGCAGTGGGGACGTTATAATATATCGATCAATCCTACTATTCGTTGGTAAAAAAGTAGCCCAAAGTGTCGGTGGTGGGTGGTTTTACACTGCTAAAGTAGAGACGGCTAACGCAGATAGCCTTCGTGTAGCTTTGCGCAAAAATAAATAAAACAAAAGCTACTCGAGGCCTATCTGTGCTAGCCGCCCCTAATTTAGCAGTGTAAGACTAGAGGGAAGGCAGCTAGTCATCACCACCCACCGCCAACTGTTGGGCTACTCTTTTAATAACGAATAGTGGGATTATCCGTCACATAATAACGCCCCCACGGCTCAAAGGGCGAGCATGTTTGGCGCGACCGGGATGCGAACCTGCGACCCTCAGATTACGAGTCGCATACCTTAACACGCTTGGCCATGCCGGGCAACAAACAAGCAAATACTCATGAAAGTTACTGTCTTTTACATTTAAATCCACTATTGCATGGTAAAGAAAGAAATATTTTCCACAACTTGTTGTCTGGTTTTACTGTGTACTTTGTTCTCAAAGTGTCATTTCTGTTCTGAAGAAATATCTTAACATAAGTACTATATCATTCTAAATAACAGTTATCGTGTCAAGCAGTTAAGACGTCTAAAGCACATGTTAACGTATGTTGTTTAGTGCAAAATAACAGATTCATTTGGTGTTATTGGTATTTCTCCTCGCTTCATCTGAATCGTGTTTAATTATTACTGACAATGTATTGGTGGATCTACAGAATAAAGGGAGAGAGAGGTTGTGAAAAGTTATGAGTACTAGTTTCCATTAAGCAGATGGAATCGATAGAGAAATCACTATTTCGTTGACTCACAACGACGGATATTTAACTGTAAATGTTTTGCTTCTTAAAGATACACAGTGATGGCAGGGACTCCACAAAAAATGCTTGAACATTTATTGGAGACGAGGATAGACATAAGAGTTGAAGATGGCACAGGTGAGTTGGTTATAATTATATATTCATTGTTTTTACATCATGCATATGTTTTCTTCATTTTATAATAATATAATACTTACAGCTTTTCTATTATTTTTTATCTTACGTTACCTTCACGTTTTGTATCTTATTACGTACACTTATAATAACTATAGAGTCACCGGATATATGTAACTACATACAGTTTACTTCAATAACATGTCTTAGAACGATTGGTGAGCTAATATCTTGATTACTTTAACCAAAATCATATTTTAAAGCTCCAAACATTCTCATTTAATGAAGGTATAAATAAAACATTTGTAGGATATGAGGGTTGTTATTGTTTAATTTATTAGTTTTCGATTCCAGGCCCACTAACTTATTCAAAGGACACATTCCTCGAGGACTTCTTGCTAACCCACGTTATATTCATGCCTAGCCATCAGTTGTGCCCGGAACTTATGAAACAATATCCTTTGTTCTGCATGACTATTGTTATTATTAAATATTAAATTAACATAGAACAACACTTTATTGTGTCGTTGTAGTGAGGGTAAAGAAAGATATGGTAATGATTTCGTAGGCAGCGGCGTAAGGCGCTCAGGGTGTACTATTATATTCTTCTTATCAGAAACCTTTACAGATCTGTTAAGAAAGATTAACTTATGATTATTATTGTAATGTAATGTCACACGAAACGTCAATCTATTGTGACATTTGTGGAAGGTAATGATTGGCATTGTAATTTTATGTAGGAATAAGTGGCAATGATAACAATAACGATAATTAAGGAGGAAACCGCATAAATGGCGATAGGTGGCGCTGGTGGCGTTGCACATGCAAAACATTCAACTAGGGGTCGCTGTTTGTTATAAAATGATACATAACGTCATAGCATCGTTAAGAACCACATGCGTATGGGTGATATATTAACTATTCCTGAGCGCGGCATGGCCAGGTGGGTTAAGGCGTTCGACTCGTAATCCGAGGGTCTGCTCAATTAGGACGGCTCGTGCAGATAGCCCTTGTGTAGCTTTGCGCGATATTAAAAAAACAACTATTCCTAAAAAAAACTAATGACAATAAAAACGATTTGGATATAAATAATAAAATTAAGCAAAAGATACGTTTATAATAAAGATGATATTAATATACCTTAATATTGATATAGAAAAGGTGATGTGGGTGTCGAAAAATAAACTTGTAGATGATTTTTCCGTATGACATTACAATAAGTTCGGTTTGGTTTCTTTTAATTTCGCGCAAAACTACACGAGGGCCACCTACGCTAGTCGTCCTTAATTTAGCAGTGTAAGATAGAGGAAAAGTAGCTCTAGTCATCACCATCCACCATCAACTCTTGGGCTACTCTTTTTACTAACAAATAGTGGGATTGACCGTCACATTATAGCGCCCCCACGGCTAAAAGGGCGAGCATGTTTGGTGTGAGACGGATTCGAACCCGCGACCATCGGATTACGAGTCAAGTGAATTAACTAACCATCTTGCCATGGTGGGTTCTACAATAAGTAGATGTAAACAGTTACGTTTAGACTACAGTCTCATTATATTTTAACTATGATTTACTTTATATGTACTTTTACTTGTACTATATAATCATTTATTCAGTGCAAATACAAAGCTAAAATCAGGGGTTCGATTCCCCTCTGTGGAGTCAGCAGGTAGCCCGATGTGGCTTTGCTATAAGAAAAATACACATAATATTTACTGTAGCATTAGGGCTAAAATCGATGTATTGACGGAAATATGATTTAGGATCGTGACTGGTTGATGGACTATGTTAAACAACATTTTATTTTGGTTAAAGAACTGGAATTGAACAGTCCTGTAAATAAGTTGTTGTCATGCGTCCGATTGTATGTGTTGCTTCACATATAATACTTTTCTTTATCTTTGCGTTTTATTTATTTAATATTGTTCAGTAATAATTACACTGAAAGTGTAATGCATATTGTGTTGTTGATATGCTGGCCTTTCTTGGTAAATTTCGATCAAGAATCACAAATAACAGAAAAAAATATTCACGGTTTATTTTAGAGATGTTAAGAGTTACTGTTCTACTACTGAGCTACGTATAATTTAGTTTACATGCAGAGTTAAACATACTCTTTAGACTATATATGATCTTTTACGTCGTGTAGCTTGGCACGGAATTGAAAAGAAACCGAGAACCAATGTTCTCTGATAAGCTAGATAGAAATGTGCTGCCATCTAGTGGCTATTGTATTTTTAATGAACTTTTCATTATATCTTGAAGGCAATTCAATATCTGACAATTGATCAGATTTTTTAAAGGTAATCTTTTTTATTTTTAATAGCATTCATGTGAAATATAAGTCTTTATACAATGGCTGGAGTATTTTATTAACCATTTATAACAATGACTGTTTTAAAACATTTCTAGAGTTTAGTTTTTCTGATTTAGTTTTTCTGTTTGCATGTACTCCACCTCAGAGATAAATTTGGCTTCTGTGTGTTTTAAAACTTAGTATCTCGAGGGAGAAATATTTTGTTATTATGGAATTGTTTATTCTTCATTGCAGAATCATGAACTGTCCCAGAACAGAATCACGTGTGTGTGTGTATATATATAGACTCTGCTGTGATTGGATACAATTCAATCAATCAGTCTGTGCCATATCAGTATGAAATGTTCCATATTTCTGAATTTTGTCTCAATGACCTTCCTAGGCCCGGCATGGCTAGGTGGGTTAAGGCGTGCGACTCGTAATCCGATGGACTTTCTTATATATTCTAATTATATATGCATTAATGCCGAGTCCTATCTACTGTCTTTCTGGTTTTATTTGCAAACTTATCCAGTTGGTGTGAAAATGTATTTCATGAGAGGGCCTCTCATGGCCAGATGGTTAAGGCACTCGACTCGTAATCCGAGGGTCGCGGGTTCGAATCCCCGTCACACCAAACATGCTCGCCTTTTCAGTGGTGGGGCGTTATAATGTGACGGTCAATCCCACTATTCGTTGGTAAAAGAGTAGCCCAAGAGTTGGCGATGGGTGGTGACGACTAACTGCATTCCCTCTAGTCTTACACAGCAAAATTAGAAACGGCTAGCGCAGATGGCCTTCGTGTAGCTTTGCGCGAAATTCAAAACAAACCACACCTTCATAAGGGATAGGTTTCTAATTATTTTTGAATGCCTGGAAAAGGCTCTCGACTTACATTCTGCTTGTTCGAATGTCGTTGTCGTCGTCTTATCAGCTGTTGGGGCGTTACAAAATGATGGTGAATTCCACCTTTTATTGGTAAAGAGTAGCTAAAGAGTTGGCGGTGAGCATTATTGAATATCTGCCTTCTTTCAAGTCTATCTCTTACAAATTAAAGATTGATAGCGCAAACAACAAACAAAGATACTTGTCTGGAGATTTGTGCTGGAATCAAACCTGGCTATTCCTAAAGGTTGTTTAGCACGGTATGGCTAGGTGATTAAGGAACTCGACTCAAAATCTGAAGGTCGCGGGCTCGAGTCCCTGTAACACCACAACATGCTCGCAATTTCAATCGTGGGGGCGTTATAATGTAACTGTCAATCCCACTATTCGTTGGTAAAAGAGTAGCCCAAGAGTTGGCGGTGGGTGGTGATGACTAGCTGCCTTCCTTCTAGTCTTACACTGCAAAATTAGGGACGTCTAGCGCAGATATACCTCGTGTAGCTTTGCGCGAAATTCAGAACAAACCAAGCCTAAAGATTGGAATGAAACCTTAATAGACCAAAAGTCTGAGACCAAATTTGGTTTTACAAAGAGGTTGTAATTAAGCCGAGTTTTGTATAAAGGATTGAGTCAAACCCGATTATACTTATTAGCTAGAAAAAAAGATGGAATGAACCTTGCTCATGCCAAAAGTTTAGAATTAAACGATCTTGTAATCAAATACTTGAGTGAAATCTGGTTAATCCTAATGGTTGAAATCAAACTCAGTTGTAGTTACTCTGGAAGAAAATGTATTTATACTGAAGTCAAACCCGCTTGGCCTGACATGGCCAGGTAGTTAGGGCGCTTGACTCTTAATCTGAGTGTCGTGGGTTCGAATCCCCGTTACACCAGACATGTTTGCCCTTTTATCCGTGGAGGCATTATAAATTTACGGTCAATCCCACTATTCATTGGTAAAAGAATAACACAAGAGTTGGTGGTGGGCGATGATGACTAGCTGCCTTCCCTCTAATCTTATACTGCTAAATTAGGGACGGCTAGCGCATTTACCCATTGTGTAGCATTGCGAGAAATTTAAAACAAAAAAACACAATCAAACCCGAGTTTTTTTACAGACTTGAATTACCTCCAGTTGTGTTTAATTGGTAAAATCAGTCTTGGCTGTATCTTAGTTCAGAGGTAGAGTAGTTTCACTTCAGTGACATCTTTTGTGGCCAGTCTTGCCACGTGTGATAAACTTTTTTCTTATGTTTATTAATTTCTGTCTTTGATAATATTGTTTTTTGCATGAGCTTTCTTAATAAAACGTTAGGGTTAATATTATACCACGTTGCTATTACTGTTCGTTAATTCTTTTAAATCACATATGCTGTGAAAACTAATTGCACGTTAACTCTCCACGTAATGTTTGTTTGTTTTTGTTTTTGAATTTCGCACAAAGCTACTCGAGGGCTATCTATGATAGCCGTCCCTAATTTAGCAGTGTAAGACTAGAAGGAAGGCAGCTAGTCATCACCGCCAACTGTTCAGCTACTCTTTTACCAACGAATAGTGGAATTGACCGTGGAATTATAACGCCCCCACGGCTGAAAGGGCGAGCATGTTTGGCGTGACAGGGATGCGAACCCACGACCCTCAGATTACGAGTCTTTTTTTTTTCTCTTTATTCATGCCACCTAAAAGAGGGGGTATAAACAAAAATACATGAAATAAAACACTAGTTAAATATGGACAGAAGGCATTGCAAGATACCACCTTGTTAAAAAATTACAACAAAAGGTATAAAATGTGTTAAAAAATATAAAAGAAAGTGATAATTAGCTGTAAGTTTTAAATCAAAATACACCAAAAACCTTAATAGAACAAAGAAAAAAATGGAACACTGTGATAAAAAAAAGAAAACTCAATTATAGAAAAGAACACATTTTATCTTAACAAAGCACATAACAGGTATCCGTGTACTCCCTTTGTAACCAACCTACCGTTATAGTGATACAATGAATAAAAGACACTTAATGAGTTATGTTACACACATCTATGATAATGTAAGTGTATATGTTTGCGTAAACGTACTTTATAGAACGAAATTAAATGAAGCTTGCGATTGCGTGCTAACTGAACAGACCTCGCAGATTGGATAACAAGCCGTGCAAAACTAGTTAATAAGCGAAAAATATTTAAACACCGACTAGGTAAGAGAGGATGAGATCCCACTAACTAGCATCACCTCCAGATACAGTAGGAGATAGGGCATCCATAATAAAATTCCAGTAAAGCATACACATAGGACCACAAGGGCTGGACAGAAGGACACATGAAAAACAGATGGTCAATGGTTTCCCGAGTTAGTGCACAAAAAGTGCATAAACCCGTGGGATGCCTATCCATATGTACCAACTTAACATTAGTAGTCACCGCTTGCAACCATAACAAATAATCCATGGTACAGACATCAAAACCCACAAATGATGAAAAGGTAGATTTGCGAATGAGTGTCCAATCGTCTGGAGGGACAATATTCCCCCAAAAGGATGGAGCAGAGACATGATGAGCAAGTGAACAATTCAAATAACAAAACAACTGCTTTAGAGTTAATCCCCTAAAATGGACCCGATGATTAGAAGAGTCCACAAAGTACAAGTCTATTTCATGCTGTGTCGAGGACAGCGGACAATCTTCAGGCAATGCATCCGTCAAAGAAGTGAGATGTGAAACAATGGCATTGACATTCAACGACATATCGACATCACTACACATTTCCACAACCGCCTCCAGAGGGAGAAATCCTGGGAGCACCTCATACAATAAGTGTCTCACAAGGACTAATCCTGCTTTAATTCAGGAAAATAAAACGTGTGACCGAGCATCAACAAGAACAGGATTAAGAAACAATGGTTCGTCGAAAACATGTGATGAAAGAGGAACAGGGGCAAGCCCTTTATCCCCAAGTAGTACCTTCCATGCACGAAACATTTCTTGAATAAACATTGGCAAGACCTTCACATACCTCGGCGAAATCCGGCATTGAAGAGCCCGAAATCCCAATGCGAGTTCACCATAACGAGAGAAAAACCCAGAAAGAAGTTACCACAAAGGCGACGGACAAGAACCGTCCAAACATCTCTGCAGCAATTTCAAGCGAAAAGCAAGTTTACGAACGTGTATATCTACCAAATTCTTGGTCAAGATCCAATAAGCAACCTTGTGAATACCACCCCGCCACACGAAATCTAATACACTTTGACGAAACCGAGCTTCAAATTGCTGTGGCAATGGGAGGATTTGCAACGGATACCACAAAACTGACGCCACCAAGGCATTCACCACGATAGATTTGCCCTTAAGCGACAGGGAACGATATCGCCAGGACACCAGGATACTAGAGACTTTGCGCAAAACCCCCCGTCACGTATCCTGCAGCATAACATCAAATTGAGAATGAAAAACAATACCCAAAATCCGAATAGGATTCTGGGAGATTTTCAACTCTCCCAGAACATACTCATCAGAAGAGGCCAAGCTCCCAATCCAGAGACCCTGACTCTTTCTCCAATTAATCCTACCACCCGAAGCCCGACCAAAAATACTACAAACATCCAAAACGTATGGCAAGGAATCGGAATCTTGAAAAGTCAATGTAGTGTCGTCAGCATGTTGATAAATAAGGGACGGTGTGTTGAGGAACCCATCACCCCCAATACCTATAATCTGATCATGATGGACCAACATATTGCTCAATGGTTCAACACTGAGAACATAAAGCAAAGCAGACATTGAGCAGCCTTGATGAATACCTCGAGATAAGGAGAACCTATCAGTGAGAAAGCCATTAAACTTAACACAGTTAGGAATATCAGTATAACATAGTTTAATCCAATTAACAAAAGTCGAGTTAAAACCCACTCGCACCAGAAGTTGAAATAAATAGTCATGGTTCACCCGATCAAAGGCTTTCATTTGATCGAGCTTCAAAAAATCCCCCCCATCCCCACTGTGCTGTACGTTCTAAAGATTGGAGAAGAAAAACTAAAGTTAACGGGTTATCAATGACAGGTATACAACCAGATTGATTAACTGACACTAAACTAGATATTACGGTGGAAAGGCGTCGAGCCAGCACTTTAGCCAATAACTTGTAGTCAGTACACAGCAACGTCAGTGGCCGACTATTAGCCACCAACCGTCGATCCCCGCCCTTCGGAATAGGAACAATCACCCCAATGCACATAGAATGGAGCAACTGTTTGGAGTGATAGAGGTCGGACAAGACTGTTACAAAATCATCTACAAATAACGGTAAAAAGTACTTGTAAAATTCTAATGTAAATCCATCAAGACCCGGAGATTTTCCAGTCGGTAAACCACCAAGTGCAGATAACAATTCCGAGGCCGTGAAAGGTGCATCACACATATGAGCTTGTTCAGGGGAAAGCGTTTTGTCGATAAAATTGAGCACCATATCTACATCATCCTGCTGAACTTCTTTAGTATACAAAGTAGAATAATAGTGATATAAAACAGCAACTATATATCCACCTCGAACACCTCATTCAGTAAGCATGGATCGAAACTCTGTCCGACCCTGCCGAACTTTCTCCATACGCAAAAAGTAAGAGGTTGACCTTTCGCCCTCCTCGAACCAACGAATATGTGAACGAATTCGAGCCCCTTCAATGGCGTCATGATCACATTTATCCAAGTCTTCTTCATATGCATATAACTTTTCCCTAGACCAGGTAGGGCAACTCGCCAATTTACGTAACTCAAGAGCAACGGAATGTTCTAACTTACGTTTCTTAAATCGAAAGTCACACGCCCGATGAAGCGAATATCGCTTGGTAATATTACGGACTGCATTTTTTAAAGTCGCATACCAGGAGATCTTGTCACGACCATATACTTGCCAACTACGGCTTCTTTCGATTAAGAGTGTGATGGCATTTATGTATTCAACATCTATCAAAAGCTGACTATTAAAGTGCCAGTAATTTGGACCCGTAACAACTTGAGATAATTTAAGTTTGAAGCTTAACAGAGCATGATCGGTACCAGGAAACCACATCGTATGGAAACTGCTGACAGCACTCTGCAGGTTAGCCGTAATCAAGGCCCTGTCTAGACGGGAAGTGATCAACTCTCCAAGAACAAAACGCCTCCACGTGAAACCAGGGGTATTTGATGTCAATAATGAATGTGCATCCAATAAACCGAACCTTGTAATGAACTGTTCAAAGGCTAGACGACTGACATCGCGGAATAAACGAACAGGAAATTTTTCACGCGTTTCATCCAAAACACAGTTAAAATCCCCAACTACTATCAATCCCGAGCAATCATCTAAAGGAAAGTCTAATGAACGAAAAAAATCGCGTCGTTCGTAATGTCACATGGTGCATAAACAGATTACAATTTAAATGATAAATTCGTAAATATGAACTTTAACGTATCACTTGACCACCCTCATCCGAGAAATCAAGCATAACTTTGTCATTCAAATATCGCTGTAACAAAATAGCCACCCCCTGACGTCCATTATGTGAATTATTGACAAAAACAGCACCCTTCCAATATTCCGTGACAACTTCAATAAAATCATTAGTAAAAAAAGTTTCCTGTAAACACACCACATCAAACTTATCAGAAACGTAATCCAAAAAATACGACAATTTGCTGATATTATGCAAACCGTTCCAATTCAATACACCCACCCTAAGTGATTGGATCATGCTAAGATAAAAGACATGGTATGAATAAACAAATTAATCTAGTACAAAAGATGAACAAAGATATCAACATGTAGTAGAAAATTCACTATGTAAAAGTACATTATTCACTTACACAATATCGTAATGACACAAAAAATAAGAAGAAAATTAGCAAATAGGTAACTACTGTTGAGACACGGTCTTAGGATTCGCCTTAGAGAGACGCAGTACCGTCATGTCCGATAAACGTTTCCGTCCACCACCTTTCTTCGTGGTCTCAGGAGTGTCCGTCGCCACCACACTCGCATATTTCCATCGGCGAGATACAGGTTCCACAACAGCTCTGGTGGCAGACTCACCTCGAACCTGTAAGGGTGGGAAGTGGCTGTCTAAATGTCGGCGTCCAACAGAGGGTTGACTACTAGCTCGTTCTCTCGCAGCTGCAGAGACAGTCGAACGACGAGAAGACTTGTCCTGTGAGACACTATGGGTAGCCGCCTCTTTCAGCGGGAGAGAAACCTCCATTGTTTGTCGTGGAACGTCAGTTGGTCGATCACCCTTATCTGATTCTACACTTTCAATAGGGGCCTGAGTCACTACGGCACTATCGCGAGGGAGAGGCGGGGAAACCCCAAGCTTAGGACAACGATGACGCACGTGACCTTGCTCATGACAGTTCCGGCAAATTCTCTACACAGATGATCCGCACTCAAACACAAATTACACACTTTCATTTGATGGTCATGTTTTACCTTAAACTATTACAACCTTTCCCAGGGGATCAATAACCTTCACGACATGTACTAAGATGTACATGTGGCACTAAATGAAACACGAACATGGCGAACACCTAAATAAATACCTTGTTCCCGTTTCAATACAAGAGGACTTTTAACCTCACATTCAAAGTCCTTCAACTTCTGTAAAAGTACAGCATCGTCGATATACTCGGGTACATCCATGAAAGAAACAGTAACAGTACGTTTGGTATCACCATTCGTGAAGTAATGCACTCCATTAACCAATAAACCAGAATCAATCACCATATCGACATCAGCAGATAAAACAAAAGCAACCTCATAGCCACCGGGTTATGGAACAACTGAAGTTACTGAAGCCGCTCCAAAAGTTGAACAAACTGCATGGATAACTTCACCATGACTGGCATTAGAACATTCAACAAAAACAGTACGTCGCATAATATCAAGCACATCAACGCCATTAGAAGACATCGCTACTATACAGCGAAAAAACAGCAAAAACGATTTGTAACACAAGAAACAATTAATATTCAGAAAATGAGGCCTAGCGAAATATAAGAAGTAGCAAATTACGGAGCTCAAAAACACACGTCTGCATTGGATAACAAGTCGCACACCTTAACACGCTTGGCCATACCGGGCCTCCACATAATGACTCAAACTTCTTTTTATGTGTGGCCCGGCATGGTCAGGTGGGTTAGGGCGTTCGACTCGTAATCCGAGGGTCGCGGGTTCGAATCCCCGTCGAACCAAACATGCTTGCCATTTCAGCCGTGGGGGCGTTATAATGTGTCAGTCAATTCCACTATTCGTTGGTAAAAAAGGAGCCCAACAGTTGGCGGGGGGTGGTGATGAGGAGAGCTGCCTTCCTTCTAGTCTTTCACTGCCAAATTAGGGATGGCTAGCGCAAATAGTCTTCGAGTAGCTTTGCGCGAAATTCTAAAAACAAACAAACAATCGTTTTACGTGTGCGCGTGTTAAAGTAGTACTTTAATCCATCTAGTGGCTATTGATTGTCCTATAGCCAGCGATGGTAGTCGCGCTGACACGCCTAATGGAAAGCTATGCTCCTTGTTTACTATTACGTCTATTTTGAACTTCACGCACAACTACACGAGGGCTATCTACTCTATCCGTCCCTATTTTAGCAGTGTAAGACTAGAGGGAAGGCAGATAGTCATCGTCACCCAACGCCAACTTTCGGGCAACTCTTTTACCAATATATAGTTGAATTGACCGTCACTTCTAACGCCCCAATTCTGAAAGAACTAGCATATGTTATAGTATTCGATTCCGCGACCCTCAGATTGCGAGTTGAGCCCCCTAACCACCCGGTCATGTGAGTCTACTAACATGTTATATAAATAAACAAATTTGTGTTCCTGTCAATTTCCACAAATGTTTTGTAAGCCTTCTTAATATGTTTATAATATTTTACATATATACATATACAAATAAATATGAACGAAAAGCAAACAACCATATTTAATGCTAATATCGGATTGTCTTATTCAAGTTATATATCCATGAAAAGGCAGGAAAAGCATAACCAATTAAAATATCCTGGTACTGCCATCCTTTGCTCTCAATCCAGATTACGTTGTGGTCTTCAGTTCTGATGCAGAAAATATGTTGTACTTATAATATTCGTATTGGGTAATTCATTCAGTTGTGACTAAACATTTCAAATAAACATTTGCTTATTGAGATCATCTATTATTTCCTTGATTTGTTGTTTTTTTTATTGAGTAGTGTTTTTTAATCAAATTATACTTGCCGTTTTTAATTCCTTTTGGCCTCCTCATTTGCATGCTTAAGGAGTGCAAATCGCAAAAATTCGGGTTTCAATCCCTGAGACAGGCAGTGTAACTTAAGTTAAGAAATGTCTCTTTGGTCAAATGGAAAGAGAGCTAGATAAGTTTTAATTGGAATTTTAAACAGACACAACCTTAATAGCGGAGTGATATCCTAATGGCGTGTTTTAAGTATCTGATATATATTTTGTAATAGTTTTATTATGTCATTTTACATGTTTGTTTCTTGTTAGTTGTCCTTAACAGTTTAACTTATAAAGTAGACACTGCTAATTCCCGCCACGAGAAGGAATTTATTGTTGCTAATAAACGGCGAGTGACACAGTTCGTCCACACGTGGGCCATTGTTGTGCGAGAAGCTTTTTTCGAAGATTCTGTTATTTGCAGTTTTCTAGAGGTAAGTTTGCATCTAATGGAAAGTTTTATAAATATTTCTATGCACCATACCACTTCAAAATGATATGAATATATACATCTCTCTGTTTAAATTCAAGTCAAGGAGGGGTAACTCCAATGAACTGAATGTATATATAATAATAATATATTTCAATTTTACAATACCTCACCTTAGTGGCTCAGCGGTAAATCTGAAGGCTTATAACGCTAGAAACTGGGTTTCGATATCCGTGGTTGGTACAACACAGTTAGTGTAGCTTTATGTTTAACAACAAACAAAAGCATTTGACGAAATATTAGTTATTGCGTAAACGTTTATTGAAATAATGTTAAAAGCCTAATCTGGAGAAGAAATGAGGCATTTGAGTCTTCATAACACTGACCAGGATATCACACTTCACTGACCAGGATATCACACTTCACTGCTTGTTTTCCCGTAAAGTTTATCTTAATTATATCGTTACGGATAAACTCCTTTTGGGTTTTTTAAGAAAAATAAAATACAAGAATATGTGCAGTGAGAAAAGATTCTGATTACTTTCAGTTTCGGAGAATTATGATAACAAAATACAGCTACATCATCTCTTAACTTTGCCAGTATTTACACTGTTCTATAAAGTAGTACCTTAAATGAGTTGTTACGTAATCTCGATATCATTAAAATTTAGTATCAGGTTCTTTTTGTTTTATTACTATAGGATTTGCAAGCTTTGTTATTGAAGGATTTTGAACTTTATGTGGGCGATCTCCAGATGGAAGTAAAATTACTTGCTAAAATGATCGATGCCAAACAAAGGTTAGAATACATTAATTCTTTTTTTTTTTTACAGAGAAGTTTAGAATTAAAACATGACAGATGATTTTTTTATTGTGTTTCTTATGTATAAAGACATTTTTATCCAGTTAGTTTCCTATATTATATGTAACAATAAAATATAAAACCGTCATTACCTTAGTAATTGTACTTTATTTCCATATCAATCTCAAGATCCACCCCCTCTCCCAATGACTTAGCGATAAGTCTGCGGACTTATAACGTTAAAAATACGGCTTCGATACCGTGGTGGGCACAGCCCCGATAGCCCTTCGTGTAGCATTGTGCTTAACTACAAAATACCAAAACAAATTAAGCTCGAGTCGGTTTTTTTTTTTTGCTAAAAATAAGAAAAAAATGGATTTAAAATAAATTCCATGTTCAAACTTGATAAAAACGGAGAAGTTTCAAAGTTCAGGAAACGAAGAAAATTTTTTATCCTAAAAAGCTACTGACAATAATTGAAGATTTCAGGTCGACTTGGCAAGTAGCGCTTGCCAGCGATGGAAGATATCAAACAGCGGTCAACTAGAACGGTTAACCTCCAGCGGCTCTGCAGAAGAAGTTGAAGACGAAGACAAACAGCCAATCAAATCCACAGATGAAAGTAAGCCTAAAACAAAACATCTCCCATTGATCAAACTGAGAAATCTTGTCTTTTCTGGTACTACCGTCTGCCAACATATGATTATATTACTTTTACGATAAGTATATTTTTTTGTGTTAGAATTAACAGCCTTTAAACTGCTTAGAGTTTACACGTTTTTTTAATAAGTAAATTTGAAGGGTGGTTTGAATGAAGATTTACTTATTTTATGCTGTAAAAGTAATGACTAGTTGGATGTTTTTACGTCATATACATAGTGTCCAAATTACCTTCAAATACATGTGTTATTTTTCAGTTATATTTCGAGTCTATCGTGCTGATCAAACTTATACCACTTTAAAGACACCTGTTGCAGCCACAGCTGAAACCATTAAACGAAGTGCAGCCGATAAGCTTGGACTAAAGGATGACGTATTATTAGTGGAAGTTAGATCTACCGGAGGTGCATATATCTATATATTTTTGTGATGTTTGAAGCGTGCGCGTGTGGTATTTCGAATTACAAACAGAAAGACACTTGAGAATAAATTTCAAAACCATTCGTAGCGTTGTTAAAATTAATTCAGTTTCCATAAATATTATAAAATAGTGAATGTAAACCGAACTAGAACAAAAAAAAATAGTTTTGAGCGTCCATTATTATAAACGATTAACGTAAAAAACAAAACTAATGAAGCATAGGCTTGATTCGATAGGTGATGTAATTAAGCAGAGATTAGTCGAAAATGCAGAACATTAAAGTTTCTATAAAATGAATGTAATATTGTTGTTTATTATTTAGTTACAAGATGTCTCTCTGTGGATAAATGGTAAGTTACGAACTTACAATGCTAAAATCTAGGGTTTGATTGTTGGTGTGGACACTGTGCATATAGCAGATGACTTAACTGTATTCGAGCGATAGTTCCCTCTGGCGAATAAGGCTATAAACATTTAAATTGAAAAAAAACAACTCTAAAACAAATACATGTAAAATAAATGTATAGAGAAAACGCATTATTCGTTCGTTTTTTTTGAGTGGATAAATCAATCAATTAGTTCGTTTTTCGTTTCTCGTTGTCCTATTAAGAAATTGTATTGACGGAGTTAGTATTCTGAGAATGCTTTGGTCGTGTTGGTTGATATATTTTGCTAAAGCTTCTGTGGATTTATATTTGGTATATTAAAGACGTAATCACGCATTTATTTTATCATCGGACTGCCAGTGTATCCTGTGCAAAGTGATCTAGAGTACAGTAAAAATTCTGTAAATTAAACATTTGGATGCATACCTTAAAAACAGTTTTAAATGTTATTTATTATAATTTCCGATCACAGTAAGCTGTACATTTAGAACCAAACTAAAAACCAACCTATTTATTAGTATATCTAATTAAATATACTTTTCATTCATATGTACTTATAGTTTCATCACTTGGATGTTCTGACTGTTAACGATATTTTCGGCCGTAAACCTAATATTGTCTTCTGAGGTGTGTTCGTCTTAAGAAATTTACATTAGTCTTAAATACATGCCCAAAGCTAACAATTTAAAACCATCTGCATACGTCCCGGCTTGGGCAGGTGGTTAAGGCACTCGACTTGTAATCCTAGGGTCGCGGGTTTGAATCCCAATCAAACCAAACATACTCACCCTTTCAGCTGTGGGGCCATTATAATTCTACGGTCAGTCCCACTGTTCGTTGGTAAAAGAGTAGCTGAAGAGTTGGCGGCGGGTGGTGATGACTAGCTGCTTTTCCTCTAGTCTTACACTGCTAAATTAGTGGCGGCTAGCACAGATAGCCTTCTTGTAGCTTTGCGCGAAATTCAAAACAAACCAAACCATCTGTATAATACATAACTAAATAGTAATAAAAAATATTAAAATATTTAATATTCCAACCATTACCTGTAACAAAGGTATATATCTGCAAATGAAGGATGTGGTATATCTAAGCTACAAAACATAAGAATTCAACCCTCTGTTGTGTTAAATCTCTCTCTTAACAGACATTTAAATTTGTAAAAAATAATCTCTCGTCGACGTTTTGTCTTCGATAGCTACGCCCTTTGCAACTATATTACAGCTCCAATAAATGATATTCAAAATACATGGACAATAATCGAATTAGTAACTGAACAGTTGTCAACTTTCTAACACAGCATTCTTTATTCTGCAGAGTGTTAGTATGTAATCAACTTTTTAACACAGAATTCTTTATTCTGCAGAGTGTTAGTATGTAATCAACTTTTTAACACAGCATTCTTTATTCTGCAGAGTGTTAGTATGTTATCAACTTTTTAACACAGCATTCTTTATTCTGCAGAGTGTTAGTATGTTATCAACTTTTTAACACAGCATTCTTTATTCTGCAGAGTGTTAGTATGTTATCAACTTTTTAACAGCATTCTTTATTCTGCAGAGTGTTAGTATGTTATCAACTTTTTAACACAGCATTCTTTATTCTGCAGAGTGTTAGTATGTTATCAACTTTTTAACACAGCATTCTTTATTCTGCAGAGTGTTAGTATGTTATCAACTTTTAACACAGCATTCTTTATTCTGCAGAGTGTTAGTATGTTATCAACATTTAACACAGCATTCTTTATTCTGCAGAGTGTTAGCATGTTATCAACTTTTTAACACAGCATTCTTTATTCTACATAGTGTTAGTGTGTTATCGAGTTTTTAACGCAGCATTCTTTATTCTACATAGTGTTAGTGTGTTATCGAGTTTTTAACGCAGCATTCTTTATTCTGCATAGTGTTAGTGTGTTTTCTAGTTTTTAACACAGCATACTTTATTCTGCAGAGTGTTAGTATGTAATCAATTTTTTAACAGAGCATTCTTTATTTTGCAGTGTTAGTATGTAATCAACTTTTTAACGCAGCATTCTTTATTCTACATAGTGTTAGTGTGTTATCGAGTTTTAACACAGTATTTTTTATTCTGCAGAGTGTTAGTATGTAATCAACTTTTTAACGCAGCATTCTTTATTCTGCAGAGTGTTAGTATGTTATCAACTTTTTAACACAGCATTCTTTATTCTACATAGTGTTAGTGTGTTATCGAGTTTTTAACACAGCATTCTTTATTTTGCAGTGTTAGTATGTAATCAACTTTTTAACGCAGCATTCTTTATTCTACATAGTGTTAGTGTGTTATCGAGTTTTAACACAGTATTCTTTATTCTGCAGTGTTAGTATGTAATCAACTTTTTAACGCAGCATTCTTTATTCTACATAGTGTTAGTGTGTTATCGAGTTTTAACACAGCATTCTTTATTCTGCAGAGTGTTAGTATGTAATCAACTTTTTAACACAGCATTCTTTATTCTGCATAGTGTTAGTGTGTTATCGAGTTTTTAACAGTTTCTACTTGCGTTATTACATTTAATACTTTTTTCTACACGAAAGTTCAGTAATTAATATCACAATTTTAATTAATGTTCAACTTATTGATGAATGAAGATAAATCTTTTGTAAAATTAATGTTGGTCAACACACGAAATCCTTTTGCTGTTATCTAAATAATATCCCATCCGAAGGTATCAATGTGCAAATGTTTAGGAGATTGTGATTCCCTATAAAAATATATTTTTCAAATATCATCTTTATATGTAATCAATTACAGGGTTAATCCGAAACATGGCTTCTATTTGTATGAAACTGTACTCACACAGGCCTAAGATGGCTTTATTGTCTTGAATGTTTTGCATGTTTTACAGTAATTCCTGTACAATGAAACCGAAAATGATATCCATTTTTCTCCATTGCATATAAAATTTAAAAAAACGTCATGTACTTTATTATAACTTACTCAGTTTACTGAAATCGGGACACATTTTGTTATTCTTAAAATGTTGATAACAACTAGCTATAGATCTCTCTAGACCAATCACGTCATGACAGTTGTATTGATCGTTCTAAAATTCACGAGAAACACACCGTTAGTATATAAACAGTTAACAGGCCACATGACGTGCCATTTCTGGGTAGTATTTTGTGTGTGTATAATTTGACATTATCTTGTGTTTTTTTTCAGTATTATTTATTCGTAGATATGGCAACAAGAAGTTGTGTAAATGACCAAAACATGTTTTGTTATATTTGTGGTAAATTTGTTATAAATTTGATCTATGTAAGACATTTTTTTCTTCCTGTTTTGTAAAAAAAAAAAAAAATCCTTACACTGAAGAAAAAAATGAATATTGTTTTCGAAGTATGTGTAACTGAATTATAGGAAAACTGTTATTAAGACCAAAATAACGTTTGTAAAGTTTAGACTCACAAACATGTTTTTTTTTAAACCTGTATGTTTTTGTGGATATTATGTTAAAACTTTTAATTTTTCGACTTTCGAAAACGTGATAAAATTAGCTTCAAAACTGTATAAACAACAAAGACCAAGGTAATGACATTTTTAGCAGGAAACGTTTGTTCTATTTTGGTTTATTCTCGCTCGAATTGAAACGTCAATACCTGAAACGTAGTTTCGAATTTTAGCAAAAAAAATTAGTGTTTCGTTAATAATCGTTTGTGGCGTTTTTGATGTTTTAAAACGGATGTGTTATTTCGCTAAACTGGGTCCGGTATGACCAGGTGGTTAAGACACTCAACTCGTAATCTGGGGGCGTTATATTGTGACGGTCGATCTCACTATTCGTTGGTAAAAGAGTAGCTTAAGAGTTGGCGGTGGGTGGTGATGAGTAGCCGCCTTCCCTCTTGTCTTACACTGCTAAATTAGGGACGGCTATCGCAGATAGCCCTCGTGTAGCTTTGTGCGAAATTCAAAACAAACCAAACCAATCGCTTAACTGATTGGTGTTAACTTCGAAACGCGTGTACTGAAAGAGACATTACTGTCTCATCACCAAATTATATTGTGGTGACATGTATGTTGTTGTTCAACCACAGCAAGCCTAGTCAGGACAGTATATAATTGCTTTAATCAAGGAAAAGATACTTTACGAAACAAGTTTATACCTGTAATATTATCTAATGACTCTCGTACATTTCCGTTAAAAAGTGTAATGATAGTTAATATGTACGGTGAAATGTACTATGACATATTTACAACAGGCAGGGTTACAGTTCAAAAATTTCAATATATAAAAAAGGAAAGAAAAAATAGAACCTATGGTAAAGCAGGATATATTAGAACCTATGGTAAAGCAGGATATATTAGAACCTATGGTAAAGCAGGATATATGAGAACCTATGGTAAAGCAGGATATATTAGTAACGACTGTAATAAAACAAGGAATGTTTAACACGTGGTTATCATATTTAATTTTTCCACTGAAAATGTTGTTTATTTCTCTAAACAAAACCACATTGAACGATTTTTTTTTCTGTGTCCACTCTTATTTTAGCATTGTAAGTCTGTAAGTTTAACAGCTATCCCACAAGTAGGGGACGCATTAAGAATTTTCATATTCATAAATATTTATGTATTAATCATACTACCATTGAAAGATTAGAGCTTTAGATTTTAATTGTGTTACAACCATCTCAAACATTTCACTTTTAGTATTTACTGTAATGGTGCATGTTATATTCAGATACACCCTAGTGGTGCACGTGATGGAATGATTGTACCCACTGATTTAAAGTACTGCTCACATCTCTTTGAGAGTAACGTAAGAACAATTGTATTTTATTGGTATTTTTGTCATCCTAAACAGTATTGTATCTGATGTTTTGTGGTTTTTTTCAGAAAAGGTACCTTTCAAAGATTCGGAAGTTAGTGTTTCAACAGGGCTCAGTGTAAATGGGAAAATCTTCGTTTGTACTGTGAATCAGATAGATTCGATAGTAAGTTGTGTGATAACAATTCGAAATGAAGTCGTTTTTAATTATCTGTAACGATAATACTAAAAAAGAGGAAATTAGCTGGTCATGTCTAATTTTTAAACTAGTGATATATATCGCAAAATTTACTTGAGCGTCTACTGTGTGTAAATCCGCATTCAAGGTTAACTCAGGCACAAATATAGATCTACCAAACAACCCACGTGCCTGCTCTACGTTTCGTGTTTAATATAGCGAATGTGTTACTTTCAATGCATGCGAAGTTTGAAAAATCAGTCACGAGAGTATTTCTTCCTGCCACAATACATTACGATTGTGTTGTCACTTCAAGCAGTTGGTATTTATGTGACATGTGAGCTGAAAGGCGAGGCTCCGAGTCACTGTATAACTCGGACGTAATCATCCTTAATTTAGAAGTATTGATGAGAGATAAAGCAGCTAATTAACAGTATTCACCGCTTATGTACCTATTTCTAACCGACTAACTCTGTTGACTGTAGCTTTCATAATGTGTTGATGGCTTAGTGGGATCCCGACTCGAACCTTGGATCTTTAGATATGCAATCCAGGTAGTCATGCATTAGTCAGTGGTTGAATAAGATTAGCACGTGTGGTGTTTTTTTAAAAAAACAAACAAACTGGTAATAGATATTTTTTTTCAAATAAGAAGCTAAAAATCTTGTCTTTGTTTAGAATAAGAAATAACGTACTTGCATAAACTACAAACCGTTCTGGTTTGTTTTGTTGTTGTTTTTTTACACAAATTTATCAAAATGAGAATAAACTGAGAAATAAATCAACAAAATTACTTTTACTACAATAGAGAAGTAAAGAATTAGCACATATGTAATTAAATTATACTTGGAATGCAAAGAAGTTTGAAATTCATTTCAAAGATAACACAACACGTGTAAACAAAATAACACTGCTATGAAAATACAGAACATACACATGGTCGTGACATTCATAATCAAGATGTCAGTGTCAGAAAATATGTAGTAGAGCAAATTGGAGAGAAAAAAAACAAGCTGTACAAGATATTCCAACAGTAACGTCATATAATGAAATACTTTAATTATAACATTGTTTATAGACTGCACAAAGAATAGACTTTCTAGTAGTTCGTAGAAATAGAACGATCGATCAGTGAACATCTCGGAAATAACGTGGATAAAAGTAACGGGAAATGTATTGGCTATGAACAACAAGTGATACACTACGGTGTTAAGCCAGAGACAGTGAAAACATTCACTAAACTACAGCAAACATTTTCGATACTCGTTATATTCAAACCAGTGATTTTGGAAAATTATTACTCGCAATTTAAACCTTCCTGATTACGCGTAGCAATAAAGTGCATCAGGGGTGGTTGCTTTAACTGGGATTACTTTTTATTCTGCTACTTTGGGGCAGATGTATATATGTATACATCAGTTACTCCGGGTGCCAGGTATACACGAGTTTAAATATATACTTTTCAAAAAAAGAAACGCAAAAGGGATATTTTTGTTATTTTAAAGAGACATATATGTAATAACGTTACAAGCTCAGAGTATGTGATGTTACACGTGTTAAGGCACCGATTGTCAGACCAAAATGACAATAAAAGTTGTGCACTCTGAAAACGGAGGAAAACATCGGATTTTTCGCCAAAACGCATGCGTGTCAAATAAATTTGTTTGAGAGATCTGCATGTTCTGCAAGTGCAACATGTGTAAAATCCCTATAAAAGTGACGAATTCTCTGTTTCCAAAGCTCAGTGTTAAGCCACCGACACGCAATACAGTTACGCCAAGACTGACTGAAGCACAACGCAACAACGCTATTGGTCGCTTGGAAGCAGGCGAATCTCGATCAGATGTTGCCAGAGCTGCGAATGTCCACCAAAGCACCATCACAAGGCTATAGAATCGTCACCAACAACATGGATCAACTTGTGACCGTCCACGATCTGGCAGACCTCGTGTGACCACGCCCGCACAAGATCGCTTCTTCCGGTTTCGTCACCTTCGGGATAGGACCACCACTGCGACGTCTACTGCCTCAACCATACCAGAGCTGCGTAGGATTTCAGATCAAACCGTACGCAACCGTCGACGAGATTCTTAGGCCCCATGTGCAACCCATCATGGTGAACGTCAACGACGTTTTTCAACATGACAACGCCCATCCTCACACAGCCCGACTCGCCACTGTCTTCTTGAGACACCACAACATCAACGTTCTTCCCTGGCCCTCCAGATCACTAGATTTAAACCCCATCGAACATCTTTGGGACGAGTTGGACCGACGTCTGCGACGGCGACAACCTCAACCGCAGACTCTACCTCAGCTTGCAGCAGCTTTGCAGGCTGAGTGGACAGCCATTCCACAGGATGTGATTCGTCATCTCATCGCTTCCATGGGCAGGAGATGCCAAGCAGTTATTGATGCTCACGGGGGCATACTCGTTATTGACGTTGAGTGACGTTAAACTTCAACTAGTGAGCGTGGACTTCGCCTTTGCAGACTTTGGATGTTTAGCAGTGAATGTGCAAAGTTTCACACATGTTATACAGAACTACCCGGAATAAACTTGTTAACAATGTGTCTCAAATTTTGCCTTTTGCGTTTCTTTTTTTGAAGAGCATATGTTGTGTCATAATGTACGAATCTGTTTAAAGGAATGTTTTGATGTAGTTTTCACTGTTTTTAATGAATGTGAATTATCAGAAACCTTTAGTACTAAAGAAAGTAGGGTTCAGTATTATACTCTTTTTCCAATGCTTCATTTCATTCTTGTTGAATATTCTTCTGAAAAGAAACAAAAGACATTATAATGCAATTTTATGAGAGATGCTCACTATGGAAGGGCGGGACAGGAACTTAGAGTGTTACGCTAAATACGCCAGGTTAGGAAATGACTTTAATAATGCAGTAAGACAGCGGTTCTATGCTCAACATGACAGGTTAGGGAGTGATTCTCTAACGGCACGGCGAATTATCTGTTGTATACTGAACAAGGCAGGTTAGGGAGTGATTGATTCTCTAACGGCACAGCGAATTGTGTGTTCTATACTGAATAAGGCAGGTTAGGGAGTGATTCACTAACGGCACAGCGAATTGTGTGTTGTATACTGAACAAGGCAGGGTAGGGAGTGATTCTCTAACGGAACGGCAAATTATCTGTTGTATACTGAACAAGGCAGGTTAGGGAGTGATTCTCTAACGGCACAGCGAATTGTGTGTTGTATACTGAACAAGGGAGGCTAGGGAGTGATTCTCTAACGGCACGGCAAATTGTCTGTTCTATACTAAACATGACAAGTTAAGAAGTGACTCTCTGATGGCGATCATCTGTTACATTTTCTAGCTTATCACCTATGCTATTTAGCCTACTTTAATTTCAATGGATGACAGTGTTCGTTCTCCTCTTACACCTATTAACAATGGAAATACTGGATAATAAAAACAACAAACGTGAAATGGGACTGACTAGCCAACATTTGTCTCCGAACATCAACTCGTACAACACATTAAGTCCGGTTTCAAAGAAGGGCATGTCGTTTATTTCATCCACAAGGCATACTGGATTAACTGGTAATGTGATGGATAGGGGAAATCAAGGACCAGAAATTCATAGTGTATAGTTTCGTCACAAAGTTGTATTAGAACGTCGTTATTATAATGCACCCATGGCCCCAACATGCGAATCGCGTTTATATGTTAAAATATAATCACGCCTTCTAAGATTCACAATCCGGGGACACTAAGCCTATCTTCGCCCGGCAGTGCATCATCCTGTTTTATAAACATCACCTAGTTTTTGTAATGGAATTTCAAACTAACCACAACTCTATTCAAATACATTGAATGCATGCCCGAGAAATGTGTTTGTAAGCTACTTGACCTGAAATGACATCTGCTATTAGATACTCGAATATCTATCTGTTTCACTCTCCTTTCGCTCCTTCTCCAATCATGTCTCATAATGTACAGTGTGTTTTGTCAATTGTTTCTCTCAAATTTGAGTTTGGCAAAAAAAGTTGAACTCTATCACGGGTAAAAGACAAAACGCTTTACTCAGACTATTTTGTTTGGATAAGATGGTATATACATGAATAAATACCCCCCCTCCACACACACACACACACACACACACATGCAGTAAAAAGGTTGTGTTTGTACCCGATTCACTTCACTTGAAATATTATAACTGGTTTGCTACAAATGCAACTTGTCGTAAAACTTTCTTTCTGAAGCTCTACGAAAACTTGACAAAAAAAAAAAAAACAATAATCACTTGTGAAAAATTTATGTATTGAAATTAATTAGGAAGTAAAGTACAAACACATCCACACTTTTCCTGTTATAGACTCGCCAAAATGTTTGACACTAAAAAACATAATTGTTTTTTGTTTATAAAGAAAGTAGATTTTTATGATATTAATGTTTTTTACCTGTGCAGTTTTGTCAACAAGCCAGTAAAAACCTAACTACATATATTTTTTTGAATTACGTGTGCTTTATTTTCTTCTGAATGGTGAGCAATTTCTTCATCTGATGTGGACCCGGCATGGCCAGGAGGGTTAAGGCGTTCGACTCCTAAACTGAGGGTCGCGGGTTCGAATCTCCGTCGCACCAAACATGCTCGCCCTTTCGCTGTGGGGGCGTTATAATATGACGGTCAATCCCATTATCCGTTGGTAAAAGAGTAGCCCAAGAGTTGGCGGTGGGTGGCGATTACTAGCTGCCTTTCCTCTAGTCTTACCCTGCTAGATTAGGGACGGCTAGCGCAGATAGCCCTGGAGTAGCTTTGTGCGAATTTCAAAAACAACAGACTCAAAAATAAAAATTAAGCTATTTTAAACTATGGAACCTAATATCCTTTATTTCACGTCATTAATTTTAAAGTAAGTTTATCGTAAGTCTAAAAAGCATAAGAAGCTTTTAATTTATATTAAATGTGTGTATGATTTTCAATATTAAACTTTAGTATTATTAAAAGTGTGAACATGAAGAGCCTTATCTGGTATAACTACATAAAATACTTAAAAATTATATATTTCACTCTGGGTAGACGTGTGATTTTTCATGTGCACAAATTCGTTTTCTTCCAAAGAAAAATAATATTTTTATATATTTTTTGTTTATGAATGAAAATACTATTCTGAGATGCGGGCGAAATTTATACGATTTGTTTTCATATGAATACGTTTCAGAGACCCTTGCCGGAACAAGAAGGGCCATCGGAAGGAACAGGCGATGTACTGGAAACCTTTAGTAGTCATGATTTGGCGCACCAGATGTCTCTTTATGACTGGGAACTGTTTACTGTGGTTCATGAGGTTAGATATTTTGTTTTCTTGGGTACACTTTCAGATTCGATGTTAACAACAAAACTAGTCAATGAAAATAGACGTCTGAAGCATTATTAGAGAGAATATAGTTAATTTTCTCTAAAGAAACTAAAATTTTGGCGCTTTGTTTATAATATTTAGCGCTACAAACTTTATCCGAAGAGAATCCAAGTTTCCGCTTCGAAAGGGTAATCTGTTTTTGTACTGTGCCTTACTTTGTTTTTATATATTATGCCTTCATATTCCATTATAATTTCATTACGTTCATCACGACTCGAAAGTTTTACCGTAGAATTGGTAATGACAGTACTTCAAAACTAATCAATAGGTGACAGCGTTTTTCGTTCTTTGCAGCTAATCGTCTATTGAATGATTTGTATTTCGAAATAATTGCACGTAATGTTCACTGTCGGGTTACTGATGCGAAATCATTGATTTGTAATGTCGTTATGCTTTATAAGACTGAGAAAATTATCATCTTACGAAGAGAAACGGTTTCTCTGCTTTCTGATTATTGGTAATCGTTACGAACCTTCTTCTCACAGTATGTAATAAATCAATGTAATATGTTTAACAAAATTATTTGATGGAAGATTGGGACAAGGGTTTTCATTAGAACTTTTATGTGATCATTTAACGCGCTTAATTTGTTATCGGCTCTTTTTGATTTATTCACCTATTATTATGGCCTTTTATTATGATTATTTTTTGCGTTAATTTTAACTATTCCAAAAAACAGGAAAGAAAGAATCTTCAGTAGCCGCGGCAGTAATTAGATCTCAACGCGGTCGATAGATAGCGATATGAGCTAAAAAGTTTGTATCTGAAAACAGTATAATGGTTTAGTCCATTTGAAGTGCTGTACTTATGTCAGTGTATATTTACTTCCACCTATACGAACAGTAAACCATGTCAAATATTTGTTTTCCTTTTTTTTTTCTAGTATGAATTAATTTATCAGGTATTTGGACGTCATCAATTTAGAAAATCCATGTCTAATTTGGATGTTTTCCTTCGGAGGTTTAACGAACTTCAGTTTTGGGTCGTCACAGAGCTTTGCCTGGCATCTTCTCTGAGCAGAAGAGTCCAACTTCTTCGAAAATTTATCAAAGTAGCAGCATAGTAAGATTCATTTATAAAAGATACATGAATAGATGAGATTGTCTGAATTAAGTAGAAGTTTAATAAGTAAAGTAATTAACTTACTGAGTTACAGTCCTAACAACGTTGCTGTAACTACTATTATTTCATATTGTTATAATGCTAACCACATTGCTCTGTTACTAAATGAAAATAGCTGTAGCTACACACGGACTAACTGCACTAGCCGACCCTAAGTTAGCAGTTTAAAACTAAAGGGAAAACAGCTAGTTATCACCGCCAACTCTTAGGCTACTCTTTTATCAATGAATATTAGGATTGACCGTCACATTACAACGTGTCCACGCCTGAATGGGATAGCATGTTTGGTGAAACGGAGATTCGAATTCGCAACCCTCCAATTGCGAGTCAAGCGCCTTAACCATTTGGCCATGCTGGGTCGGTAAGAAATGTAATCCTGGTAAAAAAAAAAAAAAAAAGCCGGGCATGGCCAGGTGGTTAAGACGCTCGACTCGTAGTCTAAGGGTCGCTGGTTCGAATCCCGGTTGCACCAACCTGCTCGCCCTTTCAGCCGTGTGGGCTATATAATTTAACGATCAATCCCACTATTTGTTGGTAAAAGAGTAGCCCGAGAGTTGGCAGTAGGTGGTGATGTGTCGCTGCCTTCTCTTTAGTTTTAAACTGCTAAATTAGGGACGGCTAGCGCAGATAGTCCTCGTGTAGCTTTGTGCGAAATTAAAAAAACAAACAAACAAACTGGTAGAAGAAATGAACTTTATCAATCGAACATTAGTGGATATTTAATTCCACACCCTTGAGATTATTTGAAGTGAAAAAATTCGATACGAGAATACTTATTTTATTTTTTATATAAAAACCTCTATAGTAATGTTTGAAGTTATTCAACTTTCTAAGGGTGCTGATGAGAGCTGAGGCGATTTACAATGGCATTTCTGAGATACTCATAATGTCTGTTTTTCTGTTTATTGTCCAATAATATCTTTCAGTTTCCACAAAAATAATTTTACTACAATGTGGCAGGTTAAGTGCTTCAAATATTCAAATATCTTGGTAAAATCGTTTTATAATAAAAAGTTGAATGTAGAACAATTTGTTCGATTTTATGGATAATGATTCAACATTCTAATTTTGTTTCGATTGTTGACTTGTTGCAATCATTGGTTACTTTAATGTTCATTAACTTGTTGGATATTCCTCTGATATTTATTTTGAGTCATATTCAAATATTATTTTACAGTTATTGGTTATTTTAAGGGTTATTAGCTTGTTTGATAATACGTTCATGTTGTTTTCTAGAGATTTTGCTACATTACACGTACGAGTTTCTGATATATTACAGTTGCCGAGACTACCAGAATCTTAATGCCTTTTTTGCCATCGTGATGGGGCTAAGTAACGTCGCAGTAAGTCGAATGTCCCAAACTTGGGAAAGGCTACCCGGGAAGCTGAGAAAATTATACGCAGATTTCGAAGCTTTGATTGATCCTTCACGAAATCATCGACGCTACAGGATTATTGTTGCGAAGTTGGCGCCACCTATAATACCTTTCATGCCTTTACTTCTCAAAGATATGACTTTTTCACACGAAGGCAACAAAACCTATTTAGAAGGACTCGTCAATTTTGAAAAAATGGTGATTTTTTATTAACTTCGAATCTTTATTGAATAAAAAGTTAGACCATGACCTGTTTTTAGTATAATCTATATAAAAGAAACATCTCGTTTACTTTTGTAAATGCGAAACGTATTCTTATGAATTATGATCTAATATTAATTTAATGGAATAACCGGTTCATGATCAAAGATAGTGTGAACTCAACTTACTCATTATATGTTATAATGTGTGTGTTTTCTTATAGCAAAGCCACATCGGGCTATCTGCTGAGCCCACCGAGGGGAATCGAACCCCTGATTTTAGTGTTGTAAATCCGGAGACTTACCACTGTACTAGCGGTGGGGGCTATGTTATAATATGATGGCGTTAGTTGAGTTGCTACATTCGTATACTAATTATACATATGTGTTACTACCGACAACACTGTATTCAGTCTTAATTGTTACGCACGTGTTACCTCTAGTGTAAATAGATCCTACTGGCTAACAACAATATATTTCCACTGGTCTAAATAACCTTTTTTTTATTGTAAAAACACGATCGTTTATTGTCATACTAACCAATGGAATTTCATTTAAAGGTAGATATGATATTTTTGAGAAGTAAAAACGTTCTCTCTTATGTAAACTGTGATACTTTTTCCATTAGTTAAAAATATACGTATTATTTTCCATCTTAATACGATACTTTACTCTTTCATACAACTGTGAATATAATCATAACATCTTTCATTTCTATCTCCACAACAATTTAATATTGAACTAAGAACTAAGAAAAAAACACACAGAGAAATAAGTATAAAATACTTATAATACTTAAGTTGTTTAAAACGTCTAGTGAGTCTGTCACTTGTGTTAATATATTTTCATATGTTATATGTTATATTTGTACTAAATTGTTGTTTGTTCTGTTTTGTGTAGCACATGATTGCACAGACGTTGCGTTCACTGAGATATTGTAGAAGTCAAGTTTTAGGTAAGGTGCTACTTTATTTATACCTAAGAGAAAGACTGCTGTTTATAGTTTAGTATTCCTGTCTTTGAGAGTTTCTTGTTTGATGATCGTCGGCTGAATTGATCACAGAAGAAAGTGTATAGAGTAACAGTAGTGTTAGGCAGGATAGGGGTTTCTTTTATAATCAGTTATAAAAAAAATAGTTTCGTGTTTAAACTTTAAGTTTCGTAAATCCGTTACAAAGTGCTATGAATATTCTAACTTGAATACTGACTCAATCTCCTAAACCATTACTGATGCTGCCATGAAATAATTTGATATAAAATATTTTGTCTTGAATTTATAGTGTCTTCTCTGAATCTCTTGATGTATATATAATTTATAAATCATTTGTAAATGTTCCGCATGGTTTCAATCTTCTATTTCATGAGATATTTGGTGTCCTAAGTTCCATTTGATCAAAGTACGTGTTTAATTTGACCAGAAATGTCAGTCTTGTCATTCATAATCCTCTACGTGTGTGTGTGTGTGTGTATAAGAAACACAGAATGTTGTAATTAAACTAGCGAGAGTAAGGCTGAAGGAGATTAGATTGTTCAATTAAGTTTCCTTTTCGTGTCACTCGCAGCTTATATAAGACCTTCATTGAAGCAGCCCTGTATTCATTAAGGCCTTTTTCTATACGATGAAGTCCTTTGGATATGACGTGTTTTGTTTATTTGCAGATAAAAAAGGTTTAACATAGGTTTTTTATAACAATTAAACGGCCAACCGTATAAGATCTTCCTTGGATAGAACAGTTCTGAGTTTTTATATGTGGCATTATTTTGTTTTAACGTAATATTACTATTTCTGTTTGTTCTTGTTTTCTAACAATACTCGTATTTAAGTTGAACGCCCACTTTATTTTATATTGTAACAAACGTCGTACGATCATGTGCCACGTGTCTTCTTTCCAGCTATAGCCAAGCTTTGATAAAGATACGAAACCAAAATATTGATACGTTTTCTTGGAGATGAGGGTTGTTCGTTTTATGGACAAAATACTTTTAAGTCTGCCTATTTATCTGTCTATCTGCATTCATTATTGTGTTCCAGGTTACATGTATTTTAAACATTTCTGCCTTCGCATATATTTTTCTCTTTCTATTGGTAAAAGTATATGCGTGTGTGTATGTCAAAATTGGTAGTTAGTCTTATTGGCGTTTCTTTTCAGATATTCAAAGTCTCGCGTGTTAAACGCGAAACTCGCGCAGTTGGCCTTAATCTCGCGCATAAGTATTAAATTCTCATGCAAAAGCAATCGGGCATGTTGGAGCCAGAAAACCGTTTATTCGTGAAGTTCCTGAATTTTTTAAGGTATTTCATACCAATTTCTGTTCAAAATTCATCATAATGCACAAAACTGTGCCTTCTTTTTCCACGATTTTCTGGGGAATCATGCCCCTGACTCCCCTAAGTGACTTCACGCGGCGTCAGTTGCACTCAGGGTTATATATATCTCATTCTCGACATTTTATGATCTTTACCTTTCCGTTTTTAATAGTTTGAAGGTTCAGACTGACCTGTACGTTTGTTAACTTGACCTGGGTGCAATTATTTTTACTGATTCAGATTAAATCCTAATTTCTTCACAATATGCTGTAACTTTCAGACTAGATCCTAATTTCTTCACAATATGCTGTAACTTTCAGACTAGATCCTGATTTCTTCACAATATGCTGTAACCTTGAGACTAGATCCTGATTTCTTCACAATATGCTGTAACTTTCAGACTAGATCCTCAAACTATACTTTTTATTTCTTACAGCTTTTACGATTAAATATATATATTATATATTATTACTTTCTAGTAGAAGTAAAGATCTCAGTATTTAAGAAAAAATTATCTCTAGTAAGTGAAAAATAAACGAGAATAATTCTTAACAAAAGTGGTGTGAAAGATACATAATTAACTGAAAAATAATCTTTTATTTTAATTATTATAACGTACATAACTTTGTTTTTTATTTAGAATAGCTATAAGCAGGCATATAATGGACACTACATTTTATTTTCAGCTCTTGACCCTCCACCAATAAGTAAAGTCCAGCAAGAAGTAAGAGAATACATCAGGTAAATATACACTTGTATTATCAGAAGTAAGAGAATATATCAGGCAAATATACACTTGTATTATCAGACCTTGCAAGTGAGAATAAGATATTTTTCGTATAAACTCTTTTGGCCCGGCATGGCCAGGTGGTTAAGGCATCGACTCGTAATCCGAGGGTCGCGGGTTCGAATCCTTGTCATACCAAACATGCTCGTTCTTTCAGCTGTGGGGGCGTTTTTATGCTTCGGTCAATCCCATTACTCGTTGGTGAAAGAGCAGCCCAAGAGTTGGCGGTGGGTGATGATGACTAGTTGCCTTCCCTCTAGTCTTACACTGCTAAATTAGGGTCGGCTATCGCAGATAGTCCTCGTGTAGCTTTGTGCGAAATTCAAAGCAAACCAGACCAATCGCTTAACTGATTGGTGTTAACTTTGAAACGCGTGTACTGACAGAGACATTACTGTCTCATCACCTGGCCTGGCATGGCCAAGCGCGTAAGGCGTGCGACTCGTAATCCGAGGGTCGCGGGTTCGCGCCCGCGTCGCGCTAAACATGCTCGCCCTCCCAGCCGTGGGGGTGTATAATGTGACGGTCAATCCCACTTTTCGTTGGCAAAAGAGTAGCCCAAGAGTTGGCGGTGGGTGGTGATGACTAGCTGCCTTCCCTCTAGTCTTACACTGCTAAATTAGGGACGGCTAGCACAGATAGCCCTCGAGTAGCTTTGTGCGAAATTCCAAAACAAACAAAGTCTCATCACCAAATTATATTGTGTAGCTTTGCGCGAAATTAAAAAATATAAAAACCTTTATTTTGATACAAAAGTAGGATTTACTGACGTAAGGTAAGCAGATACTGAGATTATATTAGGTTATATTGAGTTTAATTATAACTCAAGAATAAATAGTTTGAGTTCGTGACCGTTATAAAAATTCTCTTAACTGTAAGGCTGTTTAAATGTTCTCTCACTTAACATACTTGCTCGTGTGTTAGCGTCTTCCTTCCTGACAATTCTCTAGCAAATTGTATGCAGATACGATCTAATATTATTTCCAATTCATCCATTCATGTCCAAAAAGAAATTAAAGTATTACCAATATAAAGAAATAAGCTTTAAAGTTGTAAGTTTTGACTGAATTTCTCTTAAGTAGCATTTGTATACCTTAAAAGAATGAAAAAGTCAAACATAACAAGCCAACGCTCAAGGGGTTTTATTAGTGCACAAATTGCTAATACAAGTTAAACCTTTGATCTCTGCCAGGTATTGTTTATATTAATAAATTATTCATTATTTTTGAATTTATTTTTGTCTCGCAGTATATGTTTTATATTTACGATTAAATAAATTTAGTTCTGCTAATTCAAAAAAGTTATATTACAACAATTCTGTCTAGATTTCAATTTTTTTCTGAGTTTATTGGTTTAATGTTTATTGAAACCTGTTTTACAGATAAATTTATTATCGCAATTTATTGGCCATAATAGCAGGTTTCTGGGTTCGCTCGTTTTAATAATACATCATCAAAGGCCTAAAATGCGCCACCATATCAGAAATACAACGAAAATGGATTAGATTTGAGGTTTAACCAGGTGAGCGGAGGACATTGCCGCAAGTGTCCGGAAAGTTGGCGGCGAGTCCGTCGGTTCGACGTCCGATACTTAGTAAGTCGGAATTTCGATTAGTGACGCTCGCCGTCTACCAATAGTGGCCTCAAACCCCTCGGACAATTTTGTGGGTAAGGACGCCACGTCGTGGGTGGCGGTTGGGTGGAAGTCGATGAGGACTCTCGGCGAAGCTGTCGTGTGGTCTGTAAGACGTCGATTGCTCTTTGATAGTCGAAAATACTTTTTGGAAACATGAGATTTCACATTTCCTATCAAACTGAGCACGGATTTTATGCACCTTAGGCTTGTCGACGCGGAACATGCCCGCATCGGTAATGAACTTGAGTGTATTGTAAGTTGTACACAACAACAGAAAATCGTGTTATACCATTGTAATAACTTCCAAAGCTGTGCTTTACCACACTAGCTATAGGAAAAACAACGTGATCACCTAATTTGAAAATGACTCTCTGTGGAGTAAAAAGTGTAATTTGAAGATGAGTTATCCACGTGGATGGTAAAAAGAGTGAACTCTAATCTTCATGAGGACTTTGTCTTCCAAAACTTCAGGTGGAGGAAAGTTTTGGACGTTATAAAGAATCATAAGGATCACTGGAAAGCAAGAGAGACAAAGCTCTAGCTTATGTTGTTTGAGCTATACTGATAATGAAGTATTCACAGAAGTGTTATGAAATCAAACAAAGACTCTTTTAAAAAACCAAATTTGTCACATCTAACAGAGTTTTGAATACAACGCTATACTTTGCAGTTTTGTGTAAATTCAATAATCCAGACATAGTGCACATGCAGAGAAAGTAGTAGTAGGGAAATTGCTTACAGGAGAGATCATGTGATTTAGATATGGACTGACCCATTACAAGAACAGAAACTATAAAGTTGAAGAATGGAAGACTATCCACTTAAGCAAAGGACGTGCATTAACCTGGGCCCTCCCCTTTATCTAAAAGTTATTAAACTATAGATATCATTTAACAAGTATTTTCCACAACAGATGTTTGTTATGTAGTAATAAGAGAACAGTGTGATATAGTTGGCAAAAACAATGTGAACGTCCATTTTCTGGACTGAGATATATTAAAATACAGTTTAGAAGTTGGTGTTGTACGAAACAGTTTTCTGGGTGCCATATATAACATGATATGATATGTGTCACAATGAAATACACCTATTATAGTTATTATATGGTCTTGGTTTCAACAACTTTGCAGCATTATCTGAAAATGATTATAACCAAAGGCAATTTCTATTAGGTTTGTTTTTTGTTTTTGAATTTCGCACAAAGCTATTCGAGGGCTATCTGTGCTAGCTGTCCCTAATTTAGCAGTATAAGACTAGAGGGAAGGCAGCTAGTCATCACCACCCACCGCCAACTCTTGGGCTACTCTTTAAACAACGAATAGTGGGATTGACCGTCACATTATAACGCCCCCACCGCTGAAAGGGAGAGTGTGTTTGATGTGATGGGGATTCGAACCCGCGCTCCTCAGATTACGAATCAAGCGTCCTAACAAGCTGGTCATGCTGGGCCTTGTCTTTGTTAGTCGGGTGCATAGAAGAGTAGGTATACGTAGAAAAAGTATCTAATGCATTTGGATACGAAGTCAACAATTTAATAGAGGGCTCTTAAGTTCCTTTAGCAATGAAGACGTTTAGGAAATAAATTCCCGGATGAATTCGACGACGAAGTAAACAAACTGAATGCTAAGCTCACCCAGTTGCTAAAAAGCTGTAAGAAAGAATTTACGTCTCTTTCAATTGCTGGAAATTAGAGAAAAAAGGTTGAGAGAAGTTGTGACCAAAGTTCAAAGAGTTGATGTGCGACATAACCAGAAAGCACTGAGGGAGCTAAGAGAACGGTTGTATATCACGATCACTAGTACTGGACGTACAAGGCTGGGTGATTTGGACGCTCGACTAGTATTCTGAAGGTCGAGGGTTCGAATCCGAATCCCCGTCACAACAAACATGCTCGCCCTCCCAGCCGTGGGGGTATATAATGTGACGGTCAATCCCACTATTCGTTCATAAAAGAGTAGCCCAAAAGTTGGCGGTGGACGGTGATAACTAGCTGCCTTCCTTTTAGTCAAACTATCATGCTGCATGTCGGTTATGTAACCTCATTTACATAAACAACCATTGGTATCAAAAACGTCCTTTAGAATAACTTTTGTCACAATATCTTTAGCTCCAACAAATTCCAAAAAAAAAGCTTTAAATCCGTATCCTACTAGGTTGCTTGCTCAGAAGCTATTTGTAAATAACCAGGATACGACTGATTTTGGTTTTGATGATACATATTTCTTATTTCTTCACTGAGAATAGCAGTAATTAAATGCAAGCCATAGTAGCCATAGACACGAGCCTTTAGCGATGCCTACAGATGGATATTTACTGTGTTTTCGGTTCCTCACTTACTGATACTAAAATCAATGGTGCTTTTAGCCTGTGAAGCAGAATTCATTAAGTACAGAACATGTTAAGGAATGACTTCAAGACAATTAGATGTATTTGTTGTTGCCTTACGGTTTTGTTAAAAAAAGAAAAAGATTAGGTTTGATAACCGAAATACAGGATTATCTGAAGAAATGACAAAACCAGGATCTATAGAAGAAGGAAAAGCGTTCTAGATTAAGATACAATGATAGGGGAACTGCCAATTCTGGAAATAGAAGAATCAAAAATTGGGAGTTTTGAATAAAGTTACTGCCTGATTGGAAATCCCTAATGCTGGTGATTAAACATTGTGCAATAAACTCTGGTTAGCGCTGAGTAATAAAGAGGTTCAAGAGATAATATTTGCACCAACTATCCAGTACTGTTCTATTCACTCCCAGTAAAATGAGCAGCAGGAAGGAGTTAAGTAAGATGAGCTATATTCCCAGTGTAACGTATGGCTTCATATGACAGTTATCTGCATTGTTTCCTTTCTTGTATGTTTAGTGATGTATCTTCGTGAAATAAGCAGTTACCTTTCAAAAGTGAATTTCTGGTGATGCAGTAAACCCTAGATTCCTTCAGTTGCTTGGAGGACTGCATGTTTATTTTAAATGGTTATTTATAATAAAAACAAAGAAGCACGTACTTATGTTTGAACTTCCATTTTATCATAAACGATGACATAAAGGGCTCCATCTATCATCATAAGTTTGAGCTGATACATATATCAGCAGATCTGCTCATAAATATAAAACTTTCTGTAACTTTGTTTTCTTAGAATTAACGAACACGGAAAGTTTTTACTTTGTTTTATTTCTATGCGAATCTTTTTCTAATGTAAAGTGTAAATAAAATGGATTAATCAGTCTTATCTTGTTTCAAGAAATTAAGGTCGATACCTTTTATAAACACGAGAACTGTTTTTGTTTTGTTTTCAGAAATATAAAAGTTATCGACAATCAACGCCGTCTGACTCAACTGTCTAATACCCTAGAACCCAGACGGCCTTGTTGATGACAGCTCTGAAGCTCGAAGTGTAACGTAAATAAAGCTCACGAACAAGTGTTTAGATACAACATGCTGAGCAATGAAGAGGACTTTAATGTGATAAAAAACATAATGGTAGAAACAACACAAGATATGTAGACTTCAAATTAGTTATCAAATGGTATCTGTACATTATGTAAACATTTTCCCTCGATGTTTTTGCGTTTTATATTATGTTTTTGTTATGTTTGTGTTTATTGCTGAACTTCATCAAAATACTTTGTTATATCTTATAAATAATTGAAACCTAGCTCTAAGTGCGCTTTGGTGTTGAATATTATAGAACACAGTAATGTTCATGTTCAGGTAGTTTCAAACTAGACGTTAAAACTAGCTGTATAATATTTCACCCGGAATTTCATGTTGTATACCGGTTTTATTTCTTTAAACGTGAAAAGACAATCAAATCAGATGTATAGTAAGTTATCCATTATTTCTGATCAACAGCGTACGATTGAATAGTTGGTCATGTAGTACAAGTCTAACTAATTGTAAGCAAAGATTTATCGTTGTTATTCAGTGACTAAAAGTTATTTCTTTATTTGACTTATTCTATTAGTAATGATACTTTATACAAGTTCTAATAAATAAGTAGTTTGATAATATTATTTAAAACTGACTAGATTATCAGTTCTAATTATTGACTTGTACCGTGTTTCTTAGTATTTCTACAAATACTCAGTTCTTGAAATACCACAAAATATTCCTGTCGTACTTTTTTACTGGATTTTATAGTGTTTAGAAAAATGAAACTGTTTTTTTGTATTAAGACATCCAATTCATTATTTGTTTAGTTTCATATCTGCAATTAGTTTTATGGTATTATCTGCAGCTAAAGAAAATGTTTGCAATTAAACCAAAATGAAACTTTTACTAGTATATGGCAAGAGTTACGTCGTAAAATTTTTATTAACCATAACAAATACTGCAATGTAACTTTTATTAACCTGTGAGGAATCCTAAATTTTCACCATCTAAATAACTTAGACCAAATATTACAACATCACTATTACACCAACTAAACCATAAGACACATTTTGTATACTAGTTACTAACCTATTACAGCTATTACAATGTAACTTAATAACCTATGAGAGTGTAACCGTTTCGTTGATGCTATAATATTATATTACTAACCTATGATAGGTATTAATTACACTTTCAAACGTTCATTGGTCCATAACAAATATCACAGTATAGTTTTTTTTTTTTAACTGACATATATTACATTGTAACTTTCACTGGACTGTGACATTTATTACAATGTAACTTTCACTGATCTATAACAGATGTTATAATGCAACTTTTATTAATATATGTCAGACATTGTAATGTAACTTTCATCGATCTATATATTACAATATATTATATTGTAATATATACTAACCTGTGATAGATATTACAAAGCAACATTTATTTACAAGAGGTTGACAAATGCTACATTGTAAAGTTTACTAAGGTATAACAGATCATACTGAGATACATGTTTATTAGCACGTGACAAATAGTATAATGAACATGTGATTTTTACCTGCTAGTAATACTAAAAAAAAACAAAAAACTGTGTAACATACTTTTCAGTAGATCTAATCTCTAATTATCAAAGTTAACGTTGTGAGCGCTGGAATAGATTTCTTACTTGATTGAAGTCAAAACCGAAAACCTTCCTAGTAGAAGACATGTTTTGTGAGTTCATTTTGTTCCGAGATTGTTCCAATAGGATATAACGTGCATAATTTTCTCAGTGAAATTTCCATCGATTGTGTTGAATAGAAGACAAACAGACTAGATTTAATCTTCCTAGATATTTACTTCGAATTTAACCACGTCTAAAAAAATATCATCAGCTTCCTACCACAAAGTTGTTAAAGTCACAATATAATTTTTTCTCCAAACGTTACAAACGAGGATGTTGTAACACTAGAATAAAAGTTTTATATTGGAGTGAAATTAAATATTTTTTTTTCCAAGACTAATTTATGTTTCCATATGAAGATTGAAATAGTTGTTATTGATTTATTATTAACCCCGAATAGTCAAAGATCTAGTCTATGACGTATGGAGGATATAGGAAATGTTAGTTTTAGGTGTGCTATACGTTATAATTGCATGTTTTCCTTGTGCTACAGCGATGGTATCACATCGTTTTGTCGCTAACTAAGCGGTATTCCTTATACATGGTAGCTTAATCTAGTACTGGTTGACATTACTGTAGTCATATAACTTGAACATCAGTAAAGTACCAATAACATATTAGGCCTAGGGGTTTTAGATTACTAATGCTATTTTGTTTTCGAAGACTAAAAGTCAATTCAACCCCATTCTGGTGGGTCAGCAATAAGATCGTGGATTTGAGCGCTAAAATATGGGGTTCATTTGTCTGCAGTGGTCACAGCAGATAGCTCAATGAGGCTTTGCGCTAAAAAAACCAAACACACAAACTATTTTTAATATGTCGGCGAAAACAGCGGTATTTGTTGGTGTTACGTGAAGAGCTAATGATGTTTGTCTTGTCGAATCGTTGAAAGCTAGTCGAACTGAGTGAAGTGTGAAAATGACGACCAAACCTATACTTTCCAAAAAAACTAAGATCAAAAACGTTTCTGATCATCAACACAATAAAGGGATATTTTCGTTAAACAGTCGCTTTGAGGTGATAATGTTGAAAAATGTAAGTGTTATGTTTGTCTCTTTTAAGCGTTCAGTTGCTTTCGATATACTGCAATTATCGAATTCTTATTTAATAATAAATATCTAGTGGTTTAATCTTTATCTTGTTGCGCCTATCTACAATAATGCTCTAAGGTAGTGAGGAATTTCAATTAAAATTTATAAAATAAGCGGAGGAACAAGCTAATAAAATTGTTTCTATTATATCCATTTCTGTACCAAACTTGGTTTGCTCACTGTTATTGTTTGAATTTTTTTTTTTTTTTGATCACCCGTTGATCTCTGTAACAAACTTTCACCGAGATCTAAAGAAATCAAAGTGGCTATTGGATTATTCATCATAAAGGTGATGTGTTTTGGGTTGTATTAATTTTATAGATGCAGAGAAGAAGACGAGATCTCATCCTCTTTTTATATAGTTTTAGAATAATATGCGCATACATCAAAATCCCCGGATGTTGAAGAGTATAGGGTGAAAAGTATCGATTTTTATCGTTCTTCATAAAGTTCAAATGCACAGTTGTGACATACGAAACACGAAGATAAGCTAAAACTTTGCAAAACTGGTCTGTATAATAAAGAAGACAGATAAGTTTTCAAGCATATTAAAAGTGGCTATATATATATATATAATATAGAGCATAAGTGCGAAAACTAATAGATTATTTGCTAATTCATTAAACCAGCTACGTATAATATTGGTTGACATGAAAAGTAGTATTTTCTGTGATAACATTATTCTGGCATTTTTATGTAATTTTAACAGTAAACTAACACCAGAGTATTATCGAGATAGGGTTCTATTAGTTCTGTTAAATAATCTTGGCAGGAAATTGATGCTTAAGTACTGAATTTTGTTTGTCAAGATGTGTCATTATGAATACTTCGTAAACACTTTAATGTTTACAGCAATGCGAATTATCGAATGATAAGAGTTTTAAAACGTGAGTTTATTTGCTTATCCTTACGATTGTACTGTTTAGTACACTAAAATAGTTTGGTTGAAATACGGCCACTAAGAGAGTTTTGTAAAAAACAAAAAAGTTGGTCAATTTATACATTTCAGTTTTGTATGAGATCCATATAAAGAAATTGCAACAGTGTTGCAATGTATATATTGTAAAGTGATATTTTTGGTCAGTGAAATTAAGTGGTCTTAACCACTTAGTTGAGTAAGAAATTTCTTTAACTGAACATTCCGTTTTATAATAAATGTTAAATTACACGTAACGCTAGCGAGGAAAAACATTCTTGTCTATTGAACGTTATACAAATGCAGTTTAATTATATCATGTATCGAGTTTGTAGATAAAATCTATGTATATTTAAAAATTGTGTGCTTTTCTTTTCTCTATCCGAGCACGTAGTTTTAACTTAATCAGCAACTATAAAATATTACATATGGTTGGGTAAGTCTTAACTTACTTACAGTAAAGGTTTACAGTTTTATAAAACATGCGTTATTTTAGAAAATTTCGTCCCCGATTATTTTGAGAATAAAACTTTTTAACTTTAAAGTAAAAATATTTCATTATAAAAAAAATCATTGGTGTTATAAGATGTTCACTTCAAAACTTTTTGGAAAATAACCAGTTTTTTGTACTATATCTATTATTAGAAGAAAATATGCTTTGGGAAAAAAACCAACAAGAGAAACTGAGGTCATTTACTGTTCGTTTCTTAGTTTTAAGAATTTTGTAGTTATGGTTTATTTTAAATAATTCTGTATGACGACTTCTATGAACTTACTTTAAAAGAGAAGTTTTTTTAACCATATTTAATTTTTTTTCTAAAGACAAATTAATACACACAATTTCACTATGTTTTTGTTTCGATCAAAGTTGGTATTTGTGAATTTCTTACAAATGGTAAACCAATATGACAGTAATAAGAATATAAGCAGTGGAGATATATAAAATACTGCAAACATGGTAGAAAAATATACAATAGAGGCAAATACATTTTCTAGTGTCAAATCAAAAGACAACGAACTGGATGAAGAACAAACCGACAATTTTAATAAATACTTGCAACGTTTCCACGTATATCGCAAAGCTACACAATGGGCTATCTGTGTTCTGCGAACTACAGGTATTTAAACCCGGATTCCAGCGTTGTAAGATATATCTTTATGCCACTGGGAGGTATATCACTATCTAATATAAGTACACTGCTGGCCAAAATCTTAAGATCAATGAAAATAAAGAAAAAAAATGCATTTTGCGTTGTTAGACTCAACCACTCATTTGAGTAGAGTTTCGAAAGACGACAAAAGAAAAGGGAAAATAAAAATAAAAACTTTTTCAGCATTTAATGGGGAAAATGTGAACACTACGAAATCAGCCTCAATACTAGCTGATCAAAAATTTAAGACCATACCAAAAAGAACTCCAAAACTCCAAATGCTCAACACGAGGTCTCAGTAGTGAGTTGCACGACCGTCAACATTTGCTTTGGCATGGTCGATAAAAGCGTCTGCAGAAGGGTGGCTGGAATGTTATTCCAAGTGGAGAAGATGGCTTCACGAAGATCATGCACTGTTTGGAATTGACGTCCATTTCTATAGACTTCCCTTGCCATCCACCCCAAACGTTTTCAATGGGGTTCAGTTTGGGCGAACACGCTGAATAGTCCAAAAGAATCGCGTTATTCGCCATAAAAAAGTCCTTTGTCCTGTGGACATTGTGGATTGCAGCGTTGTCCTGCTAAAATATCCAGTCATTTCCACACAAGCGAGTCAATAAGGAAGCTCTCTTCAACATGCCAATGTAGCCAGCTGCTGTTTGACGCCCCTGAATAATCTGAAGCTCCATTGTTTCAAGGAAGGAGAAAGCACAACAGATCATGATGGAACCTCTTCCACTGTGTCGTGTAGAAAATGTCTCCGTTGGATAGCCTTATCGAGCCAGTAACGTTGAAAGCCATCTGGACCATATAGGTTAAACTTTTTCTCATCAGAGAACAAAACCTTCGTCCACTTTTCTACGTCCCATGGTTGGTGCTTCTCAGCAAAGTTTAACCGAGCTGTTTCGTGGTATGAAAGGAGGCTTTGCCTTTAAAGACGTTTACAGTTTTCAAAACCTTTCTTTCATACATGCTGTCTTATTGTTCTTGAGCTTCATTCTGCGTTCGCAAGAGCCTTAATCTGGTTCGAGATTGGCTGGTGTCTTGCCGGACAACCTGTCGAATTCTCCTGCTCAACGCTGACAAAATTTTTTGGGTCGACCACTTGAAATTCTCGTTCCGTATCCCTCAGAGTCTTTTAGGAAATTTGAAATAGCAGTTTTACTACGCCCAATCTCACCAGCGATGGCACGTTGAGAGAGACCTTGCTTTTGCAGCTCGACTATTCTGCCACGTTCAACGTCTGTCAACTTTTTAGCCTTTGTCATGTCTTTACCCAATGTAACACAGGTGATGTCAGTGGGAGATGTAGACAACGCCAATACTGGAACACAAATGACTAAATTTCGTTACATGTTTATCGATTAACGCTTCGTTTCAGTATGGTCTTAACCTTTTGACCAGCTAGTATTTAGGCTAATTTCATAGTGTTCACATTTTCCCTATTAAGTGCTAAAAAAGTTTTTATTTTTATTTTCCCTTTTCTTATTTTCATCTCTCGAAGCTCTACTCAAATAAGTGGTTGAGTCTAACAACGCAAAATGCATATTTTTTTCTTTATGTTCAGGCCAGCAGTGTATTTATATTTTATTCGTTTGTTAGTATTATTCTTCCCGTAAATACAAATGTATCATAATGGTATTGACATTTTTAAGAGTATTTTGGCGGCTAGAATGCTTTGGTTTTAGACAAGACAACACAAAAAGCGACAACTGTTAAACTATTAAGCAATAATTTGAATTTTTTATAGATCTGTATTAGTTACTAATTATTGTCTCGTTTATACTTTCATAACATGCATTAGATGTTAAACATGAGGTAAATTAATTTTATGTGAACTTTGAGATTGCATCACATTGAATTCATATTAGAAAATGAAACTTTTATGTTATGTTGCAAATATGTGTTTTAAATAAATAATCTTGTATATATTTTTGAATTTATTATGTACGATTTGTAGATATTTTTTGTAATATTATTTCATTTTGGCCATTAAATTATCTTGATTATTTTATGTATTCAACTTTTTACTTTGCTTATAACAACATAGATTTTAACGAATAAATTATTAACACTAAAATAAGTACAATCGTAAGACGACTAACACGTGAATTGGGCCCGGCATGGCCAGGTGGTTTGGGCACTCGACTCATTATTCGAGGGTCGCGGGTTCGAATCCCCGTCACACCAAACTTGCTCGCCCTTTCAACCGTGTGGGCGTTATAAAGTACGGTCAATCCCAGTATTCGTTGGTAAAAGAGTAGCCCAAGAGTTGATGGTGGGTGGTGATGACAAGTTGCTTTCCCTCTAGTCTTGCACTGTTACATTAGGGACAGCTAGCGCAGATGGCTCTCGTGTAGCTTTGCGCGAAATTCAAAACAAACCAAACCACATGAATTGTAGTTTTTGTTGGTTACTTGAAGCAGAGTTAATATTTACTTAACGTCAAAATATGAGTTAAATTTTTAAAAAGATTTATTTTTAAACATCTAAGAGCATTTATTTATACGTTATTTAAAATAATAATTGCTTTAATTCAAATACATAAGGTATTTTTTATCTGTCTTTTATATACGTGTATTTTTGAATTGCTAAAAATAATACCATTACAACACACACAAACACATCAGGCATATTAATGCCATGGTGTATAATCTGAAGCTGACGAATCAGAACCAATTAAAAGAAGCCATTTCGAGAAATTATCTTCTACGTAATATGAGGGTCAGGCATGGTCAGGTGGTTAAGGCGCTCGAATCGTAATCTGAGGGTTGCGAGTTTGAATCTCCGTGACACCAAACATGCTCGTCTTTCAACCGTGGTGGCGTCATAACGGTAGGGCCAATCCCACTATTCGTTGGTAAAAGAGTAGCCCAAGAGTTGGCGGTGGGTGGTGATGACTAGCTACCTTCCCTCTAGTCTTACACTGGTAATTTAGGGATGACTAGCGCAGATAGCCCTCGTGTAATTTTGCTTGAAATTCAAAAACAAACAAACAGAACGTAATATAAGAACTTCAACTTTGATTGGATAGATTCAAATTGCATGTGAGATAATGTTTGAAAAACGTTTGAACCTTGTTTACCTACATTACACAAATTATTTTTCTCTTCGTTGAAACCATGAATTTCTAGATCTACTGAAGGGTTTAAAAGAGAACCTTTTCAATAAAGAGACTTTCTATTTTAGATACTGATATTCTTACCATTAAGTTGTAATAATTAATGTCGGTTTTAAAATGTGCATATTAAACAAGTTGCATTTTTTAATGTAAAGAGGCCCGGCATGGCCAGGTGGTTATGGTGCTCGACTCATAATCCAAGGATCGTGGGTTCGAATCTCCGTCATACCAAACATGCTTGCCCTTTTAGCCCTGGGCATTATAATGTGATAGTCAATCCCAATATTCGTTGGTAAAAAAGTAGTCCAACAGTTGGAGGTGGTTGATGATAACTAGTTTCCTTCTCTCTAGTTTTACACACGTAAATTTGGGACGTCTAACGCAGATAGCCGTCGTGTAGCTTTGCGCGAAATTCAAAATTAATTCTAAAGTAATGCAATATGAAGTGAAAAATTATTTTTGAATAACAAATATATCTTGAAATATATAACGTGTAGAATAACAATTCTCGGAATCAGATGAAACGGTAAAAGTTGTCCAGTTTCTTTAATTACATTGAAAATTGACGATATGTTTCAAATTGGAAACTTATATTTAATAATTTTTGTATTTGGCTTTACTTAATAATATCGAAACTTGATTAGTAGCAGAAAAAAAAAACCAACATTGTAGTATACAGTGTGCAGTGTAATTCTAGGATTTTAGGCTTAGCGTAGTACATAAACCCTGCAGTGTACAGGGTGGTCCGTAAGTCCTTATCCATTGATATATCTTATGTATCCAGTGTATCTGTGTGCTGTCTCTCATTCTCGCTGCATAATATTATGCGACCCCATGTTCTGTGATACATTTTCAAGTGTAAATGGGCTTACATCGGCCATATTTCTCTGAAACACAAGAAATAAATTTATAATACATGCGCAATTGTATATAACATAATAACATATGGATGGGTAGGGACTTACGAGCCACCCTGTATAGCGTGGAGTGGATTTCTAGATTTTCTTGTTTTAGTACAGCTCGAAAGACATTCTAGTGTAAGGTGTGCAGCAGAATTCTAGTTTTTCTCGGCTTAGCACAGTACAAAACAAAACTGTAGTATACATTATGCTTTGAAATTCTAGCTTTGCTAGGCTTAGCGTAGCAGAAAAAACATTGTTGTGTACAGTGTGCAGTAGAATTCTAAACACTCTAGGCTTAGCTCAGTACAAAAATAAAACATTGTAGCATGGAGCGGAGTACTTGCTTTTTCTTGACGACTGTGTTTTTTAATGTAATTGGGGTTGTCAACGACACTTACATTCCATTTTGTGGAACTAGTTTAAATTATTAAATTATTGATCTGGTGAAATATGTCATTTTACCTTTAAACAAGTAGCATGTACTTTCCATAAGAGCTCTAGTTATTGGAATTCTTTAATCAAGGTTTATCAGTTTAGGTAGCTATTTGGACTCCTTGAATATAAAAAAAAATTTATTGTTAAAATGTGTTCTAGAGACACAAAAATCTAATATCTTCACTAGTCTTCAAGTACGCCGGAACAAGTTATCTGCTTCAGACGTGTGACAGCTACAGCTCATACATTCTGTGAATAAATACTCAAGTCTATATTTAGTTGTATTCAGATTGTTCGAAGTCGTTTGGTATGTGTGAGCTAAAGGAGAATTTGTTATTAATTATATTGACTATTGAATGTAGCAAAGGTGAAAAAGAAAAGATAAATCAAATATTCTTATGGCTGATTTTATAATTTATTCCTGCCAAGTTTGGTTTCACCTGCTTAATATATTTTATTACCATTACTTCCCTTCATGTGATGCTTTCGTTACACATGTGGCATGGGGATGGTTGTTTATTGTTTTACAGCAAACCCATTTCAAGCTGTCTGCTATGTCCCTGGATTTTAGGTAAGTCCGTGAACTTACTGTTTTCTCACCGGGGACTCTGGACATGGAGAATAAATAACATTCAATAACACTTTCATGTATTTAATAATAAAAGTTGTTTTTCAACGGTAAAGAGGAGCACATCCCTACGAACAGCTTCAAGCCCATGAGAGCAGTATTTCTCTCTTTGAACAGCTATTTTATTGTTGTGACGAAGTAGTAAGTTATTCATTTTTTGAACATAAAATATTAAATAAACAAGCTAAAAGCTACAGTAAATCAACGCACGGACAACTGTTTTCCCAGTTGGCCAGGTGGTTAAGGCACTCGACTCGTAAACTGAGGGTTACAGGCTCGAATCTCCATCACATCAAACATGCTCGCCCTTTCAGCTTGGGGGGTATTATAATGTTACGGTCAATCCCACTATTCGTTGTTAAAAGGGTAGTTCAAGAGTTGGCGGTGCGACAACTAGCGCAGATATTTTTGCGTGAAATTCAAAAACAAACAAACAAAAATATTCTGTTAGTTAAATGCATTTTAAGTGACAATAAAACAGATTTGTCTCTGGCTTTATAATTTCGCTCTCCAGTAGCACATCGGTATGTCTGCGGACTTACAACGTAAGAATCCAGGTTTCGATACTCGTGATGCAGCTTTGTGCTTAACTACAAACAAACACGACTTTACATTTTTGTTTTACGACTATAATTTTGAATTGAAATACTACGAGAAAAGTAGCCAGTCAACAGCCACTAACCGAATAACTAGACTTGAGTGTTACCCTTACAGCCCATCCATAGCCTCAACGTGAGAGCGCGTTCTTGAGACAGCAGTCGCGAACCCTAAGTTCTTGGGTTCACAGTCCGGACAAGGTAAACGTATCTCATTTCTGACCTTGGATCTAACCAGAAACGGGTACAGTTTGTTTTTGGGAAAAATGGCTGTAAACAATTTATAATACAAGTTAAGTTGTATGAGTGTTCGGTGGAAATACGTAACCAAGAATCTCGATTTTATTTATGGAGAACAAAAACTTTGTTTGTTTTTAATTTCGCGCAAAGCTACACGATGACTATCTGCGTTAGCCGTCTCTAATTTAACAGTTTAAGACTAGAGGGAAGGCAGATAGTTATCACCATCTACCGCCAACTCATGGGCTACTTTTTTACCAACGAATAGTGGGATTGACTGTAACATTATAACGCCACCTGAAAGGATGAGCATGTTTGGTGCGACGCGGTTTCTAATCCGCTACCTTTTGATTATGAGTCAAGTATCCTAACCACCTGGCAGTGCCGAGCCCAGAACAAAACAAAAAGACGTCTGAAACAAAAACGAATTCTGGCTAACAAGACTTGGATTTGTTTTTGATTTTTCGAATTTATTTCATTCAATAGTACAATTATAGGGAAGAACTGTTTATGAATTTCAATAAAACATTTTATACATGTTCCGTATATTTATCTAATGTAACGTAATACATAAATGCTTTTATTTATAACTATTTCCCGGAAATGTAATATTTAGTGATTATGCTCACTCTGATATTTTATTACTTTCAAAACTGTGGACCTCAGTAGTACAAGTTAGTCTATTAGAAGAAAGATGTTAATATATATATATATATATATATATATATACACAATTTGATATCATATCAATATTACTAAAAAAATTGAGGTAAATGTACAAGAAAAAAAACCGGCTTTAGTTGACGATTATTTAAAAGAAAAATGAAGAATAAATCGGCCAAGTGAACAAATGTATATATTTGGAAGCACTAGACAGATATAAGAAAATAGCAATTGTTTTGTCGATTGTGAGTACATATACTCACAATATTCGTTTTGCTTTTATTTAATGCCTTTGTTAAGACGTCATAAGGAATGTCGTGAAACGTACCAATCTATTGAAACTTTTCTAACTTTTAAAAGAATATAAAACCGTTTTACTTTATAAGAACCGGTATAATTTAGATGGAGGACTGCAACCTGTATGTTAAATGTTATGAGAGTAGCATGTAAGAAACACAATACACTATACACGATATTCCTATGGATACACTAGCGTTATTGTTTGATGTTTATTCCATTGTTTGTGGTGACAGTGAATGATATACATGTGTGTATGTATAAATATTCATCAGTTTATCTAGCAGTGAAAAATTAGGATATAAAATTTATGGAGATTGAACACTGAAACATAATGTGTTATCTTTGAGACTTCCTCCAGAGGGAAAGATGTCGATAACACATTTTCCAGTAAGCTAAACTAAACATCTTTTCCTATACTAGCACCATCGATAAAACATATCCTCCGATGTCAAATGACATACTATTATTTTGGCACAACAGATTATATATAAAAAAAACACAGATAAGGCTTATTAATGTTCACGCATGTGCTGTTTGTTTAACAGTTCTTATTTTATCTGTTTATGCCAAAAATTAAAAAGAACGCGAAGAAATTTCAGATTAGAAAAGTTTGCCAATAGCGAACGTGTAAATATTAATTGTATAAACATTAAACATAATCCTTGAACTTCAAAATGTTTGTGATTAAGTTTTTCCCACCAGCTTGTGTGTTATATGATAAAGTATAAGAAAATATAATAGACGTGAGTTCTAATATAAATATGATACACAGCACTAATATAAATAACTTTAAAAATACAGTAAGCACAGAAGAACTAGCACTCCTATAATGGATATTCTAGATTTCTAATTTTTATCAAGGATGACGTTTGAGCGGAATAACGTTATGTTGTGTTTCACTTAAGTTTGTTCATTGAGTCTACATGATTATGTCAGAGTACGTCACAAGATGACTTGATTGCCAGTATAATCTGTAACAATCGCAACGTTATGTTGTGTTTCACTTAAGTATGTTTGAGTCTACCTCGGTATAATCTGTAACAATCGCAACGTTATGTTGCGTTTCACTTAAGTTTGATTATTGAGTCTACCTCGGTATAATCTGTAACAATCGCAACATTTTGTTGTGTTCCAAACTTTTTCTTGTTATTGCGTAAATCTCAGTTTTACTTAGAGATCTTCATAAACGCAACGTTTTGACGTGTTCCAAACTTTTCTTGTTACTACTTAAACCTCAGTTTTACTTCATAAACGTAACGTTTTGGTGTGTCACAAATTTTTTATCGCATTAACCTCGGTACTACTTGTAGATCTTCCTCAAGATAACTTTTTAACGTGTACCTTATTTTCATTTGATACGAAGGAAATATCGATATTCCATATATACCTTTAAAAACGTAACGTTTTGGTGTGTTCCAGACTACACTTGTTATTAAGTGGACCTCGGTGTTACTTATGGATCTTTATAAACGAAACATTTTGATGTGTTCCAGACTACACTTGTTATTAAGTGGACCTCGGTGTTACTTATGGATCTTTATAAACGAAACATTTTGGTGTGTTCCAGACTACACTTGTTATTAAGTGGACCTCGGTGTTACTTATGGATCTTTATAAACGAAACATTTTGGTGTGTTCCAGACTACACTTGTTATTAAGTGGGCCTCGGTGTTACTTATGGATCTTTATAAACGAAACATTTTGGTGTGTTCCAGACTACACTTGTTATTAAGTGGACCTCGGTGTTACTTATGGATCTTTATAAATGAAACATTTTGGTGTGTTTCAGACTACACCTGTTATTAAGTGGGCCTTGGAGTCGGTGAAAGATCTTCTCCACAAAGAATTCGTCGGAAAGCACCACGAAAATCAGGGCTGAATATAGTGTAAATGATTGGATTTAACATAGAGTTGATATAGCCTAACCACAAGAGGAAACTGAAGAATATTTTATCAGGTTCACAGGAACTACACATTGGCATTACAACCGCCATCACGAAGAATGGCAGCCAACAGATGACAAAAACGCCAGTGATGATTGCCAATGTTTTGGCAGCTTTTCGCTCGCGTCTCGTCTCCAAGGTTTCTCGACTTCGATTTTTGTCTCTTTTCGCAAGTGCTACAAGCTTATTTATCCCACTATGCGCCGCACTTACACCATTGGGATTTTCTTCATCACCTCCAGAAACAGATACGACAACTGAAGGGTCTGTGGTGCTGGTTGTGGTTTTTCGAACAATGAGAAGCGCTTTGGCTCCAGGTTTATGTCGAATCCGTTTCCTCGCTACTTGAAATATCTTCCAGTACAGAAACAAAATGATTATGAGAGGCATATAGAAACTCGAACATGTAGCAAATATTTGGTAAGCCAGATCCTGACTGACAAGACACCTTCTCTCCTCTTGTACTCGTTTAAGGAAGTCCACGTCTTTCCACCCCAGAACAGGCGCTACTGATACAATAACGGCCACTCCCCATACTAGAAATATCATCAGGCCTATTCGGTTCGAGCTTCTTTGGCGGACGTAGTCTACTCTGGTAACGGCCCAATATCTGTCGACAGCAATGGCAAGTAAGTGAAGAATGGAAGCTGTACAGCAGAGTACGTCACAAGATGTCCATGCTTCGCATAACACCGGACCCAAAACCCATTCGTGAGTAACCTCGTACACAGCACTCAAAGGCATGACCAGACATGCCACCATGAGGTCAGCGACAGCCAATGACAACACTAAGTAGTTACCGGTGGACCTAAGATGTCTCTCCAACAATATAGCGGCAATTACGAATAGGTTTCCAATTACAGTTGCCAGAATCAGTAAACCTAGTACCATTGATACCACAATAACATGGGTGGAGCTGTTCGTTTCTCCAGATATTTCTGTTGTACCATTCCGAGCTACAGGAGTCTCGACAGAAGAACTATTTGTTGACTGAAACTCGCTCATGATTTGACTGTTTGGTCCTCGCTGTAAGATATAATACCTTTATATTAGTAACGCAATACAACGACTATACATATAAGATACAGATAAGAAAGTAAAATTTATTTGGTTTTATAACAACACTATTTGCCAAAGAAACAGTTTTACTGAATTAAAAATCCAGTTTAATTATCCACTACATTTATATTTAGTTGAGGCAAAATATCTGTTTTTGGTTTTGCTATGAATGTGTATATAATATGACAGACACAGCACTTCATTCATTCGTGTCTTTCAGGGTTGCAACTGTATGTCATGTAGAGTCCCAAAAGTAATCATTTTGTATAGCCCGGCATGGCCAGGTGGTTAAGGCGCTCGACTTGTAATCTGAGGGTAGCAGGTTCGAATCACCGTTACACCAAACATTCTTGCTCTTTCAGTCGTGGGGACGTTATAATGTGGCGGTTAATCCCATTATTCGTCAGTAAAAGAGTAGCCATTTTGTGCACCATACAACTGTCGCTTCGTGAGTTGAGTCAGATTAAACTAGCTGTGTCCAGCTAGAAAGAACCATTCTGAAACTACGTATGACTTGTTTTCTGCAAAAAGCGATATTTAACGAGAGTGTGTTTTCAGAAAATAAAGCCACATTGGGCTATCTGTTGAGTCTATCCAAAGGAGTCGGACTCTAATTTTAGCGTTGTAAATTCTTAAACTTACTGCTGTATCAGCAGGGGACGATATTTAACGAATTGGTAATGAAAGTGGACAATTCAATTACTTTAAAATATGGAAATCATACCACCTTAGAAATTGATAAAGTGATATATTATGTATAAATACATAACATAAACTTGTTTGTTTGTTTGTTTTTAATTTCGAGCAAAACTACTCAAGGGCTATCTGTGCTAGCCGTCCCTAATTTAGCAGTGTAAGACTAAAGGGAAGGTTTTTTTGCTTTTTTGTTTTTGTTTTTTTTTAATTTCGCACAAAACTACTCGAGGGCTATCTGTGCTAGCCGTCCCTAATTTAGCAGTGTAAGACTAGAGGGAAGGCAGCTAGTCATCACCACCCACCGTTAACTCTTGGGCTACTCTTTTACCAACGAATAGTGGGATTGACCGTCACATTATAACGCCCCCACGGCTGAGAGGGCGAGCATGTTTTGGCGCGACGGCGATGCGAACCCGCGACCCTCGGATTACGACTCGCACATCTTAACACGCTTGGCCATGCCGGGACAGAGGGAAGGCAGCTAGTCATCATTACCCACCGCCAACTCTTGGGGTATTCTCTTGCCAACGGATAGTGGGATTGATCGTAACATTATAACGCCCCCATGACTGAAAGGGCAAGCATGTTTGGTGCGACGGAATAATGTAAACCTGAAACCTTTCTTTTTCACTAATCTGTTATTATCATTATTAATCAACAGTTATATGTTGGAGAAACTAAATTTAAAACCAAGAGTTAATTCATATAGAAATCATCTTAAGCAACCAAATACTTGTTCAGTAATTAAACATTTTTATATTCGTAATTCTATTTTTCAACGGGTTAATTGAATCTCCTTTTTTTGCAAAAAGTTGCCATTTAGGAATAGCAATGACAATGAAAAGAAAGAATGTTAATCTTTGAAAAAAACACTTTATATTGGTAAACAAGTAGCCCAAGAGCTGGTGGTGGGTGGTGATGACTAGCTGCCTTCCCTTTAGTCTTACACTGCATAATTATGGACGGCTAGTGCAAATAGTCCTCGAGTTGCAAAAAAAACAAACCGTAATGTATGTGATGTTTATGTGAAATTAAAAATATATTTAAAACTAGAAAAAGTAAGTACATTTTAAAAACAAGTGTTTCTACACATTGAATTATCATTGGTTTCAATATCGCATATACAAATTTTAAATATAGCAAAACCTAAGCAGAATGTTACGTGAGACTGAAAATAGTAGCAATTTACGAAATTTCTGAATATAAATCTCATTTTAAAATATGAAATAATTATTAGGTGATACTTACGCAAAAAAGAAGATGCAATATTAAAGCGAAACTCTTCGTAAAACTTATATTATTGAATTAATTAGCAATCACTGTACCAGAGTTGATCACACAGTAAGAACAATATATATAAGTACAATAATGAAAAAGTTTCATTGATAATTCATAGTGATATAATACTCTTAAGTGCATTTACGTTTGTAACAATCCACTAGAAAGCATACGAAGTTTGTGCTGTTTGTCAGGGGATATAACGAGCCGCCATTCTTTGCAGTGTCATACTTCCGAAATCGGGAGCAGGCTTTTGTGCCATATTTTACAGAGGAGAATATGTTTGTTTATTGTCATAATATCTCAGGTCTTCTCCAGGAATTAGGGATGCCAGTATACCATCCAAATGACTGGCGATTATTTCTAGATTGTTCTAAGCAAAGTTTGAAGTGCGTTCTACTTCATAATGACAATGTCTATGCAGCTGTTCCAATTGGACACTCTGTGTATTTACGAGAGGAATATAATGTCATTAAGACTGTGACTGACCTACTAAAATACCACGAGCACAACTGGACAATTTGTGTGGACCTCAAAATGGTTACTTTCCTCCTAGGTCAACAAAGAGGATTTACAAAGTACCCCTGCTATCTTTGCATGTGGGACAGCCGAGCTCGAGAAAAGCACTGGAACCAGAAGGAGTGGCCCATACGTGAGACTCTGAAGGCAGGTATGCCAAATATTGTCAACGATCCAATTGTCTGTCATTTGAGGAAAAGATCATATTTCCTCCTCTCCATATCATGCTGGATATTGTGTAAAATATTTTCTCAACCCAAACGAGCCGTTTTTGCATATAAAGTTTATGAAGGCGTTGAATACTGACGGTGAATGCTTCCAACACATATTTTCTGTGCTCCCTGGTTTGTCCTTCGAGAAGATCAAGACAGGTGTTTTGATGGACCACAGATTCGTGCACTTGTGCGTGATCAAGAATTTGCCAGAAAGATGAACGACAAGGAAAGGACTGCATGGCTTTCATTTGTGGCGGTGATGGCAAACTTTCTCGGTAATAAAAAAAAGTATTAGAAATTAGTTCCCAAGTAGAAAGAGCTTATGTACAGGTATACCATAGAACTAAGAAGACAAGTTTAATTTTATCTCAACTGTGATGGCTATTAACGTTCTTGAGTTTTTTAACTCTGAATGTCGTAAATATTCAAGAATCAGGGTATTGAAACTGGTTATAAACTTTAATGATCATATACATATATATATATATCCTAGTATGAGTGTATACTTGCATCTGGGATTATCGCCTGTACAGCAGTATCAAGATATATTCGTATAACTCTTTCCAAATGTACAAACACTTGAATCGAAAATTATACACAAGTATATATCCTTTAATATAAGATGACTTACATCTACAATATCTCTTTGGACAATTGACTAGAGTTAAACTGTATTTTTTTTTTCAAAATGTGCCCAACAGTATAATTATTTTTGTAATTGTTTAAAGTTTGTTATATAACTCGAGTAATATGAAGAGTAGAAACATCAGTCAGAGAGGTAAACATATTAAACACGCACGCACAGAGAGTATTCGAAAGTTTTTGCTACATGTCGTCATTAAAAATACATTCTGAAAAGTGATCATTGAGGTCACGAAACCAGTACAGGAAATTACTAAAGAAGGTAAAACAAAGGGAATTACAACACGGAAGATAATTAGGATTTCAATGGCTTAACTCGTATTGCTGAAAAGTCGGTTCTGAGAGAATTATAAAAATAAGAAACACAAGTATAGATTTAAGCAAGGTAGAAGCTTTCTTCACCTAAGACAGTTTTATTTTTCAAATCGGGTAGTTGGCCTATTGAATGGTTGTCTTTGGATGTTGTGGAAGCAGTAATTTTGTTTGTTTTCGAATTTCGCACAAAGCTACACGAGGACTTTTTTTTCTGCAATAACCGTTCCTAATTTATCAGTGTAAGACTAGAGGGAAGGCAGCTAGTCATCATCACCCACCACTAACTCGTTGACTATCACGTGGTCATGTCAAGTCTCAGTATATTTGGGTGAGTTTAAAGAAAAAGCTTGATAAATATAGGAATGATAGTGGTTGATTTTATCTTTTTTTGTTTAAAAGTTTTAGTTAGGTTTAGAAGGCAAGACAGCCGAGATGGGCAAACAGGTCCCTTGATGTCCCTAAATATTATATTATGTTAATTGAATATGATATGTGTAAATATATAATACACCTAACATTTTTTTTTTAAAGTATTATTACTCGGAATTGGAAGCAGTTTTAGAATTTCTGCAGCTGAGTTAAATGGAAATGCAGATTTGAACACAATCAAAAATGTCATTTCAAATATTATTAAAATAAATTACGAAGTTGAAATTTACAAGATCGAATTTGACAGAACTGCATTTCTAGCATAAAACACCAGTAAAGGCATTTCAGGCATGAAAATTTGAGCTTAAAATCCACTTAAAAAAGTAATAGCAGTTATCAAAATCAAAACTATGTTGAATAATTTATCATAATTTTATGTAATTAGCAAGGCTTATAAAGACGTTGATTATTCTGTGTCGTATAATTTAGGAAAATTATTTTTGGTTGAATGATATGATTGACATTTTTCAACTTGAATGATACCCTAAACCAACTTTTGCTAAACTACCAGTTCGCAGACTCCTAATGTTCAGTCATAAACTGACCCTTATTTTTTAACTACTGACCAGAGGGGGGAACTAGTCAACAGTTTCTGCCGCTACTATCGTAAAGTGCACCGCTTGGGATTTTATAACGGGATTGACTGTCGTTTTTATAACGCCTTCACAGCTGAAATTACGAAACGTGTTCAGTGTTATCACGTGTCAAACACTTGCCACTAAGTCATGTGCAATCCAACAGATAGAGAATTGAGATAATTTTTATTCAAATATGTTTTACACAAGTCTTTAAACTTTAAAAACTTATTTGTCTTAATGAAGTTTTTACTATCGAATGACTTTTGACAATTGTTTTCTAAGAACATTATTTCCTTATATTTTATTCATTTTTTGTAATTAAACCGTGCTGTTACCATGCTAGATTAAAGTTTTAACCTCAGAGTAATATAAACGTGTTTATAAAGATATGTTTTAATTTATTGAATTTCTCAAGCTCACAATAGGAAGAATGTATCTGTGTTCTCTTTCTCTACTATTGTCATGTTACTCAAAGGAAAAACATTTAATCTTTTGCTGCATAATATGCTGTGTTTAGATACATCACATGCATATATATGTATTCCTTATTTTGGACTTTCATCATTATTAGTTTAGCTATTCTTGGAGAAGATTACGTCTAAATGAGGCTATAAGTTTTCAGGTATTGTGGCATGCCAAAGTTTATTTCCCAGGTCAATACTGGGGTTAAAGTTGTAACTATCTTAACTTCATTCTTGCGAGAAGAAACCAAATACTTCCATCCGTTTTATGGTAAAAAATCTGTCCCTATGAGGCTCATATTTTTGAGAAGTATATTCTTGTTTTATTTATAACTGTGAAGGTTATACCTGACAAAAGACCCGGCATGGCCAGGTGGGTTAAGGTGTTCGACTCGTCATCTGAGGGTAGCGAGTTCGAATCCCCGTCACACGAAACATGCTTCCCGTTCCAACCGTAGGGGCGTTATAATGTGACGGTCAATCCCATTATTCGTTGGTAAAAGAAGTAGCCCAAGAGTTGGCGATCGGTGGTGATGACTTGCTGCCTTCCCTCTAGTCTTACGCTACAAAATTAGGGACGGTTAGCGCAGATAGCCCTCGAGTAGCTTTGCGCGAAATTCCCAAACAAACAAACATATACCTCACAAATGTGTAACAAAATCCTATTTCTTAGAATTACTGACGTTTACGACATCGAAATGTTCGCTTTTTTTAATATTTTATAACAGTAATTTTAATATACGTAACAAGATCATAAAGCTTTATTTATAAATCATCTATGAAACAAAAAAATTAACAAATAACATTGTCATAGTCCAAGGTTGGATGTATTTTACGTTTCTTGACTTCACAATGTATTAAGACAATTAAATCAACATTTATCAAGTAATAACACGGAAAACACAACGTTACACTAAATACATGTGACACCTGTTTGTGATAAAAGGCAAACAGTGAGATAAAATACACAAACTGTTGTAATTATTAAGTTTGTTTTGTTAGTTTTTGGATTTCGCGTAAAACTACACGAGGACTATCTGTGCTAACCGTCCCTAATTTAGCAACGTAAGGCTAGAGGGAAGGCAGCTAGTCACCATCACCCACCGCCAACTCTTGGGCTACTCTTTTATCAAGGAATAGCGGAATTGCCCGTTACATTATAATGCCCCCATGGCTAAAAAGGCGAGCATGTTTGATGTGACTGGAACTCGAACCCGTTATTCTCGGATTACGAGTCTAGTGTCTTAACTATCTGGTCATGCCGAGCCTAAAGATTATTAAAGGAAATGCAAATTGACCTCTTAAAAAGTATAGTCACGTGATTAAAAAGTTAATTAACATAAATGCAGATTAAGGCCCTAAATACATCAAATAAGTTAGTTTTGTGACCAAAGAGTTAACTAAAATAAATGCAAAATAACCGTCATCTTTTTGTTTTTTTGCTTTTTATCGGATTTACTAATTTAACTATTACGCTTTCTTGAGCTCAGAATTTTATTAAGTTTTCTCATTTTTCTACAACAGAGACTTTCAAACATTTCGGGTTATGTGTTAATTTGTTTTATTTCTTTACAGTGTGGTTGCACAGAGCGTTGAGTGTATTATTTGAGATTGTTTGTTTGTTTTGAATTTCGAGCAATGCTACGCGAGGGCTATCTGTGCTAGTCGTCTCTAATATAGCAGTGCACGACTAGAGGGAAGGCAGCTAGTCATCACCATCCACAGCCAACTCTTGGGTTACTCTTTTACAAACGAATAGTGGGATTGACCGTCACATTATAACGCCCCTACGGTTGGAACGGCAAGCATGTTTGGTGTGACGAGGATTCGAACCCGCGGTTCTCAGATTACGAGTAGAGAGCTCTAACTACTGAGTCATATATTATTTGGATTTACAGAGTTGGGTTTGGAAGATATAGGCTGCTAATAAGTATGTGACAACCGGTGAACAAATAGTTTTCTGGACTGTGGTATCAACGGCTTAGAGTAAAAGTATCGTAAAAACACGTAACCCACTAACTTTAGGTATTAACTGGAAATCAATTCTTTTAATTATGAAATTACCCAGGGTTAACTGGAAATCAAGTCCTTCAACGTATGAAATTACCCCGGGTTAACTGGAAATCAAGTCTTTTAACTATGAAATTACCCACTACTGTTCTTTTTGGCTGTTAGAAGACGATCGGGCCCAGTTACGCGTATTATAGAACTAAAGAAGGCTAAGGTTATGATTTATAAATGAAATGGAGTACGAGTTGCAATATTTTCCATTCCATTTATGTTTGTCTGAAGGATGGGGTTGGGGGAGTAAACTCTGTTGTTGACAGCGAAATTTCGACGAAGACTTTTTTGTCAGTTTGGAATTAAACACATAATGTGTTATCTGTTTTCCGCTCACCACCAGTGGGGGGTAGGCACAACGAAACCTTAACACAGTAATGAAAAATTTAACTCAAAATCAATGTGCATGTTTCTAATTTTAAAATGCTAATCTAATCAACATTTTGAACTCCACCCTTTCTACTTGTTTCCGTGCTATAAAGTGGAACTTTTAAACAATATGTCTATAATAAATAAAACTGAACACGGCTAAAAATATTAATTAATACATTTTTAATAATTTATTATTTATCATAAACTAGCCTGTTTAATTCTACTGTGATTTGAAAAGAAAAATTCGTTTAAAGCTGTACAGCATATATGTCGAAAACGACAATGACGCTTGTAAAAACTACTACTGAAGGCTTTCTTCGCGTCCTCTGCTGGGACAGTGGTACGTATTCGGACTTAAACTCTAAAATCAGGAGTTTGATTCTCCTTGGTGGATACAGTAGATATCCTGATGCTATTACTATAAGAAACACACACACACTTTCATCTCTGGGTTTAGCCATTGTTTGTACTTGAGTACAAAGCTACACAGTGGGACATGTGTGGTTTACTCATCACCGTTGTCAAAACACGATTTTAACAGCCACAAAACCTCTATTTTAATACCATAGAATTAAAAAATATAAACATTTTTGAAAGCATTCACATTTAAAATTTGTTCTCAAAAGTAAAGTATGCTTTCTTATTTCATCTCAGTTAAAACAGTCGTATTTTGTTTTATTTGTGAAACGCAAAACTTTCACAATAGGCTATCTGCACTGTGCTTACAGCAAAGAGCAAACTCCAGTTGTTTTATTTTCTTGTTAAGCCCTCATGAAACGGAGAGTAGTGTTTATTCCAGGGAAATATTTGGTTTCTCTCTGTTTAACTGTCACGTCTGAAACTCCATCTGAACTACTACACGACAGTTTGAACAAACATCTGAGAAAAACTTAAGAGCAAGGTGACATTTTTCTGATGCAATTTGCGTTGAGTGGTTCATAGAGACACACTTCACACTGACGTATGTTTACATGATTTTTCACAAACAGCTTTTAACGGGAATTAGTTAAAGATGTGGACCGAGTATCGCCTTACCCTATGAGCCTGAAAACGTGTACAGTTCACTCACATGGACTAAATACAATCAACTGAAGGTAGATCCAAGACGTCCACCGCTGATGCAGTGGTCAGTCTACGGATTTACAACGCTAAAATCAGGGGTTCGATTACCCTCGGTGGACTCAACAGATAGCCCCCTGTGGCTTTGCTATAAGAAAAATAAATACATATATCCAAGACCCAGCTTCTGAATAACGAACCAGTTCGTGTTTCGTTTTTTTTTTTTTTTCAGTTTTTAAATAAATAAAGAAAATGAACCAGAATTAATTTATATTAAAGCCTTTGAGAAACGAAAAGCGAACTGGTTCTTTTTGGTTTTCAATTTTTGGATAAGAAAACATGAGCAAAGAACCAGTTTGTTATCCATTTTTTTGAATAAAGAAAACGAACATAGTCGCATACGATTTATACTTTTTATTTGGTCGTTAAATAGGTTATTCACATTCAATTATATAAATTCCATTAGCTGCAGATTATAGTTAACGAAAAAACCAAAACCTACAAGATTGAATACGAATGTGGAGATACTTTATTAGACAGTATAAACGTAATTTAAAATATTATTTAATGGAACATAAAGGATATGTAAAAAATATAAAAACATTAAAATTCAGCTTTAAAAAACATGTTCATAAACACAACAAACCGTTTTTTATGTGTGAAATTAAACACAAAGCTACACAATGGGTTTTTCTCTGCCCAACTCGTGTATCGAAACTCGGTTTCTAACGTTGCAAGTTCTCATTGGGAGGTCATAGGGAGTTGTGGGTTTGTCTGATTAGTTTGTTTGAAATTAAGTACAAAGCTACATAATGGGTATCTGTACTCTGCATACCACGGGTATGGAATCCTGGTTTCTAGCGGTGTGAACCAGCAGACATAGTCCTTGCCATTGAAGAGAGAGCGTTGTAGGAAAAGAAGTATAATATAGACTCAACCAAAAGGTATTATGGTCAGTAGTATTCGGGAATCCTTGAAAATAATTAAAGATAAGAAGGATAATGTATTATAAAATAAAGATGAATGTCTGGCGAATACTTATACAAAAATTGTGAGGTGGCGTTTTCTAAAACGTTCACGTGGTAATTTTAAACTTGTACATAGGTCACGTGACTTACTTTGCAACATCAAAAAGTATAAATAAGATGCGATTATATCTTGCAATCCAAGTCATTTTAAATCATTAAAAAATCCAGAAAATATACTTGTTTATTTTGGAACAGAACAAAAAAAGGAGACGGAAACATATTAATCGAAAACAATCCTGCAAAATAATGATATTCAGAGAAAATGTTTCGACAGCGAATTTTATTTTTATATTGGTATCATCTGTATATTCTTTTCGAAGAGAAATAAAACAGAAAATCTCATTTAAAATTCCTTTTGAGATGTGGAAAGTTGTATACTAAAAGTTGGTGAAATAAAAGATAGAAGGTTAGCAGATAATCAAACTTATTTGTTTGTGTATAAACTTGCTGCAGATAATCCAATGTGTTCTTGATAAACCAAACCACACGAGAGCACGCGGGAAAAATATGACTTTTCCTTTACGGAAAATGTAACTTGCATGTTTCCATTAGGTGTAAAGTATATATTGAAAATAAAGTAGAAGCTTAAATAGAAAAAGTCTGCAAAGACTAAGTATCAGGTCCGGCATGGCCAGGTGGGTTAAGGCGTTCGAATCGTAATATGAGAGTCACGGGTTCGAATCCCGGTCGCACCAAACATGCTCGCCCTTTCAGCTATGGGAGCGTTATAATGTGACGATCAATCCCACTATTCGTTGGTAAAAGAGTAGCCCAGGAGTTGGCGGTGGATGGTGATGACTAGCTGCCTTCCCTCTAGTCTTATATTGCTAAATTAGGGACGGCTAGCCCAGATAGCTTTCAAGTAGCTTTGCGCGAAATTCTAAAACAGACTAAGTATCAATGGTAAGTATGGATACTATTATCACACATGAGAAATAACTCATCAAAGGCAAATTAATATGAAGGATGCAATGTGGTCTGGCAGCTGCTGACGTCAGTTAGATTGATCTTTCAAATGCATATTATGAGCTTTTGTTAAAGTTTTCGACTAGTACTAAGAGACTGGCAGTACTTCAAGATTTGAAATAAAGAAAGTAATGCAGAACACCTTCTTATCGATCAATACATTGAAGAATTACACCGGTACATCAGGGGTTGGCAACCTAGGGCCCTCGCCGAAATCATCCGGCCCTCAGTCCGAAAACGAAATATCATATCCACCCGGCCCGCGGTGGTCCTAAAAAAGAATTCAAGTTTGTAAGTTAAAATACAGCATCAAGTGTCACAGTAACCTCTGTGTCCTTTATGATATGAATATTACTTAAATAAAATAAACATTATTGTGTTTTATTTTTATGACCTTCATTTATTAGCCATAGCGATAAATGTGGCCCTCCATCCGCTTACAGACGTGGCCTCTGGCCCCCCCTTGCGGGAAGAGGTTGCCGATCCCTGCAGAAAATCATTCTCGAAGTCTGGATTTGTTTCAAGTATAGTACAGTTGTTTGTAGCTCGGAAATTTGTACAAGATTCATCGCCTGTCCTGATACTTAATGTTTTATTTCTCACCCGACAGAGGGGTAACTTGAACCCGAAAAAATGTCCTATATTCTGTGGATCTTCCGGAAATAAAGTAAGTAGAGAAGAAGCTTTATTTGTATCTGTACGTGTGTGTTTGTGTGTGTGTTTTTCTTATAACAAAGCCACATCGGGCTATTTGCTGAACAAACAAACAAACTATTCGTTGGTAGAAGAGTAGCCAAAGAGTTCGCGATGGGTGGTGACGACTAACTGCCTTCCCTCTAGTCTTACTCTGCTAAATTTGAGTCGGCTAGCGCAGTTAGTTGTCACCACCCATCGCGAACTCTTTGGTTACTCTTTTACCAACGAATAGTTTGTTTGTTTTTGAATTTTGCACAAAGCTACTCGAGGGCTATCTGTGCTGGCCGTCACTAATTTTGCAGTGTAAGACTAGAGGGAAGGCAGCTAGTCATCACCACCCACTGCCAACTCTTGGGCTACTCTTTTACCAACGAATAGTGGGATTGACCGTACATTATAACGCCCCCACGGCTGAAAGGGCGAGCATGTTTGGCGCGACCGGGATGCGAACCCGCGACCCTCAGATTACGAGTCGCACGCCTTAACACGCTTGGCCATGCCGGGCCGCCCAACGAATAGTAAGATTAACCGTCACATTATAACGCCCTTACGGATGAAAGGGCGAGCATATTTGTTGCCACAGGGATTGGAACCTGCGACCCTCGAGCGCCCAAACCACCTGGCCTATACCTTTGCAATAATAATTTTCGACTTCAACTTCTGCGTGGCACTCTAAGCCTGCAACTGTTTATATCGTCCCATGGCGCGAGTGGTGGGTGGATTAATTCCAGATTATTCTTCTGATCCAAATTGGTAATCTTCGAAGGTTTTTAAAGTGGAGATAAGTAAACAAACCTGGTTTATAGAACTAAGGCTTGCGAATATTGATATAACAAAGCACAGAAGTGTAGCAAAGTCATAACCTCCATATAATGAGCAGAACATGGGCTGAGGTGAATTATTTTATTATTTTATTATTCGGCTAAGAAAAGAACTCAAGTTGAGATTTGGTATAATAATCTTGAAATAATCTCATATTTACTGACAGTAATGAGCTGATATTTGCGAGATGTCCACACAAGTAAGGTCCTGATGTTCTAAAGACACGTAGATCTAAGAAGTCTTGATAAAAAATGAAATAGAAACCCTATAACCCGAGCGCTTTCGAAAGGTCTACCTTTCGGAAGCACTCTGGTTATATATAGGGTTTCCATTTCGTATTTACACAAGTAAAGTTGTATTTTTCGTTTGCATTTAGTAATATACAGTTTTTTGATATACGTTGGTCCCTATGTTTTTAATAGTATATAGCATACGATTTACTGAACGTTTTCCACAGATGACTTCTATGGAACCTGTTTAATGATAAAATAGTTTAGCTTCTTAAGAAACTACATAACATAAAATAAAAACAAAATAAAAGAACTCGCTAACTCCTCATTACTTCTTCTCGCATGATCTTCCTTTTAATCTTCAGAGGATTCTGCCAATTAACTGCAAATAGTTTTTACCTGCCTGGTGGGAATACATAACAGACAAGAAAAAACAATTAAAGGAAAAAAATACATTATACATTTTACTTTCTTCGTAAACTTTGTTCGTTATTTTTTCTCTAATGAAAATTTACACGATAAGGTTTTTTTGTTACTATGATACTTGTAACACCTTTAAGAATAGCGTTAAAACGAATAACATTTCCAAAGGTTTTTATTTAACTTTTATCCTGCATTCCAGAAACGTATAGTTGTTAATTAGGAAAATATTGCGTCGAGCTTAATATTAGCTACTTATCTCTCGAATACCTAATTTTCTTCTAGCAGACGGATTTGATGAATGTTATATGAAGAGTTTAGAAAATAATGAACAACAGACAAGGATTCGGAGTGAATCCAGGCACTGCTTCACATGCATAACATTGAAGAACTGTCGTTAGAAACTGGCGGGTGCAGCGTGTACAATCACAATCTGTGACAATTATACGACAGCTTTTAATTATCGAATCGTTGCTGTTCCTCTGTTGGTAAACAATAGAACAATGGTAACCAAACCTTTATGCAGTTGGTAATCTTCCAGAGTTGTGAGGCAGAAGATGCCCTGGACGAGAAGCTACCAGGATATTTTCTTTTCATCTATTTAAAATGTGCATTTTTGTGATGTGAAAAAGAGTTCGTTAACCGTCTCAAAGATGGTGACATAGATATTGAAACATGAAGAGTTTGTTGCCATGGTTATAGTGAATATGTAATTGGACTATATACTGTTTACATATATATTTATAAGGTATTATATATATATATATATGTTCAGAATAGTCGATTTGATTCGATTATTTGGAATTAAGCACAAAGCAACACAATGATATGGACTATTTGTGCTTTATCCACCATGGGTCTTGAAACTCGTTTTCTAGCGATATGAGTGTGCAGACATTCCGCTGTGCCACTGGGGAATTATGATTATCAGAAAGAGATTTCAACATTTACTCCAGCAGGTAAAAACTTTACCAGAAGCTCACACCGAAGACAATACAGTGTTTAGGTGTCAATATAAGACCGACAGATCTTGTGGTTCAGCTTTGAGAAGTAAATTAGTAATATGATGAAATTATAAGCGCTTGGCTTAGTGAGTTATATGAATGTGGAGCTCTGACTGAAACATTTATGTAACTTACAGGATGATAAACGTAACGACACAAACTAAACAAAGACAGATGAAAAGGGATTTTGGAGAATAAATCTCAAAATAGTCCCGTAGAACTTATCTCACTCAGTGTTGATGTCGCAACCTGTATGGTGTCAAGACAGTTGCTCCTTCTGTAATGAAGTATTAGACAATCGACACAGAACATCCATATTTAATTTGAACCAGCGAATTCAAGAATATAAGCTCGCCTTATGAGATACATCGTTGCTAGTCAAACTTAATGCAGCTGGTATGATTTTGCAATATACAGTGTATAGTGGTAAATACTTTGTTTTTATTAAATGGAAATCAGTTCTCGAAACCTCCGTGAGGTAGAATTTGAAGGTGGCAAAGACAAATGATTGTTTGGCATTGCCATGACATAGCTTGTGACTTACATAAGAGGGTCGAGCAAATCCTGAGGTAGACCCATACTCAAATAGATCTTGCACGTCAGATTTAGAGGAACTTTTGCTAAAAACTACGGGTCACGTATATACCTAGGAGCTCAAGAACAAAAGTTTGGCTGAGGAGTCACAAAATTGCTTGTTCTTTGATGGTCTCCTTCAGCGTGCATGTGAAATAAACTGTAGCAACGAAGATTCCAACTTTTAATACTCTTATAGTTTTAATTGTTTGTTACAGCGAATATCATTTATTAATCGAGAAAATATAACGTGATTCTTATGAGTCTCTGTTAGTTTGCGTACAACTTCAATTTTTCGCAATTTCAGTAGTGGTAGATATGTAAACCAGGACAGTCAATGTTTTTGGTCAGTTGTGAATGGTCCCATAACCATCGGATGTTAACAACTGGTTTTGATCGTCCGCGTTTAGAGCTCAAGATTAGAAATGACCGTACTTGAGTCTTACGGTCTTTGATCTGCCTGCTTAGCGTAAGAAGTGCCATCTAAATTAAAAATGCTAAATAATACGAAAATAAATAAAAGTTAAAATAAAACAGCGTGGTGATTCTTTCACACAGAGGGAGTACTTTATATTTTGTTCTAAAAACAACAGCAGTAAAATATTGTCAATGTTACGATTAAATAGCACGATATTTTTTGTTACGGCTTGAACTCAAATTACGTAACACCAGTTTAATCCCTCCCCGCCAGAAACCGGGTTTCGATACCCGTGGTGAGCAGAGCACAGATTTCCTTTACGTAGCTTTGTGCTTAATTATATACAAAAGAAAAAAAATAGTTTTATTCTATTCATCTAATAGGGCCAACTACAAATACCAGTAAAAATGAAGTCAGTCTAGAATTTGAAATACTTTAATAGTAAGGAATTTAACAAGTGTAATAGAACCAGATGATGTTGATAAAACAAAATCATATGTATATTATTGTTCTATGAAGTAAAGACTGACAGTATTAATTTCTAGAAATTATACCTATTAGCATGAACGCCTTGACATTTTGAGAAGTACTAATACTTAGGAATAGGGTTTTATAACGTAGTATTAAAATATATATCTACATTTCATCCGTTTGCACAGAAATATGACCAGTGCTCAACACACAAAAGGTTGTTTAATATTACTTTTGAAACCAACAGAAAATATTCGCTTGGAATATACGATACACAACAACTGTTACCGGAGCAAGAAAAATATTATATTCTTACCACGAAATACCCATGTACCGTTTTTACCCTTGAGATTTAGGAATATTCCTCTATACTTGCTTTTCTTCTGCGTTCAAATCAGAGATCCTCATTAACAACGATGTGGACGCCCCCTAGAAACAGTCGAGCTTCGTTATTATTACATGAAAGTATACGTTACGTATTGAAATTGCAGATGCCGTACTTTCCATACGAATGCGTTTTCTTTAGAATTAAAAAAAAAATAAAATCCTTATTAATGCTACTTGTGAACATATATGTGTCTCAAGTGCTAATCCACAGTAAGTGGCGATCGTGTTGTTATTTAGGATATTAAATCATTCAAAATAACTCAGAATTTATCTATGTAACGCATGTGTAACATGTTCATCATCATGTTAATATAATTATACGTACTGGTATTTTTATAAGGTGAGAGATTTATTTTCAAAACGAGGGTCTTGAGAGATATATTTATGTAATCTTCAGGTAACACTGTTACGAAATTTACTATAAAACGATACTGTTGTTTGTACTGTTGTTGTAGTGGACCAGTTAACTGGTCCATTATAATGCAACTTTCTATTTTTTGGGAGACTGTGTTGTAACAGTACAATATTACAAGTTCACTGGTATGTTGTTCAAAGCAGCTTGTTTAAAGTAACTATTAAATTATTTAGGCAAAAACGAGGATTTATTATTGTTGTTATATTAGCAACAATATACCTTCATTATTAGGCTGTTAATTGTAAGTAAAATTATTCAGTTCAAAGTTGCGTAGTTGAAATAGAGTTTTCATTTTCAAATAGTATAGTAATATTTTAACTCATTTTGTTCATAGGTTTCAGTTTCATTATAACCTGAATTAAGATCGTTTATTTCTGGTATTAAAATGTCTTTTATACACCAGGGTGCACTACAGAAATTAAAGAACGGTACAATATTACAAAAGACAAGTTACCTGATGATTACCACAAGAGTGGTCGAAATGTCGTTAAAAAGGTCAAATAAAATTAAATAACTCATTCAAAAGCTGTATCTTTAGACTGTATGTAAAGTCCACCAGTAGTTTGTTCAGTAGTAAAGTCCCTTAAAATTAATATTGTTATGATATTAATTAGCAACAATGTACTTTTATTGTTAGACTGTTAAGTGACAATAAAATTCTTCAATTCAAGGCTCCTTAGTAAAAATATAATTTCCATTTTAAAACTATATAGCAATAATATTTACTGTCTTTCAAAATGTTTATGCATACTGAATAAATTTACACATTTTGATAAAAGTTAATTAATAACTATTTTCATACTCCAGATGAATAAAAAAGAATATGTTTTTATTTAAACCAACGTTTTTTCTTTGCGGCTTTTTCAGGGTTAATATACATGACTGTTTGATATTAGAAATATTCGTTAAATCATAAAACTCCTTGCAATGTTCTATTTATCGAGGCCGCCGTAACGTATAACATATCATTATTGTTTCGTTATTGTTCTAATATTATAGTATAGTCACAGTACAAACTACTTAGCAATACAAACATATGACATGTGTCATTTAAAATATATAAAAGTAAATAAAAACAAACAAATAGAAAATAAAAGTTGCTTAGAAACGATAATAAGTGGAAAAAATACGAAGCTTACTAGCAGTGTTAAAAACAGATTGTAAAATATGTGATGCTACAGAGAATGTCAGTGTTAAAAAGAAAATGATAGTGTTAAGTGTATTGTGTATTGGTGCAATGCGTTGTTTTATGGATGGTGATTGAATTACTTGTACCACTTATTGTTACTCTTAGCAACACATTGTACCAATACACTTAACACTATCTACATTTTAACACTAAAAATTAGACTTTCTGTTACCAGACGTCAGAAACAATGTAATTTGCACTGTTAAATTACTTAATAATAGAATATTTTACGTTCAAACTATTTATCAGTAAAGTAATTTTCGTTACAATATTGTTTAATAATAATGAAATATTTATTATTAGACTATTTAGTAAAAGCAGTTTCCATTGTGGTATTATTAGAATATTTTTTTTATGGCATGATATTTTGAAAAGATAATTTCGGTGATATATTCAAAACTGATGTTAAAGTGTTCATACAACAAATAGTCTTTGTAAATACGGGTTTCTGTAATCTGCATGTCTTTTATATTTACTGGAAAAGTAAATTTACATAGTAAATTTATAACAACAAAAACTATCTTAGATATACATATATATATATGCATTATACTTGTTACACCCATATATTTAAAACATTGTACTTACCAACTGAATTTTTTTTTCTGGAAAGTTTGAGATTTTCTACAATCACAGAAAAAAGGAAGGTAATACAGCTAAACTAGAAAACAGCACGTGCTCTGCATAATTCCCCGAGCGAGCAATTTATCAAAGTATATCGTAAAAGTCAAGCCAAATATTTGAAGCAGTAAAAATTGATGTATGCTAAAAACCACATTAGATTTAAAAGTTACTCGTAATGACGTTCTTACTCAGGGCTATGAGTATTTATCCATTTTGTTTTTTGCACTGAAAAAATTGTATATACAGGTCTTATAATATTACACGTGGGGGAGACATAATCAATGATTACTAGCGTTCTTTGGTAAAAACAAATAAACTTTTGTCTACAATACGGCAGTTATTTGACAGAATATTTTTCCTTGATATTATGGGTCGTAAAGTTACGCGCCCCTGCATAACCAGGTAGCTAGAGCTCTCGACTCGTAATCTGTGGGTCGCAGGTTCGGATCCCCTTCACACCAAATATGTTCGCCTTTTCAGCCATGGAAACATTATAATGTTACAGTCAATCCCAATAGTTGTTGGTAAAAGAGTGGCCCAAGAGCTGGCAGTGGAGGGGATGATTAGCTTCCTTCCTTCTAGTCTTACACTGCTAAATTATGGACAAATAGCGCAGATATCCCTCGTGTAGCTTTACGAGAAATTCAAATCGTGACGTTATATATTTATTTGTTGTGTGTGTACGACTGCCAATTTTGTTGTTGTGTAAGCGGCACTTAAATTTCCGGTTTACTTCAGTTTGAGTAACGCCGTATGTCTTCTTTTTTTCTGTGTAATAGTACTATTTGATGTTCTAAGTTTGTACTATCGTATTCTCACTTTTAATATTTTATCTCGTAATCTAAAAGTCGTAGGTTCGAATCCCCTCCCACCAAGCATGCTCGCCCGTTCAGGTCTGGGGGCAGTACAATATAACGTTCAATCCTCCTATTCGTTGTTAAAAAAGTACCCCAAGAATTGGCGGTGGGTGATGATGGCTAGTTACCTTCCCTCTAGTCTCTCACTTCTAACTTAGAGATGTCTATCGTAAATAATCCTTATGTAGTTTTGCGCGAAATTCAAAAACAAACAAATATTTTAATGTTAATTTATATATCGTGTTGTCTGTTCCTTTTTTGTGACAGCAATGTTTTTTCCGTATGTTTGAGTTAGTAATATGATAATTTCACACTTCTTCATTAGATATAATGCATAATATACTTGTTTTTGATATCAAAATGCTTTATGTTTTTTAAAGCATCATATCTATTATGGAAGTTATAACATATTTTAATATTCTCTGTCTTTAAATGCTAAGCGCGGCTTATCGGTTAAAGTGCTGAATTATGGATCCAATTTCTTTGACTGAGCTTCCGTTAAAGACAAAAAAAAGACTGCACTTATCTCTTTGAGGCCTTCTGTGCGTAATAAAAGTAATGGTCAATTCCTCTATTAGATTGAAATGATCCATAGCTTGATTGTGGGCGGTATTGACTAGCTGTCTTCTATTTAGTCTGTAACGCTAAAATTATAACTGGCTCAGCCTGGTGGTTAGAGTTCTCGACTCGCAATCTGTAGGTCATAGGTTCGAATCCCACCAAACATGCTCGCCCTTTCAGCTGTGGGGTTAATATAACATTTCGGCCACTCCCCCTGATCTTTAGTAAAAGAGTTAGCGATGGGTGGGGTTGACTAGCTGCCTTCTCTTTAGTTTTCCACTGCTAAATTAAGGACACTTAGGGCAGATAGTCCTTGTGTAGCTTTGCGCAAAATTCCTGACAAACCATTAAAATTAGATACGACTTATCGCACATAACTCTCAAATAGCTTTGCGCAAAATTACAAAACAAAATATCTACGTTAGTGAGGTGATATTTTTCGTGTACGTATGTTTTAGGAACACATAGTATTTTTATTTATTTTAATATCATCAAAATTACGTTTGAGAATTGAAAACACTTATTGATTTGGAACACACATTGCGTTAGAGCAACTTCAAAATTTAAGTTTTCGTACATATTTCTTTAACTACAAAAATACTGCATAAACGAAAGACACTTTTTGACATCGAAATATGGATATCGATATCTATTCGTTTATGCCTAATCTTTCCTACTGAATTCGAATTTTTATCATTTTTTGCGGTCGTAAACGACAGTAATGTGTGTTATCTATTTATATTGAAACTGCTCAAGAATAACAAGAATATGGAAACATGAATGATAACGATATTTTGTTAAGCCTTATGTTATGTTAGCATTCATGGACGGAAAGGCTTCAAAAATGTTGTCGGCGTTAGGCTTAACGCATTCTTTCAATATTTTTGTGTTAACAATATTATACAAAAATTAAATGCTATTAATAAATAAATAAATAATATAAATTTTAAAGCCTCGGAAAATAATAATAACATTTTTTATACAAATATACATGCAAAAGAGGGGACTCAAAGCATTTGCAGAATCAGAATTATAGTTCAAAGTGCTGGATTTTGAGATCTATTTATTCCACGTAGAAAAGCAATAAAATCAGTTTTTAAAACTAATAATTGTAAAGAGTTGCCATTGATGCATTTCTTCATGAAAACGAATTGAATCTTTTGAGCAGTTGTTATGGAGTCCGATACACAGCTAAAACGTAACACGATGTGTAGCAACATTATATATATATTTCGCAAAATTCATTTATTCTTTGGACTTGTCATTTATCAAGCGATCTCAACAACTAAACACATTCATTTTTAGCTCTCACTTTACATAGAACTCTAAAATAAATATCTCTAGTGTTCATAAAACGTCTTAATTTTTTCTACCAATCCATTTTAAAACTTAAAATATAGGTGACTAAGAGACTGACTGTCATTTCTATAACTGTAATCACAGATTGGATATTGGGGAATGTTTTGTGGAATCGCACAGCTTCGACCCCTCCGTGTCAACTCCGAAATCTCGAGTTCTATTAAAGAGACAAACCACGCCAACATAATAAAATGATTATTAAATATTAAACTGAACGTCTTGCTTTCCACAGATTTTTTCGTTGGCTTACTGCAAGTTCGGAGCGATTTCTAGGGATAGTTTATTCGAAGCAAGTAAGAAGAAAAAGCAATTCTGGAGAGACTTTCAGGATATCTGTTATGGTGCTCGGGATAAGCAATTTAAAGCAGAGTTTCTTAAGTAGCAGCCTCGACATAACATATAAGTATACCTTCTAGGTATTATTGGAACCTAGTGACACATTAAAAAGTAACGTGGGACATTTTTATCTTTATTTGTTTATAACCGTACTTTCATGTTGTCAGAAAACACGTAGATTCAAGAAGTTTCACTTTACCCCTGAACAAGTAAGTTCCACATATTGAAAGCGCTCGGATTATAGGTTTTTTTATCATTCTTTTTTATTGATAGCCCTACGATGTGCTTGAAAGTATAATTAAGTACTTGCTTGTTGTCTACAAAAAATGTAAGGATACAAGGACATGAACTTGGTAAGATGATTTTTATTGACATGCTTTTGAACTGAAATATTTTGGGTCAAATGTTGAAGACCAGAAGAAAGAAAACACAATGTCTGAAAAAGGAAATACACACAGCAATTCAATGTCAAAAATATAACTCATTAATTTTAGTTCATTTACAAGGTTGAGTTAAGTTTGTTTTTGTTTAATTTCGCGCAAAGCTACTCGAGGGCTATCTGCGCTAGCCGTCCTTACTTTAGCAGTGTAAGACTAGAGGGAAGGCGGCTAGTCATCACCACACGCCACCAACTCTTGGGCTATTCTTTTACCAACGAATAGTGAGATTGACCGTCACATTATAACGCCCTCACAACTGAAAGGGCAAGCATGTTTGATGTGACCAGGATTCGAACCCGCGATCTTCGGATTACGAGTCGAACGCCTTAACACGCTTCGTCATGCCGGGCCTGGTTGGGTTAAAAATGCGTAGTACATAAATATGTGTTAGCCACAGAAACTTTACAGTCAAGATATTAGTAAAGACGTCAAGCTCTTAAATACATAAATGTTATACATAAATAGTTAGAGACTTATGAAGCCACAAGTGTATCAGTGGTAAGAGTGTGGTTTTACAACGTTAAAATCCGGAGCTCGATTCCCTGCCATGGACTAGGTACTCACAGCTTAAAAATAGCTAATTACAAACTGGAGAAAATCTTTAATAATATATATATATATGTTAGAGTGTTAAATATAAAGGCCCCAATATCAAGTGTAGATTATAACATGTCTCGTATTTTAAATTGTATTTAAAATAATTAGAGAGCTTTATAGAGAACTTATTAAGTCTTAATTACACTTAAGTTACATATCCTCTACTTTCCTGGATGCAATTTTTAATTTTGACTTTCTTTGCAAATAGTTATACCAACATGTTTAGCAAATCGATTGCGAATGTGTCCAAAAATACATGAGGCAAATAAAAATCGTTTGGTACTTTTAGCACTTATGATAAATTTTACAGAAGCTCAAGCTATAAATCTAACGTTACAAATATTTAGTTAACTTTTTGTACATCTCTAAAACAACACATTACTTAGATCCGACTTGAACGTAACGTTCAGCTGTGACAAGAAAGATATCAACGTAAAATTATTCCCTAAAGCAACGTAAGTGATTCAACACAGTCAAATTAATGAAATGAAAAGAAGCAACGTTTCACTTCTTGCTTAAAAAGAAAGCAAATGAAGCAAAAAATTAAAACAAAAACAATGAGGAAAAGAAACGGAGAGGCTGTTGAAGAAACAAAACATCGATAGAAAAATAGAAAATTGAGTTCTACAGATGAAAATACGGCAAGAACGGTACAGTATGAAAAGGTACAAGCAGGAAATGATTGAGTTAGTCCTTTCTTCAGAGTGACGAAAACGAAAAATAGTGAAGATGATCTATTTCATTAGGACTGAATCCAGGAGAAGAATAAATAAGGTGTTTTTTTAATTTCGCGCAAAGATATTCGAGGTCTATCTGTGCTAGCCGTCCCTAACTTAGCAGTGTAAGACTAGAGGGAAGGCAGCTAGTCATCATCACCCACCGCCAACTCTTGAGATACTCTTTTACCAATAAATAGTGGTATTGAGAGTCACTTATAACGCTCCCACAACTGAAAGGGCGAGCATGTTTGGTGCGACAGGAATGCGAACCCGCGACCCTCAGATTACTACTCGCACGCCTTAACTCATCTGGCCATGCCGGGCCCTAAGAGAGGGAAAGTTTGCCACGGGTGTAAAGAGGTCCAGGGCTTATCTTAGGGCCATGGAAGCCTTTGCGTCCTGGATTAAACTTTGTACATTCTCCTTTTTTTACTGAGTATAATTTTTACTACATTTGGTGAATTTGTTTTTTTACTAAGACAAGCTAAAATGGAGAACAGGCCCCTCCCATTTCGTACGCCACTGTGATATTTCCAAACCTGTATACCCATGTTGTCAGACAAGCGCTTAGAAGCTCTATTTACTGTTGATACTAGCATACCGTTAGACCAGCTGTGATATTATCAAAACTGTACACCCGTGTTTCAATGTTAAAGTGTCTAAGCCTTTTTTTCTGTGATGATTTAAGATTAGAGCTTTGAAAAATTTCGACCTTCGATACTGGAATACTGTTAAACCAACTGTGATGAAAACTGTATACCCTTGTTGCCAGACAATAACCTAGAAGTTCTGTTATCATAGAGATACCGTTTGACAAACTGTGATAGTATCAAAACTGTATACCCTTATTGTTAGCTTGTCTATAGTTTTAGAACATTTAGAATAAAAGGTAAAAAATGTATTAACATCATTTTATATTAAAGAACCCTATTGTGAGAGTGTGTAAGAGGATATTTCAAGATGGTATTGAGGATATTTTTGAAAAAGTGGAATACGACAAAATAATCTTATATTGTGGTAAACATTCAATAATAAAGTTTTCCTTAAAGTCATAAGTGACTAAAACACTGACAAACAAATTGCTTTTGGTCTTGCCAAAAATTAAATAGAATAAAAATATGAATATTAAATATAATATAAGTATGAATATTAAATATAATATAAATATGAATATTAAAAAATATATAAATCATTCTTTTGAATGATTACATTATGTAACAAAATTTTTTACTTTTTCTTGTTCCTGGGCAGAAAGTTTTATTTCTAAATTGCTTATGCCTAAAGCAAATGGAAAGGATCTATTTTTCTCTTCAATCTTTGCTTTTGTGGCCTGGGTAATGAAATTTTCAAATTTACCCATTTTCTAGAATATTCCACGTAGATTCAGTGCTGAGTAGTTGATGGAGAATTTTTTCGAACTTACAAGAATTTTCAAAAACTTTCTAGTATGTTGTAAAACTTACGAGTATTTTCAAGAACCTTTTAGAATTTTCCAGAACTTTCCATAGTAATATATATATAGGGGCTCACCACTCACCACTTCAGTTTAGTTCTAATTGCCTAAGTGAATACAAGGTCTGATGGCATCAATAAGCTACAAGCATTCTCTAGATGCATTCTGCTATGTATGTGGCCAATTTATCAGGACAAGAGCAAAAAGGCACTCTGTGACAGCTTCTGCTAAAATGTGTGAAGCCTAAAAGGTATATTTCGACATACCTGTCGGAGATCAAGACAAACCCTGGGCATCTCATTTTACCTACGAGCACTGCAAAAAACCTCTAGAAGGTAAGACGCACAATTTTTTCTTGCTTTAATAGTAAGATTTTATATTATACAAATTTTAGACCTTTTAAAATTTAAATATTTTTCGGTGCACCTCAATAAGGAATACAACAGTATGGCTGGGAGGTTATTGGAGACTTCAGAATGGTGGCATTCTTGATGGGTCTTCAAGGAGGCTTTACTAAGTTTTCTGTTATTTTTACCAATGGAACAACAGAAACACCGCAGTGCACTACAACAGGAACCACTGGCCACAACGGACCGAGTTATCTGTGGGGAGACACAATGTCAAGTGTGAGTCACTAGTGGACATCCAAAAGGTGTTGTTCCCATCATTACAAATAAAATTGTGTCTTATGAAACAATTTGCCACAGCTCTTGATAATGAGTCTGCAGACTTCAAGTACCTTCGAGACTTCTTCCCCAAGCTGTCTGAGGCAAAGGTCAAAGCTGGTGTCTTGGTTGTACCACAAATAAAAAACAATTCTGGAGTGCACAAAATTTCCCAAGAAGCTCAGTCGGAATGGAAAAAGCTTGGGGCAGTTTTGTCGCAGTGGTTCGGGGCTTATTGGGCAATCACAAGGCCGAAAATTATGTGGAACTGGTTGAGGCTCTGGTGAAGAACTACGGCAAAATGGGCTGCAGGATGTCCCTGAAAGTCCATATCCTTGACGCTCATCTTGATAAATTCAAAGAGAAAATGGGAGCATACTCAGAGGAGCAAGGCGAACGCTTCCACAAAGATATACTGGATTTTGAACGCCACTACCATGGAACGTATAACGAAACATGACGAGATACTATATTTGGGGGCTGGTACGTGAAAGTGATTTACATTACAGTTGCAAATTTCGAAAAACAACTCACTTCTAAACATTTTTGTATAACTTTAGTGTAAATACATGTAAATCTTGATTCATATGTTGTTTTATTCAGACCTTATGTGAATGAAAATGTTCAAATTTGTCCGTTTTTACAAAGAAAATAGGTTAATATCTAAATTTCATTATCCATGTCACAAAAGCAAAGTTTGAAGGGAATAATGGCCATTTTCTGTACTTTTACAACATAAGCAATTAAGAAATTACACATACTATCCAGGAACAAAATTTGTATTACATAGTGTTATCAAGTATGTTAAACAATAATAGCTATAATTTTTTAACATTATTAAAAATTTATTATTTTTAGTGAAAGATCAAAATTTTTTTAGATCTACATAAATATAATAGTACCATCTGTTGTATGTCAGTGGAACTACTTCGCAGGATATGGATGTTTCTCCACCAAAATCGTTATGGAGGTTTATTACATCTATACGGGCATATCTACAGATTTTCGTTTTGCGGTATTTATGGGTGTTTTTTTCCCACTGCTTCACCTCCTGCGGATGAACCTTCACTATATTTGATATGGAGGTTCATTGGATTCGTCGAGATATACACACAAATATTCAGTTTCACATTTTGTGTTTTGAAGTTGTTGTGAGCGTTTTTTTTGTTTTTTTATTATAATTGCATTTAAAGAAAGCAACTTTCTAAGGTATTCTTCTATTAATCATAAATTTCCATAACTTCCGTCCACTGGACAGGTACTCCAGCTAGTTTTTAATAGAATATCAACAAATTTTCGAGTGAGAATGTTACTGTATTCTTTAGTAAAGACAGTTATCAGAATTCAAGTTTTCTCTCTTGGCAATGATTGTTTGTTTGTTTCGAATTTCGCGCAAAGCTACACGAGCGCTATTTGCGCTAGCCGTCCCTAATTTAGCAGTGTAAGTCTAGAGGGAAGGCAGCTAATCATCACCACCTACTGTTAACTCTTGGGTTACTCTTTTACCAACGAATAGTAGGATTGACTGAAACATTATAACGTCCCCACGGCTTAAAGGGTCAAGTACGTTTGACACGACGAGCATTCGAACACCCGACCCTCACTCAGATTACGATTCGAGTTACTGAACCACCTGGCCATGCCGGGCCCTCTTGGTAATGAAGTTTTGATATTATATTACGTTTGCGTTTTCAGAAGCTAGAATAATTTTTATGTAACTATAACAAAAATAAAAAAAAATTAAAATATAAATTAAAATGTGTTTTATATTGATTATGGTAGAGTAAAAACTAACAGTTATGAGTACCATCAAATATTCTTGCTTCAGATAAGACAAATGTAGAGAAAAAGATGATTCATGACGGTAGTTTAGGTCAGCGCCCGGGGCACTCATGGTTTTCATATATCTTATTCAACTTAAATACAATAAAGCGAAAAAAGAAGCAGATCTGAAATATGAGTCGGACTGGTAAGAAATGTTCGCCAATGGAGCTTTAAACAAGTTTATTTGAGAAAGTCTCTTTGGTATAAAAAAAATTTAAAAAATTTCGTCTCATGCATTTGTGAGAAACTTTACCGAAACTCAAGATATGTTTAAGCCATAAATTTAAGATTACGTACGTTTAGCATACAACAATAGGATAAATTATTCAGATGTAACTCGAATACAATGTTCCGCTATGACATGAAATATACTAATGTATAATTCTTCCTTAAAACACGATAAGCAATTCAACATATTCAAGTCAATCAAATGAATGGGAAAAAAATCACCATTTTTTGCTAAAAATGAAAGAAAACAAAGCAAGAAATTAAAAGAGAAATAACAAAGAAAGTAATATTTTCTTTTCTAAGCTTCAGGAATGCAGCTAAAGTTTAGTTACGTTGTTATTGTATTGTCTTGTTTGCTTAAAACTTGACAATTTAGATATTTAGAGACAGGTAAATCACAATATCCGATTCTGTAAAATTTCCCCTTCAGAGACGAATGCATTCTCTGAAGCAATTGTTGTTTTTCTCTTATTATGCTTGATATCTGAGATGTTGATTGAAAAGAAAACAGAAATATATAGAACGTATATATATATATATATAATTTCAGGAGGTATTTTGATTTGAGTCCTTTAAGAAATTACTTTGAAGATATGACATGAAATGTCACCAATAAACAGCTTTCTACCTTTCTGGCAAAAGCACTTTCAGTTTCGTATTGTATAACTACACATTGTCAAATAAAGCATATTAGCTCACACATTACTTGAAATACTGTCTATGACATGTCACAGCGCAGTCATAGAAATGAGAAATTTTTAATTAGAAGCTGATATTAAGCTTATGTCGAATATCGCATTTTTATTAAAAACCAGCAGAATAATTTCATAATTCGTCGGTTCATTAAAGTACTTTTTTATTTTTTTTATTTTGTATTACTGCATTGTTACAACATTCTAGCTTAAGGTCAAACCCACTAAAATAATTCAATAGTACATCACTTTGTTTACACGCTTCTGAGTTTTCGTTACTACATAACTACAGTATTTTAGTTTGAAGTTAAAATAAATTTAACAGAGAACGTTATTGATTGATGTTCTTATTATGGACTACCACTTAGGTTAAATAAGGTTAAGTATAGGTCAGGTGTTGAATAATTTATGAAAATAATACCTTAACTTGTATTTTCAGGGTGAGTTTACTGTGTTTATTCGATATTGGGTTTGGTAAACAGTCTCGGTCATAATTATATATTTTTAATATCGTTTTGAGTCAAACTCGATCACAGCATAGTAACTGAAAAAAGTCTCTGCACTTATGTACTGTCAAAGTGTCATAAACGTGGACGTAGAAATGTTCGACCTTAAGTTAAAAGTGCCCGTATGATATTTATCTCACAATTCTTCAAACTTCAGGAATCAAGCTAAAGTTTAGTGTCGTTTATATTGAGTTGTTCTGTCCTTTTAGAGCTTGAAAGAACAAGAATTTGGAGAAATATGCGCTTAAAGACATTTAATGTTCCTTACACACGGAACTTTCCTGATAGAAAAGGAATCGATATCTAAAACAATGCTTATTTTTTCTGTTTTTATGTTCAATATTTCAAGCGCTGAACAACAACAAAAAAAGAAAATTATAGAATTGCGCATCTTTATAATAGAAATTTTGACTTCATTTCTTTCAGAGATAAGTTTCGAGAAACGAAATAAAATTCCATAAGTCTCGAATAGAGGTATCGTATTGCTGTTAATTAATTTCATGGCCTGGTAGTTATGCCACACAACTCGTTTTTTCAGCCTTGGAGCCGGTATAAAATAAAAGTCAATCCCATACTTTGTTAGTAAACAGTAGCCCAAAACTTGGTGGTGTGTGGTGTTGATTATTTTTGTTCTTTTGGTCTACAGTTTCAGTATTAGGACGTCTAGCGCAGATTGCCTTGGTGTATTCTTGCGCGAAACTCGATAAACAAATATAACTGTTAATATCAATAGTTATCTTTTCTTAAACGAACAGTATTTACCATCTTAGCATGTAAACAGTTATGAGGTATACTGAACATTTCAGTTATAATCTGAACGAAATATTAGAGCTTGAGAGTTACACTAAAAGTTTCTACGCAGGAATATCACGTTAGAGCTCGTTCCTTTTAAAAAGTAATTCAAACAAAGCCCAGATATACTTACACGTAATGTATCTTACACAGATGTCTAGTCAAACCAGATCTAGTAACATAAATAATCTTCGATTTTAATTTTCTAGTTTACTTAGGTAGGCCTTCGCATGTAATAATTACATACTAAATTAATAAATAAAGTAGAAATAATAAGGGTAGGTGATGTTTAATTAATTTGTAATGTATAGCAAATTAACAAAATAACCTTGATCAAACATGAAACACGAGACTTTATGTAAAGTTTATTTCTCGAATTATTTGTTTCCAACAAAAAATGTTTTATAGTAATAGTGGAGAAACTGTTTAACATATTTCTGTTTGTATACAACAGTTTTTTTTAAGCACAACCACATTAAGCTACATGCTCAAATTATACGTTCAACTAATAAATAACGTAGAAATGATAAGAGCAGGCTAACTTAGTTTCTAACGTATAGTGCATTAGTTGCCCAAATAATCGTTATTGTTGGACTCTAAGAATGTGATAGTTGTAAATAACAGTTGTTGTGAGCTAGTTTTCAATTACAGATTAATTTGTTTGTTTATGAAATTCGCACAAAGCTACACGAAAGCTATTTGGGTTGGCCGTCCATAATTTAGCAGTGTAAGAGACTAAAGGCAAGGCAGCTAGTCATCACCACCTACCGTCAACCGGCTACTCTTTCACTAATGAATAGTGGAATTAATCGTCACGTTATAACGCCACCATGGCTGAAAGGGCGAGCGTGTTTAGGGTGACGGGGATTCGAACCCGCGACCCTCAGATTACGACTCGAGTGGCCTAACCACCTAGCCTTGCCGGGCAACTAATAATATGAGAGCTGTACATAACAGTCAATACAGATAAACCATTACTTTTCTTTAGTCTTGAGCTTACTTCCTAAATACCTAGATTTTCAAATCTTTCATTTCTGTCGTGTAATTTATCAGGAAGATTTAATGAGTGTATTAATCCAACAGAAAATACAGAAACTGTACATTAATTGATAAACACATTTCGTAGGTTCGTAAACTTCATCTAAAAATTGGGTTTAAGCTAAGATGTGTTATCCAAAGGAAAGCAACAGAGAGACTGGCTAAAATGAAACATAGAATTTGATGTAGAAACAAAGTTATTACGTTTGAAAATTGTGTTGAAACATCTTTTGTTTCTGGCTGTACCTGCTAGTATATACAAAAACGTTTAGTCAAAGACAGTTTGTACAATGTAAGAATGAATTCTTAGGAATCTAACAATAATAATGTCATAAAAACATTTCTTAATAGTGGTCTATATAACTGGTGTCGCAGGCCTCGTTCCATGCAAACATCTGAATATATAAGTATATGATAAAGCAAAAACATAACTTGTGTCTGTATAAATTCAAAGTAGGTCGAGCAAGGTCGTAAGCTAGGTGTGCAAGGCTGTTGATTAGAAGTTCCAACGCTCGTGCCTACAACATGTTGTCGAACACGAGGCGCAGTCTCAATTGTGAACGCATTATAAGAAACAGCTGATACCAGTTTTGGTTAAAAATATACATGTATGCATCGGGTGCTGATGACTAGTTGCTGTACTTCTAGTCAATGGTTCCACGTTAAAGATGACTATGTCTGTACTTGGCATCTCTTCTCTGACCAGTTAAATAGACCATGTGTATCCCTAATTGACCTTTCAAGTTGAAAAATCCAAATTCAAATCCAAAACTAATTATGTTATAATCATTATAACACGATTGGTTCACGGTAGTAATGAAATTTCGTAGCCCTGGCATATCATATTCGATGTAGTTTGATTTTTTAGATTAATTCTTTATTTGGTTAAATATAAACCTAAAAATAATGATATGCTCATTACGCACACAGTTCAACTTGTTACTATCCAGCTGACAAGAGTAGAGAACCATCTTAAAGACAGGATAACTTGGATGCTCTCGTTTGTGACCGTACAGTATCTCAAGTGCTTTAAGATTATGAAATATTCATGTGAGACATGCTGAATTGCATTCACTTACGACATTTAACTTAGTAATGATGTAAATAAGTAGGAAACGTGAGAATTGGTGTTTTCTTGAGTGAGGTAAGGCTTATTTTGTGACTGATGCGAATATCTAAAGGGAACCGTTTGAGACAATTTTCATGATGGATGGTAGATGTTCCCAAGAGATCGTAAGTCTCTTGTAACTTAACGACTTTCAATTCTGGTGTGTCTTGCTTCTAACATCAATCCAATTATCTTCCAATACCATAGGCTACGTTAAAATATTCTTGGTTCTATTGTATGGAACACAATAGATCATTTGTTGAAACTTTAATAATAGATATGTTATTCCATTTCGAGCTGTCGTTAGACTATAACTAATTAAAGCATGTGATTGCAGGGTGCAAAACTTAATTGGATTAACTATAAAGTTGCGGCAATAAAAAACATTTCTGAAGAATTTCGACGTTTCTAATGTTTGTAAGTTAATTCACTTAGTAACGGAAGTTAAATTCAGTTTAAGTGAAAGTAGTAAGAAACAGACATATTTGTAGTTTGGCTAGCTTTCTCAAACGGATGTACTTTTAACACCGAACTTCTTTCGTTTTAGTCTCTGTTTAAATGAAATGAAGCGAATTAACAGAATAATTTTGATTGAATGTATAACTTGAGACTTAGTGTGAAGTTTATTCAATGAATTATCTGTCTCCAACGAAAATATTTAATAATAGTAATGGTGAGAAAACTGTTGAGAAGTTTCTGTTTGTTTACAACACAGTTTGTTAGTTTCGTAACAAAATCACATAGGGCTGTCTGCTGTGCCCACCGTGGGGAATTTTAGACTTATCACTGTTCCACCTGAGGTCATACAACACAGAATCAGAAATAATTAATTATGTACTTTCACCAAAATTGTTAAACAACTAAGTTATACACTGGCTACGCTCGTCCTTCTTAATTTGTTGACCTGACATGGCCAGGTCGTTAGAGCGCTTGACTCACAATCTGAGGGTCGCGGACTCGAATCGTCGTCACATCAAACATGCTCGCTCTTTCAACCATGAAGGGCGTTATAATACGACGGTTAATCCTACTATTTGTTACTAAAAGAGTAGCCTAAGGATTGGCGGTGGGTGGTGGTTACTAGTTACCTTCCTTCTACTTTTATACTGCTAAATTAGGGACGGCTAGCGCAGATAGCTCTCGTATAGCTTTGTGTAAAATTCAAACAAACAGTCCTGTTTTGTTATATATTTAACAAATCATCATACATTAGTTTAGTATTGACTTCTAGTTACTACATGTGTCTCTAAATAACTTTAATCTATCAACCATTAGAATGAATAGTAGCCACTGCTTTATCTTAATACTGAATGTTCAAGACTTAAGCTGCCTGCCACGGCCAGGTGGTTAAAACACTTGAGTCGTAGCCGAGGGCAGTGGGTTCGAATCCCTGTTACACCAAACATGTTCGCCCTTTTAACCGTGGGGGCGTTATAATGTGACGGTCAATGCACTATTCGTTGGTAAAACAACAGCCCAAGAGTTGACGACCCTCTAGTCTTACACTACTAAATTAGGGACGGCTAGCGCAGATAACCCTTGTGTAGCTTTGCACGAAATTCGAAAAAAAAACAATCAAGAAAACATTACACTAAAATACATTTCTTACCTTATTTCCTGCAAGTTTTCTGTTGTCAACATTGTACGAAATATAACTACTATAGACTAAATTAACTCTTACGTGTAAACCCCTTTAACCAAAATACGTTTTTTCCATTTATGTGTTTATCTGTCTAAATATATCATCTTAATTTTTAAAGCAACTGGTGTTATATAATGATCATAATGTATAAGATCCCATTCTAGTATTAATTATTCTGAATGAATCATTTTTATTGTTAATATTGGACTTAAATGTACTCAATTCTTCCAAAAAATGAAATAATTCAAGAAATTAGATTTTAGACGCTTTATATTTGGTGTTAAATAAATTGCAATCTATATTATTTCTCGCATTAACTTTTAACCTTAATAACTGATACTTGAAGTTTTTTTAATGAATAAAGAGTATAATATATTTCGTTCTACATTATTTTAGGCATTATATCCTCACTTGTGAAATACTAATGATTTTTGATATTTGATTATTTCGTAAAACATTGCTATATTTCCGCACATATATATACACACACACATATTTATGATTGTTAAGGTTCAGTCACACAAAGTCATATCTAGTGTTATTGTCGTACCTAGAAAATATAACACTTCTATTTCAAATTTTCGAAACGTTATACCAAAGTAAATTGCTAATTCATTAATATTTTACTATCCATGTGGTATCTCTTTCCGTTTTGATTTATTTCAAACGTAGAAAATTTACGAATACTCATATCTGTCCACTTCTTAGCAAAACTAGTATTAAAGTGAAGTAACTCATCTGAAACATCTGTTCGCTTTTTAGCAGAGGTGCTATTAAAGTGATGTAATCCATCCGAAACATCTGTCCACTTCTTAGCAGAGTTGCTATTAAAGTGAAGTAACCCATCCCAAACATAAATTCTTACCTTCTTCCCCTACATCAAAATTAAAGTGCTGTCACCCGTGTGAATCTCCTATATTAGTAACAATAATATTTTCCAAATATATATATAGTAATCACTTTAATAGGAGAGATAGATAAAAGTGTTAGTAAATAACTATCTTGTTGTATTGTAAATTCAAAGTCAAAATATGTAGTACTATACCTATCATTCATCACACGACTTTCAAGATTCACGTGGCACATTTTAATGTAATTAATTCTTTCTCTAAATCCAAAACATCATAACACTTCCAAGAAAAAAACTTAAACGTAATGACTGATAGTTATAAAGGTATACCATTATTAACATATTTGCTATATATGTAATGTGTTGTAAAAAACATAACATCATTTAATAACTTTGAATTTTCACCGCCAATTGTTTTTAAACAAAACTGGCTATTCATGTTCTGTCAAGCCTTAGGAACCAAACCCAGAATTTGAATGTTACAAGCCAGTAAAATTTGTTCTGATCCAACAGTGTAGAAATATTAAACAGTTCTATTTGATTTTAAAACCTTCTATCAACGTCATTTATGATACCACGTTTTCTGGTTATCTTATTGTTCATAAATATATAAGTAACCACTTGAATATATCCTTCTGTAACTACATTTCATCTTTATTCACACCAGGACAATTTTTTGCTCAATATAATTGTCGTTTAAATATGATCACTATAATTTTGTTATACATGTTACATAAATATTTTATAAACGATTTAAAATAGTTACGTTTAATGACTCTTAAAAACATACCTTTCATTATTTTTCTCGCTATTTATGCCATTAATGGAAATTCTTAAAATAATGAACTTTTGTATCTGATAGTTTTCAGTGTTAATTTCCGATCATTTCAACCATTGTTTGTTTGTTTTACTCTTGTTACCTGAAATTATGATTTTAATTCCCTTAAATTGAATCTTTAAGTATTACATACTATATTGTTTAACTCTATGTTTAGAATATTCCACTTTTTAAAATACATTTTAAATTATCTTGTCATATAATATTTATATTTATGCGGGATACTAACCCAGGGCCTGAAATATTCCTTGTGTAACTAAACGCAGCTGGGTTTGAATGATTTTAAAAAATTCTGTTTTTCGTCCGTAACCCTCAACAATAAGAAATTAAAAACAATTAGTAATTTATATATGTAAAAACAGCTCGTTTGGGTTGAGAAAATATTTTTTACGCAGAGGAGCGAACAACGTTTCGACGATGACCGAAGAAGGTCGAAACATTGTTCGCTACTCTAAGTAAAAAATATTTTCTCAACCCAAACGAGCCGTTTCTACATATATATTTCTCTACAAGTCGGTTTTATCGACATCACTAATTAGTAATTTACATTTCCTGAGCTTTGTGTGTGAAGTATTTTTTACTCACCACAAAAAGAAACCTAATTTTACAGAGACATTTATTATAAGTAACGTTAACGCTATCAATTTCTAACTCTGTGGCATGTATCGAATTATCATAGAATCTTTAGGATCTGTATGTAAAGATGGCCAAGACATTCACTAGGCATAATTAAATAGTAAAATATTATATCCATACCATAAGATATTTTATTCTATTTCATTTCAGACATCAAGTATTTGTACATCATAACTATATTCCTTCCATATGGTTCCTGAAGTTACTTCAAGTATCACAATTGAACGAGTTCTAATAATTTATGTCCCGCGCGGTAAGGGTACGGATTTGCAACCTTAAAATCAGGGGTTCGATTGCAGTCAGTGGACTCAGAACATAGTCTGATGTGGCTTTGCTATAAGAAAACCCACACTCTAACAACACAATGTAACAGAACTTTTACTTTTTCTTGTTCCTTGGAAAAATGTTATTTCCCAATTGCTTATGCCTAAAGTAAGTGGAAAAAACGTATTTTTCTCTTCAAATTTTGCTTTTGTAACCTGGGTAAAGAAATTTTCAAATATACCCATTTTTCAGAACATTCCAGGTGGATTCAGTGCTGAATAGTTGATAGAGAATTTTTTTGAACTTACAAAGACTTTCAAGAATTTTCTAGAATGTTCTAGGACTCAAGATAATTATCTAGAACCTTTCAGAATTTTCTAGAACTTCCCATAGTAATATATATAGAGGGGCTCACCACTTACCATTTCAGTTTAGTTCTAGCTGCCTAAGTGAACACATAGACATATCTGATTTTATCAGATATGGCATCAAGAAGCTGTAAGCATTCTCCAGACACATTCTGCTATGTATGTGGCCAATTTATCAAGGCAAGAGCGAAAAAGTACTCTGTGACAGCATCTGCTAAAATGTGTGAAGCCTACAAGGTATATTTTGGCATGCCTGTCGGGGATCAAGACAAACCTTGGGCATCTCATTTTACCTGCGAGCACTGAAAAACATTGCTTGCTTCAATAGTAAGAGTTTATATTATACAAATTTTAGACCTTTTACTATTTAAGTAACTTTTAATTTATTTTTTTAATTTAACAATAGTATAAAAATATCACATATAAAATACTTGCATGAACCTTTTACACATTAATTGAGGATAAAATCAATTTATTCTTCATAATAACAATTTTATTTTGCTATTTTGCAGGATGGTACAGAGGGGAAAAGAGAGCCATGAAGCTCATTATTCCAAGGACTTGGCTGACCACTCAAGCAATTGCTACTTCTGCATGGTGGACCCTTCCAAACGTCGAAATGGCAAGAATGCATCTGCTTTCATGTATCCGGACCTTCCGTCATCCATCGCCCCAGTGCCACACTGCTCTGAGCTTCCTGTACCAACTCCTCCATCGGGAAAGCAGCCATCGTCAGAAAAGAGCAGCAAATAAGAAGAGGAAGTAGACGATGAAGATCTAAATTACAGTTTCAGAGGTGCAGCTGGTGAGAGAAACCCATACTACCCGAACCAAAGAGACCTCAATGACTTGATCAAAGATCTTGGTCTAACAAAGTTGAATGCCGAACTTTTGACACCTAGGATCAAGGAGTGGGTTTTGTTAGATGAATGTCAAGTGTGAGCCACTAGTAGACCTTCAGAAGGTGTTGTTTCCACCATTGCACATACAATTGTCACAGCTCTTGATAAGGAGTCTGCAGCCTTCAAATACCTTCAAGACTTCTTCCCCAAGCTGTCTGAGGCAAAGGTCAAAGCCGATGTTTTCGTTGAACCACAAATAAAGAAGATCCTGGAGTGCACAGAATTCCCCAAGAAGCTCAGTAGGAATGGAAAAAGTTTGGGCAGATTTGTCGCATTGGTTTGGGGCTGCTTAGGCAATCACAAGGCCGAAAATTATGTGGAACTGGTTGAGGCTCTGGTGAAGAACTACGGCAAAATGGGCTGCAGGATGTCCCTGAAAGTCCATATCCTTGACGATCATCTTGATAAATTCAAGGAGTACATGGGAGTCTACTCAGAGGAGCAAGGCGAGCGCAACTACCAAGATATGCTGGACTTTCAACGCCATTACCAAAGAGCATATAACGAAAACATGATGAGATACTATATTTAGGGGCTGATGCATGAAAGTGATTTACATTACAGTCGGAAATCTGGAAAAACTACTCACTTCTAAACAGTTTTGTTTATTTTTGTATAACTTTAGTATAAATACATGTAAACTTGATTCATATGTTGTTTTATTCAGACCTTATGTAAATGAAAATGTGCAAATTTGTCCGTTTTTACATAGAAAATAGGTTAATTTCTAAATTTCATTATCCAGGTCACAAAAGCAAAATTTGAAGGGAATGATGGCCATTTTTTGTACTTTTACAACATGACAATTGAGAAATAACACATACTATCCAGGAACAAGATTTGTGTTACATAATGTAATTTATGAATGATATATTTTTACGTCTCACTACATATGTATAAATCATAACATTTATTAATCACAGGTTTATCTGACTATGATCAATGGACTTTTAATAATCCAACTTTATCAATGTGCTGTTGAGTTTCTTAACCTTCATATATCAGTCAGATACAAGTCTTGCTTAATAGCGTTACGTTCCCTCTGTTTTCGGTTTCCCCTTTATTTATAAAGTTTTATATTATTGACAATTCAAAATCCACCTTTATTAGAATAATATCGACTGAATTTATAAAATTAAATAAAATTACACATGATATAAACTTATGCAAAATTAAATCACTACGTTTCTTATCATTTGGGTTTCTATAGTTACATCGTAAATGTTACTCTTTTTGAATTATACATTTAAGTATTATATATCTGGAATCTGTATGAGCCCCAGGACTACCATTACCCGTATCTCGCATTCTGTACTATTACTTTGAGAAAAAGAAACTTTATCACAATAAAACTAGATATTCCTCATACTTCTTCAATATAATTAAAGTAGCTTTTCAGAATCAATCTGATGCAAAAGTATTTAGTTTTCTTCTATCTTTAACCCATTTCGGTTTTCGTCTACTATGCATGAAACTTAAGTTTCTGGTATCCAAGTTTAATAATCTTATATACAATTACTTTCTATAAAATACCAGCCAGCAAGTTACATGAAAATCATAACCCTTATAAGGTTTCGGTAGAACAGAGTGTATCAAACTATATTTGAAATTGTTTTTATTTGGTAGATAGCGTGGTGCTACTGAGGATTGGTCGCTTTTGAGAAGGATATGTAACAGTCCTGTCCAGCACAAAATATTTACCCACTCAGATCATAAATATGTATTCAGATCAAGGATTTGAAACTTCCAAGAGGGTAACTTATCACATATGCTTAATATAATTGTAATAAACAGAAATATGGATCAACCTCGGGTATCAGGCTCATCCAGAAAAAAAGTCTTCATCAAGTACGCCAAACAACAAGTATAAATGTCAGTGACAAAAGCTTACATCTGCTATAGACAATAATACGCAACATGGTCAAGAAATATCTTTGTCTGAGGAAGCAACACAAGTCTCGTGCACACAGTTTGCTTCCATGATTTAATCATAAGAAGACTAGTTGTGGGAAACTGCATGAACGGCATCTATACAGACAAAATAGCAGCACTGCCGGTTTTTACCGTTAAATGGAGTTCAAAAAATTTTCAAAAGTGGCACACGACATGTTGTAAAGCTTTTTCGAAGAAATTTCTTATTATTACTGAATAATGCACTGGAAGGTGTGTTAAGTATGCAAAGGTCAAAGGAAACTTATACTGTATTTGTATGGAAAGGAGGCTAAGAAGAAAAGAAGTGATACAAATAAGGCTTCCAGACGTAACCGTCGCCCAGCTGTAACATATCTCAAGAGAATAAAGCTGGCATTCATACTTGTAAAGTAACCGAACTTGTGGAGTTTTGCGCTATCAAATTGTTGAATCGGGTATTGGGAAACTGTCATAATCGTGCACTAAATAGACGATGAAAGGCCAGGAACGATAGTGATTTGCTTTGAAAAAGACAGCTTCAAGATGGAGCCTTTTATAGTAGATACTATAATGCAGGGATGTTGATCGGGTGTTTATGGACAGAAGACACGGCTTTGACTGCAAGGATTTAGTGAGACTCCATAATCGCTTTATTATAACATATACAGTTTCGATAGAAAGTGTTCGTACCCCTGCGTCGTGAGTAGTATTTTCCTTATAACTTAAAAAGTATCATGTATGGGATAATGAACGTAAAGTATATTGTAAATATTATATTACCACACATCTAAACAAATTTTTATGTAAATTGAACGACAAATAAACTGTTTATAAACAGATAACCAAACATAGGAGGGGCAGAAAGTGTTCGTGCGTCTACTTTAATGGTCAGTTGTGTAGCCTTTCAGGTGAATTACTTGGTCCAATCTCTCCTCATAGCCCTCCATGATCGTTTGAAAGTACTTGACTGGTATTTTCTTCCATTTTTTCTTACAGAAGTCCTCCAACTCTTGCAAGTTTTTCGGATGACGCTGATGAACCCTAATCTTCAACTCATACCAAACGTTTTCAATTGGGTTGAGATCGGGTGACTGCGATGGCCACTTCAGATATGGTTATATGGCTTCTCTGCAACCAGGATTGCACATATTTCGATGTGTGCTTAAGGCCATTGTCGTGCTGGAAGATCCAACGACGTCCAAGCCGCAAGTTCCAAGCATCATTCTTGATATAAGTGCCTAATATATCAACGTACTCTTCTCTTTTCATTATTCCGTTGACGCGGTGAAGGCTGCCTACACCAGAAGAGCTGAAGGAACCCCATAGCATGATCGAGTCACCTCCGTGTTTAACTGTAGGGACGGTGTTCTTTGGAAGATTTCGTTCCCCCTTCTTACGGAAAATATTGCGAACATCATTGTGGCCGAAAAGCTCGATTTTAGTCTCGTCTGACCAAAGAATACTCTTCCAATAGGTAAAGGGTTTATCTAAATGCTTTCTTGCACACCTCAATCATGCTTCTAAATGAACAGGCTTTAAACATGGAGTTCTACGAGAACGGCATGCTTTGAACCCAGAAGAGCGTAACATGTTCGTAACTGTAGAGGTGCTTACTTCAACTCCAGTTTCCCTTACCAGTTTCCGCATGTCATTACGTGTTAAACGAGGGTTGCTACTAACTTCTCTGAGAAATTTCTTCTTGGTTCTCTCTGGAATTTTGGTGGGGCGTCTGGAGCAAGGGAGGTTAGCAGTTAATCCTGTGGGCTTAAACTTGGCAATTATGCTTTGAACAGTAGATTTCGGCACATTACGCTGTGTAGCAATACCGGGAAGAGACACGCGAGACTTGTATTTTACAATAATTCGGTTTTTTAAATCACTGGACAGTTGTTTCCTGTTTACCATGATGACCAAGCAGATAATGACGGAGACGGCGCTAAACTGTCGGAAGTAATTTTTTTGCTGGTTAAATTCCAATAATTATGAACCCAGTGTCTAGTTCTGGAATGGTATAATGTAGTTTATTCGCCAAACTAAACAAAATGTTTACGGGAATATCAGTTTTTTTCACATGTTCTGAAATGTACGAACACTTTCTGCTCCGCTTATTTTTGGTTATTTGTTTATAAACAGTTTATTTGTCTTTTAATTTACATACAAATCTATGTAGACGTGTACTAGTATAATATTTATAATATATTATACGCCTATTAGCCTAATCGTGATACTTTTCATGTTATGAGCAAAACAATACTCGGGATGCAGGGGTACGAACACTTTCTGTTGTAACTGTACATCTCTCCATATATCATTAAAATACTCTAAATGACTGTACCTCTGGAATATAATACACTGAAGAACAATATAACCGTTTATTATTTAATAGGCTTAGCACTTAGTTAGGAGGTTTGTACGTTTGACTCGCATTCTGAGGGCGGCAGGTTTGAATTTCACTAGACATTAAGAGAATTAAGAGAACAGTTGTGTATCGCGACCACTAGTACTGAATTTACAAGGTCCTTACAATTTATCCTTAAATATTAAATATTTATTTGTGGGAATGATATATTGGTGATTTTTAAGCTATAACTGTTAATATTTTTTGCTACATTACTGCGTTTATTTGTTCTTTATTGCAATGCGAAATACAAATGTTTTGAATATAATAAATATCTAAGATTGTTTTTTTATTTCGCGCGCGCAAAACTGGACAAACGCTATCTTCGCTAGCCGTACCTAATTTATAAGTGAAAAACTAGAAAAAATAAAATTAGTCATCACACCTGTCGTCAACTCAGGGGCTACTCTTTTACCAAGAAATATCGGGACTGACCATCACATTATAAAGACCCCACAGTTTAAAGAGAAAGTATTTTTTGGTGTGACAGGGATTGGAACCCTCGACCCTCACATTACGAGACGAGCGCCTTAATCACCTGACCATGCCGGACCATGGTCCACAGAGGAAAAATTAGTAGTTAGTAGCTTACGCTACCTATAATTGAAACACATAATTATTTCTATTTACTTGATGTATTTTTCAACATGTCTACATTTATATCCAAAATCTATAAACTGATTTTTTTCATTCTATGTCTCTTATAACTTTCTATATCATCAGACATTTGCTTTAATTAAATTATCCATTTTTATATCTTTAGTTATTTTGACCTTTAAGACTTCAAATTTTCCACGTTATACAAGTTTTATATTCCGTAACGTACGATTTGTTTCTTTAAACAGATGGTTTCTTTTTATTTCTCATATAAAATAAGTACTTCTAACTTGAAATATTTTATCTATTTCTACATCAGTTATATATTTAATACAGACAATGCCTTACCCAAAGTCAAATTTACTTTTTAAGAGTCCATATATCTTACATTTCACACAAGTATTCACTGGTCTAGAAGAACTTTGAAGATTTTTTTCCGTGTTGAGCACCTCATGGAACATGCGCGTTATAAGCATAACAGATATACCAAAAAGGATACAGTTTTTCTGGTTCAATATAATAACGAAATATGCTGAGACGCTGGATATTTGACTCTATCCTCTTTTTTCAAGTCACTACGTAGACTTTTAAACTGTAATTACATTGTTACGCTGGCTGCTTTTGAACTGAACATTATATTTTAATCTCGTTTACAGCACGAAAAAAATATTTGTGCTTTCATGCAAGGATACAAAAAACAAACTCATTTTATGAAACAAGACATTGCCAGTAATGTTATATATGTTTTATCGTTCAGTTTAGTCGAAACTTGAATTAAAAACAATAATTGCTGAATGAGGAGATAATATAAGTTTTCTAATTTATATATCACAAAATAAGACCTACTCCAACATACAAACAACTATTTAAATAATTAACATATTTCATTGCACAGGCTTCAAACAATGTTTGTTGGGCACTTCTGGAGATACGTGATTGAAGTTCTCTTTTGACTTTCATTAGAATATATAGGAAAAAATATATAAGACTTTTTTAACAAAACTTCAAAGATTGGTGGTTCTGCTTAGCGATATAGCGAAGCACATTTCCTTATTATTCATCAGAACTAAAATTGAAAATAAACCAACTGACTTCCATACACTTTCAAAATCACATTTCTGGAGAATATAAAATATTTTTAGAATAACACATTTAGTAGCCACATTCAAGTGAAACATTCTTTTTCGTTACCAATGAAAATTATATCGCGATTGGTTTTACTGCATTGACAAAAGTTTTTTTGAAGGAAGATAGTTAATCACTGAATATTCGATTCGAATTTAGCTTTCGTAAGAGAGAGAAACTTTCCTAAATATTTAATTAAAGCTGAAAGCTGAAGTGGGCTAGATTCAGCCTTGCATCTCTTCTTAACTTTAGAGTAATTAAGATTTCTAATTAAATAAAACACCAGTCCAAAAACGCAAGATCAATGGTAAAATAGAGATTAAAACCATTGAGCTCGTAAAGTTAAACTTGAAATAGATTTTAAGGCTTTAGGCACTTAAGTTGGTTTTTATGTGAACCAGAAATCATTCTAATGATGGTATTTGTATAAGAAATAAGACATATAAAAAAAGAAAAGCACTGGGGTCCTTGTTCATATAAGGGGACTTCTTAAACTGTTTTCACGTGAACAAGTTGCCTGAAAACTGAGAGGTGTTATAAGGCACAGCTCACTAGATCTGATGTAAACAATAAATTATTTATTTATATGAGAATATTTATATTGATGGAGAATAACAATTTGATATTTTTCCATTTTTATTTAATATTCAAACAACAGAAAGTAACAATCTAGTAAAATTATATTTCCATAATCACAAACGTATTTTCCTATATTTTAAAATTAAAAATGTTAAGTGTTATATTCGAGTGTAGGTTTTAAATATAAAATAAAATAAAGACATAAGAAAGAATCAACTTTCTAAAGTAATAGTTAATGTGTTTATAAATATGTCATATAGTTATATATAGAATCCTATCGAACAAATATGCTCAAAATCACGAAGAATTCCCATTTAGAACCAGTATAAAAATGGAAAACGTCGTTATATCTGTGTTTACATCATTAGTCAAATGTTTGTAAGAGATATTCACTACGTTTCTATTCAGTAATAGTTTATAAATTTTAATCCAAATTTATAGAAAAGAGTTTAACACTCCCCAACCCAATTCTTTTCGTCTAATTTCAAAAAAACAAAAATCACCAAGCTCAATTATCATAATAATATCACTATTTTTCACAATTCTTAAATAAAATAATCTAGTCAGAAGTAAGTAAAAGACTAATCCATGAACTCCTACCTAAAATACTTCTAAACCGAACGTTTTATGAGCGACCAACTTTTAGCAGCAATTAGGTTGAATTCAGCTTCACAGGACTCAAAGGATAAAAACTGGGCCAGTCTGCAACAGAACGTCACATAGCAAAGAAAGAAAAAAGCGTCCCCGAAAGTAAGGGAATGTTTATGGACGTTACAGAATTTATCACAATGGAAACTTTATCTTCCCTCGTTAAAAGAAGTGAGGTTCGAGTACAAAAAAAACTAAATTTATTTTTGAAAAATTGCTTAAAGATGCGACGTCTGTTACTGATCAGCTGTTTTTAACATTTATATAAGTTTTTTATGGTCATTATTGCGTAAATTACTTGAAGTAGAAACTCCTTCTTAGGCGGCTCTAATTCTAGCCACAAATCAGATTCATGTTGAGCATTTAAATCAGACATGCTCGTGTGTGCTCTCTTCAGTCGCATTTGACCATTTTTTAACTAACACTTTGATTTACAAATTCACCTTTTCCACAGTGTAAAGCAGTTATAGTTTCGTTAAAGAAGACACTCGTCTGTATTAATATGGTTTCTTTCTGAAAATTAGCATCCACTAGTTATCATAAACAGAATTTGTGTTCATGTGCTTACAAGTATAAGCGATGACGATCAATATAACATACTAATATAAAACGAATCAAAGAAGCTCAGAAGCTTCTAAAATATACACAATAACATACTGTGTTACGTAGTACACTAACTTCCTGATACTACTGTACTTTGTAACAACTGTCAATAATTTGTGTTGCGTAAGAATATATCATTTCTTGTACTACTATATACCAGATATCTGTCGCTCTCCGCACTACGTTACAACAAGATATTTACCTCCTGGTACTATATAGTGGTTGATATATCTGTCTCTTTGCCACTACCTGTACTACTTTATGTTTTACAATAAGATATCTGTCACTACCTGTACTATTCTATATTTTACAGCAAGATATTTATCACTACCTGTACTACGTTACGTTGTACAACAATGTATCTATCACTACCTGTACTACTTTACGTTGTACAACAAGATATCTGCCACTACCTGTACCACTTTACGTTGTACAACAAGATATCTGCCACTACCTGTACCACTTTACGTTGTACAACAAGATATCTGCCACTACCTGTACCACTTTACGTTGTACAACGAGATATCTGCCACTACTACTTTACGTTGTACAACAAGATATCTTTGTACCACTTTACGTTGTACAACAAGATATGCCACTACCTGTACCACTTTACGTTGTACAACGAGATATCTGCCACTACCTGTACCACTTTACGTTGTACAACAAGATATCTGCCACTACCTGTACCACTTTACGTTGTACAACAAGATATCTGCCACTACCTGTACCACTTTATGCTGTACAAGATACTTCAATGCTTACAAAAATCAGTATGTGTGTTCGGTAATGGGGCTTTTATCTTGCTGTAGCGATGTAAATATGACTAAAATTTATCTTAAAAAAACTACCACTTTATACGTATTGTATATATTACTTAAAATGTCAAGTAAAATATTTGTTAATTTAATTACAGACGAAGTGTACTTATTAAACAAATGTTTTCATTTGTGGAATATATTTTATCCTTTTGGGAGAAACAGATATCTTATGGCTCTTAGAGAAAGTTTTAGTAACTATAATACCAAATACACTCAGTCTTTACAGCGAATGTTGTCTTTTTGTGTAGAAAGGGCCTTTTACTTACTTCGATTATTAGAACAGCTTGTTTTTATATCAGAGTTTGACACACCATCAGTAGCTAATGATAAATAGACCCAGTCAACCATTAACTGTTGAGACATCAATCAGAAATGTCCTACAACCATACCTAACAATTCGTAACGATAATCCACTTCTTCCGAGGCAGTAAAATTACTCACACAAACTTAGCGATGTTCCTTTGGTACGTTAACTATTTGAAGATACAGTAATAATCACCTCAAGGCAGGGAGTCTACCGTGAATTTCATTACCTGCAGCAAGTCAGAGATCTTTATTTAGGCTTAGAAAGAGAATCTTCTTAGCAGCGTAACCATTAAAACCACTTGAAAATCGAAGAAACGTTTCACAATCTTGCTCCGAATGTGTGTGACAAATATCCTTTTCTTTAGTGGTTAGAAAAATAATGCAGTTTCCTACACGATAAATCATACCGATTATTTATTCCATAAAGATTTAACTTTTAAAGCATTCTGAAAATAGATATGTAAAATCAGTAATTTTTGACGTAAATTTTGCCAAGATATTTTTAAGCTTCTAAGTCCTGTTGTGTCTAGGTTTATAGGTTGAAACTCTGGTACAATTTTAAAGTGGCTCAAGACACTTTACCTATTTTAGGGTTAAAATAAAACACTTTAAAGACTGGTTATTGCCAAGCACGAATCAACAAAATGGGCAACCTGTGCTCTGTCTACCAAGGGTATCGAAACTCAGGCTTAATACTAAGTATGCATGAGCAGTTGGGGCTGTTTTGAATCACACTGTATGAAGCAAAGCTAAACACCAAGTAAATGAAAACTGAATGTACCTTGCGTTCTCTTTCTTAATTTTCAACAATAATTCCCTGTTTACACTCATTATAAATCTCGACTTACTTAACCAGTCTCGTGTATTTTTTAATACAGTTGACTAAACGTCCGCTGATGTCTGAACTAAAATCGCTCTGTTTTAAGCACGAAGCTGCACTTGTGTCCACCGCTGAGATGGTGTCTCAGACTCTAAAGTTATATGTCCTTAAGTTGACATATAAAACCTCTTAGAAACGACAAGACACGTTTTAGTGTTATCTACTCATAAGTAAGTGACTAATGAAATACTCAGAGAAGAGAAAGTACTTATGATAAACTTTTGGACGTGTTTGTTTATTTCAAATTTAAGCACAAAGCTACACAATGAGCTATCTGTGCTCTACCTAACAAGGGTATCGAATCCCGTTTTTTAATAGTGTAAATCCGCAGACATACCACTGTGCCACTTGGGAGCGTTTGGACGTATTAATTGCTTAGCAAACTTTATAGAATAAATAACATATCGCTTTTATTTTGTGTTAACAATGTCATTTATGAATTTCTCATTTAATCATTGTTTGGTGCTAATGCGCTGTTTTGTTTTGAATGGTTATTTATTTTTGCATAACACGTCCGAGTTACTGGTTTTTCTAGCAATAAAACTTACAACTGAGTGTACTTCTATCTTTTTTATTCTAACTACTTGATTACAAATATGAGAACATTTCGGGCCTATTGATATTTTCTAATATCGGAACATTTTATTCAGTAATTTTATAATATTCAATGGAAAATTAATCATTATGTTTTTCTCACACATCATATAGATAAGTTACGTTAAACAACTAAGAGAGGTAAACATAAATCACTTTTATTTAAATAAAAAAAATGTTTTTACTTTTCTTTTTTCTTTTCAATACCTCAATGTTCACCTAGCGAGAATGTTGGATAAAATATTGTTTGTTTGTTTGTTTTTTAATTTCACGCAAAGCTACACGGAAGCTATCTTCGCTGTTAACGCTATAAATCTAGTTTCTATACCTGTAACTGGAACAGCACAGATAACACTACGTAACAAACTTTGTTCCTGGATAGTATATGGTACTCCTTAATACTTATGTTGTAAAAGTACAAAAAATGGCTATTATTCCCTTCAACTTTTGCTTTTGTGACCTGGATAATGAAATTTAGAAATTAATCTATTTTCTATGTAAAAACGGACAAATTTGCACATTTTCATTTACATAAGGTCTGAATAAAACAACATATGAATCAAGTTTACATGTATTTATACTAAAGTTATACAAAAATAAACAAAACTGTTTAGAAATGAGTAGTTTTTCCAGATTTGCGACTGTAATGTAAATCACTTTCATGTATCAGCCCCTAAATATAGTATCTCATCATGTTTTCGTTATATGCTCTTTGGTAATGGCGTTGAAAGTCCAGCATATCTTGGTAGTTGCGCTCGCCTTGCTCCTCTGAGTAGGCTCCCATGTACTCCTTGAATTTATCAAGATGATCGTCAAGGATATGGACTTTCAGGGACATCCTGCAGCCCATTTTGCCGTAGTTCTTCACCAGAGCCTCAACCAGTTCCACATAATTTTCGGCCTTGTGATTGCTGTCCGTTGTGGCCTGTGCTTCCTGTTGTATTGTTCTAAGGTGTCCCTACTGTCCCAAAGGGAAACTCAGTAGAGCCTCCTTGAAGACCCTTCAGGAATACCACCATTTTGAAGTCTCCAATAACCTCCCAGCCATACTCATCATACTTGAACGCTTTTAGCAAGGTCTTGACGCTGTTGTATTCCTCTTTCAGGTCCACCGATAGATATTTAAATTTTAAAAAGTCTAAAATTTGTATAATATAAAATCTTACTATTCAAGCAAGCAAAGGTTGTGCGTCTTACCTTCTAGAGGTTTTTCGCAGTGCTCGCAGGTAAAATGAGATGCTCAGGGTTTGTCTTGATCCACGATAGTCACACCGAAATATACCTTGTAGGCTTCACACATTTTAGCAGATGCTGTTACAGAGTACGTTTTCGTTTTTGTCTTGAAAAATTGGCCACACACATAGCAGAATGCATCAGGAGAATGCTTGCAGCTTCTTGATGTCATCTCTGATAAAATCAGATATGTCTATGTGTTCACTTAAGCAGCTAGAACTAAATTGAAGTGGTGAGTTGTGAGTGGTGAGCCCTTATATATATATATATATATATTACTATGGAAAGTTCTAAAATATTCTAAAAGGTTCTTGAAAATTCTCGTATGTTCTACAACATCCTAGAAAATTCTTGTAAGTTCTACACATTCTAAAAAGTTCTTGAACATTCTTGTAAGTTGGAGAAAATTCTCTATCGGCCACTCCGCACTGAATCTATCTGGAATGTTCTGGAAAATGGGTATATTTGAAAATTTCATTAACCAGGTCACAAAAGCAAAGTTTCAAGAAAAAATAGGTCTTTTCTATTTACTTTAGGTATAAGTAATTGGGAAATAACGCTTTCTGCCCAGGAACAAGAAAAAATAAAAATTTTGTACATAGTGTAATCTGCTTTGTGGCTCAGTGTTTGGCTACAAATAAACAAAATTAACAAGTGTTAAACTTCCAGTTATGATGTAATAATTATTATAAAACGACAAAAAAAGACTCTTCTTACGATAACCAGGTATGTAAATGGCCTACGAAATTCAGACAAAAAGAATTATGTTAAAATTTAGATAAAAACAGTGTAATGCTAATGTAACTAGCTACGTTTAATACCATCACTGTGCATCAGCCAGGCAATTTGTGTGGATAAAAAAACATGCTATAGGCTTAAACCTTTAGTTCGCTTCGTAGCTTTGTTCAGATGTTCCTATTTTTAAGGCGCAGGTACCCTAGTTGCTTTGCTCCATAAAACGCCAAACCCACCCACTCACCACCTTATTTTTAAAGCGATAAACTAGATTGAAAACAGCTAGTCAACACCATACACTCTCTACTTTTGGGTTACCCTTTAAAAACAAATAGATTTATTGAATGTTACATTGTAACGTCCTCACGGATCAGAGTGAGAGCATGTTCGGTGAATGGTTATGATTTCCCGACCACTTTGTGTAGGGGCTCAAATAACGTAAGGGTCTGATGACAAAATATCTCGGAATACCTGTTATTTCTTTAATAGTATGATTTTCTAATATTATGGGCCTCGTTATAAAATAGATTATTCATAACATATTGTACCTATGTTGAAATTTTATCGAAAAAAATATTTATTTGTTAATATCCGATGGGTTAGCGGTAAGTCTTCAGATTAAGAGTTTGTGGACATAGCGCTGACAGCTTATGTTTAGCGTTGCGCTAAAACAATGACTTTATGTTGTTCAATCTCATTAAATATGAAATTATATTTATTTCTAATTTGTATTTTGAAATTAGACATTAGGTTTGTTTGTTTTTGAAATTTCGCACAAAGCTACTCGAGGGCTATCTGTGCTAGCCGTCCCTAATTTAGCAGTGTAAGACTAGAGGGAAGGCAGCTAGTCATCACCACCCACCGCCAACTCTTGGGCTACTCTTTTACAAACGAATAGTGGGATTGACCGTAACATTATATACCCCCACGGCTGGGAGGGCGAGCATGTTTAGCGCGACGCGGGCGCGAACCCGCGACCCTCGGATTATGAGTCGCACGCCTTACGCGCTAGGCCATGCCAGGCCCTAGACGTTAGGCCCAATTGAAATTCATTGTGCGACTATATAATTTTTTTTTCTGTCAAACAAGTCAAGAAATCGTGCTTGCTGCTTATTAAACCCAATAAACTGATGTTCCTTCAAATAACTTTTGATTTTTCATTCCAGATCAATCTTATAAGACCTTAAATTAAACTTTAATATAAAGTTACGAAGGACAAGTTGGAGAAATGTTAACAATGTTGTTTTTCATTTTTATGCTTTCCATGTGCTATTTCTCATTTTTATTTTTATGCTTTCCATGTGCTATTTCTCATCTGTATAATAAAAAACAACATTGTTAAATTGATTTTTGGTACAACGGCGCCATTTTTTATTGATAAAAATACTTCTTTCCACCCATCAACACTCTTATTTGATATACTAATTAAATCAGTGATCTCAAAATAAATCTTACACATAGGCTTGTAAATACCAATTAATACATGCATGACAAGATTGGATGTTGAGACACGTTTCACGATAGGATTTACCTTGGTTTGAAACGAATCACATTTAATTGAATCGAAGAACAAACGTTCGATTACATTAACTAGCCAGCTAATACTTTTAAGTCCTCTTCCAAGAAAATTAGAACAGTTTACTATGATCATAATAAAATCATATTGTTGTTTATCTACTATAATGGTATATGTGCGTTTTTTATAGAAAAGCTACATCGGGCTATCTGCTAAGCCCACCAAGAGGAATTGGACCCCTCATTATAATGTGGTAAATCCGTAGACTTACCGATCTACTAGCGGGGAGCAGCTACAATAATGGTAATCGAACATTAAATAATATCAAGGGCCCGGCATGGCCAGGTGGGTTAAGGCGTGCGACTCGTAATATGAGGGTCTCGGGCTCGCAGCCCCGTCACACCAACCGTGCTCGCTTTTCAGCTGTAGGGTCGCTATAATGTGACGGTCAATCTCATTATTCGTTGGTAAAAGAGTAGCTCAAGAGTTGGCGGTGGGTGGTGATGAATAGCTGCCTTCCCTCTAGTCTTACGTTGCTAAATTAGGGACGGTTAGCACAGATAGCCCTCGAGTAGCTTTGCGCGAAATTAAAAACAAAACAAATAATATCAAATAATATCCATTTCCACATCTTCATCAGTGTATTTAATAAAGAAATGTGGTATTTGTATATTACTAGTGATGTAAAGAAACAAATGTAATTGCATTGAATCTTGTGTCTCGTAAGTGACTAAAAATAATAGTGCTAGAACTTCTTGGTGTTGTGTCAAGATGAAAAACGTTAGAAGAAGGAAAAATCTTATTATAGAGAATAAAACTATCTTTTAAAAGTACATTAATTCACGTCAAAATATCAAATATTTCACCGATATCTAAAATTTTAGTGGAGGAGAAAATAACATACTTGGTATTGACAAATAGAGTCATCGTAGAATCAAATGCATTAGTGAGGTCTGACATCACAAAGTTATCTTATGACATATATTCTTGTAGGTGGACGCTAGGCCTCAGATTATACAGAAAGTAGCTGACTTATTTTTCAGTCATCCTGAATTAAGACTGTCAACAATAGCTTTTGTAAGACTGTGTGTAAAATTGAAGTAGACTTTATTTGCTTTGGATTTCTTGAAAAGCTACACGATAGCTGTCTGCGCTAGCTGTACTTGATTTAGCAGTGTAAGACTAGAGGGAAGACTGCTAGTCATCGCCACCCACCGCCAACTCTTGGGCTACTCTTTTCCAAACGAATGGCAAGATCGACCGTCATATAATAACGCCCAATGGCTGAAAGGGCGAGCATATTTTGTGTGATGGGGATTCGAACTCGTGGCCGTCAAATTACGAGTCAAGTGCCCCAACTACTTCGCCATGTCGAGCCTCTGAAATACAAGACCCCCAAAGGAAAGTTGAAATTAAGTGCTTGTAATAATTAACATTTATTGTACATATGTAAACTAATAACAAAAAGTGAATTTCTGTCATAAAGCAGATGTGACAATCAGGGTCATACTCAGGAATACTCTACAATATATCCACACTTGCATACAACCATTATAATTTTGTTTACACACAGTTTGAATAATTTCAAGGGCGGTTAGCTGTTCTGAAGTTTCCAGCTGGTCAGCGGTAAGTTGACTTAATTACAATACTAAAATTTGAGGCTCTATTCCTTGTACATAAAGAGCACAAAAAGCCTATTCTGTAATGTTGCGCTAATGTAGAGACAATAACAATAGTTGTTAAACATTTTATAAAAACGTTCGTTACACTTCTTACAGTTTCACTTCTTCCATTTCACAAGAATCTTGATACTGAATCCAAAGTTCAAAATATTAGCAACACTTAAGTACATCACCCTTTTTACATGTATTAGAAATATGTAGTTTTATAAAGAAACAAAATTCGAACGACGAGACTGTAAAAATTCATATCGTTTGAGAGTTGTTGAAATGACTTTGTTCTGTTATTGGACCATCGGCTTTGGATACTAAAACTTTTTGTCTCTTTGTGTAAACGACTGGTTTAAAAGAATTGTTCTAAATCCATTAACCATTAGTGTGTTTAACTTACTATGGTCAAAGATGACGCTGCATAAATTATTTTGTTTGATTGACCTTTCGATTTCTGGTAAAAACGTATGTATTGGTAATTCATGCCTTTACTTATGCGATGCACGAGTTACTTTTCTGATGAAGTTACAAAGTCAAACAATAGGATTGGATTAGGGTTAAATCATTATCCTTCAACGTATTCATTTGCTTTGGTTGATATTCAAAACATAGTACGATTGTAAACGTTCTGTATATTTTATAACAGAAAGTTTTGGTATTTTAAAACTTTTAATTAATTTGTTTGTTTTTCAATTTCGTGCAAAGCTACACGAAGACTATCTGCGCTAGGTGTCCCTAATTTAGCAGTATAAAACTAAAAGGAAGGCAGCTAGTCATCACCTTCCACTTTGGCTACTCTTTCACCAAAGAATAGTGGGATTGGCCGTAACATTATAACATCTCCACAGATGAAAATGCAAGCATGTTTGTTAACAGTCCGGCATGACCAGGTGGTTAAGACACTCGACTTGTAATTCGAGGGAAGCGGGTTCGAAATGCCGTCACACCAAACATGCTCGCCCTTTCAGCTGTAGGGGCATTATAATGTGACGGTCAATCCCACTATTCGTTGATAAAAGTGTAGCCCAAGAGTGGCGGTGGGTGGTGATCATTAGCTGCCTTCTCTCTAGTCTTAAACTACTAAATTAGGGACGGCTAACGCAGATAGCCCTGGTGTAGCTTTGCGAGAAATTCAGAACAAACAATTTTTGTTTATTTCTATTGTTTTCCTGTTTGAAGTAAAAAAAATCTTTGTTATTTTTGTCTCTAACTGTTCAATATTCTGTAAATGTTTTATTTTTAAATTACGAAGTAAATAATGCAAAGCAAAATGTTTTATAACTTGTTCATTTATTTACCACGTTTCTTTCACATATATTTAAAAGATCTGTTTATTTTAGAATGAAAAATAAAATAGAATACTTTGTATTTGTTCTGATATTATGTTTTTGGTTTCTCAAACTACTTTACATAAATGCCATTTAAATTCCAGTGTGGCCTTCCTTGATGTCATGCGTGAAAAGTGGAAATACGTTTGTATCCGATTGTAATTACATGTGAAGTTTGCTGTTATAACGAGTTCAGCTTCATAAGCTTCATTTATTTGCAGAATACAAACAGCCAAACCCTAACAGATTATTTCTGTACTTACAATGTTTCGGCATGGCCAAGTGATAGGGCGTTCGAATCCGCGTCACATCAAACATGCTCGTTCTTTCAGCCGTAGAAGAATTATTATTTCACGTTCAATCCCACTATTCGTTGGTAAAAGAGTAACCCAAGAGTTGGCGGTTGGTGGTGATAACTAGATGCCTTTCCTCCAACCTTAAACTACTAAGTTAAGGACTGCCAGCGCAGATAGCCCTCGTGTAGCTTTGCGTGAAATTCAAAACAAAAAAGAACAAACAATCTATACTTGTATAACAGTTAACAAATCAAATGTGTTTTGTTTTTCTCAGCTGTTAACAAGTACTGAATTATATCTTTTGTCCAATATAAAGAAGAACTCATCAAATTAATCTTTCATTTTACTTCAGAGTGCGAAACAGTGTATTTGGGAAATTTATTCTGTGAATCTCACGAAAATTACAATAAATAAATAAATGTTTTCTATTCAAAGGTGGATTACATTACGGTTTGCTTATAAAGATATTCATTAATAACATTCTTTGTACCTTTAACAGCATTAATTTTTTTGCAAAATAAAATCATAAATTATAATACAGTTATATTATTTAAAGGAGTATTTAGTTGCAATTTTTAAAATTTGTGAAGAAGACAGAAGTGATCATGATTTATTAATGTTGCGTAAAATTACACGTGTTGTAATGACTTGAGATAAACTTAATATTAGTGGAATGTTTTTGATACATTATGGAACTGAAAATAAAGAAACGACCAGGTTCTAAGTTACATTACGAAAGATAAATTAAATATAACGAATGCCTGGAACATAATAACTTTTGGATCACGATTCACTAGACCTGTAATTATATATGATCTTACTGTTCCACTATATTGTCATAATAAGGGTTGTGTATATCGTTTGAAACAAAAGCACTTGACGTGTCTTTAATTATAACCTAATTAGTTTGTAAGGAAATGAAGCTTTAGTTTTCATAACGTATTCATTAACAGCTTTCCATCAACAAATGTCAAGGAGTGCTACTTTTTCCCTGCTCATAACATGAAACTTAATCCACTTGTCTGATTAGCCATATTTTTATTATCGAAGTGTACAGGCTGTCCGTCATGAATTACGAGGCTAGTGTATAACAGTTGCGCATCCCTCTTATAAAAGCTTCAGGCATATTGACTTTCGATCCATTGAAATTATAATGTAAGTTATTAAGTTTCTAATAACTCAATGAAACTATCAAATTGAAGGTAAACAAAAGGTCAGTCTATTTCAGAAGTGTTAAATAATATGTTTAACCTCTCTGACCTCGTTTAATACTAAATAAAAAACATGCAATACATTTATTGTGATATATAGTAAATGTACTAACGTATATTCTGACACAAGTACAATAAAGTGATAATAACGACAACTAGGGATAGATATAAACGTAACCTAGTTAGCTATAGTAATATAGAAAGTTTTAAATCCACAAAAAGTATTCACCTAAAAAGGTCAACCCCATAAAAACTGAGTTATTAAAAATGTGAAAAATTACACACCCACTTTGGTTCAGATTAACATAACTACGATAATTTACCGAAGTAGAGGTAAGTGTTTTTAATTGTTTAGTAACTCAGTTTTTGTAGTTGTGACTTTTTTATTTCGATACTTTGTGTAGCATTAAAACGTTCTATATCATTATAGCTAGATAGGTTATGAATATATTGATCTCTACTTTTATTCATGAAATTTAAATTTTTATTAAGTTTGTTTGTTTCCATATTATTAACTGTGTCTCGTGCGCTAGCAATACCAAATTATATGCCCAAAACAGCGTATCTTTCGTTATATATATATACATGTATCCTTTCTGGTGCCCCCCGCTAGTACAGTGGTATGTCTCCCGATTAACAACGCTAAAATCAGGGGTTTGATTCCCCTCGGTGGGCTGAGCAGATAGCCCTTTATGGATTTGCTATACTAAAAACACACAAAAACACACCTTTCTGGTACAAGAAATGAGTCACTGGGACCCGAGGAAGAAGAATTTATACCTATAAGATTCGTTATTTTTTCTGTATTATTGTCTGGAAAATTCACTTACTTACTTTTTTAAATATCGAAACTTTAATTCACACCATAAATACGTTTTTAGAGGTTTATGTGGCTTTATAAAGGCAATAAGCTTCAGTTTTCCTCAGCCAATGCCAATTCCAATAGTCATTGTTAATATTCAGGTGGTTTTTTTTATTGTGGCCACCATTTTGTTTTATCATAATACTTAATGATATAGTAAATATACTAATATTTATTATAATGTGTAGTAAATATACGAACACTATTTGTGATATATGGTAAATATCTAACAGTTATTGTGATATATAATGAAGTACTCACATTTATTGTGATATATATCGTAAATACATTAGAGTTAGATATATTAATAAAGATAATTATAAAATTGTAAAGACAAAATCACCAGAATGGCGTCAAAAGTTTCAAACTAAATGTAGTTTCTGTTATAGAAATAATGGACTTTTGCACCTTCGTGATCTTCAAATGTTCGATCACTAGAGACTGCTTGAGAAAATATAATTGCTTCAGACAGTAGAAAATACTCTATCGTGAAAACTTTTATTTGTTCATGAACTTCATATACAGTTTTAAGAAAACCATAATACGTTTCTCTTTGGCTAGTGATGAGCACGTGGTAGGCTTTACCGAACGAAATTGTTTTACTTCTTTCACTGAAGGGTAAATCATGTCTTATGAATCTGAAGCTAGCAATACTCCAAGTTTTAAAACAAGTGACGGTTATATTTGTTAGATTTCTAACAAGGACCGGCATGGCCAAGCATGTTAAGGCGTTCGACTCATAGTCCGAGGGTCGCGGGTTCGAATCCCAATCGAACCAAACATGCTCGTCTCTTTTAGCCGTAAGGCGTTATTATACGACGGTCAATCCCACTATTCGTTAGTAAAAGAGTATCCCACGAGTTGGCAATCCCACTATTCGTTGGTAAAAGAGTAGCCCAAGAGTTGGCGGTAGATGGTGATGACTAGCTGCCTTCCCTCTAGTCTTGCACTGCTAAATTAGAGACGGCTAGCGCAGATAGCCCTCGAGTAGCTTTGCGGGGAATTCAAAAAACAAAACAACCACTGATTTCTAACCTACCACATCACAGTAATTCACCAGAAACGCATTAAATAATCGCCTTTCAACGAAATTACAAAGACTAGTTGAACAAATCCAAAGAACCGTGATATGCAACATTCCACAAATATGTAGTATATTAAAAATATTATTGAGATTTCAAGTGTCTAACTTAAAATTATTATGTTTGTATAGAAAACATTGTTATCTAAACTATTCCTACTGGAAACATTAAATATAGTAATATTTTTATTATGTATATCACATACACACTTATATATCTAGTGACAATACTGCCTAATTATTTTATATTTAAATATTTTCCTATTTTTATTTCATATATATATATGTGTGTGTAATATAAAAAGTGGTGTATTTTAATAATATAAGTAAAATTTGTATTCATATAAAATTGGTGTATTTTTTTATCTTTTTTATTTTATATATAATTGTGTGTGTAAGATTCATATTAATATAAAACATTTTTCTATATTTGTTTCACATATAAAGAAAGTTCAATGATAATTCTTTCGGATTTGGTCTATCTGAACTTTTGTTTTTATCTGTATAAAATGGGTAAGAAAATTTGAATTTGTGGTTATATAATAAATAATACCAGATAGCGATATTATGAATTTTTGAATCTCCTACACAATGCGTAAATACCACAGAAGTAAGTAGTTTGGAGCTTCTTAAACTATCAGAATTATTATATTAAAAACATTGTTTTAACACGAAACCTCTGATTTGATGGCAATAGAAATGCTAGAGCACTTTATATAAATTCATTTTATGAGAAACTTAAGAATGTGCACTGATCCATAACTGGTTAACAACCAAGGATTATTGTTTTGTCATTAGAGTTGGGTGATTTTATATCCTAATTCAGACATTGGTTATGGCTTTGTTGTTATATATAATCCATGGAAATTTCATCATTACAGAACGTTTTGCGTAATTCGTGAGTTGTAGAAATATCGAGTCAGAATCTCTGAGTCTTTGTTTGTGTCGAGATGGAAACAAGGTTGGATTGAATTGTAAAGTAGTAAAATGTCTTGCAACTGTAGTAAGAGTGAATGTGACCACGATGATACACCATTGGCTCAAAAAATTAGCCATAAGAAGGATTAGGGACGAATCAGTGCACACTTTGTTTGTTTTTGAATTTCACGCAAAGCTACACGAGGGCTATCTGCTCTAGCCGTTCATAATTTAGCAGTGTAAGACTAGAAGGAAGGCAGCTAGTCATCACCATCCACCGCCAACTCTTGGGCTGTTATTTTACCAACGAATAGTAGGATTGACCCTAATATTATAACGTCCCTACAGTTGAAAGGGCAAGCATGTTTGGCGTGACAGGGATTCGAGTCAGCCACCCTCAGTTTACGAGTCGAGTGCCTTAGCCACCTGGCCATGCCGGGCCTCAGAGTACGAGAGTGGTTAACTTACAAATGTATCTGAAGACTTACCCGAGGGCAGCGGGTTCAAATCCCCGTCACACCAAACATGCTCGTTCTTTTAGCCGTGGGAGCGTCATAATGTGACGGTCAATCCCACTATTCGTTGGTAGAAAAGTATTCCAAGAGTCGGCCGTGGGTGATAATGACTAGCTGCCTTTCCTCTAGTCTTAAAATGCTGAATTAGGGATGGCTGGCGCAGTAGCCCTCGTGTAGCTTTATGCGAAAATTAAAAAAAAAACCGACAAGAATGAGGGCCGAAGAAAGGGAATGATTTAGGGTCAGATAAAGAACAGATAATAAGATTACCCTTTCTGAGTGAAGTGAAAGAATATTACTACGATAAAAGATTAAAAGAGAACTAAGATAATGACGAAATAACATGACTATAACTTGGCAAGATAGAAACATCTGGATAACTACGCTAAAAAAAATACACACATGTTAAAATGACTTCTAAATCATGCACCACAGAACCGCGTACCTCAGTCTTAGGCTTGTGTGTTTCCAGATTTAAGCAACTAAAAAATAGTCATATTTTATGGTGTTGAGTTAGGGACTAATTGCTAACTGAAGTTTTATAGTGTTGTTTTCATGAGTTGGTTATAACGAACAAATAACTTATTTTTGATACAAGCCCTGTTTTTAGGTAATCTACCATAGTAAACACACTTAAGCTTTACTGGTTTGATTTCAATTATTACTCATGTTTTAACCAAATTTAGTTCAATAAACATTCATTCTTATATATATATATACAAATGATATTCATAAAGCAAGTAAAAGTAAGATCATATACTGTAAAGAAGGAACTGAGAACAGTTATCAAAAACCTTCATGTTCAAACAGTTTATGTGTAATGAAAAACTGAGTTGTTTTGATTAATTTTGCTAAGGTTTATAACTACATAACTTTATTCTCAAATTTATATAACAATAGCAATACCTTTGTAGCACTATTTTGTCTTTTTCATTTTGCTATAGGAAAATTGTTACGTCTAATTGAAAGATGTTTTATATCGTTTGTATCAAACAGTTTCACCCTCTTTCACAACAATGAAAAACAAATATTGAAGATTCAATCGAATTCAACCTGCAATCTGAAATTAAACAAGTGCTCTAAATGTCTTCTAGGATATTTTTGTAGTGATATGAATATTAAATTCTACAAAAAATATGTTTTACAATGATTGTTGAGGAACCAGTTAATAAAGGAAAATGATAAATGACCCATTACCGCGTCGCAGGAATACTATAAAATTAATATCTTTGAATACATTTAATAATGTTACAGTTTTTACACGAGCGATTCTCGACAGAGAGACTGTAAAATCTAGATTTATGTTAATTGTCGTTTTAAAATGAAGTAATGTAAGACGGCATAATCGATGCCTTTCACACAAACACAAACTTTTCTTCCATGGCTCATCGGTAGACATGGTGCTTATAACACTAAAATTCGGTATTATTTTCCTTCCGGAGCTCGGCATGGCCAGATGGTTAAGGCACTCGACTTTTAATTTGAGGGTCGCGAGTTCGAATCCCTCATCACACCAAATATACTCGCCATTTTTAGCCGTGGAGGCGTTATAATGTGACGTTCAATTTCACTATTCGTCAGTAAAAGAGTACCCCAAGAGTTGGCGGTGGGTGTTGATGACTAGCTGCCTTCACTCTAGTCTTACACTGCAAAATTAGGGACGGCTGGCGCAGATAGTCCTCGTGTAGCTTTGCGCGAAATTCAAAAAGAAACAAACAAACTATTTCTTTCGTAAGCACAGAGCTGACAGTGAATTCTGCAGCTTTCCGCTTGAAAGTAAATAAGTAAGAAACAAATTAAGTAGTGTCTATCGTCCATGTAACAACTAGTCGCTAGTCTGTTTGATTCAAAGCTACATTGGACTATCTGCTATGTCTACCACAGGAATCTAAAACCAGAATTTTGGAAATGTAAGTTCGTAAACTTACTACATTCTTACAGGGGACATGATAAAAACTAAAAAAAAAAAGATAAACAACCGAAATTTATCTATTATTTGTACTATTTCTAAATACTACTAAGCGGTGAGTGATAGAGGATATTTCATTATCTAAATCACAGATGTTTTATCACACGCACATATACATATGCACATAACTCGAAAAACATTTAGGAACCTGGACACTATAAGATATAAAATTGTATTAAGCATCCATAAGAAAATTCAGGAAATAAGCAACCAACGCTTCCTCTCCAAAGTAATTAGTCTGTCAGAAACTTTGCCTTTAAATGAGTTTCCTTCTGCGGTTCTCTCTCTCGGTAACAAGACGAGACTTTTACGTATTTACCAAACACTGGCTGATTTTATGACATTACCGAAGGACATTACAGTGTGAAACATGACGCATATTCTACGCAAGATTACTTTATCGAAGAAAGTTGTGTTTGTATTCATTGGGTGATAGCTTTACAAACGTATTTGGGCTCCAAGATTGTGAAGAAAATAATTAGAAATCGTTGAAAGAACAGTAAACGGTAAAAAGTAGTTCAAGGAAAAATTCTAATTAAACAAGATTTAATAAGCAGATACACTAATTAATCGATGTAGAGTTTCAGCTATTAAGATTTCAACTTACTCAATCAAGATCGCAAAGTACCTAAACCTTAATGTACGAGTGGATGTGAAGCTAACTTCTCTAAATGTCAAAAGTTCAAAACGTACAAATAATTGTGTTGACATATATGGATAGACTTTTCACGCTAAACCATAACTAGTTAGAGAACATAAAATAATTATAACGTAAGAAACGTTGTTCAGAAGTTGTTCCAAAATTTTATACGTAAATAGTGACTATACATATCACTATATTCCGAATTTTTAGCCTTACAATAGTCATAACTAGTTTCTTTGTTACAAGTAGTTAGCTTCAACAATAACACGACGTTATTCTTGTATAATGCCACTGATTTATGAATAAAAAACTTTCAATGTGGTTCGAATTTTGTAATAGTTTTTGATAAAAAAACAATACATTTTACAGAGTTGGACTAGATTGTTCAGTTGAAGTTGTTTTTGATTCGTCGGTAGATGCAACCGTGTAATAGCTATTTATAAATCAAATTATACCACTATTACTTTAATCGGTCTACTAGTTTACAATATTTAAATAATATCTTTTGATTTTCGTAGCCTTATGACTTTTAGTTGTGCCATTTAAGATCTGTGAGATTTTAAGGCTGTTCTTGATAACAACAATGTTGTATACCATAACCGTTCTTTCAAACCTTTCTTCTGTTACACGTTGAATTTTTCTTATGAAACTATACAAAATATTTTATTTTTTAAAAATCGAACCTTTGAAAAGTAGGTGTAAACTATTCCACAGGAAATTTAATTATAAATCAGTTTATGTCAAATATGTCTCGTACTAATAAGTATCGTTTCGAAAGCCTGCTTATAACGCAGTCTTTAATCAGAAGTTAAATAAATGTTATAGATGTCTTCTGAAATATTTTTGATAATTATACGACTGTTAAATCCTACAAAAAATATGATTTACAATGATTGTTGAGGAACCGGTTTATATAGGAAAATGTGTGAATCAATAGCTATTTTAATACTATGAATTTCTTCTAAGTTCAAGTTTTTAAATTTACAAGGACTGACTTATTATGCGTTTGATACAACGAAGTCATGATATTAATATTGATAACAAATGAAACAGATTCGAGAAAAAGTGAAATTCGCACACTAATTGTTCATCTAAATATAAACAGAAGTTATAAAAACTGAGAATAGTCTGAAAATATCAGAGGTGTTTAGAAAAACTATGACACCTTTTTATTTGATCTGGATATCGCCAAAAAGCCCCAAAATACACGGATAAGAATAATTTATTCCTCGATTTCTAGGAAGAGCTTTGAGGATTACAAATAAATATGCACCCGCGAATCTACTAATAAAGCCATTTGGAATACTCAATGAGCAAACAAATAGGTTCGTTACATTAGTAACTTTTAGTAAGTAACTGAAATTACCGAAGCTGAAATCGAATGCGATATAACGAAAGCTTCACTGCTGCCATAGATCCATTCAGTACATAGCTGAAACTTAGTGGAATGCAGTGTTGATCATATCTGGCTCTCAATAAACAAAAAAAAATAGTGTCCGTAATTCTGTCTTTATCACCACAAAAGGACCAATTTCTGTAGAAAAATAAGGAATAATATTCAACATATATTTACCAAGTTTTATCAAAATTCGATCATTTTTGACTGAGTTATAGAACGAAAATAGTGTAAAAAATCGGTTCTCATATTAATATGTAGAGATTTTTTATTTTTGTAATCGTGATTAGATCAGAAAGTCTAAAACAAATAGTACGTGGTGTTTTTACCGTAATCCCCCAAATATGCCGAAATTGAGTTTTAAAAGTTTCAGAGCTGCTCGAAGCTGGTGTATTTCTAAAACAAATAAACACTGATACAGTAATACAACATAATCTGGTCCAGTAAAGTTTGAAATTAAAATGGTGAGTTTTTAAATGAATAAATCTTAGGAATCAAAATAGTTTAATAACTAAAACATTTTAATTCTTCCTTCACCCCTACGGGCCTGGCAGGGCTAGGTGGGTTAAGGCTTTCGACTCGTAATCCGAGGGTCACTGGTTCAAATCCCGGTCGCACGAAACATGCTCGCCCTCCCAGCCGTGGGGGCATTATAATGTGACAATCAATCCCAATATTCGTTGGCAAAGGAATAGCCCAAAGGTTGGCGGTGAGTGGTGATGGCTAGCTGCCTTCTCTCTAGTCTTACGCTGCTAAATTTGGGACGGGTAGCGCAAATAGTCCTCGTGTAGCTTTGCGCGAAATTCAAAAGCAAACAAACAATGAAAGGAAATGTATTTGTATGTACTTTATTGGTGACAATGTTATCTGTTTCTGATTAGTGTTGATAAGCTCAAATGTATAATAATTCTTAGTATCAGTCTACAACAAATAAAGTTCACTCAAAACTGGGTCATTTTTAGATATAAATACTTTATCTGTTTCACTACCAATAAACAGAATGATGCAATTCTAGTACATGAAAGAAAGAATGATGAACCAGTCTTTAAACAAAGTATATCATACATATATTTCTGTGCTTATAAATCTAATTTTTGTATTTCTTGGACATTGTACGGTTGTTTTCAGTCATAGTTTTTAGTCCAGGTGGTTAAAGCGATTGACTCGTAATCTGGGGCTAGTGAGTTCTAATTCCACCAAACATGCTCTTACTTTTAGCTGTGGGGCGTTATAAAGTTATAGTCAATCTCAATGGTGGAAGAAAAGCCAATATCTGGCAGTGGATGCTGAAGACAAGCTGCCTTCCGACTTGCCTTTCACTCCTAAATTAGGGCCTACCAACTCAGATGGCCGTCATGTAGCTTAGGGCGAAATTCAAATCAAATGAAATCATATAGATTAATAAGTAGCAGTGCTATGTTTTACTAATTATATACAATATTATATGTTCAATCTATTGGAAAGAAAACAAATGCCGCTGACATTAACAAAATGGCAAAAAGATTAAATCCAGCAGTGAAGGTGAACCAGTAAAACTAAAGGAAGTAACACATAGGGTGTTTGCGGTTCTTTTCGTTATACCAAAGCCACGTCGGAATATCTGCAGTGCTTACCGAAATGAATCGAACTCCTGATTGTAGCGCTCTAAATTCGATGGTCTACCACTGTCCTACCAGGTGACCCGACACTTAGATCTCTTTACTATCATACAGTGTGAAGAAGGACTGGATTCATCTCCTTCTTATCTTATGGGAACGGCTCTCACACTTCTCCATCAACTTACTAGAATAATTTGAATATTCATATCGACAGTTCAAGGATGTTGAAAAAGGAATACTATATCCAACAAAGCAAAGTATAACTTTTCTCTTCAATAGAATTGGGGAAATTTAAACAGTGGATCTCAAACATCCATGAGAACACATTATGTAACCATCAGGTATATTATATTACGTAACATTTATATAACACTTAGGTGAATATACTACGTAGTAGTTGCGTAGCCCTTAGACAGCAATCTTTGATCTCTCCACAACTGCCGATTCCCCATTAAAACACCATCCTTTTGACGCTCAGGTCTACTCCTAACTACTGTCAGAAACATTCTTATTTGGTTGCCAATGTTGTAAAACTTTACTGACAAATGTGTTTGAAGAGTGGTTCGAAGAAAATATCTTTATTAACGACATTGTTGATGATGGCTCTCTGAAGGTCGGAGAGATTCTTGCTCTTACCAATTGTTTTCAAAATCATAATGGTATTACTATACCTTTGCACGTATAGAATTCAAGTTTATTTAATATATCTAACAAAACTAGTGTTTGAGACTAAATGATTTAGAGGGCTTCCTGGTTTGTTTTGAATTTCGTTCAAAGCTACACGAGGGCTATCCGCGCTAGTTGTCCCTAATTTAGCAGTATAAGACTAGAGGGAAGGCAGCTAGTCATCACCATTCACAGCCAACTCTTGGGCTATTATTTTACCAACGAATATTGGGATTGACTTCAACATTACAACGCCCCCAAGGCTGAAAGGGCGAGCATGTTTGGTGTGACGGGGATTCGAACCCACGACTCTCACATTACGAGTCAAGTGCCTTACCTACCTGGCCAGGCAGGGCCGAGGGCTTAGTGAAGTGGTCAGTAATTGTAATTTTGTAATTCAATCACGTTTTTAATGAATTACGTATATTGTAAAGTTAATAATATGTATTATTTTATTGTAATAGGTATTTTATATAACATTACAACCTATGTTTGCTTGAATCAAAGTACATTTTTAAATTCTATTAAAATGATTTTCTAAACATTTTCTAATAAATACACACAATTTATGTAATATAGTTCTACTTTGGTTTATTAATTCGCCTAAAGTTATAAGTATGCAAGTCTTACGTAGTCATTTAAGCTTTTCCTGAGTCTGTAATATTAGACAAAAAAATATTATTGCATTTTACGATAAACATATTTTCATTTACAAAATTCAAGATGTGGTCTTTGGTTTCCTGTTCAATGTTATTCTTTTCTCGAGGATAATTCGATGAACGTACGAATCAAAAAAAGAAAAAATATTTAATGATATGGATTTCATGTTACACCATTATTTACTTTGTATTACAGAGGTGTGACATATTTGATTTCAAAGTAATTTGTCATAGTTTTGATTTTTTATTTTCGCGCAAAGCTACACGAGGGCTATCTGCGTAGTCGTCACTATTTTTGCAATGTAATACTAGAGGGAAGGCAGCTAGTCATCACCACCCACCGCCAACTCTTAGGCTACTCTTTTATCAACTAATAGTGGGTTTGACCGTCACATTATATCGCTCTCAAGGCTGAAAGGACGAGTATCTTTGGTATGACGGGGATCCGAATCAGTAATTCATCATAGTTTACGACTTGGTTACAATAGATTTAAATTTGTAAAGTAAAGTAAGAAATTGTGTAGAGATTTAGAAAAAAAACAACAAATTACCATTTCATAGTGGAAGCCTAAAAACTAGAATCATTTGAAGACCCTGACTGGATTTTTTTTTCCAGAGACGAACGAGAAAACCTGCAATTGTTGCTTCATATAGTTATAAAGGAAGGAAACCTAAGATCAGTGATTCAAGCTTAGCTTTATGGAGGGGCGAAGTGGCGTTTCGTAAAACGTGATTGACTGATGTGTTAATGACTGCTTTTTGACTTAGGTTGTATAGTAACGTGACAATGTTAGAAAAGCCTAGTGTGAATAGTTTTACACACACTAAAGCTCCCTTCTTTCTCTCTTCGTACTTTTTTGCATCCCATAGTTCTATTTCTAGATCTTTCGAATGAGATGCTTTGAAGAGTAACAAAGCTAACTAGATGCTTGTCAGCTTCGTGTGTGCGTGTGTGTGTGTGTGGGTGTGAAAGGAAAAGGTTTTCTACGGTTGGTTGAGTTTCAAATGACGAAGCCATAGATACCAATACTGAAAAAAAAGTCCAGGCGAAAGAATATTGTGACACCACGGATTAGCCTTTTTTCATTGTAGAAAAGTGGGTGTCTGTGTAGATAGAATAACGGATCTCAGTTCTTGTGGAGTTGTTTTTTAATATTGCAGTGATAAAAATGTTCAAATATATTAGTCCTACAAGTAAATCACACGTGTGTAACACCAAGATATTTATCTTTCTAAACAAGGACGTTGCTTTAAACATTTAAAGTGGTATTTTCTTCATATAATTTACCCAAAAATGATGTCATTTGAACATGAATTATGCCATATAAGACATGCACGTGACATTTACTAGCTCGAGACTTACATAAAATCAACCTGTTTAAAAATAACATTTTCGTCCAGGAAATCAAATATATGTATTACAATAAACAGGAAGCTCTTTTTTGGGTTATTTGTACACAGTTTACCTGGAATTTGTCTGTTTACGGACTTATTTTTCAAACATTACATGTAACCTATAAATGTATGTCCTACCTCAGGCTGATTGTGTGTGAGGTGAATAACAATTTATCACATCTTCTTAGTGTTAGCGTTTCATCTGATGTATAGATAGATTACAAAGAAATTCCATTCAATACTTATTTCGAGCAAACCTTAGCAACAAAGTTATTAATGGAATCTTCTGCCTAAACAACACTTCTCGAATAAAGTGTCAAAACTATCAACACTCTCATGGTAAGGCTTAATTAACGTTAAAGTTATTGGCACTCTTAGTATGTGATTCAATTACATTTACGAGCCTACAACTTCATGTTTTAGTAGATAGTGCACAGTTATAAACTGTAAGAGACGTCTTTCCATAATGCTTCGACAAAAACGTTGATTCTTGAAACCCAGCCGTTCTAATAATCTTTCATTATGAACGAACAGCCTCATCATCAGTGATCTTCTACAAGATACAGTTAAAATATTTCTGTTTTATTCTTCAAAATCATATTGGATTTATTAAAAATCAATAGTCAATAGTTTTAGTGTCCTTATCACCGGTTGTCGGTCGTGACTTGAGTGATACGATTCAAAAAGCAAAAGTTTTATTTTCTTGATTTCATGAGAGTAGAGAGTTACATGATAAATGTAAGTTTTTCGTCAGATCGAATAGCTGCACCTGAAGCTGATTTTGAAAATTGACATACATTCAAAGACTTATTTACAGAATGGAAACTTAACTGTAAATATTTTAAGACGACAACTTCTCTGGGACATAGCTTTGGGCATAGCAGATACCATGCTGTGTCTTTCCTATCAAAGCAAGCAGGCAACTTTTAAAAATATGCTTATTCGTAACAAAGGAATAAGTTTCGAGTATTTGAAATTTAAGGATCAGATCGATTTTCTGAGATGCCAAAGGTATAATATTAAAATTGTGTCTAAAACACTGATTTAGAAAAAGGTTTAAAATATTTGAGACGTAAAAAATGTATTTTATTTTATACTCAAAAGTGCTTGTAGAAGATAGACTGGAGTATCTATTACCCTCTTTGTGAAATGCACATAACTGTATTTTGAAGTTTATACAAGATATTTCCTTTCGACACTCACTGGTGCTTATGACGTCACACAGTCGTATTAAGTAAATGAGATTTCCTTATTCTCAGCTTTAAATAACATCAATTTAGGATCTTAAGTTATGCTTTTTTTTGTAATTTACTAGAATTAATTTATCAGGCAGTTTTCAGGCAGTCATGCACTTTTGATAGTTGGATAAAGTCTGATTATATTATATTGACATACTAAAAGTATAGGTTTTGATCACTGTACACATAAAAAGATTTATTACTATAACGAAAAGGTGTCATTCAGGAGTTTAAGCCTTTCAATCAGTTTTTCTGGAGTGTTCCCTTTGTACTAGAGACCAACTGAATTTGATTTTGCAAAACTGAATTACTGTAATTTTAATTCAGTGAGATGATTTCTTTAGACCAGCCTCCCAGTGGCACCTCGGTATATGTGCGGACTTATACTGCTAGAAACCGGGTTTCGATACTTGTGGTAGAAGAGCACAGATAGCTCATTGTGTTGTTTTGTGTGTAACTTCAAACATAATTCTTTAGACAACAAATATTTGTCGATTTCGTATATGTTTGTAAATTTAACTTGTTTATTACTTACGTAAGTTTCAGAAAACAGGGTTTGGTGAAAAGTAATTTAGAATAAGTGACATTTAGATACCTTTTTTTTGCCTTTCAATAAACAGTAATTTAGAATACGCTCTATTTAAAGATATATTCCTATAGTTTCTCGGTAAATAGTTATTTAGGACACATTTCAGTTACCTACATGTTCGTTCTTTTTTACTATCTGACTCTATATGTTAGAATAAAACAGAATATCTAAAACATATCAGCCTTTATTTACTGATGTTGTATTTATAATTACATACAGGGTGATCCAAAATTATATTTCCTCTTTTAAATTTTGATAATTAACTAACTAAGGAAATACAACCATGCAGTTTTCAACATTTCGTATTCTAACTTCAACAGTTTTTATGAATATGTCAGTAAACTTCTACGTCTAACTGATATTCGATTCCATTTTACGTTCACTGCAACATATCAACAGTTACAGTGGTGATGGCATTCGTTATCCAAGTCTGTATCTCGGTGATGTTTGCTATAGATATGAGATACACGATGACATTAACATAACCCTTAAAAGAAAGCATAGTGGAGCGATGCCTGGCGAAACTGGAACTCACTGAATTGGCCCACCCTGCAAGCCAAACGACTCACTAAGTCTTTTCTTGAACAGCTGCCACCTCACAGGGTAATACTTCTCACCGAGGCGTAAGAAAAACAAATTTGACAATAAAAACTATTGAAGTTGGACTAGAAGATACTGGAAACTAGGTGGTTAAATATTATTAGGGCCCGGCATGGCCAAGCGTGTTAAGGCGTGCGACTCGTAATCTGAGGGTCGCAGGTTCGCATCCCGGTCGCGCCAAACATGCTCGCCCTCCCAGCCGTGGGGGCGTTATAATGTGACGGTCAATCCCACTATTCGTTGGTAAAAGAGTAGCCCAAGAGTTGGCGGTGATGACTAGCTGCCTTTCCTCTAGTCTTACACTGCTAAATTAGGGACGACTAGCACAGATAGCTCTCGAGTAGCTTTGTGCGAAATTCAAAACAAACAAACAAATATTATTAGTCATTTGATTTTAAAATAGGAAAGATACTTTTGGGACACCCTATACGTGCTTGACACAAAGTGAGATCTTTGTTCAACTTGTTTTACCTGTAATTCATATTGGTGAAAATATTTTCAAAATGAATTACGTCGAGGATAGAAATTAATGATTCTTGGCTTGCATACCAGCGAGGCATTAGAACAAAATAAGTAAAATGAATTTGAACATTGTTTTTTTTTTTATTTTCGCGCAAAGCTACACACAGACTATCTGCGATAGCTGTCACTAATCTATAAGTGTACGATCACCCACCGCCAACTTTTGGGCTCTTATTTTACCCACGAATAGTGAAATTGATTGTCACCTTATAACGATCTAACGACTGAAAAGGAAAAGCATTTTTGATGGGTTTCGAACCTGTGGCCAGAAGTTTGGGAGTCAAACTCCCTAACCATCTGACCATGCCGGACCGACTTCTAACACTTCCTTTCGCTGTAGATTTTACACTAGAATCTAGTTTGATTCTGTTAAGTTAAATGAAATGTTCCGGTAATTTGATTCAATTACAATACAGATGTTTCATAGAAGTTAAAATATTACATTAAATTACGCGATTATGATGGAATGATTTCACATTTATTATATAAACTTTGGCATTTAGATAAATATACCTAGAATGATTTTCGTTAATATATGTCCTGATGTTTTATCAATATAATGCCGTTCATGATCACCGATTAACTACTTTGTTCTTGTCAGCTGAAAATTCCAGGACAAAAACAACAGCGTTTCCTAAGTGCTCTGCCCACCACGAGTATTGAAACCCCGTTGTTAGCGTTGTAACTCCACAGACATACCGCTGAGCCACTGGGGGCGTTTACTTTAACATTTTAAAACATTTTACTCCTTAAATCAGTTCAAGTAATTGTCATTGCTATCGGCTTAAGTATACTATACTAGTGTATACGTCATTAGTGAGATTTTTTACACGCTTTATAATAAACAACATATTGATTTATTTTAAAACAAAGAAGGAAGAACGCACCATGCGAGGACATCTTTAGGACAAACGTGGTTCAAAGTAAACAAATTACCAGGACACGCCGAGTGCTGGAGAGGTTTGTTTGTTTGTTTGTTTCGGAGTGTCATTCCCTTCTGTTCAACATAAAGCTTCTGGTTCAAAGTGTCTAGATTTGGAATTAAAAATTAAGTTAATGCTTATAGTGTAATCAGCATCTGTTTCTCAGATAAGTTCGTGAGCAGTTATTTCAATGGACTTATAATCAAAGTTGATACGTTTACCTTCATCATTAATAGCGTTAAACATCTTTAGTCGTATTAAGTATTATGAATTCGTTATAGAAAATATTATTATATCTTTAAATATAGAAGAGAATAAATAAGTTAGAAACTGCGTTTCTTCATACAGTACAAAATACGTCAAAATCTTATCTTGTCACAACATTTTGATAGATAAACACTGTATAGAAATGTTACTTTCTGCTTTGCTATTCTTGGAAATATTTACTTTTTGACGTCAACGATTAAAACAGTATGGCAATTAAGTGACGTTACTTTAAGTATTCAAGTATTTTCATTAAAAATATAACCTCACACTAAGATAAAAAATACGTGCAATACAATACCTCTAAGTAATAGATAGTTTAACATATTAAACATATTAAAATCACAATAACAAACTGTTGATTCTGCAATCTCAACAGACAAGCATGGGAGTAGAAAAGATTCTTGTTTTAACAGATAGGACCAACATAAAGTTATTCTAAGAATTTGTAGCAATTTCATACCACGCGTCTTAACAAAATATTATACGATATGTGTGAACCCATATAATGTTTGTAAGGAATAAAACATTACTTAGAATGCTTTTATTGTACACATTATCTTAGCAAGAGAGAGAGAGAACATTCGACAAATTGTTATAGCAACCATTCTGAGACTCTCTGGCTGAATATTTTCAGTTTCACTTGCAGCTCAGTTCGAAAGTTTTTTTTTCCTTTTTCTGTTCGCAGTAATTTTATAAACATTGCAGTACGTCAGCGTTAGAACATTAATTTAACTCACATATTAAGACTTCAGTGTATGTAAGCCAATACAAATATGAGCCTTTAGCATACATGCAATACACTCAGTGGTAAGCACGTACTAAGCCGCTTTCTTGTTTATATTATGTCTACAGTTACAAATTACCTAAATCTTTGACTGAAAAATAGTTTTGAGTTTAATATTTATTTAGTCTTATATTTCCATTATTTAACTAAACGTGCATTTTAAACGTAATTATTTTCAGTTGTGAAGGGGTATACGAAAACACACGATTCTTAAAATCCTAGATCATGCAAGAATTCAACATTTGTCTATTTTACTTTAAAACAGGTTTGGTTTTTACTTCCTGTTTTACACATTATCTTGTAAAAAGAAAATTAAGAAATTAGTATAAAATTATGACTACATTTGAAATGTAAAAATACTATTATATAAAAACTACAGACTGAAGAATGAAACAGAATTAGAGAAACCAATTACAATTTTTCTCCGCTAGGTTAGTGTGACCATAAAATTTTCCAGTGTACCAGGAAAAAAATGATAGAAAAATCCTGAGGTTTTCAAATCTCATTATTTTTTTGATTGCAGATTAGATAAACGTCAGGAACTCACAGTACTTATTTATTACGGCAGTTTTACGTGTGCAAATTCTAAATTAGAAACAATATCTTATGCCCTGCAACCTTTTTCCTTGATTACTATGGAAAAAAATGTACATAGATAGCTTGTTAACAATAGGCTTTGGCTCTAATCGTTAGCCGCGGCATATCGGCTCAAAGAATGGCTGTGATTTTTTTTTTTCTAAGTACAAATATTTAGCTCATAGCTCCGTCATCTCTTGATCGATTTGAGATATAATCACATGAGCTCATATACTTTTGAGAGATATATTTGATCGCCCCAAAAGTCTCTCAGATTAATTTACTCTAACCCTGTCTATAAATAAATTTCAATTTCATAACAGGACGATACAAATCATAATTAGTAGTACAATGGAATAGGGTAAATGCGTGTACCACGTTTGGTATTGTTGACGCACAAAAATATAACTTATGTAAAGGGAAAAAAATGTATTATGGATTAAGTTACTCTAACATTTCCTAAAATAATTTCAAATGCCACTGCTATGAAGGATCACTTTTTGTTTATGAGATATTCACAACTCGAGTATTTGTACTGCAGTGATTACGTTTTAATTTCTGATGAAACCAGCTCACGCTGTTCGTTATTAGGAAGTAATTATTTCAATTTTCATCTTTTTATTTGAAACTCACAATAAACTTCAAATTAAAAGGTAAAAAATAATAAATAAATTCACAAAGCTACTTTCTTGAATTTCACATGCACTGCTTATGGCGCCATCTAGTGATATTATGTTTTCTGAATTGTAATAACCTATCAAAAACGTGTTTAATCTGCAACTGATTAAACCTTGAGATCAGAGCGCAACGTTGAGTAGAAGATCATTGTCTGTTAGCTGACTTATTGATTCGTAAGAAATAAATGAAAGTGGATAATAAAACTAACTAAAATATACTCAGAACTAAGTGTTGCATTATTGTAATTCAACCCAGTAATCCGTGAACTTAATCATCTGAGACACATGCGTTGTATTCGCAATGTCGAAGTTATCGCGAGGCCTGAAGACTACCATGCAATGTATCCTCGTTACAAGACTAAAAAACGAAGTCAGTTACAATAGAAACCGTGTATATCTCTTTCACCCTCATTTTTTTTAGTTATCAACTTGGATTATTTATGGCCCAAAGATCAAACACAAAAAGTGCTCACTGTCAAGAAAAACCCTAGAGAAAACGATCACTATGAAATGCAGCAATGTTATGTTGGTGATGATATTTTTGTATTCGAGGTAGTGATGCATCTATTCAAACTCTGGGAATTATTTTAATGTCACCTGAGAAAGTTTTCAACCACTCACCTGTTCTGCCCAAATGTTCATTGTTTCCCATAGTGAGAGTCAGGCCAAGTGGTTAAGTCGTTCGACACCTTCGAATCCTCGTCACACCAAATATTCTTGCCCTTTCTGCCGTGGGGCCATTATAATGCAACGGTCAATCCCACTATTCGTTGTTTAAAGAGTAGCCCAAGACTTGGCGGCGGGTGATGATGACTAGCTGCCTTCCCTCTAGTCTTTCACTGCTAAATTAGGTACGGCTAGCGCAGATAGCCCTCGTGTAGCTTTGCGCGAAATTCAAAAACAAACAAACAAGAGAGAGTCGCCATAAAATGATTCGAAAACAAAAATGCTGAATTAATTTTAATTATAAATAAACAATAAGCCAATAAAAACCATGTTTAATTAATTAAATTACAGAAATGCTTCACAATAAATCTTACTTAATTTAGTTGTGTGTTTAATTGTTCATCAGTCTGTAAACGTAACCCAAACATACAAATTGCTAATAGTCTAATTATAATACATATAAATTAATAAGATAATGCCATATTAAATTACAAACATACAATTTGTTAGAAGGGCTTCATAGGTATCATTAAAGTTTATTAGTAATTATTTTTTGAAATTTATAAATCACAAACTCATTTATTCATATCGAGTGAACCTCAAATTAAAAGAGATTGAAAAACTTCTGTTCTACGTTTTTAGATCAAACCTTAAGTTTTACACGCTAATTTCTGCACTAATCCGTCGAAAGTAAAAAGGTTTTTAGATTACAGAATAATATAATATTCTGGTTGAAATGTTCAATAATCTCCCAGCATTATTCATAAACCCAATTAGAATAGTCTTGATAATTCTTTACAGATGTCTGCTAATCGGTTGCAAACTACCCTTCTGGACTAATGGGTTAACATTGAACAATCCATTTTCAGGCATCTTGTGGTGCTTTGTTTACTTTGAGTCCAGCGTATTATAGATGAGATATATTGTCAAAAACTAAGAAATGTGGAAGGTTTTAAAAAGTGATCAGTCACAGTACGAAAGTGATTATTTCAAACAGTATAGCGGTAGAGTTTTTAACTAAAATGTAAAAAATATATCTTGATAACAACGTGTAAAACTATAATGGCATAGAAGGTTTTTCATACAGAAGTAAATATCTTTAACGTAGTTGTAATGATACTTTTAACCATGCGCATTATATACCTTTCAAACTAAGTAACAGTTACTACAGTGTCAGGAAATACCACAAACAATACGTGTACAGACAAAATTACATGATTTCATGTAGGTCAGTAACAGTATAGAAGTAATGAAGTTTATTATTATCATAATATATCTCGCGCTTACTACCATGTAATTCGGGTTCGAATCCCCATTACACCAAAATGCTTGCCTTTACAGCCGTGGGGGCGTTATAGTGCGACGCTGAATTCCACTATTTGTTGATAAGAGTAGACCAAGACTTGGTGGTGGGTGGTGATGACTAACTACCTTCCCTCTAGTCTTACATTGTCTAGTCGTAAATCAGGTACGGCTTGCGCAGATAGCCCTCATAACGTTTGCACGAAATTCAGAAACAAACAAACCATTTAGTTTAATCTTATTATCAATGGTAATAATACTGTGTTTTGTTGTTGTTGTTAATATGTAAGCCGCCATCTTGTTTGTTGTTAAATTTCGAGAACTACTATCCCCGACAGCCGTACTTTCAAGAAAGCAGATAACACAGGCCTGCGAATTTAAATTTTATAAAAACTGTTTTGGTTTTAGTAATGGATTTTCCATAATTCAGCTATGCATATTTTGAAAATAATTTTCATATCTTTTTCTGTTACTTAAGTATTTTTTTTACAAATCAGGAAAAAGAATTATTTTGTTTACCACAATAATTTTTATTATATTTTTATGTTTGAATTATACAACAATCGATAAGACTTTCGCGTTGTGATTGGTATAGAGAAATCTATAGCCAGTGGCTGTCAGCATTTTAAGCATAATAAAATGTGATTCGATTTCAAAGAAAATGATTACCTTATGTAAACGTACATATGACATTTGTAAAAAATGTGTACGAGTTGGAAACAAATTAGTATTATTTTCGGTTTCATCATATAGAAATTACCGTAGAACATATAAAAATGTCAAGACAACAAAACTACAGCAGGCCTGATTTGATTGTCACTCTTACAACAAATCCACGGCGACAAATTTTTGGGTGGTAAAATTAAGTAACACTGGAACTAAACTTCGACACAGACTGGCCACTGAGCGGCGTTTAGCCCAAGTCAGTGTCTGTAACGGTAAAGTGGCACCTGTGTTTGTACAGTTCATAAAATAACAAATTATAAGTGTTGTTTTTTTTTGTTAACCCCATGAAAATTATAACAGGTCCGGTATGGCTAGGTGGGTTAAGGCGTTTGACTCGTAATCTGAGGTTCGCGGGTACGAATCCCCGTCGCACCAAACATACCCGCCCTTTCAGCCGTGTGGGCGTTATAATGTGATTATTAATCCCACTATTCGTTAGTAACCCAAGAGTTGGTTGTGGGTGGTGATGACTAGCTGTCTTCCATCTAGTCTTACACTACTAAATTAGGGACGGCTAGCGTAGCTAGCCCTTCTGTAGCTTTGCGCGAAATTCAAAAACAAACAAATTATAAATGTTTTTTTTTTGTTTTTTTGTTAACGCATGAACACTCTCAACGACAATAAATAAAATGTTGTCCTGTTTAGGTGAGTATCACAAATGTTTATGTACTTTTAACATAAAACACATTATTTTCCATTGCATCAACAATTTAGAAACGTTGTTGGTGGCAAATAATACAAGATTAGTTTAGTGTTTAGACAGCCTGTTTTGAAAACACCACATCAAAAAGTGAGAACAATAACACCTTGTTTACGCTCTTTAAGGATAGCACCTGAAATACTTCCTTTAGAGGCTGTCATGTTTTTCTTGTTAATACCAAACTTTTTTATAACGAAAATATGTATGTTTACTTCCATTTACTTGACTCTCATTATCATTGGTAATAACACTGTTTTTATTATTGTTACGACGTAAATCATTTTGTTTGTAGTTGTTGAATTTCGTGTAAACTGAGAAAATGCTTTATTTTCATATCGTTTGTTTTATTTCCACACTGTAGTAAATATGAAATATAAATGAGACATAAAATTTCACTTTTCTTTTAAATACAAATCAAGCGTGGTGCATTTAACTTTAAGTATTCTTTATTTAAATAAAAGTTTTACTTGGGAATTTATAAATAAGCACATTTTGACACCACTCAAACCTTTAACGTGGTTAAGGCGTTCGACTCCTAACGTGTGGGTCGCGGGTTCAAATCCCGCTCATACCAAACATACTCGCCCTTTCAGCCGTGGGGGCGTTATAAAGTAATGGTCAATCCCACTACTCGTTGATAAAAAGAGTAGTCCAGGAGTTGGCTGTGGGTTGTGATGACTAGTTGTCTTCCCTCTAGTCTTACACTGCAAAACTAGGAACGGTTAGCATACATAACCCCCGTGTAACTTTGCGCGAAATTCAAAACAAACCAAAACCTTTAACCCTTCGACTGCATTTGACATTAGGTGATATTAGCATAAGCGACTGCGGTTGACATCACATGATGCAAGCATTTGGGGCGTATTTTTTTGAACGACTTGCCGCATGAAATCTTAAATCTTTGTGCATTGGATGCTAGGCAGGTTTACACGTGCTGAAAACGAATGGTTGAGTCTCCCGCTGGTATAGCGGTAAGTCTATGGATTTACAACGCTAAATTCAGGAGCTCTATTCCTCTCGGTGGACTGAGCAGATAGCCCGTTGTGGCGTTGCTCTAACAAAACACATATGAATGAAAAATTAAAACAACGTTAATTACAGTTGAAATCCTTCAATAATCGTAAACAGTTATTTCATCTTAAGAGTGTCGAAACTTTTATGGCTAACGCTTTTAATATTTAAAATCACCTAGTTTTTAAACCTAGAAGTATGTATTGAAGTTGCATATCGATAGGTTACGAGCATAAGAGCTTAGCTTAGAAACACATTTTGTTATATCAATTTCAATTTTCTTTTCCGTTGCTACTATTATTCAAACATACCAAAATATTTAGATTTTGTACTTAAAATGGTTTCGGATAAACACTTAAAACGAACGTGAGCTTAAGTCTCACGATTGTTTAGTTTTCTTGGCTGAAATAACATCAGAAATCACAAGAGGGCGGTGTTTATGTAAATACAATAAAAGTCTTATAACAGAGAGAAAGTAGTATTGGAATAGTTGTCATATCTCAAGAAACACCTTCCATCTAAATACACGTTCTTTTTACACCGTTTAGATTCGCATCCTTCTTCCCAAGAAATCTAATTAATTTTGACGTGGTCGTTGATCCTTGGAAATATTAGAAAGTAAAGAGATTATATTACAGTGAACTTCTTTGATCAGCTACTCCTCTTCCACTTAGATGTAATGGTATCTTTATTCACGAACATTCACGAATATCTATATATCACCCTATATAGCTATATATATGTTTTTTTTCACACGTTTTCTTCTTTTCGGTCCGTTAATTTTAAACAGTTTGATATTAAACAATGTTGCTACTCTAGGATCTTCACCTTACGTTTCATCCAATCGTTTTTTCACAGAACTAATTTTGAAACCGAGTTAATTTTTTGCAAAAACTTCTTTAATCTCACAATTCTTATACATTAAATCAGAGAATACAATTCAGTGGACTTTATCTGAACATCCTAGGTGCATTATCTTACGGATGCATATTAAAACATGTTTGGTTTTTCGAACAGCTATTTGGAGAGAAACATGCCTTCCCTTCCCTTCAAGTGGCACAGCGGTATGTCTGGAGACTTATTACCCTAGAAAATGAGTTTCGATACCCGTGGTGAGCACAGGTAGCGCATTTTGTAGCTTTTTGCTTTACTTCAATCAAAAACAAAAATAAATAAACTTCAACAATACTTAGAAATGGGGATGTTTTACCTCTAGCATTAACTATGATACCGACTTGTTCACCACATTTATCTACACGTGTCAGATAAAAATAGATAGAAAGTAGTTATAAATCATTACAGTCTCTCATCTTTCAGTAATAAACACGACAGGAGTTGAATGTTTTGCATCTCATAGTTACATATCGTAAATTAGAAATCATTTAATTGTAATTCCTTATTACATATTCATAACATAATTCTTCAAATGTGATTATAGTAAACCCTCTTTATTATTTCCACACCAAAAACCGGTTTAACAGTGGACATTCTTCACTAAAGCATAACTCCTGCTACCTTATCACGATCTACCTACGGTTATTACCTCGTCCAGACTCAGCTGTATTTTTACAGACTTATAACGCTAGAAACCGGGTTTCAATGCCCGTGGTGGCAGATCTCAGATAACGCACTGTGTAGCTTTGTGTTTAACTATAAACGAACAAGAGAACTACTATACACGTACCTTTATCTTCTCTTCCTGAGGAAAGAAAACAATATGTTAGAATAACTTTGATGATGAGAATGGAATCTGTAGAGAACTAGAGGTCGAATGTTCAAAAAGTTTCCTTGAACATGTTATGAAGTCAGAGTATGGGATAGCCGACCAAGTCCTGTAGACAGTTGACTCGTGAAATCAAGTCAAAATACTTCTTGCATTAGATCACAATGTCTAGCCCTCTAAAAAGTTGCTAAAAGTTACCTAGAAACTGCAGCTGCAATACTATATCGTAGATGTTCTCGCCACTAGGAAATAACTTAAACCAAATCTATGCTCAGTTGTTGCTTCTTCCAGAGTAAAGCGGCATCGATCTTAGTGAAGTATAATATCTGAAGCTTCTGGTTTATCCAATCGCCGCTGGCAGAAGAGGCGCTGTTAGCAGACTAAAATTGTTTCATGGGAGAGGGAAAATATGTTCTGTAACTCTAGCCGGGCCTATGGTTAAATTTTAATGTGAATGTAATATTAGAAGCATTTCTCTTTACATAACATAATGAAATTTCCGTTCGGTAACTTATCTCCAAATAAACTACCCTTAAAACGGAAAGTAGAAAGACATTTGTCTAGTTCGACAACGTAATTTGAAACCAAAACATGTTCCATAGGAGGGAAGACGTTTGTGGCTCTATTTAACTTCGATAGAACTCATTTGCTGTAAATCTAGCTGTAAAACAAGTTAATATGATAGGTCAATTTACATGTATAAGAAATGACGACAAAAAAGTGATAAACCTACACACTATTTAAAACAGCAGTTGGTATAACAACGAAACATTGGCAGAATTAAAAAAATAACTAGTAATTTAAAAATACGCATAAAAAACAAGGTAATGCGACTTTAAAACGAAATATTTTTTTAAAGTTGCAAATAGTCTTAACATTTAGGAACAATATTAACACAAATAGTTATTGATAACTGTAAACAGTTCACAAAACATCATTTCAAAAGCGTTAATGAAGAATAATAATCTTACACTAAGACTTAAAATTTACGGGTATGTGTTTTCTTATAGCAAAGCCACATCGGGCTATCTGCTGAGCCCACCGAAGGAGATCGAACCCCTGATTTTAGCGTTGTAAATCCGTAGACTTACAGCTCTACTAGCGGGGGGGCGAACTTTACGGCAAACTGAGTTTTATTTGTTTTCTTGCATGTCTGTTGTCAAGCGCAAAAACACACAATGATCAATTTGTGTTGTACCTACTTAAGGTATCGAAACCCGGTTTATAGCGTTACAAGTCTTCATACTTGCCCTCCAGTTACTGTTAATCCCAGTTATAAGGTAACCAAAATTGCAGAAAGTAATATTAATTCACTGAGAAGAAATTAGATTCGTTTGCAACGAAAATACACAGGTAATAATGTCAAAAGTTTGATAACTACCAGTTACTCTTTAGTGGAAATAAATAAATGCGCTGGAAAACCTAGTACTATGAGTTATCTGAAGTCCACTCTGTAATAATGCTCCCTCTTTAACCAATTCCCAGCGTTCTCTTAAGATAACTGAAGAACTGGACCTGCGAAGTAAACAATGAATATTACCAACTATGAAGATTGTTTGTTTGTTTTTAGTGACATGTTCTAATTTGTTTTGGAGTTTGTTTGTTCGGAATTTCGTACAAAGGTACACGAAGGTTGTGTACGCTAGCTGTCCCTAGTTTATTAGTGAAAGACTAGAGGAAAGGCAGCTAATCATCAACACTCACCATCAACTTAAAGGCTGCTCTTTCACAAATGAAAAGTGGAATTGACTGCCACATTATGATGCTCCCTCTGCTGTTTTGCAGGATTCAACCCTGCGACCCTCAGATTGGGAGTCGAGCACCCTAACCACCTGGTTGTGCCGGAGCTTTCTTTTATGGGTTTGGCAATAGTAAGTAGGTTTTTTTTCAATATTACACACAGATTATAGCAGGTGAATGATTAACATGTTATTATCATTTAGTAAACCTTCGCCACTTATGTTCAGTGAAATACGAGTCTGTCAAAATTACGTAGAGAAAGGGAATTATGTCACAAGCTATGACTATGTTACTTTTTAGCTATATTAAAATCATAAACGATGAAATCCTAGCGATTTCGACGAATAAACTTATCTTCATTAACAAAGGCAGCTCATCTGGTGAAAATACTGAGTTTCATAAATTTCCATAAGGTGGGTTACGAACCGTTTTGATCCTATGTGTTTTTATTGTCATAAATTTGTAACTAGATACTGATAGTAATCTGACTCTTTTACTGACTTGGTGACAACTGAACAATGTTCACACCTAGCGAGAAGTATTAAATCTTTATTCACCTGCAACGAAAGAAACGCTAAGACTTACTTTGCTGTAGAAACATGTGATAAACATTAAACTTGCACAGGAAAATCTGCAGAAAGGAGGTAATGGAGAAAGATCACAGTGCAAAAACAAAACAAAACAACAATACTTATTTGTACCCTCTCGAACTTAACAAATTCTGGAGTTGTTTTTTTTAATTTCGCGCAAAAGCTACACGAGGGCTATCTGTGCTAGACGTCCCTAATTTAGCAGTGTAAGATTAGAGGAAAGGCAGCTGGCCATCACCACCCACCGCCAACTCTTGGGCTACTCTTTTACCAACGAATAGTGGGATTGACCATAACATTACAACGCCTTCTCACAGCTGAAAGGGCAAGCATATTTGGTATGACGTGGATTCGAACCCGTGACCCTCAAATTAGGAGTCAAGAGCCCTAACCATCTGACTCTATCAGGCCGTAAAAACGATACTAGTTAAAGTTTTTAGTATAATTGCTTGTTTGTTCGTAATTAAGCACAAAGCTACAGTCATACAGCTGTGCCACTGAGGGACATGTGAGTGGAAGATAAATGATACTCGTCAAAGCCCAGGGTTGGCAAAAGTGTGTTTTTTTGACATAGTACGTCATCAAATTACAACAAAAAGCAGAAGAGAGAAAAGTTTCAGAATGAACAACTTTAACAAATCCTGTTGCAAAAGTGTTCGTGTATTTTCTTATAACAAAGCCACATCGGGCTATCTAGTAAGTCCACCATGGGGAATCAAACCCCGATTTTAGAATTGTAAATTCATAGACTTCGAACTGTACCAGCGGGTAACGTCGAAAAAAAAAGTAAACCTAAGATGTTATTAATATTAATTTAGAATACAAATTCGTCTGCTATAGACATTTATACAGTAATAAATATTTAACATTAAGTTAAATCATGCACTCCTAGCTTAACTTTAACCTTAAAAAAAAATTGGGCGAATAATTCACAGTTTACCAGTCTTTTGACCTTTGCTATATATTCAATTGTGGTCACTTTCAATGATTAAAAATCTTTTTCTAACAAAATAAAAAACGGCATAAATAAGTGTTCTCACAAGTTGGAAGGGACCATTGTTGCATTTAAATAATATTTATTACTTTTATTTAAACAGAGAAAAAGTAAAATTGATGATACCCTGTGAAATAAATACCCTGTGTCACTTTGATCGTGGAAATTTGCACTGATTAAATATTGTATACTTTTTTAAAAATTAGTTGAGTATTAAATCAGTGTAAGTTTGCCATTTCTAGCACATGTGCTACTTTATGTCTTAAAAGTGAATTAAGAAGGTTCTTTTACTTTATTATTTCAATACAGTTTGAGACTGGCACAAATATTCTTCAGCCCTATTTTCTCAGAGTTCTTTGTAGATGACGTCACAAGAGTAGCTTTAATTAAGCAGTAGTTTAAGTACATAAAATTTTTTGCTGATTGGGTCGAGCATTATATTATATTCAGTCGAATGCCCTCTGAGACTGTGTTTCTTTATGATTTAGTTGGGATGTAGGTGAGATGATAAGTTACTATTGGAAATTCTCAGTGTAGTGCACTTCGCCTTCATGACGGAACAAGTGGCGCGTGATAAATAATTTTAATAAGAACTTTGTGAGACACGTTTCCTAGCGCTAGTATTTCTAGGGTTAGCAGTTGGCCTTGTTGCTTAGTAGTTGTTAGGCCTCAGTGCACAAATGCTGCTAAATTTACTTCCTCGATACGAACCAGCATACCAGTTCCGACTGAGAACGTCATAACTTCTAATAGAAGCAAGGTTGAAAGCTTGTTACCAGGAGTTTCTTTATATTTACGTGAAGAAATTTGTGTTTTACCACTTGTAGAGTTTTTCAAATAAACCGATAAAGCTTTTCTACTTATATCAATGACAAATACTGATACTTTTTTTAAATTTCTGAACAGCAGATGTTGAAGATTTTACAATCAAAGCGTTCATAAATATGCAAATATAAGAATATTGCATTTCTGCCGAGAATTTCCTGCTTAAAAGTTACAGAATGACAACACAAACATGAAACGTAAAGTTCGAATGTGTTTATGAAAACGAGGTTTTCACAACGCGAGTGTGAAAAATAAAAACAGTAACTTAGCTCTTGATATTGTAAACAGTATTGGTGATAAAACAAATACATATCAAGTAAGAACAGAAAAGTTTCTTGAATTTTCTTGAAATCTACTACCCTAACTAGCCGTCTTTTTTTTTTTTTTGTAGTGATAGACTTGAAACACTATTCAACACTACCCACTACCAACTTCAGTTAACCACTACTCTGGGCTACTCTTCTCAGATCAATAGTGGGAGTTAACATTCATTCTGGGTTACCCTTGTCAGATCAATACCGGGTGTTAACCGTCACTCATGGGCTACTCTTGTCAAACCAACAGTAGTATTTAATTATCACTCTCATAACAAATCCCAGGTCATCTATAACGGAGTGTGATTTTTTTTAAATTATGTTGGTAATTATGGAACCTCAGTTCTATAGTCTGACAAGTTAACAGTTACGCCTCACTCCACCAAAGAAAATATTAACCAAAAATGTATCATTGAAGATATAAGATATAGATTGATGATCAGGAAGAAAATGGTACTAAAAATAATGTGTGATTTTCAATAAAAAAAACTCAATGTTAATCAAACTACATGTTTTAATACCTACGAAAATTGGAAATCCTCAATAGCCCGCGGCATTTGAAATTCTTTTAAACAGAATTAAATTCATATATGAGAGTTTTTTTAGTTGTTTTTCCAAGTACAAACTTTTAGCTCATAACACCGTCATCACTTGACCAACATGATATTTAATTAAAGTTTTGAGCTCAGCAGATCAAACTCTTTCAATAGGTATATTTGATTAATTGAAGGGTAGGCTGGTAAAGATCCTGATGTATAATAAAATCGAATCATGTATATGCTCGTCCCATGCTTAATAGTGCTCGCGCACAAATATGTAGCTAAGAAACACAATTTCAAGAATTAATTTACTCTAATACTGTCTGAAATAATTTCATGTGCCACGGCTATTGAGGATTCCCTCTTGTTTCAAACAAACAAAAATCGGAGCCATTCTATGAGCCACTGTGTCTCAGTTCAAACAGTAGAGAAGATAGAAGTATTTGTTAGTGGAAAGCCACTGTGTCGCAGTTCAAACAGTAGGGAAGATAGAAGTATTTTTTGGTGGAAAGCCACTGTGTTGCAGTTCAAACAGTAGGGAAGATAGAAGTATTTGTTAGTGGAAAGCCACTGTGTTGCAGTTCAGACAGTAGGGAAGATAGAAGTATTTGTTAGTGGAAAGCCACTGTGTTGCAGTTCAGACAGTAGGGAAGATAGAAGTATTTGTTAGTGGAAAGCCACTGTATTGCAGTTCAGACAGTAGGGAAGATAGAAGTATTTTTTGGTGGAAAGCCACTGTGTTGCAGTTCAAACAGTAGGGAAGATAGAAGTATTTGTTAGTGGAAAGCCACTGTGTCGCAGTTCAAACAGTAGGGAAGATAGAAGTATTTTTTGGTGGAAAGCCACTGTGTTGCAGTTCAAACAGTAGGGAAGATAGAAGTATTTGTTAGTGGAAAGCCACTGTATTGCAGTTCAGACAGTAGGGAAGATAGAAGTATTTTTTGGTGGAAAGCCACTGTGTTGCAGTTCAAACAGTAGGGAAGATAGAAGTATTTGTTAGTGGAAAGCCACTGTATTGCAGTTCAGACAGTAGGGAAGATAGAAGTATTTGTTAGTGGAAAGCCACTGTGTTGCAGTTCAAACAGTAGGGAAGATAGAAGTATTTGTTAGTGGAAAGCCACTGTGTTGCAGTTCAAACAGTAGGGAAGATAGAAGTATTTGTTAGTGGAAAGCCACTGTGTTGCAGTTCAGAGAGTAGGGAAGATAGAAGTATTTGTTAGTGGAAAGCAACTGTATTGCAGTTCAGAGAGTAGGGAAGATAGAAGTATTTGTTAGTGGAAAGCCACTGTATCGCAGTTCAGAGAGTAGGGAAGATAGAAGTATTTTTTGGTGGAAAGCCACTGTGTTGCAGTTCAGACAGTAGGGAAGATAGAAGTATTTGTTAGTGGAAAGCCACTGTGTTGCAGTTCAAACAGTAGGGAAGATAGGAGTATTTGTTAGTGGAAAGCCACTGTGTTGCAGTTCAAACAGTAGGGAAGATAGAAGTATTTGTTAGTGTAAAAAAAAGATAATCCAGATTTATCATCTATTTTTGAAAGGATCGTAATGATTCTGCTCTTGTGCGTGATAAGTGTAATTGTCATATACACATGTCAATTTAAAATATTTGTGTTATCGACGAAAATGCTAATTAGTAAATTATCAGCATAATTCATTTGGAAAAAATAATAATTTGCATTAAAATAATAAACGATGCAAATTACTTGCACTTTATTCCTCCTCCAGTGGCGCTGCAATATGTGTGTGGACTTACAACTCGAGAAACAGAGTTTTGATACCTGTGGTGGATAGAGCACGGAGAACTCTTTGTGTAACTCTATGCTTGATTAGAAACAAACAAACTTCAAGGTAAAGTGGAATATACAGTTAACAAAAGCAACGTATTGTTGCAAGGGGGATTTTTCAATCTGTAACTCACCAGATGTTTTCTATTGAAGTATAACTTACTGCAGGATGCTAACATATATCGTGATAACAGTGACTATTAACAGTCACATTCATAAGTCACGTAACACAACATAGGAGACAGACCTGTATAACGTAATGAAACAAAACCGAGCGCTCGAATAAATACATGATAATTATTGACTTATATATTAATTATTACTTCGGATTTAACTGTAACTTGAAAAGTTAAACTAGCAAAATAAAGCTAAAGCTCACCGAACAAATTGAATATCAATTATATTTAGTGATATAATGGTATGTTTGTTGCAATAGCTTCTAGTGCATATTAATAATTTATTTTTACGTTAAGATAAATTCAGGGGTTATGTTTCACGTTTCTCATGGAAAAAAACATAAAATCCATAAGTTTCATCTTTTTGTATGAGTTTATGTTCACAAACAGAGCTCCAGAAAATTATTTAAAAGCGAATGATGAAAGGTTTGCAATTCTTTTCACCAAACTAAGTGTTAATTATTATTAACTAGCGCAATCCAATTACCTGTTAACAATGTGTATCAAACGATCGTTAGTCTGAGTAATTAAAACTTTATAACAGTTGTAGCAAACGTAAATAGTAAGATACGAAATTAAACGTGGAGAAAAAAAAAGACGATCTTTTGAACTCGATAAGCAATGATTTACCGTAAGTTCTAAGTATGCCTTATTGCAGAGTTAGAGATTTAAATCAACTGGATTTTGTAATGTCTTTGTAAAAACATCATAAATATACATACTGATCAGGTGGTTAAGGCACTTAACTCGTAATCTGAGGGTCGCAGGTTCGAATCCCCGTCACACCGAACATGCTGGTTTTTTCACCCGTGGGGACGTTATTATGTGACGGTCAATCCCACTATTCGTTGGTAAAAGGGTAGCCCAAGAGTTGGCGGTTGATGGTGGTGACTAGCTGCCTTCCCTCTGGTCTTACACTGTTAAATTTGGGACGACTAGGGCAGATTACCATAGTGTAGCTTTGCGCGAAATTCAAAAACAAACAAACAAATATACATACACATGAAAAACGCACACATACATTGTTATTATCACACTGGTTTCACTCCTATATTGTCGTAATAAGCAAATACAGGGTCGTTTTTCACTTCCAATAAAACTTTGTAGTAGGTTGTTTCATTCACTCATAGTATAACGGCATGACGTGAATATAAAAGACTTTTTTTTTCGGAAAAATTGCAGTTCTGTCGTTTCGGGAGGCTTTTCGTAATAGTAGAGTATAATCCTGTATTACTAAATCATTTAATGATTCTTAATGATTTAATAAAATTCCGTTACATTGATTAAAAAATAAAAGAAATTATTAATACATTTGTTGCTTTGTAATCAATCCGAGGGTCGCGGGTTCAAATCCCGGTCGCACCAAACATGCTCGCCCTTTCAGCTGTGGGGGCATTATAATGTGACGATCAATCCCATTATTCGTTGGTAAAAGAGTAGCCCAAGAGTTGGCAGTTGGTGGTGATGACTAGCTGCCTTCCCTCTGGTCTTACACTGCTAAATTAGGGACGGCTAGCGCAGATAGCCCTCGAGTAGGTTTGCTCGAAATTCAAAACAAACAAACAAACAAAAGCTTTCTAATCTGTGGCGAGGAATGAAATGCACGAATGTTTATTTATGAAAAACAAAATGCTGATTGCGCTTTATCTTCTAGATATTAAACGCAACGCATATTTCTGATCGAACATAAGGCCACCGTAATAATCCCTTAACGCTATCGAGTTATCTAGCGTAGTTCGTATAGAAGGTCTTGTTGTCTCTTCTAATCTAAACACGTAAAATGACGTTGTCGTTTCCAATGAGAGTGTTCAAACCATCGTTGGAAACTTTTGTTTACCTTTTAACACATTCAGTTGCAATTATGTCTCAGGACAAGTAAATGATTGTTTTATAATACAAGCTTCTACTTACTTTCCAAATACGGCCAGTTGCAGTAATATTCAACCATAATAATTGGTTGCTTTATCATAGAAGATTCTGTTTGCTTTCTAAGAACGGTCAGTTGCAGTAATATTCAACCATAATAAATGGTTGCTTTATCATGGAAGATTCTGTTTGCTTTCTAAGAACGGTCAGTTGCAGTAATATTCAACCATAATAAATGGTTGCTTTATCATGGAAGATTCTGTTTGCTTTCTAAGAACGGTCAGTTGCAGTAATATTCAACCATAATAAATGGTTGCTTTATCATAGAAGATTCTGTTTGCTTTCTAAGAACGGTCAGTTGCAGTAATATTCAACCGTAATAAATGGTTGCTTTATCATAGAAGATTCTGTTTGCTTTCTAAGAACGGTCAGTTGCAGTAATATTCAACCGTAATAAATGGTTGCTTTATCATAGAAGATTCTGTTTGCTTTCTAAGAACGGTCAGTTGCAGTAATATTCAACCATAATAAATGGTTGCTTTATCATAGAAGATTCTACCTACTTTTTAACAACCAGTTGCAGTAATATTCCAACATACAATATTATGATATTCAGTTACTGTTTTTCTTGAGCCACTTGTGAAATGCTGTCCTTTTAATAACTTGTTTATGTTATAAAAGTAACACAGCTTCACGCTTATCCTGTTCAGATAGTTTATTTCTGTGATATCATAATAATCAGGGTTCATATTTACTTTTGCCATTTGTTCTACTCTAAATTTTATCAAAAATAAAAAATACATTAAATAAATACTCCGATTTCAACTCTAATAGCTTTCACAAAAACACACGTTAATAATAGGTTTGTAGAAAACTTTATTCTGTCAAAAATTAGGTGTTTACGTGTCATTATCTATTCTTCTCATTAATTAATATTTAATTGCTATTATTTTTTATTGCAACGTGAATCAAAATAATGTGAGTTCAGATAAAGGTAAAAGAACCTGTAGGTACGTCACATAGAGATTGTCTCTGTTAACACTCCAGATCACGAGCAGTTAAACCCATATTCTAATAAATTTGTTAGAATCACATTCATCGACAGGAATATTTCTTCTTCATTTTCTGTATTACGGAAAACCTAAAGTTTATTTTAGTATCTATAAAGTATCATTTTCACTTCAATACAGTTTAAAAGTACAAAACTGGGCCCACCAGTGAAATACATATAACGTTAAACCATAAGACCCATATCAATCTGAGGATACTAAGTCATATCCAGTGACAGTACAAAATTAGATTTTATCTTGAGAACATTCTAAACGTGTTACGCGATTTTTCTCTATGTTACTGAGAGAATGTTTATTTGTAGTTCATACAGTAGATTATCTTTGTTTTACTGTAGTTAATCACACAAGAGAAAAGTTACACAGTGGGCTAACTGTGCTCTTTCCTGCTCGAGTATCAAAACTCAGTTTCAGCGTTACAAGCCTTCAGACTTAATGCTATGCCACTAGGAGACAATACTTTGTCAGCATATTATATCAATATTCTTATCTTTACTCCATTTTCATAGCTTATATACATATATATATTGTAACGGATTTACCGTTGTATATTTATTTTACTACCCACGCCTGTTTCTATATAGTTTTCGTTTTTGCATGTGAGTATATTCTTGACTATGTATTGCACAAGTCCCGCCTGTTTTCGAAATTTGTAGAACATTCGCGTGCGTAAAATAAAAAAAAATGTACAAGATGTATAAGTTATACTAGTGATTGACATTATTGTTGCAAGTGAACTTCGGTGAAGGTTCTAGACATGCCCGTGATTCATATAAAAATCGACTAGGTAAGAGAATGAAAGAGAATATTATTGGATACCTACAGTCCGTAGCTGGGAAGCTATACTATGATTAACATCTATTAATCGGAAAACTACAAAATTTGATCAACAATATTTAGAGATTTGAAACATTACAAACCGTGTAACTTCAGTGAATTACTTCAGACGTTAGAACTTCTACGAGGACATTAAATATCTCAGCGGCGTAAGTCCAATCAACCCGGAATTAAGTTCCTCATAGTGAACTTGGATCGTCGATCAAATATTCAGTTCTAGACCAGATATAAGACTGAGTATTGTCTATAAGTTTGTAAGACTGTTGTATATAAACCATCGTCTGTCATAACTATTACTAATAACCGTTATCATCAATTGTATTATTATTTGTTTTCTTGTATATTAAAATATATTTGCGTTTAAAAGGAAAATTGTATGCATCAATCTTGTTGGCAAATGCCATAAATTTGATATATATTAACATTTAATTAACTTCTAATTTAAAATAAAATTTCTGGTTATTTGAGATAGTAATACGTATAGCACATAAAGTAATAAATCGGAGACTCGTCCGAAATAAATTATAATACGTAACCAAATGCTTTATAGCCTACTAAACTCTTTTTAAACGTAACTTTAGACGTCTTAACTTCAACTCTTTCCTGTTGTGAACAGCAAATCTCTTCTTTGAAACGTCATTTAACAACAACCCATAGCCTGAAAACGTTTCATTATTATACCCTCTCAACCATCTTATCTTCAACTCTTTCCTGTTGTAATATGTTTAAGTTCTTCGTTGGGATACGATTTCATTATGCTTACATCTAAATATTTTTTTAACTTGCACATATTTAAAATTATATTTCAAAACGCAATGCTAAGTTTCACTAAAGGTTTAGATCTTATTATATAAACAACATTACCATCAAATCGCTAGCAAATATATCGTGAATTAAACCTATAATATCTCAAACGTCGATTATTAAACTATATCAAATGACTTGTATCTGTTTAAACACGATTCTTGCACGTGCCACTATAGTTGTTTGTTTCGATATTGATGTGCTCTATAATAAGGTGCAGCGTTTTTAAGATGATAGATCGTTTCAGTTGTATTCAAGCAGGAATTCTTGATTGTTCAAGATAAATTGTGGACTTTATTCCTAGTCACTGCTAAATGCATCGTGAAGTATTGCAAAGTGCATGATCTTGTTACAAAAAGAGAGGTCATTTCTTTACATAACTTCATGAATATCTAATGCATAGCATTGTACAAAATGTGGTAGTTTATCAAGGTACCCATGACTCGCCTAAACAAAGATTCAAGTTCAACTCATATAAAATAGACTAATACCATAATACCTCATCAATCGCCTTTCAAAATTTGAATGGCGCAGTCATACTCAAAGTATCCTCCATGTTACCCTCAAACCCAGATTTGAGTATTAAGATTCAATGCTGTTTGGGATGGTTTTCCTTCGATGCACACTGCAAGTTATACGTATTGTATTCACTATTGTAGTAAGTGACTTATGAGCTGCAACTACTCCATGAAACCTGGTAGCATATATCTCCTTGGTCACAGTGGAACTGCTAACCTTCAGTTTTGAATGCTCAGTTAAATTATGAATGATGTATTTCATGATGGGTGTGTAATTTCATTACACATAACATTTCAAAAACCTTCAGAGATTCACTAGTGGTTAAGTTTGAGATGTCAGGAAAAGTTTCGATATCAGCACGTCCAGTGGTCTTCCATTCTTCCGCTTAAACAGTGGATGTAACTTCTCTGGGTACTCATAACAATGCTTCCACAGTCAATAACTATTATTGATGTCACATTTGTCTTGGCGTGGTCTGGAGAATAGAACGTTCGACTTGCAATCTGTGGGTTGCGGGACCGAATCCCTTCACCAAACATATCTGGAGTTTAAGACACCCGACTCGCAAACTGTGAGTTGCGGGATCGAATCCCTTGACCGATCATGCTATCCTTTTCAGCCACGGGTGCGTTATAATTTTCCGCTTAATCCTATTAATCATTGATAAAGAGTATTCCAAGAAGTAGGCGGTATGTGATGTTGACGAACTGTATTCCATCTTGTCTGTCACTTCACATTTAGAAACGTCTAACGCACATGACACCTTGACTCATTTTGCGCGAAATTAAACAAGCAAACAATCGTCACATCCTTATTCCATCTGGCTGTGAGTAGCAGCACTTCATTCACGAACCCTAGTACAACACCATTTGATTCACGTGCGTTGTTATTGGCATTATTAAGTATGGTTTGTTGACCAACATAGTTGTTTTACAGTTTAGTATCTCTCAAAATATTAAGCTGTATTCAGTTGTTTTAGTTCTGTTAGATTGGATATGTTTTTATTGAGATTTAAAGTTAAATTTAAAGTTATCTCCAAAACTGCATGTCTCTTTGAACATGGTGAAGAGTAAGTAACTGAAAAGTCTGTGCTAATGCTATAATAACTGATTACATGTTTTCAACAGCATATAATATGCTAAAGCAAGCAGCTTCCTTCATGCATCTAGAGCAGTGAGTATATTTGCTTACGAAACATTAATGTTGTTTATCCTACGCTTTCGAACTTCCTTGTTGCTTCTGTGTTCGTACTTCTTTGACCTAATCAGTAAAGCTGGTTCTGATCAGTAATGTGTTAAAGTAGAATCACGTATTATCTTAAATTATCTTCGTTTCAGCCAAGATAAAAGACAAAATAAACTAAAATTTCCTATATATTAAACAGAATATCTATAGGCCTTGCTTTGCCCTTGGGTTCTATAGCTTTGACGGCATTTCCAGTTTCCTGAAATAGACTTTCCTAAGAGAATTGAAAGATTATGAAAGCATACACTTTCACATGTTTTCTTTTTACTTCTGTAAGGCCTTCCATTTTTTCCTTTTAACGTCAATATACGACACGATTTCATTTATGGACCACGTGATATGTCGAAGCTACTTTCGACTTGGGTTAAAATTTGATCTAACAAAATAAAAGATATATACTCACAAGCACTCACGCGTATAAGCATTGACATACTCGTGTATACAAAAGATATATAATACTAAACACGAAGTTCACTATTACTGATGGGCGGAGTTGGCAATAGTTCGTGTGGTGATTAGAAGTCGTATTCTTTGTCTTTCAAAATTTTCGTTCTGCTTTGCAACAAAAACAACAATAAAAATGTGTTCATTATCGTAGAATGTTCGTTACAATTTTATCAAATTTTTAAACCACGTAATAATTCTCATTTCCAAAATTGTCCCTGCTTTCTAACACTTGCAAAAAAAGTTATTTTTTTATGAAAACATATAAAACTATTCAGAATGTATATTAATCATTTGGTAATGACAGCAAAAACGCTACCACAATTTGCTGGTAGGACACGAAGCTACTCAGTATACATCTAATCGAGTTAGCTCGAATACATTGCAAATACACTAATTTAAAACCTAACGTTACCTATTTGTAAATTCTACTAACAAATATCTTCACGTAGTAACTTTATATAGAATAATGCATTTCACATGATTTTTCTTTATTTTTGATGTTTCTAGCTAAACTAATCTATTTTCTGCTTCCCATTTCTTTTACTGGTTGCATCAGATGAAACATACACATTTATTCCTATAAGAAAGAAACTGGTGTTATTTAATTGAGTTTTTTTAAGATAGATTAATGTTTTTAAATTTTTATTTAAAAAAAAATATTTGTAGAATTAACTTATGTTAAAAAATATTCTTTTTGTATTGAACTATGCGTGTTATACAGAATGGTTATAAAGAGTATTTGAAACACGTTATAAGGTAAATAATATTACACGAAAGTGGATTATTTTCCGTAAACCTATAAAAAATTATAGGAATTGCCTCAACAAACACTTTTATATTGTCTGACCATCACTCTTGCTGACCGTTCATTATACGGCTATCCTGCAAACATTTCTCAACTGAAGAATAATATTACGATACCAGTTATGGAAAGATCATCTTAGAATGGACGCAGAGATAGAAATTTATGATGACAGTACCCCACAGCAGCCATAATGGCATTTCTGGTGCTATTTATGGAAACCTCTGAAATTCATTTCCTAACATACGTTTGAATACACGTTTGCGCAAAATGTTTCGTTGGAATTAATTATAAGACCTGATAAGGGAAAAAAAATGTTATAATAATTTATCAACCGCAACATATTTTTTATATTCAGTGCCGACGAAGCCTTTCGTTCTATACCAGTGCTCATCAGAGTCAAGTGGTATAGGAGACGTTGGTTATATCATCACTTGCTTGAACAACAACTGTCGTGTGGTGTAAAAAGATCAAGTTGTTTAGTTATCGTTTTCATATGTACACCTAGCGTCCCATGGAGATTGTTCTAAGCGCTCGTTCTCACTTTATAACCAAATCTTGTTTAAAAGGCGATTGTTTAAAACTTACTGGCCTTTCTGTACTGTGTTCTCTTATCGTTCTATAGATCACTACTGGCCTTTCTGTGTTTAACCCTCTCATCGTTATATAGTTCAAGTGAAAATAAATATCAAACTCAGAATTATTATCGCAAGATAATTACAGACAACAACACAGAACGTGAATACAACAGAATGTACCTACTAATACATGTTGTTTTAATTACGCTTTTGTCCGATACATTATCACCAGTTTGATTTCAATTGTGCTATCCTTTTTTGTAGAGATTCACCAACTAGGTGCAAAACCATTCTAATACACGGAAATTTTAAAATACCTTACCCTAAAAAATGACAACGGAAGAAAGTGTTATAAAAATAAATGGATTACAGCAACTTATGCCAGTAGACAGTGGTAAGCTTACAAATTCACAACGTTAAAATTCAGGGTTCAATTCCATGCTGTGGATGCAGCAGATAAAACAATGTGGCTTTTCTTTAAAACAGAGAAACTTTAAAACTTATAACCATTAGTTGGAATCAAAAGTTGTTTACCTTAAATAAAAGACGGATTGTGGATCTCAACAGAATTTCTTGGAACAAAAATACCACGAAGATCATTGAGTTGTAAGACTGAATTCTGTTAGCACGTTCTATTAAAATGCATATTTATTTCCATTTTTATACATACGTAAAATAGCATTGGATACGTCGAAAAATAATGAATTTCACTTGAGTCAACAATAACGTGTCATGATATTAATAATTATCCCTGATGGATCACATTATGATAAGAAAATACACAAATACATTTCTTGAAATTTGATATCATTTTCTTGAGTTTACATACCAGTGACGACTGAGTTTTGCAATATCAAATACATCCATTAACCTCTGAAAACATAAAAAATGTTTTTCAAACGATTTAATTTTGTTTCATTTGTAATTTAAGCAGTAACAATACTGTAAAAGCAATTCAAAATTATAATAGACTGTCATCATTTCGCTTTACATTGTTAGACTCAACCATTTATTTGAGTAGAGCTTCGAAAGATGAAAATAAGAAAAGAGAAAATTAAAATAAAAAACTTTTTCAGCATTTAATAGGGAAAATGTGAAAACTATGAAATTAGTCTCAATACTAGCTGGTCAAAAGTTTAAAACCATACTGAAATGAAATGTTAATCGATAAACACGTAACGAAATTTAGTCATTTGTGTTCAAGCATTAGCGTTGTCAACATTTCTCATTGACATCTCCTAGGTTATATTAGGTAAAAACAAGGCAAAGGTTAAACGTCGACAGAGTTTGAACATGGCAGAATTGTCGAGCTGCAAAAGCAAGGTCTCTCTCAACGTGCCATCGCTGGTGAGATAAGGCGTAGTAAAACTGTTGTTGCAAATTTCTTTAAAGACCCTGAGAGATACGGAACGATAATTTCAAGTAATCGGCTCAAGAAAATTTCGTCGGCGTTGAGCAGGAGGATTCGACGGGTTGTTCGGCAAGACGCCAGCCGATCTCGAACCAGAGTAAAGCTCTTACGGACGCAGAATGCAGTTCAAGAACAATAAGATGGCATCTACGAGAGAAATGCTTTAAAAATCATAAACGTCTTCAAAGACCACGCTTCCTTCCACACCACGAAACAGCTTGGTTAAAATTTGTTAAGAAGTACCAAACATTGGACGTAGAAAAGTAAAAGAAGATTTTGTTCTCTGATTAACCTGGATGATCCAAATGGGTTCCAACGTTACTGGAACGACAAGAATATCCCACCGGAGACATTTTCTACACGACACAGTGGAGGAGGTTCCATCATGATCTGGGGTGCTTTCTCCTTCTATGGAATAATGGAGCTTTAGGTTAAACAGTGGCGTCAAACAGCAGCTACCTACATTGGCATGTTGGAGAGAGCATCCTTATTGGCTGAATGCCCTTGCTTGTGTGGAAATGACTGGATCTTTTAGCAGGACAATGCTGGAATCCACAATGCCCGCAGGACAAAGGACTTTTCATGGCGAATAACATGACTATTTTGGACCATCCAGCGTCTTCGACCGAACTGAACCCCATTAAATATTTTTGGGGGTGTATGGCAAGGAAAGTCTATAGAAATGGACGTCAATTCCAAACAGGGCATGAACTTCATGAAGCCATCTTCATCACTTAGAATAACATTCCAGACAGCCTTCTGCAAACGCTCATATCGACCATACCAAAGCAAATGTTTGCAGTTGTTCGCAATGACGGCCGCGCAACTCAATCTGAGACCTCTTGTTGGGCATTTCCTACCCTGTTTAGGACTTCTTTTTGGTATGGTCTTAAACTTTTGACGAGCTAGTATTTAGGCTAATTTCATAGTGTTCACGTTTTCCCTATTAAATGCTAAAAAAGATTTTTTTCCTTTTCTTATTTTCATCTTTCGAATCTCTACTCAAAAAAGTGGTTGAGTCTAACAACGCAAAATGCATATTTTTCTTTATGTTTATTGGCCTTAAAATTTTGACCAGCAGTGTATTTCAAATAATTTATTGCCGAGTCGATTGACCCTTGAAAAGGCCCGGCATGGCCAAGCGAGTTAAGGCGTGTGACTCGTAATCGGAGGGTCGCGGGTTCGAATCCCCTTCGCGCCAAACATGCTCGCCCTTCAGCCGTGGGGGCATTATAATGTAACGATCAATCCCACTATTCGTTGGTAAAAGACTAGCCCAAGAGTTGACGGTGGGTGGTGATGACTAGCTGCCTTCTTTCTAGTCTTACACTGCTAAATTAGGGATGGCTAGCACAGATAGCCATCGAGTAGCTTTGTGCGAAATTCAAAACAAACAAACAAACAGACCCTTGAAAATATTACCTAGCGAGTTAGAAATGGAACATAGCACTTTATAGCGACGTGTGTTTAATATGATACGGAAATGTAGAGAAATATAATAATGTTATTTATATCTGTAAATTATGCGTCAGTAATCAGTATATGTATATATGTAATAATGGAAATAAATTCGGAAACACACAAACAGTATAAATTTAGAACCCGTAAACAACGAGTAACGACAACTAGATGGTGAATATAATATATTCATAGAACAAAACGTTATCACAAAAATACAACTGAACAAGTTGTACAGTGACTCATATTTTGTAGTGAAGTCCATTTCTTTACACAGAGTATTATGTATTATTTTCATGCTCCGGTATTGTTTGTCAATGTACGACTATGGAGTATTGTATCTCAAGACAGCTGGTGTGGTCATTACAATAAAGCAGAACACAAAGTTTCGACCTTCTTAGGTCATCTTCAGGTTATTCTCTGTTTGTTTGTTTTTGAATTTCGCGCAAAGCTACTCGAGGACTATCTGCGCTAGCCATTTCTAATTTAGCAGTGTAAGACTATAGGGAAGGCAGCTTGTCATCACCACCCACCGCCAACTCTTGGGCTACTCTTTACCAACGAAAAGTGGGATTGACCGTCACATTATAACGTCCCCACGGCTAAAAAGGTGCACATGTTTGGTGCTACGGAGATGCGAACCCGCAACCCTCTGATTACGAGTCACACGCCTTAACCCACCTGGCCATGCCGGACCCAATTAGTCTCTCCTTTATTGTAATACTCATACCAGCCGTCGTGAGATACATTTTCACTTCAGATGGGTTTCTCGTCATCACGCCCCCCGCTAGTACAGCGGTATCTGTACGGAGTTACAACGCTAAAATCAGGGGTTCGCTTCTCCTCGGTGGGTTCAGCAGATAGTCCGATGTGGCGTTGCTATAAGACAAACACACACACACTCTCGTCATCACAAACTGAGGAATATTGTTCTAACTGGCCTGTGATCCTTCCCTCAATTCAACTAAAACTATTGGTAGAGTTTTGATTTTCTCAGTTTTATGTTAATCTCATATAACCTCCAGAATATGTACGTCAAGACTTTGTAGAGGTTAAGTCATGGATGGATGTGAACGTTCCGTCAAAATCTTCACTGTCCGAATATTGTTTAACCACATTTACTACAAGCTTTGAGCTAGTTTGTGCTGCAATATAAATCCTTGCCCAGTTTATAGTCCAGGAAAACTATCTTTGAGCCAAGACCATTTCTTCAGTGTGAATATTTAGTTTAGTGTAAAGGTAAAATAAAGACAACACCGCTTGAATACAGCTAAATGCTTTTTTCCAAACTATGTAGGTGTTTAATAGCAGCTAAACTATTGCAGATATTTTTCAAGGTGAAGACATAAGAAACCATTTGTTGATAACATAAAAACAGAAATATTGTGCAGGATCGTTAAGAGTAATTCACTAAGTTAACTTTATCCAGAAAATAAAGGTTTAATGTCTAAATATGAATCAACAACGTTATTAAAAAATTCTGTTATTTATACGTGTTCTAATAATACGGGAGAAATACGTGGATTTTTTGTGAAAAACAAAACACTATAACATATTCTGAAAATCTGGTGGAAGATGTAAATTTTCGTTAAAAAATGAGACATCGCCTAAAAAGAACGCCAGATTATATGAAAGAGTTTATGGAGGAAAAAAAACGTCTTTTGTTCGCAAATACCGAAAATACGAATGTTTAAGAAACATTAAGATAAAATACAGACATGTCTGAAAGATCGTGGAGTAATATACTGCCAAATACAGTCTTAAAACAACTAAAAAATAAATCATTTTCAATTTTAATATAGTGCAAGCTCCTTTGAAAAAGAACTTTTATCTTTGGAAACAATAAGCGAATAAGGATATAAGAATTAATGGGCATTTTGTCCAGTAGAGTGAGCTGTGTTTGGTTTTGGTTTTTGAAGCCTGATATAAACCTTAAATTTTGCATGTATTTCATTTTCCAACTAACTTGTCCCCAACAGTATTCAAGCTCAACTGCCTTCTTTTGCTACAGTCAAATCGATTGTTCTTTGTTACGACAACCAAATCGGTCACACATTCTCACTACAACTAAATCGGTCTCCCAGTCTGGCTACAACCGCTTAAATTATTTAAGCTTGTTTCTCATTGCTATATGTTTAAGGTATGGTGCGATACAGACGTTGTAAATGGTAATAAGGGATACTTATATACAATTTTTTTTTAGCCTTCTGCCTTTTCTTTTTGCATATTATTCGATAGAGCAACCGATTTTATTTTCAATAAATCTTCTGTATATCAATGGTTTTGGGTTTTAATACATCAGTAGTGATGAAGGTGACTTGCTTGAATGAGACCGTATATCTTATTTATAGTTTTCAGGCATTCTCTTATAGTCATTTATAGAGCATAGCGCATATTTCCTCATTAAAACTTAGTCCTGTGCAGGTTATACCTCTCTCATGATCGTTTCACGTTCCTCGGTAGGACTTCGCTTGTTGATCACACTTGCTCCTGTTCTATGATCTTTACTGTGATCAAAGACTGATTGTTAACCTACTAATTTCCTCTTTCGTTTCTAATTAGAAACCTGATTTTAAGAAAACAACGAAAATGAACGAGGTTAGCACATTTTAAAATGATTTTCTGGACACGATTCAGAGTTTTTCTCTAAGATCTTCTACTGCATCTCTTACCTGTGATCTCTTAAAATTTTATCATCTCCATCACTACTTATGAAGCACTACAGTGAACCAAAGTTTCTTAATGGTTGTTATCTCTATTCTCCTATTTACGGTCCTTTAGAAACTGCATACAGACAGTTTATGCCAATCTCTTAGCTTTTAAAGTGAGTTTTAAACGTTTTAGAGCTCTTGCTATTAGAATGGTTTATACTTAGAGTATGTAGCCTATAATAAAAGTATTAAAGAATTGGTACGAAACATAATGCTATACCAAAACAAGTACGTTTCCCTAGATCAGTTGCAAAATCTTTGTGCTTGTTGAATTTCTCATACAAATGTTTTATCAGAATGCTTCATTTAATTGCTGCACGATGTGATTGGCTCATTTACTTCACTGCTTGTTGAGTTTATACTGGTTCGACTGTTTCACTGCCATTTGCTACACTTAACTGTTACAATATTTACTGGGTTCAGCTATTTCCCTGATACATTATTTTAGAATCATTTGAATTTATAACTAACTAAACAGTAATTGGTTTTGAACTACTTTTTTACAATCAAGTAGGTTCAACCCTTTTGAATTCTTAATTATTTTTTTATTTTCTGCTTGTTCTAACTTTTTGGCCTTACCAAGGCCTTTCTGCTAAGAATTAATTGCCAGTATGCGTTTATTACATGCAACGCATCACCTACGTGTGAAGTTTTTCAGTTAATTTTAAATCACATGTTTCGTCTGAGAGTCTTATTTCAAGAAGTGCTTCCTTTTTTAGTTACTAGGTAATTTTATTTATAACAAAATAGTTTTTATCCCATTATACTGTCGTTTTAGGGTATCTTTCTTTTAGAAATAACCAATAAATGATATGGTTTTGAGAAAAAAATTAGGAAGTATAAAATAATACGGCTATTTGATGATGGTCCAGTTTGGAGTCAGCAGTGGAAGAGAATTCTTGGCTCTACGGAAGAAAAACAACTGCGTATAGCTTCATCTCACATACAGTCGATAGTAGCGCAGTTCGTAATGACGAGAAACCCACTTGAAGTAAAAATGTATTCTCAAGATGGCTGCTGTGGGGCTAGAACTGAGTTAAAGTTTAATATCCATGCCAGTCGTCTTGAGAGTAACACACAAGTATTCTCACTATCGTACTGAAAAACTAACGAATATTTGTTTGAATAGGCTCTCTTCTGTTATTTTTTTTTCCAAAACTCCAAGTATAAAAGTTTTACTCTACGTCGATTTTAAAAGAGCTTTGATGTGGATGTTCTTGTCATAATCTAATTCTCTTGAACGTAAGACACAGTTCAACCGCATATGTCTTTCCTTTCAAAACAACAGCGTACATTTATTCGCCAAGTATCTAGAAAAATAAACAATTCTAATTATCTTGAATGTGTCGATATATTTTTTTCTTGAACCATATCTTCGTGTGGAAATGCACTTTCTTTTGTACAATTTTGCATAAAGGTGCTCAGTGGCTACTTGCACTAGTAATATCTAATTTTCAAGTGATAGTCAGGAAGGAGAGCGCTTAATAAAGCCCACCTATTGCCACCTATTGAGCTAGTATAATCGAATAGTAGGAATTGACCAATACTCTCAACAGCACATCATGCATTGGTCCCAAAGCACGGAGCGCGTACCAAGAAAACCTCAGATCCACAGTCTTCTAACCACTGGGCTGTTATCGACTCGTGGGAGTGCAGAAAGATACAAAAGATTTGTAAACATGTTTCTGCAGTAACTTTATTTTTATTACTGTTGCTTTAGGGTACTAAAAAACACAAGACTGATTTTATAATTCCTATGTAACCATATACTTTCAGGAAATTTTAGTATAATGGTTAGCACAAAATCTCTGTATTTTTATATATATATTTTTAATAGGATATTTAAAACATTAAAATATACGATGTATCGTGAAAGAGAAATACGGAAGTCTATAATATTAACAGAAAGTACATTGAAGTGAGGCATTGCTATAGATATCTAAAACGGTCCCATTTTTTATTGCAAATGGAACAAACACCAACACGAATACATAAGAGGTATTTCAGTTTGTTGTTTTAAACTACATATTTGTATATCTTTACAAGGTTTTTCTTTTATTCTAAATTTGCTACTTTTTGTTATAAACACACTTTTATATGACTCACCCTTTTATTCTAAGCTATTCTGTTCGTTTCTATGACACCTACAACCAAGAATGTCTATCGCACAATTACATGCAGCAGAGCGAGGAATTATTATACGTATATATTATTAAGTGTATATTGTGAAATTTCCGCCTATTTCCTAAATTTGTAGAAGATTCTCTGGTATAAGAATCAACAATGTACTATGAGTGTATATAAAATATCAGTAATTGTCATTATTTTTGTCAACTAAACTTTTAAGAACCTGACCTAAAGTTTATAAACGACTCGCCAAGAAATAGTTATTTATATTGTTGGGTTAGTACAGTTAGCATACTATAAACCTCGAAACGATTAACTGTGAGTAAGGCTTATTAATTAGGAAACTACAGATACTTGACCAGGTACGTTTATAGATTTCAAACATTATAAACCGTTTAACTTCAGCAGATTAACATCGGTGGTTAGTATTTCTGCGAGTATATTATATATCTTTGTCAGTAGAAAGTCAGCTTATGAATACCTCAAGACCAACCAAGAAGAGAGAGCGAGCTAGCTAGTCGTTAAGTGAACTGTACTGATATCAACTCGAAAATAATTCGCGCAAAATATTTAGTTCTAGGCCAGTTAGAAGACTCAATATTGTTTGTAAGTTAATAAGACTTTTGCATGTAAGTCATTATTTGTAATAACTGTTCTCATAAATTGTGCTGTTATTTGTTTATTAAAATATACAGAAAACTGTACGTATCAGTATTGTTGGCAAATATCGTAAAGTTTATACATATTAACATTTAATTAACTTCTAAATTAAAATTAAAACCCGGCTATTTGAAATCGTAATACGCAATAAAATACACCGGAGTTGTCTGGGGTATATTTTAATATGTAACAAGGGTAACACAGAAGTCTGGATCAATAAGTAAATATATACAATTTATCTGTCATTTATTTGCTCCCCAGTGGCTTAGCGGTATGTCTGCGGACTTATAACGCTAAAATCCGGGTTTCAATACCCGTGGTGGACAGAGCACAGGTAGCCCATTGTGTAGCTTTGTTCTTAATTCAAAACAACAACATTTATTTATTACTAGCTGGACGTAAGCTTAGTAAATTCGTGATTAATGAAAGGTCATCTTAGGACATGAAAAGTTACTTTTCTTATATTTAATTGTAAAAAAGATCACCAAAACTCCCATACAAACAGTTTGTTTGTTTTGGAATTTCGCACAAAGATACTCGAGGGCTATCTGTGTAAGACTAGAGGGAAAGCAGCTAGTCATCACCGCCCACCGCCAACTCTTGGGCTACTCTTTTACCAACGAATAGTGGGATTGACCGTAACTATATAATGCCCCCACGGCTGGGAGGGCGAGGATGTTTGGCGCAACGCGGGCGCGAACCCGTTACCCTCGGATTACGAGTCGCGCGCCTTACGCGCTTGGCCATGCCGGGCCCTCAGACAAACAGAAAAATACAAAATATGAAATACAAAAGTATTTCAGCGTGGTTCCAACAAAGATTCATGCCAAATTTGGTGAGGATCCGTAACTGGACGTAAAGTAGTGGTAATAAACGGCCATAAAATTCGCAGAAAACGGGAAATGCAAAATTGAAAACTTGTATGCATGCTCGCATGAATACGTTGAATCTCCATACCAATCCTGAGAAGTATTTATATGGACAGACAATATACAAAACTATTATATTTATATAGATTCAAATTGTACGCAGTTAACAACTTTACACATATGATATCCTGATGACACATTATTTTATTTTCTAACATTATAAATTGTTTGTTTAACTTTAAGAACATGATTTTGATTTTTCCTTTGGGTCCAGACTTCTGGGGTATCCTGTACATCTACTTTTATAACCTGGATATTTAGTTTTTCGTCGTCTAATGTTTTTTAACCTTTTGTTTTCCCAGAAGCTAGAACTAAAGGAGATAAAAAACATCAATTATTATTTTTTGTATTAAAAGACTGTGAAATAAATATAGAGGTGAATGCTGTATAAGAGACGGATATCGGTACGCTAATGTAATGACATCAGTAGTATTATCATGTATAATTTATATATATATATGAATAAGGCATGGCTTAACAATAATACAGTGATCTTAGCCGAGCTTTTAAATCACAACAACTGTGAAATAATTATAGAAATGAATATATAGGTACGTATTAATGTATACATATACTGATATATTTTGACGTATACGTGTATATATATATATATATATATTGTTATCTTTGAATGTACAAGTGTACATACATTTAGCACAAAGCCTTGGGTATATACATTCACAGGGTGTTTAGAGAATACGAAGAAGGTATATATGAATTCACCATCTTCTTGTGTAGGCTGTTATTTCTCTTAACATTGTTTTGCGTGTTCACACGTGTCCTGGTGCTTCTGAAGTTTAATTAACAGAGACAAAGGGATAGATTTCTATACACAGAGTCGATAATTACATAGTGTACTTATATACTCATTGAAGTTCTGAACTACCAGTATCTGTAGTCTGCTAAAGTATAGATGATTAGTTAGAAGCTCTGTTAAGTAAACGTTGCAACAAGGGGTCCACATTTTCGTTGTTTAATTAACTGTTGGATTTAGTCAGCTTTCGTATTATCTACAGTCATTATACGTTGAAACTCTTGGACGTTTTAATTTTTGCGCTTCAGAAATTACCCTGAAAATCGCTAAAGTGGTTTCAGAGGATCAAGATTACGTAATGTTTTAGGATACTCTGAAACGGATTACATCAGATCTACAGAAAATGTGTTCGTTGATTGAAAAATCGTTAACGTTGCGTTATTTTTTTCCCTTCAGGCTAGCTTATCCAGAGATCTGAAACAGGCTTTCCTACGTGCAATATTTTAGTTACATTCGACACTGAACGCCTAGAGATTAACCCTAATACATGGAGAAATTATTATTGTAGAACGATACCATATCATTTAGATTTTTCGTAAAACATTTATAAATTTGAATGTTACATCTCAAACAACGAGCTGTTTAGCGTCCAAACATTGTTGTTCGCACGTTCTCATGAGTTTTTCTTTAACAACATCACGAAAAGTTATAAGAAGGTGATGATGGCTATTTACATTCCAGGTTCAGATTCTCAGGATCTGAAAATCAAGAAAATATATCTTAGGCCTTACTGCAAATTTTTTGACAAGGTTCCTTAAACTTTGAGTATTGCATAATTTAGAAAATCGCATACATTTACCCTATTACTCTGTTGCCCTGGCTTAAATATATATATAAGCTACAAGTAGTTATCAAACAAACACACACACACACACACACACAAACAGAAACACGTAAAGTCAGTAGAAGCTCACTTATTGATAAAAGAAATTCCCAAATGTGCTGCAAAAATAACTAAAACTGCAAAACTTCCGTACATTAGCGGAATAAGTTCTACTATATATACTGTGATAAACTGACACGAATACGCGTCCGTTGGATAGAGCGCATGGAGAAAGATCGTGAGGCTATATATAATTGTAACATATTAATATTAATACTGAACAATTCAGTGAAATGAAACAAAATCCAAAGGAAGGACTGCTTTGAAAACAGGAAATCCAGACCTCTGACTAATTGTAATTTGTTATAAATAAAAAAAAATCCAAAATCCAAAACGTTACAGCTAATGTAGAAATAATCCACCTACATTTAAAAATTGATAAGTGGAAGCCTAACATAGACCATCGGAACTTAATATTAAATTTTGTAAACCTCGTAATATAGCATTCTCATTTATGGTTTATGCATCTAGATTATCATATTTACATCTTAACTACGTGAGCATGAAATCGTTTGTTGGGTCATAACTCTGATTACAAGACCCCTTACAACGTAAAACTCACATAAGAAGGAAACAAAAGTGCACTCGATATTTCAGTTAATCTCACTAAATAATAATACGGTTCCTAAAATATAATTCCTATATAATAGGCTAAATTAAAAATAAAATACTTCAGTATGATTGCATCTTTGGACTACATTGGTGGTGAATGATATGCTAAAACATCATTGTTTGAGGATTAAGTAAGATTAAGTTTGTAGACCACATTATTACAAAACGATACGTTAAAAAGTCGTTATTTAAGGAGTACAATATAAAGGAATATGGGAACTAATCTGGTTGTGAATAAAACATTAAAATGTCTTTTGTTTGTGGAATAAAGTATGATGGAGTGCATGGACCCCATTCATATTTAACAAGTTAAATATTTGAGAATTAAAATATGTGTTTTTTTATTTCATTCTTGTTGAGCTTCACTTACGTTTGGCACGTGCTTCATGTATTTTGTTTCAAAATCATCACTCGGATGAGCCGCCATTCATTGTATTAAAGTAACAAGATTGAAACGGAACTTTATGAAGTCTATTTGAGTTATTCCAGCAAAAGGCATGAACATTGGTCCAGCCACTTTTGTACGACATCAGACAGATAGATAGACGAACAGCTCTGCTTTGTATACAATTTTTCTATTGTGTATATATATGTATATATATATTCTTCATAATTACAAATGGTAAATAACTGATCTTAGAAAAACTCGAAGTTTTCAAATGATGGGATCTCGTAAAATATTGTTTTGATGTTAAAGTAGCATTTTAGAAATTGGTTGTTATGTGATGAATATTACTCAATAACTTTAGTATCAATCATGGAGTACTCTAGTTTGATAAAAATAGTGTTTTGATGTTAAAGTAGCATTTTAGGAACTGGTGTGTGTTTTTTATTGCAAAGCCACATCGAGTTATCTGCTGAGTTCACCGAAAGGAATCGAACACCTGATTTTAGCTTTGTAAATCCGTGAACATTCTGCTCTACCAGCGGAGGACATAATGAACTGGTAATTATGTGACGAATTTTATTTAATAGCATCGATATCAACCATAGAGTACTCTAGCTTGATAAAAAATAGTGCACTGGAATCTATGCACCTCATAATTGAGACTTAGTGACAACATTCTGAAAACAGTTTTGAGATCTAACACGATTGTTTGTTTGTTTTTGAATTTCGATCAAAGCTACACGAAGGCTATCTGCACTATCCGTCCGTAATTTAAAAGTGTAAAACTGGAGGAAAGACAGTTATTACCACCCACCGCCAACTCTAGGACTACTCTTTTACCAACGAATAGTGGGATTGACCGTCATATTATAATGCCCTCACGACTGAAAGGGCGAGCATGTTTTGTGTGGCAGGGATTCGAACCCTCGACCCTCGAATTACGAGTCGAGTGCCTTAACCACCTGGCCATGCCGGCCCACTAACACGTTTCGCTTGAGTTGCAGTAAATATTCTAAGTTTATTAAAGCCCCCCAGTGGCTCAGCGGTATGTCTGCAGACTTACAACGCTAAAAACCGGGTTTCGATACCCGTTGTGGGCAGAGCACAGATAGCCCATTGTGTAGCTTTGTGCTTAATTCAAAACAACAAAAACAACAAGTTTATTAAAAAGTATAATCTGGTAGAACTTATGAAATAAGTCTGAAACTTAGCAACTGTGGTTTTTGTCTGTATTTTATCATTTTCTTTCTTCAAACTTGGTCATAAATTTATAATTATTCTATGATAATAAATTTATAAAATACTCTTCATTGTCATCGGATGACCATGAAAAATCACTTATTCAGATTTAATGTATTGGTTTTTACACATTTTTTTTATGAAACGTGCTTTTCACAATAAATTATCTATTCAACTAAGTTTGTCTACTGTATTTAACCGTAACAAACATTTGAAAATGCGTGGATTAGTTTTATAAAAACAAAAAAAATATTCTAAGCATACACTTATTTAATGTCATATTTTTACACTGGTGTAGCTGGTTACGATAGACTCACATATTTGAAGGATGAAAATAAATAACTGTCTAGTTTATATAGAGATGTTAACTGAAGGTTTAGGCTTTATCGCCAAAGAATCCAAATAAGGAATCTTGAAGATATTGGGAATTAACATGATTTACCAGAGTCATTATGGGAACAGTAGACATGTTGCCAAAATAATCAAAAACTAATTTACAATGGAACACTGTGGCTCACACAAGTACACTTTAATTAAATGAAAACTTAAATAAGGAGTAATGGTTGGAGGGTTTCAGATCTTTCTTGCTAGCGCATGTGTTTGATCAAATGTTATGTGAACTTGTTGAATGAACAGTGTCCATACTCTAACTCGGTTTGTCTTGATAAGAAAACAGAATCCATTGAAATTAAAAATGCTAATTAAAGGGTTGTTTATTGATTTCACTCCTGACTTTTCAAAAGAGTTCGGCTTCTTGTTTGGTGTATAAGAATCGCTCTAGGGTTTTGTAGTAAAAAAATACAATCTGAGTAAATTGAAATAATAGAATACAAAAAACGCCAATATATGTACATTAGTTGACGTTGCAGTTTATCTGTTTCAATATTAGCATAAAACTATACAATGGGTTATCTGTACTCTGCCCACCAAGGGGATCGAAACCAGATTTCTAGCGTTTTACGCCCGCAGACATATCTCTGGGACACTGGGGAGCGTGACGTTACAGAAAAAGCATATTTTTGAAGATGTGTTGATATCAAGCAAATATGTCACTAATTGGAAGATATAAAGTCCAGCTAGTTTAATTTTTACTTCAAAGAGGTTTGAAAATTTTTCATAAATTGTAACCAGTGTGCCATGTCTTTGATAGCACGTTACTTTCAACCATTAAATGTCTTTTGTTTGAAAAAAAAAATGGTTTCGTTCACTGTCAACTTCACATTGTAGGCCAAGTATTTAGAGTTATATCAGTTGGCGATGCGATTACGAAGAGGTATTGAAGTATTTCTTATGTGAAATGTCTAACTTCTAGTTTAACGCAGAATGATACTTTGTTGGACGTCTTACCAAACACAGCAGTTGAAATGTCCTAGCTTGTTCATATTATTCTCAGAATCTAGTTAACTTCTTTAAAGCGATATGTGGATAAAAATCGAAATTTTCGTTAGAACTTAAGCATAGATGATCTTTATTGGATTTTAATTAATATAGGAAAAAAATAGTTATTTTTGTCATTTCATACATTTTTCAAGTGAATTTTAAAATTTATGTATGCAGTTATGGAAACATAAACACTAGACTGTAAATATCTAACTTTTAGAGCGATAGCTCAAGACTGATTTTATTTGTTTGTTTCAGAAAATTTGCGCAAGACTACAAAAAGAAATATTTGCGCATAGCCCTCCATAATATGAAGCGATAGGCTAGAGAAAAGGCAGCTAGTCAACATTTTGACATTATCTGGAGGTCTGTAGGTAGTGCGATGCCAATAAAAATTGATCGCTTTGGGGAAGGACGTGTATGAGCTCTTTTCGACGTAAAGCTACACAAAGGACTATCTTCACATAGCAGTCCATAATTTGAACTGACAGACAAGAGGAAAAATAGCTGGTGAACTGCACCCACCTCCGACCTCTTGGGATGTTTATTTAAAAAAATAGCGGATTATATAGGTCTCTGGCTAATTATAGGTAAATTTTATGTGGTTGGTTAGAGACTGACGGTATAAAAATCATTTAAAAACTATTAAAGGAACAGATATGTTGTTTATTTATTTTAATTTAATAGTTTTAAGTATCTTATTGTTAAGAGAAATGATTGAGGAAAACACTTTTTATAAACCTAGAAGCTCAATGAGTATATGTGTTAGAAAATTGACAGACACGTTATTATAAGTAGAAATATTTCAAAGTAACGAAATTAAATTAGGTTTGGTACTGCTTTCTCTTTTCTTACATTATTTTGCTTTTAACTATAAATTAAGAAAATATGAATATATAAATTTTATATCGCGAAATCTAGCCTAAGTTCATATTTGTTGTTTGATGCGATCAGTTTCGAACGTTATTTCACATACTGTACATTTTCACTTGACATTTTTCAAACTATAAGGGTGTTGAAAATCTTACTACGTGACATGGATTTTTAACTAACTGATACATCATCTTGAAAAGATTTACTCATCTGAACTTGTTAAGACATAATCGTCTGAGTTACATATTTTCACAAGTGAAATGAAAAACACCACACCACTTAGATGCTTCAGAAATGCGGGTAACTTCAGTTCACGGAAATAATTCAAGACGACATCACAATATTTATGGTTCGTAGACAAAAACTGACCCTGAAAGCGATAAATGAAATACCATTTCGGTTAAGCGAGATATAAAATTATGTGCAAACTATATATTAATCAGTTTATAAAAACGCGTAATATTTATGAGTCAGGTTTCGATACTCGACCAGCTTATTTCAATTTTACAAACAAAGTACATGCAGAAGATCTAACAATATGTATAATTTTAAAAATTTACTTATGAGCATTTTTAATATGACTAACAACTGCCTGTTGATTATTTCACCTACTGTAAATATACATACCTCGTGGCATTTTGACAAAGTCAAGAAAATATTTTCTTTGCATTCAAATTTCATAAAAGAATATATACGAAAATGTAGCTGTGACAAAAACGAATATAAAATTTGAGTTAAGCCTGATTCGGGCGTGGTCTTGTAATTGGCATACTTAAACTATGAATCCGAAATTTCAAGGTTCGTATCTCCGTGCCAGAAAAATTAACTCCGCACTTTAGGGACTTTGGTGTTCTGTAAGAATAACGAAAAAATCTCACTTATCAGTCACAGAAAAGAAGTTGAAGAATTGGCAGTGGGTGCTGTTAAGTAATTGCCTTCTACGTCGTCTGTCGGGGCTCGGCATGGCCAAATGGGTTAAGGCGTTCGACTCGTAATCGAAGGGTCGTGGGTTCTAATCCCCGTCGCACCAAACATGCTCGCCCTTTCAGCCGTGGGGGCGTTATAATGTTACGATCAATCCCACTATTCGTTAATAAAATAATAGCCCAAGAGTTGGCGGTGGGTGGTGATGACTAGCTGCCTTCCCTCTAATCTTACACTGCTAAATTAAGGACGGCTAGCGCAGATAGCCCTTGAGCAGCTTTGCGAGAAATTCAAAAAAAAAAAAAATTTAGTCGGTCAGTTGAAAATTGTGAATGGCTATTCTCAGGTTGCCCTTCGTATTGCTTTATTGTAAAATTCTATAGAGCATACAAACGTGATACACAATAGCGGTAAGTTTACGAACGTACAATGCTAAAATCAAGTGCTCGATTCCCCCGAGGTGGACACAGTAGATAGCCCAATACGGCTTTGGTCTAAAACAAACAAACAAATAACCCCAACAACCTTGTATGATGACTGTCCAAGATCAGAAGGTCACTTTGTTTTTCTCATTCTATTGTCTCTATATTTAAAATTATGTTATTATATCTACGTTTTTGCTTTAATCCAATTTAGACCAAAAACAATTATTTGTTATAATTTTCAATACACTAAAAATACGTCGGAGTAAATATGTAAATTATAATAACGTACATCACTTTATCAAGCTGAGACTTCTGCAGCGTGTCTGTAGCCTGATAAACATATTTTTGCATGAATATTTCTTTTCTCTAAAGTTGTATGACATTCACGTGCAGATCGATAATGGCTGATGCCAATAATAGTACAAAGTTTTGCTGGCATGACAAAGAGAAGATATCTCATTACAAATTTTATTATGAAAAGAACTTTGCTACCGGTGAACATCGCGTTTGATAGACGTCTGTGACTGAGCAGTTTACTCAGACTAGTTCAGGGTATTGAACGCCGTATCAACGACGTTATTAAATCTGAAAGCAAACGAGTTATTAATTTTTGTTTCTAATTTTCTGTTTTGGGTTTCTCTTTATGTTGTAGTATTGTAATAATTAAAAAAATACCCTCACTACCACTCTTAGACTAACGTGTTTCTTGTAAATTCAGTTCAATACATATATTTGCAAGATTCACAAAAATATTGTTTTTATTTACTCAGGCTGACTCGGTGCATTAAACAAAATATTTATAATTGTAATTAACTGTTTAAAGCGCATTAATATTTATCTCTAACTTATCTTTCTCTTCATTTCTTTTTGTTAAAAGAGGACATTGATATTTTGTAGCATTTCAGAATTTACACAAATTCAAACATTGTTATTTGTATTGTAAATTACAATAGCTAGTTACGTTGTTCAAATCTTCTACATATATATTTTGACTACACTTTAAGGCAAGATATTTTCACTTCATCAGTTTGAGAATTCTTACAACTTTCGTTCAAAAATACACAACTAGAAAAAATCCATAAAACCTTTGCTATCATAAAAGTATTTTTATTGCAACAACAGTCTTTCCTTAAATACAAGACCTATAGAATTATATATTTAAAAATAGCTGGTATGGATAGAGAAGGGACTAATAGAGGAGCGAACAAAGTTTCGACCTTCATCGGTCATCGTCAGGTTTACAAACAAAGATAGGGTTGCTGACCGGTAGCTGACCACATGTTTGAAGGCGGTTGTGTAATTGAGTGTAGGAATGTAGAGGGCGTGCTTAGATGTTTGATTATATTTATTAATATAGGTATAAAGGTGTTCCTTCATGTTGGTTTATTTTAGGCTTGAGTTGTTGTATAAGTAAGGCTTCTTTAATTTTGCGTTTGTTTATGTTTGTTTCTTTATTTATTATTTGGGTGTTTTCAATTGTTATGTTGTGTTTATTTGATTTGCAGTGTTCGAAAACGTGTGAAGGTGACCTTTTGTGTTCTTTGAATCTGGTTTATATTTTTCTACTTGTTTCGTCAATATAGAAGTCGTGGCAGTTATCACATTATATTTTATAAATAATGTTGGTGTTGTGTTTGTCAGTGTATTTTTTACATAGTATAGACCTCAGTTTTGTGCCTGGTTTTTGAATAAATTTGGTATTAACTGGAATATTACATTTTGTTACTAGTTTTTGCCAAATGTTGGTTATTTTTCTGCTGATGTTGGGAATATATGGTATGCAGCAGTATATGGTTTCGTGATTTTTGATTCGTCAGATATATTTACTTTTGTTACATGATTTTGCTTTCTGTCTAATTTGTGCGTATAATGCTTTCTACGGTTTGTGGAGAAAACTTGTTGATGTTGATGAAGTATTGTTTTATTTTGTCTAATTCATTGTTAATTTTATCTGGTGAGCATAGTTTTATGGCTGTGTTTATTTGGTTTCTTAGTATGTTGAGTTTTTGTTTTGTTTCATGTGCTGAGCCCCAAGGAATGTATAGTCCAGTATGGGTGATTTTTCGGTGGATTCCTGTTTTAAATTGTGTATCGGTTCTGGTAATTTGGATGTAAAGAGATGATATTTGATTACTTTCTTCCTGTTCACATGTGAAGTTAATGTTAAGATGTATAGAGTTAATGTGACTGAAAAAATTAAGTGTGTGTTCTGTAGATGTGAATCCTGCAACCGTGTCATCTACATATCTGTACCAGTGTAGTAGTGGATGTAATGCTGTGTTAATTGCTTGTGTTTCAACTTGTGTCATAAAAATATTGGCTAGAACTGGTGATACTGGGTTGCCCATGCTTAGGCCATTTGTTTGTATATAGTTGTGGTTGTTGAACATGAAGTTTGTCTTCATCGTGGTGAATTCTATGAGGGTTGCTAATTGGTTGCTGGGAATGTCTATAGTTGGGTTAGGGTCTCGTTTATAGAGTTCTAAGGCTATCTTGCAGGCTTCAGTGGTTGGAACTTCTGTAAAGAGGGATATAACATCGAAACTGGCCATTAAGGCTTTATGATTAAGTTGATTAAGGTTAGATTTGAAATTAAAGGAGTCTTTGATAAATGAGCTGGCTGATGTTGCATATTTGGAGAATGCCCATGCTATGTTTTTACCAAGATTGTAATTAAACGATTCATATGTGGACATTATTGGTCGTAATGGACAATCTGGTTTATGAGGTTTGGGGATGCCGTATATTTGTGGTGTGCGTGAGTCGGTCTTGCGTAGGTAGGAATAAAGTGTTTGTGAAATTGTGTTGGTTTTTTTCATTTTTAGTAGTATTTTGTTAGTTGCATTTAGTTGTGCCTTTGTTGGATTTGTGTGTATTGGTTTAAATTTGTTTGTGTCAACATTCCTACACTCAATTACACAACCGCCTTCAAACATGTGGTCAGTTACAGGTCAGTAACCCTTTTTTCTTTGTGAACCTGACGATTACCGAAGAAGGTCAAAATGTTGTTCGCTCCTCTATTAGTGCGTTCTCTATTCACACCAGCCATATTTAAATATATATTTTTCTCTACAAGTTGGTTTTCTCGTCATCGCGGAAGATATATAGAATGATATAAATGAAATGTAATCGTAGACATCGAAATGTGTAATCCCGTTTGTATTTAAGCCATAATTTATAAAATCTTAACTAATGTTAGGCATAAATTCTACAAAGAACTAATTTAACACGGTACTCTGTTTGTTCTTTACATTAGCTAAGTTAGTACTAACATACACTGTACTTGTGGTAATACCATCAATAAATCAAATTCTTGTGCTATTCTGGAACCTAACATCAGACCTTTTAGAAAACTTTTGTACTGAATGGCTAAAAAGAATATTTACATCTATCTTTTTTATTAATTCTTCATTCATAGAGCAGTTCTAATAACTTGTTCGTTGAACTTTTCATCTGTCTGGTGCAGATAGGTGCGTGCACTGTTTTTCAAGTGAAATTCTTACTGCGCATGTTTATAAAGCGTATTGATGCAAGAATTATAGTATGACAATATTTAGGTGTGTAAAATTATAAATCATTTGTATTATTCTTGTAATCTTGTGTTTAAATAAGCACTTTAAGTACTCTAATCTGAGCGCAAATGTCTATTATAATAATAGATTTTGCCTGTTATGATAATGTGCGCACATGCCTTACTATCTAAATACGCATGCGTACATGTGTCATTTCCGTAACAGACAAATGCGCAGGCGTATTATTATATAAATGTTAGGTTCTTATATTGTATGTTTATTACTGCTATATGTTTGTTTATAACACTATTGTGACAAATTTCTTAACGATTTATTCTTCTGGAAAAAAAGAGCTTTTGACATGTGTTACTGTTCATTGATCAACTTTTATTGGTTATAATACTTTAAAATTTACATGTTGAAATGCAAAGAGGCACAGAGTGATTAATAAGTTAAAAATTACAAATTATTTTTGTCTAAAATACTACTGTTTGGATAATTCAATTATGTTAAGTTTTCGATAAGCTGAAATGAGTAGTGAATTTTGCCCCCTAGTGGCACACGTTATGTCTGCTCACTTAAACTGGGCAGAGCACAGATAGCCCATTATGCATCTTTGTGCTTAACTTCGCACAATGAGGCCTGGCATGGCCAGGTGGTTAAGGCACTCGACTCAAAATCGGAGGATTGCAGGTTCTAATCCACGTCACACCAAACATGCTCACATTTTCAGCCGTGGGGGCGTTATAATGTTACTTTCAATGCTATTATTCGTTGGTAAAAGAACATTTCAAGAGTTGGCGGTGGGTAGCAATGACTTGCTGCCTTTCTTCTAATTTTACACTGCTAAATTAGGGACGACTAGCACAGATAGCCTTCGTGTAGTTTTGCGCAAATATTCAAAACAAACATATTTTTCACCCCCTCCCCAGTGGCAGAACGGTATGCCTGCGGACTTACAATACTAGAAACAGGGTTTTGATACTCGTGATGGGCAGATCAGAGATAGCCCATTGAGTAGCTTTGCGAGAAATTCAAAAACAAATAGGCCCGGCATGGCCAGGTGGGTTAAAGCATTCGACTCGTAATCTGAGGATCGCGGGTTCGAATACCGGTCGCATCAAACATGCTCGCCCTTTCAGCCGTGGGAAAATTATAATGTGACCATCAATCCCACTATTCGTTGGTAAAAGAGTAGCCCAAGTGTTGGCGTGGGTGGTTATAACTAGCTGCCTTCCATGTAATCTTCGACTGCTAAATTAGTGACGGCTAGCACGGATAGCCCTTGAGTAGCTTTTTGCGAAATTCAAAAAACAAACAAAACCAAATAAACTCTACGTTATTTAATTTTTAGTTTAGACTATTGTCCGATGAAAATTCCGTAAGGGGAACCAAAGCGCGCAAATAATATTTTTGTTTGTTTGTAGTTACGCGTAAAGTCACTCAATGGGCTATATGCGCTAGCCGTCCCTAATTTAGCAGTGTAAGGATAGAGGAAAGGTAGCTAGTCATCACCGCAAACTGTTGGGCTACTCGTTTATCAATGAATAATAGGATTGACCGTCATATTCTAACGCCCCCACGGCTGAAATGGCGAGCATGTTTGTTGTGACGGGGATTCGAACCAGCGACCCTCGAATTAGGAGTCAAGGGCCTTAACCACCTGGCCCTGCATGAACTGACGTAGAGAGTAAGGTGCGAGTGTAACATTACTTGACAATATAATTACTAAACATCTTGTAAATTTATTGCACCTTACTTACCGCATACATTTATTTTTACATCATTAATTTTTATTAATAGGTTGAAACACAGTGAAAAGTTTTAAGATGTATTTGCGCCTGTCACGTGATTCGAGTTCTTCTACCTTAAAATATTTCATCCGATATGAATATCCCAGAGCTCAATACGTTTCACACGCGCACCGTATTGATTGGAGCGCAATGAGCTCTGGTAAAAAATATCCGATTTTAATCCCAGTGTAAAACATTATGACCAAACCGTTCCGAACTATAAACGTTTCGTGTTGCAGTAAACGTTCAACTTGAGTTAGTTTTATTGTTTAATATTGTTGTTTATTGTTATGATGATGGATAAACTCAAATAAAAATGTCTTGCGTTTTTTATTCAAGAGTTGAATTGACGTCCTCATTGTTTACGACACGAACCCTCGAATATTCAGTTACGAAGTTTCAGTTCAAATATTTATTAAAAGGTATTTTCATTTTGATATTCGTAGTTTCATCCATATAATTCGACATTCTTGCCGTGACTTCAAAGATTATAGCAACGAATATAAACTATTATTTTAAAGTCTGAAGTATGGATTTTAGAAGAAAAAAAAACCTGCAAATAATAATATCTGATACAAAGATAAAACAAAAACAAAATGCTGCACTCTTTTGTAGGATGAAACGACTTTCTGTCTGTTTGAAGTTAAGCACAGGCTATCTATGCTGAACCCGCTAGGATTATCAAACCGGTTTCAAGCGTTCTAAGTTCGCAGAATACCGCTGTGCCACTTAGGGTTACGACTTTTTTTAAGATAGAGAAACTGGTGTGCAGGTAGTATTTTAAAGCTTATTTCCAAGGAAGACCAGAAACAATTTCAGATAAATGTATTTTTGTTTTGCTTTTGTCGTTTTACCAAACCTTTCGGTTTTGTAACCTGTAACGATTAAAGATACTAAAAAATACTTCTCTGAGATGTTTGTTGTGTTCCTTGGTTATGGTTTCCGTTCTTCGGTCATCACTGGAATTAATATATATATATATATGGCAAAATAAAACTCAGTTTTACTTCCGAAAACATTAAATATATTTACTTTGATATAATGTGAGCAATAACTGTGAAATTGGATATCACAAAGCGTTTCATAAGAAATGTTGTAAGCACGAATAGGCTAAAATTAATAATTCACTAACTCTGAATATAGGAAATATTGTACATGTGTTGAATGTATCATAAAAAAGAATATCTGAGACTTATTACATTACAGGAAGTGTTTGGGTAGGTAATTTCTTGCTAGTTTTTCAGAACGTTTTCAGAAGCATCGCTGCTTTTGAGCATTTATCCAGTTAATAATGTCCAATCAACGTAATTGTCTTGAAAATTCAATGTCGTGTTCTTTGGTCCGCGTCAGCTGTTGGCTGAAATGCTAAAATGAACACTACACATGAATCCTGGTGTTTTCTGAACTTTTCGTTTATTTTTGTACATCTGTAAAAACAGAATTCTTCTTTCATTTTTATTTCATCAATTTTCTGTATCAATATCATCAAACTCAGTTCTTTTAATATATAGAGTAAATTGTAAGTAAACTAAACGGCAATTCTTAGGATAAAATAAAGTAAATCTGGCATACCATAGGGAAATCAACTCGACAGCACTTAAAAACGTGGTTTCGGTATAATAACACGCACAAACACACAAGAACAGACACACAAACTGACAGTTAGATTGTTTGTTTTGGAATTTCGCACAAAGCTACTCGAGGGCTATCTGTGCTAGCCGTCCCTAATTTAGCAGTGTAAGACTAGAGGGAAGGCAGCTAGTCATCACCACCTGCCGCCAACTTTTTACCAACGAACAGGGGAATTGACGGTCGCATTGTAACGTCCCCACGGCTGAAAAGGCCAGCATTTTCGGTCTGAAGAGGATTCAAACTCGCGGACCCACGGATTACGAGTGGGGTGACTCAGCCGCCTGGCCAATAGACTAGTTAAATAGGTAAACATTATTTTATAATTACTGCTCATTTAATACTAAACAAGGACATCAATAGAAAGAGGTGCTCGTAGTCAGCTGCTGGTTTTTATAAGTGTGTTTTCTTACAGCAAAGCCACATCGGACTATCTGCTGAGCCCACCAAGGTGAATCGAACCCCTGATTTTAGCGTTGTAAATCCGGAGACATACCGCTGTACTAGCGAGGACTGGTTTTATATCAACTTAGTCCCAGCATGATATTAGATTGGCGAAAACTACTTGTAATTAAAAATTAACATATATAAACATTATCATTAATATATTTATTTGTGTATACTGGTATTAAAACATGTTATCTTAACCATGTAGTTTGATAAATTATATATAATAACATTAAAATTTTACTGCTGTTTACATTATAATTTAATTATTTATTTTGAGTAGTGAGTGTGTGTGTTTATCTTGTAGCAAAACCACATTGGGTTATCTGCTGAGCCCACCGAGGGGAATCAAACCCCTGATTTTAGCGTTGTAAATCCGGAGACATACCGCTGTACTAGCAGGGGGCTTGAGTGGTGAGAAACATACTTTCTAGACTATTTCGTTAGTTGTTGTTTTTTTATCTTTATTCTTCTTCTATATATTTATTTTGGATAAGTATTTTTATTTTTAGATGGTTTTGTTGCCAACAATCGTTTCATTTCCTTTCTAAAAATCAACTCAGCTTTACAGCAAAAAGCTCTCGAAAATAAATAATACTTGTCTATGTTAGTTGTTTTTGTTTATTAATGTGTCTTACATCCCGCGTATTTCAGTAACAAAATCACATAGTTGATTGATGATACGGTACATTCGACATGACTTCAAGCTCTGGTTCACAGATAAAAAAAAAATGATGTTCATTTCTATAAAGTATAAGAGAATATTACAGAAAGTAACGGAAGAAATATTGCAACAAAACTATGGATGTTGTGATTCGCAAATGTTCTTTCGAAGCTCAAAACTTACCCATCAATCATACCGTAATAACTGAGACCAAATAAACGTGGCTATTAAACATAATGAAAGTTTAATATTTCAACCTATTCTTGAACTTTTAACCTAATAGAAACCTCACTTGTCACACGCGAAAGAATACTATTAACCTAATAGAAACCTCACTTGTCACACGCGAAAGAATACTATTAACCTAATAGAAACCTCACTTGTCACCTGTGAAGAAATGCTATATAACATCTATCTTTATTTTGAAAATGTTTTCGGGTAGCAATTACATCTTGATAAGTTACCTTAGGTTATAACTCAGCTGTTTTGTAATGAGTAACATGTGACAACCCTTTTCGTACAGATGAAATGACTGTAACGTAACATGATATGACAAATAAATAGTTAATTAATATGTACAAAATTTTCCATAATAATAAAACAGACCTGCGATGCTCTTAGAGTAAATTCTGTACGCTGAATCTGAAATATGATATCAGTTTTTTCTCCATCACGTATAGACTTTTCACGAAACACTTTATGTGCTTTTACATAAGTGAATCATTTTAATTGAACCAGGTTAAAATTTGTTACGCTAAAAATGTTGACAACCGCTGGCTGTAGATTTCTCTAGACCAATCGCGACGTTACAGTCTTATCGATCGTTCTAGAACCCGCAAGAAACACACCGCTAGTGTATAAACGGTTAACAGTCCGCATGACGTGTTATTTCTGTATAGTATTTGTTTGGGCGTGCACTTTGATATTATTTCTTTCTTTACAGTATTATTTATTTATAGCTATGGCAACAAGTGGTTGTGTAAATGACTCAAACATGTTCTATTTGCGGTATCAAAATAATAGTTTGAACTAAGTAAGGTTTTTGTCTTCCCGATTTGTATAAAAAGTCTTTACGAGATTTTTTTTTTTTAAATCGGCGTAGCTGGAAAATTCATTATTAAAACCAAAATAACTTTTATGAAGTTTAAATTCGCAAGCTTGTGTAATTATTTTGTTAGCATACGAATTTATCTTCGTTACTTGTTTGAACTAATTGTAGGTTATTACCTTATTATCTCACGTGACAATTATAAGCGTGATACTGGAAAAAACGACTTAGTTTTGAATTTCGCACAAAGCTAGACGAGGACTATCTGCGCTAGCCGTTCCTCATTTAGCAGTGTAAGACTAAATATTAGTCATTTCCACCCACCGCCAACCCTTTGACTACCCTTTTACTAACGAATAATAGGATTGACCCTTACATTATAACGCCCCCATGGCTAAAAAGACAAGCATCTTTTGTGCAACTAGAATTCGAACCCGCGACCCTAAGAAGACGATTTGAATGCCTTAACCAGGCCCTGGATAACTACAGCACTCGTACGACATAAAAACGAAACAAAAATAAATATTTTAGCGCCACAGTCATGAACAATCTAATGAATAGTCTTTGAAAGTTACCTAAATTAATTTCTGCAGTACGTCTCTATATCTGAAGTAGGGAAATGGTAAACTTTATATTCCAAACAATAGGCTCGCTGTTTCGAATCAGGTCGGCTTTCACAACCTGAGTCACATCTATGACTTTGTTTCAATATTTAAACAACAACTTCTCTGCAGCATTAGACGCTCACGAAATTACATTTAGAGTCTCATCAATAAATAATTCTAGCTCATTATCCAAGTAATACCTGGTATAAACATGTTCATTAAGATTCTTTACAACATTTATTCACATTCTCGGTGTGTTCAAAGTATCTAGTTCATCGTACTTTAGGCTTAACTATATTGGATTTGGTTGTAAATTTATTTTGTTAGTTTTATTGTGCTGTTGTAAACTCAACATTTGCAGATAACAATTACAGAAAAATTTACCTAGAGAAGAAAATAATATACAATTTGTCAAATATTGGTACAGTATTTGTGATATTACAAGCTTCAAACGTCAACTTAATAATAATTTTGGACATTAGACCCAGCGAATTAGCCAAATTTTTTTTTATATTCAGGTCAAGCATATTCGTTGACGGGGATTCGAACTTGCGACCTTCAGATAGCGAGTCGAACCCATTAACCATCAGGCGAAGCCAAACCGGATAATCTCATCGTTCTTCTAAATTGACGAAATACGTTTAGTAAGATTATTAAGTAGTACGGTGAAAACGAAAATATTATATTTTTTAAATATAAATATTAACATAAATAAAGGCATACACTTCTTGGGCTCGGCGTGGTCAGGTAGCTGAGGCACTCGACTCGTAATCCGAGGGTCGCTGTGGGGGTGTTATAATGTGTCGGTCAATTCCACTATTCGTTGGTACAAGACTAGCCCGAGAGTTAGCAATGGGTGGTGATGACTAGCTGCCTTTCCTCTAGTCTTACACTGCTAAATTAGGGACGGCTAGCGCTGATAGCCCTCGTGTAGTTTTGCGCGAAATTCAAAGCAAACAAACCAAACATATTAGCAAGCCGTTTCATGCTGTATTTCACGATGCCTTTAAGAGCAAAACAATGGTTATAATAAATAAAGTAAGTGAGAAATGTAGAAATGTCTTTGTTATCCACAATCCTCTAATTTCCTTATTATATACAATAAACTGTTTTTAATACATTCATATTTAACATTTTTAACATAATAGTATATTTCTTAAAATCCTCTTTTATTTGTTATTATAGAAAATATTTTCTCACTCCTTACATAATGTCTCGATTTTTATAAGTTTTAACGTAATCGAAGTTTTTATTTATTTGAATCTTATTATAACTTGGTGGTTTTATATCTTTTCTAATTCCTCAGTTATTTGGGATAATATATTTTCAAATGCAACGTAAGCCTGACTAATATTTTCCTTCATTACACTTTACAACCTATATTTGATTTTTACTTGAAATATTTTAGTTTCACACACGATATAAAATATTTTAAACGCAGTGGAGTAACAATCCTATATTTTTTAACATATTACCAAGGGATAATTTTAATAGTTCTTAAAATATAATTTAACGCAGTGGAGTAACAATCCTATAGTTTTCAACATGTTACCAAGGGATAATTTTAATAGTTCTTAACTTTTACGTCAGCTTCCTTGAGCTGTAACTAATCTATTTTCTTTAGTGCAATGATTTCATTTTAAAATTATCTAGTCTCAATAAATATATATTAATAACAGAAGAGCGAGTCCGCATAACCAGATTGTTAGGGCGCTGAGGATCGCGGGTTCGAATTCTCGTCACACCAAAAATATTTGCCCTTTCAGCCGTAGAAGCGTTACAATCAATTTCATTATTCGTTGGTAAAAGAGTAACCTAAGAGTTTATCGGTGGGTGGCGATGATTGTCTGTCTTCTCTCTAGTCTTAAACTGCTAAACAGATATCCCTCATGTAACTTTGCAGAAAATTTAAAAAAAACTACATACAAACGTAACAGAGAGTTATATATATTGCCGACAATAAATAAGGCGTGATCTTGTTTCATAAAATTTTAATAATAATAATAGGTAAGTCTGTGTACTTGTTTAAGAGTTTCGGATCTATAAACCATGCATTAACGCTGAGTATTTACCGAACAATTCTGAAACACTTAAACAAATAATTAATCAGCTTTGTACGACGTTCCTTTGAATGTTTAAACTTCTGTATACACTTTGAGGATTACAGTAATTTACAGTAAGCTCAAAGGCATTGTTACATGGAGGATCGAAATAGTCGCTTAGATGTGATAAGTGCTCCATGCTTTGAGTCACTCTCTTCACAACTTACATTACGACTTACATTTCTTAGATAATTAACGGTTCGTGCTTAAACTAATCATGCAGTAACGGACATTTTGGAAATTATAAAAATGGAACATCGATTTAAGTTTTGGCATTAAGAATATGATCTTAAACCTCAAACATAGATTATGAACTTTTGTTGTTGGATCTTCAAAGTTAGACTTTATAATGGATGATAAATGCAACTAAAAACATGTTCCTTATCAGTGGTTTAAAAGAACACTTAGGTTATTTTTCAAGATTTCAACAATTTTTCTTTTGTCGAAACAACCAGAAAAACAACTGCTCTGAACAAAATATGTTAATAGAATAGAAAATTAAATTTGGTTCACTACTTTTTTCCAATATACTGATCATATCAAAACTGATTTTACACATTCATTTATGTAATTTTATTTGTAATTTATCTTTTAATATTCACATTTACCAATTCTACCAATGAACATTTCTTATTTCAGCCAATAGAGAGATTTTTCGTATCCATCAATGTGCATTTCTTCTTTCAGTCAACATACGAGATCTAGACTCAGATATGACTATTTTATTGTTCGGTACATCTGTAAGTTATTACAGTCTGATTAGGATTTGAATGAATCAACAAAGTTTAAACAAAATCGATGTCGTTAAGATCTTTCATGCAATTACAAATGCTAGGTGTGAAAAACGTGGACGTTTTTTATCTGGTCTGCGAAGATAACACTCTCAAAAAATGCTGATAAGCTACAGAATAGTCAAGAATTTCAAGATTTCAAAGGAACTTTTCAAATTCGCCATATTAATAAGGATGATTTTAAAATGGTGCTACACAAATAAAAATAGAAAATACAGTTATTGAAAAACGCCTAACAACTTGAAGTATACCGCGAAATTCAAAATTGTATTCAGTCTATTCGTTATTACATTTTTTAGGTTAGTGTGAAACATGAAAAATAAACTTTTCTTTTAACTTATCTAATCTGTATTTTCTTACTTGAGAACAAGTTTTGGCGCACTTAAAACGAACCTTCACATTTTCTACCAAGAATTTAATATATCCTAATGTGAAATTTTTTTCCTAATGTTCTAAAACCATTAGAACATTTGAAACACGAACTAGCACGAGCAACGGAAACTAGCCTGAATATTACATTAGAAGGTCTGCTTTGTTTGAATATTTCAATTCATATTCATGAAAACCTAGAAAAATTATAAATAATGTAGTCCTCTAAAGCTATTATTTTCAATTTCTTCAGTTTTCTGAGATGGCCATTCGTGATCTTCTAGCTGTGAAGGTAATTCATAGATAGTTTTTAGTGATACGTGAATAACTTGGAAATGTTTATGAAACTGCTTTTAATTTGTTAATTTAAAATATAAAGGTTTTGTTTCTTTGAAGTTAAGCACAAAGCTATACAATGGGCTACTTGTGCTCTATCTACAACAGGTATGGAAACCTGATTTCTAGCGGTGTGAGTCTGCAGATATGGAGCTGTGCCACTAGGGAGCGTAGAGGTTTCCTTAAGCTCTTCAATTTTTGAGCTCATACCATTACAGTGGTTTTTTTGCTTACAATAACGACATTTACTGAAAAAAGTTACTCCGATAGCATTTATTTAAAAGGTTTTCGTGAACTGATAAACATTAGCTGTAGCACTATTTATTTTTTACAATAATAAATTTCTAGCCTGGTATCAATGACTACGTTTTTAGATACAATAACGGTGAGTGTATTTTTAAAACTCAGCCAACTATTTATTATTCGTCGATTGCTTTGTTACGTTAATTTCAAGTAGGTGGAGCTAGAATATTTTTAATAATTATTTACTTTGGGTGCGATGTCACGAAACTAGTTTAGCTAAAAAAATTTGAAAACCAAAATCTAACAGAAAGGCTTCCGAGTTGAAAACTTACAGTTGCACTTTGTTAATAAAAGAGAACAACCAAAATAATGAAGATTTTCAGAAATTAATTTTTTTTCTTTCCACTTTACATAAACAACAATATATTTGTTTGTTTTTGTTTTGGAATTTCGCACAAAGCTTCTCGAGGACTATCTGTGCTAGCCGTCCCTAATTTAGCAGTGTAAGACTAGAGGGAAGGCAGCTAGTCATCACCACCCACCGCCAACTCTTGGGCTATTCTTTTACCAACGAATAGTGGGATTAACCGTCACATTATAACGCCCCCACGGCTGAGAGGGCGAGCATGTTTGGTGCGACGGGGATGCGAACCCGCGACCCTCAGATTACGAGTCGCACGCCTTAACACGCTTGTCCATGCCGGGCCACAACAATATATTAAGAGATTGGATTTGTAATCTGAGAGTCGCAGGTTTGAATTCCGTTTCCTGAACATGCTTGCCTTTTCAGCCATGGGAGAATTATATGTGACGGTCAATTCCACTATTCGTTGATAAAAAAAAAATAGCACAAGAGTTTACGCTAGGTGGTGTTGACTAGTTGCTTTTGTCTCTATTATATCCCCCGCTGGTACAGCGGTAAGCATACGGATTTACAACGCTAAAATCAGGAGTTCAATTCTCTTCGTTGGGCACAGCAGGTAGCCCATTGTGGCTTTGCTATATAAAAAACATACAGCTTCTATAACTGCTAAATCAAACCAAACTACAAAACTACGGGCAGTAACAAAATGCAATATAACTATGGTTAAATATAAAAGCACGAACGATGTATTTGTAGTTTACTTTTGATATTTATAAATAGTATACATATAATATATAAGGAATAAAATTAGTGTAAAATAGTACTACTATGAACATGCAGCCACTCTATATACGTACAGTACAGTCACGTGATGATAGCTTACACGTAGCAATTAGCTGAAAACAGCCAAGTGCCATATGAACATAATATCCCAAAAAGTACAGGTAGGTAGTCGTGGTACTCTGAGTAATAATGTGCTAAGTGGGTCACATGACAGAAACGACACATGGCAAATGTCTAACATCAAATTTTAGGCTAGTGAAGGCTAATCCTTACAATAAACTGAGGTGACATTTCATTTTCAATAGGACCTACATTAAAACTCTGAAGGTAGCACATTAAACTAGTTGTATTGTCGACACAAGTGGTCAAGGTAGAAAGGCCAAAATGTTAAGCCATTATGTTTAATAAGTATGCTCTCCACATAATACCAGATAGTCCAATAACCTCAATGATCACTGCTTGAGAGAGTTAATCAAACCAAAAAGCTGAAAGAGGTATCTTGATACAAGCTATGGAATAAACAGAACTGGGGAAAAGGGGTCTTTGCATAAGAATCAAAATGAAAATCATTTGGTAACACTGAATAATACTTTGTTCGATTGCAGAAAAAGAGAACAGCGAACAAACATACAACAATTATAATGGAGTATGATGAGAGATTGGTATAAGTGTGAACTGCATGTCTGACATTGGTTTTACAGATTTATACAATATTTATGGCACCACAACTGCTGACAGGTACAAGCAGGTTTTTATCTATTATGTCATTTCCTAAGGAACAAAAAATGTCATCTAGCAAGACATTGGTCCCAAGCATTCCACAAATGTGTTTAAACAATGTATGAAAGTAAAAGGCTTATGAAGAGTAATAGGGAACAATGATTCACCGTCATACATCAATGAACCATAAATTATTAATGAACTTCAAGTGTTCGTAGAACACACAAAATTGAACAGTGAACTTTATGTTACATTCAGTGGTTAAACAATATCATATGAGTGGTTTAAAAGCGTTACTTAATATCTAAGGTACAGGCTACTATTTAATAAACCCAGTATATTGCTTCCCTGTCTGATGTCGTGTTTCTTGACGTAAATGAACAAGATTATGTTAATAAAACAAAAGTGCTTGTTTATTTAAACACTGCTGGCCTACATCTTAAGGCCAATGAACATAAAGAAAAAATGTGCATTTTGCGTTGTTAGACTCAACCACTTATTTGAGTGGAGCTTCAAAAGATGAAAATAAGAAAAGGGAAAATAAAAATAAAAACATTTCAGCATTTTTTAGGGAAAATGTGAACATTATGAAATTAGCCTAAATACTAGCTGGTCAAAAGTTTAAGACCATACCAAAAAAAAGTCCTAAACAGGGTAGGTAATGCCCAACATGAGTTGCACGGCCGTCATTGCAAATAACTTCAAACATTCGCTTTGGCATGGTCGATATAAGGGTTTGCAGAAGACTGGCTGGAATGCTATTCCAAGTGGTGAAGATGCCTTTATGAAGATCATACACTGTTTGGAATTGACGTCCATTTCTATAGACTTCCTGCTAAAAGATCCAGTCATTTCCACACAAGAGAGGGCTTTCAGTCAATAAGGATGCTCTCTCAAACATGCCAATGTAGCCAGCTGCTGTTTGATGCCCCTGTATAACCTGAAGCTCCATTGTTCCATGGAAAGAGAAAGCATCCCAGATCATGATGGAATCTCCTCCACTGTCGCGGGTTCGAATCCCCGTCACACCAAACATGCTCGCCCTTTCAGTTTTGAGGGCATTATAATGTGATGGTCAATCCCACTATTCGTTGGTAAAAGAGTAGCCTAACAGTTGTTGGTGGGTGTTGATGACTATCTGCCTTCCCGCTACTCTTACACTGATAAATTATGGACGGCTAACTCATAAAGCCTCCATGTAGCTTTGCGCGAAATTCACAAAAAAAACAAACAAAACCCTGGTGATAAAACGTGCTGTTGCCTTCCCTCCGGTCAATAGTTCAAAATTAGAGACAGATACAGTTGAAACTTAGGGACCTCTGATGTGCTCTTTGGGCACATGTCAGATAAGATTACTCGATTTTGCTGTTTACACAACTTCCGTCACAAAAGCATCCTTTTTGTCTTTCGCAATCACATCTCACTACGCTTAGAAATTATGCAATATACCTCGTCTTAAAGTACCTTGAATTCACATGAGGCATAGCGTGACTTAATGGCTTCACCACTCATAAAGCGCATTCCAGGATTTATGGTTCGTAACCATTGCCACATAAGAGTCGTGATTCAACTTAAAGAACAATGATATAGTTTTACCGTTTTATCCAACAGCAGTATCTAATGAGTTGGTACTTGATATTGCCGATGTATCCCTTCCCTTTAACCTGTGATTTCACAGTTTAGACCTATACGCATGTAGTCCTAGCGCGAAATTCTGAAACGAACAGACCTTTAATTCACCATTTCCTTTTATATTACGTCACACTAAATTTATATTTACTGCAACTGATACGTACAACTGACTTTTTGTGTACTCTCCATGTCTAAGATCTGTTTTCATGTGTTCAAAGCTTTCTATGGATACTGAATCCGATAATGAAATATTGGCAAATATCATTTACTTTCAAAGCTGAAAAGAGAAAACATTCACCCGTTAAACAAGAAACTGATAAACTTGATGCTGATCGACATTCGCAATTTTACACTAAGAATAAGTGTAAGTACAGTCACTGCCCAAAACAGTTTTAAATAAATCCTTACATTTAATATAAAGTGCTTTGCTACTTGCATAAGGACGCATATTATGCTAATATAATAACAGGTAGACGAACAGCAATGTATATGAATAAGAACATATGTTTGAACATACTAAATGTTTTGATAAAACATCCATATGTCTTCTGAACATCTAGTATGAGTCATCACCAATAAAACTCTTTCTTATGCTTATAACTCAGTTTTTGTTATTTCTTGTGAAGGCGCATCAATCTGATAAAAAACAACTGTTTTAATATATCCATGTATACCGACAATACCAAACTGTTTTGAATTTGACTATTTCTTTAACGTAATAAAATCGATCATTTTTTTACTATTCTGAAAATTAAATTTGCGAACAGATAGATAAGTAATCTATGTTGTTTAGTTTATATTAACGAGTTTAGTACTTAGTTGTTGAAAGATAAGGTTGTAATAATTTATAGCGCCATCTATTAAAAATGACAAAATAGTAAATTATTTCTCCCATTTCTAAACTAGACGTTAAGTAATTCACAATTCATGTGTGGAGTATATTATATACTCACACATATAAAGTACTTTACTTACAAAGTTAATATTTTAAATTTTGTCTTATACGTGAAACTTTGATAAGTTTATATAATTGTAATTTGTTATGAGTTAACAATTCTTTGAATTTTAAAGTAGATGTCTAGAGTATATATATATTATTACATACCGTTGTGTAGAGTAACATTACAGATACATGATTGTTGGTTGTAATCCCTCATACTGAATTAATGAGAAGTGAACGTATGCAACACGTTATATTTAAAATAACAATATTCGTTCTAAATATTGTGCTGACTATTTACGTTTTTAAGCCTATTCTATTATTTCGACAGGATAAAATTGTCTATATCTAAAGATAAATAAATCTTTGCTATTATTTTTTTATCTTAATATATAAAGAAACTTTAAGAAGTGAATATTTTGCTTGGTTTTCTGAATTATTAGCTGGAAGTTTTTTAGTCGTTTACTTTATGAATGGATCTTAGATATGATTGATGACAAGAAATGTAAGCTATGTTTCCTATCTCTGACTTACAGATGCTTAGTCGTGCGTTGATTCTTAGCTTCTTCCAGACAAACAAGTAATAAATACTGTTCTCAAGCCCTCAACTGTACAATATAAACCATGACTCGTGTGAAAGTAGATGTGTAGAGTACTTTGTTCTTGACTCATGTGTTCTTACACTTCAGCAAGTAATAACAAAGCAAAAATGAAACATAACTGAAAAATATAAAGCGAGACGCATCAGTAATGAAACCTAATCACAATACTCGACATAAAAACAACAACAAGAAATCGAATCTCTCATCGAAAAACAGGAAAAAGATGATGATTCAGAAACCTATAGAAGGTGTATTAAAAAGAGATTTTCTTACTTGATAAAAGCTTCCTTTTCACGAGAACTACATAAATAATTTTTTACCATATTTATTAGTTACATATAACGTGTTAAGATGTCTTTACCATATGTTTTTGTTGTCGTTTTTATATGTTTCCACTAATCTAATTACAAGGAACTCCTAACATACTTTAATAAATCAATGCTAATAATTTCCATTGTAAGTACAGCGTTAAGTCTTCTGACTTACAACGCTAACATCTGGGGTTCGATTCCCCTCGGTGGACTCAGCAGATAGCCCGATGTGGCTTTGCTATAAGAAAACCCACAAACTGGAAGAAGTGTTTTGATTAGTCTAGTATTCCTTGACGATTGTTGGGTTTATAATAACAGACTTTAGGTAATACCTTCCTAAGCAGTGTAATATATGTCGTAACGAAATTGATGTTTGTCTGTGATTCTTCACGTTTATTCTATAATATTACCAAAATAATTCTTTTGAATTATAGGGACAGTTATAGATATACGAGGGCTGTTCAAAAAATACGCGGACTGTTTGAATTGCGCGGCTCCAGTTGGTTCCAGGGGAATCCGCTTGGTGTCGCTAGGTTTGCACAGATCAGCTGATTATGACGCCATTTCCCGATTGCAGATATCTTCATTTGTGTATTAGCTACGCGGTTTTAAGTGAAGTGCAATTTTTCGTTTGGCGGATTTCAGAATGAATGACCTGAAGGAGCAACGACTTGCTGTGAAATTTTGTGTTAAACTTGACAAATCTGCGACTGAAACTTTTGCTATGCTTAACACGGCATACGGTGATGTTGCTGTGAAGCGTACGGCATGTTTCAAGTGGAATGAACGTTTTAAGGATGGTCGACAGTCCATTGAAGATGATGAGCGTCCTGGACGTCCTTCCACGTCAACTGACGACCCACACGTCGACAAAATCAACACCCTGGTGCGGCTAAATCGACGTCTGACTGTCAGGGAGCTTACTGAAGAGTATGGAATATCAGTTGGATCTTGTTAAGATATTTTGATCGAAAAATTGAAGATGCACCGCGTTGCTGCGAAATTCAGCTCTCAGAACTCGCGAGTTTTTGGCCAAACACTCGATCACTGTTCTTCCCCACCCCCCTACTCACCTGACCTTGCTCCTTGCGATTTGTTCTTATTCCCCAAACTCAAAAGACTTCTTGAAAGGAAGAAGATTTGAGACGATTCCCGAGATTAAGGCAAATGCGACGAAGGAGCTGGAGGGCATTACAAAAGAAGCGTACCAGGACTGTCTCAACAAGTGGAAACACCGTTGGGATAAGTGTGTGCGTTGGGGAGGAGAGTACTTTGAAGGGGTCCCAGACCTGTAACTTCTAAATAAAGTACATTTTGTTTTATGACGTCAGTCCGCGTATTTTTTGAACAGACCTCGTACTTACTATTCGTTGTACTTTAAGACGTGTTGTTAATGATGTTTTCAATTCACTAGACATAAATATACTATTACGTAATAAGACCATTATTCCTTCTTAGTCAGCCCGGCATAGCCATGTGGTTAAGACATTCGACTCGTAATATGAGGGTCGCGGTTTCGAATCCCTGTCACACTAAACATGTTTGCCCTTTCAACTGTATGGACGTTATAACGTGACGGTCAATCCTATTATTCGTTGATAAAAGAGTATCCTAAGAGTTGGCGATGGGTGGTAATGACTAACTGTCTTCCGTCTAGTTTTACACTACTAAATAAGGAATGGCTAGCGCAGATAGCCCTGGTGTAGCTTTACGCGAAATTCAAAACAAACTAAACCTTCTTAGTCCTTTATTTAAGGCCCGGCATGGCCAGGTAGTTAAGGTACTAGACTCGTAATCTGAGAGTCGCAGTTTCGAATCCACATCACACCAAAATACTTGCACTTTTAGCCTTGGGGGCATTATAATGTGACGGTCAATCCCACAATCCCTCGGTAAAAGAGTATCCCAAGGTTTGGCGATGGCTAGTGATGACTAGCTGCCTTCTCTCTAGTCTTACACTGCTAAATTAGGGAAGGCTAGCGCAGATAGCCCTGGTGTAGCTTTGCGCGAAATTCAAACCAGACCTTTATTTAATCACACATCTTTCTGAACAACTGCAGAAGATATTCATATTGTGTTATAACTAGAATGTTATTCCGTCAGAAATAACACCTAACTTTCAGTGAGATGTTGAAATTTTATTTAATTAACTTGGAAATGTATTTTAATATATTTGTTTTTGCTTTCTTTGTTGTTGTTTTTTTGTTTTTTGCTGTCATAGTAAAATTTTTTAAAATAAAATACTTGTCTGTTTAAAATATCTAAGATGCCGATTTGAACGAACACAATAAACCAAACTAGACATATTAAAAAATTGTGACAATAAGACATTCATAATCATGCATGATATTAGGTTTAACTATGCTATCTGTATTTCGCCAGCTAAGATGATTTGTACCACAACATTGAGTTTATTTTTTTTCTTTTATTTGAAATAATACTTCATATAGGCTTAGCTGATTATATCTGATGTAGCAACAAAGACTTCACGACGAAAGGCTTGTGGCGGACAAATAAGGCTGAGATACTTCATTGCACACATTTGAGTTAAAGTTAGTAATGAACTTAACCAAAATTTCTGGTTAAATCTTAAACAATAAAGCATAAATTAATGTCAGAACTTTTAGGCCTAATGAAATAGAACAATGTTTTCTAAATATAATTATTTACTTTCCAAATGTTTATTTTAACCATTAGAGATATTGTTATAATTTTCCTTTGGGCTAGAATATATTGTTGTATGTTATGTTTTTACGTTTTAAACGTATGTGTTGTTTGTGACTTGACAAAGATTGTGGCAGTATATTTAGCGTGGCTTAAGGACAAATACCGTTTTGAAAATTCAGAAAACGAGTAAGCAGTATAACACGTCAGTAGGCTATAGTATATTATTATTGAGTAAATTATACTGAGTCTCAAATAGTAATATGTTATCTGAGTTTGTTATTCAGTTAACTAGTTCAGTGTTGTGATTATTCAGTTGGTGTTTCAATGCGACAGTAAGAGATACACCGTGAGTACACTTGTATAAGTGGTTTCTTTTAACATAGGCCTATCAATAAATTAAACGTTTCGTTGTCATTAAGTAGGGGCCCGGCATGGCCTAGCGCGTTAAGGCGTGCGCTTCGTAATCTGAGGGTCGCGGGTTCGCGCCCGAGTCGCGCCAAACATGCTCGCCCTCCCAGCCGTGGGGGCGTTATAATGTGACAGTCAATCCCACTATTCGTTGGTAAAAGAGTAGCCCAAGAGTTGGCGGTGGGTGGTGATGACTAGCTGCCTTCCCTCTAATCTTACACTGCTAAATTAGGAACGGGTAACACAGATAGCCCTCGTGTAGCTTTGCACGAAATTCAAACAAACAAACAAACCTTATAACATGTTGATTGAAACTAGTCCAACAACTACAATTGTTCGATCGGATCTAATTATAAAAGCAAGGAAATTACCAACAGATATGAAATACGGAGTTGAATTGATGTAAATAGAAAGTAATCATGAAGTTCCAGCAAGAGAAAAGATAGGAGCAATCCTTACTATGGAAGTTTCCTATAAGATATGATGTGTTGATGATTTGGCTCATAGGAAGAATGTAACTGTCTTCATGCGGAAACAAAAGTCTGAAGCTCAGAAAGTTTTACGGAATATTATTACGGAATCTCTTTTGCACTACACAATAATTACAGCCGCAGAGGTTGAACTTCCAGAGACAAAAATACAAGATATTGAAGAAAACGAGCCTAAAGTGTAAGAGAGCAAAATGAAGAGAGACGAGTGGTTTAAATCAAAGGTCGTCATCCATCATGATTACAGTTGGAAATACGTAGGCAGGAAAACAGCCAACAAGATGACTTGAAATAAGACTACATCAGAAGGAAGTCAAGTAGTTGAAGTGCCCGAATTTCCCGTCCAGGTCACTTTCATATTAATACTATGGATGTATTAATATCCATATTAATACACTGTAATATACATATTAATACTGTATGATCTTCCTCGACCACTTAACTAAAGAGAACTTCCTAGTGAAAAGACAGTAAATGTCGATAAAGGGCGAAAAGTCCTCTTATCTTTGTTCACTGAACGAAGAAGAATATACTCACCAAAATGATTTGGTAATTACTTACCAAAATAGGCAGGGCGTTGCAAGTGGATAGTATGGCCGAACTATGAAACCAAAAGTTCATATTTCTCGGCATGTTGCCACAGAAACATGCTCTGCACTTTCGGAGGTTGGAATTTTAAGAGTGACGATCAAGTTTCAATAATCGACCAAACAACACAAGATTTAACAGCAGATGCTATTCATTAGCTGGAAATATCTTTAATGTCTCAGTTCAATATTAGTGACGGCTATACGTAGATAGCGCTTTATGTAGATTGCGCGAAAATAATGAAATAAAAACTTTCAAAATATTCTATTTTATTTTGGTTAAAACATCCCTTAGGTCCCTTTTTAAATACAGATTAATAACGTTGTTAAACATATCTCGAAACATGTTCATTTGGGTCCTTGATACTTAAACATAAGATTTAAAAAACACAGAGTTTTTTATTATTTCAAGTATAAATCTGTTTGTTTGGTGTTAAGCACAAAGCTATACAATGGTATATTTGTGATGTGCCCACCACGAGTATTAAAATCCAGTTTTTAGCGTTATAAGCTTACTGATTTATCACTATGTCACAGGAGCGTCACAAATAAAATAAAGACGAATTTACCTACACATCTTAACTCACAATGACTGGATAATATATACTCATACAGCCTTTTGAAAATCAGAGTCCTCAATGCAAAACGTGCACATTTGTCTTATTTCTCGGAATGATAATAGCTGATAATTTAGCTTCACATGCACTTTTGTCACACAGTTTTACGAAACTATTTTATTTTTTTAACGAAATTGGAGTTTTCATTCGTTTGAAATTACAGACATGTGCGTGTTAATGAATGGATGATTATGACAAAATTCTCAATGTCCATCATATCTATAAGTGATTGAACGAATCTACCCAATAAATTACCGATATAAAATAATACATTTCCTATATGCTTCGATAAAATGCCTCCCAACGGCTCAAATATAACCATGAAGGTTTATAACTTCAACAACCGAGTTTCGACACTCGTAATGAGCATAACACAGATAGGCTGTGTAGTTTTGTGCTAAACATAAACAAAAGCTTTTATAACGTATCGCGTAAGCTTAACGTAACGAAACACGTGGTTGATAGATCGCTTGGTTCCTTTTTAGATCGTGTATAGAAGAGAAGTAACTCGTGTACACGTGGTTGCTTTTATTGTTCCAGAAGGATCAGACATTTCGATCTACTTTCGCAAAATTTAATTCCATCCATCACTGAGTATCGTTGAAATAATTTTTTTTTTTATAAAAATGGAATAAAACGGAGCAACTGGAAAATATATCCAATTTTACGTTAAGAAATTCAATGAACTATGTACTTTCATGTCGAGTTTTATCTTGAGTATAATTTTCCAATGGCAGGAAACTGGGATCATCTAAGTAAATATACTCAAAACAAAATAATAATCATATGAGTAAAAGAAAAGGTGTAAGGTAATATCAGATATTCATGTAAAATCGTTACACCATGATAACTCAAGAGATTTCTCTTTCATATCTTCAGTTCTCCGATTACTTGTAAATGTATTTTCTAAGTTTTATTTTTTTAACCTTTTAATTTTAACGCATTTTAATTTTAAATTATGAATTATTAAATCCAGGGGTTATCATAGCAGTGCCACCACCAGCATAAGACATCTGCGCCCCCTACTGGGTTTAAAAGAAACACAATATACTCATCAAGCTCTATAATTGTATTCTCAAGACGACTAGTATGGATATTAAAACATTAATAAAAATAAAATACAGAACAACGTTTCGACCTTCTCAGGTCATCTTCAGGTTAACAAAGGTTTTTCAATAGGCTGGAGGAGAGGCATCTAGTCAACATCATCCACTTTCTTCCAACTGTTGGGCTTCTCTTAACCAACGAAAAATGGCATTGACCATCATATTATATTGCCTCCGTGGCTTAAAGAATACGTTAGTTCAGTAAGGGACGTTGAGCACCTTAACCACAAGGCAATGTGAGGCTCTTCAGTAGATAGTGATATGAAAAATGTTTTATTCACGAAGAAAAGCCTTTAGAAATATATGGTTTATGCGTAGTTTAATTAAAGATTAGTAAAAGATTGCCTAGTAACAATAAGAAAACGTTACAATTAACATGCGCTAAAAAGGCATTTTTAACCATTATAAATTGAAGTATCTATTAAAAAAACGTATTTTCATCCGTCATTTTGTTTAAGTGAAACCAAACACTTAGTAGTTATTTACTGCCTTTGAGAATAATCCAAAAACTGACTAAAGGTTACTACAGGTGACTGGTTATTTATTAGATATCAAGCAGCACAAATGAATCTTGCATTATCGGATCGATATAGTCTTAAAAAATTCACATTTTCTCTCTTATAACGTTTCGTTACCATAATAAGAGATATGCCACTCATAGAGAAGACGTTGCTCATGATAAATTCGTATCTCATTTTATTCGTTCAAAAGGAAGCTGTAAAATGTATTATTATGTTATCCACATCTAACAACAATGAGAAGATAAACAGATAAATATTGTTAGGTTAAAAACTTTGTTTAAACAGATGCGGTTCAAACGTTTTTGGAATACTTGTAGGATCTATCAGCGACTAAGTGAGTTATATTACTTCAGGGCAAATCTCAGGTACGATAAACGTCAATTATATTGCTATAATAATAAGAATATGAATTTTAAAAACTGTAAATAAGAATCATAAAAACTAAAAACAACAAAGGTGGAAATACCGTAGGTTTTATTTACTCAAACTATAATCCTCTATTTTGGCTCCATGTTGTTATCTAGAATTATATTTAGTAGAGTCAAAATAGGGAATTGTAGTTTGAGTAAATAATGTCTACAGAATCTCCAGCCTTGTTTGCTTATATTTTGTACTATCACTATTTGCAGATTTTTAAATTCACAATTTGGTGTTTATCTTGTTGATTTACTACAGTTACTGACTAGTTGATCACATTACTTTGAGATATTAAATGCTAAGCTGCAGCTGGAGATTGTCATGGAGCTTTATTTGAGAATATAGTGAGCATTTATAGTTTCTATGTAACAAATATATGCCTAGACTATGGCACAACCCGACCCCAAGCACGTATAACATTTTAACAACAAGAAAGCAGCCTTTTCAAATATACCATTGCTTTAAATAGCTCTTCATGTGTTTTAACGTACTTATTCTACGATTGTGTGTAATAAGATATAGCATTATATCTGTTGATTTTTGTTTTACTCCTTCACTTCATATATAATATAGAAGTTTGTTCCATAAAGACACTGATTGTATAGTGTACAAAGCATTAAGTATATCTACGTGTCACAGTCATCTAATGTTCATCTATTATTTGCTGGTAATTCCTATTTCAGCCTGTAGTTACGCTTTATGAAGGAATGCTACGTGTTTATGGAAAACTAACACTAAAATTATAATTATTTTTTGAATTTCGCACAAAGCTACTTGAGGGCTATCTGTGCTGGCCGTTCCTAATTTAGCAGTGTAAGACTAGAGGTAAGGCAGCTAGTCATCACCATCGACCGCCAACTCTTGGGCTACTCTTTTACCGACGAATAGTGGGATTGACCGTTACGTTATAACGCCCCCACGGCTGAAAGGGTGAGCATGTTTGGTGCGACGGGGATTCGAACCCACGACCCTCAGATTACGAGTCGAACCCACCTGGCCATTCCGGGCCGTCTAGAATTATGATGTTTCTAGCTTATGCAAAATATAAAAGAAACAAGTTTACTTTTCAACAACTTTACGACCTTATTTAGTATTTTACAAAAGGTTTGGTTGCATTGAATGAAGACTTTTTTGTTGTAAGCTGGCAAGAGAATAATAATAGTTGTTTGTTATGCACAAAGTTACACAAAAGGCTATTTCTACTCTGCCCACCAGGCGTATTGAAACCTGGTTTCTAGTAGTATCACTGGAGAGCTTAATAATAATAATAATAATTACAAACGTGCCATTTTGAGTGGATTTTCATTTCTTGTAAGCCTAACATGCCTGAATGTTTGTGAATTATTCTATGTGTAAAGTCTTAGCAGTCAACAATAAAGGTTTTAAAGTATTGTTTGAACTAAGTCTTTACTGTTTAATTAAAGCGCTTTTTGCCCGAACGTTCATGAGGATTTTGTGAAATTCCTTGTGATCCCCAATACGAACCACTATCGTAGTTTATGATATTCCTTGGTTGTAACAGTAAAGGAAGGAAATCTTAAACCAATAATTAATAATGATGGTTTTGAAATATATCATGCGGTACCGGCAGTGTGGGAAATATGTTTACATATTACATAATTATATTGATGGGCGTTGTTTTTGCAATATGATACATACTTAACAGTGGTTCCTGGGTATTTTTAAAATATTGTATAAACTTAGCATGGATTTTTCAAAATTTCATTATCGTATAACAAAGGAAAGACGGAATCAGAACATTGGTTTAGGTTTCAGTTTGTGTTGGTGTTTTATAAGTTGTTTAAATAATCTGTATAAACATAGATTGACAGTAAAATTTCCCACATATGAGGTGGAGAGGTGGTACAGAGGTTGTTTTTATCATATGAACTTCAAACGTTGTCTCTAAAATGGGTTAATTCTACTTAAGCCTCTGCACTGTTGTGACAGATGTTTATATATGTTTTAGTTTGTTGACATAATCAAGAATAAATAAATAATTCAAGAGATTTAAGTGATTCTGAAAAACCAGTAAATAAAATCTTGCAACACTGGGCATTCTGAAAGTATACGCGCTTTGGATACGCCCGTAAAAAAGGATTAGTAAAAAAAACATGATATATTCTGATATAAACAGCTCGTTAGACGGTTTATGATTTTGCTTCTCTTTGTCAGTAATGAAGTAAGTTTCTCGACAACATTTCACAATACTTTGATTGCTTTAATTTTTCCAAATTATTTAAAATATATATTATTTTAAATTCTGCTTACACTTGTATTTTTCCTATGTTTTTGTTTATATTTATGCAACTCAAAATCTGAATAAAATAAAATAAACTGAGTACTCCCAGTTGCAGAGTGGTATGTCTGAAGGACTTACAACCCTAGAATCAGAGACAACAGTATGTCTGAAAGACTTAGAACCCTAAAATCAGAGACAGCAGTATGTCTGAAGAACTTACAACCCTAGAATCAGAGACAGTGGTGTGTCTGAAGGACTTAACAACCCTAGAATCAGAGACAACGGTATGTCTGAAGGACTTACAACCCTAGAATCAGAGACAGTATGTCTGAAGGACTTACAACCCTAGAATCAGAGACAGCGGTATGTCTGAAGGACTTACAACCCTAGAATCAGAGACAACAGTATGTCTGAAGGACTTACAACCCTAGAATCAGAGATAGTGGTATTTCTGTTGGACTTAACAACCCTAGAATCAGAGACAGCAGAATTTCTGTAGGACTTAACTACCCTAGAATCAGAGATAGCGATATGTCTGAAGGACTTACAACCCTAGAATCAGAGAGAGTGGTGTGTCTGAAGGACTTAACAACCCTAGAATCAGACAGATCGGTATGTCTGAAGGACTTAAAACCCTAGAATCAGAGACAACAGTACGTCTGAAGGACTTACAACCCTAGAATCAGAGACAGCGGTATGTCTGAAGGACTTACAACCCTAGAATTAGAGACAGCGGTGTGTCTGAAGAGCTTACAACCCTAGAATTAGAGACAGCGGTATGTCTGAAGGACTTACAACCCTAGAATCAGAGACAACAGTATGTCTGAAGGACTTAAAACCCTAGAATCAGAGACAGCAGTATTTCTGTAGGACTTATCTACCCTAGAATCAGAGATAGCGGTATGTCTGAAGGACTTGCAACGCTAGAATCAGAGTTTCGATAACCGTCGTGGGCAGAGCACAGATAGCCTCTGTTTAACTTCTAAACAACAATAAACAACAACTAATAAATGAAAAGTACGAGTCAACATGTTAGAAAAGAGAATAATTAAGTATTGTCATTGAAGGATTATTATTAAACCCTCAGATTCAGCAGAGGTCAGAAAATTCAGTTTTTTTATTCCATTGCATAAAACTTGGAGTATCTATTGTCCTTACTGCAAAAATGAACGTATTAATCGCATGTCTTACATTGCCTTCTAATTACATATACATTTTGGTATAAAATATATTTCAGTAGTTTTTCAAACTCAAATCTCTTTACAAAAAATAATTTTGTTTCCTCAGATCTTTATCCTTTCAAACAAAGATACAGAAATAACAAAATTTTCTAGGATGGGGGTCATTAAACAATAAGTAAAATGAATATACAAGGTAATGGTAGGTTAAAAGATGGATTTTATTTTCTGTAGGCTAATATTATTAGATTATAACCTACAAATGTACACTAATAGTGTTGGGAGCATTGGCAAACAGATATCATGTTTTAATATAATCCTTGTTGAATAGGATAGATACATTTCCTTGATTATTTCATAAGAGTTACCACACCAGTTTGGTAAAACTGAGGTATCGTGTTAAGCGTACAGATGCTTAAAATATTTATGGTGTAGAAGTAATAATTATGCGTATGAAAATTAAGTGAGTGAAAATGATGGAATACACTCGTTGCTAAATCAGAACTACGTGAGAGATGGGTGAGGTATAGCTTTCCAAACTTCTGAACTGCAGTCATTAACACAACAAGAAATATGAATCCTAGTTTATTACTTTACAGAAAAACGTCTCCCATTTTGATGTTAAAACGTTTGGTACGTAAAAAGAGAGAACAAGTTATGACGTAGCGAATGCGTATAGTCTTTTCAACTTCTTTAGTTAAAATCTTGATTACAATACCTTTTTCAAAGTCGATGTCACTTGCAGCTGTCACTTCGTTATTATGTTGCACGCCACCTATCGTAAAAACATAATAACAAGCGACGTCGGTAGAGAAAACGGGTACTGACCTATTAAAATTATCGCTCGTTGGCAGCAAGTTTTTATAGGGAAAAAACGTTCCATTTATTTTTCAAGACCCATTCTATTCAAAAAACAAAGATAATGGTGGTTATATATTGACGTTTCTATCTAGTTCTGTCTTTAAGACAAATGTTATTTTTTTCTTTCTATAATACTAGTTTCTCTTTTGCAAAGCTGATACCAATATCGCTTTTATCTCATATGCAGATTACGGTTATAGAGTTTAAAAAATATATAAGAAGGTTTAGAATTTCATTTTTCCAAATAATCGTTACAAAAATAACGGGATTTATAATCCACGTTTTTGAACTCAAACACAATAACGTTATTATTAATTTGTACAGTTAGTATGTTTAGAATCAGGATAGAATTTCACCAGTATCATAAGTCGCGTATCTTTCGTATCAAGTGAAAATATCTCGATTACAAATTTATTTTTTTTAAGTTTCAAATAAACATTTCAGATAAAAATCCATTATTCATTCTGAGCTTTCAATCGGATAGACGTAGGTTGTTTGAAATGAAGAATTTCTGTGTTACTAACCACATGTGTCATTTTGTGAAAACAGTTTTTTCTCTCCCTGATGCCCACTGTACATTCTGATTCTAAATAGGACTTTAAGGGAATGACGGTCTTCATCATCAATGTGGAAAAAGAAAGACACATCATGATTAATACACGAAACCAACCTTTTGAATTTAGTCTGTCAGTACTCGAATATCGTCTTTTGCTGCCGAGTTATCCAGTTTTTCAAACATGGGATACAGTCGTGTACAGATAAATATGTTTAAGTGATCCTGGTAAAATCGGGTATTCATGCTTACATTTTTCAACTTCTGCTGCTGTGTGTAGAAAGAAAGAATACTATGATATTAAAGACTTAGTAGGATTTTATCATAAATGAATTTCTGGACTTATCGAAATGTATCAATTTGTGTGCTTTACTCGCTTACATCATGGCAAAATCTAGCCAAGGGCGATATCCCGTTTGGTCAAGCTTTTTAAAACTCTTTAAAGCTGATCTGATTGAGACAACGATCACGTCTCAAAATCAATAAATTGCGTGGTTGAATACAAAAATACTGCTTTGTATTTAATATTGGAAACAGAAAATAAACAACCTAATGTTGAAAATTCCAGCAAAAGTAAGAGGAAAGCTAAGCTTTAACGAGATGATGAAATATAAAGATAAGCAAATACTTAGCAAGATAAGCATTAACAAAATTTGTTATTTTGGAACAGCATGCAGCTTTAAGGTTCAATCTTTCCATTTTTATCATCTTACTCCTTTTAATTATTTTTTTGAGCCGTAAGTAACTGAACAGATTTTTAAAAATGTAAGCAAAACTATTTGAGGTTATAGTTGTTTCATAAGTGATAAATTACAAGTTGTTCTTTGTTTCTCAAGTAATTTGTATATAAACTTAACACATTTTTGATGAGGTATTGCTGTTATAAATATAGACATGAAATTTACTGTTTACAGTACATTGTGATTTTTCCAGCATCTACAAGAATACAATACTTGGCAAAAAACACAAAAGTGGCTTATAAATTCACGTTATTACAGTGTTAAAAAACACAAAAGTGGCTTATAAATTCACGTTATTACAGTGTTAAAAAACACAAAAGTGGCTTATAAATTCACGTTATTACAGTGTTAATTCCATTATACATAACGAAAGTGGTACTGATACCGTAGATGCAGAAATTACGTATATAATAATAAGAAAACAGAAATTTTTACTCTAGCCATCAAATGTTTTGATTCGATATACATGTGGAAAAAAATATATGAAACAAAATCCTTGAGGCATGTTTTGGTTTATTTTTCCATTTTTTCTCCAGTTTCAGCAATAATATGAAATATATATTACTTTTCATTTCTGTTAAACTTAATATTTTCTTATCTTAAAATTTATTATATTTTTATACGGTTATTTACAGTAAGGAAATGGTTTGTATCGATTGCTATTTCACTTTATGAAAATTTATTCCAAATAGAGAAAGCAGTTCGAATGGATAAAATGTTTTTCTTACTGGGAAGATTACTCTGGTTATTGTATTTTTGTTTGAAAGAAATGCAGTTCTTTAGCTCAAGTATTATTGTTATTCACGGTCATGAGTCAACTATATTATTATAGTCTGTCTTAAGCAGATTCTTCATAAAGTAATAAAGTAACTCCCGATGAAGAAAAACGTATTGCACAGAATTCTGGAGAAAATCCTTAAAAGGTATTTTACGTCACCATACGTCAACAGTGGTTACCTCGTCACCCAGGCGCTTAGCCACCAGTTGTGTTGATTTCTGGTAATACACAGGGACAAATATTATGATGTCATCAAAGACAATGATGTAATAGTTCAGCAAAGTGTCACCAGATGTCACTTTATATGGTAGGGATAAAGACAATGATGTCACCAATGACGATGAAATGACAATGAAAGTGCCATCAGAAGGACTTGTTGCCAGACATTGCTAGGCTGCTATGTCATCAGAGACAGTGACATCCAGGAAGTGAACTGATATGACGTAACAAGTAAGCAATGGATACATTTAATAATAATCTGCAGCCTCTTTCTGTAATAAAACACTAACTCATTAGTTCTATATTCAATCATACTTCTTGCATTTACTAACCGTTTATATGTAAATCACTTCATGTCCTTATTTAACAATCCCACTTACGACAACCTTACTGTTTGTTTTATTACAATTTACTAGTTTATCTTTATTCTTGACAAAATATTGTTTCTTACAATGGAGGACAAGAAAATGCACAACCGATTTTGATTTAACATTCTTGTAGTTTTACTTTCTATACTCAAATATACTTTTTACAATTAGTGTCCTAAAAATGATGCATAAATTCTTATTTCAGTGAGACAACTGTTATAAAATAGATACTATCCATTATTTAAATGAGGTGGCTATTATAATCAATAATATACTTTACATATCCTTTGCTTACTGACATTTTACTACAACTAGAAATAAAAAATGAATGGTATATTGTTTATCTATCCATTCTCTTGAAAATCTCCCGGGATGGCCAGGTAGGTTAAGGCGTGCGACTCATAATCCAAGCGTCACGGGTTCGCATCCCCGTCGCACATAACATGCTCGCCTTTTCAGTTGTGGGGGCGTTATAATGTTACGGTCAATCCCCTATTCGTTGGTAAAAGAGTAGCCCAAGAGTTGGCGATGGGTGGTGATGACTAGCTGCCTTCCCTCTAGTCTTACACTGCTAAATTAAGGACTGCTAGCGCAGACAGTCCTCGAGTAGCTTTGCACAAAATTGAAAACTAACTTACAAATAAACAAACTCTCTTGAAAATTAAAATGTAATAAAAGTTTTAAAATGCCTAATCAGTAATACACTGTTTTAGGAGGTCATCACACATATGCAAATAGTATGGACACTGACGTCAAGCTCGATGAACTTTGACTATTAGGAAATACAAAGGCTGTCATGTGATCACACACGTGGAAACAGTGTTTCTATAAATGGAGAATGACGAGTTCATTGTCTTAATGTATCAACAATATCTAGATTTAATTAAAACTATTATTGATTTAACATAATTAAAAGTTCTAGACACAATATTTCTTGTTAATGGTTCATTAATTTTCTCACAACAAAGATATTGCAATTTGATATTCATGAAAAGATGTTTTTCAACAATATTGGGAATATAAATACATACTTAATAAAATTTTATGTACTATAAGCATCATAGTTTATAATTTTATCAAATTAGCTTTCATACAAATTATGTTCATTCTAATTCAGTATATGATATTTTATATAGTTTATAAACGATATTGAACAATTGGTCAAAAGTTCTATTTAATTATCTTATGTTATACTTTACATACGTTCAGTAAATATATTTAGCGAAAACAAATCAATGTTGCTATATATCAGATGATTTTTCCCGAAAAGGACACTTATTTTCATGTTTAGCTGTATAAGTCAATTGAATTCAAAGGATCTAAATAAATAACAATTATTGTTGTTATCTCTTTGTCTAATAGCGCTTGTAACTTACTAACTGTATATAATATCTGTTGTTAGTAAGTTTAGAAAAACTTGTTTACTGATTACTTCGAAGAAGATATTTCCTCATATACATTTTGAAACTGGTATGGTAACTAGTGTTAGATATAGACTGTAAGAGATTATATACGGTTAATATGAAAAAATTCTACTATGCAACGAGATGTCAACAATTTTTGTTATTTATGTAAATCCTTTAAACTTAACTGACTTGTACAGCTAAAGATGAGAGTGAGCATCCTTTCAAGGACATTTTGTCTGACATATCGCAACACTGATTTTTGGCTGTTAGTGTATCATTGATTTACATCTATAAACTACACATTACGAATCTATGTAAATTATAACATAAGTATACTGAGCTTTTGAGCAATTGTTCACTATTCTTTATAAGTTCTATAATATCCTGTATACTGAGTTGAAGTGAACATTATTTATATGAAACCTAATTATATATATCAATAAAATTATAAACTATAATTCTTATAGTATCTAAAGATTTGTTGCATATGTAATATTTGTTCATGATTTTGTCACAAAAGGTTTTTATGTAAATATGATCTTAATAACCATATCTTTTTATGTAAATTAGATTGCAAAATCTTTATTGTGATAACATTAATAAGGTGTTAAAGAGAAATATTGTACACAGAACTTTTATTACATTAAACAAATAATAGTTTTACATTTAATTAAATCTAGATATTGTTGACACATTGAGACAATGAGCTTATCATCCTCCATTAAAAGAAACATCATCTATATGCATGTCACTACATGATGACCTTTGCATTTCCTAACAGTCAAAGTTTATTTAGCTTGACATTAGAGCCCACACCATTTGTATGTCTGTGTAGACCTCCTAACAAACAGTGTCTTATCAGTTAAACAGTCTCAAAGTTTTATGAAATTTTAATCTGCAAGAAATGAATGGATAAAATGTAAACCATTCATTTATTATTTTTAGCTGTAGTAAAATGAAATTATTCATAGAACATTATAGCATGCATTATAGTGTACATGCACACAAATATAAATATATATTTATAGTCAGAAACAACAGGTTAAGTTATATAGAGAATTAAATAATCATCCTTTTCAGGATGTAAAAGTATGTAAAGTGAATCATTTGCTATAATAACTGCCTTATTCAAATAATTGATTGATTGATTGATTGGTATTAAGCACAAAGCTACAAGATTGGCTATCTGTTCTCTGCCTATCACGGTATCGGAACACGGTTTCTAGCAGTGTGACTTCACAGACATACAACTGTACCACTGGAGAGCTATTCAAATAAAGAATAATATGTATGTTGTAATAGTTGTCTAGCTGAAATAAGAGTGTTTGTGTTATTTTTAGGACAATAATTATGAAGAAAGTGTGCTTAAACATGGAAACTAAAAAATGATAGAAAGTGATCATTGCCCTAAATTAAAATGTGTTGTGTATTTTCTTGTCCTTTATTGTAAAAAAAAACAATATTTTCTCAAGAACATAATTATATGGATAACAACAAACTAGTAAATTATAGTAAAGTAAACAGTAAGAAAGTCGTAAGTTTCCATATTAGATAGGTGTTCTTTTTAGGATGATAGTAATTTAATTTTTATATACATATAAGAGACCAGGAAAAAGCAAGAAAAAAATGATCAAAATATAGAACTAACGAATTAGTCTTTTATACAGAGAGTAATTCTAGATCATAATTAAATCTAGCCACTGCTTATATGTAGAGACAAACTGATTCACTTCATGGAGATCACTGTATCTGGCATCAAGTCAACCTGCCATACCAGTCTAACAACTCACCCTCTGGTTGAACTTTGTGTAATTATTATGGCATCATCTCATCTACCACCTTTTAATATTTTGCGTCCTCTAGTGATACGTTTTAGAAATATAACATCATCGTCTCTACTTCTTCTCTCCTCCGCCCCATTGCCTGAGGTCCACACTTCTTGACGCCCTCTGGTTGCAGTGCGTGCAGTTACGGGGTAACTACTGTAGATTCTTTGGAACACAATTATATTTCTACTGAATCTCAACTAATTGTGGAAAATTTTAAATTTGGAAAACTCGCTCAACTCCAGTTCTATGTTAAATTGATTTTATGGTTCAAGAAAAATAACTGGTGAAAGATAACGTACATTTTTGGTATTAAATGTTACGTTTATATATATTTGTCTATTTTCACACAAGGATATGCGAGGGCTATCTGCGTTAACCATTTCTAATTTTGAAGTGTTTGTTTGTTTGTTTTTGAATTTCGCGCAAAGCTACACGAGGGCTATCTGCACTAGCCGCCCCTAATTTAGCAGTGTAAGACTAGAGGGAAGGCAGCTAGTCATCACCACCCACCACCAACTCTTGGACTACTCTCTTACCAATGAATAGTGGGATTGACCGTCACATTATAACGCATTCACGGCTGAAATGGTCGAGTATGTTTAATGTGACGAGGATTCGAACCCGTGACCCTGAGATTACGAGTCGAACGTCTTAACCCACCTGGCCATGCTGGGCCAGATTTTTGTAGTGATTTACTAGAGGGAAAGCACCTATTCAACATTATCTACTGTCCGCCATCTATCGTTGTTATTATCTTACCATAAAATAGTAATATTTACTATCACATTATAAAGCCCCCATGGCTGTAAGGTAGTTTCAATCAATGTATCTGCAGATAGCGAGTCGAGCGTCCTCGCCAGCAGGTCATGCAAAGATTCACGTTTTTAAAATTTTCCAGTACATTCAGACTGTCCATTTCTATCTATGTAACGTAACTAATGGGGTGTAAATTTCAATTATGTTATCAAATACAGCTCTTGATCCAAGAAGTATATATCTAGTTACCATGACTTCCTATTATATAGGTGTACGCGTGTGTGTGCAACAAAGGAAAATATTTTTTCAATCTCATACAATCCAAAACAGATCCTCAAAGCAAAAGGAAAGATATAGTTAAAATCAGCCTTAAATGATATACTTAACATACGTAGTACAGATTTTAGATTGAAGACACATGATAATTTATTGCCAACTCAGTTTAATTTAATAATTATTTCTCGATGGACTACCTTGTAGCTTACTTTGTCGCAGTCTCTTAGTCAGAACTACAGACCAGGTGTAAGGCACCTAATCAGACAACACCCCACCACCTACAGTCCATGATAAGGGATTAATTTTTCACTTTTATGACGTACCCACTGATTACGGTACTTACGTAATTACGTGCTCTTGCAATACCACGATTTTCGATACAATACAATTAGAACTAAACTATACAGCGTTTGTACACCTATCGGAAGTATTATCGTAGTGCATTTCAATTATAAGTCACTGTACACTTCGCCAACTTTTGTACAAGTCACACTGCTCGTAACCAAATCCTTAAGACCTCTTCAAATGCTATTTTGGTGCACACTTCGGTGTGCTCGTTTTAGCGTTTTCTGGGATTCAATCAGCCTTTTCACAAGCCATGCTTCGGTAACTTCAATCTCTCTCCATCAACATTATTTGGACATTTAACTTATTTTAATATGATGTGTGATAATCTCATCCTCTATTAAAAAGCGGAAATTACAAAACTCTTGCTAAATTTTTTTCGCCGCTACCTAGCCATTTAAGCGAAAGATTTACCATCATGATTACATCTGGTCCCCTGCTGGGCTCGAACAGCGATAAGTCTACGATTTTACAACGCTAAAATAAGGGGTTTGATTCCCATCGGTGAACATAGCAGATAAGACGATGTGGCTTTGCTGTAAGAAAAACACATACACACACAAATATCTGTGCTAGCCGTCTCTAATTTTGAACTGGTGGTGATTTTGTCTCCCCACTTGTTTAAAATTCAAAACTGTAGATGGTTCTGTCAGGTATCTCTTCGTTTAGCTTTTGGCCAAATTCTAAAAACAAAGAAAAATGTTTTTTTTTTAAACAGTAGGAAGTTTAAAAGCTTTCAAAATATACAGTTTCCTTATTTTGCTTTTCTTTAAATCACGAATCATAAATATTGTTAGTGAAAGAATATCCTGTACAAACGGTAGTTGATTTTTATGACAGTCACACATCTTAACACTCTGTGAAGGATCGGTACATAGAGAAACAAAGACCTGATATTTAGTAACGTTGGTTATTTTAGAATGCTTTGAAGACTTGTGTCTGGTTGACCAGCTCAAAGTTGTTATTTCCATACATGAAAATTACCCTCACAACGCCCCCCACTAGTACTCCAGGGATACGTTTACGGATTTACAAATCAGGAGCTCGTTTCCCCTCGGTGGGCTCAGATAAACATATTTGACTTAGTTTCTTTATGCGCTGTCATCACTTTGTCACACACTATATTTCTTTCTATACATCATAAAAATTTGCTTTAAAAAGGGTTATTTATTGTTATGTCACAATAAATCAAAGGGAAATTCAATAGATTATTTCCGAATTTTAGTGCATCACAATGTATATTGGATAAAATACAAAAAATAATAACACAATTATACATTTAAATTTAGGGCAAAACATAAATAATTTCTACTTCTTCAACTAATTACACTTATAAATGAGCAAAAAGCATGTGATGTGAAAAACGAAGGAAATACAAAATGCAGTGATTCGCTTTCACAATAGTCCACCTGGAAGAAGTCCAGATAAGAGGTTCTAGAGAATTAAGCTGGAATTTAGCGATGTTGTTTTCGTAGTAATTGATCGAAGTTCTTATCCCAATGCCGGATTTCCAGGATTAGTACTTAAGCTTATAGGAGAAAGTTAATCCTTATAACTTGGACATAGCGAGGATTTATATGGATTTATACAACTCGTTAATGAAGGAAAGTCTACTCATTAAAATAGCTTTTGAAGTAAAAAAAAAAAGTTTTATATTTCCGTAAAAGAAGATTACTTGTGGCTGTCTATAAAAGCACAAATATTAGGCCTCACTTTATAAATAGCGAGTATTTTCAGATACGCGTATGTCAGAAAGAAAAACTATATGTTGAAAACTATTTACGTGAGAAGTTTTTTTTTAAATGATAAATAATAAATTAATCTTTATTTCTAAAAAATACAATAGAATGTTTCGTTTTACGGTTTAATAGCGATCTCGAGTTAAAGTCTAGAAATATTTGCCAATATCAGACTTGTAACATTACTTTTGGTTAAATATATTAGCTGCAACACTTAATTAATTATAGTCTAGAGTTGTTAACTCGAATTAGAATTAATGTTCATTCATTCATTCACCATTCGATTCCATCTAGAAACTTAGGACCGCAATCACTTGCGGATTCTTCAACAGGTATTTAAGTGAGTAGGTTGTTAACCCACTGCACCGAGCCGTCCCTAACTTAGTAGTGTGAGACTAGAGGGAAGGCAGCCAGTCATCACCACCCACCGCCAACTCTTGGGCTACTCTTTTACCAACAAATAATGGGATTGACCGTCACATTATAACGCTCCCACGGCTGGGAGGGCAAGCATGTTTGGCGCGACGCGGGCGCGAACCCGCGAATTACGAGGCGCACGCCTTAACGCGCTTGGCCATGCCGGGCCAGAATTAATGTTAATGTTTTATAATTTTGAGATATTACAGTAATAATGACCTAAACTGGACCATCTTATATTCATAGAGAATGTTCAGTAGAGCTTGTCATATAGGTCAAACATTGTAATCAATAATCTTTTTTAAAAAAGCACATAACGGTTTGATTTTAGTTAAGCACAAAACTACACCATGGGCTGCGTCTTATCCACCACGGGTATCGAAACCTTATTTTTAATATTGTGCGCCGGCAGACGTACCTCTGAGCCACTGAAGGGAGGAATCAATCTATTAAGGACAAAAAGGTTCTCTTTTCAAGACGTAATTGCAAGACAAGAAACTCTTTCTTTTTATTTGTATTTTCCATTTCCATTTTCATTTTAATGTTCAACTTGCTAGGAAATATGATTTTGTTTTATAATTGTCATCTTTGATTGTTCATTTAGGGTATTCGTTCAAAGCTACACAAAAGGTATCTAATGGAAGGAAGCTAATCGAAGAATAGGGTACAACTGTAACTGTTATAACGCACCTACAGTCCCAAAGAGGGGAAGTCAATTTTATTGCAAAGAGATTTGAACCATGTACCCTCAAATTTACAGACTACTATATTTGCCACAAAATCACGCCTGGTCAATTGTAAATGTTAAAAGTAGGCTTTTGGGAACATCTGTAATGAATCCTAGCTCTAGACGTTGTCTCACGAGTTAATACATTACAGACTCTGGTCGGTTCGAAAGTGTTACTTGAACATTTGTAAGAATATTCGTTAGATATCGCGTAAAGCGTGTGTGTTTATATCGATCGCTCAATTGAATTATAGTTCTTATAAGTCTGCGATCAGGGAAAATATTTTATAGTTGTAGTTACGGTAAGTTTTCTCATTTACTGAACTTGGTCAGATATTTATATAAAGCTTGTTTGTTTATTTGTTTAAGTTAAGAACAAACTAACACACTGGACTAACTGTGCTCTTCCCACCCTAGTATCGAAACTCAAATTCCAGCGTTTTAATTTTGATTATCACTAACTCATGTACACTTAAAGCCTCTCAAAAAAAGAGATATAGGCTTTCGGATTTGTAGCTCATATACATTTATTTCCCTCTGTGAGGCTCCTCTTTCTTTCCTGTGCATTGTGTCCACATATAACTGGTGAAACGATTATCATCATATCTGAAACGTTAAGTTAGTCTTCTCAAGAAGTTACATAAGGGGGGATCGCTTTGGAGCTTAACTCCTTTTCCATTTGGCTCAGCATGGCCAAGCGTGTTAAGGCGTGCGACTCGTAATCTGAGGGTCGCGGGTTCGTATCCCCGTCGCGCCAAACATACTCGCCCTTTCAGCCGTGGGAGCGTTATAATGTGACGGTCAATCCCACTATTCGTTGGTAAAAGAGTAGCCCAAGAGTTGGCGGTGGGTGGTGATGACTAGCTGCCTTTCCTCTAGTCTTACACTGCTAAATTAGGGACGGCTAGCACAGATAGCCCTCGAGAAGCTTTGTGCGAAATTCAAAAAAACAAACAAACAAACCTTTTCCATTTTCGTGTTTTTAACAACTACATCGGTTAGCTTATATAAATATACTGTACACATTAGCCAATTATAGCGTAAAGAACCCAGGTGGAACAGTGGTAATGTGGGTAACTTAAGAAACCATTCCTCTCCAAAAATAAAGTCCTGCAGCTTTTATATCTTCTTCGTAAGTAAAGTTCAGCGATTTGTTAATGTAGATATTCTAGGAACACAAAATTCAGTGGCAAAAGCTGTACCCAAAAAAAACAGTGCGTAACATAATCAAGAAAAATCTCCATCTGGCTAAAAGAGGCCAATAGGATATTTTTGCACAGTGACATGACTTCCAATCACAGTTCCTGTTCAACCGTAACATACCTTCAGTAACTGAAGAATGAAGCGGGTATTCATGTAATTCCAGAAAAAGACATATCGATCAAGTCGCTAGACGCTGCTACTGTGGATTTATATGAAATCTGACTGTTGAAGTGAGAACTGAAAAACTGTCGTCTTAATAGAGAGGAAATGGAGAGGGAGAGGGAAATTAATGATGTGCTTCAGAAATGTTAGTCTTATGTTGGAGCCTTTTGCAATATAAAATGCACTGGAGGGCTGTTGTCAAAATGCACGGTCGCCAGGTAGAATCTGACTACACAAGGCAGCATGGACTGTAATTAGTAACATGGTGAGGGTCCAAAATATTTTTAATATAACATAGTTAACCTCCACACAATTAATTCCACCAGCCCGAAACGTGTCCTCAAACTGTCTCAGATGGATTAAGGTAGTTTAAAATATTCAAAATAAACATTCAATTTCACTGGCATTAATTGTTCTTCTTTATATAAGTTTTATAAATTTTATTCTTTGCGTAACTTGCCATGATATAGAGAAAATCAATATATGTTCCTTGTTTTATATGCATTTGATTTGGTTAGTTTGCAAGGAAGTAAGCTGAAGAGTTAGGAGGAAAAATACTGGCAGAATGAGTTTTAAACGTAACGACTGGAGTGCACATACTTGGAGAAGAAAGTTATACCAAACTACCTTACAAGTTCAAGCATTATAAGAGGAGGAAGTAATAAAAGAAAACTAAATAGCCTGGATAAGTTTAAGAATTATTGGCAAGCTATAAAACACTTAACGGCAAAACGATAAACAGTACTGGCAAACACGTTAAATAGAAATGTCAGAACAAAAAGAGCTTTAATGGCTAAGCAGTGAAAGATTTGATAATTCAGAAAATGATTTAAAGACGATTAAAATAATTATTTCTTATTTTTCTTATCAGTACGTTATTTAGAAGTTCTTGACAGTTGTTGCTTCAAATACTATAAAATAACAATCTCAAATTAACCTAACTACAAATACATTAAAACTGTTAGGACCAAAACTACACACACACATACCAAAAAAAAAAGAGTGTGTTTTCTTATAGCAAAGCCACATCGGGCCATCTGCTGTGTACACCGACGGGAAGCAAACCCCTGATCTTTAGCGTTGTAAATCCGAAGACTTACCGCTTCCCCAGCGGGAGACAAAAGAAAAAACGAAATTCAAGTGGCTTCAAACGAATCTCTAAGATTCAGATGTTTTTGTTTGCTGCTTTATTTCAAGAATGTAAGAAATTCTCCTAACTCTTATTGATCTTTGTTATGGTGTTTAACTTTGACTGTTTTCACTAACTGAACAATACTGTCAGGTATAAAATACTTTTTAGTGTAGCATTATTATCTGGTATTGAGACTGTCGAGTGTTATGCACAATCCATTGATGTCGAGGCTATAGAGATTTCTAAAAGGCCAAAATAATAGAGGTATATTTTTTACACAAACCTAAAAGAAATTCAGGTGCACGATAACCTTAAAGAAAAACGAAACGATGCTCTATACACACATAAACGGAACAGATGTGTCACATGCCCACTATAAACAGCACCACACAAATACGAGGAGAGAACACAACTTCCAACATAAGAAATTTCTTTACATCTATCATTGAATATATCACTTACTGTATAACTTGTAAAATATACAACACATTATAATTGAACAAACAGGTCGCCGATTTGGTGACCGAGTACGAGAACATCTAAATCATATTAAATTATTAAACCAAAATACACTTATAGGCACAAATTTCACTATCAACAATGATATAGTTGAGAACCTTTCGATCCTTAGACTTATAAGTGATCCAATAAACATTGACATAAGAGAACGACTCAAAAGAAGATTAATATGCAAACTGGGTTCTCTACAACCATCTGGGTTAAATGAGCGTATTTATTTACTATATGTTTCTATCTTCCGTTTCTTGTTTAAATTGTAATACTATGTACTTATATTTTCATGACTTGTATTTTTTATATGAAATAGATGTAACTTTGCTTAGAAATTTTACATTTAACATTCCAAATACAGTGCACGTAAGTTCTTTGAATTCTGCGCATACGTCATTATTGTAAACTTACGTGTAAATAACAGTAACCAGACGAGCGAAAACAAAAGGAAAAGGTAAAGTCATAGTAGAGAGAAGATCGGTCAAAAAAAGTTAACCATGGGAGCGAAAGGCTTGACATATTAGATAGAAAGTAACAATTTTGAAAGATATAAAAAGAGTATGATGTGTAGAGAAAAAGTATTCTGAACCAGCCTGAGTGGAGTTGAACAAAAACAGACGATTAGTTGGAAGAACAACAACAAAAAACAGACGATAATGAAAGTATAGGATATAAAAGTAATAGTCCACGTGGCAACGTGTGAACCATATACGGATATTACAACTAATAATATATAATGGAAAAATAGTTCGGCTTGTCTTTTGACAAGAATAGAACTGTAATTGTGTTTAAAATACAACTATAATCTTCACAGTGTAAATATTTTTTTATACTAGTTAAACTTGTTTCTAATAAATATATAATTTTAAAAACAAGTGGAAGGTGTGCTCTTCGTTTATTTTCGAATTTATTGCCAAGTTACAGACATCCACCGCAGAGGAATTCTTAGCTCAGCACATCCGTATGTTTAAATTAGTATATAAAATTAAAAAGTAAGTTCCAGACAAATATGTTCAATGGAAAGGTTTAAATATCGTCAAATTATCCCTAGTTGTAAATAAAATCATACATACACTGACAATTGTATGTTTTCTACAGTTATACGTTTCTGATAATCTCGACATTTGATGGTTAATACGTAGGCGATAATTTAATAAATTATTTTACAATAGAAACATTCTCCATTGCCCTCGCCTGTAGCAGATTGCCTGACACTTCGTAAGAGATTGTTTTCTGGAGAAAATTCTTATAGGTACAATTTCAATTTCACTTCTATAACAAATATTTTTTTTTCATTAAACTGTGCTACTGGTTCACTTGCTTGCTTACTGTATTTGTATATATAATAACTTGATCTTTCCCATTAATTGTGTTTTGGTGGTCAAGGTAAGTATATAGTTTTTGCTTAATGAAGTGTTCAGATGTGGGCAACTGGTTAGGGTGCTCGAACTGCGAATCTGAAGATTCATAATTCGCAACCTGTCACCGTACTTTTTAGAATTTGGTGTGTTATAAGAGTGTCGGTCAAATTCCTTTGATTGATCAAACAAAGCTAGTGCCAAAGCGTTTGTGGTTGCTTTTGACTATTTGTCCTTTCTTTAGTTCATCGGTTCAAAATTAAAGAAAGCTTTGTTCAAGTAGTCCTTTATTTATTTTTAGACGGCGTTCTGAAACAAACGAAAGCTTCATAAAGTAATACAATAACACGACAGTGTGAGTTTGAAGACGGTACATAACTAGTTTCTCCAATACCAAGATTCTCACAATTCGTCCGGTTTAGTTTGTTTTTTTTTTGGTTTTTTTTTGCTTTTGTTGTTATTTTCTGAGTGAAAATTCATTGGATAATCTTGAACAATCCTCATTCGTTAGAAATATTAACTCTATTACATTTATGGCTTGAGTAAGATCTATAGATCAGTCAGAATAAACTCAGTATCTTGAAACAATAACAACTTTTAAAGTTGATAAATCGCCATCTTTGTTGATTTTATGATTAATGAAATCTTTGAACAGCGGAAACAGAAACTAATGAAAAACCTGAGCCCTCTAGTGTATTTATAAATAAAAACGAAACAAAACAGGCTGTAAAACGTGACACGTTATAAGACCTCGATCTGGGTGCAAAATATACCTAAGGCTATAAACGTCAACAGTGTTTTTCTTACCGAATGATGGTTGATGCAGTGTTTTCGCTCCACTGATGTAAGACAGGTTAGTTAAAGGCACAATGAAAGTTAAAGACATCATGAGGAGATATTAAACTTCTCAATCTTCATCAATACCCCTTTTACGACAGTTTGACATCGTCACAACTTTATAGTTGATGATGTCCTATCCCCACCCATTCGTCATAGAATATACTCAGGTATAGTTTACGTTACAACAAAACAATGATTTTTTAACCCGCCTCCCACATTGTTCTCATTAATTCAAACTGCTTCACTTTGGGGTTCTATATGTCCTAAAACTAATAATCAAATACTTTCTTCTAACATCTCTTTTAAGAGATCAGACTTTCCCATATTCCTTCGTTAATGAAAAATATCATTATATAGTATTAAAAAAACAAAACGCCTGTTTCGATGAAGAAACTTGTATGTACGACATGGCAGACAAAGAATAAACTATTTAGTCGCCAAAATATGATAAAGCAAACGTTATGTTTCATTATCGAAGATTTATTTAACTGAATTGTTAAGTATTACTTGTCAATGATTTCAATGATTGAACTAACTATTCTTGATGTCCTAATTATTTAATCTGTCAGTATTCGAACAATTTACTTGGACAGACTAACTACCATAACACGCTAGTTTAGTCCTTTAACTACTGTGGTAAATTTAGTTATTTAAACTGAATTAATTTTGTTCAAACAGCCTTAAGAAAAGTGACAGTGGTGCGACTGAGTAAACAATTTAAAAAAGTAATTAAGATTATATTAAACAATTTCCAGATTTTACAAAGTTAATTGCAGGGTGTTTTGTTAGGAGATTTAATACATGGTGTATGAAGCGACGTAGAAGTTAGACAAATAAACGTAAAATGCATCCTACAGACAGGAAGTCAAAAGAGTGAATCTTTAGCACATCCTATAGTAAGGTTTGGGTTTATTTAGAATTTCGCGCAAAGCTTCACGAGGATTATCAGTGCTAGCCGTTCCTAATTTAGCAGTGTAAGACTAGAGGGAAAGCAGCTAGTCATCACCACCCACCACCAACTCTTGGACTACTCTACCAACGAATAGTGGGATTGACCGTAACTTTACAACGCCCCCACCGCTGAAAGGGAGAGTGTGTTTGATGTGATGGGGATTCGAACCCGCACTCCTCAGATTACGAATCAAGCGTCCTAACAAGCTGGTCATGCTGGGCCTTGTCTTTGTTAGTCGGGTGCATAGAAGAGTAGGTATACGTAGAAAAAGTATCTAATGCATTTGGATACGAAGTCAACAATTTAATAGAGGGCTCTTAAGTTCCTTTAGCAATGAAGACGTTTAGGAAATAAATTCCCGGATGAATTCGACGACGGAGTAAACAAACTGAATGCTAAGCTCACCCAGTTGCTAAAAAGCTGTAAGAAAGAATTTACGTCTCTTTCAATTGCTGAAAATTAGAGAAAAAAGTTGAGAGAAGTTGTGACCAAAGTTCAAAGAGTTGATGTGCGACATAACCAGAAAGCACTGAGGGAGCTAAGAGAACGGTTATATATCACGATCACTAGTACTGGGCGTACAAGGCTGGGTGATTTGGACGCTCGACTAGTATTCTGAAGGTCGAGGGTTCGAATCCGAATCCCCGTCACAACAAACATACTCGTTCTTTCAGGCGTGGGGGCGACATAACGTGAAGTTTATTCTGATTATTCGTTCATAAAAGAGTAGCCCAAAAGTTGGCGGTGGACGGTGATAACTAGCTGCCTTCCTTTTAGTCTTACTCTGCTAAATTAGAGATGGCTAACGCAGATAGCCCATGTGTAGCTTTGCGTGAAATTCAAAAAAATACTAAAGCCCAAAACGAAAGATTAAAATGAGTTTATTCAAGAAACTCCTGTTTGCTCATACACTTATTAATTTCCTTCAATACAGTTCGCTGCAACACGAAAAATTTACAGATGGGGCTTCTGTAAAGCCTTCGTTAAAGGTATCCAATTACTGATTGGTATTTATAAAAAATACAATTAATAATTTAAAATACTGAGCCAACTTAAATAAGTTATTAATTTACTGCGTTTGTATTAGCTAATACAAAGAAACAAATGATAAAAAATAAACGTAACTTATAAAAGCTTTAATATTACATACCTTCGCATAAAGTATATGTCAATTATAAATATATAACATATTTAAAATTTCAAATAAATTTAAGATTTTTCATTTACTTTATTGTAAATTATTAACTGATATCAGATTAGGCCACTACCAAAATATGTTACAAATCGAATTTGTTTTTGGTAACTGGTATAATAATTTAGTGGAAGCCATGCATCTGCTGACATTATCTATGATTGACTGGGTTTGATTGTCAGAAAGAATTGAGGCTTCTAATAAGATAGAATGAATCCAATCTTAAGTCATGCATCTGGAAGTAACAAAGGAAAGAATAGTCTTCCATTGTTGTATGGGGTTTTAGTTTACTAATCTCTTACGTTGTTGATTCGTATAATATATAGAAACAAATAATTCACATACATTCGTTGGGAGAAATATAAAATACAAATTTTAATGTGGAATTGATATAACATTTTTTGTAAGTCAATTCTTTAACAAAGCCGCGATGGACCATATCATGTGTCCATCGAGGAGAAAATGAACCGTGGATTTTAGCGTTGTATGGACTTAAACGTATTCAGCTGTTCCACTAGACGATAGTAAATTATTCATCAAATAAATAATTATAACACTATATAAAAGGAAAACATTACTTTGTTTCTTTAAAGAACAAGATTTATATATAAACATTCTGTTTATCCTCTGTTTTATTAATTTTTTTTACAAACATTTCAATTGAATTAATTATATAAATAATTAGAACTATATCTAAAAGGAAATCATTACTCTGTTTCTTTAAATAACAAGATTTATATATAAACATTCTGTTTATCCTCTGTTTTATTAATTTTTTTACAAACATTTCAATTTTCATGCTGTAAGAAACAATATTATTTACGACGATTGAAAACAAATTGAATTGATTGTAAGAAACAAGAGGGAATCCTCAATAGCTGCGGTGCATGAAATTCTCTAAGGCAGAAATAGAGTAATTCATCCCCCTTGTAAAAATACGTTGCTTTTCTTAAATGTATATGGCCCGGCATGGCTTCGAATCCCTGTTGCACCAAACATGCTCGCTCTTTCAGCCGTCGGGGCATTTTAATGTTATGGTTAATCCCACTATTTGTCCGTAAAAGAATAGCCCAAGAGTTGGAGGTGGGTGGTGATGACTAGCTGCCTTCCCTCTAGTCTTACACTGCTAAGTTAGGGACAACTAGCTCAGGTAGCTCTTGAGTAGCTTTGCGCGAAATTCAAAAGAGACAAACTGTATATTCCATTTTACCTTGAAGTTTGTTTGTAATTGAGCACAGAATTACACAAAGAGATGTACATCGCATTCTCTAAACAGAAACTTTATAGAGTTTACTTTCAGTAAACCCAATTAAAGAAGATGTGTACAGCATCTGACTGTCTGAAAGCTACAGCAATAGATGTACAACGGACTCAGCATTTAAATAATTTAAGTAGTTAGTGTTCAGTGAAATTACGAACTAAAAAGAAGTGGTGTACAACACGCTTTATATCAAAATTAAAAGGAATTAGTGCACTGTGCAATCAATCATTACGAAAGGAAGTGTGTGAACACGAAATGTATTCACTTACAAGAGGTATAAGCACTCGACAAACAGAAAATAATGAGAATAGATTTTCAGTGCATCCAATAGTCAGATAATTATGACACAAGTTAAACAGTGCGTACTGTAGTTTAAAAACTGGCCGTAAAAACATTCAGCAATAAGAAATTGTTACATATTTAGCAGCTAGTGAGCTCAAGGAATAGATTTTTAGTTCATCCAGTATGTAGATAATTATAAATGTGAATACACTGTGAGCTCGTTTAGATAGAGAATTGTGAGTTCATTCAGAGAGTGGCTATACAGAGCACTCAATAGTCAAGAATTAAAAATCGTGAATGACCAGCACATAAATAGAAGTTGAACACGTAGAGAATATTCATGAAATGAATCTACAAAACATTCAGTACTCAAAAGGATTAGGGCAGTAGGTTCACAGGGCAATGTTTGTTCTTTTTAACTCTTTCAGTGTTGTATGCAAATAAATGAAACAAACCATATCTTTTCTATGTCTTGAAAATTTGATTCTATGTAAATATTCTGAGTAATAAATATGCAATAAAATCAGTGTTTTTATACCTAATTAACAATCATACGTGTTTTATATTAATTTCAAATCTTTGGAATAAATCCAATGTAATACTTATTAAACATAATAATGTTTGCGATCTCAGAATATGATAATTACTGAAATATTTCAGGCAGTTATCTCTGAGGTAATTCGTATTAACGTAAGAGGTATTAAAGTTGTTTGTTGTTAAGCGCAAAGCCATACAAAAACCATCTATGTTCTGAACAAACTCGGTAGTTAAAGTTATAAACCCTCGAACTTACCCTTGACTAGTAACAATATAACGTTTTATATGCTTGATGTTATTCTAATGATAAACGTGGTATCGAGAAATGTGTTTATTCATAAGCGTGGCAATGCAAGAGCTAAAACGTCCTTAAACGATAGAGTCAATTTCAAACACCTCATTATGCATATGTTCGATTTAATAAGCATAATAAAAACAACTTACTATAGTGTTCGTGCATCATCAGATTTTGGGCTTACGTCATTGAAATTCGTATAAAATGAAAACCTAAAAATGGATTCTCGCATTTAATGGCTGGTTATAAAATGTAGCAGAAAGTAGGATCACATCCAGTGACTAGATATAAAAGAAGTGATACTAAAATAGAGGATAAAATCTTGTAACTGGATGCAGTAAAAATGAGTGTTCATATTCTATGGATGAGTGTAAAATTTTGAAATTGAAGTTCATAAAATATGTTTAAACAGTATATAAATGATAGATCAAAACTTGTACTTTATTTGTTGTAAAAATAAGACTAGAACAAAGTGCGCCTGATAATATTTCTGAGAGATCATTTGGTGCCTAATAATACCCAAGTTACTTCACTAAATTGCAAGAATTTCCACTGATGATTCACTCGTCTTTATAAAATCTTGTATAAAAGTATTCTCAAGAAGTTTTTATCACATTTTACTAGAACATTCTTTAATTTATAATTCCGCAAGTTATAACAACTAGACAGCTCTTTGTTAAGGGTATACGCTGTTAGACATAGTTGTGGAAAGGTGAGCAAAAACAGTTATAAAACGTTAATTATAAATGAATTTCAACTAATTTTAAAATTAATTTTTAATTAACATATTTTGTTAAAACTTTAATTTATAATTCTGCAAGTTTCAAAAGTGAGAGAGTCATTTACTAAGGATATAAAGTACTGGAAATAACTGTGGAAAAGTGAGGAAAGAAAAAGGAATATAGAAAGGTTAATTTTTAAAGAATGTTTTTCCTTTATCGTAATAAATATGAGCTGTTCCAGAATACAGAATTAAAGTATCTTGTGACAATTAACATTAAATAACGTTGTTGTTGTTTTTTCTGATCACAGATTCCCTAAGCGAAATATTGTATCAAAACTCCGTGTTTAATTAGAAACTGTTCTCTAGGCTGCAATAATATTACGTGAACATTGCACTGATAAAAAAACCCAAAAATGACAGAAGTTGAAAACCTAACATTTCCAAAAATAATATTAAGTACCTCATAGTACGTTCTGTAAGAGATAGATGATAGTTGATCGTGTTGTAAATAATGTTGTGAATGTTTCTTTGAGAACATTAACATAAACGTTAGCTCGGAGTTTTCCCGGCGAACGCGTTGCTGCTAAACGAATTAACTGCTGAGAATAGTTAGATGACCGAACAAGTTGGAAAGAGCATCAGGCCCAAAACAGTGAGATGTGAAAAACTGGATAGGGAATAATGAAATAAGACGACTTTGTTCGTTAAAACAGCCATTCCATGGATAGAATAAGTTATGACGTGCTATACCATCACAATGGTGTAAACGTATTGACGGACGGGAGTTACTTGAATCTCTTTTTTTTTTTTTTTCCTTTTGAACAACTTTGATCTAAGATAAGCAAGTTGATAATTTTTATGGTTGAAAGTTACAAATTTCAGATAATTTCATTTCGTTGATTTCAACTAATAAGAATTTATACTCAGCCGAAAATACCGCAATAGAAATACAGTTGAACATCACCGATTTGTGTAACATGCATTTGTATTACGATAGGGGGATTAAAACAGAATACTTCCATCCCGCGGAGCCGTCTTACCCCAACCAGTGATGTATATCTTCGCCCTAGATCCTACCTCGTTTTCTCTATTGTCCAAGATAATGTGTAACTTGTGTATAGACTTCACCATGTACTGGGAGAATTTAAATACATTTGTTATAAAAATACATTTTACTCTTGTGTTTGTGTGTTTTTGTTATAGCAAAGCCACTTTGCGTTATCTGCCGAGTCTACCGAGGGGAATCGAAACCATGATTTAAGCATTGTAAATCCATAGACTTACCGCTGTACTACCGGGGTAGGGCATATTTTAACCTATTTGGGAGATCCGTTTTATTCAACCTTATAAGTAAAACGGCTTCCAGCCATAAAAAAACAAACATTTTTGAATATTTGAAAAGTCTATGTCAAATCTTTGTGTTAATAATAAACGCAGTTTATAGTAAAATAAGATTCATTTTAAAATGTTTTACTTTTTCACGAAATATGCTTTACTTGGTTAAAGGCGTGAGACTCATAATCTGAGGGTTGCGGGTTTGAATCCCTGTATACCAACATGCCCGTCCTTTCAACCGTGGGGGCGTTATAATGTGACGGTCAATCCCACTATTCGTTGGTAAAAGAGTAGCCCAAGAGTTGACGGTGGGTAGTGATGACTAGCTGCCTTCCCTCTGGTAATTCACTCCTAAATTAGTGACGGCTAGCGCAGATAGCCCTCGAGTAGCTTTGCTCGAAATTCAAAAACAAAACAAACAAACTGTTTGTCACTTAGCTATTCAGGTTCTTTGTAAGAGAGATATAGCTTCAAGCAAATTCCCTTATTTATTTTCCTCACATTGATATGGAATTTAACGGATGAAAATTTATTTCACCATTATATCTGTTAAAAGTTTGTATCATATAATATACCCGAAATAATTTCGCCGTTTTCTCTAGTTCAACCCACATATGAGACGTTTGTTCGTCAGAAATAGCAGATGGTTTAATCATTGAGTTAAAGGCCTGCGACGTAGTACCTCACCTACACATAAGGTTAACTCTCTTTCGTGGAGGTGAAGTTTTGTCAATATCATCGTTCGCATTGAACCGTTTCGACGTTTTCTTATTTGTATTAAAATATTGAACGAGCCATAGAATACCTATAATTTCTTTTATATTGACTACGGTTAAATAAAAACGTTTTCCTTTGTTCTTTAGTGAATCAAGAACAAATATAAACATAATTATTTGTTTGATTTTAAGAGCAAGCTGAGAACAAGTATAAAAATATTCCAGTTGAAGTTAACAACTGATTTTGATAACTTAAGATAACGCAGTTTGTGACGAAATTAAATGTTACGTTTTCATGAGTCCATGAGCCGAGTAAAGCGAAATTAGTAATATATACTAAATAATACTGCATTTCTCTTTCAGTAATGACATAGTATCCCATACATAAAGTAACATGTATACAATATATTCTAATATTTATTTCACTACAAAAACTGCTTCGAAACGTCCCTATTACATCTCATATTGATTCAATAGTTTGATTTGAACTCTCTCCAATCTTGAGTCAACAAAATGTGAAACGGATAATTTTTTGTAAAACATTTTAACAGAAGAATATGGATTATAGTTTGTGCGTAAACTTTCACACTATTATATGTCCGACAAAGAAGCGTCTGAAAGTAGTTAGATAATTAAAATATTGACATATTTTTCATGCTTTAAAAAAAATCCCTGCACAACAATAAATATTTTTTCCTCTATATACACAACATTTGAGGGGAAATTTCTTCTCTAAGCTGAAGTTTAACGGCCTCAAACAACATTCTGTAGCACGCGTTATTCTCTCTTATGATGTGTTCTACAACCAAAAATAAAATTTTAACAACAAATGGTAAACTACTACACTTGGAATAATGAAGAAACTGAACAGTTAAAATAACACTATGCAACACAAGTTTTGTCCCTGGATAGTGTGTGTTATTTCTTAATTGCTTATGTTGTAAAAGTACAGAAAATGTCCATTTTTCCCTTCAAACTTTGCTTTTGAGACCTGGATAATGAAATTTAGAAATTAACCTATTTTCTGTGTAAAAACGGACAAATTTGCACATTTTCATTTACATAATGTCTGAATAAAACAACATATGAATCAAGATTTACATGTATTTATACTAAAGTTGTATAAAAATGTTTAGAAGTGAGTAGTTTCTCGAGATTTGCTTTCTCTCTGGCAGAGTGGATACAGGGAGCTCAGGGCAGTGTGGCACTTGGACGATGGATGATGGAAGGTCCGGATACATGATAGCAGATGCATTCTTGTCAGCCCAACGTTTGGAAGAGTCTACCATGCAGAAGTAGCAATTGCTTGAGTGGTCAGTGGATTCACGCCAAATTCTTGGAATAGCGAACTTCATGGCTATCTTTTCCCCTCTGTACCATTCTTACACATTACTTGTGGATGAGGTTCTTGCAAGATATTTTATATATAGTATTTTTAATAAAGCAGAGAACAGCGTTTCGACTTTTGTTAACCTGAAGATGACCTAAGAAGGTCGAATCGTTGTTCTCTGCTTTATAGTAAAAGTGTTAATATCCAAACCAGCCGCCCTGAGATACATTTTTACTTCAAGTGGGTTTCTCGACATTACGAATTGTGGTTCTTTTATTACTTGTCACACTTACAGAGACTTTGTTTTATGTATAGACTATATCATATAAACATGTTAAAATATGTAAAAGCTATGGTAAATATTTAGCCATGTGATAACAGCTTATATAACGGTCTGAGTTTTTCAGGTACAAACTTTAAGTTCGTATCTCCATCATCTTCTGATCGATTTGATATCTAATTACACTTTTCTCCCAATTTTTTATAGTTCAAATTAATATAATCCTGTTTCAGTTTAAGGGTAAGTTGGTAGAGGTCCTGATGAAAAATTGTTTGATTGTTTGTTTTTTTGAATTTCGAGCAAAGCTACGTGATGGTTATCTGCCCTAACCGTCCCTAATTTAACAGCGTAAGACTAGAGGGAAGGCAGCTAGCCATCACCCACTATCCGTCAACTCTTGGACTACTTTTTTATTAACAAATAGTAGGATTGACCGTAACTTTATAACGCCCCCATGGCTGAAAGTGTGAGCATGTTTGGTACGACGGTGATTCGAACACGCGACCCTCAGATTACAAATCAAACGCCTTAATCAAAACGCCCCTCCAGTGGCGCTACAGAATGTCTGTGGATTTACAATGCTGGAAATCGGGTTTTGATACCTATGGTGGGCAGAGCACAGATACCTTTATTTAACTCTGTACTTAATTACAAACAAACATTAAAGTAAAGAGAAATATACAGTTGAAAAACAATGTATTTTTAAAAGAGAAATGAATTACTTCTAATTCTGCCTAAAAGAATTTCATGCACCGCGGCTGTTGAGGATTCCCTTTTGTTTCTTACAGTCAATTTGTTTTCAATCTTTGTAAAAATACTGTTTCAATTATATTAAAAGTTATAATAATATCAAAACTTACAGCATGAAAATTGAAATGTTTATATATAAATCTTGTTCTTTAAAGAAACAGAGTAATGATTTCCTTTTAGATATAGTTCTAATTATTTATATAATTAATTCAATTGAAATGTTTGTAAAAAAATTAATAAAACAGAGGATAAACAGAATGTTTATATATAAATCTTGTTCTTTAAAGAAACAGAGTAATGTTTTCCTTTCAGATAGAGTTCTAGTTATTCATATAATTAATTTAATTGAAATATTTGTAAAAAATTAATAAAACAGAGGATAAACAGAATGTTTATATATAAATCTTGTTATTTAAAGAAACAGAGTAATGATTTCCTTTTAGATATAGTTCTAATTATTTATATAATTAATTCAATTGAAATGTTTGTAAAAAAAATTAATAAAACAGAGGATAAACAGAATGTTTATATATAAATCTTGTTCTTTAAAGAAACAGAGTAATGTTTTCCTTTTAGATAGAGTTCTAATTATTTATTTGATGAATAATTTGCCATAGTCTAATGGAACAGCTGAATACATTTAAGGACATACAACGCTAAAATCCACGGTTCATTTCCTCCTCGATGGACACATCATATGGTCCATCGTGGCTTTGTTATAGAATTAACTCACAAACAAACTTATATCAATTTCACATTAAAATGTGTATTGTATATTTCTCCCAACGAATGTATGTGAATTATTTGTTTCTATATATTATACGAATCAACAACGTAAGAGATTAGTAAACTAAAACCCCATACAACAATGGAAGACTATTCTTTCCTTTGTTACTTCCAGATGTATTACTTAAGATTGGATTCATTCTATCTTATTAGAAGCCTCAATTCTTTCTGACAATCAAACTCAGTCAATCATAGATAATGTCAGCAGATGCATGGCTTCCACTAAATTATTATACCAGTTACCAAAAACAAATTCGATTTGTAACATATTTTGGTAGTGGCCTAACCTGATATCAGTTAATAATTTTCAATAAAGTTCATGTTGCAGCGAGCTGTATTGAAGGAAATGAATAAGTTTATGACTAAAAATAAGTTTCTTGAATAAACTCATTTTAATCTTTCTTTTGGGCTTTAGTATTTATTTATTTTTTAATTTCGCGCAAAGCTACACGAGGGTTATCTGCGTTAGCCATCTCTAATTTAGCAGAGTAAGACTAGAAGGAAGGCAGCTAGTCATCATCATCCACCACCAACTTTTGAGCTGCTCGTTTATCAACGAATAGTGGGATTGACTGTAACATTATAAGACCATCAAGGCTGAAAGGGTGAGCGTGTTTGGTGTGACGGGATTGGTGAACCCGCGAATTACGAATCTAAAGCTTTAACCACCTGGCCATGAAGGGTCTTCGTGTCAGTTATGTGAAGTATATACTAATACCCAATTATTTGATTTACTCAAAATAACCTTTTTTCTGGCTTAACCTGTGAAATACGCTCTGATCCTTGATGATTGGAAACATTTTAGTTTTTCACTTTAAAAAAAAACTCTTCTTTGTTTTAAATTTCATGTAAAAGTTTTCAAATTATTTGTGTCAACGTAATAAATTATTGCAAAAGTGAACATTCAACGCCGATACTTCCATTTATTTCATTGAGCTCTTGGAGATAAACTGAGTTATTAGAAACTTAATACGTATATTTACTCTTCTTACTTAATATTATGCACGTTGCTGTTATTTTTAGTGCAAATTAACGCAATGGACTATCTGTTATCTGTCCATCACAGGTAATCAGACCCAGAATTTTTGCAATATTTTTTTTTTTACTTTTCTTAAAAATAGATACAATAAACTGCTAAAAACTAAGTTGAGATATTCATGGTGAATACACCACAGTTCTTTAAAAATACAATTTTATAAGTTGCCTTATAAGTATTAGCAACAACGTTTTTATCCATTATAATTTTAAATTACACAATTTTTCGTACAAGATAGTTTTTTTTATTATTTAGTGGGTGATGACTAGCTGCCTTTCCTCTAGTCTTACGCTGGTAAATTAGGGACGGCTAACACAGATAGCCCTCGTGTAGCTTTGCGCGAAATTCAAAAACAAACATACAAACAATACTTCAGATAAAAAAACAGCCAGTCAACATCAGCTTAAGACAAGCAGTTTGAATAACATTAATGTGGATTTTAAGTCCTTTTCAATCACCAGTAAAGTAATCTTTGGAGAAATTGAAAAGACATTTGTAACATGTATATCTAGTCTTAATAACATTTTAGTTGGGTAAACGTTTGCAACAATAGTATTTCAATCCAAAACGGGCTACGTAAATAGGCATTAGCTTTCGTGAAAATATGCAACGTAAGAACACATGAAACATAATGAAAGACATAGAGACTGCTAACAAAATAACTATGAAAAAGAAATAGATCCCCAGCAGCACAGTCGTATGCCTTCAGACTTGTACTGCTAGAAACCAGGTTTTGATACCCGTGGAAGTGTAATTTTAAGCTTTAAAATAAAACAACCACAAAACAACAGAATAAAATTTTAACTTAAAAACGGTAATCATTACTTATATCTGGAAACAGACTCGTTGTTTCTCTTGGATCTCGCAGTGTCTTCATTACTTAAAGCCTCCCTAGTAGAGCGATACGTCTAAGGATTTGCAACGCTAAAATCAGGGATTCGATTCCCCTCGGTGAACTCAGCAGATAGCCTGATGTGGCTTTGCTATAAGAAAACACACACACACATTACTTAAAGCATATACTTGTGAATGATAATAATACATCTCTTGACAATAGCAAACTTTCCTATCTTGAGAAAGTTGTTTTCTATCCAACGACATTTAAGTAATCAATCACGTTTTAACAACTCATATGATAACGCTGAAAGAGCGAGCTTATTTAGTATAATAGGATTGAAACCCTCAGATTGCGAGTCACATGCCCCTAATCACCTGGCCATGCCGAGCCATTAAAGAGAAATAATCGATTTATTGGAATATTATACGATGTATAGCAATAGTCATGTAAAAAAAAAAAAACATAACCAATCCACAGTGTTTAATGTAGCAAGAAAGGAGAGAAAAATACAAAAACTGTCGTTCGTTTCAAAGCAAAAGTACTTTTTTAATGCACAGTAATTTTGACTTACCATGTTGTCCTAGGAACATTTTGTATACACTTATCATAATGACAAGCAACATTACGAACTGGTAACAGGTAAACATCATCTTGGCTATAGCCAGTAGCGGCTTTTGATTCCACTTCCTCAGACTACAAGCGCTTCCTTCTGAAGGAAAGCCATTCAAAAGCAATGTGTTTTCTGTCGCAATTAAAGAGTAAACACGTTGGACTTATATTTAATATTTGTTTTCGCTATGATTTCGTAGTAATCCCGTTCACTTTAATTTTAGTTTACATTTTTAATGAATACTGCTTTGAACGTTTTTTTTGTTCTTGTTGAACAATCTATGCTTTAATCAACTGAGATTCGTTGAAAAAAACAGTGATAAAGATTTCGTTATGCAACGACAAACGTTACAATATGTGTTAAGAAATTACGAAATAATTAAATATGGATTGTCATTATGCAACCTAGAAATCTAGTTACAAAAGACAATTTTGTATGAAATTTTATATATTATCTTCTTTAAAAATAATGTATAAACAAATACATTAGCCTCACCAGCAGGTTAACAGCAAACCCGCAGGCTTACGACGCTAAATATTTGGTATCGACATCAATAATAAGGGCGTAGCAAGATGATTAAGACACTTGACTCTCAATCTGAGGGTCACGGGTTCTAATCCCCATCCCACCAAACATGCTCGCCTTTTCAGCTATAGGTGCATTATAATGTTACGGATAATCCCACTATTCGTTGGTAAAACAGTAGCCCAAGGGTTGGTGGTAGATGGTGATGACTGGCTGCCTTATCTCTAATCTTTCACTGCTAAATTAGGGCTTGTAATAATCTCAGCTACCTTTCGTTTAGCTTTTCGCGAAATTCAAAATAAACTAACCAATAGTAGTCTAAGCACAGACAGCTCATTGTGTAGCTTTGTGCTTTACAACAATCGAAACAAGTAATTATATTAAATACAAGTGTAAGTATAGGGAAGACTTCCCCAGTCCCGCAACCACGAACAATAGTGTTAATCATAGCTTCTTGGTAAAATGATTCAAGGAATAATTATACATTATGCGACAGTATTTATTATAAAAAGAAATTACGTTTCGACAAATAAAGCTGAAAAACTGTGGGCTTTCATAGGCATTATTAATTATATCATCAGTAAGCCTAACTGCAGTACTTCACTATGTAATTCCAGTTGCATGTACTTTATCACTGATCAAGACATGTACCTATTTCAAACTATGTTATCCTATATTTTGCTTGGTGCTATAATACATAGAATGATTATGTATCTATATCCCTAAAATATGAATAAAAATAGTGTAGTTTCATCACTGATGTAGTTGAATGACGACCTTTTTACTTGCTACTCTGGTTAACAAAGATACATTGTTATTCTTCTCACCGTTATGTTCCACATTGACCAAAACAGTGCTAACGTTACAGTTTCTAAAACTAAGCTAAATAACGCATTGAAACCTTTATTTGCTTACTGTTTCCTTTCAGTGAACATGTTGTATGTCTTATCTTCCACGCAACCACTTCTTTTACAACAATTTAGTGTGAGAATATTTATAATGTTTATGTCAATAAAAATGAGAAATGCCACTTTATCAGCTTATCATGTATAAACTTAACTTCAGTAAATATTTGTTTCCTTTAACAGATTTCAGATGGTAACCTTCATTTATAATTGTTTAGGCTCACAGTAAGTTACAGAGTAACCAACAAACTGTGAAGGTATTGAATAGTCGTTCAAGTGAAGTTATCGAATAATCGGAAAGAGTGGAGTTAGTTATCGAACAATCGGATATCTGTGGGAGTAGGCGAAAATCAGTGAAGTATTGAGTAATTGGCAAACAATGAGGTTACTGTATAATAAGCAAACAATGACGTTAGTGTGTAACCAGCAAGCAATTAGGTTATAAATAATCGACAAACAGTGAGGTTAGTGAGTAATCTGCTAACAATGAGATTAATGAGTAATCGGCAAACAATGAGGTTATTAATTATCAGCAAACAATAAGATTAATGAGTAATCGGCAAACAATGAGGTTATTAATTATCAGCAAACAATAAGATTAATGAGTAATCGGCAAACAATGAGGTTATTAATTATCAGCAAACAATAAGATTACTGGATAATGAGGTTATTGTGTGATCAGCAAATAATGAAGTCAGAAAGTCATGCACAAATAGTGAGGTTAGTAAGTAATCAGCAAACAATGAGATTAGTGAGTAAATGGCAAACAATGAGGTTACTGAATAATCAGCAAACAATGAGATTAGTGAGTAAATGGCAAAAAATGAGGTTACTGAATAACCAGCAAACAATGAGATTAGTGAGTAAATGGCAAAAAATGAGGTTACTGAATAATCAGCAAACAATGAGAGTAGTGAGTAAATGGCAAACAATGAAATTACTGAATAATCAGCAAAAAATGAAATTACTATATAATCAGCAAACAATAAGGTTAGTGAATACACAGTGAAGTTATCTAGTAAAATTTCAAAGACATTTCCATCGTTCATATATCATATATTTCATATTATGAAATGTTTATATTTATAAGCTATAAAGGGAACAAACATATACTAACTGATATATTTTATTTTTAATAAAAATAGTTAGAACTATGAACTGGGAAATAGTTGGACTATGAATAGCTGAATGTTTTACTTCACTTAAAATGTCACATATTAATTTACCTCTGTAAACATAACAAATCAGTTTAGTTTTGGACAGATCATCAGTAGATGGCACCTTTGAAAAGCATGACATAAAAGTTCCTATTTAATAAGTACTGAAATTGAAGGTGCTTAACGTTATTTTGTAATGGACTTAATTTACACAATTTTTAATTAATTAATATTTCCATAGAGTTTTACAAAATTAGTAATTCGAAAGAAGTAGTAAGATGTACAGTTACTTAATCGGAGCTCTAATGAAAGTTCTTTGAGAATAAACATGCAATAAGCAAAGTGAATTCAAACATTATACATGCACTTGCATTTTTAAAACCCATTCTATGAAACATGTTTATTAACGTAAAAAAATACTGACAGTATCTGAATTACATTTCTTTTAATTTTCTTTTTGTTGAAATATAAATAAAAGTTAAAGAAAAAAAATAACTTGTTTAAACGACACATAGTAGTATTCCAGGTTCTCACAAAGAATATAATAACTTGTTTAAACGACACATAGTAGTATTCCAGGTTCTCACAAAGAATATAATAACTTGTTTAAACGACACATAGTAGTATTCCAGGTTCTCACAAAGAATATATACAACTACATTTTATATGAGATATATGTAACTGAATGTTCCATGGTTACTTCATTGTGATGATGGCCTTAGAACACTTTCAAATAGCAGTTAACTTTCAAACCTGATTAATTTCATGCTTTACAATCACAATAATAACATTTCAAAGAAAAGAACAACAAGACAATCCAAGCTGTTTAATGGGACGTGAATTCTATTTTGGTTTTAAAAATGAACATTATTCTCAAGGCACGCGGTAACAGCATGATATTTAAAAATTTATACAAAGTCATCAAGAAACAAAAATAGCGAATTTGGATCTACAATAATTATTCTTATGATTGTCTGAGCTTGTTTGTTTTGAATTTCTCGCAAAACTATTCAAGGGCTATCAGCACTAGCCGTCCTTAATTTAGCAGTGTAAGACTAGAGGGAAGGCAGATAATCATTACCACCCACCGCCAACTCTTAGGCTACTCTTTTACCAATGAATAGTGGGATTGACCGTCACATTATAACGCTCCCACGGCTGAAAGGGCGAGCATGTTTGGTGCAACGGGGATTCGAACCCGTGACCCTCAGATTACGAGTCGAACGCCTTAACCCACCTGGCCATGCCGGACCTTGTCTGAGCTAGACAGTCAACGATTCGTAATGATTCATCCAGGGTTTCTTTGTGGGTATCAAAGTAATATTTTCTTCTTTGGTTAGGGTTTATGTATCTTAGTCTGTAAATATGGTTTAATTAATTTGTAACTTGGGTTTAAGCAGTTTTGGAGCAGGTATGCTTGCGTGTCGTGAAGTTAAAGGATATTGTCCTAGAAAGTTGGATTTTTTTTCTGAAATGGTTTCTTAGATCTAAAATGAAAGTATTTCAGAAAAAAACAACAGCATTATCTAACGGGAATCAACACTATATTCATGAATTGAACAATCTTTCAAGTTTTCTGGACGAGACCATCTGGACTATGTGAATTTGGTAAGATACGTCTTTTCCGACGACCTGTCTCATTTCCAGAAAGTAATTCACAAATTCTCGTTCTTCAGGAAAATATTGTAAAGGATAGTAATACCTAATGATAGATGGCGCTGTACTGGTGACTTAGAGTTTCTGATGGAACATAAGTATACCAAGTCTTCGGGTTGTTGTGAATGAAAATTCCACCCTGATAAAGTCTTTTGGATTTCTCGGCTAAAAGTCTGGCATCTGATTTGAACTTTCTGATATAAAGTTACGTACTGGTCTGAAGGTATAATTGGAAAACTGTCAATAACTATCGGAAATTTCATGATTGGTCATTATTTGTTCCTGTTCAGACTAGTAGTTTAAGGGGGTTTGGTGATTTTTATATGTTTTGTAAAGTTTTGGTTCCGTTGGTGGATGGTATTAGAGCACGATCCTTATAAAGAACGCCTGATTTTTCCTTGCTATTAATTTGTTGTATAAGGTCTAGAATAATTCTCTTTCCCCGATTTTAGAATGTCGTTCAAATTTCATTTATATCTCTCCTTTGATTCTCGTTTATGTACAGATTTTCTCTTTTTATTTTCCAGGTATATATTTTATTTTTATGGATTTCCAGTTGTTGTTGTTTTGGTTTTACACTACCTTATTACATCTTGTGTTCTGTGGTGAGTGTTCTGCGATGGTTTTTGTTGTTTGTTTTTTCGACGTATTGAAAACTATGAACAATTTTCCTTTGATGATAAGTCTCTTTATTAAATTAAAAACAAAGAGCGAAACTTGGAACTTCTTTTTTCAATTAAAGCGTTGAATGCGTTTTAATATATGACTTAGTCTGGCGTAACAGAATATGGAAATTTTCTAACTTTTCCGGCTGAAACATCGTGACAGATGTGGAAATTCCTGAAAAGCATTTAACTTCAGTTTGTTGCTGTCACCAAAGAATTCAACAACGACTAATGAAATCCCCACAGACAAGTAATGAGAAGCTTTAAGCAAGAATAAGATCAACGAGAATATTAAACCCAAAAACAACAAAACCCATAACCATTAAGAATATCAATTACCCTGAAGCTCTAATTAACCTTCGCAGCTATTGCCATCATAGAAAAAATTGTTTGGTTTGGTTTGTTTTGAATTTCGCGCAAAGCCACACGAGGGCTATATGCACTAGACGTCTCTAATTTATCAGTGTAAGACAAGAGAGAAAGGCAGCTAGTCATAAACACCCACCGCCAGCTCTTTTTTTTATATTTTAGTATTTACTTCAACATTGTTAATAACTGAGCTTGTAGGAGGTTACACACGATACAGAACAAATACACGTGGTGTTGTTCTATCATGCAGGATGTGCTTTGTATTTCAGTCATTAATGACAATGTTTTTTCCCCCATCACACCAAACATGTTCGTCCTTTCAGCCGTGGAGGCGTTATATGTTACGGTCAATCTCACTATTCGTTGATAAAAAAGTAGCCCAAGAGTTGGTTGTGGATGGTGATGACTAGCTGCCTTTCCTTTAGTTTTACACTGCTAAATTAGTGACAGCTAGCGCAGATAACCCTCGTGTAACTTTGCGCGAAATTCAAAACAGACCAATCCTTTTGTGTTACTTTTTTAAAAATTTGCAAAAAGCTTCACACTTCAAACAAACAATCTAGGAGAGTCCCTCAACACGTGATGTGCGGTATGGTACAGATTTTCTTTCTAAGATTTCAACTCGCATCTGGAAATTCACAAACGGTTTTAATTAATCTGTCACATCCTGGGTTACGCGAAACGTAGACAAAACAAAAATTTTCAAGTGTTTATTACTACATGATAACTATTTCAACTATAATGGAGATATCGATTTAAGTTTAAAATTCTTCTATATTTCCTAGCACGTTCTGTTGCGGATTATAAGAAACAAATTAGATATTGATAGCTAAGAGACTAAAAGAATAGGCTTTCAGATACTGATGAATGTTTATACGTAGAGGTGAGATTTAAACTTGGGTAATTTTCGTTTTATTCTAAAATACTGAGATAATTCTTCTATTGAAACCTGCAAGAGTAAGTTGTATTTTCTGGATACCTTAGCTAAGAAGTCGAAAGGAATGTGCCATTATAACAGATATTTTGTATAGAATAATTAATTTTCATGTCTATTTGGATGTTGCGTATAAAGGAACTCATTTATATTCCTACAAAATAGAAATGTTATTAGATACGGCATTGGTAGCATAAGCGTCTGAAATATTTAGGCTTATCTATTCTTATGGTGATTTATTATGGTAATGAAAATTGCCAACCTTGCCAACTAAAATTATCACTATTATTTTATATGAATTTGAAAATGGAAGAGAAAGTCATATAACTGGAATTAAATTAGTTAGCCAGCACATTAATAAATATCAGCAATGCAAAGTTAAGGAGATGCTCGTTTTACTCGTTGTGTGCTATGGACGTTTCTGTTTGAATTTGTAGAAGTGTTGAAATGTTATTGTGTCATCCCAGTGAAAATAGTAGTATCGTGGTATGCATTTGTTTAAGTTGAATTTATATGAATCCACTGGTAATAGTAATTAAATGACGCTAATTCACTATGTTATATCTCACATCCAAACGAATAGCGTAAAGACCTGTTCCAATCAGTCAAAACCTTGACCTGAACCCAAACTAAATTGTACTGGGGCGTATTATACTTATTATACTCTTTATATTTTACTTCCACTTTGGGGACAGTTGTTTACCACACGATCAGCTTCTTCTCAAGTTCAGCAGTTTTATCCACCAACTGTGAAGCAATGGTTGATAGCAAGCACTGATAACAGTGTCCAGTCCTTGACTAAATTCATAGGTAGGTCCATTAAAGTGAATTCACAGCAGCACAATTAGAAACCAAAACTTTTATATTTCATTGATTTTGGGATATAGAATATCTTTAACGTACTGAATTATACATACAGTATACGAGAATCTTACTATCAAATTTACTTATTCAAGTGTTGAAAGATTGTAAAATGTTTATATTAGATTGCATACTCTCGATAGCCTAATTTGCAATAATCATATATTTAAGAATATAAATGAAAGATACAATCTGTGTTGCATTAATTACATTGTTATCCCTAAGCTTTCGTTATATTATTAATCTATGGCCTTTGTTATACTGTTAACCTTAAGCCTTTATTATACTGTTAACCTTAAGCCTTTATCATATTGTTAACCTTAAGCCTTTATTATATTGTTAACCTGTAGCCTTAATTGTATTATTAACCTTGAGTCTTACTTCTATTATGAACCTAAAATCGTGATTATCTTATTAATCCGAAGCCTTTGTAATATATTGTTAATCCTTACAATGCTTAAAATTTTGGTGTATATATAAAAAAACCATAAAAAGTAGTTCGTTTGTGGCCATGAAAATGTGATTTATGTTTTTATTTGCCTTTATGTTATTAAAATGCATAAATCAAGCAAAGAATTTAATATTAAGAACGATTCGTTATTAGTCACATGTAGGAAATTCTTGTAACAGTCATACATCCAGAGTTTTACGTGTGTGCACAAATTAAACTAATGTTTGTTTTAATAAACGATGTTTATAAACTATGATAATACGCTAAAAATATATTTTGATCTCCCGTTTTTAAATCCATGTTTGGTTCTTTCATAATAGTTGTAGCTTATTAAATGTCCACAGTATTATTCGTGATTTTTAATGTAAATCCCACTCTTCCGTATTTACCTATTGCCGTTTTCGAACGTAAATTATAAAATTCATTTCCCGTCTTATGGAATCAGAAAATGGAGAAAATCTGACTAATACATCTATTATACCAGAAAGAAAAAAACACGTGAATTTTTCAAGTGTCTATGCCTCAGGTAGCCATATCTGCTGTTATATTACTTCTCGCTAATACAGCTTCCACAATAATTTTACTTAGTGTCAGATTGTCTTAGGCTGTTACTCGTTTTCCAACAACAGACACGTTTATTCTATTACTTGACACCCACCCACACACCCATCCAACTATCTCAACTGTTATTTAATCTCTAGCCATCTATGATAACATATTCACTAACGGAAATTCGAAACCATGTGCATTACAAATTACCTTCGGTGACTACCAGATATGTCCTGTAGTTGCCTGAAATACCACCCCATACATTCCCAATAGGTCCACCCCAGTAACTGGTGTGTCTGATGCAGCAGTCGGCATAACATTCACTTTTTCTTATCAAAAAGTATTCTAGTCTCTTTAGGTCCATCTCTCGTGCTGTCTAGACCACTGACGACGTGCGGAGTGAGATTTGGGCCCCTGACAGGCCTACACATGTCAAACCCCTTCGTGACGTTGGCGAAAACGTACAGTGGACTGCTTATACAGTGGTCAAGTAGTCCTGGCCAATCGCGTGCAGTCTAGAATTTGTCACATAGATGCATCAAATGTATGGCTTTATCTTGGTCACTGTCGTTCATCAGCTAAGTCTGTCAAACTGTGGTGGTTAACCAATCTCATAATGGTCGACTGATTGTATCCCACTCTCTGTACAACTTCTTGCTGAGGCTTGCACCTTCTTCTAACATACCGATGACATTCTGTAGTATAACCATGTTCAAGTTGCTTAGTATACAGTCCCATGTTCCTCCCCTCCACGCGATCTACATGATAACTTCCTATGGCAGGCCACAGAAATGTCCTGGGTTGGCATATGGTGGTCAAGATTCAATGAAGCGTGTCAAGAGTATAAAAGTGTGGTCATATCACATTGTATGGGAATCAGGATTTCATAGAAAGAATGGAAAGTTTATATTTTCAACCACAGATGTTATGTATTACAATTTGAAATAGACTCAAACTGAGTTGAATGATGATTTAAATATAAAAGTTAATTAAATATATCAAATTTATTATATTTTTCAACAAGATCAAAACACAGTTTCCTTCCTTAATACAAATATATTTTGATATGCAAAAATACAATTTATAATAACGGTTACTACAAATAATGATTTATATACAAAGTTTTACAAACAATATTGAGTCTTTTGTCTGCTCTGGGATTGGATGTTATATCGGAGGTTCACAATGAGCAAACTAGTTTTGGAGTTGATATAGGTACAATTCACTTAATGGAAAGCCTGCTAGCTTTCATCGAGTTTTCCACCGATGGAGCTATACGGTGTTTTTGTAAAAATACTAAAGTCCAATATGAATCCACTGAAGTTAAACGGTTTATAATGTTCGACATCTATAAATGTTCCTGGTCAAATTTCTGTAATTCCAGATTAGTGGGCGCTAATAACAGATTTAGCTTCTGAGGTTTATAGTATACAAATCACTATAAACGAATAATACATACTGTATCTTAGCGCGTCGCGTTGGTTACATTTGTAAGCGTGAAAGGAGAGTTACTATAAATTTCAGCCTACACAATAATACACTAGTGTTTACGTACATAACTATATTGTGGATTCTTACATTCGAGAATCTTATACAACTTTATTGAATAGGTGGGAATTCCGCAATACATATTTTACAATATAAGTTATGTAAGCCCAATTGGTAGCACGCAGAACATCAGGACGGAAGGTTACTGAATTATTGACTACATGGTACTTTACTTAATCAAAACAAAAATTTAAGTTGTGTTACTAATTGCCACAAACCATTTTAAGATAGCTTACATAATAAAGAATTTATAAGGAATTATAAGAGGGTGAATAATTTAAAGACAAAAGTATAAAATATTCATTAATTGCCAGTGTAATAACTATCTCTGTGTGATACTAAGGTGACTTAGTGAGCACTAGATAGTAAACATATTTAGCAGGTAGCACCTTTTGAATTTTATTATAATATTATTATTCCCTTGGGATTTCGACTTACAATTTTTTTATAAAAAAATCACTTATAAAATTCAGTAGTAGTCTTAGGAAAACCTTTTTTTTCAATAGAATCGTCTCTTAAGAAGGGGTTATTCCAACTACTGTTTCAACTGATAATTAGTGCTTTTAATTAACAAGATTACAAAAGGGACTGAACTAAATGGTCAGTTACGCCTTTAGACGCAGGGAAAGTCATCCTTAATTTAGAACTGCTTAACAAGTGGAAGATAACTTGTTAGCAGCATCCACCGCCAAGCTGATTGAAACTGGGAAACAAAGTGATAACGATGCAAATGGATGTTTACTCTACTTGGGAAAAACGTAGCTAGAAGACATTACATAGCAATGTGGCTTCTTTCATGTCACGTAAAAACAGAATTAGTAACGTAAGATACCAACAAACTTTCTTCAAGTCAAATAAAAAGAGTTTATTTTTTGCTCTATCTCTCTCTATATATAGATACATATATATATTAAATAAAATACTACTAATCAGGTTGCAGTTTCTCACTGATTGCTTGATCATATATTAATTACTCATCTTGTTGATTATTTTACTCAAGTTCCTGAGGTCCATCCACACATCAAGCAATGTGTGGATGGACTATACTGGTATTAAACAGCAAATACAGTAAATAAATATTTTTTTAGGGTTTAATTTGCATTGAATCATCATTTAAGCATTCTGGCTGTTGTCGACGTTTTCGGCCCTAATCCCAATAAAATTAAGTATAGTTCGATTAGTTTAAAAACATAGAAGCATGTGCACACATTCTTGAATAATAATTATAATTATAATAATGCTATTCCATACATTTCTCCCATCTTTTTTATCGCGACACTCACTGGGTGACTTCTTTGAAACAAATAAATTTCTTCATGCAAGCAAGTATCTGTATATATAAGCCTAAACCTATGATAAAATTAATCCACACATCCACATTAGAAATAATTAACTTGATCATAACCGTCTATCTCATGAAAAGACACGGAATTTTAAATTCAGCTACTTGCAATTTGGTGAAACAGTTTTTGATCATTCCAGATAAAATTGGACAACAGTGAGTTATCTGTCGCAACTGCTGAAACTTCTAAGGTTTTTATCGTTTCATTTCATCTCATTCACCAAACATTTTGTTGTTACTGTTTGTTTTCTGTTTCAGTTTGTTTCTTCCACAGTATTTCATCTTGCCTATCGCTATTTTCAAAGGTGCACTTTCAACAACTTCGTTGCAAAAAAAAAAAATGAATATAAAACTCACGAAGTACCAGAAAGTGTTCACTTTATTCATCGCTGTAGCCAAAGGATTATACGTATACGTACAAGGCAACACTACACTTTGTACAAGAGAAAAAGAAGGAAAAAAAAGCAAATTTTCAATATGTGACTCGTTTGTTTTCCGTTACAACCTTAATCCCAAGTAGTTTAAGATCTGCCATTATTTTTGTAAGCCAAGAATATTAAAATCCCGGTGGCTGGCCCAATCGACAATCATACAGGGCAAACATATCGATAGCCCTAACCACCAGGCCTTGCCGCGCCCAAGATGTGGGACAATATAAACGTATCTGTGATCAATGATTCATCTGATCTGAAAGGTTTAAAAACGACTCACTACTTGAATACATGGGTGTCCCCACCTGGAAAGTGAGAAACAAAATTCCTTCTTTCTTCATTCAACATACGTGTATGAATGTTTTATTTAATTCACAATTTTCCACTACTTTGCTACGTATCCCTTGGAAAATGTTCTGCGGACGTCTTGCTTGGAGACTGTTTTCAATTTGGTAAAATGGGTTATTTCCGTTTGATAACATATACTATAGCTTGTTTGTTTACATTTTTTAATTTCACGCAAAGCTACAAGAGGGCTATTTGCGCTAACCGTCCCTAACTTACCTAATTTAGCAGTATGAGATTAGAGGGAAGGCAGCCACCGCCAACTCTTGGGCTACTCTTTTACCAACGAATAGCGAGATTTACAGTAATTTATAACGCCCTCACGGCTGAAAGAGTGAGCAGATTACAGAGTCCATCGCCCTGACGACCTGGCAATGTGTATATATATACGTAACCTTTGCTCATCCAAATATGCTGAAAGAAATTTCTGACTCAAAATAATGTTGTCGTACCTTAAAACTAATACTTTATCAAACAAAAAAATTATTTTCATTTTTAACTGTAAGACTTTCTAGTTTATAATAGTCCATTTTAAACGCATCACGTTTTGATGAGAAATAAACGAATACTATATGTAACTTTTGTAATTCATTTCTAATATAATCAAAACAATCAAATTTAATTCATTAACAGCTAAAGATGTCAACTTACTTTTGATAGGATTGGCCAAAATTAATAAATATACAATTAATCAAGACTACTAAATATCTTACGTTTACCCTAGTTCCTACCTGGACAGACATTGCGAAAACGAACAAAGCACGGCTGTCTTGGAAAGCTGTACGTAATTCTTTTTCGAATCTACTGCAATTTTGTTTCAGACACAATACACAAGGAAAATTAATGACGAACTGTTATCAACTTTGGCGTTTGGGTCATCACGATTTTTTCTGAATAAATTTGTAATAATTATTAACACTGGTTTAAGTGCAACTAATACTGCCAGCTATGGCAGCTAAGATATAGGTAATCAAATTAACTAGTTCGTAAAATATAGAACTGCTTTGAATGAAATAAATATTTCACTTCATTTACACTTTTCTGAGTCATATATATCAGAACTCATGTACTTTGAGAGCTATTTGTCCCATGTATGAACAAATGAACAGTTCTTCTTCCAATAAATAACAATGAATTATATGCGGTGCAATTCATCACTGTTCTTTCTGTGACTTCCATCAAATACCTAAAGCACAAAAGCAGGGACTTAGCCAGATTATTAGACACACAAGAATGATTAATGGTATAAAAAAGTGGTTTGGTTTAAAATATGTTATTATAAATAATATACATTTAAATTTAAGAATATTTATCAGAAATATACACTTAAATTCATACAATCTTGATATATTATTCGAAGACGAGAACAAGACAATGGTGTCTTGTGGTATCAAACCTCTTGATAAGAACATTGAACGTGGACGTAATTGGCTGAATAATTGTGCACACCACAAGTGTAATCAGACATATTACAGGCGCTGTCGTATCTCTGACCGACCATTTTTGCTGAAATCAGTGTCGAAGCTGTGCAGCTGATTAAATATATTATGCTTCATGGCTCCACCAGTTGATGACAAAACAAAAGTTTTCTCTCCACTAGTACCTAGTTGGGGATGCAATAGCACACATATATATAGTCGCTTAGTCTGAGTTGCTGACGTCTGCACTTTCTCGGTAATGGTTATACAAAAGATAGGTTAACGACAGGATCCAATGATGAGATTCGGTATTGCCAGCCACGCAAATCTAGTGGCACTTTCTGCACAGGAGAGATGAGTTAGGAAGCACTCTTCTGTACTGCTTTTATGTGGTGCTCATGTGCAAAGTACACCTGAGCTCAGCACTTGAGGAGTGACATGAAATTGCTACTGTAGTCATCGTGGCCACAGATGGCGATGTTCTGTCGACCACATAGAACAAGGTTTCTGATGATGACAATTACAATGCCGCGGTTTCTATCTCCATACGCCTTGAACAGTGGCATCGTGGCGTTCTTTTGCTTCCCACGACAGACATCCAGGAGGAAGCTAGTGGGTTATACTGCCATCAGATGGCCCCGGGACTCTATGTGATTGGTTCAAATCTTCTTGGCGTTGCTCCAGTCTGTCAGTGGAAGTTGGGTGAGGTGAGAGTTAGAATCAGCTTTTCTCAAAAACATACACAAGGAGCACAGAAAAGATAATCTATATGGCAACTGTATCACAACGTTTCTGAAATTAAAAGATATTGTGGAACCCGACGTTTGCCTTACCTATCTCACAAAATGAGGCGATGCAGGACTTATATGGAACAAATATATGATCCAAAACTATATTATTGTTGAGCACCAAATAAATGTTCCAAATATCATAAATCTAGTTTGCTGATGTCGATGATATTAAACACGTCGATTGCAGGAGGGACTAGAACCAGATACAGTTCGTCGTTACTTCTAGACTGGTTCTTTACCATCTTCACGCATGCGTGTTGTTGAGAGCTGTTCAGCTTCTGAGAAGTCCAAAACACTGTATCCTTCAACACTTGATATTTGGGAATAGACGTGGAAAACGAACGAAAACTCATTGTGGACAAGTCTACATAAAACGAACAATGTACGAATAAATTATATAACTGTGTGTGTGTGTATTTCATTTATCACTGCTAACAAACAATAGCCGGTAAACAAATAAACGCATCTAATTTTACTAACTGAGTAAGATAACTTCTTAGAGAAGGAGATGATGGTCAATCAGTGCACGAGAGGGTGATGGTCAATCAATGCACGCTACCAGGTATGAATATACATTATTTTTTGTTATTATCATGCACAAAGCTGCACAAAGGGCTATCTGTGTTATGCCCATCACGGGTGTCGAAACCCGGTTTCTAGCAGTATAAGTCCGCAGACATACCACTGTGTCATTGATGGCATATACCTTATTGTTGTAACAACAAGAAGCGGCACGGGCTAGTCAAAGGAGATTTGCATAATGAATAATATATTAGTGTATAGTTATCACTGGAATGAATATGATTCACAATATACTTTAGAGAAAAGTCAACAGAAATGCGAATGTGTTTGTGTGTTTTCTTATAGCAAAGCCACATCTGGCTATCTGCTGAAATACAATAAACATGGAAGAAAAAACTATACACATATACGTATACTGGGTATGACTATCAACGTCATTGAAAAATCATAATAAATACAACCATGAAAACATAAGAAACTCTGAGATATGTTACTGACTATATGCTATTTCCCTACATATGTGTATATGTTAACTATAAAAGTAAGTACTGACCTCAATAACCAGGTTAAAAATAGAGAAATCTTAAGCTAGAGTACATAATCCGTAATCCTTAAAATGCATAATGAGTTAAGTGTGGTTGTAAATAGAACATATCTTACTAAGTAATGTTTATTTGTTTTTTAATTTCGCGCAAAGCTACACCAGGGTTATCTGCGCTAGCTTTTTTTTTTTTTGTTGAATTTCGCGCAAATTTTCTCGAAGGCTATCTGCATTAGCCGTCCCTAATTTAGTAGTGTAAGATTAGAGGGAAGGCAGCTAGTCATCACCACCCACCGTCAACCCTTGGGGTACTCTTTTACCAGCGAATAGTAGGATTGATAGTAAACATTATAATGCCCCCACGGCTGAAAGGGCGAGCATGTTTGGTGCGACGGGGATTCGAACCCGCGACACTCGGATTACGAGTCGAATGCCTTAACACACTTGGCCATGCCGGGCCTTCTGCGCTAGCCGTCCCGAAGTTAGGAGTGTAAGACTGGAGGGAAGGCAACTAGTCATCACAACCTCTTAGGCTAGTTTTTTTCCAAAGAGTAGTAGAATTGACCGTAACATAATAACGACCCCATGACTGAAAGAACAAGCGTGTTTGGTGTGACGGGGACTCGAACCAGCGACCCTCACTACCTGGCTATGGTGGTCCTATTAAGTAATGAAACATGATATTTGTTTGTGGTGCTGTTGTTGTGGTGGTGGTTCTGTCGAAAAATCTTGATTCTCGTGATTATTCTTGCAGCACAAATAAAACCAAAACTAATAAAAAACACGTCCAAACCTCTTTAAACGTAATATTTTACACATGAAACTTTACTTTCTACTTCAGTGGTAACGTTATTTATGTTACTTGTTCTTCTCCAAATATTGATAAAAAATCAATTTTTTTTTTTAACAATTGAGTGGCGCTGCTGTAGCGCTAAAAGCTGTGCATATTCTCGCTGCGAACAGACCACTCGTAATTAAGACAATTTGAAACTATTATTCCATTTAGGCGTTGCCCACGATCAAGTTTCTGAGTCAAGTATAACCTAATAATTAAACTGAACTTCATTCATAAATACAACAGTGCGTTTTTGTTTGTCAAACACTTTAGTCTGTACCTGAAATTAAAGTAGCATTTCGAGATTTCTAAGATTTTGTTGTGGTATTTTTTTTAAAGGTAAAACCTGTGAACGTTAGCATAGCTATTGAAATGGTTAATTCACAAGAAAAGGATAATTTTCATGTTGATAGGATAAATAAAGAGGCAAAGTGCTAAAAGAATTGTAAATGTGTATGAGAAGACTCATGCTGTTACTCGACAGCATGGTTTCTGCCTCCTGCCAACATTTCACGTAACTAGCACTTAATTTCACAAAATTGTTAGCATCTGAACTATATATAAAATACGTATTAACGGGTTTCTGTAGCAATTGAGATATTTTCATTTCTTTTTATAATCGTTTTTATAAGCCTAACCTTACATAGAGGAAACGTTTTATGAAAAAAAAAGATGTTTTTAAAGTGAAAAGACAAGATTAGCTATTTAAACCACCTTCTAGTGTTTTCATATAATTAACGCTATGTTTTCAAACCTGAGAAAACAGTGAGTTTTATTAATTTCTGGTAGCGACGATTCATGACTGACAAGTGAGTAAAATAAACTGATACTAATTAACCTCACCAGACTGACATCTAAACAGAAAACAGTCACTTGAGGTAGTCACCACTATTGAACTCTAGCCACCAGAAAGGAGGTCGCACAGGTAAAAATTTTAAAGTTCTAATTGAAAAATCACATACAGTAAAGTAATCATTTCTCATTATTACGCTTTACAACCAGGTACGTGATGATTTTATTTCCTATTCTGCGAGTGCATCACTAATTTAAATCGCTTTAGTTACTTGTTATACTCTAATATGAACGTATAACATCGAATTTGTTTGTTTTTTAACTTGGCGATCAACTTAGGCAATTGAGCATTTAACAAGTAAGGTAATATGATGAGTAATGTGGTACAGTTTAGAAACGATTTTAAAAAGTATTTTGCAAATTGTTAGTTTTCCTAAGGCAAGTGAAGTTGAACGTTATCATATCTTGACCAGTGAGGAAGCCCTCCAGTGGCTCAAAGGTAAGTCTAAGGACTTATAGTGATAAAAATGGATTTCGGTGTCCGAAGTGTGAAGAGAACTGTAATATTTCGCTTAACAACAAACAAACATGCTAGTGGTGAAAATTAACAATGAATCTTTAAGTAATAAAAATAAAATAAAAATAGTTTATAAGAATGAAATAAGTTTGTTTTGAATTTCGCGCAAAGCTACACGCGAGCTATTTGCGCTAGCCGTCCCTAATTTAGCAGTGTAAAACTAGATGGAAGCCAACCAGTCATCACCACCCACCGCCAACTCTTGGGCTACTCTTTTACCAACAAATAGAGAGATTGGCCGTTATATTAGAACGCCCCGAGGGCTGAAAAGACTAGTATGTTTGGTGCGACTGAGATTCGAACCGCGACCCTCAGATTACAAGTCGAGCGTCTTAATCCACCTGGCCATGCCAGGGCCCGAAGAATGGAATAAAACTCAGATACATTTTTTTAAAACTGATTTCATTCTTATTATAATTTATCGCTACATATTTCGATATATATAAATTTATCGCTACGTATTTCGATATATATAAATTTATCGCTACGTATTTCAATATATATAAATATTTAATGTTTAATACTTTAATATACTTTTCGATTAAACTATTCCTACAGTCAAACGTTTTATCCAGATGTTCATAACGGCCCATGTAATTCACGAGAAACCTCAAAAGTTACCTGTGTCTCTCTACTAGAGCCTCGTGTTTAATGTTGACGATGTGATGTACTTAATATTAAGTATTCACAAAATCAAGACCGGCCAACAAGTACAAAAATATGTGCTAAAACATGAGTAAAAACACTAAAACGAGACTCGAACGATCTAATAGGCATGTACAAATAAGTAGCATTGGTTGGCTAACAGTAATAAATGATCCTTCGTGCATACTTTATAGATAATATATCTAAAATAAAGTTAGTAACCCTTTATCACAAGCCTGCTTTTTCAGGACGGAACGAATTTGTCTTTTTCTCAAATTGGGCTGATTTCGAACTATCTCTTTCCTCTTGGCCCGGCATGGTCATGTGGTTAAGATACTCGGCTCGTAATCTGAGGGTCGCAGGTTTGAAACCCCGTCACACCAAACATGTTCGCCCTTTCAGCCGTGGGAGCGTTATAACGTGGCATTAAAATCCCACTATTCGTTAATACAAGGGTAGCCCAAGAGCTGGCGATGAGTGATGATGACTAGCTGCCTTCCTTCTAGTCTTACACTGCTAAATTAGGAACGGCTGACGCAGGTAACTCTAGTGTAGCTTTACGCGAAATTCAAAAAGAAACCAAAACCAAACAAACCATTTCCTCTATTTTTCTTTAAAATTATTAAATAAGTCACTCTCAGTTTTATATAAGATTAAGTTTGTTTGAAGTTAATAAACAGAGTTATATTATAACAGTTACCTGGGATTCGAGTTATGTTAGGTTCTTTTGAATCACTTTAATAGTTTAGAACCAAATACAAACAGATGGAGAATGACGATACTTTGGACTTGGAAGTTTTCATGCGAACAAGAAATTAGTGATGTAAATGATAAAAACTGAGAAGAAAATAATTTGACATTTTTTAGTATCACGTAAGTTGTGTTTCATCTTTGTTTTTTTACTTTAAACACTTCATAAGATTTCATTCTTATTTCTGTTATATTCTAAAATTTAAGACACGTTAATGTACATTCCAAAGGTATTTCATTTCATGACTGATAAAGAGTTGAGAGTACGTAAAGCTCACTGGAGTTTGAAATTAACTTTGGGTTCAGAACGAACCCCTAAGTCCAAAAGAAAACTTTCCGATACATTGCCCAAGGATTTGTGTGTCGATTAATTAACCTGAACAAACTGTAATTCATGCCTTTTATGAAACCTCTAGGAGACAAGGTTTATCATATTTTCTGTGAATAAAAACCCATTACTTAAACAAAATCCAAAATGGAATTTGTATAACAGACATATTTTATTCAACGCTAATCTACAGTTACTGATTCTAAGATACCAACAATAAAAAAAACATGTTATTTTTTTCCCTACCTTAGACGTATAGTCAGATAATTTGCAGACGTCCAAACTGATTACCATAGCAGCCAGAAATACAAGTTGGCCCAACAAGGTGGCACACAGCGTAATAACAGACGACAGCTATGGAGACATTGTTCGTAAAAAAAAAAAAAAAAAACTGTGACGTTTAAAATTATAATAAAATATTTATTCAAACTTTTTATAATAATAATAAATTAATATGCATAAAAAACTTCTAGGTTGAACGGGATTTTTTGTAGAAAATCATTTTGTTTTAAAGTAAAATAAAAAGTAAATCCATTTTTAATAGTTTCTCTTTAAACGCCAAAGCTAAAGAAATCACTCATGTAATACATGCAATGAAGCTCATGTAAACTGCAAATGTTATTAATAATTTATTATGCACTGAAAATATTTACTTACCCCCATTCGAAAAGTAAGCGAAACGTAAAGAATTGTTGAAATATACGATTTCCATGCATATAACATGTATTACGTTTTCAGGACTGGATTAAATTTGATGTTGGCCTCGTGGCTTAAGTTTTGTAGGGCCCTCTATGTATATTAATTTTTTTTCCTTCACAAACTTAACATCTTAACCTCTTTGTCTAGTTTTTGACACTAATTGTGTTTCAAACTAGAGCACTGGATATTATTTATTCAGTTGAAACAAGCCTTTAAACTAAATGATTTACAAGAACTCGAAGCATCCAAATGTAATACTCCACCCATACAACATTACACTAAACAATACTTAGATACATATAGGTACAAGCATACTGGGATCAAAGTGACAAACAAAGTGCGTATATAAAAACAAGTGTACACTCATAACTGAAGATAGTCTCCAAAAGTTAAAAAAATATATATACATCATAAGTCTTTATCATAATTGCTCCTTCAATAAAAGTTGAAAGTAAACCAGCAGTGCTCTACCTTGATCCATAATGTCAGACATTAGAATTTATATTTTTTCTTATAAATTGTAGTCTATAGAATTTTTGTAAGGCTCCATAAATTTGTGGCCCTAAGGTTCCTGAGTTAATTCGGTCCTGTGTGTTCTAATGAATAGAAAAGTAAAGTAATTTCTTGTTATAACTGAAACGTAAGCTCAGAAAATCTGTAATATTTGTCATTATGCTAGACAAAATTAAAACACACGCCGAAAGGGTGAAAAAATTGATAAAAAGTGTAATTTACTGCGATATCATACTGCTAACCCTTACGTAGATAATCCAAGGACACTGGTTGTTTCTAAGCTAAGATTTCGTGATCAAAACCATCTAAAGCTTTCAAACAAAAAAAGAGTGAGAAAGAATAGGAACAAATTGTAAAGAAAAGAAGGAAAAGTATTTTGTATCATGGCACGAGGTTACCGTGAAGACCGTGTTTAGAAATGTTGTACATTAAATTCCTTATATGAATGTTGAATAGCTTAACAACAAAAAAAACAAACAACTTTCATTTAACTGTATATGTTATATATCATTAAGTTGTCATGAAATATGTTTCACAATAAAAGCTTGTTTCTTTCACCTATTTCTGAGGAAAACAAATTAAAACTTACTACGTTTACAGGAAGTCTGTATTATGCGGCAAACACCAAAACAACAGGTTCTTTTGGTGCTGCATCATAAAGAAAAGAAAAGCTCATTAAGTCTTTCCAATCTTTTGTTTCGCTGCACGAAAGGCATATTGCACCAGATAAGTGTGTGTGTGTTTTTTATAGTAAAGCCACATCGAGCCATCTGCTGAGTCCACCGAGGGGAAGCAAACCACTGATTTTAGCGTTGTAAATCCATGGACATACCACTGTACTAGCGGGGGTCGAAGGGCACCGAATCCGAAGAAGGTCAAATTCCGATTAATCTGTGGAATTTGCCCTGATGTTGTTAATGATAACTTTATTATTTACACTTTCTTATGTTCCTGAATCTTAGATGTGTACAAATTAAATTTAAATAAATAACTGCAAATAAACAGTTTAAAAATTTTATTTCCAAAACAACTTCGTGTATAAAGAGATAAATAAAAAACTTTTAATTACTATAACCGTTTTATTCATACTGTCTAGATTTTTCATGAGTTAAGGATGCAAAAAAGTTATCGAAGTCGTGTGACATTTAGAAATAAAACTATACCATCAATTTATTTTTCTACCTATTTGACATTAAACGAAATTTTAAAAATGCCTTTGATATAATGTTTAAAAATTATTTTCATATAAATGATTACTATTAAAAGTAAAATGTGTACACACATTTATTGCTAAACGATTTTTGTTAGGTCGTATAAAAAGTGGAGAATTTGATAGTGACAGGCATTCCGTTTATTTCATGGAGTCAGTGAAGTGTACGGTGTGACTTGCTCTGATCGTGAAATGAACAATAACCTAAAGTACACTTCCCAAGACGCTTACTTACGTTCTGTAGACGAGGAGGACCCCCATGCGGCAGCGATCAGAACTACGTTTTTTCTTACTTATTAATTCAACTACAGAAAAGCTCAAAAGAAAAAATATGATAGCAACAAATGCTGAACTGAGGACTTGGAAAACAACAATAATATAATGGTTAAGCTGAAAATAGTATAAGAACTAGCTTTGTATTAAAGTATGTGACAAGATATTTATTCATTGATTTGTTAAAGGATATTGTTTGCTTTGTATTTTAAACACAAAGCTACATCAAGGGCTATCTGTGCTCTGCCTACCAGAAGTATCGAAACCCAGTTTCTAGCAGTATTAGTCTAGAAACCGAGGGGATGAAAACCATAATACTTTGTATACCCAATATATTAGACAGAGAAAACTTCAAGTTATATTGAAATTAATGGATCAAGATGTTCCTTAGCTTAACGACCTCCAAACCTGTGTAGCAGCTGTAAGATCAAACACTAAAAACCTGGGTTCAATACTTGCGGTGGTTGCAGAGCAAATAGACACTCCATTCTGTAACTTTGTGCTTAAACACAATTAAAACGACAAACGTGACCTCGATATAGATTTTTCCATTATACCGAGTCTACCTTATTTATATACATATGTATATGTGGTGTATGTTCTGTGAAAGGATATACACGAAATTCTTTTGAAGTCATTTTCAATCTCAATGCAATGCGTTACCCATTAATATATTCCAAAACGGCCGTACTTACCGGAAGTAGTTATCATGTGCATTTCTTAAGTAAGATACTATTTGTTTTTATGAGCTGATTAATCAAAAAGCGCAACTAGTATCGAAGTGCGTTTAAAGTGCAATAAAATAACAAAGGGTAAATCAACACATTTTACAACCCATATAGTTTACTGATCTTTACTGTGATTTTAATGATAATTATTTGTTAATATAGAAAATGTCGATCTCAAAGCGTCGATTAACACATATAAGTCCCTGAATGCGAATATTTTACCTTTAAAAGGGTTCTTACCTACTTACACACGTTTATAAAAAATCTACATTAAACCATCCTGTGTCTTATCGTGATTAGACGTTTTAACGACAACTTCTAACTGAGAGGTGATTTTAACCTATTGACTGCCAAGTATTTCAGCTGCTACAATACAACTCTAATGCTTCTTCTTTTTGCAATTTTTTTCGTGACGCCATTTTGGATCGAAAGTGAAACAATTTGTAAGTAGGTCAAATGCATGTATGGTGCTCATATCTAGCGTTGCAGTTAGGTATTATTGGGAACAAATTAACTCGTCCGTGACACTGTGTTACCGATCGGCTTAGAAGAGTTATCTCATCTACGGTACTGAACAGGTTAAACTACAACTCAAATAGTGAGGACTAATATGAAAAATGCACTTCCCACGGTGAAGTTTACGGACTAACAACCCTAAAATCTGGTGTTCCTTTTCCCTTTCCTCACAGTGGACAAAGTGTAGATAGCCAATCACGTAGCTTTGCGTTTAAGTACGTACTAAAAAAAAAACAGCGAAATTCAGATGCATTAAAATTAACTCTATACCTTTTTAAATGTTAGCATCAGTCTTTCCTTGAACAAAACAATATCTCTTTGAAGCTGAACGACTATTCTTCTTTGAATTTTGGCAACATTTTTCATATGATTCAGCCATCTTCGAGTCTAAACCTTAATGTTTTTCATGCTTTGAATATCTTGGAATTTACGCAACATCCAAATTTTAACTACAGACATATTAATATAAACAGAATGTGTATTTCGATATATCAACCCTCTGAGAATTCCAGCAACTCCCTCTACAAATCTAACAAATACCTATCTTTAAATTAAAAACTTACTCTTCTTTGAAGGTAATAATTATAAATGTAACATTCCTTTCTGAGACTAAGCCATCTCTCTTTAAGACTAATTTACGCCCCTCTTTAGATTGAAACAACATTTCCCTTTTTTTATAACAGTCGTTTGGTCTACCAAGACTGAAGAGATTGATGTCAAAATGAAGATGCCTTTTGTACTCCACACCTTTTTAATGAATATTCATTTCTTTATTCCTCTGGACGTCCATAAATATTAGTACTTTTTTGACAAGATTATTTCATGGTTTTATAACTTAAACAACATTATGAAAGTTGAACTAACTTTTTCAGTGAAGTTTAACTCGAGTTTTAATTTTTATCACTAGCAAATCTTACTAAAAGAATTAATTATAAATCATACCCTTTCACAATTTTTTTCGCATTATCATCTGGCTATGAATCACAACTATCCACTGCCCTCCTATAAAACAGTTCTATATTAAACTATCCTTTCTAGGTTATTTTTCCTTGTTTAGGTCTCAAGCATGTTTATTTTTTGACTTAAGTATTGAACGTTTTTAGAGAAACGACATAAAAATCACACAAGATGGCACTAAAGTAGCGTTTCTTTAAATCGGTTTAAAATGGCTGGCAAGTCAATACCAAAGCTAGCATTCACCTATTACTCAATGAAATACATAGAGAAAAAACAATTGATTTTTTACAGTTATTTCAGGATAATGGGATCAAAAGAAACAAAATGATGGACAATTAAATTTTGTGTTGCTTCTGTGGTTTAGTGGTACGTCTGAAGGTTTATAAGGTCAAAAACCGAATTACGATACCCGATAACACAGAGCAAATAGCCCTTTATCTGACTTTGTGCTTTGCAACGAACAAACGGATATTTACACTTTGGCTGAAGGGTTTACCGTCCAAAAATATTTTTACATGAGCAAATAATATTACCATAAAAAAGTTATTTGAGCATGTTTCATTATTCTAAGCAGAAGAAAATTATAATTTCATTTGAATATTTATACTTTTAAAAGTGTTGTTATTTTCGAAACTACAAAAAAAGAAATATACGACTGAAAAAGTAAATAAAACTGGAATTTCTTCAACATTTATCATAATGCAATATCTGTAGTCCTGTGTATTTGAGCAAGTTTTAAGAGAGGATTTCCTGACATACAAAAATGATTTTAAATTTCGCGCAAAGCTACACGAGGGTTATCTGCGTTAGCCGTCCCTAATTAGTAGTGTAAGATTAGAGGGAGTCAGCAAGCACCACCCACCGCCAACCTTGAGACTACTCTTTTACCAACGAATAGTGGGATTGATGGTAACATTAGAACGTCCCCACGATTGATAGGGCGAGCATGCTTGATGTGACAGAAACTCGAACCTGCGACCCTAGGATTACGAGTCGAACGTCTTAACCACCTGGCCATGCCGGCCTTATTGACAAAAAGAGTCAGCAAACTGGGGTCAAAGACCAAGAACATGAAAACACTTCTTAAACAGTCTAATTTCACACTGATATATCTATCTACTTTACAGATTTCTTGATCTTTGGCCACAAATGTGTGAAACGAATTTCGTTACCTTTGACGTCATAAATGTAACTCTATATGCTTAGTTTGTTATTTTACGCACGTCCTTGTCCTATTTCTGAAAATGTTTTTATGACGATAAATAATAATTTCTTTTTTATATCTTTGGCATAAATAATAGGTAAAATTATTTTATAAAGAATACCAAATAAGTAACTGATTACTATAAAAAGTATTCAAATATGTGAATAAATTATCTGAAAATAAACCAAGATAGGCTCAGTCACAAAATAATCATTAATAATGACCTTTACGAACAGATGAAGAGAAATTCATTTCATACACTGTAGAATAAAACAAAGTCATATACATGGAAGCATATCTATAAGATTCCTAAGTCATCTGAGGTCCCCACCCTTTGTCCTGGTTATCAACTGAAAGAAATGTGTGGGTGGATATTATGAAAAATAAAACAAAATCCCAGCAGCCAAATTAGTGGTGGTAGAGTTTCTTTCTCTTACCCCCTTTCAATACCCACTTCTTAATATCCTTCCGCAGTGTTTCACGTGATTAATTAATTGACGTTCAATGGCCGCAGTTGAAAGGCCATGGGTCAAAGCCAGAAGTGGATATAGCTCAAGGAACATTTTTATATCAACCTTATGGTGGCTGTTGGAGTAGAAACTTCAACTGAGTTTATGTATTATTGAAATATTGGAGGGAATCATTTTCGTTGCATTCGTATACAGAAAGTGCTAAAGCACTTCATGAAATATATAAAACGTTTGTGCTCTCTTCCCTACAATATGTGTATGTTGTGTTATAGAAAACTTTTTATTTGTTGTTATAAGAATATGGCGGCATCTATGAACGTATTTAATTTTAACTTACGTCAGAGATTACAGATTCTTACTGACATTAATAATGTGAACGGAATGGATCTTTATTCCAATCTATTATCCCACAAAGTTTGGTTGAGGCTGGCCTAGTGGCGTAAGAGTAGTTAGCTAACAGACAGACACACACAAACTTTCATGCTTCGTATAGATATACACTGCTGGCCAATATCTCAAGGCCAATGAACATAAAGAAAAATATGCATTTTACTTTGTTAGACTCAACCACTTATTTGAGTAGAGCTTCGAAAGATGAAAAAAGAAAAGAGAAAATAAAAATAAAAAACCTTTTTAGCATTTAATAGGGAATACGTGAATTCTATAAAATTAGCCTAAATACTAGCTGGTCAAACGTTTAAGACCATACCAAAAAGAAGTCCCTAAACAGGGTAGGAAATGCTCAACAAGAGGTCTCAGTAGTGAGTTTCACGGCCATCATTGCGAATAACTGAAAACATTCGCTTTGGCGTGGTCGACATAAACATTTGCAGAAGGCTGGCTGAAATGTTATTCCAAGTGGTGAAGATGGCTTCATGAAGTTCATGCACTGTTTGGAATTGACGTCCATTTCTATAGACTTCCCTTGCCATCCACCCCCACACATTTTCAATGGGGCTCAGTTCGGACGAACACGCTGGATGGTCCAAAAGAATCACGTTATTCGCCATGAGAAAGTCCTTTGTTCTGCGGGCATTGTGAATTGCAGCGTTGGCCTGCTGAAAGATCCAGTCATTTCCACACATGCAAGGGCCTTCAGTCAATAAGGATGCTCTCTCCAACATGCCAATGTAACCAGCTGCTGTTTGACGCCTCTGCATAACCTGAAGCTCCATTATTCCATGGAAAGTGAAAGCACCCCAGATCATGATGGAACCTCCTCCACTGTGTCATGTAGAAAATGTCTCTGGTGGGATATTCTTATCGTGCCAGTAACGTTGAAAGCCATCTGGACCATCCAGGTTAATTTTTTTCTCATCAAAGAACAAAACCTTCGTCCACTTTTCTACGTTCAATGTTTGGTGCTTCTCAGCAAAGTTTAACCGAACTGTTTTGTGGTATGGAAGGAGGCGTGGCCTTTGAAGACGTTTACGGTTTTTAAAGTCTTTCTCTCGTAGATGCCGTCTTATTGTTCTTGGGCTACATTCTGCGTCCTTAAGGGCCTTAAACTGGTTCGACGATCGGCTGGCGTCTTGCTGGACAACCCGTCGAATCCTCCTGCTCAACGCCGGCAAAATTTTCTTGGGCTGATCACTTGAAATTCTCGTTCCGTATCCCACAGGGCCTTTTAAGAAATTTGCAACAGCAGTTTTACAATGCCCAATCTCACCAGTGATGGCACGTTGAGAAAGACCTTACTTTTGCAGCTCGACAATCCTGCCACGTTCAAACTCTGTCAACGTTTTAGCCTTTTCCATGTTTTTACTTAATGTAACACAGGAGATGTCAGTGGGAGGTGTTGACAACGCTAATGCTTGAACACAAGTGACTAAATTTCGTTACGTATTTACCGATTAACGCTTCGTTTCAGTATGGTCTTAAACTATTGACCAGCTTGTATTTAGGCTAATTTCAAAGTGTTCACATTTACTCTATTAAATGCTAAAAAGTTTTTTATTTTTATTTTCCCTTTTCTTATTTTCATCTTTCGAAGCTCTACTCAAATATGTGGTTGAGTCTAACAACTCAAAATGCATATTTTTTCATTATGTTCATTGGCCCTAAGATTTTGGCCAGCAGTGTATATAGATTCACAGTACTATCATTTGGCCTCGATATGTTCGTATAACTGTTCAGAACTGTTGTCAAAAACCAAATTTTCTTGTGTATCTGAATGATATACCACTTAAAACCTAATTCTGATACTGTCTTTCGGTCATTGATTTTGTCACACTTCTTTTCAAATGCAAAATAATAAATACAAAAATAAGTAAACATTTTTGAACTATTGAACTTTATTTAAAACCTTGAAATTTTTCTAAATCTTCAAAAAATTAAACATAACAATTCAGAATTTCCTACAAGAAACTGGTTAAAGAATAAATGCAAAATGCATTGTAAGGAAAGTGAATGTTCGTACAAAATAAGTCGACAAATCAGGACACAAAAACCGAAATAACACCACAAAATAGAAACAAAGAAAAAAATACTAAACACAGAACTTGACTTATATACGTTACATATATAAATTCTATTCATTTTAAGTCTTTTTCTTTAAATAGTTAACACATCAAGTTATTTCTATCAATACATATCTGCTAGTATCTCAACATCAAACTCTAAAATTAAAGGTTCGACTCTGTAATAAACATAACGAACAATTTCTGTTCTATTAAACAATCAATTAGCATCTATTATTTGAAATAATGTAATCACTAGCATCATTTACATTAGACCAGCTGTTTTCTGCTCACCATAGATACCGAAACCAGAATCTTAAGGTAGTATCGGTAGAATAGCAAACCATTTTAAAGTCTAAAAAAAACACAACAACAACAAAATATTACGATTTATTATCTCTCTCTCAATATCAATCATTTGAAAACTTGTATAGCCTTCACTCCATACACGAATAAAATTCTTTTAAGAATTTATTAGATGTTTTGACATTATACATTATTAACATCATATTGTATAGGTCTCACACTAATCTTGCAATATTTTTTCGATCTGGCATCTATATTTACAAATTCAGTGTAAAAATATTTTGTATCGAGAAAGGCTGTTGCATACTCTTCCTAAAACGATGAGGTTTTGGTGGCATCACACTGTCTATGTAACTAAAAAGTGCTGTTAGAATGAAGTTTTGATACGTATAACTCCTTCACGACTTTACACTGATGGTGGTTATCATGTGACTTGCTGGTTTCCGTATTGTAAATCGTTTTAGTATAAGATACTCGGCCTTATGTAACAAATATAGTGTTATAATACAAGTTATGTAAAAAAAAAACAGGTCTCAAATTCGTAACTTTTACTTCCTTTGCTACACTCTAAAGAGCTCGCTAGTGGCACAGCGGTATGTCTGCGGTCTCACATCACTAGCAACCGGGTTTCTAGTGATAACAAGATAACCTCTTGTATATATTCCTGTTTAATTCCCACCAATCAAGGGTGGCGACTGTTTATTAAACCCCTCCCATTTCCAATCTCTAACCATTTGTGTGTGCTTAACTAAAGAAGGGTGGAGATACGTAGGGCAAATGTACTGAGTTCTGCGTAATATTTTTCAAAAATTTACCACTAGCTATCGCAGGAAATAAATGAACTGTTTATTTTGTCTTACTGCTTACTAATGGCCCGGCATGGCCAGGTGGGTTAACATGTTTGATTCGTAATCTGAGGATCGCGGGTTCGAATCCCGGTCGCACCAAACGTGCTCGACCTTTCAGCCGTGGGGGCATTACAATGTGACGGTCAATCCTACTATTCCTTGGTAAAATAGTACCCTAAGAGTTGGCGGTGGGTGGTGATGACTAGCTGCCTTCCCTCTAGTCTTACACTTCTAAATTAGGGGCGGCTAGCACGGATAGCCCTCGAATAGCTTTGTACGAAATTCAAAAAACAAACAAACAAAACTGCTCACTATTGTGTAAATATAACGGAAATACATTTCACACTATCCACATATGTATTCATACAACAGGCCTTACTAACTATGGAGTTATCCATAGTCAATGTTCAACGTCAGTTACCGTTTTTACCAGAACTTTTCTTTTGCGGAAGAGCACACAATGTAACAACCCTTTTACCTGTGGAAAGCTCAAGAGGTATCCTTACTCCGAGAACTGACGACAAATATTAGTACTGTCAATTCAGTGTTAATCAATACTATTACATTCCACACCAATAAGCAACAGCATGCTGCCAAGATGATGGATTATCAGTAACTTATGCTCAAAAGCTGGCTAAATAAATCAGTGCTAGATATAAACTAAGTAAATAAAGTACCTAATTTAATATACCAGTCTTATTAGGAAATAAATGTCATTAAACAAAAGTTATAATTATTAGAATCAATAGCACAGGAACTAGAGATTCCACACATCTGGTGGTTGTGGTTGAAGAACAGTTCCACACATCTGGTGGTTGTGGTTGAAGAACAGTATTAATTTGAACAGTTTGTAAACGATATCTATGTTTGTAGTAAAGAACTAGAGGTTCCGCACATCTGGTGGTTGTGGTTGAAGAACAGTAATTTGCACTGTTTGTATATGATGTCTATATCTATCCGTATGAGTTGTTTTTTTCATTAGTCTTTAAGTTTCGTTGATTTATATTTACTAGTAGTTCATTGTTTATTTGAAGATAAGTGCAAATCTCTAATATGGACTCTCTGTGCTCTGCCAAAAACAGGAATTGGAAGTCGGTTTCTAGCGTTCTAACTCCGCAGATATAGAGCTGTGCCACTGGGGGGCAGTAGTTCATTGTCAGAAAATATGACGTCAGCAACTTCTGGAAAAGTTTGCCTCCAATGTTAAAGTTAAGAAGCACGTAGTATTGGGCAGCCTATTTTACTTGTATGTTTGTTTGCTTTCAACATTTTATAGTAAACCTGTTGTAAACATTATATCAAGTATTATGGTTAAATAGTTTTGTTTTATTACTTAAATAGATAAACATGTGCTCACTCTGATTTTGGTTTATTAAAACGTCTTTTAATATAACAGCATTCTCATTATAAAAAAATGGATCCATCGTTAAATATACAATTTTTAATTTACCAGATTATTGTTTTAGCTATGAGTATGAGTGTGGACATGTTTGCACATTATATGTGTGCTTGTTTGCTCGTCTACGTTTTTCGCAAAGCTATATATTCTAGAGTTCTGTGTGCTAGTCAATTTTTGGTTCACTCTATCAGTGAAAGGTGGGATTAACCGTCACGTTATAAAATCCCCAAGGGTGAAATAACAAGCAGATTGCAACTGACACAGTACTGAACTTAAACAATGAAACTGATCTTGTGCCCTTGTCAATCATTTCGAAAATAATTTTGTTGTGCCTTTAGTATTCCTAATCTTTTGGTATTATTCAGTAGTCGGCGTTAGTTTGAGTAGCATCCATTATTCATATTTGAATAATACTCGAACTCAGCAATTTGATTTATATCGCCATTGATTTCGATACTGCTGTCTTCACCACTAGTACAGCACTTCTAAAGTTAAAAACCGGGTTTCGGTACTCCTTGTGGGCAGGACCTGCATAGCCCATTCTACCTTTCTAGGTCATCTTCAGGTTAAGAGATACATTTTTATTTCAAATGGATTTCTCGTAATCAAAAATTCCATATATTATATAATGACTCTTTAATTCAACAAAATAAATATTATACACTTTCCTGAATTCTATTTATTAATATAAAGTATTATTAGAACTAAGTACAGTTTTGTGTTTGTTCTGATGCAATCGTGTACTACAAAAACGACACTGCTTGTTCGAAATTTCCAATTTGCCCCTGAAAGTGAAAGGTCCACCTTTAGAAAGCGCTCTGGTTATATGGTTTTTATTCATTTCTCTCAAGACTTCTTGAACCTGCGTGTTTTTCTAACGCCATGAACATTGCGTGTTCAATATTCCTGCAATATAACATTGAAAATATTTTGATATTTTTAAAAAAATAGAAATCGATCAAGGAATCTAAATTACATATTTAGACACCGAGCAAAACGGTTTCAAGTTGAAATAATGTGATGGTGAGTTTATCTCACCTGACTTAAAAATAGGCCCACAGTAGATGCCCCTTAAACTGTTTTATTTCTTTAGCTAAAATAATTATAGACGAAAAAAGCTAGAGAAATATATACGACTTTACATTAAAAAATAAAGTAGAACTTTTAACTATTTTAAATTGGACTGGTTTGTTTTCTTTCTAAATAATTAAACAATGCTGGAGTATAAATATTAGGCCTATAAACGAAACAAAAACGTTTTTCGGTATGATTAAAGATACATTTTTCTTAATATAGTTACCATCAACAGCGCTTGAAAAGTAATGATGAAATATAAATATTTGTGAATATTAACTGGATTTGATCAAATTATCCTAACTTCACGAAAAATCTTGTAACGTAAAATAAAGAAACAGCATTTCTAATTTCGGTCAGCTTCCATAATGTCGCCTAAACAAGAAATTTTAATGCAAACAAACTTTCTTATTTGTGTTGAGCCTAGCGCGGTCCAGAGCCTATCAAACTCTGGAACTTGGATATCCTGATATGCATGTCGTTACCGTCAAACATATCATGCTCCTCACTTGAGGTTGTGAACATGTCATAAAAGTAATGGTCAAATCACACTATTCGGTCTGATAAGAGCAGCCCATGAATAGATAGCTGGTGGTACTGATTAGTTTATCAATTATAAATTAGACACATATTATTTTCAGGTTGTGTTGACCGAAATTCAACAAACGATGAAACAGACAAGTATCTGTCGTTCTTCTCTATAGCAAATCAAATAATACATCAAAAGTTATTTGTCTTAAGGTTTAATTCTGAAGTCAAAGTTTATAATAATGACACTGTGATAAAAACAAAAGACTCTGAGATAGCTTACAAGAAAAAAAGAGGAACAGAGATCCATTCTTATCCTGTCACAATACAGATGTTTTAAGTCCCAGAGAAACAGATATCCACTTTTATCCTGCTGCAATACATACGTTTTACGTTCGAGAGAAACAGAGACCATCTCTTATCCTGTTACAATACAGATGTTTTAAGTCCCAGAGAAACAGATATCCACTCTTATCCTGCTGCAATACATACGTTTTACGTTCGAGAGAAACAGAGACCATCTCTTATCCTGTTACAATACAGATGTTTTAAGTTCTAAGAAACAAAGATCCACTCTCATCCTGCTGCAATACAGACATTTTAAGTCCTCTAAAGAAGCTCCAATGGACTTTTCTTACTTTCAACTACTTAAGCACCCACATAGACTTAAATGTAGAAAACTAGAGACGATTTCTAGGGAACTTTTGTCACTTTGGACTTTTAAGCATACACTTAGAATACTTAAATGTAGAAAACTAGTCGACTTAGAGTGAACTTGTATTACTTTGAATTGCTTAAGTATCCACTTAAAACACTTAAATGTAAAAAACTAGACAATTTATAGAAACCTGTAAAAGATGAATGGTAAAACGTTGACATGGCTACTTTCTGAAAAGGAGTCTGATCTCACATCAACATCACGAGAAGAAAATCAAAACATGGTGGCTGGAAACACAAAATATTCAATACTAATTTACTGGAGTTAATTATAACTTTCAAAAGGAGCAAATGAACTTACATAGTCTGATTTACTTTTTCATTTTATTCACAATAATGACAGAATTTTATATCATTTGCTGTGTTTTGTGATCTAACAGTTGGGTCGCTAGATGTAGATAAGGCTTATTTGTTTTTCGAATTTCGCGCAAAGCTACACGAGAGCTATCTGTACTAGTTGTCCCTAATTTAGCAGTGTAACGCTAGAAAAAAGACAGATAGTCATCACTACCCATCACCACCTCTTGAACTGCTTTTTTACCAATGAATAGTGGAATCGACTGAAAGGACGATCATGTTTGTTGTGACGGGGATTCGAATTCGCAACTCTCAGATTACGAGTCAAAGGTCCTAACCACCAGGCCACGAGTAGAAAAGGATTGAAGTTGTAATAAGAAGTTGATAGTGCCTACACCAGGTAAATGATGGGCAGAAAATGAAGCCAGCACTGGCTTTTCAGGAATCTCTTTTTAAATTACACAGCGCTATCGTTAGCATCTCCTTATGAATTTCTTTGTAGAAAATATATCTAAAATATTCCACAATCACTTTCTTAAAAGTTCATGAGATAATCATTTTCATAAATGTGATACTAGAAATGAAAATAAAAATTATTATACATAGAAATTCAAAAGATGAACAAGTCATGTTACTTTTCTTCCATAAAATAAGGAATTCTTTGTCTTCTGCAGTTTATGTCAAATTAATATTACCTTTCATAAGCAGATTTCAAACCAAACTGGGCGACATGTTTGTACTTATCGAGGTGGCTTTAATAAGCAATGGTTTTCAACTTACTTGGGAATTATTTCCAAAGTAAGCTCTTAGTAGAATACGTTGACACTTCATAACCACAAAATTTGATGCCAAACAATGTAAGTGTAAACATGGCTGATAGTAGTGATGTGTCTTACTGTTAATTGGCTCTCTTATCACCTTGGAATGATGTTTGTCTCGAAATTTCACGCAGCTACACGAGAGTTATCTGCACTAGTCGTAACTATTCTAGCAGTGAGAGACTAGAAGGAGACAACTAGTCATCATCAATCAGCGTCAACTCTTGGGTAGATCTTTTACCAACGAATAGTTGGACTGTCACATTATAAAGCAGCCATCGCTGAAAGGGCGGGCATGTTTGGTGGAATGGGGACTTGGAATGATGTTCCACGATTATCGGAATAAAAACAGTCTGCCTTTATAATGCGTTATTGGTGTCAAGTCCTCCGGTGGAATAAACGTAAGTGTAAGTAGTTGAAACGCTAAAATACGGGTTTCTATTCTCTGTGATAGACACAGCAGATAGTCCAATGTGGCTTTGCTCTAAAACAACCAAAGTTGTGTAAAATATTCAATTATGTTCGGCTTCATAAAATATGTATACTTTGACCACTGTTTCTTTTTGTGGCTTGTTAAAAAGCCAAATTACATGTACGTTGTTATAGACGAAACGTTGTACATAAATCTATTATCTCACATACAGCTAATGCTACAATTAATATTGTTAGTTAAGTGGGTACCTATTTAGACAGAAATACTCAAAATATACAATATTTGGTATCCCTTGCACTTGTGTACAAATTTATTTGTTTATATGGAATTATATTTATATAGAGTATGGTTTGAATTTCGTTCAAAGCTATTGGAGGATGATATATGCTAGCCGTTCCTAATTTAGAGGTGAAACACTAGAGAGAAAGCAACTGATCCACATTACATACCTTCAACTTTTGGGCAACACTTTTACCAACGCACAGTGGGATTGGTCGTAACATTATAATAATGCCCTCACGACTGAAAAAAAACTACCATGTTCGACGTCGGCTATTATATATGTATATGAGAGAGAGCATTAAACCTATGATAACATGTAGTTAATGCCAGGTTAGATTTGGTATTTTCAATATAAATAGCACTGTTGAGAAACGCTGTCTAAATAGTCAGTTGTAGAGGTCATTAAGGCTCAGAATTAAACAGTTTTTTATACATAACTGTCAACTAGATAAGGGACAACTAGTCAGCAGCACAGGCTGTCTATATGGTTACCGATAACCGAATAACGGTAGCCACTGTCATAACTGCAACAATCCTTATGGCTAAAGGTGCGAAGCTTGTTGAATGACATGCTGCAAGTGATTCTTGAACACTTAAGTACGTAGCCAATTGGCCCGGTATGACCAGGCGGTTAATGCACTCGACTCGTAATCCGAGGATCACAGGTTCAAATCCCCGTCACACCAAACATGCTCGCCCTTTCATCCGTGGGAGCGTTGTAACGTTTCGGCCAATCCCATTATTCATTGGTTAAAGACTAGCCCAAGAGTTGGCGGTGGGTGGTAATGACTAGCTGCCTCCTATCTAGTTTTACACTACTAAATTAGGGACAACTAGCGCTGATAGCTCTCATGTAGCATTTCGCGAATTTTAAAAAACTAAACAAACGTAGGCAATCATGCTAACAACTAAAATAGACTGCCCTGATATTATGATAGCTAGTTTACGACTTAGATATTTGGACACTGTGTTTACCAGCATGAAAAATATTCTCAATTATAATTATAAAATGGTTGGTTGGTTGGTTGGTTTGGTGTTTCATGGCACAAAGCAGTTTGGCTATCTGCGCCAAACATCCGTAAAAAGTTAAAATTAAAGTAAAATTATTAAAATTCACAAAAGGAACTTAAGGTAAAACAAAACAAAGTTAAAAAATATAAATAGCATTCAAACCAATGTCCAATTATAAAATAATTATTAATTATTAAATCTTGCAAAACAAATTATTAGAAATGTACTTGAGATACAACGGTGTAGTTCATACGCATTACGTACATGTTCTTGTAATTTTGTGTGTGTTCATTTCCTGGTGACTTTTCTCTAAAGTATATCACAGTAAGGATTATAGTCATTCCAACGATGCCCAACATGGTCAGGTGGTTAAGGTCCTCGACTCGTAATTTGAGGGTCACGGGTTCAAATCCCCATAAGTCCAAACATGTTGGCCCTTTCAGCCGTGGGGGCGTTATAACGTGACGGTCAATCCCACTATTCGTTGGTAAAAGAGTAGCCCAAGAGTTGACGGTGGGTGGTGATGACTAACTGCCTTCCCTTTAGTCTTACATTGCAGATAGCCCTCATGTAGCTCTACGTGAAAATCAAAACAAACCATTCCAACGATAACTATACGCACGTCTTTGTAAACAAATCTCGCCTATTATAATAGCCTCGAAAGTTAATGTATATTCACACCTAGCAACGTGCACTGATTGAACATCACTGTCTCTAACAAATTATCTTAACTCAGTGAGGATGAGATGTGCTTACATGTTTACCAGCTGTTATCTGTTAACAGTTATGTACGTGATAAATGAAATATGAAGTACACAGTCAAATCAAAGTAGCGCGTATATTGTTTATTACGTTTACTACATATGAAATACAGACGCGTCTACAATGTGCCTCCGTTTTTCATGTCTATCCCCATAGGACCAAGTGTTTCGGACTTCTCAGAAGCTGAAAGGCCTACAACACGTATGCTTGAAGATGGTCCCTCCTGCAATTGACATGTTTCACCTCATCGATATTGGTAAAGCCAAAACAGTTTGTTTGTTTTTTAAAAAACATTGTATATAAATTTTTGTACTTTCCACGATAAGTTTTATACATCCATAACCCCGTATCTTTATGGCTGTCTTTTAGACACCATATTGTTTTTTATGCATGTCCCATACACTGTTCTTTCGTTTTCTTTTTTCCAACAAATGCAATCGTGTTCCACTCATTGATTCCTTTGCTGATGGTGTTGTAATTTGAAGCTTTATCCCATTAGCCTAGATAACTTTATTTTGTTCTTTATTTCTGTCTGTGATCCGAGTTTATAGTAGTGTTAGGTAATGCGTTAAAAAATCCATTTTAGTCTGCAGTTCCCTTATATCGTAATACAAATGAGGCTTAGCAAAAATATATTTAACGAGAACTTGCGCGATGTACTATTAAAGCTTTGTCTTAGTACTCGACAACTGACTACTAAGATTAATGCATTAAGTCACTGGACTGCCCTCAATACAGGTTGTACACGATCATGTCACCATGAAGACACTGATCATGTTACCTTACCCTAACTGAAACAAAGTTCATTTTATAAGACAGTATTGTGTCAGTTCAATAACGGCATCACATTACTTGTGTACACCATTAAGCACTCATAGGTACAGATGAACTAATACAGTACTTAGATGAACTTTTTGGTTGAGGTAACCATTGCCACACTTCTGGTACTGTTCTATCAGTAGATTATGAGGTTGGGTCATATATGACTTTCGTAGATAGAGCTTTCAAGGTCAAATAACGATGCCTGTCATACGTAATTCAATACTGCAATTATACAACTATACCATTAAATTTTCGATGGAAAAGCTACATCGTAATTTCAATATATTATCTTACCACTCAAGTTAAGTAAAAAAAAAACTTTCAAAATTGAGATGAAATAAAACTCCCCCAAGCAAAGTCCTTACAACCTCTAACAAGGAATTAAGACTTGGCTGAAAGAACTCTGAAAATATACAAAGTGATTGAGTTCCTGACCCAGACCACGCTGTCTGATGCACTTGAAGTAGAAAAGAAGTCACAGCCCGTTAAAAAGCTTTTGAACTAGGGAGGATGAAATGTTTTGCTGGTTTTAAGATTACCATGCACACTTACATAACGTACAGTATTTAATTAAAGGCAGTTTGAAAAGTTACATCCTTGAAATGCTCAGTCATAATAATGCTAAAGAATGTCAATGTTTCTAACGTTACAGTCAATTGGACATCTTAATTGGCTGTTTCAAGCCAGATGGTGTTGTGTATAGTCCACACACATGAAGCTTAGAAACAGAAGATTCGCTCGTAATATGAAGACCTTGTCCACGAGTTTCTGAAACTAGACGAAATAACAAGTATGTACTGTTGGTCATATAATAAACTATTAAGAGAAGTGACGCTTACTCTGCTCGCGACACGAACTATAGTTAACGTACTTATATACGTAATTTGAATGTTTGTTTCAGGATTCAGCCAAGATTCTTGCACGAAACACTCTTGAAAAATGCTTGTCTCCAAAACTACGTCAGTTCCTGAACATTGTGACGATCAGAATCATTTGATAGCATCACCACTTGCTCGCGATAGTCAAATGTAAACAAAGATACTATAGAAATTTGCCAATGACTATTGAAATTATTGTAATGACCTCTAGTATTATTTACAGTATGTGGAACAACAAAGCAATGCTCTATTAGCTGCTTACCAAGCTTAATAATTCTCATAATGAAGGCTCAATTCTCATCCCAACTTACTTATAACTGTTCAAAGTGTACTGAAGTAACAGTTAACACTCAACAGTGCTTTAAATGGTTCCATCCCCATCTCTGTAAGTGGCACAACGCAGCACAGGCGTTAAGCATATAATAGTAAATTGTTTTCAATACACACAATGTATTTTGTTTTAAGGAAAACTGGGTACTTTAAGTACCTTAGATTCAGCTAATGTGATTACCATGATCAAATATTGTTTGAAGGTTAAGGTACAAGTCGTTTTGTAAGAGTCAACTATTTCACTTCTTTCTATTTCATGTTTATATATGTATATATATTGAACAAGTCTATAAATCACACGTTTCAATAAATTATGATTATCTAGCAGCATAATTCTAATGAAGTTATTGTTTGTTTTGTTTTTGAACTTCGCGCAAATCTAAGCGAGGGCTATCTGCACTAACCATCCCTAATTTAGCACTGTAAAACTAGAGGGAAGACAGCTAGTCATCACCACCCACCACTAACTCCTGGGCTACTTTTTCACCAACAAATAGTGGGATTGACCGTCACATTATAAGGCCCCCATGGCTGATAAAGAGAGCATGTTTGGTGTAATGGGGATTCGAACCCGCAACTCTCGGATTACGAGTCGAGCGACTTAACCACCTGGCCATGTTGGGCCTTGAAATTATTATATGCCACTTGATATTCATATGCACATTACGTATCCATGTAACAAATTAAAAAACTAATACATTATTATAAAAACAGTAATATAGAAATCCACCATAATAGGTTACTCACTTTCAATTTATACTTTATTAGCTCTAAATGTATAAATGTTAGGTCTCACGTTTAATCTTACAATGGCAAGGCTAACAAAATGTTAAACAAACTCCATTATAATGCACATATTGCTCATTCTGCTATATAAATTGTTGTTTCATAATCTTACAAAGTGTACAAAAATTAATATAGAAAAAAAAATTACCTGTGGCACTGATACAAACATATCTCACCACATTAAATTATCACTCTCTTTAAGCTAAGGAAGTAACGATTCACACATTAATAGTCGAATTTTCCCTCTAGCTTTCCACCAGTTGGTTATCCACAAAAACCCTTCATCAATTATATGGTATTTATTGCTGTTTTTTTCTAGTTAGAGCAACTTAAGGAGTACATAACAGCTTATATTAAAAAAAAGTCTATAAATAAATGAAAATAAAGCTCTTAATATGCAAATATTATACTACATACTTGCAAGTGTGGGGGGTATCTATAAAGACCTTTAGTTATAGAAATGTCAACAGCTTTAAACTGTACAAAGCAAGACTGATTACTGATTATGAAACATTAAGTTTTACTTGTCTGGGAATCTGAACAAAACTATATTAACTATTTGAACTAGGCATCCCTAATTCTGAGTTTGAACAAAGCAATATTAGCTATCTGAGTTAGGCATCCCTAATTCTGAGTTTGAACAAAGCAGTATTAACTATTTGAGCAAGGAATCCCTAATTCTGAGTTTGAACAAAGCAATATTAACTATTTGAGCTATGTATCCCTAGCTTTGAGTTTGAACAAAGCAATATTAACTATTTGAGCTAGGTATCCCTAGCTTTGAGTTTGAACAAAGCAATATTAACTATTTGAGCTGGGTATCCCTAGCTTTGAGTTTGAACAAAGCAATATTAGCTAGTGGAGCTAGGCATCCCTAATTTGGAGTTTGAACAAAGCAATATTAGCTATCTGAGCTAGGCATCTCTAATTCTAAGTTTGAACAAAGCAATATTAGCTATCTGAGCTAGGTGTCCTAATTCTAAGTTTGAACAAAGCAATATTAGCTATCTGAGCTAGGTGTCCCTAATTTTCATAAGACTAAAGAGACTGCAACTAGTCAGTATTACTTAATTGAGCTACTCTAATAAAAATATAACTTGACTATCACTCTTACTACACCCATGATCCCTAAGTGCACAGTGAAATTTTGAGGAGACAGGACTTGAATCATGAAGACAACTTAGATCCACAGTCTCATATGCTTGTCATTAGAACAAGCTTGACCCAGAAATAAAAACTTGAAAACAAAAAGAGAACATATAATATCTTTTGAGCTTTTAACCACCCTTACATATGTTTAACTATATCTTATATTTACTAACTTATTAAAACATTATATTACTATATTTAATCGCAACATTTCTTTGAGAATATTCACTTTAGAAGAATGAAAAAATAGTTTCTCTCTCACAAAATGTTTAAGTATATAGAAAAAAAATAAATTCATAAATCATTGCCAGAACAATATAATTTAATAGGAAGCAACACTCTTACTACCTCTCTTTCACAATAATTGCAAACAATTTCATTCAACTCTACTATTTACATCAATAATGGACTGATGTAATGAAAGTTCAAAAATGTAACTTTTATATTTTGATATAACACACTAATAATTTATTAACACCAAGAAAATATAGCATAAATATGAATTTCATATTTTATAAGTATTGTAATAACTTGAAAAAGTCTAATTATTTTAAAATAAAAATATTTTCTTTTTATGATAATTTCACATATTAAATAATGATTAAAAATCACTGTTCTATTAAATGCTCAGATAAACAGTGTATATACTTTTTTGTGTGAAAAAAAACCCTTTTCACCCACACTTAAAATGTGTGGTTTGGGGGGGAGATATATGATTTTACAGTTTGAATAATGACTATTAATTAACTACTAAATTTAGCCACATATATTCGTAATATTTATAACTCTATTGACCTAGTACAAACTAAAAGTTACATGTGTTCTTCTAGCATTTTTATGTTAATCATAACAAAACACAGCAAAATAAGATAAATATTACTTCTTCTGTTGTAAATGACAAGTGAGAAAAGAAAATATTTCTATGAATAGTTCATTCTTTATTTATCTTAACAAAAAGAAACTGAGAGAAACACTGACCCCAAACCCACAATTCTGAAACAACACCATCACAACACACACAAGGACAAATGCTTTATTTTTCTGCAAAACGTTTTCAAGTACAGATTAGTGTTATACTGCCCCACAATTTGACTTGGTGGAATATTAAAACCTCAACCTAACTTTCTATCTCCCTTGGCATCCTACAAGGGGTGGATCTTTGACAACATGCCCCATACCTTTATTATGCTTTCAGTAATGAGATAATTACTCATAAACATAAAGTAGTGAAAAATAAAAAGCAACAAATAGTATTTACATAATTAATGTTTAATACTAGGTTTTTTCCAGATTCTGTACAGTTTTGTTCCTGGAACATAAAAGTTGATATTTTTTAACTTGGCTAAAGCAGTAAAAATGTACTAAATATAATGAATGGAGCTACAGAAAAAAATACAAATTTCTTTACAGTACAGGAAAAACATTTTATAAAATATAATTTCACATTTTCTTATCAAAACATCACAAAATTAACCCTAATGGTAAATGGTGATAAACCGACCATTAAATTACTTCAAGTTACTTAAGTTACTTCAAGAAAAATATTAAAAAATGTGGCTGTTATCTGGTTGGAGCAGATTTGTTTAAATTATTTCTAACGTGGATGAAAAAAATAGTAATATAGTAGGATATCATGATGATAACATCAAACAGTTGAAAAATAAAATAAAATGTGTAACTACATTAGAATAACAATTTAGATTCATTATTTCTGATTTCGCAGCTGGCTTGATAGCCAGTCCAGACCTTCATAGAGACCATCCCCACTGGTTGCACATGTGGCCTGGATGTACCAATTCCTATTTCGTAATGAATGGAGTCCCAGTTTATCCGTTATTTCTGCTGCATTCATAGCATTTGGCAAGTCCTGAAGAAAAAAATAACTGTGATTAGCTTTAAAAAGTACATTGATTTATCATGTTCAATCCAAACTAACAACCCATAAAAATATAAGTCCTAACTTGTACAGAGGAATGTTCAGATTAAAATGAGTGTCTAGACTTTATGGCCCTTTCTTTCATCCTCATGACATTCTTTGTGATATGTCTTTGGTTACAAACTATCCTTAGGCAGTACAATGTTCATTGCAGGCAGATTTTTCCAAATATTAGGTTGTCCAGAAATAAATGTTGGAATTCTCAAGATGACATTTTGAAGCTCAATATTGAGTAACTTGTCATTCGTTGGTTGGTTTAATCCAATGTTTGTCACTTACAAGGTGTCTTAATTGTCTGCTGTTTCAACTCTACTCAGAATAAGTTTCACAACCCCCAAAGCAGCATGAACAAGAAGAACTTTTGTCCAATTTTCATCTATGACTTCAAACTTGGATGAAAAGCTACTGAAACTACAAGGAACATCAACCAGGCATTTGGCCATGAACCTGTAACTGAACGTACAGTTCAGCATTGGTTCCCAAAGATTTTGACATGGAAATGAAAGTCTTGAATGCCACAAAGGTCGTGGAAGGAAGCCATCTTTAGATGACAACACGTTAAGGGAAGCAGTTGGGACAGACCCTTGCACAACAGTACGTGAGCTAGCAGAAAAGCTAGGCACAAGCAAATCAAGCGTTGCCAACCACCTGAGTGTGATTGGAAAGACGAAAAAGTTGCACAAGTGGGTTCTGCATGAGCTGACTAAAGATTAACAAAATCATCATCATGAGACCTGTCAAGGATGACACTCCAAAATCTGAAAGAATTGGGAATTGTGGTTCTGCCTCAAACACTTTGACAACTTTATTAAACAATAAACGTTTTCAAAACTAGGCAGCTGCAGAAGAAGCTTTCAGAAAGTTCACTGACCATAGAAACTCTGATTTCTACAGCAGTGACATAAACAGCATCGTTACATGTTGGTAAAAGTGTGTTGAAGCAAATGGTGCTTACTTTTATTAAAGCATGTTTTACAACACTAGTTCATACTTTTTCAAATTTTACAGTTCAAAAACAACATTTATTTCTGGACAACCTAATACATTACTGTCCCCCTCCCTTTTTACAATATTTCAAAATATCCTCACACAGAGCATAAAAGTCAATAAGAAATGTCATTCAGTGATATAGTGTTAGTTCTCACATGGAGCTGAGTGTTTTTTGTATATCATCCAGTCCAGTCCATTATGATATATATTACACAAGTGAGCCATTTTAGAATCAAATACATTATGCAGAGTGTTTGAAACATCCATTAAAAGCTGCATTTACAGACTCTCAACAGCTTTAAAAACACACAATCTATTAATTCATTATGAACACCTAAATACCTGTTTGTTTGCAAAGATCAATAGAACAGCATCTCTTAGCTCATCTTCTCCTAACATGCGCATGAGCTCTTCTCTTGCTTCACCAATTCTTTCTCTGTCATTACTATCCACTACAAATATTAGCCCTAAAAAAACACAAAACAAATTTTGGATAGAAATAATACTATTCAAGTCTTTTACAATATCAGGAATAATGAAGTTCAAGTTTAAAAGAAATTTAACAATGACAAAATTTTGATGTTTTAGAATCAATGATGCTTTCTGATACAGATGAGCTACTTCAAATAATTTCTTTGGCTCTAAGAATCACATTTTATCATGATATTTATTGGTAAAAACAGAGGAATGTATATTTAGCCTAACTTCTCAAAGTTATATTTAATTTTATCTATGCAAAGACACTCTTTTCTGCCAAGCCAATAACTTATTACTCTACAAAGTTCTTTAGTGCATATTATGACCACCACAACCTAATCATGTTTTAGAGTATAATTCTTAAAAGTACTTATGCTAAGATGGTAGTAATCAGATATCAGTCATTTCCATGGTTAGAAACCTTATGATCACCTGAGTCTTATTATTTAACTGTAGAATAGATTCATCTTGAACAAGTTTTACAAGAATTTTATTATTGGTCCTCTCACTTAAATCCAAGTATATGTACAAGGCATCCAACCCTCTGATACCTTTGGCAACTCTAAAAGGTGTCTCAACAGACCAAAGACAAATGGTGGTCATGACAATGCATGATGATATGGGTCCTAAAGCTTCTTGTAAGACAGCACCTGCACCACTGGTCTTTCCTGTAAAGCTTGATGCAGCCCCATCTGATGTAATATTAGTGCACATTGTCAGTGATAAGTACTTTTCTTCTAAAACTTTCAAAGTTGCCTCTTTGTTCATTCATCATGTGCCTCTGACCATATTCTTGTCTGCTAAAAGCTTTATTTGTGAATGTTATACTTTATTGATGTATTTTATTATGATTCCCTAGTTATTTATAGTCTCCATACTACATTAATCCAGAAATAAAAAAACAAAAATCAGTGAAGTTGGGTTTGAAGTAATCCATGGGTACCACAAATGAATACTACAGGGTCATAATTATAATCTATCCAGGCTTAGACTTATATTAATTATACTGTCTTAGGAATATCATTGGTAAACTTATTTTTTAATCTTAATAACCTATCATTCTATCAGTTAAACAAACAACAGAAATTCCAGAAATTTCCAAACGTCATTCCAGCTCCCCAAACACATATCTGATCATCCTCAATATCAAATGACTGAATTCCAGTCCTTAAATTACAAAAGCTTAGCTTAGGTCATGACTGAAACCACCACATTTCTGTGCAACTAGCATACAGAGACTGCACATGACAGGTAACTGTTACAGTAACAAATAAGCTAACACAAGATATTACAACTGTTATTTCTTTGCTCTGGATCAAAAATGAAAAAGCCACTACCTATGTTAGCAATTAAGTTGCTCATAAATTCACTTTGAAATTTCTCTGAAATAAATTACTGGATAATTTCCTCCAAATAAATTCTGTGATAAACCTTTAATATTTCATGCAGTGACTTAAAGGAAAACAAAAATTTATTTGGCAATGATAAATGGTTCTTCCACTTAAGCCCAGTGTGATACCTGACACTGTATGAGAACTCCTGCTTTACTTTATGCTTCATATGGAATTGAGAAGCAAAGTTTCCAACACTGCCACTTGTGTACTATGTAGGATTTAAGATTTTTGTTTGGTTTGTTTCAAATTTCATGTAAAATTACTCGAGGACTATCTGCACTAGCCATCCCTAATTTAGCAGTAAGACTAGAGGGAAGGCAGCTAGTCATCACCACCCACTGTCAACTCTTGGCCTATTCTTTTACCAATGAATAATGGGATTGACCATAACATTTCAACACCCCACAGCTGAAAGGGCATGTTTGGTGTGGCAGGGATAGGATTTTTCTACTCCTGAAACCAGAAAAAATACATACTCTATGTATGGGGATCTCTGTGGAGTTAGTAGTTTGCAATCAAATGTGAATATAGCCTTCAATGTGAATGTGTAAAATTTTAAGAAAAACAACTACTAAAGTTGAAGAATGTTACAGCATGACAAATACTAGAGTTGTCTAGTTGGTTTCCTCAAAGCACAGTTCATAAACCACACATATACTTATTTTTTGTGACAACTTACTTTATGCTTTTTACTGCTGCAATGAAACAAGTAATTGCATGATATTATTCAGTAATAATTTCCATCTAATGTTTTAATTGACCTGAAAGTTTTTAGTTGAGTGGCAAAGACTTAAAATTAAAGAAAGTGTCACTGAAACTAAAGAAGTGTATTTTGACATATTACATTTTCATAGTTAACTTTCCTTGTAGTCTAAAAGTTTTGTTTCAATTATGACATTTTACCTCTTTAAGTTGCAATAAAAAGAAATACAAAATAATTCCATCAGTTTCCTGCTCTTAGGAACAATGAGTCATATAATACACACATTTATGCACCTTTATTTTCCTCTAGATATTTAGGCTGATATTATTAATTACTAGGTACTGATATAAACTTTCATCACTTTGCAAGTGACACACAGGTTTCTTTTGAATCAAAATAATACAATGGCAAACTGTAAATAAACTTTGAAAATATGTAACATCCTTTTAGGTGAGTCAAATATTGACATTATTAGACTTACATTTAAAATTTAATTGAATTCTGTTAAATTGATTACAGAATTACAAGTAAAGCTTATAAAAATGTTATCTATTCCTCAAAAAAACACAAAATAGTTGAAGTCAATGTACAATGTAACTGAATTAGCAAAGTTTTCACTGTGCAAGGTGTCCTCATTATAAATTGGTATAACAACATAGTAATTTAAAATAAGCAAACATAATAAGAACTTTCATTATAGTTACAGTAAAAACAAGCTCAACTTGCTATCAAACCATACCAATCCTTAACTAACCATCAATAACTCTCTCACTACGAAGTCTGTCCATTTTCCGTACAATAACTTTTAATTTTGTGTATCTTCATAAAATTTCACTTTTAGCAACCAATACAAGTCTCTGGTAAACAAAACAAAAAGGTTTTCTTTAATGAAGTATTTTCGCTAAAGATGTGTCCATACATATGGTATTTCTACTACTAGACCAAATACTAAGTGAATTCCACATCAAGATTAAAAATACTTTTCATCTCAAAAAATTTCATATTTTATCTAAATAATTTCTTAAACCTCCTAAATAAATTTCAACCTTTTTTCTGTAAAACACTATTTTATCTCTTACTAGAAGAATGCCCATTTTTGCTTGGATGAAAATGGCTTTAACTGATTTATATTACAATCTATATGTTCATTTATTATCAACTGTAAATCTTTTTTTTGTGCGTAATTTTTGTCTTGCTGTCAAAAGAGATTATTTTCATTTATAAAAGCCCTCTTGATCATACTGTTCCCAACTTCATATTTTTACCTTTAAGTTCCTTTTACAATAATACATGAATAATACATATAAAAAAAAAAAAATAGTGGAGTGTTTTTTTGCTATTTTTATACTAATGTTAGTACTACACTAAATAATTTCTTTCTTTAAATAAATAATGCAGAACATGGAATAATAACATGCAAAAAATTGGCAATGCCCTGTAACTAACACAGTTTTTCTGGTTCCCCATCTATGCAATGAAAGCTGTAAAAACTTCATCTGGGCTTGTGATTTTACTTCCAATGGAAACAAAGTTTGAACTGAAAGTGAAAGTTAACATATTCCTACATTGAAAATTTTCCACATATTTCCAATTGCTCTTTACTTCCACTCTTCTGAATTAACACTGCCCTCTGTTGGTGTAAAAACTCACCACTAGCCTCCCTACTCCTGCTTCTGCACATCCAATGCACATGTAAATGATCATGCAGCAGCCCTACATCATATATCACTAGATGTGGGGAAGCTGGATGATAAATATCTATTGGAAATACATTATTGGTGAAGGGAAGTGCTAACTTCCAATGTGATATCTTACCTGCTCTTAGAAAATACCTAGAATCCAACCTTAAACTAATGGAGTGGTAGTGAAAAACTTATCCCATTTTACAAAGCACCAAAAGAAACATCTCAGCCTGATTGGCAAACTACAATTATAGATATATACCAGACCAACTCCAACCAACACCAGACCCACAGGGAATGTACCTCCAGAGGATGGTAGGAAAAAAATCAATTTATATACAGTAATATGGTGTGGTGCTAAACCAAAACCTAGCAGCATCTGAAACTGGACAATAGGTCTGCAGCAAAAACTGCTATACACCATTGACGCCTGCAGAATTCCACTGCCCTATTCTCGACTAAGTGGTATGATTCATCATGCAGGATTACAAGCCCCCATGGTTCACCATACCAGCAGATGGTAAGTGGTAAGACCCCTACACTCCACATAAGGAAAAGAAGGAATGCATCAATGTTTGAAGGACCACATCACTGGATACAGTGTAACAGTTGACTGTAATATTCTGTTTTAAAAATCAGAGCTACCATGTCAAAAAGAGTTGTTCAACCAAACTCTAGCAGCATTTGGAAATGAACATCAGATCTGTGGTAAGAAGCAAAAAACTACTAACAGTCCTACAGAAGACCCATCTTTACTGTGTGCATAACCCAGTCTTGTGATTTAATTATTGTTTTATACACAGATGACAATAGAACAGAGATACACAAACAACACCAGGCAGCACTTGGAACTATACATCAGGCCCATGGTAAAAAGGGCTATAATATAATTGACACTGAGCATGGTCACATACGTCAATAGTGCACATTTTCAAATAAAACTATACCTGATCACAGAACACTTGCCACAGAGTGGGAGCCACATCACACTGAACAAAAGGGCCCTTGAAAAAGTAAGAAAAGTTCAGAAAAGCAACCTTCCAAAATGCAAAAAATGTAATAATAAAGGAAAATATCTATAAATCTGCAAGCAAAAACCAGCATATCTGTATAGTACTACTACCAAACAAGAAGTGATTAATTTGCAAATATGAAGAGAGAACTGGTTACAATAGGGGTTGTATCATGCTCCTATTGGTTGAGGGTTGCTTCATGTGGATGAGCAGCAGTAGGTGGAAAGCTAGTGGAAATTTTGAAAAATATTACCAATAGATGGCAGCACTATTTAAGAAAAGCTATTTTGTGAGAAGATGCAAGGAATATAACACATCACTTGATAGATGAAAACTTTAGCTCTCTATCTGTTATGAATAGCACAGTACTAAAAACACTACTGACAATTTTAAAAAGGAAGCACGTGATAAATGGGTATGATAATAGGGGTTTGGTTGTGGATTTCATGGAACTAAGTAAGATTAAAGGCTATGAAACGAGCTTTGCCTGGACAATGCCAATAATATAAGGAATTCACCTTGTAGTGGTAATAAATTGGAGGTTGGTATTCCTATAGAAGCAAACATTGCAATTTTCACACTAGGGAAATTCTATATTTTCTAAAGTATTATCTTATAAATCTAATAATGTAAAATTTATATACTCTTAGAATACGGAGTAGTAGCTATATGATTAAGCTGTATTTATAGGTATACCATGAAAAGACAGTAGTTTAAGATTTAATGTAACTTACTGAACCCTCATGACATGCACAGAAAAAGATAGTAACACACAGCAATATCAAATATTAAAGCAAAAGGAGAGAAAAAAAAAGCCCAAATCCACAAATTCTGCAACCTTGGCTTTCATATAAAAGCTTTCACACAATTTATCCAAGAGGAAGAATAATTTTGTTTATTTCACACACCAGTATAAAAATTTATTAATATATGTTAATAAAGGGACAAAACAACTCTACCTTGAGTATTCTGGAAATAATGACGCCACAATGGCCTGATTTTATCCTGACCTCCAACATCCCATACTGTAAAACTGATGTTTTTATACTCTACTGTTTCCACATTGAAACCTGAAAAACAAATATATCATCACATTAATCACATACACAGGTAAGAAATCTAATAACTAATATTTTAATTTTTTTGTTAAATTGTCTCCTTCAAATAATCAGTGGAGGCCCAAATAAAATTACAGACTTTAAATTTATTTTACAGCTTTGGTTTTAGAAAAAAAAATTCAACTGCTTTTGTATATCAAGCTAGTTACTGCTCTGACAGAAACCAAAGAACATCTGCTGTAAGTGAATATCCAATATGGAAAAAAAGTGAGTGTGAAAAAAAATACATGTTGCTCAGATTGAATAGCTACAAGACTGTGGCTTGAATGCAATGAAAAATACATAGTAATATAAGTAACATTTGACCTCAGTTTCTTACATAGCTGATCATACCAGTTCCTATTTCTTGGAATCTGGTGTACAGAGTGATGCAGTTCAAGCTGCATCTGTGAGAGCACAAACTGAAAAGGTACAGCTTGTGTATTAATAAAACATGTAGTACAAGAGAATATTCAAAATTACACCAATTCAAAAATGTATGAAGCTCAAATGCAGAAAATTTTGTTTAACAATGTACTTCAGGGTTTCCAAGGAAAGAAACACTACTTGAGAGCTGTCTTACCAGCAATCCCGAATCTTAAAGTAATAAACTAGATGGAAAGCAGCCAATCAATTATCATTAATTTTTGAGTTATTATTCTATTAACAAAAAATGGGATTCACCATCTCACAGATGGAAAGATAAGCATATGTGAAGAGAAAATTTGAACTCAGGCCCAGGAAATTGTGAGTTGAGTAACCTGACCAACAAGCCAACATCCAAGTAATTACATTAGATGTGTCTGTTAACCCTCTTGCCACGGACTCAATCAATGTGATCAACATTCTAACCCTAATGTACTTATCAGTTTCCATACTACAACTTTTAACATGTTTTTGTGTATCTTAACAAAATTAACCAAGATTTCTATAAACATTACAAGTCTTCTGTACACAAAAATTAATTTTTAATTAAGTACTTAAATAAAAATATGTTCATAAACACACAGTCAGTGTTAATTATTCCAAATGCAAACTAATTTTCATGTTAAGATTTGAAAGTTTTCTTCATCACAAAATTTCCAAATTTCATTTACATAATTTCCAAAACCTATTTTTCTCTACTCTAACCTTATGTACATTTGATCAACTTAACTGACCTAGTACCCACCGCCAAACATGCAACATAAACCAAAATTACTTTTTTTCTTTCTAAAACAACTGCAAACTATGACATAAAATTACAACAGTGTCTTAAATAACTTAAAGTTCGTAACAGTATATGTCCACTTATTCTTAATTTTACTTCCCTTTGACCCATGTCTAACTAATAATCCCACTACAAGTGGTAAATCACCCAGCAAACACTTCTCACATTACTGTGTTGAATAACATAATACATGAGTTGCTCACAAGCAAAACTCATATTTTGTTTTTTCATTATGTTACCTTATCCAGCCTTATTTCTAATTTTTAAATTTTGGTTATATTTATAATACGAATGTATACAAAAACAAAAAGTATATCATTTACTTGTACCTCATTTTTTTTGTCACTGTCAGTTGTCAATGAAATTTAAGCCTACTGTTTTTAATACTAATTGTACTAGTACACAAAGTAATTTTTATTTACTTAAAAAATGCACCTAAAAATACAGAATAACAAAGGAACCAATATCCTATAACTATCATAATTTAACTTAGTTTCTAATCATGGCATGAGAGCTTTTAAAACTTAGCCAAGCTCATCAATCTAAACATTGCTTGAGAGACTTTCAACCTAAAGACAAAATGAACAATACTAAAAACAACATACAATTTGATAAATTAAACCCTTAGCTTTCTGTTGGTTATAAATAACATAGTATTAAATACCAGAAAAAATACTGGCAATCTTTGAAAGAGAGGATGTTACAAGTGACTGACTTTCTAGTTTATGACTCCATGAATAAGACTGAATGCTTTGAAAATATTTTGCCTTCCTTATATCTATATTAAATTCTGTACTTCTCAGAGGGGAAGTAAGTGAATGAGAAAAGAGGGAAGAATTTTAAAAAAATGTTACAATTCTTGTACTAGGAGATATTGAGGATCTTATTTTAAATACTTCATGAAATTAAGAACTTAAAACATATATAATATTAATATTTGATTTACTAAATATGTTTTGATGCTAAGTTTACTAACATACAATGATAATACAGTAATTTAACTTTTAATTGTAACTCTCTAAAATGCTATGACATGCACACATTGAGCTAACTACAGTAAGACAGCTAAACAATAGGGTTAACTTACGAGGGAAGTACACTGGTTCATGTTTGAAAATACAGTTAAAATTTCATGAATCAGTATGCAGTGTTTCCACTTCTCGTTTTACTGCATCAGGTGTGTGTAAACTGTTTAGACTATTTTCAGCATACAGGAAATTAATACTTGTACTCATTCAACACAATACATTTTAGGGATTGGAGGTAACTGTTAAAGGAAGTGTTTAAGATATTGTATCTACAATGAAGAAGTGTTTACGAAAGTAGTAAATGAAAGATAAGTAAATTAAGTTTATTATACTGAAGGCTCAGATAAAGTAAAAATGTTTCGAGTGGAACAATAAAAAGTATGAAAATACAAACTTGAGCAGTTGAGGTATTCTTGTTAAATTTAATAATCAGCACATGCTTTTATTTTATGCACTTATTAACCTTATTGCAGTGGATGAAAGGTTATTTCATATGCTGACTTGCATTCAAAATTCTATTGAACTACGATTTCATGAATGTATGTTAACAAGTTTGATATTAAATTGTAAATTATAATTAAAAATTTATTATTATACATTGGTTAATTTAAAATGTTTGTAACGTCAAAGTACTAAGGGTATAGGTTTTGTACAAATTAAGAACTCAAATTACCAATACTGATAGGCTAGAACATAAAATAACCTCATATCTTTTTATTTATTGAGATATGATTCATGTACTAAATCAAACACAGTGACTTGGTTCATCTCTTTCCATTTTTGAAAATGGTCCCTTATATACAATTACTTCAATATATGACACATGAATAACCAATTGACAACTTAGAATGTCCAATTTGTTTTCTCACCAATTTTAATCTCTTAAAAGGCTATCATGTTCTTTCAAACCAGGATTTGAAAGAGTTAGGTTGTGCCTTTAGTCTGGTTAAAATTTCATATTTCCTTCTAGACCTAAATACAGCTTAATTGCTGTATTTATTATGCTTTGCAATGTTTGTAAATTTCTTGATCGCTAGCATAGGTGTGTGTATGGTGTGTACATACTAATCCACTGTTCAAAGTAGGTTCCTGGTTTTGATGTGTGTGTGTGTGTGTGTGTGTGTGTGTGTGTGTGTGTGTGTGTGTGTGTGGTGTGTATATACTAATCCACTGTTCAAAGTAGGTTCCTGGTTTTGAAAATTGATGACAATTCTGTGGTTGACATTGTTTTTTGGCTCCAACTTTCTATAAGCCAAAACAGTCCTAGGAAGTATATCCAATATTTATTATATTTATTTCTTCCTATAAAACCACAAACAATTATTATTTCAACAACACCATACACAATTCATAGAAATTTACATACAATTACAGACATATATAAAGACAGAAAAAGTAAAACCTTTTTTGTTTTTTACCAAAAAGCTACATTTCATATCTTGAATTATTTTTTAAAAAACTTATGCTACATTTACTCATATATACATTCTTTATTTTCCTTGTTCAAGCTCAACTAATTACGTAACTGGCTAAGACACAGGATATGCCTGATGCAAATAAATAAAACAAAACAGATGTTATTTTTTATATAAGGCAAAGAATGCATCATCAATTTTTTGTTTTATGTTCTAAAACAAGTCTGATAATGATGCTGAGCAAAGTGATGATAAAACAAGTTTCTTAACTGTTCCTTTTTTTTTTTCCAGGAAGAACATGATTAATATGCTTCAATTATCCTCATAAAGTTAATTACCTCTTTCAACATTTCTAAAACTGTGAAGTCTAAACACCTGCACTATATCAAACTATTTTAAGCCCCTGATGTATTGGTAAACTCACTACAATTTTAATAATGTCAACATATCCTTTATATTCTCATCAATACCAGTCAGAAATGGGGAACTTGGTTCCGAGCCACTTTACTGCTGTGTAAAATGTTCCACGAGTTCATGATCATGAAACAAGAATACCCATAAATTTGGCATGGTTAATAATGACTTACAATCAAACAACTTTCTTCAACCCCTTAGTTCAAGTTTTAATACCTATAAATATCTTTACCTGAATTCCTGTTAGAGAAAAATATATTTGCACTTTTAAAATGAAAATAATGTAATACTTCATCATAAGCAATGAAAAACATCACAAAATATTAGACCTCTAATACTAGTTGGGAACCATTTCCAAAAAGAGTTCAACCTTCAAGTGCAACATTAAGATACTACTATTTCAGATTAAAAAAAAAAAAAACAAGAACAAATGTTGTAAAATAATGATTAACTTGTTTCCCTCTTATAATCACTTCTTTTTTTTAATGGTTTTAACTAGAATATATGTTTTCAAACCTTATACACACGTCCATTTCACAAGACCTTCCATACAAGTTCAACCAATAATATTATTTGGCACACACTGCCTTTAGGAGACTGAAAAACAATCTGCCTCATAAATTTACATAGTTTAAGACCCCATAATTAATCATGTCACACAAAACAGAAAAATGAATCATTTGCACTTCAGTGTGTTACAGATATTACAGAAATTATAATTCAGACATGTTTTTAAAATTAAATAGATAAACATTGTATAATGTTTTGGTATTATTCTTGCATTGTTTTATAGGACAAACTCATTGAAATATATTAAGATTCGATATGTTAATTACCTATGGTAGGAATAGTAGTAACAATTTCTCCTAACTTGAGTTTATACAGAATTGTTGTTTTTCCTGCAGCATCAAGTCCTACCATCAATATTCGCATCTCCTTTTTTCCAAAGAGCCCCTTTAAAAGTGAAGCAAAGATATTCCCCATGACTGTAGTTAATGGCCTTACTCACTTTGAGGTCTAGAAACAAGAAAATTATTAAGGTGAGCACATGCGTATATAATACCCAACAAAAATATATCAGTTAATTAGTCATATTTCTATTATTGTTCACTCATGACATTTTCCGAGATTCATTTTTTTCAATAAAGATTAAATTAATCAATATGAATGTGCATCAGTAATTTCAAAGTTAATAATTACAATAAATAAGAAACTATTAAAACATAATGCAATATTAGGCCCAGCCCAAAATACTTTAAGAAGCAAATTAAAAAAAAGGAATGAATACTTATGGAACTTTGAACAGAGCAAGTTTGATAATTCATAAATTATATAACAAGGATTAACCAAACAAATGTTAATCACTACCAAAAGACTGTAGATTATCTTCTTATAACTTTAAGTCATAATTACATTATATGAATTTCGGTTAACTTGTTATAAAAAGTATCAAGTTTTCATAGTAGCTGAATATTTCATTTAACAAAAGGATTATGTTTTAACATTTTATTAAGTAAATATTAACAACCTACAACATAGTTTTCATTTGTTCTTTGAAACTGACCAATAGACAATTTCAAAATGTATGAGATATGTAGAGTGACTGGACATTTTAGTTTTACTGGGACAGCCCTGTCGTCTTTGGTAGTTTTCCCCAATGTCTCAATAAAAATCCTTCTCAGGTCACATAAAATTATCAATCACATCAAATCACAAATGCAAAAGGTCTATTTCACTTACTTATTTTTTTAACACATACTGCCATACCTTCTCGAAAATTCAGACTCTGTGTGGTAAGAAACCAGGGTCTACATAGTTTTAAGTTACTAGTACTGTAGTAAGCCTACAGAAGTTAAGTTTTTCTGTACATGTATGTGAAGTTGTTAAAAAAATTATTTCTAAAACAATGCCATTGTTAACACACATGAAAACATTGTGGAACAGTTCAATAACTCTAAAGTAATAAATAAACTTAGTATTCTGAAAATTGTTTAATTTCAAAGCCAAAATTCAAGGGAAGTCCAGATCGATCCACAGTTTGATCAATGTGATAATATTAAATGTGAAGCACAGTCACACCAACAGTCTGTTAACTCAAAAGTAAACTAAAGTTGAATTACTTCAAATCTGTAATAGTCGTTTTGAAGTTGGGAGCAAGGGTTGGGTTGTCCAATTTTTTTTTATTTTATTTTTTTGAAAATCTGTTTGAATGCAGTATGCCCCCATTTATGGTCTTGTGAAACAAGTGCACAATATGAGCCAATAATAATTAGTTGTTACATGTATGATTTGTAATGAAACAAGAAATGAATACATCAGAGAAAGGTGGCAATTAGAATATAACAATTTAGATCTATAAAGTTATTTATGAATAATTTTGTCAGAGAAAGTGCTTTAACTTTAAGTTCTAAGCTATTAATATATTTCAGATTAATATTGTCATCTTTTCATTTCAGAATTCAAACCCTAAAGAGTGTTTTGTTTTCGAATTTTGCACAAAATTACACGAGGGATTTATAAAAAAATTTCCATACAAGTATCAAGGCCACTTTAATTATTCTATTATCTGTAACAGTAGTTCTCAATTTTTAGTAACCCAACAACATATTTTAATTTACAATTTTTCACGAGTCCCAAAAACCTATCAATATTATGTTTTGCAAAAAAAGATTGTGTACATAAAATGCTGTATTCCAAAATTAACTGCTTTAATTCATATAAACCTCACTTTACAAAAAATACTTATTCTATGATATCATACATTTCAAAAATATTTTTATGAAATTTTGGACAATGACTTGCAGTTCACCTGGAATACCCTTGCAAAACCTACAGACATCAGTTTCAGAAACATCTATCTTGAGAAAACCAACACAGAAATTCAAACCTCTTTTATAGCTTAAAGTATCTTAAACACTGACCTAGTACACCTCAGAATTCTGATGTGTAGGTAGGTATCCTTCCCAAAGTAAACTAACCCCAAACATACATAATACTCAAAACAAGGTCTCGCCAGCCTTATTTACATTAGCATGACAAAGCTGATTGACTTGTACAACTGACTACCTATAGGTATTGATTACACCTATTAGTTATGTACAATAAGTGATTAATCAAAATTACTTTCCAATTGATTAATGTTACAAAAACAGTCAACTAACTGAATCTGATTTCCAATTATTACCATTATGAATTCTTATTTCTTCAAAAGTTATTCAGTTTACTGAGTGTCACAACTCATTGTCAAACTGAAATTAGTGTTTCATGTTATTACTATTTAACCCTTTTCAACTACTAAAGTGTTATGCGAGAATAATCAATTATCGAACTCAAAGATTAATTTATTACAAAATTCTACTAATTATCCAGTTCTACAAAACAATACTAGCCAAGAAAAAATCCAAATTACCTCAAGCCAAAGCTAACAGTTAAGCATTTACTGACACCACATAAAACAATAAAAAACATGTATATAACTTTCAACTCATTTATATCATCTTGTAAGCACATTCTATCAACTTTCTGAAAAGTTTATATTGATCAAATTTGCAAGTTTCAATAACTCATTTTCAAATTAGCTACACCCTTAATTGTTTATGACAATCATTTTTCTTTCCTTCTTTATCAGACCTGTTGATGCTGTGAGCCTAGTTACAGTACTTGGAAAGCAAAACCAGAACAATTAAACCAAAGGCACAGTAATATTTAACAAAATATCACATCTACAGAGTTTTAGTTCAGTTTAATAATACTTTTTCTTCATCAAAAATTAAGACTCAATATGTAATTTAATGATAAAAACTTACAACACAATGCACATTTCACAAGAAATAAGTGAGAAATCTACAATGAGAATAATTGTGTGTGTATTCATACACCTGTACTGCCTCCACCTGCCACAAGTCAATGTAAAAGACAAATACTAAAATTCAGCTTTAAGTATGCTGAAGGCTGATAAGTGAATCAGCTCTATACATGTCCTCTTCAGATTTGGACAACAGCTTATTGCAAAGGCAATTACCCTTAATATTTCAACAAATATTAAAATAAGTTCAAAAACACATCTTCATCATGAATGTAAACTTGTACATCTGAGTTGACTCATTTTTGTAACAAAAGGTCTTAAATGCATGAACCTCCATACTAAATATCATACTACTTGAAATGTAACTTTTATACAACAGATATCTTAAAACAACAGCTGAAAATAACCTGTATTAGTACTGTTTTACTGAGCATGTGCAAAAACGAAAGTTACTAAATCCACAAGAGATAATTTTTAGGAATTAAGTACACAATTGTTAATAAATTATATACACAGAACATCATTTGTTTCAATAAATACAACACATATATTTAGATACTATCCTACAAGTAAGAAGAGAATTAGAGATACCTTACTAGGCAACACCAAAACTACAATTTTTTCCAACTATACGAGAAAAAGAGTGATATTTTTATATTATTACAAAACACAATTATTCATTATTAGTATGTATCAAATTACAAAAGTATACAACATTATAACATCAAGTAACTAAGTTTCAACTGCATCTCTACTGCTATACCAGTTATGCCTAACTTGTTTTTATTTGTAGAATAGACAGTTTATTCAAATGTCACCATAACTAGCAGATCCCAGAGAATTATAGTTCCTGACTAGAGAAGTCTGTAAATTATTGTACCATCCACCCCCAAAACAAACAACAAAGGAAAGCATCTACAGTACTAATTCTCTGCACTTTAAATAAGGAAAATAAAATCTTCACACACCACTGGATTCCAGTCACAAATCAATAGATTTACACTGCAAGTTCAATTATGTAGTTAATAATTATAGAAAATCTTCAAACAAAATAATACCTGTAAATCATTCTTTTGCTCCATGCAACCAGCACATTGAAACAACATTAATAAAACATAAATAATCGATATAAAATTATTACTTTACCTACTTTCCTGATACTGCATGACACCCGTGTCATGGTAAGATAAAATAGTCCCAATCAATTTCAAACTCACACACATGTATTCATATTATATGAATAAAGGAAAACTGTGAATAATCAAATGTTAATAATGAAGTATGATCTTACCTATATATCTATGAAAATACAGAAGAGATATGGTAATCACACTGGTTGTAAACTTGAAATACTATGATTGACAGTAGTAACCTCTATCAACTGTACATTATGTCATGATGTAATTGATGTATCATTCACACCATTTTTATCATGGATTCTTACATCAGACGTTCTCTGTAGCCACGCCCAACAATATGAATCATACTTGATGATGAGAAATTCACTTGAAATAAAAATGTATCTAAGAATGGTTGGTATGGGTATTATCACTTTTATTCATGAGGAGAGAACAATGTTTTGACCTTCCTAGGTCATCTTCAGGTTAAGAAAGAGTTTAAATGTGACTGTTGACAAACATGTGTCCCAGGGAGGAGAGTATAAATGGGAACAATATTATAGGGGGCGTTGCTGCTAGGACAACGTACAAGCTGTTTACAATCCCCATTCATAATTTTGTGACCCATTTCAGTTCAATTTAGACAGACATCTATGCATTAGTTCATATATTATGTAATATACAACACAAAGTTTATTGTATAACCTTGTTTCTATAAATTCAATACTTCAAAGAATTCTAAATAGTTTTAAAGTTTTATTTGTGTGTCTTCAAACAGTAAATTCTACTGGATCTACAGAAACCAGCCAGAGCCAAACAGAGCTATCAGTTGATGTTGATCCTCATTGCTATAGCCTATTGGAACCAGCATAGTTTTTGATTTTAACATTTATTCACTGGCTGCTGTCAAATGTTGGAGGGCAGTCTTAGCTACCACAGAGATCTTTTAAAGTCAATTTATAACTAATGTGAGTACACTTGCCCTGAAACAAACCATGCAGAATCAACATGGCATCACTTATGTCCAAAACAAACACCAAAAATAGCATACTCCATTACCCCAAGTTATTCATCTACATTCTGTGATGTTTGGTTCATACATCCAGAAAAGCAGTATTTATGCTGGTTATTTTCAATTGCTCTATCAAAATGTGTTATATACAAATCATATTTCAGATTGTATAGGATTTAAACACTGAAGTTCAAGTTTCAAACTTTGTTTTATCACCAATATGTAGACAACTTGGCTGCCTAGCTTTATATTTCTATTAGAAATGTATTTTGTTCATTTTATTTTAGTTTTTTTGAAAAATTGAATGAAATTGTCTTTGCAATGGGCTGTCAGTGTCACATATGTGTGAATAGGGCATGTGTATTAGTATAGCTAAGCACACAGAGCTCATTTGTGTAGCTTGGTCTTTAAAAAGAAATATTCACAGATTATATAAGAAAACATGTCCTGAAATTTCAGTTATACAATAATACTATATATGCATATATTGCTACAAGTTCAGTATAAAGCTAATTATAACTAAATATATATATATATATATATGTATGTATACTGAAGTAATTAGAAATTCATATATCATAGGTACATATATACATGCACAGTAATTCTTCACGTCTGTATATAACTTAGCAGTTACATCTCAAGACACAACTATGTATGATTCGAAAGGATTTTAGAAATCTGTACCTAAATAAAAATTACAAACAGACTACCCGAGTGAAAAATGAAAACGGAAATACTCAAGAGACAAATAGTGAAATATATTTCATTATACGATTTTTATACTCTACTGTCTTCAGGATGGATGGAAAACAAGAATGAAAAGTTAAGCTGTGGAACTAATTCACACTAATACTACAGCTAATACTAACATGATTGATAATGATATTAGTACTGTCAGTACTAGTATATTAGTATTACTAATAAACTGAATAATCAGTAGTACTATAGTAAACCATCTAGATTCAACGAACTATATATCGACAGGTTGAAGTGTTAATATAATACTAGTTTTGCTAAAAATACCTTTCTTTCTTAGTCCTAATGAATGGACCACCTTCCAAGAACGCTGCTTCGCTTTTCCGTTTACAATAATTTATAAGCTGAAGAACGTCAGATAATAACTTTCAGTTTCAACTTTCAATTCGAAGTCACGTCGTTAGTCGCATAACCATAGCCCTATACTGTTACTAATTATCAATTACTCAAAGTAATATTAATGTTTACACGACTAACAACGTTAAAGACCTTTTACGTTGGTGCAACTTATCATTAATCTCTTCACTTCCCTTTATTTAAAAAAACCTTCACTATAGCAAAATAAAAGCACAAAATGGCGGACAATGAAAACAATTTCCAATCCTCGCCACGTCAAAATGGAGACTGCAAAATGTGTATCGCAAGCGGATTCGTTGTTGTTTATCACGTGAGGGGGAGTCATCATGTTACAAATTACCACATGATGACGCTACACTCGTAAGTTACAGGTTTTTTTAAGAATTTTGTGCAAAGATGTGTAAAATCTATCTGCCCCCAAACTTTTAGGTCAGTGAAAGTAATAGCCAACAATACTCACCGTCAACTGTTTGGACTAGTCTCGTCAGACCCTATATTTCAGTAAGCACTTGGTCGTCTTACAAAAAGGATATTGAAATAATTGAAAATGTGCTATGAAGAGAAACCAAATAATTATCAATTTTAAAATATATGAATTACAAATAATGATTTATTAGCTTAAATCTACCAATATTTTAGTATATAAGAGTCATTCCAAACTTTTGAAACCAAGTTAGACCTTTGAGTTAACATCGTACCCTTGACCCCCTCAAACGTTGACGCGTGGGATTCATTTTTTATCTTTTTTCAAAGTTTCCACGCATGCTACCAGACGATTTCCGCCTACTCAAGTGGATAATATTGTACATACTTGTTCAAAATATGAAGAGGAGATATTATTGGATTTTTAAAATAATTAAGAGTATCTACCAAATGTTGTGGCAGAAAACTTTTTAGAAATAAATAAATAACTGTTGGAAATAAATCTATATCGTTGAAAGAGGGAAGACTATATTAAATATTAGGAAATTTAGCTTCATCTATAGAACAGTAAAAACATGAAATGACTTCCTGACTTCTTCAACTGAGTCCGAGAAAATCCTTTTTATTTTTAACTATTTAGACCAATTTTGGGAAAGCCAATAAATTAAGTCTGGCTATAGTTAAGGATTGTCAGCCAGAAGTGACAACAAGATTATTGTGTTATCCGAAAAAGATGAAAAGTAAACTGCACATACAGGTAATTATGGCTGGATACAGACAGAAACTAAGTAAATCTAAGCAAAGTCGACCAATTGAATTCTACCATTACTTTTATAGCGTTCATATTTTAATATGGTAGTGAATAACATGTAATTTCTGCTTTTTTTTTATAAACGGTAGTAATGTATTTAAGTCCAACTTATACAAAGCCTATAAGAAATAGAAATATTTATTGTTTATTTTTATCATGAATGTACGCATATATATATATATATATATATATATAATGAGCTAGCTATCTGTGCTATATCCGCTATGGATACTAAAACTCGAATTTTAGTGTTACAAGTCATCAGACGTGCCACTGTGCCAATAAGTGTGTGCGTGTGTGTTGAAATGTATTATAAATGCTTGTAACATTTATTCATCAGATGTTTATGTTTCCCTGTGGGATAGCGGTAAGTCTAAGCCCTTAGAACTCTAAAATCCGAGTTCGCCTCACAGGAGTAGACACAACAGGTAACTCTATACTGATACGGTTATATGTGTGTGTTTTTCTTATAGCAAAGCCACATCGGGCTATCTGCTGAGCCCACCAAGGGGAATCGAACACGGTTATATGTTCAAAACTAAACGAATGTTTTAAAATAATTTATACATACGTTTTAAAAATATTTTCCATAAAAGTTTTGTTTGATTTTTAATGTTATGATTGTTTGTTTATTTTGAATTAAGCACAAAACAACATAATGGGCTATCTGTGCTTTGTCCACCACAGGTATCGAAACCCGATTTTTAGTGTGTAAGTCCGCATACATGCCACAAGGGACCTAATGTTATGATAGTATGGCTTAAGGTAATTAAAGGATGGGAGTCGTAAAATGAGAAATTATTCTTTATTTGAGGGAAGAGACAATTCTATTGCGTGAAAATTTCCAGCTGGAGATAAGAGCTATCAAAAACGAAACCTCAAGATGGATAAGGGATTTTTCTAGGCGAAACAACAGTTATTTATTTGTTGTTGTTAGTTTTTAAATGTTGTTGATATTATATGACCATATAACAAATATTATTTCAAATTATTTCAAACCTCTATAGTACTTTTGTAAGCGTAGAACGATCTAAGTGGTTACACCCTTTGAAAAATTCCAAATATACTTCTAATCTTTCATTATTTTATCAATTTTATTTTTTGTTTATAACGTCTGGCTAAGATATTGAGCGGTTTCTATCATTCTTAGAGGATTCCAACAGGGGTATGTTAATGCACTAATCGAATTTGGTTAATTTGATTATTTTTTATTTTTTTCTGCCAAAGGTGAATTCAAGATTAATATTTATTATCTCTAAAAATGGATGATTTGGTTAAAACTTCTTAATAACCTTTGACCAAAATTAAGTAAATTAGAAGTAACGAATAATGATAAGTTATTGTATCTCAACACGGCTGGTATGGGTATTAATACAAAGTAGAGAACAACGTTTCAACCTTCTTTGGTCATTTTCACGTTAGCAAAGAGAGTATTCATACAAAACTATACATTTCCTGGGACTCAGCACATGAAACAAAACAAAAACTCAACATATTAAGAAACCAAATAAACACAGCAACAAAACTATGTTCACCTTATAAAATTAACGATGAAATCAACAAAATAAAATAACACTTCATCAACATCAACAAATTTCCTCCAAAAACCATTGAAAAAAATTATACGCACACGCCTGGATCAATAACACAATCAACAACAAACAAACAATAATAAATCCCAAGATACAACAAACTACAAACCCTTACATTGCTGCACACCATATTTTCCCAACATCAGCGACAAAATAACCAACATTTGGGAAAAAAGTTACAAAAAAAATAAACATTTCAGTACACACCAAAGTTATTCAAAAACCAGCTACAAAATTAAAGTCCATACTATGTAAAAAACTACAAAAACAACACCAACATCATTTATAAAATACAATGCAACAACTGCCACGACTTCTATATTGGAGAAACAAACAGAAAATGGAAACCAGATTCAAAGAACAGAAAAAAACACCTTCACACGTTTTTGAATACTGCAAATCAAATAGACACAACATAACCATAGAAAGCACATAGATACTAAATAGAGAAGCAAATACAACCAAACGCAAAATCAAAGAACCTCTGCTTATACAACTACTAAAACTAATATTAAACCAATATAAAAGAACACCTTTATACCTATACTAATTACTAACCTGCCTCCCCCAGTACCTCAGCAGTATATCTGCGGACTTACAAAGCTAAACACCGGGTTTTGATGCCCGTGATGGGCAGAGCACAGATAGCTCATTGTGTAGCTTTGTGCTTTATTCAAAATAACAACAATAATTACTAACCTAACGTCTAATTGTGACGCCACCTACAATCTCGTACACGTTTACACTCTCTCCCTGAGACATGTGCCAGGAGACGGTCAATTGCAAACTCTCTTTTTGTCAACCTACAGATGATCTAAGAAGGTCGAAACGTTGTTCTCTACTTTATTTTAATACCTATACCAGCCATCTTGAATACACTTTTACCACAACTGGGTTTCTCGTCGTCACGGATGAGTTAGTGGATTAATTACAAATTGTCATAAAGTATGTTGCTGTCGTAAATTAATTTACAAAAAAATAACAATATGATTAAAATACTTGTAAATCATTCGTTGATTATTTTTGCTATATTTACCTCCGTTGAATAAAATTCGCGCACATGCGCATTTATATAGTAAAGTGCAAGAACATTTTCAGGACAAACAAAAACCGAGTATTACTGTAAAAGATTTAGGTAGTTCTCAATGATGGCCGTTTTTTACGAGAAAGATGATTATTATACTAAACCAGCTGCGGTTTTATAACGATATGATATTTTGACAGAAACCTACATGGTTGGGAGACATTTACTATGTAAAAGATTTAGGTAGTTCTTAATGATGGCCGTTTTTTACGAGAAAGATGACTATGTTTCTAAACCAGCTGTGGTTTTATAATGATATCATATTTTGACAGAAACCTACATGTTTGGGAGACATTTACTATGTAAAAGATTTAGGTAGTTCTCAATGATGGCCGTTTTTTACGAGAAAGGTGACTATTTTTGTGGTTTTATAATATCATATTTTGACAGAAACCTATATGGCTGGGAAACACTCACTATGTAAGCGATTATTGAGTCCCCTGAAACAACAAGTATCCATTAGAAAAGTTGCTGAAAATAAATAATATCTTAAGAGTATGATTAACATATCTCTTGTAATAATCCCTGACTTAAGAGAACAGTAATGCAGCATTAACATATTTAAGTTTTCCCTTTGGCTAGTACTTCAGTTTCTTTAGGAACAAAGGGTGGGTGGAGTTTTCAGTAGCCATTTTCCAATGAAAATCTGGTGTATAGTAACCAATAGAATTCAGTTCTAAATCAAAGCACACCGTGACACTTCCGTAACTAGTCTGTCAAAGTCCCTTTTTCATAGAAATGTAACTTTAATAACTGTGCAAGTAACATTTGGTCATCTAAAAGTCTGTAAATACCATTTAATATTCTATCAACGCATACATAGTATGTTAAGGATGGTTACTTAATACCATTTGCAAACAGCTTTACTTAGAGTCGACCTTCAGTATAATGACGCGGAGCCGTACTCTTAATAGTTTCGTATGATGAAGAAAATGCACGTTGATAAATTCGATAACATCTAACTTTCATTTATAAGTGTCAGCTGTAATGTATAAGTAACTGATGGATTCGACCCTTGTTAACTGTTCAAATTAAAGAAAACAACAACAAATCATCAGTCGATAAATAACTTCATTGCAAGAGCTCCTTTGGAAGAGAAAATTTAATAAATTGAAATAGATGTAAAAAGGTATATGAGTTTCATTTGTTTGTAAGCCAGGTTTATCAATACGTAAGTAAACCATAACGTGTTATTATTTCAAGGATTTTTGTATAATCGAGTGTAAAATTTATTACGTGAGATATAATCATAAGGAAAAAATGAAGTCAGTTTGAAATGTAGAAGAACGAAACAAGAAAAACGTAGAATTAATTAGCATTACTGAAAGTTCGCAAAATATTACTGTATATTAATTGCAACTAACGCAATTTTTGAAGCCACGCTCGTCTCAGTTACATACATTTGATACTTCTAACATTTATCTGGTGTGCATACGGTGTCGAAAACTTTTTAATCATGTTGTGTAACATTGGTGTTCTCTGTGCCCAATAGAGGGCGAAAAGAGGCTAGTACCCTTGGAAACTGTGTTATGATATAGCATGAAAAATTAAGGAAGTTGAATAATTTTGACAAGGTTGTTTATTTCTAGAAATATGAAACAAGTGTAAGAGGTGTTAGAGATACAGTATATCATTAATCGGGTTTAAGCAAAATTTGCTAGATGTACATAGTTTATAATGTAATAATAAATCAGGGGTTATTTTTCCGCAATGAACATCTTAAATCACTAAAATATTGCAAAAATATTTACGAATATTGATATTGCTGTTATTTCAACGTGAAAAGTTACGTTTACGAAAACGCAAGGTAATGTAAAAAAAAAAAAACTTCTAAGAACTTGGGAAAAATTCCTGGTTGTTGAATTTTTTTCCTTGAAAATATATTAAACGTCTGATAATTTTAATAGTTCTGTAACTAAGTTCATAAACGTATTCGAAAGATGGATTTTAATACATGTAAAAGGTTATTGTTTCTCTTCATTTGTTTCATATCAATATCTTACTAAACAATATTACACAATAAACGAAATTCATTGTATTTAGTAACTAGTTAGCCCTATAGACTTTTTTTTAAAATACGTATAATATTTACCCGGCATGGCCAGATGGGTTAAGGCATTCGATTCGTAATTCGATGGTAGCGGGCTCCAATCCCCGTCGCACCAAACATGCTCGCCCTTTCAGCCGTGGTGGCGTTATAATGTGTAGGTCAATCCCATTAATCGTATGTAAATGAGTAGCCCAAGAGTTGGCGGTGAGTGGTGATGACTAGCTTCCTTCTCTCTAGTCTTACACTGCTAAATGAGGGCCGGCTAGCGCACATAACGAAATTCAAACAAACAAAAACAAACGTACGTTATTGATACGTGCAACATTTTCTCTAAGAATTTTTCTGTTTATAAAACATCGTTTCGGTCATGCCATAAAACACTAAACACAGTAGTTACAAAGATCATCCACTTATTAGACTTTTTCAGACTCTTTAAATCAAAAGTTCAATTCCAACATAAAATTCTGTAGCAGAGTTAAGCCTTTTATAATATACACTAGCACCTTATATTCGAGGCCGTAAAGTAGATTCTCGTTCAGCTATAAAACCTTAACGACGTCTCAGTTTTTATTTATTCTGTAACATGTGTTATAATTCGTTTCTTCGGTTTATTATCCTGTATTATCTCACGCTTTAATGGTTCTTACAATGCAGGGTGTGCGAAAAATCTGAAACCATAGATTATTTACAGCTCTTCTTAATTTCAGGTGCGTGACTGATACAGTGCTGTTAAACTATGAGACGTTTGAGTTAATCCACTGCTAATCCAAACTTGTTTTAAGTTGCTAGGACAGCACGTAGAACATAATCTGTATAATTCGTTGAACTATCTATGGCTCCAGACATCTTAAACACCTTAAAATATTTTATTTTCTGAAAAAGGTCCTGTGTTTATACGTTGGTCTGACTAGGTGTTCACACTGGGATGGTATAACGCAACTTAAGAAAGAAAACTTTGACAGTTTTAATATTTTAATTCTTTTGGAGTAGTTTTATGTTTATATTCAGTTGATCTTCCATTATTGTGTTAGGGAGTGTACGAAGTCAAGGTACATAATTGTTTTTGCCGCTGATAAATCAATTTTATAGGAAACCATTATGCTTTACAATTCAGTTAAATTTGCTCTCGCTAATAGGACCCATTGTTCACTCGCGAGATATATCTCTTCTTAGCCATTTGGCACACAAACACAAAAAAAGGTTTTATATCTGTTATAAAAAACGGAGTTTTCAGGTCGAACACTTTAATTTCAGACATGATTTATAAGTACAAAGAGATCATTCTGTTTGTAGGAAAGCAGTTGTCACGAGTCGGCATTAGTTAATGTCGATTAATTGTTTGTTTTGTCTTCGGGTATTCGCACAAAGTTACTCCAAGGCCATCTTCTTCAACTGTTTTTAAATTTCGCGATGACGAGAAACCAACTTGAATAAAAATGTATCTCAACATGGTCAGGAACGTCTAAACGTTGTTCTCTGCTTTATTTGGGTAGAAATGTTAATACCCATCCATACCAGCCGTCTTGAGATACAGTTTTTAGATTCGAGCTGAGAAACTAAATGATAGGTAGTTAATTAACAGCAGCTATCACCAACTCTTGGGCTACTCTTGTCTGACCGAATTGTGGGATTTGATTGTCACTCTTATAACGTACTCATGGTACCAAACAGCGTAATGCGATTTTTTTTTTGCTATAAAGGTAAGGGGACGCGAATGCTGGACTCGCAGTTCCATAGTCCAGCGTACTAATTATTGGATCAAGCTCAACTAGTGTAAACAAAGACTGTTTCTTTACAGCTATCTATCATTAGTTTTTCCCGGTGGGACAGCGGTAAGTCTTTGGATTTACAACTTTAAAATTAAGGATTCGATTCCTCTCTGTGAACATAGCAGAAAAGCACACCAATGATTAGCTTAGCACACGCACATTTTCTGTATAAATATATTTTAAGCTGTCATACAGATTAATAAGAAATTGAGAAACAACAATTTATAAGCACAACAAAGTGGTTTTATTTTGGGAAAACATGTTATGTATTTCAGGGGAATATTGGTCTGTCTTCTTCAGGTATAACATGTAGTGTGTTTATAGAAAAACGTAAACTACAAATATGAAACACGTTATTTCAGCTGACGACAATATAAAGCAATTTGACTCATGCTGCTAGGGTCACATTCTGTTGAAACGTGTAGTTTCAGGTAATATACGCATACATGTCAGTGAATAAATGGGTGAAAAATTAAACTTTAACTAACAAACCATTTGTTTATTTGTTTTCTTATTAAACAGAAAGCTACACAACGGGATATCTTTGTTCTTCCTATCGCGGGTATTGAAACTCGATTTTTAGCGTTATAAGTCTTTAGATTTGCGGCTGAACCACAAATTCGCAATTAGTAAGGCATACAACACAAAAGAAAGAAATATTGTATACACACACGAATAAACGACTCAATTCATTTATTGATTCACCTGAGATTTCTCGATTTTGAACTTAGATACATTAAACAGTTGTAAACATACTTGAAAAGATGTACATATATTTAGTTCGTTGTTATAGAGCAATAGACCCAGAAATACTGCATATGCAGGTCGTTTTTATTCATTTTTTTCGTATAGAAACATTTTGCAATAAAACCTACATTGATATACAGATACAATATTTAAAGAGAATGATATGATCACTAGAAGTAAGGAACAGTCCAGTGTTTTTACCGTTTTGGTCAAAACACTGAACTTTTTAAAGGGACGTATACTGCGCGTGCTTTAGAATATATACAAATACGCATTTAAACTCCTCCATTCTTTAAAAACGAATAATTAAACCTCCACCACATCTTGTAAAGAAAACACAAACAAGGTACAATGACTAGCTACAAAACATTTAATAACTGAATAATACTTATAAGATTACATTGATATACATATAATAATCAAAACCAGATCACGTGCAGAATAAACACAACTTTTTAAAAATTATATAGACTTTTCTTCTTTTTTTTTCATTGATAACAGGGCTAACATAAACATAAATCACGTAATGCGAAGTTATTTTTTGTTTACGTCTTAACTCTCATACGAATCTGAATCGAGTTTTTTTCTGCATTTCCTGAATTAAGATTCTCAAGCTGGCATACAATACTACAAGAACGTTTTCTACCGGGCGACAGAACAAGTTTTGTCAAAGAATGAGCCACACATCTTGTCTTACTACTGAATGGTTCATGAAACTTCCGAAAATTCAGTGTTACACTCTTTATTTTTAATAAACACATGTCTGTATCAAGCGCGGCAATTATTTAGTTAGCTTCACGCGGGTGACGAGCGTGTCATTAGCCAACAGTTTCCGAGCAGTAGTAGTAGTAAGAACACACATTTAGTTGTTGTCAAATTCGTAAGAAAGAGAAAATGAATGATCTAAGGGATTTCACGATCCATGTGGCATCTATTCAAGAACCCTGAAAGCTTCATGATGATCAAAGATCAAGAAGCTAGAAAAGTTTCCGTACGAACACATGAAAGCTATCTTATAGCATAGATATATCATTAGTATGATATTTATTAGTGTCGATGGCACTATACTTTAATATTTGACTCTTAACTTGTAATATATAAATATATATATATAGCCATTTGTGTTTTCATCCTCTGTACGCTTTCTTTATAAAATAAAAAAATCGATCTAGTTTCAGGTATTGTAACGTACGATTGACACTGTAAGTTTTTATTAATGGCGTTTAATTATAGAGATTAAAAATTAAGCGTCAAATGACCCTCTGTTAACCACAACAGGTTAAAATGTGGTTATTCAAAACTCGTAACAATAACAATAATTTATCTGTTGTTTTTTTTCCAGTTGCACAGCTATGATCATATAATATAGCAAAAATCACTAAAATTGTCAATTTTCTTTTTATTAAGTAGAGGCTTTCCTAAATTTCAAGGTGAACCAATTAACACAATATCTTAATTTCCTATATCGTTTGGTAACATAAACACAAATATTTAAAGAATCACCGTGAGAATTCTCATGACATTATTCATTTTATATCGGTTTTGTTCTGAAGGAAAGATTTTGTTTCTGGAAGCTCTTTCTGGTGAGAATTTTCACCTACTGAAGCCTCAAGGTTTGACATGTAGGTAGAAGATGTTTGAGAAAAGTACCTCCTGTGCATGTGAAACCAGTTCTGGTGCCTCCGAAGATAAGCAGTCCGTATAGCTGCTTGCACCTATAAGGATAACCAGATATTAAAGCACAGCTTTTGGAAACGTTAGAACTGTTTCTTAAATTCTGACAATAAAGCAGTTAATAGAATAATGACACGCACTAATGTGGGGGGAAGGGGTAGCGTGAAAGATACCGTCAAGTCAGGGTATTCGTCGTTTTTTTTGGTCTTGACCTTTAGGGTGAAGAAGGGTCAGAGACATTTTTGACCTATTTCTCCTTCCTGTATAGTCATTTAATTATGTTCGTGTTTTTTCGATTCTGCAAGTGTTAATATTATATATGTATATATACGACGGCCGAAGTAAAGGTAGAGTCATTTTTCAATTACTTGTTTGTTTATATTTCGCCTAAACCTACTAGAGGGCTATCTATGAAATACGTCCTTAATTTAGGAGAAATAGAATGAAGGGAAGGCAGATAGCTAACGACACCTAGTTACACCAACAGCCAACTCTTTCGATTTCTCTTTAGCAATACAAAGGTGGAATAGGCTTTCACTTTATAATGCCCTCACGACTGAAGGAACCGTAATGGGATTTGAGACCACGACCCGCAGAATGTGAGTCCAGTGCTCATTAATCTCACTGTTGAATATAGAACATCTATAGTATTATTGATCTAAATACAGATCTAAATAATAAGCCTAGATTAAATCACAAATAAATAATATAGATATGAAACAAAATAAATTACAAACTTGATAGAAAATTCCAATATAACATACAAACATTTCACTTAATTATAAAACCGAAAATATAATAATCAAACAAAAAACATTTGTTGACACGTTGAAAAACGTGTTTTGTACGCATGTTGTAAGTCTTACCTCAGAGTTTGTGAAACAGTACAACACAGCAACAAACACTCCCTGCAAGAATAGGAATTATTTTGTTAGTTATACTGTTTGCTAATAAGGCTTAGTTTTCATATTAAACATTTTTATAAATAGTAACCTCAAGGCCTTGCGAATATTATTTCGCTTTGTTTTAAAGATTAATAAACCATTTTTACGCATGATATTAGAATAATGTGATGTCCAAGGTACATGCAAACAGTTAGGTCAACCGACAATATTGCACTACTGGTGAAGATGTGGAGCTTATTAGTTGAGCTAAACCTAAGGCAGGAAAGTATATCGTTTGATATTTGTATTTGGTACAAGGAACTTAACATACTGATATTGAATACATAGCTACTAAAGCAATAAGGCTTTTAAGCTTATCTGAAGTGATTGAAGTAATTTTTATTTTTTTTTTTGTTATTGTTGTTCAGGTCGGATTCATGGTCTTTCTCTGCATATTAATATGCTATAGTCAAATGTTTTCCAAGTAAATTTCAATATTTCTAAAAAAAATATTTCCAGAGTGGAGTTAACTTTACTAATATAGTAATATTACTATCAATAGTATTTGTTTGTGTGTTTGTAATTAAGTACAAATCTACACAATAGGCTATCGAAACCCAGTTTCTAGCGGTGTGAGTCAGCAGACATACCGCTGTGCACTAGGGGCCTATCAACAGAACCTATTTGTATATTTTTATATAAGACGAAAACTGAAAATAGATCATCACTCATTGGAGAACAAATTGTTCATGAATCTTTAGTTACAAGCTATTTTTGGAGTTTATAAATTGAGAAAAAAAATTATACTAACTTGCCAGGATTGGAGGAAAGCGTTGATGATCATGTAGGCCATCTCGAGATGGGCGTCGTCTCGAGGATTGATACAGAACAAAAGATGGGTGATGCCAAGTAAAGGGAACAAAAGGGCTGTGGCCTTAATGGCTTTCCTGTCCAAAATAGTGTAAATAAAACCAGTGATCGGTTTTGCGTTGGCCTAATACACAAATTCGAGTGAATTTCATCCATAAAATATTTAAAAATTGTTTTTTTATGTATTTATACGGTTAAAACGATCAATTTAAGGTTTATTAATTTTAACTTACAGATGTACTAATTGTTCTAATTAGTTTAAATAAACAGATAATAATAATAATAATAATAATAATAAAGATATATTATATCTGTATATCGTATTGAATTTGAAATAGTAAGTTCTGCAATATTTGATGCAAATAAACAAGTTTTCTAAATTTTCATATAACAGAAGTTAATAGTAAGCTTACAGTTTACCCACCGGATAACGTATTCTATTAGATAATGAATGAAATATAAGAGATAATAGCCTATTTTTGTGTGTACGCGCATTCTATTATTTTGCTGTTGTATTAGAAATACATGTTTAATTGTTTGTTTGATTGTTGTTAAACACAAACCTGTTACTCCTCAGGGTACAATGGTTTGTCTTCGGACTTACAATGCAGATCATAGATAGCCCATTGTGTAGTTTTGTGCTTAAATACAAATAAACACAAAGCTATACAATTGCTCATCTGTGCTCTGCTCATCGCTGATATCGAAATATGGCTTTTAACGTTATTAAATTGATTACGCAACCATCAGAGGCATGTACTAAATAGTGAACTTTGTCTTAACATAGTTTTTACCTCACTTGGGTTATCTCTAAAGATGCACTCATTTTTAGTTTTGTGACCAAGATGCGAACAATGTTCACAAGGAAAAAAGTGTTGACCTGAAAAGATAAAAAAAAAAATCTAAATGAAATAAGTTGTTGTTATTTCATGGTAATTTTTCCATTTAAGTTTACTAACAATTGTATTTCTTGTAGGAATTAACCTGATGAAATCTATGGCGGCAAATGTAAGTTTTAATGAAACTACACAAAACCAGTAGTTTTAAAAAGTTATTTAATCGACTGACTGAGTTGACAGTGCTCCGTGATTTTGTGTGTAAGTTATGTTATTACAGTCTTGTTGTTAACTTGTTCCAAATAGAGATGGATTTCAAGTTGTTAAAATTTTCTGCCATTTTATTTGATGAAAAGACAAATAATACAGAAGAATACAATAAAAAGTCTTAGTATTCAGACAATTTAAAGAACGTGGTTAGAAAATTTTGTAACAAAAATATTTCTTTATCGATTAATTTGCCAAGAAACTTTAAATGGATATTAAAAACATCGAAGCTGAATTAATTTAGGATACTTGCATTAATATTTTAATAAGTATTAATAATTTATTATTATTATAAAACACTTTAAAAATGCTATTAATGAAGTACTCTTCAAACCAAGTGTATTACGTCTTTGAAATATAGTTCTTTGGCATTATTTTTTGTGAACTTGGTCCTGCTATGAATACTCAGTATAAAAGTATCGATATATGTATATGCCTTCAAAAATTAGGTAATATTATGCTATTACTCGTAGTAATAAAATATTAAATTTAAATCTGAGCTCATAAAAGGTCCCGTTCATCGATAAAACTATTTATTGTATTCCTATATATGAATGATAATTACTTACCACAAGAGCTAATAGCATCGGTCCAGATATCAGCCATATGTTATGTGACTTGCCATAACCTTGCCAACAGAAAGTATCTTGAACCTGTGAAGTTATTGCTGCCCAAGATGTAATGAAGACAGTCGGTAATCCTAAACAAAGAAGTTAGTATGAGGAATAAGTGAAATATCAGTGCCAAACATTAATGCCACTTTTATAAGAAGGAAAATTATAAAATAATTGAAATTAGAGGTTCAGCATTGCTCGCTTGGATGCAGACCTATAATAATATAACTATAATAATAGTAATTGTTTGTTGTTGTTGTTTTTATTCTTCACTTATCTACTTGGTTCTTAGTTCGCTCGTCTCGCAATATGAGGATCGCGGATTCGATTATGATCACATTTTCAGCCATGAGAGCGTTATAAAGTGAAGATCATTCCCACTATTCGTTGGTAAAAAGTAGCCCAAGGGTTGGCGGTGAGTGGTGTTGACAAGCCACTTTCCCTCTATTTTCTCAATGCTATATTACAGACAGCTATATCAGATAGCCCTCGTGTAGCTTTGCGTGAAATTCGAACCAAAGCAAATTACTTAAACTTCTGTAGCTTTTCACGATAATCGAATAATAAATTGTTTTAACGTGTTATCATTTTCTTGTTTACTTTGACACAAAATTATGGATGTTGTTTTTTACGCGTCTTTTAATCTTTGTTCGTAGTTGAATGCTAATTTTTAAACTGCTTTGAAGGAAGTGCAAATACGATTTGGAATTTTCAAAATGGCATAATACGCAGATGGCTGAGCGACTCTCAGGATTTAGGTACAGCCATCCCTAATTTTGAGCTGTTGACCAGAGGGAAGATAGCTAAACAGCAGTGCCCGCCACCTAAAGAATTTTGTGAAATTTCCTGAACATCACATGACTGAACAGATTGTGACAACTAAAAATGTTCCACATTTTCACATTTTTAGTGACATTTTGTTTCGAATCCCGGACTTTTGACCCATTGGCGGAAATGCTAATCACTCGACCACAACTGGCCCACGAGAATCAACATTTACTATTTACCAAAAGGCTTCAACAATAAGAAACGAACCGAATTTTTAAATGTACATGTTAAACGTTGACAGTTATTTTCCATGATATAATTTGCCATAGGTACTGACTGCTTTGACACAAACACAAAGCGTACAGACAGCCGAAAATGGAAATACCATTGAATGATGAAAGGATCATTTTGTACATTAAATAAACAACTTATACATAAATGTAAACATCAAGACTTGATATTAGTGTTTAGGTTGTACAGAACAACCACACAAGTGTGTAATGATTTGGGTGTGTATTAGAAAAAAAAAAGTCGTTTCTACAAATGTATTTAAAAAGCAAAACTTTTAAAGATATAACTAACTGCGAGAACGCAATATTTTTTATTTTACTGTTCCTTATTAAAACAATAAATTTTCATATCTGTAGCAATACAAATGAAATACTTACAATGACTTATTTGTAGGGTGAAGAACACATATATTCCGAGAAACATTACAAAATGGTTAACAGATTTTTTATTGTTAAGACAAAGTGTTTAACCTTTTGCTTCATCAGACTTTGTGTAAATATTTCAGAAATCTAATTGTTACTATTTTTGAGACCGGTCTTTACAGTTTATTCACACAGGTACTTCATTTACTACTTAATACTTTGTAGAGAATATATATATATGTTGTCAGTTTTAACCAATTTAAGAGATAAAAATACCTTATAACGTTGCAAGCATCGATTGTATGATTACGAGTTTGTTTAGAAAGATATACAAAGATTTATTTGTGGTAAAGTTCAAAGCAGCATAGTAAGCTTTCCGTGCTATGCCTACCACGAGTACGAAACTGCTTGAAAGCAGTGCGAACCCCAGATTTACTGGTACACAAGGGCTATCCGCGCTTAGCCTGTCTAATCATGAACTGATGGATTAGAGATAGAAAACAGCTAGCCAACTTGGGCCATTTTTCTAAGGACAACTAATAGGATTTGACCGTCGATTTTGTAACGCACTCAAGGCCTTCAAAGTACGGACAGAAGTTTCTCAAATTCGCAGTTCACACATGCTAGCCACCAAGGTCAAGTCTGGTTCGTATTATTAGTATAAGTTTGTAACTAATTTTCTGTTCAAACTGAAGATTTATAATCCTTTACTAAACCTGATGGTACGTTTAGAATCATGAATAACATCTAATCACTGGTATTAACAGATCCAGTGAACTTTATACCATTAGAAACAACATCTCGATACCAGTGGTGAGCAGAGCACAGATAGCCCTTTATGTAGCTTTGTGCTTAATAATAAACAACAATGGTGGACGATAATTATACCTAGATCTTTCATAAGAAGACATCACTGTTGTCGTTACAAAAATACCACGGATGTTCAGTATTTTGGGCACGAACCTTGTAAAATCTGTAGGAATTAATATCGGCTGTAGCATCTATATAAATATAATAATTGTCTGTTGTACATCCGAGTAACTATTTGACAGGGTTTGGATGGATATTAACTAAAATTTGCATGGAGATTCATAAGGTCCATGGAAAGATAGAAATTTTCAGTTTTAGATTTTGCAGATTTTGTGGTTTTTATCATTACTTCTCACCCTTTCAGAAGACTTTCACCAAATTTGATAAGGAAGTTCGTTGATTTCATAGAGAAATACAAACACATTTTTAGCTTTGCACTTTGTGTTTTGCAGTTTTTATAGGTGTTTTACGTTTTTACAATGCCCCCAGTGGCTCAGCAGTATGTCTGATGACTTACGACGCTAAAAACCGGGTTTCGATACCCGTGGTGGGCAGAGCACAGATAGCCCATTGTTTAGCTTTGTGCTTAATTCAAAACAACAACGTTTTTACAATTACACATAAAGGAAGCAGCTTTTCATGTTCTAAACTAACCTTTCATTAAACATGAATTTACATAACTTCCGGCCATGGGACTGGTACTCCAGCTAGTTATAGAATAAACTATTAAGTTATGTATTTTATAACAACTGGTACAAATTTTTATTTTTTATTTTACGCAGATGTTATTTCCTTTTAATACTCTTAACCAGTACCTTTGGAAAATTTAATCGGAAATTTGGCTATATAAATATCAACATCTCCCGTTTAGTGAAGTTGATTCGTTCCTAAACAACGCTGCGCTAAACAAAAATCAATTATCCATAGGTTTGTTTTTGTTTGTTTTTTGAATTTCACGCAAAGCTACACAAGGTCGATCTGCGCAAGCCGTCCTTAAATTTTGCAGTGTAAGACTAGAGGGAAGGCAGCTAGTCAACACCACCTACCGCCAATTCTTGAGCTACTCTTTTACCAACGAATAGCGGGATTGACCGTCACGTTATAATGCCTCCACGGATGAAAGAGCGAGCATGGTTGGTGTAACTGGAATTCGAACCCGTGACCCTCAGATTACGAGTCGAACGTCTTAACCCACCTGACCATGTCGGGCACTTATTCATAGAAATACATGTAATTGCGTTCCTAAATGAAAATTTTCTGGACATTGAAACTTCTAAACGTGTTTTATAATACTAATTAGATAACCAATTTAAAGAAGTATACAAAACAAAAGGCCTGGCATGGCCAAGCGCGTAAGGCGTGTGACTCGTAATCCGAGGGTCGCGGGTTCGCGCCCGCGTCGCGCTAAATATGCTCGCCCTCTCAGCCGTGGGGGGTGTATAATGTGACGGTCAATCCCACTATTCGTTGGTAAAAGAGTAGCCCAAGAGTTGGCGGTGGGTGGTGATGACTAGCTGCCTTCCCTCTAGTCTTACACTGCTAAATTAGGGACGGCTAGCACAGATAGCCCTCGTGTAGCTTTGTGCGAAATTCCAAAACAAACAAACAAACAAAACAAATAAACCTGAACCTAGAGCATAATATCACCGCATAAAATTATGCTACTGCGAGGTGACCAAGAGTTTCAAAAATACGTTAAATCGAAAATTGCTATTGCGACTGGTTGCGCTAATCGAAAAATGTTCCTTGATGAGAAAACTTTTTTAGAAAAACGAAAATGCACAAATAGAAAGCGCGCTAAATGAGAGATGCCTGGATAAACAAATTCTGAAGGTTGTGGTCTCAATAACTCAGCGATAAGTTTGAAGGCTTAACCTGTTCAGTGCCGTAGATGAGATAACTCATCCGAGCCGATCGGTAACACAGTCCCGCGGATGAGTTAATTCGTTCTCAATAACACCTAACTGCAACGCTAGATATGAGCACCATACATGCATTTGACCTACTTACAAATTGTTTTACTTTCGATCCAAAATGGCGTCACGAAAAAAGTTACAAAATAAAGAAGCATTAGAGTTGTATTGCAGCAACTGAAATACTTGGCAGTCAACAGGTTAAAGTGCTAAATTTCGGTATCCGACTTCCCGTGGATAACGGAGCGTGCATAACCTGTTGTTTAGTAATAAGTTAAAACGAACAAACCATCTTGGAGCTTTGTGTTTAACACGAAATAAACTAAAGGCTGGAACTACCAACAAAGAATATACAGGAATATTGTACGAATCGGTCTCCACAGTTGAAGATGGCATGTCAGGCCGATTGCTGAGTGGTTTACTCAAAAAAGATTTTTGTAGTTTGTATCTCAAGCGTCATAATCATCACGATTTTGTTGAGATCTGAATCAGTGGCATGTCAAAGGTCATACAAGCTTTGATTCCACATGGAATGTAAGTAATAATATGCCAAGTATCGAAAAATATTTGCTTTAACTTTATTTATAAAACCAAACAGTTTTAAGTGCCGTTGTTCTTGTGAGGTCTTTAACAAAATATTTATAAGCGATAAAGTAATGTACAACTTACCCCAGCCAATGAAATAATAGAGTTTAAAAGGCGTGTCCATGTTGAAGATGGATACAGTGATGCGACTGTGGAGCAGTAATCCCTCGACGAACATCCAGTTAATACTAGCCATAGCTGCATACATTTTTACTGACAGAATAGTTTTGCACAACCATTCCTAGGAGAAATGGACAAAATCGACAGAACCCTTTAGTACAACCTGTCTTGTGGGTGTTAACAATAACTAATTAGTCAACTCGATAAAAATAATAAGAGGTTATTCAACTATACTTATGGGTTAAAGTTCAACCTTCTAGTTCAACCTTCTACAACCTTATTTAAAAAATAAATTTATGAACTAATTTTATGGATATTGACAATATCCAATTAATTAATATCTCAATTCCTAACTAACGTGTTTGTGGTGTAGTGGTTATCACATCCGCTTTACACGCGGAAGGTCCCAGGTTCGATCCCTGGCAGGCACATATTTTTGCCCCTCAGTGGCTCAGCGGTATGTCTGCGGACGTACACTCTAAAATCCGGGTTTCGATACCCGTGGTGGGCAGACCACAGATAGCCCATTGTGTAGCTTTGTGCTTAATTCAAAACAACAACCTCAACACCATATTATTATCAGCCAGTTAACTGGTTGTTAATAACGTTTAATTAACACTTATGTAAACATTAATAATATATATAATTATTCAAAATTGGCAAGATTTTTTTGTAATTAGCAATCTATGTATAAGCAGTATTTAATTAATTATTAATTCAAAATTATATGATTATTACTGTTTCTTGTGGTAATAAACAATACAAACACTTAATTACCTGGAAAAAATTATCTTTCATTTCTCTGCGGTAACATCCATATTAAATAAAAATTATAAAAATGTTTTTAACAGAAGTTCCTTTTATAATAACACTTTAATCGACTAAAACTATCGAAACATTACTTACATTCTGTCCTGTGGATATTAACATCATAAAAAAGTCATAAAATCTAGTCGTATTGTCAGACCTGGATATTAATTAGATTAAATTGGATATGTTTTGATACACAGATTCGGTACAGTTAACATAGGAACGTATAATGCAAAGTGGACAATAATCCAATATCTGATACTCAGTTAGGCGCGAAATTAGGAGTTTTTTAAAACACTATTACATTTTATAGAACCACATCTAGTACTTAGTTAGCAGCCATGTTTTTTTTGTCGTTGTTGTTTTTACCTTAGCAAAGGGCCCGGCATGGCCAAGCGCGTAAGGCGTGCGACTCGTAATCCAAGGGTCGCGGGTTCGCGCCCGCGTCGCGCTAAACATGCTCGCCCTCCCAGCCGTGGGGGCGTATAATGTGACGGTCAATCCCACTTTTCGTTGGTAAAAGAGTAGCCCAAGAGTTGGCGGTGGGTGGTGATGACTAGCTGCCTTCCCTCTAGTCTTACACTGCTAAATTAGGGACGGCTAGCACAGATAGCCCTCGAGTAGCTTTGTGCGAAATTCCAAACAAACAAACAAACCTTAGCAAAGATATCACCGTGTATCAAAATGCAACTTATTTTATTATAACCCATTAGTAACTGCGGTTGATTCACAGATGTTGGCAAAGGATTATTATACCAAATGTGACGTTCAAATGATACTCAGTTTGGCAAGATGTGGTACTTATACTAGACAGATGTCATTCCAATAATCGTCGATAAACTTAGAATAACATTGTTATTGTTGTATCGTTGCCTTGTCCACTAATGTGATAACTTGGAAGTATGACAATCAACGTCCGTGTATTTTTCAATGTTAAACTAAAATGATAAAGAGATGCATTTCCTACTGCTATAATCTTTCTCACACTATTCCCCGGTGTAACAGTGCTATATCTATGGACTTAAAACCCTACAATCTGGAGTTTGATTCCTTACGGTGAATACAGTAGGCAGCCCTAATGTAGTTTTGCTCTAAAAATTAACAAACAACTACTTTTTCACACCCTAACACCAGTACATTGAGTTATTTGAACAAACTAATTGTGTAAAGTGCCTCGTGTAATTTTCTCTGTTTTTGCCCTATGATTCAGTACACAAAATGATGAAACATAATTCGTGAAACCAATTTATATGCTTCCAGTTATTCATTGTCTTAATGTTACTGAAACTTTTTTTCTTCTTTGAAACTAAGAAAAGCACTTTGTAATTTATTTTTAACTGACATATGACAGCCTTTGTTAACCTGAAGACGAACTGAGAAGGTCGAAGCGTTGTTCTCTACTTTACTTTAATTATAGTTTCAATACCCATACCAGTTGTCTTTAGAAATATTTTTACTTCAAGTGGGTTTTTTCTCATCACGAATGACAGCCTTTATAACATATTTTAGCATGCCGTAATTAGAGACTACTGAATCCTGGTCACAGCTAAATAAATTAGTTGTTTAAAACATGTTGCTCATATGTCTATCCAATATTTCTTTCCCCCTTGGAATGCCATCAGCGACTTGGTAGTTCACAGTTTTACTCAATTAATAGCACAAACATTTCCACTTTCGAATTCCAGTGTTAATAGACTGTGACAGCGAATTTCGTTTAACAACTGGTCAGGAAAACAATATTTAATAACGACGCTACTGTTACACTGCCAATACCGTCATGTCGTTTTTAATATTAATGAGATCCGTTTCACACATTAATTTGCAGAATAATAAAATATAGAACTTAAATAATTTGACGCATAATATGATCAACCTGTCTTTTACAATGCAAATAAAAGTATTCTAAAAACGTGTCGAAAAGACAGTCGTAAGGTGGGCTTCAGTGTATTTTCGCGCCCTAAAGATGCGTTACGTTAAAAGAAATACAATCCCTTCTATAAGAGAAAACTAAGAACAATAGAAAGAAAAACGTCCGAAATGCTAAATCATCAAAAAATAATAATGCTTACGGCATTTCTGTAAAAAACTGTTGGATCTTTAAACACACCAGGGGTAGAGATGACAAATAGAAGAAGCGAATGTATGATCAATGCGATAACTAGATTCTGGTGCACGTGGAGTCTTGGACAATGAAGAGACCTAAGATAAACAATACTGCGTTATTTGCTTATTCTTTAAAGAATAAAATACACCTATAATTAGCTTATGTAATCACAGAACCTCCAGTTATTATGTATTTATAACTTGTAGATAAAGTATGGAAATATCGCCAACAAATCATTCTGATTAACAGATTATTACAATAATATTAACCCGTTGACCAGAAATTTTGACAATGAGGCAGCTCGAGCGCTTCATTTTAAACGCCTGTTACACAAGCAAGCCAGGCATCTTGATGCAGATAAAAACAAAAACAAAAAAAACAAAGAGAGTCATCCCGGAGAGGTTTGGATTTTTGATCAGACAAAACATAAGGGCTTCTGGCATTGTTGAAACCATGAGAGCCAACATGGAGAACTTAACTTGTAAATGTAAATAAAATGATATAGCAATGAAATATTCTTGAAATGTTCTAGATGTGGTTATGAATGTGATGGTTTAAGTGTTAGCGATTAAGCTAAACCTTGAGATGGGGTCAGATAATGGAGGAATTCATTCCAGGATGTCCCAATCGATTTGACGTACCATTTGAATTGGAAATTCGTCAATTGGTTACTTCATTGACAACGAAGAATATATAAAAATTGGTACAGTACTATCATTCTCTTCAAAAACTGTCATTAGAATCACATATAAGAAACCGTTAGTTTCAATATTGGTGAAACTAATGGCACAGCAGACCCCAAAATTTAGTTTGAAGTTGAAGCAGATGCGCAATGCATTAGCAGATGATTTTCTTAGCGATTTTCAAACTAAAAATGTCATGCCTGTTATGAAAAGTAAACATTAGAAGGTTAACATAATACCCACTATGGTACTACCATAGTATAATCTATATAGGTTTCAGCATGTCGTACATATTTTCATCAATTGTGTTTTTTATTTTTTCGTCTTGGAAGCTGTGCTGAGCTTCGTTCATTGAGATTAATCAAAATAATCCCAAATCACTAGTGAATGGAATGACCACCATGTTGACCATCTTACGCTCAGTACTGCTCGCACTATTTTTCTTGTGATCCGCCGCACTCCTCCTTTTCTACATACACACTATGACTCAATGGTCCGGCAATTAGAGAGCTTGAATCACAGGTTCGAATCCCTGTCATACCAAACTATGCTCGCCCTTTCAGCCGTGGAGACGTTATTATGTGATAGTTAATCCCAATATTTGTTGGTAAAAGAGTAGCCCAAAAGTTGCTAGTGAATAGTGATGACTAGCTGCCTTCCCTTTAGTCTTATACTGCTAAATTAGGGACGGCTAACGCAGATAGCCCACGTGTAGTCTTGTGCGAAATTCGAAACAAACCAAACAAAAACAAAGTAAAAACAATAACTCAACGTTAAGCTTGAAGGCTTATCAGATTAAAATTTAAGATTTGATTTCTGAGTTGCACCAAGTGCAGAGATTCCATCATGAAGCTTTGCACTTGTATAAAACCAAAACAGGTGATTACCAGATTTTACACCGCTTGCCATTATTCAGATAACAAGGATTTCTCTGTACACCTTTTCTTTGACTGGCTCAATTCAAATGAGGGTCAAAACAGAGTTACGTCACGTAGATTATAAAATTAAACGTATCTTGCCTTATGTTACAGCACAGTGCTTTGAAGTAGCCTAAAACTTCGGGAAATGTAATAAACGCGCCTTTAATGAGGCCAGGTACAGACTAGTAGTTAGACAAAAAACATGTAGGTGTGTGAGGCCGTGGATTCCTTATAATAATAACGGTGAAATCCCACTATTCAATCAGATAAGAGTAGCCCGAAAACTAATGGTGGGCGTTGTTGGCTAGCTGGTTTTTCATTAGCATATCAGTTGGAAATCAGAATAGATATACAAAAATAACTTTTATGGCTCTCCCCAAAAACTCTAAAACAAAACTAAAAACACTTTTAATGTATATTTGCGTATCTACATAATACCCCTATATTTTGTAATAAAGCAGACTCAACTAGCTCAAAGAAAACTAGGAGTAATTCAATAAGGTAATTTATTCGTTGTTTTTAAACAGCTGTTTATTTCAGATTTACGGTGCTAAAATTGAGGGTTTAGTTTTTGCATAAAGCAGATCGCAGCTAGCCTATTGCGTAGCTTTGCACGAAAACAATTAAATATAACATAACTTATAACTGAACCAACCAAACAAGAAATAACCGTTTTGCTACGTACTGAATGACATTAATTACTAAGTTTTACATGAAACATGGAAGAAAGATAAAACAAATTCTCTGTTACTATAGAAGTGGATAAAGATGAATAAAAAATGAGTTGAACCAGTTGCACAAAAAATACGTAATTTCTTTATTTCGAATTACAAATAAATAATAACTTACTTGAAATAACAGAAAATGAATAATGTTAAAATGAGGGCTAAAAGAGATACAAGCGATCCAACGAATAAAATGTACGTCACGGCGATTTGGTCAGAGGAAAAATTGTCCTGAAATGTAAAACGATTAAGTATAGCATGTAGCATATGATTCTTACTTTCATTAAGTATAACATATAGCACATGATTCTTACTTTCATTAAGTATAGCATGTAGCACATAATTCTTACTTTCATTAAGTATAGCATGTAGCACATGATTCTTACTTTCATTAAGTATAACATGTAGCACATGATTCTTACTTTCATTAAGTATAGCATGTAGCACATAATTCTTACTTTCATTATTTCACCTTATGCTAATCACTTGTTTAAACACACAACCCACAGGTTGCTTTTGTCACGGTTATTTTAACCTTGTTAAATCGTTATTTTACCCTTTGTTCTCTTTTTCTTAACCTCAGTTTAATCTTTTTACATTTAAACTTACGCTTAGAAGCATTCTCATCTAAATCTTATTTTGCTAGTCGTATTTTCCAATGTTAAGTCATTTCAAAACTCTGTTATGAAAACAATAGAATACTTTAACTACATTTTGTTGATGTGACATCCGTTTGCACAAAAATTTATGCTTTATTAATATTAAACATAATTATTAGAAATACAATTTGGAGGAAATCCGTTAATGTGGAACACAGCGTGGAGGAATTCTAGTAATGTGAGACACGGGTTGGAGAAACTCCAGTAATGTGAAACACAGTTTGAAGAGCTCCAATCATGTAAAACACCGTTTGGAGTAATTGAAGTCCAGTAATGTGGGACACAGTTTGGAGGGATTCCAATATTTTTTATGACACTAATTGTACTGAGCATTTAAGTAGATTCGTTAACACATATTGTTCGAACGTAAAACGCAGTTTTGAGGAACTCTGAGCAATATGAAACAAGGGTTGGAGGAACTCCAGTAATGTGAAATGCTGTTTGGAGAATCTTTAATATTTTTCATGACATTAATTGTACTGAACATTTAAGTAGATTCGTTAATGCGTATTGTTTATATTTGTAATTAAATGATATGGCTAACGAGATTCCATTCAACATGTTGAGTCAAGTTACAATGTCCATTTGTTTTTCTCCCTTTTTGTTTGCAGATCCACTAAATAATTTAAGTTCTTAATGCGAAAAGTCCAGAACTACATCATTTTCATTTGATCCGCTGGAATCCAGAATATTAAAAAAAATACATCACAGCCATGAAGTGAATCATAAACATCTTTGATACTAACAAATATATATTGAACTATTTGTACTATTGGTTTTTCCAGTTGCATTTTTAACAGAAAATAGAAGAAAATAAATCCACTGTTTCTATTATTCATAACTCTTCAACATTTTTAAAACCTTTCTCACCTGATTCAACAGCTCAAGACATTCCGTGTAATTCGTCCACTCACCCCATAACCAATCACCACTCTCGCTACAAACTCGATAAGCGTGAGCTAACAAAAGACAGAATGTATGGTTGTCTTAGTGTAATGAATAATACAAATTAATCTTCTAAAGTGGGCGAAAGCATAAAAATTATGGAAAAAAAATATATGTATCCTAATTTTGATATTCTGTTAACTGACTAAGCATTACAAAACATTGACTGTAATGGTAGAGACGAGAAATCACAGTAACAGATGGTATATCTTATTAAATATTTCATCAAAATGTTTAATTTAATTTAAATGTTTAGTGTCACTTTGTTTAAAAAAAATATTACATAAACTCGTGATAGATTTCTTTATACTAGTGCGTATATTTATTGTACCAAATAATATATTATTCAAAGTCTGCAATTATATAATCCTCTGTCCAGGTGGATTAAGGCGTTGGAGTCGTAATCCGAGGGTCGTGGGTTCGAATCTCCGTCACACCAAACATGCTCACCCTTTCAGCCGTGGGGGATTATAATGTGATGATCAATACCACTATTCGTTGGTAAAAGAGTAGTCCATTAGTTGGTGGTGGGTGGTGATGACTAGCTGCTTTCCCTGTAGTCTTACACTGCTAAATTAGGGGTGGCTAGCGCAGATAGCCCTCGTGTAGCTTTGCTCAAAATTCAAGAAACAAAATATAATCGTTTTAAATTTTGTTACCCTTATCTATCGTCTCCACACGTATAGGAACTTGGTTACGAATGAAGATTTCTGAGCATGATCGTACTGCTACTTTTCCTGCAGGTGTCGTTGGCCAACAATAAAATGAATCCCAGATGGCGTCACAGTAAACACCTACAAAAATATTTTTTGGTTATTTATAAAATTCAATCAAATCAAAATTTAAATCAGAGAAACAGATAAGAATTAGTTAGCTAGAAAATTACTATAACATCAACATTGCATAAAATATTATATTTTTTAATATTTTATATTATATAAATATGTAAGAAAATATATTAAGTACTAAACAATCTTGTTTTGCCAAATAATTCTTGCATTCTATTCTACAGATCAAAACAATATGTAGTCCTTGTAGGTTTTTACTAAAACAGACTAAGGTTAACTATACAAGGTGCGATTGCATAGATACAAACATAAGTTTGTGAAAACAATTAAATAAGAATACTATGTGATATGACAATTTTAAAATTTGTGCTCATAAACTATTTACTTTAGATAGCTTTTCAACTGAAGAACGTAGTACAATAAAGTAGTGGCATTAATATTAGTTATTCTTCAAATTCCTATGTATATATAAACACAATACTTTTCTTGTGGTTGTACAATATAATTCAAGAACTACGTATATTTGTCACAAATAGTTTTTCAGTTTTGAGAACCCCTGATAATTTAATTCACAGCGCTTTTAAATATATATTTTCTAGTACAGAGAGATGGTTTTTAATGTGCGAACTCACCTAGAAATTTAATTTGTTGTATCGTTTTATGGCGTTACAATCTGAGCTGAGAGAAATAAACTCTGAAAATGAGAGTGACCGGATGAAGGAAAATAGGCTAATCTGTATTTATATTACATTATATTATTTATATTAGTCTACGTTTTTTCTTATTTACTATTGATGTGTTATGCATTTAAGAACAAATATTTGTTTACAACTAAAGACAAGTAGGTACATCATTGACTCATCTACGTAGAAGCAGATAGGATTTATTGCTTCACGCCATTAGCACAAGGATTAGTATATATCGCAAAATGTGCGAAAGATAAAGTAAGATTCCGCTGGCCGTGGTCTCTAGGTGCTTGATTTGCAAGAGTGAAGTCCAGCATCGGGTCCCTAGTTCGAATCCCCATCACACCAAACACATTTGCTCTTTCAGCCGTAGGGGCGTTATAATATGAGGGCCAATCCAATATTCGTTGGTAAAAAAAGTAGTCCAAAAGTTGGCGGTGGGTGGTGATGACTAGCTGCCTTTCCTTTAGCTTTACACTGCTAAATTGGGGTTACGGCTAGCGCAAATAGCCGTCTTGTAGCTTTGCGCAAAATTCAAAACAAACAAACCCGTTTTCACGTGGCTATAATCAAAATAGGTAAAACTGGAGAATGAAATTCTTGAGACCTGTTCTATAGATGTATAATATTCTGGAATTTATATATAAATCATCTTTTGTGGATAATACACAAGTAACAATGCAATATTTTATCATACAACCTATTTACTCTCAATCATTTGACATACTGTACAGCCCCCCAGTGGCTCAGCGGTATATCTGCGGACTTGCACGCTAAAATCCGGGTTTCGATACCCGTGGTGGGCAGAGCACAGATAGCCCATTGTGTAGCTTTGTGCTTAATTCAAAACAACAACAACAACATACTGTACATTAGCTTAGAATGCTTTGATTAAAAACTGTTATATCTCACTGGCATTTCTAGCTCGTAGTTCGTTTGTTCCGCGATGTGAAAAGTGATAACATTACGGACTTGCAACGCTACAATTCAGAATTCGATTTGCCGGGGCGGACATAACAGATAGCTCGATGTGCCTTTGCTCCAACAAAAACACCTAACAGATAGATGTATTTTAGTTAGTTGAGTAATATTAGCTGAAAGGTCGCAGTCCGTCTAATCAATCTTTAATTTCTATAAAGAGTTAAAGTATTGTAAACAGCACTCTAATCAAGAACCCATATTAATTAACTAAGTTAGTAAGTGCTGAATGTTACAGCACCAGATTTGATCGTATCGGATATTCAGTGGTATAATTGTTTGTCAACTTGCGAGTACTTTTGGTAGGGTACACTTTTACCCATAAGGAAGTGTCAACTGATTCGATTTTATCAGAATCTCCCCATCCACCCACCCACCCAGTAGCACGAATGCATGTCTGTAGACTTACATCTCTGTAAATCGGGATTCAATACCCGTGCACAGATAACCTGCTGTGTAGCTGTGTGTTTGACTACAAACAAACCGATTTTACCACAAGAAAAAAGTGTAGTTTAGTTTTTTAAGCTGTTTTCAATTGTTATATTACTGTTTGTTTGTTTGTTTTGGAATTTCGCACAAAGCTACTCGAGGGCTATCTGTGCTAGCCGTCCTAATTTAGTAGTGTAAGACTAGAGGGAAGGCAGCTAGTCATCACCACCCACCGCCAACTCTTGGGCTACTCTTGTACTAACGAATAGTGGGATTGACCGTCACATTATAACGCCCCCACGGCTGGGAGGGCGAGCATGTTTGGCGCGACTCGAGCGCGAACCCGCGACCCTCAGATTACGAAGCGCACGCCTTAATGCGCTAGGCCATGCCAGGCCCTTTTATGTTACTCATTAAGCAACAAGAAATTTCAATCATTAACAGCGATGGTTATGAACTTTCTATTGACAGTTTTAAATCTTGTCATCGAAAGCATTTTAAACACCGTGATATTTACTAACTCTTAATGGCAACTTCAATTTACGAATTTCTTTTAAAACTTATGTAAGACTGATAATATTCACGTACTTGACTTTTACTTGTGTTCGTTAAACACTAATAGAAGATATTATTTGTTTTTCCTAACAAAATGGTTGCTCAAGTTTATAAGTCTGATGCAATGCTGTTAACGTGTGAATAATGTGTTAAACAAAACAAAAAAAAACACACGGAACGACTATTCGACTTCTGTTCTCAAGTTAACGTTTCACATTTTTACACTGAAACCCTTGTTTGTCGGTATTCAAAGCGTATGTGACCAAGAGATGCTCACACGAATGCAGCTTTCAGCCGCCTTAATATAAAGGTTTTTATTCTTCACTAGTTCTGTATCAAAAACGAGATTCGGCAAAATGTAAGTAAATAAAAAATAACAATTATTATTACGTTATCATGAATAACAGTTCTTCTCATTAGGGTAAAATTACGCAATGGAAACTTGGGATGATGTAATCTGTCACACATTGAAAACTCACGGAATGATTTCTTTTTGTTCTGATATATACGTCATTAAACTTTTTGTAGATGAACGTCTTTTCTCTCGCCTGAAATTCAAAACTTTAATAATTCATCACTGTCGCAAAACTAGCCCTCTACTACCATGGAAATCCAACGTACGTATTGCTACATAACTGTGTAGAATTACGTAGTTAATTGAATACATTGTGAATATTTTTGTTTCGTGTTAGACTTCATTTACTGATGAGAATTAATACCGTCAGATGCAAGTTTTAGTCACCGATATTCACTTTTTACGAATATTTTATTTCATTATTTATGTCCATAATGTTATTTGTTGGAAACAAAACAGCGTTTTTTTTAGATATAATTTTATAATTAGAAAATGGAATTACAATCCATTTTGCTTTGCAACTACTGTTAACCTTTACGAGAAAATGACGTTTCACTGACTTTTTCAGTCACCAGCTGTTATAAGAAAGGGACTTCACTGCATTCGACTTCGGTTAGCAGCTGTGATCCAGTAGAGGGCGCGCCTTCATTAGTGTTGACAGACTAACAACTGCCATTCAGCAAGAAAGTACAATTGATTTCATATAACTTTAGCCAAAATTATCATTCACAAGATAAAGATCCTCGTCAAAGATTATTTTGATCAGGAAATATCATCCATTAACATAAACATAATTAATTTTCGATAATTTGAATCAACAGTTGTTACAAGGAAGAAAGGAGACACTGTTGCACTTCACTGGTCAGCAGTTCCATTCAGTAAAAGAGAGATGTATGATGTTGGTCAGTAACTGTCACACCACTAATAGAAAGAAACGTTATTACACTTATTTTTATTCATTAACTGTCATTCCATAAAATAACCTTTCGTTGTATTTGATTTTGGCCAACAATTGTCATCTTCCAGAATAGATAAGGCTCAGTACCATCGCTCAGTACTCCTGGAAACTATAGTTTTTTGAGAAATACAAACCTAACCGCAGTTGACTTTCTACACTTTGTAATTTAAAAACAATTCGAAGAAAACTACCTTTGTGATAGCTTTTGACTGGATGCAGAGAAGAATGCGTCATAAACTTAGAATCGTCCTCGAGAATGTTTGTGAGTTGATGTGTTGAAAAGGCTAAAACGTAACCTTGTTTGCTGGCAGAGAGTTAGTCATTAATAACATTTATTTCCAGTGAAATCTATGAATTATAAGTCTCGAAAAGGCCAAGTAAACAGCTCCTGGATGTTACATGTAAGGAGTATTTGAGAATGAAAAAATTAATCAACATCACGATGTTGGAACTAATTTATTTATTTAATCAATTTTATAATTTACAACAACAAGTAACCTGGCCAAAGCAATAGGTTCAGTGAGTGCAACTACTATATCTTTATAACGCTGTATAATTAAGTAACTGCTAGTCAAGTTTACAATAGGATGTGTTTCAGAGAGAAGTGTAGCGGCGGTTGGCAACATTAAATATTTCAATGGCAGTGACGTCATCTACTTGAACAACAGCCAGCTGTCGTTAAAGATTTTCGAGTAAATTATGTTACGTTCAAGGAGATTAAACTTACGAAGAAACCCTCAGAATACGTCCACATTTCTTACTGAGTTGGATAGCCAATTTTGAAAAATTCCTCTAGTACGGTATCATACACAGATACCTAGTATGTGTATTTAATGAAGCCACAAATTCAATGACCTCTTCTTCACGACAAATTCAGCAATTCAATCACTGTTAAGACTTTGTATCGCCAACTTCTTCTCATAATATGAAGATTATGTGACTCTACATCGACTCCATGAAGAGAGACACTGTGAACTGTTTGTAAACCTTTTCCAGATAATACACAGTTGAAAGGCTAAGCATATTAGAATAAACGAAAAGTTCCACTTTGAGATATCTTTTAAATCAGTTGACAAACCGACACGGGCCCTGCACGGCCAAGCGTGTTAAGGCGTTCGACTCGTAATCCGAGGGTCGCGGGTTCGAATCCCTGTACACCAAACATGCCCGCCCTTTCAACCGTGGGGGCGTTATAATGTGACAGCCAATCCCACTATTCGTTGGTAAAAGAGTAGCCCAAGACTTGGTGGTGGGTGGTGATGACTAGCTGCCTTTCCTCTAGTCTTACACTGTTAAATTAGGGGCAGCTAGTGCAGATAGCCCTCGAGTAGCTTTGCGCGAAATTCAAAACAAACAAACGAACACGATATGTGCCTGCGTTCGTGTGTATACATATATACACGTATAGTTTGACTTTATGATGAAACTCAACTATAGTAAGACAAAACATTTAATGTATAGATTACAAATACCTTTAGTTAATGGTATACATCGATAAAAGTGATTAGTTTTCCCTTTAGCGATGAATGTCTACTGTTGTATTTCATGCGATGTTCTTCATTCTTTTATTATTTATTTGTTGAAGAAAGTTTTATATATTTCACAGGTTTGCATAGATGGCAGCAATGTGCTATTAACATCTCTGGGGTTTCAATATTAATTTATTAGGGATATTTATGTTATCTTCTTAAAGGGCCATTCATAGATTCATTCCACAGAAGATAGAAACGCATCACTGGAAATAATTTGAATTTTATCTAAAACTCTTCAAATCTCGAGACACATTTTTGCAGATTTTTTTTTTTTTTCATTTTCAATCGAAAAAATAGAAAGACGTTAATATGTGTTGTTATATTTGGAATTTATTCTATTAAATTAGAGTCTTGTTATGTGATGACAGGAGTAAGTTGGTGAAGAAGGTTGGACATAACGTCATTTATTTTAGTAAATACACTGATACTTAAACTTTTACTGATGCTTTGTACATGTTGTACTTGTATCTGAAATAGAGACTTGGAATGACATGTTTTAAGTTAAAAGCTTAAAAGATACACTTCTCTTTGGAACACTTTGTTTTACTGAATACACTTCTATTTGAAACACTTTGCTTTACTGAATACACTTCTATTTGAAACACTTTGCTTTACTGAATACACTTCTGTCTGAAACACTTTGCGTTACTGAATACACTTCTGTTTGAAACACATTGCTTTTCTGAATACACTTTAAGCTTTATCTAAAGAAATGTTTTTATCGTATCAACATAAAATACGCAGTTTTCTACAACTGGGATCAGTTGAATAGACGTACAAATAAAATAAACATAACTAATTTGTGTGCATGCCACTCCAAGTGATAGTTAAGAATGACAACATGTACCAGATTCCTTAATACCAATAGGGGGCTATGAGGGTTGACACAAATCTTTACCTTGAGAACTATAAGGGTTGACACAAATCTTTACCTTGGGGACTATAAGGGTCGATACAAATCTTTACCTTGGAAACTATAAGGGTTAACACAAATCTTTACCTTGTAGAATATGTTATGCTTAAGACAACAGACCTAGAAAATGGAATAAGAGATTAAAATTGGATTTTTGGAAATGTCTATTAGTGGGGGCGCAGCAGGTAAATGTGAACTTATATGAAGCTTAATATATATCAGTTATGTAAGTAAACAAATGCGCTACCAACGCATAAATAGTAGTTGCCGAAAAGTCCTAGTATATTGAGCCTGAATCATATATTTGTTGTTGATGTTGATTGTTATTAAGCTCAAATAGCTACCTGTGCTCTGCTCACCACGAGTATCAAACCCACTTTCTAACGGTGCACTTCCTACTGTGTTACTGGGGGGGGCTTTTTCGTTTATTATTGGTAATTACTAAGAAGTATTATCACACCACTGTGCCAATAGTGCCATTTGAATGGGGGCGCGTTTATTTGAATTTCTCATATTTTATTTTCACGTTGTAGTAACACTTAGTGGCTCTGAAGGTTGATAAAAATTACACAAAATGAACACGGGGGTTGGAGAGAGGTAATATGAACGCAATAGCATTGAAGATTCATCATTGTATTTTGAATAATCACCAGATAAAACAATATCTTTTCCGTAATAACGCAGCCAATTCGCTGTTGTCATCTTGTTAGACGAAGTGATACTGACAGACCCTTTTTTAAACATTAAACCCACGCCATTATTACATTATTAGTAAGGAGGTTCATTATTTAATAAACAATTTTGGTTCAGCTGGAGCACTGGCTAAAATGGCAGTTATAACAACCACCTCTAAGATTTAGACGTCCATCATCTCTATCATGGTCAGTATCTTGAAAGAAAAGGAGATAGCCTTTCGTTGTTGGTTGATTTGATTGTTGTTAAGCGCAAAGCTATGCAATAGTAAGTTTTAGCGTCGTAAGCCTGCAGGCTTACCGCTAAGCCATTGGAGGCAGGAACTGACCTTAGAGTTACGAAAGACAAACATTACGCGCGCTTGCTTCGTAACGCTCAAACCCAAAACAAGCCAATTCGAACCATGGCAAGGATACATCATTCGTGCATTTGACCCAGGTATCCTTTGTTCCTGATTGACTCTAACATCTGCTCTGAAAGAGTGGTGACATTGCAGTCAGGCTAAATGCACATATTAAACTATAGTAAAGACACAAACTCCAACAAGATAATAGCAAGCAGTACAAAGACCACAGTATAAGTGGCAAAGTAAACCAAAAAGTCACGTGCCACGAGTAAAGTGCATGCAACTGTCCAAATTAGAATCAATACCATCACAGAGGGGGCCAAAAGTAAGCATCACCCTACTAATGTAGAAAAATTCCCATTGCTCAAAATATATCGTACCAGTTTATATATTTGGTAAGTTTTTCACTGCAAACCTATATAATTATAATTGGTATGCCATAAAGTGGCCAATCCATGTAGGTTAACTTTATATTTTTATAAAGTTTTACTTAATTTCATACGCATTCTAACTTATTCTATCATCTTTGGGTCGGTCAGTGTTAAGTTTCGGAACTTGTAACGGTAAAATTCGAGATTCGAATCTCCTCAACGAACACAGTTCAGTTAAATAGTTGCGTAGTTTTGCATTTAAAACACACACAAAAAATCATTTTCGTTGTATATTTTGTTTTTTGCTATCATATATATATATACACATGGATTCAATTATCTTAGAATAAACACCCTTTGACAAGACAAAAGTTTTTCCTCTATTCTATTATTGCAATACAAGACTGTGATAATCACGTTAAAAATTACCACTATAAATGTTAGTTATTACAGTTTTATCCAAAGCTTTAAATAATTTTCTTCTTTTCGTCAAAGTCCACACAGACGGGCTCAATTACTTTGGAACACCGTTGACATAGACAAATTATTCTCTTGTTTCTCTGTTAATACGATACAAGTTATAAAAGCTTAATTTAGAAATGGTCTATAGCGGTTAAACTCACACGCAGTTTAATTACACATTTAGTCTTACTTTCATTAACTTAACATTTCTTAACTTGGTCAGCTATATATATATATTAAAAATAATAAACAGAAACGCTGCACGAATTAGAAAGATCCCAGGGTACAAGTTATAATGTAGGATATAAAATGTACCTTAGGTTTCGGAGGTAATTGCCGAATTAGGACCCACATTGCGGTGGGGATATACCGTCTATCAGACTAACCTACATGTTTTCTATCATGTACACACTTTTCACGAAACTTATGTATTTTTACATAAGTGAATCATTTTTATTGAAGTTGCGTCACGTTTTTTATGCTTAAAATGTTGCTAACCACTGGCTTTAGATTTCTATAAGTCAATCGCGACGTGAAAGTCTTATCGATCATTCTAGAACCCTCGAGAAACCTATCGCTAATATATAAACATTAACTGGCCGTATGACGTGTAATTTCTGGATAATAATTGTTTGTGCCAGCACATTGACTTTTTTTTCTTTTCATTATTATTTATTCGTTTCTGTGGTAATAAGAGGTTGTGTAAATATTACGTTATATTTGTTGTAAATTTGATCTAAGTAAGAATTTTATCATCCTGATTTTTTAAAAAAATCTTTACATGATAGGAAAAAAAGATATTATTTTCGAAATCTGCTTAGCTCTGTTGTGGAAAATTCTGTTATTAAAGCTAAAATAACTTTTATGAAGTTTAAATTCGTAGGCCTGTGTTAACAGTTCTAAAAATATTAAATGTAACACACTTTATAAGTATCTAAGTCCCCACTGTGATGTATATCTAACATTAATGTTCATAAAAAAATAGAAAATATCTCGTGTTTAATTTATTAAATATACTCACTGGTTTTGTTAAAATTGAAATGATTATCCAAGGATTGCATAAGATTACGTTGTTTTTTTATTAAAAGCTAGTTTATTATGGAGGGTGTGAGTGCCCGGATATTCTAAGGGAGATCATACAGAAAAATTGTGTTATGCAAAGTAATAAATGAGTTGATACTTGCTCGTTTTTCATAATAATTGAATCACAAGAATCTTTCAAAGAGTTAATATATATATATAATACATGAAAGTGTACACTATCTCAATAATATAAGCAAATGTGGTGTAATTTCATGTTACATTCAGGTTGTAACTTAACAGTAAGTGGGATACAATGACAGCTGGAGACTCGACAAATTGTGTGTTCTTTAAGTACAAAGCTACAGAATGGATTACTTTTGCTCTATCCACCACAGGGAATCGAACAACAGAATTTACCGTTGTTAGTCCATAAATTTACTGCTCAACCACCAGAAGACATTTTTTAAGATAAGTTTTTTAAGCAAAATAGAAAGACGTTTCTCGCTAGCTGATCACTAAATACTTATATTTGTTTTATAACATTATTGCAAAAGGAATGTTTTCTCTATTATCTGAAGACACGTATGTCCCTTTGCATTTTTTACTTGTATGTTTCTTCTGGGTTGCTGATGAGAGACTCGATTAGACAATATAATATATTAAGTATTTGATGAGTGATGTTATCAAAGTGATTGGAATCGATCCATTTGTGATATTATACCAGTAGTCCTCATTTTGAATGGTTGTAACGTTAGGACTGGGCCATGATGGCAATCACTTTTATAACACTGGATAATCTGACGTAGTCACTGCAAAGATACGTATTTATATCCATCTACAAAATGAAGCGTTAGTCGTAGTTGTTGTGAAGACATATTGGTTCTCTTCACCAGGCTATTCTCCACCTTACAAAGTACAAATCAGAGCAATTTAATATTACAAAGCATATTATTACCACCAGTATGTTTATTGTAAATCTGTGACATCAGGGACATAAGAACGTTCGAATGATGAAATGCCGTGATCTATTTAGATGAATCTCTGAATGACACTATTCACGACTATTTTAAGAAATTATAAAGATTCTAATGCCAATGATGATTAAAGTCGTGTGAAACAGAATACGAATTATCATTACTTTTAACATCAATGATAACAGTGAGGTTATTGTATCCAGAGAAATGTAATATTATAACCAGTCTTAAAATAAACAATGAAGCACTATGAGTTCATTGCCTTCATAGCATTTAAAACTGTATGCTTATGAGTAATTCACGCGGAAACATTGATACGTCGTGTTATAATTATAACACAAAACACCATCTGCAGACGTTAAGAGAGTGGAAGTAACAAGATCGATCGCATATACTTTGTGATGATATCCAATTTAGTTAGCCAAGAAAACGAAATTTGTATGGATAACCAATACTGGAAGATATATGTATCTTATAGAACAACGGGGAGCATTAGATGAATAATGTACACTTTCTGGGAAATGCAAGAAAATGAAACGTACGAAAGAACAAGAGGGCAGATGGCTATTAGGCTAATTGCGTTCATTTTTTCATTCACCGTAATAATCAGTGAAAATGTAACATTTCAAACCAGTGATTATTCAAAACGTTTATAGTAACAACGTACATAAATAATTTAAAGTAATAATGCCTGTAAATATTTAAAGTAACAATGTACACAAATATTTTAAAGTAACAATGCACATTCTTTCTTAGGGCAAGCCATACACATGTTCAAAGCCCTAACGAAGTTTTCTAATGTTTTAAAATAACTTGTGTATATGTTTTCTTATAGCAAAGCCACATCGAAGCTAATAAAAAATAAAAGTGTTTGTCTGTTTGTGTGTTTTTTAATTTCGTGCAAAGCTACACAAGGGCTATCTGTGCTAGCAGTTCCTTATTTTACAGTGTAAGACTAGAGGGAAAGCAGGTAATTATCACCACAAACTCTTGGGTTACTCTTTTATTAACAGATAATGGGATTGACAGACACATGTAACGCCCTACGATTGATAGGTAGAGCATGTTTGGTGTGACACGGATTCAAATCTGCGACCATCAGATTACGAGTCCAGCACCCTAACTTCAAGGTGATAACGGGCCAAAAAGTGTTGCGTTAGAAAGGCTGCTTATAGAAAAATCAAGATGATAAAATAATATAGAATTGGGGACGTACAGAAGGAGATATACGATTGTTAGAAAAACAAAACAAAAAACATTTTCCAGTGGAATTAGTTTCTGGGAAATTTACAACCACATAAATTCTTCGCTTTGATGAAGCTGTAATGTTCATTAAGTTCTAGATAGAGAAAAGGTCTTGCGTCTTGATGCAACGTACGTAAAGTCTTTTATTATTATCATTCGTTCAATATGAGCACAGTGTTTTGTTGCTTTCATTGGAAGTGACTTAGATACGACAAGAAACTCTTACAAAAAATTTGTTATATTGGAAAGTACCAAATATTCATAGATATGAAGTTAAAACCAACAAGGTGGGATTTTCCTGAAATGTTTATAACGAATTTCGTTTCAGGCAAATTGCGCTAAAAACAAAGACGTGTTTTGTCAGAAGAAACGTTAAACGATTTTGCAGTTGTTGCAGTTTCGGTTACACATTACCTTCATCACCGCAGATAAAAGCCCTGATGACGTAACTGTTATCGAAACTATTGGAATAAAACAAGCGATAAGGAGTTTAGCTGTCACCGAGCCAGAAAAACTTCCTTTTGAATTTGTGTAGTGTATATTGGTGTACAAAAGACGTATTAATACTGGAAATCAAAGATCTTGTGACACCGAAATGTTTTCGTGTTAAAAGGTCGTTTATTTCTAGTGTTATAAACGCCATGTTTTCTTTTTACTTTTAATATATTTATTAAATAATTGGAAAATCTAGTTTTTGATAAAGGAAATGGCCACGTTGCACTGGCATATTTGTCAAAATCTTCAACGGACTCAAGAGGACTAAATATTCAGAAGATCTTAGTTTTCAGACCCACCTTTTGTACTATAACACATAATAAGAGTTATTTTCCCTCTACGTCATCGGAGTCACATGCTTAGTGCATTCGGAACAGGTTTCTAGATGACATTTTTCAAATATGCCTGATCCTAACTGTTTACATGTCCAGGCTCAAGTTAAACTGCTTCCAATTGAAATACAATATCAAATACTTTATACAAGATATCACTGGAATACTTCATTTTTAACGAAGAATCAGAGTGCATGGTAAGTGTTTGAAGAATCAGAATGCATGGTAAGTGTTTGAAGAATCAGAGTGCATGGTAAGTGTTTGAAGAATCAGAATGCATGGTAAGTGTTTGAAGAATCAGAGTGCATGATAAGTGTTTGAAGAATCAGAGTGCATGGTAAGTGTTTGAAGAATCAGAATGCATGGTAAGAGTTTGAAGAATCAGAGTGCATGGTAAGTGTTTGAAGAATAAGAGTGCATGGTAAGTGTTTGAAGAATCAGAGTGTATTGTAAGAGTTTGAAAAATCAGAGTGCATGGTAAGTGTTTGAAGAATCAGAATGCATGGTAAGTGTTTGAAGAATCAGAATGCATGGTAAGTGTTTGAAGAATCAGAGTGCATGATAAGTGTTTGAAGAATCAGAGTGCATGGTAAGTGTTTGAAGAATCAGAGTGCATGGTAAGTGTTTGAAGAATCAGAGTGCATGATAAGTGTTTGAAGAATAAGAGTGCATGGTAAGTGTTTGAAGAATCAGAGTGTATTGTAAGAGTTTGAAGAATCAGAATGCATGGTAAATGTTTGAAGAATCAGAGTGCATGATAAGTGTTTGAAGAATCAGAGTGCATGGTAAGTGTTTGAAGAATCAGAGTGCATGGTAAGTGTTTGAAGAATCAGAGTGCATGATAAGTGTTTGAAGAATAAGAGTGCATGGAAAGTGTTTGAAGAATCAGAGTGTATGATAAGTGTTTGAAGAATAAGAGTGCATGGAAAGTGTTTGAAGAATCAGAGTGTATTGTAAGATTTGAAGAATCAGAATGCATGGTAAGTGTTTGATGAATCAGAGTGCATGGTAAGTGTTTGAAGAATCAGAGTGCATGATAAGTGTTTGAAGAATAAGAGTGCATGGAAAGTGTTTGAAGAATCAGAGTGTATTGTAAGATTTGAAGAATCAGAATGCATGGTAAGTGTTTGAAGAATCAGAATGCATGGTAAGTGTTTGAAGAATCAGAATGCATGGTAAGTGTTTGAAGAATCAGAGTGCATGGTAAGAGCTTGATCAGCCAGGTTTAGTAGTTCTTACTTTAACGGTATTATCAGAGAACCAACGACACGACATAATTATGCTATAAAATTACACTGATCGTGATAAAGAAATATGTGCTTTACAACAACGTTATTTAATCTTTTTGGGGGAGGGATGACGGATCCTTTTGAGAATCTAACTTGAATGATATTCACCCCCACTCCCCCACAAAATGCATATAAATACAAATGCCTAGGAGATCCATGGACCGCCGGTTAAGAACTTCCGCTTTACAGTAATGTTAATACCTCTCAAGGACATTTTCATATATTTTTTACTGTTTTGAACTCGTTTCGCGTATGGAGGAACGATAAAAGCATTTGTAAAACCTATAGATCTAGTAGTTAATCTAAATATTTTAAATATCAAAGATATTTGTAGAAATAGGACATTTTTTGTTGTGTTGTTTTACTTTAGAAAGTAGAAATATGTAATCTATTGAAAAAATATTTTCTTACTATATTCATTAGCTCACAAAATTTAAGATTAATCGAAACAAAGAATATTTTGTTTTAGTTCTTAAATAGATATAAATATTATACCTTCATTTAACTTCTTATCTCTGTATTGTAAGTAACACAGGTCCTTCATGGAAAACGCACGTGTTCCATTGTAACCAGTAGAATTGGTCCATTCGTTATGATGTAAAGGCTCTTCGTTATTTTCTTTGGCAACTAACTCTTTGTCACCACGATAACTACTGGTAATATTGGTACTTAGAGGGAAATTAGACCAGTTTGTTCTCATCATTTAAATACAAACTTAAGCAACTTATTAAATTACTGAATTTTAGAGCATACCAAGAAAAACTATCTACTCTTTGTTGGATCGTTTCTGTAACCTGTTACATTTAACAATACTTAAATGTGCGTAAAGCAACTACAAGATTTATATGTCGACAATGACCTACAGTTCCCAAGATAAATAAACCAGTCAGTCCGCGAGTTCCCCAGCTATTCATTCCGAAAGTCAACTCCGAGACATACGACGTCAGTTTTAAAACAGCCAATCAGAAGTGAATTAGCTGTAATATCAACTAACTCTCTGAACAGCAATGTGCGTACAATAAAATTTTATGAGTGCGTATTATTTAATTTACACAAAATATCGGATGAACATAATTATATATCTACCATTAAGGCGTATACAGTTTTCAGCTAATAAAACTACGATAATTAAAAATATTAATAATTTTTTCATTTTAAACGTCTCTTCTGAGCTTAGCATATAGAAAGCCTTTTATAAGAACGCAGCTAAATAGCATATAAGAAATTTTGATCTGTTTAATAATTAGCAGAAAACATAAAGAAAAAAAACATCGAAATTAAATGTTCACCATATTTAGAACACTTTCTAAAGTATTCTTCATGAAAGCTTATTTGTTTAAAAAATAAAGCAGTTGAGTAGTAACACAAAACTAAAGAAAACATTTCTAAAATTAACTTTAATAAACGTTGTTTTCTTGCAAAAAAAATTAGCATAAAATATACATGTTTTTCAAATGTTATTGGTAAAGATGTTTCACTTCAACAATAAACCAGTGAAATCACAAAAACATAATTTCTAAAAATTATTATTCTCAATATATTTTTAGGTTTACGAATAAAGCAGTTAATTGAAAGAAATTGTTAGATACTTTCTAAAATTAATATTATTAAGAACAATTATTTTGTTTTAACAATGAAGTAGCTATTAGTAATAAATAAAGAGAGCATTTCTAAATTTTGTTTGTTTTTGTTTTGTTTTGTTTTTTTAATTTCGCGCAAAGCTACACGATAGCTATCTGCGCTAGCCGTACCTAATTTTGCAGTGTAAGACTAGAGGGAAGGCAGTTAGTTATCACCACCCACTATCAACTCTTGGGTTACTCTTTTACCAACGATTGACCGTCACGTTACAACGCCCCCACGGCTGAAAGGGTGAGCACGTTTGGTGTGATGAAGATTCGAACCCGCGTCTCTCAACTTGGGAATCGAGCGCTCTAACTATCTGGTCATCCCTGACCTGATTTCGCAGTATGTAAAAACTGCACAACGTTACACTGAATTTTAGTTTTATAGGAATGGGGTAGTCCCTCGCTAGTACAGCGGTAAGTCTACGGCTTTATAACACTAAAATCAGGGGTTCGATTCCCCTCGGTAGGCTCACCAGATAGCCCAATGTGGCGTTGCTATATGAAGCACAGAAGTGATGCCAGTTGTTATTAGCACGTTCGAAACTTGTAATTTCTAAAAAAGTGAATAGTAAAATAGTCTAAAACGATTCACAGTTTATAACATATGAATTTTCCTTTATACTGCGACATAATAATAAATTTGAGTTCTAGGAATAGGTTGTAACCAGTAATATTTAGAACAGTTTTTAATTTTAATTTGTTAAAATAATTTTTTGTTTGGTACCAATACTTGATTTCCATCTAAGTTCTTTATCCTTGCGAATTCTACGAAAACGAAAAAAAACTCATTTTTTTTCTACTTAAATAATACGGCTGCGTGGGGGTATTGGCAGAGAATAAACAACCCTATGCACGGACGATCCTCATGGGGGCCTTATACTACCCATCCCTATAAAATAGACCAGTTACAAGGAAAGTTCTTAATTTCTCACGTTTGAAACTCGTTATTTCCTTATTCGTTTCTGGGTTTCCTTATGTTTCTTTGATTTCGTTTGATTATACGTACGGCAATCTCTATGACTATTCTTCGGTCATCATTATCTCCCAACCTCAAAGTTACCTATTACAGATTAATCAGTTAACGTGACCTGTTATTTTGCTTTTTAGGTGAAAAATTGAAAGAATAGGTTTTTCCTCTATCTTCTTTATGACGGCTCTGCATGGTCACGTGGTTACTGAGCTCGACTCATAATCAGACAGTCACGGGTTCTAATCCCCGTTTCACCAAACATGCTCGCTCTTTCAGTCGTGGGGGTGTTATAATGTGACTTTCAATCGCAGTATTCGTTGATAAAAGAATAGTCCAAGAGTTGGTAGTGGGTGGTGATGACTAGCTGCCTTCCCTCTAGTCTACACTGCTAAATTAGGGACGACTAGTGCAGATAGCCCTCGTGTAGCTTTGCGCGAAATTAAAGAAATAAACAAACATTTTCTTTATGTCACTGTTCTAACTGAGTAATTTTGAGCTGCAGGCCTCTCCTTTATCGCCTTTGCTCCATTATGTTTTCGCTATACAAAACAGGCATATATCTCTTCTCTTGTTTCTGCTTTCTTCTTAGAGTTATATGATGGTGATGAAGTTTTTTCTTCTTCTATTTCGTAGAGTAAACTTCATTCTATTCTCTGAACTCATATCGCGTGGTTCAACAATGGTGTTTTCTCATTCCTTCCGGATTAATTTAATAGTCGGATTAATTTAGTAGCGAAATAATGCAGTCCCTAACATAACTTTTTCAATCTCTACCTTTCAATAAAAAGATTAACTACACCTCCTTTTAATATCTTTACTTACTTTTCTTTTTGAACAGAATATACAGGTAATAAACTGTTTTTCTTTTTGTTAACTTCTAACTGTTAGTATTAATTTAAGTCTAGCCGCACCACTTGCTTCAATAGTTACGTGATTACCTGATTTTTTTCTTATATCATACCTCATTACAGATAAGGTTATTTCTTGTAATTAATTAAGAAATAAAAAAGTTTGAACTTTCGGAAGTGGGTTACCAATTCTCTAACACAACTCTTCTAATGTATGTGAAAAATTGGAACGTAAAGTCAAAATAAGCTAAAACAGGGAAGAAACGTGCCAACGAAAAGCTGTTATTATATAAAGTGAAACGTCCATGATCGAAACGTCTAAAATATTTTAAATATTAGCAACGCCAAAGAACGAAATTTCTTTAAAAATTCATTTTTTTAATACCGCGCATCCACCCAGAGTAGGTGGTATTATAAAGTAGATTTGTCTTTCTATCTAACCTTATGAAAATCGTATCCTAGTTATGAACGTTTGGTAAAGGTAACACAGGCGTATTAATGTAAGAAACACGAAGGTAATCAACTCTGTTCGATTAAAGCAGCTCAAATGGGCATCTTAGCTTAGTTTATAAAGTACATTACAACTATTCTGCAGGAGGTTCGTCATTGAACAGCCAACGTAACAGCAATTAGCGAAATGAATTTTAATGAATAATCATAATCATAAGCGATGAATTACTAATTAAACATGCTTAACAGAAACGTTATATTGATACTCAAAAAAGCCCTTAATATGAATATCCTTTTACTCAACCTTTCCACACCCGACAATCTGGCCACAAGTCTAGAATGTACATGTCATACCTCCTTGAAGACATTTTCACAGAGCTTTCTTGTTTGTTGCCCAGGCTCGTGACATGATGTAGCGCACGTAGTAGTTATAAGAAAAAGCAAGAAAAATATGTTCTGTACTGGATAGTTAACGCGGTTTATTTTTCTGACAAGACGTAATCTTACACAGTTAGTCATTCACATCGAACTTTGGCTTATTACTTACTTTTAAAATTCTGAACAGGAACAAGCTGCTATATTGTTATAAGGCTTCACAATAAAGAAATAGCAGAATAAAAGATTAGATTATGGGGATGGCAGATACTCCTTTATGTAAAATAACGAAAAACTAAACAGGACTGCTGACTACTTGTGTATACGAAAATTTTAAAGACCGCTTCACTAGACAGTTATGTATTTAAGCAAGGTCTTTGCAAAATCGTCAAATCACTGGAGTGATAACATTCTTAGCAACGCAAAATTAGGGGACGTCATAACATTTTCAGTGCTGATTGTTAAGAACTTTTAGGCCAAGTACTTTATTACATTCAACTAAAGTCTAAACTGGCATGAAAGCGTGTACTTGCGATGTTCGATCATGGTACATAACAACAGTTTCTCGTTGGAACTTTTCTTTATTGTTTAAGATAATACGAAATCTTAAATAAGGTACAGAACGAGCATCTTAAATAGGAATCACAGATGTATGAGAAAAAAAATTGAGGGACCCAAAGTTTACTTGACCGACCATCCAGGGGTCACTTTAGAGCCCAGGAAACTCTTGGGTTCTGGATTAAATTTTTTATGCCTTTTCCCAATTTTTTTTGGGAATATATTGCCTAATTTTGATGTATTTTATTAGGACATAATGAAAAGTGTGGGAAGGTAGGAGACGCTTCCACACTTTCTACGTCACTGGAATTTAATGACAAAACTCTTGTGACAGCACGTACAGCTGCTTTTCCAGTTGTCTTCTATCTGGTCAGCAGTTCGAATTTCAAGACAAGTGCACTTGAATACAAGGGCTTCTGATCTCGACGTTCAGTTCGATCATGCATGTGGTATTTCATTTGAAACTGATTTCTCTAAACAATAAATAAGGTAGCTCCGCTTTACAATAGATATTTAGCTAGGTACAGTACAAAATAATTCAAAATTTTCCTGAACTGACTGAATATGTGCAAGTGAATTATTGGTTGAACACGTTGTATAAAACACAAAGAAAGCAACCTATGATATTATATATTGCATAAATACAAAACGTTGGCACAGATTTTGAAAAAAAAAGGAGACAGTTAAAAATAGCATGAATCAGTTGGCGAGTTAGATGAGTAACTAATTTAACAGAGGTACTTAAGTACCCGATAAGTGTAAAGCGGGTGAAACTATCGACTCTGGACAACACCTGAACATTGTTTCAGTCTGTATGCTTGTTGTTTTTTTTCACAGTAAGGATTTCACGGAGTTTATCAGTGCCACCAGTCCACGAGGCTTGGCTTCGTGTGAGCGGGTTTATATCCGGCAAAATCAGAATCCGTATAACAGTTTGATTTATGCAAGCGTGCGGCAATATTCAACTGAATCACATTCTTCTTCTAAGATTGGTTACCATAGTAACGCAGATATGTCAACAGACAAGTATGGTGGTATACCCAACTAATTTGTTTAATATGTCAGCAAAACATTTTATAGAAAGTTTTATATTAAAATTAATGATAAAAATATATTTGTATTGATAAATTATTATCGGTAGAAGTACAGATCAGCGATGACTTTTTTTGGCTGATTAATAATTATATGCATTTTACTTTTATAGAGGGCGCTGTTAGTTTGCGTGCCAGGGAAGGACATGGCAACAACACGCTTTTATGCTAGTTTAGAATTTAGTTGAACGTAATAAAGCACTTGATATAAAAGTTCCCAACAATCAGTGTAGCAAATTTCATACTGTCCCTCTATTTGAGGTTGCTAATAATGTTGCATAAATTAATTAATTGGACTTATTAAATTCTACCTTCGTGGTCAATGACAAATAACGTATGTCAGAAAGCATATATTCACAGAAGAAACACCTTCCAGGGGTTTTATATCCTTGGAGAGGAACTCGCGTGTTTCCACTAAGGATCAAAATATGTCATACTGGTACAAGAAAGCTGCCACCCTGAATATTGTCTCATTGTTGGTTCTTCAGGTATGTTTGCTTCATGTTCTCAGAACTGTGTTTGTTATTTACAAATTTACAGCTCATTTTTATATTTTAGATATAATTATGACACATAAATTCACTAGGGGGAATAATTTGTATGATAATCTGGTAAATAAATTAAACCTCATCCTTATTTTTTACATACCTTGGTTGTACACGAAACTATAAATTCCTATTTTGTTTATTTTTAAGTCACCAGGTTGGTCAGTAATAAGATTCCGAACTTACGCCCCCTAAAATGTAGGTTTCGACTCTCTGCAGCAGATAAGGTACAGATAATCTTCTGTGTAGGCTTCCACAAGAAAAACAACAACACATTTTTAAAGTACATTAGTTTGATACAGAATGTGAAGCAGTCGTAGCTATGAAAATATTTTGAGCGTGTACAAGAATTTAAACCTTATTTCATGAAGTATTTGATTCTCTACAAAAAAGTAAACTAGTTTTAGCTTGTGAAGTATCGTGTTTCGTATGTATTTGTAAAGTAACTTGGTTCGGTACGAATATTAAATAGTTTCATTAATTTGTATTGTGTCTTAACCTTGTGCAAGAATTTAAACCCGTTTTTAAGTATCCTTGTTCAATACAAAAATATTAACTGGTTTTTTACTTTGCGATATTGATTGGTTCAGGGGCGTAGATCTTGGAGGGATGGAGGGTATACATCCCCCTTTCATTTTAGGTGGGGGTATGGTGCATACAATCATCCTCCCTACAGTTTGGTCTGTTGTATTGTTTTATTGCATCACAGGCCTACAAATTGTGTGCTTGTTCTTGTGATTCTCGTGTTCTTACCAATCGAATTATATAATTAGGCCTAGATGTAGGCTTTTTCAGTAGCCGAAATGTACATCTTTTATATAGGCGTGCTTCTAAGCTTTTCGATCTAAGCGATAGTTCGTATCAGTCAGTAGGCCTAAGTATACATGCAAGTATCGTAGCAACAAGATTACTCTGTGACTGCATATTTACAGCTTTCAGGTTCACGTAATCAGAGATTACCAATTTCCAAATTGAACAGTCCACATAAGTGATTGTAAAAATCACCCCCCTATCGGGTGTAAAAAATCTACGCCCCTGACTTGGTTCTAGAGAAAATTTCAATCTGTCAATATTTATCTTGAACAAAAACATACAATCATGTTTACTTAGTTTGTAAACTACCTTAACTGTGAATAAAAAAAATTAAACGTGTTTTTACTTCAGTAAAACATATAAGAAAAGCGTTTTGTCATATTTAGTGTTTGTTTGTAAAGGCTTTTGGTTCTATACAAAATCTAAGCCCCTCAGCTCCACGCTAGTACAGCGGTAAGTCTACGGATTTACAACGGTAAAATCGATTCCCCGCGGTGGGCTCAGCAGATAGCCCGATCGGCTTTGCTATAAGAAAACACGCACATATATAAGCCCCTCAATGGCACAGCCCTATATCTGATACCCTTAGTGGGCGGAGTACAAGATAGCCCATTCTGTATCTTTCCACTTAATGAAAATTTGTCCTTAGTTTAAATATCTTGTTTTTATACAAACTTTAAACTAATTTTTGGTTTGCAAAGTACCCTGGATTTATATAACTATAATGAAAGTTGTTGGAATCTTTTTTTTTTTTAAGTTTATACTTCACATTAAATTTAATATATTAACTTCTATTCTACACATTACCTGAGGCCAAGCGTGTTAAGGAGTCGGACTCATAATCCGAGAGCCGCGGGTTCGAATCCCGGTCGCACCAAATATACTCGCCCTTTCAGCCGTGGGGGATTTATAATGTGATGGTCAGTTCCACTATTCGTTGGTAAAAGAGTGGCCCAAGAGGTGGCGGTGGGTGGTTAATGACTAGCTGCCTTCCCTCTAGTCTTGCACTGCTAAATTAGGGACGGCTAGCGCAGATGGCCCTCGAGTAGCTTTGCGCGAAATGCAAAACAAAAGATATTATCTGTAAACAAGAAGCAAAGTTTCATTGATACTTTTATAAAAAAACAAATATTTCTTCAGATAAATCTAACAAACAGAAAACGTGTGAACAACAATAACAAATAAAACAAAGTTAACCCTATTATTTTTTCTTGGACAGCTTACCATTTAGAGACTAGAAACTTTAATTATGTTAAATTATAAATTTTTTTAGGCCGATATTGAGGTATACGTTTTTATGTGCGTGAAATTATTTATCTAATTATTTTTGGAAGAATATATTACATTTGATTGAAAGATTGTAACGTTTAAGAAAATGTAATTTATTGTGACACCAAAAACGCGATCCATACAAAAGTGACGTAATTTAATTTAATTGTTACTTTTAATTTAAATTATCAAAATATTTCATGTGTCAAAGAAGGTCTTGTTGTAACATTTGTAGCGTAATATGCGTTAAAAAGCTGTCACATGTAGCAGCCATGTGGATAAACAAATAATCTAATCAACCGGTAACGAACTTAGTCCATTCATCCTTTAAGTGTTGTGAAAACAAAATCGATAAGTGAAGTTTACAATGTGTATTTCATTGATTAGTGACCATATGTATTAAGACATAACTTACAACTAAAATACAGTAAGTAATGTCCAGTCGTCACTTGTAAAAACACCAATAACAATACAAAACGCAGTAACTAATAATCAACACATTCTACTGTGTGTTGTGAAGTGTCACGTGTACGAAACAGTGATGATTCATTAATTTATACAGCGTATTCTGTATTGATCATGGTTTCAGGTACTGTAACATAACGGATCGGAAGTTTGTACAGTGAACTGAATTTCGTCCTGTGTTCAAGTGAGCAAAAACACGATGGACTGTATAACAAAAAACCGTAACTGGCTGGTAACATGTATAAAGTTATACATGTGTACCAATGACAGCTAAAGTAAATATTTGATTGCAAGTTGTGTTATTAATGTATTGTGTAATTATTGATGTTCTGTTATGGCTGTTCTGTGAAATGTAAGTGTATTATGTTTTTATAAAGGATTACACAGTAGAAGAAAGAAATCAGAGTTACGATTTGTGAACTTTTGTGAAATTATTATGTAACAAAATAGCATAATTTCAAGGTTCGAAAAACAAATTACATAAAATAAATATTAAGAGAATAATGTTAGGTCATATGTTGAAATCGTTTGCGAAATAGCTACCAGTGGAATATGTAGTGTCGTGATTTGAAAAGTTTCGTGAAGTCTTTATACAGCTAGCCCTCAGATAGCCCTCGTGTAATTTTGCGCGAAATTCAAAAACAAACAAACATATTGTCAGGGAACTGGTTCTATAATAATAAAATTATTTGGTAAAATATATCTTCCACTTTCATTTTATTTTTAACGAAATGTTTTTTATCGGTAAAAACTAGAGGTATTCCTTTCATTGTTATAAATTCATAAATATAATTTATTTAAAAGGCATAGTTCGTTGTAAGTGACAGTAAAGCTTACGGTAGTACATTCTATGGTTTTTAAAAAAAGATATAAACTATATACTAGTTTTCCCAGTTAATGGCAAAGTGGTGAAATGATAATACAGGTGGTTTAACGTAGTTTAAGGTTTTTACAACACAGTTTATGAAAAAACGTTTTTGTTTGTTTCGTTTTTTTATCACTACAGCAAGAAATTTATGCCTAAAGTAGTTTTAAACACTCGAAATTAAAGCGTTAAAAAAAGAAGTGATAAAAGTTTGTACCTACAAGATTCACTATTAGAAGAAAACTTTTGTAAACTATTTAAAATCCTAAGTAATAAATAAAACTTTAATAATGTTTTGAGAATACAGTAAATAATTTACTAAAGTATTCTTTACTTAATCTTGTAATAGCACGTAAGCCACATTTGAAATCATAAAGTAGTGAAAAGTTTGAAAATAATTATGATAACTGATATTTTTGATAAAGCTGAAATGTGTTTTATGAAATATCATTCTGATGAGGTTGAACAAAGCTACTAATAACTTTACTGTGAACGACACACATAATGACTTGTAAAATAACAAATACATTTGTCTAGATAATAACTTATAAGGTAACAGCTACATCTGTCTTCACAGTAACTTGTAAGGTAACAAACACATCTGCCTAGACAATAGCTTGTAAGATAACAAATACATTTGCCTACACAATAACTTGTAAAGTAACAAATACTATTATCTGCACGATAACTTGTAAAGTAACAAAAAATTTTCCACATAATGAACATTAGTCGGTATTGCTCAGTACGAGACACAACATTGAGTCTTATAATAAAAAGTATACGGCATGGAATGGCAAGGTGTTTAGAACGCTTGACTCGTAAACTGTTTGTAAAAAAACCTTGCCCAAGATTTGACGGCAGGTGGTGATAACTAGCTGCCTTCCTTTAGCCTTACACTTCTGAATTAGTAACGGCTAGTGCTGATATCCCTCGTGTAGATTTGCGTGAAACTAAAAAACAACAAAAACAATAAGAATTGTGAAGAACAACCCAGAAATGATGTAATTTCATTCAATATAACTAAAAACACAATTTGTGTACAACTTCGTTATAATACAAGTGTTTCGTCTTTTTGAAACTGGTAGTAGACAAATGTATGTGTGCTCTTCTCACGTATTTTCTCTAGGCCCTGGGACGATTTTTCAGAATTTACATTCAGAATGAAGCTTGAAATATATACTCACAACCAAGAGAAATGGCAAGCGAAGTCCTCAAGTAAATCATTGTACTTGTTGAACACATGTCTAAGCAATAATAAAAGTTCTGATATTTTTAAATTAGTTATAAAACATAAAGATAAAATGAACCACATAGCATCGGAACAGTTTAAACTGTACTTTATAAATTATTTTAAAACCGTAGAACAAATAGTTTGTTATTTGTTGTTATTGTAACGTATCTGTTGTTTCTTCATTGGTCGAAGACGATCCAGTTGTAGTTAACTGAATGTTTTCTTTTTCTTTAATGAGATGATGAATCGATACCTATTGTCTGTTTTAGAATTTCGCGAAAAGCTACACGAGTGCTATCTGCGCTAGCCGTCCCTAATTTTACAGTGTAAGACTAGAGGGAAGGCAGCTAGTCACCACCACCCACCGCCAACTGTTGGGCTACCAATGAATAGTGCAAATAACCGTCACATTATAACGCCCCCCTGCTGAAAGGGCGAGAATGTTTGGTGTGCGGGGATTCGAACTCGCGACCTTAAGATTACGAGTCGAGTGCCTTAGCCACATCCCCCGCTGGTAAGTCTTCGGATTTACAACGCTAAAATCAGGGGCTCGATTTCCCTCGATGGACTCAGCAGGTAGCTCAATGTGGAATTGAGCCCATATTTCATATCCTGTAAATACGATGTATTTCCATATTTCTGTCGTAAACATTTCTTACGTATAATAATCATAATTTATCTTGGATGAGTCTTGGAATTATTATGTTACGTATGTTAATGTATTACGATTTCAAAGAGCCGGAAATTCTAATTTTAATTTTAAAGTTAATTAAATGTCAATATACATTAAATTTTATGATATTTGCCAACAAGATTGCTGTTCATGCAATTTTCTTTATTTATTTAGATTAATTATTGTTTAAAACTGTTATTGTATGGACGATGTAAAAATAATAAACTTTAGGACATTAGCAAGGTATTAAAATATTTAATATAGAATATCTCATGTAAGGAAAACGCTTTTGTAATCGATAATAAAACTTTTACTGTATATCTACACTCTTCCTGTATACGTTCAGTACTTGATTTTAGGTATTTTGTCAACCTCCTTATTAATATGGATCTCACCCCAGTCATGACTGTTACATTTCGTAATGAATATTTTATGTACATTGATGGCGTGTTATTCGTAATTAATAAATTAACCTCATTCCTACAAATACACCTACTAACAACTGCGTGAATAAGACAGATATGCTTCAGTATGCGTTAATAGTATTATACATCATTTATGTATACAGCATGAAGTACTTGGTTCAGTGTGTGTTAATAGAACATCTTTTATGCATATAGGACGAAGTACTTGCGTCACAAACCTAACGATTAGCTTGTATTAACTTTATGAGACCTATATTTATCAACAACAAATGTTTCCAAATAGTGAATAGTTTTGAAATTCCGGACATATATAATGACCATCTCATTTATTTACAAAGTGATTTTATTCAGAACTGTCACTTTTCATGTCGTTAGATATTATACCTCGATTTCATTGAACTTTTCTTACTTCTTTCGCAGTTATTTGTTGTACGTTCTGCCTGATGCGACCTCTAGACATACATTTGTATAACTAAGCTAATTTTTTGTATGTAAGGATACTGAGTTTCAGTGCGCTATATAAATACAGCTTCACAACGATGTCACAACGTCAGGTCATTTTCAATCTTATGAATGTGCATCTTGGAAATAATCCCGCAGCGTAATTATTACAATAAAACGTCCTGTCGTAAGGTTATAATGTCCAAAGCACATCCCTCCTCCATTCTGGCTTTTTATAAGCCATCACTGTACGAACTGAGACAATGGCGTCCTAGCACCCGTATCAGTAGTCCAATCGTACAGAAATATATATGTGTTTTGTTTTGTCTTTTTTTATGGAATAGTGTGAATATCCTTTTCATTCTCCAGTTCTTTGAAATATACAATATGTTGTAGAAGCTGCTTTAATACATCAGATCTGTGTCACTTTTTCAGAAAAAACATTTTTGATTATGCTACATACGGTTGACTGAGACACGTGAATGGCGTTTGCTGCTGATCTTCGTAATTATGGATTTTCACCTGTTACAAGACATCACACTTTGTTTACCATGAGTAATATATGACTTGTTGTAGGTCTCTTTTAGAATGGTCCTGGAACCCAAAGTTGATCCATATTCTTTTGTTTTCTGATATTTCTAAGCACAATGGTTATCAGCATATAAGAAATATTAACTCCCCGTTTTGGGTACATCTTTATGATCTGAATGAATCATAACAGTTTCTGAACATTGCATGTCGGAAGGGCTTTTACACACCATCCCAAAAACGATCACCTTTCGGAGGTACCACAATATTTAAAAAAACACCAAATAATAACAAAATGTAGTTCTGATACATCTTGTTCTGCCACGACTTTATAGAGGCTGTGGTTATCTCGTGACTTGCTGATTTTCACATTCAGAGTTATTTAATATATTCAACCATCTATATAATCCAGAGTTCAATCAGCGAATTATGTATTCAACAATGTCCTTAAGATATAATAAAGTTTTAAAAAGAGAGATAATTCGTTTATTTGGGATAATCATATATAATAAGAAATTATACGGATAAAATAAGAAGAGCACAGTGGCGGAATCTTATAGTTAAATTAACATGAATGGTTTCTTGTTTTGTCAACATTGTACATGAAAATTGTGCGAATTCAATGACACTGCAGTATTTATGTACACGAAATGTATCGTGTAGTTCTTTTCAATGTCTTATGGTGCCGGACGTGATCCAGTAGTTAAGCTAGGACTAAGAATCTGATGGTTCATGTTTGTATTACATTGCTGCGAAATGCCCCGTGGGCATAAGTGAGCTGTAAAACAAAGGATCAAATCCCAGAATTTGTTCGGACAAGAGTGTAGCTCGAAAGATGACGGCGGATGCTGGTGACTAGCTGCCTTCCCTTTTGTCTCGCAGCTCAAAATTAGAGACAGCAATAAACTTTTATTTATTGTTTCGAGAATATTAAGGTAAAACAAACATTACACTGTATGAATGTTTTCTTTTGTTTTTGGAGAAAAAAATCAAACCATCAGTGGAGAGTAGAAAAAATCCTATTACTGGTGAGTTTTTGATTAATTTTTTGTGTGTTAATTACAGAATCGGGCTTTAACCTGTATGTGACTCCCATTGCATAATTTTACACACCTCAAATGTAGTTATAGCAGCATAACGATAAATTATTTCGCGCTTTGAATACGGTGTATATTTCGAGCAAGTTTTGTTTGTTTGTTTTGTAAATTTCGCGCAAAGCTACACGAGGGCTTTTTGCGCTAGCCATCCCTAATTTAGTAGTGTACGACTAGAAGTAAAGCAGCTAGTCATCACCCCCACCTCTAACTCTTGGGGTATTATTTTACTAACGAACAGTGGGAGTGACCGTAACATTATAATTCCTTCACGGCTGGCGTGTTTGGTGTGATGAGGACTCAAACCCGCGACCCTCGTGTTACGAATCGAACCCTCTAAACACCTGGTCATACCTGGCCAATTCGAGATAAGTAAAATCTTAATTATTATGTAGCAATTGTAAGATGCATATTGAAACTAAGTGTAATATAAATTAGAGATTAGCAGAACTGTACTTTGGTGTTTATTTGAAACAAACATAAACGAACTTGGAACTGAACACGTTTTTTTATACTTATGTTCAATACTCCAGTGGCACATCTGAGCTTCTTCGGACTTACAACTCTAGAAATCGGGTTTCGATAGCCATGGTGACCAGAATACAGATATCCAATGTTGTAGCTTTCTGCTTAATTACAACCAAACAAACAAAACTTATGATCAAATACAACAAAGCACGAAAACATTGTTCATATCACTTAAAAACAATAATAGCATTTCACACTTCTTTTCTGAATGATACAACAAAAGGCATTATGGTTATTAATCGGTTTCGTAAAATGTTGTTGCTACATTATTATGTCACCCAGATATAATTAGGTTTACTTTTCCCCAAGATATATCCTGGACTTCGTGAAACTATAGGCTCCACAAGATTTTGGGAAATGTCTTGTTCGATTATAGCCGATATCACGCGGATTATAATTTGCAATTAGTTTACAAATGCTGAATGAATGAAACTTTGCAGAAACAATCTATCAAAGAATTTACAAAAGGTAAAAATGGTTTCAAAGGTTCACATTTTGCAATTAGAATGAGCTCCAGTGACCGTGTTGGTGAAAGGAAGTGACAGGTGTCAGTGTTATGCCCTTTTGACCAATGTCATATAACTTAAGAGGTTTGCTGCATTATCATCTTCAAAGATTTTGTCCATCAGGAAACATGATCGGAAATAACCTGCAGGTATATTTGGACGTTATTTAACCCTTTCTAAAGGAAACAAAGAACTCGATCCGTTTCAGAAGATCGTTCACACACCATTCACACAGTCTTAAGCCGCTTTCACTGTTGCATCATCAAAATACTTCATGTGGTTTTCTCGGCATATTCACTCTACCTACAATTAGTAGAAAAAGCGTTTACATAGCTCATTAGGCTATACCACACATTTTAAGGCATTTATTATTCATGTATACGCCATAAACTTTAACAAAACCATGTTGTTGTTTTTCCTTCGCATTTCACATAAACAGTTTTTAGAATAGCTATTGACTGTTTTATAACATATTTGGTAATTTACTTTGAACAATGATCGTTAAGGGAACTACCCAATTGAGACGTATTGTACTTTAAAAGACTGTCCACTTTTCATTTCTTCCGGTCTGTCACCAGCGTTGTTTTAAACAACAAACACTCTTTGAACTTTAAAGTAATTGTCCTTGATTACTGTATTCATGCTAAAAAAAAAAAACGAGTACTGTCGTGCCCTTTTAAAGTCAAAGAGATTGTTTCTCTAACACACTGAATTGCAGAAAAGTAATTATGTTAACATATCTGTCAATTTATAAAACTTGAGCAAACGATTGACATATCACGTGATTAGTCAATATTTTAGTGTGCAAAGAAATAAGGTATTCTATAAATGTGGTTCGGGCTATCTGTGCTGGCCGGCCATAATTTATCAGATTAGTAGGAGGGCTATCCAACACCAATCACCGCAAATTCACGGACTTTTCTATTACCATTCAGGTTGATAATATCAGACGCCACACATGTCATTTTACATCGTATGGAAAACCAGCTTGAACTCTTTTATTTTCGGTCGGTAAGCCTATCCAACAAACACTACTGCTTCTCAAACTGTAACTCTCTTTCGAGACCCTTAGACTTGGGTTACTGTGCCATAAATAAAAGTATACTGAGTACCACGAGTGATTTGCAAGAGATTGTTGCTGTTGTTGTTAAAATTCTGTGTGTTCTTATAATGTAAAACAAAAATTGTTGTATTTAGTGTAAAAAAGTGGTGGAAAAAATAGAAAAAAGTTATTTGTTGTTTAATTACCATGTTTTTTTTTATTTGTATAATATTAAAACAAGCTACTTTTGCATCTAAATACTGTATTAGGATTCAAGTGTATTTATGACCTTATAAACAAATTGGGTTCATGAAGTAGAAGAGAGAGAGAAAATAAGTCATTATTTCATGTATATGATATAAAAATCCCTTCAGCTACCAGAATACCGGGTTGAGTTTTGTGTTGCAAAATGTCCTACACCTCTATTATAAGACTGCATGAATTGTTATGAGGGACAAATGTTATGTATGATATACGAAGCTCCCCAATTACTAGAGCACTGAATTGAGTTTTGTATTAAAAAAAGAAACTATGGCTCCTCTTAAGTTAACAAAATAGAAACTAAAATTGTTAAGCTGATAATATTGTGCTGTACGTGTATACTACAAAGACTTAAACAGTCGTAGCAACTGAAATCTTTTAAGACAGGATTATATAAATTAATCTGTGAGGTCTACATTTCTGTGCGTCAGCAATACCAATTCGCTTTAACTATTCATCAGGATTTTTACCAGCCTACCCTCAAATTGGAATTCTGTCAAGCAGGACCTAGGAAGGTCAAAACGTTGTTCTCTTCTTACTAATAAGGCCCGGCATGGCCAAGCGTGTTAAAGCGTGCGACTCGTAATCTGAGGGTTGCGGGGTCGAATTCCGGTCGCACCAAACATGCTCCCCTTTCAGCTGTGGGACCGTTATAATGTGTTAGGTCAATCCCACTATTCGTTGGTAAAAGAGTAGCCCAAGAGTTGGCGGTGGGTGGTGATGACTAGCTGCCTTCCCGCTAGTCTTACACTGCTAAATTAGGGACGGCTAGCAAGATAGTCCTCGAGTAGCTTTGTGCGAAATTCAAAACAAACAAACAAATCTTACTAATAAAAGTGTTAATACCCATACCAGTAGTACTGAGTTTTGTGTAAAAAAATGTCCTCAACAATTACAGTGCTGTACAAGTTATCAAACCTTAAATACTTCATTAGTGGCTAAAATAGAATGATTGACATTTTGTCTCGTTTTGAAAGACAAACAAAAGAGATACATTTTGTTGAACTGTACATATTGTTTTCTGATGAGATTATACACGGTTAAGAATGCAGGCTAAATTATTGTTTTGTTAGCCCTAGCAGTGAAGCAATTGACATGAAGTTTTAGTTGGGTTGGAAAAGGCACAACTCAAATATTTGCAATCATATTTTAATTGCAAAAATAAAACAACCAATATGACCTGTTCAATTTTTACTTCTATTATTTGCAATGTGAATAATAATAAAGCCTTTTTCTTAAATGTGAAAGTTGTTTGTTTATGGTGAAAAATACGCCCTGAGCAGCTAAAGTGCTGTACTGTTCTGTGATGAATTAATCAAATCAAAACTATTGAGACATATGTTTTTTGATACATAAACACTCTTATCAGTTGTAATACCATGTAAATTATTGAATAATTAATTCTTCTCCGTGTGGATCGTCAGTGGAAAGTTTAAGGATTCACAACGTTAAAATCCGGAATTCGATTTTCTGTGTTAGACAGAGCTTGGCGCTGAAACAAAATTTATAAACAATTAATTTTTAGAAAGTTGGACTATTCTTGGTCCTTTACTTGTTTTGTTTGGGGGTGGGAAGGGGGGTAAAATATTGTAATATGCAAGAAGCGTCGTACAATTATCATAAATTCCTAGTTGCTGAATGGATTATGTTAGAAATTTATAAGACATGCGATTGGGTTATTTTCTAAAAAAGTTCTCTATACGCTTTTACTTGTGCAATGTAAAAAAAAAAAAGCCAGAGTTCGAAAGAAAATGAGCAGGAAAGGCCTCGGAACTTTTAATACGTTTGTTGTAATTAATGCTATAAAAACGAGTTTCTTCTATAACTAACGGCAAGACTGGAACTTCATTTTTGTATTTCAAAGTGATAAACACCAGCCCAGGAAGAATTTTCTACTCAAGCTATCTTTTTACAGCATATCAACTGCTTACTGCTAAATATAAAGTCCCTTCATGTTTGGTTTTTGTTGTAATTGATTTTTCTGGGAAATTATCTTTCTACATTCCACGTTTGTATGAAAGATTCGTTATTATGGCACCAGTTAAATTTTACTATGATTCAACGAATGTTACTTTGCAGCTCATAAATACAGAACTATGTAGTTAATTCTATGTATCCCATCGTTTACTCTGGTTATGACGTCTTGTTGGATGACATCGAAGTTATTATTTGATAAGGATTAAATTTCATTTTCAACCATTATTTGTTTACGTAAAATAACAATGTCTTTATTTCTGAGCTTCAAACTTCTTGGTTAAGCTTGGCCAATCAAAAAATGTCTAAAATAAAGTGTTTGTTTAGAAACCTAGATATTGCGTGCAGGATGCTATTCTTAGTAACTTGCTCAAGAATAATTACGAATGATATATTTGGTATAAAGATGTAGATGTTAACATACTGCAATGTACCTAAACTGTTTTTTTTATGAATATTTAAACATTTTCTGTTCAATTATATATCCAGTTACCCTTCAATGTAAGTCTCGTCGTCATATATTTAAAAAAATTATTAAGGTACAAAAATAAAAACACACATTAGTTTCTCTCTCTAAACAATCCATATCGTCACGAGTTGAAAATTGCTATTTTAAACAAAACCAGGATTAACCAGTTTAGATAGGTCGATAATAGAAAAGGCCGCCCAGAGGAGTTTTTACACCCTAATACGTGTAGTAATTTGTTTCACACACAACACAGAAGAGATGGAAAGGGACACCATCCCTGTGCCTCACTGTTAACAGTTACTGTTTCTATTCTATTGAAGAAATGGAAAGAAAAATCAACCTGTGCCTCATTATTAACTGTTACGAATTAGTACTATATCGAACAGATCAAAACATACACTAATTCCTTACCTCACCAATACCGTTTACAGTTTGTATTCTGTTCAAGAGATGAAAAAATACATCATCTCCTTGCCTCAACATTACCAGTTACAGTTTGTATTTTGTTGAAGAGTTGAAAGATAGGCCAACTCATTGCTTCACCGTTACCAGTTACGAATTAGTACTATATTAAAGAGGTTAAAAAGAAACACCAATTCCACGTTTTACCTTTACCAATTACGGCTTGTTAATTATTGAATAAAACCATTCATTTTCCAGGTAAAACACATAAGAAATCCAGCGGTAATTGATAAGGTTAGCTTGGAATATAAACCGCATTTTGTGTTACATTTAAACATGCAACACTTACGTTATTAATAATCCTTTAACCAACAAAATTCAGTAACCAACAAGCAATTCGGTAGAATACGTTATATGTAATTCTAGGGTTAAAAATTAAATGCTCATTTCGTTTTAGAGTCTTTCATTATTACTAACAAATTGGTCAATGTCAAAATCAATTGAAATTTCACATTGCCAATGTCATTTGTTAAGTAAACTGTAGAGAATGGTAAGAATGTAATGGTACTCATTGATTTTGATTTTTAGTTTTCGATATTGATTTATCGTGCTTTCAAAATAGAAAAAAAAAAGACTATCTGAAAAATATTTACTCTTCAAACAAAGAAAAAAACTTTTATTTACGATAGTGTTTTTTGTGAATTTCGCGCAAAGTCGAGTGCCTTAACCACCTGACCATGCCGAGCCCACGACAGAGTGATGATCTAAAGGATAATGACCTTTAAGTTATCCAATCATACTGTATGGGATAACGTTATGAAAAGAGAAAAGTATATGGTATGAAAGCTAAAAAAGATCTATGTTGTGTAAAAGTTGGGGAGTTAAAGAAAAAGTGGAGAAAAATTTGTCTTCCCTCTTTTTACTGTAAATAGAACAAGCGGTGAACAAGAACGTAAAAATGGGTCATCTTTATTTTTCTCGTTTACCTTAACCAGTTTTACATCACATCTTCGTAGTTTAATATATATATAAGAGGTTGAATACAATATATTAAAACGATTTGGAATATGCAACTGGACCTAGCACTTAACAACCACAACTGATATAGATTTACGGTTTGTTTGTTTGGTTGTTTTTTTGTTGAATTTTGCGTGAAGCTACACGAGAGCTATCTGCGCTAGCCGTCCCTAATTTAGCAGTGTAAGATTAGAGGGAAGGCAGCTAGTCATCACCACCCACCGCCAACTCTTGGGGTACTCTTTTACCAACGAATAGTGGGATTGACCATCACATTATTATGTCCTCACAGCTGAAAGGGCGAGCATGTTTGGTACGACGAAATTCTAACCCACGACCCTCAGATTACGAGTCGAGTGCCCTAACCACCTGGCCATGCTGGGCCAGATTTACGGTGGAATAGTTGTATCAAAACTACAATCTGACGTTGTTTGACATTCCTGAGGTTACCAAAAATTTGGTCGCGGGTTCGAATCCCGGTCGCGCCAAACATGTCGCCTTTTCAACCATGGGAGCGTTATAATGTGACGGTCAATCCCACTATTCGTTGATAAAAGGTAGTCCAAGAGTTAGTGGTGGGTGGTGATAGCTAGTTGCCTTCCCTCTATCTAGTCTTACACTGCCAAAGTAGGGACGGCTAGCGTAGATTGCTCTCGTGCAGCTTTTCGCGAAATTCAGAAACAACAACAACGACAAAAATGTTTACATATGTGCTACAATTGTGAACAATCCCTAATTTATATCGTTAAAAGCAACGAGTGAAATTTTGTTTCGTGGGATCCTCTTTGGTTTACTCTATGTTTGCCTCTTCAACATTCGGACAAAGATGAATAACCAGATCTATTTAGATGCTTATTTCTGCTAATCTAAGACAGTAAGGTTTCAGTTTTTGTGTGTTACGTAAGAATGCTTAGATATATTTAGAAGCATAAGAATGATGGCATTATAACATTTGGTACAGCTATGACAATATTAACTCAAATTTAATCAAAAATTAGGTTTTGTACAAAGATTCACGATAGTGGTAGTTTACCTTCTAAATTCGTTCGACACTGTAGCTTCTCTAGATATATGTCTATTTTATAGTCTTATATCTATATACAGCATTTCTGTTAAACAGAACTCTCAATGTTTTTAGTTCTACTCATATCTATTTTTGCTCAGAAGGCTTCGAGTCCCCCGTTGGGACAGCGATAGGTCTTCAGGTTTACAAAGTTAAACCAGGAGTTTGATTCCTTTCGGTAGACACAGCAGATAGCGTGTTGTGTGACTTTCTTATAATAGAACTCACACACATAAGGTCCCGGACTTCCACTAAATATGTCTTCGCAGAATGATGGCGTAAAGTTCAAAATCAATATTTTAAATCTTTTACTTGATTAAGTTTCCAGTGAATTCTTCGTGACGACATATAAAATGTCTAAATGCAATTAATTCCAACAAAATCAACTGAAATATTTTTATTCGTCGTGTACACCATAACAGTACTCAAACAAGAACAATCGATGATTGTCACTTTTTAAGAGTTATTTCTATTTATTTGTCTTTCCGTTTTAATTAGATAGATTTCATTATTTTCATTATATTTGTATTTCATCTATTTTTTAGCTTTGTTCTTTGTTACATGAGTATTCTGCTTTTCTTTGTTAAAATAGTTTATTACTGGAGATTACTATGAAGTAATACCATGCCAATACACCAGATACGGTTTCTCAGTCTGAATAGCATCCTACATACAACACATGGACTAAACACTCTGTTTAGGGACACCAAGGTCCAAGCACAGCTGTCTCTAATTTTAAAATTGTAGCTAGACGAATGAAAGATAATCAGCAGCACCAGCCGCTTACCCGCTCTTACCTGTATTATCTGAGTGACTATTACTTTTATAACGCACCCATAGTTGAAATTATAGAATGTATTTATCGACACATCGCTGGCTTGAACCTTGGACCTTTTGATCCAATCTAATACTATAAATTTAAACTGTAAAATGGATGAAGCATAATCTATAGAATTAAGGAATATTGGTAAATAATGTTTCGTTACATCATCAACACCAATATGGCTCAATGATGAACTTGAGAGCTCAATCTTAAAATCCAGGGTTCGAATCCTGCATTGGGGACAGCACAGCTAGCCATTATCCAGCTTTGTGCTTAATTTCAAGTAATCAAGCAAGAAACTTGTATAATGTCCTAACTAGCATTTATTTATATAAATCTGTCGCTTGTATTGACATGTTGTTATAAAAGGAGTCTTATGAAATTAGGTTTAATATATTATTTTTATGCAGCTGTAATCACAAACTAATGGCCCGGCATGGCCAGGTGATTAAAAAGTTAGACTCGTAATCCGAAGGTCGCGGGTTCGAATTCACTTCGAACATGCTCCTCCTTTCGGCCATTGGGGCGTTATAATGTCACGGTCAATCCCACTATTCCTTGGTAAAAGAGTAGTCCAAGAACTGGTGGTGGGTGGTGATGACTAGCTGCCTTCCCTCTAGTCTTACACTGTTAAATTAGGAAGGGCTAGCGCTGATAACCCTCGTGTAACTTTGCGCGAAATTCAAAAAACAAACAAACGTAAACTAATACTTAAAACAAAACGCATACAACTCAATCAATGTCTAGATAAATAAAGTAGGCATTGTACGGTTAGCGATTTTTAGTGTGAGATTGAAACGTATGGAACTCTTCCAGAAAAGCATTCTGTTTGTAAATATTTGATAAAAGTTTCTAAAGGCAAGTTTCTGTGACGTCTGCATGTTCGAAAGATATTAATAACACGCTACTAGACAAGACGACGCTGCCAACATTGTGTTTTCAAATAGAATTTTATTTGAATTAGAAATAGACGAGCGAATAAATAGTGTCAAAGTAAGGCTATCACATATACAGCAAAGTATGTTTTCTGATCTTATCATAAGCTAGAGTGTGTCCAATAGATTACACGTGTGAGTTTGGTTTTGAATTTCGCGCAAAGCTACAAGAGGACTATCTGCGCTAGCCGTCCCTAATTTAGCAGTGTAAGACTAGAAGAAGGGTAGATAGTCATCATCACCCACCGCCAACTCTTGGGCTACTCTTTCACCAACGAATAGTGGGATTGACCGTAACATTATAGCGTCCACATGGCTGAAAGGGCGAACATGTTTGATGTGACCTGGATTTGAACTCGCTACTCTCGGATTGCGAGTCGATTGCTTTAACCACCTGGCCATACCGTGCCTTACACCTTTGGGAAATGTGTAAACTTCACACGTGGTTAGCTAGCTTTTCATGTGAAATACGTGGATTAAGCTGTGAGTTGTTTCTACTACCGGCAATCACTTCACTGCAGTTACAATAAGAGCACCGCAGCTGTGTCCAATATTTTTATATGTATTAGGATAAAATATCTCCTGCTAGATTCAAAACCTCTCAACGATTCACAGATGTCCTAATATATCAAAAAAGCTTTTCCATTATCTCCAGTATTTGTATTTACGCCAAAGGAGTGCATACTAGAAACTAACCTCTTAGAGAGTCTGCTTGTGGTACCTGAATATGTGTCACTTATGATTTCGCTAACTTGTAAATGGGGAAGTGGATATAGTTTCAAAAATGACATCACCAAGATGCGGCCATGAAAACAAACTTCCAGGCCTATGTTCGGGTTCAACAACCCTGAAACCCTACTTTAAGACTCTCGTGATTACTGAGTTACCTTCTAAAGGGCGCTTAGCTTTCCTAGGTACACTCTTAATAAACCAAGTTTGGTCCTCTTAACTCCAAAACAACGAGGTCTAGTTAGACAAAGGTGTAGAGGCACAATACTGGAAGCTCCCAGTGGCTCAGCGATATATCTGCATACTCACACCACTAGAATCCGAGTTTCGATACCTGTGGTGAGTAGAGTTCAGATATTGTGTAGCTTTGTGCTTAATTACAAACAAAACAAAAAATGGTATTGGAAATAAATATAAAAACAAAGGATAAAGTAGACATATAATATAAATTATATTCAGCCAGCATGCACCTGAAAATTAATATGAAAGCAATGAACAAATGTGTACAAAGAAAGGCATAATGTGTTATGATAAAGATAACGAAATGCATTATTCAAATTGTTAATATTTGGTGTGTGAGCCAGTTGCTTCATATAGAACTCGACAGCGTGCTTTCACACTCCCAGACAGCTTATCAGTAAAAGACTAGGAAATGCTATTCCAAATATATTGTGACAATTTCCTCAATTTATCCAAGTTTGATATTTGTATGATATTCTCAGTGTCCAATTAAATGCACATGGCCTCAATGATGTCCATATCAGGCCTTTGTGAAGACTATGACATTGTTGTCAGTGTACCATCAGACTCTTTATGTTTCAGTGCACTGAGGATTATTGTGACATTAAAGGACGAAACGCTGTCCAATGTAACCCATTTCTAAGGGAATCAGAGTATACCTGTACCTGTCGGCAGTCAGAACACCTTCGATTTTATATACACCTTTGAAACCTTAAACCTAAATACAGCCCCGCAATGGTGTTAATCAACAACGTGCTTTACTGTAGCTCTTGTAAATTGACTGTTTATATCGTTATATTAGTCCACCTCAGATCAAACTGGCTTTGGTTATTACAAAACAAATCACACTTTGTTCTGTCTGTAAAAACACTTTCTTTCTTCAGGTCTGAACATTCCACTGTTTGTTTGTTTGTTTTGAATTAAGCACAAAGCTACACAATGGGCTATCTGTGCTCTGCCCACCACGGGTATCGAAACCCAGTTTTTAGTGTGTAAGTCCGCAGTCATACCATTGTGCCACTGGGGGGCCATTCCACTGTTACAATTCCATTTTGCATCTCAATTTGCGTGTGTGTGTTTTTTTTTTTTTTTTTGCCTCTTCTCAAGTTTCTGAGCAGATACATGTTCACTAACACCATTTAAAAATAGGATATTTCTTACTATTTTTTAAAAAATCTATGATACATCTGCATTTTTAGCAAGGTTATTTGAAATATTTATTGGATCATGGCCTATAAGTAGGGTGTTTGCTCTGTGTAATTGTGCATCACTTTTGAAGAGTTTGGGTTTTTTCCACTCAATAATATTTTTGTCAAAAGCACCAGCTCCACTAACCATCTTCAAAATCTCTCATATCGCAGTGGGTGAAACGTGAAGTCGGAGTTGCATTCTTCATCTAAACTTTTGATTTTTATGTGATTATCGCTATAATGTACTTTTCAGGAGTCACCATGTTCAACACAGGTTTCAAACTCTGTAATCAATACATAATTAAGCCTTGAACTGATGTAGCACAGTCAGATTAGTTGCGTGACGCTCATTAACGTTGCTATGTCAATACAACACTACGTTAGGCAACGTTTCATTTTGAAGGTTTTATTTTATCGTGTGCAAGTTGCATCATGTGCTCACTTTACCCTCTGTTTCCACTTCTGTACGAACAAATCTAGACGTGGAAATCCCCGGGATAATAACGTGAATCCGAAATTAAAACTCGAGATCATGTATGGGTTCAGGGACCCTGAAAACCAACTGTTAGACACTGTCATGTCTGGATAGTCTATCAGGAAGTATTTGACCTACTTTTGATATTCCTTTGTTAGAAGAACTATGACAAAGTTAATAATAACATAGCCCCCCCCCTCCTCGAAGTATTCCAAACCTACTTGATCTTTTTAACTTCAGAACTCTGGGAAGTGTTAACAGGATATACATACATACGAAGCTACAAGCTGAATTAATGTATAATATACACATATCTATGTATACATGTGCACAAAAACACACCAAATAGTTCCCCGCTAGTACAGCGGTAAGTCTTCGGATTTACAACGCTAAAAGCAGCGGTTCGATTTCCCTCGGTGGGCTCACCAGACAGCCCGATGTGACTTTGCTATAAAATAAATACACACATACACTCCACCTTGTAAACAAATTTTAATCGGAACATTGCTTAGGTTTTTACGTTGTGTCTGTAAAAACAAACAAATACACCATGTATTAGAAACTGATACTAAACAAATAACATGTAACATATACTAAAGAGGCAGACAACCTAATTAAGTGCAATGCATTTCATGAAAATTTGACATTGATTTTATGATATCGAGTTTGTAATATGCCACATAATTTTTGAACACATTATACATCTTGCGACATCTCAGGTTATTATTTCACTTTTGTGATGTGTGAACTTTAAATTTGAAACAGTGATATACCTATAACCGTTCCCCCTCACCAGTGGTTCAACTTGAAGCCTAAAGACTTATATCGCTAAATATTGAACTTCGATACCTGTAGTGGACATAAAACAGATGTTCTGTTGTGCCGCTTTATGGTGAACAACAAAACACACAAATAACACTTATATTTATTTGTTTGTTTATTTCGAATTTCGCGTATAGTTACCTAGGGCTATCTCCGCTAGCAGTCCCTAATTTAGCAGTGTAAGACTAAATAGAAGGCAGCTAGTCATCACCACCCACCGTAAACTCTTGGGCTACTCTTTTACCAACGAATAGTGGGATTGACCGTCACATTATAACGCCCCCACGACTGAAATGGCGATCATGTTTGGTGTAACGGAGATTCGAACACGTAATCCTCAGATTAGGAGTCGAGCGCTACTCACCGTCTTGCCATGTCGGACCAAAATACTTATAACCTTATGCTGGCGATCAGTTAATTTATAAGTGCACATTGTATTAAAATTAATTTAATGTTTCACTTTTACCAAATAATTCTAATGAAATTAAAATAAATAAGTTTAATGTGTTTTTCTTATTGGAAATTCACAATCAACTAGTTAAGATGTAATTTCTATTGTGTTGTTTTATAATATTTTGAACCATTTTTCGTAAGCTTCACTATTGAATATTGTATTAACCAATATATTGCAAACTATTGCATTTAGACTAGTACCTTATATATTGTTACTTGTAATCGTCTTTTAGTTTTTTAGTATTGAATCAATAAAGCATGCTAATAGCGGTTTAAGACAAAAAATAGTAGAAAAATTTTGTTACAAATATAAGTTCTTGCTGTAAACCAAGAATCAGATTAGTCAGTAAAAGGACCATTTATAAAATCACAGTCAAGATATGATGATTCAACATACCTACGGCACGAGCTATGACATTATGGTCGTAGCATACTGCAACTAGTTAGAAAGTGAAAATGTGTGATATAATGTCCATTTTTATCAATTATTCTCTATGTTGTAAAGAAAATTTATCCTTTTGGTCAATTTTCAGTTGCACAAAATCTGTTAAGTGGATATATTTATGTAAAAATTGTTTATTGTGTACTAGAAGTACAATATATGGTTTTTAAGCTATACGTATTTAACATGGCAATAAATGTATGGCAATAGTGTCCTAAAATGAAATACATAAACTGAGGCAATAAAATACACTTTTTTCCCACAAAAATGTATTTTAATTACAGTTTAACCAATTTTTTTAGAAGAGAGCCACAGAGGCGTAGCTAGGGTTTTCAGCGCCCGGGGACAAAATCTGTTTTCGCGCCCCTCTTTACATAATTTTCCTAATTATGCAACATCAATTTGGCGCCCCCCATCCCTGGACGCAGCATCGGGGATGGTGCAATATATATTCACCATCGTATTTCTTTTTTAATTAAGAAATAACGTCTATTTTTAACGAAGATTTTAGACGTGCGCTGTCATGTTTGATCGTGAATTCTTCCTCTTTAAAAGCACGACCAGATTCAGGACTGATCCAATTATCAAAACACAGTCTGAATAGTCTTTTCCAAAATCAGACTGAAGACAAACCAATGACATCTTGCCGGCTCTCCTAAGCTGGTCGGCATTCGACTCGTAATCCGAGGGTCGCGGGTTCGAATTCCCCTCATGCCAAACATGCTCGTCCTTTCAGCCGTGGGGGCGTTATAATGTATCGATCAATCCCACTATCCGTTGGTAAAAGAGTAGCCCAAGAGTTGGCGGTGGATGGTGATGACTAGCTTCCTTCCCTCTTGTCTTACACTGCTAAATTAGGGACGGCTAGCGCAGATAGCCCCCGAGTAGCTTTGCGTGAAATTCAAAACAAACAAACAAACAAACCTAAGCAGGTCAACTCTAACATTTCAGTTTATAAAAAAATATATGTTTGTACAACCTTTGCGTGAGACCGAAAGAATGTCGAGAATGCGTGCAATTAATGAGTTAATTGGAGCGATGAAATTACGGTCAACAGTAAAATTCAAGACCACCAGACAAATGCTAGAACGCCAGTTTATTTAGAATGTACAAGCATTTAAAGCTGAGCTGCCACTAACTCAAGATAAATAAATACCTTCTCCCAATTTTTCAGGAACATTTTAAATATCTGTTACCATGCAGGAACGACGTGCACGTGCATGATATAGGAATGAGATATGATATACTTAAACGTGGTAAGTTTGACAAAGTTGTTTCGAAAACATCAAGCGAATATACTTACAAGTCGAACTCGTTTTCATTTTTTGTTTTATTTGCAGTATAAATCCTTAATTCAAAAACATATCTACCTAAACATCTACCTTGAGCAGTAAAGTTAAACGAAACCTTTAACAAATTTAATATTGGTCAAAACGCCCTTAGCAACGTAAAGTCGTGGAAACCTACAATATGCAACCATGACAACGAAAGTGACGCAGACGCTTATGCTTGTTATTTGTTAACGGAACATTAGAACTGGATTTAACGTTTACACTATAGCGGAGGGCACCAATATTTAGAGAAGTGTATCACTAGGCAAGGGACTGTTATCATACACCTCGAGAAGATCTTTTGTTTTTTAAATTTTCTGTCACAATGAGGTGACTAGAAATTTCTTACTCTAGATTAGTAAAATCAGGTATACCTTGTCGGACTTTCTCACACCCTGTTTTACACCTACTCTCAACAAAGTGCTCGAATAGTTTTTGCAGAAAGTCAAATACTATGAACTTTTATTTTTTAGCATTGGAGAAAACTGTTTCTACGGTTAACTTTTTTAAGTTGAATCAGTTAAAATCGATAACTTAATTCAAACCTAAAGTTGTTTCTTTCATCTCTTTTAAGTTTAGGAAAATAAATGTGTATATGTTTTTTCATGACTGCATATATTACGATGTAATTATTAATAAATGTAATTAAAATATTTGAATATTAGTAAAGGTGCATCTGCTCATAATCTAAGAAATACCTTTTTTGTTATTGTTTTTACTTCACTATTTTAATATATCAAGGTCTACGTTAATTTATATTATATGAAAAATCTTTCTTTTTACCTATTTTTACTAAAACTAATATATGTATAGATATTGTCCATGAAACTTCCATATATAGTTAAAGTATATAAGAGTGTATGTTTCAGTTGAATGTTATATTTTTTGTAGGTCCAAAAGACGGAGGGTAAGCAGCAGTGCAGAGACCCCTATAGGGGAAATTTAATAATGTGAGTAACTTTTTCTTATTATTCAAACATATAATAAGTAACTGTCGTAGTACCTTAATACAGATGAGCTTACTGATATTACTGGCCACTAATTAAGATGTTAATTATCTTTAATGCTTGCTTTAACTACGTATTGAAGAATCAGTGTAATAGCATTCATTTTAAAGCAAATTTTACCATAAAAGATATATCATTAGATTTGGTTTGTTTTGAATTTCGCAAAAAGCTACTCGAGGGCTATCTGCGCTAGCCGTCCCTAATTTATCAGTGTAAGACTACAGGGAAGACAGTTAGTCATCACCACCTACCGCTAACTCTTGGGGTACTCTTTTACCAACGAATAGTTGGATTGACCGTCACATTATAACGCCCCCACGGCTGAAAGGGCGAGCATGTATGGTGCGATGGGGATGCGAACCCGCAACCCTCAGATTACGAGTCGCCTGCCTTAACCCACCTGGCCATGCCGGGCCTAACAAGTATAGAAAATTGATACAAGAAATAGTTACACCACATCAAAAGTTTTAAATGTGAGATCTTAAAATCATTTGAAGTGATTGAAAGCTGTAAGCATGAGGCAAACGTTTATTTGTCGCTAGTTTCAAAAATATAATTGTTTCAAATAGTCTTTATTAAACATGCGGTAAAACTATCTATAAAGTTTGTGCGGCGTGTCGTCCCTGTGTGGACTCTTTGTAAAACTTATAAAACAGACCACCGTCCCCCAACAAAGACCAGCTACGTTTTGACTGATATAAAGCCAGTATGTACATAAATCCTGACATTAGTCTGAACATCTGTTGAATGACGAGAGCTTCTTAAGCACTTTTGATGTGACAGTCGAATGTATTTCTGAAAGCAGACGAATAAACAGTACATCATTGACTGTTTTGTACCTGTGTAAAGGACATTATAAACCAGGAAATTAAATAAGACGTCAGACTCCATTAGCTGGCTTAGATAACAACAATGGAGGCACAGAACAGCAGGTATTGTTTAGAGTGTGTTTTACATTAATAAGTTGGCAAACAAATTTATAAGCATAATAAAATGATTAATATTTGGGGAAACATAATATATCTTTTGACAGAGCGTTGGTCTGTATTTAATATATACTTCCCCTGCCCGAAATAAATCACTTTATAACGCTTTAGATTGTTGTTTGACAACTTATATTAGTATAATTTACTGCGTTATTCAAGTAAGCTTTACAAGCTCTCCAGTGTCTCAGCGGTGCATCTGAGGGACCACACAGCTAAAAACCGGGCTTCTACCCTCTTCATGAACACCGCACACAGGGCCCCGTAGTTTAGCTTAATAACCAAAACAAACAAATGATTTTTTTTGCGATGTAGTAAAAACTTAGTTCAGCTCTGTCGTAGGAAATTGACCTCTAATACTCTCATTTTCACTACTTTTATCGAAACGTTTGACCAAAAATACACATGTTAACCCGGAATATTCTCTTCGACAGCGTTATATGGATATCAATACCAGTCTGAAAGGTTTTGTTTTTTAGCATGTAAAACTGAACTAGATCTAATGTAACTTATCTGATACTATCGCGTGAAATTGAACACAATCTGAAGTCATCTGTTCTATCATATTCTCATTAATGTTAGTCAATATGAAACAAATACATTTAAAAATATATTAAGTGTCTCAATGTGCTCTTTGAGATCTATAACATGATTTTTTAAATAGTTCCCGACATTAAATGGGGAAAAAATTACACATTAACAAATATAGAAATTATAACTTCTTCCTCTGATACGTAGACGGGGCATAGCCAAGTGGTTAGAGACGCTCGACTCGTAATCTAAGAGTTCTGCGTTCGAATCCCCGTCAAACCAAACATGCTTACCCTTTCAGCCGTGGAGGCTTTATAAGTTTCGATTAATCCTGATATTCGTTGATAAGAGAGCAGTCGAGGAATACTAATCTCATTTACTAAATTAGGAAGAGCTAGCGCGAAATTTAATAAACCAAACTGATGATTTAAACAGCGTCTTGGCCATTACTTTGTCTGCCGTATCCCAGCCGGCTTTATGAACCCTGATATTGGACGAAAGGCTTCGTTGGTCCTGGACTAATTAAATATATAGTGTGTTGTCAAGATGATAAAAAAGTCAGAATACGTAAGCTAAAACTGAAGAGAGTGTTTGTTTGTATTGAATTTCGCTCAAAGCTACTCGAGGGCTATCTGTGCTAGCCGTCCCTAATTTAGTAGTGTAAGACTATAGGGAAGGCAGCTAGTCATCACCACCCACCGCCAACTCTTTTACCAACTAATAGTGGGATTGATCGTCACATTATAACGCCCCCACGACTGAAACGGCGAGCATGTTTGGCGCGACGGGGATGCGAACCCGCGACCCTCAGATTACGAATCGCACGCCTTAACACGCTTGGCCATGCCGGGCCCCGAATAAAATGACAGGAGTAAGAGAAAAGTGGTGATTTCTTTTTTTCAGTTTCCCTTTTCCTGTGGTTGCTCAGCGGAAAAAACTGTTGGTTTCTAACGCTAAAAATCGAGTTTTAATACCCTTTGTATGCAGGGCATACAGAGTCCTCTGTGCAGCTTTGTACTGAATAACAAACAAACATCGATGGACGACAGACAACGCTTAACGCATAATACTCTTTTAAACATTATATCTCTTTACTTATTTATAGTCACAATCGAAATATGACGAAATTGAATATCGAAATATTCAATTTAAAATACATACGCTTCATAGGGCATTTTTTTCTCTCCGAATATTAATCTTTGAAGGTGTGCACTGTAAAATCGAGGGTTTACACTCCTAAAATTAAACGTTCGATTCCTCGTTAGTATCGCATAATTAACTTACTTTGGAACTTTGCGCTACAACGAATACACATTGATGGACGACAGACAACATGTAACATAGTGTAATATTGTTATTCAAAATTATGTTTCTGAGTCATTATGTTTTGCATATCAACTTAACTTCTCAGTTGTAGTTTGCGAACATAATTTCTTTCCAATGTTACCATGCTCGCCCTTTCAGCCGTGTGGGCGTTATAATGTGACAGTTAATCCAACTATTCATTGGTAAAAGAGTAGCCCAATAGTTGGCGGTGGGTGGTGATGACTATCTGCCTTCTCTCTAGTTGGTAAATTAGGCAGCTAACGCAGATAGCCCTCGTGTAGCTTTGCACGAAATTCAAAACAAACCAAACCAATGTTATAAACTAACCACCTCCCCCGGTAATACAGCGGTAAGTCTACGGACTTACAATGCTAAAACCAGCAGTTCGATTCCTCTCGGTGGACTTAGTAGATAGCTCGATGTGGCTTTGCTATAAGAAAAAAGAACACACACACACTAAGTTCCAAGCATAACGATATCTTTCCTGTTTTGTAAATTTGAGAATTTACATTTTTTTGTCCCTGGAATATAACCACTACTGTGTATTTTGTAATGAATAGTGAAACTGGTATGAATTATACATTAAGTAAACTAATCATTGCACACACTAAGGAGCAAAATGAAACGCTGAAAGCTAAGATTAAAAAGATTAGTCAATCTTCTATGCGCTTGGTTATCATGGGTGAAAACTATGTGCATTCTTAATTGTTTGTTTGTCTGGAATAAAGCACGTAGCTACACAATGGGCTGTCTGTGCTATGCCAAACATGGGTATCGAAACCCGGTTTCTCGTGATGTGTGTCCGCAGACATACCGCTGTGGCACTAGGGGGCGTGCATTCTTGAAATGGATCGTTACGTCAAAATGTGCACAGTGTGTGAGTTTTAATTAAGAACATGGGTTTTATGTGAATATACAAGAATGAAATGTTGGAAAATGTTTTATAGAAATACGTTTTAAAATTCTCATTATTTCATATATCTGATATAAAATGGGACTGGTTTAAGATACAGAAAAAATAATAATTTTATTTAAAAAATATCTTCATTAGATAAAATATTGTGGATTTATTGATTTAGAAAACATATTAGCAAATCTAAAGGTAAATTTTAATTATTAAGTGCTGCTTGAAAAAACCAAAGCTTTCTCAAGCATATAAATTTATTAAGGCTTAGTTCACTGTTTTATTCACAGCTTACATCTTTAATTTATCGTTCGTTGAGGTTTGTTTCTTTACTTAATGTGTTAATGTTTTCTCTAGTTATACTGTGGTTATTTGAGATACAATGTTGAAAAATACGGGGGTGTGATTTTTTTCTGTTCATTGGATCTGGTTTCCATTTTTTATCTTGTTTCTCCTGTATAGAAATTATGGCCGTTGTTGCCTTGTATGTCATATGACGTTGGTATCATGTTTGTCAGAGAAGTTTTTACGTGATATAGATTTTAATTTCGTGCCTGGTTACTGAATGTGTTATTTTATCGTACGTATTCGGAATGTATGGTACACAACAATGCAGTGTTTTGTTGTTAGTTGTTTCATTGCCTTTTGGATTGTTGATTGGCTTTTCATTGTGTTGTTGATTGTGGTTTTGGTGAATAATTATTTCGACAGTTTATGTAGGATATTTACTCATGCTCATAAAGTCCTGTTTTACAGTTTTTGTAGAATATTCACTCGTGCTTATAAAGTCCTGTTTTACGGTTTTTGTAGAATATTCACTCGTGCTCATAAAGCCCTGTTTTACAGTTTTTGTTGAATATTCACTCGTGCTCATAAAGTCCTGTTTTACAGTTTTTGTTGAATATTCACTCGTGTTCAAAAGTCCTGTTTTACAGTTTTTGTAGGATATTCACTCGTGTTCATAAATACACAGTTTAAAACAAGCATCCACAGAGAAATCGTTCACAATGAACTGTACATTTTATAGAACTCGACTCGTTAAGGATTAGAAATGCTAGTTGTTGATTTTTTAGTTTTATATTCACTGATGATTTTTTTTTGTCTGAGAGTTTGAGTTAGTGTGTTTGAAAAAGCTTTATGCATATTCTATAGATATGAATACGGTAAATCTGTCATGTACATATCTGTACCAGCATTTTGGTGGACGTAAAGCTCAACTGATGGCTCGATACTCAGTGTATCATAAAAATCTTGGACTGGTGATTGCCATACTTAAAACATTTGTTTGTATGTAGTTTTGGTTGTTGAACATGAAGTAAGTTGCTAAGTGGTTTTTGGATATGTGTATGAGAGAGTTGTGGCCTTTGATGTAAAGCTTTAATATTATGTTACAGGATTCTGTGGTGTAAATTTCAGTGAAAAGAGAGACTACGTTGAAATTGCCATTAAGGCTTAGGAGTTTAGTTGGTCTAATACAGTTCTAAAATTGAAGGCGTCTTTGAAGAAGGAGCCTACTGATGTTATATATGTGGAAAATGCCAACGATATATATATATATTTACTTATGTTGTAGTTAAATGATTCATAGGTTGGCATTATGGGTCTTAGTAGGCGATCTGGTTTCTGTGGTGGTTTGGGTGATTTATATAGCTGTGGCGTGTTGCATTCAGTCTTATGTATGTAGGTGTAAAAGTTTTCAGAACCTGTGTTTGTTTGTTTTTTAATCGTAATAACATTTGTTTAGTCGTATTTCATGTGTGTTTTTCTTTTTTGTTGGTGTTGGATTTGTGGGTACTGGCTTAATTTATTTGTATCTCATATGGTGGCATTCATTTTTTCATTGTGCTTATGAGTATTCAAGATTACGAAGCTATTGTCCTTATCTACTTTTAATATTTTGATTTTACTGTTTTGTTTGAGATTATTAATGCATTGAATATCCATGTTCGATTGGTTACTTTTAACTTTCTCTTTTTGAGAAATTATGTTGGTAATTTTGTTTGAGAATTCTCTGATAAAGTTGCTTAAAATACTATTTTTGGTTATTTTGGGGATTTTTTTTTTTTGGTATTAAGCACAAAGTTCTGCTGACCACGGGTCTCGAAACCCATATTTCTAGTGTTGTACGTCTGCATACATACCGCTGTGCCACTGAGAGATAGGCTTCGGAAATGGAATTTTTCTATTTTACCTGTAAAGACGATTTGTTCATTTTTTTACAGAATCGGTATCAATGTTGACTTGTTATTTTTTATGGCTGTTTACTGTACTTTTGGTTGTGTTTTCTGTCCGCATGGAATGTATCACCTGTCTTTTGCCAGATGTTCTAGGAATGTTTTCGTTTCAATGCGTGAAATATTTTTGTGGGTAACATCAAAGTTGAGTTCTTTGTTCACAAAATGTATTTATTTAGTGTTTGATTTTAGATCAGATCCGTTGATTATAAAGTTGGTTGGTGGCTTGTGGCGTTGATATCCTTTCTTCTATTGGTCGCTTAATTGTTTAACTTTCTTATTACAATGGGTTCTCTTTTCTTTGTTTTCCGTGTTATTCATTTGGTTTATACTACGTTGTACAAGTCCTTACATTTCTGGTTTTATGCAACAAACTAGTTCATGGTCTAAATTCACTTTTTGTTGTTTTATTTGTAGGTCATTAGAATTTTGTATTTGATATAGTCTTTAGCAGTTTTTTTTTCTGTTAGTTATGGATAATACTTGTAAATTTATTCAGATTTTGGGTAATTTTACTTTCACAAAATTACCAGGAGAAGATATTACATTTACATTATTAAACAGTGCCGCAACAAACAGTTAACCCCTAACTTTAGCGATGGGATAACGTTTATAGTTGAAGTTTACAAAGATACACAAACACACACATATATATATATATTGTTTTTCCTTCAAGTGGGTTCTTTGTCAGCCTTGTATGCTTTATGTATATATATGTCCTTCAAGTGAGCCCCTCGTCAGCCGTCTCTACTATATATATATTTCTTTCAACTGGGTCCCTTGTCAGCCGTTTTTACTATATATATATTTACTTCAAGTGGTTCTCTCATCAACCATCTTTAGCATATTTATATATTTACTTCAAGTGGGTCCCTCGTCAACCGTCTCTACTATATGTATATATATTTTGTCAACTGAGCCCTTTGTCAGCCGTCTTTACTATATATACATATACTTCAAATATGTCCCTTGTCAGTCGTTTTTACGATATGTATATATCTTCAGGTGGGTCCCTCGTTAGCCGTCTCCGTTATATGTATACAATTTTTTCGTTTAACGACTTTTATTATACTCATAAGCATAAGATTTTAATCATTTTCATAGTAATATTGATATATTTTACATTAAGTTTCTCAGCAAAGAGAAAACACGAAGAACTGTTTAAATGTAACATTCATAAAGATATTATTTGTACTATGCATCATAGAGTTAATTCATTTTTATATTTAATATTTGCTTACTTTCACTTATCTATATATATTTGTATATATATGACCCATTTAGTTTGTTGAGTCGAAACGTCAATAAATACATTGATACAATTTATTCTTCTGAATAAATACTGCAAAATACCGAACCAGTTTTCAATGGGACTCATTAGTTGTACGTGGACTTCAATATAACTAATAAATGCTTTAGTTGATGACAATACTAATGATAATCGTCCATAATTTTCTTGAAAATAAACAGTCTTTCATCATTAGCTTTCATCATAAATATAGTATTTTTTGTATATATTTCCTTTCAGTTTTATTCCCACACGTATAAAACAGGTTCAGAAAAACAGAGACAAATAATAGATCAATTTTAATCATGTTCGTTGAAACTATAGCGGAAAATATAAGTATTAATTGCTACAAAATGGCTGAATTTCTTGATGTCTAAAAAAAAACGTTTAACTCAGTTTAATACAACGGTTTAACATGTAAATTAGCAAATATAAGATTCCTTGAATGTTCCTTCGATAAATCTCCGATTTCTTAAACAGCAACTTCGTGAAAACTCCTTCTGTCTGTCGGAGTACCTCAAGATTCTGTATCATCCCCTTCTCTATATTCACTTCGTTAACGATCTAAACGTATCCAGTGAAATAAGTTCTCATACAAAACCTTGCTAATGACACCGCAGTACGTGCTCCTCTAAAAGTCCTACACGAACACCTAAATGAAACAACTACTAAACCGTATACAAATATGCTGATCTAAACAGTTATACTAGATCCCCACAAATGGCCCGGCATGGCCAGGTGGGTTAAGACGTTCGACTCGTAATCCTAGGGTTGCGGGTTCGAATCCAGGTCGCACCAAACATGCTCGCCTTTTCAACCATGGGGGCGTTATAACGTGACGGTCAATCCCACTGTTCGTTTGTAAAAGAGTAGTCCAAGAGTTGGCGGTGAGCGGTGATGACTAACTGCCTTCCCTCTGGTAATTCACTCCTAAATTAGTGACGGCTATCTCAGATTGCCCTCGTGTAGCTTTGCGCGAAATTCAGACCAAACAGAAAGTTTCCCAATAACATACGCATAAAAGAACTACACACATCAGTCAAGTTTCCATACATGAAAAAGATAGATTCTTTACCCTAGATAAAAACAAAATTTCAAAAGCTAAACATAAAGTCAAACAGTCTTCTATTTTCAATTTCAAAGTAGTACTGTTTGCTCGTGCAGAGAATTCTTTCACTTTACGACTTGTGTCATCGACTAAATATTTTCCCACTTCTGTAAGAATCAATACACCTAGAGCATCGATTCTTACAGAAGTGGGAAAATATTTAGTCCGAAATTATATCCTCTAGAAGAGCCTATAACCCTAAGATAATATTACAGAGGATATTGCCAGAGCATGGTACAGCCCACTGTTTTGAAAGCACATCACCATTCAATATAGAAACGCAGGTAAATAACCAACTACCGAAGGAAAAGTAATTTAATCCAAAGGATCATAACCTTAAGAAAGCCATACCATACTTCCACCCCGAAATCTTGAGAATGTCCCCCACCATTAAAAAAAAGAAAGAAATCCCGAACAACCTCCAAGAAATATATACCTCACATCTCCTCTTCTTATCCCCCGCTAGTACAGCAGTAAGTCTATGGATTTACAACGCTAAAATCAGGGGCTCGATTCCCCTCGGTGGACTCAGCAGATAGCCCGATGTGGCTTTGCTATAAGAAAACAAACAAACCATCTTCCATTCTTACCCCCATCATTCACAATACACATACCGCACAACTTCCCATACGTCGAGTATTCTAAAACTCAAAACTCTAACTTTCATTATTACATTTTTATTGGCGAATGAAGGGGGAACATCTGTCCCTCAGTATCCTTGGGAAACTTCCCTACTTCAAGACCTCATCCCCTACTCTATGTATCACAGCTGCATTAAAACATTGACGTATATAGTGTGATGCTATGAAACACGGTCGCCTTTGAGAAATATCCATATGATAAAGATGTGTTCAAACTGACTTTAAAATGTTCAAGACTGAGAAAGCCCCTTGTACTTAAAGGTAACGGAAAACATAGAAATATAGGGCAGCTTCTGGATCAAAACTACACAGAAAGAAACTTACAACAAGTTGTACCGAAACCTTGTTAAGCAAATTGCGAATTTTGTAATAAGTGAGAATCCATTAAAATTAATTGGTAAAAGCCGTCCACGTGTTCCAGGTAATAGCAGTCAATATAACTAAGAAGGATCCATGAGTGAAAACAAAGCTAACACACTTATCGGTTCACAAAAGATAGGACTTCCAGCTCACTTTTCGTATATCTCAAGCAATTGGAGAATTACCGTCCATGTCACCGGACGCAGCGCCTACAGATTTTTTGTGCGATCACAAACTGGCACTAAAAAGCCATTATCCTCGTACACTAGATTATGGAAAGCATACAGGAAGCAGAGATGCCAACTATTTCAAATGACTGAGCATAATGATTGTAGACAGAGTCCTTTATCATTTGCAGCTACTAGACCTGACCAATGTCTCTAAGCTGTTTATTATTATATTATTATTATACCTATTATTATTTATTGCTGCTATATATTGCTCATTTATGACTGTGTTTTGTATATTTAATAAATAAATTTAAAAAATTATTTTGAAATTATGTCTTTTATTTAGTTGAAAGTAACAAACATACTGGTAAAACAACATTGAACATGCACAAACAGTAAGCAGAAAAAGTCTTTGTGTAAGGACTAGTTTATATCATGTTTATGACACTTACTGTAATAGTTTTGCAGCTGTTGCAGCCTTTGCTTTCATGAAAATGTCTCTGGATGGTTGGGAGTTATAACAACATTGTCCACTTGATTGTATACACATCTTATGTGTTATAATACTGCTCAAAACTGAGGTGCTCAAGTTTGGTCTGAACTTGCTTTTGTGTTTAGTCACTAAACTAAATATCCTTTCACTGTCAGCATTAAAATGGAAGGTTGTAAGAATTCCAAGCATAACCCTACACAGAATGTCATACTTCTGGTTGTTATTTCCATCCTTAACTGTAGACAGCTGAACCCAAAACTCGTCAACATTCAACTGAAGGACAGTTTCTGAGAAAATATCAATTTGATAATTCAAATATTGCCCTTCCAACTTGTCAATAGTGTCGTGTTCATGTGTATTGACAAGGACAGGATACCTGTCTGTGAAGAAGCGTAGAGAAGAGAAATCTTTGCTGACTTTCAGTTTTGGATCAGCAACCTCTACGTGAATCAGAAGTTCATCACTTGGAGGGAAATGTTTCAACATGTAAGTTGTAGGTTCAATATAGTATTTCTTAACACTGGTGTAGAAGCTGATCAGATCCAGGTCCTTTTCCTATTTAACAATGTATTCCTTGGCAGCATTTCCAATAGAAACTACCTCATCAGATTTGTGTAAGGATTCATTGTTGAAGTCAAGTTCAGTGATGTTGCCTTCAAGATATTCTGGCTTGACGTATCTGACAAGTATATGTTTAACTTGTGCAATCAGAGTTCTATGCATAATGTGTATGCTCAAATAGAGGAATTGCAGACTGAAGAAAAAGACAAAATAACAAGTTCATTTTGTTGTCCAAGAAAACTGTTAACTTATCTAACTTGCTCTGCACATAACTTTTCTTGGTTACTTCCTTGCTAGCTTTCGTTTTCTTCTCTTTTTTCATTGATTGTCTCTTCTTTAGTTCAAGGTCAGACTGCCTAAATATATATTGAGTTATATCAACTGTTTCTTTGTCTGCTTTTGGAGACTGTTGTCTTGTGTCCTTGTGTGGCTGAAAAGATGTCTTGGCTGTGTCCCTATGTGGCTGGAAGGGTGTCTTGACTGTGTCCCTGTATGGCTGAGAGGATATCCTGACTGTTAAAGTCTTGCTGCCTGACTGAACTGCACGTTTAGATTATTTTGAATCTAGTTTTTCTTTTTCACAGTGAAAATATTTCTTCGATGGCTTCCACATGTCCAATATTCTGTTGAGGGACACCCAAAATAATAGTCATCTGGTGTTAACAAGTTATAGAATTTTTCTTGTTTCTTTGTCATACAATCCTTGAAACTCTTTGAAATGTTGTTTTCGGCTAGCACTTTTGTCCAGAAAATAGTAGGCATCTATCAATATATCAGAAGCTTTTTGGGCAGTAATATTCATGAGGTGACAGGCACAGCCCATGAAGTAAATGCTAGGCTGTCGTCTTGAGATGTGTCCCATCACACCTTTACCTATACCAGACATAACTGAGGCATTGTCTGAAGAAAAACTAAGACAGGTTCCCATGGAAGTTTCCTCTTTGTCAGTTCGTGGTCCAAAAGCTTGAAAATATTCTCTCCCGTTAAAGCTTCTTTCCATTCCACCATTGTCAAAAGAGAACAAACAATTTTTTCAAGCAAAGAGTCAAGATATCGTACAATCACTGGATACAGTTTTGAGTCATCCATGTCTGTGGATCCATCTGTGGCTAAACTGTAAACACTGCTAGTAAGTATGCTTGAAATCATTTTGTCACCTTCACAACCCAACATTTGTACAATGGCTGTAGTTTCGGTTCTAGCACAGCCATATATTTTTGCTATATCAGAGTTTGGGAACATTTTTCTGAATAGACGTCCTGCATGATCGGCTGCAGCTGGGGGTAAATTATGAGCAATGACGAATTGCGTGAACATCACTTCTGCATTTATGGTTTCATATTCTGAATTCTTACTCATAAATGTCGTTATCTGCATCGCTTTTGTCTTCACCTCAGCCTTTTATTGGTGAGATGTTGGTCTTGTTTGTTTGGAACAATCGTATATCCCGCCATGCGTCACAGAAAAATCGATGTGACAAACTGTACAAAACACATGACTGTCACTGACTTTTGATGCAAAGACAGGATATTTTGCACTATACTCTTTCCCAAATTTTTTATTCACAGTTTTAGTCCTTTCAGATTTGCCAGAAACAAGACAATCTGGTGAACGAGGCCTCTTTTTTTCCCATCTTGTGAACGATCGCATTGGTGTTTCTATGCCGCTTAAAAAACGAGAAATACCCATCTAGGCGAGCGCTGATTAGCTGACAAGCACTGATGACGTAACTATGGATTCTCCCACGTACCCAGTATGGAGAAGCACCGCACTCAAACTATTGGTAGACGTCGGAGATACAAATTACAATTTTTTTTTTTATTATTATTTCAAGCACAGACATGATTATCGCAAGTAGCCATTTGGACAATGTGTTTTATTTATTATCAAAATCTATTTGTATCTCACTAGAAATTTTCTTTTCATCCCTTTCAAGCTTGGTGGGAACAATTTTTCACTTTATTGTATAGGCCTATATAATATATAATAATTTGGGAGTTGCAACAAGTCGTAATATTTGTCTGTTTGAGCGTATAGTCTTAATGTATACACCAAAATCGTAATGATTACGCTCAAATCGTAATGGTTGGCATCTCTGAAAAAGGAGTGGTGTGTTTTCAAGACGAAAGCCTTTTGCAATAGATAGTATGAATCAGGGTTGTTGTAAAGGTGCATATCATGAGGTAAAATATGGCCACACACGATGACATGGACTGTAACGATATGATAAAGCTCCAACATTGTTTCAATTTAAGAACTTAACTTAAAAATAAAATATAACCCACTATGAAGAAGAGGCTGCTGAAGTGATATGTACACAATGATTAGGATATGTTGTATTACAGATTTTGGATACACTTTTAAGCTTCATATGGATTAAAATTAGTACTAAGACTAGTAGTAGTTATGTATGTTAAAATCCACAATGTCTCATACCTAAATTACCATTAGCTGACTGCAGAAACCACTAGAAAAGGTAATTTGGGTCGAATAAAATGGAAAATAATAGATACAAAACTTGATTATTATATAAGTTATTCTAGCCCCGTAGCTGGAGATCCTAAATAAAGCTTATATTACTGAAGTTGGTAAGTGAAAACCTGTTTCAACAATAATGCCAATCTATCTAGTGTAAGTCACTTAACATAGGAGATATTTAATGTAAGATGCTGTATTTGTTTAAGAAGTATCTATTTAGTATAAAACTCTCATCTAATTCTGAAATACATTTCGTTCAAAATGCTGTATTTTTCTAAGAAGCATCCAGTGTAAAACCAATATTCATTAAAATATTTTGAATTACCTCTAGAAACATCTAGTAAGATTAAGAGTACATAAAATATGTCTAATTTAAGACATTAACATCTTATATGAACCAACAAATTCGAGACTTCGAAGCAGTGAACAAGATTTTCAACTGATGTGTGAAACACAGAACAAATGACGTGAACTTTAAGAAACACGAACGATCACGTTGAAATTATCGTGCATGTATGTTTGAGCACAATACCTTGAAGCGACATTAAGAACATGTACTATAAGATTTAATCTTTAGAAAGCTCCTGTTTTCTGTACCCAAGCGCACGTGCGAAGCAGCTACTTCAATATCTTTAACTAACTTTAGTAGGTCTAATAATAAAATTAGAATTGCCTTCAGAAACATCTAATGAAATATTTAGAATTTGCTCTAGAAATATCTAAGGTCAGACCTTCAAGTCATTCTTAGAGTATCTAATGCCAGGCCTAGATGTTCCTCTAGAAATGTCTAATATCAGACTTTGAAATTTCTTTAGAAATGTATAATGTCACATTTTGAAATTATTAGAGAAATACACAATGTAAAATCTTAAAGCTATTTTGGAAATATTTAACACCATATCTTTATATTACTCTAGAAATATCTAACGTTAGACCTTGAAATTACTCTAGAAATACCCAGTGCAGCCCTTGAAATTATTCTAAAAATACGTAAAGTCAGACCTTGAAGTTACTTAAGGAATATCCAATGTGAAACCTTCAAGCTGCTACAGCAATATTTAATGAGACATTCTGAACTTATTATAAAAACGTATAATACAAGACGTTTAATCAATATAGGAGTTTTGTTTAAGAACTTGAAAGCACCTTAAGAATACTTAATAGCAGACTTTTTTCGAATCTATTATTCAAGACCTTTACCTCTTTTTTGTCTGATCTACAACCAGTTTCATTGATTGTGTGTATATGTTAAGGATTTCGTTTTCACGGACTCAAAACCCCACAATTTTATTAATAGTTAAATTAGTCCTTGGAAGTAGCTTCAACAGCATATAAAGTATTGGATTAAACCTTATGAGAAGATAACATGAGATTTTGAACTGTTAGTAAATAATATAATACAGGATTATAAATTTAATTTGAGAAACATGCGACCGCTTTAGGAAAATATAATGTAAGAATAGAAATTCACTTGAGAAACTTTTATATACGATCTTGATGTAATTTTAAAAAAGATTTGTTTGGTTTGAATTTCGCGCGAAGCTACACGAGGGCCATCTGCGCTAGCCATCCCTAATTTTGCAGTGTAAGACTAGAGGAAAGGCAGCTAATCGTCAACACCCACCGCTAACTCTTGGGCTACTCTTTTACCAACGAATAGTGGGATTGACCATTACATTATAACGCCCCCACGGCTGAAAGGGCGAGCATGTTTGATGTAACAGAGATTCGAACTCGCGACCCCCGGATTACGCGTCGATTCCCTTAACCAGCTGGCCATGCTGGGTTTTTTAAGAAGATATAAAATAAGATTTTAATTCGCAAGGCTAAAATTGTATTCAGTGTCTTAAATCGAGCATTAAATGTCTAATTTAAAACTTTAATCGCATTTACAACGTAAAGATCTTACTATCGAAGTCCTAGATTTACTTTAGAGTGTTGTTACATAAAATCTTGAACTTAGCTTAGGAGCATATAATAAAAAGTTTTAAATTCGTTAATAATTAACTATGTTCTATTTTAAATCCAAATCCATATATTTAGTGTTAGTTTTTAATTTTAACATGAGTAGTTGAACATTGCAAAAGAAAACAACAAACACGTGTAATTTCATTCCGTGTTGGCCTGTCATGGCCAGGTAGTTAAGGCGTTCGACTCGTAATCTGAGGGTCGTGGATTCAAATCCTCGTCGCACCAAACATGCTCGCCCTTTCAGCCGTGGGGGCGTTATAATGTGACAGGTAATCCCACTATTCGTTGGTAGAAGTATACCCCAAGACTTGGTGGTAGGTGGTAATGACTAGCTGCCTTCTCTCTAGTCTTAAACTGCTAAATTAGGAACGGCTAGCGCAGATAGCCCTCATGTAGCTTTGCGCGAAATTCAGAACAAACAAGGCCCGGCATGGCCAGGTGGTTAATGGAGGAAGAGGTCTTGTGCACCTGACTCTCCTCGGTATTCAAAACGTAGCCTACCCAAGTGGTTTAGGACTCGACTCTAATCTCAGGGTCGTGGGTTCGAATCCCCGTCACGCAGATAGCCCTCGAGTAGTTCTGCGAGAAATTCAAAACAAACCAATCCTTCCGTGTTACTTTTTTAAAAATTCGCAAAAAGCTTCACAATATCCATCTGCACATAATCGTCTCTAATTTTAAATGACAGACTAGACTATTTAAGAAGCTAACTGCTGGACTAATTTCGTCCGACCGAATAGTACGATTTAATCGATACTTTTATTGCACATTCATGGTCCAAAATACAAAACGCGTTTTTGCGACAACAGGACGCGAACCTGGAAGCATCTAACTCACAGTCCGGATTCGCTAAAAATTGTGCCACGTCCTTCCAAAATACTTGTTTAATGCATATCTTTTCCACTTCCGTTAGAAAAGCGTTATAATTATATGGACTTACAACGCCAAATCCGGGGTCCGTTTCAAATGACAGACACAGCCCAAAGTGGCTTTGCGCTAAAACAAACAAAAGCATAATCTTCGATATAAGCTTTTGTTTGTTTTGGGAATTTCGCACAAAGCTACTCGAGGGCTATCTGTGCTAGCCGTCCCTAATTTAGCAGTGTAAGACTAGAGGGAAGGCAGCTAGTCATCACCACCCACCGCCAACTCTTGGACTACTCTTTTACCAACGAATAGTGGGATTGACCGTCACATTATAACGCCCCCACGGCTGAAAGGGCGAGCATGTTTGGCGCGACGGGAATGCGAACCCGCGACCCTCAGATTACGAGTCGCACGCCTTAACACGCTTGGCCATGCCGGGCCTATAAGTCTGTAAAGAAGACATTATTACCACAAGGCAGAGAAGTGAAATATATACAGTCTTGACCACCATTACAGCTGTAGAAACTCAACCTAAGGAACCCTGGTATTGGCGAAAGACCTCGTTGACTCTGGTTGACATAGTATAAAATTATTCTTTTTTTTTTTACTAATGTATTATTATAATTAACAAATATTTTTAAATATATCAAATTAATGTTTGGTATAGCACTAAATTTAGAATATAAAGAAAGACAAGGAAACTCAACCCTCAACCCTGATTAAATGGAATAGAAATTTAAATTTAAATTTAAGTCTTAATGAAAAATATATAAGGTAACTTCTCCAGTAATATATTTATTGCTACAAAACAAAAATGTGTAAAACATCAACACACACACACATACAAAAAGATACAATATACTGAATACATTAACAACACACGGAATATTTCGTACTGAATGTTAAATTGTTAGACATTTTAACACAACTACATTTTGTAGTTAACCTTTTATAGTAATTTAATAATCTGAAATGAAAATCCATTACCCAGATTATTGTTAGAGTTTTTACTGTTCGTGCAGACAAAACGACAGTAAGTCCAGTCATGTTTGAGTTTTTTATCTTTCTTAATAAAGTTCATTTATATCGAACCCAGGTATTCTATAATCATTTATATCGAACATAGGTATTCTATAATCATTTATATCGAACCCAGATATTCTATAATCATTTATATCGAACATAGGTATTCTATAATCATTTGTATCGAACCCAGGTATTCTATAATCATTTATGTCGAACATAGGTATTCTATAATTATTTATATCGAACATAGGTATTCTATAATCATTTATATAGAACATAGGTATTCAATAATCATTTATATCGAACCCAGGTATTCTATAATCATTTATATCGAACATAGGTATTCTATAATTATTGCATTAACAGAAGGGAGCGATATTTCCAAGGTTTAGTGGATTTGTATATCATCCTGCTTTGTAAACAGTGAAACTTTTCTAGACTGTGATGATTTTTACAGATAATTACGCCTATTTGTATTACCATCTGTCATATAAATACATTTTGATAATGTTTCTCTATCTTTTACCATGACTACAGTTTCTAAGAAACTATAGTAATATCTTTCAGTTTATGCCTTCTTTGTATTTGAACGTCAAAACTTTTCCTTATGTTGTTGTTTTTTTTTTTCACTCCGAGCACGTAACTGCTGTTAATGATCCATATTCTTTCCTTTTGGTTGTCTAGTTGCCCTGGAAACGAATATTTTTGTTGTGGAGACCAATGTTGTAGCGCTCCTCCAACAAAGGTGGCGCCACTCTACTCTGCGTGGTACTTTTGGTAAGCATTCGCGTTTTTGCGAGTAATGTGTAAACGTTTCTTTTCCAGTTCTAAAAATAAAAGTGGCTCATCCATAACTTACTTGAACTATTATAGTAATATTTTTTCCATTACCTTTCTAAATAATAATAATTTAAAGTCTAAAATAAAATGTGAAATACTACTCTTTGTTTTAAAAAACAACAACTTCTAATTAACTACTGATTAAAACTCTCATTTTTCAAAGTTACCGTTAAATGGAAAAGCTACTCTCCAGTAATCGGTGTTAATTTTTTACCTCTAGGGTTGCTATATTCATCGTTGCTTGTTTAACCGTTTCTATGGCTGTTGCGTGTATTTTATGTTGTAAGAAGAACCGAAAAGACGTACTAATTAGACTTGCACAGTCAGTACCTAATGCAGTGCTTCGAACAGGTAAGATACAACTTCTTACGAACACCGATTGTAGAAAGATAAGTATTTATTACGATGTTTGTTTGTTTGTTAGTTGTAGTTCAAGTACGAAGCTACACATTTGGCCATTACGAAAACCAAAACTCGGTTTCTAGCGTTTGAAGTCCGCATACATACCGCTCTGTTACTGGGGTCGTTTTAAAGGAACGTGTTCTAAATATTCTCCAGGAAATACTGAGCTAAAGAAGGAAGGACAGCTTACTTTTAAAAACGTTTAACATGGACAAATTCATATTCACTCTGTATAAATCCTATTTTGCCCTTAGAGCAAATACGACGGGAAATACACCCACAAACCATTTCTGTAACTTATTTGGTTTAAACGTTTATTTAATCAAACTGTTATTTTATAGTTAGCTGAAAATGTCAGATTCATATGACATATGTTGAACATCTTAATTAGAAAAAGTTAATTATATATTTTATCGTCTTCAGAGTAAATAATTTATTATTGGGCAGTCCATTCCAACAGTTGATTTTTGCAACAACTAATTAGGGCATTAAAAGTACGATTTTAATATAACGCCGTACTTTAAAAAAATGACAGATTATTTGCAAACTATTTTTATGCGTGTCATTAGGTTCACAAGAAGAATAAGAAATACATTTCAAGTTGAATATAAAGTTAAAATTAAGCTATTCTATTTTTCAATGGTTCTTTCAACAGGTAACTTGAATGAATTGTATCAATTCTTTAACCGATTAACCGTTAGGTAATTTTGTTTGAAAATGAACATTAGTTTTGAATCGTTCTACAAAAGGTTTTCAGAACTTCAATTCTGACTAGCCGAGGTCACGAGACGATTTGCTTCCGGCGATAAGCCTAAAATTGAGGACTGTTCCCACAAATTGGTGGACAGGTGGATAGGGCGTTACACACGCAATCTGAGGGTCGTGAGTTCGAATCCCTGTCACACCAAACATGCTCGTTCTTTCAGCCGTGGGGGAGTTATAATGTGACGGTCAATTCTACTATTCGTTGGTAAAAGAGTGGCCAAATCGTTGGCAGTGAGTGATGATGACTAGCTGACTTTCCTCTAGTTTTAAATGGCTAAATTAGAGACGACTAGCGCAGCTAACCTTCGTGTAGCTTTAGTCGAAATACAAAAAATCAAATAAACCATCAGTGTATCTGTAGCACTACATCATCAAATACGTATTTCTTGGCCCATGATCCATGTAACTGTAACACTACACCGTCAAACCTGTAACCTTGGGTGGAGATCCGTGTGATTCCACTACTATACAATTAGATCTGTAATTCTGAGAAAACGTATGAAACGGTTTAGAACTTATCTTTGCTTTTATGTCTGAAATAAACGTGCAGCAGAGACCTATCTTGCTTCATTACTGAGCCTGGCATGGCTTAGCGCGTTAAAGCGTGCGCTTCGTAATCTGAGGATCGCGGGTTCACGCCCGAGTCGCGCCAAACATGCTCGCCCTCCCAGCCGTGGGGGCGTTATAATGTGACGGTCAATCCCACTTTTCGTTGGTAAAAGAGTAGCCCAAGAGTTGGCGGTGGGTGGTGATGACTAGCTGCCTTCCCTCTAGTCTTACACTGATAAATTAGGGACGGCTAGCACAGATAGCCCTCAAGTAGCTTTGTGCGAAATTCCAAAACAAACAAAAAAACAAATGCATCATTAAATTGTACCCCTAGTGGCACAATAGATGTCTGCGGACTCACGCTGCTAGAAACCAGGTTTCGATACTCGTGGTGAGCAGAGGACAGATAGCCCATTGTTTAGCTTTGTGCTTAATTCTAAACAAACAAACAAAACATTAAATTGTAGCTTAAAGAAATTCAAAAACAAACAATAAAGAATTATATTTCAATGTCAATGATTTTTTCAAAGCATTTAACTTCGCGTTTTTTTAGTAATTTGAAATGTGTAAAAAGTTACTTTGAACGCTAACATTCATGTAACGTAATAACAATTTGAGTAACATTTAAACACACGTTTCGTATGTTTTTTTTTTTTAATATCTAAAACTTAAAAGCAGACATAAGTTAAACATTTATTTTATTTTATAATTTTAGTTTCATTGATACATGTATCATTCTGCTAACTTCAAGCTCTCAAAAGATAATTTATATGGGAACACTATTAGATTTCAAAAATTTTCTGCCAGTTTAACAGAAACGTTTTCCCTGAAGCTTCAGTTATATACACTGCTGTCCAAACTCTTAAGACCAATGAACATAAAGAAAAAAATATGCATATTGCGTTGTTAAGACTCAACCATTTATTTGAGTAGAGCTTCGAAAGATGAAAATAAGAAAAGGGAAAATAAAAAAAAAGTTTTTTTAGCATTTAATAGGGAAAATGTGAACACGATGAAATTAGCCTAAATACTAGCTGGTCAAAAGTTTAAGACCATACTGAAACAAAGCTTTAATCGGTAAACACGTAACGAAATTTAGTCATTTGTGTTCAAGCATTAGCGTTGTCAACATCTCCCACTGACATCTTCTGTGTTACATTGGGTAAAAACATGGCAAAGGCTAAAAAGTTGACAGAGTTTGAACGTGGCAGGATTGTCGAGCTTCAAAAGCAAGGTCTCTCTCAACGTGCTATCGCTGGTGAGATTGGGTGTAGTAAAACTGTTGTTGCAAATGTCTTGAAAGTCCCTGAGGAATACGAAACATGAATTTCAAGTGGTCGGCCCAAAAAAATTTCACCGGCGTTGAGCAGGAAGATTCGACGGGTTGTCTGACAAGACATCAGCCAATCGTCGAACCAGATTAAGGAAACAAAATGCAGCTCAAGAACAATAAGACGGCGTCTAGAGAGAAAGGCTTTAAAAACCGTAAACGTCTTTAAAGACCACGCCTCCTTCCACACCACGAAACAACTCGGTTTAACTTTGCTGAGAAGCACCAAACATGGGATGTAAAAAAGTGGAAGAAAGTTTTGTTCTCTGATGCGAAAAAATTCAACCTGGATGATTCAGATGGCTTCCAACGTTATTGGCACGATAAGGATATCCCAACGGAGACATTTTCTACACGACACAGTGGAGGAGGTTCCATCATGATCTGGGGTGCTTTCACTTTCCATGGAATAATGGAGCTTCAGGTTATGCAGGGGCGTCAAACAGCAGCTGACTACATTGGCATGTTGGAGAGAGCATCCTTCTTGACTGAAGGCCCTCATTTGTATGGAAATGACTGAATCTTTCAGCAGGACAATGCTTAAATCCACAATGTCCGCAGGACAAAGGACTGTTTCATGGCGAATAACGTGATTCTTTTGAACCATCCAGCGTGTTTGCCCGAACTTGAACCCCATTAAAATTTTTTTGGGTGGATGGCAAGGGAAGTCTATAGAAATGGACGTCAATTCAAAACAGTGCCTGATCTTCGCTTTGGCAAATGTTGAAATTATTCGCAATGACAGCCGTGCAACTCACTACTAAGACCTCTTGTTGGGCATTTCCTACCCCGTTTAGGACTTCTTTTTGGTATGGTTTTAAACTTTTAATCTGCTTGTATTTAGGCTAATTTCAAAGTGTTCACATTTACACTATTAAATGCTAAAACGTTTTTTATTTTTATTTTCCCTTTTCTTATTTTCATCTTTCGAAGCTTTACTCAAATGAGTGGTTGAGTCTAACAACACAAAATGCATATTTTTTCTTTATGTTCATTGGCCTTAAGATTTTGGCCAGCAGTGTATATATAACTTCAGATATAGTAAAATATATTAATAATAATTACGTATTAATTAATAGTAATCCATGTTTTTACCACATTGTTAAAATTTACTTATGTTGGTTTCAATTTCGCGCAAAGATACACGAGGGCTATCTACGCTAGTCATCCCTAATTTAGCAGTGTAAGACTAGAGGGAAGGCAACCAGTTATCATCACCCACCGCCAGCTCTTGGGCTACTCTTTTACCAATGATTAGCAAATTTGATCGTAACATTATAACGCCCCCACGGCTGAAAGGATGTGTTTGGTGTTACGGGGTTTCGAATCTGCGACCCTGGGATGACGAGTCGAGTGCTCTAACCACCTGGCCATGCTGGGCTTGTTATTTTGGAATATTAAAGTACCATTCTTTTAAATAAATTGTAATAAATAATATAAGAATATGTTACGAATCTCGGCGATTCCGATCGAAGTATATTTGTGTTAATTCTTGTAATTAAAGTGCATCATTGATGAAACTTTCACTTAATTCAAAATAACTTTTTTGAAAAACAAAATAGTATTATCAGCAAATATTTACTAAGAGATACTGATATAAGAAAAAAAATTAACTCCAATACAAAAATTCAACATTTCTTGTTGTCTTTTGGGCCGAATAAAATTTGAGATTGAGATTTTTCTGTGTATTATTTACTTAATATTTTTGGGAAGATTCGGGAGGAACTGACTCTTTAGAGAACTTGATAAAATAAGCTGGATTAAGCAAATTTAAATTTAAGATCTATAACATCTAATTCTTATTATGAATTACTTTAAGCCTCATGTTTGTGACTGACCAAATTGCTTATTGAAGTGATGTTGATACAGATACGCTTGAAAAGCGAATTTTAACTTTATCTTTAGTTGGATTTTTTCTTGATCCAGTACGAAGTCTTGTTTGTCATATTAAGCTAAACGTTTATTGTTTATTCAGCCCAGGATTCTCACGGTATAATCCAACCAGATGTTACATTTTATCAGCGACCACCAATCAAAGAGGAATGCGCTACTGTATCTACAACCCGTAGCGCCCCCTTACGGTTAACAACACCAATACGACCACTGACACCAGCCTATCAGCCATCTCAACCGATTACCATAACAACAGTTCGTGCAGCTACATCTTGTACTGACCTCACTTTACCACCCGGCTACGTAATGTCACGTGATTCACATAAGTGCCATTAAATTTTGTTTTCTACTTACGGTCACCCAATCATCCATTGAAACAATTCATAACAACTCTCGAAACTCTTCTTTTATTGGACTGCGTGTGTTAATACTAAGTCTACACGATCTCAAGAAACCAGTTTTCTTACTGTGCTATGCGTTTTCTGTGTCAGAGCACATGATCTGGTGAGAGAGTATTTGTAAATGCATGTCAAGATACAGTTACGAAAACATCGAAATATTCCGTCGCTTAAGACATTTTATCAGAAGCAAAAGAGAAATGGATTCTTATCACAGATCAATCTTTTTTGTACTCTCAGAGCGGAATCGATTTGAAGTAAATAAAATAATTTTTAAGCTTTGCTTAATTTCTAACAAAATCGTACCGCAACCCATTAGACGGATGTGTATGCAGGTCGAAGGGAATTTTTGATAAAAAAAATTAAGCTTTATTGAGACTAGTATCGGGATTTGGTTGAAATAGACTAATAATCAACCAATATCAATTTGCAATACAACTTACGTTTCATTATGTTTCCTTCTTTATACTGAAACAAAATTCTATCGAGTGAAAGGCACGGATACTTAAGTCGTATGTTTCAGATGTGTAATTTTGTTGAAAAGTAACAATTTTATTAATTTAATCACTGGCTAAAAAAAACATCTGTAGAAGACTGTTTTACTGTTTAGGCAATATTATGGCAACCGATGTGTTGTAGAAATAAATGTAACTAAAAATTTCATACACACAAAGAAAATAATTTAAATTATATTTTATGTCACGTATTACATAGAGTTTGGTAACAAAACTACATTATTTGAAATTCGTGTGTTTGCTTTCTAAAGCTTCGCAATTAATTAATCGAGGCTTAAGGAATATTTCGATTATTTTTTTATCATAAGAAGAGACGAATCAGAATTCTGTGAATGATACAGTTTTAGTAAATTCCAACCGATTTTCTTTTTGTGTATGGATGTATAAATTGTAGGTCTTTTCCTAAGTGCCTTATTAACTATTGGCTTATGATTATTCTACTTGAAAAGTTTGGTATTTAGAATATAAGTGAAGTAAAGAATGTACAAACCTTTTCATTATTGTTATTTACATTTCATTATTTTTTATCATTAAGAAGTGACGAGAGAAACGACAGTTTCGAAATACTATTTTTACGAGCCTCTAATTAGGAAGTCACAACAGAAAAATTAGGAGGAATGTGGAAAAACTACATCTGCAGTGAAAGTGATTTTTATCACAGATTTTAAGACTATTCTAAATCACGATAAGTTTTATTTTCTACTTCTTTCGATATTACATAGTTCTTTCAAACCGTTATATAAAATTGGCTTCGTCAGTTTATTAATCGCTTCTTAGTTCTGATCTAAAACAGCTCACGTTTGACCAGAAGTTAATAATAATTACTAGAATTTTCTGATCTGTTCCTGGTTAAAAGTACTGTTAATGATGCCTTAAGTTTAACTTCGGTTTTTTAAGATAAATTGACCTGTGAACTGAACATCTACAAGTCATAGTATTTCAAATTTGAGATGATGTATAACAGATTATTTATTCAAATGTATGAAAAGTGATTGTAATTAAATATACATAAAGATTTCACAACTGTTCAATTTCGATGAACAGATTTTTAAGGAGATGATGAGAAATAGTAACATTACTGTGTTTTGGAATTAATTCACATATTTGTTTAAGAAATTTGTAATAAATAACATGTCATCTAACAATAAGAACATACTACAGAAACATTGTTTTAAATATTTGTCTGTATATAATAATCTGTTTTAGTTTACTTACATAATGTGGACTAGAAATAAATTCAAATAATTTTTGGAAAGACTAGTCAGTTTCTTGTACCATAAAAAAACAAAATCATAAATTTGAGAGTTTAGAAAAAATAAACATGTTTTTGTAGATGTAAAAATGATAAAATAACCTGTTTGTGTGGAAACAGGTGTTCCTTATTACCTCTATTGCAACCAGGCATTCTGTAAAAGTGAAAGAAAGAAATAAGTTAATTTATTGAAGTCCTTACAAACCACACAGATTTTAGAATCCAAGGAAATATTTATCTAGTACCTGCTAAAATAGTATAATTGTAGATACAAACGTCTCACTCTCAAAGAAGAAGCATTATTTATTTCATTTTCTCTTTAAGGCTTTATCTCCTATAACAAATAAAATTATTTATATTTCCATTGATTCAAATCACTGAAGAAGAAATAGGATGAACAAACATTCAGTTTCTTTGTTCCAGAATTTCAATCTCAAAGCTACAAAAGGGGCTATCTATACATAGCCATTCCTAATTTTGAAAGTATGGAGCAAAGGCAGGTATATGGCTGATCAAACTCACCATCAACTCTAAAATATTTATTTCCAATTATCATTTGTATGTTCGAACTAAAGTTTTCACCTTCGAAGCTATGCTAATTTGGTTAAAGCATATTACGGAGTAGCACAACTAATGTTAAAGAAGGAACAAACATTTTTGCACACTTTTAGTAAAAGGAATTCTTTAATAAATAACAATATACAGAATATACGCTAATTGTTGTCTTAAACGTCATAAACATTTTATACAATTATGTACAAAAGCACATTTTAAGTTAGTGCTAATTTATGATTCATTTTCAATTATTATGCCTCCACACTACATATTCTTTTAGAAACTACAGTAGAAGACTTTGGTTTTTAAATAATAAATTTTCTTATTTGCAATAAACTGAAAATTTTCTTTTAAATTTCTATATGTATTTAACATGCTTATTTATATAGTAAATAACATTATAAATTAAATATACAGAAATTAATCAAATTTTAATGCAAGTTCATAGTACAAACATGTTTACTCTGAAAACACTTTTCTATTATGGGCTGGAGTTTAACGGCTGAAATTGCAAAAAGGTAAAAGTATGAATGTGTATCTGTGTAACAGTCTAGCAGTTTGTAAGATAAGATATACCACTGGTAATTTTCTTTCCTTCATATCTTAATTATAAACACCTTATTTCTATATTTATACCAAAGCAAACAAACATATAAGAGGTATTTTCATTATTGTTATGAATTTTTTACGATGTAGAAAAAGCAATAATCTGTAGATCAAAATATACATCTATTTTTAATGTTTAGGGACATCAGAGCTCTATTTCTTAATTTTTAATTCGTTTGAAAATCAAATTTTAAATGTAATATATTTTATTATCTCAAACTTATTAGAAACTATTACATTATTAACAAAAATTCTAATTTAAACAAACAATTAGAGTCTATAACTGAAACAAATGCCTAAGTACAAACTCAAGTGTGGAAATTTGCCTAGAAAAATTTCATATATGCTACATAGTCAGATCTTTAAGAGATAATTAGCTGAAACAGACCAGTAAATAGTATTAACTGTTTTGCTTTTGGGATAATATTTCCATTGTAACGTGAAAAAATTACAATAAACATGCATGCTTGAAAAATTATATTTTTAAACTCAAACTTTCATTAAGTAGATGTATCTGTTACATGAATCTAGTTTTTATTTCCTTGAATTGGTGTATTTAAAATAAATAATTACATTTTAACTTCGTGTACAACTTTGTAACGTTTAAAGTTTTCCCTGATACCAAAATTTATGTCTATAAAAATAACGTTAATGATAGCTAATGTGTCCATAAATTAGAATTCTTCTACGTGTCAAAGATAACCTGTAAGCGAGCCAACCACAATTAAACGTTTAATAAATACAAAACCTATACCATTACCAATCAAATACGTTTTCATCAAGAAAATACGGGAAACAAATTTTATCATAACTATTTTAAAGTCTGCAGTTTTCAAATGTATTAATCTCTCATCTAAACAGCTACGTCAGAAGAAAACAATGTTGGCAAATTAAACTTGGATACTTTTAGATGGGGTATTTTACTATGAGTAATGTTTGTTCATAAAGCTATCCCATCCAGAGAGATCTAAACGTTCGTCGTATCGTCACGTTTAGTTTCATAAAATTAAGTAACAAATCTTAAACCATACCTGTTTAATCTATAATGTTAAATTAAAAGGCTAAAACACCGAACTTTGTCTCCTATAAATATTATGCATATCATTACTACTCAATCTATACTTGTTAAAAATATATATTTTTTTTATAATAAAGCAGTTTTGAACAAATTCCTTAAGATACTATATATATAGTAAACTATTCAAGTAATAGAGTGCATATATAAAAGTAAAGACTAAACTTGGATTTGGTGAACAGATTATATTAGAAACACTATTTTTCCTTCAAAACTTGTATTTAAAAAAGATGGGTTTTTTGTTTAACTAGTTAGAAATCTTAACAGCTGACACGTTAAATATATTATTTAGCATATTAGCGAATAGTTCCACAATCAAAACGACAAGAACATAAAGTCTCAGCTACACAAATGCAACAAACTCACCAGAAAGAATATGAAAACACGTAAAAACAGAATTTTAAATCACTATTTGTTTAACAAATTCATAACTTCCAGCACCGTATGCTCGTTTTAGTAAAACTGCAGTTACATGCCTTATATTCCTTTTTTTTTTTAATCGAGGACAAATCTCAGCACCCAATCGTAACTTATATTCACAGTGTTACACAAACTTCAATGACAGTGAATTAAAGCACTTATTTTGTTTATTAAAATTTTACAGTTTTCTTTTTATGGAGGACAAAAATCACTAGTCAATCTGTTCTATGATTTTTGTGGGAGCTAGAGGTTTATCTGCTGTTTGTAAATGAAGGTTTAAATGTACAGTAAACTTTAGCCAATCAAATTTTATTTCCACTGGCTATCTAACCTATAACATTAGTTAGTTACTTTTTAATCAATCACATATAGTAAAAATCAAGGTAAAATTGTAAATATATGACCGAAAATCTAATATGAAAAATAAGCCGCTAAACTGTGATTACATCATTGTTCTTAGCAAAATTATTGTAAATTGAATATTATAAAAAATTTTAAAAACATTGTTAGATTTATCAAAAACTATTAATATTTTAAATTAATTTTGTAATAGTTAACTTTGTACGGCAAAATAAAACTTATTACTTTTTTCTTGTTCAAGAAACTTCAATAATTAACGATTTTAATATGAAAATAGTTTTATCTAATAGATCGTAGAAAAATATCAAGTATTGACTATCTATGTCTAAATCTTATAAGCTAGGACTTTAAATTTCTTAGCTAAACATAATGGAATTTATTGTGTCCTACCGTTTCCTCTATATTACAGTTTAGGAATATTATACGTGGCAAAAACTTTCTTCTACTGATATTCAAATTTGCTACTGGTATGAGAGATGAACTTTTGTAGAAATGCAAATGGCAAAAATGTACAATCATAGGCCTATTATGGTATCATACATTGAATTACAAGAAATTAAAACTACACAATAGTTGCAGGATTAGGCTTAAATAATCTCCAATTCAACCATGAAATGGAAGTATAATTATTTAAATGCTTGTCAAAAACAAAGTTTTTTTCACTGTGGTCTGTACAACAGTTATCGTGTGATAAAACAAAATTCACGTTTCTGTAAATTTCACCTCTATTACCATTCCTGTCACTTTTCTGTTTGTCAAAGTCTTCTCTGTACCCATAATCCCCTAATAAAAGACACGCCTTAAAATGTCTCTGCTGCCTAAGTTCTAGGAGTTGTTGCTGTCGTCTAGAATCTTTTCTGAGCATTCGCACTGCCAGAAGAATCAGTATGACCAGAATACAACTTCCCGCTATAGGTACAGCTATCACAGCAGCTCGAAACCAGAGACCACCTTCTAGCGACCCCTCTCGTACACTGTTCGAATTGATGAAATATTCATCATCGTAGTCATAAATACCTAAAAAAAATAATACAACTGTTATCCTCATAAATTGATATTCGTTTCTTGTGAGTAATGCTGCATTTCATACAACGGAAACAGATTTTCAGACATCAACACTCTTTGTTGGTGTTGTATTTGTCTTGAAAATGAACACAAAAGATTGGCCTGACATATTACATAAGCAAAACCACTATGAAAAAAAAAGTTTCTTCTCGCAATTTTGAAATACAATCTGTAGATAGAATTATTTAAAACTTAGTGATTCGTGCATATTAAATGATATGATTTTAAAGTAATTAAAATTATTTTGTTAAAAAATATTTTTATTTAAAAACCATTAAACACGACCATATATTTACCTTCAGGAAAACTGTGGTTATCTCTTGTATGAACTTGAATATTAACGTCCACACTGTTCCCGTAATTACACATATCTTCTTCACAACAAAATACTTTGAATGGTGTCCTGGAAGAAAGTCTAAGTGAACGACCCTTAACCCGACACAGTGCCCTTTTCTGGTCATTCAAATATTCTAGACAGCCATGACGCGACCGAAAAAGGTCGTTACTGTACCCACCATTCTCATTATCTGAGAAACACAAATTGTGAGCTGACTTGCACATGTAGCCTGTATTGACACAAGACGGGAGATTACAGTAACATCGAATTTCAGCTAGAAAAAGAAAAAAATATATACATATGAAAATTAATGTAATAAACACTTCAAAATGTATTTTTTTTACTACATATGAATATTTAATTTCAGAATATTTAAAACGATGTTTTTTCACTGTGGTCTGTGTAGTAGTTATAATGCGGGAAAACAAAATTCACTTGTTTTGTAATTTTCACCTCTAGTACCATTCCTGTTACTTTTATGTTTGTGTTTTTCAAAGTTTTCTCTGTACCCATAATCCCTTAATGAAAGGCACGCTTTAAAATGTTTCTAATGCCTAACGAAGTGTATAGTCACTGTCGTCAGAAATCTTGTATATGTTGAATTGCAACGAAGTACGAAAATTTATAAAATTATAAAATATGCAGAAGCTGAAACTAATAAAAATGATAAAAAATACTTTCTTTAATTTCAGAGAAGGACGAAAAAAAATATTAACTAACTCTCAGAAATGTGTCAAATCCTGTAGGGTTGGAAAGAATAAAAACAAACATTTCACGACATGAACACTAAAGTGTAAGAAGAGTTATATGATATATTTTGTTTGTAGTTAGGTATAAAGCTACACAATGCGCTACCTGTTTTGAGTCAACCTCGGGTATTGAACCTTGTTTTTTTATCGACCGCTGTGCCGCTGATGGGAGAGGCGAAACCTAATTGTGCGCTCAGTGTGTTCTGAAATTTATATACACAATACAGCTCAACAATGTGGAAAGTCATTTTTCTGGTATAGAATGTAATGTTTAAAAGTCCACGTGCGTGTTAGGCAACTTGTAATAGAGATGCATTTGTACTTTTAATCAGTGCTTTAAGAATAAACTCAAGCCTTTAGCTATACAATAATTCTTTTGTAGTGTCGACAGATATTTAATAAATATTCTCGTAGGCTTACTCTAATTTCCTTTTTATCCATTTAATTAATTACTGATTAGAAAACCAAATGTCTTAAAGGCATAAGATAAAATACATGAGCAATTTTTCCAAACGCAAACAAAAATGTACATCTTGTCAAACTCTCAAGTAAAAGTTACAAAATAACCCTGCATAAAACTATACAGGTGAAAAAAAAAAACGCACCAAAATTAGGGCAAATAAAATAAAAGGGGCAAGAAAACCACGCATGAAATAAAGAGGAAGAAAAAAAATGATTTTTTTTTTCAATCTTAAACTGAAATGAGAACAATGACACCCTGCAGTAACAGTTTGAAAAAAAAAACTGAGAAAAACCAGAAACAATTTATTCATTAAGAATAATTTTACTTTTCCACACCTTGAAGTGCATCAAGGAAATTCAAAAAAGTGAAAAGCCAGAATTTTTTCGTTATTAAGTTTGTAGGGAATTCGTAATCTCTGAGGGTGATATTTGGATTGTTGAAGATTGTGAAATGTGATAAAGCCCTCTACCGTTAGTTATTCATACTAAATTATTATTACTCTGTAAAACAAGATTTATTTTGGTTTTGTTTTTTGTCAAGCGCCCTTCCCAGCTGGAAATAAAATAATGCTTTGACACACATCTCTTTTATATGTACCTATGAATATTTTTAAGACTAAGTCAATAATGAAAAAAATTATCTAGATGAAACAGTAACGTCAGTACGAATGAGAATTTAGCCTAAACAAACTTTGAAATACTATATTAAAATGTTCGTAATAATATCTATTTGTTACTCGTATAACAACAAGTTACATGTCTATATAAGAGAAAACTGAAAATTTTAATTAACATAGGAATGAGACACCGTAAATTGACTGTTTTCACACTGTTATTTAATCTATCTTAAAAGGTTTGTTTGTATGTAATTAAGCACAAAGCTGCACAATGGGCTATCTGTGGTCTGCCCACCACAGGTAACGAAATCCGGCTTCTAGCAGACATGCCGCTGTGCCACTAGGGAGCAACTTAAAAGAACACAAGTTCTAATACTAACAAACTTTGTTTTGTGTGTACTAGACTTCAACAAAGTATTAAATGTTAGAATTATATGCGTTATTTCTGCCTCTATTCTATGATGAAAAAATACATAAAATAAAATAATTATACCTTACAATTTGTATCAGGAAAGCGTGCGTGAGAAGATCGTCCAATATTATATTCTGCAAGTCTCAAAATATTTTATAGAGCAGAAAGTTACTGAACGCAGAGTCATTCTTTGAGTGAGATGTATATAGAACGTGAATTTTATATATATATATATAAACATAAATGTGTAGTTTTGTAGCGTTTGTTTTTGAAGCATTCATGACACTTTCTTCAATAAGAGCACACATAGCAAAATATATCAACAAGGCGTATACATCTACTTTATTTGTTAGATACAAACCTTAAGGACTTTGCCTAATAAAACAATTACAGGAAGTGATGAATTAAGCTTAACTATAGAAATAAAAAAAATAATTGTTTAATTACACAAAGATAGAGAGAACTTAATATATGTGCGACAATTTTCGAAGATCCCCTTTTTGGTGAACAATACGAAGAAAGCCAAACGCTACCCTTCATTTAACAATAATTTCTGTAGCGCCATCTTTGGGTATATAATATAGTTATATTTTAATTGTACATTTATAAATAGATACAATAATTGATCTTTTAATAATGAATACAGAACTAAAAATGTGTTTAGTCATCCGGATACAATTAAGAAATTGTTCGTTAAATTCTTTTAGTAGAATATAACTTATGCTCCAGAATGTCTTTGTTTTTTCTTGTCAATGTTTATCAACGTCTTCCATCAGAGAATGAAAAAAAAAATAAAAAGGCTCCTAGCGTTTGATTTCTTGATAACGGTATACTTTCGACAGTGAAGTGGAGTGTTGACAAAGTCTGACTTGTCTAGTTCTTTCCCTGTTTTCTAAAAGCTAAGATAGCTGCATGAGTCGATGACAGTAGGTCGTTCATTAGCGCCCTCCGGACTAGAGACGGCCAGCGATAAGCAAGGCGCCATCTTCTGTCTGGGAAATATTCCCTAAGTTTTTCTTAATTACACCATGGAGCTTTGGTCGGTCGGTACGCGTGTACATGTGTTGGAGTTTGTTTTGTTAAACGCAGAGCTTGTATTGGATTTCATCGTGCAAATAAACCTAAGACAAACTACACAGAATTTCGAAAGACTCATCTTAGAAAGGCTGGAAGGTATTCTTAAAACATCATATACATTCTAAATAAACTTGCAAAACAATAAGTTATATAAAGGATGATACTGTTAACAATGCTTTATTCAAAGTAATTCGTAAAAATATTATTAACGTAAAAAACAGTCAATAATTCAGCATTTTGATAACTAATGGGAACATTTTCGAACGTTATACCCTTGTTCTCTTAAATTATCGAATAACTGAAGACCAAATGAAACCAAAGTATTGTTTTGAAGGAAGGTGAAGTCATTAATTTGAAAACAAAAAAAGGTTTTCTTCTTTGCCTTTCTTTTGTATACAAACGTTTTCACTAATTCGTATCCTAACTAGAATATGATTGACGACCATTTTCTTGAAATTGAATCTTATTATTATATTATTACGTTTAATATTATTTAAACGTGTAATAACTCCTGAAAAATCTACAAGTTCATATTTATTCCTCTTTCACTTTTTTTCGCAAAACTACAATAAAAAAACACTGTATTCTTCCTTTAAAAAAATGGGTAAAAATACGAGTCCGTTTTAAGATGGCGCTCCCAGTGGCACAGCGGTGTATCTGCAGACTCACACCGCTATAAACCGGATTTCGATACCCGTGGTGGGCAGAGTATAGATAGCCAAGCCCATTGTGTAGCTTTGTGCTTAATTTCAAACAAAAATTTAAGATGGCTTTGAACCTCGGAGTAGTTTCGTGATTTGTCTTTAACCCAAACCTCGTGGTCTGGGATCCCCCACTGGTACAGCGATAAGTCTACGAATTTACAACGCTAAAATCAGGGGTTCGATTCCTTTCTGTCAGCCCAGCAGATAGCTCAAAATGGCTTTGCTATAATAAAAACACAAACACAAACTCGTGGTCTGGGAGTCGCGAGAGTTTGGATAAAAGAAACATACGTATTAACCTCTCTGCACACTACCAAATATAGATTTATTTCCTTAAAACAATACCAATGTTAGAACAAAATTTCACAGTAGCTTTGATCTATTTGCGGTTTGTAACCATGAATATTTGAGTCATTTATGTTCCCTCTCGTGCAACAATTGGAAACAAAGGAACAATGCAAGTTTCACTTCTAAATGCCCTTGAGTTTAATGGTTAACTGGAATAAAAGTCAATAACTTTATCAAGCTTACTGATACAAGTGTCATCGCTGTATGATCTCCACCGTTGCTTCTGAAATCATACTGATAGTAATTCAAAGAGACTAAATCCGTCTATAAAGAACGTCAAGCAATAAATTAATTATTGAGAGGAGTTTTATCACAGAAAACAGTTGCATTTTTTCATTTTACTGTATACTTTAGCGCAAAGAAACTCAATAAACTAAATGCGCCGCGAAAATCAAAATTTGCAATTCTATTAGCGTTATAAGTTCTCACATTTATCATTGAAAAACCATGGAACATGTTTTATTAGGATTGAATTCCAGGTGCGATCTAAAACCTGATCGAAGAAAAACCCATTGGAGCGTCTATACATTCCTCTTTCGTAGATAGTATAAAACAATGTGAATATTTGGTTATAAACTGTAACGTTTAAAACTGAAAGAAACCTGCTAATCCAACATCTGAATGTGCATTAATTAAGATAATCTACAAATGGATTGTGTTAATACAACAGCAATGCTGCGTAATGCCAGCACGGTATCCTTGAAACTCGTTGATTTCTCAAAATAAAGATTTTGACAGTCTATTTTGCAGTTCTGTTTCGGCAACTTCAGTAAAATTTATAACTAAACTTAATTTAATACCAATATTTTTGTATTAAGAAAATATTTTTTTTGTAGGTAACTCGTTGCGCAAGAGATGTTATGTTGAAATTTTATGGGTTCTTATTTCTGAAATGTGAATATAGGGTCTTCTCATTTGAGCAAACATATCAATCACAAGTAAGCCAAACATTTATATAAAAAAAAAATTATCTTGACGTTAATTGATACAACGGTTTCGACGTTTCGTTCAACGTGCCCAGTCCAAGCTGAAACCCGAAATGCTAATGTTACTTTGTCAGTTCGGCGCCGAGCTCCCCAACAAGAATTCGAAATAACAGCTTCTGATTAAGCCGTGAGGTACAAAGAACGACAGAGTTCAAAGCTTGGTTCGAACACAAAGCCGCAGGTGTAACGAGGTAACACAGTCTGCGCATGTTCCATCTAGCCGCGGGTGATGAGCTGCAACCACGCATGCCTTCAGTGCTGAAACATTAAGTTCTGATTACGGGCTGCTTTCTGCGATTGTTCCAAACAGCAGATGGTAACGTCACCATAATCATCATGCACACTCAACGACTTTAACAGTTTTTGCTGTTGTTCCTTCACTAACGAAGTAGCATTTGTTTCTAGCCACTGCCATCCATAAGCGACCAATAAACACATCTACTTTCCACCCATGATACCACCAGAAGTAGTACAGTTTATGCAGGATGTTTGTTTGACAGAAGAAACTACTCTTTTTTTTTATTATTATTATTCTATTAAAACAACTGTAAGTCAGTCCTGTTTCAGAGGTGAGCTCACAATGAAATACACATTTCAATTTTGCTACAGTGGATATAAATGATAGCATACAAGTGTGTGTGTGTAAGAGAAAGAGAGAGAGTTGTATATAAAACTCTGAAGTTTAAAAAAATATTGAAAAGTAAATGACTGACGTGACAAGTAGAAGCAGCAATCGTGTTTCGATTGGACGAAGCATGTAAACAAGAACAATTTGAATTTAAGTGAACAAACGAAACAGCTTGGGCGGGCTTGTTAAAACAAGGTGACGACAGTAAGTGATTAGATTAATAAATGGTGAACAGCAGGAAAGTTAGTTTGCACCAGTGAGCGACATCCTAAAACGGGATTTAGAAATCCTTCAAGTTAGAATGAAATCTGAGTACAGCCATTAAAACGCTTTACGTAATCAATATCACAATAACTGGAGAAACATTTCTCCACTGACTATCACAAACTACTATTGTATTATTTTTACTTCATTGGATTAATTTCAACTGACAACATTAACTATTTCCCTTTAGGCAAATGACAGAGCTGATAAAAAAAATGACGAAACTCAAAAATATTTATTTAGGAAGTTTAATTCAAGAAAATCTAGACGTCTTTAACTAGTCAAAATATAGTTGTTTTTTTTTAATAACTATATTCAGTGTAGACTAGTAGCAAGTTTAGAACTGGCATGACCAGGTGGCTTAAGGCGTTCGACTCGTAATCTGAGGGGCGCGGGTTCAAATCCTACTTGCATCAAACCTACTCGGCCCTTTCAGCCGTGGGGGCGTTATAATGTACGGTCAATCCCACTCTTCGTTAGTAAAAGGGTAGCCTAAGAGTTGGCGGTGGGTGGTGATGACTAGCTGCCTTACACTGCTAAATTAGAGAAGGCTAGCGCAGATAGCCCTTGTGTAGCTTTGCGCAAAAATTCAACAAACAAATAAACATGGATCAGCAAGTTTGCAATGCTTATGTGATTCAACTACAGCAAAACAGAGTATTTTAATTACCAAAATTCTGTATTCTGTAAAAATATTTTCCTTATACTCATTGACAAATGAAAAATTAGGACAAATCCATCTCGTTGAAGAGAAAAAAAGGCCGAATAAAGTTTAGTTGAGCCTACTTTTTGCATTCTAATAGCCGGAGGTTACCATCAGAATACTATATAGGAATTTTAATCAGTTATATCAGCTAAAACCTGTTAGGGAAACGGCCTCAAAAAGGCGTTAAGTACTATTCATTTCAGTTTAGTATTTATTATAACCGAAAACAAAGCACATATAAACACAAAAATACATAGATGAATGTAAAGGCCTGCATGGTCACTTTAAAACGAAATTCAAAAATCAATATGCACCTTACTAGTATTGTGTTCAAAATAACCTGTTGCTAAAACTCGGGAAAAATTAAAACATTTCAGGTAACTAATCTCTGTTATCCATGGAAACATCGAATTAAAATACCATTTTGGAGATACAGCTCTTAAATCATTACGTCATCTGTCATCTGAGTAAACCATGCACTTCAGTGTTTCTTGCACTGTCTTAAACTTATCCAAAGTCTTTCTTCCCTTTATCTTGTATGGCAGAAAGCTTTCGACTAGAACCGCGCACTAAATCCTAGGCAGGAAAGACTGGAGCAATCAGACAAGGAACTTCATCTCTAGGCCTACTTCTCCCTCGACAAACATTCCTGATTAACACCAAGATAAAGAGTTATGTGTGTATCCTCCGGTGTGGTGACTGGACGTGCTTGTTGAAAGTCGCATCTAATGACGTTGCGATTCGTTTCTTCTACACACTTTGATTTCTAAAACTAACGTCGCCAAAACAGGAAATCATTTAAATGGGAAGATATTTGCTTTCTGAAAACAACTCGATCAGGAAACTTGCCAGACAGGTGGTGCGTCAGTGGTCGATTATGTAGTTTGTCGATAAGTGTCTCGCCAGATGTCATTAATAAAGCAGAGCCTAAGTCAAGATCTACGATTCACATTTTATTAAGACATCCTTATGCATATAGCCTAATCATCATACGTTATATTGTGTCAGAGTAACCAGTACAAAAAATCAAAACGAATTTTCTTCTCCTCACCACATCATATGTTAACAAAGGAAATTTACTATCAAAATTTAAGTTTTCTAATAGACGGTTTAAAAATCTAACATGGTAGTTACAGCTGGGAAGGAAAGAATACTGCTCGTTGTTTTACATTCAGTAGAATATAACAGAGAATAACAGAGCTGAAAATTAAATGTTGTGTTTATCTCTCTGTTACTTCGTTTCTGTGCGTGTATGTTCTAGTAAGCTATGATTTTCTGTAATTTGTTGAACTCTAGGACGTAGACTTAATAATAGGGTATAGCCCTAGCATCAAGTCTCACCCCATCCCGTGAACTGGGAATAAGTCCGAGACGAAACTGAATCAGTAGTGCATCACGGGAAATTTCTGCATGTTAATATCCGGAAACACACACCTATAACTTTTATAACAACGAAACTTAAAATTTTAACATCGTGTAATAACCAAGTTGTGTTCAAATCTGCATATACATTTTCTATGGCGGCACACCCTGAATAGAATATTAAGCTATGTCAAAAAGTATAATTTATCCACAAAAATCTTCCATGAAAGCACAACCCGATCAAACACTGTGCGAGTCACTAAACTAATTTATTCACAAACATTAAGACAAGAAGACATTCCACAAACAGTAAGCAGAAGAAAACAACTCTTGATTCCACTAGTTTATCGGGTATTATACAGTTTAAACATCTGAAACACACGTGAATTTTCAAAGGTTCTCTTTATTAAATTACTGAATAACATCAGGAACATGATTACCCAAAACATAAGTTTTGCTAATATGTGCGATTGTTTCCCCATTGTGTATCGGTATTCGTGTAAAGCCTCACTCTTGCTTTTAAGTTCACACATTTGTATTGTTATTAAAACAGTGAGATATATGATTTAATATTTAATTTCCTTCAAAGCTCTAGAGTAATTTGAACCAATTAAAGAATGTTGAGTGCGTTATATTAAAACTATTTTAGTGCCTCATCAAGTCATTACATGCTGTCATGTATAGTCATTCCTTGTCTGACAACCGTGCATATTAATAGTAGTCCTGCATTGAACTTCCAATTATAAAAGGCTTCGTCTTAAAGCTGTCGTTTCTTGCGTATACACCTTCAAGTTGCAAACTTTGCACATTACATCTAGTGTGCAAGGAGACAACTTACCACTCTCATTTTAAAAGTACAATCTCATAGAAATCGGTAGATTGGGCCCAGCGACTTCTATGTCTTCCTATGAAATAACATGAATACCTTGTTTCATTTTCTTCAGCTGTTTGAGATATTCGATAGCTCAACGGGAAGTATCAGTGGAATAATAATCTTTGTCAATCCATACCCTGTTCTCCTCATATCAAGTTTCATACTATTGCTTGAAACACTTTGATGGCTTTTGCCACTTGACTATTCCACGCCTGGGAAAATACTTGTTATCTCTTTCTGTCTGGTCTTGGCATCCCAAGTTGATCCATATTTCTGTTTCCAATGTCATGAAATACGAGGTATATTCCCGTCTTCAATTTTTTACAAACGAGTGTTGGAACAGCCAAAAAAATCTAAAAGTACTCCATATGATGCAATAAGTGGACCTCACCGGTATACAAGCCAGTCGATAATATAAGAGTTAAATAGAACCTGAGAAAATTGCTTCAGGGAGTCTGTGAGAAATTTAAAAAAGAAAAAAATTAATTCCGAAAAATATACCAGAGGTCACTATATAGGACCTTAGAAAATACAGAACTGCGAACAAATCACCTATTTTGAAAAATGACCTAAAAATACTGCTCGAATATTGATAGATCCATATCTGAAATTATTAAATACTTGGTTATTTAAAAAGAGCGGTGATGAATTGATATAACTATACGATTATAAAACTGAAACTGTAACGTGGGTCATTTTAAAACATTACTTACACACTGTGACATTCTTACTCTAATCCTTTTAATGAAATACTACCTTACAACACAAATTACTTCGACCCAAATATAGCTTTGTGCTGGACGAACCTACATAACAATAATGATATTCTAAAATCATTGTTATATTTAATCCATACATTTCCAGATAGTTACTTGTTTTAAATTTACTATTTGGTGATCTTTGTTTCAAACCTTCTACTTAAGTTATGGAAGTGGCAAGATTACTGTATGACAACGGTATTGAACAGATCGCATAGTTATGGATTCGGTAAACATTTTCCATTAAATAATATTTTAACTTTTTACTATTACTAACTCCAACAGAACGAAGTGTGTAGTGAACAACACTAGCTATCATACTTTCAGGAAACATTAATAATTGTATTTTACTATTATCACGTTTCGTAGATAGTAGGTGTTTCATTATTATATTAAAGATTTAGCATTCTAATGAAAAAATATGCAATACTAAATTCAACCAGAAAACGTCAACCTAAGCATACGTTAAGAATAATTACTAAGCATTCTTTTCACTCTTTAAACACTAATTTATATTCACACAATTTTGTCGATTACCGAGACGTTCCAAAGTAAGGGGGTCGCAGGCTTTGTATATTTTACCTTTCAAACATTTTCTAAAAGAAAACAAAAAAGAAGAAATATAGTTTTGTAGCTTAACCCGCCCCCAGTCGAGCTTTCACTTTAACTTATTTACTACTCCAGCCAAAGAAAATCATACTTACAGAGAGAGGCCCGGCATGGCCAGGTAAGTGCTTAAGGCACTCGACTCGTAATCTGAGGGTCGCGGGTTCGAATCCCTGTCACACCAAACATGCTCGCCTTTTCAGCCGGGCGGCCGTTATAATTCCGCGGTCAATCTCACTATTTGTTGGTAAAAGAGTAGCCCAAGAGTTGGCGGTAGGTGGTAATGACTAGCTGCCTTCTCTCTAGTCTTGCACTGCTAAATTAGAGGCGGCTAGCACAGATAGTCCTCGTAAGCTTTGCGCGAAATTCTAAAACAAAAATACTTACAGACAAAGATAGGGGATACAAACAAACACACCACCTACAACCATAGAAAGAAAGGAATTTAAATATCTTTCATTACGCAAGAATCGAAATATCTGAGAAATAGTAATTAACATGTTTAATCACTGTCAATTTTAACTGCGTAAAGCATTAAAGGTCACCATAATAAATACTAATAGACAATGCTTTAACATCTTTAAACTGCTTGGTTACAGATTACATAAACAACAACTGTTATCCTTAACAAGTTCCGTTTCTACCTGTTATAATTCATAAAGAAAAAGCGAAGATTAACATTACAAAAACAGCTTACTAGTTCACCAAATTAAGATTTTAACAAAGGCTCACTTGTTCGTCAACTTAGATTTTAAACACGACTTACTGATGTAGTTATTTAAGATGGCTTATTAGTTTGCTTCATTAAAATTTCAACAACTTACTAGTTTATTCGATATCACCCAAGTATACTTTGGGTGTGGGGTACAATGGTAAATGACAAGTTATTGGGACCACTAGAAGGTACAAACTTCGAACATTAAAACGATTACTTAAAAAGTACAATCAAACATAAATGTTAAACGCTTGTACAGTATTTTCTTCCGATAACATGAAAAAAATCCGATTTCCGGAACTTAATCAGTCTTGCAACAATTTTCTGGCATATTTAGTTTTTAATCGTATTTTTATGGAATATGACGAAATTTGCGATTATGATTTAAGTATTATTTATCTGACTTAATATAACCTCAGTACTGATGGCATCTGACACTCAAATATATTGTTGCAACAACAATGTGGCACGAGATATTGTTGGTATTTGGTAATAATTATGTCAAATCTCTCGTCAATTTCATGATTTTTAAATCTAATAAATATGCATTGTGCATGTTCTGTAAATTGTATTATCCCTGAAATACTGTATGAGCTCACCTTTGATATATCCTTCAACCCTAACATGTGGTCATTATGGATGTGCACATAAGGTAAATGTGTGCAAGTGTAATTATTCTTTCAAATGACCTAATTCAAAACAAAACTAGGATGAAACTAGCAAAGTAGTTTGCTCTTTCAGTAGTTTCACCACAAATTTCACGATGCAATGGAACCAGACTCTAGGTCTCTCTCTACATATATATATATATATATAAAATAGACATAAATCCGAACGTTCACACTTATACTAAAAAACTCAAAAATATTTGTTCCTCAACTAGCTCTTGACAGGAACAGTAACTCAACATTGATGATGACAAGGACTGGTTACGGAACAAATTATTTCGTATTAAGTCTCACTGTGAACGTTTTGATCAGTATTAATTTCAATATTATTATATAGTATTTGATCGCCTATTTACAATTAGTTTATCTTCCAGCGTTATCTTACTTATATTCATAACTACACATTACATTTACCTTTTAAACCTTAAACGGCGGCCATCTTGAATTGACGATGCCACCTACAACAATCCCGCTTTTTAAGGGTGAAATAAACCGATAATGTGAACTGATATCACTTCCGGTACGAGCTATAAGAATATACGATCCATATTTCCTGCAGTTGAATGTATATACTTTTATCTTATTTATAGTTCGTACTCTTCAAATTGCTTCGCAGATTTCATAGAGAAATATTACAACCTGATTAGAGTTTATCTCACTATTAGAACCGTATAAAAGCCATAATTTAACCTTTTTTTCATTTTCCTATAATAGTTCATAATCAGCACGTTGTATGATAAACAAGTATGCACATGACCAAACCCTTCCACTCCATGACGTAATCAGACGAGGATGAGAGACGCCAAGTTGTTCAAAGTTACAATTAGATGTTTGTACAAACAGCGATTATTTTAGTCAACGTCATGCCATGCGGGTACGAGTAAGTCTGTGCAGGCAGCCCGCTTTGTACAAAGGTAAAAAAACCAAACTATGAAACTCAACATAAGTAATCGTTCACATTACGTAAAACACACAACAATAAAATAATCAAAGCTACTCATTTGTGATACCAAATACTTCAAGTTCATCGGTTTAACTGACTGATCTACATATTTTATGAGAGATTTTCAGTTGGATTATAATGGGAAAATCATGAATTTACTCCAGAGAATTCTCGATTTTTGAATGAAGCCAATGGGAGACTGAACTCCGCTCGCCTTGACAGATGGCCAACTTGTAAGCATTTCTGATAAGAAGCTAACTATATCGACCGAAATTAAAAGATAACTGATAGATAATAAAGTCAACACTTTATAGCAATTTTCAGGCCTATTGGATTCGCTGAATCTCAGCGTTTAAACCTTAACTCTATAACAAACTGAAATGTGTAATGTTATGAATCAATGTGAAAGAAAACTAAAACATTTTACACCAATCCAAAATGCACTGAAGTTCTCTGTATATAAACACTTTTGGTCTTAATCCAAATAGTAATTCGCATAGGCTCTAATCATTTAAGTCTTTCTACTGAGCTAATAACACAAAAACCAAATAGAAAAGTGTAAAAACCAACATAGAAAAACCTAAGCAGTGTTACCAGTTCTGTTAATGAAAATTACAATAAAAAATAAAAATATTATTTGGGGATTTGGTCCTTCTTAAATCCACACAACTTACAATATGTTCATTTGTAAACTTTTTGTATGAGTTCATCTTTACGAGATTTCATCCTGCTTAAAATCAAAATTCAATCAACTTATTTTACGAATTTCTTTTTTGTCTTTTAATGGATTGTTAATTATAATTTTAAGTATGTGCTCATGCCTAATTTAATTTTAATTAACCTACGCAATGCAGTTCTAAAATGTCATACTTCTACTATAACAAATTCCCATGTTTAGCTGCTCGGATAAGATGTGCGGTACTATTATACGTTAATATGAAAAAACACGATGTGTGTGCGCGCGTGCGTGCGCTCCTATAATCAGTTGCAAAATTGGAGAAGAAATTAAGCCTTACGAATTGAAAACGATATGCTCATCACTTAACTTAGCTGTAAAAAATATTTGCTAATGCTAGCGGTCTGTGTGTTTATTGTATACCAAGCACAATGGGTTATCTATTCTGTAACCAACGTGGGTATTGAAACCCGGTTTTTAGCGTTATAAGTTTTAGGATTTATCGCTGAGCCACGTGGGGGGGAAGAGTCCAAATAATCCTGAAGGAAAATAAGAATTACATAACTAACAATTCTACTTTTTAAAAACAGTTTTAACTCGTATCTACATTCCGAACTTACAAACCAGCGTGTTTCTTTTTGTTTGTTTTTATGTGGTACGTTTACTGCATATTGATAAACGAGAACACGTTGTGATACCGCAAGCGTGGAGTAACAGCGACCCCTCATATACGTCTGTACGTGACCTAGATATCCGTCATTTTGAAGGTTTCAACGGCTCTTTGTCCGGCAAAAATAAATGTTATCTTATAACTGACACACTTTTTAAAGATCAAAGTTACAGTCAACGATTTTAATTATAGCAAAAGCTTTAAATTCATCATAGTAACTTTAAAAACTCTTCAAACGCACACTGTAAATACTTTTGTAACTTTAAAACTCTTCACACGCACACTTGTAAATACTTAAAATGCTTCAATGATGATAGTGGCACGAGCAATACGAAACTTCTGTCGGAATATTTATCTGGTTATAGTCCTTTCTCAAATTAACAAAGAATTCTTTCACGAAGTTAATACACTGGAATGTTCCAGTTTTCATGATATATAAGCTTACAACTCATTTTGATATATGTACAGAAATGGGGAGAAAAAATCCAACATTTACTTAACTGCATGGAAAACGTCCTCAATAATTATTTTTGTATTGTAGGAATGTATAGTTTTCTTGCTTGCTACGAATTCTGCTGACGTAAAACAAGATACAAAAATAGTCTTAGTTATATTTTAAGGAACATAAGTAAATATCTATTAATTTACAAATTAAAATAAATATATATTTAAAAATAAAAATATTCAACGCCATTCAACTTCAACGTGTATGCTGATAAAATTATTATCGAAATTCTAATCTATAACACTGTAATAAATATCATTACGATTTAAAATTTGCCCATCCCCACTAGTACAGCGGATTTACAACGCTAAAATCAGGGGCTCCAATCCCCTCAGTTGGTTCAGCAGATAGCCCGATGTGGCCTTGCTATAAAAAACACACACACGTTTAAAAGTTAATTACTATTTTAACCAAACGTAATATACATCTGATAACGAAATTCTGCAACGTCCAGTGCCGAGATGGCCTTTCGTCAATACCAAGGCTCACTTGTTGAGAACTAATACACTAATCTCAGTATACTGCTCTTAGCTATCTCAAGTTACATTGCAAACCAGGAAGTGCACTTCGTAGCACACTTTAAAAATTATCGAAACTCTGAAAATAATTAATATGAAAAGGAAAAACATGTATGTATTAGCCCAGTTCTCTATACTCTGTTTCAAGAAGTTTGGGCACTGATGACAATTTCTGTGAAAATGAAATATTCAGAAAATACATGGCTAGATGTTTTTGTTTTCTTAAATAGACCAAAATGTGAGAGGACGACATTGTATTTGTTATATACTTATTAACAGTCTGTTTAGATCCGTGGGGTTCCTCACCCACGTGGCGTGAGAAGTCTATGAGAAGCACATCTGCGGCTACTGAAGCATACTAGTTACATACGAAAGACCAAATTTAAAAGTAAGGAAAGTTTTAGAAAGTACAATATAAATATTACTATAATAAATAATATAGTAATTGCAATTAACCTGAGAAAAGTAAATGCACAGTATACAAGTAAATAAATTGTACAGAGTGCGTGGGGACGCAACAAAAACAATGTTTCAGAAAGGAGATTCCACAAGAAAGTAGGCGCATCACTGTTATAGATGATAATTATCAACACTGGTAACACAAATACGCGTTTATAAAACATCCTTCGCATACGCCACTTTTTGTTGTTGCTCGCAATTTATTTATTTTTACGAAATATGTTATTAGTCACACGTACAAGAACTTACGACTTTACGAGCACTTATTTATAACTAACAGTTATAACGTTCACTATCAGAATGTTAAGTTATCGCATCAATAGCCTTCACGATAGAATGAAATACGATTCTTTTATTTTAATATTCAGCTCTTACCTTCAGTATTAACTGTTCCCTGGTGGGATAGCGATAAGTCTGCGGATATGCAACGCTAAAGTCAGAGGTTCGACTCCTATCAATGGATACAGAAGATAGCCCGATGTGACTTTGCTATAAGCACACATAAACACTCATTATTAGTTTCGCACTAATAAGCTATAGTCGTGTATATGCAGTCGATAACTATAATGTTACTAAACAGAATAAAGATGTTTTATCTGAATATGGATTTAAGTGATAGTGTCACCTATGTTTTAACAGCCACGAATAAATGGCATGTGTAGCAGTCGTCAATCACAACCAGACTGCTGGTTTTGGTTTCTTTTTTTTTTTTTTTGCTCTCCTACCCGTATCGCAACAATCTATTTACTAGAAGCATGAGAACTGTCACACGCTGAGCCCAGCAGGCCCTCACAAAGAAATATTGACACATTGGTTCTGGCTCATTTCATTATTCAAACGCTGGAGGGGTCACATAATTACTGAACTGATAGTGACCCCTGTAATTCAACTACTTCTCCACCAAGGAGACTGAAGGCGCGTGAGCTAAGCTATTTGCAGACAACGACAGGGTTCGGGTCTCTTCGAATCCCCTCCACATTTAGACCAACGGAAGGCTCCTGAAAACAAGATACTGGTCAAAGTGCACTGCCTAATTTACTCATGACGCGACCTGTACTAAATTTCAGCATAAAATTATTAATGGCTTCAATAACCTGTGAACCCACGCTCAAATCACGTTTATATACGCTTTGTAACATACTTACAAAATTAACAAATAGATATTTAAATCTAGATTTATTTCTAATTGAATAGGCACAATTATCGAACAAATTACTCAATATTTTACTTGAGAAAATTAAAAATGTAAATATTAATAATAAAACATCAACATACTTTTGGATAATTAAAAATAATCACTCTTTTTTAAGATATCTAAAAATGGTGAACAAATAAATATTTAAACATTTGATTAGACCACATTGTACACCACAATACCATTAAAAGATTTAATCTTTGTTTTAAATTCATTAATAGAACCGTTCCGTTATACTTCTATGGAACTGGAAAAAAAATTTAATTCCAAAAACATAAAATATATTAAGTTTCTGTATTTATAATAATTATATATTCTCCAATAAACAGGTTTTTAAACAAGTGATAGGAGTTCCAATCGGAGCTAACTATTCAATTCGTGTAGCAAATTTATATTTATACTATTATGAAAATATATTTATTGAAAACTATGCAAATTCAGATATTTTTACTTTAACTTACAGATATATTGATGATTTAATTAGCATACATAATTCTGAAATATATAATGTTATTGACACCATTTATTCAACAGAATTAAAAATACTTCAATATATAATACAGAAATATATTACTTAGATGTAGAAATTAAAATAATTGACAAGGATATCAATATAAATGCCCCCCGCTAGTACAGCGGTATGTCTACGGAATTACAATGTTAAAATCAGGGGCTCGATAGCCCAATGTGGCTTTGCTATAAAAAAATCACACATCAATATAAATATTTTTGATAAAAGAAAATACTTTGCTTTTTCAATTTATGGCTTACCCTCATTTACTAGTAATGTACCATACCCTTCTGTTATAAGCATTATAACTTCGCTGGTGTTCAGATATTATAAAATTTGTAATAAATTACAATATTTTATCACTAATGTTGAAATACTGATACAAAAATTAATAGTTAATGGATTTAGTACAGAAACTTTAAATAAAATAATTATTAAACTGTTCTGTAACAAATATAAGATTATTAGTTATTAATAAGGTCATTTAACAACTTGGTACTACTTTATGCGGATGTACATCTTGCCACATTATAAAGGCTTGTTTAAAGCACGATAATCACAGTATACGTAATAAATGGGTAGTAGTTGGAAGCTATACTAGATTATTTAAGTATCTGGATAGGACGCTTCACAGATAGTATAATTACTCTTGTATTATCAGTTAGCGCCTTTCTACCATATTGGGGGCTAGAATGCTAACTTCAAGAGGTAAGTTTTTAACTTACTTACCCCCAAATGGTAGTATCTTATTTTCTCATTCTTATTTCAGTTAGTTTTCGTACCTTGGAGAGCAGTTAACTTCCTACAACTGTCTGCAGGCACTGAAGGGTGATACAGATATAGGACGTTATGGGCTTGAGCACCCACATCTCACTCTCTTAATTTCTATATCTGTTGTTATTCTTATTTCTTATGTAAAACTGTCAAATGGACGTTAAGACTGATAGACGGTGTATCCCCACCGCAAGGTGGGTCCTAACTCCTCAGTCACCTCCAAAACCTAGGGTACATTTTATAATCCCATATTATAGTTTAGACCCTGGGATCTTCTCAATTACTGCAGCGTTTTTGTCTTATTTATTTTTATTTCGGCTTATTTTTTAAAGTTAAACTTGTATACTTTGATGAAAAAAGTTAAACATTTTTGATTTGTCACGTGCAGAGCAGCATCATCAATAGCCTGACGAAGTACTTACAGTTTCACGACCCATATCCTTAATACTGAGTCTTTGAGTGACGAACGACAAGGTTTGTTAGCACTGAGTAGTAGTTATTGTAACAGAAACGTATATACAAACTATAGATTTAGCATTACAATGAGGCTTTTATAGTACCGATAAGTGGTGTTTGAGATGAAAACTTTGTGTATGCATTATATCACAATTTGTTTTTTTAATGTTATTCTTAATAAGCTTAACTTCCAAAGCTTTAAATTTTGTTTGTTTTGTAAATTTCGCGCAAAGCTACTCGAGGGCTATCTGTGCTAGCCCTCCCTAATTTAGCAGTGTAAGACTAGAGGGAAGGCAGCTAGTCATTACCACCCACCGCCAACTCTTGGGCTCCTCTTTTACCAACAAATAGTGGGATTGGCCGAACCATTATAACACCCCCACAGCTGAAAAGGCGAACATGTTTGGTGCGACCGGGATTCGATCCCTCGACCCTCAGATCACGAGTCGAACGCCTTAACACACTTGGCCATGCCGGGCCCGCCAAAGCTTTATAGCTTAGCATGTTCAGACGAAGCAGAGTTAAAATACAAGGGCTTTGCGTTTGCAAATTTTATCTTTAACTTGTAGGCATGACCAGTTTCGGAAGGTTAATAATTAAAACTAAATTACTTACACAATTCTGTAGCATATAAGTTAAAATGGTCATTCTACCATCTGGAGTAAAACTGTTACATAGGATGAGATTTAGTTGCCTCTTGGAAAATTAAAACTCGCGATGATGAAACTTTCACAAAAGTTTGAAGAAGACGAAGGGGAAGAATGAATTTCAATTCTTATCAAATAATTAAAAAAAAAAGCAGTAACAATATAGTAGAAAGAAAGGAAGACACCTTTGGATATTTCGATAAATCCAGACGTTTACCAGTTTAGGATATGTAAATTTAGGCCTGACTTGTAAGCACTTGTATCATATCAAATTAGCATCGCAGTTTCTAACATAAATAAGGTCTACGTTTATTATGACCAAACGAGACAAGAGTCGATCGCTAGTTCCACGATACCCAAAGTGTAAAAAAGTGAGCATTTGAAAGATACAAGGTTGCGACATCAACGGGAAACCTAAGTTTTGCCAAGAGTAAATGTTTAACTTTTTGTGGAACAACAGAAAATATCCAAACATGGATAAGAGGGATGGGGTGTTAAGTTTTTATGTAATTAAACCTAAATCTACACAATGGATTATTATATGTTCTGTATCCATCACGGGTATCTAACCCCAATTTGTAACGTTATAAGCTTACAGACTTACTGCTGTGCTACTGGGGTTAAGTGTTAAGTACTTAATTAATGAAATAGGAGGAACTGTAAACACCTAGGAAGAATTCAGGTGGTGCTCAAACCTGCCTTATTGAGACGAAAGGTTGTTTTTAAGTGTTCAACACGTAATTGTCAGTTTTACAAGAGTGTGGAGTGTTAAAAACTTAAATATGAAAAGGTCTAATTGAAAATATTCAAACAGTACTTAGAATAATGCCACACTTCAATTATCAATAGTAGTATCTCACAATTCGAAAGCATTTTATAAAATAAAATTTCGAGGAACAGCCAACTGAACTATTACTGATGTATCAACATTAAATACATTGTTTATTCGTAAAGTTTAAACTCTCTTCAAACTTCTCCATTTCATTTTTTGTCTTATTGTTATTCCGTAATATACTTGTATTGACAAACAAAATGCATAGGTGTTTCTCTCTTTATTTTACGTTTAACTTTCGTTGATCAAGGATTTAAGCTATTTTGATATTTGGGTTGCTTTTTATGTCTATGTATTGGTTCTTATATTAACCTTGTTCTAGTTCATATTGTATACAGGTTCGTCGCAACATGATTTATACTAAGCTCTAGAACTGTTATTTCACAGAAGCTTTTCATCATTGCATGTGTGCCACGTGTTGTTCCACGCGCCATGACGTCGCCACTCAGATTTCTGAAAAACCAACAACCCGCCCTTTCTGTCACACCGCCACGCGAGAAGCATTTAGGTCCAAAGACCTCCTGGAGATTATGATATCCTAAATCACTTGTTAATACTTGAATAATGGCAACACAGAGACCCAGTGTTTTAGAAAGTTTGTATCTTTTAATAAACTAGGTTTCCATCTTTCCTATTTGTAGCTAGGATCTTTGCTAGAAAAAAACAACAACAACAACAACAAACAAACAAAAAAACTACAGTTCTACTTCAAGCTGTTGACAATTATTGATTTCCATGAAGTGGCCAAGCCCGAGACCCCGCGGCGCCTGGTCCCCTCTCACGGCCAGAAAGGGAAGGGAAACATGGAGTCAGGGGAAGTTGGCTCACGAATAAACTAACAAGATATCTGATAACCAAAGTAGTTAAAATAGTTTTTAAAGTTAACTTTCATGACATTGTTTAAGTTACACACGAAAAAAAAAGTGGCTCTTTTAAAGTTCTCAAAATTCTAATGGCAATAGACAATACAGTATTCGGTTTACAAACTTTAGAGTATTGCATGCAAAAACGTAATCACAAAAGAAATGCTTTAGGAGAACTTCCAATCTTTAGGATACAAAAGCCAATGTAACGTTTGAATACAACTCACGTGGCGTAAACCGAATGAAATCAAGAAAATATACTTACCTTCAACTTTAGGAACTGGTGCTAGAAATAGAACCACAAGTGTCAGAGTTGAGCGACAAACTAGGTTAAAAAGACCTTCGGTTGTTTCTTTCGGTTTCATCATGTCTGAACTTTCAGTGCTCACCCACAATAATTTAAATATTATCGGTGGAACAAGAAATAATTACTGGTCCAACACGATCACGTTAGTAGAAAAGTCATGTTAAAATTTCAGTTTGGCTACATTTCCCAGAGTAATAATAGCCACGTCACTTGAACTTTTTCTAGCTACCAGCCGCGCACGTTACGACTGAAACCCCAACGTTACGCCTCAAGATCTTTAAACTGTTGCCTCTGCACGAGTGTTGGGGAGGGAGGGGGATAAGTTATGCGCATGCGCCTAAGGGTTTCAACTCTGAACAGACGCGAACTGCACGGAATGAGAGTTAAGGAACACGTCCGAACCTTGAGGCGGGAGGAGTAAGGCGGAGCAACATTCGTTCACCAGATGGCGCATAGAAAATGTCTTTAGTTTCTGCCTTTTTTACTGTCCAAAAGTCAGAGAAATATAATTTGAATGTAACGACATTAAAGTAAATATTATATGAAAATGAAATTATAAAGAAATTAAGATCTATTAAGTTTTGAAATTATAGGATATATAATTATATTTAACAAGCTATGATTTACTATATTTGGCGATATTGAATTGAACTGGGTTCCATAAATCCCAAATAAATTACGTCTGATTTTTTTTTTCTGAATAAGAAACATATATGCATCCAAAGCTGTAGTCTGGGGAACTTATTCATATTTCGGTAATCGGTTATTACTGCAACTAATAGATTCTCATAAATAATAATCTCACCTTCTGGATGGCTCAATGTTAAGACTGAGCCTTTACAACGCTAAACACTAGAGTTCAATACCTGCGATGGGAAAAGCGTGTATAGTCTGTGTAGCTTTGTGTTCAATATGATAGGAAACAAACAATAATATTTTTTCGTAATTATTTTTACATTATCATTTCTTTGTTGGTGACCTCAAAGCTATTTGTACTATGCTCATCCAAAGATCGAAGCTCAAATGCTAGCGCAACGAATCTTCAAGCCCATCCACAGATTCAAACCCAAACTTTTGGCGAAACTATCCCTCAAGCGTACCGTTAAGCTACAGAAAATGTAGTCATAAGCTTTTATTTTCAGCTACATCCTAGGCCTGGCATGACCAGGTGGTTAAGGCACTTGACTCGTAATTCGAGGGTCGTGGGTTCGAATTCCTATAACACCAAATATGCTCGCCCTTTCAGCCGTGAGGGCATTACAATGTCACGGTCAGTCCCTAAATTAGCAGTGTAAGACTAGAGGGAAGGCAGTTAGTCATCACCACCCACCGCCAACTCTTAGGCTACTTTTTTACCAACGAATTGTGGGATTGACCGTCACATTATAATGTCCCCACGGCTGAAAGGACGAGCATGTATGGTGTAACAGGGATTCGAACCTGCGACCCTGGGATTACGAAAAGTAAAAAGTTCTTATTATTTGGAAAGAGGTCGTTGTTACTTTATTGCCAATACGTTTGAATATCTCGAGGATTTGGTACAAATTCTCTCAAAATCTACAAATTATTGTTACTTCAAATGTTATGTGGTAATTCGGGGAATTGAATTTCTTCTTTTAATTCCTAAATGGGGGAGGATTTTTTCCTTGTATCACGTGACTTTTTTTATTCTTCTTTTGAAAGCACTTTCAACAAGAAGTAAAAGAACTAGCCAATCAATAAGAAGGTTAGAAAAGAGGATAATCTAATTAAAACTTGTAATTAGTTTGATTAAAGTACACGTATTTAAAGACAAATGAAATAATTTCCATTAGATTATGTATCCAATACCTATGAAAGGCTATCTCTTCTAGTAGATGGTTTTGGGAAATATTCTATATAAACATGTATATAAGCTTCATTCAGCGTGAATTATTACGAATATATTTATGCACTTATTGTTGTGCTGTGGCAATACGTGATATGAACCCAAAATTTTAGCGTTATAAAGCTTCAAATCTATCGCAGAGCCACCTCGTGGAAAAATAAGTTCTAAAGAAGGGGCATCACATATCGAAAGCAGTGTGTGTGTGTTTTCTTTGAGCAAAGCCACATTGGACTGTTTGCTGAGCCCACCAATGGGAATCGAACCCCTAATTTTAGCATTGTAAATCCGTAAACTTACCGCTGTACTAGCGGGGGGCGAAAGCAGTAACAAAATCATCGAAGTATTTCTTCTATAATACATCTTATTTATAAATCAGAAACGTATTATCACTATAAATCGTTCTTGTTACGCTCACCAGGTGAAATTTATCTGAATTGAGTAAAATATTGTGATTAAGTAGCGATTAATTAATTTTTAAGCAACAAGGGACCAAATCCCTGATGACGAATGAGGGTGGATTTTGAGTTTTGGAAAATAACAATTCACAAGTTATTAAGGCAAACATTTGGTATAGAGCTGGAAGGAATTTATGTCGTTGACCACGTCAGCTAAACGTAAATTGACAATGCAATTGATTCAGTATAGAGTTTCTGCCTTCAGATCTTTTTTTTTTTTTAAAGTCTAAACCTGGTTAAGGATCTCGGATGGATCCGGCAGAAGTTGTACTAGTTACATTCACAAGTATAAATTTGGGAACATTTACGTCATAACTGACTGCGCGAACTCTGTTATTTAAATTTTAAAATGGTGAGACGGATAAAATATTTTTCTTTCATTAATACATTATTAATACTTTCCCTTCTCAACATGTCATTCATTTCAAAAATGAATAACATTAACAAATAAACCAAGAATAGAGCTGTGAATCAAAACTGAATTATAGAGGCTAAATGACTCTGAATGTTGTTATTTTTAATTCATTAAGTCATAGTCGACATGAAAAGAATTGTTTCTAAATTATTTTAAACATACCCACCTGATGGTCCTCCAAGTGGCACAGCGGCACGTCTATGGACTTAGAAATGATAGAACCCTGGTGGTTAGAGCACAGATAGCCCGTTATATAGTTATTGTGGTTAACATGAAACAAACCCAGCTGATGAAACAATGCGTTGTGTAAGTTAAGAATAGGAAGGTAAAAAGAGTATATTTATTTAACTTTATTAATCATCTGGTTGATTTGTAGCTTTACTTCAAATAAATAACTTTCTCTGGTCGGAAAGTAAATGTAATTCGTGTACGTTCTTTCACCAAGAAGTACGATTGTAACTGCTATGTTACTTGCATCCTAGAAGACACAAATGTAAGTCTTGATTTCGTCTGTTTCACTTGCGTATTAGAGATGCATTCGTCTCACGATAAACAGGAATAGGTGTCAACAAATAAATTACTATTTTGTTTTAATAATTACAAAACAATTACTTAGTTTATAAGAATGTTCAAATAAGTCGAATATGTTACTGGAGGCTTCGGTAGTATGAACTGGGGAAAAAAATATTTATGTAATACTGTAATTTAAAAAGCACGTGTTCTATTCTTCAGTTCCCCCAATATCCAAGGATGAAACTTTTTTTTTCCAGAGTAATTTATAGTTTTGCACATAAAATAGTTATTCTAAAATAAAATGTATACAGAACAAACCTAAACTCTCAAAAGTCGCACAGTTTGCACTTCAGAGGTGTGCTTATTGCTTCACTTATTGACATCTGTTAACAGCGAGCTGATATTTTTAAAAATCTATTAAATGTACCCGTTTAAATGAGTTTAAACTATTTCTCTTGTTGTGATAAGTATATTAGAAGACGTATATCATTTATTAAACGTTTACTAAAGTGCTAATCAGTTCTCTAAAGAGTGTTTACGCAGTTAAACAGTTGATGTAGTTGCTAATCAGTTCTCTTCATGTGTTTAAGCAGTTTACTAGACTGATAACCAGTTTTATACTTGTGTGCTTCTCTAAATGACATTTTATATAGAACCTTGTCTTGTTCTTTTCATAACAATGCATTTTTAATAAAGTTAAGTATTTAACTTTACTGTTTTTACAAATATCTTTCCGATGTATAGAAACGTACTGGTCACTCTTAATTTCCATAAACAGATATATCTCTTTCTCTAATTTGATTCTAAGCTTGAACAGCTCCAGTAGGTCCAGAGAAATCATGTGCTTATTTTTGTGTTTTTCTTCACTGTTACGTTATAAGAAACTGACTATAGCAATTAATCTGAGAGCGGTAGGAACTCTGATGCACCACCAGGGGCTGATCAGAGCAGACATTTTTTTATGATTAACTGCAGAAACTTGCAAGCAATTTTCCCGTGCGACCAGCTATATCAGCCTATGATAAACAGTAGACAATTGTATGTAAATTGCCAGTGGCGACAATAATGAGTTTAGAGCTTTTCAACGTTGCCAGCGTGACGACGGTATTGGCGCCACCAGTATCATAATATTGGTCTTATGTTCGGCTAAAAATGACGTCATCCTTAATGGTCTGGGAAGGAGGGGAAGAAATCTTGTTTCGCGAATAATATAGTCCATTCGTACAAATGAAAAATTATGTACGAATTTATGAACAAGTTATAAACAAAATAAATTATATTCGTGTTTATTATTTCGTACAAGAAAGTAAAAACAAATAGAATTACAAGTTTATTGAACTTACAGTAAAAAAAAAGTGAATTCGTCACTTGTCAAACATTGACAGATTGCCACTTTAGTTCTGACTCACAGAATCACGAGGTCTTGTTTTATCACTAAAAACTTATTGTCTGTCATTTTTTCCTGGTAAACAAGTTATTGTCTGAAGTATCAGATTACACTGAAAAAGCTGCATTTTAACTTATTCATGGACATTTTAGTCTGCGACACACTTAATAACAGCGTAAATACAACTTCACAGATCGATACTACCTAAAACAGCAGCAGCCAATCATTTTTGACAATTTCAAAAATAAACTGTTTGTTGTTGTTGTTTTCTGACTTGAATGTCTATTTACTTGTATCGGGGGTCTGGCATGGCCAGGTGGTTAAAGCACTCGACTCGTAATCTGAGGATCGCGGATTCAAATCTCCATCACACCAAACATGTTCGCCATTTCAGCCGTAGGGGCGTTATAATGTACGGTCACTCCCACTATCCGTTGGTAAAAGAGTAGTCCAAGAGTTGGTAGTAGGTGGTGATGACTAGCTTTCTTCTCTCTAGTCTTAAACTGCTAAATTAAGAACGGCTAGCGCAGATAGCCCTCGTGTAGCTTTGCGTGAAATTTTAAAAACAAAAAACAAACGAACTTGTGTCGGGTCTCTGTACGTTATTCAAACTGGTGTTTATTTCAATAAAGTCACCCAGTTTTATCACTAAAAGCGTATTTGTTAAATATGTCAAAGATGTTTACCGAATATGCTTTAGCTTTCTCATTATTAAGTTTATTCCAAAAACGTGGATTATTTGTAGAAATATAAACTAAAATATCTTCATCTTCCACGCATGTGACGTTAAAGTTTGGTATATGTCAGTAAAACCTGAAACCGAATATAAACGTTAATGGCAAATATGTGAAGACACGTGGACATTAATATATATTTCCCATTCTTCTTATTGTAATAATATTAACCTGATACTGTAGGAACGAAATAAAATTATTGAGCATTTTTCTATTTTGTACGATAACTTATTTTTCTTTTATAAGCGTTATTATTGCTAACGGTCACCACGTGATCCATTTAAGTTTACTGGCGCAATTTATCTCATTCTTGACGCACAATTAAAATGACTTTCTTAAAGGCAACTTGTCTTCAATTTCACACACAAGTTTTCAAAGTCAAACACTGTGAAAAGTTCACCTACCTTTAGACCACTTTTAGCATACGGAAACAAAAAACAAGTTATCAGATATTCAAGGTATTACTCGTTATTGAACGAATACTTTTTCAGATATGTTTTCGTGTGTCTTATATGTTTATACCGCTATACGTCCTGATTGTGAATTGGTCAATAATTAAAACCACTTCACGTAACCGATTCTTAAAATCTAAAAGTCTAGAGAGATTAAGTGAACTAAAGGGATTATGTAAATAGGATTCTTACGTTTACGTCACTGGATACCCAATGTTTAATGTTGAAGACACAACAGAAACATCACATTGTACTGCTTTGCGCTTAAATATGTATTAGGAATAAAAAATTAAGTATCCTACTTCCGAAATAAAGACAGTTCAAAATAATTTAATGGAGAAAAAATGAAAACTAATCACTTTAAAGCTAGAAATTTTAGAAGATTTAACCACGTTGTTGCTATGAGAAAGTCCCCCTCCAGTGACTCAGCGGTATGTCTGCGGACTTACAACGCTAAAAACCGGGTTTCGATACCCGTGGTGGACAGAGCACAGATAGCCCATTGTGTAGCTTTGTGCTTAATTCAAAACAACAAAAAACACCAACAGCTATGAGAAAATAAATCAAGCTGTCATAGTTTGAATCACTAACGTATGTGCTTGTTCGACTTGTAATATGAGGGTCGCGGGTTCGAATACCCATCACACCAAACATGTTTACCCTTTCAGCCGTAGGGACGTTATAATGGGACAGTCAATCCCACTATTCGTTGGTAAACGAATAGTCCAAGAGTTGGTGGTGGGTGGTGATGACTAGCTGCCTTCCCTCTAGTTTTACACTGCTAAATTAGGGACGGTCAGCGCATATAGCCCTCGTATAGCTTTGTGCAAAATTCGAAAAACAAACAATCAATATGTGTTTGCGATTTTTATGATCACATTCACATAATAAAATTATTAATTATTTATAAATTTACCTTCACCTTTGCACCTCTGTTTACAAGTGTATGCTCGAATATTATTTTTACATTGTTAATTGTATATTTCGTTGGTTATAAGAACAATGTATAGTTTGCTTAGTTCAGGGTACAATTACTGTGTTAACTCTCAGAGAATTGTATTGGTGAGTCCAGTGAATCTCTAACACCTTACGTGACACATGGGACAATTTGGACAGGTGAAAGGCTCTAATGTTCAGGAATTGCTGTCCATAACTTAGACTGTTGACTGTGTGTGACTTTAGACTGTGTCATCCACTACGTATGCGGCTACTCTTAAAATTAGATGTCACAGCTACAATCTTGGCTAAGTCTAAATCTAACGATATTAAGAAATCAAACAATTTGGTGGCAACATGTTAAGAAATGTCCCTGTTGATCACAAGTATAACATGTTGATGCTGCGACTGTTTCTTCTCTTTCTTTGCTAATTCTTATACTTCATATACTTCATTCACAGCACGAAACTAAAAAATCAATATGCACTTCGATTCAACTTTTATCTTACGTTATATTATTATACGGTTTTTTATTATCTACAAAAAATATATATTTTTATTAAATACGACAATAAAGCTACTTGGTGTAGTTTACATGAAGGGACATAAGTGTGCCGTAATACAATTATCTGTCTGTTTATGACCTCGTGAACCTAAATGGAAACATTAACGTTTTCAGCTAATTGGTATATTTTTATACGGTATTCAGTACCAAAACGAAAACCAAAGGTACAACAATTGCAACTGATTTTCAACAATAATAAATGTAATTGAAAGAATAAAAATTCTCGTTTTCAACAAAATCTTTATTCTGAATTTACTAAAATTTGCGTGTTAGTTAAGCTGCATCTTAAATACTATGAAAGAAGTTTAGATTTCTCTAGTTCTCTTACTTTTTATTTTGGGTTTGTTTTAAATTTCGCGCAAAGCTCTACGAGAGCTATCTGCGCTAGCCGTCCCTAGTTTAGCAGTGTAAGACAAGAGGAAAAGTAAGCAGTCATCACCACCTACTGCCAACTCTTTTACTAACGAACAGTGGGATTGACTGTCACAATATAACGTTACCATGGCTGAAAGGGTAAGCATGTTTGGTGTGATGGGGATTTAAACTCGGGGCCCTCGAATTACAAATCGAGTGCCTTACCCACCTGGCCATACCGGGCCTTTAATTTTGTTTAGCTTAATAAGACAATTTAGGTGTTAAGTATCTGACCATATATGTTTAATTATGCAAATATTTCAGAAATACTAACTTATTCCACAGTGGCACAGCGGTGTGTCTTCCGATTTGCAATTCTAGAAATTGGATTTCAATATCCGGGATTGTCAAAGCACAGATAGCTCCTTGTGTATGTACTTAATTATAAATAGTAACGGTGCTAATTTTATAATAAATCAAGTGATGTTTATTCCAATAGCTTGCAATTAAAATTGTATACATTAAAATCGCAAGAAAAAATAAAACTCATTATTCTTGCATCAAATAAGTTGATATGATCTCCAGAGCTTAATCTAATAAAAATACCTTCATTCGAAATACTGCAATATTAACAATAAGCTCTTACAAATCTCCAAAACAATTGTTTCAAACCGAAATAGTACTTGGATTCTAAAGTAGCAAGTAATGTGCAAGTTTTCTTTATTAATGTAATAACAAAACAGTACTTGGATGTTGAAGTAATAACATGCAACAGTTTTTAATTATGTAAATAACAAAACAGCTACACGAGGGCTGTCTGCGCCAGCCGTCCCTAACTTAGCAGTGGGCCCGGCATGGCCAGGTGGGTTAAGTCGTTCGACTCGTAATATGAGGGTCGCGGGTTCGAATCCTCGTCGCACACAAACATGCTCACCTTTTCAGCCGTGGGGGCGTTATAATGTGACAGTCAAACCCACTATTCGTTAGTAAAAGAATAGTCCAAGAGTTGGCGGTGGGTGGCGATGACTAGCTGCTTTCCATCTAGTCTTACACTGCAAAATTAGGGACAGTTAGCGAAAATAGCTCTCGTGCAGCTTTCTGCGAAATTCAAAAACAAACAAATAAACTTAGCAGTGTAAGACTAGAAAAAGGCAGCTGGTTATCACAAACCACCACCAACTCTTGGGCTACTCTTTTACTAATGCATAGTGGGATTGATCGAACCTTATAACGTCTCCGCGGCTGAAAGGGTGAGCATATTTGGTGTGACGGGGATACAAACCCGCAACCCTTAGATTATAGACGAGCGCCCTAATCCCTGGCCAAGAGTGAACATAATTGGTATCAACGTTCCTTTGACACCCCGTAATTCCACAGCACCCTTGAAAATACTGAGTGCCCTTTATCCTTGTGTTTATGTCTGAGCTTCGTAATTTTTCTATGTCCCCAGAATTGCATTCGGCGCGACGACCCTTGACTGATGAAGTATATGAAAATTATATTACATCAAGTATATATTATTTTATAAACTTTATGATGCACACTTCTCGATCTTTCTAGATGCAGCAATAGTTAGATTTTGTTGTTGTTGTAAAAATCATTAATTGCACTTTATAGAAATCTTGTCTGAGGTCACGCGTTGCCCTTAAAGCTGCTTTCATCCATTAAGGATCATGTTCATCTTAATGACCATTATTCTACACTGTTGCTCGATCTCACGGTGTTCATTGTAACATGATTCAATAAATAATGGTAAAATCAACCGTATATCATGAACGTAAGCACCCATGACTACATTCAAATGCATAGAAATCCATTAGAGTTGTACTGGAGAAGTTAACAAGTATCTGTTAGAATGGAACTGCTATAATTCCAAATGTTTGGGTCACCTTTCTTATGAATATCACTTTTTTATATTGGATAAGGATGTTCGTCTTGACCGACTTAGGGTGCGGTTGTAGACCCTGTTGCTGTTCTTAACATTCTGCTGCGCTAGTTCTTTCTTTTTATAGAAAAAAATAAAATTTTCTTTTCAAAATATCGTGTTCTTGATTTCCCAAAGGATATGTTTAAGTTGCTTAGTAGCTCGGAAATCTATTCCCGGATAGAATCAATTAATTCCAGTTATGTCTTGTCGACTCGACAAAAAAGACAGCGCCAGTAACTTACTCTTTTACTAACGAATACTGGAATTGAACGTCACATTATTATGCCCCCACGGCTGAAAGGGCGAGCACTTTGGTGCGACGGGAATTCGAACCCGCGACATTCACATTACGAGTCGAGTGCCTTAATCACCTGGTCATGTTGGGCCTTCACGTCATTTGTTGGTTAATATATTAAATAAGTAAGAAAGCAAAAAAATGTTCACAATAAACACAAATATTTTGGTTTGAATGAAAATTAAATCACAAACAGAGGAATCCTGAACCACTAAATATTTTAAACTGTATTCTTTATTTAGAGTTACTGGTAGCTGTTTGAGGCACATTAATATACGTCTTCACCCTGGAGCATTAATTACTGCTATCGTTCTCACATCTATGTAACACCTTGGATATGAGTAAATTCTCCTAGAAATGTCTATCATTTACTTTAAGTTTAACAATCTCATGGTTTCCAGCGCCAATGAACAACGAGATCAAGTTGTGTTTCGCTAAGAAAAAGGCCTGGCATGGCCAGGTGGTTAAGGCACTGGACTCGTAATCGAAATTCACGGGTTCGAATCCCCGTCACAACAAACTTGTTCGCCCTTTCAGCCGTGGAGGCGTTATAATGGGACGATCAATCCCATTATTCGTTAGTAAAAAGAGTTTACCATTAAACATTCAATAGTAACGAGGAAGTTGATTTCACGTATTTTGTCAAATTGAGGTTTATTTCAATTTAGCTATGGTCGGTCTGTTGTTTTTCTTTATTTTACCATTCCAAACATTATTGTTTTATTTGTAATCGTTTTGTGAATAATAATACACTTATCTAAATTATAAAATGATATGTATGAAAGTAATACCTTGCAAATAAATAAATTCGTTATTGTAATGCTGGCATGAAGGTTAACATTGTTTTGAACAGAAGATGCATATATTACTGAACTGAAGTTGTTGATCTCGTGCCACTGATGGTAAAGAATTACTTAGTCACCGAAACCTAAACAAAACGACAATATTATAAAAAACGGATTTTCAAGTTTAGATAACTTTCACGGATTATCACATTACTTACAACCACCAAATTTACACATATAGATGTAGGCCTGGCATGGTCGGATGGTTAAGGCGCTCGACTCGTAATCTGAGGGTCGCGGGTTCGAATCCCTGTCATGCCAAACATGCTTGCGCTTTCAGCCGTGGGGGCGTCATAATGTTACGGTCAGCTCCACAGTCCACATAACTGGTAAGAGTAGACCAAGAGTTGGCGGTTGGTTGTGATGACTAGCTACCTTCCCTCTAGTCTTACATTGCGAAATAGGGACGGCTAGCGCACATAGCTTTGCTCGAAATTCAAAACAAACTAAACATATAGATATAATTATTGTGTGACGCTAGATAATTATACACTATTAAATATTGTTTTAAACTATAAATAAATAAGCTCGTCACTCGTTGTCTGAAAAGCATATGTTTTATTGCTGTGGTTCGCTCTAACGGTGACAACTGACTCAAATAAAAACATCATAAGACTTGGTGGAGGGTCATGTTGAGTTTTTTTTTTTATAATGTATCATTTCCGAATTAAGGACAACTAGCTGCGGACAATCTCGTTTTAGTTTTGCACAAATTACGAAAACGTATGAAAGAATAAATAATAGCTGAATCTATACAAACACAACAAAAACATTTTTACACATAACTGTTTGTTTTGAATTTCGCGCAAAACTACTCGAGGGCTATCTGCACTAGACGTCCCTACTTTAGCAGTGTAAGACTGGAGGGAAGGCAGATAGTCATCACCACCCACCGCCAACTCTTGGGCTACTCTTTTACCAACGAATAGTGGGATTGATTATTACATTATAACGCCCCCACGGCTGAAAGGACAAGCATGTTTGGCGCGACGGGGATTCGAACCCGCGACCCTCGGATTACGAGTCGAACGCCTTAACACGCTTGGCCATGCCGGGCCCACATATAACTGAATAGAATATTAATAGACTCAGTAGGTTGTCAGCACGGGTAATCTTCGAAGAATTAAAGTCCTTCGGAGGGACAGCGGTAAATTAAAGGAAGTACAACGCTAAAATTCGGTGTTCGATTCCAGCGGTGGAAACGGTATATAGCTGGAAGTGGTTTTTCTCTAAGACAAACAAACAGAGTAAGATTTGATTAACAATTATGTAGTGTTTTTATCTTGAATGTTAAATCGTTAAATAAAACGAACACTAATGATAATAAATTTTAAATTATAAATGTATTAAAAGTCCATCAAGTTACAACACGTCTGACAAAGTTGTGTAATAAAATCGATTAGCTGCTGACGTAAATATTTGTGGTACTCGAGTTTCGTGTATTTGTTACGTGTTCATAATGATAGTGTTCTGTGTCTCCGTTTTATGACTTAGTATATTTTGTTGTTTCAAGGAAGCCATCCTACTTATCTCGAAAGCAAGCTGGATTTTCTGGGGGAAGGGGTCGATGATAGATAGTCTTAATTCTCTGCCAGACCACGTCTAACAAGCATGACTTCTGATGTTTGTTTAAAGCCTCATTCCAACCGTTTTGCCCTTCCCTAGCCCTTGGCCTGCGGCACTATGGTCGCTAATGGTCGCCAAGTCAAACAAGAATCGCCAAGCGGCATACCTAGTCTTTAATAAACTTTCTGCTGACAGCTGGGCCCAAGGTTAGCCGTGATACACGCCTGGTCTGCGTGGCGGGTAAGAGATAAGACGTTACTGCCTTTCGGAACTTGCTGCTGTACTCTCAAAATATGTCTGCGCTGTGTTCCGACTAACCATGGTAGTACAACCATTCGAAGTCCACTGTACAGGCTGATAGAACTGCTTTATTTGGAGCAGTAATAAAGCAAGTTAACAACGTATGGTGCAAAATATTCAAGAAAAAACAAACATATATGAGCACACGTGTTTTGTATACAAAGACACCAATATCATTAATCAAACAGGTTACACAACCTGTGTGGTATATAAAGCGTTCGATTTTGCACTGTTTGCTGTAAATACATAATGTCTTTTTATACAAAAATATTAACTTGAACAAAGACGTGCAAAAATACATTTATTGTGTGCAAACTTATTTTTGATTTCTTCTTTGTTATGTATCATAAAAGTACAAGTTATATTTTATAAAATACTGTTAATTTTAGCTAAATTATAGTTAATGTCTATAACATTAGATTTTGGCTGTGTAAGAGGAAGGATATATTTTTACCACCCTATATACATACGTAATATACATAATAGAAAAAAGCTCAAATAAATAAAGTGTAGAAACCCTAGAAATTCAACAATTAAAACCTAACATTTAACACTCCTACGAAAAGTGGGGCCTAATAGGCCCCAGAGTAACTTGAAAGGTTATTAATATTAGGCTAATAATTTTGTATTTAAATGAAATTGCCATTTCATTTGATTTCATTTCATTAAATATCATTTAAATTTCATTTAAATACAAAATTATTAGCCTAATATTAATAACCTTTCAAGTTGCTCTGGGACCTATTAGGCCCCACTTTTCGTAGGAGTGTTAATAAGCTATCAGGAGTATCATTGTATTTGTATTAAGTTAATTAAATTTAAAACCAGAGGAAGCTATTACAACTTACTGGACTGAGTGTATTTGTAATTTTAATGCACTTGTATCTTAAATGCTGTACATGACCATGTCTCACTACTAGAGGTGTTTGTTTCTGCATTTTTTTATAGCAAAGCCACATGGAGCTATCTGCTGAGCCCACCGAGGGGAATTGAATCCCTGATTTTAGCATGGTAAATCTGTAGACTTTCCGCTGTACTAGCAGGGGGCGCTACAAGAGAAGCAACTTTGTAAATACATAAATATATTATTAAATAAATAACTGTTAAAAACTGCAAGAAAATATTTATCATACATAGATTACAAACTATTAATTAAGAAGCTAAGTATAGTTTTGTCAATATGAATAGAACAAACAATTTCTGTGTTGCATAAGAAAAACAGCATGTATATACTTGTGTCCACCATGCAAGAGAGTGTCAGTTGATATAAAAACAAATAATTTCGTTCTATATGAGAATACAGGGAGCTGTAAAAACAATATACTTTCGCTCTATATTAGAATATAGGCAGCTGTAAACACAATATACTTTCGCTCTATATGAGAATACAGGCAGCTGTTAAAAAGAACAGAATACATGTACATAGCAAAAGAACACTTTTCTTTGTGTACATGAATGTTGGATACATGAGAACACTGTACATTATCCACAATATTACTAGCTTATTTAAATGAAGACCGTGTATTTTGTCACTTTGTACAAAAGTATAGTCCTTGATAAACAGAAGACAGCTTCACTATAAAGTCACAGTACCTTTTGAAAAATAAGTACAGCAAATAAATATTTACCATAATAAAGAAAAATACACTGTCCGTTGTGTATAGAATATGGCCATCCGTGTTTATGAGCATTCTTTGTCCTGCAACAGAACATCAAGGAAGATAACCAAAATCATGAGAAAGAACCCAATCCATGAAACACACAACGGGGACAGGATTATCAGGAGTACATTATAATTACATAGTATTGTATTACATAAAATAGTGCTTGAGGTCTACTTGTCGTTTACTTCAGAGAAATTACCGAGTACGCAACAGTAGTGTGGTACTTAAAGGAACGTTTACAATTTTTATATGGAGAAAAGACTTTATTATCAGAATATCATTTCTCGGAAGACTTTCTTACTCTTTATGATATCTTGTTCTGTTTCTCTTGGGATTTTTGTCTAAATTTTATGTTCACTTTATTTAAGTTATTAATTTGCCCTCTTCCCCAGTGGCACAGAAGTATGTTTACGAATTTACAACGCTAGAAACCGGACTTCGATACATGGGGTGGGCAGAGCACAAATAACCCATTGGTTAGCTTTGTGCTTAATTCAAAACAACAACAACAACAACTTAAGTAGTTTTCTTTTATCACAAGTAAAAGCTTAAAACATTTTTAGAGATAGAAGATTTATTAAGTTGAGAAACATAGGCTGTAAAAACCCATTTTTTACAGAGCATCCCAAAAATTATATTTGTTTCAATGGTTAAAAAAAAAAGACTCAAGAGAATGGGTCACAGTTTTATTTATTTATATTTGATGCAGGAACTGTAATGAAGTTTTTTTCAGGTTCAAAGTGATGTTTTCTCTTGTGAGTGCTTTTTTTTTGTCATAATTCCTTACCCACGATATGAGCCTGGAATAAAATGTATCAGTAACGGTCATGAATTGAATTATACATCGTGATATGTCAATCCATTACTGTCATCTGGGATGACGTTTTAGCATGAAAAAAATATGTCAACGCTATTCACACCCATTTCTTGTTCCAGCATAATAATTTGTTTGTTTTGAATTTCGCGCAAAGCTGCTTGAGGGCTATCTGCGCTAGCTGTCCCTAATTCAGCAGTGTAAGACTAGAGGGAAGGCAGCTAGTCATCACCACCCACCGCCAACTCTTGAGCTACTCTTTTATCAACGAATAGTGGGATTGACCGTCACATTATAACGCCCCTACGGCTGAAAGGGCGAGTATGTTGGGTGCGAACGGGAGTCGAACCAGTGACTCTCAAATTACGAGTCGAACGCCTTAACCCACCTGGACATGCGGGAATGGCAGCATAATTGAATATTAACAACATGATCAGCAGTTCCAGTAGTAGTCACTGCAATGTTTCTATGATTTATTCGTAAAAAGAATAAATATAATCATCCGTCATAGAATGTATATATATATAAAGGAAAGTATGTTAACACTCTAAGTTAGTAAGTTTTTTCGCATATTAGAGGAAAACTACACAAGGGCAATCTGCGTTAGCAACTGCAAAATTCAGAGCAGTATCGGAATTCTGAACGGGTTTTAAAATTTTAGGATTTCTTTAGAAGGAAAAGCGATCTTGTTACAAAGTGTACGCTCTTGGGTTTTTAGACTCGACCATTGTGAAGCTAAAGCACTAAAAGAAACTCATTTTATTCTAGGAGAAAATTCATTCTAGAGCTAATAGATAAGAAATCCCTTGCACTTAGAGGAACGTCCATTCTAGAGCTAATAGATAAGAAATCCCTTGCACTTAGAGGAACGTCCATTCTAGAGCTAATAGATAAGAAATCCCTTGCACTTAGAGGAACGTCCATTCTAGAGCTAATAGATAAGAAATCCCTTGCACTTAGAGGAACGTCCATTCTAGAGCTAATAGATAAGAAATCCCTTGCACTTAGAGGAACGTCCATTCTAGAGCTAATAGATAAGAAATCCCTTGCACTTAGAGGAACGTCCATTCTAGAGCTAATAGATAAGAAATCCCTTGCACTTAGAGGAACGTCCATTCTAGAGCTAATAGATAAGAAATCCCTTGCACTTAGAGGAACGTCCATTCTAGAGCTAATAGATAAGAAATCCCTTGCACTTAGAGGAACGTCCATTCTAGAGCTAAAGCACTAAAAGAAACTTATTTTCTTTAGCGAACTTCCATGTCAGTGCTAATGAAAAAAAAGAAATTCCTTATAATTTAGAGGAACATCCAATCCAGAGCTAAATCACAAGAAAGATATCCTCACGTTTTAGGGGAACTTCCATTATAAAAGTAATATACGAGAAGTAATTCTTTATGCTTCAGAGAATCCTGTATTATAGATCTGATGCATAAAGGGAAACTCCTTGTACTTTAGGAGCGAATATAGGGAAGGAACTCGTTGCATTTCAGAGAATCCTCTATAATAGAGTTGATGCATAAAGGGAAACTCCTTGTATTTTTGGAGCATTTCTATAGCTAATGCACAAGAGGGAATTCTTTGGACTTCAAGATAATTCCTTTTTGTTATATTTAAACAATAATCGCTCTATACTGAAGTCTGAAATCTTGACATGTCACAGCATAGACTAAACAGCAATAAAGCAATTGCTTTTATTATTTGTTACTTGTCACAGAACAAATATCAGTACTGTTATTCTTACCTTATTCTGCACATTGTACGTGAAGCTGTTGTACTTTGAACCAACAGGAATATCTCGCACGCTAGGGTAACTTCTATAGATTTGAAGTACAAGAAAAAACAACACATTATACGTAAATGTATCGTTTATTTCAGACTATTGTGTATTAATTAAATATTTCGATATGACAAGTTCAAATCAACAACCACTTCAAAATGAAGAAAGTGGCTGATATCAATATATGACCAGTACATATCCCTAAATATATATACTAATTCACTAGTCGTAGCATTTTTGTAAGTTTCGAAATGCTCAAAACTGTGCCTGATGAGAATAGCTTTCGAATGCTGACTGTACCGTTAAAGGACTGTCATAACAATAGTAGGAATCCAAACAAATCGGTCTTTACTAGAGTTTTGTCCTATGGAAATTCTGTTGCCAACTATTTAGACTGAAGAGACATAGTTTCAAAATAGTCAAGTAGAGCACCTCGTGTAATGTACGCATCGCGAATACTTTTCTTTCTGGAGACAAAAAGATCACTTATGTACATTTATGTATCTAATATATTCTAAATCTAGTTTTTGTAATATTGAAAGTGGCTGTAAACAAAACTTTTCATACATGTTATCAAGGTTCCTAAAATTCGCTCTTATGATATACTTGAGGTGCAGTTTAAGACGTGTCTTACGTACATTAAAATTATTATATTAACTATGTTTAGCCTCTAAAAATGTTGTTTATATTTCTATCTATGTCCAGAAAATCTAATATCTTTCACTAGAACGTGATAACAATCGTATCTCTGAAATATCTTATTGAACATTATCAATATATATTTTAATGCCAAGTGTATGTCACTCAAAGTTTAAATTATCAAAATGATACATCGTCTATCATACGTAACATTTATTTTTCAGGGGTTAATCTAGAAGTTATAGACTAGATGGAAAGTAGTTAATCAATAGCACCCAATAACAACTCCTGGACTACACTCTTGAATAATGGTATTTGACTGTCGCTTCTATAACACAACCATGGCAGACTCGTTTGTATGACGAGAAGTGAGCAACGGACCCTCAGATTCATAATGTGGAACTTTAACTATATGAAAATTTTCCGTTACATTTAGCTTCTGTTAAAATCCCTCACTTTTCTCCGAAAAAAATTTACTGAATCAAATGTTCAAAAATACATTCTCTAACAAACTTTGTCCGTTACGTAATAACATTTATCTTGAAGCATAACAGTAAATATACCTTATTTACAGCAGTTAACGTAAAATTTTGTGCTATACGAAATGAAAAAAATATTCAGAGCTGGCTCATCTACCACTAAGCAAGATCTAATCAGAGAAGTATTTAGGCAAAAAAACACAAAACAACAACAACAACAAAGATACAACACAGGAAGTGTCACATGCAAATAAAATAGTAAGGGTTTTAAAATGAAATGTTACATATATTAAATGAATCTGTTTCTTTCTGATGGAACATGAACTGGTTCATCTGATTTGGGTAAAGCAGAACATTCTTCTGCGAAGTCATTAGCATTAGTTTACACAACCTTTAGTCTTTCTAAGGACAGCACAGGCTCAGATGTAAACATCTTGGCATAGTATTGCAGGCTGCCTTCCAAGAATTAATAACCACACTAACTAATAAATTAGGAGAAGCAGTTGGCATGCGCATTGGTTTTTCCCTGAAATTATTTAAATACAAGATAGTGATCTGTAAGTAGATCATTTCTATGGAATAGTTTAAGAAATATTATTACTCCTTCAAGAACTGGCAAAATGTCAATACATTCGTTATTAAATCATTTTGAGATTAAACTGAATAATTTTACATACGCTAATATAGTGTCCTCTTCGCCCTCTGTTTACAGCTATTGTAAACAAATCAATCACATTCTGATGTGGTCTCAAAAAATGACGCAAAACTTGTGGTAGTTTTACATCAGTTATCCGGTGTTTTTACCAGTAAAGTAGTTTTATTATAGGCAGAGTAATAATAAAATAATCGTTGTTGAAATTAATAAAAACATTAATAATGAATCTAAATTGTTTTGTCCCTGTCTGATTAACCAGAGGTCTTTCTTGAATCTATTCCAAATAAATTACGGTAAAACTGTATTTACATAAATTAAAATAACAATTGATACTAGGATTGATACCCCCACCTCCATATCACTGTGTGAGTGGAAAAATTTCTTCGAACTAAAACCGCTCAGTTGGCCATGCGACATAAAATATTTGTTAAATGTTACTATTTAGCTGAAGTTATTGGTTTATTGTAATCTTCTGGATAAAATTCCATCATGTGATTGATGTTATGCTAATAATAGTTTATAACCACCAAACAAACCAATTACGATGCTTGGCACGTGGAATATAGTTGTATTTCCTTTCCTTCTGATTAAAATTCTTTCTTGTCCAAAACATTCCTTGATAACAGGTTAAAAAGCCTCTGGCAATCCAATATTTTGGCACCTAAGTGTATCTTCTAATCAATTTAATGGTTCTCCCAAAGTGTAAGGCATGCACTACAGACAAATGAGAGAAAAAAAATAACCACATAAATACATACGCTAAGCTACAATGTATAATAGTTAAATAACCAGCGCTCTCCTAAAATTTGCGTTACAAAAATCAAATTATTCTGTCAAGCGCTAGCCAACAAGAACTTAGATGTTTCAGTCTGTGTATTAGCTTGTTTGTCACTAAGAGAACAATCAGTAGGAACAAATTGACCGACTTTAACAAGTGTAAGATCTATGTTGTAAGCACCTGTGAATATAATTTTCGTGCTAAGGTTATTGTGAGTGGCATCGGATTACAACTTTTATTCTGAAAAATGGAAAGCCTGAGACAGGTCACGAACCAAGTGACTTGTGTTCCATGTTACTACTTCATCTGAAGTTATCTAAATTAAACTACATAAAATATCTTCAAACATTACGTACAAAGTTTCTGAGTCAGTTTCGGATATTCACCCGAATTTAAGCAACGCTAAAATATGTTATCGTGTTTGTATCATGAACTGAAGATTTTTTATACAGAGTATTGGCGAACAGTATACGAAATATGGTAAAGCCTAAATCGCTTTAAAAAAACCACTTGATCAATCTTGTATTATTAATCAATAAATATAAATATCTAACAGAAAGGCGGAATAGTTTTAACATTACTTTCTTGAAACAAGATTGACCAGGTGGTTAGGACGCTTGACTCGTAATCTAAGAGTCGCAGGTTCGAATCCTCCTTTAGGCCGTGAGAATGTTAAAATATAACGGTCAATCCTACTATTCGTTGGTAAAAGAGTAGCTCAAGAGTCGGCGGTGGGTGGTGATGACTGACTACCTGCCTTCCCACTGCTAAATTAGGTACGGCTAGCGCTGATAGTCCTGGTGTAGCTTTGCGCGAAATTAAAGAAAACAAATAATATAAGACATTGCACGTCAAATAAATTTTAACAGCGAAATACTTAACGTTTTGGTAACATTAGTAAGTTGTAAAACAACAACATGTAATTATAGTGAGTACAAGAAGTTATGTTAACTTACATCATTAAGTGGGTGGTTTAAGAGTACAAAGCTTAAGTGTCGTTTCTTCCAGGAAAGGTTCAGGGTTTTATTCTTGTGATTGGTGTTGCTCTATTTTGGAACCGAAGAAGGATCGTAAGCAAGATACTTGTCCACGAAACATATTTTGTTTTAATTTAATTGAAATGACTTCCAATCGCAACGGCCTGGCATGGCCAAGCGCGTAAGGCGTGCGACTCGTAATCCGAGGGTCGCAGGTTCGCGTCCGCGTCGCGCTAAACATGCTCGCCTTCCTAGCCGTGGGGGCGTATAATGTACGGTCAATCCCACTATTCGTTGGTAAAAGAGTAGCCCAAGAGTTGGCGGTGGGTGGTGATGACTAGCTGCCTTCCCTCTAGTCTTACACTGCTAAATTAGGGACGGCTAGCACAGATACCCCTCGAGTAGCTTTGTGCAAAATTCCAAAACAAACAAACAAAAACAAATCCAATCGCAACAAACTTCTCATGTAACATCGTGTTAAAAAAGTAGCAAAAAACAAGTAAATTCACTGACCCCACTTCCAGTGGTGTATGTGGATCTTATTTTCTTACATTCCAAACCAACAAATCTCATTGGTCAAAATAATCCAAGTAGAAGCGTAAAAAATACGTAGCTATTTCTTAGTTGTATGAAAATATATCTTGTATACGTTTTGTAGTTATGTGTGATTATAAAGAAGACTCTGTATTTAAACTGGTTTTATTTTGAAACCTACTTATTCTAAATAATTATCTTGTTTTATAAGCCTTATTTAGGAAAGTTTGAACATTGCACAGGGGGATTTTAAATTCTCGCAATTCCCAACCAATGTTCGTAGATCTTCGGTATTTCGAACAATGAAATATTATAATCATTATTGAGAAAGAGAAATAAGATATAAATATGATTTTAAAATACCCTGTGCAGGATTTGAACTTTCATGAACAAAATGCTAAACGTGGAGGGAATTCAATGTAAGTGAAGATAATTGATTCTTGTTAGTAAGAAAGTGTACTTTTAATTGTAATGTCGTTAGTACTTCTAAATGTCTTTTTTGTATCTATTACAGAGTCTATTAATCACAACTTTATCATTTTAGTCACTTTAGCTTTATTTTCCAACAGTCCAACACTTTCAAAATTTTATCTTTATTTCTATATAGTTCTGTGATTTCCAGACTTTATCTCCACACAGTTCAGTTTCTGCCAGGTCTTAGTTTATTTTCATTACAGGCAATGCCTTCCTGATTTTACCTTTATCTTCGCACAAACATTACATTTATTCCTATGCAGTTCTATGCTTTCTTGACTTATTTCAACACCTTCCGCATTTTACTCTCATCTTCACACAGTGTAACACCTTCCGCATTTTACTCTCATCTTCACACAGTGCAAAACACCTTCCACATTTTACTCTCATCTTCACACAGTGCAAAACACCTTCCACATTTTACTCTCATCTTCACACAGCTTAATGTCGTCCAGATTTTGTTTTCAAACACTTCAGTGCCGTCTAAAAATTATATCTTTATCTTCACAGAGTTCAATGCTTTTCAGACCTATTTTTAAGATCACGGTTCATTTACCTAAGATTATTATAGTTTTAAAGTTTATTGACTTGATCACGTTTTATGACTCACTGTAAACATTAAGTTTTTTTCTTGTCTTGAATTCTTGAAAAGTTTTATTTTGAATTTGTTGTTTTGGCGAGTTCTCTCACATGTTATAAAACATACGAGCACCTACTGCGAGCATAATTTAATCAGAGCACATTAAAAATACTAAATCATATTGGTATTATGCTCTCCACTTAGTTCGTCCACCAACCCCCGTTTCAGATATGTATTTTTTTTACACAACTTCTTTGGACTGAACAAAACGAAAGTCTAGGTTTGAAGGTGCTTAACATTTGGAACGAACAATGTAACCATATTATTTGATAGATTCTTTAGGCAGAGTATTCGTGATGAAACCAAGTTGAATGAACGGCAACTGTTTGTAATTGAAACACAAGTGTAAAGAATGATGTTTTGAAAGTTTTCCGCTTTCAGTCTTCAGGTCATGAAGACGAAAAAAAATCTCAACACGAAAGGTTCGCATTATAATTAAATCGTGTTTGGTCCTTCATGTCAGTGCATTTGATTTTAACGAAGTGCTTATTATTTCATCATATTAGTTAATGATGATGCGATGCGAGCTTGAACCGCACTTTATCCAGATGTGTATTGTGGGACGACAATTTTGCATGTAACACAAAAATTAGCACAAAATATCCATATATTTCTTTCCTTTTGCATTAAATTTACCAGTTTAATATTCATTCACGAAGATATATCATGAACACAAAATACAAGCCATCTTGATGTGCATTGTACGACGGCAAATAGTGTGTAATAAAAACACATGAATCAACACAAAATGTTTATTTAGTTTTATTTAATTCACAAGTTTAGTATACATACATTCACAACAATATAATATGACAGTGAACCGTGCTCCATCTACATATGTATTGTACAATGACAATTTTGACGTAATGAAGCACATGGACTAGCCCAAAATATTCATTCAGTTGCATCTACTTCACCAGACATTTTATAAATGCAGTCACAAAAGCATGCCCCCCTCAGCGGTATGTCTGCGGACTTACAACGCTAAAAACCGGCTTTCGATACCCGTGTTGGGCAGAACACTGATAGCCCATTGTGTAGCTTTGTGCTTAATTCAAAACAACATAAAAAGTGTTTGAGATTGAACAGCGCGCCATCTAGGTGTGTCTTATACAACGATAAGTTTTATATAATAAAACGTCAGCTTTCTGACCATAATGGACTAGCACAAAATACTCATTTAGTAGTATTTAAAAATGGAAATTTTAAGACGGAATGGTTTGAGTAGAAAGCTGGTCATTGCACACGCGTAGATAAAATATTTGATTAAACATTTTCTAGAATTGTCTAGAAGCCTTAGATAACCAACCCAAAGAAATATTGTCTAATGAAGTACAGTTCAGAAACACCAAACTTCCAAATTGTGTTTGAAAACATTTTTGATGGAATAAAAGTCGTATCCTTGTCGGATGAGTAACAGCCGGTTCATTTTTTCAGGATGATCCCTTTAGAACTTCAAGTTTCTGACTAGAGGGAATGTAGCTAGTCAATGCCACATGCCACCAATTTCCAATAGTAGGATTCGAACCTGCGACCCGCCTATTGTGAATCAAATTATCTAACAATTAGGAAATGCAAAACTTTGAGAAATTATGGTATATAAGAACAAGGCTTAGAATGATCTAATTTGTTAGAATAACCCTAACCAACTTACAAGAACATTCACAAAAATATAATATGACAGTGAACCGTGCTTCATCTACATATCCAAATCATAACTGATCTACTGGTTACATAGTCTTTAACGTTCACAAACGAACCGTAAACCTCCGTACAATGTGCTTTGTGACACTGGGAAAACAAATAATATACTTTGTGTCAGGCTTGTTAGACACTCCTCAATATTAAGTCTAGTTTGTGAAGGATATTCTTAGATTTTGTTAATCCGTAACTTAACTGTCAGGACTAGTATTAAATAATCTTTGATTTAGGACTAAGCTCATAGTTAAGATGTCACTTCACTTTGACTTATTCTTTTAGCTGCCTTAATAAATATGACAATTAACTCATTTTTTTTTGCAACCGTCTCATGTTTCCGCGGTGCGAAGAAAAACATTCTGTTAATTTTATACCAAATTTGAGCATTTCATACCAATTGGTATATCACATCGCATTTTATTTCGGTGGTAGTTTCAATACCTGTCACTCTTTGCCCATATGCAACAGCAACTACAAGAAGCTATTCCGACACTTTACATTACTTTAGAACATATTGTCATACAATGACATACATGGACAAAATGAAGTAAATCATATACACAGTAGCGCCATCTGGCAACAACTTTTCAAGAATAGATTCGTCGAATTTTCCTGAAAAACCTGTTTTATTAGCAACAGTTTCAATTGCTGAATGAACTTCTAGAAATTTTAAGACTCTCACGCTTTTGTTGATATACTTAAATGTTTTTACGTGATTTATAAACAGAAAATCTGTCAGGGTACAGATCATCACAATCAGCTCCAGTTCGGAGTCGTTTCAAACTAATTATATGAATATTCTGCCACTATGCTCTATAATGGAATTTCGTAGCAATCACAGGAAACATCTCAGACGTTTACGCACGTGTGTGTTAAAGTGTTTTTATCACTTTCATATTTAATGCTACGTATCTTGTATAACATTGTTATCAAACACACTATTAGCATCTCTTGACAGAGGAATCTCTTGTAAATCTTCCCTTGTCGCCTGGTGGAGGGGGTTGTCATAATGAAAACACTGAGTTGTCCTCAAATCATCTCCTAAAACTTGATCATATCGTCGATAAATGAAGATGCCCGCAAAACCGATAACGTAAACACAAAACATTCCTAGAGTGAGCATGCCGACAAAAACAGGGTTGAAAACACGAGATCTAGAGTTAGGAGTAGCATCACTAGTGGCGCTGCTATCAAGAATAGAATTGCCTACTTCCTGACGTTCTCGATTCTTTAGCTTCTGATCTTCTGATGACGATGCCAGAAATCTGGTTGTATTTACTGAAGTAAGAAATAATTTAAATAAATTAATAATAAAACTGGCGCTGCATTAAAAATTAACTTTAGATAAAATATTTGTAAATACACACAGTAGTACAGAATTCTGAAATCAACAGAAAAATAACAACAAAAACAGTTATCACTTCTTGACTATTTAAATAAACTAGTAAATCAAAATGGTTTCAATCAGCTATTTTGTTCAGAAAATAGATCTAAAATTATATTTTGTGCACGAGCAGACACTAATGCTAAAGTGATACTTCAAAATAGGTGAATTTTCCTCATGTTGGTAATTGACAAATTTTAAATGTTTCATACCAATAATATCAATATGTAGAAAAACTAACGAAAACAAAATGAAGAACTTGAACCTTGAATTGAGGAAACTTTAATGGATGTATTTGGAAGTTTTGACATAATCCAGGCTGTAGATGTTGGTAATGTTTCTTCATTACAGAAGTTTGTTGAACAGCACATGAGGATTGGCCAGTTACTAACTATAGCTGGTCGTCGATTTTCACATAATAGGGGTGTCTTGGTGATGATGCATCCTCGAACCAAAGGACTGGAGCCGTCTTTTCGGTCCAGGAATTGCGTGTAACAAACGCTACTCGTGTTACAGGTGCTGTGGTGTTCTAGTTGGCATTGACTAGTAGTACATATGCAGGTGATGCGTCTTCCTAGAAAGACAGGCAAGTGTATTCGTATACAACACTGATGTTACTAAGGATTTGTTCTAGCTAACACTAACTTTTATTCGTACACAAACATGTTTCATAGGAAATGGGTGTATGTTTATCTACGGTGGTGGTGCCAGTAACGTAGCATATTTTAACGTTACTATTGTTGTGAAGTTAAGAAGGAAAAGAAGTAAATTAGGCACTACAGATGCAAACCCGCGTTGTGCAATTTAGAATGTTCTAACTATCAGGCAATTTATTTGTGTCTGAAATTGTCTTATGTTGTAACACAAAAAGGAAATACTGAGTTTTATGGGAAACCATCCTGTCATCTAGTGAAATGAACTTAAATAGCAATAACTGAAAGAGGTCACCTATATTTTATTACTTGTTTATTGTTAAGAAAAACTACAAAATCTAAGCCTTTACATTTACAGCTGAACTACAGGTTACACTATGGAATATCTGTGCTCTATCCACCGTAAGTATCAATATAAAAGTTTTACCCCTTGGTGTGAATTCCTATGCGTGGTGAGGAGACCTCCCAGAGAAGGTTCTGTTCTTTTATTTTACCTCCTCTGGGATCTAAACATTCACCCATGTGTTTGCCGTGCGTGGCAACCTGTAAAAGGGAGGAGAGGATCCTAGTGGTTGAGGGGTTCAACCCTAACACTCCACTTTGGCCTTGAATTCCTGTCGACGGTTGGCCTTGTGGTGGCCCTCTAGGGTCAATCAGCTGATCGACTTGGGCTAGGGTCAACCGAGTACCAGTGTTGGGCTTTCTCAACTGGTGTTGTGGACATTGTGTCTGATGCTGGTGTTTGAGTATAGTACTTACGAAATTCTGGCATTGCTACAGTGTTCTTGTTTGACACTGTACTGCGTCCCCTCGTAGGGCTCCGGCTCCAAAGTGGTTGGGGTCAGTGGGCACCGAAACATTCTTTCATTATTATGGATCTCCCTATTCAAAAAATAGAGAAAAACAGACCATTCGTAAACGACCACGCTTTGAAGATTCTGAACAACAATCTGCAAGTTCTTCAACACCTGTACCTCATTTTCTGATATTACATTCTTTATCAGACAAATATTTAGGGTAAATGTCTTCCTTCTTTTTTTCAGAGGGACTAGAAGAACTTGGTGGCTCTCCTAAGTCATTAATAAAGCTTTGTTCTGGTGTCATATTGGTAGAAACATCCACTCTTAAACATAGTGAACTCCTCTTGCATTCGAAGGACATTGGGGATGTACCCATTGAGGTCACTCCCCATGTTAATTTGAATTTGACATGAGGAGTTATTGTTGACATGGATTTAAAGAACTTCCCCGAGTCAGGGATCCTCGCTGGTTTCTCCACCCTAGATGGAATTTTGATGCCGACCAACGTCCTAATTTTGACGTTTACATTAACACATCCACCTGCTACCATCATGGCAGGTTATCTTATTTGCAAAGTACGGCCATATATTTTGAATTCTCTCAGATGTTTCCAATATCAGTGTTTCGGCCACTGAAAGGCATCATGTCGTGGTTCTTTGACGTGTGCTCGTTGTGGCGGAAAGGACCACGATGCCTATAAGTGTGAAATAGATCTTTATTGTGTTAACTGTAGTGGTTCTTACCCATCTTACTTTCGTTCATGCCCTAGGTGGGTGGAAGAAAAAGAGGTACAGAGTTTAAAAACGGTTCACAACGTTTCTTAACCCGAGAATCAAAAGTTAGTGTCCATCACACCATCTCGGATATAGTCAATAAAGTTGATGAATCAACGTTAACACCCATCTCTGTCCCTACCATTCCTTCCAACAGATCTCTGGATCCACTTCCTTTGGTTCTGGGTAAGGGTGTTTCCTCAGGTCCATCTTCTTCTCTAACTCAGAGATGCAGAACGATCATTTGTTCACACCCTCATTCGCTGAAATCTTCTTCCAACGACAGATACCTGCCCAATCGACCCAAAATAGGATCCATAAAGGTCAATAGACCTTCTACGAATAAAGAACATAAAAAATAAGACGTGGTCGAAAACAGAAGGACTCTCCACCCAATTTGCCTGTACGTAAGTATAAATGGCCACTTTGATACAATGGAACTGTCGAGGTTCATGTTGTAATCTGATTGATTCTTACCATTCTGTCTGTCTTTTCTTACAGGAAACATTTCTAAAACCTACTGATACAGTCTCATTTTGGCAGTTTTCTTTGTACAGAAATGACAGGTTGTGTGATGGACGAATGCATGGAGGGGTGGCACTGCTGGTTGATCAGCATGTGCCCATCTTGTCTTTGCTACTCGACACACACTTGGAGGCAGTAGCCATCTGTGTTTTCTCAGGTCATATCATCACTATTTTCTCTCTCTACCTGTCTCTTGAAGAGACCTTTGATCAATCAGACCTTGATGTTCTTGTTAAACAATTGTCATTTCCAATTGTAATTCTGAGGGACTATAATAAACATAATCCCCTCTGGGAAGGTGCTGATATTGATGGGAGGGTGTTGCTCTGTAGAGAGTATGCTCTCAGGTCACAACCTTTCTCTTTTCAATACTGGTTCTACCACTTATTTCCATGAACCTTGTCAGTCCTTTACTGCTGTTGATCTATCAGTTTGCTCCTCTAAACTATTATCTCACTTTTCATGGAAAGTTTACAGTAATCAATGGGGCAATGCCCATTTTCCTATCATTTTGAGAGAGACTGGCCATGGTCCATGCCACCTGACCTGCTTGCTCTCTGGTGGAAGCTGGATCAAGACAACTGGCCCTATTACACAGCTCTCACGAAACTTGATCTGCCGTCGTATGTAAGCCATCGATTAACAGTTGCGTGGCAGCAGTGACTGATTGTATCATTCAGGCAGCTGCTCAATGTATTTCCTGAACCTCGGCACGTTTCCCACGGCATCCTCGTCCGTAGTGGGATCCTGCTTGCCACGTGGAATGGAGGGTTCAAAAACGGGCCTGGAATACCTTTTGTAGGTATCCCACACTTTCAAACCACATCATTTTATCCCACACTTTCAAACCACATCACTTTTCAGCAGGCTCATGCACATGGTTGGCAGGTAAGACATCAAAGCCAGAAGGAATCTTGAATTAAATTCACAACCAGCATCTATTCTACTGCCAGTTCTAAAGTCATACTGGACAAGATTCGGAAGGTCAGTGGATAGTATAATTCTGTCTCCATTTTGATCTTGCTCTCTCATGGCCAGAAACATACGTTATTGATTAAATAACATTTAAAAGCATTTGAAATCCTTTCTCTTTTTCTAATTTCCTCTCTTCCATCTCTTCAGGAGGGGATCGGTGTTCTATGCTAAAACTATATAATGCTCTCATTTGATCAAAATTAGACTATGGGTCTCATGTTTATGGCTCTGCTAAGACCTCGGCCTTGAAGATGTTGGACCCCATTCGTCATCAGGGTCTTCAGTTCTGCACGTGGACTCTCTGCACTTCTCCAATCCAGAGTTTGTACACTGACACTCGTGAACTTCCTCTATACCTTTGCCGTTTGCAACTGTCTTTACTGTATGCTTCAAAACTTCGAACCCTACTACAGCATCCTACATGAGGTTGTGTTTTCCTTCCTCGGTAGGCTATGCTTTTTCAGAACAGACGATCAGCCATTGTTCCTTTTGGTCTTCTTATCCAGGCGCAGTTGGATGAATTGAGTTTGTCCTTGGATGACACTGCTGTAACTGCTGGTTAGTCCATCCCAATATGACTTATTATCATCCTCAAGTGCGACTTCACTTTATGTCATCAGAGAAAAGCGGATACTCCCGATTGGAAGTACCATCTTTTATTTGCTGAACATCTTTCAAACCATCCTTCCATTCCAACTTATACGGGTGGTTTGAAATGAGGCGACTCTGTGTGCTCTGCCATGGTTTGTTGTGTTTCCGTGTTTGCACACAGAATCCCCTCTACAGTTTCTGTGTTCCCTGCCAAACTGTACGCCATTTCTCTTGCCCTGAATCACATAAAAGCTATGCAGTACCCGAACTGCATTTTTTATACCAACTCGCTTAGCTCTCTTTTGGCCCTGGAACTGCTTCACGTTTGTTCTCATCTTGTTTCCGCGAATACCAACGTCGCCTGGTATCCAGAAGAACTGGATAGAAGTAGATATTCAAGAGAAATGGGCCAATCGGTTTTGAATATCTACTTTTACACTGTAGCTAAGTCTGTCTGCTCTGGCTCGGCATGGCCAAGCAGATGTTAAGGCGTTCGACTCGTAATCCTAGGGTCGCGGGTTCGAATCCCGGTCTCACCAAACATGTTTGCCTTCCCAGCCGTGGGGGCGTTATAATGTGACGGTCAATCCCACTATTCGTTGGTAAAAGAGTAGCCCAAGAATTGGTGGTGGGTGGTGATGACTATCTGCCTTCCCTCTAGTCTTACACTGCTAAATTAGGGACGGCTAACAGGTAGCCCTCGAGTAGCTTTGCACGAAATTCAAAAACAAAACTGTATGTTCTAGCACTATCAGTGCTATGGCTGTTCCACATATTCAAGGCTCAGCTCCATGCCAGTTGACAGTCAACTTGAAATGAGCAACATGATAACAAGCTTTCCCATATAAAACCATCTATTGCACTTTGTCCGTCTTGTTTCCATAAGGATTGGAAAGAAGAAGTTGTTCTAACTAGACTATAAATTGGTCAGTTTCTTAACTCATCGTTTTCTTTTATCTGAGATTGATTCACCAATGTTTGATCTGCGTAACACTCAGATCACAATAGTCCACATTTTACTGTCATGCCGCCGTTACGACTCTCAACGACGGCATTATGTTAGACATGTTTAGTTTTTTAAAGGTCACTAGCATTTTTAACTCCAATTAAGTTGTTAATCAAGAACTGAATTTTGTTTTGTTTTAGCATGATTCATTTTTACAAATTTTAATAATTTCACTTTATTTTTACTTTTTTTACCGGGTTGTCTGGCGCAGATAGCCTACTTCTCTTGCCAAAAATGCCAAAAAACGAACCAATCCTTACTACAGAAATAGCCTCAATGTTGGTAGTATTCCAAAGTATTCTTGCTTATTTGATACTAAACTTAACGATGAGATATCAAAGAGTCTCTGTCATAACTAAAAATAAATAATAGCGCATATATAACGTGCCCTTTCAGCTGTGGGGGAGGTTATAATGTTACGGTCAGTCCCACTATTCGTTGGTAAAAGTGTAGCCCAAGAGTTGGCAGTGGGTAGTGATGACTAGCTGCCTTCTCTCTAGTCTTACACTGCTAAATTAGGGAGGGCTAGCAATGATAGCCCTCGAGTAGCTTTGTGCGAAATTCCAAACAAACATTTTCTTTACAAGCATATTTAACCCGTGACTGCGTTAACCGCAGACTAAAAAAAATAGATCTTGAAACATCTTGATTTTTTTTTGTTAGGTAGTCACTGAAATAAACAGTTATGTTTATAAAGTAGCCCTTTGTTCCATGTGTGCTGTAATCGTTTTAATTACAATCGACCGTGAATACCAGTGTTGTTGTTTGTAGTATTTTATACACAAGAAAAGTGTGTGGGTGAATGAAAACACTAAATCAGTATCATTCAAGTTCACACTGACTTTCAGTTTTATACCAGAACAAATCACAAGAAGTCCTGCTACTTTAAACTAATTAACTTGAACTTCTTGAAAATTAATCAGGTCATTTAAATCCAATCAAAAACTGTTTATTGCAAAATCATTAGACTGAATCAGATAAAGTTTATTAATCATGCTGGTTCAGTTAGTCAGTCATTCACTTCATAAAATCGACAGTTATTAAAAACAGTATATTGGATCAATACATGAGGTTAAGTTTATATTATTTATGATGGAATAAGAAATATTAGCAAGCCTCTTAGTTGTACATCATAACTCAATACCAGCAAAAGTTATTGATCTATCAGTTAAAATTAATGACACACGAGAACGATTTATTGATGCAAAGATATGTTATCTTAAATAGACTTCGTTATTGGAGTTTTTATATTATTATGTGCAGATCTAAGCTCTTTCTTTTTACTCTAAGAGTTTTTGTAGACGTGCATCAGTATACTGATGAAGGTTTGGTTTGAATTTCGCGCAAGGCTACACGAGGACTATCTGGGCTAGCCGTCCCTAATTTAGCAGTGCAAGACTAGAGGGAAGGCAGCTAGTCATCACCATCTGTCACCAACTTTTGGGCTAGTCGTTTACCAACGAATAGTGGGATTGACCGTTACATTATGACGCCACCACGACTGAAAGGGCGAACATATTTAGTGTGACGAAGATCGAGCCCGCGACCCTTGGATACGAGACGAGTGCCTTAATCAACTGGCCATACCGGGTCTCTGATGGAGGTAAAAATAATATTTTTCATATAAATTGTAAGTTTTACTTATGTTTTGGAATTTTATGGAACAGAACTTTATAATTCACTTGAATTTTTTTGGATAACAAAGGCTAAAAGTGTTAAGAATGATGTACATAGAATTTCAAAACCTAGTTCGGATTTCAATTATTACAGCTTGCTACTAATTTGTTTGTAACTACAGCAACATCAAATATTTGTGTGAGAAAATTAGAATGCAGAATGTCAAGTATTTCAAGAATTTTTGGATACAGGTGACCTTCTAAATTCCACAGAGATGGCACTGCTGCCGAGGGGTCCGAGTTTATCAGTGAAAATTAACAACATGTGCGGCTGCATGTTGCCGACGAAATGGACATATTTGTGTTCTAAGAGTTTCACCAGAGAAACATTACACCCCCCCCCAAAAAAAAAGATAAAAAATTATGATAACGTACTAACTTCAGCAAAACTCCCCGAGAAGCCAGAGGCACAGCCCGCCTTAATCATATACAGAGCTTTTCGACGACAGACCATTCTACGGAACTTCTTTGATGGCATAGAAAATAATTAGAGACTCAGATTACTTCAAGGTCAAATATGCTTTCAAGCATACAGAAAGAGAGAAGTGGTTTCATGGCTGTGATTTTGTATCGAAACTATGTCACCACTAAAATGGGTTTTTGATGACCCTGTATGCCACTGTTATATTCTTGTTGTTTCCTATTGAATCTATTTATTTACAGACACACCACTCAGAGAGCGAGACGTATTACAAAAAACTTAATGTTTAGTAAAATAACAACGTTGTTTTATAATTACTAAACATGCTTTAATTTAAAATATTTATAACAAAATATGTGAAGAAAAAGCCTCCTTCCTTTACTTCATCAAGTAAATTACGTTGTTTTTTTTTCATCCTGCTCTAATTTAGATGTTAATACAAATAAATACATTTGATTTATGGACTTAGACATGTAACAAATTTACTATTATCTATTTAAATACTGATGTTTCTTTTAGTTAGATATATATCTAGAAATGGGTGTAACTTGTGCTGTTAAATGTGTATTGTGAAATTCCCGCCTATTCTTTGTAGAAGATTCTAGAGTGTAAGAATCAACAACGTGCTATGTGTGTACGTAAAATCCAGTATTGTTGCCTAGATGAAATTTCTAGAGAAGTGCCTCTCAAGTTTAAAAAAAGGTAACCAACGCAACACGGAGAGACAGTTTTTATATTGTTGGTTTTCTACACCCAATATACTCTAAACCTCGGAAACTGTAACTGTGTTAAACGCTTATTAATTGGGAAACTACAGATATCTGACCAGGAACATTTATACATTTTGAATATTACAAACCGTTTATCTTCAATGAAGTAACTTTGAATGCTAGATATCTTCGTCTGAGAAACGTCAGTTTGTAAACGGCGTGAGGCCAGCCAGGAATAGGGAGATAGCTAGTTAGCACTTAACCAGTTAAACAATATCAACTCCGAATTAATTCGCTCATCGTGAAACATCGATAAAATACTCAGTTTCAGATCAGATAGAAGACTCAGTATTCTTTGTAAGTTTGTAAAACTTTTGTATATAAATTGTTATTTGTAATAGCCGTTATTATAAATTGTATTGTTGCTTGTATACTAAAATATATTTGTATTAAGCAAGAAAACTGTGTGTCAGTCTTACTAAATATATTTTAGTGTACAAATAACAATAAAATTTATAATAAATTTGATATATACCGACAGTCAATTAACTTTTAAATTAAAATTAAAATTTCCAGCTATTTCAAATCGTAATGCATAACATAATAAATCTCAAACTCGTCCAGGATAATTTATACTACATTACAGACATCATTATGAAAACACCAGAAAAGTGTAACGAAGGCTTATGTTTCTTCTATGTAATATGATTTCGTTTTGAAATAGGTATAAGACTGTAATTTCAAACGAGTCTTGCTCCAAACTAATATGATTTCAGTTAAAACTAATTGTTTCTTTAGGTAATAGGATGCAGAGGGCTAAAGCTTTCAAACTTAACTCTGCATGTTTTGTAGAATATTTAAATCACTTCTTTACATTTTAATAGTTTTGCACACACACACACACATACAAGATAATCCAATAAAATAAAAGATCAGCGCCTACCATCTCTGGCGGTCTACGCCTTGTTGTTATTTGGAATATTATTAAGAACCAATGATATTCTTTCTAATTTTGTTCATTTTGTACAAGCTAAATGTTTTCCAAGGTTTTAAGACTGACAATGGAAAGTAATTTTACACTAACTAATTCGTACTGTTTCCCAAAAAAATTCTTTCCAACTTAGTTTATGCCATTTAAGGAAACGTTGGTCAAGACAATATTTATTATTCGTCCTTTTGATGTTGCCCAGAAGAAAAACGAAAACACCCTATTGTCTTATTATATTGTCAGCTTGCCATAGTTTAGTAATTAGGACTTTCAGTCAGCCTCACGTGGGTTCGAATCTAATTACCGAATGCTCGACCTTTGTTCCACGAAGCCCTTTATGACAACAGACGAATATTTAATATTGAATTTCTTTGTCACAGTTTTTCGACAATTTTGGAATGTTTTCATTGCATGATGACTATATCATATGTGCGTTTCTAGAACAATCACCAAATACGCTTCCTAAGGTGTGACGGTCAATCAATCCCACTATTCGTTGGTAAAAGAGTAGCCCAAGAGTTGGCGGTGGGTGGTGATGACTAGCTGCCTTCTCTCTAGTCTTACACTGCTAAATTAGGGATGGCTATCGGGGATAGCCCTCGCGTTGCTCTGCGGGAAATTCAAAAAACTAACATTAATAACATGTACAAAATTTCTATACAGACTAGAAAACGAAGGCATCCATTCTCTTTATATATTTGAACACGAAATCTTAGGCATTTCATCGTTTTAGGTATCTTTTTGAAGTCACAATCTCTCAGCCATCCCATATATAATATTACTTTTATGACAAAGCCGCCTTGTATGAGGTTAGTTTTTGTAATGGTAATAAGTAAAATATTGTTTTTTTCACATACGTTGTTGTTCAGTACAAATTTGTTTGTTTCATAAAGCAAAGTACAAAGTATAATTAAGTGAAATGTTAAGCTAAGTGATTGCCTTAAACTTTCAACTCATTAAGCCGGCGAAACAATGAATAATAAATAACCAAATTACATTTACTCAGGTGCCATAACACGCATCTTCTGCTACTTAAGGTCGATCAATTATGTTTCATTTGTCTGTGTGTGTGTGTATACGTATATAAACTTCACTGAGTCCTCACAATGGGATCCCGGAGACAATATGTTCAAGTTCAAATCGTACTAAGTGATATCAGATAGAAATCAAAGCAGAATGCCCGTCAACCTATGTTAATCAAACACTTATATTTTATGTCGTTAGATGTTTGTTTCTTAAGTTTCTTTATTGGTTTTAATTTCAAGAAATATAATACGAATGATAATTTGTTTGATTGTTTCTAATTAAACACAAAGCTACACAATGAGCTATTGATGCTCTGCCCACTACGGGTATTGAAGCCAGGTTTTTAGCGTCGTAAGTTCGCAGATATACCGCTGTGCCACTTAAACTTCTCAGCACTTAAATCAAAAGTCGAACAAATTATTTGGTTGGGAAAATTTTCACGAAGCAACATAGCATCGCAGTGTTATATACGCAGTAATTACTGATTTCCACTTAAAGTTAGATTTCCTCGAGATTTGTTTGTTTGTTTCGAAAATACACAAAATCCTACACGAGAGCTATCTTCACCAGCCGTTTCCAATTTGGAACTTATTAATTAGACGGAAATCTCTGGTAAACATCACTCGTCATTACCCTGTCAAGAACTTTAATCAAATAATGGGATCTGATTGTCACTCCTCTAACGCACCAACGGCAACTTGACCGTATCTACGAACCTCCCAAATTCACAATCCGGCACGCTAAACATTGAATTACGCCGTCCATTTTCGATAGCCAGATAGATGCTGACTCAATAGGTGTATATTTCTAGGATTGCAATACTGACAAACACTTCTAATATACACTTTAAAAATATTGTATTTCGATTTAGTATATAAATATAAATTAATCATATTATGACTTCTGTATTAACAAATGAAAATAAAATTACGATTAATATTCTTACTCACAAGCTATTAAAACCTATACTAGCATTTTTTTTTTTTTTTACAAATACATTCAATAACAATAAAGGATATCAGTATGTAGAACAAATGCCGCGTTTTACCTTTTCTTCGACATCATTAATAACACAAACGGATTAGTCCAAGTATTTCTTATGGATATTTACGTCTCAAGTTTATCCGAAGTACATCGTGGATAACGAAAGAAGTTTTTTTTGCTGTCAGTTTGCTGTCTCAATTAGTACACCCCAGTTTTGCCAGGAAAGGTGAGCTGTGATCATCTATATCGTCCTAAGATAATTGGCTGATATAAATCCCTTTGCCCTAGGCATTTGACGATAGTCATTCTTCAAGCTCGGCAAACAATAGCAGAAGACGACGCTGAAAAATTGTTGACTACTTGCGTTCCAGCATGCGCGTGTGTGCGTCTATGACGCTTCTCTTGTTTTATGGTCATATAAGGACATCCTAATAGCGACAGACTCATAACTATCTTCACGTGACAGAGGGAAATGCCCTCATCATGAACATTTCAAAGATTAAATGGAATAAGTAACAACATCAAATCTTGTATACAACTCTAGTAAGTAATATTTTGTTGATTCAAAGGTTGATAATTCAACTGGGGAGGGAGGGGGGAAAGAATGATTGACGAAACAATGTTGACTGTTCTAAACAAAAAAAAAAAAAGTATACTTTTGACAGTGTAGATGTGTGGAATATGTTTCGCTATGCATAAATGCTTAAGCACTGCAATAGCGCGGTTTTCACGTTCTTTCGCAAGAGTTTCATATTCGAAAACCGTTACAACGTGTGTGTGTTTTCTTATAGCAAAGCCACTTCAGGCTATCTGTTGAGTCCACCGAGGGGAATCGAACCCCTGATTTTGGCGTTGCAAATCCATAGACTTACTGCTGTATTAGGAGGGACCGTTACAACGTAAACTTGCGAGTGTCTGTGTTTTCGCTTAGCAAAGCCACATCGGGCCATGTGCTATGGCCATCGACAGGAATCGAGCCCCTGATTTTATCGTTGTAAATCCAAAGACGTACAACTGTCCTACCGGAGTATGTTGCATAAACGACCTTGGACTTAGGTCATGGTAGGAATTTTGGTTAAATTATGATTTCGTTCATTATGAACGAAAAATAACCAGGGGCGGTCAGAAACTGCTGTTTCTCTTCACCCCCCATAAACGACCTTTAAATTTACTGGGGTATTTGTATTTAGAAGAGCGCCATCTGTTTTCTCTTTTAAGTAATAGACATCATCGAGGCTTAAAGCTTATAAAAAGTTATTTATTATGTCATGAACAAAATAATCAACTAAAACTTTAAAAATGCTATAATTATGAAATATATAAAGGAGACTAATGTTTTAAAACGTCAGATAAAATATAAACATTTAACATCAGTAATATCCGATGACTAAAATGCTTTTAGAAGATGTCCACGACAGCAACCCACTACTCCATTAAGGTCGTGAAACATCAATCATATAAAGCAAATTCTACCAAATACCGATTGAACCAGAACAGGCAATGAAACATTATATTTTAAACATCCTCAGATGAACACAGTCCAGATAAAGAATCACATTAACTTACACAACGAAACTAAGCGTAGACTTCGAACAATCTTATCAGCACATTTCTGTTCAACACACTAAAACAATTTAGTTAAACACGGATTTCAAATACTATTATAAACACAATTCAGTAAAACAAAGATTACAAGAAATCACACCAACGCAGTCCAGATTAACATCGATATAAAGCGGCCAAATTAACATAACCATGTTAAACACCAATTTCAAACAACAGAATATCATCGACATAGTCCAGTTAAACACAGATTTCAAACAACAATATTGATACGGTCAAATTAAACACAAAGTTTAGATAACAATATTGATATAATCCACTTAAACATTGATTTAAAACAATGATATAAATACAGTTCAGTTAAATACCAGTTTTAAACAATATTGATATAGTCCACTTAAATACAAAGTTTGGACAACAATATTGATATAATACTCTTAAACAGGGATTTTAAACCATGGTATAGATACAGTCCAGTTAAACACAGATTTTAAACAACAATATTGATAGAGTCTATCAAAATATTAAGTTAAAACAAAGAAATGGATACGGTCTAGTTAAATACCCATTTCAAACAGGAATATAGATTCAATCCAGTTAAACAGTTTTCAAACAACAATACGGATATAGTTAAATACATAGTTTGAACAACAATATCGATAAGTCCAGTTAAACAGCAACGTTAAACAACAATATCTATACTGTTCAGTTAAACTCCGCTTTCAAAGAGTAATTATATAGTCCAGTTAAACACATCAGTATCAATACAGTAGAGTAAAATACTAGTTTCACACAGAGCTATATTTAACATAGTTCTACTAAACATTATTTTAAATAACATATCTTCCATTTCCAGTCAGCTATCAATCATATGAATAAAGTACAGTGAAACAAGAAAATACATTGTTGAAGAAATATAATAGTGTAATCGGGAAGAGAAGTGCATTTGAAGAATAGGAATGACAATTCTATGGGGAACAGGAGGAACGACCCCCCAAAATATAGCATTTATAGAATTTGCATCGTAAAACATGTACAAGCAGTGTACAGTAGCCAAAGAAATATTAATAATAATTAACCTCCCCTCCCCTCAGGCGTAGACGAGGGTGAGGAGTCTAATTCTCGTCCTGCTCTCTGGTTACTCCATCTATGAGAATCTGTGTGTTATAAAAATTATTCTGTTAGGTGCCAAGAGTTAAAGTACCGTCAAAAATTATATCCACATAAAAGCCTTGAACTTTGATAATACATTATAAGTTAATAACAGTTTGTGTGGCATTGCCGAGAGCTTGAATGAATTAGATAAATAGATACTAATTTACTGTTTTTTTATTAGTCAAATTAACTTTTAAGAACAAAAAAATCAGACACTTTGTAATTGGTTTTCTTAAATCGCGGTCTGGTATGGCCACATGGTTAGAGAGGTGGACTTGTAATCTGAGAGTCGTGGATTCGAATCCCCGTCTTACAATATAACTTCGTCTTTTCAGCCTTGGGAAACGTTATAACGTTACAGTCAATCCCATTATTCGTTCGTAAAGAATAGCCCAAGCGTTGGCGGTGAGTGGTGATGACTAGCTGCCTTCCCTCTAATAAAAAACATATATTTCATTACTTAGTAGGCCCGGCATGATTAGGTGGTTAGGGCACTTCGACTCCTAAACTAAGGGTCGCGGGTTCGAATCACCGTCGCACCAAACATGCTCGCTCTTTCAGCAGTGGGAATGTTATAAACTTACGGTCAATCCCACTATTCGTTGGTTAAAAGAGTAGCCCACGAGTTGGCAGTGGGGGTTGACTGACGATTAGTTGCTTTTCCTCCAGTCTTCATTGCTAAATTAGGGATGGCTAGCGCACATAGCCCGTCAGGTATCTTTGCGTGAAATTCAAAACAACCAGTAACCAATCAATCATTAAATCACCGTGAAAGTAAACGTCATGTAGTTCGAAACCAGTCGTTGATTCGATTAGCAACATAATTATATTTGAGCTTCAACACGAAGTTATTTTGCATATTTCCAAACTGGATAACGTTGATAACACTATTAATACCATTTCTGATATAAATATGACAAGATTGAAAGTTTAAATAAATCAAAATAAAATATTTTCGCCATGGAATAACTAACTCAATTTTACATGCCTAGTACATAAATTCATTCGGGTTAAAAGTTAAAGTACAAATTTAAAGTCTGAGAAGGTTGCTTAGTAAAAAGAGTTTGTTTTTTCGTGGGGGAGAACTACCTCAGCTTTTATCACACTCAACAGAAGAACTACCTCAGTTTTTATCACCCTCAACAGAAGAACTACCTCAGCTTTTATCACACTCAACAGAAGAACTACCTCAGCTTTTATCACACTCAACAGAAGAACTACCTCAGCTTTTATCACACTCAACAGAATTTTTCTGTTCTTTATGAAATAAATGCAATTTTTTGTTTCAATTTAGCATTTAGCAATGTTTCACTGACGTATAAGATAAAATAAAACGAACCTGTCAGGGCGCTTGACTAGTAATCTGAGGGTCTCAGGTTCGATTCCCATCATACTAAACATGGTCGCCCTTTCAGACGTGAGGGCGTTATAATATTGTGAAGGTTTGTTCCATTATTTATTGACAAAAGAATAGCGCAAGAGTCAGCGGTGGGTGTGGATGACTAATTGCCTTACTTTTAGTCTTACACTTTTAAATTAGCTTTGTGCGAAATTAAAAAATAAATAACTGAAAATTCTGAGGGTAAATTTATTTCTTAAATTATTTTCATTTTTCACTGCCGTGGACACGAGTATGTCCTCCTCATATTTAGATGTACACACATGTTTGATTTTGAGCCGTGTGGTTGAATGTGGTTTGTTTTTAATTTTGCGCAAAACTACACGAGGGCTATCTGCGCTAGCCGTCCGTAATTTAGCAGTGTAAGACTAGAGGGAAGGCAGCTAGTCATCACCACCCACCTCCAACTCTTGGGCTACTCTTTTACCAACGAGTAGTAGGATTAACCACTGCATTATAAAACCTCCACGACTGACAGGGCGAGCACGTTTGGTGTGACGGGGATTCAAACCACGACCCTCGGATTAGGAATCGAGTGCTTTAACCACCTGACCATGCGGTTTGTGTGTCCGGCCTGCGTTTTGCAATGGCTGTTTGTGCTGTGTTCACTACAGGAATTGAAACCATTATAAGCCTTGAAACTCACTGCAATTTCACTATGGGAGGTGAGGGAGGAGGAATGATATTAACCCGAATGTGTATATACCTACACATTCGGTTTTTAGCCATATGTTTATCATGTTTATATTATGAATCCTGATCTTTGTCATTCGCATTATTGTTTAAAAAACGTTAGTTAACTCATTCTTGTGAATTCAGAATTTTATACCATTATAAAGAAAGAGTATTCCTCTGAAATGTTCCCAATGTGTCTTTTTGTTGTTGTTTTTCACATTATTTCCATAAAAATAAACTTGGCACTGAGAAATTTATCTATCCGTAAACATGATAGTGAAAGTAGTTACGATCAGGTCGTAGCGATCGGATACCAATATTGTCATTGGTGGTAGATTTTACGATCACCTAAGCCTAAAACTGAGATCGAAAGGAAAAGTCACAAAGACTTCCGCCAAGAAGACCTAGGATCCAATCCGGATACTTCCAAAACAAAATATCCCTGAAGACAGCAATATATTATCGCGGCCAAAACGTAGGATAAAATATGATAAATAAAAAGTTGCTAATACAAGGCAAGAAATGAAACTACTTTTGACTTTGAACAACAGCAAAATGAAGAGAATTGTTTACATATCTTTTACCCATTGGAGACCTGAGTGAATTCAATCTTCAGCCATTTATTACCTCTGTTGGTTAGTTGATTTAAACAACTTAATCCACCATAATATTCAGAAAATAATCATTAAGCCCTGTTAATCTTCACTGAGTGATTGTTAGTGATAAAAACACCTTTATAAGGCGTATTCTTACTTAGGAGACCACTCATTATGTCTACTTCTAAACATTTCGTAATACGTGGACCACGAGAAGATTATAAAATGTAGTCACTAGATGGCTCTATTGTAGAACTTTGTGGTTACCTTCAAACAAACAAACGAATACTGCATAAAACCTCATTAAAATTGTATAAGACCTTTTGGATTTTCTTTTAGAAAATTCTATGACATAGAAAATATTTTTCGTTGCTTACGTAAAAAAGATATTGACTGTAGTGAGGTGTATACAATTAAAGCTCACACAGTCGATTCGTCTCAGATCTGTATGCCAGTGGACGACAGGTATTAAATAATGATGTTTATATTAGGCCAACGTGAAGCAGGTTTACCAATTGACTACCAATATTAATTAATGACGTTTTTATTAAGCCAACATCAGACAAGCATAGCAATAGACGTTTGGTATTAATTAAAAACTTTTTATTAGGCCAAAGTAAGAAAGGTATTCTATTCAGAGATCGGTATTAATTAATAATGTTTTTGGTCTTACATCCCACTGTTGCAAAAGCACTCTGTGCGTTTTGAGACCATGGGTGTGTTAAAAGAGTGACAGTAAAGTCCCACTATTGAGTCGAACCATACTAGCTGAATGGCTGTTTGTTGTTGACTAGCTGTTTTTCCTCTAATTTATCACTTCAAACGTTAGGGACGACTACGGGCAGACGACCAATTAAGTATATCCTAAACAAACACGAAACAGTAATGCTATTATACTTTTAACTTTCATTAAGAAAAAGAAAAGAAAAACTTGCCCATGCTTTGATACTCTGGCTTGGTCCGGATTTTGAAAGTCATCAAGGTTCACCCAGCTGAATATTTTGTTTTCGTTGTTACCATATGACCAGCGAATACTTCCCTCACAGACCATTCATAGCAACATTTCACTTGCTAATCGCGAGATAATTTTACACGCCTGAGGGTGAGCAGCGGTAGTGTAAGGATTAATAACCCTCTCACCTACAAGTTTGTCAAGGGAAGACGCAAAGTGTAAAGAAGAAAACCCCACGTGTATAAACACTGTAACACTTGGAATACTCACTGTTCAATTAATCCTTAAATCTTTACTTCTAATTTATATCATTGAATGATGTTTTCTTTTTCAGTTATATCTTCTGAACTTAATATTCAGATATTAAACTAAATATTTTCTCTTAAACGACGTCACGATACTATCAGGATATTTAATACAGTTCAAACTCAATACTGAGTGTCATGATTTATGATACAAACTACTTTCTGTTGGCTATCAGGTTTAGTTCTTTGGGTTGCTCATTTACATAAGTATATAGGTTAAACAAATAGCACCAGCAAATTCAGAATTTCATTGCTAAAGTTTGCGTTTACGTAGTTCGACCGTGGCGTAGTGTTTATCATGCTTGACTGAGGAGCGCAGGTTTGTGGTCCATAGTATGAGGGTTAATAGCGGTGTGTGCTGTTCACTAGCTATTTTCCCTCTATCAGTTCACAAATAGGGACTGTAACCAGCGCTGCGCGAATGTCCGAAACAAACCAGGTTTTATAGAACACACGTGTCGTCTTTAACATTTGACACTGAGACAATATTTTATTTAGCTCTAAAACTTTTACAAGTCCGTAGTAAAGTAAGTAACCATATTCAAGAAAATAGAAACATTAAATCAGAAAGAAACAGAAACAAAAATTGTAATAACCAAAATTTTCTAACACATTTTACAAAAAGAAAAAAAGGATTCGTTAAACCGTTACAAACACACACACACACACACACATATATATGGTGCCAAATATTTTATGTCTTTATCTTTAAAGCACCACCTACCGTTAGAGAAGTGGAAGAAGACTAGAATTGAAGCGCTGGTCAGTATGGTCAGTAGATAGGACGTTACCTTTACAACTGCCATAGTCCATGTTACATCGACATCTACTGAGTCTTATCAGGTGTCTACCTTCTCTAAGATCTCGCGTGCGTTGGATAAGTAGAAAGCTATGATTGGTTTTCGAGTTGAGTAGCTGATAGGAGGGGCGGGTTAAAGCGAGAGGAAGTTGTCAGGGCCAACTTGGACTTTTTATGTCATTAGTGATTTCATGGTTATTTTCTCTTGTCTTTCCATTGACTTTCACATACCTTACCTTCGACTTTTTTTTCATTCAACGTATCGCTTAAAACATCAAACAATAGAATCCTACGTTAATAAGTGACAGTGGGTTACTGCGGTGACAGCCAAATACTAAATGGTATATATATATATATATATTGTCACTGCGAAACCTTAAATCTGTGTTAATTTTGTGACGTTATATTATATTAAAGAGCAGTATGGTAGGAAAATGTTTTTATAGCAAAGCTACAGTTGGCTATTTAATGAAAAATAGCGCATGAAATTCCAAACAACTGTACATTAGATTTGTTTGTTTGTTGTTAAGCAGTAACACCGTTCTACATACCGCTCATATAATGCAGAGAACGTTTTATGACAACGCATAGTTTCAAACTTAGGTCACCAACTTCGAATATCCACATCTAGCTCTAAAAATAAGTAACACAAACAAGTTACAGAATTTACGACTTTAGCAGATCCTAATGCTACAGTTGGAATCTTTGAAACAACAACTAATTCATATATATCATATTTACTTTATAGTATCCCAATTGAAAAACAAAAACTGTAAAATACTAACTTTTTATTTTTTATTTTTGGGAGAATAGTTTATGAAATATTTTGGTTTTCAAGATTCTTCTGATATAGTATTAATATAACATGTGGAGTTTCACTGCGTTTATAAGGAAACTGATATACCACCGATTTCTCATGACCTCTTAAATTAAAAACAAGTAACTGCTGTCTTTCATTTAACATAATGAAATATTAAATTGTAATTTTTTTCCTCTTGGAAGATAAATAAGATATTAAAGTTATGATGTCTCGGTTAAGACACAAACGACAAACTTAAACCCTAATATCTTTGAGATGTTATAAAATATTTTGTTTCTGTTACCACGGTTGAAAACATATATAAAACATAATGTTTCAAACGTACAGCCGGCCCGGCATGGCCTGGTGGGGTAAGGCGTGTGACCCGTAATCCGATGGTCCCGGGTACGCATCCCCGTGGCGCCAAACATGCCCTTTTTAGCTGTGGGGGCGTTATAATGTGACGGTCAATCCCACTATTCGTTGGTAAAAGAGTAGCCCCAGAGTTGGCGGTGGGTGGTGATGACTAGCTGCCTTCCCTCTTGTCTTACACTGCTAAATTAGGGACGGCTAGCGCAGATAGCCCTCGAGTAGCTTTGCGCGAAATTCAAAACAACTCCTAACGTACAGCCTCCTAGTGGTACAGCGGAATGTCTAAGAACTTAAAACATATTATATGAGGGGTGAGTAGGAGGTTGTCACTGATTGGCTGTTTTTCATTGGTCTGTATTGCGAAATTAGAGATGGACCTATATGGACTTCGCAACTTTGCGTTAAATAAAAACACAAACACAATCTTAAATTCCTACCCAGGTGGCTCGGCAGTACGTTAATGGACTTATAACGCTAATAATGGGGTTTTGTTACTTGCGGTGGGCAGAGCACAGATAGCCCATTGTTGTTTGTTTGTTTTGAATTTCGCACAAATCTACACGAGGGTTATCTGCGCTAGCTGTCCCTAATTTAGCAGTGTAAGACTAGTGGGAAAGCAGCTAGTCATCACCACCAACCACCAGTTCTTGTTCTTCTAGTAACAAATGCGTTACTGCTATTTAGAATATTGGAATTGTCTAGAATTTTGCATCCGCATGAAAGATCCAACGTTAAATATCATGAAGTCCCAGCCTCTATAAACTTGGCCTAATGTGTGAGTGTGTACATTAAGGGAAATCGACACTAGTTTTCTAAAATATTTATGCTTCGTTTAGGAATAATTATTAATGGTAATGTTCTGCACTTGCCTTTAAAACATTCAAATATATAATGTTTTAACTTTACACATTGCTATGTAATTATAAAATCATTTAAACTTTTTTTATTATTTATGCAGTAGGTTTCTTATTGTTACAATATAAATCATCAGGGATACCTATATTTCTGATAATACGTAGGCAGAACAATATTTACTTGTTAATCATTCCAATGGTATTTGTTCTGGTGTATGCCAGCAATACATAATCAAATGTAAGATGTATAGTAAAATTCGGTAAATTCAAAATGTAAAAGGTAGGATTTGTTTGACATGTACCAATGATGCAACTAAAAACCTATGGTAGAACTCAATACGTCAAAGTATGAATACAACAGGTTTTTTTTTTGCATGCGTGTTACCAATTTTACTGTTTACATAACGTTATTAGAAATAAATTGTGTTGACACGAATAAGTTATATTAACAATAACAAATTTTACACGTTGTTAAAGAACGCGATTGCTTTAGACTAAAATAATTCATATGTCACTTTAAGGCTTCAATTTATTCGGTTAGATCATACAATTTGAAAAAGCCGGAGATAAACCAGTTTTACAGAAGAAATATATAATTGTAATTAGAAGCTTCAACAATGAAGGGTTCTGTAAGATCCACGTGTGACTTTTCTGTGCCTATTGTACTTTTATACTTTCTTAACTCTAATGTGATAGCTCACTGACACCACGTTAAGAGAAACTGACCTTATCTTCCATCTTTACGAGTAAAACCGACGCCACCAGACGGCATCGGCTAGGTGAGTTCATTGGGCTGTGAACCTTTGTGGATTACCTGTGTCGTCAGGAAACGTTCGTGTTTGGAAGGAATAAAGCCAAGGAACACCGACACCCCGGCGCCTTACCACTTCGTTGCTGCCTCTGATTACTGGGGATCTGTAAATTAAAAAAAAAAGAAGAAAATACTAGCTCGTTGTTTGGGGCTGTTGACCCACCTTTATGAGATATCATTTGAAGGACTTGTCAACGTAAAAATCAGTTACTTGTGTACTGATAATATTATGCTAGCATGTCAGAATGGTGCTCGACACAACTGTGAGAAAATGACGCTGGTGATAAAAGGCTTGTCCTAACCTTTTCACGCAAAGTGACACTGAAAAAATGACCACTACTCCAGTCAGAAACCATATACAAAGAAAACGTTACTTTGGACAAGAATAACTTATGTGTTTGTAAAATTACAAATATTTATATATTTATAAAGTTAGAGGTATTTACGTGTTCGTCAAACTACAAGTATATATGTATTTGAAAAGTTAAAGGGATTTATCTATGTGCTTGGCAAACGACAAGTGTGTATTTTTAAAGTTAAATTCAAGTAGTTACGTACGTATTCGTCAACCTACAAATAGGTATTTGTTTTTAAAATTACAAGTATGTATATATGTGTTTATCAAAGTACAAGTATATATTTGCTTATAAAATTACAAGTAATTATCCAACTGCTTTTCAAAATACAAGTATGTGTTTGTTAATGAAATTAAATGCGTTAATATAATTGTTTGTCAAAGTACAAGTGTGTATTTTCTCTTATAAAACTACAAGTTTTTATGTATGTGTTTGTCAAACTACAAAACTGAACGTAAGTACCAAAGTAAACAAGTGAGTATGTAAGTCTTTGCTAATTTGCTTAGTTATTCAAGAAAACCCGTCTATTATCTAGCTTATAATATCGTTTAATGTCTTTTTTGTGGGCATAATTAAGAACAATTTCAATAAAATAAGTAGCATATCATTAATATACTCTCAGAGTTTTTAATATATGTCAGCGTTTACTCATTAGACTGCACCAAACATGCTCGCCCTTTCAGCTGTGGGAGCGTTATAAGCTTACGGCCAGTCCCACTATACATTGGTAAAAGAGTAGCTCAAGAGTTGGCGGTGGGTGGTGATGACTAGCTGCCTTTCCTCTAGTCTTACACTGTTAAATTAGGGATAACTAGCGCAGATAGCCTTCGTGTAGCATTGCGCGAAATTCAAAAGCAAACAACTGAGTGAGTGAGTTTTTCTTATAGCAAAGACACATCAGGCTATCTGCTGAGCACACCGAGGGGAAATCGAACTCCTGATTTTAGCGTTTTAAATCCGTAGACTTACCGCTGTACTGGCGGGGGGAAAAGGCAAACAAACAATAATTTCTAAGATTCTTTCACAATGTCAAAGTTAAACTATATCTGACTGTAGTTTTTAGAAGTATATAGTAATTACTAAGGTTCTTTTACAATGTCGAAGTTAAACTATATCTGACTGTAGTTTTTAGAAGTTGTTAATAATTACTAAGGTTCTTTTACAATGTCGAAGTTCTTGTTTATTTGTTTTTATCATTTTTATTAAAACTTAGGTAAAGATTGTGTGTGCATGGCCGTTCATAATTTGATAAACATAACAGAAGGCAACTAGTTAACCGCATCCATTGCCAAAACTTAGGCCATTCTAGCCTGACTGCCTAATCCATATACATATAAGTATCCAAGTTGTATTCAATTTAAAACTCAGTGATATGTATATAACTTGAGATGTCTTTCATTAGAAAAAATCAACAGGAAATAATTAGAAAAATATAATTATATGACCAAAACATGCAGAAAGCGAGTTCACGTAATTTTGAGGGGTATAAGGGAAAGGTCTGTCAATATGGACTCGAATACCATGTATAAGATGTCAACTTTGCCTAAATAAATACTTATTATTTTAGTTTTTTAATATAATAATAATTTGGATTTTAACGTGCTATCCAGGAAATAATTTAGAAAAAAAAGGATCAACTATATCAGTTTCTTTTTACTTAACTCAGTTATTCTTATGAAACTAAAGGACGGACGACTCAGCTTCTTTTTGTTTAACACATCTATTCTTACGAAACTTGAAAACTGTATAACCCAGTTTGTTTCTTTAAGGCCATTACTTTTATAAAACTAACAGACGAGACAAGTCAATTTGTTTAGTTAAAATTCAGAGTTTTATGGAACTTAAAAACAAAATGAACCAGTTTGTTTTCTTAAGCACACTATTGTTATAGAATTATTTGCTACACGTATTAAATTGTTTCTTAACTATAACAGTATAGAGCAAATATACTAGACAAGCCATCTTCTTTATTTAACATCTTAACTACGACAAAACTGCAGGACCAGACAAGTTAGATTGTTTCTTTAGCTCCAATGGTTATTAACCTAATTTATTTGACATGTCATCTTGTACTTTAACACCACGATTGGTATGAATCTAGCTAATGGACCAGACAAATCAGTTCATTTTTCTAAGGCACAATTGTTAAGAAACCTGTTGATTAGACAGTTCGAGTTGTTTCCTTAATACCTTGACTATTACGCGATTGAAGGACCAGACAACTCTGTTCATTCCTTTAACGCTATTATATTTATGAAAATGATGACAAGTCAGCATGTTTCTTTAAGCCAATGACTGTCAGGAAATTATTTACCATACAAATTAGTTTTCCTTTACTACAATAGTTATAAAACAAACGAAGTCAAATCCTTTATTAGGGCTTCATGGTGGGTGTGGTCAGTGGACACCAAAACATTCTTTCTTTATTACGGATCCCCCTAATCAAATTAAAAAAAAAAAGTAGTAAAAACAGACCATTGGTACACGACTACGTCTTGAAGATTCTGAACAACAATCTGCAACTTCTTCAACACCTGTACCTCATTTTCTGATATTACATTTTTTATTAAATAAATATTTAGAGCAAATGTCTTCCTTTTTTATTCAGAGGGACTAGAAGGACTTGCTGGTTCTCCTAAGTCAGTCATAAAGCTTCGTTCCGGTCACATATTGGTGGAAACATTTACTCCTAAACATAGTGAACTCCTCTTGCATTCGAAGGACATTGGGGATATAGCCATTGAGGTCACTCCTCATGTTAATTTGAATTCGACATGAGGAGTTATTGTTGACATGGATTTGAAGAACATCCCCGAGTCAGGGATCCTCGCTGGTTTCTCCACCCAAGGAGCTTCAGTAGTGAGGCGTGTCTCCACTTCAAAAGATGGAATTATGATGCTGACCAACGTCCTTATTTTAACGTTTACATCACCACGTCCGCCTGCCACCGTCAAGACAGGTTGTCTTAACTGCAAGGTACGGCCATATATTCTGAACCCTCTCAGATGTTTCCAATGTCAGTGGCTCGGCCACTGAAAGACATCATGTCGTGGTTCTTTGACGTGTGCTCGTTGTGGCGGAAAGGACCACGATGCCTATGGGTGTGAAATGGATCCTTATTGTGTTAAACGTAGTGGATCTTACTTATCTTACTTTCGTTCACGTCCAAGGTGGGTGGAAGAAAAAGAGGTACAGAGTTTGAAAACGGTTCACAACGTTTCTCACCCAGAGGCTCGAAAGCTACTGTCCATCACACCATCTCGGACATATGCTGCTGCATTTCATTCTACTGCTACAGTGGGCGAGCAGACGTATCTCTCCGTGCCTCTGAAAGAATCATTCTCAAACCAGGTGAAAAGTCTTTTGCTCTCCATAGTCAATAAAGTTGATGAATCAACGTCAACACCCATTTCTGTCCCTACCATTCCTTCCAACGGGTCCCTGAATCCAATTCCTTTGGTCATAGGTAAGGGTGTTTCCTCAGGTCCATCTTCTTCTCTGACCAAGAGATGCAGAACGATCATTTGTTCACGCCCTCAGTCGCTAGAAGTCTCTCCCAACCACAGATATTTGCCCAATCGATTCAGGGCAGGATTCATGGAGGTCGCTAGACCTCCTTCGAATAATAAAAAAAAAAAGGCGTGGTCGAAAACAGAAATAATCTTTACTCAATTCGCCTACAGATAAGTAAAAATGGCCACTTTCGTAAGGTGGAACTATCTAGGTTTACATTATAATTTGGATGACATCAGAAATGAGAGATTTTGTGATGGACGACTGCATGGAGGGGTGGCACTGCCCACCCTTGGAGTTCGTAGCCATCTGTTTTTCCCAGGGTTGTACCATTACTGTTTGTTCTCTCTACCTATCTCCTGGAGAGACCTATGATCAATCAGACATTGATGCTCTCGTTGAACAGTTGTCATCTCCCTTTTTAATCCTGGGAGACTTTAATGAACATAATACCCTCTGTGGAGATGCTGATATTGATGGGAGGGGTCACTCCATAGAGAGTATGCTCTCAGGTCACAACCTTTCTCTTTTCAGTACTGGTTCTTATACTTATTTTCATGCACCTAGTCTGTCCTTTATTGCTATTGATCTCTCAGTCTACACTCTTTCATTATTCTTCCACTTTTCATGGGGGGTTGACAGTAACACACGAGGTAGTGATTATTTTTTTATCATTTTGAGAAAGATTGGCCGTAGTCAATGCCACCCGACCCGTGTGCCCCGGTGAAAGTTGGATCACGCCAGTTGACCCTCTTTTCCTGCTCTCGTGGAACTAGATCCTGCCGTCGTCTGTAAGCCCTCGATAGACGACTGCGTGGCAGCAGTGACTGACTGTATTATCAATGCATTTCTAAAACCTCGATACGTTTTCCACAGTATCCTCGTCCATAGTGAAATACTGCCTGCCACGTGGAACGGAAGGCTTAAAAATGGGTCTGGGATACTTTCCGTAGATATCCCACACTTTCGAACCGCATCGCTTTTCAGCGTACCCGTGCACATGCTTGGCAGGTAAGACATCATAGCCAGAAGGAATCTTGAATAAAATTCACAACCAGCATCTCTTCTACCACCAGTTCCAAAGTCACATGGGACAATATTTGGAAGGTCAGTGGATAATATAGTTCTGTCCCCTTTCGATCTTGGTCTCTGATGGCGAGGAAGTTGCTGATGTCCAGAGCATCGACGCTACTCTCTGCGAAAGCTTTTGCTGGGTATCTAGCACTTCTGCTTCATCTTCCACCTTCTCAACCATCAAGACTTAAGCAGAGCGAGCAACTCTTTCCTTTTGGGCTGATCGTCTCTATGACTATACTCGCTGCTTTACGCTGATAGAACTCAAGCTGGCTCTTCATCAGTCTGGCAGTGCATCGATCGGACCTGATAATATACACTACGAGATTCTGTGCCATCTTTCTCTTCTCTTGCTATTCTTCTTGTTGTTTATAACCGGATCTGGCAGAAGAATGTTGTCTCTGAGGAGTGGTGCCAGAATATTGGCCTACCTTTCTCTGAGCCCTCAAAGGATCCCAAGATTCCTCCAAACTACTGTCCAATTGCTTTGACAAGCTGTCCCTGTAAAAACAGGGAACAGGGAATTCCAAGTTAGTGTGAGTCCAACACTTTCCCGTTCTTTCTTACGGGAGCTTGGAGGACCTCAGGGCTGTATTTGAGCTTCACACGTTTTAGTATAAAGATTAATGCCATCACTGGACAACTCCCTCTTACTCTTGCAAACAGGTTCTATGTCGACGACTTCCACATCTCGTTTTAGTCGTCAAACATGAGGTTTATTGAGTGGTAGCTACAGACTATCCTCAATCATTTACTGATGTGGATCACAGCAAAGAGTTTTAACTTTTCTTTCTCTAAAACCTTTCGGATGCACTTTTGCCACCAATGGGGTATTCACCTCGACCCTAAACTCTGTGTCGGTGAAGTTATGCTTCCTGTGGTCCCTGAAGCAAAGTTCTTGGGGCTTATCTTTGACTGTAAGTTGACCTTTATATCACACACTAAGCAACTACGAATCAAGTGTACAAGTACACTGAACATCCTCCGCAGATCAATAATCTATGCTAAAGATGTATACTTCTCTCATTCGATTGAAACTGAAGTATGAGTCTCTGGTCTATACCTCTGTCAGGATCTCGGTCTTATAGATGCTGGACCCTATTCATCATCAAAAGCTTTGACTCTGCACGGGACTTTCTACACTTCCCCAGTCCAGAGTTTGTAACAGAGTCTAACAGAAGCTATGCAGTACCCGAATTGCATTATTTATACCAACTCGCTTAGCTTATTCAAAACCGATTGCTCCATTTCTCTTGGATATCTACTTCTATCCAGTTCTTCTGGATACCAGGCCACGTTGGTATTCGCGGGAATGAGCTCGCTGACACTGCAGCTAAGTCTGTCTGCTCTAGCACTATCACTGCTGTGCCTGTTCCATACATGGACTATGGTCCTGTATTCAAGGCTCAGCTCCATGCCAGTTGGCAGTCAACTTAGAATGAGCAACATGATAACAAGCTTTCCCATATAAAACCCTCTATTGGACTTTGTCCGTCTTGTTTCTATAAGGATCGGAAAGAAAATGTTCTAACTAGACCAAGAATTGGTCAATTTCTTAACTCATCGTTCTCTTTTATCTTGGACTGGTGCACTAATGTGAGGTCTGCGTAACACTTAGGTCACAATAGTTCACATTTTACTGTCATACCGTCGTTACGACTCTCAACGAAGGCACCATTTTAGACATATTTTTTCCACAGTTTTACCCCTGACGCTAGACAATGTCATCGGCGATAGTGACACTGTCCACCATACAAATGTTTTTAGTATTTTAAGGACCATCGGCCTTTTTAAAGCTATTCAAGTTTTCAATTCAAAATTGAACTTTGTTTTTTTAACATGATTCCTTTTTGAGAATTTTAATAATTTTACTTTTATTTTTCCGGTTGTTTGGCGCAGATAGCCTAGTTGCTTTGCGACGTAAAACGCCAAACAACCAACATATATGTTTTGAAACTAATGGATGTGGCAAGTTAGCTAGTTTCCTTAACACTGCTATTTCTATGAAGACAACAGACAATATGAAATTAGTTTCAATGAGACTAATAGCCACTCAAAGTAACATTATTTCATTATCATCAATTTTTTTCTGAAACTAATGAATCTAATAACTCAGTTTGTTACGTTAATACCATAATTAGGTGAAACTAATAGGTTTGATAAGTTAAATTGTTTCTTTAACCACATGTTTGTAGTGATATTAATGGACCCGCGGAGTGTAACAAGCACGACAATGAGATGGTTATCACATTACAAATAGTATTTATAAAACACCAGGAGAGGCAGTCAGTGACGTTACCACACAGATCATCAACTTGAGATATCTACATATAAATAAAGGAATGTTAATTATATTAGCCCTTGTTTTAAAGGAATAACACTCAATGATTTACATATTTTTTATGGTTTGTAAGATATTTTCTTACATGGAAAGAAAGATGCTTGACTTGAAATTGACGTAGAGATGGCACTAATATTGACACTCAAGAATAGGCTGAGCTGTTGGACTTGACTGGATGAACGATTGTTAACTACTACAGTTTCACTTTAGTTTTATGTTATTTGGCTACTATGCAGTTTTGGTCCTGATTATGTATATTGAACCTGATTTAATAATTTGAAAAGAAGTGTATCGGATTTACTATTATATATTTATTTTAATATCGATGTTTGTTTTAGTTAAGTATATATTCAGAAGTGCGTGTAACTTATACTGTTAAATGTTTATTGCGAAAATACCACCTATTCCCTAAATTTGTAGAATATTCTCGAGTGTAAGAATCAACAATGTAAATATGTATATTGTAAAATAGCAGTGTTGTTGACACTTTTATATTGTTGGTTTGTTACATTTAGTGTACTATAAACCTCAGAAACTATAATTGTGACAAAACGACAGATATTTGACCACGAATGCTTATAGATTTCGAACACTATAAACCGTTTAACTACGGTGAATTAACTTCAAACGTTATATTTCTACGAATACATTGCATAACTTCAGTAGAAAAACTCATATGTGGAAAGATACATAACTACCCGTTAAGTGCACTGTACTGATATCAATCGAAAGTAATTCGCTTATCGTTAACTGTCGATAAAATATTCAGTTCCAGAGCAGATATAAAACTCAATACTGTTTGTAAGTTTGTAAAACTTTAATATATAAATCATTATATGTAGTAACTATTTGTAACAACTGGTATTAAAAATTGTGTTATTGGTTATATACTGAAATATACTTGTGTTAAGAAAGAAAACTGTCCGTATCAGTCTTGTTGGAAACTATAAATTGAATACAAATGGATAATTCAATTAACTTTTAAATTCAAATTCAAATATGTAATACGTAACGTAATACTAGACAGAAGAAATAGCATTAATTTAATAATTTATAAACAAGGCAGAAGAAATACCATTAATTTAATAATTTAAATCCAAGGGAGAAGAAATGCCATTAATTTAATAATTTAAAAATAAGGCAGAAGAAATACCATTAATTTAATAATTTAAAAACAAAGCAGAAAAATACTAGTAACTTAATAACTTAAGAAAAAACCCGGCATAGCCGGGTCGCTAAGGCACTCAAGTCATAATCTGACGGTCGCGGGTTCGAATTCCAGTCACACCCAACATCCTATCCTTTTTCAACCTTCTTAAACCATCTTCAAGTTAACAAATGAGAGTTATTAAACTGAAGATGACCTAGGAAGGTCGAAACGTTATTTTCTGCTTTATTAGTAAAAGTGTTAATACCCATACCAGCCGTCCTAAGATACAATGTTGCTATTTGTTTGTAAAGAGCATCCCAAGAGATGGCGGTTGATGTTGTCTGTCGGTTGTCTTCTCTGTAGTCGAAAATTCAAAATTAGGGACGGCGGTAGATGACAATAACAGCTGAGCAATAAATGATACTACTGCTTTAACATTAAAATGAAAATTTTTGAGCAATATATAACTTTTAATAGGTTTTCCTTGATCCACAATGTTCTGACATAGAGAACTGTTAACTATAATTCAATCAGAGACTATAAAACTAATAAAACTTTGTATCTATATATTATATTATGAAATAAATATAAATGAGACTTAACGGAAGAAAGAAACGTTTATTCAGATTAGTAAATAGTTTGTTCAAAGCAGGTTGCGAAGAAGTTTGTTCACATCAGACTAGGAAAGACAAACAGAAGTACAACTGTGGAATACACAGAACAATTACACTATGTAACAAAATTTTTATTTTTTCTTGTTCTTGGACAGAAAGTGTTATTTCCCTTTTGCTTATGCCTAAAGTAAATGGAAAAGACCTATTTTTCTCTTCAAACTTTGCTTGTGACCTGGGTAATGAAATTTTCAAATTTATCCATTTTCCAGAACATTCCAGGTAGATTCAGTGCTTAGTAGCGAATATAGAACTTTCTCAAACTTACAATAATTTTCAAGAACTTTCTAGAATGTTGTAGAACTTTTGAAAATTTTCAAGAGCCTTTTAGAATTTTCTAGAACTTTCCATAGTAATACATATATACAGGGACTCACCACTCACCACTTCTGTTTAGTTCTAGCTGTCTAAATGAACACCTATCTGATTTTATCAGAAATGGCATCAAGAAGCTGTAAGCATTCTCCAGACGTATTCTGCTATGTATGTGGCAAATTTATCAAGACAAGAGCGAAAAAAGTACTTTGTGACAGCATCTGCTAAAATGTGTGAAGCCTACAAGGTATATTTCGGCATGACTGTCGGGGATCAAGACAAACCCTGGGCACCTTATTTTACCAGCGAGCATTGCAAAAAAACTCTAGAAGGTAAGACGGACAATTTTGTTTGCTTGAATAGTAAGATTTTATATTATATAAATTTTAAACCTTTTAAAATTTAGATATCTTTTAATTTATTTATTTTTTAAATTTCCAATTGTATAGAAAAATATCACGTATAAGATATTTTGCATGAACCTCTTACACGTTAGTTGTGGATGAAATAAATTTATTCTTCATAATAATTTTATTTTGCTCTTTCGCAGGATAGTTTTAGTTAGTTAGTTATCACCATTAAATTCCATCTAGGAACATAGGGCCGCAATCGCTTGCAGATTCTTCAACAAGTATTTAAGTGAGTAGGTTGTTAGCCCACTGCACCGAGCCGTCCCTAATTTAGCAGTGTAAGACTAGAGGGAAGGCAGCTAGTCATCACCACCCACTGCCAACTCTTGGGCTACTCTTTTACCAACGAATAGTGGGATTGACTGTCACTTTATAACGCCCCCACGGCTGGGAGGGCGAACATGTTTGGCGCGACGCGGGCGCGAACCCGCGACCCTCGGATTACGAGTCGCACGCCTTACGCGCTAGGCCATGCCAGGCCCCTCGTACTTCTTCATGGTGGACCCTTCCAAACGTCGGGCTGGCAAGAATGTATCTTCTATCATGTATCTGGACCTTTCATCATCCATCGTCCCAGTACCACACTGCCCCGAGCTCCCTGTACCCACTCTGCCAGAGAGAAAGTAGCCATCCTCAGAAGAGAGCAGCAAATCAGAAGAGGAGGTAGACGTTAAAAAATCCAGATTACAATTTCAGAGGTGCAGCTGGTGAGAAAAACCCATACTACCCCAACCAAAGAGACCTCAATGACTTGATCAGAAATCTTGGTCTAACAAAGTCGAATGCTGAGCTTTTAACATCTAGACTCAAGGAGTGAGATTTGTTAGATGAAAGTGTGCAAGTCGCAAGTCAGAGGAAGCGTCACCGACATTTTTCAAGCTTCTTCACTTATCAAAATGGGCTCTGCTTCTGCCACAATGTATCCGGTCGGTGTGAGGCAATTGGAATTGCCTGTAATTCGAACGCGTAGCGCCTATACATTGATAGCTCATCCAGAAGCCTCAAAGCTGTGCTTCTCCATAACGGGAATAAGTATCCGTCTCTTCCCCTGGCTCATTCGGTGCACCTCAATAAGGAATACAATAGCGTCAAGACCTTGCTAGAAGCCTTGAAGTATGATGAGTATGGCTGGGAGGTTATCGGAGACTCCAAAATGGTGGAATTCCTGATGTGTCTCCAAGGAGGCTTTACCAAGTTTCTCTGTTATCTTTGCCTTTGGGACAGCAGAAACACCGCAGCGCACTACAACAGAAAGCACTGGCCACAACGAACCGCGTTCTCTGTGGGGAGGCACAATATCAAGTATGAGCCACTAGTGGACCTCTAGAAGGTGTTGTTCCCACCATTGCACATTAAATTGGTTCTTATGAAGCAATTTGTCACAGCTCTTGATAAGGAGTCTGCAGCCTTCAAGTACCTTCGAAACTTTTTCCGTAAGCTGTCTGAAGCAAAGGTCAAAGCTGGTGTCTTCTGCGTACCACAAATAAATAAAATCCTGAAGTGCACAGAATTCCTTAAGAAGCTCAGTAAGAAAGAAAAAAAAGCTTGGGGCAGCTTTGTCGCAGTGGTTCGAGGCTTCTTGGGCAATCACAAGGCCGAAGATTATGTGCAACTGGTTGAGACTGTGGTGAAGAACTACGACAAAATAGGCTGCAGGATGTCCCTGAAAGTCCATATCCTTGACGCTCATCTTGATAAATTCAAGGAGAACATGTCAGCATACTCAGAGGAGCAAAGCGAGCGCTTCCACCAAGATATACTGGACTTTGAACGTCGCTACCAAGGAGCGTATAACAAAAATATGATGAGAGACTATATTTGGAGGCTGATACATGAAAGTGATTTACATTACAGTCGCAAATCTGGAAAAAAACTACTCACTTCTAAACATTTCTGTTTAACTTTAGTATAATTACATGTAAACTTGATTCATATGTTGTTTTATTCAGACCTTATGTAAATAAAAATGTGCAAATTTGCCCGTTTTTACATAGAAAATAGGTTAATTTCTAAATTTCATTATCCATGTTACAAAAGTAAAATTTAAAGGGAATAATGGCCATTTTTTGTACTTTTACAACATAAGCAGTTAAGAAATAACACTTACTATCCAGGAACAACATTTGTGTTACATAGTGTTATATGAACAAGTAAAATCTGTCTTTACGACCATTCTGCCCATCAAACTACTAATTTGTGGTAAATTATTTCTAACCAAAAAATTTAAATATTCAATCTGTATTCACAAACACAAATCTAGAATCAACAAAAGCGAAGACTGACTTCTATGGACCATTGGCTTACATATTATTATCGTTATTGTATGTAAATAAACATGACTGCTATTTTCACATATCTCTGGTTTGATATTTTAATAGGCAGATACAGATTAATGTTAAAAAGAAAGACATACAATGAAGTGATTGTTTGTTTTCTTCTCGTAGATATTTGGCTAATGAAATAACAATACTTTACCAGCTTTCGACTTCAGATATTGCTATCTATCGACTAAAATTATTAAAGTATTGCAACTATATTTCTGTTTCGAAGCCATCGTAACGAAAACTGGTCACGTTTATAAAACGTCGCGGAGTAACAAACTGCTCTGTATTTACGTTTAAGATATGAACCTCCAAGAACAAGTATTACCCATCTATGTTCAACAAATTAAACTTGTCGAGTATTGTACAAATTTTATTGCGTTTAGTTTTTATGTTTACACATAGATGATGCTATAAATTTATTTGAAAACGTGATGTTTTTCTTGCCAGCTTGAGAAGAATGTCGTCCTTTATAAACAATCACCAGAGGCAATGTCACATATTAATCCTTAGAAGTAATCCGCTTACGTAAATGAAATATTTGCTTTAAAAATATATAGAAATAGTTTCTAATTTAGAGAAACTCAAAAAGTGTGCGACATATTGTTAAATAACCTATATATGACTAGCTTACTATAACTAATATTATAACTGATATAAAATGAAATACTTATTGACGAATGTAGTTTTATTGTATGATGGTAATGACAGGTAGCCTTAATAAGGCTATAATAAATTAACAATAAGTATAAGTATGTTAGTCAAAACTAAGGTAAATGTATAAACTCACCCATGACTTGTAGCAGTGTAATATGATTCTTCGAACACGTAATATATTCAGGTTATGTAGGACTGATTAAAAGAATATGTTGAAAAGTATAATCTTATAAGCACCGTATTCTTATTCTAAACACTTCAAAGTGAAGCGTCAAAGTGTTTAGCGCGGCGGACTTTGTTTTTGAGGATCATAGAATTGTGACTTATTACAACAACAACAAAACTAACTAAAAAGCGGTGTCCACTTTGGGGCTGTGGGTGCATTTTAAGAGTGACAACCAAATCTCGCTAATTTCTCAATGGCAAGGAATTTCATTTAATAATAGTTTGTATGGTTAAAGTGAAATAAAATCTATGTTTCAGGCCTAGCTTGAATGCTACTTTTGTATAAAATTAAAGTAAAGACGGATGATCAGATATAAACTACAACAGGCAGCAGTGTAGCTACCTTACGCATCATTTTCACAATCTTTATTTTTTAAAGATGTAAAATCAAATTTAATTTATAAACATAAAATATGAGGAACTTTAAAGGTAACTTCTTCCCATTCATTCACTTAAAATTTACTTCAATATTTATATCTGTGATTATAACGACTTGCCCCCAAGATACCCCCCAGGTATTCGTATGTATGCATCCACATACATTTGTTGCTTACTGTGTCACTGGTAGAAAGTTATCTTTCCAGAGATCGATTGTCTTTCCCATCAACGTACTGTTGTTTGTTTTTTTGTTTTTTGAATTTCGCGCAAAGCTACTCGAGGGCTATCTGCGCTAGTCGTGTCGTCCCTAATTTAGCAGTGTAAGACTAGAGGGAAGGCAGCTAGTCATCACCACCCACCGCCAACTCTTGGGCTACTCTTTTACCAACGAATAGTGGGGTTGAGCGTCACATTATAACGCTTCCACGGCTGAAAGGGCGAGCATGTTTGGTGCGACCGGGATTCGAATCCGCGACCCTCGGATTACGAGTCGAACGCCTTAACACGCTTGGTCATGCTGGGCCTCGTCAACATACTACGCAGCAACTAAATTCCCAAGTGGACATGATGCTAGTTTTATTATGTAAGGGATAGGGGGGGGGGTAAAGTAAGAGAGCTACAGCTAAGGAAAAGAAAAAAAAAAGGTGTCCAGAGTGGATGTTTGAATAAACTTTAATTCATATCAAAACAGTCACATGAGTAAGATTTGTGTGACGTAATTTGTTCCAAAAACGTTCTGTTTACCTCACTGCAACATAATTATGTCCTTCAATTTCGGAATCACGTGTGTATTCAAAACTCACATTTGGTTTCAATGGTCGTCAAACTTTCTTGTAATTTGATAATATATTTTATTCTTGACTTGAATATTTTTTAGTCCCATTTAAGAGTAAGAATAACCCAAAATTCTCGTTTTTTTATTTAAAGAGAAAAACAGAAGCTAGAGATCACCGACCTCGTTCTAACTAAATTAAGCTAAACTCGAAAAGAAAAGGAAAAAAATCTTCCGACTACAACACGAACGGAAATGACTTTTTATACTATAAGCTGTAACCATTTGGTTTCGACGTTGCTTTTAGTGACAAGACAATAGGCTGACTGCCATGATAAAAAGTATTTTAGAACACTTGCAATATTTTATTGCTGTTTCAATGTGAGTGGATTATGTTTATCATATTTCAGTCAGATGTCGCTTTGGCACCCAAGTGAAAATTCAAAATAACTGCCAATGGAGTCCGCAGGTTTTTTGTATCACTATAACAATTCGTATTTCCTATCAGTTATAGCAAAAAATATCTTGATGTTTTTGCTCTCTGCCCCCCTCGAGAAGAATGAAGTTTATATAAAAGAATGATAAAATGGGGAAAAAATTCAAAATGACCGGCAGCCGAAAGAACAAAACAGAAATAAAATTCTGGATATATATATATATAGCAATAAAAAGCAGATATTTGAATGGGAAGAAATTTATTAGTCGTATAAGCACTTAAGATAAAATATAAGACACTCAACGTGTTCGGACAAAAGCAATAGAAATGATGATAAAAAATATGCCTGGAGTATGTAGTACATAATCTGTTTGTTTGTTTTATGAATTTCGCGCAAAGCTACTCGAGGGCTATCTGCGCTAGTCGTGTCGTCCCTAATTTAGCAGTGTAAGACTAGAGGGAAGGCAGCTAGTCATCACCACCCACCGCCATCTTTTGGGCTACTCTTTTACCAACGAATAGTGGGATTGACCGTACATTATAACGCCACCATGGCTGAAAGGGCGAGCATGTTTGGTGGAACCGGGATTCGAATCCGCGACCCTCATGTTACGAGTCGAACGTCTTAACCCACATGGCCATGCCGGGCCAGTACATAATCTATCCACACACTATTCAGGCTAGTGTAGACGTTTTATTATACTTTTTATTTATAAAGATCAAACCTTTATTAAACTATATGTGTGTTTATTGTGTTAAAATCATCATTCGTAATCTAACTACAGCATTTTTGAAACTAAAAGAATAACAAACAATTTTAAAAATCTGAAATACCACGCATGTTACTGGAACATTAAATTTTAGGTACAAACGTATGAGGAGTTCGATTCTTCTCGGTGGGCTCAGCAGATAACTCGATGTAGCTTTTCTATAAAAAACACACACGCACACACACACACATATGAATGCGATTACAATTGCTGGAATTTTCTAGATAACAGGATTAAATTACACTATTTTAGAGAAAACATGGCCAGTATATTTACATAATAATACGACATACTTGTACGTAATATATTATTCACATTATGTCTGTGTGATATAATGGGGAGGTTCTAATAACTGTATTTTTCGTCTTCAGGTTTCTGTGGTATCTTATGAGTATGTGTTTCTTATAGCAAAACCACATCGGGCTATCTGCTTTGTTTACCAAGGGTAATCGAACCCCTGATTTTAGCGTTGTAAATCCGAAGTTTTACCGTTGTCCCAGCAGGGGACAGGTATCCTATGAACAACACAAGTGATACTTACAAGTTGTTCTGAGCTGTGGCACAGATAAATCCAGCCTAATGTATGTTGAGCCACAAAGAATTAACTCTATTGCATATACTAAAAAACTGTGCATCTGACTGTACTCCCAAAGGTAAGGCCACATTATACGAATCTGCTGTTAAACCAGGAAACAAAATCTTCTGATTTCAGGAAACACTATCTTTTCTGTGGAAATGTGCATTATTTTTTTTTATTTCAGGGAACGCTGCCTCTGTTATAGACAAATGCACCATCTTATTACTCCAGGAAACGCTGCTTTTTCTATGTAGAAGTGCACCATCTTATTACTTCTGGGAACACTGATTTTTCTATAGAGAAGTGCACCATCGTTTGACTTTAGGCAGCTCTGTCTTTTCTATGTAGAAGTGCACCATCATTTCATTTTAGGGAGCGCTGCCTTTTCTATGTAGAAGTGCACCATCTTATTACTTTTCCAAACCTGATCCACGTCATCCAGATCGTGAAGTGAAATGTAAAATGGCAAACGAAGAATATGAGAAAAAGTTATCTTTGATCTACGTGACCAAGGAAGCTGTGAATTGGTCCAACCAATTGATGCACGAGTTAAAGGTGCTGTAAGTGATCTCAAAGTTGTAGATACTCAGTATTAAAAGATCTGCGAAGTATTTTTTCATGTAACAGTGCAACATTCAGTAAGCAAGAAGGAAACAAGAACACTAGTCCACATAGTATCATGACGAAGCGTTTGAGTTTTTAATAATTAATATTAAACAATACCTATCGTAGCGATTTTTGTTTAAATTTTATATCATGCCTTTTTTTTCTACTAAAATTATCTAAAATGTACTCTGTAGAATTGTTCTGGTCATTTTATATGAATGTGTAAAGTTCTTTGCATTTTTCTGTTCCAGTTTTATGATTATAAGTCTAAAACAGTAGATCAAATTATTTATATATCAACTGCCTTATGATTATCCCTCATAAAAAAATGTTCTCAAATGTGTCGAAATGGCACCCATTTGATATGTGATTAGTAACTTCCAGGGTAACAACCATAAAACATTGTAAACACGACAAAAATATGTGTTTAGAGGTCATTTATGTTTAACACAATAAGATTAATTGTGTTTATTATTATACAATACAAGGTGAGGTACCTGCCTTTTGTCCACGTTACGAACTTAAAAAAAAGTGTGGATGGATAATATTATAAATAACATAAAAATTCTAACGTTCACACAGTTTATTTATAACATAATGTATTATTACAGTAGTCATTATTATATCACCAAACTTTTGTATAAGCTATAACAGCTCTATGTGTATACACTTAAAACATGGTACACTGGACAATGTTCAGGGTGACTTTGTACAAAGAGGTAACAACCAAAGCAGTGACGGTAGGGGTGTTTCTGTTACCCACTTCCAACACCCAGCTCTCAATGTCCTTTCACAGTGTTTCACGTTATTAATTAATTGACGGGCATTGGCTGCAGTAGTTTTCTGCGAGATAAAGTTGTAAGGTCACGGGTCAAAGTATGAAGTGGGTGTATACATATAACTCAAGAAAAAAGCTTTTCATATGAACCTTACGGTGGCCATTAGATTAGAAGCTTCAGCTAATTTTATGCAGTATTGCAAATGGCGGCATTTCTTTTTCTTTGCATTTTTCCATGGAAAGTGCTACTACACTCTTAGAGATATATATGCGTATGTTGTGTTACAGAAAATTTAATAGTTTATTTAAGGATGTAGTGCCATCTATGAAGTTAGTTAGTGTTAACTTACATCAAAAATAGTAAATACTCAATTACAGCAATAACTGGGTTGGAGGATGTTTGTGAATCTCCAATAGCATGCATCTATGAATTTAGTTAGTGTTAACTTACGTCAAAAATAATAAATACTCAATTACAGCAATAACTGGGTTGGAGGATGTTTGTGAACCTCCAATAGCATGCCTCTTGTAACAAGCTATCATCCTATAAATTATCTTTTAAGGTTGGCCTATCGACCTAGGAGAGGTTAATTAACGGACAGACAGATATTTTTTTGTGTTTTAAACAAAGAAGATACTAATGCACTCAAACTTTTACACCTTTAGTTTCTTTTTATGAAAGTAATTAGTTCAAACTACAGAAATAATGCATATTTATATTTTGTTTCCTTGATATTAGACACGAAGATACACAACGTGCGATATGTGCTCTACTCAACACGGATATTTAAACCTGATTTTTAACGTTATAAGCCTTCAGAACTTATCACCGACACTGTAGGGAAATGAGCCTATTTGGTAGCATGAGTGTAACACGTTTAGTACTACAGAGATAATGCATTTTTATTATTACAGAGTAAATTAAGTTATTAGGTATTAGAAAGCCTCAGTTCTTGTATCTCACATGCTAATCCGGTGTTAACCTAGTGAAACGATGTGAACAACATGAACTTATTTTTTTAACAAGTAATATCTATTTATCACTATAAAATGTAAAGTATATTTAATGGTACAGAAGCAGCCTATGTTCAGTATTAGGAAAATACGTGCCTACTACTGGAGAAAAATGTATATTTATTAACGCACGTTTAGTTTCAGGAAATTTCATATCCAGTGTTAGTCTTCAAACTTGTATGAGTCTGAGTGACAAGAAATGAATAAGTTTAATTACTTACTAAATGACAAACCCAAAAGTTTCGCCGATAGGTTCGATCCCTCATATACAGACAAGCTGCCTTACAGGAGATGGGAGAGAGTTTCTTTGCTGATTTTTGCTAATGGTCTTCTAGCTAGATAACTCCTCATATATATATATGTGGATATTAGTAAAAATTAATACATTGTGATAAAGGTAAGTAAAAAAAATATATATTAATTACACACTTTTTGCTTTTCTTAGCTAGGTGATAAAACGTTATTATTTCTAGCTGACGAGAAATACTGATAGGACAATGTTTTAGTTTTACCTTTGTTTCTGAGTGACAAGTAATACTGATAGGACTGTGTTTTAATAATTTTACCATGTATTGTAACCTGCAGAACTTTATTGTTCCTACCTGAACAGACATGTTGACGGAAGTATTCCGCTAGGCTTACTGTGTATGTATTTTCTAAATGACAAGTGATACTGATAGGATGGTTATTTTTCAGATTTATTATGTATTGAATTTTGCTCAGCTTTTATGTCTCTCAATGACAATAAATGTTGATAGAACTGTCGTTATAGCCACTTTGAGCTTGATTATATAGGTTATTTTTATTTCTCAGAGGGAATAAATGTTTTATAGCAAATAAGGCAAACATTTGAAAGCCAGAGCTGTACTAAAACCATTAGAATAAAATCATGTAACCACAAAAATCACTCTGTCGAAACATTAACTCCATAAATGCATCTACGTGGCTGAAACATTATCTGTGAAAAGATATCCCATATTTAAAAAAACAACAACAACAACATTTCTATAAGGCTATCACCCTGGCTAAACAATTGTATTCATACTTATACACATTTCACTAAACATTATTTGTAAAATAAATTATATTAACAGTACATATATATATAGGGAAGAGTCAGATACCTTGGAAATAGTTTTGGCAGCCATTGTGAAGATTACGTTTATATGCTGTTTTTAATTAGCAGAGGTAGAATTGAAAACTTTGTGTTTGTTATACTTGTTTTTATTTTCTGACTATTTGTTAATTTATATTAACGACTGATGACGTTTTAGCTACCAACAACTGTGGTTTCTTTATACACTTTGTGCACCTATTGCGTGATTACATATATGTCTGACGTCTGTTAGTAGTGCCCCTCCATACAGTTAGTACCCGATGTCTGATCAGTTCAGAAAAACAAATTTAAAAACATCTTCCTAAAATTAAGGAAGGAGTTGGTCCTGTGGTGTAAGCCTGGACTTCATAACTAGTAAACCGGATTTGTGTTGGGGGCCGGTCTAAAATATTCCACACGCTGTAAGTTGTGAGTGCGTTATAAGAATGACAGTCAGATTCTTAGCGTGATTTTGGGGCGGTAGGGTGTTGTTGAATGACTGCCTATTTCTAGTCGATAGTTCTAAATTAGGTACGGTGACAGCTACTCTTAGTAACTTCTCTAAAATTAAGACATTCCCTGTGTAAGTTATGTAAGAATTCCAACAAACATATGAGTGAGAACTATTAATAACTGTGTGCGTGTTTGCATATCAATTTGACGATATGAAAATGCTGTTAAGCACATCTTAAAACATCTCATTGTTTTTCCAGTAGGATATAGAAGTTTCTAAAGGTGTTTTTTATGGTTTGTTATGGTACAAAACAAATTCCAAAAGTATTCCAAATTGTTCAATTTTACAGTTTCTTCCTCTTGTAATTTCTTAACAAACCTTTGATATCAATCACAAAGTCAAATAACTACAATGTGACTTTTTCTTATTGGATGCTATAAAAGTGAGTCTCCAAATAACCAAATAAAATTATTAAAAGCCTAATTATAATACAGTTTTCAATGGTGTTAAAAGAACACAATAAAAATAAATCAGAGAAATAAGAAAGCCTTTCTTTTTTTTTCTGAAGCCATTTATTACGTAACACGTCTAACACTGTTTTTTTAGAATGAAGCCGCATTGAGCTATCTGCTGTGTGCATCACAAGGAATCGAACCCCGGAGTTTCACGGTGGGACCACTTTTAACACGTTAATTACGTTTCTTTTATCGAACTTTGCTAAGTTTACCTATAAAACCTGATTTAAAAAATAGGACAACAAAACTTCCTCCTCAAATACGTTTCAAACGAAATGGTTGAAACATATTAAAATCTTTTTATGATAAATACATTTCTCCTCTCAATTCCTCTGATTTTAAAGAACATTGTGTTGTTCGTGGTGAGCCTTATCCATATCTAAGACTAATTACAGTATCTTTGAGCTGATCTGCAAACTTACGTTTTTCTTAATAAAGCTGACACAGCACTGAGATCTTGTTTTACCAACCTGTTCAATTTAATAATTGAGAAAGGTGTATCTGTCCCTGTAAATATTCTAATATTTTATAATCCCAAAGACTCGCGTATGAATACTTTAAAATTTATAGTAGTGTGTATTTCATGAAAAAGCACATACTTCTCCTGTAACATTATCCAAACACAGACAAAGTTACATTACTTAACAATACTTTAGTTGCTTTCGTTTTGAAATGTAATCGAGCATGCATGTGAACATTTCTGTGGTGTATATTTTTTATTGTACTAAGGATATGATAAGCAAGTGAACCTTATAATTATGTACTTCACAGATGTAATTAGGCTACGTTAAGTTGAAACTGTAAAATGTCTCCCAAGGCCTCTAAGAGGATGCTGTGGTAAACATATGGAGAAATGAACACGTGGTATTTTTAGCAACAGAAACCCTGTTTCATATGGGTAGAGGAAGAAGAGTTCGTTCGCGTTATTTCTGATTATTCGCCACGTGCATACATAGTTCTAGTTCACTTCCAATTCGTTGAGTTATGCGTTTATTTGAGCTCAGTGGTTTAACATTTTAAATTTAGATATTATAGGAAATTTTCTCTAAACCATTTTTTACTGATGACACCCTAACCAACTTACCTTAATTTGCACCACACCCCTGGTGCCGCATGCAATATTTTTGTAATATTTTTTTACGCTTTGTTCTGTGAAATTCTTGCGATACCACCACCAGCTTGCCGCGACACAACCTGGAAACCACTGCTCTAAAGTTACAGACAAATCTGGCTGTAAGTTTAGCTAATAGCCTCCAGTTTGACACATTTCACAAAATTGTTTAATTACGTGCCTTTAACCTTTGTGTATGTCTACTGTAAACAAATATCCGACCGTAATTCAAAGATTATCATTCAGTTTTCATATGTTGCAAAGAAAGAATCACAAAAGCACTCAACATAAGTCATCACAAGATGCATGATAAAATATGATAAACAGAATTCATGATACAAAATAAGAACCATTGAGTCAAAATTAAGCTTTGATTACGTAATTTCAGGATGGAACATTGAAATTTTTATGCGTGAACAGGGATGTAATTGATAACTAAGGTACAACAGTCTAATATAACATTTTGTTAAAAAAGTAAAATAATATGAAAACGCAGACGTTCTTTAGTAAAACCGAAATACTCTACTTTTTCAGTGATTTTAATACATCACGCGTTTAAACAAGGCGTAATAAAATACGAAAGTTATATGGACAATTTATTTTGGCGAAATAAACTACAAAACTCTTTGTAAAACCAATAGTTACTTTAGTTAATCCTCATCTGACTTTTACAGACAAAGTAGTGAGAACCACTATTTATAGACAGGAGCAAGTTACAAAACTCAGCCTTCATACAAACATATAACAATAACATTTACACTTACATAGAAACTCGTATATATTTAAAATGTCAGAAACGAAATTAACAAACAAAATGCCCCTGATTCGTTATATCTCATTTTTCTCGATAAATTCGTATATTTCTCTAATATTCGTTCCAGTCATAAACATGTCACAGAAAACGTGTGAAAATATCAATTAATTCTAATAAGAGTGACGAATTGTAAACTTTTCAAGTTGTGGCCTAAATGTTTCCCATATTAATTATTAATAATATTTAAAAACAGAGGACGAATCAGAAGTAATTGTCATTTCAAGATGATATTTTGAGCGATAACTAGGTCCATTTTCACACAGAATCAGCTTTCGAATACCGTTGGTTAATCCTATTTTGCACGAATCGATCTATCTGCCTCAACTAGTTCTTTGTATAAAAACCTTACTCAGTGAATTCATAAAAAATGATTTTCATCAGCAACGCTGTGATAGTTATTCCTGCACCATTCAAGTTATTTGGCTGTTTCTTGAACTGTGTAGAAAGTGTAGTACAGATTAATAGAAATCTGTGGTACACCCAGATGACTGATACGCTTCAGAAATGAAATAAGTCCAAAGATAACTGTGAAGTTACGAATTTCTTCAATTACTAATCCATAAAGAATTAAAATGTTCAAAATCACTAGAAGTTCTTTATACTGGAGATGACTGACACTAAATTAAGATCCATTGAAAAAAAGATACATGAAAAATACACCTGACAAATCTGAAGGAAACTCCTTTCAATATAAATTTAAATATTTGGAAGAGAAAAAAATGCTTGACGTATAGTTTTGTCTGACGCAAATGTTTTCTACATATAACAAAAAATATCCGAAAGACCTTCGAGAATAAGTAATGAAAACTCATTAGTTGACAAAAAAAAGTCTCCCAGTGCATGCGTTTTTGCATATGCCTGACTCATACACGGAATGCTTTTCAAAGAAATGAGTCACTTCAAAAATTAACTTATGTGACAGGAAGATGAACAAACTGTTGGTGACAAAGTTATCACACTCTCTGACGGATAAGCAAAACGTTAAAGTGAGGGTCTTTGTTTTAACTCTGACAACGATGAAATAAATAAACTGTTAAAGTAAAGACCTTTCTAACTACCACAACAAAAACAAGTAGCTACTGAGAATATCCTTTGTAATTCTGATGGTAGAGAGGTAAGTGGTTAAAATGAGGGTCTTTTTAACTCTGATAACGAAGAGAAAATAACTGCTTATAAAAAGGAACGTTTTTGATCAGTCCATGGATTCTAAACTATTTCTCAAGATGAATCCATCTGCAAAAATAAAAAGAAACAAAATTTATCAGTAAGTGTAAAAAAGGAAGAAAATGAACAATCATAATTACCAAAAAATAGATAGGTATACATTCACATTAATAAAAATAGATAGGTATACACTCACGTTAATAAAAAATAGATATACATTCACATTACTAAAAATAGATAGGTATACATTCACATTAATAAAAAAACGTTGAAATATAAGAAACATTTTGCTAGGACTTTCACCTTGTTTATAAAGAAAACATTTTGTCTTTAACATTCCAAATCACGAGATAACACAAACATTTCACTCATACATATACATATTGTTCGACACAGAATACTTCAAAGAGACAGGAATACTAATCTACATAAAATCGAAATTCTAGATTTAAGTGAAAACTAAAACCAATCACACTAAATTAAAAGGGTATTTGTGTGTGTTTTTCTTACAGCAAAGCCACATCAGGCTATCTGCTGAGCCCACCGAGGGGAATCAAACCCCTGATTTTAGCGTTGTAAATCCGGAGAATTACCACTGTACTAGTGGGGGGTTAAATTTAAAGTACTTCTTCTAATCGGAAACTCGGTATGTTTGTTTCTTGATAACATTTTTAAAAAACACAACTTAATAGAAATATTTTTTCATGACGTATTGATTTAGAGCTTTTATCTACTTTCAGAAATTTCATATCTTACTTGAACTTCGTAATTAACACAGTTATTACTGAAGGTTTACAAATTACGATAACTTTTCACAAGTACACACTAAACTGTGTTTTAAACTAAATTATCATTGCCTCAACCATTTTCTCGCAAATGGTTATCATTCTTCCAACCCACTATCTTTTGTACTTGCTTTCAATGACAATGAGCCTGGCATGGCCAGGTGGTTAAGGCACTCGACTCGTAACCTGAGGGTCACGGATTCGAATCCGCGCCACACAAAACATGCTCGCCCTTTGAGCCGTGGGGGCGTTATTATGTGACGGTTAATCCCACTATTCGTTATTAAAGGAGTAGCCCAAAATTTGGCAGTGGGTGGTGATGACTAGCTGTCCTCCCTCTAGTATTACACTGCTAAATTAGAGACGGCTAGCGCAGATAGCCCTCGTGTAGCTTTGCGCGAAATTCAAACCAAACAAACCAATGATAACGTATTCAATACAAACTGATTCAAAGATGTATCCATTAAGTACTTTAAAAGTTGTTTGATTTGGCTGTCTGTTTAAGCCAGAAAAGTTAAAAGTTCGTCAAGATATTTGTGATGTAACTGTCAGATGTCTTCTTTTATTCATTTTATGGATAGTTTATGATATACCTTGTCGATATCTTTTGTAATAATACTGGTTGTTACGTAATTGTCTTCTTTTCAGAATAAGCTGGTTGGTTGTTGTCAGTGGCTTCATTTCGGAATAACTTGTTGGTTAACTAGCCATTGGTGTATTATTTTAACGTATTAAATAGGATAACGTATTAAATATTTGAAGATTTATTCTCATCGGAGTGACTTATGACGTCACTGTCAATGCCTTCTTGCAAGGATTAGAGCTACAATTCTGAAGGGTTATAGTTCCGTTGAGCCGAGTTTTCGGAAATTGAAAATAAAGCCAATTACTTACGCATCTTTAGTGCTCATTAATGCTGTTACATTAAATACACATGTGCATAATGTTATATTACGGAATTATGTCGATAACATTTTGAGGTATATTTGTAATTATTCCATAGACGTTTTTATTACTACCTGTGACAAAAGCTTTCTAATCTTTTGGTAAAAAAATGTCGAAATTCTCATGTTAATAACGTCATTCTTAATATCTTTATTATCGTCATGGAAACAGAATGAAAAGTTAAATAACAGTAAAGCAAACTCCAGCACTAGTGGGTAAATTTTGCAGAATGTCGGTCAGTCCCCCCTTCGTTAGGATGACAAGTTAGTTACCTGTGGATGTCTTCACTGCTATACATCCTTCTCATTCGATAACTGAATAAGTCTTTTTACCAGGTAGATTGTTCATATAACTGCACATGTTTCTGCTTATTTGTATTTTTTTGGTTGGAGTAACTTGTTAAATTGTTGTTGTTGTTTTGAATTAAGCACAAAGCTACACAATGGGCTATCTGTGCTCTGCCCACCACAGGTATCGAACCCCTGTTTTTAGCGTTGTAAGTCCGCAGACATACCGCTGAACCACTGGGGGGGTAACTTGTTAAATAACACAAAATATATCATTTCTTGTAAGTGATAATTGTTAGACAACCCTTGGTCTATTTTAAATAACACCAAATATATCATTTTTTGTGAGTGGTAATTGTTAGAGAACGCTTTATATATTTTAAATAACACCAAATATATCATTTTTTGTTAGAGAACCCTTCATCTATTCTATATATCACAAATATATCATTTTTTGTGAATGGTAATTATTAGAGAGCCCTTGATCTATTTTAAATAACACCAAATATATCATTTTTTGTGGGTGGTAATTGTAGGACAGCCATTGATATATTTCTGAACTTGTTAACCAGTTGTTTCGAATTTATACTTACTGCTTTAAAACATTTGGATACGATGGTTTTCCCTGTCACAAACGAGGATACATCCGTTTGACGTAACAGCTATACCTTCCAACCCCTTAAACTCTCCGTCTCCAGCTCCCCAACTTCCAAATGCCCTTAGGAAAGAGCCATCAGGGTGAAAGATCTGGATACGATTATTTCCACTGTCCCCTACGATGATGTAACCCTGGTCATCAACAGCAACTCCTCGGGGAAACTTAAACTGTCCCTCTTCTGATCCTTCATTTCCTATAGTAGATAAGCTACGGCCATTAACATCGAAGATCTGGATGCGATGGTTGTTGGTATCGCTCACAACGACTCGATTAGTATTACTGACAGCTATGTAATGTGGATGTTCAAGGTGACCCGGCCGGGTTCCAAAAGTACCGAACTTCCCCACGAAGGTACCGTCTGACTGGAAGACCTGTAGTCCAATAATGAAAAATCAATAAGCCATACTATGTACCGGCTTGTAAGAAAACAACCGTATATGAAGATTTTCCTAAGAAAAATTACGTAAACAACTCACAAATGAATTAATAACAAAAATGGAAGATCAACATCGTATAGAATGTAATAATGGTAAGAAATTTGGAGACAGTAAATACGAACACGACGAGGTCAAATACGTCACGATTAAAGAAGCTTGGAAACCCAAGAGCTTTTATATAAGGTGGATCTTTTATAATTCCATTTGAAATTTCTAGTCATAATGAAATGAATATACGATCACAATTAACTAGAGCAGTCCTCGAAAGTGACACATTGTTCCCGAAAAAAAACAACTGAAAATGTGTTTAACATCTTAAAAATAAAGACTTGGCTAATTATTGTCATAATCTTAGTTATAACATCGTAACGTGACAATACTGATGCAATCAGAGTCACGTTCTATTTCGGGACAATAAAATCATTAAACAGATATTTCTATCAGGAAAATAAATATAATTGTAACTACACAGCAAGCTTTTTTAGTCCTGCCTGCATGTGAAATCATGGTGACTACAGGTTAAAATATTTCTTCAAGTGCCTTCTATTTTAATTTTCCACATATGGTCACCTAGCCGTTGCTATTACTTGTGTTAGTGAACCCAAAAGCCAGTATTATATACAACGCATTCCTGTGCTATTTATAAACACGTTTTTTAATCTGACAATAAGTTAAAAATACAACAACATATTACTGCATAAAACCAAGCTAAAGAAACGTAAAGTGTATGATGATATATTTTACAGGCGTTAAAAATTCAAGATGTAAACATTGGGATGATATTCAATACAAAGTCTGATTCCAAGTCAAGTTAGCTTACCTGAATTCTATGGTTTTCTTTGTCACAGACATAGATGAAACCCAGACTGTCAGTAGTAATTCCCCAGGGATAATTAAATCTTCCATCAAGACGACCCTCACTGCCGAAGACCCTCAAGAACTTGCCCGAGGAATCAAATATTTGAATCCGGTGGTTGTAACGATCAGAGACGATAAATTGCCCTATCCTGTTGACGGCTATGCCAGCTAGACAGTCGAACTCTCCCTCTGCACTTCCATAGGTACCGAATTTTTGTAAAAACTTTCCGGTAGAGTCAAAAACCTGTTGGCAGAAAACAAAATACAAGCTTACCTAATTATCTGAGCATAAAAAAATATGTGATATGCACGCCACCATTGATCAAATACTTCGACTGTAGGGATCTAACACCAAACAATGACTAGTGTGTGTCGAATTATTAGTAAAAATAAGACAAGCGTGGCCTAGTGTTCAGTAGATCGGAATCGAAAGGTCCAAGGTTCAAGCGCAAGACGTCTCTGAGTACGTTCTTGATTTTTAGCTATGAAAGCGTTATAAAAGTAATAGTCAATCTCGCTGTTCGATTAAAAGTAGCCATGTAAGCAAATAGAAATCAAGAAAGTTATGCTTGAAGCTCAGGGTGCCTGATATTTAAAATATTAAGTATCAAATATACTGGCTGCAAGATATGCCACGAACAGTTTAATGTAAGAACACTGATTTTATCACACTGTTTTTACTTCAACCATTTCAGAATTACAAATTTCGTAACTATGTGACTGTTTATTACTGAAAGGCAGAAAGAATAGCTGCCGTGAGAGGGAAAAGCACCTATCAACCCCACGAAAGAGACGAACATACAAGAATAAAACTGCGAATTAACCAATGAAAACGCACGGAAGGGTGATTTTAATTTCGCACACTTGTAGTGTTACAATTTTAAAATCAAAATGTATAGCTTTTTTTTTTATTTAGAAATATTAAAACATTAAGAGTCTGTAAACTTAAGTTAATTAAACAAAGGATTTGTAAAATAATAAAATTTTGTTAAGTAAAAACATCAGATCTAGTCGTTATTATACGATAGCTAATCTGAGTAAATGGGCTAGAAATGAAGATTAATAGATCTTGTTAATTATATAAACGATTATTTGACAATCACCGTCATACAAAAACATGCTCGCCCTTTCAGCCGGTGGGGCATTATAATGTACGGTCAATCCCATTATTCGTTGGTAAAATAGTAGCCCATAAGTTGGTGGTGGGTGGTAATGACTAGCTACCTTCGTTCTAGTCTTACACTGCTAAATTAGAGACGGCTAGCACAGATATCCCTCGTGTAGCTTTCCGCGAAAATTAAAAAGAACGAACAAACAATCCCCATGTCACCTCTAAGGATCAGAGTGTTTCCCCGTGCGTAGAACGGGTGTATTTAAAAACCCGAAGAGTCAAATAGGTAAAAATGTAATATTTATTTAAAATTCTGTTTGATTTGTTTTTAATTTCACGCAAAGTTACACAAGGCCTATCAGTACTAGCCGTTCATTACATTACTAGCGATAAACTGGAAGGAAGGCAAGTAGTCAATACACCCTGTTACCAACTCTGGAGATAACTTTCAGCAACTAATAGTGGGATTGACTTCGTCATTATAACGCCTCCACGTCTGAAAGAACGAGCATGTTCAGTGTAGGAGATTTGAACTTGCGATCCTCAGATTGCTAGTCGAGTGTTATACCCACCAAATTATGTCGGACTCTTTTAAACATTGCATAATTTAAATCTTGAATATCGAAATTCCATGTTTATTGAATGTTGTGTGTGCGCGCGTTGTCCTTATAGCAAAGCCATATCGGACCATCTGTTGAGTCCACCGAGAGGTATCGAACCTCTGATTTAAGCGTTGTAAAGCCGTAGACTTACCGCTCTACCAACGGGGGACTGTTTATTGATTGAATACCTTTTCTTCCACATGTTCACATAGGGTTTGACTGAACTTGTCCAAAAAATAACCTAAGCCTACATATGATACATGAACAGCAAAGTGTTTAAAATGAAATTTATCTCGAGATGACAAATAAATGCAGTAAAACATCAAAGAGGTTGGAGCAAGTAATTTCTAAGATTAAACTGTTGCGAACTGTTGTTATCGGAATGAGTAAGTTATCGCATCTCATTCAATTTACAAAAATTTTGTGTTTAATGGGCATACAATAGTTTACCACGTGATACCTATATCAGCACGTAAAAGGTAGTTATAAGATATCTTTCATAAAGTTTGAAACTTGATACCTAAAAATAAGAATATTTTTAATAATATATATATATATGTAGTTTGAAACTTACATCAGAGACACTGAAACAGTTTTGAGGTTTCTTCGTTTTCTTTCTTATATAACACATAAGGTTAAAATACGTTAACTGAAAATAAAGTCGTAATGTAAAGAGCAGGAAGTGATTACAGTTATTTCTCATTAATGTTAATACAGAACATTACATGCAAGGAGAGGTTTCTATAATAATATGTAACAAAATTTTTACGTTTTCTTGTTCCTGGGCAAAAAGTGTTATTTCCCTTTTGCTTATGCCTAAAGTAAATGGAAAAGACATATTTTCCTCTTCAAACTTTGCTTTTGTGACCTGGGCAATGAAATTTTCAAATTTACCCATTTTCCAGAACATTCCAGGTATATTCAGTGCTGAGTAGCTGATAGAGACGTTTCTCGAACTTACAAGAATTTTCTAGAATGTTCCAAGTCAGAGGAAGTGTCACCGACATTTTTCAAGCTTCTTCACTCTGATTCTGCCTTAATGTATCCGGTCGGTGTGAGACAATTGGAATTGCCTGTAACTCGAACGAGTGGTGCCTATACATTGATAGCTCATCCAGAAGCCTCAAAGCTGTGCTGCTCCATAACGGCAATAAGTATCCGTCTCTTACCCTGGCTCATTCGGTGCACCTCAAAGAGGAATACAATAGCGCCATGATCTAGCTAGAAGCCTTGAAGTATGATGAGTATAGCTGGGAAGTAATCGGAGACTTCAAAATGGTGGAATTCCTGACGGGTCTCCAAGGAGGCTTTACCAAGTTTCCTTGTTATCTTTGCCTTTGGGACAGCGGAGACACAGCAGCGCACTACAACAGAAAGCACTGGCCACAACGGACCGAATTCTCTGTAGGGAGGCACAATATCAAGTATGAGCCACTAGTGGACGTCCAGAAGGTGTTGTTTCCACCTTTACACATTAAATTGGTTCTTATGAAGTAATTTGTCACAGCTCTTGATAAGGAATCTGCAGCCTTCAAGTACCTTCGAGACTTCTTCCTTAAGCTGTCTGAGGCAAAGGTCAAAGCTAGTGTCTTCTGTAGACCACAAATAAATAAGATCCTGGAGTGCACAGAATTCCTCAAGAAGCTCAGTGGGAAAGAAAAAAAGCTTGGGGCAGCTTTCTCGCAGTGATTCGAGGCTCTCGGGCAATCACAAGGCCGAAAATTATGTGGAACTGGTTGAGACTGTGGTGAAGAACTACGACAAAATAGGCTGCAGGATATCCCTGAAAGTCCATATCCTTGACGCTCATCTTGATAAATTCAAGGAGAACATGGGAGCATACTCAGAGGAGCAAAGCGAGCGCTTCCACTGGACTTTGAACGCCACATATGACGAAAACATGATGGGAGACTGTATTTGGAGGCTGATACATGAAAATGATTTACATTACAGTTGCAAATCTCGAAAAACTGGTCACTTCTAAACATTTTTGTTCATTTTTGTATAACTTTAGTATAAATACATGTAAATCTTGATTCATATGTTGGTTTATTTAGACATTATGTAAAAGAAAATGTGCAAATATGCCCGTTTTTACATATAAAATAGGTTAATTTCTAATTTTAATTATCCAGGTCACAAAAGCAAAGTTTGAAGGGAATAATGGCTATTTTTTGTACTTTTACAACATAAGCAATTGGGATATAACACTTACAATCCAGGAAAAAAAAGTGTTACATAGTGTTATCATTTCTTAGCTTCTAAAATTTAACTAAAATTTAAGTTTCTTCTGTGCTTGTTTTAAAAGGGGGCGTTAAACACGCTTGTTCAAATCAGTTGATGGTTTCTACTAAATGAATCAGAATGAGTTAAAGCGCTTATATCTACTGATTGAATATCTGCATATTTTCACTATTTGATATAATACTAGTTCGGAATACGGCCTGGCATGGCCAAGCGCGTAAGGCGTGCGACTCGTAATCCGAGGGTCGCGGGTTCGCGCCCGCGTCGCGCCAAACATGCTCGCCCTCCCAGCCGTGGGGGCGTTATATATCACGGTCAATCCCACTATTCGTTGGTAAAAGAGTAGCCCAAGAGTTGGCGGTGGGTGGTGATGACTAGCTACCTTCCCTCTAGTCTTACACGGCTAAATTAGGGACGGCTCGGTGCAGTGGGCTAACAATCTACTCACTTAAATACTTGTTGAAGAATCCGCAAGCAATTGCGGCCTTATGTTCCTAGATGGAATCTAATGGCGATAACTAACTAACTAGTTCGGAATGACAGGTGTCGCTTTATAACAACCTAAGTAGATTTTATTTATGATCTAGTGTACAGCCCGTCAACAATAATAGAGTAAACACCATCAGCCCTAACCCATACAATTACTTAATATCATATTTTACAGTTAATTGAAATAAATAAATTCTGCAAAACCAAGCTATTATATCAACACTCAATACACTTATAAAGTTTCATGGCACACATACACACCCCTTGCACTCCCGTCACTAAAATCGTAACAGATAGACAGTAATCGAATTATTCTATCTGCATAAATGCATTTTGGCTTTTATCATTCCTCCTATTACGAAAAATCAAGTAAGACATAGCATGACACACATTGGTTTTTATATAGGTTAGACAGCATTCTCGTCAACACTGAGGTCTATCTCAGCATTATATATAAATAATTATTAACAACGAAAATACCCAAATTATGAAACAAAGATAATTCATTTTGGCCTTTAGAATTAATAATGTTAGAAAAGTATATTTAATAAGCTATACTCATTATTGAGCTCATGTTTAGTTCTGATGTTAGTACGTAACTTTTTTCGATCGAAGCTTATTTGTTTGTTTGTTTTGAATTTCGAGCAAAGCTACTATAAAACTATCTGCGCTAGCCGTCCCTAATTTAGCAGTGTAACACTAGAGGAAAGGCAGCTAGTCATCACTACCCACCACCAACTCTTGGGCTACTCTTTTACCAACGAATAGTGGTATTGACCGTCACATTATAACGCCCCCACGGCTGAAAGGGCAAGCATGTTTGGTGCCACGGGAATTCGAACCCGCGACCCTCAGATTACGAGTCGAACGCCTTAACCCACCTGGCCATACCGGGCCTTTTATCGAAGTTAATTATGGATAAGTAACGGCAGTAGCCAGTTATTGTTTATAGTTGTTGTTGTTGTTGTTTTGAATTAAGCACAAAGCTACTCAATGGGCTATCTGTGCTCTGCCCACTACGGGTATCGAAACCCAGTTTTTAGCGTTATAAGTCCGCAGACATACCGCTTAGCCACTGGAGGGGCATTGTTTATAGAAAATGAAGTTATCTAAATTCTAAATCACCCTTAACCCATAGGACTGTTGAAGTAAGACAACATCATGGATCGCTTGTTTCAAAATACGACTGTTACCTGGACTCTGTGGTTGCTACTATCCGCCACAACAATGGTATTGTCTGGTCCTACACAGACTCCTCTGGGCCATGTAAAACAGGATGGTTCACTCCCCCTAACGCCCAATTTCATAATACATTTTCGTTTATGCATGTAAGAAATTCTTGGATAATTAAATGAATAGGACTGGCTTCGGGAACGTCTGGAAGATGGAGATTCTGAGCTGCGTCCTTTAGGAGATTCGTCATCTGAGCTGTCATCACTATCACTTTTGGAATAAAGGCCACGAGAAGTACGAGTGCGAAGTCCAGAACAACCAAGACCTGTTGACGAACGAGATCCATACTTATCTCGTATATATTGCGCCCAAGATCTCGATCCGGTGGGTGCTGAATCGTCAGGGCTATCATCTCTACTGGACTTAAAAGTGTAGCTCTTCCTACGTCGATGTGACGTTAAATCATCATCTGGGCTTTCCTCGCCTGCAAGGATATCAGCCGAGCTTTTACTGCGGGACACTCTAGTACGGCGGAGATTACTTCCAACATTTGTGTCATATCGGTACCGGTCTGAAGCACCCCTGTAAAGATCTTCAGGCCTATCATCGAGGTTAGTGGACAATCTACCTAGGCCTGCTGAGCTACGGCTACGTGCCAGGTAGCGTTTATAAGCAGATGTACTGTCTTTGGTATCGTCCTCAAGTGGTGCTCTTCGGATGGAGCTGTCATGTCTGCTTGGATAGTGAGGTTCCTCGTCACGAATCAAACTACTTCTTGTAGCTGACCGGTTCTTGGTCTCTTCTCTAGCTGTATCGTAATGAGAAGGACGGGATCCCGTGGAAGGATAAGCATCCTTTCCAGATAAATCAGTACTTTGTCGGGAATTTTGTGCTCTTCGAGACAGTGTGGTTGTGGCAGCAGGACTATTCACGCTAATATTGAGATTTTTAGGCTCCTCTGGTTCTTCACTTTCGGTTTCCGTACTGCTGACCTCGCTTTCACTTTCGGTTTCGCTGTCCTCTTCTTCAACTGGAGTCTTGGAGGCTGCTTGTTGGCCAAGAAGTCTTCCGTAAAAGGAAGACTGAACTGGAGTCTTTTTCTCGTCACTTTCCTTAACTTGTGACGAGTTTCTTCCTAATGAACTATCATTTCTGCGAGAGGTGGGACTGGTCACAGGAGGATTGCCTTGCTTACCATCCGCTTCTGCCGATTGAGTCTTGCCCAGTGAGGAACGGATAAACCTATAGAAAGAAAACAAACAGTGTCACGTTTGAATATATATTTTGGTTACTTACAACGGCAACAGGAACTATGAGTATTCAGATAAAATTCGTAAGAATATTTTGTACTAGTTACAGAATAAATAAAACTATGAAGACGGCCATCTTGACGAACTGTCCTTTATGCTGGATTTTATGGAACTCTGGCTAAAGGAGATTCTTGAGGGGAAGGGGTTAGAGTAGCCTTTTTGATTTGGATACAATATTGTTGCTCTTTTAACTCTTTAGGCATCGCAGTAGATATATTCGTTCAAGGTTGGTTTATTAGCATTGATCTCGAGTACAAGTTCGCTGTTGGATGAAATATGATAATATTACTGATGACACGATTTTTCAATAGTATGAACTTGGGTTTGTAGCTACTAATTGTTGATTCAAAGTAAGTTTAAAAAATGGTGAATTTTTAATATTTTCTCTCCCTCCAGGAAGGACGGCGAGGGGATGCAGCTAATGAAGTTGCTGCACTTGGCTTCTCCTTATTTTCTAAGGTTTTTGTGTCTTGGATGTGAGACACAGCTCCAACTATTTCGTGACTAGGACTGAAAGCAAATAGTTCGGTAGAATCTACTAACCCATTATTTTCAGATACTTGCCTGGACTTTGGCCTGTCATCTTCTCTTATGGGGTGTGATACTTCTGATGTACGTGCAGCACTTGTTTTTTCAGGTTCTGGCTCATTTGACGAACTTCCTTCGTGCTTTTTTGCTAGACGAAGAACGGAGGTATCTGGAACATCGTCTTGTTGGGAACTCCGTCTTGATGATATCCTGCTTTCTGTAGAACCATCTGAAGAAGATGTTCCTGATTTATAAGTGCGCTTTGATGATTCGGGAGTTTTTGTCTTTGCTGTTGACTCATATAATTTCTGCAGTTCTGATACTCTTCTGGTAAGTGGGCGTGCTGATGATTCGAGGTTGGTAGGAGTGGGAGGTGGACTTGATACAGGAGATGAGGAAGATGATGCCCCAGGAGATTCCACTGATTTTTGGGTGTTCTGTGAGAGATCGAGGCTCTTACGTTTAGCTGTAGAATCATCAGATTTTTGTAGAGCTGAAACTCTTCTGGTTAGAGGACGGTTTGAGGAATCAGTGTTTGGAGTGGGTGGCGGGCTGACCTCAGGTGTAGATGCATTTGAGGGGACAGTTGCAGCAGCTGCTGCTTTGTTTTGCTTCTTTTGTTTTTCTATTTCATCTTCACTAAGTTGACGGTTCATATGTTGTCGTGGAAAAACAGGAACAGAAGTGGGAGGTATAGGATTAGATTGTTCTTTCTCCTGCTGTTCTTTTTCCAACTGCTGCTGTTTCTGACGAACCTCGTTCTGGTGAAGTCTTTCCATGAAGTACGGAGAATCTACTAGTTTCACGACTCCACTCAAGGGACCCTTAGTGGCATCACTTGTTTTAAATAAATTCTCTTGTTTCTCAGGGGGCTCCTCAAAACGGACACTTCGCCCAATATTTACTTCTTGTTCTTGACTCTCATCAGAATGATCTCTAGTAAACCGAGACCGGTAGAAAGATGTGTCAGCATCTACGTCTCGCCAGTTTCTGTACGTTAAAGCTCCATTTTCGTCCTTTAAAAATCTACTTCTTCCTCTTTCTCTATCAGATATGTCATAATCTCTTCGCTCTCCAAAACGCTTGTAACTATTTCCCTCTCCAGCTTCTCGCCAGTTTCGGGCAAAGCCAGTGGAACTGCTTTCTCGTTCTAACTCACTGGTATGACTTCCCAACATTCTGTTAAGGTCAAGCTGTGTTCTCCCTTCTTGACGACGCTGAAATTGACTGGCTAACCGATGGTCACTCTGACTCCTCATCAGAGCATTAGATGGTGGTGCGGATACAGTAACTGAAGGTTTTGCAATTAATGAAGAAATATTTAACTCTCCTAAATCTATCAACATTCGATGCAGAACGTCGGAATCAGCTCGGGTGTGGAATCTAACGCGACGAGAAAAATCTGAAGGATCACTTTCGAAGTTTCGAATGAATTCCAAAGTTTTCAGTAATATTTCTTTGTACTGGACAAGTTCGACGTCTGTCCACTCCATATCTTCATTGACATACTTATCTACAAGTTCACAGTTACTGTTAAAATTTTCCACTTCAACATCCAGATGACTTTTCAACTGTTTCATCTGGCACGTCTCAGACTGCAAGTACTCGTCCAGCTCCAGAAGGAGTTTGTCTTCCGAATCTTTTAAATCTTTAGTACAGCGACGAACCAGTTCTTCTATTTCATCCTTAACCTTATTACAGTTTTGCTTAAGTTTTTCTGTATTGTTTTGAGTAGTCACCAAGCATTCAGATAGCCTTTGAAGACCTCTTCTGACCTGGTTGTTAATTCGACCGATTTCCCGACGAAGAATATCTGTGTGAGCCTCTCGACATTCATCGCATATTTTTTTATCACAATGAGCACATTTAACAACGTAAGCCTTTTCGCTGCATATGGTGCAGCGCTCCATCATGGATAGTGGAGGTTCTGGCTCTTCCCCAGTGACGTCTCTATGGAGCTCCAAAAACCTCACTAAAGTCACGTTTGTAGGATATGTCTGAACTCCCTGATAGGGGATTCGATGCTCCGCTCTGCACTCTGGGCATTTTATCTGCCGGCGACCATAATCTATAAGACCCTCCAAACACGGGTCTGTACAGAATGTATGTTGACATGGAAGTAGTTTGGGATTTCTATATCTGTCCAAACAGATCGCGCAAGTGAGAAGCTGTTCTAGTTGACTCCAGGCTGAAGACATGATCCTTATTCCGTACTATACGAACGCTCACGAATTTCAAGATTTCCAAAAATAATATGGATAAACAAGGTTCTTATTCACTAGACGAAAACTAAACCTTTCTTCACTACCAAGATGAAATTACTTGTCTATGACTTTCCACAGGTGTCAAAAGTTGTACAAATATACGCTGCATAAGATACGAGATCGCAGAAGTGATTCTTTATCCTCCAATTTTCTGAGGGTTGATTTCATTCTTGAACTTTCTAGAAAAAGAAAAATATTTATCAATCTTTATGAACTTGCAACACTATTTAATTTAATTAGATCTAAGTTATTCTGAATCACAGAAAGTGTTATATCAAGAACGTACAGTACACAATATCGTATTGATAACCGTTGAAATTTAAAATCAATCACAAAAACAAATTGAGAGAAGTATTTCATTAACAAGTGTTTTGCTAATAAAAATGTAAATATTATAGTGGAGTTAAAAACTGATTAGAATCCAAAGTAAGGACTAGTTTTGCTTCAGCCTGTGTATCACAGAAGTTAACATCTAAAATTAAATGGGAACTTCACAGCGGCATACATAGCGTGTGTACAAGTATAAATGAGTTCAATTCTTTGTAGGTTTATCTTATAATTCACAATTATTTAAAGAAAAAAACCTATACACACACACACATGTATATAGTGCTATTTATTACTATAACACAACTTCGTACAAAATACCACTTATATCTCTAAACAGTTAATTACCTTACAAAAGCTTCCCAGTAGCACATTGATACGCGTGTGTATTTTCTTATAGCAAAGCCACATCGGGCTATCTGCTGACTCCACCGAGAGGAATCATCGAAATGTCTGTAAACTTATTTTGATACCCAGGATGGGCAGAGCACAGATAGCCCATTCTGGAGCTTTGTGCTTAACTTCACACAAACAAAATCTTAGACAATATTAAACTTATGCAGCTTTAGTCAGGTTTATTTCACAATATCGCAAACAATAATATGTTCGTTTCATCACCAATGAACCTGTTATCAAATACTTGGTTAACTCAGAACTATGACTCATTGGTCAACGTGCTTCAAAAAAGTCCTAACCCCGAAAAATGACTCCAAATCCTAAATACTGTGTGATAGGACATCTCGACAGATTTCTAGTAAACTTAATATGGTTTGGTTTGTTTTGAATTTTTGTGCAAAGCTACTCGAGGGCTATCTGCACTGGCCGTGTCTAATTTAGCAGTGTAAGACTAGATGGAAGGCAGCTAGTCATTACCACCCACCGCCAACACTTGAGCTACTCTTTTACCAACGAATAGTGGGATTGACTGACACATTATACCGCCCCCACGGCTGAAAGAACGAGCATGTTTGGTGTGACGGAGATTTGAACCCGCGATTCTCAGATTACGTGTCGAGTGCTTTAACCTCCTGACCATGCCGGGCCAAACTTAATATAAAACAAATTAGTTCAGTATGGTATCAAATATTTGCCACAAACAGCACACTATATAAAAACAAGGATCAGCATTGCTTGGTGAGGTTTAAGTTATGAGAACAGTCAGTTTCGTTGTAACATTTAAGTCAGACAAGTCACGAAGCAACAGTTTTCCACTGCCTAATGTTTGACGCTTCACATTATCTTCACAACTAAGTACTTGTTAGTAGGTGCAGGTAACAAACATGTTAACTGTTTTAAAAATCTTTCTGCGAAAGAATACAAGTGCCACGTATATGATCTAAGTATTAAATGGCTCAACACTGACGGTTCCTGTGGTTTTCAATAAAAAATATTCACCTCTTTATAGAGGAATTACCTAATATAATTACTTTGTTTCTCGAACGCTAGGATTTTTTCGAGTAGCAATCAATGTTATTGAATGAATTTAAAGGTAATAATGAAAAAAGGAATTATGTGAAAGAAGTCAAATAATGACGACATTGGTCAAATATAGTGAAGAAATATGATATCGACTGGGTTTTTCTAAATGATAATTTCATCTAGTATAAGGACTTTTTCTGGATTAGGTTTTGGTTAAAATTGGATGTTGATTATCCTTTATTCATTATGGATCAAAGGTTAATACACCACGTTTTCTAAAGTGGCAAATTATAGAAAATTTAAAGGTCACATAATCATATAATTGAGTTTATATTTGACTTATCTATCATATTTTGGAACTAAATAAGCCAGTTTAACTAAACATGTAGTTTTATCAGGGGCACCGAATTTTTAAGCACATAAATATTACAAAAACAAAAAGAATCCATTTGACTAAATTTTAAAGCAACTATATAAATTATTAACAATTTAAAATGTTTATATATAAAAAATTAAATTGAGTAATTTGAGTTGGAAAATAAAACGTTTGGCGAGTTTAAGCCGAAAGAAATAGAATTAGGTCACGTGTTTCTGAATCTGTTACACGTGCCTGAGCGTCATGTTTCACTGCCGAGTCTGCTATTTTCTGATGTAAACGACATAACTTCAACTACACACGACACTGAATGTATTTCTGCTACAGAAGCAGTAAGTTATGCACGAAGGTCATATCACTTAATTTTTATTAAGGTTTGAGAAGAGTGTAACATTTAACTGCCAATTACTTGAAAATGAAAATTGAACATAAATCTAAACTAATATTTTTTATTGAAAATGTAAAAAAATACTCCTCAGCTCGTTCACATAATGTAAACAACCTCTATAAACGATGTTGATAATAAGGGCCTATAAAACATTATTACCTAAAGATTTCAAGTTAATGTTTTCCTGACAATAACGTTCTGGGAACAGTAGTTTTATGTGTGTTTTTTTTTTGTTGTCGTTTTTGTATATTGTAGACACAATGTGAAAGTCTAGAAAAATCCCAGCATGGCCAGGTGGTTAGGGCTTTCGACTCGTAATCTGAAAGTCGCGAGTTCGAATCTCCGTCACACCAAACATGCTTGCCATTTCAGCCGTGGGAGCGTTATAATGTTTCAGTCAATCCCACTGTTTGTTGGTAAAAGAGTAGCTAAAGAGTTGGCGCTGGATAGTGATGAATAGCTGCCTTCCTTCTGGTCTAAAACCGCTAAAGTAGGGACGGCTAACGCAGGTAGTTCTCATGTAGTTCTGCGCGAAATTAAAAAGAAAAAGGAAGAACAAAAAATATTATAGTTATTTTATAGCAATGGAGACCAAAACATAGCTGTAAGTTTAATTTGTGTGAACCACTGGTTGTAATTTACATGTAAATATAGCAACTGATAGTTTGAATACATAATCATGTTGTTGGTCAATCACTTAACCAATGTAGCAATAATAACTTATCACACAACAATAACAACTAATCACACAACCATACGAAATGCATTACGTTAAGATCAAAATTATGATAATCTATACAAAACAGTACAGAAATAAACAAGTTCTTACCACCACTCGACTGACAACTTCTCACAGAATAAAAGGTAATTAAGCAACGCATGAAACTGAAATTCTACTCTTAACTCATGAACACTAATCATTGAAGTAATAAACAAATAGAGCACCAAATCAGACAACTTGTCACCAGTATATTTACAAACTATTACACAATGACACAACTACATCAATACGGTTCAGTTTCTTGGCATCCTAAAATATTAAGAAAACTCCAAGTACATCTTTCACAACCGTTAATTGCAAAATCATGAATTTACGGTAAACAGAAAATGCTCGACTATTTCACAACGCGTTTCCCGACTTAGGTTTACTGTAAACATGTTTATTATTTCTCAAAAACTGACAACAAATAAAACACATTATTAAATTCGACAGCTTACAAATGACGACTGTCATTGTAAGTCAGCTAATCTGTCTCTCTAAACACTTTGAATTGTATACCTGGTTAGTATATAAAGTAAAACATCTTAAACATTTTGAGTAATATTCAACAACAACGCACTTACATGCTTGAAATTCATGCTGTAGTAAACCGTAAAAAAACACAAGATTCCAGTTATTTTAAAAATCGACTATGATCTAAAAAACACACTAAAATGCACTTATATAAATACAGTCTTTTTAGATAACAACATATTACTTATAATGTTTAAGAATAACGCTAATACAATTCTTTACGTAATTCTTTGCTATGTAAAAAGAAGCTAAAACAATTCAAAAGCTAACCATATTCTTACACTATAAAGTTTCTTGGAAATGACTATTTATATTTCTACCATTCCTAACACTTGCTTCTCAAAAATAACAATTTTCTAGGTTTTAATGTTCTCAACAAAAAATTTCCATTCTTTTTAAAGCTTATATGTAAGTACTTTTCTAAGCCAGCAGTGATGCTAGAGTTTATTTATATACCTCGGGCCAAAAATGGTAAGCCGGAAACGTATATCGTCTTTATCAAGATACTTGGTAATGTGATATCTCGTAAAGTTATCTCTTGTGTTAAACTCACCAGAAATTTCTCTTGAAGATTATAGTTTTATTTTCATAACAATAACTCAGCTGATGATATATATATGTAATATAAGGAATTTACTTGATATAAAATATTTTGAAATTAATTACCACTCATTCACATATAACACGCCCCAGAATGTTATCACGATCCGATGTTTACTTATAACTTTCTATCTGACAACAGGCAAAAAGAATTAATTTAAAACTGGTATTTCCAGTTTTTACTTAAACGGCTTTCTGTTTGTTTGAAGTTAAGCACAAAGCTACACAAAGGACATTTTGTGCTCTGCCCGCCACAGGCTCCGAAACTCGGTTTCTAGCGTTTTACGTTCGCAGAAAGAAAGCTATGCCACTGGGAGTTACCTAAACGGCACTTTATACGCATGTGAACTAAACAGCCAGGTCAGAGGTACCTAAGGTTTATGTATAACCCGTTCTTCATTTTCAACTACGGATCACAGAGAAAGGAACCAGTCAGCAGTACCTACCACTTATAGGGCTAATTTTAAAGGAATAACGGGATTAACAGTCACATTTTCAACGTTCAAGCAACTAAAAGTACGGGACGTGTTCAGCAGCATCACAAAAATAAACATCTTTGGCTTTCCGATCCTCAGCCTGGCACGTTAACCACAAGGCCACGTTCCGTCTGTTAAGAGTTATTGATATCACACACACACAAAAAAAACTATAACTTATAGAACTTAACATTAATACAAATTTAATTCTGAGATATTGGAAAAAAAAAAACACAACAACTTTAAAACTAATGCTCTACATCTCTGAACTAATAGAAACTAAACAATATTTACTTCTTTTTTGTTGTTGTTATGAGGAACTTGAATAAAACTTAGATGATTCTTGGTAAAACATTAAAGTTAAATATGAAAAATAGGAATTCCCCAAGTGACTGGTCCTCCTAATTAAACCTATAGCTTCCCTTTATGTTGTATATTAAGTCTTATGTCATACATATCTAATTTTAACATGATCATCCTGGTATTATAAAGTTCAGACATTTCACATTTATTACGTTCACGCTCTTGAGTTAAATATAATGCAACAGTAATACATAGGAGTCAGTTTGGCCTAATGATTAGCGCGTTACACACGTTGTCGACAGGCTGCTGGTTCGATGTTTGCCTGAGACAAACTTCGTGTCATTGAGCAAGATTACAATTGTTCCAGTCAGTATAATGGAGACCAGAGGAAGAATGCGTCACCAACATCATCCCAAAGTATCACAGGAAGGTGAAGTGTAGCCTCATGTGCGTTGAAACAGATGCGGGATTAACTTGCTCTAATTCTTTATAAATGTAGGATAATCCTTGCCATACTATATTCCGAAATTCCCTCAAAGTGATTTTGTTAAACTCTGACTGAATGTCACATCACATCGTACCGTTTTAATGTAAATCTATTTTAGTTGTTTTATTGTGTACTTGAGAAATATTAATTCTCAAGAGTACAGAATGTACCAAGAAGGAAAAACTTGATGTAACATTATGCACACCACAAAGACATTTCTGTTTACAATAGGTGTTTTAGAACTGTATTGGTACCTTAGTCATTTCAAGCAACAGAGGTCACACTTATGACTTTTAATCACTTTTAAACTTATGATTTTAATCTTCGACATTTATAACCAATCACCTGTGGCTATCGTGAGCAGGATATTAAGTCTTATGATATATCCTTCGAAACACATTTCAGGTTTTAATGTGTTTTATACAATAAAATATCTTCAAATTTTTTCGATTCGTTAAATCATATTGAGTTTTTAAGCATATCACCTGCACCTTACTTTAAAGGTTGGCTTCTTATGTGTGTCGTGAAATTATAAAACAATGACATACTTTAGTGACCACAAGTATGTTAAACAATAAGAATGATGAAAAGCTGATGGATTCATTAAGAGTTCACTTAAAATACAAGTAATTCTTACTATCTTAATTACACTTAATAATAATGACACTGGAATTATTATTATCCCAACTTAAACTGGTATCAATAAATGATAATGACAACATTGTTACCCTAACCTAGAGTTACGTAATATTAAAGCTTTGCTACCCTAACTTATACCTGTATCGATAATGATATTCACAATATTAATATTCTAAATTGAACATACATCAGCAAAATTAGTATTTAAAAAGGGAAATAGGGTTTGTTTGTTTGTTTTTTAATTTCGCGCAAAAAGCCGTCCCTAATTTAGCAGTGTAAGACCAGAGGGAAGGCAGCTAGTCATTGCCACCCACCGCTAACTCTTGGGCTACTCTTTTACCAACAAATAGTGGATTGCCCGTCACATTATAACGCCCCCACGACTGAAAGGGCGAGCATGTTTGGTGTGACAAGGATTCGAACCCATGATTATCAGATAACTAGTCCAGTGCTTTAACCTGGCCATGTCGGGCCTGTGGAATAGGGGACATCGAAAAAAGTTTATAAACAAGTTGAATAAAAATGCACATATTATATTTTCAAACCTACAACTAATGACTCTAAATAAGTAAAGGAACAAGGCTTGACATAGTGTCTACATTATTTTCTCAAGCTATATATCCTTATCAGACGCACTAACATGTTTATCTTGTCTACATTATTTTCTCAAGCTATATATCGTTATCAGACGCACTAACATGTTTATCTTGTCTACATGAAACACGGCAACAGTTATATGCAGTAGTAATAAATACTAAATACTCACTCACGATTTCAACTAATTGTAAAAAAACAGTAAAGAGAATCATCGCCGCCGTCTGACTAGGTTATCGTCCACTGTTAGAAACTTACTGAAATATAGTCGTGGAAATTCTCGAGTGACGATGAACAATAGTGACTCGAATAACGATACAAAACAGCAAAATCGGGAACCTTTCACATGGTAGTTTCTATTTTCCAATGAATATGCTACAAAATGCATGGGTTGTATTTTATAATTTATCCGCATGCTTGGAAACCACTATATTTTTGGATGGAAGAAAGACAAGCAGCACAACAAAATTAATGAAAAGAATTATTTCACTCTTTTGCAAAATTCTTGTGCCTCATAATAGAGATTTGTAGCTTGAGCAAACTGTCAGCAATATATCTCCTGTCTTGCATGTTCAATGTTCTTGCGATCCCGATTTATATATTTTAAATTTTCTTCTGTATTGGATTTCTTAATACAGGGTAATGGGAATATATATGCCTAGAATAAGATAGAATATCTTCTAAGCGCATAAAATATTTCTATAATAGAAAAGCAGTCTTTTCAAATGAAACAAATACGTCTAAAACATCGCTTTAAATAAGGCTTCTTATATTTAAAAGAAAATATATTTGAGTCAGGTGGCTTTCTGCCTGATATTTTGTGTAAAAAAGGCGTTTGACACGCGTCGAGTTACAAAGGCAGCCTTTCATAAAAACATCACGGCTATTATGTATTTATAACCATGTAAATTGACTTTCAATGACAAATAATCAACTTTGAAGTAGGTGACACACATTTGCAGCGTTTCACATACTATATTCTTCTAGGTTTTGGTAGAACATACCCAGCTGATTTTGATACAAGCTTGTCAAGCAATAATATTAATAATATGAACAAATGGAAAATTTTTTATTTTATCCACAATCGTGAAATCACTTATTTTGGGGCTCGGCATGGCCAGGTGGTTAAGGCACTAGAGTTGTAATCTGAGGGTCGCGGCTTTGAATCCCCTCACATCAAATATGCTCGCCCTTTCAGTCGTGGAAAGCGTTTTAATGTACAATCAATCCCGCTATTCGTAGTAAATGAGTAGCCCCAGGGTTGACGGTGGGTGATGATGACTAGCTGCTTTATCTCTAGTATTACACTGCTAAACTAGGGATGGCTAGCGCAGATAGCCCTCATGTAGCTCTACGCGAAATTAAAAAACAAACAATTTTTTTGTTTATTATCAATGTTTGGGTAGTTTTAACTGACGAAAAAAATTTTGACGGTGAATTTATGAATAAATCTCCTTTTTAATGTGTTTTTGTGTCAGTATTCTGCTAGTTTGAGCAAATTCCTGTGTGATCTTTATTATGAATCACTGTCATAATACTAATACTTAAAGAACTGCTACCCTAACTTCGACCCTTGTAAATAACAATAGTGACACCATTACTATCCTTACTTTGACCTTTATGGATACGGATATTGAGGGTGTTATAACGTTTCCACCTTATGAATCCTGCATATAATTGTGTATTATTCTAGTACGAAATAAATCTCCGGCTAACAGTCATATCTTAAAATAATATTTTCGTCTGTCAAGGCTAGATTTGACTGTTTATATTTAAATCTTTTGTATTTTCGAAATAACAAAAGAAACTATTTCCCAATATCTCAATAACGAAAGGCAATTTGTTAAGAAAATGCCCTAGCCAGTGAACAACAACAACAAAAGAAAAAAACATTGAGGACATATTTCTTGGTATTTTTATGTTGAAATAAATTAAGCTAAATCATGGTCAGTTCTTAAATCTTCAAGGTTTTAAAATACCTTATCATAAACTAAGAGAGTAGTTTAACATAGAGATAGTAAGGAACTGTACAAAACCCAAAGGGAACATTTCGGCGAAAAGCACCTTAAACAGTAAATATTCAGCTCAAACAACACTTTAAAACCTTTACTATTGACTGATAAGGCTGTAGACATATAAAAATGCACCAAAGAGCACACATGTTAGACTTACAAGAAAATGAAAGTCAGTTCAAAAATGTCAGTTGCTAATTATTATTATCATCCCCTTGCCAGACTAGAACAAATACACGTTGGTATATTGTACCTAAACCTTTTGTAGAATACTACATAGAGTGCTGTAAAGATTGTATGGCTATTGAGAAGTCGATCTAGCATAAACGATGTTATTAGTGTTAGCTTTTTTTCGAATTTTTGATGTTCCTTTTAAAAGCGTAAGTACAGTGTAAAACAGGAATTACCAGCCAATATTAGATGACTGTAACAATGCGTACACTTAATGCTTTGTACACTATGCGATCGATGTCTTTAAGGATCCAACCCCTACACTACGTATGAAGTGAAGGAGTAAAAAGAATAAATACACATAAATATTAAATTCTATTACGTATATTCATCGAATAACTACCTTAAAAGATACGATGACTTACATGAAGTGATGTTTTAGACGTATATGTTTTATTTGAAAAGGCAGCTTATTTTCATCTTTAAACTTTATACGCACTTTGGGGGAGGAGGTTATGTCTTAGTTTAGGCATATATTTGTCTATTGTTATACATTATGTACAGAAAGAGAACTTAGTTACACAGAAACTATAAATGTTTACTATATTCTTAAACGAATCTCCGTGACAATCTTCAGTTTAACGTTTTACATCTCGAATTAATGTGATCAAATAGTCAATAACCACAGTAAATCATCATGTACTATATAACCCAGCTACTAGCTATGTGCATTATCATTAAAATGTACAAGGTTAGCTACAGTATCAAGCAATCCCATATCCATATTTCAGCATAAAAAAGGCAACAAACAAGAAAAATATATATTTGAGAATTTAAAAACCTGAAAATAGGGATCGTAAAAAAAGTAAGGAAACAAAGCTGGAGCGTTATTTACACCAATTACAAACCTCTATTTTCGCTCCATACTGTTACGCAGAATTACATTTGGAGTTATCAAAATAAGGGTTTGTATTGAATAAATAATGTCTACAGTGTTTTTAACTTTGTTTCCTTACTTTTTTTTACGATCCCTATTTGCAGGTTTTGAAACGCTCTTTCAACAGTGAGGGCGTTATTGTGTCTTGGTAAACTCCACTATTTATTGGTAAAAGAGTATCCTGAGAGTTAGCGGTGGGTGGTAATAACCAGCTGCTTTCCCTCTAGTCTTATACAACTAAATTAGGGATGGCTAGTGCAGATAGCCCTCGTATATCTTTGCGCGAAATTCAAAACAAACAAATAATAATGTTAAACCAGACGTTTCATTTGTGACTATTTTATGAATTTACTACCGGCCCTACATCTTAAAACTATAAAACGGCAAAAGTGAACATTCTGAAATATTATAAGGTATTTTAAAACATGTCATTCGATTTAGTTTAAATATAGTCAAACGAACTGTGCTTTAGATAACCAATCTGAGAACAACTTGTTTGTAAAACCTCAATTTATCAGTATGCCTAGGATTATACATCATGATTCAGCTATTTAATTTCTAAAGGCTGTAACTGCCTTCTAAGCCTAATTGCTAACGTGTCTAGTGCAATTAAAATCTTTGCTTTTCTTGTTTACTTTCTTATTTATATTAAAAGTATCACGTAAGCCATAAAAAAATCAAACTCATTTGAATAGAGTTGTCACACACACAGACACACTGAGCTAGTAAGCATATTGTTAATACAAGGCTGAGCAAAATGCACAGAATAGCAAATAGCCCGAGCATTTCATCATTTACGTTTACTTCTTCTATAACTGGTTTTACATTGACACCTACTCACATAGATCAATCGCCTCTGAGCGCCAGTAATCTCCTAATATTCTCATTCATTTATCCCTAATTTATTATCCATACTCACCTGTGCACTACCGTCCAAATCTACTTAAACCCAACTCGCGCCCAATAAGTACAAGGAATGTACTCCTAATATTCTCATTCATTTATCCCTAATTTATTATCCATACTCACCTGTGCACTACCGTCCAAATCTACTTAAACCCAACTCGCGCCCAATAAGTACAAGGAATGTAATGAAAGCTCGAAATTAACAACAAACTCTAAAATCGAAAAGAAAACATCTATAAAGTTATTCAAGAGTAATAGCTATTTATTTTACACGTTACACATTTCACTAACCTCTTCTAGCTTGTGATCAGGAAATATATGCTACCCAACCTGACTTCCCCTCTTGAGACTTGTGACACAACTTGAATTACTCAACTAATATAAATGCTCTTTCTGGAACGCTTATCCACGTGCCACGTGCTCAACTATATCAGGACATGAAGCTAAATTTACACCTCACCTTTCAACAATAGTTACACAGAGAGGTAGCGATGACATACGAGTTGACTCACTCTCATCTATACTTGGTGGCTGAACATCATGACGTACACGTATGGTTTTTTGTTGGTGTTTTCTTTTACAAGACTATACTGTATGTTTGATTAAAACTAATGGAAATTTCACACAGCACCGAAATTAATAAACTGAAAATAACACGCATCAATCACTTTATTTTTTCCTGCTCACGTTTATACTTTAATTTCTAACAATGACTTTTATATAAGACAATAAACCAAATAAGAGAAAAATAACTCCCGCCCTCACCCTTACAAAAGTACTAAAAAATCTTATGCGTTTGTGGTTTTTCCCTCTTGACTTTCTTGTTATGTTGCCAACGTCCCACATGTCAGTAAGGGAATTATTAGGAGACTAACCACGACCCGCAAAATATTTGCGGCAGTTTTCATGTTCATTATTCCATCATTTTCACGCTGGCATTTAAATTTAAGCATTTGTAGGCATTATGTGTTAGATGGATAACTTCTGGTCTATTTGGAAAAAAAAAAAAATGCAGTCAGACAAACAAATCCACGTCGAGATAATTTTGTTTAATAAAGCTACACTCAAAGTAAATATAGTAATGGTATTTATAATAGTGTACATAATACGAAACAGTTATTAGCGTTCACTTTATGACACAGTTGTACAAATTGAAACAAAGAAACGTACAAAAAATGTAGCTAAACGATGTTTTTAGCAGCCTATAAACCAAACCGAAGCTAAAATTACTGCAACGGAAAGTAAGTGTAGGACACACATATGAATTTTAACGAATTACGCATGCGTATTTTTGACCTAAATATTTTGAGAAAACCCATGCCAGTTGTATTTAGTGTAACGTTCAATTTTTAGGAAGTTACGCGTGGGTTAAATGGTGTTTTTGTGAAATACTTTGCAAATAGAAAAAACAACAAAAAAAACAACTAAAGTTGAAATTGCAACCAGTCGTCACGTGATGACAACGACACTGTGCCATAGTGTACCATACCCATTGAATTAAAAGCTTTGACTGAACAAAATATAGGTAAGGTGATTCTGAATGGAAAAGCCAATATCCTCTTTTAACAAAGGCTTTTCTAATGATATGAGATTTGTAGAGTTTGATAGAGAACTTGACGAAAAAGTTCTAAACATGACAAACACAAGCGTTTATTTATATAGGTAATACTCCATTATACTGTTACCGTTTCAATCTGTTCTTTTTAAATTTCAGTTTGAACATGAAAATCCCCGTCGCACCAAACATGCTCGCCATTTCAGTTGTGGGGGCGTTACAATATTACGGTCAATTCCACTATTTGTAAGTAAAAGAGTAGCCCAAGAGTTGGCAGTGGGTGGTGATGACTAGCTGCCTTTCCTCTAGTATTACACTGCTAAATTAGGGACAGCTAGCACAGATAGCCCTCGAGTAGCTTTGTGCGAAATTCCAATCAAACAAACAATTTCTAAGACAATATTAATGTTAAATAACGAGTAGTAACGTTCACATGTTAAGCGTCATTTGGATGAAGCAAAAAAATGTTACGTTTTACCGTAATACTACGAACTAACAAAGAGTGAAGTATATTTTAGTTACATACGTTTCATTTATTTGTGTATTTTCTTTTAGCAAAGTCACATCGGGCTATCTGTTGTGTCCACAGAGGGGTATGGAATCCCTAATTTTAGCGTTATAAATCCCTAGATTTACTGCTGTCCCAGCGAGGGACTATACGTTTCATATCGAAGTTAAATAAAATACTGTTTGTAAGTGGAGTGAAACAATAATACTAATTAAATAGGCCATAACATAAAATTAATATTAACTTTCAGGAAAGGGAGATCTGTTGAACTGAAAATTACTTGTTGTCTGTTATTTAAAATTATTGTTCACGACAATTTGTTAGCTGGCCATAAAGTGTTGTAAACGTTCATACTTTTCAGTTATATGATCAGAGTTTCACAATCATGATACGAAATTTAGCCATCGTGAAAGTCTAACTGTTAAAAAACACACCAAAAGTACCGTATAGCTATCAACTTACATAAATATTATATATCACAAAAAAGCAACATAATTTATTAAACATCAAAGACCAAATTCTCTGGAATATGCTAGTAAATGTTCTTTCGTCAGCAGTAGGGCTAACTTGGGGAAAAGAAAGCCTACAATGAAAATAAAAATATTGTTGCTTTTCTAGGTAAACCATTCAGCTTTCTTGACAAAGTATTAGTTATTTTAACAAAACATTCCGGAGTTTTTGGTAGATTGATATTTTAATAAATTATTTTATAGTACAGTTTACATTCCAGTCGTTTTTGTAAACTCTAAAAGATAAGAACATTGTTCATGGATCTTTGAAAAAATAAACACTTTTTTAGCTGCTATTATGTGGTACGATTAAGCTAACAAAATCTACTAACCTTTCTAGTCATCTTTGGTTCTGATGCTTCAACTTAAGTATATCCGGGTGAATGCTATGCTTTGGTTAATTTTAGAACGTCCACGTTTACTGAGCTAAGAAATAAAGCTTTCCTGACGAGACACTGCTTCTAACTGAGAAAATGTCAAGTGTTTCCTTGTGTTGTTAAAGTCAATTATTCTTACTTGTGAAAACACGTACTACTGTAATTCTCCTGATCACATCATCCTTGCACTAATTGATATTTAAACCAAAGACACACCAAACCTTCATCTTTCTAACTATTGGGACTGCAACTGCATAACACAGAATTGACGTTTTGGTACGGTTTCACGGATTGGCTGATTTGGAAGTGGGCTCTAGCTGAAATCTTATGACTTCATGATGTCTCGAAAATAGATTCAGCAGCTTGTAGCTTATTTGATCACGTGACTACATCTAAAGTACTCTCTTTGAACACGTATCCATGTTTTTATGGTTAATTTAGTCACACGACAAGTATTGCACAACGAAAATTTTCCCAATGGCATGTCGTCAGACTCTAAACTTATACATTTTCTTCATCCGTACACCTTAACAAAATGTTTACATAACAGGAAAACACCGATATTTATCGAACAAAGCTTAAATACATTTCTTACTTGCCGAACTGTCACATTTCTCGTTACTATCCTTTGTTCATCTTGAATCTTAAGACTTGCGCAAAATTGAAACAATAGAGTTAGACACATTTCAACTGTAATAAACAAACTATCACATGTTGTTATTGTTACTGTGCCCACAGATCTTAATTAATATTGTTCACAAGGTATAAAGATATTTATGTATGTTAAACAAGAACTAATTGTTGCAGAACAATTAGTTTAAAACCCATTTCGGAATTTCAATCAACCCACCATCTTTTAGGGTCACGTTCAGATGATATTAACAAGTTAGCTTTTTGCGATTATTCGTAAGTATCTCAAAATCAGAAATGAGATGTAGGACCTTCTGTAATTCTTGTTGTTATTAACTTCAAATCTTATAATACTAAAAAAGAAAATCAGCATAAAGTCCTTTTACAACAAAAATCAAGACAAAAAATATTTGAGAAAAAATCATTCTTATCGTTGTTTCATTTTGAACATAGTGAAACTGAACAACCGAGTCCAAACGGCATTGATTGGTATTGCAATAGTTAAATATTACTTTTGTACTTAATTGAATAACAAATCAAATAAAATTTAAGTGTTTATAGAAGTTTAACTTTTTTATTAAATGATACAAAACGAGTTTATCATACAGAAAAGCTGAAAAATAATATGTGATCAATATATCAGGTCATTCCGTAAGTAATGCCCGATTTTAGGTTCAGAAAAAGAGAAATGATTTTAAACGATTTTAATGTTATTTAATCAATAATGTATGTTCCATTATTATTAATTACTTCCCACCAACGATTCACAAACTTCTGAATGTCACTTCTATGAAACTCTTGGGGTTTGGAGGAAAATAATGTGGAGAGGGTAGTTTTGACATCTTCATATGTTCGAAGCTCTTTTCCATCAAGATAGTTCAACAAACTTTGGAATAGATGATAACCAGATGGGGCAAGGTTCGGAGAATAAGGAGGACGTGGAAGTTTTTCCCAGTCTAGATCTTCAAGCTTTGCAGATGTGATCCTTGCTGTAGGGGGCCGTGCATTATCCTGGTGTAACACAACACCTTTACGATTGATCAAAGCAGGCCTCTTTTCTTTCAGTGCAACATTCAAACGCACTAACTGTTGACAACAAAAGTCTGATGTAATTGTTCCATTGAGTGGTAACAACTCAAAGCGTATCACATCAACAATATCCCACCAAACGCTTAACAAGACCTTCCTTGGGTGGAGGTCTATTTTGGGCTGTGCATCAACCAGTTTACTTGCATTGAGCCATTGTCTGCGGCGCTTAACATTCTAATAAGATATCCATTTTTCATCTCCAGTCACTAACCTGTCCAAAAAAGGTGAGTTACGTTCACGAGAGTGCAGAGAAGTGCAAATGTCCACACTTGCTCTAAGGTTGGCTTCTGTCAAATCATCGGTAACTCATTTTCACACCTTTCCAAGCTGTTGCAGATGACGGTGAACTGTTGAATGGGTTGAATTAAGCATCTGTGCTAGTTCTTCAATTGTTACAGCACAATCTTCATCAAGTGCAGCCAACAGCAAGTCATCATTAAACTCAACAGGGCAATCTGAACATAGCGCATCACTTAAGCTGTGGTCACCTGATTTGAACTTCTGAAACCACCTTCGACATTTTCGTTCATTGAGAAACTCCGCACCATAAATACCTTGCATGTTTCATGTAGTTTCTGCTGCACTATTGCCTTTTTTAAACTTGTAAAGTATTGTATGCTTAATGGGCTCCTCAACCACATCCATCTTCATAAAGGTTTATTTGATTAACGATCTGAAAACGTTGAGTTGGGTCAGTTTTTTTTTATTTGTCTGAACATTTTTATACACGTCCTACTACATATTTTAGTCATTGAAGCCTTATTTCTAAAAAGACAAAATTGATGATGCACTTTCTATATTAAATTTTTGGACATTACTTACGGGATGACCTGATACGTAAATATATGTTTGCTAAGGCAGCGTAGGTATCAACAAGAACACATACTACTTTTCGGTTTCGACATCAATTTGTTTCTCCAAGCACGCAAATCCTTAAAAAATAATGAATTTCACAATAATTTAACCGTAGCCTAGGCCTCGACAAACATTGTTGAAAAAACCTACTGTTAGCAGTGACGTAATGCTTCTGAAATAGCTTCTTTAACTCCAGACTTAGACTAAAAGAGAACTTGTTAAGCCTTAATTTCCCACCCAGAGTGCTGTGAACTCTGGTGGCATGCAAACAATCTATTTATAGGATATTCATTAAAGCTTGCGTGTCGGTTGTTTATCTTTCTACAGATTCTTAAATATAAGTTAAATGTATGTCTTCCGTCTGTTTAATTATTGTGTGTAGTTAATTATGAATTAGTGCTAATTTCAACATAAGTTAATTTGAACAAATTGTTAAATAGATGTAAAACAACAAAAATACACTCACATCAATTTATTTTAGGAAGCGGTCGCAAAGAATATTTAATTTAATTTAATAATGCATCAGATTCGTACAATAGAACCTTTGCAGTATCTAAAACGACGTAAATTAAGGCAGGCGTAAGAAGGCAGTGCTAGCAAATTCGTCAAATTGATTTTTAACTTATGTACGATAAGCATCTATTTTATGATGTTGCTTAATGTATGACTTGTATTATGTGGTTCTGTTTGGTGACTGTGCTTTGCTAAAATAAATATAATATATGATTTGTACAAGTAGTTACGGTTAATGTATCCCCTGAATGTCTTGGGTTGCGTGGTTGTTTCACAAGTATGTTTCTGGTATCTGTGCTGTGTTAACATAAATACACGATTTGTATAAGAGGTTACGGTTTACTTTTTCGTGAAATGTGTAGTATTGTATCTTCATGTGTTATTTTCGAGGTATGATTTATGGTTTGTAATAAAGTGCTTATGTATTAACGTGATATATAACCCGTGTTAATGTGTTTAGGGTGTTTGTATGCATGTAGTATGTGTGCGACTAAAACCAACTGCTCGTTTTGCACATATGCTTATAACGTGATTCATGTTAATACTTTCTACTTTAAATATACATACGTTATTTATGGAATGCACTCGTATAGCTACGCGTAAAATACCTGTGTATGATACACTAGATGGCCAAAAGTATGCGGACACGCATATGTGTTTGTTAAACATCTCATTCCAAAACCATGGGCATTAAAGTGGAATTGGTCCCCCTTTTGCTGCTATAACAGCCTCTACTCTTTTGGGAAGGCTTTTCACTAGATTTTGGAACATGGATGCAGAAATTCGCTCCTATTCAGCCACAAGAACATTATTGAGGTTAATGGCGGGCGAAAAGGCTTGGCTCGCAGTCGGCGTTCCAATTCATCCCAAAGGTGTTTGATGGGGTTGAGGTCAGTGCTTTGTGCAGGCCAGTCAAGTTTTTTTCCGCACCAACTTCGGAAATCAATGTCTTTATGGACCTCGCTTTGTGCACGAGGGCATTGTCATGCTGAAACAAAAAAGGCCTTCCCCAAACTGTTGCCACAAAGCTGGAAGCACACAATTCTCTAGATTGTCATTGTATGTTGTAACATTAAGATTTCCCTTCACTAGAACTAAAGAGCCTAGCCTGAATCATGAAACACAGTCTCAGACCATTATTCCTCCTGCACAAAACTTTACAGTTGACACTTTGCATTCAGACAGGTAGTGTTCTCCTGGCATCTGCCAAACTCAAATTCGTCCATCAGGCTGCCAGATAGTGAAGCGTGATTCATCACTCCAGAGAATGCGTTTCCACTGCTCCAGAGTCCAATGGCGGTGTGCTATACACCACTCCAGGCATTGTGCATGGTGATTTTAGGCTTGTGTGAAGCTTCTCGGACATGAAAACCCATTTCATGAAGCTCCCAACGAACAGTTCGTGTGATGAACTTGCTTCCAGAGGCAGTTTGGAACTCGGTAACGAGTTTTGCAACTGTGGATAGACAATTTTTATGCGCTAAAGCACTCGGTGGTCCTGTTCTGTGAGTTTGTGTGGCCTACCGCTTTGTAGCTGAGGTGTTGTTGCTCCTATACGTTTCCACTTTACAATAACAGCACTTACAGTTGGGTAGCTCTAGCAGGGCAGAAATTTGACGAACTGACTTGTTGGAAAGATGGCATCCTATGACAGTGCCATGTTGAAAATCACTGAGCATATCTTCAGTACGATCCATTCTACTGCTAATGTTTGTCTATGGAGATTGCATGGCTGTATGCTTGATTTTATGCACCTGTTAGCAATGGGTGTGACTGAAATAGCTGAACCCACTAATTCTGCAGATTAATAACAAAATTTATTAAGTTACTGAAGACATGTGGTCGGTACTATGATAAACAATGACTTACACAGATTGGATAACGTAAATTTAGCAGGGTAAGATTAGAGAGAGGACAGCTCAACTCTTGGGCTACTCTTTTACCAATGAATAATGGGATTGACCGTGAAATTATAACACCTTCATGGCTGAAAGGGCGAACATTTTTGACGTGACGGGGATTCTAACCCGCGACCCTCACATTACGAGTTGAGTGCCTTAACTACCTAGCTGTGCCGGACTGAAAGGGAATAGATTAAGGGATTTATTCAATTTTAATAATTATTAAATTTTTAGGTTATTGTAATAGATGTTTAGTTTATTGCAACTTGAAATAATAATTCTGCATGGTTTGTATTTCGTTATGTAAGTAGTCTACCTATAATTTTATTAAGTTATAACATTTAATGAGCGATTACACAGTTTATTATGAGTTTAACTCGTGATTTTATGTACTTGATATTATTTCACAGAGATAATAATGGTTTACAACATTTTTAACTATTTAAAATAATACTTTATATTCAAATTCTTAATTTCATTCCCAAATGATAATATTTCAACGATGCTGAGTAACCAAACTTACGAAGTTTCGGTTCCTAAATGTTCTGGAGTTATAAACAATTTTTCAGGTTGGAAAGGAAAATAAAACACGTTTGCGTGGAAAAAATAGGAGGTTACTTCGTATTTACATATATGCCAAAGAATAGCACGTTAATATATAATATACAAAAAGTATTTACATGTAGTTGTAAGTGTTAATAAAACATCCAACATCAGTGCAGAAAACACCAAGTACACTTAAAGCCACCTTAGTACATACACTACATGGCCAAAAGCAATTCACGACCTTTGATAAAAAATAAGATTTCTTGGTAATTTGTAATCACTATCATATTAATCTTAACTCATTCACTAGCAGGATGCCACTAGATGACGCTACAATAAAATTTTATAAAAACAAATAAAACAAACACTAGAAGACTTTGTCAGTATTTTTTAAAAAATAATGTTTGCCTTTTAGTATTTATAATTGATAACATATTTTCCTCAATCAAAAGCAATTACTTACATAAGTTTCAGTTTTCACTCTTTTTGTTTTCCAACAAAATGCAAATTTGCTTTAAAAACTTTGATATAGTAACTCTTTTGTAATGAGTTACGAAGCAAACAAGTGTCGAATCTATTCTGATCATCGCCTATATATATATGCTAATACGTAGTCTGATTTAGTTACCACCCATTATACAGCGCTTCAAAAAATTCACTTATCTAAAAGAAAGGTAACATATGCTCATAATTATATTCCTAAATAGTACAAGGAAATCAGAGTGAAGTTAAAAATATATGTAAACGTAAATAGTTTAGCTCGTGTAAAAGTTTTGTTTTGAATCTCGCGCAAAGCTACACGAAGACTATCTGCACTAGCCGTCCCTAATTTAGCAATGTAAGACTAGAGGGAAGGCAGCTAGATATTACCATCTACCGCCAACTCTTGGGCTACTATTTTACCAACAAAATAATGGGATCAACCATCACATTATAACGCCCCCACGGCTGAAAGAGCGAGCATATTTGGTGCGACGAGGATTCAAACCCGCGACCCTCGGTTGACGAGTCGAACCCCTTAATCCACCTGACCATTGTGTAAAAGCAAAGATTAACATTTGGGGGTTCTATAGACCCATTTACATCTGCACCACACATTCAATTTTTTAAAGTACCTCTGTATATTTTAAACACAATCTACTGTTAATTTTCATGATGTTATATTTTAGTGATGTAGTAGTAGTTTATATTGAAAAGAAGTTTTTAGCAAATGGAAATAAAAATAGGATTTAAAACCCGTTTCCTGATTTCTAATCATCGAGCACGTGCTATAATGAACTGCATAGCTTCGGATCTAAAGCTGTTTATATGTCAAGCAAATGAGGAACCGTATTGAATCCGGAAATCAAACTACCACGAAATAAAAAAATAACCAAACACTCTGTATTATTGAAAAACATTTTATTCTACAGTAATATAATAATAAATACAAAAAAACAAAAAAAACGAAAAACGACACTTTGATTGTTCGGAAATAAGTACTTTTAATTTGAAACTTTCCTGCTTTAAAACAAATTATTATAAATCTGTTACCAGAAACGAATATTCATGGCAATAAAAACATAAGTATTATTAAAGAAGAGGTTTCTGTACACGTACGTAAAATCACTTTTGGTAAAAAATTAAATGCTGGGAACAAATAATAAACACAAATTATTTTACTAATGTTTCGAAATAGGAAAGTGTAGATTATTAATTGTATGAGCTAATTAAATTAATGTTATGAATGACATTAGGTGTTTTTATGTGTTTCTATTATTCGTCTACTTTGAGAAAGTGTTTGACCAGCTAAATTTAGTGACGTCAGTATAAAAGTTTCCGAGAGATGGCGGTCAACTGCACGTCAAAGCCAGATTATCTGAACAGCTTACAAGTAGCACACATTAAAGTTAACTCTTGAACCGTAGCAGTAAGAATGCTCGTTTCCTCTCATGCCAGTGGACGAGGCTCCGAATATCAGGGGTTACTCACGGCGTCCGGAATTATTTAGGGATATAACCGAACGTGAAAATCTTGAAATATATTATGCACGGTCGTCACACCATTTCATGTTTAATATAGCATCTAGGATACTTTAATTATTCTCTACATAATATTTTGATACGTGCATCAACTGGCCGTGTTGTTGGTCTCAGACTTTCAAGAAAAGGTGCACAGTCAGCTTATAAATTCTTTACAATTTCAGTAAACGTTTTCAATGTTTATTACTATTAAAATCAAATAAACGTAAATTTCTATATTGTCTGCAGACCACACAACAGTGAGTCATACAAATGTTGGTTACCATTCGTCCAGATTTATTAAATCTAGATTACGAAATAATATTTCATTTATGCTTTGGTTACAAATAATTTTCCTTCAGAAACAAATTACAAAGAGCGCCAAAGATCTTAGTAATAATTTTCCTATCATAGAGTTTGATTTCAGCGACACGATGATGAGGAAATGAACAACAGTCTTCATAAAATGTATGATATCAAAAATATAGACGAATGGAATAAACCATGATAAAAATAGTGATAACATTTTGTAAACTAGAATTAGCTGCGTCACAATAATGTGAATGGGGTAACAGTATACAAATATAAAATATATTTCTAATTACACTGAAAAAAGTGATACAAATACATATACTAGGGGAAGTTATATATTCACATATAAGTTGTAACCATAAAAGGAAGAACCGACATCACAAGATGGATGATGTACGTTAAACTATGGCGAAAAAGTGATTTCACGAAACAGCGGAAAAACTGTACCTATAAAATTTGACACAATCTCGGAAATGGTTTAACTGCTTACATAGTAGTTTGAAACATCTATATGTTCTTTATATATTTAGATATGACATTTCTGAAACATTTATAGAATAAAACAAAACTATGTTTTACTGCTAACTAAAGTGTTTGATATAGTAAGTAAATCAGTATTTCTTTCAAAAGTAAATGCTCTTCGATGCTATTGTAACAGAAATTCATAAGTTACCACTTAGTTTCCAATTTGTTTAAAAAGAAATTGGAAAATTAAGTACCAGATGTGGCTACCAAGTTTCTCTCTCTGAAACCTGACACTTTGCCTATGTACAACAGAATGCACTCCATCCTACTGTCAGATACCACTACTGTCTCTAACGTTATCCCGCAGTTCATCATAATGCTTCATCTCTACAGTTAAACGTGTAACCATTTACGTCATCTAAGCTGTGAAGTAACTGTTTATCCGGTGGTCGCCTTCGTTTAAAGAAACCCACCTGTGAGAAAAACAAACAAACATTAAGATGATAAACAGTGGAAATATTCTCTGTGTATAAATTATTATTTAAATAATGCAAATGGTACAAACTGACTTAAATTAAAAAATCTGCATTATTCAAATAAACCTGGATAAATGATGAATTTAATTTCCTGTAGTTTTTAAGAGTGGGTGGAAATTAGTCAATTTCTGAACATTGGTTCAATCCAAATCACTATTTTGACAAGTTTTGGTCTTGAAAAGCTCAAGCATCCAAATATCAAAGTAATCATATCTCAACAGTTTGTGCCTTAATAGGAGTAAGGGGGACATATCCCCTTAAATATATCATTACTGTTATCTTGATTAAACTCAAATTAAATGCCTTTCAGTTATTTCATAGCATTATACATTTTGTTGCACTTTATTACGATTGCATGTTGGAAAGCTCAAGGATCCAAATATCAAAGTAATGGTATCTCAACAGTTCGTGCCTTAGCAGAAGTTAGCACTGGTATTGCAAACCATAAGGGAAAGTAAATCGACAATATTATGCATAGAAATGTAATAACTGTGGATATAAGCAATTATCGTTTTTATTATTAAGTTATTAAGTACAATGCTACACAATGTGCTATCTGCAACTACACACTGAGTAATAAAACCCAATTTACAGTGTTATAATCCTTTGGACATGCTCTGCTATGTTACAATAACTATTTTTATTAATAACCAGAGTAGCCCCTTGACATTTACATGATTCTCCTTTAGCAATAATCAGTTTTCCATCATAAGTCATATTTTACTTTTGCAGCAATTAGTTATCCACTATAGATCACATTTTACATTTCTAATAATTATTTATTCTCCATAATTCATATTTTACGTTTTTAATAATCAGTTGTTTACTATAAATCATGTTTTACTTTTATAAGCTAGTTGTCTAATCTATAATTACACCTTTCTTTCTTTTCAATAAACCAGCTTATCGCTTTGCTAACCTCTGTAAGTTTACGGACTTACAACACCAAAATTCCAGTTTCAATTCTGGGCAAAGTATATTGTGCAGAATGCTTGTTTAGCTTTTAGTGAAAAGAAATGCAAAGATTTCATTTTGCAATTTTGCTCTTGTATGTAAAATCTAATTTACTAACCATAAATTAAGCTGTTATTCTTATAATCCACTTTCTACCTACACCCATACTTAAGTACCTAATAACTTTATACTATTAAACTCATTTCTTTAGAAATAAATTAACTAAACATTCTGCCTTTCTTTTTTATAACACACTTTATATCCATACTCCTATATTTTCATGATTGCATAATTGCTTTACACAACAAAATCATTTATCATAAACCTACATACAACTTACGAACACAATGTTTTTAATATACAAGTTATCACAATATATTCGTATTTGTTTTTATAAACTTGTCTTCAACTCCAAATTAACACTCCATGGCCACTCATATTTACAACTTATCCACCTTGAAATTAAATTTTAAGTTATATAAACCAAGTGTATATTTTGAAATTGCACTTTCCTACCAGTAGATTTCGATTTTTAATCCTACATCTGCACTTTTATTCATATCACAATTATGTTGCTAAACAAAACTACCATTCCAAAATACCATCTTTTCATAAACCAGGTTATCAATTGCACACTTGTTTTGTTCATTCTCATGAAATTAAGCTTTGAACTTCACATACAGTTATGTTCCTTTTTTTTTTTCATTCTGTTGTTTATGTTAGTGTGGAAAGAAAACATACCAATTACTAATATTTTTATATTTGAATTGTACATTTTACCTTAGTTGAGTCTGCTTACCTTAATTCTATAATACTATCTACTGATGTACTATATTATAGTAATTTGATACCCTGAACTACATTATAGTACTTAATACAATATCCTGCCCCTTATAGTCAACTTATCCAAGAACACACTATTATAAAAGTACCTTCACAAGACCCCAAACTAGAAGAGCCAAAAGCAGGATTCCCCCAGCTATGGCAACAATTATCCACCAGAGAAAAACTCCATGTTCCTTTACAATGTCTGGATACACTTTGGTCGTAACCTGAAAGTTTATCAAAATGCAGCAGATAAAGAATTGTTCACAGAAAACAACTAATCTTTAATATTGTTATTGTAGCAAACTGGTGATATCCTTTAAAATCAGTAAATACATCTGTAATGAAGGACATACATAATTTATGCTGTCTCTGATAAAATATATAAATATAAGTATCAAATAATCCAAAAATATCTGATCAGAAAATATCTAAAGATAGAGAAGAGTCTAAAGTTTATGTACGTATTTTTGTAATGTAAAAACTCAATTAATAATGTACACTATACTACAGAGGACAAAAGTTTAATTTTGACTCCAATAGCAAAGTACCACTGTTTTTTAGCTTACCATAAATTCCTTTTGAGGTATACGATCGACATCTAAGTCATCATAGGGCAGTTTGGTAATTCGAACTATCAGTTTTGAAGACACTTGGACCTGACTAAGCCCCATCTGCAAAATACATACAGTATTGTAGAAAGTGACATAATAAACAAACATTTTTAAATTTCCAAAGAAGTGCAAACTGAAATAAGCAAAAATTCAAACACAGGGTTTTACCAGGTGAAAAAGAAATACTCCAAACCAACTATAATTCAAAAACTGAAAAGTAATACTATGTTTTAACTATAATCAGGCTTTTTCAGATCCAAATTGCTTCCTATCACTCGCTCAATTACCTATCACAAAATTGTCGAGAGTTGATCATGACAGCATTACTAGATATCGTACAAATATGACTTGTGAAACTGCAAAAGTTAAAAGGTTTATCATAAACATGATATTTTATATCAGTAGACAACCACCTAGTGGTGGAGAGTACATAATAATAATTCCTGATCAGTTTTTTTCTTTTTTTTTTTTAATTTTGTTACATGAGGGCTATCTGCACTAGCCATCCCTAATTTAGCAATGTAATACTAGAGGAAAGGCAGCTAGTCATTACCATCTTATAACCATGATGAAAAGTTATTTTAAATGATGTAACACCAAAATTATCAAAAATGAGCATATAGTTTCAAAAAAAAAAGTTGGTTTATGAAGTCACTCACTTTAAAGCACCATGTAAGTTATGTTCTAAGATATACAAAAAAGGCACACTGAATGTTCACATTCATCTATAAGCTTTAACATATGGACCCTTAATGTTTAAACATAATAAGTATTCATTAACATGACTTTGTAGCTGAGAAATAATATTTTTTTTCCATCACTTTTCATGATAAGTCAAGAAATGATTAGCCATAACAGATACAAGTTTTGATTCCATACTAACCCATAAACAAAAACAACTTAAACATAAAATGTGAATATTTCACTGAAAAATACACCATCTTGGAAGAAAACTTATCCTTATGTAATCCATATGACGGATTTACCATTAAAGATTTATTTTAATATCAACGTTTGTTTCAGTTAAATATATATTTAGAAATGCATGCAACTTATATTGTTAAATCTGTATTTCAAAATTCCCATCTACTCAAGGTTGTAGAAGATTCTCAAGTGTAAGAATCAACAATGTACTATGTGTGCATGTAAAAATTAGTCATTTCCAGTACTGTTGCTTTAGATGAAATTTCTAGACTCTCACCTAACACTTAGAAACTACCACAGCACATCAACAGAAAGTACATGTTGTTGGTTTGCTACAGATGATATATTAAAAACTGCAAAACCTATAACTGTGATTAATGCATAGTAGTTGGGGAATTGCAGATATCTGACCAGGAAAGTTTATGGATTTTGGACATTACAAAGTGTTTCACTTCAGCTGACTAACATAGGACATTAGTATTTTTACGAAGCTGTTATATAACTTCAGTGGTGAAACATTCACATATGATAACCAAAGAGACAGCTAGCTGCCTGTTAAGTGAACTGTACCTTTATCAACTTAGAATTAACTTGCTCATTGCAAACCCTCAATAAATTATCAAGGAAGTTATAGATCGGATAAAAGACTCAATGTTGTTTATGAGTTTGTAAAACATTTGTATATAAATCATTTGTAATAAATATTTATACTAACTGTTATTATAAATTGTATATTAAAATATTTGTACTAAGAAAGAAATTTATGTATATCACTCTTGTTGGCAAACATCATAAATTTGATTAAATTACAATTCAACTCAGTTTCAGGCTATTTCAAACTGTTCAGTACCATAAAAAATTGGAGGCTCATCTGGGATAAATTATATGGAATGTTATAGTGTAGAGATTATACATTTAAACAGGTTCTTTATACATTATTATTTAACTTGACTTATTATAAACAGCTGGAAAACTGTTATTGAATTTGTAACTTTTGTTTTATAAATAAAGTTATAACTTATGATTATAACTGCCTATTTTTGAAACTTCTTTGCCTCACATGGCAGTCCAGTTTGTAAATCTTTAAACAAGTTGTACAGTAAGAGAAATACCTGGTTTAACTTTTAACATAATTTTAATACATATTTTTTGTAACTTTATTTCTAAGTAACTATTGGATCTTTATTTAGCTTCACAAATTTTCTGTTATCTTCTATTATATAGTAAACCTTATAAATATAATCATAATTCTTTGAAATTACTATTTTACTCAATGAGTTTTATATTCTTCTGGAGATAAGGTATGAAAATATGCATTTTGATAAACTTAATTATTCCAGTAAGACAGCAATGCAAGACTACTGAAATTAATTCTCAGTGTATTCATATTACTATATATGAAATATTAGATTAGTTTCAAGTATAAGTTATCTAAACCTACAAATTTAGAATCAAACAACTCTGTTACTTAAGTGTTTCATTTATACTAAAACACTAAAAAATAATAATTACCACTTTTTGCAGTATAGAGATAAACAACTCTGCAAATTGGATTTATTCTGTTAATTGGGAGAATTTGTTCTTGAACAAACCTAGATGAGACCATTACTAAGTTTTTTCATTATTTAACTTAATAATCTTTCAAAAAAAAAACGAGAGAATTATTGCATATATCATCTTTTTGACTTATGTCAAGATAATGCAACTTCATAGTAATTTATCTTTCTTTGATATTTTGTTAAGTTTGTTTGTTTGTTTTTTTAATTTTGCACAAAGCTACATGAAGGCTATCTGCACTAGCCATCCCTAACTTAGCAGTGTAAGACTTGAGGAAAAGTAGCTAGTCATCACCACCCAGAGCCAACTCGTGGGCTACTCTTTCACCAATGAATAGTGGGATCGACCGTCACATTATAACACCTCCACACCCGAAAGGACGAGCATATTTGGTGCGACCCTCAGATTATGATTCAAGTGCCTTAACCACCTGTCCATGATTTTAAGACAATGAAAGAATATTCTGCATCCCCTGATAAGCCATGTGATTTAACAAAAGTTTATATTAATAGTTTTTATAATTTTAGAAAGAAGCATCATAACCTAAGTGTTAAAGAATATAAAGCTCTTCTTGAACATGGAAAATATCCTGATTTAGTTATAATAAAATCAAAGAAAATAAAATTGTACTTGAGAAAGGGGATTATATTAGTAAGACTAACCACATAAATTAGAGTGACAGAAAATTTTGAAAAATAAAACATCTAATGCTTAGAAGAAAAATAATCACAAAAGTATCTGTTGTACAAATTTTTATCTGAAAGTATTTATAAACTAACTAACCTCTTGCTGGAATAACACATAGGTTGCTTAAAAATTACAAATTAGATTGATGTATCTCAAGATGGCTGATATGGGTATTAAAACTTTTATTTAAAAAAAGTAGAGAACATCATTTCAACCTTCCTTCACTCAAAGTAAAGTTGAAGAATTTTCAAGTCAGGAAAGCAGTAACATCCAAATATAAAGTTTAAAGTTGTATGAGAACATGAATCCAGTTTACTTATTTAAGGTATTGTGGTACATAATAAAGTAGGTAGTTTTAAAACTAGTGAACCTAACAAACTGGCTTTTTCAGAATTATTTCTTCACTATTAACAAGTTTTACTTTCAGAACACTTAGAGTTAACTTAATGAAATTTCTTATGTATTTTTCGGTTGAATTTTGAGCAAAGCTACCATTTGGCTATCATTGCTGACGAACCCTAATTTTGAATTAATAGAGGAAATTCTTTTAAATGATGTCAATATGAAAGTAAGCAGTTACTTCATTTTATATGAAAGTAACTCATTTAACAGTAGCTTCACTGATAGCAGAGATGCCAACTATTTCAAATGACTGAGCATAATGATTGTAGACAGAGCCCTTTCACAGTTTTAGTCCTTTTAGATTTGCCAGAAACAAGACAATCTTGTGAAGGCCTCTTTTTTTCCATCTTGTGAACGGTCGCATTGGTGTTTCTATGCCACTTAGAAAATGAGAAATACCCATCTACGCGAGCATTGATTGGCTGACAAGCACTGATGATGTAACTATGGATTCCCCCATGTACCCAGTATGGATAAGCACTGCACTCAAACTATAGGTAGACAACAGAGATACAAATAGTTTTTATTATTTCAAGCACAGACATGATTATAGCAAGTAGCCATTTGGACAATGTCTTTTATTTATTATCAAAATTTATTTGTATCTCACTAGAAATTTTCTTTTCACCCCTTTTAAGCCCTGGGGGAACAATTTTTCACTTTATTGTATAGGCCTATATAATAATTTGGGAGTTGCAACAAGTCGTAATATTTGTCTGTATGAGTATATAGTCATAATGTATACACCAAAATCATAATGGTTGGCATCTCTGTGATAGTAACTTTGGTAAAATATTAAAACCATCCACCCCTAAATTAGTATAGTGTTATCACATGGACAGTGGTCATAATATGTTATTTATTTCAGCAATGCATGTACTAAAATAATTCCTCTTGTGTTCTTAGAATTAAGTTTGTTTCAAATCTCAGTTGACTAAGATACATTATTAGGCACTTGTTTATATCTATTTTATATACATTTTAAAGAATCAGTGGTTGTTTGTCATCTACAAACTGACTTATGCTGATTGTACAAAAAAATACATAGTCAAATTATCTGTTTATGGATAAAAACTGCACTTCTATTAAATGTTAGAAATCATTGAGTATTGTACATGTGTCAAAATGTCATAACTAACAACTCTGTGATAGGTAATTGAGCTCAAGAGGATTAACCATTAGATCTGTGAGAATCTGATGGTTACAAAACTAAAATCAAGATTAAATCAGAAAAATGGTGACCCCTTTTCTTAAAACTGTAAGCCTTTACGAACAACTGTAATCATTGATCCAGTTTTCAATAAGATAAATTGATTTTGTTTTTACTTCTTTGATATTATTCAATAAACAATGCTGAACACGTTAGCTTTCTGAGTTAGGCAGCTGGGGTACAGATTCCTACAGAAACTAGCTTCTTTAGGAGAAAAAAAACTAATACAACTTAAATGATAAAAGAATCAGTTCTTTAAACTTACAATGCCTGTTTAGTAAAGAAAAATATTAATTACAATTTATAAAAAAGTAGTATACATGATTAGATATTTAAAGCTTATGCTTACAACTGGTTTATCAGCATGCTCTTACAACCAGTGAACTGCTCTAAATGTTTATGTTTTAGATAAAATAGTTTCAACCTTTTACTACTACTACTATTTTTCTTGATAGAATTTAACTTATGAGAATAGATTTTGTTCAATTTACTTCTCAATGTATAAATACAAAACTTACCTTCTCTACTGTGGCCATCCACAGCCTTGAACGAATTGTAACAACAACTTGATCATTTTCGTTAAGGTTAAAGATGGTACAGTGAATACGTGTGTATAACTTTGCTCCAGAATTCTACAAAAAACATAAGTAAATGTAAAGATCAACAATTGGAGAAATACAGGATTCTACACAACAGAAATGGGAGGGGAGGGAACTCCCACAACATATATATTACTATCAATTGAAAATTTTAAATAAAATGTGACAGCAATGGCACTTATACATTTTGCTAGCGTGTATGTTCTTGAAAGTAAAATTTAATTTTGTTCAGAAGAAAGCTGCAGGTAATTTTGATGTATATTAGTAAATAATGCAGGCTGAAAGCACACTTAATACACTGAATACATATAAACAGTATTAATTTAGAATGATATTGTGGAGTTTTAGTATGGGAGAAAACTATAAACTTGGAGGCTTAGCATTTACACACCTGTGAGAAATCATGTGAGAAAATAACAATACAGAAAGGTAGTAAAATTCAAAGTTCGTATTTAAAGATGGTTAAATATTATGATTTTGAAACAACAAAATATAAAAACTTACAGTAAAAGCTCACATCAGACATTCAGTAAAGAAACCAAACAGTCAAATTTCAGACAAATATGAAATCAGCAAAATACTAAAGAAACTAAGACACAACTGGAAAATAAAACTGAATATTTATTGATTAAGATAAGACAGAGTAAGGTTGAAAATTCCTTATAGCTTATAGTTTCAAACAAGAGCAAAGAAGTTATCACAAATAAATAAATTAAAAACTAAAATCATGTTTGCATTGAGTTTCTCTAAGAAATTTCATAAGATCCTGCAATGTTTGTCAGTTACTTTTAGAATGCATATTTTTTCAGACAGTTTACATTCCTTAAGCTGCTATACTGTCCAAGTGGTTAGTGCACAGAAAGTTACGAAAAACAACTTAAGATTGGAAAAGCAATTAAAAGGTATTCACATAAAAGGGTGAAATTAACTTTAACTACAAGTTAAAATCTGAGTAGTGTAATATCAAGATTTATCTGCCTTTATATCAACCAATCTTGTCAAATGTTGGTCAAAATGTATCTCAGATTAGCTGGTATGGGTATTAACACTTTTATTGATAAGCAGAGAACAACGTTTTGACCTAGAAAAACATTGTTCTCTACTTATCAATAAAAGTGTTAATACCCATACCAGCTAATCTGAGATACATTGTTATTTCAAACATCAAGAAATGCTGGTAAGTTTTAAGTTAAAGAAATTATAACTAAAGATTTTTACATGCATGTATAATATTCAAATGCCATTACATATTGTGTTGTACACACAAACAGTAAACACAGTGATAACATAATGAACATCTGATACATGCTTCACATATGACTTTGCAATAGTTCATTTTAAACCTTGGGTTTTCTGTTTGATTTTACTATTTACAAGTTTTTGAGAAGAATTTTACCAGAGGTTCCTATCTCTGAATTGGGCTATGCTAAATGTTATATGACAAAAAGAGTTCACAAAAGTTAGAATACGTTCAGCCAAAGAAAATTTACCGTTTCATCCACAGAAGAATTCTGTGTGTGTTCTTGTCTTCTATATCTTTTTAGCAAATTCTCCTCTTTTGTGGATGTAGTATTTATGGTGTTTTTAGTAAATGTTCCAGCCACAAGTTCTTCCCTATTTCCATTTTTCTTTCTCTCTTTCTAATAAAAGTAGAGTAAATATTTAGTCTACAAACAAGAAATATTCAAATTTTCATTTCAAACCAGAGACAAATAAACATTCCATTGGAGCTTGAATATCATATCTTTGTAGAAATCAGTTTGGTTTAGTTTAAATATTGTACCAAGCTACTCAAGAGTTATCTGCATTAATAGTCCCGAATTTAGCTTTAATAGCCTAGATGCAAGGTAACTAGTCCAAGTTACCCACTGCTAACTTCTAGGCGACTCTTTCAACAATGAATATTGGATTGACTATCACAGCTCACAGTTGAGTAAAATTATTTTTGTGTTTTACTTAGTACGAAATGCAAATTAAAGCAAACAACCTGAAGTTGTATGTGCAAATAATGCTGAATATTTATTCCTATACTTTCTTTGGTTGCCATGGTGGCTGGAGATACTTGGAGCTATAATAATAAGACACTAGTAAGACTTTGGTTGCCTTTGTGGCTATAAAGAAAAGAGACGAGACTGTTGGGACTTTTGTTGAATGGGGGGGGGGGGCAAGAGATACTTGTGGTCACAAAAATAAAAGGACTAGCTTGGAAGTCATAAAATGGAGTTTTAATGTTGGTTATGTGGATGCTATACAAGTGAATATCATCAAATAGCTACAGTTACGACAGAAAGTGTTCGTATCCCTGTGTCCCGAGTGGTTTTTTACTCATAACTTTAAAAGTATCACAATAAGGCTACTAGATGTATGATATAAATATTATACTAACACACATATACATAAATTTTTTATTTAAATTAAATAACAAATAAACTGTTTATAAACAAATAACCAAAAATAGGAGGAGCAGCAGTGTTCGTACAGTTCAGAACATGTGGAAAAACTGATATTCCTGTAAAAATTTTGTTTAGTTTGGCAAATAAACTACATTATACCATTCCAGAACTAGACACTGGGTTCATAATTATTGGAATTTAGCCAGCAAAAAATTTACTTCCGGCAATTTAGCACTGTCTCCGTCATCATCTGCTTGGTCATCATGGAGAACAGGAAACAACTGTCAAGTGATTTAAAAAAACCGAATTATTGTAAATACAAGTCTCATGTGTCTCTTTCCGGTATTGCTACACAACTTAATGTGCCAAAATCTACTGTTCAAAGCATAATTGCCAAGTTCAAGCTTACAGGGTCAACTGCTAACCTCCCTTGTTCCAGACTCCCCACCAAAATTCCAGAGAGAACCAAGAGGAAGGTTCTCAGAGAAGTTAGTAGGAACCCTCATTTAACATGTAATGACATACAGAAACTGGTAAGGAAAACCGGGTTGAAGTAAGCACCTCTACAGTTACGAACATGTTACACCTTTTTTGGTTTAAAACATGCTGTCCTCATAGAACTCCATATTTGAAGACTGTTCATTTAGAAGCACTATTGAGGTATGCAAGAAAGCATGAAGATAAACCCTTTCCTTATTGGAAGAGTATTCTTTGATCAGATGATACTAAAATCAAACTTTTCGGCCACAATGATGTTCGCAATATTTTCTGTAAGAAGGGGGAATGAAATCTTCCAAAGAACACCATCCCTATAATTAATCATGGAGGTGGCTCGATCATGCTATGGGGTTCCTTCAGCTCTTGTGGTATAGGCAGCTTACACTTCATCAACATAATCATGAAGAAAGAAGAGTACATTGATATATTAGACACTTATATCAAGAATGATGCTCAGAACTTGCGGCTTGGGCATCGCTGGATCTTCCAGCACGACAATAACCCTAAGCACACATCAAAATATGTGCACTCCTGGTTGCAGAGGAACCATATAAGCATTTGGTTATTTGTTTATAAACAGTTTATTTATCATTCAATTTACATAAAAATTTATGTAGATGTTAGTATAATATTTATAATATACCCTACTTTCATTATCCTAATCGTGATACTTTTTAAGTTATGAGGAAAGAACTACTCAAGACGCACAGGTACAAACACTTTCTGTCGTAACTGCATTCACCTAAGGAAAGAATATATAAATGCAACGTTTTGTACCATGAATGGTGACTAAAATTTTACTTTTATGATGCTGTAATAACATCTAACAAAAATACAGAAATTTATTACTGGACTGTTTATTTTCAGAAAACTGTTATGTAGTATAGAATAGCAATAGGTAAAGAAAAAGAATCATGAAACAGGCCATCCTATATACAAGCTCATTACTATTACTTGATATTTGTGAAATATAAATAATAGATACTGGGATTAATGGCTTAAAACTTCCTGAAATAAAAAACAAAAGTTACTGGAAATATGTCTACCTTAATATGAAATACAATAAATCAGTCAGAGAAATTATTTATGAAGTTAAGTTTAATAGCCTTAACTGGATGACAGTAAACCTGAATTATAATTTAGCCTAGCAAGTTGGTTATGGTAATTATATTGCTGCTAATGTAATAGCAAAAGATGTTTCACATGTCCTGTTCTAAATAATTTTCTTATGTGGGACTAACAAACTGGAGGTTAATACTGATAGACAATGTGTCCCCACTGCAATGTGGGCCCTATTTCCAGTCACCTCCAATACCTAAGATACATTTTATAATCCCATGTTGTAGCTTGTACCTTAGGATCCTTTATTAAAAATATGCAGCATATTTTATTTAATGTAAATGTGTTTTGGTTAATGGCTTGAACATTTTATGGTCATAATACATATATATTATAAATACATATAAATAAATAAGCTTATAAATAATTCAAAGTATTACATAGTTCAGAAAAAAAGAAAACTCCAAATAATGAAAATAAGTTGGTTGGTTGATTCAGTTTTTTATGGCACAAAACAGCAAGGTTTATCTGTGCCAAACATCTGGTAAAAAGTTAAAAGAAAATTCAGTAAAATTCACAAAAGGAAATTAAGGTAAAACAAAGCAAAGTTTAAAAAACAAAGAGCATAAAACCAACGTTTACATCTAGTCTAGATGTTAAGAGAAAAACTACAGTAATTCAAGTTGTAAAGGACTTTCTGTAGTGTAACTGTAATTAAGAGGAATGAGCCAGTCGGTTTTAAATGTCGGTGAGAACAGGGTGTGAACCAATGTGAAGCAATTCCAGGGCCAGTAGAGAACTAAGCGAGTCAGTATAAATAGTGCAGTTTGCGTACTACTTAGCTTTTACGTGATCCATGGCAAGAGAAATGGCATATACTTCAGCAGTGAACACAGAAGCTGTAGAGGGGATTCTGTGCGCAACCACCAAACCACAATAAGCCATGGCAGAGCCCACACAGTCACCTGATTTTGAACCATCTGTATAAATAGAAATTGAAGGATGGTTCAAAAGATGTTCAGCAAATAGCAGGGAGTATTTCCAATCAGGAGTGTCTACTTTTCTCAGATAACTTAAAAATAGGTCACAATTGGGAACTGTAAGAAGCCATGGTGGGATGAGCAGACCAGTGGATACAGAAATGTTATCCAAGGACAGACTCAATTCATCCAGCTGTGCCTGGATATGAAGGCCAAAAGAAACAATGGCAGATCATCTGTTCTTCAAAATTATGGCCCACCGAGGAAGAAAAATACAACCCCAGGTGGGATGCTTTGGTAAGGAATGAAGTTTTAAAGCATATAGTAAAGACAGTTGCAAATGGTAGAGGTGCAAAGAAGGTTCATGAGACTATGTATAAGCTCTGAACTGGGAAAGTGCAGAACCAAAGTCCTTGATGATGAATAGGGTCTAGCATCTTTAAGGCCAATGGTCTGGCAGAGCCATAGACCAGTGATCCATAGTCGAGTTTCGATCAAATAAGAGCACAATATATCTTGAGCATAGAACATCGATCTGCTCCCCAAGTGATGGAAGAGAGGAAATGGAGGATGTTTAGTGCTCTTGTACATTTGACGCATAACTGCTTGATGTATGGTATAAAGGTCAGCTTACGGTCAAAGATAAGCCTCAAGAACATTGTCTCAGAGACCACAGGCAGCACAACTTCATTGATACAGAGTTCGGGATCAGGGTGAATACCCCATTGACAGCAAAAATGCATGCAAATGGTTTTAGAGAGAGAGAAATTAAAGCTATTCACTGTGGTCCACTTCAGTAAATGATTGAGGGCAGTTTGTAGCTGCCGCTCAATATACCTCATGTCTGATGACAGACATGACATTGGAAAGTCGTCGACACAGAGCCCATTTGCAACAGTGAGAGGGAGTTGTTCAGTGATGGCATTAATTTTTATACTGAAAAGTGTGACACTCAGAACACAAGCCTGAGGATCACCAAGTCCCTGTAGAAAAAAACAGGAAAGTGTCAAACCCACACAAACTTGGAATCTCCTGTCCATTAAAAAAATATTAATAACAATGGGCAAATGGCCACGTAATCCATAGATATGGAAGTCTCCCAAAATGCCATACTTCCATGTTGTATCATAAGACTTCTCAATGTCAAAGAATATTGACACAAGATGTTCTTGTTTGAGAAAGGCTTCTCTGATTGACGTTTCAAGTCGAATCAGGTGGTTCATGGTGGAGCACTGCCATTGGAACCCACACTCGGTGGGCAAGAGGAGGTTGTATGATTCGAGGAACCAAACAAGATGAGCATTAACCATCCTCTCTAAGGTCTTACAGAGACAGCTAGTCAAAGCAATTGGACAGTAGTTTGAAAGAATCTTGGGATCTTTCCCAGGCTTCGAGAAAGGTAGGACAATAGCCTGGCACCAAGCATCAGGAAAAACATTCCCCTGCCAGATCAGGTTAAAAACAATCAGAAGAATAGCAATAGAAGCAGGAGATAGATGGTGCAGCATGTCATAGTGTTCATCATCAGATCCAACAGATGTACTGTCAGACCCATGAAGAGCTAGTCTGAATTCCACCAATGTAAAGGGATGATTATAGTCATAGAGACAATCAGCTCAAAAGGAAAGCAGTGATCATTCTGCCCAAGTCTTGATGGCTAAGAAGGTGGAGGAAGAAGCAGAAGTGTTAGATACCCGGCAAAAGCTTTCATCTAGTGTATCAGCAATGCTCTGGGTATCAGCTACTTCCTGGCCATCAGAGAGAAAGATTGAGAGAGAGGACAGAATTATATTGCCTAATGACCTGTCGAATCTTGTCCCATATGACTTTGGAACTGGTGGTGAACTTAATCCAAGAGTCCTTCTGGCTTGGACGTCTCACCCACCAAGCATATGCACAGGCCAGCTGGAAAGCGATGCAGTTCAAGAGTGTGGGATATCTATGGAAAGTATCCCATATGGCAGGCAGGATTCCACTACAAACGAGGATATAGTGGAAAATGCGTAAAGGTTTTAGGAATACACTGAGCAGCTGCTTGTATAATACAGTCAGTTACTGCTGCCACACAATCACGTATTGATGGCTTACAAACAATGGCAGGATCAAGTTCTGCAAGAGCAGTGAAAGAGGGCCAGTTTGCTTGATCCAGCTTCCACTGGGACACGAGGGTCACGTGGCATCGACCACGGCCAGTCTCTGTCAAGATTATAGTAAAATTATCACTGCCTCGTGAATTATTGTCAATCCTCCATGAAAATTGGGAGAATAATAAAGGGGAGCAAACTGGGAGATAAATAGCAGTAAAGGACTGACTAGGTGCATGAAAATAAGTAGAAGAACCAGTATTGAGAAGAGAAAGGTTGTGATCAGAGAGCATACACGCTATAGAGTGACCCCTCCTATCAATATCATCACTTCCCCAGAGGGGATGATGTCTATTAAAATTCCCAGGATGAAAAAGGAGACAACAACTGTTCAATGAGAGCATCAAGGTCTGATTGATCATGTCTCTCCAGGCAACAGGTGGAGAGACAAACATTGATCATATGACCCAAAGAAACATGGATGGCTGTGGCCTCCAAGGGTGTGTCAAGTGGCAAAGACAGGGTGGGCACATGCTGATCAACCAACAGTGCCACCCTGCCATGCACTCATCCATCACACAGCCTGATATTTCTGTACAAAGAAAACTGCCAAAAGGTGACTGTATCAGCAGGTTTCAAAAATATTTCCTGTAAGGAAAGACATACAGAATGGTAGGAAGCAATCAATGTTCTGATGTCATCCAGATTGGAACAAATACCTTGACAGTTCCAGTGCATCAGGGTTGCCATTTTTATTGACGTGTGTGTGAATTGGGTGAATAATCCTTCTGTTTATGACCACGTCATTTTTCCTTACTGTCCTTATCGACCTCCATGGATCCTGCCCTGGGTTGATTGGGCAGGTCTTTGCTGTTGGAAGAGGATTCCAGTGACTGAAGATGTGAACGAATGATTGTTTTGCATCTTGGGGTGGAAGAAGATGTATCTGAGGAAATGCCTGTACTTGGAACCAAAGGATGTGGATCTTGGAATGTGTGTAAGTGACAGAGATAGGTGTTGAAGTTAATTCATCAACTTTTTTAACCATGGAGGTCAAAAGACTTTTCATTTGTTTGGAGAACGATTCTTTTGGAGGCACAGAGAGATCTGTCTGCACTCCCACTGTAGTTGTGGAATGAAGTGCAACAGCATACATCTGAGATGAGGTGATGATCAAAAATTTTCGAGCCTCAGGATAAGTAATGTTATGAATTGTTTTCAAATGCTGCACCTGTTTTTCTTCCAGCCATTTAGGGCAAGAACGAAAGTAGGATGGGTGAGAGCCATTTCAACTGATGCAATGAGGGTCTTTCACACTCCTAGGCATCATGGTCCTTGACGTGTGCTTGTTGCAATGGCAAGTAACCAAACAGCTGACACTGGAAAAATCGGAGAGGATTTGGAATGTATGGCCATACTCTGCAATTAAGATAACCTGCCTTGATGGTGGCAGGTGAAAGTAGTGATGTAAATGTGAGAATGATGACATTGATTGGCATCATAATTCCATCTTTGTGAGTGTATATATATGCCTCACTGCAGAAACTCCTTGGGTGGAAAAACCAGCAATAATCTCTGACTCTGGGATGTTCTTCAAATCCCTCTCAACAATAACTCCTTGTGATGAATTGAAAGTAGCACGAGGCGTAACCTAAACAGGTATATCCCCAATTGCCTTTGAATGCAACAGGAGTTCACTGTGTTGAGATGTGGATGTTTCCACCAATATGTCACCAGATTGAAGCTTCTTTACTTCCTTTGGAGAGCCAGCAAGTCCCTCTAGTCTCTTCTGAATGAAAAAGAGAGGCATTTGCCCTAAATGTTTGTCTGAAAGTGAATGCAATATACAAAAATGAGGTACAACAGGTGGTACATATGGTGAGAATTGCTGCTCAGAATCTTCAAGATGCGGTCATTTACCTATAGACTGTTTTTTCACTATTTTATTAAGACTTTTAATTGGAGTATCCATAATAAAGAAAGGGAAATTTCGATGCCCATTGACACAACCCGCTATGGTGCCCTACAAGGGGGATGTACTACAATGTCAAACAAGGACACTGCAGCAATGCCAGGGTTTTGTGAGCACTATACCCAAATACCAGCATCAGACACAATATCCTCAACATCTGCTGAGAATATCCAACACTGGTACTTGGTCGACTCTAGCCCGAGCAGACAAGCCGACTGACCCAAGGGGGGCCACCCCAAGGTTGCCCATCTACAGGAATTTAAGCCCAAAGTGGTGTGTTAAGGTTGGACCCCTCAAACACCGGGATCCTCTCCTCCCCTTCACGGGTTGCCACACATGGCAAACACGTGGGTGGATGTTTAGATCCCAGAGGAGGTAAACTGAAAAAACACAACCTTCCCTGGGAGGTCCCCTCACCACATACAGTAATCCACACCAAGGGATGAAAATAAGTACCACAAAATTTCTCAACATACATTTCTGAACAGAAAATCTTAAACAAGGTAATTAAAAGTAAATTAAAATTCGGAAAGAAAAAAGAATTTCTGTGTTCAAAAATTTCAGGATGAGACTAAAAGAGAAAAAAAAGAGATGTAATAAATATATTACTTTTAAATTAAACTTTTTTATAAAATACATTTTAAAATCAGGTTAGACACTCAAAATTTTAATGTTTTAAAATAATTGAAAAACTTGGATCGTTTTTAGCAGAAGGGGTATGGTTAATATTCAGTAAATTGAGAAAAACTAAAATTATTTCAAAAGATAAAACTGGAAATTAATAAAAAAAATAACATTATTTACTTGTTGAGAAGCACGAAGTTACACAGTACACTGTATGTACTATGTCCATTGCAGGTATCTAAATCTGATTTTAGCATTGTAAGTCTTCAAACTTATTGTTGAACCACTGGCAAAGAGGGAAGAGCCAATAAGTTTAAGAAAAACATTGGATATTCACTTTGTGATGTTTTGCCAAAATTTGAGATATTGAAGATGTGGTATGATATATTTAGCTGCTTTCTAAAAGCTATATGTTCATTTGTAACTTATTAAATAGATAATACTGTATCTGTTTTATTTTTGAAAGCCTTTGGAATAACCTTTAGAAATTAATGTTTCTTTTGGACTCACCTGTAAAGAGAGTATGTTGATGTCAGGTACGTCTTGGCAGTGTGCTTTACCTCTAATTGTTGGATTATCCAACAGATAAAGCAGGTGTTTACCATACAATGTGTAAGCTGGCCAAATAATGTCAATCTTGGCTTCTTTGATAGTGCTTGGCCCTTTATTGATAATCTATAGTAACAAATGAAAATGAAGTAAAAGATGGGCTGTCTTCAAACTCTTATGTCATCAGAAATTGTTTCAACAAATAAACAAATATACCAAACTGCTTCAGAAAGTAATCATTTAATTTAGAATCCATTATTTGAAAGATATAGTGCTTGTTTGTTAGTTTTTAGGGCAAACACAAATTCAACCCTGGATTGTACAGATTTAGGTCCACTGATTTACTACTGCCCCACAAGGGAGTGGAAAAATAATGGTGATATAAAAGACATTGCAATGGAAATTCTACCAAAATGTTTTCTTAAAACTACTTTGAAACTATTGTTTGAACAATGGGTTTGCTTGTTTATTTTTTTAAGCACAAAATTACATAATGGGTTACATGTGCTGTATAACCATGGGGAATCAAATCTCATATTATTCTGTCAAACTTATCACTGACCAACCAAAGGGACGTCAACAATGGTGTAATAAAAATATTGTGTAATGGTAGAGTTTGATAAAAATAGGTTTGAACGTTACAACTTTTCATTCACTTCTAAGAAAGCAAGTTTTTTGTATTTATGCAAAATAGTTCATTTATTTTAACTGTATTATAACATACACTGATTAACCAAAATTTTCCTTACAATAAAGATGTGAAGGTTGTTTCTAAAATATCCTATACTTTTTGATTACTATATGTATAAATATTAGTTCTAAAAACAAAAACTTAATCAACTTAGAGTGTTACAACAAATAACTTGATACTGACTAAGATAAAGAAACTTTTCAACATTTACAAAATGATCTTTATGGAATATATTTAAGTACTAGGTGTATACTATCAGTTTGGTATTAATATGACATGCAATAACACATATAAAGTTGTTTAAAATGATAAAATGTTTCATTTTGTTTTAATAATAATATTGCAGACGAAATGTGGTTATTTGTCAGTTGAAATGACAAGTCTTTATGTTTTAAGTTCCAATATCCTGGAGGAAGATTGCTTGATGTTTTAATTGATTGTAAAAAAAACAACAATAAACATTTTTGTATTGACATTTTTATAATATGTTTTTTGTCATCAAGGTGTATATCTGTGTACTTTGTCATGTTTAAACCTAAAGTTTAGAACACAAATCATGAACTTACTTCATACACATGGAGTACCTCTGGACCAATATCAGATTCTCTCTTTACCTGGTCATCAGGTAGAATGGATGATGTGTTGTAAGTAACGCTTTCAGGGAAAGAGATTCTAGGGAAACATACATGTTTTAATATTAAATAGATAAGTATAACAAAAACATAAAACATTACTCTAAAAATAGCCTTGACATGTAAATACCACATTAGTTAAGAATTCATTCTGATGCTACTGTGATGTTTTCTAACAAATATTAAAGTTGTTTTTTTTTATAAACGAATATTTTTATGTATTCAGGTAAACCATTAAACACTTATCTAAACCACCAAACATTCATATGTCACAAGTAGTAATGTGTTACTTGTATCTTTTGTTGCTTTAAGCAGTTTAACATTAAATTATTATGTAATTCGCAATTCTTGACAGTCATTAAAATATTAGTTTTATTAACAAAACAATCTGGATGCCTTATAAATAAACTTACACAAGTATGAGGCTATAATTAACCTTCCAAGCACAAAGCTTTATGCAAATTAATTACTATCTTGCTACTATTTAAAACATCACATTGAAATAATGTGATAAATAGTCAACTTGTAAATTCTTTTACCTTTCATTGTAAAAAAATCAACTTCATGATCAGTTGTATACAGATTTATACCCTCAAGTTTGATACTGGTTATAAATCATTATCTTACCCATGTACAATAATTTTTATCTTGAAAGTTGCTGGAAGCTTAATCATTTGATAGTTGTTGGAGAGAGTAGAATTTGGCTCTGGATTAGTGCTGTTTAAAAAAATAAAAATAAAAGAATGATCATAAATATAAAGGTTAACTGGTTTATTAAGATGTTTGACTAGCATTTGTTCAGTTTTATTTAGAATTTTTAGTACCTTGTAGATGTTTCTGTAGTCCATAGTCTCTTTGTTTTGTTAAGTTTCAAGTTAGGCTACTCGAGGGCTATCTGCATTAGTCATCCCTAATAGACAAGAAGGAAGTCAATACCACCCACTATCAACTATTGGACTACTCTTTTATACCAATACAAAGTGAGACTGACAGTCAAAGTGTAACGTGACCATGGCTGAAAGAAATGAGTTTTACGAAAGAATTTGGTTGCAACTTTAGCACCATAACCATCAGACCCTTCATGTAAGTGAAACTTAAGATGTACATTTATATTTAAAAAATAAAAGCATACATAAATATACTGGATGTACAATAAATGACATATGCTATTTAAAATTTTGAAATGGATCATTCAAATTAAAAAAATGCTTTTAAATGAAGTTCTATTACAGTTTCTCAATTATTAAACTATTTGCTTTTAGTTTTCTAAATTTTGCCTATTATGATTTCTGGTTCACAGTTGGTAAATGTAAGAATTCATGTGAACATGTTTTTGTCTATGATTATTTATTAAGTAATCAAACTATTTAATACTTAACTTTTGATTGACTTCTGTTAGTTTCAAAATAAATTCAGTTTATCATTTGCATTTTACCTATCACTAAATACAGTAAGTGTTAGAAATAGTATTAATTTCCAAGTATGAATCATTAACTTGTAATTTTGTTTACTAGTTCTTTTATCTACATGTTTGTTATTTCTTTCACAGTGCACATCTGCTGTGTCCACTGAGAGGAATCAAACACCTGGATTTATCATGGTAAATCCATAGAATTAACAGTGTCCCACCAGGTGACAGCTAGAAGGAAATATCTGTATCAAGTAAATCAATGTTCACACAGAAGCTGAGATATTATTGGTCAAAGGTGAAAGGGCACAAACCTATTGTGATTATTTAATATTTAAAACAGAAGTTGGAATTGCCAGCCTGAACACCATCTTACAAACACATTGGATAAACAACCAGTTCAGGTACAGCAGTCACTACTTTGAACAACTGACCAGAGAGAAATCTGATGCAACTGTAACAATAATGTTTTTTACTCCTTTGAATCAGATAATGACACTGACTGTCACCCTTATAACACTCCCACCAACATGCCTCAAACCCATGACCCTTTATTCTGTACCTCAAAATTTTAATCATTAAGTTATACCTGACTCATTTAAAGTTGTAATTCATGAATTCCCAGAACAAAATGCTTGCTTTGTCACCAACTGAAAATTCATAATCTTTAAGTAACTATGTGATACATTGTAACTTGTATGAACAAAAGAATAGAACTGCAGTTTTGTTTGTTTGTTTCAGAACCTTAATGTAAAGCTATACAAAGGGGTATCTGCAATTTATCCATTCCTAATTTTTAATTATTAGACAAGAGGAGAAGCTTGAACAGCACTGTTTATCAACTCACGAACTGCTCTTTTATGACCAAATAATGGAATTTAACCATCACTTTACAGCACACCTACGAGTCCCAATCTGGGAAGCGTACTTTCAAGCCAAAATCTGTGAACCATGAACTGTCACCAAGAACTTTTAACCACCAGGCCAACTGTAGTGAAGACGACGTCTATGTTATTACTGTGCTTTCAACATACTATAAATATAAATAAATTTATATTTATGGTATGTTTATTGAAAAAAAGGTTACTACTAGAAATGTGAACATTGTTAGAAAAGCTTCTATTAATAATAATCACATGACACATAAATTAACTGTTAATACATTTGACGAAACAACCTTCCACACAAAGGTGAATAATAATAAAACTGATATTTTTACTGTTATCCATAAATGTCCTCAATAAGTAATACTCTCACAACAAATATGTGAATACTGTAATAACATTATCATTATTCTTATGCACCTTTAATAAGTATCACTCCAACAACAGATATATACTATAGTATTATGTTTATTTATAAGTTCTTTAAATAAATACTAATCTCACAAGAAATATTCAAATACTACAAGTAAAAAAATGTAAATAAAAATATTAAGAAGTGGGAATGGAAGCACCAAAAAGTAAGAAAACAAGGTAAGAATGGGAAGGTAAACATTAAAACACTTAGTGGATTTTAATACTGTGCAACCTCAAAGTTGGTGTGACCACTGTTCTAATCATGTGTCTTTTATAACTTAGTAATCGGTTAAACTAAGTTCCAGGTGTATATAAAATTTATTTTTTTATAAACTTTGTTTCAGGAACCAAATACAGATACATATATGTAATCAAATGCGCCCCTAATAAAATACACATCATCATAAGGAGGTGTTTGATGTCAGAAGCAAGACAGGAAGCTCCAGCAGTCAAAAAATACTTTGCCTATAGAAGACATTATAGCTGGATAATTGGTATGGGGTGGGCCAGAAGAACAGAATCAAACCAGATGATTTTTAAAATGTTTAAATTTGTTGAATATTTAGAAAAGATTAGCTACTGATAAAACTCAATTCAAATCTATAATTGAATCAAATTTCAAAGTACAATAATGAAGTAGGAACAGGCAGAAGGATAGCCACACACACTTTAATGTTGCAGTGTCAAGAACCACCATGTGTTGTAATGTTACCCCACCCATTCCCACATTGTTTCCTTCCTTTTTGGTGCTCCCATTCCTGCTTACTAATTTTTTATTTAAATTATTTTTATACTTGTCTCATAGCTTTTTTTGGTACTTAAGTTTGACTGGGTTCTAGGCCTATCCTTCTCTTAGATTTTCTTAGAACTATCTTTTGATATTTATTTGTTATTGCTGATATCTTTGCTATAGGTTTTCTTTCTCCTAACCAGAGTGGCAGCCTTTTCTTTGGCTAGATTAATTAATAAAGCTTATTTTGCATATACAGTAATACTGTTTCAAACCTTTTCTCTATTTTTATAGTAATGTTCTCTTTGCAGAGACAAAGACCTTTCAAAATGATCATCATAAGATTTCCCCCTTTCTCTTGTTTTGTTGAAAAGACATTTTAAAAATTGCAGTATTTCAAATACAACATTAAATCTTAATAGGTCACACTTAGCGTGAAAACAATACAAAGGCAAATTATATAACTTATTGTTTTTTTCAGTCCAGAATACTCAAGCAAAGCCATGTCAAACTTCGCTAGTGGCAACATTTGTCCTCACATAGAAGACTTGTGTCTTAGGCTTTGACTACTATGATAGAATTGCTTTGTCTGCCATAGAACCTTCAAGTGAGATACATAGAAATGAAAAATTCATTTTCAAAGATCAGATGCTTGTTAGAACCTACATCTAGAGAATCTATATAGTCTACATTTTTGTTTTATCTCGCTGATAAGGCTGTAGGCTAATCATAGTGCATCTGTAGTGTTGCAGAATGGTTATTGTTATTACTAAGATGGCTGTAACATCTTGTAAGTACAGAATGGTTATTGTTATTAGGAAGAACGATTTTAGCCAAGCTAGCATAAATTAATCATGTACATTTGGATTTGCATAAGGAAAAAGCAAGAGAAAGCTAAGCCTTTCCAACAACTTTAATCATCAGTCACATAGTTAAATAACAAGAATGCCAAATTTGCAGTTTCATGAAATTGTTTTCACCCTACCAACTTTCTCAAGTGCTTAGTTACCTTCCAGTCAGCTTGTTTACTACTCAACACTGTGTAAAAGTGCTTAAAGTTTTGTTTACATGCTGTTTGCATTGTGTTTGAGAATTTAACTTGTATTGCATATATTACACACCTAGCCCACTCCTATTATAAGTACTACTATACTTATGATATCTCTGTTACTATTATGCATGAGTGCCCTTAATAAGTAATCCTTCTACTGCATATATATAAATACAATGAAAAGATTTCTATGAGTTCATGCACAAGTAGAGGTGGATGAAGATTTAAAATGAGTTTCATTAATGCATCTGTTCTCTACAAGTAACCATCAGAAGATATGTGTTGAGCACTGATACGTATTCGTATCTTACCTGTTAATTTTGACAGTAAAATTTAATTCTTGTACCTTAGGAGCTACTTGAGCTGGCTCCATGATCACGGTGAACATCAGCTGAAATGATATATACAGTATGAGTACTGGAATTCCAAGAGCATAATTTAAATTTGGTTAAATTTATATATTTAATTTCAATACAAATTAATTTTATCCAAGTATTTACTCTAATATAAAGTAAATACTGTAATTTAAGAAGATGGTAGCATATAAATGTATTTTATCTTTATTATATAACACATCTGTCATTCTCATCTATTTATGACTTACCTTTTGTCTGCACGTCACATTTCTTTTATGTTTATTGACAAAATTTTATTATATATTTGTAGTAACAGTTCTGTTGTGCTGTGAGTGTTTATATTGACATATCTCTCACATCTCAGAGTTAAATAGTAAACAATCTATGGTTATTATATTTTAATAAAGACATCATGTTTCTTCTTTTAATGATGTTAGAAATATATATAGGTTAAAGAAGTCTTGATAGAAATGAATAGACCCAATAACCCAAGTGCTTTTGAAAGATGTTCTTGAAGAAGAAAATCTCACCTTTTGAAAGCACTCGGTCTGTAGGGTTTTTATTTATTTCTGCGTTTCTTCTTTTGGTATGGACATACATATATCTCTTTTGACTATATTGTGGTGTCACTCATCTTTACTCTGTTTATACTGATATATGTATCATGTACCTTATGCTCATAGTAACATACCTAACTTGTGCCATCTGTTTATTATGATACAGCAATCTTAATACTTTTGATTTATCCAAAGACTTGTTTTTATCTGAGGTTTTAAACTTTACGCATTGACTTACATACAAGATGAATGGTTGAGCTTCATATACTAACATGCCAACCAGTAGCAAGTCCTATCGAAGTTACTTTAAAATGTTCAACTTACTTCATTTCCTGCAGGAAAAGGGTTACCAGCATTGCAGATAAGAAGGTTGTTTCCTGATGTCTGAAAGAATGGAGTACAGCTCACTGGCTCGTTCTATCAAGAAAACACCAAACTTGTGAATAAGGAACTGGCACTAAAATTGAAATCCTATATATATCTAATAGTATGTCTAAAAGTAAAGAAAATCACAAACACTAGACACATAAACTATAGACCAAATTTGTTTCCTTTAAGTGCAAAGCCTCAAAATCACACTCTACCCACTGAAGGGATTAAACTTCAAATATTTACATTATATTGCATCAAACTTAATGTTAGCTACCTGGAGGTAATGTGCATCACATCTTCACTGTTATTGATAGGTGTTTAATTTTCTGATAGGCTGAGCATGACCAGTTGGTTAGGGCACTTGACTCGTAATCTAAGGATTGCGAGTTTGAATCTCCATCACACCAAACATGTTTGCCAATTTCAACCATGGGGGTGCTATATTCATGGTGGTAGATAATGATGCCTTCCCTCTAGTCTTACAATACTAAATTATGGATAGCTAATGCAAATAGCCCTTGTGTAACTTTGCACAAAATTCAAAACAAAGAAATTCTTGGAAATAAGTCTCATTGAACAGGTATGTAGCATATTTAAAAGTATTCTAAGCTTCATGTTCACTTTTCACCTGTTGAACAATTTTAGTAGTAAGGAAAATAAACAATTTCTACAACTCCATGCCTACTGTGTAATACAAGGCAAGTTGTTGGTAACATTAACACTGTTATTGTTTTAGTATACATTACTTTTCATGAGATACAATTTACAAGTTCAACAATGTACAATTGAAACTAAACACAATCCTATTTCTCAAATTGAAACAGAACAAAATGTTGGCTTGAAAATAAACAAATCAAAATTCTCTGACTTTAAATGAAAAGTGGAAAATATCCATTTTCTTTTCATCTAATATTTTTGACTAGTTTTTTGTCAAGTTTAATTTTTCATGACTCGAGTTAAACTTACCGTGTTTGTTTTGTTGATATTAACATAGTTAACTTCTTGTGGTATCTCCAGGTACATCATGGTCTCAAATGCATCTTCTCCACGATTGGTAACATTAACATTAAGTTCTATCCTTTTTTTACTCCCGATAAAGTATTCTTCCATGTTCCTAGTGAGTTTGAAGTAAACCCCAAATGTTTTGACATTGAGTTAAACACCAGTTGTTTACATAAAAACTAACAATAATTTTCAGAATATAATTACATTATTTAATGTTTTCAAAAACCAAAAATTAGTATTAAAATCAACATTCAGCTATGAAGGAAGGAAGATGGTATTAAAAGTGACTAAAAATATTTAGAGGTTCAGTGTTAACTGCATGTTCCAAGAGGGTGCTGAAGTAGAATAATACAAAAAACATTAAAAAATTTGTGTGTAAATTTAAGTTTTATTTGGTGGAAAAAATTGGATTATCCACAAATAAATGGAGATGAAGTCACATGAAGAATACTGTTTGTTCGTTTTTTATAACTTTGTAAATTATGTTTACTTAATAATACAAATACTTACAATGATAACTCCACATCTAGGTCAGGAATACATACATTGTCTTTCCCACAATTCTTCTGTATGCTAACCTGTAACAGAATGAAATACCACAAGTGATAGAAAAAAAACCACAAAATATCTAATAACCAATATATCTAATACTTTATATTTCACATCTTCTGCACATATATTAGAGCACAGATAAGAAACAAGTTATACAGAAAGAATGTTATAGTGACACTTTTATAGATTATAAAACTTTCACTGCATCATAAGAGGCCAGCCACGTAGTTTCAGATTTTCTGTAACATATAGTTTCACAGTCCACTCAGCAGACTTAATGCTCTCTTGGAAAGGTACATGTTATTCAGTTAACATTTCTTGAGTGTTTTGGAAGAACTCTTAACATTCTAAATAATTTTCAAATTTTCTAAATATACATTTTCTGTTTTTTTATTCTTCTCTAGGTTCATGCTCTATATGCTGAAGAATAATTATAATTAATGAAATAAGGAAAATCATTAGAATTCTCAAATAAGACAATCTACTACATTAAAAACAAAATAACTCAACCATTAAATAAAACAATGTGAAAGAGTTTATTAACAACAATGACAAAATTAACTCTATGCTGATAACAAAAATTGTCTAGCAAATTCATTCCAAGCCAATGAAATAAGCCACTAGAATAGTTAAATGTTTCGGCACTAGAGAACAATAACATGGAGAGATTCAGTTACAATAAGAATACAATGAAGAAAAACAGCTAACTCACTTGTTTCATTAATTTTTGTGGCAAAGCTTCATTCAAGATTGGCCTCAGGACTTTTCTGTATGGTTCTGAATATAGCAGGTCTATAGAGACCTCTACTGTAATGGGAGTTAATTTATCTCTTATTTGATTCTGAAATGTTAAAGTTATACAGAATTTAATAATGAAATCCAGTGTTTCTCATTTTTATAGTAACACATTTAAAACATGTATTTTATATTAAAAGAACAAAAACAATGCTTTCAATTTGCTACAAAAATTTCAAAGACACAAAAAAAGAGGAAATTTTGTTTCCAGAAACAACACTTCCTTAGAAGTTGGGTTACTACTATAAATATATACATACCCAACTTTACACATTTTACACAACCAAGTAAGCGTATCTTTTCTAGCACAATACATTTTACACTAATAACACACACATATCTTACTGAAAACATCCACACACACTTCTACTATTTAAGAATTCAGAAACCACCTAGAAGGTGATAGAAACAACATCAAATAAAAATTTTACACCATTGTTAACCCAACATCATCTAAGCATGACAAAGGAGCACATGTCGTTTGTTATTTGAACTGGTCATCAGTTTATGATAAGTTTCAAATAATAGGAATCATAAAATCTTAATTGGATACAGCAAAAATTAATTGCAGTTCAAAAGAAGATGTGGATGATGAAGTAAGTTATCTGGAAAATATTTTGGTGAAAAGTATTGATTATCCTATTAGTGTGCTTAGAAAATACTTAATAACTGATTAAAAAATAATAAAAAAATTCATTCAGGTAATTTGGTTTATCTTGGAATTCATTATGTACTTGGCTTATCAAATATGTTAAAGAAAAATGTGGAAAGAAATAGAAAGATTGTAAAAATTTCCAATTATGTGTAAAGAAAGAAGTAGTTTACAGTGTAGAATATACAGACTGTAATAATTTACATATAGGAGAGACAGGTTGGAATTAAAGTACTAGAACAGCAAAACAAAACATGCTCTATCATATGTCTACCAAAATTTTAAAGATACATAACACTGTAGTGAAAATGAAATTGTTAAAATTATTTGTTGTAAAATAATTGAAGCTATTTTAATAAATAAATACAAACCTTTATTAAATAAAATACAAAGTGTAGGCTTATACTTATGATAAGGTCAAGGTTATGTTTGTGAGGTGCATTTAATTGTTGTATCTAGTTGTGCTACGTATCTGATAATGCCATGTTAGCAGTGGTGAAATGTTGTTTTCAGTTGATATATTTTTCTGTTTCATTTCTTGTATTTTTTTAAGATTTCTACTGAGTTGGTTATGTGCAAACTCAGTTGATATACACAAGTCAAAATAAATGTCAAATTTACAGAGAAGAAAGCAACAGACTAGTAATTAAGATCAAATTATAATAGTACCTTACATTTAAATTAAACAATTAAGATATAACATGATGTTTCCAGCATTAAGCCAACCACACTTGGCTGTACAGCAGGGGTTCCCAACCTTTTGGCACTTGCGACATGAAAATGTAATTGATGAAATAAAATTAATGTTATCCCAAGCTACTTCTAACAAGGCTACGCAACTCCCCTGCCAAGGCTTCGCGATTTACCGGTTGGGAACCCCTGCTGTACAGGGTAATGCAAAAATCAGGCACCACTCTGGTATTTCTGCATCTTACAATATAAATTTGTGAGCCATAAATTATGTTAATATTTCATTAACTACCTATTTTAGTACAGCAATTAACTGGTTGGAATGTTATTAACTATATAAGATGTTTGTTGTGATATACAATTTAAAGAAAACTATAAAACTTTAAAAAAAAAAGTTATGTATGACTTTTGGTTTACCCTGTATATCAAACAAGCAAATTTTCAATTCAGTATTTGCTAGTTAGCATTGAACAAAATCTAAGTACTGATATGGAAGCCTGGAATGGTCTGATGATTACGGAGCTCAACTCACATTCTGTGAACTTGCTCTCCTTTCAGCAAGTCACAATCAATCCTACCATTTGTTGTTTCTGGTCAATCTTAAAGTTTTTCTTGTCAATTAATCCCCACACATAAAATTGGGCTGGGGGATTTTTCAGCACCCAAAATTTTTCACACCAAAAACTTTTGATGACTTTTTCTATGCAAGTCTTTTAAAACATCTATTTCAACCCCTGTATACAATTAAGGAATGCTTCAGAAATAAAAATAGTTGAGCTATTTGATCAAATTTTAACAAAATAATTAACTATGGATTTATTTTTAAACTTTTCCAAAGTGCTTATCACCTCTTATTTTGAAATGTTTAACACAATTTTCAAATGCTAGTGTAATATTAAGATATAATAAAAACATAAATTCAGCACTTAGGTTGATAAAAAATACAATACTAAATAAGCTGTGGATTTGCTGACCTCAATGTATGTATATACATTTTTACAGGATTTCGATTCCTTCCTGATGAAAATATCATAAATATTTTGGTTGATTTTTTCTCTTTCCAAAAAAAACATTCGTGGATTTTGCTGCAAGTCGACATCCAGTTGTGTTTTAAGCTTAATTTCTGGAAACAGAAAACGAACGTCAGTGAAAATTCATCTTGATAACACTAATGGCCACAGTAAATTTTATCATTAGCTCCTCATAATAGGAAATGTACATTACCAATTTTGGCTTAAACTTATTTTAATAGTCAGGGGCCCATCTTTGGCTGAGGCTCATTTTAAGAGAACCCATTATTGGGGTGAACCTTATCTTGAGTTACTTTGCTATATTTTCTACCAATCATTGATATGCATCTGTTGAAATACACCACCATTTCTCTTAGACCTTATCTCCAAGTGTTACGAGATTTTGGAATCTGTCCCTCAGGCAGTGTTCCAAAATATCCAGGATCAGGGATTTTGGCTGGCCAAGGAAGGTTCTGGAGGGTTTTGGATTTGTTTTGTGTAGTGCTGGTTTAGAATAGTGTATTAATATGTCGCAAAAGTTATGATTGTTAAACAACTGTTTCTACAAAGTCAAAAGTGAAATATTGTCCATACTATCGTAGGTAATACATCTAAGTATTGACAGTATAACTTTTATCAACAGACCAAGCCAAAAGTATCAAAACTAGGATCGCATCCTGATTCTGCACACCATAATATTTCATAGCTGTAAAGTAGAATCACATTCAAAGTAGTTTTCATGCTCTCATTAGGCCCAAGTCTGTCATTCACAATTCAATAATAGGAAGTATGATTTATTAGTCCACCTTATTTTTCGTAACAGTTCCCTTTGTCCTAATTTCAATGCTGAAGACATCTTGAAAAAAGCCATCTCCACATATTGATGGCTATAATGAGCAGCTGGTGGGCTGTAGGTTGTGTATGAGAACTTAGCAACATGGAAGTCTACATACCCTGTCCTGGACCCTCATTAAGATCAGAGATGATAGACTTAATACAAGTTTCAAAGCTTACATCAGATGAGGATAGTTCAGTTTTGGCCAGTGTGACAAGTATTCAATAACTTATCCAGTGGTCTTCAGTATATTATCCACAATACATGTGTAATGAGTAGTATGGATGAAGTTCCTTGGACACTAATACTACAGATGTTCATCCAAAACCAGCCCTCTATGAAGTTCACTGATCTCCTTCCTTCTTTACGTCTTAAATCTAACCAGCAGTCTTACGTATTCTGTTTTATACAAGCCCAATGCAGTGCAACATGAGATTCAAATTTAACATGACGTGCCTTTCCACTATATTTATTCAGATAAAGTGTACTAAAAAAAAAAGCTGTCACTGCACTAAGTGCTACCTTGGATCTGTTTGTTAAGGTAGACAATTAAGGTAACTTACAAATGCAGACTAACAACTTGTGAGCATTGCAAATGATCAACACTTTTGTTGCATTGAAATCATGATATTCAGATATTCAATAGTACTACATTGCTAAGTTCCTGCAAACAGAGTTATTTGTAACAGTATCTAAAATAGGTCTACTTTTTTTTTACAAAATTTTACTTTTTTTAATTTATGAATTCCCACTACAACTTATACATATATGTATAATTATTATAACCACACTTAAAAGTCAAAACATTAAAATTAAAAAAAATTAAACAAATTATGTTGCATTTTTAAAAAAAGATCCTTGGGTACAAGCTACAATGTGGAATTATAAAATATCTCCTAAGTTTTGGAGGTGACTGACGAAGTAGGACCCACACTGTGGTGGGGATACACCATCTATCAATTTTAACTCCCACATTTTAGCTTGTACCCTAGGATCTTTTTTAAAAATGACGTATATTTTGTTTAATTTTTTTTAAATTTTATCATATTTCGTTTTGGCATTGAAAAAATTATGGTCATCATATAATTAATCAGAGGTCGGGATTTGCTGTTTCTAATACAATTTCTCCTCATTATTTTATTTACTTATTTAACTTCATTTAAATGTATTTATTTAATTTCACTATATAATTAAGTATATATGTTGACCAATATGTCTACACTATCCAAATAATATCTTCTAGTTACATATACTTTTCTTTTGAAACTTCCAAAAAGCATCTTCTTCATGTGAGCTTATAAATAATTCCAATATTAACAGTTTCTGATCAACATGGATGTCTAACCATAAAGTTCAATGGTCGTTTGTATAATAAATTACCTTAACATTTATGCAATAAAATTATCCTTCCGTTTGTTGCTAAGAATGGTATGGTTTGAATTAGTAAACAGAAGAACAACTAACTATACAGAAGTTTTTAATCATGGAGTTTAGCATTTGGCTTCCTTTAGATATGATCAACAGAACAAACGATTTTAGCCATTTTGTCTGTTTTGTGATGTTAAAGGGGGTGGTACACTACTTGAAATCTGTTTCTTGCTTTATGTTTCCAATAAGATGTTAAAGGTAGTAACAATCTTGTTATATACTTGAATTGTATTGAGTTCAGGTGGAACAATGCTTAAAAACTGTTCCTCATTTGAACTTTCCAGGCAGCTGCAGGTTATGAAAAATGCATCTAAAAATCATTCATTGTCAAAGTTCTCACAAAACACAAATTATGTTTGTAAATGAACTATTTTATCTCTCTTTTTTTAATTTCATAACAATTTTCAATTGATAGATATAATATTATATCATAGGACTTAATAATACTTACGTAAATAAGAAGGCACTCTTATTCCACTATATTGAAGGCAAACCGTAATCACTATGCTGCAAAATAAATAAATAAAAAACAATTTATGATAATGATAAAGTAGTTTTAAAACAATACTTTCCAAAAGTAGAATTTCCTAAAAACAGACATAAAATAAGAAATAATTTTACCTTATTAAATTTTTTTTTTATAGATATAATTATATCAGTTTATTTGTTTGAAGTTAGTTGCAAAGCTACACAATGGGTTATCTGCTCTGCCCGCCACAGGTATCAGAATCCAAGTTCAGGTGTTGTAAGTACACCGACACATCATTGTACCACTTGGTGACATTTATATCAGAGAGGAGAGTATTGTATTTCAATCTACCACCACCTGCAACTCCTGAAATTAAGAGATTCTGAACACCACAATTACTCTGAAACTACAGGCAGATGAATTATGCACAAAATTCAATATCTGATTATACTTACCTGGCCATAACTAAAAGAACTAGCATTTGTTTTTAAAGAAAAAGTTTAATCTGTGTAAGCAGTTTTTCAGTTTTTATTTGGTTATAGTTCTTGAATGGTACACATAAATGATAAACCAACAGAAAAATATTTACCACATAGATAGATAAATATATATATAGAGACAGATTTTTGATGGACTTAATTACCAAAAATGACATTTCATAAGAGAAAATTAAATCTATTATTTTCACATGTAAAAAGATCTAGTTTTCATAACAGAATTTAATACATATTAGTGATCCTATAAATAAACTAATCACATTTGTTGTGGTTAATCATGTCAAAATCACCAGTTAGCCATCACCATACATAAAGCCAAAAAAAACTTTAATACATACATGTTACCAAAAGAAATTTACATACCAGGATACTTCAGTTCTATCAGAAAGGCTGCAACCCTTTTCATCCAAATTGATGGAATTAGGATCAATCTGTAAATTGGAGAACAAGTTAACCACTGGTCGGGACCTGAGAAGTAAGAACAAATAGATACATTACTTCTATAACAGATATAATGTCTAATACACATTAGTGAAAATTTTGAGCATTATAAGAAAGAATAAAGCATGAATGATTGTGTGTCTTTAGATGTAATGTGTACTATTAATTACGTGCAGCCAAATTTATTTTTTGAAGCGTTGCTTATAGCTGATCAGAAGGAAAATTAAGATCATTTACTGTTGTTGGTATCTTGTTAAGTTTGCAAAAAAAATAAACTGTTGAGAATTTTACCTGAAAAATATTGCTTGATTTGAATCATAGGCTCCAATAAGCAGGTCTGTGGAAAATTAAAACAACTTAGTAATTAAATACCTACTTTTTATAAGCATATCAGTGCACTTTCTGCCCTTCAAAAATTAAAACTATCAAAAACTAATACAAATAAATTAGTATAAAAGAGATTAGAATTTTTTGAAGTTTGTTTACAAAACAGCTGTCTAGTAAATTGTACAGAAGAAAAAAGTTCCTGCCAATGTGACCTTACCCTCGTTCATAAGACAAAGGTGAAGAATGTACAAAACAAATGGTTATTACTTACTGCTTATTCCTCAGATGTTGAAATAATCAGAAAGGGGTAAATATAGCTATAATGTCACCATATGGTGTTACACTAAAAGTTTTCTACAAAACCATGAATCTTTGCTTGAATGTAAAAGAACAAATATGTGGACTCACCAGGGTAACTATTGTCATCCATGTCCATACCTCCAGAAAGGGAAAAACCAAATGTTGATAATCCAGGATCACCAACACTTTCAGCTGTTATAACCTACCAAAATAACTTCATTTCTAAGTCTATTATTATATCTGCATTTTTAACCAACATAACAAAAGGCTGTATTAAACAATATCTTGCTAACATAACAAGTGAAAGAGCTTTATTCTTTAGATTTTAGCCATTTTTAACACATGTACATAAGTAAATGTTTGAAGTACCTTAGAGCATTAGTAAATCCAGTCATCTGACTACTAAACATTAAAATAAAACTGGCTAAAAAAACTGCATGGAAAATTACAGAGGTGCCTAAGTTTTAAATTTATTTATCTTAGTTACCTGTGAAGGTTTAATTGTCATCATGTCACCTCTACTACCATGATAGATGTAAACCACTCCGCATTCTTTATTTCCAGCATAGGGTGCTCCTACAGCAAAATCTGAAATTGAAATTACAAGAATTGTTTGTTGTTGTTTTCATCCTGACATCACTCTGTTTATGCTCAAAAGAGAAGTTTCAAGTGTTTTATGTGAACCTTACCTTGAAATCCATCTTTATTTATATCTCCTAGTGATGTTAATGCATGCCCAAACCGACCTCTGGAGTAGGTGCCATCTAAATAACTCTTGTTGACCATCTGATGCTGTAACGTTAATGTTAAAAGCTTAGGAAATTAAGGTAAAATAATCACAATCCAAAGTAAACAAAAATTAATGTCAGAAAAAATTATGCACTGATACATCAGTAGCTAATACATTTCACGAATCCTTGAATCCTTCCTATCGTTCAGTTCAAATTATCATTTAAAGATTCAATAACGCAAATAAAAGCTGATTTTGACTTTGTCATCTCATGTAGTTTAAGAGAAAAGTGTGTTAAGATGAATGACTAGACAAAATCCGATTTAGCAGTTTGTGGAAAAGTTGTTATGCGGCCTCTGAAACATCATTGTAGTTTTTAATAAATTATTTTGTAACTTATCATATGTGTTACTTTTTTTCACTTAGAATACTTGCACGAATGCTTCCAACGAACCTTTACATTTTGGTAGAAAATGTACACTCGTCCCTCTTCGTAACTGTTTTCAGAATCAAAGTTAGCATATAGTGGCGCCCCTACGATAACATCATCTAAACTATAAAGCAATAAAACAAAAAAAAAACACATTAATATTAATACAAATTATTTTCATACTAAACTTTATTGAATAGTCAATATTACTATTTTTATAGATCATGAAAAATAAATATTTTGTATTAAATTTAGTTTGCAAGGTAAATTAACAACGTTCAGGAAGTTAATTACGTAATGTTTTTGGTATTCAGTGCGTAAAACACAAAATGAGAAATAAATATATATCACACAAAGGAAGCTAAAATAGCAAGTGAAAATGTTAAAATTCCTGGTTACCAAAGTAGGAGATTACATCATTTCTTTTAACTTATAATTTCAACTTGCAGAAAAATAAAACATTTTATCTACCGATCACCATTGACGTCAGCTACACAGACAGAGTAACCAAAATAAGATCCAAGTTGGTCTCCTGTAAGGTTCATTAAGTTCCTTAAAAATGTCGTTAAAAGCACCACCTAGTAAGAAAATAAGATACTTACAATATTACACACACTTTTTTAAAGAACATCACAGCTGCATGCAAAAACTGAAAGATATATAATGCTGTATTACATCATGATTGAATAAAACGTATTTTAGAAGATATTGTTGTATCTCAAAGACTCAAAGAATTCACGCAGTATGTTTAACTTTGCTAAATTCCAGATATAATTAGAGAAGTTTACACGTTCTTGTATGGTTTTACCATTGTGTTTTATTTGGACCAGACAGTTATCATTTCTGTTTCAAGTCCTATTACACAGCACAAAATTAATACACACACAATTTCATATTTAATTCTTAATATCACTTTATTTCCTGAACACTAAAATACAGATCACAAGGAATATTTTTGATCAATTTTGTATTTGTTTGTTTTTGAATTTCGTGCAAAGTAAATTATCTCCCTAATTTAGCAGTGTAAGACTAAAGGGAAGGCAGCTACTCATCACCACCCACCGCCAACTCTTGGACTACTCTTTTACCAACGAATAGTGGGATTGACCGTCACATTATAATGTCCCCAAGGCTGAAAAGGCGAGCATGTTTGGTGCGACGGTGATGCGAACCCGTGACCCTCAGATTACGAGTCGCACGCGTTACTTGATCAATTTTAACTTGGCGTTGTAGCTCTTGAATGCTAAATTTGACAAAGAATATTTTTTTTTAAGAAATCCTTATTTTCTATTTCATTTTCTGACTATTACATACATCCAGTAAAGATAGGGGATATTCTAACAAAATCTTTCTCATCAATTCTCACTTAATTATTCAGATTCTCACCACCGAATCCTTAGCATCAGACAAACAATGTTAGAACTGGTAAGAATATTCTCATACTTTACTTGTGCATGTCTATTAGTAAACATTGCATTTTAAATCTTTAGCATCAGACAAGCAAAATATTATTATTATCTATTCTTAGCTTACACTATAGTTAGTATTAAAACTGTGTTTCGTATCAATTCTTGTTTACTTATTTAACGTTTGATTACCAATTTTGGTAGTTATTGTGATAATTCTAACGTATTACTTTTTGGAAAACTTCAAGAACCTGCCATTTTCATACTCGTTTCTCACCTTTCCTTTTAATTTATGGCCACGTGGCATGCCAATGGTCAAGTCCACGACATTATCTCCAGTGAACTCTCCAACAGCGGCAGAGTAACCTAAAGTTAAAAAAAAATGAAAGTTTAAAACTGGGTTAGACTGCAGCTACTCGCATTACTAAAGTAAGAATAGAACAGTTTACATAATATTTTTATGATTTTTTAAAATTAGAATAAGTTATATTTCATTTTTGAAACTAACTTGATAACTACTGATATTAAAAGAGTTAAGAAGTATTATGAGCGAATTAATAAATGTTCATAAGTATAAATATATATATTTTCGGGTAAAAAAACAGTATTTTATTGTGGCTTAATGAGGTGAAGAATTATTAGTCGACGATACTTTATTGTGGTTTAATGAGGAGAAGAATAATTAGTGGACAATACTTTATTGTGGTTTAATGAGGTCCGAGTAACATCAAGGATACTGTTATTTAGCAACGTTACGAGCGCTCAGCCATCCTTCTTCAGGCTTCACTGCGTACAGCAATAATGCTTGGTATTAATGTTACTATATAGAAGTCAAACGTTTGCCCCAGTTTGTTTCTTTATTTACGTCCAAAGCTCACAGTGAGCTATACACGCTCTGTCCGTCGAAGGAAATCGAACACCGGATTTTAGTACTAATCTATCGGAAGGCCTTCAGCCTATGCTGCCAAATCAGCGTTTTAATTTAGATGCGTGTCCTAACCCTGTTTGCTCAAGTTTTTTGTTGTTGTTTTTTCACGTCTTTCAAATATTTTAGGAGCTGAAACCATAAGACTGACGTGATCAAGTAACTTATGATTATGTTTTTAATTCTTACAGTATTTGTCTATCTTACCTAAATAACTGTCATCTTCTTCTGGTGGTCCTTCAAGCGTACTGTACAAAAACTGCTTGTCGAAGAGGTTTTGAGAAAAAACTTGACCTGATGGGTGCCAAAAAATCTCGATAAATATATTTCTCGTGCTGAGATAAAATGTTAGTGGCGCACCTTTTAATAAGTATCTACAAACGTATATATTAATAAACATATCAGAATCACCCATTTTTGACTGGACGTGGCTTACTATTCAACATGTGAAATGTTATAATGTTCATCTCATTAAATAATTAGTGTGTGTGACAATATTTCAGTAAACGTTTCCATACATGGGTATGAGAAAGTATTACATGCCTTTTTGTTTTTCACATTCTGATTTTCAATGCTAAACATTTCATTAATAACGTAAACAAATTGTTACTATGTGGAAGTATAAATATATTATAAGAGGTAAAACGTTATGATATGAATATTGACACCCTCGTCCATGTTAATGTACTTAGAGCGCTATAGATTTGAAAAATAACAACCATTTTACCACAAATCGCTTTTTAGTACATGCTTTAACCAGCAGAGGTCACAATCGTCAAAATTCCTCTTCTTTTTTTTTCTCTAAACTCTTAACGTGTTATTCAATATTACATGTCTTAAATCACCTAGCTAGCCAATGGATATTGTGTTTTGGTCCTGACTGTATATTATTTCGTGTATTGATCTTTTCTTCACTAATTAAGATGAGAAACATTAATCCTCCGTTTGTTAATGAGGGGTTACAATGTTCTTGATTTTATCTCTTGCTGTAACTACTAAACTTTATTATGTTATATTTTTCATGTTTCCTTCTCTGAAGAAAAAGTGATTATTTATGCGCTACACAGTTTAAAGTTTTAATTTTCAGGTATTCAACTACGATTAAAACTTTATTCCACAGCTAGGAGCTTCTCACCGGCGCATTGTTGTTGGTCATTAAAAATATTAAACGCGAATTCGTATTGCAATATTCAAATGTTACTTTTAAGGAAATACAGGTTTTACCAAATCACAAATAGCTAAACTCATGGGGTTGGGTACAGCTTTGTGGTTAGCGTGACAAAAATGGTATCATAGGGTCCAGGGTTCGAATCGTAATACCAGTGTGCATGCTCCGAACTTTCAGTTGAGGATCCTTTATTACAATGCCAGTCAGTGTCGTTATTCGAACAAAGCCTTTGTTACGGCGGTTGCTGCTGTCAGTAGGTTCAAAATTAAGGACAGTTATACGTGAATATTGGGTTTGTTCCGGTTTAAATCCCCTGTTCCTTAATGTATGAAACGAGTGCCTCTAACGGACACTGTTTGTACGGCATTTCTGCTTTATTGGATTCATGTTTGTCGACATTAACGGAATGCCTTTTTCTACGCTTTCTTTGTCGATTTTCGTATAGTACACTCATATTCTTGTAAGCTGAGAGCAAATTACCATGAACAAAAATAAAAGGCACGAAACAAGGCAAGTGACGTCATTGTAGAAAACGAAACCTGCACAACCATTTGTTACTCATCTGTGTGCTTTCCTGTCCAATATAACAGCGCTTTATCATCAGTACTTCCTGTTAAGATAAAAACACTGGCACAACTTATTCTTTGAACGAATGTAAATGATATATTCAACGCCACGCTCGGAGAGACACGCAGTTAACTCCTAATGGTTTAACTGAAGTTCAGTGGTATTTGAGATTCATGAATGCATAGACTTTTTTTTCATATAAGAAATTAAAAAGTGCCAGAAATGAAATGGCTACCACTCCACCGTTGAGCTCAGCGTTGTGTGTGAAAATTGCAAGTTTGTTTGTTGTCTTGATGAGCTGGGCCACAGTTCATATTTGAAGACGCTGCAACTAGGTATGATTACACGTTTGTGCACCGTAAGCGGTTTACATCTTATAGGTATGAACCAGAGCCACACAAAAATATTTAGGTGCTAAATTATACCTAAAAAAACACTTTATTATCACAAAACATATTAATTTTTAAAATTATTTTTTCTAACTAAATCCAACCCATCACATTTTTACTATGTCATACATACACGTTTGATCTACTTGACCAATCATATAATTTCCCCTTCTTCAATCAAAACATCAGCTGGCCCTTTACATTGATATTTACATTACAAATATATTGCAACGTAAGTGAAAATGCTTTTGGAATAGCATCCATTCCATGCTACCTTTTATGTCATACTTTACTTGTATCTATATTACTAGACCTAAATATTACCATAGACCTAACTTTCTGTTTAAAAAGACGTAATGAAATACTAGGACATGTTTAATGATTGTCATACGCTTACTGGACTGTTCCGCCTTAGCTATAACATTTGGTCACTGCATTTCATACTCAGGGACATATAACTTGCAGATGAGCCATTTCACGGAAGTCTTGAGAAAGGGGGCCAAGACAATCAAGTCAGTTTGGGAAGGAAAGATACGCTATAATGTAACTTGTATGTATTTATCCTCCGTGACTATACTGTCTCAGAGAGACTACCATCTGGGGCCCTCTTCGGAACTTGAGGTGAGCTCTATCGGCCCATCCCAAATGACGCCCCTAATAACATGTATGTATACTGTATATACGTTTTTTGTTTAACATGTCCAGCTTATGTGCTCACATGTGAACCACTTTTGAAAGTATCTGATAGATAACGCTACAAGTGGGAACTGTATATATGTAACACGATGCAGGCGAACACTACGCAGTTCATTTACACATGAGTCATGTGAAGTGTCGTATATTATGCCTTTAATCAAGTGACGACGACAACAAGATTGAATAACCAAATAGTCTATGTTACAGTTAGATCCAGGACAAGATTTGTGTGTTTGTTTGTTTTTTAATTTCGCACAAAGCTACACGAGGACTATCTGCGCTAGCCGTACCTAATTTAGCAGTGTAAGATTAGACGGAAGGTAGCTAGTCACCACCACCCACCGCCAACTCTTGGGCTACTTTTTTACCAACAAATAATGGGACTAAACGTAACATTATAACGCCCCCACAGCTGAAATGGCGAGAATATTTGGTGGGATGGGGAATCGAATCAGAACCCTCAGATTATGAGTCGAGAGCCTTAACCACCAAGCCATGCTAGGCCTCTTGGACAAGATAAAGCTGCAGAATTTTACAGCATTTTACTTGTGATAAAAAATAGTGGGAAAATAATATGAACATTGAATTTCACCAGCATTATAACGTAGTAAAATATAATAGTTTTTAGCCAAGTAAAAATGCAGGGTCAGCAATCTATGGAAAAACATTTTGTTTGTTTTTTTCGTGTAAAAAAAATGGATACCAAACTAAAGTAAAGTAGCGTTTTAAAGCGATAACATTTCGTATTTTCAACTACAAGAACATTTACGATTTTTCAATTTCGGTTTAATGCAAAGTAAAATTTCAAGGACTATTTGGAAGAGCTTTGTTATACAACAAAGAGCTATCATTGACATACAATGCCAAAATGTTTTTCTAACTAAAGAAAACTTACGTAGTCAATTACATTACGTGTACTGTGCAACCAGGCAAATAAGAAAATCGAAGTGTTTTTTGTTTTTAATTAAGCACAAAGCTACACAATGGGCTAGCTGTGTTGTGCCCACAACGGGTATCAAAACCCGATTTACAGTGGTGTAAGTCCGCAGGCATATCGCTATGCCTCTGGGGGACATCACGTGAATGGCAGAAAATGTTACCTAATCCAGTTTTACCTTCATTCAGCGACACCTATCTTTTATTTAGAGAACGATGATGATTCTTCACACTTGACTTTCAACGACAGTTCTAAGGATTAATAAACGACATCATAAATCATGCATAAAATATTCTAAATTTATTACTTAACTTCTACGCGATAGCAGTTGTATTATTTGAATTTATTTTTTGTAAGAATATAAATAAACCAATCCAGAAAAGGTTTGTTTTCTGTCGCATCTCATCCCTAGTCAAACTTGATGAATAGCTTTCCCCTTATAATGGATATGCGTGCTTATCATACATTGTTCCTGGCGTGTATATAAACTAAAGACGATACAAAAACCCAATTTTAATTACTGAATGTGAGTCACAAATAGGTCATGATGTTCAAGAATATGCAAACTTACATTTGTTAAAGACTGAGCACATCCACATCCACGAGTGTGTCAATTATAACGTCTACAAAAACATTCATTTTATTTTGAAATGAATCCCACATTACGAATTGTAAAGTTCAGTTATAACATAACCAATAATATTTTGTTTTAGTATTTTCATTTAAATATTTAGAATAAAAAATATGTTCAGATAACCTAATGATCCACTCCTTCTATTGGTAGATGCAGTTGCAAATTCCGAGAGCACAGCCACCTGGTAGGCTAAGAATTAAAGGGTTAACTAATTATTTGTGTGCCCATTACGTCATTTTCTCTGGATAAACGATAAATCCATCATTATTTTTTGTAACGTATTTTAACAGATACGTAATTGTGTTGACTACACCATCGATATTATATACGTATTTGGTTTTAAAAAAAATACCCACATGACTTACAACATGAAGATTTGAAACAGTTATTTGTGGTATAATAGTTTTATCCCCGTACAACGTTTTGTCTCTAACAATGAGACACGATGGCTGTTATAGACGAAGCGTTGTACAGAAATAAATATATTATGCCACAAACAGTTATTTCTAAACTTCATATCCATGTTATTTGCTTTATAAGATGCAGATACTGTTATGTGGAATTCAATCAACTTGATTCTAAATTTGTACGTATAAATTATTTCACAATCCTGCAGTTAAATATAACAAAATTTACCAGATTATATTCAAAAGTAAACACGTTTAATATTAACTGAACAAAAATGGAAATTAGAATATCATATATATTATCTATGACTACAGTATATTGATTTTGGTTCAATACATCATGGCTCGGCATGGCCAGGTGGTTAAGACACTCGACTCGTAATCTGAGGGCCGCAGGTTCGAGTCCCCGTCACACGACACGTGCTTTCCCTTTCAGCCATGGGAGCGTTATAAGTGACGGTCAATCTCACTTTTAGTTGGTTAAAGAGTAACCCAAGAGTTGGCGGTGGGTGGTTGTGACAAACTATCTTTCCTATAGTCTTACACTGCTAAATTAGGCACGGCTAGCGCAGATAGCCCTCGCGTAGCTTTGCGCGAAATTCAAAACAAACCAAATCAATGCCTCATATCCCATGATAAAGCCCGAAGACGGATTTTAATGGGAACAGAACCTTAGAAGTAAAACAGTTTTCCATGAATGGCTACTGAATGTATACTTTAGCATTGGCAAGGTCATCTACCTAGTCCCATTCTCAAAACACCGGTTCATGACGTTACGAAAGTTTGTTTATAAACATTTCAGCTTCACAGTTTACAGTACTAAGATCTTTCATTTCCTATACTGCACTACTCTCTTTCACTTATTAAACTTTTCCCTCATTAGGAGTTCGTTTCTCGAATACTTGCTCCAGTTTCCAGTTTCCTCGTGTTTATTCCTAATAATTTTCAGCTGTTTTTCTCGAACACTTCGATTCTTTTGTTTATTTTAAGACATTTTTTTCTCACACTCCGAGACTTCTTACTCTTACGAAGTTTTAGTTTTGTTTATTTCCATTGTTTTCTTAATTAATTATTTTAATTTCTTTTTTCTTTTTGTTACAGTTTCAATATTCTTGTTTCGTACTTTTCAAATGTATTTCCCAATATTTTGAATATTTTTTTTCTCATAAAATTCATTAAATCTTTATTACCATATCCTCTTCCAACTGTTTCATGTTGTATTTTGGGAGCATATATTTTTTCCCACACTTTTGGAATTTTTTCTTCATTATTTTCAATTATTTTTCTAAACTGTTTCCCTTCTGTTATATGCTTTTAAGACAGGTCTACTTTTTACAAGTTAATAAAATAAGTGTAAGTTAAATCCGAGATTCAAGGAGGGTATAACCAAGTGGAAAATTCCTCTTTGTGACAATGGCAAATCGAAATTGGATGCTTGTTTTTTTGTTTATAAATTTTGCGCAAAGCTACACGAGAGCTATCTGTGCTAGCCGACCCTAACTTAGCAGTGTAAGACTATGCGGAAGGCAGCTAGTCATCACCACCCACCGCCAACTCTTGTGCTACTCTTTTACCAACGAATAGTGGGATTGACCGTCACATTATAACGACCCCACGAATGAAACGACGAACATGTTTTGTGTGACGGGGATTCAAACCCGCGACCCTCGGATTACGAGTCGAGTGCCTTAACCACCTGGCTATTCGTGGATTGGAATCCCCCTCACACCAAATATGTTTGCCCTTTCAGCCGAGGTGGCATTATAATGTAACAGTCAATCCCGTTATTCATTGGTAAAAGAGTAGCCCAAGAGTTGGCGGTGGGTGGTAATAAATAGCTGCATTCCCTCTAGTCTTACACTGCTAAATTATGAACGGCTAGCGCAGACAGCCCTTGTGTAACTTTGGACAAAATTCAAAACACACCAAAGCAATTTCTGCTGCATAATTAACAAAACATAACACAAAGATAGAATTTTATACCAGTAACTATTTAAAGATATATAACTATCTCTTGGAATAATGGTATTATGAATAATATTGCTAATTATGCACAATAATTGACTATACAGAAGTAAGATGAACAGTGTACTTAATTATCAAGTACATTTTCTGCCAAAACGAAATATTTTGGTCATCTTCCACATGCTATATTTATTGCGTTTGCACGAATACTTACACAAATAAACACATGTGTAGAGAATGTTAAAACCAACCCACCTTGCCAAAACCAGCTGCCTACAGCTCCTATATACAGCCATTGACCATCCTAATATATATATAAAAAAAGAAACGTTAATACACATAATATTCTGACATCATTAAAACCAACTTACCTTGCCAAAACCAGCCGCCTACAGCTCCTATATACAGTCATTGACCGTTTATTTTAAGTAGCTCAATTATATATTGGGCTCACTGTGCCCGGGATCTATGTGCTGAGGGAGCCCAGAAAAAAATCTGTTTTATCTGCCTCGTTCTTGTATGAATGTCACTATTTTATCTTTCTACCAACAAAATGTTCTAATCAAGTTTTACATTTTAACATAATTCAGTAATAATCAGACTATAGGTATTAAACCTATACGTAACACTTGCAGTTTTACTAGTTACATTGTATTTATGTTTCATTATTTTGGATTAATTTAGATGATTCTATTGTGTGAATTTTTTTATCCTTCGAGGAAACACGGATATAGTGCGATGTCATTCATTGTTTTGACTGCCAGACATTTGATTAATTGTTGTTTATTTGTTCTTTTATCGGGTTCAGTATGTTCATTTTTTTCATAGGAATGTTTTGTTATGAATGTGATCTTTAGTAAAAAATCGTAATGTAAAAACTATGTGGTGGGATTGGGGTCTTTTTTAGGGGTGGATGGGTGGTATGAGGCCTATGTTTGGTATAGTCTTGGTATCGAAATGACTACAGTAAAATAAACGTTAATTTTATGAAATGTACAAACAATATCTTAATCACTGGCAAGTGTTTTGTTACTGTTACCGCATGATTTGTTTGTTTTGAATTTCACGCAAAGCTACTAGAGGGTTATCTGCAATAGCCCGTCCCTAATTTAGCAGTGTAAGACTAGAGGGAAGCCAGCTAGTCATCACCACCTACCGCCAACTCTTAGGGTACTTTTTTTATTAACGAATAGTGGGATTTACCGTAATATTGTAATGTCCCTACGGCTGAAAGAGCGAGAATGTTTGGTGCGACTGGGGTTCGAAACCGCGACACTCAGATTAGGAGTCGAGTACCTAACTACTTTGCCACGCCGGAGCCGTTATCGAACCCCTTTAGTGGCATTTAGATGAAACTTATAAGCACATTTCATCACTCGGTACAACATTCTACGTCACTATGGCTATTGACTACAATGTTCAGGTTATTTCGGAAAAATGGTCTGAAATTTAGCTTACTGATTTCGATAATCAAATCTCGTAATTCTGACTGTATCAAACAAGACACTTTATGTTAATAATTAGCACAGATGTATCAGTAAAACAAAAAAAAATGTTAGAAACTACTAGATATGATTTACTCCACATTCATGATGAAATCTAAATTCAAATAATTTAGGATTGCTTGTTACCTTGGTGATAACCGCAGAAAATCCTGCTTGGCACGATTCCTGTCGGTAATATCTCAGAGTCACTGAAAACAGCAAAAAAACAAAACAAAAAATTATACTCTGAAAACATGAAATAATTTCTAAAAAATGTTCTGGCATGAAATGGGTTATAATGTAATTATCACTGTATTTAATAGCTTCAAACAATAAAGTAACTGAGAAAATAATACGATGACAATCGCCAAGCCTAATTGCAAATGAAACGTTGGATCCTAAAGGAAAACCACCTGATCTTTCCAGTGATTTCTGCGTATCAAGGAAAAAAATGATTAATATAAACAAGGCACAGAAGTCTGGGAATGTGATGATCTACTAGAAGTTACAGAATAAACTTTGAATAAGAATTATTTTCAACCATCACTGGTATAAATGAGAATCTAGCTGAGCTTTAATATTAAGTTTTGTATTCATAATTCTATCGAGCAAACTCACGTGGTCTGTATTTTTTCGCACAATATATCCTTGGAAAGTCTGGGAAAATTCAGCCCACACAACTTGCACGTATACTTTCTCCTTAATGTCCTTGTAAAACTATATAGAGTAATTAGCAAACATTTTTCCTTGTCGCCCGATCAAATATATGACAGATATAACGAGCCCGACAGACTCAGACAAGTCTGTCAGAGTAACCGTTCATTACCAATTTAATGTAGTGTTTTGCTTTACTAAATGTAGCGGGTAAAATAATTAGAAAACAAAATACTTCATTAAAACTTATGTGGACATGTAAACAAGAAAGTATACCATACGATGATGGGTAAAGCTACACATTACCCCCTCATCATAAATATGGGGTTTATGACACTTTGTCAGAATAACTTGCATATGTTAATACAGAGGTATTTTGCTGCAAATGCTAGCTACGGTACCAGAGTCGACTGGTGAATTTATAACCATTCGACAGTACAGTGTCTCCACGAAAGAATTGTGGCATAGCTAGCCCTTTTAGTGTACCGACAATGTTGAACAATTTAGAGCCAACGGGCACAACACTTTATTAAAGAGGAAAATCTTCAGTTCTCTTCATGAAAGTGTGCTTAGAACACGTGCAAATCAGATCTACAACTGTAGTTAACTCGGAGCAACGTTCTTATCAGCAAAGGGAAGGCTATGGTCATGAAAAAAAATCATCCGGTTAAAAAACAACAACAACATTAAAATAAAATTCGTAATATTTTCTGGTACTATTCAAAATAAAATAAATAAATAAATATTTGAAGCTGATTTACACAAGCTTACGGGCATACTCCGGAATCAACAACTGTTTTCATATGAATATATGTAACTAATGAAAATATATAACTAAATTAATTTAGTTATAATAAATTGTTATGCCTTTATTATGCTTAAACGTGTCTTTGAAATTCAGCATCCACGTAGAGTGCAAATTATTCTGATAAAGTGCGATAAACCCAATATTTATAATGACCTGGAGGGATGGGAGTATCTAACGTTACCCACCATCGAATGGTATACTTTCTTGTTTACATGAAAAGACTTCCAAAACTGAAACGTCTTCTAAAGGAAATTTCGGAATTATGGTCATCAGACTGAATTGGATCGACGGTAACAGTAGGAACAGCAAAGGATCTGAAGCATTGGTACTACAAAATGAGATTAGCCATCAATATTATAAATATTGAAAGTCGTTGAACTACTTTTTATGTCGGCAGTTACAAAGGTAAACACAATCAGCTAAAATACGTACGTTTTTACGAGTAACACAGAAAAAAGAAAAAGGAACAAGACGGAAAAGGGTCATAAAAGAAAAAGAAAATACTATAAATGATCAGAAAAAGGAAACTGAAACCGGTCAAAGGATGGAAAACATAAATGGATAAAAATAGAACTGAAGGGAAGACGTCATTAATACATAAGGGTAAGAAACAGACGAATTACAAATAAAAAATTAAAATAAACTAGTATCAGAAAAGGAGGGGGGGAATACAATACAAAACCCGTATCACGAAAACAAATTGTCTTTGAAAATTAAGGTCACGTTCAATCAATAAAGACATGATTTATGGATTTTAACTCAAGATCTGAGGGTTGTGACACAGTTGGCGATCTCCCTGCTTATAATAGTTCAGCTCGTGATGGTATGACAGCTGCAACGCATCCTTCTTACTAACTCTGTATGGTTACATCAATTCTCGGTAGGTGTGAAACAGTCTACCATTCTTCTTTATGAAAGCATCTTTCAAAGCATCTTAATTGTCTGTTTTCTAAACGTTTTTATGTAATTCCTTCACTATTACGGCAATTAAATCCCTGATTTGAGAGTACATCTTCATTTTGACACAGAGACAAAGTAGTGTCTTTATAAAACAAATACACCTTCATTCCGAAGAATTATTTAAGGTCAGTTCATTTTTTCTTTTTTTGATAGACTACCAAGTACCTTTCAGAGTTCCTTTCAGATTTTAAGGCTCTTGATATGAGGACCAGCAAGAAGAGAAAAATGTCCGTGACACAGAGTTTGATTTTGGTCCTCATTTTGAGGTATAAGCCAATACATATAAAGTGAAACTCAGGAGAGCATCAGTTAGTTTAAGAGATTAGGATGTGATCATTTATATCCTTCTCTAACATTATAACAGTATAGGAGGATATAATTGGTTTGTTTTGTAAGCCTTAGCTGTTATTGCGAAGATGTGAAAACCTTCCTTCCGTCATAGCGACATTTTCAACTGAATTACACATCCGTTTCTTCTCATGCAATAAAATGTAAAGATTAGGGGTTTGAACCCTGAGACCGATATGTTTTCACGTTAAACTATCTTGTCTGTGTATTGGTTTTGACGATAAATGTAACTCTTTTAAAGCACGTGACAAACTTACATGCACACACAGATGTTCATACAACTGAATATCTGTTTATTTTAGAAAGACTTGTTGCCACTAAAACATCATTGTTTACAATCTGTATGAATGCAACAGTAATGAAACCATTTTGATCTTAACACACATATATAGATTGTACTACATTATACTACTAATCCTATAAGTCACCGAGTCAACTGAGGCAAACTCTGACTACGTGGTAATATAAAACAACAATTAAACAGTTGTACAGAAAACCTTCGTTTCCTAAGGTCATAATATTCTTGTAACACATATGTTATAATGAAAATAAGTTCCTAGAAATTTTAAATTATATATTGAGATGACTCATCGAGACAACATTAGAATATTATTCCTTCTTTTATATCATTTTTGAAACATACTAAATATGTCCGTCAGTGGCTCAAAGGCAAGCTCGAAGACTTATAACTCTAAAATTCAGGGCTCGAACCTTGCAGTTGTTGTCACAACATATAAATCTTATTATGCAGCTTTGAGTTCAAAGTAAACAAAATCTAGTGGATAAAAAAATCGCCAAAAATATGTGATCTCTTATCATCTATAAATTGTCTACGTCAATCTCGAGTGGCACATGACTTTTTAAGTAGAATAGAAACGCATTGGCCAAACCCAGTTTTGTAGTTTTAGTAATAAAATTCCTGTATCAAAATAATAAAAAAGAATGAAATATAGGGGTACTCTAAAGACACAAAAATCTCAATTCTATACACCTTTGGGAGAATTACATGAGATAAACAAAGAAATACCATAAAACTACATCACCGACTAGGTTTTCATCTGAGTCTGACAGAATACTGATTTTATGCCTCTAACGTTTTTAGTGCTTTGTTTGTTTGTTTAAAATTTCGCGTAAAGCTACACAAAGACTATCTGCGTTAGCCATCTCTAATTTAGTAGTTTAAAACTAGAGGGAAGGCAGCTATTCATCACCAGCCATCGCCAACTCTTAGGCTACTCCTTTACCAATGAATAGTGAGATTGATCGTAACATTATAATGCCTCCACGGCTGAAAGAGCGAGCATGTTCGGTGTGACAGGGATTCGAACCCGCGACCCTCAGATTGCCTTAACTACCTGGCCATGCCGGGCCGCTTGTGTTTTATTATTGTAATTATCCATCTACAGAGTTATACATTTTTGTACTTGATTAAGTAATTCGTATAACTAATTTTTCTAATGCTTGAAGATGTGTATGTATATATATATATAATATCAATTCTGCTATGAAGAAAGTGAACTAAATGTAAGGTTGATAATCAAAGAAATGATTCTTAAAAGCTAACATAAGTATTACAAATCAAGCAACGTTTCTTTATTTAGTTTTGTTTATTTTATTGTCCTGTATATAATATGTTCGAAAAAGTGGGGGGATAATTAGGCCTAAACATAGTTCCTAAAGTAAATAACCATGGCAAATACCTCATTATAGTATTGAGCTCAATAAAAATTGAAGGACTTGTGACAGTATCAAAAACTGTCTGAAATAAGTTTGCAAATGTATAAGCTGGAGAAACTTCTTTTAAATTCCCAGAGAAACGCAGTCTGAAAAAGAACGAAATAAAAAATTACCAGGAAATAAGAGGGAATTCTCAATAGCTGCGGCAGCAACTAGATCTCAAATTGGTCAAGAGATGGAGCGAAAAGCTAAAAGTTTATACTTGAAAAACAAGAAGGGATTTTCAATAGCCACGGTTGGAATTAGATCTCAAATCGGTCAAGAGATGGAGATATAAATTAAAAGTTTGTTCTTCAGAAAAATATTCAGAGCCATTCTATGAGCCACCATGCTGTGGCTAAAAAAATATTAAAATATTTAGAAACAAACAGATATAAAACTGCCGGGAAAAAATAAGAAATTTAAGTCTACTAAAAGAAAAAAATTACAAAATAGTCAAATATGCTAGAAATCATATTTAAAAATCATATCCAATGAAATGCACATGTTTAGTAGGATCTTGCTCAGCGAAAAGCCCAACTAAAATTTTTAACAAATGAAATTATAAATGATAAAGTTAACTAATAAATACGTCTTTCAACAGTTAAAGAAACGTTTTTTGTTTTTTTTATATTGTTGTTGTTGTTGTTTAACTTACTGTTCCTGCAAGGAGAATATTCTTCAAACCCCGTGAAGGATCCTCGTGCTTTCCAGCACGTGCCAACAGGGCTCCGCCTTCTGAAGTCACTGGAGGACAACACGTAACGTGGTGCGCATGCCTGTAACAATATAGTAGTGATCAATGCCAGCTTGAGTTATTAGCTCATACACGATATTCTTTCAATGAATGCAAACTTTGAAAGAAGACGTTCATATTTTAATTGGCTCATATAAAGTACTTCTACATTCAGGTTACGCCATTAAAAACGTGAAGATAGTACTTTAATGAATATAACTTATATTTTAGCGAATTTTACCCATATGAAAAATGAACCTAGTGATCCATTTTTAAAATATTAATGCCTAACAGTTTCATTCATAAATCGAACGTGAACAGGTATTTTCAACAATACTAGTACCCTAACCTCGTATTTCAAATAATACTAATAGTTTAATCACGTATTTCTAACAATATTAGCGCCTTAACTATATTAATACCGTAATGACATACTTCTTAGAATATATGCAACCTAGCTAGCATCGTATTTCAATAGTCATAACAGTTTAACCATGCATTTCTAACAATATTTTAGCATCCTAGTGTTGTTTTCTACCCAATTTGCTAGACAAATGACTTTAATAAACAGAAACATAGCGCGTAAAATGTGTTATTTAACAAATTGAATATCATGTCATATATCCATCAAATGGTAGATCTTAACTACTTCATATAAAAATCAATTTTCACAATTCTTACCAGTAAGTATAATGTTTTAGGGTATTATTAAAGCAAATTTAATCTGATCACTTATATTAACGAAAATTAACACCCAAATATGTTATATTACAAATCTAACCAATTATCATATTTATGACCAACTCAACGTCCTAAATTGACACAACTTAGCAAAGCTAATATAATGAGATATTCATAGTAATTATAATATTCTTAGAACTAATTCTAACAAATCCAGCCTAACACTACATTTTTAGTAGACATGACACTCTGATGACTTGTTTTACAAATGTTACATATGCTGTATTTTTAGCAAAACTTAACACCCTGTGAAATTGTGTTTCAAAATTTAATTATTGCATATGTAAAGTAATATCAACACACCGCAATCTTATTCAAGCAAATCTAAACTAACATTACATTACTAATAAACATCTACTTATACATATAATTTTATTTTTAGGCAGTCTAACATTATAACGGAGCATTTCGACTTAGATATACAATTTTATTTTTAGGTAGCCTAACATTATCATGGGGCATTTTGTACACTAACAGAGTAATTATTTATCTTGTAAAGTCAATCATTTCTTTTCAACCGATAACTCCAACAAACATGTTATTATTAACAATTACTGATAAAAACAAAGCTGTTTAAAGTGACTAAAAACACTGATGAAGCTACTTGTGGTAGCAAGTTAACTAAAAATACTAAAATGTTATAAGTGAATGCACTAGAAAATTACAACTTAAAGTTACTAAATTTCTATGAACTATTAGTTGAGTATCCTCTCAGTTGACGTAATGCCTGTTTATAAACGTTTGGAGAGGGCTTTACAGGATAATAAAAAATTTTTGTAGATGTAAATTTGTAATGTGTGATAGAATGTATAATAACGTACATCAAGGATAGCTGATGTTAGAGTAACAAATTAATAGATTCGAAATCAAATACACAGTAGTTTTCTATCCGGAGAATAATGTCGTTATCCTGTTGTAGATTCCTCAGTGAAACTAATTATACACTCCTAATACTATAATAACTTACATCTGAGAACTTAACCTAAAAGAACGAACACCATAATAACTTACACGTAACAAAACTAACAAGTTATACCTGAAGGAATTACACCATAATAGCTTATATCTCACAAAGCTAACATCCTAATGATATATTAGAAAAGATATGTGGGTATCAGTGTTTTATGCGTAATAGTAAGTTTTTGGTTTAATACTAAATCTGCTTTATATTACATATATATATATAGTTAAGTGCTTGTTTGTTTTTAATTTCGCGCAAAGCTACGTGAATGTTATCTGTGCTAACCGTCTACAATTTAGCAGTGTAAGATATTATGGTAACTTATATAGAGATTATACATTTCATTTAAATAGTGTTTCAACCGTAAAAATAAAAATAAAATATTAAAAACTGCCTTCCAATAGCACAGAGGCATGTCTGCAGACTTGCAGAGTTAGGAACTGGATGTCGATATCATGGTAGCCAGAGAACAGACAGCTCATTGTGTAGCTTTGTGATTAATTACAAACAAAACCTAATAAATGACTAAGTAAGACATACTTTATGTACAGTATATCACTGAAGTATTTTGTTTCATTTATTTGCATAATAAAAATATTTGAAGTCCTCTTTTTTTATCTTCTAAAACAAATAAACTGTTTTTCTTAAACTTTTGGAACTTTTAGCCATCTTTATCTGTTTCAAACCGGGAGTTTTTATCATTTTATTAACAAGTGACACGAGAGAACTATTCACCAGTGCTTAAGTTGGTCAAATGTGTTTATGAGTTCAGTAACATACTGAACACTAACACTGTAAAGTATTAATTAGAATATGGCGGTACAACTTTACAGGACCCGGCATGGCCAGGTGAGTTAAGGCGTTCGACTCGTAATCTGAGGGTCGCGGGTTCGAATCCCCGTTGCACCAAATATGCTCACCTCTTCAGCCGTGGGGAAGTTATAATGGTACGGTCAATTCTACAATTCGTTGGTAAAAGAACAGCTCAAGAGTTGGCGGTGGGTGGTGATGACTAGCTGCCTTCCCTCTAGTCTTACACTGCTAAATTAGGGAAGGCTAGCGCAGATAGTCCTTGAGTAGCTTTGCCCAAAATTAGAAACAAACAAAACAAACAACTTTATAGAAATGTCTATGTTGACTGAAAGTGTCTTCCTAGAGTGACATAAATTTATCTCCTAAGACTGTGAAAGGTGCTGACAATGATATTTAAAACAAATACATTGTGATTTACATGTAACAGGTACCATCTGTGGAGTCTTTGTTGTGTTCTTTGCTACCACCAATCTTGGAGTTTTGGGGTGCACTCTTTATTTATGCAAATCAATTAACACCCTCAGAATATCGCTCAAAACACCTTTGCTTATTATCTAGGTTTTCAATACACAAATATGAAGAATTTTTATAAATATATGATACCCACAATAACAACTTTCAATGTGAGGGTTGAATTTGTAGGTGATGTCATACAGGCAGAGACTACGGCAGTGATTATATTATGATATCTGTGAAGGATGATCAGGAACGAATTGTTCCATTGGATCACTTAGCAGTTGCTGGTGGTCTGGTGCATTTAACACATTGTTTAGTCAGAATAAAACCTGGGAAAAAATACTGGGCCGCATGTTAGTGATATTGCCCAGGATGGTTCTTTAATGTCAGTTCACCCCTGAATAATATGATGGACATATATGATTTTTTGTTTCTTTGTTGTTAATTACAATAGTACACAAGGGAATATCTGTTCTCTCCCCACTGCTAGTGCAGAAAAACCGCTTTTTATTATTACAAGTCCTAAGACTTGCCGCTGAGCCACCAGAGGGGTGAGGGTTTATTTTTAAATTTTGCGCAAAGCAGATAGTCCTCTAGTAGCTTGGCGGTGCGTGTTGACTAGCTGTCTTCCCTTTAGTTTATTATTGCGGGTTACTATCTTACCAGCGAATAGTGGGATCAACGATCACATTATAACGCCTCCCATGAGTGAAAGGGCAAACACATTCGATGACAGGGGTTCGGATCCACGGCCAACATCTTGCGGGTTGAGCGTCCCAACCACCAGGCCATATCAAACCGAGATGTGATGGAGATGTTGCAATATAGATTGAATTTTGTTATTTAAATAAGGATCTACATGTGGAACCCAAATGCTCATGGATATCGTAAAAAAGAATTTGCACCAGCAAGCAAATATGTTGTTCTAGCAAAATTATACACCCTACAAAAAATATATGCGGTACATGGTTAGATTCAATAACACTCATAGACCACGTATTATCTTAGCATTCTAAATAATTTGTAAAGCCATTTGAAAGGATTATTTTTAATAACTTTTTCATATATTGTTTTTGTTGGGTTTATTTACTTCGAGATCTTATTTTGTTTTTCTATTAGTAGCAGTAAAACTACAGACTTACAAAAATAAAACTGCTGGTAAACACCTGTTCCAGGTCCAAACATTTCAATACCGATCTCACGGATTACACAGGCTGGCGATAGTTTTATTGTCTTGAAATTTTTGCATATTCTACAGTGATCCCTCTACGCTAAATCCAAAAGTAATATACATTTTTTTCATCACAAAAATGTCATATGTACTTTTACATATTTGAACCATTTCCGCTTAAACCAGGTCACATTTTTCTATATTTAAAATGCTGACAACAACTGGCATCAAAACGTTATATTTTTTCCACATATTGACTAATTTTAATTAAAGCCTGCTATTCTATGAGATCTTTAAACAAAATAAAATTTCAAAAGAGACACTTATTTGTTTGGTAAAGTTGACAATAGAACTAATAATAAGTGGAAACTTACACAACAAACCATCTAATGACTTTTTGTGACTGCTGATTGCGGGATAAGAATCGGATAATTGGTTCCAGCATTGTTGACCGTAGCTTTAATTGGTCCTTCAAGTTAATATCTGTCATCTGAAATCTCAGACGCGTTTTAATTTATCATGAATGAAAATGTTGATTCACAACAGTAGGTTGTGTCAAAACATGACAGCATTACACAAGCATGTTGACGTAGACGTAGGTATCCAACAGCATTTTTCTTTATTTTAATGGGATCCTTCTCAGCGTCAAATTGAGACTTCAGAACATTATTTTCTGAGAGCTCAATGAATTCCAACTGCAAGTCATTGGGTGCTTTGGTGACATCAACCAGGTGTGGTTGAAAAGTTAGTTTCTCTGTGAGATCATGTTTCTTGAAATCTGCAAACCTCTAATTGTATTCTTTAATCAGGAAGTCTAGAACAGCTTTGTATTGTTTTATGTCACATTTCCTTAACGCTTTGATTCTATCTTGTTCATTAATTATTTTTGTTAGTTCAGCTGAAAGTTTCGATCGGGTAAGGAGAGCTTTGAAAAAAAGGTCAGTTTTTTTCCGAAATGCCTGAATTTTTAGCCATACATCATATATAGATTTAGTTTTACCTTGCAAAAATATTTAGATTATTTTGGTTTGACCTTATATCTTACAAAAACGCAGCATTTATGCAGAATTCCTCTTTTGACAATTCGCCTGGTTGATTCAGTTCCTCACAAAATCTTGTGGCTTGTTTTTGCAAATATAAAAGTTTGACAAGTATTTGTCCTTGTGATAACCAGCGCACTTTAGAATGACATGGCAGATCCACACTGAATGTTTTATCATCAAGATGGCACATATTGCGAAACTGACGATGATGTGATGCACTTGCTAGAACGTAGTTTACAATATCAATAACTTTATTTAATGTGTCATTTAAAGCAGTCGAACTGGCACAGAGATTCTGTTGAGGCAAAAGACAATGAAAGGAAATCAAAGTATCTGGATCTGGCAATTATTTTTGTAGTAACGATACAAATCCTTCCCGTTTCACTCTCATACACTTACTAACTTACATGCATTCAGTTTTCCTTCATGACATTTTAATTTAAAGACAGTGAAGATGTCAGTTCCACGTGTCCTTGCCGTAAGGATACCCGATGAGAGTAATTCCTCGAAGCAATGAAAATCCGTATTTATAACACGAATTAAAAATAACACTTGCTCTAAGTCAGTAATGTTAGTGGATTTATCCAAGGCAATCGAATAATAAATACCTTTGCGTTTGCATACTGTATAAAGTTCTTCTATTACACTGAGGGCTAATTCGCGTTGTCGATCAGTTATGGTCCTTATTGAAAGAAGTAGTTGTTTGTACTTATTTGTCTTATCTGAATCTAAACATCTTACAACTTCAAGTGCATTATGTTATACTTTATACATTACTAAATGGTTTACCTCTTCTTACCAGTATATATACTACACTATAAATTGCATCATTCATTTCAGTTCCAGATCCTAACATCATTTTGAATACTTGTTGCTGCTTTGCATCCCTCATTTTCTTAAGTGTAGACGTTCGGGATTCTCTTTCCAGTTTAGCATATTTATGGTCCTTATGTGGTACACAATGCTGATATGCATTGTATTTCTTCACTGTTGCAATTATTGAGTCGTACAGCAAACACATCACTTTATCTTCCACAGCAACAACGTGGTACTGCAATTCTCATTCTTCATTAAATACTATGTTTTCTTCCTTCAATGTTCTTTTCCTATTTTTTGACATGATTGGGTTACCAGTAAAAGTCTTAACGCTCGTTCTAGAATCCATGAGAAACACATCACAAGTACACAGTCGCACGCCTTACGCGCTAGGCCATGCCAGGCCGAATCCATGAAACACATCACAAGTACATAAATAGTTAACTGGCCTCATGACATGTTATTAGTGGACAGCATTTATTTATGCGTGCACTTTTAACTTTTTCTTTTCAATATTTTTTGTTCGTTGCTATGGCAACATTAGGTTGTTAAAACATATTCTTTTATATTTGTGATAAATCTTATTTAAGTTGGAATTTTTACCCTAATTTGCAAAAAAAAAAAAAAAAAAAATCCTTACGTGATAGAAAATTTTTTTTCGAAATCTGCGTACCTGAGTTATAACAAGTCCGTTACTAAAAACCAAAACAACTTTTATGTAGTTTAAATTCGCAGACCTGTGTTATAAAGAAGAAGATTGGTATTAGTAAAAAATTGCGCGTATTTTTTACGTATCTGTGTGATATTATCTGTAGATAATCATTATCTACCATTATTGTTATTGTATAGTTTACAGTATTCGAAAATAATATTAGGTTATTGTTATTTACTTCTAAAGCTAACTTTATAAAATATTTGAAAATACTTCTTGGCATTAGGACTTACCACAATCGGACCATTCTCTCCAGCGCTGTATAGTGTTGCACCAAACCATTGATTTGTTTTGTTACCTAAATATTCCTTTGTATTGTCACGGAATTTTTCAACGGAACCTAATTTTCGTAAGAGAAAGAACTTTTTTTTAAAGCTAGACAATGTGGTTTCTATGTATAAAATTGCATTAGCCTTTCTGATCACAGTTAGTTGTTTTTTTTGTTGTTGTTTGTTTTGAATTAAGCACAAAGCTACTCAACGGGCTATCTGTGCTCTGCCCACCACGGATATCGAAATGAAACCCGATTTTAAGCGTTGTAAGTCCGCAGACATACCGCTGAGCTACTGGGGGGAGGGGGGCGACAGTTAATAAGTATTAAAATAATCTACCTTCAATTCATTTTTTTTACTTATACATTTTGTCAAGTTATGATAATGTTATTTAATAAATATTTATGAATATCAAATGTTAAAAAATGTACTCTCACAGGAAAATAAACTTTGCATTGATCTGTATATTTCTTAAAAATTAGGAGTTAAACATTTTGCAAAATCAAAGGAAAATAACGAATAATAAATTTCTAAAAACTGGAAGTCCTGGTTCCATGTTGAACGATCCTTATTTTAGTCTAGAATAATCTACAATAATGTAGGTTAAAAACAGGTTGGATATCGAATTACGTCTGGCATCTTTACTAAATTAAACTGACTGATAGCACCGACCTCGATGGTGTAAAACACATGTTCTGGAAAATGCACATACTCAATATTAACTCAAGACGGTTGGTGATAGAAAGGAGGCTAGGGGGGCCTAGGCCCCAATGAAATGTCGTTCCCTTAAAGGTAATGCAATCTATTAATGTAATTATATACTTATTTCAGACTTAACCCGTTTATACGTCTTACATTTCCACCCATCCACCACTCCTACCTCAGGTAATAAAAGCTGGAGTTAGGACTATATTTAATCAAATTATTGGTCATTTTCGACGCAGCGATTTGAAACAAAGTTGATTGTTTGTTGTTGAATTTCGCGCAAAGCTACTCGAGGGCTACCTGTGCTAGCCGTCCCTAATTTAGCAGTGTAAGACTAGAGGGAAGGCAGCTAGTCATCACCACCCACCGCCAACTCTTGAGCTACTCTTTTACCAACGAATAGTGGGATTGACAGTCACATTATAACGCCCCCACGGCTGAAAGGGCGAGCATGTTTGGCGCAACGTACGATGCCTGGTGCAAGGTGAAAATCTTAAGATCCTTAGGATGATAATCAATAATAAGACAAAGTTGGCAAGTTGCTTATGGATTTCAAAGCGATCTGACTAATGAAATTGTTGGGAAACTGTCGTCTAGTATGATAGGTGATTTATGGAAATCACGCAAAGATACGTTTTGTACTTTTGACGTGACAACCTCATAACGAAGTCTTTTTAAAATGCAAACTGCACTGCTGAACTGTTGTCAATATACACAGATGTCAGAATAAGCTTTTAACCGGGCGCGACCACATAGACAACAACAATACAGTGAGGCTCTAGATAGATATAATATAATATACCTCTGTAGTCATAGAATTCTTAACAATGGCAAATCAATAGTTCAATTACTTATCACAATAATTAATGAGAAAGTCATACTGAAGTAATTAGTTCTAAATAAGAGAAAGTCACGCCCTTTTCTTTGTTGAACACATATGTCACGTCGAAATAAAGACTATGGTCCCACTAATAGTTATACAGTAGTTCGAAATTTTTCTTAAAGTATTATGACAAACAAACCAAATTTATTTTCTATACACCCACACCAACGCAGACAGAGGGATTATAAATTAATTATTTGTTGAAGGAAATTAAACTACTTTTTGTCATCATATTCAAAACATCTTTATATATATATACATTAAGCACGGATATGAATCCAAAGAGTTAATTAACTCATGGTGGAAATTATTTATAAATTTTATCTGATTTCAAATTTTCTTGCCCCACGCTAGTACAGCGGGAAGTCTACGGATTTACAACGCTAAAATCAGGGGTTCGATTCTCCTCTATGGGCTCAGCAGATAGCCCGATGTGGCTTTGCTATAAGAAAACACACTTAAATCTTCATGAAGAATGGCGTTAGGCTTACCTGAGGTATCAAATAAAATCTGTTCACAATCATTGGCCCTATCAGTGTCACATTTGTAAACAGCTCCCCCTCTCGTCACTCCAGGTTGAGTCGTCTGTGCGTTTGGTGCACCAATCAGCAACCTGGAAGAGATAAACAATAGATTAATCTAGTATATGCAAGACAAGTATCGCATCTGGAATAAAAGTAGAATATATGATAAAAACTGTATAGTAATCACGAAGTTTTCTTCAATAAATATTTATTAAAAACTTAAATATTTATTCCATGCAGCTGCACTGTTAAAAACATCCGTAAAATGTATCGGAAAATTTTTTACAGCTTTCCTTATTTTAACGAAAATGTCTCAAGAGATCTTGTAGACAGAAAGAATAAAACAAGAGATAAAGGAATATGATCCACAGTTCCAAGAAAGAGCCTAATTAAAATATTTTCCGTTCAAACATGGATGAGGAATATGTTGTAGGGTGTGTGAGATTTCTTATAGCAAAGCCACATGGGCTATCTGCTGAGTCTACCTAGAGGAATCGAACCCTTGATTTTAGCGTTGTAAATCCGTAGACTTAGCGCTGTAGCAGCGGGGACATGTGCTGTAGAAACTCTTCCCACACGTTTTATATATTTATTTATGAACAGTGTGGTTACATTCGGAGTGATTTATAAATAAGTTTGACTTTTTTCTACAACTTTAATTATTAGTATAGTAGGCAAAATTTGTTCCACTTTTTGCTGTCAATTATCAGTATAAAGGCTTTATGAAAGAAGTCCAAAAAAAAAAAAAGTCTGTTAGAAACATTTCTCTTGTTCCCACAGAGGGAAGAAACCAGACTACGTGTATTCTCGTCTGTTCCGAATAGAGGCAGACTCTATTTTGCGGTCTTTGGGGTGTCACACTAATGTCGTTAGAACAGTAGAACAGTTCTTGAAGGAAGAATATGATAGTAGGGGTCAGGGTACAGTGACCTCTAACATGGCTTAGGAGATAGAGCGGAAAAGTGTTGGCTGATAGAATCCAAAAGTACAAGGCCTGTAGATCTATTTTCTTTACACATGCACTTAAGAAGCTTTACAAGTCATTTTATGTAATCAACTATGTCTCAGAGGCAACTCTTACTGTAATAATTTTACAGATTACAAGCAGTATAAGAGTCGCATGTAAAAAACCAAAACCAAAAGAAGAAAAACGGGTATTGTGTTTAAGGGTAAATAGTCAAGGTTAGGGTGTAAAGTTTCCTGTATTATACATGTTTGAATGTTTCACATTACATGCTCAACTACAAACGAAACACATTTTGAAGTAAATGGAATTTCATTATGCGAAATAAAGTAATTTGAGGTGCTAGACATAAAACAAAAAAGGGAAGTAAGAAAACGCTGGCAACTTATAATATTTGCTTCATTCCTTTATACTAGCATTATAAATACAAAATTTAGCTTCAGCTACATCAATGAAATTTTCTAGATGGGCTATACTAAATCAACAGTTTCTTCCCTTGGTTAAAACATTCTCAGATTGAATCTTATTTATATCTCATATTTTCAGCGTTCAATATTCTTAACTCATTTGTAAGAGTTGAACAGAACTAAAAGTGAACACTTACCAACTTTTACCTTGTGTCCTGTGTAAACTTACAGAAAATCCAAAGTGTGACTTTGGTTGCATTTGATGAATCAACACTGTTTCCAAATCTACATTAAACGTCCATGTCCTCTTTATTAACATTAAAAAAACGAAGGCAAAAATCTGTTGTGAAACACTGTTTAAAACTCTGATTTTGATTTTACATAAGTTAGGCCTAAACATAATGATTTACTATTCAAATTATAAAGTTTGTTTGCTTCTACTGCGGTATCTTTACAGTCCAAGGGCGTTATTACGTTACTAGCTTAAGGACAGTAAAACTGCGTTCGCCTCATACTCCGTTCTGAAAAACTTAGCATAACGAACGACCACTATATTCACTCTGGCGAGCCCCTGCACTCGGTTTGTTTTCGCTGTTTCCAGGACGCCTTATGACGTACTGAAACCGCTTACCATGTGCCGTCATTTCTCACAAATATAACAAGGCTTTATTTATACAAACTGCTGTGGTACTCTAGTACGTTTTATTAATGTTATGTATAGGCTAGATAATTATCTTATCGCTGAACCAAACAAATCTGTTTTAATTAAATACATTAGATATCTTATTATATCAAATAATAAATAAGCAACACACAACGTTAGAAAGATACGTAATTAAAAACATTCTCAGGTCAATCTGCATCTATGGTATTGTATAGTTTGGATAATTTACCACGCAGTGTAGCACATTATGACATTCACGCCAGTATAAACATTGGTGTTTACTATAGGACAATGAAGTTAACGTATATTGAACTGTTTAAAGCTTTGCTTGATTTTACACGAAAACATTGGTTCGTAACTGCGTTATGGTTAAGCATACTTCAATATTTGTTGCCCTGGTGATTATTGTTTAATCTTAACGCAATAACAAGGTAGTCCAGCATATTTTATTACAATTTACAGTTTTTGCAGAACAAGTACGGGGCCTGGCATGGCCTAGCGCATTAAGGCGTGCGCTTCGTAATATGAGGGTCGCGGGTTCGCACCCGAGTCGCGCCAAACATGCTCGCCCTCCCAGCCGTGGGGGCGTTATAATGTTACAGTCAATCCCACTATTCGTTGGTAAAAGAGTAGCCCAAGAGTTGGCGGTGGGTGGTGATGACTAGCTCCCTTCCCTCTAGTCTTACACTGCTAAATTAGGGACGGCTAGCACAGATAGCCTTCGAGTAGCTTTGTGCGAAATTCCAAAAACCAGAACAAGTACCATGTTTCGATCACTAGTGCGATTATTACGGAGTAAAAACGTTTTTACAGTAAAGGAAATTTTAGTATTTAAATCATTATTGAAAGTCTAACAACGTGTTTAAATTCTCTAATTGATTGTAGTTACTTATTCATGTAGCACAGATAGTCCATTGTGTAGTTCTGTGCTTGTTTGTTTTTTGAATTTCGCGCAAAGCTACTCGAGGGCTATTTGCGCTAGTCGTTCCTAATTTAGCAGTGTAAGACTAGAGGGAAGACAGCTAGTCATCACCACCACCGCCAACTCTTGGGCTACTCTTTTACCAACGAATAGTGGGATTGACCGTCACTTTATAACGCCCCTATGGCTGAAAGGGCGAGCGTGTTTGGTGTGACGGGGATTCGAATATAGAGATGTGTTGGGTATTTGTTAATTGTGGGATTATTTGATGTTATTAATAAAGCTTCAGCGATTTTAATTTTGTTATTGTCAAGTTCATGTTTTAATACTGTGATGTTTTGTTAAAAAACTTTGTTTTTACTCTATGCTCATGGATTTGGGAAGGGTTTTTTAACTTGATTTTCAAGTTACGTCCTGTTTCACCCACGTAAAAGAGTGGACAACTGTCACATTGTAGTTTGTAAGTGTTTCTTAGTGAGGTGGATTCGTTATATTTTTAAAATGTGTTTCATAATTATTCCAAAGTTGAAAATGAATTTGTATTGTTTTTGTTTAGCCATACATAAATAAGCTGCAAAATTCGCGTGAATTGATGTTTACATGAATAAGTAACTACAATAACTTCCAGAATTTTAATACATTATTGAGTTTTGAATCTTGGTTTAAATACTAGAACGTTCTTCACTGTAAAAACCTCTTTACGCCGTACCTGTTCTAAAACTTAATATTACTAATTCTAAAAGTTGTAACTTCTAATGAATTATACTTTATCAGAAAGAAAACACAAAACGAAACTACTTATGCAGTTAAATGTTGCAATGTTTGTGTGTTATAAGAGGAGTTTGGGTTCTTTTGTTTTGTTTTCCAGAGTTGCCCGAATGTTTTGATGCCATGCGTGGAGTTTTTGAAGCTTGTTTTCACCCCGATCATTTTTTGTGTGCTTCTTTTAGAACATAATGCAGCCCTTCCCCCTAAACTAAATACTAGTCGTTTTTACTTGAATTAACATTAAATCAAAAATATACTTATCTTGCTCCCACGTTTCTCTTTCTCTATCTGCATTTATATATATATACTAAAATAGTTCAGATGTGTCATGCAGTTGTGGGGAAGAACTTGGAGAAATCACCCCTTAAAAAGAAGAAGGACCATGTGATGAACCAAACCTACAGAAAGTTCATTGTTAAATCACCTATTAGTATATTTTCCTTCTACAAATGTCCAAGAACATGGGCCCGATATGGCCAAGTGGATTAAGGCGTTCGACTGGTAATCTGAGGGTCGCAGGTTCGAATCCCTTTTGCACCAAACCTGCTCGCCCTTTCAACCGTGTGGGTGTTATAATGTGACGGTTAATCCTACTATTCGTTGGTAAAAGAGTAGCCCAAGAGTTGGCGGTGGGTAGTGATGACTATTTGTCTTCTCTCTAGCCTTACACTGCTAAATTAGGGACGGCTAGCGCAGATAGCCCTAGTGTAGCTTTGCGTGAAATTGAAAAACAAACAAACGAAGAACATGGTTGTAACAGCCTTCAGACATCCTGAGTGATTTCCTCATTCCAAATAAATCTTCATAAGAGTTCATGGATTTGTCTGCGTTGAACTTTTAAGTACGAACTATGTTATAACTGCTCTATACATGGTTTTATAGTAATTGTGCAGTTTAACCTCTGCTATGCGTTTGAAATTTGGAAAAGTCTTAAATGCAATAAACTGTACGTATACACTTCTATTCTCACTCATCTCCGAAATAAGATGGGCTCATTTTTGTACCTAACTAGCAATGCTAACTGTACAAACTTTATGTTAAGTACAATTTAACATTGTTGTCTCCTGAAGATTTCTGTTCTTACACGAGTACAATGTATAATATTAACTTTATTTCAAGTTCAATTCAGCATACGTTTCACATGTGCACAGTACTGTGAAATTATTCAACTGTTGTGTTGAATATTTTCGAACATTTATGACGAGTATGTATACAGTTGTCAAAAGGCTTGGTGTGGAATACAATTCCAGCCGTATCTTATGTTTTTACCGTGTTGAAGACTGTTTAATCTTAGATCTGTATAGTAGAACATTCTGTGTCTAATGCACAAACTTCAGTAAAATATGCAGCTGTATCTCGCAGTTCATTTGTGTTTATGGATACAGTGTTAGCTATATAATATACTGAACGTACGGCTTCAGATACTTCTGACGTAAGTGACTATAACTGTGAGTTTATGGGAAGATTTTGAAATCTTAAGCAGACAAAACGTGATAAACATTAGAAGATATAAACAATTCTAGCTCAGAACGTTCCAAACAGAATGTTATGTTCAACCTAAGTACATATACTTAATTTCTTTAATTTAAAATTTGCGTTGAGGCTAATTCAACAACAAATAAAAGGATTACATCACATATCTTAAGTTCAGCTCAACATACGTTCTTTTGCATATATATATGAACTGCATATTAAGTCAAACGTATGTTGCATTTACTCAATCTAGCAACAAGTTACCTTCATCTTATGTTGCTCTCAATTGTATAATCTATTCACTAAATTCAACATATTATTATAAATTAAATTTTCATTCTTTTAATTTATATGTTTGTTAGAGGGCGCTTAACGTTAAGACCGAGTACGTTCGTAATTTGTTACAAGATACCGCTGAAACTTCACGATGACTGTGGCATCAAGAATCTAGTAACTTTGACTATATTTCAGACATGAGTACAAAATTTATACATTCAAGTAAACAGTGAGATGATGTCACTGTTAAAGTTAAATATTCATTTGGTTAGAAAATTAGAATTCAGAGAACTTATTTCGGTGTTAATTAACGAGTATAATTAGTTTATGAATTATAGCCTCAAATTAATTAATCGGTTAACAAAGAAATTCTGCTATTCAGTTCTTCTGTGAATTACATGTTAGTTTATTAATTAAGAAACTAAATAAGTTAAGCGCACTTAGCATAGTCTTACGAAACAGCAATGGATTTACTAATATATATATATATATTTATTTTTATATCAGTGTTTGTTTTAGTTAAATATACATTCAGAAATGCATGTAATTTATACTGTTAAATGTGTATTGCGAAAGTCCCGTCTATTCTCTAAATTTGTAGTTATCTAGTGTAAGAATCAACAATGTGCTATGTGTGTGTTTTAAATTCTCGTAACCAACGCAATGCAAAGAGAGTGTTTAATATTTTTGGTTTGCTACAGTCATTATACTATAAACCTCCGAAGCTATAACTGTAATAAACGCTTATGAATCGGAAAACTACAGACATTTGACCAAAACGTTTATAGATTTCGAAAATTACAAACAGTTAATCTTCAGTGAATTAATTTCGGATATAAGTATATTTACGAGGACATTATATATTTGTGCCAGGAAAGACTCATGTGCGAAGAAGCTAGTTATCTTCCAGTCAAATGAAATGTACCTGTGTTCCAACATAAAGTTAATTCGCTTGTCGTGAACCGTCGATAAAATATTCAATTCCAGACCAGACAGAAGACTCAGTATTATTTGTACAACTTGTATATACAAATCATTATTTGTAATAACCATGATTATAAATTGTATTGTGGTTTGTATGTTAAGAGATATGTGTGTTAAGTACTTTTTCTTATAGCAAAGCACACGAATTATCTGGTGTATCCACTAAGAGGAGTCGAACCCCTCATTTTAGCGTTGTAAATCCGTTGACTCCTCGCTGTCCCAGCGAGAGATTTTTGAATTAAGAATATTGTACATGTCAATCTTGCTGGCAAATATATATTTATTATACATCGACATTCAAATAACTTCTAAATTAAAATTAAAATTTCCAGCTGTTTGAAATCGTAATACGTAACACGATAAATCGAAGACTCGTCCGAGATAAATTATAATACGTAAGTAAACTTATAAAAAATTATCAAAAATATTCGATAAGCCAGTCCAATAACACCATTGCTTCGGAGCTTGCATTTAAAAAAAAACTAAAAAATGTAAACAATATGAAATTACATATAACTATGCCCCGATAACCTTGATGTCTTAAAATATATCCAAGCGTCATACCAGATAAAGAAAAGATTGTTACACAAACATCTTGAGCCACATTGAGCTGATGTGTACGCTTAGATTTATGATATTTTTGTAACATCCTTTTTTGTAGAAACAACAGAAGTTTTAATATTTTGAGTGGGATAAATTTTAGAACTAGCAAATGAGAAACAATATAATAATAATTTCCCATTTAGCTTGAAACATCTACACAAAAGTTATAATTAAACATTTATATTTTATAAATAACAAAAATGTGCTGTATTTTTAAGTAAAAAGTCGCAATTACTTATACAAAATCAAGTTTAAACTTAGCTTAGAGGACCGTACCTCGAGCGCACGAGAGCAGTGTCCGGTCAGTTAATCACAGCCATGTTCAAAAACAAAACGAATTACATCATCAGTACTTTATATTAAGCCAGTGTGAATATGCAATGACGTCAAAACCGTTTAAATGACCTCGTGATCTCTGCACAATTTTGACGGTTTCTATGACAACGAATATTTGAATATGTTACGCTTTAATAAGATAATTTACTATGATTTTTTTTTTTATATATATACATTTCACACAGATAATGTGGCGTCGCTGTGTAAACTGATATTCCAAGCGAAATATTAATCAGGTTTCTTCTTAATGCGTTCTGCTTTCCATATTCCGGAAGATTGATGGCACTTTATAAGAACGGTGTTCATATGCTAATACACTAGCATGTGACACTATATGTCACCTTTGGCGCCATTTACGACACGTTTAGCTACCATCTGTTATGTTTATAGTGAATTTCTGTCTAGTTTTCGATGAAATTTCCCCACTACTGTATAAACGTGTCAAAACGCCTTCCAAGGAAAGGTTTCCTAGTTTTAAAATGGGACAGAGGCGCAGAATCCAAGACACAGGAAATTTGGCAAAGGAAATATTTCCACATCAGGATGTAAACTGGATTCCGTGACACGCAAGTCTGTCGTTACCATTTTTAAAGTTGTCAGACTGATCGCTTAGCCCCTTCCCCAAACATATAGTACCACTCAATATCTTAATAGGATGCACATTTGGCGAGGTGGGCTGAGGCGTTCGACTCGTAATTCAAAGATCGCGGGTTCGAATCCCCATCGCACCAAACATGCTTGCCCTTTCGGACGTGGGGAAGTTATAATGTGATGGTCAATCCCACTATTCGTTGGTAAAAGAGTAGCCCAAGAATTGGTGGTGGGTGATGATGACTAGCTGCCTTCCCTCTAGTTTTACACTTCTAAATTAGGAACGGCTAGCGCAGATGGTCCTCGTGTTGCTTTGCGCGAAATTCAAAACAAACAAGCCATCATTACAGTAAAAGGTATTAAGAAGCATAAATTGCAAGGGCAGATGGTGGTCTTCAGAAACGTTGGTCAGAAACATCCAGAAGAAAACTGCTATACATGTACGAGGTAGAAGCTGGTTGCATCATTGGACTTGCCTTTGGTGCACTTGAACTAATAAATGAAGAAACACCACTAATTTTTTATTTTCTTGGGTGGAGGGTTGATGAAGGTTTATCACATAATGGTTTGCAAACTCTTTTTGGTAACCTGGACATTACCTAAGAAGATCAAAATGTTGTTCTGTACTTTATTTTAATTAAAGTTTTAACACTCATGACAGCCGTCTTGAAAATATATTTTTACTCCAAGTGGATTTTTTATCATCACGATATACCGTTTCTAACGCTGAAGTAATAGGCTAGAGATAAGACATCTAGTGAACAGTATCTATTGTAAATTATTTTTGTCTGACCAAATACTGTGTTATGACTATCTCTCTTAGATCCGGCCCTGCATGGCCAAGTGTGTTAAGGAGTTCGACTCGTAATCCGAGGGTCGCGGGTTCGAATCCCGGTCGCACCAAACATGCTCGCCCTTTCAGCGGTGGAGCGTTATAATGTGACGGTCAATCCCACTATTCATTGGTAAAAGAGTAGCTTAAGAGTTGGCGGTGGGTGGTGGTGACTAGCTGCCTTCCCTCCACTCTTACACTGCTAAATTAGGGACGGCTAGCGCAGATAGCCTTCGAGCAGCTTTGCGTGAAATTCAAAACAAAACAAACTCTCTTAGATCCAATTTACGACACCAAAGTGCGAAAGTGTTGGAGTTTCTTTTTAAATGACGGGACGCGAATCAAATTCTCGAATTCGGAGTCCGATCACTTCAGTAGGTCACGCCAGGTTGCGTGAAAAAATACTTTGATGGAAAGATTTACGTGTGTGACTTTTTTAATCAAAGTGTTGTGTAACAGCAATGAAGGTTGGGTAAATAATACTTACCATTAATTCTAAGAATATTTCACAATAATAGAATAAACACAAAATTTGTCAGGAATTTTTACACCAGAGGACTGGAGTTTATTTATAAAGGATGGTGCTAAAAACTACAGGAAATTTTTGATGATAAAATGGAAACAACATTCACTGATCTGACTTTGAAAACTTTAATACTACAAAAATATGTTTATGTTCGCAGCCAATCAATTCTTGATTGAAATCAGTAAACGGGTTTATAACTGTGTGAATGTTAAAACTATCAAGTCAATATGTATTCCCTTCAAAGAATTCCAAAGGGTTTAACTTGGTGTAGGAAGTATTGTGAAAATGACATACTTTACTAATACCATTTAAATTCGTTTACTTCTATTATTGATCACTATCGATTGGTTGGTTGGTTTTGAATTTCGTGCAAAGCTACACGAGGACCATTTGCGTTAGCCGTCTCTAATTTAGCAGTGTAAGACTAGAGGGAAGGCAGCTAGTCATCACCACCCACCGCCAACTCTTGGACCACTTTTTTTTTTTACCAAGGAATAGTGGGATTGGCAGTCACATTACAACGCTCCCACAGCTGAAAGGGCGAGCATGTTTAGTGTGACGGGGATTCGAACCTGCGACCTTCGGATTACCAGTCGAGTGCCTTCTCTGCCGGGCCGACCACTATCGAATAAATTTGATTGCATTCCTATAATAAAGGGTGAACAGTTAATCTTGTGGAAGGTGAAGGAAATATTTTCCTATTAATAGTTTAATTTATTTCCAGAAAATAATTTTGACTTTTAAAGAAAAAAATTTGATAAATATTCTTCAGTTTGGACAAAATTATACCAATTAAAGTTTGTGTTTTTATGTTAGAATTTACTGAGAGAGTTTTAAAACACCTTAAACTAAGTGTAGTTTTGTAGTTTCGAACATTAAGTTTATTTGGACTTCTTACTGCAAATTTCCAAGTTATATATACATATATACATTATTCTAACATAGTTTATGACAGAATAACCTAATTTTGTTATACTGAACTTTGAAATAAAACTTTGGTTTTGCAAATAAAATAAAATATATTTTTTTTATATTACAAAAACAACACAACGTGTTTATGTTATTTTTTGTAACATGGTTAAATAATTTAATATGCAAACAGTCGCAAATACAATTTTAAAATAATTTATCTTCGATTTGCAGTTTCTCATTCTTAATAACTTCTCCCCAGTAACTCAGCAGGAAGTCTGAAGTTTTACACCGTTTAAAATCGTGTTTCGATACCTGTGGTGGGCAGAGCACAGATAGCCCATTGCGTAGCTTTGTGCTTCACAACAAACAAACAAACAAACAAGCTTATTGACTAGCATTGCAGTTAAAATATCTAAATACACGTGGTGAGTGCCAGATCTTGCATAACGGAAATTCCATGACGGTGATATACAGAAAGAACCCTAAATATAAAATATTTAACTTTTAACTGTTTTTAACGACTTATATCTATAATAGATCTGAAAGATTCACTGTAGTTGAGAATAACAGAACTTTGTAGCCGTTTATTCACCAGAGGTGTTTTTTTTTCGATCAAAAATACGTAATTTGATGCTGAAACTATGAAAATCTTAAAAGAAAACAACAGAAGACGTTAGCTGACGTTGAAATGAGTAAAAACAACACACTTCTTCTGAAAGGCCAACATACTGTAATTATCTAGTACTGTTATAATTGGGAAGTATGAAACTGATGCATTGTGTTTTCGTAAAGGAACACAAAACTGTGGTTTTGAGATGAGTTAAATCTTAAAGTATTGTGATAATCTATTGATATCTGTGTACCTACAGTACGTATCTAGTGGTTTTTGTTCGTGTTTGCATGGTGAAATCATGTGACGGTATGTCTTGTTCGTCATCTGGTTACTCATGAAACAATTGAAAATGCCATTTATGGAGGAAAAACAAGACTACAAGGTGATTTCCGTGAAATTATTAAGGCATATTTCTTAAGTTTCTTTCTAACATGAATTAACTTATTTCATTTAGATGTGGTTCAAAGGAAAACAGGAAACCATAATGTGCAATCATTTTCCTGTGTATAGTGCTGACATCTATTGAACAAATAACATCGAGAGGCTGAAGGAGTTATTAAAATTATTTTAGATTGTGTTGAAAGTTATAATTAATACCATACTGATTGTTTAAGTTTATTCTTATCTGAGAAAAAAAAACAATCTGAAAGTGTCAAGCTATTATACTGTTCGGATAACACTTGATCCATACTTTCAACACAAATATTGGTTAATTTCAAACTGACAACTGACTTATTGAACATATCAAGATATATAACTTTCTGTATATATATACTAATCACTAAGCTTCCAAACTTCATATGTTTTCATTATATTTTTAACAACTTACCACATTAACTTTACTTCTGTGAAACGTATTTATGATCTGTACGCCTATTATAAACAGGATGCGAGTTGTTGGGTAGAATGGGTGCGTACTTTTAGGCCCTGAAAAAATGGGAAGTTTTAAACCTACGCCTATTCACACGTTTTTTTTTTGTGTATACAAATTAGAGGAACCAACAGAAACAAAATAAACTTGGTTCATACGGAAGTTTTAACTTGATGTAGTCATAGAAACATTTTAAGAGCTATAAATTATTGTTTATATGTAGGCGTTGCAACATTGTTACCGAAGTCTTTAAGTTGGTCGGCTCTAGAATTTACGAACTTCCAATTTCGATTCTTCTTACAGGTGGAGAGTGCGCAGAGAGTCCGTTGTATAGTTGCTCACTAAGAAACGAAAACAACAACCTCAGTGTCTTATTGAATATACTGTTACAAGACAGAGTACTGGTCTGTCTCAATAACAAAGTAACATTTTCTAAATAGTTAAGGACAAGATAAATGATTCCAGGAAATGCAAATCACTTGTAAACTGTCCTGCAAATATGTATATGAGGTACATGAAAGTCACAAAAAAAATGTTTGAAAGTGAAATGGCAAAACAGCAAATAAAATAGAGGGCGCTACAAGAAGTAAATGAAGAGCGTATATGTATGTTTGTGTGTTTAGAATTTAGCATAAAGCTACACATGGGCTTTCTGTGCTTTGCTCACAACGGGTAACGAAGCCCGGTTTCTAGCAGTGTAAGTTCACGGACATACTGTTGTGTTGTGCACTTGGGAACCGTATACAATATGTAATGAAAATGTATCTCTTAATAATTATCCTATAAATATAAAGTTATAGAATCTCAATGGAATTAGGCGAATGTATTTTATAACGTTATATAGTTAGTTGCAGAAGAAATATAGCTTCATAACTTCTAAACTGCATTATTACATCTATGCACCTGTTCAACGTCGTAACCAATAAGAGAACATCGGTCTTAAACGTTTGTCTTTTCGTTTATCTGCGAATTTCAAGCAAAGCATATCGTGCAAAGGCATTTTTGACATTACATGTCTAATATTTATATCTAATGATGATGGTATTGCAGAAGAAGTGATTTCCAGTGTCAACTGGCATGGTTTATTTCTTTGTTCAATTTCGTACAAAGCTACTCAAAGGCTAACTGTAATAGCCGTGCCTAACTTTGAAGTGATAGACAAGAAGGAAAGCAGCAGCTACTAAACATCACCCACAGTCAACTCTTGGGCTGCTTTTTTTTCACTGGCGAATAGGAGAATTTACTGTCACATTATAGCTCGACTCCACGACAGATTGCGAGGCCAGCACCTGAGTTACCAGACTGTGCCTAACACGTATAGTGTGTCTGGAGATATTCTTAGAAAACATATTGATGATTTTGCGACAGAGAGAGCTACAGTTATCCAAGAACTGTATGAAAGACCAGTAGCGATTCTTAATAAAATAATTAACAGTGAACTGATTGTGATCCATTACATGAACCTTAAACCTAAGTATGGTGTTCAAATTATTACTGAGATAAGTTATTTTCGGTTATAAACAGATTCTTTGTATTTTCTCTTTTGTAAGTCCAGATATTCAAAGGCAAACAGGTTGTATCATCTGACTTCTGTGTCGACATACGTGAAGAATGATCGAGTTTCTAACATCCATTGGCTGTCGTCTTCAAATGTATGTGTCACTTTGGATTATGGGCAAGTTACTCAGCTCTTGTAGGTTTTCTTGAAAGGTATTTAACCCTTTTCATCAACGACAAATATTTTAATGGCTATCTGTAATGGTATTAGCCTTCATGAAGGATGCTCTAGAGACCATTAACTAATTATACAGTTTAATTTGGGTCCAAAAGAGTTACCTCACTGAGGAGTCGTTGGGAAGAAGGGATTGAAAGATGCCGCCTAGTGCTGGGGAGTTTAGGTGACATATAACACAGATAGAATGGCGTTAAAGTGTAATACCTCCAAAATGTGTATTTGGAGGTGAAAATTTATAATATACCCTAATAAAGTCTAATCTTTACCAACTTATACATGCTCGCCCTTTAAGCCGTGGGGGGAAGAGTTATAATGTGACGATCAATCCTACTATTCGTTGTTAAAAGAGAAGCCCAAGAATTGATAGTGGGTGGTGATGATTAGATGCCTTCCCTTTATTCTTTACATTACTAAATTAGGGACGACTAGCACATACAGCCCTCGTGTAGTTTTGCGCGAAATTCAAAAAACAAACAAACTATATTGTTAGGGACTGAATAGTTTCAAAACGTTCTACTACAGAGTGGATATTTCATCAGTGGACAGATTTAACGTGTGGGTGACGAAATAACATATGGAAGCGTCAAAAGAATTCCGGAAAGCGCAGGCAGATGTTTCCTTATGTGATTAGCGAACGGCTCACCAGATGGTGTGATTGGACCTGTCTTAAGATGATTGACAAGCTGCGTCATGTTATATGAAATAAATCAAAAACAATCTACTGTTTCATTTTGTACATTTCTGAACCTGTTTTAGTTTCTGCACTATCGTTATGCTCATTTTTCTAAGTTATATTAAACTCCACGATTAATTTATTCGATAATAAGCAAATCGTTTGAAAACTTCAAGCCAATGTTTTACGTACTACAGTTAGGGCTCGCTGTATACTTGTGCATACACTAGTTTGATGTTTAATTTAAGCAGATGATTTTCTTCTAGGCCCAGCAAGGCCAAATGGGTTAAGGTTTTCAACTCGTAATCCGAGAGTCTTAGGTTCGAATCCCCTTCATACCAAGCATGCTCGTTCCTTTCAGCCATGGGGGCGTTATAATGTGACGGTCAGTCCCATTATTCGTTGGTAAAAGAGTAGCCTAAGAGTTGGCGGTGGGTGGTGATGACTAGCTGCTTTCCTTCCAGTCTTACACCGCTAAATAAGGGACGGCTAGCGCAGATAGCCCTCGAGTAGCTTTGCGCAAATTTCGAAAAAACCAAAACCAAACCAAGAGGATTTTTTTTTTCATGTTAACTTATAGCATTCAAACTTTTGATATATATCCTATAAAGCATTTATTAAAATTGCATGTATAAACAAGACAAATCATACGATCATCTGTTTAGTAAGTAGTTACATATTGATAACAATTTGTTCGAATAAGCAAAACTATAATGTTTAGTTTTGTTATTGACTCCTTAAGCGTTTAACGTACTTTATGATTTATTCGCGTAATTATACATATATTAATTTAACGTACAATATACGCAGGCCTTAAAAGGACTATTTTCCAAAAAATTTATATATATAATATCAAAACTCTACATAATTATCCTTTGCATCAAATTCGTTTGATTGTCTTAACCTACAATCTACGTAGTCTTGAAAAGTATTGTTTCGTATTATTTTATACGTAAAACGATTAGTTTGTAAATATGTATGTATGATCTTAAAACTTTAACTGATGTTGTTTGTTCAAACGAAAATGGAAAAAATGTGTAGTAGATTATGTGTTAAATTTGTCATTACAAATCAAAATCAAGGCGTTTAAATATACTCTTAAAAAAAGAAACGCAAAAGGGATATTTTTGTTATTTTAAAGAGAAATATATGCAATAACGTTACAAGCTCAGAGTATGTGATGTTACACGTGTTAAGGCACTGATTGTCACACCAAAATGACAATAAAAGTTGTGCACTTTGAAAACGGAGGAAAACATCGGATTTTTCGCCAAAACGCATTCGTGTCCAATAAATTTGTTTGAGAGATCTGCATGTTCTGCAAGTGCAACATGTGCAAAATCCCTATAAAAGTGACGGGTTCTCGGTTTCCATAGCTCAGTGTTAAGCCACCGACACGCAATACAGTTACGCCAAGACTGACTGAAGCACAACGCAACAATGCCATTGGTCGCTTGGAAGCAGGCGAATCTCGATCAGATGTTGCCAGAGCTGTGAATGTCCACCAAAGCACCATCACAAGGCTATGGAATCGTCACCAACAACATGGATCAACTCGTGACCGTCCACGATCTGGCAGACCTCGTGTGACCACGCCCGCACAAGATCGCTACATCCGGTTACGTCACCTTCGGGATAGGACCACCACTGCGACGTCTACTGCCTCAACCATACCAGGGCTGCGTAGGATTTCCGATCAGACCGTACGCAACCGTCGACGAGATTCTTAGGCCCCATGTGCAACCCATCATGGTGAACGTCAACGACGTTTTTCAACATGACAACGCCCGTTCTCACACAGCCCGACTCAACACTGTCTTCTTAAGACACCACAACATCAACGTTCTTCTCTGGCCCTCCAGATCACCAGATTTAAACCCCATCGAACATCTTTGGGACGAGTTGGACCGACGTCTGCGACGGCGACAACCTCAATCGCAGACTCTATCTCAGCTTGCAGCAGCTTTGCAGGCTGAGTGGACAGCCATTCCACGGGATGTGATTTGTCATCTCATTGCTTCCATGGGTAGGAGATGCCAAGCAGTTATTGATGCTCACGGGGGGACATACTCGTTATTGACGTTGAGTGACGTTAAACTTCACCTAGCGAGCGTGGACTTCGCCTTTGCAGCCCTTGAATGTTCAGCAGTGAATGTGCAAAGTTTTACACATGTCATACAGAACTATCTAAATAAACTTGTTAACAATATGTCTCAAATTTTGCCTTTTGCGTTTCTTTTTTTGAAGAGTATATGTTTGGTTTGGTTGTTTGCTTTGAATTTCGCACAAAGCTACTCGAGGGCTATCTGCGCTAGCCGTCCCTAATTTAGCAGTGTAAGACTAGAGAGAAGCTGCTAGTCATTATCACCCACCGTCAACTCTTGGGCTACTCTTTTACCAACGAATAGCGGGATTGACCGTCACATTATAGCGCCCTCACGGCTGGGAGGGCGAGCATGTTTGGTGCGATAGAAATTCGAACCCGTGACCCTCAGATTACGAGTCGCACGCCTTACTTGATCAATTTTAACTTGGCGTTTTAGCTCCTGAATGCTAAATATTTGATAAAGATTATTATTGAAATGGCGAGCACCTTGACCTTCAGATTACGAATCGAGCGTCTCAACCACCTGCACGTGTTGAGCGCTACAAATATTGAAAAATAAATTAACTTTCTAGAAGTTTAACAAGAGGTATCCATACTTAGCTAGATCGGAATTCATGAGTGTGTGTGTGTATATATATATATATGTACATAAAGTGAGAAAAATGCATGTTTAATGACATATACGTGAGTAAAAATTAGTAACCTTATTCAGGTTAACAAAAAAGTTAGCGTAAAATATAACCTGTTTTCTTTTCGAAACTTTAAGACTTTTAATACTCAACACTTTAATACCTGAGTTACTGTGAGTTCAAGGTGATTGTATATACAATTTAATACGTTGTCCTAAGCGGCGAGTCTTACGCTCAGTGTAATCTCGATCACAGCGACAACAAACAAAACGATAAACAACACGTCATCTTTCAACATTAAAAACATTCCCTATTCGTAGTGTAGATTTTTAACACAGGTTTCACAGATACGTGTGTATAGTTTTAATAATTATAATTCGTAATGTTCCTGATCTTATTTCGCAACTCATAACGTCCTCACCTGTTTACAGAAAACAGCGTTTTGGTGCATCATAATAAATACACTTTAGTATGGGTGTTAACAAGAATACAGAATCAGAACTGGCAAAAAAACAAACAAACCAACAAACTGTTCATCGAATTTCAGCTTTCTCAACTTTACAAATATTTCAACTCAGTTTTTATTAAATACTCACTTTCCATGAGGCTCCCCGTTAGTATAGCAGTAAGCCTACTGAGTTACAACGCTAAAATCAAGGGTTCGATTCCCCTCGGTGGACTCAGCAGATAGCCCGATGTGGTTTTACTATAAGAAAACACACACGTACACACTTTTCATGGATAATATTTTAAAAAATCCGCTACTTTATGATTATAAGTAAGTACCGCTACTGGATGTCACTGAATTGGTTGGACATATTAGTCAGACAGTAAAGGATATCATAGTAAAATCCAGCTGTTCTGATATCATTATTTACACTTTATTAAGTGTATCATTTTAGTTAGGTTTTAGATTGTATCATTAACATAGTCTTTCCTATTTAGGAGAACTGTACTATTACTTTTATACGATTTAACTGCCTTTTAATAAATGTGTGTTTGTGTTTTTCTTATAGCAAAGCCACATCGGGCTATCTGCTCAGCCCACCGAGGGGAATCGAACCCCTAATTTTAGCGTTGTAAATCCGGAGACATACCGCTGCCTTAATAAATATCTGAGTCTTTTTCATAAGAGTAAAAAACCGGAAACCGCTAATTCAGAAATTTCAGTAAATATATTATCAAGATTCTTTTGGTGTTTTCTTTTTTTTTTAATATGAAACTTTTCAATTTTCTTTATAATTTTTCAAAATCTTAGCAATAGCCATAATAATTCCTTTTCTTCATGTGCTAAGGTAAACTTGAGACCTTCAAAATTCGTTTGCTGTTCTTAGTAAGTTCCTGTCTAGAACGTTATAAACCCCGTTATCTGGTTCTTCATAAAATATTTTCATATTGCCTTCTGTATTTATTGAATATTTGACTTTTGTCTTCAAATAGCTGTTGTTATACATTTTAAAGTTTTACTTAATATGTTTTTTGTATCAAAGAATTTTTGTCTAAATTCTTGTTTTTATAACATTTATTTCAATTTATTCATACAAAATAATAACTAGTGGCTCAGACCGAAGGTTTAACGTTATAAACCGGATTTCGATACCAGTGGTGGGCACAACATAGATAGCCTATTGTATAGCTGGTTTATATTTTAAGTCAAAGTATCTCCGATTATAAAATCGCGCTCTTAACACTTTCAAAGTTTCCAGAACGCCATCCAGATCATATAGGGTCATCTAGGGAGTGAAGGATATTTATCTTCAAGTTCATCCAAAACAATGACACTTTCGTTTCCAAAATTAATCAACGAAAAATAATTACTAAAAAAAAGGGAATATATTGCGACTAATGTCCCAAAATGAGAAACAGGTTAATTTTAAACAACATTAAATATGATAAAAAGAAAACTATAATTTAACATAACTGTTAAAATTAACCCTTAAGGGCCTGGCAGTGGTTAAGGCACTCGACTTGTAATCCGAGGGTCGCGGGTTGGAATCCCCGTCACACCAGACATGCTCGCCATTTCAGCCGTGGGGGCGTTATAATATGACGGTCAATCCCACTATTCGTTGGGTGGTGATGACTAGCAGCTTTCCCTCTAGTCCTACACTGCTAAGTTAGGGACGGAAAGCAGAGGTAGCCCCCTGTAGCTTTGCGCGAAATTCAAACCAAACCATTAATTCTATTAAACTCATTAGTCCATTGAATACAATACAATACCTCCAAAGAAGAATACAGTGACGACTCCGCATATGCTAATCCTAAATAATATAATTAATTCACGTTGTGGGTTTGTTTGTCTGTGATTTCCTCCCACAGTTTTGGAGCTAGCAGGACCAAACTTCCTACAAATAATTTTGAATAGCCCGTTGTTGTACTTATGTATGGCGTAGATCCCCTTTCGCCAAGAAGAAACAAGAATGTTAAATGGAAGGTCATTCAAATATGGTGGAGGTCTAGGATTAGATTTTCAGGATCTAAACACGAATACGTCATTGGATTTTATGTTTCAAATCTCGTTATGTTTGACTCTTCGTTCATAACCTAACTCAAAAGCTAGCAGGACTAAACGTAATAGATATATTCAGAAACAATGGGCGTTTGTCCTGCTGTTTTCTTCGGGTCCTTGTTCCCCATTTAGGGTAGCTATAGAAGTAACTGGAAGCACTTGGATAATAGCTTGATCTAAACATTTTTGCTTTGTTAATTATAAGAAGGCCTACTTTTAGAACTCTCTTTTCATAAATCAGTAAGGACTGAACTTTCTTGGACACTTGTTTGTTTGTTTTTAATTTCGCGCAAAGCTACTCAAGGGCTATCTGCGCTAGCCGTCCCTAATTTAGCAGTGTAAGACTAGAGGGAAGGCAGCTAGTCATCACCATCCACCGCCAACTCTTGGACTACTCTTTTACCAATGAATAGCGGGATTGACCGTCACATTATAGCGCCCTCACGGCTTAGAGGGCGAGCATGTTTGGTGCGATAGGAATTCGACCCCGCGACCCTCAGATTACGAGTCAAACACCTTTACAAACCTGACCATGCCGGGCCTTAAGATATAATAATAACAACATTATAAAACTCACTGGATTCAAACATTCGTTTTAAACATGTTCTAAACTGTATATGCATGCACAAAATTATTTGTGTTTCGATGGCTTTCGACTATATGATTCCTAACAACATGAATTATACAAACAGAGGTGCTTTTATATTGCACTCAATGCAACTGGCTACTGTCGTTATCAAACTTTAAGTTACATAAAAAATAGCATTTTCATCTTTTTTTCTCTTATAGTCAATTTTTCATGGGAATAGTGGTTACTTATTTACACGGGTTACCCATACATCCAATGACAGTTAAGGTGAGGATATGAGCAATACAATACAACAATATATAGCATCACCTCACTAAAACATAGTACGCTTATCTCTTCTGAAACCTTGAAATGTTATAACTACATAAGTGCATATATTTTAATAAAGTAACCACCTCTTTCCTGTGTATTTTTAAAGTTTATTTAGTAGTATTAAATACCACGTTTGTTGCTTACGATTTAGCTCTGTTGTAATTAGCATGTGTTTATACTTTTTAAGGCTATTTACACTTTATAAAATTATTTTAGGTATTTTAATTTACCGTTGAGCCGTCGCAATTGCGAGCCATTGTGCCAAAGGTAAAATACCACCACAATGAACTCTGTTTTTATTTGATTCACAACAACTTCCCAACCAATCAACCGTGAAATACCACCACAATGAACTCTGTTTTTATTTGATTCACAACAACTTCTCAACCATTCACTCTGTTTTTCGTGTGTATTTTTTACGGAGTTCCGTTAGACGGATCAAATATTAGTGAGAGGGAAGAGTGAAGTTCAGGATGTTAGTCCAAAAAGTGCATTAAGGCTATTAAACCCTTCTGTTACGGTATACTACGGTGCATAATGACTTGAAGTCCATAATAAATAAAAGGACTGAGTCTGGTTTGAGGTTAAAAGTAACAATGTTGAAGAGTCTAAGAGCATAACCAGTTCCTTAGTATAAGTGAAGAGAGGGTGGACTAGAGGAGCCATTACAAAATCTAAATAACTGGAGATAAGTACAGTTGGAGCATTACAGGTAGAACAATGGGTCTACCAGGTTTATTGGATCTACAAATTTTAGGCACTGAATAGCGAACATCAGTTTTGCAGTCATAAAGTAATATTGAATTTATAGTAGACGAGGATAGTTCCTCAGCATCAAGTAATTCTAGACAATGTTGATGATGACTTCATGATATTTCAGTAGTGCAATGGTTTTTAACTTGGGGGTCGTTTTAGTTTTTGTAGTAAGTGCGTGTAACTGCCCACCAATGAGAAACACGCTGAAGTGCGGCAGTTGAACCTCGTCGAGATGCTTGTTGCGCAACCACCTGTCTAATTTTGAATAAAAATTTTCATATATTACAACGTTTTGAATTGCCTAAATTTTGTTAACTATATAATATTAATACATCGAACTTAATTTTAAATATTAAAGTTTCCATCGTATTTAGTATATTTTCTCATTATATGTATATATTATATCAACCCTCACACTGAGTGAATAAGTAGGTTCAGTATAATGTTCAGTAATTCCATGGATTTTGTATTTGTTTAGCACTTATAGCATTTCTCAAAGTCATTTATTTGTAAAATTTTCAATAAATTAGGATCTTCATATAGTTTTGTTTTATTCTACCTTTACGCAAAGCTCACCATTACAAAAATTATTATAGGGGTCACGGTAATACCCTGGAACGTCTCGGGGGGTAAGGCGATAAAAAAGGTTAAGAACCACTGCAGTTGTGGGTCGTCCTGAAGAAAGTCATTGAAATAAAGTGACACTTCCATGCCTAAGGTATAATGCTGCAACAAGAATAAATGTGGATTTCTCTAACATATATTTATAAATTCGCATCATCTAATTACTAAGCCAAAGACTTATGTGTATTTGGACTGCTTGAATATAGCCGTGGAAAGCACTATTCACATACGAAGGCCTTTGGATTGATTGGATCTAAAATTTAGTTCGTTATTCTATGCAAAAACTTATTTGAATGGACAATAGTTTGTTTATTATTTTTGTAATTTTGCGCAAAGCTACAAACTCTCTTTGTTAACCTCAAGATGACTTTAAAAGGCCGAAATGTTGTTCTGTATTTCATGTTAAATAAAGTTTTAATACCGATGAAAGCTGTCTTGAGAATACATTATAACAAGAATTGTGTTTACAATTTTATCTGTGTAAAAAAAAAAAAATGCTGTTCCTAACACATCGAATCTGTAATTGAAGGAAGATGCTGACATTTAAAGTAATTGAACCAGATTAAAACATGGTCCAAGTTAGGGGTATTTTTTTCACGGGAAGACACGTGATACTGTAGTTCCACATTTTTGTGCCAGAAAGCAGAAAGCTCTCAAATATTTCACTAGGAATCTATAGTTCTGATCTTTCTAACAAGGATTCTAATTATCTTAATACGCGATACCAGAACGGATAATTCCAAAACGAACTACTTGGGTGTGATCAATTCGAAATTATGCTATTAGGATTGGGCGGAGGGATCGGCTGTGAAGTGTGGTAAACTGTGCGGTGAAGTAAGTGTTTGTTAAGCGGTTCACCTTTGATATCCTCTCCACCACCAGCCTTTTAGGGACGTCATCGTTTAGTTCTAAGTCAAACAGGTTAACACCTTCCCGGCATGCTGTGAGTTTTTTCGAGAAGGTGTTTCTAGTCTACGTAATAATATTCTTCCTCTATAGAAAAAAGGTCACTGCGAATCTATAACAGATTCGAAAAATGTTAAAATGTTTACCTCGCTAAAAATATTAAATAGAACGCTGTCGATATGAAACAGCAGAAGTAATTGCAATTGCATTGAACTATAAACAGTGTTATATTGTTTAAGTGTTTTTAGTTTATTTTTATTTACATTTGTTGTTAACCACAAAGCTGTATCCATACTGTACTCTGTCTAATACAGGAATCGAAACCTGCTTTTTATCTTTTTAAATATTCGGGGAGAGGGAGTCACACGGCTTTGAAACTTTCTTTATTTTAATATTTGATTCAGAGAAATATTCTGTATTTTGTAGAAAGTAAAGCGGTTTACAGTAGAAAATATCCAGTATATAACAATGTTAATCTATTTTGATGCAGCTGATGTGAAGAGTCAGATACGCGTTTGTGAAAGTAACCCCAAAAGTACACAAAACAATATTATATATGTAGATCTGTTTGTGTTTCAATCGCAGAACTATACGAAATGTAGATTAATTACTGTCGCATAATTGAAAACTACTCAATCAGTTATTTCTTATCTGACTTATCGCAGTGCCACCTGGGAGTGCAAACATTTTACACGAAAAAAATTATGTTAATTCTTTATATAACGTTTTAATAAATTAAAAATCGTAACTTTTTTAAAATATACTGTTGTGTGATTGTGTCAAACTTACTTTTTTTTTATAAATTAGGTCACCTTTAATTTTATTTTTCTTCAGTTAGTAGAATAAACATTTGGATTTGTGTCCTCTCCAATACAGCAATTTGTATCTTTAACACTACAGTTGTAAGTTATTTTGTTGTTCTGCAAGCATGATATGTAAACATTTGATAAAAGTGTATAGAGTTGTGTTATTTCAATCTGCGGTATAAAACGACGAATTATCAGATTAATTTTGTAATTTTGTTTCTAAAAGTTACTTGCAAACAATACTTTTAAAATTTCCAGTAGCAAGTACATGTGCCCCGCTGGTACAGTGGTAAGTTTAAAATCAGGGGGTTCGATTCCCCTCGCTAGACACAGCAGATAGCCTCATGTGGTTTTGCTTTAACAAAACATACACTCAGAGACATAAACCAATCGAATGACCATATTATGGATGGAGCTAACTGTTTGTTTTTTTTAATTTCGCGCAAAGCTACTTGAGGGCTATCTGCACTAGCTGTCCCTAATTTAGCAGTGAAAGACTAGAGGGAAGGCAACTAGTCATCACCACCCACGCCAACGTTTGGGCTACTCCTTTACCCATGAATAGTGGGATTGACCGTCACATTATAACGCCCCTACGGCCTAAAGGGCGAGCATGTTTGGTGCGATGGGTATTTGAGCCCGTGACCCTCGGATTACGAGTCGAGCGCCTTAACCACCTGGCCAGGCCGGGCCAAAGCTAATTGAAAGGAAACAAAAAAACTAAACTAAGTGCTATCCTGACGGACAAAGAGATAACTATTTTCCCAAATTACATTACTGTGTAACGTAAGGTACCAGAGATTAAATTTTTTATAGAATTAACAATGAAATCTGTTTACACACTTCAATAATAAACAGATTATAAGAAACAGAACTCGCTATAATGTACTTTTTCTTTAGAACCAAAATGAAGAAAAAAAACCTTTAGAGTTTACCACACGATAATTCAACACCTATTAACTTTTTAACGTTATTAATTAATTGGAAGTGGGAATAATTTACGAACCAGTTCTTCATATCGGTCTTATTGTGGCTGTTATAGTAAAAACTTCATCTGGGTTTATATTATATAGGATTGAAAAAAGTATCAGCCATTTATTTTCCAAGTATTCATCCATAAATAGTGCTAATGCACTCAAAGAGATATAAAAGACCCTTGTGTGTCCTTTCCCTCACATTGTGTATATGTTGTCTTATTGAAAATTAATAAAGTTTTCTGGTTTCGGTGTAAAAACTTGGCACCATCTATAAATGAAGTTAACGTTAACTTACGTCAAATGTAATAAACGCTCAATAACAACAAAAATTGGAAGTGGAAGTGATTGATAACCTTTCATTAACATGTCTCTTATTTCAAACTACCATCTGACAAAGTTTGGTTGAAATTGGCCCAGCGTCCTAGGAGTACATAAATAAGGGACAGACAGACAGACAAATTTTTGTACTTCACATATCTGACAGTTATACTTTTGACGAATTTGTTTTTGAACAAGTTCTTTCTTATATATTTTAGTACGGTAACTGTTTTTCCACCTTATTTCTTACAAGAATGTATTAATTAAAATAATACTTATTTTTTATTTACTTTTGTTTCGACTATTGTTATTCAATAATATTCTACTACTTTCAACCAATGCTTCACAGTTTCACAGTTTTTTTTAGTGATATTCAGTCCATGTTTTGAACCAGGTAGGATCAGTTTCACCTTTGACCTCTTTCTCCCTCTTAGGAATTGTTGTTTTGTTTACACTGTTACTAATAGTAAGTAATACTCACAGTTTCAAATATATTTCATCTGTTTCTTTTAAGTTCACTAAAAACTACACGAGGTCCACCTGAGCTATCTGCCACTAATTTAGCAGTGATAGTCTTAAAGGAAAGCAACTAACTGGTCAACACCACCCACTGATACTTCTTGGGCTACTCTATGATTAACAGATAATGGGACTGACCATCACATTATAACGTTCACACCGCTTAAAGGCACGCGAATTTGGTGAGAGGGATTCAAACTCACGACCCTCGGAGCGTGAGTTCAACGTCCTTACCAGTAAATTATGCCAGGTCACCTTAGTTAGTAGCTTCTGTTGATATGATCCAAGAACACATAGACTGGATATCTGAAGGTGCTGATACCTGCACTCGATGTTTCTACAATATATTGGTTTAAAGGGAATTCTTGGTCAATGTATCTGATTGTTTGGATATACATTATTTTGCGATTATATTGGCAGATTATTTTCAAGGAGGCTCGTTAGGAAAACGTTACTTTTTCGAGAAAAAAAATGAAGTAACAGAACGTATAATACTCTGACTACAGTGTAAAAACAGAAGAAAAATTGATTGCTCTTGGTTTTAATACCAATAAATACGTATCACCAAGAATCTTTATATTGTCAACGGTTGCAGATTGAAAAAATATTTAAGACAAGGAAAATCGTCTTGGTGCTTAGGATGAGTACCAAAACAGTAAAATGTGTTTATTTATAGTTCAGCACAATAGCCTATTTGTGTTATAACCACCAAGGGTATAGAAACCAGATTTATAGATAGAGTTTACATCCTGAAGAGATAAAAAGCTAATAATAATAAGGTTTAACTTTTCGATAAAACAGTATCTGAGAAGAATACCGACTTTAGATTGTAAGATTTCATGTTTTTGTGATAGCAGTAAAATATTCATGACATTGAGACTTGGGGCTGATTCACTGTTCCAGCTTTACGAAATAAAGAAAAGTTTGAAAACCATTGCAGTATTCGATGTACCATATTAAGTTCAAGAGGGTGATTTCTTCGCGTGAGGGGTATTTTTAACGAAAACGCCCCCGCAATGTACAGCTGTAATACATAAAGATGTAATAATGAAATGTTCCAAAATGACCCTGCTGCATCTCTGTCATTTACCCAATTGAAATGTTTCAGTGGGAGTTCTAGCGATCTCAAAATAGATACTCCACATGTTTTCGCATACAATCACATCATCTTCATGGTTGTAAAATGGAAAACTTGGTGCAAAACATATATTTGTACCAAAACAATTATACCATATATATTACTTAATTCATATATCGAAATGAAAGAATATCATCCCATCTGTTTATAATCTGACTTTTCACCCCTTCCTACTAGTCATATAATTCAACGTTCCTCTTATCTTCATTTATTCTAATTTTTAAATTTCTTTTACTTTGACCATTTTATACACAAACATATTCACATTCAACCTTCTCTGCTATATTGATTGTAATCTTAGTTCCATTTAATATTTTCAAAAATTTATTACTCGGTTTTGAATTTCGCGCAAAGCTACTCGAGGGCTGTCTGCGCTAGCCGTCCCTAATTTAACAGTGTAAGACTAGAGGGAAGGCAGGTAGTCATCACCCCCAAATCTTGGGCTACTCTTTCACCTACGAATAGTGGGATTGACCGCACATTATAACGCCCCCACGGCTGAAAGGGCGAGCATGTTTGGTGCGACGGGGATTCGAACCTGCGACCCTCAGATTACGAGTCAAACGCCTTAACACGCTTGGCCATGCCGGGCCAAATAAATAATTACAACACTCAATCGCTTAACATGTTTCCATACACAAAAAAATCGCATAAGACGGAAATTCATTTACTATATATTCCAGATTTACGAAGCAATTTTTTAATGAAATATCTCATTCCGATTTACAAATATTTGAATAAAAAATTACTTGGATATCAAGTAACACTAAAGATGTAATTAATACAATGGAGAAATCAAGTATTCGCAAAATTAAATGTAAACATGGTTGTTTGTACATTCGTAAAATTAAAAGAAATTCAAAATTCAGGTTAAATAATAAGAGAAAATGTTAAAAATAATTAAGGCAAAAAGTCAGTCCGAAATGGACGTGTAAGTTGTACCAATAATAACGTTCGGTAATATTTTTTTTTCCTCAACCGAGTGTTATGATGGCTAGAAATACCAAAGAACCTAAAGAAGTATTAATGCACACTAACAATGATTAGTATAATATGTTGAACGTTTAACATGTCAGAAAGGATGGAGACAATGAGATCTTCTTTAAGTTCAGTTTACAAATTCAGTAGTGGTATTGGTCACGTGACTATCTGTTTTTTAGTATGTACGGTTATGAGCCTGGTTTGTGTATTTTTTTAAACTTCTGACAATGATGTGATCGATTATACGTCAAACCATGTACAGTGTCTGTTGTTGCTAAGGGAGCATCTAATAGAGATAAGTTAACATGAGCACTGTTCTATGCAATACTTTATGTATATCGATTGGAAGTAATTAAAAATTGTAGTTCAATATCGAGTTTTATTTATATCATGAAGAATTACACATAGTTAAAAGGATTGGTTTGAATTTCGCGCAAAGCTACTCGAGGGCTTTCTGAGCTAGCCCTCCTTAATTTAGCAATGTAAGACTAGAGGGAAGGCATCTAGTAATCACCAGCCCCCGCCAACTCTTGGGATACTCTTTTACCAACGAATAGCAGGATTGACCGTTACATTATAATGTCCCCACAACTGAAAGGGCGAGCATGTTTTGTGCGACGGAAATTTTAACTCACAGTTAAAAGGAATCGTGTGTTCGCGTTACATATGAAGGGGAGTTATATAGACTAACAAATATTTTGCTCAGACGTAATCTATCAAAGGATATTATGAAAACTTCTTTTCAAACTTTTTATTGTATGCATTGAAAAAATGCTTATGGAAAATTATTCTGTTTGAATTTATTTATCATATAGATTTATATCGCACAAAAACATGTTTTTTGTGTAATATTTTTAGAACGTTAACAAGGTGGTACATTGTTCAGTTGAGGAGCTAACGAAATAATTCTATGGTTTACTGAGACTGCTACCTGGAAGTAAGAAACTCAATTATGGAGCTGAAGCCTTTGGTTTTGTATTAAGCAAGTAAGATGAATTTTTACTTGTACCCAAAAATATGCAACAGAGAACTAAAGATACATATCTTCATAGTTCAACTTACCATAGGATGTTTTAGGTAATTCTGTTTTATTTAATACAAAAAAGACAAGAGAAATTTCGATTGATTTAGAGGAAGCGAATGTAGTCATTGTTAATAAACCTGGCCCGGCATGGCCAAGTGTGTTAAGGCGTTCGATTCGTAATCCGAGGGTTGTGGGTTCGAATTCCGGTCGCATCAAACATACTTGCCCTTTCAGCTGTGGGGGCATTATAATGTGACGGTAAATCCCCCTATTCGTTGGTAAACGAGTAGCTCGAGAGTTGGCGGTGGGTGGTGATGACAAGTTGCTTTCTCTCTAGTCTCACACTGCTAAATTAGGAAGGGCTAGCGCAGATAGCCCTTGAGTAGCTTTGCACGTCTCTAATTTAGCAGTGTAAGACTAGAGGGAAGGCAGCTAAAAGAACGAACATGTTTGGTGTGAGGGAGATTCGAACTCGCAACCCTCAGATTATGAGTCGAGTGCCTTAACCACCTGGCCATGCCGGGCCGTTACCAAAAGGAAACTTCGCTTCTTATTCTTTATAACATTAAATTTGCTTTTTGACACTTATAATTCTATTGCTCTATAACAACTCGACCTGGATCACTATTTTGGGCCCGATTGTTATTGTAACAGCTACATGCTTTATTGGGTTTATTATTTACAGTAGATGACACGAATGTGACCCCACCACCGCTGGACTTGTCAACTCCTCGGATCAGGTAGCCTATCGCATTACTAAAGTTAGTACAGAACTGTTTGTTTGTTTTATTTTAATTGCTATTTTTAAACCTTTACAGATTACTAGACAAATATGATGCGATTTTAAGCATCTATAGTAATCAAGTTAAATCGTTGGTGGTTCTTATGGTTTTTTTGTCAATAAAATTTGAGTTTTTTAAAGATTATTGTAATGGTAATACGAACAAGTAATAGACCTTTAAATATTTTACGCTAAATTACGTAAGATTTGATTTATTAAAATATATATATATTTTTTATATTCGTAGGGTAGCTACTTTCTTTATTAATCATGGAATTTGATTGTTTTCACTTGAACAATCTATAAATTTTAATTTATTTCCAAATATGTAAATTTTTATTTATTTTATTCAATTATTTTATTTGTTTTTTAACGCATCCAGTTACTTCTGTTCTTAGGCCCGGCATGGCCATGTGGGTTAAGGCGTGCGACTCGTAATTTGATGGTAAAAGAGTAGCCCAAGAGTTGGCGGTGAGTGGTGATGACTAGTTGCCTTCCCTCTAGTCTTACACTGCTAAATTAGGGACGGCTAACGCAGATAGCCCTCGAGTATCTTTGCGCGAAATTCAAAACAAACAAACATACTCTGTTATTTGTGGTGGATATTTTAGGATTTTCACGTGAACTGCCTGAACTTTTGATTTCCAGTGTATTCAGTGCCATCCTCAGGCGAATATTTTAAACATAATGAAATTAATTTGCCTGATAAAGAACTTCTTTTCAGCGATTTCCCACACGGTAGTTCTGAGGTAGGTCTCATATAACACTAACAATCAGGTTTCGATACACACGATGTAAACCTGACTCCCCAGCCTTCAATATCTGTGTTATTTAATATCGTTTACAAGTATGAAATGTCAGTCAGTGGATCATCAAATACTTGTGTCTAATAAAGAATACACAGAAAAATATTAAATTCAATAAGAAAAATGTTTTCTAAAATTTTGTTTTTTAAATACAAAAATTAGACTAATAAAATATTTATAATATACTGAAGACAATTTTATCCAAATTCCAATTTTTCTTTAAAAATTTTACTTCAAAGATTTAGCAAAAACATTTTACTATTAAAACGCTACAGAATAGTATAGTGCAATACGATTACGCCAGATGGCAGCACAACTATAAATATTTTTAAATTATAATTTTTATTAGTGTATTAAAAATCTAAAAGATTATTTAAACCATTTCATGATATTGGCGTTGCCAAGTAGATTTACTTTGCTAGTGGCTCTATGTTCTTGCTAATTCAAAAACTTGCAAAAGAGTAACCCAAGAATTGGTGGTAGATGGTGATGAACAGCAAGCTGCCTTTCCTCTGGTCTTACACTGCTAAATTAGGGGCGGTTAGCGCAGATAGCCCTCTTGTAGCTTTGCGCGAAATTGATAACAAAGTAACAAATTGGTTGTTAAATAAACAGTAAAGTTGTATCTATTCTCAATAACTGGCCATTGTTTTTATACATTTAAAATTATAAAGTTTCTGTTATATAAATAATTTAATTGAATATACTTTGTTAAAAATTAACTTTGTGTACCAGTTTCTTTACGTTTTCAGATTTTTTGTACGGTGCCACTATAATTTTACCAGTAGGTAAAATTCAACTGCTAGGAGATATATTACAGGTAGGTTTATATTTAATATATCTATGAAGATTAATGGAAAATGAGTAAAACGAAACAGAATTAGATGAGCCACAAAATAGTAGCCCAAAAGTTGGCGGTGAGTGGTGATGACTAGTTGTCTTCCCTCTAGTCTTACACTGCTAAATTAGGGACGGCTAGCGCAGGTAGTCTTCATGTAGCCTTGCACGAAATTCGAAAAAAAAACACACACCACATATTCCAATCTATCTTTAAACTGAATTAAGTCTTTAGAGATGGTTTACTTTTGTTTTCATGCATAGTAATTAAGGTTCCAATATAATAGAACAGAAACAAATATATTATGTTTAATTCTTAATTGGTTTTATTTTTCTTTCTTTTGTTGTGTTTTGAAGGAAGCCAATGCATAAGATACTTGTTATACTGTCAAATTGTATCTGAAACAAGAACGATATTATTCTTTGACAGATTGTTTAGTACTCATGATGAAATTGTGTAGAATGGACGGCAACTGCCTCTCTACAATTCACCAGGACACTATAAAAGACCGACAACACCTTACACACATACTGACCTGAAGACGAAATGCGGAAAACTTTCGAAATGTCGTCCTCTACACTTGTGTCTCCATAAGAGGCAGTTTCCGTCCATTCTACAAAGTTTCACTAAGAGCGACATTAATTTCAATTCTGTTAAACTTTTAAACATTTGATAATAAAATTTGTAATATCTGATATAAACATACGGACTATATTTTTTTAGGTAAATAATGTATGTATAAACATTATATGTATATGAACTGAGGCATGTAACCAGCCAGTCGTAAATTTATTAACATCTTATCCAGATATTTTATGTACTTACAGAAAAGATGAAAATTGGTATAGTTCATTAAATATACCCTTTTTACAGTCACAGCTTATAAAGGCTAGAATGCATTCTTTCATCAGTTGCGCACCCTTGCTGTTAACGATATTTTTGGCCGTAATCCCAATAATATCTCACAAGATTCGGCCAACTTAGAATATTTAGGTTTTTCCTAGATAAGCTAACAATGCAAAATAACTTTTAGAAACAAATTAAGTAAACGGAATTGTTTTATATACAAATTTTGGACGAAAATGAAGACCAAATATAAAATATCGACTAACAGACAAGTGACATAAATTTAAATATTATAATTCTAACGTTTCAGGCAACATTGAGTATCTACGAAATACTTGTAGGTCCTCTTCTTGGCTTGCTTGCTGTATGGATGTTTTGTCTATTGGCCAAATCAAAGATGTGGAAATATTTATTACGTTCAATTTCATTTAAAATCTGCAAGTTCTTCTTCGACATTTCTTTGCTTTATTGATGTAATTATATTTTACAGAAATATCTAATATTATGCCATTTTTATCCGAAAAGATCTTCTAGGTATTTGTTACAATTAAAGCATATGATGATATAGTAAGCAATACTTAATTCGATAATTAAGTTTGACCAGTATGCACATTTTTAAAGAATCGGTTTGGGTGTTATTTTTCCAGGTTTTCAAGGATATTCTATAAAATATATATCAGGTAAACATGATTATACAAGACAGAAGTTTACATTCATTCCTTTTCTAATATAATCAACCGAATATGTAAAACGACAGCCCTCTTCAGATATCCATATATGTAATATTAAATGTATTGACCAGTAATATCAAATAGAAATCTTTATTTCACTATTTTAAATTTAAGGTTATTTTTCTATCCTCATACTCATAGGTAAGCGTTTTTTATCTTTCACATCTCACCTTACAACTTTTTATTTGAGACATTCCCAAGTCTCTAGTTTCTATTGGTGGCTGTCTCAGTAATGTTACTCAGTCTCCTACCTTTGAACCTAGACACAAGTAAGAACTGTAAAATACCAGTCCCACTTGGTAGTTTGTGTACAAAAATGTAGTTTTATATGAACTATATATTACCAACTGTCGATACTTGAACAATTTCCCGAATATCATAATGAGCAGACTTAATCATGTATTTAGCACTTTGAATAATTATTTTAAAAATAAAAATATGAATTTAAATCTGTATGCCACGTTACAAAATTTCATTCATTTGAATTTATTATTTCATATACAGAATGATATATCACAATTTACATTGTTACATTGTTATAGTGTATTTTGTTTAAATTTCATTAAAATTCAATTTAGAGAATTAGTTAAAGTATACAATGGCACCAATGTTTGGTAAAATTGTACAAATAAACATTAAGAAACTACATAGAATTGATACATGTTGCTAGTGGAAGTAGAAAGGTTGACTATCGTAAGATCGTTAAAAGTCCTACAGTCATTAACATTGGTCTACTATTAGTTATACATCATAGATATACTATAGTAAGTCATATATAATTGAAATTCCAGTAATATTGATAAAAATAAAAACAAAATTTTAAATTAATATAAATATCGTGGTATGCCGAATAAAAACTTTAGCTATCTATTAATTTACCTAAAACTGAGACAACATTTGGTTAATCTGCCTTTGTTCAGGTTAGTGGTGAAATTTTGAAAATGAAAACATTAATTTTAGGGATAACAAGCTTAAAATTTGAAATATTGTTTTTTGGAAATACTTTGTGAAAATTATAAACCACATAGTAATGTGATCTCATAGAATAATATGAGAATAATTAGTTTAATTAATTAAATACTTAGTTAAATTAAATTAATTAAATTAATTAATATACGTGGCTTTTTTATGTATAATGACAAAAAATCTTTACATTCAACTACATATTTTCTAAATAGAAAATATCGAACACTTTAAGACAGAAAATTAGATAACACAATGCGATATTTTTAACTCTCAAGCTAGTAATTTAAAATTATGATAATGTAATGACGTAAAACATGAAATTTTCAATATATGAGGTTTTCTTGGACCACGTACCCTCAAATCATAAAGCTGATATCTATTTATTTGTCCTTACCTTGATAGAGGGCTAACGACTAAACGTAAAGTACAACAGCCAAGTATATCAATTACAGATGATTTGATGCCCTCCAGTGGCTCAGCGGTACGTCGACGGACTTGCAACGCTAAAAACCGGGTTTCGATACCCGTGGTGAGCAAAGCACAGATAGATCATTGTCTAACAGGCTGGTTTTTAAGTGAGTATTTTGTTAGCCTACTGCACAACCCCCAAACAGGAGGACCTTTTCTTAGCCCACCGAGGAGAATCGAACGCCTGATTTTAGCGTTGTAAATCCGGAGACATACCGCTGTACTAGTGGGGGGCAAGTTTGAATTTACCTATTGTCAAATTATTTGAACTTACTTACTGCTGTCAAAAATATTTTACATTATATTATGAAATACACTAATTACTAATTAGTCCTAGAGTATATCAAAGTAGTCAGTGGAAGAGAAAAAACATTGAATAATAGTATATTTGTATTAAATTCACTTCTATACATAAGGTGTAATCGATATTTTTTATTTCCTAAAATCCATGATTGTGCAGAATGTGGGATATTTTCTGAAATGTTTCTAATTCTAAGGAAAGGGCCAAAACAAATGATATAGAGGCACCTACACTTATTTTTTTCTTGATATGAATTTATAAAAAAATAAAATTAGATGTCAGAGAACGAGATATTCTACCAAATGTATCAATGGGTAATCTGACAACAGTTGTTTGGAATAGAAGAAATTACTTGTGATAAAAAAGAATACCAAGATATACTTCATGTAATTCATGTATCTCTGATTTAGTCTAAGTAGTACTGATAGGAAGAAATGTTTGCCGAAAGACCTATCTAAAGAGTACACGACAAAACTAAAAGAAAAACTGTTTTAATATTTTTATCTCAACTTACCTTTAGAGAGAAAACAGAATAAGAACCTTTGATATAATTTAAGAAATTTTTAGCGTGTAATCAATATAATTTGTAATTACGTAAATTACTCACCATTTCAACTATGAAAAGCCCAAAGCCTATAATCCTGAGAGTCAGAGAGAAACGTTTCTCTAAATACTGTGAAATAAAAATAATTGTCTCTTTCAAAATGTTGTTAAACTTTTTTGTGTTAATAAAAATATGTAATAATAAAAAATAAAACTTGGATTAAATGTGATAATATTTGGATTCAGAAAAAACGCTTAGGATGTCATTTCTACCACTTGTGGACGGTGACGTCTGGAAGGTTTTTTTGTTACTTATGTTCTTTTCCCCTCTAATCAGTCGAATGTGTGACATGATTTAATTTGATTAGTTTGATACCGTCTCTAATTTTAATTCACATTAACTTAGAGAACCAAGCCAAAATCACCTACTGATTGTATTGAAAAGAACTCTTAAATAAAATGTCATGATACAGGACATCGGTTTGAAGTAAAACGATTTTTATGACCAAATTTAAGTGTGGTGAGCTCCACTGGATAATAATGTTAAAATAATGGTTTGTTGCTAGAATACCAACGTACTTTTACAAAATACAGCTATGTAAAACAATATACACTAAATTTGATATTCGTATATTTCATTTTGTAAACAAAAAATCCGTTATAACTTAACATGAGCTCTAAGCTAAGGTTTACGTGTAGTTACGTAGTTTCAGCTAGAAATGTTGTCATATTATCTTAAAACTTCAGAGTTGGAAGATGCGTCATAAGAAGACTTAACCATTCGAACAAAATCAATTGTTAATTTCTTATGTATATTTTATATATTTTTCAACTCCACAGTGTTTATAATAATTTGAAAAACTGCACACCTAAGACTATTTATTTTTATCTACAGTACAGCGAAAGAAATAATAATTAGGTTATCTGATTGTCTATTGCCTTAAAGTTAAATTAATCAAATCATACATGAAGATACTTTGATCTGTTAGTTGCATCAGATAAACATGATTTGTACAACCTTTAGGTTGTTTGTGAACGGAAGAAAATAATACACAATCATAATGTTAATATTAACATTCTTGTTTAATTTCAACTCTAAAAAATTGCAATAATTTCTCAGAAATGGAAAAGCAAACGAAGATTTCAATAGATTGATTTGGTAACTGTATGTTACTTTAACACGGTATGGTTATTATAAACTGAGTGTGTGTGTGTGTGAGAAAGAGAGGGAAAATTAATAATAAATTAAAATGTGTGAACTTTAACAACAGAAATAGACGAGGGATCTTTGACAAAGTTCTACACCATATAATTCCTTTTGTCTTAATTTTGATAATGTCCTCTAAAATCGATTTGTCTCAGATATAGTAGCCCAGTTCAGAACGTTGTTTTCCCGTTAATTAATAACATTTATCGGCAGTATGTTAGAAACAGATAATGGTAATAGTGGGACTGCAGAATTATTCAACATGTGTGTAGTCTTTTCTGTCTCATAATACCCCGTTGTTAAAGCAGTAAGTCAACAGATATACAACGCTTAAAATCAGGAGTTCGATTCCCTCAATGGACTTAATACATAACATAATGTGACTTTGCTGTAAGAAAACACACACTCTATTTTATATTTATCAGTTGTTATAATAAACAGTTGTTTGTTTAAACGTGAAAGGTTTTCATGTATGCTTCACAGGTCTGTCAGAAACTGTTAAAGGTAAATTTTTAACAAATTTAATAATTGCCTTAGAAATTGTACTTTGGTTAGGTATAATTCCTGTGTGGTTGACATATTTTAAACACTTTAGATTTTGAGTAAAAAAATAAAACAAAATATGCGGGTCCTCGAATTCAAGTTCCTCTCGGTCGTTCGGCTGTTTCCGTGACGTTTTACATGTATGACGTAATATTTGCCAAACACGCTTCGTTGCGCGCCGACCATTTTGTTTCTTTCAGTGCTGGTGTTTTATGTAAATCTATCGGTACTTTTTTTCGGATTACATACTTTGTGAGACTATTTTTTGTCTTGATATTGCTGCTTTATGTTTGTTTTATGATAACATGGTTTACTACGTTGTTTATGGTTGTAAAAACAGTTCGGCATCGGGCAAATGTTTCTTTTCGTTTCTGTGCAAGGAGAAGGAACCGGAAAGGTGACGATAGTGGGTGCGGATGGTCAATAGGAAGAACTGGACTCCTTCACACCATTCAAAGCTTCGTCAAGATCACTTTGAATGCTCATGTTTTATGTCGGATCCCACTGTTTTGGATTCCATATTTGTTGCCATGACTTAGGCTTACCATTCTTCCACTGGAGGTAGGACCGTCTCACAACCGGCCTGGGCGCTATCAGTATCACTCACAGTTCCGCTATTTTTGCTCGTGGAACTGTCCTCATCACTAGAACTTGTCAGATCTGTGTTAAAAGTAAGTGTTCTAGGTTCGTTCAAAGTAGGTTCGAATTGATATGGCGCTACTCGACACTGTTCAGAACACAAAGTCAAAACAGACTCTGCCTCTGTTTCTCCGTGTGCACTGACCATGTTTATTTACATTCAACGCGCTGGTGTTGGCGGTTTGTTTGGCAACTATTACGTCTTGGTACTTTTCCTAGCGGCAAACGTAAAAACTAAAACGTTCAGATTGCTGCTCGGAAAGGGCTCTTTCTGCACCGAGTTCTATGTTTCATTTATTAGCACATATTTTTATAAAAAAATGTGAACCTGCAAAATTAATCAGTATGAATAGTTTTTTTTACTGCAAAGTTTTCTTTTTTTCTGGAAAATTCACCTTTAATGGTAACGAAGGTACTGGGTTAAACATAGTGTACAACTTTCCGGATGTTGGCCGTGGTCTAATGTTAATCGTTCCAGAACAGTGAATCCGAGAGTTCATGGTTCGCTGCATAAATACTCTTCGCGTTATGTAAACGTAGTTGTACCATAAGAGTGACAGTCAAACCCCACTAGACAAGAGTAACTTCAATCTATCAGTTCACATTTAGGTATAGTTATGTGACAAATTAATTTATGTCACTTTAGAGTAAACATAAATAAGCTTAACCACCTTATAGACACTTGTCACTCCTAAACAGGCAGATAACAGTAAGTAGTCAACGGCATTGGAATAAAGTAAGACATACAGATCATCCAGTATTGCGTGCCGTGCTGATACACTTCTACAGGGGTCCCCAGTAACGTGATGGCTGATAAAAAAAGCTAGCCAGTACAGACACGGGAAATACACTCATGGACCGATCACCCATCAAGAATTCATTGGTGGTACTTTGTTTGCTTCCACTACAAGCGTAGTAGATACCGATGGCAGCTGATACAGTTAACATCCCTGCAAACACTACGTAGTCTGATATACCGAACCTTCTGACCAGGTCAACGGCCGAGACGACTGGGGTTGGAGTAGAGATGATATTCTAAACAGAAAGACTCGGTTACTTTGTTCTTCATCTTATCTCATTTAAGAATCATGTAGCTACTTTATTGTAACATTTTTTAATCTGTAATCTATAGTCTTAAAACTTTCCTATGCTATCTTTATGTAAACAACGGATATGAGTTTAACAAGCTACAAATAACAAATAATCACTTTTTATCCAAACAAAGAGAAATGTGTAATAAGTGTAGCGTAATAAACTTTTATACAACGTAAGTGACAACATCAAATTTTAGTAATGCTCACCTTCACCCGTGAATGTTTTACTTGAATACATCGTCACAAAAACTGCTCTGTTCTACACATTTGCACATATCGCTATTGAACATTGTCACATCCACTGTCTAGTCTCATGATCACAACTGAAAGTCCAGTATTTCATGCTGCTTTTACACATTATTACGTTCAGTATCTGGTCTCATTCAGAAGAAACGAACACTCTAGTTTGTCATGTTATTGTTCAATATTGTCACCTTCGAGTATGACTACTGACTGACGACTTACTTTGTCATGTAAATGCTTAAAACGTTCAGTTTGGTTTGTTTTGAATTTCCTCCAAAGCTACACGAGGGCTATCTACGCTACTCGTCTTTAATTTATCAGTGTAAGATTAGAGGGAAGGTAGTTAGTTATCATTACCCACCGCCAACTCTTGGGCTACTCTTTTACCAACGAATAGTGGGATTGACCGTCACATTATAACGCCTGAAAGGACAATCATGTTTGGTTTGACGGGGATTCGAACCCGCAACCCTTGTATTACAAGTCGAGTGCCTTAACCACCGTTCACTCAGTCATATTACTATTTATTGTTATACACTAATTCTCTAGACGGATGCATTACTATTGCTTTCTTAACTTGGAATTCGAATTCATTGTTTTTTAATAATAATACGTTTATGGTAACTTCCCTCGATATAACACAACATAAATTTGAATGAATTGGTACATAACAAGTTTTCAAGAAGGTTATGTAATTTATTCGAGGAATACTTGGTTAAGAGGTAGAAATACATCATTGATAAGTTAGGTAAACATTAGCATGGGCGTCAAGAGCTCAAACAACTACACTTTTTGAAATAAAGAGAAAAAAATCTGCATTTTATCCCATTTATTACGACATTTAAATAATCAATTATGCATAATATAATTTTTTATATGATATCAAATCCCCAATAGTTATCTACAGAATCTAAAAGCGTCACCTGGGGCATGATGTTTCTATTTGTGACGCTTCAACAGTGAACTGGCATATGTAAAAAGTTTTATGAAGTGCAAGTGACCCGTTGAAGTATAAATACGTCCTAATTACAGTATAGCTTAATGATAAGTAACATACAAGGTATCTGATACCACTAGAAAAACATTAAGAATTATGTAGAAGAAAAGTTAATAATTGTTTTGTAAGAAAAATAGATTTACTTAGTTATATCCTTTCAAAAAATATATTTATTTATTTACGTATTTCATAGATCGAGAAGTGATCAACTTAGTGTGTTTTAATGAGATGACGTTATATGTACACTGATCCTCTGCGACTGGTAGATTTCAGATAAAATAACAGTTGGTAACACGAAGCAGCACTGACAACAGCATCTAGTCGACCTAGGCTAAATGAGAAAATTAAAGCAACGTATTATTCAACTATACCGAGTTTAATGCACATGGATATCTGTAACTTCAGACAAGTGTTCTCGTTTTACAACTAAATTTATAGCTTGCATCAAGTCAGGCAGAAGTTTTCTAGTACTATTTTAAACCGCTAGGACAATATTTACGTGAATCTTGAAAATGTAATTTGCACGTTTAGTTTGGTTCGTTTTGAATTTTTTTCGCGCAAAGCTACACATGAGCCATCTGCGTTAGCCGTCCCTAACCTTGCAGTGTGTTGATTTTGTTTTTATCCACTTTAATGTGGATGGATGCAATGCAGACATATTCTACACCTGGATATAGTACATATACATTTCAGGTGGTAGTGGAACTAAGAAACTTATAAAACAGTGTATTGTTAAAACCTCTAAGGTTACATTGAATGTCAAATAACCTATAAAAATAATTGAACAGTATTTATGCAACTTACTTTACAGAAAAACAATTATTTATACGATTTCAATGGAAACCCGCAAAATGAAAGAACCGACATCGGTCAGTTGTAAACTCTCTCTTTGTTAACCTAAATATGACCTTAAAATGTCAAAACGTCGTTCTCTGCTTATCCATAAAAGTGTTAATACCCATATTAGCTGTTTTGAGATGTTTGTTTGTTTTGAATTTCGCACAAAGCTACTTGAGGGCTATCTGCGCTAGCCGTCCCTGATTTTGCAGTTTAAGACGAGAGGGAAGGCAGCTAGACATCACCACCCACCGCCAACTCTTGGGCTACTCTTTTACCAACGAATAGTGAGATTGACCATCACATTATAACGCCCCCATGGCTGAAAGGGCGAGCATGTTTGGTGTGTCAGGAATTCGAATCCGCGATCCTCAGATTACGACACGAGTGCCTTAACCACATGGCCAGGTTAAAAAGGGCGGGATCAAAATTACAGTTAAAGTTTAGATTTTAACAGTCATGTGTGTTCACTTGCTATAATTAGATTCAATTTAAATTGTGGTGGTTTCAGCTTGTACTTAGTTTGTTAGTGAAGGTAAATATTGTGTGAATATTTGAAGCTGTCATAGATACATACAATATTATAAGTAGGTACAAGTGGAAGATTAAATGACAACAACTTCTAGTGTTACTGAAACTACTAGAGATAATTATATATTTGAAATTCAATGCGGTGAAGTTGAACATACTTCCTGGTTCAATTAGCAAGATAACAATAGAATAATACCAAAGTTGCAGCTCGAAGCCAACGACCTCTTTCTTGAGAAATATGATCGACGAATTTTGAGACGCAGCAATGCACTACACAACTGTGAAGTCTTCCCGTGGTAGTTTACTATAACGTAGTATTGGAAGTAGACATCTGCGTAGAATGGAAAAGTCTGTGGAGTGAGTGCTTTGTTGAGAGGTGTAAATTAGGCTTAACGATGTAGTATTTTCCAGAAACTTGTTCCTGTTAATATTGCATAGTTAGGCAACATTGTATAAACACGGCCATCAAACTGAAAGTAAGCAATGAAAAGAACCGAGACATCTCTCTTATATACATTGTTTAATACCAGCACTCAGGGTTGTTTGATTACCTATATCGTAACAGAGAGAAAACATAACATGGCTGACATAATAAGATGAAAGTTAGCTCCGTGGTATGGCTACGAATGTCGAAGGTGGCGAACCCCGTTTTGAAACCCTGCGATTCCACAAAATATTGGGCGTGTAAGAAGAATTACAGAAAATTCTCTAGCGTAGATGGTGAATATAATAGTGCTGGTGACTAGCAGCCTTCCCTGTGGTCAGCACTTCAAAATTACGAGATAATTACACTAGCCTAATCATAAGTACAAAATACAAACTAAAGTGAGAGATACGTAAATATTTTAAACACACAGTAGGTAATCAAATTTTACTAAAAAAAATGTAAACTTATTCATTATTGCACAGACCATTATCCCTAGTTACACTATTTAGTAACGCGTGCCTTTCGACTCAGTATTAGGGTCGTAATAGTCATGAGCTCAATCAGTGTTAATACTTAATTCAGATTAGCTTATTAAAAAAGTAGTCTTTTTTATATTCCAGGTTTGAATTTTACACACTTGTAATATGTTTTGTTGTTTACGAATAAAAAAATAATAAAGAAGAAAAGTGGGACAATTTACAGTTTGAGGTTAAGATGTAGTTCCATATTAACGTATGAAGGATACAAAATGTCGTACGAAACTGTAGTAGGAAAACATCTGAGCTCATACTACGAACAACGGTCATTAACATACTTATTTGAGGGTTATTGTTTCAGTAATATCAGTACCAAACGATTTCGCAGATCTCGTGAAATATTAATTATTTCGAAATTGCAGGTTCCAGTTGTTTACCTTTCCTATCATATAAGTTTCCCTAACTCAGAGAAAGAAGAAAGTGTAGCCTTTCTGATCAAAGGATCTCAAGTTTAGGACATGATGCTACTGTCCCTAAATCATAAGAGGAGCCAAGTGTAGCATCTCTGATCAAAGGATCTCAAGTTTAGGACATGATGCTACTGTCCCTAAATCATAAGAGGAGCCAAGTGTAGCATCTCTGATCAAGGGTCTTAAGTTTATGATATGATGCGAATAGTGAGATTGGCCGTCATATTATAATGTTCCCACAGCTGAAAGAGCGAGCATGTTTGGTGTGACAGAGATTCGAACCTGCGATCCTCGGATTAGGAGTCAAGCGTTCTAACCACGTGGCTATACCGGTCCTTATTGGTTGTTATAAACTTTCAGACTTATTGCTTTGCATGTGTAGTTTCGTCTTAGTTAATGTCAAACGTCATTCACAGATGTAGCCATGTAAAATTTTATCATTACTGGAATGTAACGAATAACAGGGATAATGGAAGATACTTTTGAATTTCTTCTGTTAATGTAAAAATATTAAAATAATGAATGAAATTTATCTTCAAAATAATTTCTTTTTAGCTGAAACATTTTTGGTAACAATTAAGCAACTGTCCTCAGGTATTTCTGTACATATGAATTTGATATTTTGAAAGGTAGCAGGGGGTAAGCTTAATGGGTTTAAAAACATTCGGTCATCTTGATCATTTTTGTTTATGATTGTATTTCCTTTATCTGAAGAAAGGGAAATCTATATTTGAAACAACATTATAACTAATTGAAGAAATATTTTTAACTTAGGATTAAATATTAAGTTCTCTTCCATATTTGCTCTTTTTTTATCTAACAGAAATTGTAAGTCGAAAAACACTCACTAGAGTTTATAATTTTCACGGTATGTCATTAATGCTGGAAAATTCACTATCCACAAATGGTTTATCAGCATTGTACACGTTTCTTGTTTTGTTATTTGGTTCTGACTCCTCTGGTCTAAAAACTGTTTGGTAACCCCATGGAATGGATTGTACAAGAGATTGAATGTGGTTAGGAACTGGTTTACGATGCCACACTTGAAATATGTCTTCATGCAGTTCCCAGGTGTTTCTTGGTTTTTCCTTTTACATTTTGTCACTCATTACCTTTGAGAAGACCTTGATAAGGTCAAGATCTGTGCTGATGCCTGGCCAGTATTGTGTCTTGAGCCTTTCTCTACAGCAATGAAATGCAGAGCAAAATTTCCTCTTTGTTTCCCTTCTACAACATACAACCCTGTGGGATGAAGCAGAATCATTATGGAATGTGCACTGGCCATTGGCATTGACAATAATACCTTTCACAAAATGCAGGAGTCCCACATCCTGACCAGAAACGCGTAGCCATATCACATAACTGTATGAATCCCTCACAGCTACTTCCAAGGAAGATGGATTGGATAAAAAGACAAACTGTTTTTTCGTTTCGACATCGTACAAAGTTCTCTCCATCAGACCCATGCGTCTTGAGCTTTGGTTCATTTAAGAAGAGCTTACTTTACAGTGCAGCTAGCATACTGTTTTGACATAGATGAGCCTCATCTTGTTAGAGAGGAAATATTTCTTTCTTGGCAGTTCTCTGGACTACAGTCGACGAATAATCAAGATATCTTGTTTCTGGACCTCATGTGCAGCGGCTGTAAAATATTTATTATTATTTCTTCTCTTCCGCTATAATTAAAATTATACATATTTCGGTGGGAAAAAATTACATATTTTTCCATGCATTAGGGTCCAGAAACTGACGACGACTCCAAATAAAAGTGTAAAATAATTTGGTGATGCAACAAGTTTTTTTCAGCCATCGTGCTATAGATAAGAACATCTCGAGTCTGTATGCCAAATGTAGCCCTGCTGGCCCCAAAACCGCGGAAGAAACTATCGTGGATAACTTAACATGGGATTTAATATTTAAAAAAATTGTTTAAAGGGGATCTGGACATTTTGCTACGTATATTTAATTACTGAATATTTCTTTACCGTCACATTGTCACTAGAACAACTTGTGACACAGACATTCTTGTTACATAATTTTTGTTACGTGACATTTCTTGTGACGAACACTATTTTTGTGGCATTTAGTTTTTAAATAGAAAATGGAATAGTGAGAATGAAAAATAATGATAGATCGCACATTGTACAGTCGTATGGAGACCATTCAAGAATCACATAACACAATAGAGTGAGAGGGTGTCTTACTTTGTATGCACGATGTAGGACAGGGGTGTTATGAACAGTTATACAAAACATTAAATTACAGCGAAAACGATTTAAGTCTACAAAAACATTTACTGTATTTCAACATACTTTGATTTCAATTCAAAACACCTTTAAAAATTGAACATGTCCCCAGTGGCACAGCGGTATGTCTACAGACTCACACCGCTAAAAATCGGGTTTAGATACCCATGATGGAGAGTCCACAGATAGCCCATTATGTAGCTTGGTGCTAAATTCCAAATATACACAATTTTTTAAATTTTAAATGCGGACATTTGCAAACATAATGTATGTATCATTGTTTCACATAATTTATTTAGTCAGATTTTTACAAATATACATACTTAACGTACACTTGAATTCTACGCGTAAGTCGTTGCACACATTACCACAATACCTTAATTTGATGTATGTGAAACCGTTTCTGATAGCTGTCTGGCTATTCCTTGATGGCAGTACAAGTTTCAAGTGTACACACGCCATGTCCATCAATAAAGAAATCTTGATCTCTGTCTGCAAGAAAAAAATGTTAAACTTCAAAAACTTTTATTTCCTTTTGCGAGAGAGGAGCGAATTAGTGGTAAATCTATTAACAAAGTTCACCAATCACAAGAAAACACTTGAAACGAAACCTTTCGTAACGATGTGATGGTAACTTGGATGTGCAGTAAAGAAATGGTTTTCGTAACAAAAAATCCATGTCACAAGCTGTACGTAACGAAATGTTTCAGATTCGTCTCAAGTTAAAGAATTTTTGTGCATTTTTAGGCATACAATGTGGAAAACATTACGCAATAACATTCGTAATTTGAAACAAACGACCCCAGCAACTTCATCCAATCCTTCAAAGCATCATGAAGATGAAAACTAAAGCGATTAAGGCCAAGGATCCCCTGATAGCTTATTTACTTACCAGTTAAGGAACGACATGTGTAACTACATCCACTACCATAATATTTCAGACATCGATGTATAACTCTCGTTTCTCACACGACGTGACTAAACATAAGATTTAATGAGAAATATAGATGAATAATATAAAGTCGGTATAGATGAATAACACTTTGGTTTATATTTTTCTTTCAGCTTATGAAGACTAGATGCTCTTGTCAGTGCTATCTCCTGTTATAAACTGTTACTGTTTTTATTTATTTTTCTAATTACTCTGCCACAGTACCGGCCCGGCATGGTCAGGTGGGTTAAGACGTTCGACTCGTAATATGAGGGTTGCGGGTTCGAATCCCCGTCGCGTCAAACATTCTCGCCCTTTCAACTGTGGGAACGTTATAATGTGACGGTTAATCCCACTATTCGTTGGTAAAAGAGTACCCCAAGAGTTGGTGGTGGATGATGATGACTCGCTGCCTTCCCTCTAGTCTTACATTCCTAAATTAGAAACGGCCAGCGCAGATAACCCTAGTGTAGCTTTGCGCGAAATTCAAAAATAGATAAGAAAGAGAAACAAACTGCCACAATACCCTCTCACACGAACCTCTTCAAATAAACATCTTGGGCACTATCGGCTTCGACTGGTGAAAACGGATTTCCTGTGGGCACTCCTGTCCCTCCTACCCATCCACATGAAAAATGAACTAGCAGTGTGTTGAGAAATTCCAATCAGGACTTTAGATCCAAAGATTGGCCCCGCTCTGAAAAGGTGCTGTTTGTCAAAACTGCTAAAACCTTACGAGCAGAGCGAAGGACGACTGCCTGACCCCAGGAACTAATTGTCTACTTAATTAGCTTACCTCGGATACCCACAGGATATGGATACGTAGCTGACTTGAAGCAAAGTTCACCTAGGAAAATAAAAAAAGAACTAGTATGGTAAAGGTGAAGGACATTTTTCTAAAGTTCAGTTTTGTTAAATTCGTTAAGTTTTTCCACGTTAATATATTGTATTTGTAAAGAAGTAGCATGTGCACAAACATTCACATTTATTGTTACTGTTAATTGTCAGCTTTTTAAAGTCCTTTGTTTGTAATGTATGTTTTTTTTCCTATTGTAACACTGCCTTGATAACTTGTCACTTGGATGTCTACAAATTTATTAAAAAGTATAATTATATTTATATCACTAAATTGCTATAGAAACCTGAAGTTACTGATACATAACGGGTTTACATACGTATGTATGGCGAGTGATAGAATATATGAGTCCAACTGTGTGGTGTTTGTCTTAAAAGACAACCAATAATAGCATTGTAAATGCTCTCAGGATTCAAACATTCATTTTAGTTTTAGAATTATTGATGTCTATATAACCACAATGTTTTTAAAGATCTTATAAGTTATGTATGCATGTACATACGTGCTCATGACTGATATGGTTATAGTTGCAGGGTTCCTGAAGGTACCATAATTATCACAGTTACCCCAACCCAATACCGTTGTGATTAACTATGTATCTTACATTTTTAAAAAATGGGAGTTTTCATCGTTTTTGTTTAATTTTTTACACTAGTGCGGCAAGAAATAAATATAAGATTACTCAGTACAATGTAGCACAGCGACTACACCCGTAGTGATTAGTACAATAAGTCGATAGTTTGGAGCTTAATGCAGTAAATCAAAATTGTGATTGGAGTTTGGCATATTGAATTAGCAAAAGTTTTGATATCTTCGACATGAAACTTGATTTTCAGAAAAAAAACAGATTGAAGATGTCTGTTTGTTTTTTTGAATTTCGCACAAAGTTACTCGAGGTGTATCTGTGTTAGCCGTCCCTAATTTAGTAATGTAAGACTAGAGGGAAGGCAGCTAGTCATCACCACTTACCGCCTACTCTTGGGCTTCTCTTTTACCAACGATTAGTGGGATCGACCGTCACATTATAACGCCCCAACAGCTGAAAGGGCGAGCATGTTTGGCGCAACGAGAATGCAAACCCGCGACCCTCAGATTACGAATCGCACGTCTTAACAAGCTTGGCCATGCCGGGCCTTGAAAAAGTCCTTTCTTTCTGAGATATTCTAATTGGTTCTAAAAAAAATTCTTTCTAAATAAAATTAAACAACTGTTTTATTATTTTTCTAGGTTACTGTTTTATCTACAATTTTTAAAGCTACTTAGTTCTACCACCAGATGAAATGTACATCTACTAACTACAGTACCTTTACATTGTATCCATGCATATTAAACTCGGTACAGTTGAAAAATACGTTACTTTATTTTTTCTTTCAGCTCAGGAAAACTAGATTAGAACTAAACCTGCAGACTGTCATGGCCAGGTGGTTAAGGCACTCGATTCGTAATCCGAGGGTCGCGAGTTCAAATCCCGTCACACCAAACATGCTCGTCCTTTCAGGCATGGGGGCGTTATAATGTTACTGGCAATCCCACTATTCGTTGGTAAAAGAGTAGCCCAAGAGTTGGCGGTGGGTGATGATGACTATCTGTTTTCCGTCTCGTCTTACACTGTAAAATTAGGGACGGCTAACTCAGATGGCCCATGTGTAGCTTTGCGCGAAAAAAATTCAAAACGAACCAAACTAAACGTGCAAATTACATTTTCAAGATTCACGTAAATATTGTCCTAGCGGTTTAAAATAGTACTAGAAAACTTCTGCCTGACTTGATGCAAATTATAAATTTAGTTGTGAAACGAGAACACTTGTCTGAAGTTACAGATATCAATGTGCATTAAACTCAGTATAGTTGAATAATACGTTGCTTTAATTTTCTCTTTTAGCCTAGGTCGACTAGATGCTGTTGTCAGTGCTGCTTCGTGTTACCGTTACCAACTGTTATTTCATCTGAAATCTACCAGTCGCAAAGGTTCAGTGTACATATAACGTCACCTCATTGAAACACAGTAAGTTGATGACTTCTCAATCTATGAAATACGTAAATAAATAAATATATTTTTTTGAAAGGATATAATTAAGTAAATCTATTTTTCTTACCAAAACAATTATTAACTTTTCTTCTAGATATTTCTTAATGTTTTTCTAGTGGTATCAGATACCTTGTATGTTACTTATCATTAAGCTATACTGTAATTAGGACGTATTTATACTTCAACGGGTCACTTGCACTTCATAAAACTTTTCACATGTGCCAATGTACTGTCGAAGCGTCACAAATAGAAACATCATGCCCCAGGTGACGTGTTTTGCACTAATATTTTTGGTTCACAATTAATTCTCAATCATTGAACAGTGAAATGTTATCACAATGAACGTTAGTTTCATTAGGGAAAAATGGACTGGTACCAATCATGTCAAGGATGTCAGTAATGAATAAGAGCATCGTAACAAGAATTCAAGAAATTACTACTTTATCGACAATTATGTATCTATGGATAATGAGGCTGGATTTTTGTGACGTATTTTAGTGTATATCACCTGACTTACTTAAGTTACAAAACTGAAGTATAGTGAGAAAGCACAACCATTAGATCTAGGATACTGACAATGGAAGAAATAGTTCCAAATACAATACTTCAAATTGGATCATGATTGTTTTAAACACTCATTAATCCTTAACAAATTTTAATTACATAAAATACACCCACTATAATGATATACAACAAACTCATTTACCACCTAATTTTCACTCTTTTAAGGTCACTAGTAGGAAGTAGTTAACTTTATTTCTGTTTTTGACTCCAGGTACTAAATTTTAGAGAACTAGATAAATTCGATTTCTCATATTTTTAGGTTTCTGTCAATATCTCTCTCACAATCTTTGTTTAGAGAACTATTAATTATCAAGGCTGAAGATATAATAATTACACAACATGGTTTCGTTATCCGACTGACAGTTGAACAGTGATATAACACACTTGACCATGAGTGTTATAAATAGAAATTAGAGTAACATGAACAGTATAAAGTGAACAGTTTTAATAGACATTTTGTCAGCGAAACTAACAAGTGAAATATACGTAACATGAAAGAAAACTCTAACCTACATATACCGTTATTCAGTACTATTTAAACTATCTGGACAGCGTGTACCGTTATTCAGTACTGTTTAAACTACTGACAGCGTGTACCGTTATTCGGTACTATTTAAACTACCTGACAGCGTGTACCGTTATTCGGTACTATTTAAACTATCTGGACAGCGTGTACCGTTATTCAGTACTGTTTAAACTACCTGGACAGCGTGTACCATTATTCAGTACTGTTTAAACTACCTGGACAGCGTATTTGGGAGTTTTATAATGATGCAGTTGCCTAATGAGCGAAAATTTCAGTTCAATCATAACACAGTATTCGTAGTATATTATGAACCTAACTTTGATAGATCATGGGAAACGTTTTCACAATTTAATGATGGAGTTAAGAAATTACAGTACCCAACAGAACAAAATATTTTTTTCGGATGTTTGTGCTAAATAAAACAAGGAATATTTTTTTTTTTGTTTGGGAATTTCGCACAAAGCTACTCGAGGGCTATCTGTGCTAGCCGTCCCTAATTTAGCAGTGTAAGACTAGAGGGAAGGCAGCTAGTCATCACCACCCACCGCCAACTCTTGGGCTACTCTTTTACCAACGAAAAGTGGGATTGACCGTAACATTATACACCCCACGGCTGGGAGGGCGAGCATGTTTAGCGCGACGCGGGCGCGAACCCGCGACCCTTGGATTACGAGTCGCACGCCTTACGCGCTAGGCCATGCCGGGCCAAAAAGGAATAACTGAGTTGATTGTCCGTAATTTTAGACTTAAAGAGCTCTCGAACTATTTCAGTTGAATAGCAGGATTTGGGTGTGATGTTTAGAATGTACATGTAAGTTGAAATGGCAGAGAGCGATTTTGCGGCAGACGAACATCATAGAAGTACCAACTGTACGTCACGGTAACCACTCACCCACATCCAACACCGTAATAAAACCAGCTGTTGATATAACATTTCTAAAGTAACACAACAGGATACATTATGTCTTCTACAATATAATAATAACCAACAGATGGATGTTTCAGTTCAATAATTCATTTGGTATGCAACAGACTGAAGTACAATACTTCAACGGTGATATAGCAGCTTCACGAATGTAGAAATTCAGAATTGATATAGAAACACTTGTTGACGTGCCCGTTCAACATGCGGGAAAAAATGTAGATTCTGAGGAAGTGACATATAACACTCGCATCTGAAAACCTACCCTCAACCATATGTCTCTCATGACGAAGGAGGTCTAAAAGTGACTGGCAAGTTTCGTTTTGCGGTTTAATTGGGCCCGGCATGGCCTAGCGCGTAAGGCGTGCGACTCGTAATCCGAGGGTCGCGGGTTCGCGCCCGCGTCGCGCTAAACATGCTCGCCCTCCCAGCTGTGGGGGCGTTATAATGTGACGGTCAATCCCACTATTCGTTGGTAAAAGAGTAGCCCAAGAGTTGGCGGTGGGTGGTGATGACTAGCTGCCTTCCCTCTAGTCTTACACTGCTAAATCAGGGACGGCTAGCACAGATAGCCCTCGAATAGCTTTGTGCGAAATTCCCAAACAAACAAAACAAAGCGGTTTAATTGTGAGCGATAAATCAGCCTGGACTGCAGTTGAAACAATTTATTTGTGATATAGAAATCTGAGCTTGAATGGGACAGTTTTCTAAGCTGTGATATAAAATTTGGATTCTATGGCGTGTTGAAATTGGATAGTAATGCGTGCGACTGAATAAACGGTGTGAACATTGTACAATGATATAATAAACCAGACGCTTGACAATACGTCAAATAAAGTTGAATCTTTTTCTTCACAATAAAAAATCACAAACATATTGAACTCGAAGTATACTAAGAGATAAATAAGTTTTATCACACAGTTATTTTAGAATTAACTTGCCATCCCTACTATCTTGTTTGCATTGTTTTTGAAGGACAGAAATCAGCCACCGCTACATTTACTTCTTTATTGAATCCGAGTTTTGATACCCGTGGTGGGCAGAGCAAAGATAGCCCATTGTGCAACTTTGTGCTCAATTACAAACAACAACCTTTTTTTTTTTCAAAGTTTTTCTTTACTAGGTTGCTTGGTTTTCCAATATTTTAGAGACATATGAAGGTTGTATTTATAATCAACTATTAAACACAATGAGGTTCCAGTTGTAATATTTATTGTTTATCCATTATTGGTATTCACATTTTTTAATGGGTATCAAATTTCTCTTGGAAAGCTAACTTTAAAGGATAAAGATAACATCGTTCACATTATAATTATGATTTTTTAAAATTATTAATAATACTATAAAAAACTGATACAACGTTTGAAACTAAGTCACCTCAGTGAAATTAGTTGGCACTATTCTTTTGGATTTTGAATTATCATGTAATTAAAACAGAAACAAAAGAAAGAAAAACGAGAAATTCAAACTTTTTTCTATGATATTTACAGACATTCCAATGGTATGGATAAATACATTATATAGATATTGTTATAAAAGGAAACACCATAAAGTATTGTATAGATCTAATAGCCTATTCAAGAGATAATGCCATTTCGCGTAACAATCTGAGCCATCCCTACATAGAAAGTGGTAACACCTGACTAATATTTAAATATATATATAGAGAGAATGTGGCAATATTAAACTATAATATGACGTTTTAAACATTTATATTACCTAGAATACTGAACAATAACTTGACAGGCTAAAACTTTTGTTTCTTCTGAATGAGACCAGATACTGAACGTAATAATGTGTAAAAGCAGCATGAAATACTGGACTTTCAGTTGTAATCATGAGACTAGAAAGTGGATGTGACAATGTTCAATAGCGATATGTGCAAATGTGTAGAATAGAGCAGTTTTTGTGACGATAAATTCATGTAAAACCTGTATGGGTGAAGGTAAGCATTACTGAAATTTGAAGTTGCAACTTACGTTGTATAAAAGTTTATTACGCTACACTTATTACACATTTCTCTTTGTTTGGATAAAAAGTGATTATTTGTTAGTTTGTAGCTTGTTAAACTCATATCCGTTGTTTACATAAAGATAGCATAGGAAAATGTTAAGATTATAGATTACAGATTAAAGAAAATGTTACAATAAAGTAGCTATATGCTTCTTAGATGAGATAAGATGAAAAACAAAGTAACTGAGTCTTCCTTTTTAGAATATCATGTCTACTCCAATCCCAGTCGTCTCGGCCGTTGACCTGGCCAGAAGGTTCGGTATATCAGACTACGTAGTGTTTGCAGGGATGTTAACTGTATCGGCTGCCATCGGTATCTACTACGCTTGTAGTGGAAGCAAACAAAGTACCACCAATGAATTCTTGATGGGTGATCGGTCCATGAGTGTATTTCCCGTGTCTGTGTCTGTACTGGCTAGCTTTTTATCAGCCATCACGTTACTGGGGACCCCTGTAGAAGTGTATCAGCACGGCACGCAATACTGGATGATCTGTATGTCTTACTTCATTGTAATGCCGTTGACTGCTTACTGTTATCTGCCTGTTTTCCACACTTTAGGAGTGACTAGTGTCTATGAGGTAGTTAAGCTTATTTATGTTTACTCTAAAGTGACATAAATTAATTTGTCACATAACTATACCTAAATGTGAACTGATAAACTAAAGTTACTCTTGTCTAGTGGGGTTTGACTGTCACTCTTATGGTACACCAACGCTTGCATAACACGGCAAGCATTCATAGAGCGAACCATGAACTCTCGGATTCACTGTTCAGGAACGATTAACATTAGACCACGGCCAACTTCTAGAAAGCTGTACACTATGTTTAACCCAGTACCTTCGTTACCATTAAGAGTTTCTGACAGTTCTGTGAAGCATGTATGAAAACCTTTCACGTGATAGTGTTTAAATAATCAACTGATAAATAAATAAGATAGAGTGTGTGTGTTTTCTTACAGCAAAGGCTATCTGTTAAGTCCATCTAAGGGAAATAGAACCCCTGATTTTAAGCGTTGTAAATCTGTAGACTTACTGCTGTACCAACGGGGTATTATAAGATAGAATAGACTACACATATGTTTTATAAGATAGAATAGACTACACATATGTTAAATAATTCTGCAGTCTCACCATTACCATTATCAGTTTCTAACATATTGCCCATAAAGATTGTTAATTAAAGGGAAAACGACGTTCTGAATTAGGCTACTATAGCTGAGACACATCGATTTTAGTGGACATTATGACATTAAGACAAAAGGAATTATATGGTGTAGAACTTTATCAAAGACCCCTTGTCTATTTCTGTTGTTAAAAGTTCACACTTTTTGATTTATTTATTAATTTTCTCTCTCTTTCTATCACACACACACTCAGTTTATAATGACCATACCGTGTAAAAGTAACATACAGTTACCAGATCAATCTATTGAAGACTTCGTTTGTTTTTCCATTTCTGAGAAATTATGACAATTTTTTAGAGTTAAAATTAAACAAGAATGTTAATATTAACATTATGATTGTGTATTATTTTCTTCCGTTCACAAACAACCTAAAGGTTGTACAAATCATGTTTATCTGATGCAACTAACAGATCAAAGTATCTTCATGTATGATTTGATTAATTTAACTTAAAGACAATAGACAATCAGATAACCTGATTATTATTTCTTTCGCTGTACTGTAGATAAAAATAAATAGTCTTAGGTGTGAATTTTTTCAAATTATTATAAACACTGTGGAGTTGAAAAATATATAAAATATACATAAGAAATTAACAATTGATTTTGTACGAATGGTTAAGTCTTCTTATGACGCATCTTCCAACTCTAAAGTTTTAAGATAATATGACAACATTTCTAGCTCAAACTACGTAACTACACTTAAAGAGAACTTGTTAAACCTTAGCTTAGAGCTCATGTTAAGTTATAATGAATTTTTTGTTTACAAAATGAAATTCACGAATATCAAATTTAGTGTATATTGTCTTACATAGCTGTATTTTGTAAAAGTACGTTGTTATTCTAGCAACAAACCATTATTTTAACATTATTATCCAGTGGAGTTCACCACACTTAAATTTGGTCATAAAAATCGTTTTACTTCAAACCGATGTCCTGTATCATGACATTTTATTTAAGAGTTCTTCTCAATACAATCAGTAGGGGATTTTGGCTTCGTTCTCTAAGTTAATGTGAATTAAAATTAGAGACGGTATCAAACTAATCAAATTAAATCATGTCACACATTCGACTGATTAGAGTGGAAAAGAACATAAGTAACAAAAAAACCTTCCAGACGTCACCGTACACAAGTGGTAGAAATGACATCCTAAGCGTTTTTTCTGAATCCAAATATTATCACATTTAATCCAAGTTTTATTTTTTATTATTACATATTTTTGTTAACACAGAAAAGTTTAACAACATTTTGAAAGAGACAATTATTTTTATTTCACAGTATTTAGAGAAACGTTTCTCTCTGACTCTCAGGATTATAGGCTCTGCGCTTTTCATAGTTGAAATGGTGAGTAATTTACGTAATTACAAACTATTTTGATTACACGATAAAAAATTTTTAAGTTATATCAAAGGTTCTTATTCTGTTTTTTATATAAATTTAAGTTGAGATAAAAATATTAAAACATAGTTTTTCTTTTAGTTTTGTCGTGTACTCTTTAGATAGGTCTTTCGGCAAACATTTCTTCCTGTCAGTACTACTTAGACTAAATCAGAGATACATGAATTACATAAAGTACATCTTGGTATTCTTTTTTATCACAAGTAATTTCTGCTATTCCAAATTTTCGGAACAGAATAAACAGCTGTTGTCAGATTACCCATTGATACATTTAGTAGAATATCTCGTTCTCTGAAATCTAATTTTCTAAGATATTTTCTCTAATCTCAGCTTCCTTATATTAACAGTACAGAGTTAAATTAGCTACAATGTTTAATGGATTCATTTGTGATTCTCATCTATATAGACAACTATCTTTAAGTAGACGTTATTAATAATGACTTTATTTCGAAAACAATTGGTAGAAAGGTAGAGTGTTTGCATTATTTGTAGCATCTATTTATTAATCAGTGTTTATAACATCACCATAAAGATTTATTTAATTAGAACTAACTGAAACATCTTAGACTGATCTCACGTCCTGAGATATTACAGGAGTTAGAGACCAAAGTAATTATCCGCGCATTTGACCGCCCAAAGATGCCACTTCAGAAGGGTGATGTCTCTTGAGAGTAATATAACTATTACATAATATTCCGACGCCTGAGGGTTACATAGTTATTAGGTTATAAATACACATGGGGATTGTATAACTGTTACATAAAGGCGTCAAAAAACGCTGATGTCTTAGGCTCATAATTCCACGTTAATATAATAAACTCAACAGAGGGTGATATAGAATGAGTCATAAACTTCATAATCTCATTCATTCTTCGAATTAATAATTTAATCTAATTTGTATAACATTATGCTTAGAATTATTACAATTACAGTTTCGCTTTAGAAGTATAATACTAATTACATTTTAAAAAGACAGATAACATATTTATAGGTGGATAGCGCAACTGTGGTTCTGCACGATTGCATACAGATTTGGTTTTGTTTCAGATTATGTTCATAATTTTTATTTAGATATTTAACACTATTACATATATTTTACAAAGATAGATTAAATTAGGCTTAGTACTGCTGTGGTATATAGTATTACTCTATGGATTGTTCAATGGGATGATGAGCTGGCAAATGGTGTCTATACATCTGACTACTTCATCACTGTCCAGACTGAATTAAAAAGCTACAAGTAAAACCATTATTTTAATGACAACTATTATAATACTGTTACACATGTGAGATTGTTCATGCATATTATCTATTATTTAAGAAAGGGAAATATTGTAGCCAATTACATACCTTACGAACTTTTACAATTATCTCTCCTGAAAACTTTATCCTTCCTAGTGTTTTACCTTTATAAATATTGAAAGAGACAGCCGAATATATTTTTAATAGTTTTGTATGCATTTAACTTGCTGATTATAAATTTTTCTCCCACATTTAATTTGCATGACATACCTTTTGCATTTTCTGACCATTTATTGGTAAAACACTTATTGTTAATCATTTCTATGATTAATACACAACATTTAATTGTCCTGAAAAGTACGCTTATTTAAATCTCGTGTTTAGCTTCAAAACCTAAATTGTTCTGTTTAAGTTTAAAGGATCTATGTAGATAACTATGTTCAGCTAGTAATATTATAAATGTGTTATTCATACCTTTCTGTAGATAACTTTTCACAGATCTTTTTCTTGATGGATTAGATGTAATGTTTACTGAATTATCCTAAAACATATTCATACAGATGTTAATGAATTTTCTTCAGTAATAGGCATTAATAAAATAATACAAGGCCTGATAGGTCACTCTTTCAACCTATTACTGATGCATCCCACCTGATGGCTAGTTTAGAAAGCTTTGACCCATGTGTTTGGCTAAGGCTAAAACAAGAAATGCCCTCATTTTTATAAAACTGACAGAAAAACTAGAAATTCTATTTCTGTAGCTTCACTTTATTTACAGTTTAGCTTGTTAGCTCACCAAATACATTTTCACAAATGAATATAACTGGAAATATATAGTTGCAAATCATAATTTTAAAAGAACATTAGATTACAAATCACGTAATTACTCTATCACATTTTACAAATCCAACGTATTTATTGTTTATCATAACAACAAAAATGTAAAACGATGAGCATAATAATACATTTATTAACAAAACTTCAAAATACACTAATATACTGTAAACATCTTAGCTTATGAAATACCGCAATAGTCTTCATACAACGTTTGTAAATTAAATTCGTATTACGATTCCAGGTACAATTTATATTTTTCATTTGTGTAAGATTATGTGGAAAGACTGAAGTTATCATGAGACATAGTACTAAAATCGAGTTACTACATAAATAAACGAATAAAGAATTAAATTCAAACTAAACATGTGACATTTTACTTTGCAGACTCAAAAAAGCAATTTTATATTTCAAATATTTTTCTTACATAGATTTTGAAACACTGTTACAGTAATATATGATACATTGTTTATGACTTTATAAGAAGATCATCAACTATATTAACCATTAATTACAAGTCAGTGATCTGTGATTTTTTTATGTAAGCTTGTTTGTATGCAATTAAGCACAAGACTACATAATGGACTATCTTTGTTATGCTCACCACAGTTATCAAAATCCGGTTTCTAGTGTTGTAAGCCCTAAGACGTACTATTAGGCCAGTGGGGGCTCCTTATGTAAGACTCACGTTTCATCGTATCTCAGCTTGCTATCACTAATATATGTAAGTAAAATTAGAGGTTGGTTGGTTGATTTAGTGTTTTATGGCACAAAGCAGCTAGGCTGTCTGAGCCAAACGTCCGGTAAAAAGGTAAAAACACATTAAATGTAGTAAAATACAGAAAATGAAATGAAGGTAAAACAAAACATCATTTAAAAACAGGAAAAGCATAAAACCAATGTTGACATCCAGTCTACAAAGTTGGAAAGGACTTTCTGTAGCATAATGGTAATGACCATTACCTACCAGGAAGACTAACAGGTAAGTACAAGAACCACCGTCGGTCACCTGAAGTTGGCCTTTCCAGTCCTGGTTCCGGGTTATGTGTCATTATGACTAGTATCAAAAAGTAAAGTAATAAAAGTGTTAAAACACATGCAACAAAATTGTAATAACAACTCGCCAGGATGACAAACGGGTAGTTCAAACACCAGCGTTAGTCACCTGAAGTTGGCCTTTCCAGTCCTGGTGTCGAGTTATTTAATGTTATGGCCATTTTCCAATTTCGAATCGAACTAGATAGATTGAGACTCTTAAAAGGGAACCATAATTAAAAAGGTGTAATGAATAAATATCAAACACTTAAATGACATTAAAAAGATTAATGGTCATTAAAAAATTAAAAACTTTATCAAAGTGGACAGTGTCACTGTTACCAATAACACTGTCTAATGTTACGGACAAACCTTGGTACAGAATATGTTTAAAATAGTGCCGTCGTTGAGAGTCGTAACGATGGAAAGAAAGTAAAATGTGGCTTACAGTGATCTGAGTGTTACATAAACTACACACTGATGCAACAGTTCCAGATAAAAAAAAACGATGAGTTAAAAAAACTGTGACCAATGCGTAGTCTAGTTAGGACAACTTCCTCCTTCCGAACCTTACAGAAGCTAGACGGCCAAAGCCCAATATAGGGTTTTATGTGGAAAAGTTTGTTGTCGCGTTGCTCACTCCAAGTTGACTGCCAGCTAGCACGGAGCCGAGCCTTGAATACAAGACCATAGTCCATGTACGGAATAGGCACAGTAGTGATAGTTCCAGAGCAGATAGATTTAGCTGCCGTGTCTGCAAGCTCGTTCCCGCGAATACCAACATGGCCTGGTATCCAGAAAAACTGGATAGAAGTAGCAGTTAATGAGAAATGGGCCAGTCGGTTTTGAATATCAGCGAGAACAGGGTGTGAGCCAACGTGAAGCGATTCCAAGGCCAGTCAGTATAAATAGTGCAGTTGGAGTACTACTTAGCTTCAATATGATCCAGGGCAAGAGATATGACATACAGTTCAGCAGTGAACACAGAAGCTGTAGAGGGGATTCTGCGCGCAACCACCGAACCGCAACAAACCATGGCAGAGCCCACAGAGTTACCTGATTTGGAGCCATCCGTATAAATTGGAATTGGAAGATTGTTCGAAAGATGCTCAGTGAATAAAAGACGGTACTTCCAATAGGGAGTATCTGCCGTTCTCAGATGACTTAAAGAAATATCACATTTGGGGCTGTAATAAGCCATGGTGGGATGGGCTGACCAGTGGATTCTGCAATGTTATCCAAGGACAGAACCAATTCAGCCAATTGCGCCTGGATGTGAAGGTCAAAAGGAGCAATGGTAGATCGTCTGTTCTGAAAAAGTATGGCCCACCGAGGAAGTAAAACACAACCCCAGGTGGGATGCTTTGGTAAGGAACGAAGTTTCGAAGAATATAGTAAAGATAGTTGCAAACGACGAAGATGCAGAGAAGGTTTATGAGATTCTACGTATAAGCTGTGAACTGGGGAGGTGCATAAAGCCCCAGTGCAGAGTCAAAGTCCTTGATGATGAATGGGGTCCAGCATCTTTAAGGCCGAGGGTCTGGCAGAGTCATAGACCATTGATCCACAGTCGAGTTTTGATCGAATAAGAGCACGATATATCTTTAACATAGAACATCGATCCGCTCCCCAACTGGTGGTAGAGAGGACACGGAGGATGTTCAGTGCTCTTGTGCATTTGACCCGTAGTTGTTTTAAGTGTGGTATAAAGGTCAGCTTATGGTCAAAGATAAGCCCCAAGAACTTGGTTTAAGGGACTACTGGCAGCAAACCTTCACCAATACGGAGTTCAGGATCAGGATGAATACCCCGTTGGCGGCAAAAGCGCATGCAAACGGTTTTAGAGAGAGAGAAATTAAAGCCGTTTTCCGTGGTTTACTTCGTGGTACACGATCGAGGGCAGTTTGTAGTTGCCGCTCAATATATCTCATGCTCGACGACTGACACGAGATGTGAAAGTCGTCGACATTGAGCCCGTTTGCAACAGTGAGAAGGAGTTGTTCAGTGATGGCATTAATCTTTATACTGAAAAGTGTGACACTCAAAACACAGCCCTCAGGGACCCCAAGTTCCTGTAAAAAAGAACGGGAAAGTGTCGAACCCACACGAATTTGGAATCTCCTGTCCGTTAAAAGTTTTTTAATAAACATGGGTAAATGGTCACGTAATCCATATATATGGAGGTCTCGCAAAATGCCATACCTCCATGTTGTGTAATAAGCCTTTTCAATGTAAAAGAATATTGATACAAGATGTCGTTTGAGAAAGGCTACTCTGATCGATGTTTCAAATCGAATTAATTGGTCCGTGGTGGAGTGCTGTCGTCGGAACCCACACTGGGTGGGCGAGAGGAGGTTGTTTGATTCGAGGAACCAAACAAGACGAGCATTAACCATTCTCTCTAAGGTTTTACAGAGACAGCTCGTCAAACCAATTGGACAGTAGTTTGAAGGAATCTTGGAATCCTTCCCAGGATTAGAGAAAGGTAAGATAATAGCCTGGCGCCAGGCATTAGGAAAAACATTCTCCTGCCAGATCCGGTTAAAAACAATTAGAAGAATATCAAGAGATGCAGGAGAGAGATAGCCCAGCATATCATAGTGTACATCATCAGGTCCAACAGATGTAATGCCAGACCAATGAAAGGCCATTTTCAGTTCCACCAGTGTAAAGGGACGATTATAGTAAAAGAGACAGTCAGTTCGAAAGGAAAGAGGTGAACACTCTGCCCGAGTCTTGATGGGCAAGAAAGTTGAAGAACAAGCAGAAGTGCTAGATACCCGGCAAAAGCTTTCACCTAGAGTATCGGCGATGCTTCAGACATCAGCTACCTTTTGGCCATCAGAGAGTAAGATCGAGAGGAGAACAGAATTGTAGTGCCCACTGACATTTCGAATACTGTCCCATATGACCTTGGAACTGGTGGTAGAAGATATGCTAATTGTAAACTTAATCCAAGATTCCTTCTGGCTTTGACGTCTTACCGCCCTAGCATGTGCACGGGCCCGTTGGGAAGCGATGCGTTTGGAAGTGTGGATATCTACGGAAAGTATCCCAGGCCCGTTTTTGTGCTGTCCGTGCCATGTGGCAAACAGGATTCTACCACGGACGAGGATATCGTGGAAAACGTGTCGAGGCTTTAGGAATACACTGAGCAGCTGCTTGTATAATACAGTCAGTTACCACTGCCACAGAGTCGTCTTTTGATGGCTGATTCACGATGGCAGGATCAAGTTCTGCGAGAGCAGTGAAAGTGGACCAGTCTGCCTGATCCAATAGTCGATCACGGCCAGTCTCTGTCAAGATTATAGTAAAATGCTCACTGCCTTGTGGATTATTGTCAACCCTCCATGAAAATGGGAGAATAGTGAAGGGGAGCAAACCGAGAGATCAATAGCGCTAAAGGACTGACTAGGTGCGTTAAAATAAGTATAAGAACCAGTATTGAAAAGAGAAAGATTGTGATCAGAGAGCATACGCTCTACAGAGCGATCCCTCCTACCAATAACAGCACTTCCCCAGAGGGAATGATGTCCATTAAAGTTCCGCAGGATTAGCAAGGGAGACTGCAACTGTTCAACGAAAACACCAAGGTCTGATTGATCATATGACCCTCCAGGCATCAGGTACAGAGAACAAATAGTGATGGTGTGACCCAAGGAAACACGGATGGCTACGGCCTTCAAGGGTGTTTTGAGTGGCAAAGACAGAGTGGGCGCATGCAGATCAACCAACAGTGCCATCCCTCCATGTACTCGTCCATCACACAGCCTATCATTTCTGTACAGAAAAAACTGCCAAAAGGTGACTGTATCGGCAGGTTTCAGAAATGTTTCTTGTAAGGAAAGACATACAGAATAGCAGGAAGCAATCAGTGTTTTGATGTCATTCAGATTAGAACGTAAACCTCGACATTTCCATTGTATCAATATTCCGCCATATTTAATGACGGATAGACAAAGTGGCTGGAGAACCCTTCTGTTTATGACCACGTCTTTTTTCCTTACTGTCCTTATTCGAAGGTCTATCGACCTCTATGGATCTTGCTCTTGGTCGATTGGACATCTTGGGGTGTGAGAAAAAGATGTATCTGAAGGAATGCCTGTATTTGAAACCAAATGATGTGGATCTTGGGATTTGTTGGAATGTATGGGAGGAACAGAGATGGGTGTAGAAGTTGATTCATCAGCCTTTTTAACCATGGAGGTCAAAAGGCTTTTCATTTTTTTGAAAACGATTATCTTGGAGGCACAGAGAGATCTGTCTGCACTCCCACTGTAGTAGTGGAACGAAGTGCAGCAGCATATGTCCGAGATGAAGTGGCGGACAGCAATTTCCGAGCCTTAAGATAACTAATGTTATGAGTCGTTTCAAATGCTGGACCTCTTTTTCCTCCAACCATTTTAGTCAAGAACGAAAGTAGGAAGGGTGAGAACCATTGCAGTTGACACAATGTGGGTCCGTATCACACTCATAGGCATCGTCGTCCTTTCCACTCAACGAGTACATGTCAGGGAACCACGACATGATGTCTTTGACTGGCCAAACCTCTGACATTGAAAACATCGGAGAGGGCTTGGAATGTACGGCCGTACCCTGCACTTTAGATAACCTGCCTTGATGGTGGTAGGTGCACGTGGTGATGTAAATGTTAAAACGAGATTATTTGTAGGCAGTGTAACTCCATCTTTGCGAGTGGAGATGCGCCTTACTGCAGAAACTCCTTGAGTGGAGAAACCAGCGAGGATCTCTGACTCGGGTACGTTCTTCAAATCCCTCTCAACAATAATTACTCGTGATGAATTCAAGGTAGCATGAGGGGTAACCTCAATAAGTACATTTCCAATTGCCTTTGAATTCAAAAAGTTCACTGTGTTCGGATGTGGATGTTTCAACCAACATGTCGCCAGATTGAAGCTTTTTTACTGACTTTGGAGAACCAGCATGTCTCTCTAGTCCCTTCTGAATAAAAAAGGGGACATTTGCCCTAAAGGTTTTTCCGAAAGAGAATGTAATATAAGAAAATGAGGTACGTGTGTTACAGATGTTGAAGATTGCTGCTCAGAGTCTTCAAGATGTGGTCGTTTACCTATTGACTGTTTTTTCACTATTTTATTTAAAATTTTCGTAGGAAGATCCATAAGAAAAAAAGGAAAATTTCGGTACCCACTGACTCCACCCACCATGGAGCCCTACGAGGAGACTCACTACAATGTCATGCAAGGACATTGCATCAACGCCAGGGTTTTGTGAGCACTATAACCAAACACCAGCATCAGACACAATGTCCACAACACTCGTTGAGAACTTCCAACACTGGTACTTGGTTGACTCTAGCCCAAGTGGACCAGCCGATTAATTCAAGGGAGGGCCACCCAAAGGCTGCCCGTCTACAGGAATTCAAGGCCAAAGTGGTGTGTTACGGTTGAACCCCTCAATCACCAGGATCCTCTCCTCCCCTTCACGGGTCGCCACGCACGGCAAACACGTGGGTGGATGTTTAAGATCCCAGAGAAGGTAACCAGAAAGAACAGAACCTTCCCTGGGAGGTCCCCTCACCACGTACAGGAATCCACACTGAGGGAGCAAAATTAGAGACTTAACAGGCATATCACATACTGAAACACATTTTAGAAGATACTGGGTTAGCTTTCATACAACTTTTATACATTTCAGTTCAACATGTAAGATTTTTGCTATAGTTTATGCACAAAAATTTAGCGTACAATTCTTAAATTTTGCTAATTTCTCATGTTTTTAATAGAAACGTTTATTAATTAATACATACTAAGATTAAATTGTGCCTAACATACAACAAGTATACAAAAGCTTTGACAAAACCAATCGGAAAATATAACTTATATTCATCTTACACTGAGAGTAATCTGAGGGTCGTTGATTCAAATCCACGTTAAACTAAACATGCTCGCCCTTTCATTCGTGGGGGCGTTATAATGTCAAGTCAATCTCAGTATTTTTTGGTAAAATAGTAGCCCAAGAGTTGATGGTGGGTGGTGATGACTAGCTGCCTTCCCTCTAGACTTACACTGCTAAATTAGGGAGGGCTAGTGCGAATAGTCCTCGTGTAGCTTTGCTCGAAATTCAAAAACAAACTAATTATTATTTGATAGATTATCTAGGCAGAGTATCATGATAAAACTTTGTAGAACGAACGGAAACTGCATGTTGTGGAGATACAAGTGTAGAGGACGACGTTTCAAAAGTCTTCCGTCTTGAAGTTTTCGTTTCGTTTACACAAAAAAAGACACTGTTGTAGTAAGAAATACCGAGTTGTGCATCTTTTTACTATCAAAAGGATGTTTGTATGTATGACTACAAAACAATTTGAAGATTAAATAACCTTCTTTTATCTATACTCGACACCCTAATATAAGACAGTCCCCCGCTAGTAAAGCGATAAGTATACGGATTTACAACGCTAAAATCAAGGGTTCGATTCTCCTCCATGGGCTCAGCAGATAGCCTGATGTGGCTTTACTATAAGAAAACACACACACCATAATGTAATAACATACTTTTTATGGCTGTAATTTAATGCTGAATAACATATTATGACTTTATCTTATTTCTGCTACTGTAAAGAACTTTATACGTTTTTCTAAATCTTATAACTTTTTTGTTAACATTACTAACTTAATTGTAATAAGCATGGTCTCTGAACAATGATTTTTGTGGATAAAGATAACCACGTTGGGGAATGTATGACATGTATGACATGTGAATTTACATGACTGCTTTTTATAAAATAATTTCATTTAAAAGAATACAACACACAAGTCTGTTTTCTTGTAGACCATACTTTCTCTCGTAAGATCACATAACTTACACCTGCATAATGACATTGAAATTTTCCACTTTGGTATTTACGGTACTTATTGTTCTTGTGATAGAGTGATATAACATCAATATAAATAACACATTCTATGGCAGACTCTCAAATTGAGACTATTAACAGCCATGTAGTTAATGGACAAAGACCAGTAGAAGAGTCTAGCTAAGTAGAACGTATACAAAAACTGTACACTAGCTGAAATGTACTAGTATCGTATGAAAGTTAATTTCTTCTTGGCAATCCAATATTTTGTAATTAATATCTCCTTTAGCTTTCTCCCATGCATCGAAGGTTGTCAAGTTGTAGCTTCAATTTGCCTCTCAGATAAACTTTGTTTGTTTTAAAATTTCGCGCAAAGCTACAGGAGGGCTATCTGCGCTAGCTGTCCCCAGTTTAGCAGTGTAAGAATACAGGGAAGGCAGCTAGTCATCACCATCCATCCTCAACTCTTGAGCTACTCTTTTACCAACGAATATTAGAATTGACCATTGTAATATTATAATGCCCCCACGGCTCAAAGGGCGAGCATGTTTGGTGAGAAAGGGATTCGAGCCCATGACCCTCAGATTGCGAGTCGAGCACCCTAACCATCTGGCCATGCCGGGAATAAAGTAATACAGATATGATTAAATATTGTCTTCTTCGAGTACCTAAATAACATTTATCCAAGGTTAGTTGCAACCACTAATAACATATTACGTATAGGCGTTGAAGTCGAAATTATATAAAATCCGGAATTTATTATATAAATCTTGCAGTGATTTATTTTAGTATTTTGATTAGGAAATTTCATTAAATCTGAAATTTGTATAACAATTTTCAAATCATCTGTAATTATTTTCTTGTCTTACAGGTGATATATTTGGCTGTTGTACTCTACACTCCGTCTTTAGCCCTCTATCAAGGTAAGTAGAATTAAATATTATGTTAGACTATATTCTATGACTTTCAGTTCCATGATTTGTTGTTATTTTGAATTAAGCACAAAGCTACACAATGGGTTAACTGTGCTTTACCCACCACGGGTATGAAAACCATTTTTTTAGCAATGTGAGTCCACAGACATTCCGCTGTGCCACTGGGGGGCCAGCTTTATGACTTGGAGGTATATTAATGTCGAAGAAACGCCTCATATATTAATACTTTTATGTTTTACGTCATTACATTATTATAATTATAAATTACTCATTATATTGAAAGAAAAATGTTATGATTCTCATTTTTAATAAATAGTTAAAGTTATATATATATATATTTAATGGCTATTTTCTTTATTGTTAAGCACAGAGCTTTTCAATACTCTAAGACTGCAGGTATTTAAACCTGATTTTTACTATTACAGGTCCTGAGAGTTAACGCTTAACCATCAGGGAAACTTATACTTTAGTTTTATAATACTGACATTCTTTCATTTTGAAAAACATAGAGTACATTTTGACTGAGCGGATGTAAAAAGTCAGATGCGAGTTTGAATAGGTAGCTCCATATTATATATATATATCAGTTTATTTGTGTTAAAATAACAGAAATATATAACATGTAAATTAATTACTATAGAAAAAAATATTCAATTTCATTCTCACTTTACGGTGATCAAGTCCCAAAACAATATTATAATTATTGTTATTCTGACCCTCAGTGGATCCTTCAATTAAAAATCAACAGATAAAAATACACCTAAGAGCTTCTTTTTTACCATTCATTACCAAAAACTCTGAAACGTTGCATCATACAATCTTCTACTTTAAAATGTTCTATCTTCTCGATTTAGAAAATGTTGAATAGAAAGATATTTGTCACTATATAAAATAAAAGACAGGTAAATTAATTATTTACTTTGAGTTAAAGAAAGGCCTGATATGGCCAAGCGTGTTAAGGCGTGGGATTTATAATCCGAGGGTCGCGGGTTCGCCTCCCTATCGCGCCAAACATGCTCGCCCTTTCAGCTGTGGGGGCGTTATAATGTTACGGTCAATCCCACTATTCGTTGGTAAAAGAGTAGCCCAAGAGTTGGCGGTGGGTGGTGATGACTAGCTGCTTCCCTCTAGTCTTACATTGCTAAATTAGGGACGGCTAGCACAGATAGCCCTCGAATAGCTTTGTGCGAAATTCAAAAAACAAACAAACTTGAGTTAAAGAAAATGTAGTTTTTCAAACTTTCAAGTTTACTGACTGTATTTTACTATCGAAGTCTCTGTTTTCTTGAGTAAATTATATTACATTTTACGTTTTACATAAAGTTGTGTTGTTTTGTGTTCGTCAGTTACAGGAATAAACATCTGGGTTTGTATTCTCTCCACCGGAGCCGTTTGCATCTTTTACACTACAGTAGTAAGTTATAGTGTTGCTCTTTGTCTTTCTTAGTACAGAATATCCTATACGCTTAACTATTTCGACAAATTGCAATGAGCTTTTTTTCAAAACACTCAGTTCCTGGCATAAAGCATAATACCTCAACATAAACACTACTTCTAAGTCTTGTTTCCATATTAGTAACACATGTATAAGTAACAAACAATAGTTACAGATCAGTGATGACGAGAAACCCACTTGTTGAGAAATTTATATGCAAAAACGGCTCGTTTGGGCTGAGAAAACACTTTTCATAGAAGAGCGAACAACGTTTCGACCTTCTTCGGTCATCGTCAGGTTCACAAAGAAAGAGGTAACTGACCGGAAGCCGACCACATGTCTGAAAGGGGTTGTGTAACTGTGTGTCGAAATGTAGAGGGCGGTATTAGATGTTTGAATATATAATTTTATTTATTTTATTTTATTAATATAGGTATAAAGGCGTTCCTTTATATTGGTTTATTTTGGGTTTAAGTTGTTGTATAAGTAAGGCTTCTTTAATTTTGCGTTTGTTTATGTTTGTTTCTTTATTTAGTATTTGAGTGTTTTCTATGGTTTTGTTGTGTTTATTTGACTTGCAGTGTTCGAAAACGTGTGAAGGTGACTTTTTATGATCTTTGAAACTGGTTTCCATTTTCTACTTGTTTCTCAATATAGAAGTCGTGGCAGTTATCACATTGTATTTTATAAATAATGTTGGTGTGGTGTTTGTCAGTGTAGTTTTACATAGTATAGACCTCAGTTTTGTGCCGGGTTTTTGAATAAATTTGGTATTAATTGGAATGTCATATTTTGTTACTAATTTTTGCCAAATGTTGGTTATTTGTTTGCTGATGACAGGAATATATGGTATACAGCAGTATATGGTTTCGTGGTTTTTTGATTCGTGAGCTGTATTTACTTTAGTTGGTTGATTTTGCTTACTGTCTAGGTGTGTGCGTATAATGTTTTCTACGAGTTGTGGAGGAAACTTATTGATGTTGGTGAAGTATTGTTTTATTTTGTCTAATTCATCGTTAATTTTATCTGGTGAGCATAGTTTTATGGCTGTGTTTATTTGGTCTATTTCTCAGCCCAAACGAGCCGTTTTTGCATATAAATAGTTACAGATGTTATGGATATAGTTATTACGGGATTAGGCAGGTTGTATTTTAACGAATTCTTTATCTTTGTCTAAACTTTAGTTTTTATTCTAAACAAGTAACGCACGATTTTCTTACGTTTGCTTTTTTAAGAAGGTTTGTTTGTTTGTTTTTCAATTTCGTGCAAAGCTACACGAAGGCTAGCGCAGATAGCCATCCCTAATTTGGCAAATTACTCTGTCGTAAATAAAATCGTACGTGTGGTTTTGCTGTGTTTATTTTGACAGCTGATAAACAATTATGTGATCAATTTTTATTGATTTATTTTGTTTTATTTTGTTTATTATGTTGCTAAAGGAAACATAAACATTGTCGAATTATTTTTCCTTTATTGTGTCAATTTTTTTTAGTGTGTGAACAAATTTCACCATTAATTTTGTAAAACCTGAAGTCGCTAATATATAAAAATAATGATAAAATCAACTCTTATTAAAAGCAAAGTTGGCCTTTGTTAGACTTTTGACGAATATTCTTCTAATTAACAACTCCCTACACTAGCGACATCTTTATAAAATGTTTACTGTTACATAGAAAATAACAAGTTATCTTCTAAACTTATCTGCATGTTGTCATCTTCAAATGTTACTTCTTAATTTATTTGTTACTTAATATCAGTTAATATTATGTTATAGTATCGAATATACACCGAGTTATGTATAAGGATTTCTTTGTATTTAGTTTTGTTTTTCTTGCATGCGCAGATAGCCCTCGAGTAGCTTTGCGCGAAATTCAAAAACAAAAACAAAACAAACTTATTTTTCTTGCTTACTTTCGTTACAATAATTTCAAATATTGATATCATTTTTCCACAAACTTAAGGGAGGAATCAAAGCCGTTGTGTGGACAGATTTCTTCCAAGTTACGTTGATGGTGGTGTCTTTACTTGTGATTGTCTTTAAAGGCGCATATCACGAGGGAGGATTTGACAAAGTGTGGAAAATAAATTTAGAAGGAAAACGTATTGAATTTTTAAAGTAAGTTTTATTTACATATACTTCTCTGTTAAAATGGGCTTAAAATATTAAAAATGGAATTGTTTTTAAAGCAAAGCTGCTGTGTCCACCACAAACAATCAAATTGCAGGTTTCAGCACTGTAACTCGGCAGGCTTATCGCTATTTCAAAGTGGGAAATAAAAGAGAAAAAGGAAGTAGCGTAGTGAGTTACTGTGTATAACTTTAAAAGTTGTAAAGTTTTAAGGTAGCACCTAGAAACAGGGTGTTAAAAATGTTTTATTGTACATAAAAGTTAAAGTTTTCTGTATATTCTATTCAAAGTACATTTTATGGAAATTAAGAATTGCTGACATCAAAACTCCTGAATTCCATCGAACAACTGATGTAATAATTTGTATTACTCGTATTTTAAGTTGTAACCTTAACGGATGTACTATTATATATTTACTTTGATATCAACGTTTGTTTTAGTTAAATATATATTTAGAAAAGCATATAACTTATACTCTTAAATGTGTGTTGCGAAATTCCTGATCATTTCCTAAATTTGCAGAAGATTCTCGAGAGTAAGAATCAACAATGTTGCCAACTAGAATTTCTAGAATTTTGCCTAACTATTATAAAAGTTAGCTATCGCAATGCTTGAAGAGAAGTATATATTATCAGTTTGCTGCAGTTGGTATACTATAACCCTCGTAGGCTATAACTGTGATTAACACTTATTAACCGAGAATGTAAAGTTATTTGACCAGAAACGTTTATATATTTCGAATATTATAAACCGTTTAACTTTAGCGGACACCGTCGGACGTTAATTTCTTCGAAAACATTAGTTAATCTCATCTGTGAAAACCATCCATTAAGCGAACTTTACCGATATGAATTCAAAATTAATTCGCTTATCTATCCAGACCAGATATAAGACTCAGTATTTTGTGTAAGTTTGTGATAACTCTTGTATATAAATCATTATTTGCAATAATCGTTATTATAAGTTGTATTATTCTTTCTATATTAAAATATATTTGTATTAAAAAGAAAACTGTGTTTATGAATCTTGCTGACATTTAATTCACTCCTTTATCCAAATTAAAATTTGATTCAGTTTCAGGCTATCTGAAACCGTAATACATAACATAATAAATTGGAGGTTAGTCCGAGCTAAATTATAATGAGTAACATAACCTATAAAAATCAAGATATATTGTTTATGGTTTTAAATAGCCACTGATTCTAAACTGTCGTATAGCAATTCCTCTAGTCTTTGACCTTTAAACCTGCATACATTCAACTCTTTATTTCAGTTTCGAATATTTTATTCAGTATGAAATATGGATTATTTCATGATTTGTTATTGATATATATGCATATATACAAGTTTAAATTTCTATTATTCTGAAAACATTTCACTCTGATAATCTAAAAATATGAACCAATCTCTTTTCTTTTCTCAGAAACAGAACGACTACTAGCTTTGATATAAAACCTGATTTAGAGATATTCTATACTACTTAAGGGCTCTTCGTGAATTAATATTTCCCCATTCTCCTATAGCACTGACTTTGACCCTACCGTTCGTCACACCGTGTGGAATTTAATCTTTGGAGGAAGTTTTTTATTGCTAACTAGATTCGGAGTTAACCAAATCTTGGTGCAACGTTATCTAACCACACATTCACTGAAGGCCGCTCAGCTGTAAGTAGTTTTAACAGATATATTTAGCAGAGTAGAACCATTAGTAAATAAAACATCACATATGATTATAACCTTTTTATTATCTTAATGACAGAAGAAAATGTTCAAAGCAATAATATATCTATTACAGTTCTTAAGCCTTTTATAAGAAGAAATTAAATATAATAATCAACACTGCTTTTATAAAGTTTAAAATAATAGGGCTATTATATGGCTATCTTTTCATCTTCAAAACCCAAATTTTGTCGCAGAAATGCATTAGAGTTTACATGTTTTTTTATTGTATATATTTTATGTTAGAATTACTGGTTTGGTATGGTCTAGTAAACAACAAGCTTGATTCGCACGTTCGAATCTCGTGCTTCTATCAACCTTTGTGGCGTTAAAATATTTCGACCAATCCCTCTCTTCATTGGTAAAGAATGATCTAAAAGTTTGCGGTGGGCGATCTTCATTTGTTATCTTTCATTCTAATTTATTCCTTCTAAACTAGAGATGATTACTACAGATTGCCTTAAAGTAACTCTGTGCTAAATTTAGCAAACAAATGCTTTTAAGGTTATTAATGTTTGAAACTGATAGTTTTACTTGTTTTATTGAAAGAAAACATTAGTAACAGAAATCAGGAATAGAAAGACAGCTGTACGGTTCCAGAAAGTTTGCTTATTATGACCATTGTTTTGTCAGTAAAGACATCATCTAATAGAGAATAGACTAGTTTATACAGATGTGTATATAAACGTTTAACCATAGAATCAGTAGTAATTTTGTCAATTTATGTATATTTGTTTAACCAAGAGCCAGAAGTAACTCATCCCGAGTGAAGTATGAAGGAACTTGAGTTGATTTGGTCGTTTAGAAGTTTGTCTTTACTCGTTTCGTAGAAGTTTCTTTATTTCTAAAATTTCTATAATATGTGACGCAGAAGTCCATTTTTTTCAATTTTCAGCTTCTTCGTATTCCCCAGTTTTTGTTTCTATAGAAACGTCCTATATGACCTTATTGAAAATAAAAAGCAATTTCTTCTGATATAGAACAAAATCAATTTCAACGAGTGTAAATAAAAGACGGATGTAAATATACTGTAGTAGACATATTGCACAACATATTATAACTTATCAACGTTTTTAACACTTTCTAACGTTAGGTCGTAGAATAGCATTATAAGCTTATTTACTGATAGTATTGAATACAGTTAAGTTTGCCCTATCTACACTAAATCAAAAAATATATACTACGCAAGATAGTGTTAATTCATCTCTTTATCAAATATAAACCAGTATTAATAATGACGTAATAAAGTTAATCCTAAGACAAATGGGCACACAGATTTCAGTGTCTAGTTGCTATTAGAATTCATTTGTATTATTCTAGAAATCTTTATTAAAAGAAGTGCTATTGTAATAAAGATGCTCATTGGACTGTAGATGTTGTATGGATCTCTGCTAGTGTTAGAAATAAACAAAATTATAAAAACGGATTCAGTCGAAGTTCCAAGCGACCAAACTAACTTAAGTTCCCCACGTGTCACCTTATTTGCTTGAGGGCGAGTGGCAAGTTACAACATATATATATATATATATATATCTGTTATTTTAATTCAAAAACAAGCCGAAATAAAAACAAATTAAGCAATTGTTTCGGCATGTTTTGAATTAAAACAACAAATTATTTTAGAGGTTTGGATTTGTTCTTTTTAACGCAGTCCTTCCTTATGATTTCACTCATTTAACTTCATTAAAATGTAATTATTTTCACTAAGATATATATATATATATATGTAACAAAGATGTCTGATATTTAAACACAAGTCACAAGTTTCTTATACCGATGTCAGCCGTCTCTGCTATAGGCTTATTTCAAGTGTGTTCCTTGACATCATAATACATATACCTATTTACAAACTAGTTCACTTTGTACTTAATGATTCCTTTATTGGTGAAACCATGATCGTAATAAATGAAATATTTGCGAAACATCCAATTATCTTTGTTTTCCCAATTCAGTAATTATGGAGTTTCATTACTTATCAACAGTTCCAAGTATTAATTATATAAACATTAATAACTTTGCACGAGCCTTGTGAACCAACCATATTATGCAAATAGATAACACCAAACACGAGTTTTCAATATATTGTTGGCTCCTATGAATAAAGATTTCTTCTTTCTGTTTGGCCCAACGAACAAAGGAAGTGATAAGGGAAGTTTTTTTTTATTTTCATTGTCCTCCCTTTCTATTCTACACTGTTTAACTTAATTTACTGCTTTCAAAATATTAGAAAATATGTCTACCTTTTTGGTCTCTTGTCAAGTATGCAATTTTCATGAGATAGGTGATGTTTTACCTAGGTGAAAGAACATTCAGCATTTGTATGTTACTAAAATGTTAAAATGTGCAATAGCAAATTAATATTAAACACTTTTATAGTTTAGTTTTACCTAATGATTTTGTACGTAAACATCTTTTATTGTAAATGAAAACACAAAATAAATTTCGATGCTTTAGATAAAGCATGTGCAGTCATTATTAATAAACCTCAATATCTGACAAATATTTCCAATGTTTTCAAGGGCCTTTATTCAGTGTCTTATCTACTGTTCTATAGCCAGAGATCAGTAACTATACAAAGATTCCATTGTTCTATTGTTCACATAATGATTTAGTCATCTATTCTTCGACCGTTTTTACACTGCAAAAAAACCCAACAAAAACAACAACTTATATTTATGTTAAACAAAATGTTATTTTTGCTGATGAAAGAACCTCAAAACGACAATATAACCAATAAATATTTAATGAAAATGTTATACTGTGTATATCTGATATATCCTATCACATCTAAAAACAAACAGTTTAAACATCATACTTAATATTTTAATTTTGTTCAGTTAAATAAAGTTTGAGTTTTTCTCATGTTTCTTACAAATTAGTTTGTTATTGAAAGGAAACTTCATTTCTTATTCTTTACAACAATATATGGTTATTTTTCGTTTCTTTTGTTGTTATTAGAACGATATGGCTCAACCTTCCTGGGGGGATTTTTGTTATAACAGCTTCATGTCTTGCTGGACTTATTATTTATAGCAAATATCACGAATGTGACCCCATCACCGCTGGACTTGTCAGTGCTCCGGATCAGGTAGCCTGTGTATCCATTGCATGTCTTTAGCTAGTATAAAATGTGTTTATTTTTAAAAATTGTTACACCTACAAAGAATAATAGATAAATATGATGTACTTTTAAGCACCTAAAGTAATCAAGTTAAAAGACTGTGTAAATTACACGAAGAAAGATGTAAGTTGTCTACGCATCATCTACCAATAGAGTAATTTCGTTTGGACAAACATTTATTTTATTTTATTTTCTTAAATGCCTTGTGTTTAGGACGAGCAGTTTTATACAGGTGTTTCATTGCCTCACTATCTATCATATAGACTTTTGTCTATCCGAAAGAATCTGAGTTGTTTTGATTTAGCAAAAAGACGTTTAGCACTATTTTCGATATTTAGGTCGCTGGACCAAACCCTTGACCTGACCCGAGACTATGAAAGCCAACACAGATAAGTTAACTTGTAAATGTGAAGTAAAACAATGTGATTTTCTAGATGTGTTTATGGATGTTGTGATTTAAATATAGCAATTAAGCTGAACCGTAAATCCAGATCAGATGAAGCAAGAGCTTTTTTCGAAGGTACCTCAATGGATTTGATATACCAGCGGAATCGAATTTCCTCAATTGATTTCTATATGGTCAACGTTATAAAGGAAAACGAGCACAACAGAATCGCTTTCTTCAAAAGCGGGATTGAAATCATATATAATAAACCATTAGTTTTAATATTCTGTAAAACTAACAACATTATTAAGCCCAAAAATGCAGTTGAAGTTAAAGCATATGCGCGATGCTTTACCATATGACTTCCCTATCCATTCTCAAATTGAAAATGCCATTTCTTTAACGATGAGTAAATATAATAAGGATCATATGAAGCCCAGTATAACACCACCATCGTATAATCCGTACAGATTTTACAATGTCATATTTTCATTAACATTTAGCTACTATTTTTCGCTTTAAGAGTTGTGCCAAACTTCCTTCATTTAAACCTATCAAAATAAGCCTAAATTAATGGTTTCAAGAATGACCCAACGCCACAACTGTTGACCATTCTAACCTCATTATTGAAAGATGCTAGGCTGGTTCGTATGATAGATATTAAAAAAAATGATTAGGTTTGTAACTGTGTTTATTAAGTTGTTTTGTCTAAACAATTTCAGTTTCCAGTTTTTTAAATGTTCTTGTAATGCTAAACCGAGCAATTAGTGGTAGAAGTTTAAAATGTTTGCGTTAAATTATGCATGTTTTGACTTATTTAACAATAAAATGTTTATTTCACATTCCTGAAGACTGGAATTGTTTCATCCTCTATTTATCGTGGAGTTAAAGTTGTTTTGTTTACTCGAAAAATTATTCAATTTTAGTTTATTTTTGGTATGTCTAAACTTTGTCTGTTTTGATATATTTTGTAACTAGTTACTTCCATTATTCGTTATGGATGTCTTACGATTTTTACCGGGGCTACCTGGACTTTTTGTTTCTGGTGTATACAGTGCTGCCCTCAGGTAGGCGTTTCAGACGAATTGAAAACGAAGTGCCAATAAGGAACTTCTCTTCATCTAGTCTCTATCTGGTAACTTAGCGGCAAGTCTGAGGTTTTATAACGTTAACAAAAATCGTTTTTGATACACGAGGCGCAAAGAGCACAGGTTGTGTGGCTTTGTGGTTAATAACTGACTTTTTAGATAACACAATCAAGTCACATTTTAAATGTGACTCTTTTATAATCCAGGTTTCAATTTCCCTATTCGATATTTTTATTACTGTTTACAAGTATGAATTGTTCATCAGTGGATCACACCTAACAAAATCTAAATCGAAAAGTGAATTGTACGAATAAAAATATTTCGAAATATCTTTCTGATACCTTGGTTTTCATAATTTAGCAAAAACCTTTATTTATCAACTTCAACCAATTCTTAGTACTTACGTAAAAATCTCAAAGCTACAAAAAACTTATTTGGAGATTAAAAACGTTACATGCGACAGATAGCAGCACTGCTGCACATATTTTAAAATGGTAATTTTTATTGCTGTATGAAAACTTTAACAGTGTAACACGTGTGCCAGACGAATTTCAAACGCTATAACAAAAATCGTTTAAATGTTTGTATGTAGTACAGTAGGTGAATATAGGTAAATTAAATCATTTCTAATGTAGTTTTAAATATCTTGTGAAGTTTTTGGATGTAAGAGATTGTATTAACGAAAGTTAAACGATACGATAACGTACTTTCAGCACTCTTTCGTCTGGAATTAACTCCCTGGCTGCAGTAACACTAGAAGATATCGTAAAGACCTGTGTAATAAAAGAAATCTCAGAGCTTTGGGCTACAAGGATTACTAAAGGACTAAGTAGGTGTTGAGAAAATAGCTTAAAAACTGTTAAATACTTGCAGTTGAAAACAATTAGTTCAAAACATTAATCTTACTGAACAGAAATAAATGAAGATTTTAACAGTTACAGTTGTTTTACAAGTAACTAAAAACACGGGCATTCATTTACTATGTTCTCTCCAATAATCTTTCGATTTTAAGCTTCAACATGTTGAAAATAGTGCATGTGTTGAGTACTAGATATGTATTTTTTTATCAGAAATAAAATGATTAAGATGTTTTCGAATTCTACAAAAAAAGTAAAAGTACATGTGTAACATATAAATCAATTTTAATGAAAAAAGAATATTTAAATATATAGAGTTTATTATTATATATTATATTTTAATTATCTATTAAACCATTAATTACAGCCTCATCCCATTCCCGGTGATAAATCTTAGAGTTTTTTACGCCAAAAATTGGGTTTCAGTAGCTTCGGAGGGCAGAGCACTTAACAATTAACCACAATTTATTGTTTCTTAGAAAATTTCTGAGTAAAATAATTTTAAACAAATAATTCCAAAAAGTTTTATTTTTCAACTGTAAGGCTGGAATTATAGGATACTAGACGATTACCCGTGGCGCCAGTGCATTAGATCAGCGTGCGACATATTCATGACGTCATATCTGCACTCTGAGAATAGAGAAAATAAAATTGTCTGTGACAGGAAATGGAGGCAATATATGAATATCGTCACCCCTGTTGCAAATCTACATGCGCACATAATAAAAATTACGCAAAGTTGAGGGTTGCACATTTCGTAATAAAAAGGTTTTTCCAGTATCATATAAGCAAGAGTTCTATTATAGTATGACTTGGAATTCTCTAATCAGAATGAACGAATAACTTGTTAACAAATTCATGGAACATTGTTATAAACGTTTCTGAGTTGAGGAGTAGTGCTAAATGAATGGAATTTGCCAATAGATCTATGTTCTTGTTAGTTTAAAATATACAGTTATGATATTCTTTCACAAGTAAAGTTCACCATCCTTTTTGGAACCACGACTTTCAAAATTGTTTCTCGCTGCTCGTTCTCAGAAAATTTTACTTGCCAAAGAAGGAACAATTGCAGAATAAAGATATAAAGTATGGCTTAGTTGTGTTCAGGTCATGATGGCACCACGTTAATGGTGGCGAAACGTTACTGTATTCGATATTTTTCTATCCAATTTTAGCTGTTGTGTTTAATTTTACATACGATTAATTTATTCATTCAGAAGGTCAATTAGCACTAAAATTTTGGAAGTCTTCGTTTACTAAATCCACTTATAAAAAAAAGTTAATTTGGGGTCGATTCTCGATAACTGATCATCTTTTTATATATACATTTCAAATTATTTTATAATTTCTGTTTTCTAAATGTATTTTCTTCAAAATTAACATTAGTGCTGTTTTACTTTTTCCAGCTCTTCTGTACGGTATTATTACAATCTTACTTGTAGCTGTAGTTGAACTGCTAGGAGAAGTATTACAAGTAAGCATACATTTAATACATCTACGAATGTTAATAGAAAGTAAATATAGAGCAACATGATCTAACTTTGCTTTTAAAATGTATTTCACAGTTTAATCCTCTACTTTGTTTTGGATGATTCACTAAATATAATAGGTCTCCATCGATGTTCTAGTATTTGGTCTTGTCAACTGAACGATATATTAAGTGAAAAATGGCCCAAGCGGCCAGATCAAAGTTCAGGTTTAGCTTTCCCTGATTTAGAAATTGCTGAATGAAAGGTAACCAGTTAGCAGCTCCCCCAACATACATGGCTGCTCTTAAATGAATAGCGGGATTAACAGTTACTTGTCTAACGAGCCCATGCAGAAAGAGCAGAGCTTGTTCAGTGGCATATCTTGGACTCGAACCTTGGACTTCTTGATAGGTATTCAGTCACATCAATCTCTAGACATCAGCAGACCACTCATGTTCTTACGGTTTATCATACACAAAAACGTCTTTTTACGCGTTATAATACTTGAGTATAACCACATCCTCTCATAGGTTCAGAGAGGTCCTGGCCACTTCTATCTTTTGATGCCCCTGGACATGATAAAAATAAAAAAACAAATTCGTAATGCATGATAACAAAATAAAACAATCATTAGCCAAAGAAAAGTTAAACATAATCTGAATATTTAATTCGTACATATAAGTTGCAGCTTTAAGCTCAGAGAATGTATTATATTTTGATCTGATTCAGAGGCACATAAAAACAAGTCGTAAAGCTTAACAAGTGCAAAAACGTAGCAAGCATCTAAATTTGAAACCTCTTTCGAGCTTGAGGCTTGAGTCAAATGACCTTCACCCAACTACCCTTTAATTGGCTTTAAGTAAGACCTTACAAATTTTTCATTAACCTAACAACAGTAATGAAATAACTGAGTCTCAGGTCCCAACCTCGTCAGACATTTCTATAAATTGGTGAATTTGGTTCAAACATTTTTGACAATCTTTCATTTTCCTTCCTACTGTTTCATGATGTGTTCCAGAACAAAATCTTTATTTCAGTTTTGAGCATTTAAATTAAAATTACAAATAACTCGTGTCGGCTTCTCATATTCAGAGTTTAAAAAACAAAAATCCGTGTTATATAAAGTTAGTAAAGTATTCACCTACCTTGGTATTCAAATTCATGCATTTATATATATATATATATATATATATAGTCATTTAATTGCGTAATGCATAAAAACACTCTCACACACACAAACACAAAGGCTAGTTTTAATTTTAACCTTCCAAATTACTTGCCATATTGTCACGTACAACATACTTCGATCTATCTTTAAACTGAATTAAGTCTTTCCAAATAGCTCGTTTCCTTTGTTGTCATACGTAATAATGCCTGGCATGACCAGGTGGGTTAAGGCGTTCGACTCGTAATCTGAGGGTCCCGGGTTCGAATCTCCGTCGCACCAAATATGTTCGCCATTTCAGCCGTAGGGGCGTTATAATGTGACGGTCAATCCCAATTTTTGTTGGTAAAAGAGTAGCCCAAGAGTTGGTGGTGGGTGGTGATGACTAGCTGCCTTTCCTCTAGTCTTACACTGCTAAATTAGAGAAGGCTTGCGCAGATAGAACCTTAAGTAGCTTTGCGCGAAATTCAAAAACAAACATACGTAATAATTAAATTTTTGATACCTTTGAGAAAATACAAACTATGTTTTCCTTAAATTACTTGTTTTTTTTTTCTTTTTTCAATGAAGGCTCTGTATGAATCATTTATTAAACTGTTAAAATATAGCTGAAATACCCGATGTTGATGTCAAATGTACTGACGTTTTAAATATTTGGTAAAGAAATATCTAATATCCCAGGTCAGCGAACTGCCTATACTCTAAGGTGAGTAATACATTAATATATATAGAAACATTTTTAGTATATGCATTGAGACATTTAACCGATTCTTGACTTATTGATAATAATAATTAACGATACGAACAAGGTATGTACTTCAGAGAAAAACTGAGAATGAAGTCTATAATCAGTATATCTATAAATGACCAAAATTTTTAAACGCTCTTCTGTGTTGAAGTAACGGTCTAGATTTATAAAGTCAGTATTGAGTAAATTCCAGAGTAGTGATAGAAAAGGTAGTATATGATCGGACAAACATGTGTCAGTTGTTATTCTGGTTTGTGTAAGCTGTTTTAAGCACTTCTTCATCACAACACACATACACATCGTTTTGTTTTAAATATAAGATTGTGCTTTTGGCTCAATCTTTTTTCGAAACAAATCAAAACTTTGTTCAAACAATTTATCTATATTCATCATGCCTCATCAGGTGTCAGAAGTTATAGGGCATTATATTGTTTGACTGTCCAGAAATGGTATGAAGCAAACGGACATTGCCAAAACGATAGAGTATTCCAAGTGTACAAAATCCAGCATCTTAACGTTTTCGGACTACAGGACACGTCGTTCCAGGAAAGTCTACTAGTAAAAGCAAAAACAATTTTTTCCATAAGAAATACTGTAGATTAAATTAATCCGTTAGAGACCTCCAAAAATTACGCATTATGAAGCATTTTAAGTAAAAATATTGCTTATTTATACCTGTATAATAATGCTTACATGCATAAAGTCAACCACAAAAGCTATAAACACAATAAAAAAACAATAAATGAAAATTTAACTGCACTTTACCTGTGCTGAGAAGAGCTGATGGCGTAAGTGAAAGGTGGTGAGGAATGTGGAGAGTAGGAGGGTTATTATTGTTTGGAAGGGGAGTCACCTTCCATAAAACGTCAGGTAACTCTCCTTCTGGTGTTCTTTCTCTTTTCTGTCTCTTTGCACTGCTACAACCTGCTTGAGACTCACTGGACCTATTTCTCACTAAAAACTTATCTAATGAGGTTTGTTTCTGCCTGAATTTTAAAATTTTTCTGAAGTAAGACATGGCATTGTCATTGATAAGGTTTATGCTGCGGTTTGCTACAACTTTGTCAGGGTGAAAATTTTCCACAAACCTTTGTAACTCTCCCCATTTTCCACACATTTCCTTGATTAGTGAACTAGAAACATCCTCTCTTCCCTCCTCCTCATCTGAAGACACTTCCTTAGTTGCCTTCTGTTGCTGCTATTTCTGAAGGTCTTGGAGTTATTCCGTGGTGAGCTCAGTGTTGTGGTCTTCCACCAACTCCTCCACATCATCACCACTCACATTCAAGCCCATACACTTGCCTAGTGAGACAATACCCTTCAAAGTCTCCATCTGCTACTGAGTCTGGCCACAATTTCTTCCAGGCTGTTCATGGTCCTCAAAGATACTTCTCTCCAGGCTTTGTCTATGATCCTCAAGCAATGGAGGATATTAAAGTGATTTTTCCAGAACTCTCTGAGGGTCAACTCTGTGTTAGAGGTCACTTCAAAGCACCTTTGAAACAGTGCTTTGGTGTAGAGTTTCTTAAAGTTCGATATGACCTGCTGGTCCAAGGGCTGAATGAGAGAAATCGTGTTAGGGGGCAAGAGCTTCACCCTAATGAAATTGTACTCCACCACCAACCCGTCCTCCAAGACTGGTGGGTGAGCAGGTGCATTGTCCATCACAAGAAGGGCCTTGAGTGGCAACTGTTTTTCCGCGAGGTAATTCTTTACACTTGGGGCAAACACTTTATGAGCCCACTTCATAAAAATTGCCTCGTTACCCATACTTTACTATTAGCCCTCCACATGACATTTAGTTTACTCTTCGTGACATTATTTTTCTTAAAAACCCTCGGGTTTTCAGAATGGTACACAAGCAAAGGATTAAGTTTTGAATCCCCACTTGCATTACTTCATAACAATAGAGTTAGCCTGTCCTTCATTGGCTTGTGTCCTAGCAATGACGTATCCTCCTTGGTGATGTAGGTTCTCTTTGGCATTTTCTTCCAAAAGAGGCCTGTCTTATCACAGTTGAACACTTGTTAGAGAATTAAACCCTGAGCTTCTACATAATCCTTAAATTCCCTAACATATTTATCAGCAGCGTCTTTGTTAGATCTGGCACCTCCCCATGTCTCACCACACTATGCTATGTATGCCACTTCTTTTCCTAAATTTGTCAAACCACCCGTACTAGCCTTAAAGGCATCACTTGTATCAGCACTCGTTCCAGGGGTGTTTTTCAGGAGGTCAGCATGCAACTGCTCTGCTTTCTCACAAATGATGGTCTCAGAAATGCTATCACCAGCTAACTGTTTTTCGTTTACCCAAATCAACAACAGTTTTTCTACCTCTTCCATTGTTTATGATCTTTGTTTCGTAAGCACTGTCACTTCTTTTGCAACATCAGCTCCTTTGATGACCTCTTTATTTTTCAGTATGGTGCAGACTGTAGACTTCGCCATACCAAAATGTGTAGTAAGGTCAGACACGTGAACATTACTCTCATACTTCGCTATGAGGTTTTTTTCACCGTTTTCATGGCTCTAACAACTTTTCTTTTTGGTTTGCTACTTTCATTATCCTTCTTTGACCCCATGGTGGCTTATTTAATCAGAATATTTAGAAAAACAACAAAAAGAAAAACGAGAACGTTCACAGCAGATTTTAGCGGGGGTGTGGACTGAGCGACAGGTGCGGGTAAAATGTTTTGGGCAACTTGGCGTGGGCCGAAAATGGTCGAAGGATCCTTCGGGTCATCAGTCGGGTTATTTCGGGGGTTCGGGCCACGACAGCTTGGTTCGACAACCGAGACATTTTTTTCTCAATCAATATGTTCGAAAACCGAATTGTTCGAGAACCGAGGTACCACTGTATTATTGGTGAGGTTTTATTGCGATCGGTAAAATGTTGAAATATACATCTTTCTACAGGTGTTTGATAAAATTGTTTGTTGTTCTAATAAATCATTCATGATATCCATAGAACCTGTGTCTCATTATACAAGTTATATATGTATATGTTTAATATAACAAGTATTTCTTAAATTAACACCACTAAGTGTATGTGTATTCTATCTTAATAATAGCAACCTTATTTGTTAAAAATATGCAAACATTTTGGCTACGACTCTAGTTACACTATACTCATAAAAATCACATTAAAAACCAATGGTATTTATTCAAGAATATTAAATGAAATTTAAGATTGAAGTTAGAAGATGACAACTTATATGCATTTCTACATCTTAATTCAAAATTTTCAGGCAACATGGAGCTTCCATGGAATACTTGGAGGTCCTCTTCTTGGCTTATTTACTCTAGGAATGTTTTGTCCATGGGCCAACTCGAAGGTGAGGAAATATGTATTTCTTACGTTCAATTTCATTTAGTCCCCTAGTGGTACGGTGGTATATCTGCGGATCTATATCACTACAAACCAGGTTTCAATAGCGGTGGTGGGTGGAGAACGAATAACCTATTGTGTAACTTTGTGCTTAACTAAAAACAAACGGTTTCATTTAAAATCTAAACGTCCTTTTCGATTTTTTTTGCTTTATTAATTTGATAATAGTTTATACAAATATGTTGTTTTTTAGGGAGCACTTTGTGGACTATTGTTTGGTTTAGTTCTATCATCCTGGATTGGTTTTGGAGCCATCGTTTACAAGCCTGACATTCCTATGCCTCCAGTTTCTATTGATGGGTGTCTTACTAATGTTACTCTGTCTCCTACCCTTGACCCTAGACACAAGTAAGAACTGTAAAATACCAGCCGCACTTAGAAGTGTGTTACAAAAATATAGAAACAATATAATATTAACTATTTATAAGCGATTAGCTGAATATTGTAAAGACCAAACTTAATCATTTCTTTTACCGTTTAATATAAATTATAAAAAATCATGAAATCAAATGTTGAAATAGATAGTTTAAATGTAAGTAGTATAGATATTAGAAACTAGCATGTAAAGTTGGAAAGGTTTAACTTTAATATTTCACTACTACTGATAATAGTATTATTATAGAACTGAAACAAATATCGAGTTCTAGAACCAATATCTACAGCTACATCACTACAACTTCGTGTTATTATTTTTAGTATGAATAAAGTTAAAGAAGAAGCCCTCTGGTGGCCCTTCACAACTTATTTTCTTCTATTTTTATATCTACCAATAATAAATCCGACCACATCATTGTAGATGGAATGTAACGATTTTGAGAACTAGAAAGCGCAACAGCAACACCTTTATCATCACTTTGTTAGCTGTGTTCATTATTATTACATATGGTCACTTGAAGAAGATCACTTTGTTAGCTGTGTTCATTATTATTACATATGGTCACTTGAAGGATATCACATTGTTAGCTGTGTTCATTATTATTACATATGGTCACTTGAAGAATATCACTTTGTTAGCTGTGTTCATTATTATCACATATGGTCGCTTGAAGGATATCACTTTGTTAGCTATATTCATTATTATCACATATGGTCACTTGAAGGATATCACTTTGTTAGCTGTGTTCATTATTATCACATGTGGTCACTTGAAGGATATCACTTTGTTAGCTGTGTTCATTATTATCACATGTGGTCACTTGAAGGATATCACTTTGTTAGCTGTATTCATTATTATCACATGTGGTCACTTGAAGTATATCACTTTGTTAGCTGTATTCATTATTATTACATATGGTCACTTGAAGGATATCACTTTGTTAGCTGTATTCATTATTATTACATATGGTCACTTGAAGGATTCAAGCTTTTGTTTACAAACAAAATACGATTTCTTTATTTAACCTCTAACATTTAAATTTAATCCACATACAAAGTAAATCTCTTACTGTTTACTACAACACAAATGCAACACTATATGCTCTCCTAGATTAAAGAAAACATTTCCATAATTTAAAGTGCTCGCTACATTTCTATATGATTATAAATTTAAAATATATAAAACATCTCCCAGAATCCCAGATGTCTATCGTATCTACAGTTTGAATTATCATATTGTAGTCATAAATCCTCCACATTTCGAACTTGGTGCTTTTGGCCAGATTCCAGATGCACAGGTTTAATTGCCACATCCCATATCAGTGAAGTTAAGTCCTGTTCTGTGAATATATGTTTTTTTGGTCGAAGATAATATATATATATAGTTGTTTCTATCTGTGATACTGTAAGCTATATACTTCATAGTTATCATTGACCTTACGTACATCATCAGAACTAGCTTCAGTAACTCATGCCCAAGATTATCAAAATGCAGACAGTATAACACAGATCCTCAATTAATTGTGAGAGATCCTGAGTATGTTTATTAATCTGATGTATTTTTGTAATTTACATACATATTCAAAATTATTGTGATGTAAACATACATACAGTCATAAAGTTTATATTTATTAGTTTTTCGTTTGCCACCTTTATTCTTGTGTTTTACGTATTACCTGGTAGTTACATTTATCAACCCCCCCCTAATTGCTAAGTACTAAGCTTGAAAGGCTTATAGCAAGAGATTTAGGGTTCCGCCTTAATGTTAGCACATCACAGTTAGCTCACTATGTAACTTAGTAATTAAAGTAAATAAAAATGTATGGTACAACAGAGTGGTTTCAAAGGCCACAAGATGATTCTAAAGTAACAGGTTTCAGTTCTTGGTACTTTTGACAAGGTTTTAGAACAAATTTAGTTTGTTAGTCTTATCTAATAACATATTTTATTTTTATTATAATCATAATTTAAATATATATTGCTCCTGTTAACTGAGTTAAATGCTGTAGTTTTGTCTAGCGATAAACTTTATCTTGATTATCCAACACTCAACTTGCTTTTGACTCGTGTGTTTAATCTATGTATGAGCTACAATGACCGGATTTTTAATAACATTTGATTTTGATTTTTTGTTTCATTAGAAGCAACTACTATCTAACAGTTGACAAGTGTCCGTTAATGTAAATGTGGAATATTGTTGGCTAGAGTTTTCATATCTGCTCTTAAGTTTTAATATTTAAATGATTTGACACGTAAGGTTTAAGAATTAAGACATTACAACCATGTGGTGCTTAATGAAAGGTTATCTTAGGACATGAAAAGTAGCTTCCCTTATATGTAATTGTAAAAAAAGAAAAGAAAGAAAAACTCATAAAAAATGGAAAACACAAAATGTGAAATCTTAAATTTGCGTGTATTTCAGCACGGACTCAAAAAAAACCTTCCTGTAAAATTTGATGAAGATTAATGAACAGGAAGCGAAGTAGTGGTAAAAATGAAAAAATACCCATAAAAATTGCAAAACGCAAAATACAAAAGTGAAAATTTGCACGTGTCTCTTCCCCCCTTCATGGACACTAATGAACCTCCATACCAATTCTGGTGAAAATCGGTACACAATAATTACACGAACAGACAACAAATACGACTAATATAGCTGTATAGAAGCTTACACGAGTAAGATCTGGTTTCCTATGCATACATCCTTGCATGATATTGTAAGCTAGATATAAACTAGTATCGTTTTTTGTTATTTTTTTAATGAGGGATGTTTCTATAATGTCATTAGGAATGTTCGATACTCAATCTGTTGTACACTGTTACCGTAAATTACTGGGCTTGAAAAAACAAATTGTGGTTTACCAGCAAAAGATCTGATAACAATATTTTATATACCCGTATATGTTGGAGTACAAGGTGACTGGGTGTATAAGACGACCCTCTAGTTTTCAAGTGAAAGTGTAAGTTTCAGGTTATACTCGTGTCGATGAGACATCCCCCACCCTAATTGTGCGTTTGATTAGTGGAATCAAATGAGCCTGTGAGGATTTGCTGTCTGATAGTCCTTAGTATTTGAAAGAAAACAGTGTATATGCTTACTGAATATATTTAATACTTTCGGTACAATAAATACATTATCATTTTATACACAGTATAGGTAATTATATTATTTTAAAGGTTATTGTTTTATTAGCGATTAAAACATTTTATAGGTTTCAGTGATGACGAGAAAACCTACTTGTAGAGAAAAATATATACGTACAAATTTTCTTAACCCAAACCAGCCGTTTTTACATATATATTTTATAGGTTTATGTTTTATCGACAATTTCAACTAAAATCGTTACGAGTTATTAAAATTTTTCAAAATCCACAACATCATCTGACATCAAATGTTCTTTTTTTTTTTTTCTGCTAAGTTCACCGAGGTGACTCGAACCGCTGATTTTAGCGTTATAAATCCGTAGACTTACCGCGGTACCAGTGGAGTACACGTTAGAAGTTCATCAATTAGTCTGATTTTAGCTAGTTAGGATGCCTATTTGGGCCGGCATGGCCAGATGGTTAAGGCGCTCGACTCGTAATCTGAGGGTCACGAGTCCGAACCCCCGTCACACCAAACATGCTCTTCTTTTCAGCCATGGGGGCGTTATAATGTGACGGTCAATCCCACTATTCGTTGGTAAAAGAGTAGCCCAAGAGTTGGCGATGGGTGGTGATGACTAGCTGCCTTCCTTCTAATCTTACACTGCTAAATTAGGTACGGCTAGCGCTGATAGTCATCGAGTAGCTTTGCACGAAATTCAAAACAAATCAAATCTAACTGGTTAACATGCGATTGGCGAGTGGAACAGTAATAAGAATAAGTTTTATTATTCGTCGAACTCTTCAGTGGAGATCTGGCTTGCCCTTCTGATTTTATTCCGTCACCAATACATTGAAAATCAGCCCCACTGTATCGTATCTACCAATATAAACTTACCGTACACAAGGTTTAAAAGGTTCATATTTCATATCTGGTGTATAAGACGAATTCCAGCTTTGAAAGATTTTTTAAAGCTTGAAATATCGTTTTATACGCCAATATGTACGGTAAATATAAAGGGGGCGCTTTAATAGCGTTGATGTACATATCACACCAGAATACGTTTCACCACTACTACTTTATAACTTATTTTCTTTGTAGTATAAACACTTTCTACATTTTAAACATGGTTTGCAAAAAGAAATGCTTAGTTCTTTATATATAGAGATGCTATTGTGGGTGTTCCTATGTCTCCCATTTATGTTGAAATTAGCATAATAATTCATTTTCGAAATATATATATTTAGCTAGGCATAAGATGGAGAATTACAGGGGCATAAATATGAATTATATATATATATTAACAAAATAAAATGTATTAATTAATAATTTATTATTCACATAAGTAAATGTTTACATTTTATATAGATACTTTCAAGTCAGAAGTCTAATTAAATATTATTCAGGTATAGCAGAGACCTGCAAAATGTTTGTGATCAAGTTGGTATCGTTATTACAACAATACTTATTCAAATACAAGATTTCTACAATAAAAATAAATTGCAGTCGTAGACACCAAAATCTGCAAGTCCACTTGTCTTAGGCCTAACATAAGTTAAGCCTTTATTAAGTATTGCCTATGTTCGATAAAGACATAACACTGTAACCTATGTTTTTTGATCTAGTTTAGTTAGGACTAAACTTTACCGTACTTAGCACTATCAATAAATAAACTTACTTGGTCGTAGAAGAGCATTATGTTACATTTTTTAAAAACTTCGATAGTATTTTAATATGTTGTTGTACAAAAAATCTTCCAAAGTACATTTGCATCTGATTTATGTTTACATCCGTTGCAATTAAGTGTAAATTCGCATTTGGAGAGAATAGTACACACGCATTTTCAGGACAGAAAAAGATCTAATATTATAAAAATATAACATTATTAATATATATATATATTACTTTATTTAGTGAAAACATCCTAACCATCTATCGACTGTCGTACATGTGGTTCACCTTGATAAGTGTCTTCTTTGTCCTCTTCTCAGGGATTATTATTAGCTTATTGACAGGTATGATTTTAGCTTTTGAAACTTTCGTTTTATCAACTACATTTTGAAAGTTTTATTTAACTTCCTTTGTCTGTATATTGTGTTTTGATTGTATATGAGGGCAACTTTGAAGAATTTTACTCTATTACTTACATGAACTATGTAGTCAAAGAATTACAGTCAGCACCAACCATCAATCAAATATATTAAATATTCTTGGGATTTCTGTACAAAAGGAAATTGATATTCTATTAAACAATGGAACAAAACATATAAAAAATAATTCTGTATCCATTTATCACATACCTAAGGACCAGGCAGGGTAAGAGGTTAACACGTCGATCTCTGCATCTAAGGTTCTATGACTCGTGTCCAGTTGCTGCAAAACTGCATTATGGATTTGGACAGTGAATGGATTGTAAGAGATGTGACCACATTCAATATTTCGATTACATTAATAATCTATTGTTTATTAGTTTACTTACCCTTAATCTATCAATTCTAAATTAAGGACGACAAACGCAGATAACTCTGGTGTGGTTTTGCACGAGCCTCCTGAACAAACATAAAGAGATAATCACAAATCTCTGTTATGAATTATGATAGATCGTTAGAATAAGATGCAAGCAAGTTTTCATTTGAGTACTTACTACAACAGTGGCTTGCAACAAAGTCGAGCTTCCTGAAAGTACTGAGGAAAGATTCTTCGTTTTTAGTGGTTCATATAGAAGAAACGCAATTAGTATCTTAGGTAGTTGAGCTCACCAGATGTCGTTAATGTCAATAAGTATATATACTTATGACACCCAGACGTTGTTTAACAGTACAAATATAATAGAAGTACATTAAATTAACTATTATTATTGATACGTATAAACATTTCTAATCAAGTATTAACAAACAGGTAGATTTTAAATCCACAGCGAACGTACAGTGTTTACTACGGTGTTTTAGACATTTTTGTAGATCATAGATAACTCTGGGTCTTTAAATTATTTAATTCATATGCTAATAATCTCCTAAAACTTTTACAGGTAATATTTTTCAAGATACCTATAAATGAAATTTGTGAACAAAATGCCGCTACCTAAAATAAATAATAAATAAGTGATATAATAATTAGATAAGTATTGTTGAAAGTGGGATGATTGGATGACTGGTGTTTAAGTATTTAGAAACTGAATCCCCAGTCGCAACATGCTATACACGATTCTGTATTTCATACTTTTTACGTACAAGTAGGTGTCATCTGAGCGTCATCCAGAGATTATTATTAATTTGAGGTCTGTAATTTGCGCCCGTTACCTCCAGAAAATCATTTTCCGCACTTTAAGACTGTAGATGTGTTATACTATTGACAGTAACATCCGCTAAAGCTGTATAACAGCTTTGTAAAAATACTAACATCTGATATTAATCCACTGAAGTTAAACGGTTTATCATGTTCGACATCTATAAATGTTCCTGGTCAAATATCTGTGGTTTCCGACTAAAATGCTTTAATAATGGTTATAGCTTCTGAGTGTTATAGTATACCAACTATAGCAAACCAATAATATACACAGTCTCTTTTCGCGACGCATTGGTTACAATTATAGACATGAGGAGAGATTCTAGACATTTCAGTCTGCACAACAATACAAGCGATACACTGGTGTTTAGATATACACATATATTGCTGATTATTACATTAAAGAGTATGCTACAACTTTGTTGAATTTCACAATACAAATTTAACATTACAAGCCATATACATTTCTAAATAAAAATTGAACTCAAAGAAACGTTAGATTAAAATATATATATATTAGAAGCCCGACGCACACAACTATGTTTTTCCATGAAAAAAGTAAAAATTTCGCACTCGTTCCCATCCTCGAGTAGAAGAATGTGTTTAGGAAAGAAAACCCTCCTATATAAAAAATCATTGTGATAAAATCATGCATCTCTTGGTGCCTTTAATAATATTCTTCACGTTGTTTTAAAGTTAACGAAGATTCACGAGCCAAATCCTTAAGATATTCCAGCCACACTTTATAATAAAAAAACAGTTTTCATAAAGATTGTGGTCAAAGAAGCAGACTGCTTTGAATGGGCTTGTAATACTGTGTCTAGGTACAATGAAAGGTCTGTAGAGAGTGTGCTAAGACGTAGTTTAAAATGTATTTTTCCAAACATTACCGAAGTATGTTGCAATAAAAACTTTGGTACTGAATAGTAGTGAAGAACATAGTTACCAGAAAGAGGGCGATTTACAATGGAAAGACTCCCAGTGGTATAGCGGTATGTCTGCTGACGTACAACGTTAGAAACCGTGTTTCGATACCCGTGGTGGTAAAGCACAGACAACCCACTCTGTAACTTTATGCTCAATTCAAAACAACAACAACAAAATGGAAAGTAGCTCCATATGCAGCACATTACTCTTTCAAATTACCCTTTCACCAGTGGCTCAGCCATTTGAATACTGGGGATGGACAAAGGAAAGATAATCCTATGTGTAGTTTTGTGCTTAAAAACAAACACAGCGTTATAAAGTGTAAGTAACCTTAAAAGAACAAATAAACCTTTATGTGACAGTATTATCAGGTTAGAACAGAATGTTGGAATCTTTATTGAAGCTATTCAAAATGAAACATAATTTTTAATAAATAACACTAGGTCATCAGTTTATGGTAAAAGAGGCAAATTCAGAAACTTTTAATTAAAATTAGCTAGAAAATGAACTCAACATGTCCACTTTGGAGAGAAATGAAACTAGTTATTTAAATCTGATGTATTTTTTCCTTTAAATACAAAACGGGATAATTTTATTATTTCATAGCACCGTATCATTTTTACAAATGCAGGAAAAAGTGACCCTGGGTATTTAGATCCACAGGTGATATCTCCAGTATTTGGAAAGTTTTGCCAATGGCTTCCTCCCTCAGTGTTAAGCAAACTTGACCTACCTGTTGGGAATAAAATGGTAAGTTTGATACTGGATCAAATTTTGTATTTACTATTTGAAAACTATTAAGCAAATCAAAGAATAAACAACTGAGCTGAGTATTAATAATTTTTACTTGCACTAATCAATGAATTACTTTACAGAGAATAATACATTCAATTCCAGATCCTTAATTAAGCCTAAATATATTCCTACTTTAACACTTAACTGAAATAGATTTAGAAAAACTAGAGCATGATGTAGTATTATACACAGAACGTAAACTATGAAGCCTCTAACTAATATATTAATAAATAAACCTTATCTAATATTTCTTTTCCCCCCTTTTTCAATAAACGTTCACTAAAAATCACTTACAGCTAAGTTGGGATAATCAAGTGCATGCTTTGTGTCCCATGTTTTAGTTCTTTAATTATATAATACTTCAATCTAAAAATGATTGCTAAACGAAAAATCAATCATGAGGTCAGAATATTTTTTATCTATGGTTTAATTAGTAAAAAGTGATCCTGACCTTAAAATTAACTGTACATTAATCAGTTAAAAAGTTCATAACATTGTGATGCATGCTTTATGTTTTTCAAATTAAATGCTTAGAAAAAAACATTTCCACCTAAGAACTGGAAAATCATGTATATTTGTGCTTAAACTTTAATATTGAAACTGATAACTCCATATACAAAATAATGATTTCTTTGTGTTCAAGCGCAAAGTTATATAATAAACTGTCTGCACTTTACCAACTCATCTCCGTCGTATCAATCATGCTCGCCTTTTTAGCCGTGGGAGCATTACAATGTGACGGTCAATTCCAATATTCGTCGGTAAAAGAGTAGCCCAAGAGTTGGCGGTGGGTGGTGATAACTAGCTGCCTTCTGTCTAGTCTTACACTGCTAAATTGGTATGGCTAGCGCTGATAGCCCTTGAGTAGCTTTGCGCTAAATTCAAAACAAACAAGCAAACAGGTAATTAGGAATCAGAAAACAAGAAATGAAAAATTAGATTTAAAAAGGTTTGATAATAAACAAATACTTACATATAGATAATAGTATACATATGAACATGAGGGCTGTAAAGTGTATTATAATGTAACTGACGCATGATAAGTTTTATATAGATATTTTTATGCATCATTACTCAAGAAACAACAGTAATTATGTCACTCAGGAAAAATATAAAACCTACCTGAATTTTACAAAACATTTAACTTTTGCTTAAATGTTGTAATTATAATTTAAACATACATGAATAATTTGCTATAATTATAACAAACGTTACTTTTTTGCATTTTAGTTTTTGTGTTATTTTGAATAAAATTAATTAAATTCATCCTTTAATTTTTTTTTGTTGCTACTTTTGGAACTAATCTTTATCATGTTATATGTGACAGTGTTGAAACAATTGCTTATTATAGCATATATTTAGTTAAAGAGTAAATGTATTTTAGACTTGTATGCTTAAGTGGTGTAGAGTAAACAGAATTGTTATTTTCAATTGTTCAATACATCAAAAAGTTATAACTCTTACATGCCTTATCATTTATAGTGACTTTCATTGTTCCTATTGGTTGATAAGTGTTGGTATTTTGTTTTATATTTAAAAAAGTTAAAAGTATACTTAAGTGAATATTATTTTGTTTTATAGTAAGTCTTACGTTTTAGAAAAATAAAAGCATTACTACCATTCTATGGATCAAAAATAAACATACATGGCCTAAAAATTAGGCATAAGAGTGTAAAATAGAGCTATATTGTTACATAGGTATTGTGATACTATATGATTAAACACAAACAATGAAGTTAAAACTGTACTGAATTATAATTAGAGAAACTTTTGTTATATGTACGTGTAGACTTTAAATAATTTACTTATAAAACAATATGAAATAGTTTTTTTTTTTCTGGATAATGTAGACTTGCTAATGTAATAAAATATAAAGCCAGTTTACACTAGATTATCAAGGAAAACGCATTATATATTTATATGTCTAGAGTTCAAACTCCTCCTTAAAACCCTTTATGAAATAGCCCTTTTAAGGACTTTATAATATAGAAAACTATGTTATCCAAATAAACGTGCTGTTAATTATTATTATTTGTTTATCGAGATAAAGCAATTAAAGTGACAATAATGATAAAACGATAGAGCTAAATAAATTGAAGTAATAGTTTATGTTTTTATAATATGGCACATAGAATATATGGTAAGAATTCGAATATTCTAGTTATAAAGTGGCACAAAATAGTAGGATTGTTAGGTTACATTATTGTATGTTATAAATATTTGGAGATTTAAAACCTTAGATTAACATGAAAAAATAGTCCTTTTTAGGACTATGTAAATAAACCAGTATAACTGTAAAATGTAGGTTATTGAAATTAGGTGAAATATTAATTGATGGTGTTCTTTATTTTGAGCTAAAAACCATAAAGTTGATGATGAAAGCATATGTTGTGACAAGGTGATATGTGATGATTTAAAATACCCTCTGGTGGTTTGCTTGTTAATCACTTAACAGTTTATATATCATAATTACCTCACTATTCTACACTTTGCCCCACCTCCATTTTCCTCCTAGCAATGTGCATCACATAACACGTTCTCTTGTGCCCCTTATCTTAAGAATGATATGAGAAACTTATTTTACAATATTGGTGGAATATTGTAATCATAAATCATAATCAAACAAGTGTATTTTGAAGTGTTTGTTTCTTCGGAATAAGAATTTCTTTTGAACTAATCACCATTCATGTTTTCATGAATAAACTTTTACTTTTGTCTCATGAATCTATAGTTTAATTAGTTATAAGGTCACTATGGAGGCTAAAAGTGATCTAACATGTAATTAATATGCTTATGAAAATGAAATACTAATTTATGTCTAATTAACTCTTCATTAATCAAAGGTTAATCATTTATTTGAATTATTACTATGCAATTTAATTAAATTAATATGTGTTTAATTAATGAATTAGAGACTTAATATGTAAATTTAAATTGATGAAGTAATATGCAAATAGTAGTAATATTCACGTCTTTAATATCTAATTAACTTTGATCAATTAAAGAATAATTAATTAGATGTGTAATATGCAGGTAATACTAAAATTTGATATAAATAACTAATATGCAAACTCTTGTCAATCAACAGATATTCTGCAAGGAAACTAGAATATTTTCGCTGCAAAATCTAAGCTATCATACTTTGATATATGTTTCATACAGAATTTATCTTCATATGTAGAATCTATTAAATATATATATTGTATTTTTATTTGCACGTCATTTGCTATGATTTAATTGTTAATATTTTGACAGATATTGACGATATTTTATATTAATTAATTTTTAATCAACATCCTAGTCATTCACGTCAGAAGATGTTTAAGAAATCAGACTGTGTTTATTGGCTAAATCTTTGGTTCAGTAATTGACTCCGTGGAATATATATTTTTTCATTATCTGTCGTTTTATATGTGAAACGCTTTTTGGTAATTTGTCAACTTCATATTTATAACTAATGTAGTGTAAAACATATATTTGCCCAAAAAAAGTCCCCTTAGCTAAACCTCAAAATATGCAATAATTTAATGTTCATATTTATATTTATAAGTTCATTTACTTTACTAAAATTTGATTGTAAAAGTCTATATAAATAACTATGCTTAACTGTTATTATTGTACATAATTATATTTTTACCGTCCGCTATAGCTAGGTGGTAAAAGCACTCGACTCGTAATATAAGAGTCGAAGGTTCTAATTCCCTTTACACGAACGTGTTCGCCCTTTTAGCTGTGGGGGCATTACAATAATACGATCAATCCCATTATTCCTTGGTAAAAGAGAAACCCAAGAATTGGCGGTGGGTGGTGATGACTAGCTGCCTTTCTTCTAGTCTTACAGCGCTAAATTATGGACGACTAACGCAGATAACCTTCACGTAGCTTTGCGCGAAATACAAAAGTAATCAATATCTTTACCTTTCTGTAGAAATGTTCACTAATCTTCGTATAAAGCTTATTTCTTGCATAATACTAGCCAATACAAGTCTCCATTTAGGTATGCTATCACCAATGGACTTAAGGAGAATCACAAACTGAAAATAAGACTGTTCCCACGCATACTGAAATGTCTTCATAGATCTTCAAGCTTCAAATAGTAGATTATGATATTAGATCATCTGTTCAGATTTATAGCTAATCATTCATTGAAAACTTGCAATAAAAATCAGTCAATAAAGTAATTCTGATGTATTTGTTTTTTGTAAATATTAGAAGTGGATAACCTTTTCACCAGTCGATATAATATGTGTAAACATAGGTTTTTCATTCTCACGATGTGATAGCCATAACAAGAATCTTCAAATTTAAATTGTTTAAACATTTTTTTTAAAATGAATATCCCTCGTTTACTTCACTATCTTGACAAATCCTCATTTTAAAAATACGAAACCGGTTCTACAATATACGTACACTCCAGTGTAATATCTACAGTATATCCAAGTGTTCTAGCAGGTAAGTAATCAAATATAATAAACCAATGTCAATAAAACATTCCTAAAGTAAGTCATCTAATATAAACACGAAACATTTCTTGATATAAATACTCTACAAAACATATCATGGACTTTAAATTGATAAAGGAATTCACTCTCCACTTTGAACTGAAATTGTGGTCAATAAAACTTTTGCCCCTCTAGTTTATAGCCTGCCACTATTTTACATTACCAAGGAATTATTTTAAACTTTGACAGATTCTAAGGAACACATACATGTGGCAGATTTTTCGTTAGATTAAGTCAAAAATATCTGGTTCTCCTGTTATTTCATTGATTGTATTTACGTTTTGTTTTGTTTTCTGTTTACCAATATAAAGAGTTCTTAGCAAAATATTTTATTTTCGATGCATATTTTACAATTAGATTTATCATGTAAGATTTCAGTTTGTAGGCTCAAAAACTAATTTATCGACTAGTTTTGAAACAGGTATTTCCCTCACAAATATACTGAGATTTTGAAACAATGTTATAGTCACGTATAATGCATTATCTTTCACTTCAATTATAATTTATACAAGGCTCATGAAATATATTTTTATCGTTTTTGCCAGATACAAGTAAGTGTTCAGTGTTATTATATATAAGATGAAATCTGATAGTTCTTGCTTAGAAAAAAGATAAAATCACAACCTTTCATGTAACTTTTGTCATTTCTACTTTATATTGTTATTTATTCTTTCAGTTCAGTATGTAATATTTTTAATATAGTTTACAAAAGAAAAGGTTAAGTGCATTTCTAGTATCTTGCTGAAGTTGTTATACTTTACAACAAAAATATTTTGTGCTTACTATTTAGTAAGGCTAAACTGTGCTCGACATACAGCGATGGTCAAAAGTTCAGAAAGGGTCAATCTACAATATTCAGAAAACATCGCTGATACCAATTATTACAGAATATGCTTTAGCAAAATGTTTACGCGCATAGATTAATAATCTGGGTACTATATCATTAATCTCAAAATCAATAATACATGACAAGATATTATTTGTTGATAATAATTTAAGTTGTACATGATGACGGATAGTTGGTCAAAACTGGGATAATGATTTATCCCATGGGATCTCAGCAGTTTTACCAAGAGCCACACGAGATTAATATTATTCAGATCACAACAGAAGTTAGATAGTTTAAAATATTTGATATTATTTGTTCAGTTTCAGAAAATAGATCGTACATTAAAATTCAATGATTTTAATTTATATTACAGGTACTGCTGTCAAATGATTCAACCGAAAACACAAAAAATCAACGTGATCCATAAGTGACGCCACGTGTGGTTTAGATGGGATTAGTAACTCAAACTCAGTACATGGAGAAGAAAGCAAAAAAAAAAACACTGAGATGTTCAGATACAAATTTACGATGAAACATTAATAAATATAAAATAACTGAAAGAGTATCATCTTATTTTGTGTACTCTCTCAATTATTTTATATTTTCTCCTAACCACTCTTCTATTTAAGTTTAAATGTATGAATAATAATTTCTTTACTAAAATGAAACAAAGTTGTTTTATTTCTGTCGATAGAAACCTTGTGTGTTTGTGAGTATGATATCTCGAAATATCAGTATTTTATATTGATTTTTGGGATGACCTCAATGACCAGAATAGTAGCGTTTGTGTTAGTTGGTTCAAGAGAACTATGTATCTAGTCTTGTTAAACGCAAAATACTGAATATTTCATTGACCATTAGATTTGACCTTTGAAATAGCTTCCTTGTATTTTACATTCACCCAAATATAAAAAATGACCACTGTGTTTCGGACCTAAGTATATTTAAACCTTTAAATGATTTATTGTCGTAAATAAATTAATTAAGAGTACTTAAACATTTAGTCCTTCTGTTATAAAAATATATATTAGATATATTAAATAGTTATTCTATTATCAAAAATAAATATATTTAAAACATTTAGTTATTTTTTCTTATAATTAACTGTATTAAAAATATATATATTTTGCGTATCCTGTTATCATAAATAAATATATATATTAAATAAATGTATAAATTTAGCTCCTCTTTTAATCAATAAAGCTTTGAAAATTACCAAATTACTATTTTTATGCTTATCCAAATATTTTAAAAAATTGCTTAAATATATTTAAAATATATGTTACTATCAGATTGGGAATTAAGCCTAAATGCGATATCTTCCTACACAACACCAATTATAACACATGATGGCATCTTATGTAAACACGTACATTTCTTATAATGTGTAAATTAATGTCATTTTATTACCAAATGGCAAATAAAATGTATGTCTCGTATGTAATTAATACTATGTGAAAACTACTCTAACAAACATAACACCAACATTATTTATAAAATACAATGCAACAACTGCCGTGACTTCTATATCGGAGAAACAAACATAAAAATGGAAAGCAGATTCAAAGGACACAATAAAACACCTTCGCACGTTTTTTTAACACTACAAATCGAATAAGCACAACATAACCATTGAAAACACCAACATACTAGGTAGGAAAACAAACTCTTCTTTAGAAGCCCTACTTATAAAAGAACTACAACTAAAATTAAACGAATATAAAGTAACACCTTTATACCTATATTAATGAATAACCTAGCATCTAATTTTTATGCCACTTACAATCTCGTACCTGTTTACGCTCTCGTCCCTGAGACGTGAGCCCAGCAGAAGTCAGTTGCAGACTCTTTTTGTTAACCTAAAGATGATCTAATAAGGTCGAAACGTTGTTCTGTACTTTATTTTATTACCCACACTAGTCGTATTTAGAATACATTTTTGCTTCAAATGAGTTTCTCATCATCATGAAATAACAAAAACGGTACAGGAGAGGAGAAATAAAACTAATTAACGAAAAACTTAGTTAGTTCACTAAAATGTGAACAATGCAGTATATATTCCAGATCCAAATAAAGTTCTTTACCCTCTGAATACGGTTCAAAATTGTATATATAGTCTCAGCAATAGGATTTAGTTAAACACTGTTGTACCTAATTTCGTTTTTGACTTTTCTTATGAAATTACGATTTTTTAAAGATATTTAAATGTTACGAAATACTAGAAAGAAATACAGTAGTAGTAGTATTTTTATCAGTCAAAATATTTGGAAAAAGTATTTTAAAATTCTAAGAATCTGTTAAATTGAACTTTTAGTCATTATAAAAATAGTGTTATAGCAACATAATAACATACCGAAATGTAATTTACAAATAAAATGTTTACGACTTTCACAAAGTTCAAGTCAAGTTTCTAAATGTTCAAATAAAGAGTAACTTGCAGAATAATGTGAAAAACATCTGATAATTAACTTAACGAAAGTTATAACTTCTGTTCTATGGTTAAATTTTTATTATTCATCATGGAAATTACACTGATGTTAGGTTAGTTAATCTTAAGAAACGTCATAGATTAAACTCGCATTTAAATAACGTTTTAACATGAATTTATGATATTATTCGTTATCTTTGTAATTCTAAGTAAGATTGAATAAATTATGTGTTACAAATTATCAGTTATATCTCTGAATTAGTTTTACATTTCATTTCATAGTTTTGGGTTTTTATTTGTACAGGTAAAGTGTTTCCATTTACTCACTAGATAGCAATAGGTTTGATAATATTTTAATTAAAATCTGTTTTTCAAATTCTTTAGTGCATACTGGAAGGATTTACACATTTTAATTAAAGGTTAAACATAAACGACCTCTAAACTCCAGATAATTATAAAAGAACGTTTTATTTGAACTAATGATTCGCCTTTCAGGTTTCATTAGGGTTGGTACAAACAAATGGGTGAGCTCTTTTCCATTTCACTTTTAAGATTTAAATAACGAATTTAAAATATAACAACAAATATATATATTTGTGAAACTAAATTAAAAAATATTTTTTACTTATCATTAGTAAATCCCCACTGATCTTCATTATACGTCTCCCGCTAGGACAGCGATAAGTCTACAGATTTACAACCCTACAATCAGGGGCTCGATTCCCTACCGTAGACATAGCAGATAGCCAGATGTGGCTTTGCTATAAGAAAGCTTATGTAAGAAAAACATACATAATTCATTATAGTTTTAGAAATTTCATATTACTAAACTTTCATAACAATGTTATTGGTAGGTACCAATAAACTCATAAATTGATCTAAACTTTTACTGTAGCGAATTATAAAGATAGAGTAGCGATGCAGACTCTGTATTTTCTCAAAATGTTTAAAGTTCTATACATTCTATCTTATTTCAGTTCAAGGTTAGAAATTATTGCATAATAATAAAGTATTCCATGTCATTTTTCCTGTTTTTATTTCACAAATTTCATTACGGAGGTATGTGTGTATTTTCTTATAGTAAAGCCACGTTCGACTATCTGCCGAGGACACCGAGAGGAATCGAACCCCTGTTTGTAGTAGCGTAAACCGGAAGACATACCGCTGTACTAGTGGGGGTGCATTACCTAGCATATATGACAATATCATAATTGCTCTGACGGTAACAATAAACAATAAAGGTTGTTTGGTTTCTTTTGAATTTTTGCGCAAAGCTACACGAGGGCTATCTGCGCTAGTCGTCCCTAATTTAGCAGTGTAAGACTATAGAGAAGGCAGCTAGTCATCACCACCCACTGTCAACCCTTGAGCTACTCTTTTATCAACGAATAGCTGGATTGACCGTCATATTATAAAGACCCCACTGCTGATAGGGCGAGAATATTTGGTTGGACTGGTATTCAAACCCACGACCCTCAGATTACTAGTCGAATGATCTAACCACTTGGCCGTGCCAAGACCATTTCATAGTCACTGCAGCGTATCCCAAATTTTCTCGGTTCACGGCGCCCTTAGTGTCTCAGTAATTTTTTTCACGGCGCCTCTAGTTCCGTTTATTAAGTATTTATGTTCTAACAACTTAATATTTAATAAGTATTTATGTCTTAACAACTTACTAGCCGTAAATTGAAAGTAAAAACAATATTTGGAATCAGATTAGACATAGACACCCTCATTTCCTGTTCCACATTGATTTTCGCGTGGTACTTGCTTTTTATAGCAGCAATCGCCGAAAACCCAGCTTCAGTTCAGAGGTATGACATAGCAAATGGAATTAGGATTCACTGAGTTTATCACTCAGTTTAGCAGCGAATATTCATCTTTTACTGATATCCAAAATTCAGTTAGTTCCATGATGCCAAATTTTGTTTTTAAAGTGTTATAACAAGACAGCTCAATAAGATTTTCTTTTTCTGCAGAGGTAAATTCAGATGGGGCCTCAGCCTTGAATGTGTCTTGGATCCATGCAAACTCCATATCTTCTGGAAAGTAACCTTCGCACCAGTCACTGAGCTGTGTTAGGTGCTCCTCAAAAACAGGCCCGGCATGGCCAAGTGGCTAAGGCACTCCATTCGTACTCTGAGGGCTGTGGATTCGAATCTCCGCCACACCTCATATCGCCCTTTCAGCCGTGGGAGTGTAATAATGTGACGGTCAACCCCATTATTCGATTGTAAAAGAGTAGCCCAAAAGTTGGCGGTGGGTGGTGATGACTAGCTGTATCACCTCTAATTTTACACTGCTAAATTATGGACGGCTAGCGCAGATAGCCCACGTGTAGCTTTACCCGAAATTCACAACAAACCAATCCTCAAAAATAGATTTTAATTTTGGGTCAAATCAGCTTCATTGAATGTAGTAAACTGCTGCAACATGGGGAGACAGTCTTTACCACCATCTTCATTCATTTTTCTTTTCCACAGTAGAAACATTTTTCTAAAGGCTGAAACCTTCTCTGTAAGTTTCAGAATGTGCGTGTTGCTTCCCTGCAGAGTGAGATTTAACGCATTCAGTTTTTAAAGAGATCGCATACGTATGCTAATTTTTACAAAAATTAGTCTTTAGCACATTCGTGTTCTTCTGCTTCGAAATAAGAGTAGAGTTCCTGTCGTAATTCGAACACACGGGACAGTACATTTCCACAGGAGAGCCATCTCGAGCTAGAGTAATACAACAAAGATGTGTGCTGAGATCCCATATCTTCACGCAGTTTTTAAAAAACTTCATCTTCTGTGGCCGAGTTTTTATCAAGTTCACTGCATTCAACACGTTTTCCAGGACTAGGTTCAGTGGAGGACTCAGGTGTTTTGATGCAAAAGCTTCCCTATGGATTGTGCAATGGGTCCATAGTGCATCAAGAGCATTGCTTCGTTTGAGTGTCTGAAATCCTCCATAACAGTCGAACATATAGCGATCACCATCGGTACAGACGCCAACACACTTAGGCCAGTTTAAGTTGTTTTCACACATAAAGTATCAAGGATCTCAAACAAGTCTTGAGCCTTTGTAGCTGTGATACTTTTACAATTTTGTCACCATCCACAAACCGTGTGTAGCAAAGCAAATGAGCATTCTTGTTACTATCCATCGCCTCATCTAGCTGTAACATCATTTCCTTCCCTTACGTTTTTTCAACTGGCTGATCGTTGAGGTCTTCGACCATGTGTTGGATTCTACGACTGATAGTTTTGTTGGATAAAGGCACCTTTGAAAGCAGTCTTTCCGTAGATCCATCAGCCATAATGTTCACCATATCCATTGCAGCCAGTAAGATCAGTTCTTTCGTGATGGTGTGAGGCTTTTTACATTTTGCGACTCTATATGTTACTTTGTAAGATGCTAGCAAAGCATTGTTTGGTATAAAATGTTTGTTGGTATTGTACCTTTTTGTTCTTTCACTTCTTTTAACTTTCTGGAAAAATAATCACCGGATTTACTAGCCATGTTAGGATGATTGGTCTGTAAATGGCGTTTTAGTTTACTTGGAAGCATGCACTCTGGAGCCAAAACTTTTAGACATAATACACACTGCAGACATTCTTCATGATCGGCATCTACTGAAGTAAAACCAAAATCTAGATAACTATCGTCATATTTCCAATATTTCCGTTTTTTCACAACTTTGCCACTGGTCTGTGGTTCGCCATCCATTCTTTACTCCCACACTTCTCACTAATGTTCAAAAATCTTTCCATTTTCATGCACCAAAACTAAAAATCAACAAAATAATTCACTGAACTTTGATATACCTCGCAGATACTTGATCACAACACCCTTTCGTTATTTCAATGACTGACGGACCCAAAGAGTCGACAGGTATTTATATACAAAATGTAAAAAAAAAAGGGATAAAGTTTGAGAGGTTGCTGGCATATTCGAAAGCACAAGTAAACAAAAACACGTCTTAAACATTCGAGAACGTAACCGAAAGGAATGTTGAAACTGTGAATTACCTCGAGCTAGTAGTTCGCATGGTGTTTCGACAGATGTCGATATCGCTGTGTTTCCCTCAAAAATTTAAAATATTCCGCTGCGCCCCTTGGGAACCACTGAAATTTTTATTAGTAGACGACATGAAAGCTAGGGATGGAGGAAGAGGTGTTGTGCATCTGACCCTCCTGGGTATTTAAGAAATAAACATACCCAAATACCCACAAACAAACGAGCGAGATAACAACTGAGTCACTGACAAAACACTAGAACTCGTTGATTTTTTGCCAGCTAGTCACCCTTATTACAAAAACCCTGAAAGGAAAACGTCAATATTAATTAGTGTAATCAACTGTAATATTCATAATGATTTTCTTTGTCTAACTCATACTATGACGGTGCCGTGTAAGTGGCAATGTTATGGACACACAGCATTTTTAAATAACTCTGAAAAATGTAATTACTTTGAAATTATATAACTCGTTTTCAATGAGATACGATATTCATTTTAACATACTGATCAAACTAAACTGCCTTGTTCCTTGCATGAAATGATAAAACGTTTATCAATATCAGTGGTTTTTGTGGCCTACCGTACATGGAAAATGTCTTCCTGAGTCGTGTGTTATTTAAAAGAGTGGCCACTTCGTGCGAGAAAAAGATTTTATAAGGTGTCAGAGCCGAGAGTAACTATCTTATATTATTCACTTATAACTTTGCAACAAGTCTGAAATCACCATGAAATTGGTGTTATTTTATTCTGTTAGCTTTACTGTTTTGGGAAATGTATCAATCTACCACTAAGTGCTGAAATTGTATGAACACATTTTTGTTTTGTTTTTTAATTTCGCGCAAGCCTACACGAGGGCTAACCGTCCCTAATTTACCAGTGTAAGATTAGAGGAAAGGCAGCTAGTCAATACCACCCACCACCAACTCTTGGGCTGCTCTTTTACCAACGAATAGTGGGATTGACCGTCACATTATAACGCCCCCACGACTGAAAGGGAGAGCATATATGGTGCGGCACCCAGTTGCTCAGTGGTATGTCTGCGGACGTATAACCTTAAAATCCGGGTTTCGATACCCGTGGTGGGTAAAGCACAGATAACCCATTGTGTAGTTTTGTGCTTAATTCAAAACAATAGCAACATGTTTGGTACGACGGGTATTCGAACCCGTCACCCTCAGATTACGAGTCGAACGCCATTAATACATTTAAAATCACATTATGTTGTCCTTAAACCTGGTTCCATGCAGACAAAAACTGTTCTCATAGAAACATTTCACCCACTTAGTTGTAAACGGGAAGAGAAGAAAAACCCCTTTGGAATTATTAATAACTATTGCAAGAAAGACTGTGTAGTCTACAGAAGCTATTCGTTATATCTGAAGTTTAGGATAATGCTGTCAACAGATTTGCGGGTTATTGAGTACGGGATATACCAACCAAAAAGAAACTTCATTGATACTAACAAGCTCAGATTTAAGAATTACAAAAATAAACTGACAATACATCCTTGCAAGGACTTACTCATCCACCATACCAGATGAGCAAATTTTCCGTGATGAATAACCAAATATTCCTTCATTCAAAAAACACCATAAAAAAATTGGAGCCAGTTTGGATGCTGCAATGTGCAGCAGTGTCAGACCACATGGATTTAGCCACATGTTAGTTCTGAAATATCTAAATTTTGAAATGTGTAGTACAATTGCAAAAACCTGGGAATAAGGTGTATGGATTCTTGTTCCTTTAAACAGTTCCTTTAAAGCAGCTGGTACATTCCAACAATGACAGTGGATAGTGTGGGAAGATGCAAAACCTAAATGATTACTTTGGTTTGAGGTGTGGCCAATGGAGTTGACAATGTTTTGGTTTACTGTTGGTGCTATGTACGATGCTGTACCAGCAACACTTAACTTACGTAAATAGAAAAGGACAACAGATTAGAAGAGGCCACAAGTGTGGGGAAAAAGATCTCGCTAAGACACGACCTAGTCTGTTGTGCAGTGTCACAGTCTGGCAACACAATTTGGCTCTGAAGAGTTTCAAGGAAGTATTAGAAGAAATTGAAGCCCGAAAGTAACCAAATGTTTCAATGAACAACTGAATTTGTGAGAGAAGTCGAGTGACCTAACCATCTGACAATGCCAATCCAATTTAACCTGATTCTTTCTATGAAAGGCATTAGATTTTTCAAACATATTGACTTCATAACAGATTTAACAAAATAACTGGCGATAAACATTTTGTAATTTAATAACTCCCCTTAAACTTGTTTGTATTTTGTGTACACGTGACAAGTTCTCCACGACAATGTGAAACAAAAGAAAAGGACACATTTTATCTTATGCTTTTTATTTTATTGTTTCTCACAACAGCTGTCCTTATATTGTTTCTCTGGTTAACAGTGTTACTTTTTAATGATTTTCTAAAGACAATGAATATTTGTTTGATAGCTTGTTTCAAAATTTTTGCTCAAAGCTACACATAGGTTTAACTGCGCATCCTTAACTCTGAACTAATGCACTAGAAGAAACACAGTTAATCAACAGTACCCATTACCAGTTTTTGGGGTTATTCTTGTCTGGTCCAGTAGTGAGTTTTGATCGTTATTCCATGGCGTTCCCATGGTCGTAAAGTGTATTAAGTGTTTTTAGGGCATCGGACTACGCACCGTGAACATTTGAGGGAGATTCACAGTCCGAGCACGCTAATTACTAGACAACGCTCGACCCGCAAAGTAGGTTAGTTTCAAATTTTCGGTTATCGTTTGTAACTTATACCAAATTGATCGGAATCAAATAATTCACGAAGTTCCTTCAGAATATCTATCAGTATGAATAAGTATAAATGTCGAGCCATCCTCTCTATGACTCAACGGGAAGTTTTGCTAAGTTATAACTCTATATTCCAGTATTTGATCACGTTTTTATTTATTTATTAACGTCGATATGCAACGTGTGTCATGTTGCGTTAAAACAAAATTTTCTTGCGTATAAACCATGCGTGTAGTAAAATAGTGTTGTTGAATAAAACTTAATAATTGGGATATTGCTTTGTAATTGTTAAATGCTTTTCAAGTTTTAGAGCATTTTCGTTTTATGAAATTTTTGTGTGGAACTCGTTCAAGTAAAAAGTTGAAACACCTTCAGTCAAGCACTGTTTTAAAATTAGTTACAGTTTCCTCAACCTGCAGACCAAAGACTCGTAAAGTAGTAACAATATTAACTGTTAGTATTATCTTTTTCCCATTCATTGTTGCACATTGTATGCCACGAATAATTTTTTTTTCTGAGTACAGAACTGTGTACTGATCAGATAGAAACATCAAATACTGCTGACACTTTCCTTACTGAATGCTATAGCCGAAGCAATGTCCACACTGCGCATTTCGTACTATTGTTTGTTTGTTTTTTGAAGTTCGCACAAAGCTACTCGAGGGCTGTCTGCGCTAGCCGTCCCTAATTTAGTAGTGTAAGACTAGAAGGAAGGAGCTAGTCATCACCACCCACCGTCAACTCTTGGGCTACTCTTTTACCAACGAATAATGGGATTGACCGTCACATTATAACGTCCCCACGACTGAAAGGGCGAGCATGTTCGGCGCGACGGGGATGCGAACCCGCGACCCTCAGATTACGAGTCGCACGCCTTAACACGCTTGGCCATGCCGGGCCTTTCGTACTTTAGTCAAGTGGTTAAGGCGCTCGACTCGTAATCCGAGTATCCGAGCCATAAGGGCGTTGTAATGTGACGCTCAATCCCACTATTCGTTGACAAAAAGAGTAGACCACGAGTTGGCGGTGGGTGATGACTAGTTGCCTTCTCTCTGGTCTTGCACTGCTAAATTAAGGACGGATAGCCCTCGTGTAGCTTTGCGCGAAACTCATAACAAACCAAACCGTACTACATGAATAATACTACACTTTGAGTATACAGAACACGTACTGTATTTTGCAGTGTTGGCGCATTTGCAGTTTTTTTCCCACGACAAGGCGTAAGAACTGTGTGTTATGTAACAACGTTTGTGTTGTTATGACCGACCAACTTCATTTTCAGTCCATGTGTGAATGCCACGTTATACTGAGGTGCTTTGTTATTATACCATGATGCGACAAAAATGTAGGTTCGGATATTATACTACACCACGTTGCTTTTAAATACTGGTCTGTCTCGTTGTTTTGAGTTCATCATTGTAAAAGTGGCATTTTGCGTGTACGTAACGGAATTTTTCTATCGAAAAATGTTACCAAAAGTTATTCCAACCAACGAACTACTGTCTAATAAATATTCAATCGGCAATGTTTAACTTATTTTCTGTGTGTGTGTTTTCTTATAGCAAAGCCACATCGGACTATCTGTTGAGTTCGCAGAGGGGAATCAAACACCTGATTTTAGCGTTGTAAATCCTATTTTCTGTTTATTTATATTCAGTTTCCACAACGACATTGAAAAAAAAATAACAAAAATATTTGTGTTTAGTTATATTTATATTTTACTTTGTAACATAAACTGTAGAGAAGTTACCCCCAAAAATAAATAAATAAATCGCGCTTTGCATTTTGGGAATGACTTACATTATAAGTATGATGATAAAATCCCACTATTTAACGATAATAGCTGAAGAATTGGTGGTAAGTGGTGTTGCTAGTCGACTAGCTGCTTTCCCTCTAGTCTATAACTTTAGAATTAGGGACGACTTGAGCAGAGAGCCATCGTTTACTTAAAACGTAACAAACAACTTAATATAGAAAATGACACCAAGATCTTTGTAAGCCCAAGAAAGAATTAATATGTGTTATCAATATATATATATATATTAACCTTTTCCAAAACACCCATTCGTGGTTGGAAGGCCCGAAGAATTTTTATCGACTTCTCAGTAACCCTGGAAACGCTCTGGCGAGTGTTATTAATATTGCCTTTCTACTTTATCTTATATTCTTGTTTCTCATACTTATTGCAGTATTCTGTATTGTTTGTTTTAATTCGAGTAAAGCTACACGACGGCTATTGTACAAGCCGATTCTAATTTAGCAGTGAAAGACTACAAGTAAGGTACCATAGTCTTCACCATACACCGCCAAATGTTGAGTTACTCTTTTACCAACGAATAGTGGAATTGATCGAACGTTACAGTGCCCTCACGGCTGACACGGCGAACATGTTTGGTGGGACAGAGAGTCGAACCAGCAACCCTCAAATTGCAAATCAAGCGCTCTAACCATCTGGCCATGCCAGGCCAGTATTTTGTATTATCTCAAAGATGGTTCGAGAACGGTTTAGTTACATAGTAGTTGGCGTATCGGGCTGCGGATCTGAGAGTCTCGAGTTCGAAATGTAGTGTTAGTAAACACGCTTTGCAACTGTCTATCGAATTCTCCCTTCTGATGTCTCCTCTCTGGTCTGCTCTTCAAAATTAGTAACAGCTATAACTGAACCACATAGATTTCTGTTTATTCCACTATGAGTATATAGTGTCATTCAGACATCAGGCATTTTAATTTTCTTTTGATCATGGACGTTGATGAAGAGACTTCTCTGACAGATGAGCATTTGGTCTTATCTTAACATTGCCGGCTACTGATGGTTATACTAGTTTCATACTAAAAAAAATCATATTGTTGCACCCTGCTGATGTGGCTCTTTGCGTAAAGTAAAATCTTGTGGAAACTAATAATATTAAGGCACTAGTTATTATAGCTGAAAAAATATAAAAGCAGAATTAAGTATGCTTTTTCCACAAGTGTGGTGAAACAGCAATACGACACGAGTATTGTATTGTGAAGCCGTGATACAATTGTACCGATACGTTGTCCGAAACGGTTTATATATCTTAACGATATTTGGCAAGCTTTCAATAAATAGCCCGGCATGGCCAGATGGTTAAGGCACTCGACTCGTTATCTTAGGATCTCAGGTTCGAAACCCTGTCACAACAGACATGATCGCCCTTTCAGCTGTGGGTACGTTATAATGCAATGGTCAGTCCCACTATTCGTTGGTAAAAGAGTAGCCCAAGAGTTGGCGGAGGGTGATGATGACTAGCTGCCTTCCCTCTAGTCTTACACTGCTAAATTACGGACGGCTAGTGCATATAGCCCTCGTGTAGCTTTGCACGAAATTCAAAACAAACCAAAGAAAGCCATTCAAGGTGGGAAAGAAAAAAAAATTATAATAATGTAATGAGAGAGCGAGCAAGAAGGTAAAAAACGACAGAATGAAGAATCTTTCAAGTAAAAATAACACAGGCTAAAAAAAAGTGTTGCAATATATAAAGATGACAAAATGAATGATACGATCAGTAATTACTAGTAGAGCAGCAGCCCGAAAGGCGGCGTCACAGTTTGTAAATACAATCCTTCATCAGTTTTTCGTGATGACGGAGGAAAACCCACTTGAAGTGAAAATGTATCTCAATGCGACTGGTGTGGGTATTAAAACTTTTACTTTATTTTAATAAAAGTTTTTTAATGCTCATATCAGCCATTTTGAGATATCAGTTACTTTTTATTTACTGCATAAAATAATAAACTGTTAGCTTGTAACCTGCACTCCGGCTACTGAAAGGTAGTTAATATCTAATAAAAGAAAATCAATAAGTAACTAGTACTTAGGCTTAGATAATTATTTAGGCTATATATTCGAACCACAACAGCTTTGAAATATAATTACCTCAACATTACTTAAGTACTCTCCTGCTACTTGGTTTGTTTGTTTTTTCAATCAATCATTTTTTAAAATCTGTAGTGACTTCGTGCAAATGTTGGAGCTGTCACTCAAATGATGTATGACTTGCACTTAGTTGACTTAAAAATAACCACAAGTCATAGTAACAGAACGTAATATCAAGAGATTGTACAACTTAAGACTGGCGCTGAAATTCATTGATAAATGGGAAGAGCTTCAAAATACGTAAAAGTCTTGTGATAGTTTGCCGAAAGACTAAAATCTAGATCTCTCAGTATAATACAGGTAGGATTAGTGTAAAATGTTAATTTTATGTAGGTGTATTTCAAAAATAAATTATTGCATTGTATAACTGGATATCGGATGAATGACTGATTGATTGATAATGATGTTCAGCTGAAAGTACCTTGGTTCTGGGTGAAGAATATTTCACGTTAGCAACGTACTGATCATCCGTAAGGTCTAAAAAAGTCTGAAATGAACCATTGTCAATATATCCTCGTGTAGTTTGTGTACGTTGAATTTCTCTGTACCTCTGTAAAGGGCCCGGCATGGCCAAGCGTGTTTAGACATTCGACTCGTAATCCGAGGGTCGCTGGTTTGAATCCCTGTCACACCAAACATGCTTGCCCTTTCAGCCGTGGGGGCGTTATAATGTGACGGTCAATCCCACTTTTCGTTGGTAAAAGAGTAGCCCAAGAGGTGGCGGTGGGTGGTGATGACTAGCTGTCTTCTCTCTAGTCTTACACTGCTAAATTAGGGACGACTAGCGCAGATAGCCCTCGAGTAGCTTTGCGCAAAATTAAAAAACAAACAAAACCTCTGCAAAGGCTTAACAGCACCTGTAACATGTACGGGAGGAACAGATAATTTTGATGCACAACACAGCTGGCATGTTTAGTGTTATTTACATACATATTGCACTTATGTGTTTTAACAAGTACTGTCACAGTTCTGAAGCGTATTTTTGTGAATGTGGGTAAAAGTGTACAGTTAGTTTTGATATGAACACTTAAATTGTACGAGACTATATGGTTTTATATTAAACAGCGACAAGGCTAACCATAGTTAGTGTTTAAAATCACAGTACAAAACTATCACTAACCCACTATGGAAAAAGGTGCTTCCAATAAACTGATGACGTTGATGAGTTACGCAAAACTTGCTGGTAAAGGTGAGGAACTTACAAAAACAGACTTGACTGGCGAAAAGTTGGCGGTGGGTGGTGATGACTAGCTGTATCACCTCTAATTTTACACTGCTAAATTATGGACGGCTAGCGCAGATAGCCCACGTGTAGCTTTACCCGAAATTCACAACAAACCAATCCTCAAAAATAGATTTTAATTTTTGGGTCAAATCAGCTTCATTGAATGTAGTAAACTGCTGCAACATGGGGAGACAGTCTTTACCACCATCTTCATTCATTTTTCTTTTCCACAGTAGAAACATTTTTCTAAAGGCTGAAACCTTCTCTGTAAGTTTCAGAATGTGCGTGTTGCTTCCCTGCAGAGTGAGATTTAACGCATTCAGTTTTTTAAAGAGATCGCATACGTATGCTAATTTTTACAAAAATTAGTCTTTAGCACATTCGTGTTCTTCTGCTTCGAAATAAGAGTAGAGTTCCTGTCGTAATTCGAACACACGGGACAGTACATTTCCACAGGAGAGCCATCTCGAGCTAGAGTAATACAACAAAGATGTGTGCTGAGATCCCATATCTTCACGCAGTTTTTAAAAAACTTCATCTTCTGTGGCCGAGTTTTTATCAAGTTCACTGCATTCAACACGTTTTCCAGGACTAGGTTCAGTGGAGGACTCAGGTGTTTTGATGCAAAAGCTTCCCTATGGATTGTGCAATGGGTCCATAGTGCATCAAGAGCATTGCTTCGTTTGAGTGTCTGAAATCCTCCATAACAGTCGAACATATAGCGATCACCATCGGTACAGACGCCAACACACTTAGGCCAGTTTAAGTTGTTTTCACACATAAAGTATCAAGGATCTCAAACAAGTCTTGAGCCTTTGTAGCTGTGATACTTTTACAATTTTGTCACCATCCACAAACCGTGTGTAGCAAAGCAAATGAGCATTCTTGTTACTATCCATCGCCTCATCTAGCTGTAACATCATTTCCTTCCCTTACGTTTTTTCAACTGGCTGATCGTTGAGGTCTTCGACCATGTGTTGGATTCTACGACTGATAGTTTTGTTGGATAAAGGCACCTTTGAAAGCAGTCTTCCCGTAGATCCATCAGCCATAATGTTCACCATATCCATTGCAGCCAGTAAGATCAGTTCTTTCGTGATGGTGTGAGGCTTTTTACATTTTGCGACTCTATATGTTACTTTGTAAGATGCTAGCAAAGCATTGTTTGGTATAAAATGTTTGTTGGTATTGTACCTTTTTGTTCTTTCACTTCTTTTAACTTTCTGGAAAAATAATCACCGGATTTACTAGCCATGTTAGGATGATTGGTCTGTAAATGGCGTTTTAGTTTACTTGGAAGCATGCACTCTGGAGCCAAAACTTTAGACATAATACACACTGCAGACATTCTTCATGATCGGCATCTACTGAAGTAAAACCAAAATCTAGATAACTATCGTCATATTTCCAATATTTCCGTTTTTTCACAACTTTGCCACTGGTCTGTGGTTCGCCATCCATTCTTTACTCCCACACTTCTCACTAATGTTCAAAAATCTTTCCATTTTCATGCACCAAAACTAAAAATCAACAAAATAATTCACTGAACTTTGATATACCTCGCAGATACTTGATCACAACACCCTTTCGTTATTTCAATGACTGACGGACCCAAAGAGTCGACAGGTATTTATATACAAAATGTAAAAAAAAAAGGATAAAGTTTGAGAGGTTGCTGGCATATTCGAAAGCACAAGTAAACAAAAACACGTCTTAAACATTCGAGAACGTAACCGAAAGGAATGTTGAAACTGTGAATTACCTCGAGCTAGTAGTTCGCATGGTGTTTCGACAGATGTCGATATCGCTGTGTTTCCCTCAAAAATTTAAAATATTCCGCTGCGCCCCTTGGGAACCACTGAAATTTTTATTAGTAGACGACATGAAAGCTAGGGATGGAGGAAGAGGTGTTGTGCATCTGACCCTCCTGGGTATTTAAGAAATAAACATACCCAAATACCCACAAACAAACGAGCGAGATAACAACTGAGTCACTGACAAAACACTAGAACTCGTTGATTTTTTGCCAGCTAGTCACCCTTATTACAAAAACCCTGAAAGGAAAACGTCAATATTAATTAGTGTAATCAACTGTAATATTCATAATGATTTTCTTAACATTTTCTTTGTCTAACTCATACTATGACGGTGCCGTGTAAGTGGCAATGTTATGGACACACAGCATTTTTAAATAACTCTGAAAAATGTAATTACTTTGAAATTATATAACTCGTTTTCAATGAGATACGATATTCATTTTAACATACTGATCAAACTAAACTGCCTTGTTCCTTGCATGAAATGATAAAACGTTTATCAATATCAGTGGTTTTTGTGGCCTACCGTACATGGAAAATGTCATCCTGAGTCGTGTGTTATTTAAAAGAGTGGCCACTTCGTGCGAGAAAAAGATTTTATAAGGTGTCAGAGCCGAGAGTAGCTATCTTATATTATTCACTTATAACTTTGCAACAAGTCTGAAATCACCATGAAATTGGTGTTATTTTATTCTGTTAGCTTTACTGTTTTGGGAAATGTATCAATCTACCACTAAGTGCTGAAATTGTATGAACACATTTTTGTTTTGTTTTTTAATTTCGCGCAAGCCTACACGAGGGCTAACCGTCCCTAATTTACCAGTGTAAGATTAGAGGGAAGGCAGCTAGTCAATACCACCCACCGCCAACTCTTGGGCTGCTCTTTTACCAACGAATAGTGGGATTGATCGTCACATTATAACGTCCCCACGACTGAAAGGGAGAGCATATTTGGTGCGGCACCCAGTTGCTCAGCGGTATGTCTGCGGACGTATAACCTTAAAATCCGGGTTTCGATACCCGTGGTGGGCAAAGCACAGATAACCCATTGTGTAGTTTTGTGCTTAATTCAAAACAACAACAACATGTTTGGTACGACGGGGATTCGAACCCGCCACCCTCAGATTACGAGTCGAACGCCATTAATACATTTAAAATCACATTATGTTGTCCTTAAACCTGGTTCCATGCAGACAAAAACTGTTCTCATAGAAACATTTCACCCACTTAGTTGTAAACGGGAAGAGAAGAAAAACCCCTTTGGAATTATTAATAACTATTGCAAGAAAGACTGTGTAGTCTACAGAGGCTATACGTTATATCTGAAGTTTAGGATAATGCTGTCAACAGATTTGCGGGTTATTGAGTACGGGATATACCAACCAAAAAGAAACTTCATTGATACTAACAAGCTCAGATTTAAGAATTACAAAAATAAACTGACAATACATCCTTGCAAGGACTTACTCATCCACCATACCAGATGAGCAATTTTTCCGTGATGAATAACCAAATATTCTTTCATTCAAAAAACACCATAAAAAAATTGGAGCCAGTTTGGATGCTGCAATGTGCAGCAGTGTCAGACCACATGGATTTAGCCACATGTTAGTTCTGAAATATCTAAATTTTGAAATGTGTAGTACAATTGCAAAAACCTGGGAATAAGGTGTATGGATTCTTGTTCCTTTAAACAGTTCCTTATCATTTTAAAGAAAAGGTCGTGGAAGTACTTTTCTTTAAGCTCACTTTATAGAAGCTAAATAAACTTTATAAATTTTATAATAATATAAACTAATTGAGGACTTTTGTTCAGGTTAAATAATTTACTTCAGGGAAGCTAGGTTGTTGTTTCTCTCTTCAAGTACATCATCTGAATTTCCAAGGCATTTTAATATTTTAAAAGGAAGTGTAATGGACTAAAAGAATCAGAAGGATAAAAAGAAAATTTTTCGTAGTGGTGTCTAACACTCAGTTTGCAAATCTTGAAAATATGTTTGGTAAGTTGGTTTTGAGAAAAAGCTTTACGGTACTTCATTTTAAAATTTTGAATAGATATTTGAATTTCTTGTTATATTTGAAATCTGAATTGATCACCAGTATAGTTGAATTCACACTAGTTTTCAGGCTTTGAGGGAATAAATTATATAAACCCATCAACATTGCCACATAAAATGCATCGGGACTCCACATGCTGCACAGTACCAGATTTGGTTTCTCAGCCGTGTAAAGTTGATTTTTGTTAGTGGTTTTCTAGTGATCTTTCGCTATAGATGGCCGAGAAATACTCACCACTTTAAAAGTAAAATATGTTAAGTGCAGTACCTTAATGAACACGATCACTTATATTATTCTGTGCAAAAGGATCATAGTCCAACCAGCCTTCTAAATTTCGCATAGTTATTTCTAAAAACTTAGTAATACATGGTGTCTTACAAGCCCCAAGAGCAGCGCAAAAGTGGAATTCAATGGAAGTAGTGGAAATACGAAGGAGCGCTGAAAAATAAAATATACTGTTGGGAAAAAACAGACGTACTGATCCAGACTCAATATGAAACCAACAAAACAATTTGGAAGTGTATCTGATGCTCAGAAGAGAAATATGATTGATGACAAGATACGCTGATACAAAGAGGAAGGATGAATGGTTAGAGCAGCTGGTACATTCCAACAATGACAGTGGATAGTGTGGGAAGATGCAAAACCTAAATGATTACTTTGGTTTGAGGTGTGGCCAATGGAGTTGACAATGTTTTGGTTTACTGTTGGTGCTATGTACGATGATGTACCAGCAACACTTAACTTACGTAAATAGAAAAGGAAAACAGATTAGAAGAGGCAAACAAGTGTGGGGAAAAAGATCTCGCTAAGACACGACCTAGTCTGTTGTGCAGTCTCACAGTCTGGCAACACAATTTGGCTCTGAAGAGTTTCAAGGAAGTATTAGAAGAAATTGAAGCCCGAAAGTAACCAAATGTTTCAATGAACAACTGAATTTGTGAGAGAAGTCGAGTGACCTAACCATCTGACAATGCCAATCCAATTTAACCTGATTCTTTCTATGAAAGGCATTAGATTTTTCAAACATATTGACTTCATAACAGATTTAACAAAATAACTGGCGATAAACATTTTGTAATTTAATAACTCCCCTTAAACTTGTTTGTATTTTGTGTACACGTGACAAGTTCTCCACGACAATGTGAAACAAAAGAAAAGGACACATTTTATCTTATGCTTTTTATTTTATTGTTTCTCACAACAGCTGTCCTTATATTGTTTCTCTAGTTAACAGTGTTACTTTTTAATGATTTTCTAAAGACAATGAATATTTGTTTGTATCCTTAACTCTGAACTAATGCACTAGAAGAAACACAGTTAATCAACAGTACCCATTACCAGTTTTTGGGGTTATTCTTGTCTGGTCCAGTAGTGAGTTTTGATCGTTATTCCATGGCGTTCCCATGGTCGTAAAGTGTATTAAGTGTTTTTAGGGCATCGGACTACGCACCGTGAACATTTGAGGGAGATTCACAGTCGGAGCACGCTAATCACTAGACAACGCTCGACCCGCACAGTCCGTTAGTTTCAAATTTTCGGTTATCGTTTGTAACTTATACCAAATTGATCGGAATCAAATAATTCACGAAGTTCCTTCAGAATATCTATCAGTATGAATAAGTATAAATGTCGAGCCATCCTCTCGATGACTCAACGGGAAGTTTTGCTAAGTTATAACTCTATATTCCAGTATTTGATCACGTTTTTATTTATTTATTAACGTCGATATGCAACGTGTGTCATGTTGCGTTAAAACAAAATTTTCTTGCGTATAAACCATGCGTGTAGTAAAATAGTGTTGTTGAATAAAACTTAATAATTGGATATTGCTTTGTAATTGTTAAATGCTTTTCAAGTTTTAGAGCATTTTCGTTTTATGAAATTTTTGTGTGGAACTCGTTCAAGTAAAAAGTTGAAACACCTTCAGTCAAGCACTGTTTTAAAATTAGTTACAGTTTTCTCAACCTGCAGACCAAAGACTCGTAAAGTAGTAACGATATTAACTGTTAGTATTATCTTTTTCCCATTCATTGTTGCACATTGTATGCCACGAATAATTTTTTTTTCTGAGTACAGAACTGTGTACTGATCAGATAGAAACATCAAATACTGCTGACACTTTCCTTACTGAATGCTATAGCCGAAGCAATGTCCACACTGCGCATTTCGTACTATTGTTTGTTTGTTTTTTGAATTTCGCACAAAGCTACTCGAGGGCTGTCTGCGCTAGCCGTCCCTAATTTAGTAGTGTAAGACTAGAAGGAAGGAGCTAGTCATCACCACCCACCGCCAACTCTTGGGCTACTCTTTTACCAACGAATAGGGTGATTGACAGTCAGTATATAACGCCCCCACGGCTGGGAGGGCAAGCATGTTTGGCGCGACGGGGATGCGAACCCGCGACCCTCAGATTACGAGTCGCACGCCTTAACACGCTTGGCCATGCCGGGCCTTTCGTACTATTAGTCAAGTGGTTAAGGCGCTCGACTCGTAATCCGAGTATCGCGGGTTCGAATCCCCGTCACACCAAACATGCTCGCCCTTTCGGCCATAAGGGCGTTGTAATGTGACGGTCAATCCCACTATTCGTTGACAAAAGAGTAGCCCACGAGTTGGCGGTGGGTGATGACTAGTTGCCTTCTCTCTGGTCTTGCACTGCTAAATTAAGGACGGATAGCCCTCGTGTAGCTTTGCGCGAAACTCCTAACAAACCAAACCGTACTACATGAATAATACTACACTTTGAGTATACAGAACACGTACTGTATTTTGCAGTGTTGGCGCATTTGCAGTTTTTATCCCACGACAAGGCGTATGAACTGTGTGTTATGTAACAACGTTTGTGTTGTTATGACCGACCAACTTCATTTTCAGTCCATGTGTGAATGCCACGTTATACTGAGGTGCTTTGTTATTATACCATGATGCGACAAAAATGTAGGTTCGGATATTATACTACACCACGTTGCTTTTAAATACTGGTCTATCTTGTTGTTTTAAGTTCATCATTGTAAAAGTGGCATTTTGCGTGTACGTAACGAAATTTTTCTATCGAAAAATGTGACCAAAAGTTATTCCAACCAACGAACTACTGTCTAATAAATATTCAATCGGCAAAGTTTAACTTATTTTCTGTGTGTGTGTTTTCTTATAGCAAAGCCACATCGGACTATCTGTTGAGTCCGCAGAAGGGAATCAAACACCTGATTTTAGCGTTGTAAATCCTATTTTCTGTTTATTTATATTCAGTTTCCACAACGACATTGAAAAAAAATAACAAAAATATTTGTGTTTAGTTATATTTATATTTTACTTTGTAACATAAACTGTAGAGAAGTTACCGCCAAAAATAAATAAATAAATCGCGCTTTGCATTTTGGGAATGACTTACATTATAAGTATGATGATAAAATCCCACTATTTAACGATAATAGCTGAAGAATTGGTGGTAAGTGGTGTTGCTAGTCGACTAGCTGCTTTCCCTCTAGTCTATAACTTTAGAATTAGGGACGACTTGAGCAAAGAGCCATCGTTTACTTAAAACATAACAAACAACTTAATATAGAAAATGACACCAAGAACTTTGTAAGCCCAAGAAAGAATTAATATGTGTTATCAATATATATATATATATATTAAGCTTTTCCAAAACACCCATTCGTGGTTGGAAGGCCCGAAGAATTTTTATCGACTTCTCAGTAACCCTGGAAACGCTCTGGCGAGTGTTATTAATCTTGCCTTTCTACTTTATCTTATATTCTTGTTTCTCATATTTATTGCAGTATTCCGTATTGTTTGTTTTAATTTCGCGTAAAGCTACACGACGGCTATTGTGCAAGCCGATCCTAATTTAGCAGTGAAAGACTACAAGTAAGGTACCATAGTCTTCACCATACACCGCCAAATGTTGAGTTACTCTTTTACCAACGAATAGTGGAATTGATCGAACGTTACAGTGCCCTCACGGCTGACACGGCGAACATGTTTGGTGGGACAGAGAGTCGAACCAGCAACCCTCAAATTGCAAATCAAGCGCTCTAACCATCTGGCCATGCCAGGCCAGTATTTTGTATTATCTCAAAGATGGTTCGAGAACGGTTTAGTTACATAGTAGTTGGCGTATCGGGCTGCGGATCTGAGAGTCTCGAGTTCGAAATGTAGGGTTAGTAAACACGCTTTGCAACTGTCTATCGAATTCTCCCTTCTGATGTCTCCTCTCTGGTCTGCTCTTCAAAATTAGTAACAGCTATAACTGAGCCACATAGATTTCTGTTTATTCCACTATGAGTATATAGTGTCATTCAGACATCAGGCATTTTAATTTTCTTTTGATCATGGACGTTGATAAAGAGACTTCTCTGACAGATGAGCATTTGGTCTTATCTTAACATTGCCGGCTACTGATGGTTATACTAGTTTCATACTAAAAAAAATCATATTGTTGCACCCTGCTGATGTGGCTCTTTGCGTAAAGTAAAATCTTGTGGAAACTAATAATATTAAGGCACTAGTTATTATAGCTGAAAAAATATAAAAGCAGAATTAAGTATGCTTTTTCCACAAGTGTGGTGAAACAGCAATACGACACGAGTATTGTATTGTGAAGCCGTGATACAATTGTACCGATACGTTGTCCGAAACGGTTTATATATCTTAACGATATTTGGCAAGCTTTCAATAAATAGCCCGGCATGGCCAGATGCTTAAGGCACTCGACTCGTTATCTTAGGATCTCAGGTTCGAAACCCTGTCACACCAGACATGATCGCCCTTTCAGCCGTGGGTACGTTATAATGCAATGGTCAGTCCCACTATTCGTTGGTAAAATAGTAGCCCAAGAGTTGGCGGAGGGTGATGATGACTAGCTGCCTTCCCTCTAGTCTTACACTGCTAAATTATGGACGGCTAGTGCATATAGCCCTCGTGTAGCTTTGCACGAAATTCAAAACAAACCAAAGAAAGCCATTCAAGATGGGAAAGAAAAAAAAATCTATAATAATGGAATGAGAGAGCGAGCAAGAAGGTAAAAAACGACAGAGTAAAGAATCTTTCAAGTAAAAATAACACAGGCTAAAAAAAAGTGTTGCAATATATGAAGATGACAAAATGAATGATACGATCAGTAATTACTAGTAGAACAGCAGCCCAAAAGGCGGCGTCACAGTTTGTAAATACAATCCTTCATCAGTTGTTCGTGATGACGGAGGAAAATCCACTTGAAATGAAAATGTATCTCAATGCGACTGGTGTGGGTATTAAAACTTTTACTTTATTTTAATAAAAGTTTTTTAATGCTCATATCAGCCATTTTGAGATATCAGTTACTTTTTATTTACTGCATATAATAGTAAACTGTTAGCTTGTAACCTGCGCTCCGGCTACTGAAAGGTAGTTAATATCTAATAAAAGAAAATCAATAAGTAACTAGTACTTGGCTTAGATAATTATTTAGGCTATATATTCGAACCACAACAGCTTTGAAATATAATTACCTCAACATTACTTAAGTACACTCCTGCTACTTGGTTTGTTTGTTTTTTCAATCAATCATTTTTTAAAATCTGTAGTGACTTCGTGCAAATGTTGGAGCTGTCACACAAATGATGTATGACTTGCACTGAGTTGACTTAAAAAAGAACCACAAGTCATAGTAACAGAACGTAATATCAAGAAATTGTAAAACTTAAGACTGGCGCTGAAATTCATTGATAAATGGGAAGAGCTTCAAAATACGTAAAAGTCTTGTGATAGTTTGCCGAAAGACTAAAAACTAGATCTCTCAGTATAATACAGGTAGGATTAGTGTAAAATGTTAATTTTATGTAGGTGTATTTCAAGAATAAAGTATTGCATTGTATAACTGGATATCGGAAGAATGACTGATTGATTGATAATGATGTTCAGCTGAAAGTACCTTGGTTCTGGGTGAAGAATATTTCACGTTAGCAACGTACTGATCATCCGTAAGGTCTAAAAAAGTCTGAAATGAACCATTGTCAATATATCCTCGTGTAGTTTGTGTACGTTGAATTTCTCTGTACCTCTGTAAAGGGCCCGGCATGGCCAAGCGTGTTTAGGCGTTCGACTCGTAATCCGAGGGTCGCTGGTTTGAATCCCTGTCACACCAAACATGCTTGCCCTTTCAGCCGTGGGGGCGTTATAATGTGACGGTCAATCCCACGTTTCGTTGGTAAAAGAGTAGCCCAAGAGGTGGCGGTGGGTGATGATGACTAGCTGCCTTCTCTCTAGTCTTACACTGCTAAATTAGGGACGGCTAGCGCAGATAGCCCTCGAGTAGCTTTGCGCAAAATTAAAAAACAAACAAAACCTCTGTAAAGGCTTAACAGCACCTGTAACATGTACGGGAGGAACAGATAATGTTGATGCACAACACAGCTGGCATTTTTTAGTGTTATTAACATACATATTGCACTTATGTGTTTTAACAAGTACTGTCTCAGTTCTGAAGCGTATTTTTGTGAATGTGGGTAAAAGTGTACAGTTAGTTTTGATATGAACGCTTAAATTGTACGAGACTATATGGTTTTATATTAAACAGCGACAAGGCTAACCATAGTTAGTGTTTAAAATCACAGTACAAAACTATCACTAACCCACTATGGAAAAAGGTGCTTCCAATAAACTGATGACGTTGATGAGTTACGCAAAACTTGCTGGTAAAGGTGAGGAACCTACGAAAACAGACTTGACTGGCGATAATGTTTAAGCTTAAATCTAATGGTTATTCGCGAGTAATATTTATTTGAAGTAAGAAATTGTAAAACAGTGTGATATATAATGTGTGTGTACTTTCATACAAAATCTTATTGAGCTATTTGCTGTGTTGACCAAAAGGAATCGAAACCCTTTTTAATTTAGCGTTGTAAATCCGTAAACTTACTGTTGTCTTACTGCAGGACGTTGCGTGTAAGAAAGTAAAACACTAAGTAAAAGTTTCACTGCATCACAAAGTTCAGTATAATGGTAAATGTTCATATTATTTTTATTTCCGTAGCTGGAAAAATAAATGGGTTTGCCATTTTTGTATCAATACAATCAGGACTACAAAATCGATTAGTAAGGGTAAAACCTTTAATAAAATTCGCTGATATTATATTGAATACTAGCTGTAGTACCCAACCCCCGGACGGAAGTTGTGTAAGTTCACGACTAATGAAACGTCATCTTATGACAAGAAACGTGCTTAACTATAGTTAATTGTAAATGTCCCAAAAATGAAAACTTATATTTCCCCATGGATGCATTGAACCTCAACACCAATTTGGTAAAGATCCATTTATAGGAGATGAGGTAGTTGTAATAAACGTAAACATGTTCAGAAAAATTACAAACCGCAAATCTAAAAATGTGTATGTACCCCTTCCTGCACAGAAGTACTGAAACTTTATACTAAATTTTGTAAAGATTTATCTAATGGGTGCGAAGTAGTGATGAAAAACCGTCATAAAAACTGTAAAACAGAAACTTTGTGTGTACCCTCGCATGAACCTAATGAGCCTTCCTAGTAATTTTGGTGAAAATTTATTCGCACCCTAAAAAGTAGTTACATGGACATATAACGGACAGTACTATTATATTTATATATATATTAGTGTAATCACAAATAATGTTGTGATTAGGAAAGAAATTTTTTTGGCCTGGGCTACGCTACCTATATGTGGTATTGCTAAAATAAACGCGTATTTATACTACCGTGTTTCTCCGATAATAAGACCTACCCATAAAATAAGACCTAGTGTGATTTTTGGGGATAGTTTTAATATAAGCCCTAGTTAAGAGTGGCAGGAAGAGGAAAGAAATAAAAAAAAATTAATTTATTAATTAGTTTAATAGTTAGTTAATTAGTTTGTTTAAGTATTAATCAGTTAGTTTAATAGTTTAATAATAGTTTATTTTAAATGGTTAGTTTAATAGTTTTACTTTGTAACTTCATTTTTTTAATATATCAAAATAAGACATCCCCCGAAAATAAGCCCTAGTGTCATATTTTGGAGTGAAAATTAATATAAGCCCTGACTTATTTTCGGAGAAACACGGAATTGAGTTTTGATGAGTATATATTAAGAACTATGCTGTATTTCTCTATTTTAAAAAACGATAAAATTGAATAACAACCAATATAATAATAAATTTAATACTAATAGGACGCACCACGAAACTAATTACTCTTGATTTTACATCTCTAAGACTACATTTTGTAAATAGTATTGCTTCACTGAGGCAAGCGTTTAATTGGAAGTTTCTAAAGTAATTCATGCTACAGTTAGCGAACCGCCCTTCCTATGTTTAATATTTTAATGTTAGGCTTAAGTTAGTGTTATATTCAGGCTTCAAGTATTACGATCCTTTCTTCCTTTCGAAAGTATCATCATCCTGCTTTACCAAATTTTATTATTAAATTGTGCAGAAAAAAATAAAAAATAACCTATAGAAAATTATTTGAGGATTTAAAAAAATCTTGAAGTATAAGTGCATCCGTTACATGATTGAAATGTGACCACATTAACTTATATACAATTATTTACACCCCTCTTTAAAAGAAACCGTTACAGAGAATGTGCGTGATAAAAACCATTATACATCAGTGATCAGATGATACATTTACAGAGCTTTTCAAATATATGTATATATATTTTTTACAAAATTACAGTATCATAAAACCCGTTAATTACCTAATTAATGTTTTTTTTTTATATCTTAACAACTTCATCCATTTTAACATAAAATTTTTGCTTGTTTATTTTTCTCTAAATATTCTCCAACTTTTACAGTTAGGCTTGCATTACTCTGGACTCTAGAAAGAAAAACGTGGCATTTGAATTATTAAAACAGCGTTGAAGATAAAACAATACAAAATTATCAAAACAGCATTAGTTGTATATGGCACTACAGTATATTTTTAAAATTGTAACTAGAATCAATTACAATAATAAAGATGTTATGAAACAGCATCATAACATTTACTGAAATCCAAAGTGAAAAGAAGTCTACCTTTAAATATTTATATTCCATAAATAATATTTTGTATGTTTGTTTGGATTTAAGTATAAGAACTACAACCGTGATGACGAGAAAACCCACTTGTAGAGAAAAATATATGTGTATAAATGGCTTGTATGGGTAGAGAAAACTCTGTCTTTTTACAAACATAAGAACTACAGAATGGGGCGATCTGCGCTCAACCCACCATAGGTATCAGAATTCAGTTTCTTGCGATAGATGCCCGCGGAGATGTCGGTGTACCACTGGGGGATCATAAATAGAAATGTAACAGTACCATAAATTATTTCTTATCCGATTTTACCTTTCAGTCATTGACTAGAAAATAAAAACCCTTCAACTGACGAGCAGATAAATTATTTTGAAAACAAACTCCAGTGATTTTATTCATTAGAAATACTGCAACCTGTACTTCATGTTTTCCTAATGTTACATGAAACATCTTTTTAAATTCCCAATATTTTGTCAAGCCTTAGAAATGTTCTTTCCAAAACAACATATTGGTAAAGGTACATTATTCTGTAGAGTGTGTTGTGCAGAAAAGTTTGTATGCTTCTTACATGTACACGTAGCACAGCACGATAAAATACAGGTGCTTAATCTTTCTGTTAGACCAGGGAAACAAATGATGCAGCTGTGAGTGTTCCAGCAAAAAAATTCTGTGTGAATGAATGACCTGCTGAAATAGAGGGTACTTCAGCTATATACATATATATATATATATATAATCATTGACTTATCTATGTTGAAGTATTTCATTGGTGAAAACGTTTTTGTTTTTTTCCAAGAGAAAAGATTATTTACTTCTCAGTCATAAAATTTATGTCCGTACCAAAATGGAAACCTCCAGGATAAGAACTCATGGAAATTTTCATTTTCATTCTGACATAATTCCAATGAAAAGTGGGCCCGGCATGGCCAAGCGTGTTAAGGCGTGCGACTCGTAATCTGAGGGTCGCGGGTTCGCATCCCCGTCGCGCCGAACATGCTCGCCCTTTCAGCCGTGGGGACGTTATAATGTGACGGTCAATCCCACTATTCGTTGGTAAAAGAGTAGCCTTCCCTCTAGTCTTACACTGCTAAATTAGGGACGGCTAGCACAGATAGCCCTCAAGTAACTTTGGGCAAAATTCAAAACAAACAAACAAACAATCTAAAAATTTATAAAACATACATTAGACCAGTAATTGACTGCAGCTCCAGCTTGGATAACTGTAAGTGACAAAACAATGAAAACCAAACTACAAACAATAGAAAACACACTCCTCACAACAGCATAAAGAGTTCACAGAACAACATCATCAAAATTCATACACAAATATTCAAACACACCAACTATAGTAGATAAACTCCTACATAGTACAATAACGTATTTTGATAAAAGTTGGATGAAAATGAATTGTTATGCAAACTAGACAGGTACCGTATACATGATGAAGATAGTCCTAAACATCTTTTCCCGATCAATATATACTTTAAACACACAAAAAATATAAAATATAATAATAATAAATTAAACTATATATATATAAGGAAATAAAAAAAAGGCCACCATTAAACTATACTTCCTGCTGATACGGCAAATAATACTTATAAATGTACGAAACTACAACATGGGCATTGCTCAGAAAAGAGTCAGAGTAAATTCAGACCCTAAAGCAGTACCCTCACCAACGTACACTGTATGATCATGCAAGTAAAGGAGGGAAGAAGAGGTCAACATGCACCTGACCCTCCAGGGTACATATGATTACCCAAATCCCGAGAGAGAGAGAAGCTTTATGATGCATGTCAAGCATGATATATGTGGAAGTTTTATAATATGTAAATAAATTGGTTGTTCAATTCGCTGTAAGATTCCCACATAATTTTAAAGTTGCTAATTGGCTATACTACTCTGGAAAACTGATCAGATGGACAGATAAAATGAAAAGAAATATCAAAATAAGATTTTGTTCTACACACGTGAAAGGTTGTGTGAAGTCTCCAAAAGCATTAATATTTACGATGAACTCTAGTAGTCAAGAGAAATTTCCTGATACATATATATGTTTTAGTAATTATCTTCATTGAATGTAGCAAAGTTTTTAATGTATTGATAGTGAATTGTGGGAATGAAGAGAAGTTTCCTGATATATCAATGAATTTCTGTAAAAGTTGTTTGTTGAAATTAACCTTGAGAAAATATCTAAACCAGAGGAAAAACCACTGAAATTTTGAAAGAGATAGAAATCTCTGACCTTGATGGTGTAATGAAAAGAAATAAACAATAATACATAGACGATACACCTTTAAAATAAGCAAATAAATTTTTTAAATTACTTTTCTTTCATCAAGGTATCCAATAGTCCTTCACATTAATTAATTAAATCATTTTTGGCCTTTTTACCAATTCATTTATAGTTTTAGCCATTGGCTTGGTTGGCATGTTTATTTAGCTGTAGAATATCATATTTGCTCTTCATGGCCTGGCATGGCCAAGCGCGTAAGGCGTGCGACTCGTAATCCGAGGGTCGCGGGTTCGCGCCCGCGTCGCGCTAAACATACTCGCCCTCCCAGCCGTGGGGGCGTTATAATGTAACGATCAATCTCACTATTCGTTGGTAAAAGAGTAGCCCAAGAGTTGGCGGTGGGTGGTGATGACTAGCTGCCTTCCCTCTAGTCTTACACTGCTAAATTAGGGACGGCTAGCACAGATAGCCCTCGAGTAGCTTTGTGCGAAATTCCAAAACAAAACAAACTGCTCTTTATGTTTATAGTAGATTATGTAATGAGCACCAGAAATGTTTGTAATTTATTTAACAAACTATGTTTTGTTTTTTCAAGTGTTATTGAACATTGTGAAATATCTATTTATCTATCTGACCACTTCTAAGCTATTTTAATTATCATATTAACATCATAGTTTGTTTTTACAGTGGAATCATCTAAAGAGGAAACAGAACCCACTGAGCCCAGTACTGCTAGTGGTCCCAAGCCACCTAGAGTGGAGTCTCCTGCAGATCAGTCTCACCACTTGAAGATATTTACTGTAGGATTTATTCTGGCTGAAGTAGTGGGAGTTTTGTGTGTGGCACTGGTTGGGGCTTGGACTGGTCATTATCTTGGTGGGTTTGCTTGGCAAAGTAACCCACATTTGCAGTTTAACTACCATCCACTATTCATTGTCATAGGACTCGTCTTCCTATATGGAAATAGTAAGTGTTGAACTTACAAATAGTTTCATTCAGGTTTACTGAACCTGATAAAACTGTGAAGAATACTGGAATAGCTGGTAAAATTTTTCTAGCATTCTTACAAAAAGAAATTAATATGTAAGAAGGTTTATTTCTGTTTCAGTGTGTTCTAAATAGAACTGATATCATATAGTATGAAGGAAAAATGTTTTTGAAATAAGTATGAAAGTTAAGGTTACAAATTAAGTATAACATAATGTTTTGGGATAAGAAAGGGCCTATCGTTCCATCTTCATTGTCCAATCTTCTGAATTAAAGTAAAACTATTAAATCAGTAAATTAAAAAAAAAAATAAAGAATCTTAAAGCCACTCCCTATCATTCATATAGTTATCAAGCTTCCTCTTAAACCCACCTAAACATACAGCCTGCACAACCTCTAAAAGTAACCCATTCAAAAGGCCAACCACCCTGTTATAAAAATAAAACTGTCTTATCTGAAGAACACTCCTGCTCTACAAAATTTATATTTGTGTCCCCTAGCACTAATGTTCTCATACTTAAGTGTGAAAGAATAAGTTACATCAACAGAATCAATTCTCTCAACAATCTTAAACACTTCAATCAGATCCCTTCTATCTTTTTTATTGAGTGAAAATAATTTGAGAATTTGCCTCGTATGACAACCCCTCCATCCCAGGCACTATTCTAGCAACCCTTCTCTGAATCCTTTCCAAAAATTCAATGTCTTTACTGAGGTAAGGAGTCCAAGACTGAACACAATACTTCAAATGTGGTCTAACCAGTGATGTATACAATGAAATTATAACCTCTTTAGACTAGTATTCAATATTTTTGCAGATATAACCTAAGATTCTATTTGCTCTACCACTAGCAACTGTACAGTTTGGATGGCTTTAGGGATCTACCAACCACTACATCAAGATACCTTTCTTTCTTGACACTGTTAAAGTCATTCCCATTGAAATTATACTCATAAATCAAATTATTATAACTCACATATATTATCTTGCATTTGTTATAATTAAAACCCATTTGCTATTTATTTGATCAACTCACTAAATGAGCTAAATCCACTTGTAAATCAGAAGCAGCCTCTTCACAGCTAGCAACACCTAAGCCCTTGATATTATCTGCAAATTGAACTGTGTTTTGTTTAAGTTTTGGTCTTTTTTGAAGTTTAATTTTAAACGGTCTAAGTGGGTACATTTTTTAACACTGCACTTGTTTGCATCCATTCTTTTTATAAGCTTCCAAAGAAATGTAAAGTTTAAACTGATATTTATAATGGCTATAAAAAATTGTGGTTGCAAGTAAAAGAAATCAATTTTGTTCAAGGGTATAAGAGATAAAGTCAAAGAACAGCATTATAAACTTAAGTAGTTTAAATTTCAATCTTAGTCAAAACCATATAAACCCATTTTTTCAAGATCTGTGTTTTAAAATGTTCCCATGTTTGTTTTTGTGATAACATGATTTTTATTTTCAACAGTTCTTAAACACTTGCATTGGAAAAAAATCTTTAAATCTGAGGTGTGCATATTTTAGTGTTTGTTATATCTTTAACTGAATTTCTACTTAAAATATTTGGATGTAACAGCTTACAGTTTGAGACGATACACAGAAATATCATCCAACAAAACTCCAAAATATTTCTTCACCTATCTCATATTTCACCTAAGCTAAAAAGTTAGAATAATTAACCACTAGTTGGGCATCCATGCTTATTTCAAGTCTGAAATTCAAGATCAAGTTAACCAAAGTGAAATGGCCAATCAGCAAATTAAAGCTGAAACAATTTATCTACAATGTTTATTGCTCTTGCAATGTGACCTTTACATGGGGTAGCAAGCAAAATAATAGGATAAATAGTAAAAGAACACAAACATCCCATGAAATTACTTACTCTAAAAAAAATCTGCATGTCTTAACCAAACATGACTACCAGACCAACCACATCATAAACTGATTCCAACATCAAATCATAAATAAAAGCAAACCTTGGAAATTGGAAAAATAAAAAAATTCTTCCTCATCAAAATACTCCAAATATTTCTCACCAAGGCATCTACTTTTCCTAATAAGTGCAATCACACAATAAATGACCAACCACTCTAATTAGATACTTTTCAAATGACAACATTCACAATAACTCGTATAAGAATGTTGTGCCTCATGCTTCTGTGATAAATTATTGTGGCAAAGACCTAATTACAATAGGCTGAAAATCTAAATAATCGAGACTGAAGAAGTTCAACTAAAAATGGTCTTTTAGTTCTGCATAGTTCTGAAACGTTTAATATTTCTGTGTCAAGGGTTTTCAGGTCCTGAGTTTTATCATTTCAAAAGGTAAAGTAACTTTGCAACTCAAAGCAACTGTATGAAAAAACTGCAAAGAATACCAGCATACAAAGTTCTATTTTTAAAATCATATTTAATTTCAATTATTCTGTAAATTACAGTGAAAATATTTTCACATTATGCTGATACTTTTATTGTTAAATGTTAGAAAAACTTATCTATGATTATTTTTTGAGAATTTTAACATCCTAATATCAATTAATGCAAATATTTTTTTTTATTTAATGATAATACATGTACAGTAAATAATATAAAATTTCATTTGTGTTTTAGCTATTCTTGTGTACCGAGTGATGAGAAATGAAAGAAAGGAAATACTGAAACTGGTCCATGCAGGATTACACATGGTGGTATTTATTTTTATGGTAGTGTCACTGAAAGCAGTGTTTGACTTTCACAATTTGTCAGCAAAACCTATACCCAACATGTTTTCTCTTCACAGTTGGTTAGGCTTAGCAGCTGTTGTTCTTTACGGTTTACAGGTGAGATATAATAATAAAAGCTTAAAATGATAATTAAAGTTTTAAAGAGCTGAGTGGTTTGTAATATTAAAAAAAAGTACTGAACAGGCTTTACATTAAAAGTAATAATTCCAATAAAATAATTAAAATAAGACAACAATAAAACAAACCCCGAAACAGGTATGCCAAGTAAATATTACAACAAATATAAATAAACAAAAAAAGGAATTCTTGTAAATTTATTGATTCTATATGTTCTTTGTTAGATAATTTTCCCATTTCACTGATGTAAGATTCTTCACAAATACAGGGAATACTGTACACCATTTAGAAGCTTCAAACACATGGTACTACAAAAAAAAAATCCAATAAACTCTCAACCAAGACCACGGTTTATATCACTTTATAATCCATAATGAAAAATATAACTGTCTAGAGGTGAAGAAGACAGCATGGAACCTAAAATGTTGTCATAGACAAACACGAGGCAGGAGTTATACATAAAAAAACTTTCCCAGAATTGTGGATTTTGTCATAATGTTTTGACAAGCTTTATCTGAGATATACAATTTTATCTTCATATACCATCTTTTTTATAACCATTTTTTCAGTATATAAAGTTTAAGAATAATGTTTCTCAATATCTTTTATTAATTGACATGCATTTTGAATATCATGATCAGCACTAAGATGATACTGATCACTTAAGCTTATAACAAATTCACAGTCACATCAATATATAATGGATGAATTTCTTGCCTTACAATGTGGCTTTTTATGTACTTAGTATTTCTATATTATATTAGTCATGTATTACAATGATGAGAGAACCACTCCTTAGAACTACTTGTATTTCTTAGTATGTGTGGAATATTTTCAAATGAACTACTTAAAATAACTTTGGATTTATCCATTTTGAGTCTTTTTGGTTTTTTTTAGGTGTATCATAACTCACCAAAAAACATAAGTTTGTGACTTTTAATCCATAACTCAGCTGTATTTTCATCAATTCATGTGGAATTTGGTCTGAAGGTACTTTTTCACGAGTCCCATTTTCAATTAACAATTTAACATTTTATGTGTGGTAAAAGTGTGATTAGGGATAGTGTGGAATTCATAAGGGGTATTTTTAACACAATAGCAATAATAAAAGTATATTAAATCAGCAGAAATAACAACATTCATTAAAAACTAATTATTATTTATTTAACCAGTACACTTGCCTGAATTGAGACATATAACTCAGTATTAGAACATAAGGACAAAAAATGTTGTTGTGAAACTACATGGAAATAAGTATGTTAAAAACTTGTGTTAAAAATACAAAGGGCTTAATTGTTAATTCTTTCTCTACACATACACCTTCACTGGATTTGACATGAAAATATATATCACATTACAGTGTACTGTATTGCTGTATATCTTATTTCTGAATTTTATATATTTTTGTAATTAGTTTGTGTGTGGATTTGTGTCATACCTGTTTCCTGGATTGCCTCTGTATTGGAGAGCATTGTACTTTCCAATTCATGTGTATTTTGGAGTTTTGATCTATATATTGGGATTAGCAGCTTCTGTAACAGGGATTACAAGTCATCTGACTTTTCAGAAGTAAGTCAAAATAAACATTTACTTTCTATTATTTATGAATATTTTAAACTTTCAAGATTAATAACAATAGTTGTTGTGCTTGTTTTTAAGAAGTGGTACAATTTTACATGTCTATCCCATACTGCAAATCAGCTACGATTGTGAGTTATAATCTTATTTATTTTTCACTAGCAACTACCAGGACTTGCCTAAATCAGCAGTTTTAGGAAACATATTAGGAATGGCTGTAGTTTGTCATGGAATTTTGGTTGTCTACCTTGTAACTGCTCCACAGTTCGCACGTCAACCTTTAACAGAAGAAGCAAATCTTCAGTAGCATCTCATTCTTCTGTCAATAAAATCAGCATTGTAACATTTGTAATCTGATAAAGTTGCATTATCCTGTCCTTTAAGTCAGATTCTAATTCTTTCATATTTTGACTCTGATGTCATTTTTTTTTCACCTTTGTAGTTTATGTTTGTTTGTCTTATACCTTATTTCAGCTTTCTAGTTTACACATAATTTCCATGAATAATATTTCTACTTATAAAGATGTTTTCTAATGTTTTGAATTTTAGTTATCCAATTGAAAGTTTTGTTCTGTGGTTAATATTTCAGCTTTACTTTTTGACATCACTTTCTTTAGCTAATAACCCTGTTTTTAAATCGAAAATCTTTAATTTATTTCCTGTTTTTATGTTATGGCCTCCAAAAAAATTAATCAGTATTGTGTTTGTAATGGTCAGTCAGTGTTTGTTTCATATGCATGTCAGTCTATTGTATCATAAAAATTGCATTTATGGTTGTCAAAGAGAGGGAGAGAATGTTTTATTTTATAATATGTCTACCAAAGTGTTTGAAAATTATTATATTCAATTTTTCATATGAGTTATTGAGATAAATGGAATTAATTTAGTGTATCTGTGCATGATATTGTGTTTTGATTTATGACAAGATTTTTTATCTTTCACTGATATTCAAGCTGAAAAAAATAAACAGATTATTAATAATTATATAAGCAGAATAAATAAAGTTTAAAAAGTGATAGTAATTAGTTTGGTGTTATAATAAAGAAATAAGTTACTGTCAATACAAATCATAAATTAATTCTCATGTGAAATAACTTAAATAGAACTGGAGTAAAACTAATTGCAGTTCATTTAGCTCATGTCAAAACAGGTGTTTAAATATAGTGCAATATAAATAAGGTCTTGACCACTTCAGTGCCAGTCACATCTTAATTGGTTGAGGAGCCCTGGTATTGGATAAAAGGCCTTGTCAACACTTGATATAGCAAATTTAGTGTGCTTGATGTATTATTATATTTTTCTTTACTTTTATAAGTCCAAGTTCTTATAATTTGTTTATCTTTACTTTTGTATCACTTCTTATGTTAGTTTTATCATAATATTTCCTGCACTTGCTGATACTATTCTTCCACTGAAAGCTTAGAGTTTTCTTTATAAGTGTTTTTCTTAAAATAATTTTTCTATAAAAAATACTTTATTTTTTGGTATTTTTAACATTTCATTTGAAATCTGGAAATTTTATAGATATTTCAGCTTTCCAACTGATCTTTTATCTTGCTTTCCAGTTGTCATTTATCATGCTCAATATTTCAACTTTCCAGTTGTCATTTATTCAGTTAAGTGCTTCAGCTATCAGAGTCACTTTATTTGTTTTGATAGATGTTTCAGCTGTCCAACTGATTATAAATTATTTTTCTGATGTATCAACCTTAAAAATGACACTTTATTTCAGCTTTCCAATATGTCAGTTTTCAGATGCTTTATCTTTATTTTGTTTGGTACTTTAGCTTTTAAACAGATACTTTATTTTTCTCATAATTCATGTCCTTTTTTGCTTAATATTATAGATTTCTGTTTGACACACTATCATTCATGACTTGATATTTCAGAACTTAAATGGCATATTTGTCCCATGACTCATGCTTCAAGTTCTCAATTAACACATTTTTTGCATCACGAATATTTTAAATTTTCATTGCACACGTTTCAAATGACTCATCACTTAGTTTTCTGGTAAACATACTTTCTTGTGAATAAAATTAAAGTTTTTTATTTAAAATAGTTTTTCATGATCTATATTTTAACTTTCAACATTTTTTTCTAAGTTAAATTTGACTCAATTTTCTCATGTTGAGTAATACAGATTTTCAAATAAAAACGTTTTAGACCCAGATTTATTATCTGTTGTTTCTATTACTGTGACATCCAAGAATGTTTACTTTTAAATATTGGCTAAAAGTGTCAAAGTATATTTGAATAATTCACTGATCAATCTGTTATATCATAAAATAATGCATCTGTTGCCATCAAAAAGGAAAATGTATTTTAGTTAAAATATGATCTGTATCATTAGTTGAAAAATGACTTTTTTATATTCTATCACTAGTACTATAATTATGAGTGCAATAACTTTTTGGGTGAATATTCAAAAATTGTGTTTATAAATTCATGTATGAACTGATGCTTACCACTTGGCTAGTCTTGTTATATCTTTCAAGGTATATTCAAACTGAAGAATAATTATTACTTTAATGTGTAGAATAAAAAAGGTTAAACTGTAGCATTAAGTTGGCAGAACTCAATGTAACACACTGTATAATAAAAGGGCTTGGAATGTTGGTTTGATCAAATCTGAATAACTGAACTGTGAACATTAATTCTTTCACTGATCGTTTTGCTGCATACATTGTCTACCTTGGCAGTAAAGTCCACTTGAACCCAACCATAACTAATAGGTTTCTTTTTGAATAAGTAAAATAGTGTGTGTAAAAATAATCCCATGTTGACAGGAAAAGTCAAATATGTAAATACATTCTAAACCTACCAATCATGATTCGTGATACTGGCCGGAAATACCATTCTTTCCAGCATTTAACTAGAATAATTTTCTGGTAACTCAACCTGCAGTAAATTAATAAATAAATATATTTTTTTTCAATTTTGCCTTAAAGTTGATAGTGTAGAATTGAGCCATAAAGTAAGAATATTTGCAAAAGCTGTTAATGTGATTTGTTTCTGATGTCGTTGTCGAAGATTTATTTTTTGAACAAACATCCAAATGTTAGAAGTTCTTTGCTCTTGGCATTTTAATATGTTTTGATTATTAGTTGTGAAAATTAAGTCTTATATTTTCTTTTATAATTTTGACATTGATTTTTTTAAAGTTTATGATATTATAACTACCTTCTCAAAGATGTAATGTGTAAAAGTAGTCCTAAAAAAGATATGCGTAAGAGAAAATAGTCATTTCAGTTTTTATTTCACTCCATATTCGAGTACTAGCTTTTACGTAGATGTTAATTTCAATTAGAATGTTACAAAATTATTATAATATAAATTTTGACATGTTTAATCCAAGCTTTTTGTCTGCTTTTCTTACAAGTTTAACTTTGTTTTTCTTATTTAGCCCTAAAAATGATATTTTAAGCCAGTAAAATGTAAATAATTAACGTATATATATTGTTATTACTTACGTGCGTTGTGCTTACATATTTCTCCTAATACAGTATGAATAATTTTACACTTTAACAAGGAGTAAAAATATGCATATTTATATATATAGGAACAAAAGAACCTTGAGTTGTGCCTTTTTGAAGTATATGTTTCGACAGTGTGTTAAGAACTTACTGGTTTTAAATTATATGTTTATTTTAAAAATATATATATTATTTATAAATGTATAAGGAAACCTGTGACTTTTTTCAACTTTATTGTGTTATAGAATATTAAAATAGGCATATGTGCTGACTCATTTTGATACACCTGTCCTTTTTGTTGTTGTCTGTTTGTTTAAGCAATTTGAGGGTTGTGGATTCGAGTCCTCGTACCACCAAGCACCAGGGATCTTATAATGTGGACGGCCTGGCATGGCCAAGCGCGTAAGGCGTGCGATTCGTAATCCGAGGGTCGCGGGTTCGCGCCCGCGTCGCGCCAAACATGCTCGCCCTCCCAGCCGTGGGGACGTTAAAATGTGACGGTCAATCCCACTATTCGTTGGTAAAAGAGTAGCCCAAGAGTTGGCGGCAGATAATCATAACTCGCTGTCTTTTCTCTGGTCTTTCACTGCTAAATTAAGGGACGACTAGCACAGATAGCTCTCGTGGAGCTTTGAGCAAAATTCAAACAAAACAAAAATAAATTTGGTTTATAATCTGATTGTTCGTTGTCTAGGGGGCCACATTATCCATAAATCCCATCTTTAATAGCAACAAGCAAAGTATTAGGTGACAGTTGTCAAAATAAGAGTTTTCTCAACATTATCAATAATAATAATTATATATATAAACATGTTTTGTAAATTAACATTTTGTTTGTGAAATGATGCTAAGTAAATTCAGCTTAGAGTTACGCAGAAGCCGAGAAACTCGGGAAGTACATGATATTTAGATCCAATAAATTTTTCACGTGTTTGTTATTTTTGCTTTTCCTGCTCCCCTACCCGGAACAACAAAACTCTTCTCATCACTCACTATTTATCTGCGTATTTATCTGTTTTGTGAACATTCCATAAATTTTTAAACCAAATTTAACGAACACCCGTGAAATTCATACCAAGACAAATTGTTTACTTGAAATCTGTAATAACGACTGGTTTTTCTGTCTTAAGCAGTAACAGTTTTATTGTGGCACGCAGTATTCGTAAATTTCAACACTGGAAACCAATATATATTAAATGAGACATACTTATGTTTCGTCACCCATGTCCACCCAATCTACGAGATTTTGGTTTTCTGGTTCTTTTTATTTCTATGTAACTTTACAAAATTTGTGTTTGTTTTTATTATTATTAGTATGGCATTTACTAATTACTGGTAATCTTAACTTTTAAGAGAAAAAGCTATGATGTTGAGTATGTATATATTACGTGAGATCTCGTTTTGACATTGGACTCTAGCGCAGAAAAACCGTGTAATTCAGACAGTTCTTGTGAGCATGAATAAAGCCTTCCCAATGGTACAGCGGAATGTCTGCGGACTTGCACCGCTAAAAACCGGGTTTCGATACCGGTAGTGAGCAGATCACAGATTGTGCAGCCTTTTGCTTACTTCTAAACAAACACATAAAAGCATGAATAAAACTTTTCAAGAGTTGTTCGCCCAGAATAAATGGTTGCATTTCATGATGTAAATCTGCAGTCTTCAAAAATACTGGAGATTTATTTCTTACATTTAGAGCCACTACCATTTCTTCAGGAGTAACATCACTATTTTGGTATTATTATTTTCTTTCTGCTAAGGTGTTCAGCAGTTTTGGTTGCAGTGGTTAGACTAAAAAAGAAACAGTAAAAAGTCATTAGGACTGTAACACCTGCTAGATTGGCGGGAAACAGGATCTCCTTGTATAAAGTCCTCAATAATCTGGTCTGCTTGTGCTTGAAGATCTCTTATTTTTACTCTGAACTACAGGCCAGAGTTTTTTATTTTATCTTCTCCGGCCATTTTGGAAGTGAATATAATGCTGGTTGTGGGAAGAACAGTAACAATGTTCCTAGCTTATTGTTGATCATGAGGAGAGTCTTCTTCCTCTTAAGATAGGTCATGCTCCTCAAATAAAAGTGTCCCCATTATGGCTGTTTTTTTCTGTATCCACTTGAGTTTATGTTATGGATCCTCGTTCTCCGACTCAGAGGAAGGAAAATCTTCTTCAGAGGAAGAAGGAAAAAATTGGCAATACTTCATCCATAGAGAATCCATCATGTCTTTAGAGATCATCGAGGAAAAGTTTAGTGTGTCATTAATATTTTATTAACATAATGAAAACATGATTAGAGAGTGCAGTAGTGAGCCCTGTGTTGAAATTGGCTCAGTTAAAAATATTTTATCTGGTTCACTGTGTATAGTAACAGGTACACCAAGACATTGGCAAAACACACCAAAAGGATAGAGGCGAAAAGCTATTCACTAATCAAGCACAAAATTACCTTTACGTTCAGCTAATCTTTCTTTATATCTAGAAAATGGAACAGAAAAACATCGATTTTTTCTACGTTTTTCTTTTCTGTCAGCTGTAAATGGTAAACCACAGCGTGCCTACGATCAGCCCATACACCAAAACACTTCATTAATCCCTAGGGTGTATCTTTTCATAGCTAAAGCAGCATGATGAGTTAGTTACAGCCAAAAGTACAGATCATGGTCTGTGATCAGTAAGCAATTATGTGAGTTATATGGAAGTAACTAACCATGATGATATGAAGTATACTTCATACCAAGTCGTGCAGTATCCGCGTCATAATTTGTCTCGCATCAAGAAGTAACGTCTATAGATTATATTATGACTCCCTATGAATAGAACTGAGTTAGTTGGTGAAATGGTGCCTTCCACCTAGAAATTACAGCCCCACTGAAAACCAAGACTTTGATTCGTAAAACATACAGAAACTACTAACAAAAACGTTCATTCTAAAATTATTCCTGCATTTCACCACCTAACGTATATATACATCTATTCTGTGAGTACAGTGTATTAGTGATTGAGTACATAAATGAATAATGTATATTTTCCTGCCATTCCAAATGTTCTCTAAATTCTGATTTTTTTTCTATCCCTACATCCAAACAAAGGTCCGACATGGCCAGGTGGGTTAAGGCGTTCGACTCGTAATCCGAGAGTCGCAAGTTCGAATCCTCGTCGCACCAAACATGCTCGCCATTTCAGCCGTGGGAATTTTATAATGTGATGGTCAATCCCACTATTCGTTGTTAAAAGAGTGGCCCAAGAGTTGGAGGTGGGTAGTGATGACTAGCTGCCTTCCCTCTAGTCTTACACTGCTAAATTAGGGATGGCTAACGATAGCCTCGAGTAGCTTTGCGCGAAATTCAAAGCAAACAAACATTCAAACAATTTTATTTTTGTTACTAAGACTGCTATTTGTTTGAACCATTTAGCTTAGACTTGAAATGTTCTAAAATACATTTAACAACTGCGGGTTTACTGCTTGTCACAATTAAAAGTATTTAGACAGGCTAAAAAATATGTTTCACTTGTTACACACCATCAATTGTATACAGTCTGTTAGAACTGCAGCATACGAGGTCTGTTCAAAAAATACGCGGACTGACGTCATAAAACAAAATGTATTTTATTTAGAAGTTACAGGTCTGGGACCCCTTCAAAGTACTCTCCTCCCCAACGCACACACTTATCCCAACGGTGTTTCCACTTGTTGAAACAGTCCTGGTACGCTTCTTTTGTAATGTCCTCCAGCTCCTTCGTCGCATTTGCCTTAATCTCGGGAATCGTCTCAATTCTTCTTCCTTTCAAGGGTCTTTTGAGTTTGGGGAACAAGAAAAAATTGCAAGGAGCAAGGTCAGGTGAGTAGAGGGGGTGGGGAAGAACAGTGATCGAGTGTTTGGCCAAAAACTCACGAGTTCTGAGGACTGAATTTCGTAGCAACGCGGTGCATCTTCAATTTTTCGGTCAAAATCTCGTAACAAGATCCAACTGATGTCCACACCCACACTCCCTGACAGTCAGACGTCGATTTCAGCAAGCTTCCTGACAGTCAGACGTCGTCATTTGCTCGCACCATGGGTGTTGATTTTGTCGACGTGTAGCAAAAGGTCGTCAGTTGACAGGTCATTCATTCTGTGAAATGGCGTCGAAGGACGTCCAGGACGCTCATTATCTTCAATGGACTGTCGACCATCCTTAGAGAAAAACGTTCATGCTGAAACTTCGAAACATGCCGTATGCTAGTTGTAATTTATTCAGTTTGTTCGTAATATTATAAATAGATCTTACGTTATATTGTACTTCACTGTAAGCTATCACAAAATATACTAAAAACAACTTTCATTGAAGTTACACTAATCAATCTGATTTAAATATTCTTCATAAGTAAATGTGTGCGTGTGTGTTTTCTTACAGCAAAGCCCCATCGGGCTATCTTCTGTGTCCACCGAGAGGAATCGAACCCATGATTTTAGCATTGTAAATCTGAATACTTCATAAGTACGATAAAAGTCTGTGAAATTTTCAGAACATGTTATTTCATTATTTTAATAAAAGCATAATGCCTTACCTTTATACGAGATTTTCACTGTTCACATTGTAATAGAAAATAATATATCAGTTATTGCTGTCCTGGATATTTAGTTTCACTGTTTACACAATAAATTGGAATATTCTATTAGTTATTACTGTCCTGGTTATTTAATTTCACTTTTCATACAATAAGTAAAGATACTCTCTTAGTTATTACTGTCCTGGACACTTTAGAAAACGTAAGAAATTAATATTTAGTGCAATTAGTTTCTTCAATTTACACGTACAATTTGAAATGCTTCTGACGTAACACGTTATTGAAAGTTCACAACCATGTCATGCATGTTGGTGATATATATGTGAATAGACTAACATGTAAAACCATAAAATACACTGAAACTACTACTGATAAAAGAATATTGTTTAAATATTAAGCATGGAAAATATAACATCTGTTAATATTTATTTAAAAAAATGATTCTTTCATTTCTCCATAAAAGCGTATCTTACCTAATATGAGATCTGGAGTGCTCAGATCTCTGTACAATGAGCTTGAACAAAAAGCTACCTCCTGTAAGGACGTTCCTATTGACTTGGGGGCCTTAAATGTGTTTGAAACCAAGATCGTGTGTGAAATAGAAGGAAAAGTATGGAGGACACTTGACAGAAGATAGACACTATACATTCCATCAGTAAGGATGTGTGTACATGAGATAGCTTGTGTTTCAAATTCCAATATATCTTGCCTTTGGACAGTTATAATGAGAAGAACGTGACTTCAACTTATGTTTTAACCGATGTAAAGTCACTTTCTTTTTAAATCATGGGTTGTGTTTACTAAACTCTTATTACAGTATATACCATGTAGCCAGAGATCTGACGGGTGTTACACAAACTTCCTGAACTGCAACTATGATATACATTAACTAGTAGTGGTAATAAAGTTATACTTTGTATTGTGAAACCACATACTAAAGAATTCGTTAAAATAAGTTCGTTTGAAAAATCCAGCAAAAATCATGTTCAGATACAAAATAGTGGGATTGGCTGTAACATTATAACGCCCCACAGCTGAAAGGGCGAGCATGTTTGGCGCGACGGGGATGCGAACCCGCGACCCTCAGATTACGAGTCGCACGCCTTAACACGCTTGGCCATGCCGGGCCCAATCTCTTTCAGCAGATCATTACAATATTCAATGATAAGAAGATTTAGTGGGATTTGAAAATACAATATATTTATAACAAATCCGAAACCAAAGTTAACCATCAAGTATATACCAAAATATTTATTGTAGGTGATTTTGATACTCTTCCACACAGTTATTAATTTATTCATTTTTATTTCACTCTGTATATAGTTCAATTATAGCTTAAGATAGATTACTGATTTCAACATTATTTTACTTGCTTAGTATCAGGTCTAATTAAAAGTGGTGAATTTAAATTTGGTAGCAATGTCTTACGAAATTTCCGTAACACGATTCTTGAAAATATTATGTGGTTTTTCTAGAGAATATCAACCATAATATAGTAAATTAATATAAAACATTCCAAATACATTTGTTTTGTGAAAGATTTACCTAAAACTTTTCGTTAATATTTACAACCTAATAAACCATATTCCTTTATCATTGATGATCTTATGAGTTAAGGTAATGAACATGAACAAGGTGTCTCAACTTTTTACATGATGGAGTCGCCATTTGAATTAATCAATGTTTTATATTGTTCAAAATCTATTTTATCAGGGCAGAAAAAATACATAAAATTAATTCCAAATTCTCAATACGTTATTTTGTTCAAGAATGTTAAGGACACATCTCAGCAGGACAAATGTTTCGAACACATGTCAAATAGTCTGAGAAAGCCTATCAAGATGTATCAAGGCAATTATATGGTTATTTATTCATTGATTTGAAACTGCAAACGTCAGGTTAATTACGTTTGTGAACGGAACAGCTTTCTAGAAATAAGGTTATAGTGTAAGGGTCAAGCAATGATAAAACTGATGTTTCATCACATAAATGCTAATTGATCATCACCTGTGGCAATGGTGGATTTAGAAGAATGTTATCTGAAGAACACGTATAAAACCAGTGACTAGACATTTTAATGATATTTCTTTAATAACGTATGGTTTGTCACTGTTGTTGGCGACTTGCTACATTCGCCACAACCCAAAGGAAAGTGGGACATCAAGTGTCCCTGTTTGTGAAGTGTGATTAATCTGATAAGACAGAACTTTACCGCTGTTTTACAGAGGGAAAGGAAGAAAACCGAACTGTCTAGAAACTTCTTCCAAATTCTCTGCTATAATTTTGGGTCGTTTAGATGCCCCATTATTAATCTCCTTTATAAATTGACTCTATCCTGTCCATTTCATAATGTCTCCCGCTGGTATACGGCTTTACAACCCTAAAATCAGGGGTTCGATTCCCTCGGTGGACTCAGCAGAGAAGCCTAATGTGGCTTTACTGTAAGAAAAACACGCACACCACTCCATACTAAAAACTATTAACAATGTGGTGTCAAAAAAGCTTTTTTTTTCTAAATGGTTTGTAAATAATCAGTTTTATACACTGTGTTTAACTAAATATGTGGGTAAATAAATATTATTTTTATGTACTTACACTCACTTCTCATTTATTTGTTATGACACTTGGCTTTAAAAACATCGAGATATACTCCATCCATCAACTAAAGCTGAATGTAAACAAATTAATGAAATAATTACCTGAGCTGAAAATAAATTGGTCTCGTGTATTTCTGATTGTGCAGTAAATATTTTACAAGGTAAAGTTACCATAATGAACAAGCAAAGAAAGAAATGCTGATGATAAAGGTCATTTTTGAGAGAGTTGGCTGTTAAGAATGTATCATTTAAATAAAAAAACCTATTGATACAAAAAGGCGGGTTTATACCATTACTTGTAGCACTACTATTTTCATTATTTGTTGGTTTGACAGGAGGTGCTGTTGGTAAAATTGTTGGAGTTAAAAAAAAGATTGGACACACAAAACCTATAACTCTCGTCCTGAAGGATTGATACACACACTTTATCAATTTAGAAATTTATGACAGACCACTTCATAAGATATTAAACGCTATAAATAATGGAATGACATCTGACATACAAAATGGATATATTATCTGTAGAGGATAAATCAGCTCCAACAAATCATCAGGCCTTTCATTCACGAGCTAAGGTACCCAATGAAATTTCAATGTAATCACCAATTCAAGTGTTTAGAGATCGTCGACAGCAATCCTCAGAAATATAAAATGATGATAAAATACTATCAAACATAATACATTCTAGCAGGGATCTAACATGGAATGATCGAGGAAAATTAGTGATAAGTGGAAGATCCATTTCAAACAGTGACCTAATAATTGTCAAATGTGGATAATATACAAGAGGGTGCTGGAAATGCAACAAAGAGCTTGTGTTTACTTATGAATCATTCACCCAAGAAATAAGTGCAAATGTGGATGATAACTCAATCCTGTATGATATCGGAGCCAACTATAACTCCATGTACTATTAACATGCACAACAACTTTTGTTCACACTATTACAACTTGAGTATTGTAAAACCTAGTATTATTGATGATATGCATGTACCTCTATATCAAACTGTTAAAGTTACAGGTCACTGAAACATTCACAAATCCTCATTACAGAAATGTTTCTAAACAAAATTTTCAAACTATTAAGGCTAATATAAAGGATGCCATGGATCAAATTATTCCATTTAATCAAAGAAGATTCATCGTTTCACTTCTTTTTCATCATCTGTGACATCATGAGAGTACTCTACTATCACAAACCAACAGTCTATGATGCCTATTACAATTACTAGTTTGGAAATGGTTCACCTTATGTCACCAGCAATCAATGGCAATATGGTCATGGATTAGGATATGTATTAAGTAACCTGTTTGATACATTTATACCTTTGCCGAAGAAATGAACAATACCCTTAAATTAAGCACCACATGTCATACGAGGAAAATCTATTTGGTGATGCAGCAAAATGATGAGCAATTTCAAGGAGCCTGTAAGTTGGTTTGAGGTGTTAAACAGATTACACTGCTTAACAATAAGAAGAAACATATAGGTCCAGTGTTTGGAATTCCTAAAAACAAAAGACAAAGAATATAGATTCCAGAGTTTTCAATAACTGGTCATGTTCCTCTTATCCTTGAAAAAGTTCTGTCAATGTACAAAGTCTGAGCTAGTCTTAATTTCTATTCCTCCCATGCTAACCATGATTAAAGAAGGTCAGTGAATGGAATATAACCTTCGGGGTGGTGGTATACATTCTTTGCCTTTGATCTTAAACTTGATTTATTTGCTTTGTAAAACACAGAACTCTACGAATTAAAACACGTTTTAGTAGTGCCTTATCCATTATGCTGAAAATTCTAGTCAGTTTTGGAAACTGATCAGTTTAGAAGCTATAAACACTACAGAGACTTATTTGACATTCTCACAGGATTTGTTCAATACACGAAAAAACCAAAATCTCAGAGGTGTTTTTGCCAGCAATCATCATTCTGACCACAACAAATAGTTCCGAATCCGAGTTATAAATCTGGAAGTCATTGGATTTGTATTTACTTTGGTCGAACTGAGAAAGAAAAAGTTGATTCACTGGGTCTGCTTTCGTGTAACCTCAAAATTAGAATATTCATCAAACAGAACTGTTTAACGTGGAATTAGAAAGTACTGCAAAGTTCTTTGTCTATGCACAATATTCTATATATATTATTTTTTATTACCAATGTAGACATGTCTGAAAACACAAATTATTAAAGAAATTTAGTTCAGATCTGATAAGAATGTTAATGATATGTCTGTTCATAATTGAAAACTTTTTTACATGTAAATGTTCCTTTCATGGATGTATCATCAACTGTAGTCTAACCGGTTAGGTCGTTGTTGTGAATTAATTCAAATAAAAGTACAATTATATTCTAAAGTTTTCTGTTATCAGAATAACAATATAGAATGCATATGACATAAAAGGGAAATTAGACATTAAATGTTATAACACATTCATCATATATAGAGGATTTGCAGATAAATTCTGATAACCCTTCAACAGAATCTCCTTTATTGTGACAAACACAAAGTTGTTAACCTGAAGATGAAGGTCGAAACGTTGTTCTCTGCTTTATTAGTAAAAGTATTAATACCCATACCAGCTGTTCTGAGACATATTTTAATTTCAAGTGAGTTTCTCGTCATCAAGAAATTGTAATTTTATTGGAAAAAATATATATTCGTATTTATTTATTTGAAATGTTAAAAAAAAGTTCCAAAGTTTTGTAAATTTAGATAGTCAATGTTACAGGGCCCGGCAAGGCCAGGTGGTTAAGGCACTCTACACGTAATCTGAGGGTCGCTGGCTTAAATCCCCAACACACCAAACATGCTCGTCCTTTCAGCCGTGAGGGCGGCGTTATAATTTGACGGTCAATCCCACTATTCGTTGGTAAAAGAGTAGTCCAAGTGTTAGCGGTGGGTGGCGATGATTAACTGTCTTCCTTTTAGTCTTACACTGCTAAATTAGTGATGGCTAGCGCAGATAGCCCTCGAGTAGCTTTGCGCGAAATTGAAAAACAAACAATGTTACAGTAAACACTGAAGAACAGTTTTAACCATTCATCTAGTGGTAATGTTAAACAACAGCAACGATAACATTAATAATATGGTAAAGAAATATAAAGGGTCAGCGATAAACTATTGGTAATACTGATAAAAAGTTAAAATAGAAGGGACATAAATTATTTCTTTATAAAATAAACGTCTAAGATGCTAGTGTTTTATTTTCACTGTAATTTCATCAGCATCATGTGTATAATTACTTTGTGAGATGCTTCAACAGAAAAGCGCTTTAAAATATTTTATATTAATCGATAGATGGCGTTTTGTACCAAATTATTTTTTAATTGGAAGTTTTAAATCCTATATTTGCTATTAGCCAATTAGTGGCACAGCGACGTGTTTTCGCACTTACAATCCTAGAAGTCAGGTTTCTTTACCCGTGATGAGTATACCACCGATAACCTATAGTGCTTAATAACAAACAAGAAATACTTGCTATTGCTGAACAGCATTATTTAAAACTCGGCAAATGTTAAAAGAGAAAAACAGTTTATGCTATTTCAAAAAGTACAAGCATTTTACACTTTTTAATAAGGTAACAATTGATAAGCGGTTTTCTTTTGAAAGATTAGAAAAATTATAATATGGTCGTTAGTTGTGTCACGAATATTAAAATGATTTTAAATATACAACACGTGTTTGTGTTGATATATGTAAATGTATATATTCCTGCTAGGTTCTTTACTAACTTAAGAACACAAATATTATGGAATTAGGCTTGAAAAAAGACTATTTTACACCATCTCATAATAGTAACATAAATCTATCATTAATGACAGTTTAAAATGAACTGATTTTAAAATAAGCCCCGATAAAGATAGGTGTAACATATTTCTATTGTCTCCTTATTATTACATACAAGTACATAAATATTATTATCAAAATTAGGGCTTGTGCCAGTTTCAAATGTTTCTGTACAAAATACAGAATTGGGTCTGGTATTGGGTCGAGAACATAACTGTCTTCTTTTGCATGTGTTATATGACACCTGAATTAATTTAGATCATATCTGCATGTTCTCTTTAGACATTTTATTTGCTGAAAAGTATGATTTACTCTCGAAACTAATAAAAGTAAACTTAGAGCAAACTAAATTTATCGTCGTCGGAAAAGTTCTGGATAGATGTAAATGTTGCTCGGCGCACGCATTTATTCACCTTAAAAACTTTCAAGGAAAGATCAAATAAAGAACTTATACTTTCCATTCCTATTGGAAAGGTATAAAGAAAACATTTTTCCATTGATGCCATATAATATTTATAGACCTAAGAGAAAAAATCCTGAAATTAGATAGACGAATGTGCTAGCTTTACTGAATTACATTTATATTAACAATTATAAAACAACAAACTGTTGAAAACATTACGATGAAAGAGTATGTACAAAAACATTAAATTTTTTTACGCAACGTAAATCTTACTCGTACAAAATGACCACTCTTTTACGGTATATAAATAGTGCGCTGTAGATGAGTTTGTTTGTTTTTGTGTTTTGAATTTCGCGCAAAGCTACATGAGGGCTATCTATGCTAGCCGTCCCTAATTTAGCAGTGTAAGACTAGAGGGAAGGCAACTAGTCATCACCACCCACCGCCAACTCTTGGGCTACTTTTTTACCAACGTATAGTGGGATTGACAGTCACATTATAACGCCCTCACGGCGGAAAGGGCGAGCATGTTTGATGCTACGGGAATTCGGACCCGCGACCCTCGGAATACGAGTTGAACGCCTTAACTCACCTGGCCATGGCGGGGCCCCTGTAGGTAAGAAAATAGTTGTTGCGTGCTTAGAAAAGAAATTCGGGAAGAAAATGGTGTTTATATTTGGATAAATATGTTTAAAATGCAGGTTCTAATGGGAAAGTATACACCAGCATTTTTAACACTTTTTTTTACGATGCAAATGTTTACTTTCTCTGAATATATTTTGATACATTTCAACACAGAAACGGATGACTAATGTCTGGTTTAAAATGGTCGTTTCAAAATCTTTTGTAAGATCTTCCTTTGTTAGTGGTTAGAATCATGAAAAAAATAAAAATTCAAAGTTTTGTTATGGTACGTGAATCTGAAAACCACGTGGTCAACTTCACGCTTGCGATCGTTCCTGTATAAATAAAATGGCGTCTTTTCATTTGAGTGAAGTTTGCCTCTAAACACCGGTTCAAACTTTAAACATCTGTGTTTAAAAATACAATGAGCTATTGAAATCACTATATTGTGTGGTATTTTTTCAATTCCGTATTTTGGAACTTTGTCAGCACCAACCCAACTGAATTGCAGGATTTGACATTAAGATAAAAGGTACCCCAAGTTCCACTGGATTTAATTGTTTACAATTACCGTGATATTGTTAAGTTTGTCTGTTTTGTCCTTAGGAACGAAGCTTCGTTATGGATTACCTATATGCCGACCATAGGTATTGAAACCCACTTTTTAGGGTTGTAAGGATATTCTGTAGGGTGGGGGAAGATGTGGTAAATCTGTTAAAATAAGTGTTACTCCGGCTTATCTTGGAATTAGTTATGTACGAGCACAGTTCTTTTGAATGACAGAAATTTTTTCATGTAAAACAGTAAAAACAATAATGGCAAATAAATAACCGATTTAAAGAGAAAAAAAAGATAAGCAGCTAATATCGTGTTATTAATCCTACCGTAAAAAAATCAGATTTGTAAATTATTTAAATAAATTTGATAATAATTATAATTCACTTTCTTAATCTAGTTCACATCACAACAATTGTTGTTTATAGAGATTCATTTATAAATATCGCCTGTAACACTATTTTTTCAGTCGTACCCAATTCGGTCTGAAGATCGCCTGTTATGGGCGAAAGTTCTCGTTGGCCCTGGATATGGCAGATGCAATGTGGTTCACCGACTGTAAAATGTTTTTTGTTTTGTTTTTACTTTCACTCTTAACTTATTGGAAAGAGTTAGAATAATTAGTGCACTAGGTGCTGACTTTGATTTGTTAAGACAACCGGAGCTTTACGTTCAGTTGTAATTGGTTACGGATGTATAACATGAATATAGTACCATTGATAATGCACGAATTAGTTGTGTAAACGTACTGTTATGATAGCTGGTACTTTACGTTTAGTTTCAATTAGTTATGAATACACACCATGAGGGTGTTAGTACCCAAAATACAGCTAGAATTAGCAATGATAAACGTAATTAAGGTAGCTTAGACCTTATTCAATCATGGAATTAGTGACAGCCTTTACAAATACACTTTTCTAAACTGTCTGTGTAGCGAAATGGTTGTGAGTCCATGGGTTTATTGGTTACAATCTCCCTAACAACGAAGTATTTTAAAAGTTAAGTCTTTGTCACATTTTACAAGACATATAAGGCAGGTGCTTTCGAACTTCAGTTCTAATAACACAAACGGGAGAGAATGGTAACCCAACCTCCATGGACGGTACACCACTCCTTGGCAGGTTAACTCCCACCTACCATCTAGGTGCTTACGTATCATACAGGTAACAGATAGGTATACAGGAACGTGTGGGAGGGGGGAAGTAAAGTATCACACTCAAGGACACAACAACACGCCGCGAGCCATTCTCAAACTTGCAACCATCTGATTTTCAGACCAAAGTGTGAAGCTACTAATCCACGTTGTTCTTCCCAGTCCCATCCATAACATGAAAAAAAAGTAGACAAAAAAATTAATATTGCATTTAATTACATTAGGGTGTCCTATGTCTTTTACAATATGTAATGAGTGTCTCAGCCGTTTGTTTAATCTATGTGATGCAATATGTCGACTCACCTTCAGTGAGTAATAAACAAACGAGTAGTAACATGAAGGTAAAAATTTTATTTTCTTAAAGTAAACATCAATATTTTATGATACTAGTTCATAAACAGTTTTTAGATACTAAAAAATAAAACTTGTTATTAGTGTGCTAGTTTTGTTCTTGTTTTTACCTGCAAAAGAACAGGTGTTTTTTAAAATGTAAATATATATATTTACACATGCTAGCTCTCTTTTTACTCTATGGAGTTTTATGAAAATAATAATAGCAGAACAATATGAGATAACAAAATAAAAACGCCTTATCTGTCCAATATAATCGCGTTACAAATTATTAATTTTCTTCTACTTACCGAGGAATATTTTTTGAGAATGTATTTTTAGCGCCATGATATTTATTTGTCTCATCAGCGACGCACAGAACATGTTAAACGGATCTCAATTATATTTCCACGAAAACGCAAGCCTGATAAAACACCCGCACTATGTTCTCTCTCATTGGTTAAATAAATAACAAACTATCCAATGACAATAGATTGAAATGACGTTTAGGCCAGTGCATTCGTTTCCTACTTATCATAACTTGTATATAAACCCAACCTTGTTACACACTCAAGGTAGAAATAAAAGTTCCTTTACTGTTTAGTTACCATTTTACTTGAACGTCTTGGAGTTTCGATTGGTTTTATATTATCTGCTAAGTAAGTTATTGCTTTTATTTCAGTAGAATTTTAAGCAGAATAAACGTAGAAGGCTGGAGGATATTAATAGACTTCAGCTGCTTGTTGAATGTGGACGACGTTAGAGATAGCCTTTGTCTAGAAGCCAAATTGTCACCCCTTTTTCATTGAGAACAGGCAGTTGCTGTTCATTAGAGTTGTTGATTTTGTTTTCTACAGTGTGCAAAAAAAGTACATTTTTCCGGATATTTGCCAAAGTCAGGCAGGTAAAACAACTTCTTCCGTAATAGTATTATTTTTTACCTATTCTATGAAATTAATATTTTGCATATTTCCGAAACATTTCCACGCTATGTTTGGAAATTAACCGTTATTAATATTAAGGAAAATACAACAACATACGTATGTATGAAGCAGAAAATACGTTTTTTTTTGTGATTAGCATCCAAACATATATGTTATATCGTATTTATTCGAAATACTTTATATCTAAGGGTATGAATCTTTTGTTATTCTTGTATTTTTAACCTGACCAGCAAGCACAGTATTCGCACGTGGCTAAACGGTCACGTTAGAAACGTACAGGATTATGATACAACCGTCTCTATTTTGAGACACTGACCTGAAGGTTTGTTTTGTTTTGAATTTTCGCGCAAAGCTACTTTAGGGCTATCTGCGCTCTGATTAGAAGGAAGAAAGAAACAACCGCATTGCCAAGATAAATATTTCTATGCTCGAACTAAGCAACGACTTTGACTGCCACTTTTATGACACACTAATAATTGAAAAAATGGACGGAGCACGTTAATAAGAAGATCGTAGCACGAAATCTAACTTTTCCATTCGCAGTTCGACATGTTAACCAATAGGATTCACCCGGCCCTACGTAATGTTATACGTTCACAAAACATAACAGTGTTAAAATAGTTAACTTAAAACAAAATTTTCGAAAATTAGTTTTTTAATGACCGAATTATAAGGTAAAGATAAACTTTGATATTTTTACCTGAAGAATGTGTAAGTTTATGTAAAAAAATAATAATAATAATTTGAAAATTTCATAAAGAATGATAATTAATTACCAAATATGACAGACATACAAATATTCAGAAATGTAAACTATGTATATGTAGTAATGCGAGGTGTTTGTAGTTAAGTACAAAGCTATACAAAGGGCTATCGATGCTCTGCCCCACCACAGGGATCAAAACCTGATTTCTAACTTTAAACTGTGAAGTATTAAAAGGTTTCTTACTAGAGATAGCTGATGAGTTAACCCTTTAGTTCAAATGATAAAACTCTTATCTGGTGTGCGTGAATTCCTAGGTCAATCCTGCTCAAGGCATGGCGTGCCCTTTAGGGTTAACGCGCTCCAAAACCATGAATTCGCGATCAATAATCGAAGAAACGTATTTCGTACTTTTGAACCTCGTCTGTGATATAAGGGCGCTGACCAAACTCTATTGTTTAATTCAACAAAAGTGGTCATTACGTAGCTCTGCGCAAAAATACTAACTCCAACAATTACAGCAAAACATATTCTCTAGAGACTCAAAACGAATTACCACACATCTTTGCATCAGCTGAAGACCTTAATTTGTAAAATTAATGCCGAACAGCTCAAAGTTTAAACAATGATCTGTGTTGACGAAAACACATAATCAGCAAATAGACCAACCAGATCGGACTTGAAATATCTTCTCTTGAAAAAAAAAACAAACGGATAATGTTTCAAGACGTTTATAAAGACCGGTTTTGGTGAAATGCACTTAGACAGAGAAACATCGTGAATCTATGTATGTTCTTGTACTTAACCTATTTAAAGTCAACGATATGATAACTTACAACTAGGATATAAGTCTGTTTTTCAAAGATTGATGTTTCAAATTCTGTTTATCATCCTACAAATTAAGATTTATTCATGCAAACGTGTATTTAATTAAATTCCGGACAACAACAATAATAGTTGACCCTAAAACTATCGCTTTACGCGGACATTTATGTATTATTTAGAATTGTTTGACACTTTACGAGGATGTTTGTAGGAATCATAAATTCATTTTTGGGCAAAGTTGTTAAAATTAACTCTTTGGACTTTGTTCATTGCGGGGAAACCAACCATGAATTTTAACGTTGTTAGTCTGGTAATATTATCATGCAGAAGGTATTTTTCTCTAGCGAATTTTGAGAACGATGTCACAGCTAAAACTTGAAATCGAATCCTTGTCACACCAAACATGCTTGTCCTTTCAGCCGAGGGGGCGTTATAATGTGACTGTAGATCAAGAGTTGGCGGTGGGTGATAATGACTAGCTTTCTTCCATCTAGTCTTACACTGCTAAATTAGGTACGTCTAGTGCAGATAGCCCTCGAGTAGCTTTGTGCGAAATTCAAAACAAACAAACCATTACTTTCCTGGTTCAAACCGTTGCAAGAGATTAACATCCGCAAAACTACTATACGATTAGTGTTCTTATTAAATTAGCCTTGTTAGCGATAAAAATTCAGGCTTTTACTCCGCTATGGTCTAGAAACGCCGTATATTTATAACTGGAAAAACAAACGCTGTAAATCAACCTATTTGGGCAAGGGGCTTAGAATATTCAAGTGATTATTTTATCTCGGGACATGTGGGTGATGTCTACTCTTAGAGTATAATAAAAATAATATTTTAGAATAAGGAAATAAAACATCTTTTTATGAAATGACACTAACGCGTAATCATAGGATGAAATAGTAAATTATGAACTTTTAATATATTATTCTAATATGCTATAATGGGATGTGAAATTAACATATTAGCTTTGCAATATTCTTCCAGTGTCTTATGAATGTCAAGGTAACATATTATCTTTGAGAGACTGTAATATTTTCCATTTTTCTTGTCGTTCGACTAATTTGCGTAGCTCGTACACTGCTCTACAAGAGTAAATTTATTTTTGTAAATTCCGTAAAAGCAATAACATTTGAGAAAGTATAATTCAAACAATTCGTAAAGTGAAAGTTCGACAGATATTTTTTCGAACTTCTAAAGTGTTGTTCCATTCTTAATAAATTCTGACTCGTCACACGTGTAATATCTCGTTTATAGGACAAGGCGGTCTTCTTATGTTTGGATTTTCCGTCATACAAGCTTGAATTCGTAGTCTTTTGTTATAAATACTCTACCAACTAAGTAAAAGGTTAACCTTCTAGCAGTCACTAACAATAAAATGCTTGTTCCCTTTGTCACTGTCAAGAACGCTTTCATGCCTCTTGTCAGTAATGTTCAACAACTTATATCGTCGCTTGACAATAAAACTGTCATCTGATTGTTCTTAGGTCAACTATGATATCAGGTCATTCCTTAAGTAATGTCCAATTTCAGACGCTTTTAATGTTATTTAATCAATAATGTATGTTCCATTATTATTATTAATTACTTCCCACCAACGATTCACAAGCTTCTGAATGCCACCTTGGGTTTGGAGGAAAAGAATATGGAGAAGGTAGTTTTGATATCTTCATGTGTTCCAAGCTATTTTTCATCAAGATAGTTCTGCAAACTTCGGAATAGATGATAAACATATGAGGCAAGGTCTGGAGAATAAGGAGGATGTGGAAGTTTTTCCAAGTCCAGCTTTTCAATCTTTGCAGATGTGATCCTTGCTGTATGGGGCCGTGCATTATCCTGATGTAACACAACACCTTTACGACTGATCAAAACAGGCTTCTTTTCTGTCAGTGCAATATTCAAGTGCTCTAATTGTTGACATTAGAAGTCTTCATGTAATCATTACATTGAGTGGCAGCAACTCGAAGTGGATCACATCAACAATATCCCACCAAACGCAGTTGTCTTTCACTCTCTCTTTGTGAGTTTGTTCCTTACACACGGCAATATTTTTTAAAGCTACAAACTCCAAACATGGACTACAGACACAACTTTGTGCAGAAAGTAACACTGGCTGTGTGGCCACGAGCTCATATAAGCCGTTTTGAGATCGCAAATTGAGGCCAAATTAATCAGTATAGTGATTTTTAGTCTCAAATTGAAGAGATCGGACTTTTTAATGGTAATGTGTTATTAAAATAATATTTACGTGTTTTTTTCTCCTAATTATTCTATCTGTTATCACTTGTGTGTTAAAACGATTTAAAAACTTTGTGGAGCCTTCATGTGTGCTCTTCCCTTTTCCCCACACTTTTTTCTTCACGAACATGCCTACTCTTTAGCTCTCCTTAACTAAAAATGACTGCTTTCTCTCAAACATGCGCGCATACTTCCCTAAATAAATAGGCTTGCTTCTGCCATACTTTTTTATTTGCTTGCGTGTACTCGCAAGAATCGGCTATGAGATGACTTTACAAAAACGTTTTGTATCGGCAAATTTTCATTTACGTTGTGTTGCAACGAGAAGAGAATAAATCAGATCTTAATTAAATGGAATGATAATAAAGTCAGAACACGCTGCAAACAATACTTGACCACATGGAAGAAATCAGGAAGGTGAAAGGTAGGGAATTTTGATGTGGAAACGAAGTGTCATAAAAAAACACATGCAAGAAACAAGAGCAACGTATTCGGTTTTGCACTGATTAAAATAGCTCTAGCAAATTCTTATTATATTTTTCTCGCATTATTTTTATTGACTTTAATCAAAATATTTAGTTTTGTTTGTTTTTATATAGCAAAGCCACATTAGGCTATCTGCTTAGTCCAATGAGTGGAATCGAACTCCTCATTTTAGCGTTGTAAATCCATAGACTTTCCGCTGTACAAGTGGGGGACAAATATTTAGTTAAGTAAAGAAATCGTTTTGGTTTTTTGCACAAAGTCACAATTAATATAATTGATTTAATCCAAATAACTCATGATATTTTAAAGCCACTTTCATTTAAGCAATACAAGATGCTCTGCTAGTTCTCAGTAAAACAAAGCTCATAGTTCGAAAATACTTACTAGCATCAGGCTTAGTTGAAGTAGTTTAAATTAAAAAAGACACCATTATCCGAATGTTTTACTCCAATTACATTTTATTAAGTGTTGGTAGAGTATTAGCTGACCTTCTAATTGGACAGTTCTTTTTTTTTCTCTTATGTTGTAGTTGAATGTCTTTTAAAGCATGTTTCAAAAGTTCTACTGTAAAACCTGTATAACCTCGCCATGTGGATAAAGGTTACACACATAGATAACACGTGATCGTTTCAAATCTGAAATTCCGTCCTTAGTTATAAACTACACTTTGAAATTATTCAAACTACCGTATTATTTCTTTCTAATAAACAAAGTCTGTCCTAGGGTCTTATCTCAGCGTCACTGGATGTTCCGGGCAGGATTCTTATTTTTATTTTTTGGGTCAAGACCAAATCCTGGAACTTTTCTATGTCGAGCACTTGTTCTGTTCTTAGGTGTATAAGAGAAGGTTTGGTAGACTGCGTACCTAAAGCGATTTAACAAACAAATTAGTTAAGAGTTAGGAAAAATGTGCAAAAAACAAATAGTTTCTAACCATGATACTAACAGCTTCTGTCTATCGTAAAAACACATTTACTGGTTTTTTCACTCAGTTTGAAAGTTTTGTACCTTTTATTTTCAAACTCAGTTTTACGTTCTAGCTACTACATAGAGCCTACAAACTTACGTCATCCTATCTACCCCTTCAAAATTCTAACCCTAAACATTTCTTGGAGAAAATACGTTCCTCTTTCTTAACTAATTTGTTTGTCAAAGTTACCTTATATACACACACTTACCATATTTTGGAAGACAAAGATCTCTTATCACAAAACAGTTTAAAAAGTTATGTAACACTTACTATTCCCAAACCGACCTGAAAGCTATTATGAATCCTAACAACAAACTAAATTTTTTTCCGCTACAACCATTGTTTGCCAATTGTTCATTGTAAGTCCTCTTAAACTGGTGAAACCAAACGTCACGTTAACGTACGAGTATGTCAGTACGTGGACATATTTATAAAAACTGAAAGAAAGGTCACAAACCCTCCCAACATCTGTCAGCACGCAATACTGTTTTGTTTTTTTAATTTTGCGCCAAGCTACTCGAGGGCTATCTGCGCTAGCCGTCCCTAATTTTGCAGTGTAAGATTAGAGAGAGGGCAGCTAGTCATCATCACCCACCGCCAACTCTTGGGCTACTCTTTTGGCCGTGACATTATAACGCCCCAACGGCTGAAAGGGCGAGCATCTTTGGTGCGACGGGGATTCGAACCTGCGACCCTAAGATTACTAGGCGAACGCCTTAACCCACCGGGCCATGATAAATAGTACAGTGTGTGTGTTGATTTTATTATAGCAAAGCCGCATTGGGCGATCTGATGAGTCTGCCGAGTGGAATCGAGCCGCTGATTTTAACATTGTAAATCCGTAGACATACCACTGTACCAGCGGGGAACAACTAGTACAGCCCTTACATTAAATTAATGTTTGCCCAAAGGTTCTGGTCCTATGGCGTTTTATTTTAGTTCATAAATATGCCATTTGTTTTTATTTATATAATACAACACTGTCAAAGATCGTTCATTTGTCTTTATTTTTTCTTTCTTTTTAACCATATGACTAACAGTAAAGACTTCTTTTGTTGATTATATTTGACTACAGTAGAGTTATGTTTTAACGTGTTTGAAATAATACGTGATTTTACATGGTACTAGACAGTTAGCCCCCGCGAGTACAACGGTTTGTCTAGAGATTTACAACGCTAAAATCAGGGGCTCGATTCCCTTCGATGTGGCTTTGCTATAAGAAAAACAAACAACGAACTAGTCAGCTTGGTAATATAATACTTGATTAATATGCTGGTATAGAATAAAAAATAATTTACATCTGAGCTTCTCGTGGACTATGATTTAGCTATTAATTCTAAACATACTAATAAGCCATCATATATAGAACATTTACTCATAATAGTGTTATTCACTTTCTCAGAGAACAACCTGAAAAACGTTGAAAACCGGTTTCTGGTGTATTTTCCTTGTGTGTGTGTTTCTTTTTTATTACAAATGAAAATTCATAAAATAAAATTTTAGTCAATAACATGAACGTTAACCTTTTTTGAATTGTCGAGTACATTCCTGTCGAACGTATTATTCATCTAAGTTTTAAAATATATTCCTGTATATGGACAAAAAAATGCTGTCATGATTGGCGGTTCGTATTTTCGCAAATGTCTAGATATTAACTGATTTTTTATTATTGCTAGGTGCTAATTACTAATTAGTTCACATCATACGTTATAGAATAGCAATACAATAGCAATAGATAACGTCTTGCGAAATAATGCTTTAATTATTTTCGTACTGTCGTGTTTAAGAATTTTATATTCAGTTCGTATATGATCGTTGGTTCATAATAAGCTACCCCTACCGGCAATCCTTGAAATAAATGAGACATCTCTTGTGTCACAGTCAATATCCAATCAGCTTCCTTCTGTCATTTATTTAACTATTTCTATGGAAAACATTTTTAAAAATATAGCAAGTAGTCCCTGTTTGTGTAATTGGCATATCAAGAAACACAATTTAAACAAAAAACTGAAAGTCTGAAAAAAAAATCTATATTCCTCTTACACAGATCTGAATTTGACAGAGTGACCATTATGGCTGAGACGACCACAACAGTCATTACTAGTACCATCAATTCGAGGAGTTCACCAGCTGAACTTGTCTCCAGGTTTGGAATACCAGACTACGTGGTGTTTGCAGGGATGTTAACTGTATCAGCTTCCATAGGTATCTACTACGCTTGTAGTGGAAGCAAACAAAGTACCACTAAGGAATTCTTGATGGGTGATCGGTCCATGAGTGTATTTCCCGTGTCTATGTCGGTGTTAGCCAGCTTTATGTCAGCCATCACCTTGCTTGGCACCCCTGCAGAGGTGTATCAGTACGGCACCCAATACTGGATGATTATTATAAGTTATTTTTTTGTCATACCTCTGGCCGCCCATTTGTACCTACCAGTCTTTTACAACCTCGGATTGACCAGTGCTTACGAGGTAAGTTATTGTTATCACTAAATGTTATTATTTTAATCCGGTCGTGCTTTATATAATACAAATATTGGACAGTTCTTTTGTGACGTAAACTTGTTAATGTTTTCATTTGATTTATTTCCTTTTGTACTGAAAAATGTTTCGGTTTCAAATAATTATTTTCCTTCTCAAAACCTTCATCCTATATTCGGTATCTAATTTGCAAGATCTACTGATACTCAACTGGTTTTCCTAGATATCAAAACTAATCGTTGCCGTAATGAAATAAAAGAAATTTAACTACGTATATTTATTTACAACTGCTAAAATAACTACAAAACTTATAGCATTAACTCAATTATTATTAGAAAATGAAGTTTTCGTATTTGTCGCAAGTAGTCAAGTTTTAAAATTATTGTTCTTTTCCGTTGTTGTACCGGTTTCTTACAGCTGTATTACAGAGTTAGCACTTTTGTTCGTAGAACAGTAGTTTTTCCAGTACTAACAATAACTGTGCAATATATTTGAAACACAGAAATTTTTTCTGTGTTGTATATAGTTTAAAGTATAAAGAAGTAACAGGTTTTATATTTTTGTGTAATAGACTCATTTCTTCAAGCCTTTTTTTTCTTTTCTGTTTGCTCTGATTTCTACAGCTTCGTTTCATACGTTTCAAAATTATACACCTACTAAAGGATTTTGATTCAATCTAGATAAATATGGATGAGATTCAGTTGTGATTAAGCTAGCATTTCCTGAACTAACATTAATTGTGTACACTTTAAGTAGACGCGTGTTGTGTGAAACAGTCCAGTTGTATAGCTTTCTAAGTAATTGGCCATGGCCAAGCGTGTTAAGGAGTTCGACTCGTAATCTGAGGGTTGTGGGTTCGAATGCCGGTCGCACTAAACATGCTCTCCCTTTCAGCCGTAGGGGCGTTATAAAGTGACTGTTAATCCCACTATTCGTTGGTAAAAGAGTAGCCCAAGTAGCTTTGCGCGAAATTCAAAAGCAGCAAACAGAATTCTAAGTAATTATTTAAATTATGTTAATTTACCATTTCTTTGTGTTTTGAGTCAATGGATTTATCGGTATCGTATCACCAAGTAAATTTCATAGTTTGTGATTATAGTACTTGTATGTTCACATGTTACTTTCAAGAGGGTAGACTTAAATAGAAATATAAAACTGTCGTCTTCGAACATAATCAACCATTAAAACGTTTTATTTATTTATTTAAGATTGTTCAATGGACCATTAACTTTTATTTTGTAATGTAAGAATATTTTTCCAAATGTTTTGACGCTCGTCAAATTTCTGAAGACATAACATAAACAATGGTGTAGAAATATTGTATTTTACAATTTTATTTAATCTGTTAACCGTAAATTACGACTCACTTTATTACCGATTACTGTCTGAATCAAGTAAATGGCTCAGGACGGTTTACTTTCTTCAATTCGAAAACGTTTATGCCATCTTCTTATTGTTTGTTTGTTTGCTTTTGAATTTAGCGCAAAGGCTATCTGCGCTAGTCGTCCCTAATTTAGTAGTGTAAGACTAGATGGAAGACAGCTAGTCATTACCAACCACCGCCAACTCTTGGACTACTCTTTTACCAACGAATAGTTGGATTGACCGTCATATTATAACGCTCCCACGGCTGAAAGACCCAGCATTCACTCTTCTTATACGATTCTTAAGAAACACTCTGCTTTTGTTTCCTAATACCTAGATTAAAATCATGGCGTTAGTATCAATTAATAACTGTCTGTTTGTGTAGAGGGTAACTGAATAGTGGTTCATATTCTAATTTTAAAACAAAACACTCTCGGTACCACTATTAGTAAAACCTAAATAACAAGAGCTAAATATAAGACTATTTTGTCACCCTGTTGAACAACGGTGAGTTTACAGTAGACACAGCAGATAATACAACGTGGTGTTTGTTTTGAAACAGACTAACAGAGCAACGACGCTATCTTTAACAAATAAGCAGTTTGTGTTTTTTCTTATAGCAAAGCCACATCGGGCTATCTGCTATGTCTACCGAGGGGAATCGAACCCCTGATCTTAGCGTTCTAAAACTGAAGACTTATTGCTGTCACAGCGGGGGACAATAAGCAATGTTATTCATGCCAGTAAAGTATTCCACGTAAATACAATCTAGAAATGGCCCAACAAAAGTAGCTATCTATGTATATGACCAGAATTACAGAAAAGCCTTCAAAGTCTTTAGGGATAATATTGATACGTAGATAAAATATTGATTATTTAAAGACTTTTCTATATTTTTAAGATGTGTTTTAAACTTAAAAGAAGTGAATCCAACGAAAGTCGGGCGACTCGCTATCTGAAGGTCTCGGGTTCGTCACACCAAATACCCTCGTTCTTTCATCTGTGAGATCATCATATGTTATGGTCAATCCTACTATTCGTTGGTAAGAGAATAACCCACGAGTTGGTGACAGGTGGTGACGACTAACTATTGAAATACACGCCCCACGTCTATATTCAAGGGATATGTGTACAAAACAATAATATAGGAACTTTTTACATAAAACCAGATAACTTCTCTTTCTATTGCACAAGTGTAATTGAGTTTTTTGTTTCTTTTTCTTGCTTGAAAGTAGTTCGGTATATCAAGAGGTTTACATGTAAATTATGCATCATATTATCTGATACATGTGGTATTCATACATCCGAAAACACTGTTCGTCATTCTTCAAGTAACTTAAGCACTTTTTTTTTACATTCGCTAACACGAAATAAAACTTAATGATATGCCTTCCATTCTGTTCTTACTTAAAACAACTACTTTCAATGCGTTAGTTCCATAAAAGTTAAGTTCTTTGGTAGCTTAGCGGTAAGTCTATTGACTTACCATTGATTTGTGGAGATATCTTCGAAGAGCACAGAAACGATAGCCTTTGTGAATATGAACAAAAAAAATGAATTTCATTATTATTATTTGTTTTCTATTTTGATTAAATAACGTTTTTCTGTCTCTAACTGAGATTCTTTCACTGTGAATAACATATTTTTAATACTAATATTAAAATACAGATGAACTACATTCCTTTTCAATATCTATATTGAATATAGATATAAAATATCTATCACAATATCTATATAAAATAATTTTTAAAACTGCATATATTTTGTGAAAATGTTTCCAATGTAGTGTCTCTTTATATTTAAGCGCATAGTTACACGATAAGCTATCGGCGCTATTCCTACTACGGGTATCGAACCCCGATTTTTAGTGTATAAGTTCTCAAAGATACGACTCAGTCTCTGGAAAGTCCCACTCTTTGACGAGATATGTGTATAGAATGATTTGTCACTGTGTTATTGCTACATTTATTTACGAACACTGCTAAAAGGACACAACAAGCCTTGTGTTATTTATTTATCTCAATTATTTAAGTTGTTGACCTCGGTTTAGAAAAATCTTAGACAGAATAGAAATCTATCGAATGAATATTCTATGAATTGTTTTGAAAAATAATAAGTACGACGTTTCGATTGTTACACGAAGTTACAGTGAAGACCTTATTATATAGTCCAAATTCTCATATATAACACTAGTCGATTACCCTTGGTGTTTGTGCATTAGATCCGCGTGTGACGTATTTATGACGTCACATTTGCACCCTGAGAGGGGAAAAAATAAAGTTCTCCATGACAGGAAAGGTAGGTGAAACGGAAAAATCGTGGCTCCTATTGTAAATCTACATGCACAAATGATAAAAATTTCACGAAGTTGGAAGTTGTATATCGCGCAATAAAAACGTTTTTCCAGTATCATACAAGCAAAAGTTACATTACAGTATGATGATACAGGTATATTTATATAGTAGCAACAAATTTTATGAAACATCACGTTTGTTTTCTTTTCCCTGCTTCTTACTGATGTCTTAAGTTCCTTCTACGAATTACTAGCTTAGTTTCATTATCTAAAACATTGTTTGACTTAATAGATCTTCACTCATTTTCACTGGCTCTTGTACTGCCAGAATCCAAGGCTAAAATTTCCATAATCCAAGAACCACTCGCTGAGTAACCAAATGTCAGCCTTTTTCATCCTTCGCCAAAATGAATATCCTTTCCCTCATTGGCTTAGCGGTTGTTCTGAATATTTCTAAAGTTAAAAATCGGGTTTCGATACCCACGATATGTACAGCATAGAGATCCCCTTCTGTAGCTCTGTGCTTAACAACAAACAAAATCGAATAAAAAAAACAAACTAATCCATATTCTTGTTTTGTACCCGATGTGCAATTCTTACAAACTTGTACTTTGCTGTTTATAATAACTGCTTCATTTGACTTTTCCATAAAATTGCAATCTGTTTTCTTTATCAATACTTCGTTACTGATTGTTTTTTTTTATTTTTCTGTCTTTCTTCAATGGAAGTCTTATGAGTGTACTAACTGACTTGGGACCGGCATGGCCAGGTGGTTAAGGCACTCGACTGCTAATCCGAGGGTCGCGGGTTCGAATCCCAATCACATCAAATATGCTCACCCTTTCAGCCGTGGGGATGTTATGATGTAACAGTCAATCCCAGTTTTTGTTGGTAAAATAGTAGCCCAAGAGTTGGCGGTGGGTGGTGATGACTACCTGCCTTCCCTCTAGTTTTACATTGCTAAATTAGGGAAGTCTAGCTCAGATTATCCTCGCGAAATTCAAAACAGACCAAACTAACTGACTTTGTTACGTTTGGGTAACATCATTATTGTATCCTTGAAAGTGGAAGACATTAGCAGCAGTAGCAAGCGTTTTTTATTGTCTTTGTTTTACCTGTTGACTGGGTTTAATAACACTATATCTTACCTGAAATACCGGAGTGTCACAAAAAATGACATTTAAAAGGGCATATATACTTTTCTTATTAGAAAAATGAGGTTTTGTCTTTTTTACTGTTACTCTTCGAAGCACTAACCATCATGCACTGGTGATAATAAAGAACAATTTATTCATTTATGTAATCAACTAACATCTTATAGTGTAATTACCATAACAGGAAATTCACTTCGATTATTTGCTGTAAAGCAAGGTTGTCGTTTCCTTATTTTTTCGACTGGTGGTTGTTAACGTGTATTTATGTATTTCATAAACCAGGGAAGTTTCCAGCGTTCTAAGCAACGGTTTGCATAAGTATCCCAACAATAAACAAAGACTCCAACTAAGCAGCCGGATGTAACTGAACGTTCAGTAAATTATCGTTGTAACAATGAACTTTATCAGATATCGTCACAAATGCGTATGATTAGATGTGTGTGTGTGTGTGTAGAACGATTTATCTTTGTGTTAGTACTACACTTATGCAACTACATTTCTAGAAGGACCTAACGTCTCTAAGACAGTTAGTATATAGTAATCATAGCCCAACATTCATTTCCATCTCTGGTAGCCTGCGAAAGAAATATATTAGTATTTATAATTTTCATAAAGTTACTCGTGTTATTTACTGATAATACATTTAAGCATTTGTCTCCTTTTACCCCTTTTTGCCTTGTTGGCCCGGCATGGCCAGGTGGGTTAAGGCGTGCGACTCTCATCCCCGTCGCACCAAACATGCTCGCCCTTTCAGCCGTGGGGGCGTTATAATGTGACGATCAATCCCACTATTCGTTAGTAAAAGAGTAGCCCAAGAGTTGGCGGTGGGTGGTGATGACTAGCAGTCTTCCCTCTAGTCTTACACTGCTAAAATAGGGACGGCTAGCGCAGATAGCCCTCGAGTAGCTTTGCGCGAAATTCAAAAAACCAAACCAAACCTGGCCCTCTGCATTGTATAATTAATATTAGACAATGTAGAGGGCCAAGAAAATAAGAAAAAAAATTAATCTACTGATTAATTAAAGTTGCTCTTATCGTTTAATAAAGCATTTTGGTGAAAAAGCCAGTCCCTATCCCATCTATCGTATTTAAATGTAAACCATCTATTACATTATTAACTTAAGTCTAACATTCACTCACGTAAGGATGAAATTAGCAGTTATTTCAAGTAATTTGCCATCATCCTATTACACAAATTTCAGTGTACAGATTGTAACTACTATTAATGTTTCTCAAAGTATCTGCTTTCATCAAACTTATCGTCAATGTATCTAATGGTATGAGATACGATTGCGTTACTACAACTGTCTGTGAAGGTGTGAGATATGACTGTATTACTACAACTGTCTGTGAAGGTGTGAGATGACTGTATTATTACAACAGTCCGTCAAGGTGTGAGATATGACTGTATTACTACAACTGTCTGTGAAGGTGTGAGATATGACTGTATTACTACAACTGTCTGTGAAGGTGTGAGATATGACTGTATTACTACAACAGTCCGTCAAGGTGTGAGATATGACTGTATTACTACAACAGTCCGTCAAGGTGTGAGATATGACTGTATTATTACAACAGTCCGTCAAGGTGTGAGATATGACTGTATTACTACAACAGTCCGTCAAGGTGTGAGATATGACTGTATTATTACAACAGTCCGTCAAGATGTGATTTATGATCACGTAGCAGTAGTTGCCAATATAAAAGCTTTAATCAAACTCATCTAAATTGCTAATTATGAAGTTGGCAATAATCCTCTTAATGTAACTGTTTATATAATGTTTAATACCATGTTTTTGACAATGAGTAGCAAGAACCTGTTTTGCACTAGAGTTTGTTTTTTTTACTTAATTATTATGATGAATTTAAAAAGGGCTTAAACCTGCCTAAATATTACATATCATTATATAAATATTATATACCATTATAAAAGGCTTAACTCTATTTATTTGACTTGCTTACTCAAGCTGTGGTGATGAGCCTTGAACAGGAAAACTGCAGTCCACAGTGTAGGGTATGGCCAATCAAGGAATGCATTAAGCCTCTACATGACAGATCCTCTTTTTAATTTTGCCAAAGGCAAAAGTCAGGCGAAATGTTATGAAATTATTCACAGACCTTAAGTTAAAGTTACTATATCTTAACTTAAAGAGGACTTTTAAACCCTATAAATATCAAATATGTTTTTCTAGTGTTAACAAACACTAGAAATGATCTTCAAGACATTCTACATCACGTAAAGAGATTAAGGAAGATAACTGTTCATTAATCTTTCAAGGTCCAAGTTTACACTGCGACGAGAGTCTCATCTGTGGACTCCATCTTCTTTACACAAAAGATCTTAAAATATTTCACAAATCTTAAAGATGGTGTATCATTGCTGGAAAGAACAGTATCACATGTATAAAGTACATTTCAAGAAAACAAAAAAGGAATTTAACTTGCGGAACGTCGTATTATATTTAAAGAATGTTTTAGACAATAAATGCTTTGTCACAAACATTTATTACTTCAGTGAAAATCTAGCCGAAATACAGAAACTGTTTGTTTTGTTTTTTTTAATTGTGCACAAAGCTACTCGAGGGCTATCTGCGCTAACCGTCCCTAATTTAGCAGTGTAAGACAAGGATAAGAAGCAGCTAGTCATCACCACCCCCCGCCAACTCTTGGGCTACTCTTTTCACCAACGGATAGTGGGATTGACTGTCACATAATAACGCTTCCACGGCTGAAAAGGCGAGCATGTTTAGTGTGACGGGAATTCAAACCCGCGACCCTCAGGTTACGAGTCGCACGCCTTAACTAGATTATTCTATTCAGGTTTCATGGTAAAGTTTACTGCTGTGGAAATCTTGTTCGTATTGAAAAGTACGTAGTATGAATATTAGATCGGGATGCAAACATTGGTAGAAATAAGAATGTTCAACATATGTTTAGAACCTGGGTACGTCTTAATAATTAAAACAAATATATACAATAATATTGAAAAAAAATACTAATTTAAGATTTTCTTGTTCACTTTCTGTAAAAGAAAATATTCTAGGTGATGAATACTTTTGGTCATAATACAAATAATATACGAAACGGTCCCCAGGTGTAGTGTGAAAAATCGAAACTTTCCCCTTTCTTATGAATGTTTTTTCTTGTAATTATCTGACATTGTGCAAGATATCTTTCTTTAACCTTGAATGAGCAACCAAACAAAGTTCTCAGAACTTGACTAACAACCGGACGAGTTGAGTTCCTGTGACGTTCCGTGGCTGATTCAAGAAAATGCCCGTGGCAAATCACGACGTGGATAAGATTTTATTTCTTCGACAGCCCCCGCTAGTATAGCGGTATGTCTACGGATTTACAACGCTAAAATCAGGGGGTTCGATTCCCCTCGGTGGGCTCAGCAGATAGCCCGATGTGGCTTTGCAATAAGAAAACACACACACGTATATCCGACAGATGGAGATTCTCAGTTAAGGTTTTACCTATTACTGCACATAAAAAAAAACAAAACAGGTTTGAGGTGGGCCATTATATTGCCCTCTATGTAATGCTATCTTGCTGGATCGTTTGAAGACGGAACTACAGATAAAAATAAATATTAACCGAAATTACTTAGGTTGTTTCTAGTTGCGATATTACACGTGCGAGGGTGGGTGCATGACAGCTAGAGCTTACAATGAAACATTTCGATACACAAGTCTTTCATATTAATATCCTCCATATTATATCCTTGTGTCGATATTAACGCCGACTGTGACCAGGTGAGTTAAGGTGTTCGACTCGTAATCCGAGGGTCGCGAGTTCGAATCCCGGTCGCACCAAACATACTCGCCCTTTCACCCGTGGGGGCGTTATAATGTTCGGTCAATCCCACTATTCGTTGGTAAAAGAGTAGCCAAAAAGTTAGCGGTGGGTGCCTTCCCTCTCTCTAGTCGTACACTGCTAAATTGGGGACGGCTAGCGCAAATAGCCCTCGTGTAACTTTACGCGAAATTCAAAAACAAGTGTAGCTTTACGCGAAATTCAAAAACAATTGGGCCCGGCATGGCCTAGCACGTTAAGGCGTGCGCTTCGTAATCTGAGGATTGCGGGTTCGCGCCCGAGTCGCGCCAAACATGCTCTCCAAGCCGTGGGGGCGTTATATGTGACGGTCAATCCCACTATTCGTTGGTAAAAGAGTAGCCCAACAATTGGCGGTGGGTGGTGATGACTAGCTGCCTTCCCTCTAGTCTTACACTGCTAACTTAGGGACGGCTAGCACAGATAGCCCTCGAGTAGCTTTGTGCGAAATTCCAAACAAACAAACAATCAAAAACAATTAACGTCGACTAAGTATCCTTTTTACTGAGGTTGTACATTCATATCAGTCACTTAATGGCCTGGCATGACTAAGTAATTAGGGCGCTTGACTCGTAAGTCAAGGGTCGCGGATACGAATCCCCGGGACATCAAACATTTTCGCCCTTTCAGCTATAGAGACGTTATAAAGCTACAGTCAATTCCACTATTCGTTGGTAAATTAAGGACAGCTAGAACAGATAGCGCTCGTTTAGCTTTGCGCGAAATTAAAAAACAAACAATCACTTAGCTACAAGTAATACGAAGACACAATTAGTGATATTTTCAAAATCAAAGAAACATCAAAACGTACAACCCCAGATTTACATGAAAGGAGAGCTACTCCAGACTGCTAAATCTTCAAAATCTTTAGCGCTAAATTATGATTCTAAACTTACCTGGATAAAATATGTAAATAACATAAACAATAAAATTTGACGAAGAATAAACAATGCTAGGAGTCTAACTGGTAAAAACTACGGAACAACACCAGAAAACATCATTAAAATATACAAAACATACATTAGACTTGTAATAGACTATGCAGTTCCTGCATGGATCAATGTAAGTGTAAAACAATACAAACTAAACTCCAAACATTACAGAGTACACTAATTACATCAGCATACAGAGTACCTAAAACCGCTTCATCAAAGTTCATGCACAAAAAAAACAAAAACAATATACATGGACATTGCCCTGAAAAGGGCCTGAGTTAAAGTTATGCTTATCACTCTGGCTCTCTATATTTACTTTAAATATTAATAAGTCCTTTCAAAAATTGTAAAGGAAGGAGGAAAAGGTCTAGTGTACCTGGCCCTCCTTGGTATACAAATTTATATACCCAAACACCTAGAGAGAGAGAGAGAGCTACAAATAAAATACAGACAAACTACAGACCACCTAATCAGATTAACAGAAACAATTACAGACAGTTTTAACGAAAACGATTGCACTGTAGCTTGCTTTCTCGACATTGAGAAAGCATTTGACACAGTGTGGCATAACGGATTACGCCATAGGTTAACGGAAATGGATTTACCCCAGGGAATTATTCGCTGGCTATATAACTTCCTGGACAATAGAACGTGTAAGTAGATGTGAATGGGGGGCCCACTCGAGGTCGTTTTCACCTGAGGCAGAAGTCCAGCAGGGAGGGGTAGTTAGCCCTATATTATTTATCATGTATGTAAGTAATATGCCTCTGTCGGACCAAAATTTAGGTTTTGCATCACAATTTGCTGACGATGTAGCGGTATGGAAAAGTACCCCCACTCCTTCAAATAGCAGCAACGAACCTACAACAAGTCTTGAACAACTTAAAATAATACTGCCAGGAATATAGAATAAAAATAAATATTCCGAAAATCCAAGTAATATTATTCAGCAGATTAAATAAACTGAAAGATCCACCTAAGTTATACATGAAAGGATCACTTTTACTGACTGCTACTTTGCTGAATTTTTAGGATTAACTTATGATACCAAATTAACGTGGATACAGCATACAAACTATCCTGATTAAAATCTGAAAAAGAGCAAATTATGCAAGAAGTCTTTCAGGTAAATATCAAGGTACATCAGTAGGCAACATAATAAAAATCTACAAAACGTACATCAGACCTATAACAGAATACTCATCTCCTGCCTGGATAAACATAACACATAAACAATAAAGAAACTGCAAAGAATACAAAACTCAGTTTTAACTTCAGCCTATAAAGTACTAGGGCTGCGACGAATACGGACTTTTGTAACCGGTTAATCTTTGCCTCGTAACCGAACCGTAACCGGTTAATCGTGTAATCGTCACAGCCCTAGGAATTTGCGCGTGACAGCCGCACCGAACATTAACAAAAACTCTAAAGGCTTTCAACAACAACAACAACGAAAATTCAACCAAACAAAAAGGCAAGCTGTTCGTAAAATTGCGATAGGCAAACATACCAATGTCAAGGCCAAATAATGGAATATTTACACGCAAATGTCGATAATGGTATTGTTTTCCCTCGTTTATTTTTCTCGAAAAAAATATTAGATTAACCGGTTAGGAAATCCATAACCGGTCAAGAGCAGTAACCAAACCGTAACCGGTTAATCGTGTAAACGTAGAAACAATATCTGTAAGACTCTTGTATAATGCACTAAATTATATTAATAAGAAATGACATAAAAATGAGTGATCTCTACAGGTACTACGTACATGATGAACATTGTTCTAAGTACCTCTCTGCTATAAATATATATTTAATAAATATCAAACAAGCTGGCCACCACGCACTAGACGCTTAAAACTAGTTTTATTTTATTTTGTTGCTGTTTTTGAATTAAGCACAAAGCTACACAATGGGCTATCTGTGCTTTGCCCACCGCGAGTATCGAAACCCGGTTTTTAGCGTTGTAAATCCACAGACATATCGCTGAACCACTAGGGGGCTATTTTATTTTATTTATGCTTTTTTGTTTATTTTTTCTTTTCTTTCTTTTCTTTTCTTTTCTTTTATTTTTATTATTTTTCTCCGATAAATATATATGGAAAAAGGGGAAAATATATAAGTGAAAAAAAAAACGAATAGAAATATTAAATTTATAAAAATGAAATAGAAGTAAAAATAATAATAATAAATGGATAAAGAAAAAAAAGGCCAAATCAAGACAAGACATGGACATTGCCCTCAAAAGGGCCGGACTACTGTGGGATACTCTGGCCCAAGATCTACAACAAATTCTTACTAGTAGCCGACATGAAAACTAGGGATGGAGGAAGAGGTCTTGTTCACCTGACTCTCCTGGGTATTTAAAAATTAAACATACCCAAATACCCACAAAGAAGCTACAAGTATCCACAAATAGCTAGTTCCGGAAATGTTGTGTATAGAATAGTAATAAATTCGTACAGCAGTATAAGTGTAGTTTCACAAACTACAAGTAAAAAAGTATATTTATTCGTACGATATATACTCTTCAAAAAAAGAAACGCAAAAGGCAAAATATGAGACAAATTGTTAACAAGTTTATTCCGGATAGTTCTGTATGACATGTGTGAAACTTTGCACATTTACTGCTGAACATCCAAAGTCTGCAAAGGCGAAGTCCACGTTCACTAGATGAAGTTTAACGTCACTCAACGTCAATAACGAGTATGCCCCCCGTGAGCATCAATAACTGCTTGGCATCGCCTGCCCATGGAAGCGATGAGATGACGGATCACATCCCGTGGAATGGCTGTCCACTCAGCCTGCAAAGCTGCTGCAAGCTGAGGTAGAGTCTGCGGTTGAGGTTGTCGCCGTGGCAGACGTCGGTCAAACTCGTCTAAAAGATGTTCGATTGGGTTTAAATCTGATGATCTGGAGGGCCAGGGAAGAACGTTGTCGTTGTGGTGTCTCAAGAAGACAGTGGTGGGTCGGGCTGTGTGAGGACGGGCGTTGTCATGTTGAAAAACGTCGTTGACGTTCACCATGATGGATTGCACATGGGGCCTAAGAATCTCGTCGACGGTTGCATACGGACTGATCGGAAATCTTACCCAGCCCTGGTATGGTTGAGACAGTAGACGTCGCAGTGGTGGTCCTATCCCGAAGGTGACGTAACCGGATGTAGCGATCTTGTGCGGGCGTGGTCACACGAGGTCTGCCAGATCGTGGACGGTCACAAGTTGATCCATGTTGTTCGTGACGATTCCATTGCCTTGTGATGGTGCTTGGGTGGACATTCACAGCTCTGGCAACATCTGATCGAGATTCGCCTGCTTTCAATCCACCAATGGCGTTGTTGCGTTGTGCTTCAGTCAGTCTTGGCGTAACTGTATTGCGTGTCGGTGGCTTAACACTGAGCTATGGAAACAGAGAACCCGTCACTTTTATAGGGATTTTGCACATGTTGCACTTGCAAAACATGCAGATCTCTCAAACAAATTTATTGGACACGAATGCGCTTTGGCGAAAAATCCAATGTTTTCCTCCGTTTTCAAAGTGCACAACTTTTATTCTCATTTTGGTCTGACAATCAGCGCCTTAACACGTGTAACATCACATACTCTGAGCTTGTAACGTTATTACATATATTTCTCTTTAAAATAACAAAAATATCCCTTTTGCGTTTCTTGTTTTGAAGAGTATATATAATATACTATTTATCCTTTACTTGCACAACAGGATTAGAACGAGTTTACTAGTTTTGTACAACCGGTTTGCAGGTTTGCCAATAAGTCTTTACCATTCAAATATTTATAAAGCCTTTTCTTTACACCTTCCGTGATTTGCCCGTGGTAACTCCATTAAAAAAATATTTGCCCTAGTAAATTCGAGGAAAATAATTCTTTCTGGAGTTCTAATTATTTGCTCGAATTTATCATGTTATATTACAATAAACTATAAAAGGCAAAAAAAAAATACACTGCTACATTAGGGACGGCTAGCGCAGGTAGTCCTCGTGTAGCTTTGGATGAAATTCGAAACAAACCAATCCTTTAACAATCTTAAACACCTCAATTAGATTTCTTCCAATCGTTTTTCAAGAAAAATAATTTAAGAGGTCTTAATTTACTCTTGACTGACAACTTTTCCATTCCAGGCTATCTGTCATCAAAGGATTCTTCCTCTGAATATTTTCAACAGTTTAATGTCCTTTCTAAGGTAAGAACCTCAAAAATGAACATAAAACACCAAACAAGGCTTAGCAAGCGACCTAGAAAATGAAATTATAACTTCCTTATTCTTGCATTTAATATGTTTTAGCTACAACCTATAATGTTAATTGTCCTGCCACAAGCAACAACACACTGTTTGGATGGCTTAAGGGTTTATTTAACTAGAACACCAAGGTTCATTTCTTGCATGACACTGTTAAAGTTATTTCAACCATAAATATATCCATAGTTCACATTGTGATACCTTATATGCATTAACTTTTGTTTATTATAATTAAAAATCATTTACTATTTATTTGTCCAACTCATCAAATAATCCTAATTATTTTGTAAAACAGCAGCGTGATCCTTACTGCAAACAACGCCCACACACTTTAATATCATCAGTAAATTTAAATACCTATTTGACCATCTTCTTATGTCATTGATGTAAATCAAAAAGAAAAGTCCCAACGTTGAACCATAAGGTTTGACCGAACTCCATTTATAACAACTATCTGCTTTCTTTAATCCATCCACTCTTCTAGTTAATAAGCCAATACATCTTCTACGTCTACAAAGATAATTGTTAGACTAACTTCTTTGTCAAAATTCATTTTAAAATCCATACGAACCAAATCCACACGCGTACCTTCGCCTACATAAGTAGTAACCCCTTCAAAGAATCTCAAAAAATAGTCAGAAAAGTTTACTCAAGTTAAATCACGTTGACTATTCACCAAATGTTTGTAGAGTTAGCAAAGCATCTTCTACAAGACCTTTAAACCCTTTCCCCCAAGTCATGCATGACTACTAGGTATATAATTACTGGGGCTACTTTTATTCGTTTCCTTGAAGAGAGAGCTAATATTATCCAACTTCTAATCTTCTGATATCTGGCTATTGTTCAAGGACTTACAAAACATAGTAGTAAATGGCTCACGTACCCAATCCCTGACCTCTTTCAAAATCCTTGGAGAAATATTACCTGACCCAGAAGAGTTATCATTCTCTAAACTTTTAATTTTTTTTCATAAAAACTAGAATTAATGTGAACATCTTGTTCAGTCTTGTTTCCATTTAGCAACTGTTCAAGATAAGAGTTACTGTTTAAACATTATTTAATAAAAACTTGAAAAGAAGAACTGAAAAACCTTCTTTAATAAAAACTTGAAAAGAAGAACTGAACAATCTAGGTATATCATAATCTCCACATATTGGTATTCATGTAACATTCTTCAAAGACAATGCTCCTATCCTAACATTTTGCTTACTCTTAATGTATTTATAATAATCCTTATTATCCATTTTTACATTTTAAGCCAACCTTTTCTAATACGTCGTTTTTTTTTCAGTTTAAACAATTTTTCTATAATTTCTTAAATCTCCCATTTTATCAATTAGTTTGAATCCAGTTTCATACTGCTTTTCCTTAATGTTATCCTTTATACCTTAGTAAACCGAATTGTTACTTAAAATCACCATTTTTATAAGAAATATAATTATCTTGAATATTTAAAAACGTATTTTCAAATGTATTCCATATTCAATTAATTCAGTTGTCCAACTTACCTCCTCACAACCATTATTTTAACTTTTGAAACCAAATTCTCAGTATTTCTAATATTCATATGCACTAAAACATCAAACCTAATTGAGCAATGATCACTTTTACACAAATCTTTCCCAAACTCTATCTCACCAAAACTAATAAAGTTAGCAATAGATCTAAAGTAGCGTTGTAGCCTAGTAAGTTCTCAAGCAAACTGTTGAAATAAAACCACACTCAACAATTTCTATAAACCTTTGTTATGATTTAATATTTCCCAATGTTTATGCTCAAAATTAAAATTGCCCGTAATTGTAATATCATTAACAACTGAATTATTTATCTCACTGTAGAGTTTCTCATTCTATCTGGTGGTTTCTAACAAATTCCAACTAAAAGCCTTCCCTCCTTATTACCATTTACAGAAACACAAACATGCTCAATCTCATTGTTATTAGCTTTGACATCTTCAACTTCATCAGAATATAACACATTTTACACGTAAATCACCTCCTTTCCTTCTTTTTATTATTTATCTCTATTAAACAACCTATAACCCTATATTTCATAGAAATTCCTGCCATCAAAACTATCTACTTTTAGCTAGTTTTCAGTTATTCCCATTATACCAAAATCTTCTTTCTCGACCAGTGCTCTAAATTCGTTCATTTTATTTCTTATGATTCTAGTTTTACAATAATAACAGTTTACTCCACGAGTAACACTAACTTTGCATCTTGTTCCCGCACTATATCCCTCTCTACATTTTATCCTCATATTCCTGGCCCGGCATGGCCAAGCCGTAATCTGAGGGTCGTGGGTTCGCATCCCGGTCGCGCCAAACATGCTCGCCCTTTCAGCCGTGGGGGCATTATAATGTGACGGTCAATCCCACTATTCATTGGTAAAAGAGTAGCCCAAGAGTTGGCGGTGGGTGGTGATGACTAGCTGCTTTCCCTCTAGTCTTACACTGCTAAATTAGGGACGGCTAGCGCAGATAGCCCTCGAGTAGCTTTGCGCGAAATTCAAAAAAACCAAAACCAAACCTGGCCCTCTGCATTGTATAATTAATATTAGACAATGTAGAGGGCCAAGAAAATAAGAAAAAAAATTAATCTACTGATTAATTAAAGTTGCTCTTATCGTTTAATAAAGCATTTTGGTGAAAAAGCCAGTCCCTATCCCATCTATCGTATTTAAATGTAAACCATCTATTACATTATTAACTTAAGTCTAACATTCACTTACGTAAGGATGAAATTAGCAGTTATTTCAAGTAATTTGCCACCATCCTATTACACAATTTTCAGTGTACAGATTGTGACTATTATTAATGTTTCTCAAAGTATCTGCTTTCATCAAACTTATCGTCAATGTATCTAATGGTATGAGATACGATTGCGTTACTACAACTGTCTGTGAAGGTGTGAGATATGACTGTATTACTACAACTGTCTGTGAAGGTGTGAGATATGACTGTATTATTACAACAGTCCGTCAAGGTGTGAGATATGACTGTATTATTACAACAGTCCGTCAAGGTGTGAGATATGATTGCATTAATATAGCTGTTTGTCAAGGTGTGAGATATGACTATATTACTACAACAGTCCGTCAAGATGTGAGATATGATTGCATTAATACAGCTGTTTGTCAAGATATGATTTATGATCACGTAGCAGTAGTTGCCAATATAAAAGCTTTAATCAAACTCATCTAAATTGCTTATTATGAAGTTGGCAATAATCCTCTTAATGTAACTGTTTATTACGATGCAAACTGAACATCCTAATTTAAGTGTTTGTCAAGTTAAAAGTTCTAATCAACATATTTCAACTGTCTCTCAAGGATAACCTTTGGTGAAGTTGTTCTAAATGTTTAGTAAGGTACAAATGCTACAAGTCGTCTTGATATAACGTTTGTCAAAGTGAAGGCTCTTACGAATTTACTTCCAAAATATACACTATGATTATTTCATTGTATAACGTTTGTCAAGGTGAAGATTCTGGTGAAGTTACTACTAAGATATAGACTATGATTGCTTTGTTATATAACGTTTGTCAAGGTGAAGATTCTGGTAAGATACTACCAAGATATAGACTATGATTACTTTGTTATATTACGTTTCTCACGGTGAAGATTCTGGTGAAGTTACTAGAAAGATATAGACTATGATTACTTTGTTAAAACTGTTTGACACAGTACTTTTGTCATAAGTGCCTCATTTGTCAATATTATGAGCATTTTTGTACAAACAAAATAACGAAAGTCCACATAAGATAGACCTCCACATATGGTTTTATCAATAATTCTGTTGTATTTATTGATATGCTTAACACCAATATTTTGTAATACAAATATACAGTATCAACTTAGAAGTTGGCACAGGTACTACCCTCAAACCCTAGTATCCATCACGTTTTTAATTGCTCGACCTGAACCCTTCCTTATGCTACCTAAATACCACTTAATAACTTGAGAAAATTCCTTATTCAGACATATTTGGTTGACTAGCTCAGCGTGTGAACACTGACATTCAACAAAGATAGTTAAGAAAAACAGCACTCAAATAAGTGTTAGAGTGAGTGCACACATAACACCAAATATATTAAAAGTAACCTTTTTGTTTAATCATAAATCAACAAATTCATAAAGTATTGTAGGATGTACGCTGCAACGCACGTTGGAAATTGTAAACATATTTACTTTATTAGATTAACAAAAAACTATATAAAATTGTACTGCAATTTAAAACCAGCAGTTATGAAACTATCTGTTTAATTTGGGGTTAAGTAAAGAAATATTTCTTGAGCAGATTAAGTATATAATCATGTATATCAACAAATACCGTAGTACTGTTATGAGAACAAAAGAAAACAGAAAATAATTACAAACACCTAACCATGTTTCAAGTTACATTGTAAGTCAACGAATGAACAACAAAAATAATTTAACGAGGATAAAACTGAACAAACGTATGCAACTTAGGCTAAAAGGCAATAAACATACTATAGCGTAAATTGAAATACAACAAATATTCTTTAATGTAAACTAAAGTACAACAGAATTGCTATTATGTAAACCACATTACAACAAACATACTATAATGTAATTTAAAATAAAACAAACATGCTATAACGTAAAGTCAGACACAACAAATACGATATAAAGCAGGCTAAAACACAACAAACGTACCATAATGTAGGCTAAAATAAAACAAACTTATTGTAACGTAAACTAAAATACATTAAACATGCTTAAATACTATAAACTATTACAAACATACAATAATGTAGACTAAAATATAAAAACTGGTGATGATACGTTGCAAAACAAAACAACTAAAATAAGTAAAACTCCAGAAAGTAAAACTTGTTGGAAGTTTTTTTAAATGTTCAGAATCTAAACAATGCCCTCTGGACTTGAATCGTCAGCCTTCTTCTAAACAGAATGAGATTCTTCACAAATTTGTACATCCTGAGTTGCCTCCCAATGGTTCAGCGGTATGTCTGTGGACTTACAACGCTACAAACCGGGTTTCTATACCCGTGGTGGGCATAGCACATATAACCCATTGTGTAGCTTTGTGCTTAATTCAAAACAACAACATCATCATCCTGAGTTTCAAGGGCTTATTCTGATATGTTCTGAATTAAGAAAGGGACCATCACTTCAGACAATGTTCATCAGTCCTGCTGTACAAACCATTCTCAGTTAAAGTGCTAATAGCAGGAAATTTCAAGTACCTTCATGCTAAGTAGGCAAGGTGTAGAAATTACTTTTCGTGGATTTTTCCACCCTTATTTCCACAGTCGTTAGCTCATCTAGTCAGTATAAATGAGGTTTATCTTCTTCCTCAACTGATGTTGTTTGAAGTTGTTGAAACAACTCTTCTACCAATGCTCGTGCAGCAACACTTAAGCTAATTTATGAGTATCCGTGACGTCAGCTTTCTATTTATTAATTTATTGATAGTGGCTATCATGTGTTTTATATTTAGGTTACCGAATTAGGAAAGCTCAGAGCAGCAAGTTATCATAAATAACAGCGATTTGAATCGGAGATCAAGACATGCTGAATTCATCAAAGGCGAGTCATCAAATTCAATTTTTTGTGACATTAAAACTATGGTATAGTGATGCAATTACTTCTGTTTTAAAGAGACGAACAACTGGTACCTCAACTCCATTTATTTCCAGATGTCTTCCTGAAGGTTTAACTACCACTACAACTTGTTGATTGCTAGGCAGTGTTTTAGTCATTTTATACGTGAAATTACATGTTGCAACTATATCCTGTTTCAAGAATTGCTTTGGTAACTTAAGGCGTATTTGTTTTCTCTGGGTAGTGCAACAACTGAGTAAAAAAAGTGAACAATAAATTTGTCACCAAGTAGTAAGTCCCATCAACATGTTTACTGATTTCAGAATTTCGAAGTATGACCAGCATAATTAACATGGGTGGGGCTTATTTTTGCACACTACATTGTCAGATTCTTTATTAACGACACTATCGTGTACTGCTTGTAAGATATTATTAGTGAAGCACATTTCGTCTGCTACACGTTGTAAGGCTCTTGTTGTGTTTTCATCAGTGTTCCATTCTGGGAAATGACACTTTCAGCAAAACACATTTCGTTTTTCCTCGTTTTGTTTATATAGTGGTAGGTTGTGACGATACAGGTACCCGTATATTGGCTTGTCCACAAATCATTTGTTAGACTGATGGATCTTTCTCCAATGTCAGCTAGCCCATTGTGTAGCTTTGTGCTTAACTTCAAACAAATCAAAGTAACATACAAAACAACATCAGTTGTTCTGTAAGCATTTGAAATGTGTTAAGTTAGTAATATAATTTAAGGAACTTCAGTAATTTGGTGTCATAAGTCCTATGAACATTAGACATTATCAAGGAGCTCAACATTGCAGAGTATATGACGTGAAACATTTGAACACTGATTAAAATTTTGAGTGCTCTAATTAAATGTTGGAAGGAGAGAAGTCAAAACTAGACTGATGAAATGGTATCTAAAATTCTATCTTGAGAATTGTTTTTTTTATTTGGGGTATATCGGCTATAAGTTATATTAGTGACAGTTTTATGGGATTAATTTATTTCCTGTGTTCTTATTGAGCATAATTCGTTATCGTCTTGTACAGAACTTTTGTACATGGGTTGGGCTTGCTTGCCTTTGGTAAAACAAAATCCAGATGATAATCACACAGATTGTGTGTAGGTGAAGTCTCGGTGTACTTACGTTCAATAATACTAATTACTGTGTATAAACTGGAGCCTTTATAACTGGATTCTTTGAAAGACAAAAGGCTGTTGAAGCCAGGATTATCTACAAAATAACATAATTGCATATCCTTGACAGCTATTTGAAAACTTAAAGTCTTGTGTTAGTCTTGCCTAACTGGGTGGAAAGTGTTTTTCTGAAGATGCTTAAACAGAGCACTTATACTTCCTACCTAAATTGGGTTTTGTTTTGCATTTGTAAATAAATTCCACATCGTGCTTCATTAAATAAGTGTCATGTTTAGAAGCAGCAATAACACTAGTGATACGGCCAGTAGAGATTGCAACCGATATTGCAAGATGTTTGTTTATTGAATTTCGCGCAAAACCACACGAGGGCTATCTGTGCTAGCCGTCCCTAATTTAGCAGTGTAAGGCTAGAGGGAAGGCAGCTAGTCATCACCACCCACCACCAACTCTTGGGCCACTCTTTTACCAACGAATAGTGGAATTGACCGTAACATTATAACGCCCCCACGGCTGGGAGGGTCAGCATGTTTGGCACGACTCGGGCGCGAACCCGCGACCCTCAGATTACGAGTCGCACGCCTTAACACGCTTGGCCATGCCGGGCCATTTATGTATATATACATAAATATCGATACAAACATCAAATTACACTAAGCTTTTTTGGTCTTTTTTTAAAATTATTTTACATAAAAGTAAAGGGTGTGTTTGGTGATATTCAACAAGTTTATAGGTTCGCATAAACTTTATATTCAGATACTGTTTTCGAAAAAAGTACATCATACCCAACGTGAAAATAAACTCGAGCACACATGGGAAACAGAGTAATTTAATAATGTCCACTATTATCAGCTGGTTTCTGGGTGCTTGCAATGATTTTTTTCTGGCTGCTTAAACTTGGAGAAAAATGGCATAACAGCTTAAGACAACTAAAGACGAATGGTCTGTGTCTGTAACACACGGTTAGAAAAAAAACCTATTGCAGTGTCCCACAATCCTAGATTACTTATTTCCATTTTACTTTTAAACAGGAGATTAACTACCAGTCAACACTATTTCGCACATGAATCTGGTACCACTCTTTCATTGAAATATCGTTAATACCTCAAGAAAGTGATCACACACAGATATGAGCAAGATACAAACATATGACATTACAAGTATAATTTCTACAAAATTGTCATTGTGATAAGCAACTTTAGCCAGAAGCTAGGACTGCTGAATGTTAAGTATTATTCAAATTCTGTTTATGTGAACACTAACAAATTTCAAAACACCTACAAAATTATCTTTAAACATTTATTTCAATACACTTTCGTAAATATATAATGATTCTTAGTTATAGATGTGTAAAAACTTTCAAAGTGTTACATGCGACAAATAAATTATTGCGATCTTTATTTTCAATACCTGGGTGAAGAAGCACAGGAGCTTGTGTTTTATAATATTGTGAAATTAGCGTGTGTCATCCATACTAAAAGCTTCAGTGTTCTACCTTTTGAACTATTCAATATACAAACTTTTAAAGTAACAGTTAAGGTTTGGTTTGGTTTGAATTTCGCGCAAAGCTACGCGAGGGCTATCTACGCTAGCCGTCCCTAATTTAGTAATGTAAAACTAGAGGGAAGGCAGCTAGTCATCACCACTCACCACCAACTCTTGGGCCACTCTTTAACCAACGAACAGTAGTATTGACCGTCACGTTATAACGCCCCCACGGCTGAAAGGGCGAACATGTTTGGTGTGACAGGGATTCAAACCAGCGACCCTTAACCACCTGTTCATGCAAGGGCCAACAATTAAGGAAAGCTGTCTTTAATAATTTTAGTGTGTTAATAATGCCCAGAGAATGCTTTAACATTAGTACAAAAACAGGATAATACTAAAGTCAGTGTGCTCAAGATATTTAAGGATTTAAGTCCAAATTTTTCAATGATAACATTGTAACGGTCTAAATTAACACGCCGCTACAACCTTGGTTCAACAAAAAAATATATTAAACTGTAACAACACTTGGAATGAACTTTATTACTTACCAAAAACGCAGTTAATAAACACGTGTCTGACCAAAACTTTATGTTTAATGAACAATAAAACATAATATTAATTATTTTAAAATAATGGAATGAGAGAAAAAGAACTAAAAGAAGAAAAGCTTTTTTCAAAATTACCTTTCTATCATATATTAATAACAATACTGAATTACAAACAGCAATAATTCAGTAATAATATCGTTGACTAACTAGCACATAAATCAGTTTATGAAGTTTATGGCAGTGTATTTATTTGCAGCTTAGGTTACGAGAGTACATCTTATGTGATCATAAATTTACATAATATTTTGTTACATTAATAATATATCTACGTCACTGATAGAGAAGCTGGTGTCAGTTTCAAAATACATACATATATACTCAAAATAAACGTGATCGACTATAATTGTGAGTTAACGTCTTAAAATAATTAAACATTCATAGATAAATTAAACGTTTGTTTGTTTTGGAATTTCGCACAAAGCTACTCGAGGGCTATCTGTGCTAGCCGTCCCTAATTTAGCAGTGTAAGACTAGAGGGAAGGCAGCTAGTCATCACCACCCACCGCCAACTCTTGGGCTACTCTTTTACCAACGAATAGTGGGATTGACCGTCACATTTTAACGCCTCCACGGCTGGAAGTGCGAGCATGTTTGGCGCGACTCGGGCGCGAACCCGCGACCCTCAGATTACGAAGCGCACGCCTTAACGCGCTAGGCCATGCCAGGCCCCAAAGATATCCGCTCAGCCCACCGAGGGGAATCGAACCCCTGATTTTAGCGTTGTAAATCCGGAGACATACCGCTGTACTAGCGGGGGGCAAATTAAACGATAGAAGCGTGATAAGTGAACGAAAAATAGAACCATAACCAAAAAACAGTAGAATTCGCTATCTAATAATTTTACTGAAACAAGATACGATTATTTTAACGTAAAACGTATGAAACTAACGTATTACCAATAAAAATAAAAATAGTTTTAAACAGACAATATTAGCAGTGCAATTAATAGCAAAAAATTATTTATAATTGCTTGTGTATTGAAATTCATACTGACACCGAAAAGTGTAAGGGTTTATTAAACATAGTGATACAGACATACAAATCAAAATGTACGGCCTCTCAAAGAAATGATACAGCCACAGCAAACCAAAGTAGCCACATCAGTGGATAGGTTTGAACTAGATCTAAAGCTAGACGAGAGATATCTATACTAGCCATTCCTAATTTAACGGCGATAGACTAGAGGGAAAGCAGCTCTAACAGACACTGCATACCACAAACTATTTGATCACTCTTTTATTAAGGAAAATTGTGAGTTAATATCACATTATAAAGTCTTAAGACTGAAAAGGTTAGCATGTTTAATGAGATTGGGATTCGAACCTGCGACCCTCAGATTGCTAGGTATTCAGACAGAACACAGAAAGAAGGTGAAGAAACCCAAAAACATGTATAATGAATGAGAAACAATTTAATTATAAATAAAACAACCATAAACTCATTTAGGCGGCAGGAAACAAAGGTTTCATTCATGTTTGTTTCTAAACTTTACTGAACTTCCAATAAAGAGCATTTTGGGGATAATAGCAAATGGACAGTTGTGTATGACATATAGAATACACAGATGAATTTAATGAGCTGCGACAACATGCCTCTCTCGAAAGGTATTTCGAGAACCATTCTTTGAACGTGAAATACACGTCAGTGTTAACTGAGAGCTAACTTTATCGATGTAAAATACTTAACACAAACGTATTTGTTTTACAGTATCTGGAAAGACGTTTTAGTCGATTGGTCAGGACTCTTGGATCTGTGGTGTTTTCTATTCAAATGGTAAGTTCATTTGCAACTAACGTAACCAATTAAGCTTTCTGAAACTGATTACTATACAAGTGTTCCAAGTAAATGCTCTGCAAAACTAAGACAGGTTAGCCCTCTATTATACAAGTTAGAAGTATCACGTTAACAACTAACTATTAAGCTGAAGTACGTCGCAATAAAAATATGTTAAAGAATCCTGAAATCAGATTGGACAATTGTGAATTATTTACTGAATAACCTAAACAGTTGACTGTTCGATCACTTAATATATACCTATTTACTCAAAAATAACTTGAATAGTGTGTCAAGTATTTTCTTTTGGTTATTATCAATAAAATAACTTTACGAACAGCTCGAATGTGTAAATATAACTTTAATTTTGTTTTTCTAACTATGACCATATAATTTTAAGATTCGCACAGCAGTAAGAAGTTAAACTGTTATTTTCAACCTTGGTGTAAATCTTGAATAGTTTATACATTTAGTTACAAATTATCATTTTGCAAACTAAGTGTCTTCAACTAGCGCATGTGGTAACTTAAGGTGTTCCATTAGGTCGTAACCAACGTCTACTGCAAAATATGAACCTGGCAATAATTCAGGATTAAATTTATGTAAGAAAATGTCATGAAGTTTTGTTTTCCTCTCTCTCTCTCTTAACATAATAAAACACGGTAAGCTTTGTCTTCCTCTCACTTTTAGTAGAACAAAACACAGAAATCAGTTGTTTTTGTTTTGAATTAAGCACAAAGCTATACAATGGGCTATCTGTGCTCTGCCCACCACGGATATCAAAACTCGGTTTTTAGCGCTGTAAGTCCGCAGACATACCGCTTAGCCACTGAAAGAAAAACAAAAAGCTTTTTGAATCTCTCTCTTTTAATAAAACAAAACACAGAAAGCTTCTTGGATCTCTCTCTCTTAATAGAACAAAACACAGAAAGCTTCATGGATCTTTCTCTATTAACAGAACAAAACACAGAAAGCTTCTTGGATCTCTCTCTATAAACAGAACAAAACAGAAAGCTTCTTGGCTCTCTCTCTATTAACAGAACAAAACACAGAAGGCTTCTTGGCTCTCTCTCTATTAACAGAACAAAACACAGAAAGCTTCTTGGATCTCTCTCTATTAATAGAACAAAACACAGAAAGCTTCTTGGATCTCTCTCTATTAACAGAACAAAACACAGAAAGCTTTTTGGCTCTCTCTCTATTAATAGAACAAAACACAGAACTTCTTGGATCTCTCTCTATTAACAGAACAAAACACAGAAAGCTTTTTGGCTCTCTCTCTATTAATAGAACAAAACACAGAAGGCTTCTTGGCTATCTCTCTATCAACAGAGCAAAACACAGAAAGCTTTTTGGCTCTCTCTCTATTAATAGAACAAAACACAGAAGGCTTCTTGGCTATCTCTCCATTAACAGAACAAAACACAGAAGGCTTCTTGGCTCTCTCTCTATTAACAGAACAAAACATAAAGCTTCTTGTCTCTCTCTCTATTAACAGAACAAAACACAGAAAGCTTCTTGGCTATCTCTCTATTAACAGAACAAAACACAGAAAGCTTTTTGGCTCTCTCTCTATTAATAGAACAAAACACAGAAGGCTTCTTTATTCTCTCTATCAACAGAGCAAAACACAGAAAGCTTTTTGGCTCTCTCTCTATTAATAGAACAAAACACAGAAGGCTTCTTGGCTATCTCTCTATTAACAGAACAAAACACAGAAAGCTACTTGGATCTCTCTTTATTAACAGAACAAAGCACAGAAAGCTTCTTGGCTCTCTCTCTATAAACAGAACAAAACAGAAAGCTTCTTGGCTCTCTCTCTATTAACAGAACAAAACACAGAAGGCTTCTTGGCTCTCTCTCTATTAACAGAACAAAACACAGAAAGCTTTTGGCTCTCTCTCTATTAATAGAACAAAACACAGAAGGCTTCTTGGCTATCTCTCTATTAACAGAACAAAACACAGAAAGCTTCTTGGCTCTCTCTCTATTAACAGAACAAAACACAGAAGGCTTCTTGGCTCTCTCTCTATTAACAGAACAAAACACAGAAAGCTTCTTGGCTCTCTCTCTATTAACAGAACAAAACACAGAAGGCTTCTTGGCTCTCTCTCTATTAACAGAACAAAACACAGAAAGCTTCTTGGATCTCTCTCTATTAACAGAACAAAACACAGAAGGTTTCTTGGCTCTCTCTCTATTAACAGAACAAAACACAGAAAGCTTTTTGGCTCTCTCTCTATTAATAGAACAAAACACAGAAAGCTTCTTGGCTATCTCTCTATTAACAGAACAAAACACAGAAAGCTTTTTGGCTCTCTCTCTATTAATAGAACAAAACACAGAAGGCTTCTTGGCTATCTCTCTATCAACAGAGCAAAACACAGAAAGCTTTTTGGCTCTCTCTCTATTAATAGAACAAAACACAGAAGGCTTCTTGGCTATCTCTCTATTAACAGAACAAAACACAGAAAGCTTCTTGGCTCTCTCTCTATTAATAGAACAAAACACAGAAAACTTCTTGGCTCTTTCTCTATTAACAGAACAAAACAGAAGGCTTCTTGGCTCTCTCTCTATTAACAGAACAAAACACAGAAGGCTTCTTGGCTCTCTCTCTATTAACAGAACAAAACACAGAAAGCTTCTTGGCTCTCTCTCTATTAACAGAACAAAACACAGAAAGCTTCTTGGATCTCTCTCTATTAACAGAACAAAAACAGAAAGCTTCTTGGCTCTCTCTCTATTAACAGAACAAAACACAGAAAGCTTCTTGGATCTCTCTCTATTAACAGAACAAAACACAGAAAGCTTCTTGGATCTCTCTTTATTAACAGAACAAAACACAGAAAGCTTCTTGGCTCTCTCTCTATTAATAGAACAAAACACAGAAAGCTTCTTGGATCTCACTCTAGCAACAGAACAAAACACAGAAAGCTTCTTGGCTCTCTCTCTATTAACAGAACAAAACACAGAAAGCTTCTTGGCTCTCTCTCTATTAACAGAACAAAACACAGAAAGCTTCTTGGATCTCTCTCTATTAACAGAACAAAACACAGAACAAAACACAGAAAGCTTCTTCTCTCTCTATTAACAGAACAAAACACAGAAAGCTTCTTGGATCTCTCTCTATTAACAGAACAAAACACAGAAAGCTTCTTGGCTCTCTCTCTATTAACAGAACAAAACACAGAAAGCTTCTTGGCTCTCTCTCTATTAACAGAACAAAACACAGAAAGCTTCTTGGCTCTCTCTCTATTAACAGAACAAAACACAGAAAGCTTCTTGGATCTCTCTCTATTAACAGAACAAAACACAGAAAGCTTCTTGGATCTCTCTCTATTAACAGAACAAAACACAGAAAGCTTCTTGGCTCTCTCTCTATTAACAGAACAAAACACAGAAAGCTTCTTGGCTCTCTCTCTATTAACAGAACAAAACACAGAAAGCTTCTTGGATCTCTCTATTAACAGAACAAAACACAGAAAGCTTCTTGGCTCTCTCTCTATTAACAGAACAAAACACAGAAAGCTTCTTGGCTCTCTCTCTATTAACAGAACAAAACACAGAAAGCTTCTTGGATCTCTCTCTATTAACAGAACAAAACACAGAAAGCTTCTTGGCTCTCTCTCTATTAATAGAACAAAACACAGAAAGCTTCTTGGATCTCACTCTAGTAACAGAACAAAACACAGAAAGCTTCTTAAATCTCTCTTTATTAACAGAACAAAACACAGAAAGCTTCTTGGCTCTCTCTCTATTAATAGAACAAAACACAGAAAGCTTCTTGGATCTCTCTCTATTAACAGAACAAAACACAGAAAGCTTCTTGGCTCTCTCTCTATTAACAGAACAAAACACAGAAAGCTTCTTGGCTCTCTCTCTATTAATAGAACAAAACACAGAAAGCTTCTTGGCTCTCTCTCTATTAACAGAACAAAACACAGAAAGCTTCTTGGCTCTCTCTCTATTAACAGAACAAAACACAGAAAGCTTCTTGGATCTCTCTCTATTAACAGAACAAAACACAGAAAGCTTCTTGGATCTCTCTCTATTAACAGAACAAAACACAGAAAGCTTCTTGGCTCTCTCTCTATTAACAGAAAGCTTCTTGGCTCTCTCTCTATTAACAGAACAAAACACAGAAAGCTTCTTGGCTCTCTCTCTATTAACAGAACAAAACACAGAAAGCTTCTTGGATCTCTCTCTTAACAGAACAAAACACAGAAAGCTTCTTGGCTCTCTCTCTATTAATAGAACAAAACACAGAAAGCTTCTTGGCTCTCTCTCTATTAACAGAACAAAACACAGAAAGCTTCTTGGATCTCTCTCTATTAACAGAACAAAACACAGAAAGCTTCTTGGATCTCTCTCTATTAACAGAACAAAACACAGAAAGCTTCTTGGCTCTCTCTCTATTAACAGAACAAAACACAGAAAGCTTCTTGGCTCTCTCTCTATTAATAGAACAAAACACAGAAAGCTTCTTGGATCTCTCTCTATTAACAGAACAAAACACAGAAAGCTTCTTGGCTCTCTCTCTATTAACAGAACAAAACACAGAAAGCTTCTTGGATCTCTCTCTATTAATAGAACAAAACACAGAAAGCTTCTTGGATCTCTCTCTATTAACAGAACAAAACACAGAAAGCTTCTTGGCTCTCTCTCTATTAACAGAACAAAACACAGAAAGCTTCTTGGCTCTCTCTCTATTAACAGAACAAAACACAGAAAGCTTCTTGGCTCTCTCTCTATTAACAGAACAAAACACAGAAAGCTTCTTGGATCTCTCTCTATTAACAGAACAAAACACAGAAAGCTTCTTGGATCTCTCTCTATTAACAGAACAAAACACAGAAAGCTTCTTGGCTCTCTCTCTATTAATAGAACAAAACACAGAAAGCTTCTTGGATCTCTCTCTATTAACAGAACAAAACACAGAAAGCTTCTTGGATCTCTCTCTATTAACAGAACAAAACACAGAAAGCTTCTTGGCTCTCTCTCTATTAACAGAACAAAACACAGAAAGCTTCTTGGATCTCTCTCTATTAACAGAACAAAACACAGAAAGCTTCTTGGCTCTCTCTCTATTAACAGAACAAAACACAGAAAGCTTCTTGGATCTCTCTCTATTAACAGAACAAAACACAGAAAGCTTCTTGGCTCTCTCTCTATTAACAGAACAAAACACAGAAAGCTTCTTGGATCTCTCTCTATTAACAGAACAAAACACAGAAAGCTTCTTGGTTCTCTCTCTATTAACAGAACAAAACACAGAAAGCTTCTTGGCTCTCTCTCTATTAACAGAACAAAACACAGAAAGCTTCTTGGCTCTCTCTCTATTAACAGAACAAAACACAGAAAGCTTCTTGGCTCTCTCTCTATTAACAGAACAAAACACAGAAAGCTTCTTGGCTCTCTCTCTATTAACAGAACAAAACACAGAAAGCTTCTTGGCTCTCTCTCTATTAACAGAACAAAACACAGAAAGCTTCTTGGCTCTCTCTCTATTAACAGAACAAAACACAGAAAGCTTCTTGGCTCTCTCTCTATTAACAGAACAAAACACAGAAAGCTTCTTGGCTCTCTCTCTATTAACAGAACAAAACACAGAAAGCTTCTTGGCTCTCTCTATTAACAGAACAAAACACAGGCTTCTCTCTCTATTAACAGAACAAAACACAGAAAGCTTCTTGGATCTCTCTCTATTAACAGAACAAAACACAGAAAGCTTCTTGGCTCTCTCTCTATTAACAGAACAAAACACAGAAAGCTTCTTGGCTCTCTCTCTATTAACAGAACAAAACACAGAAAGCTTCTTGGCTCTCTCTCTATTAACAGAACAAAACACAGAAAGCTTCTTGGATCTCTCTCTATTAACAGAACAAAACACAGAAAGCTTCTTGGCTCTCTCTCTATTAACAGAACAAAACACAGAAAGCTTCTTGGCTCTCTCTCTATTAACAGAACAAAACACAGAAAGCTTCTTGGCTCTCTCTCTATTAACAGAACAAAACACAGAAAGCTTCTTGGCTCTCTCTCTATTAACAGAACAAAACACAGAAAGCTTCTTGGCTCTCTCTCTATTAACAGAACAAAACACAGAAAGCTTCTTGGCTCTCTCTCTATTAACAGAACAAAACACAGAAAGCTTCTTGGCTCTCTCTCTATTAACAGAACAAAACACAGAAAGCTTCTTGGATCTCTCTCTATTAACAGAACAAAACACAGAAAGCTTCTTGGCTCTCTCTCTATTAACAGAACAAAACACAGAAAGCTTCTTGGATCTCTCTCTATTAACAGAACAAAACACAGAAAGCTTCTTGGCTCTCTCTCTATTAACAGAACAAAACACAGAAAGCTTCTTGGCTCTCTCTCTATTAACAGAACAAAACACAGAAAGCTTCTTGGATCTCTCTCTATTAACAGAACAAAACACAGAAAGCTTCTTGGCTCTCTCTCTATTAACAGAACAAAACACAGAAAGCTTCTTGGCTCTCTCTCTATTAACAGAACAAAACACAGAAAGCTTCTTGGCTCTCTCTCTATTAACAGAACAAAACACAGAAAGCTTCTTGGCTCTCTCTCTATTAACAGAACAAAACACAGAAAGCTTCTTGGCTCTCTCTCTATTAACAGAACAAAACACAGAAAGCTTCTTGGCTCTCTCTCTATTAACAGAACAAAACACAGAAAGCTTCTTGGCTCTCTCTCTATTAACAGAACAAAACACAGAAAGCTTCTTGGCTCTCTCTCTATTAACAGAACAAAACACAGAAAGCTTCTTGGCTCTCTCTCTATTAACAGAACAAAACACAGAAAGCTTCTTGGCTCTCTCTCTATTAACAGAACAAAACACAGAAAGCTTCTTGGCTCTCTCTCTATTAACAGAACAAAACACAGAAAGCTTCTTGGATCTCTCTCTATTAACAGAACAAAACACAGAAAGCTTCTTGGCTCTCTCTATTAACAGAACAAAACACAGAAAGCTTCTTGGCTCTCTCTCTATTAACAGAACAAAACACAGAAAGCTTCTTGGCTCTCTCTATTAACAGAACAAAACACAGAAAGCTTCTTTCTCTCTCTATTAACAGAACAAAACACAGAAAGCTTCTTGGCTCTCTCTCTATTAACAGAACAAAACACAGAAGGCTTCTTGGCTCTCTCTCTATTAACAGAACAAAACACAGAAAGCTTCTTGCTCTCTCTCTCTATTAACAGAACAAAACACAGAAAGCTTCTTGGCTCTCTCTCTATTAACAGAACAAAACACAGAAAGCTTCTTGGCTCTCTCTCTATTAACAGAACAAAACACAGAAAGCTTCTTGGCTCTCTCTCTATTAACAGAACAAAACACAGAAAGCTTCTTTCTCTCTCTCTTAACAGAACAAAACACAGAAAGCTTCTCTCTCTATTAACAGAACAAAACACAGAAAGCTTCTTGGCTCTCTCTCTATTAACAGAACAAAACACAGAAAGCTTCTTGCTCTCTCTCTCTCTCTATTAACAGAACAAAACACAGAAAGCTTCTTGGCTCTCTCTCTATTAACAGAACAAAACACAGAAAGCTTCTTGGCTCTCTCTCTATTAACAGAACAAAACACAGAAAGCTTCTTGGCTCTCTCTCTATTAACAGAACAAAACACAGAAAGCTTCTTGGCTCTCTCTCTATTAACAGAACAAAACACAGAAAGCTTCTTGGCTCTCTCTCTATTAACAGAACAAAACACAGAAAGCTTCTTGGCTCTCTCTCTATTAACAGAACAAAACACAGAAAGCTTCTTGGCTCTCTCTCTATTAACAGAACAAAACACAGAAAGCTTCTTGGCTCTCTCTCTATTAACAGAACAAAACACAGAAAGCTTCTTGGATCTCTCTCTATTAACAGAACAAAACACAGAAAGCTTCTTGGATCTCTCTCTATTAACAGAACAAAACACAGAAAGCTTCTTGGCTCTCTCTCTATTAACAGAACAAAACACAGAAAGCTTCTTGAACAAAACACTCTCTCTCTATTAACAGAACAAAACACAGAAAGCTTCTTGGCTCTCTCTCTATTAACAGAACAAAACACAGAAAGCTTCTTGGCTCTCTCTCTATTAACAGAACAAAACACAGAAAGCTTCTTGGATCTCTCTCTATTAACAGAACAAAACACAGAAAGCTTCTTGGCTCTCTCTCTATTAACAGAACAAAACACAGAAAGCTTCTTGGCTCTCTCTCTATTAACAGAACAAAACACAGAAAGCTTCTTGGCTCTCTCTCTATTAACAGAACAAAACACAGAAAGCTTCTTGGCTCTCTCTCTATTAACAGAACAAAACACAGAAAGCTTCTTGGCTCTCTCTATTAACAGAACAAAACACAGAAAGCTTCTTGGCTCTCTCTCTATTAACAGAACAAAACACAGAAAGCTTCTTGGCTCTCTCTCTATTAACAGAACAAAACACAGAAAGCTTCTTGGCTCTCTCTCTATTAACAGAACAAAACACAGAAAGCTTCTTGGCTCTCTCTCTATTAACAGAACAAAACACAGAAAGCTTCTTGGCTCTCTCTCTATTAACAGAACAAAACACAGAAAGCTTCTTGGCTCTCTCTCTATTAACAGAACAAAACACAGAAAGCTTCTTGGCTCTCTCTCTATTAACAGAACAAAACACAGAAAGCTTCTTGATCTCTCTCTCTATTAACAGAACAAAACACAGAAAGCTTCTTGGCTCTCTCTCTATTAACAGAACAAAACACAGAAAGCTTCTTGGATCTCTCTCTATTAACAGAACAAAACACAGAAAGCTTCTTGGATCTCTCTCTATTAACAGAACAAAACACAGAAAGCTTCTTGGCTCTCTCTCTATTAACAGAACAAAACACAGAAAGCTTCTTGGCTCTCTCTCTATTAACAGAACAAAACACAGAAAGCTTCTTGGCTCTCTCTCTATTAACAGAACAAAACACAGAAAGCTTCTTGGCTCTCTCTCTATTAACAGAACAAAACACAGAAAGCTTCTTGGCTCTCTCTCTATTAACAGAACAAAACACAGAAAGCTTCTTGGCTCTCTCTCTATTAACAGAACAAAACACAGAAAGCTTCTTGGCTCTCTCTCTATTAACAGAACAAAACACAGAAAGCTTCTTGGCTCTCTCTCTATTAACAGAACAAAACACAGAAAGCTTCTTGGCTCTCTCTCTATTAACAGAACAAAACACAGAAAGCTTCTTGGCTCTCTCTCTATTAACAGAACAAAACACAGAAAGCTTCTTGGATCTCTCTCTATTAACAGAACAAAACACAGAAAGCTTCTTGGCTCTCTCTCTATTAACAGAACAAAACACAGAAAGCTTCTTGGCTCTCTCTCTATTAACAGAACAAAACACAGAAAGCTTCTTGGCTCTCTCTCTATTAACAGAACAAAACACAGAAAGCTTCTTGGATCTCTCTCTATTAACAGAACAAAACACAGAAAGCTTCTTGATCTCTCTCTATTAACAGAACAAAACACAGAAAGCTTCTTGGATCTCTCTCTATTAACAGAACAAAACACAGAAAGCTTCTTGGCTCTCTCTCTATTAACAGAACAAAACACAGAAAGCTTCTTATCTCTCTCTATTAACAGAACAAAACACAGAAAGCTTCTTGGCTCTCTCTCTATTAACAGAACAAAACACAGAAAGCTTCTTGGCTCTCTCTCTATTAACAGAACAAAACACAGAAAGCTTCTTGGATCTCTCTCTATTAACAGAACAAAACACAGAAAGCTTCTTGGCTCTCTCTCTATTAACAGAACAAAACACAGAAAGCTTCTTGGATCTCTCTCTATTAACAGAACAAAACACAGAAAGCTTCTTGGTCTCTCTCTCTATTAACAGAACAAAACACAGAAAGCTTGGCTTCTTCTCTCTCTATTAACAGAACAAAACACAGAAAGCTTCTTGGCTCTCTCTCTATTAACAGAACAAAACACAGAAAGCTTCTTGCTCTCTCTCTATTAACAGAACAAAACACAGAAAGCTTCTTGGCTCTCTCTCTATTAACAGAACAAAACACAGAAAGCTTCTTGGCTCTCTCTCTATTAACAGAACAAAACACAGAAAGCTTCTTGGCTCTCTCTCTATTAACAGAACAAAACACAGAAAGCTTCTTGGACACTCTCTCTCTATCTATAACAGAACAAAACACAGAAAGCTTCTTGGCTCTCTCTCTATTAACAGAACAAAACACAGAAAGCTTCTTGGCTCTCTCTCTATTAACAGAACAAAACACAGAAAGCTTCTTGGATCTCTCTCTATTAACAGAACAAAACACAGAAAGCTTCTTGGATCTCTCTCTATTAACAGAACAAAACACAGAAAGCTTCTTGGCTCTCTCTCTATTAACAGAACAAAACACAGAAAGCTTCTTGGCTCTCTCTCTATTAACAGAACAAAACACAGAAAGCTTCTTGGCTCTCTCTCTATTAACAGAACAAAACACAGAAAGCTTTTTGGATCTCTCTCTATTAACAGAACAAAACACAGAAAGCTTCTTGGCTCTCTCTATTAACAGAACAAAACACAGAAAGCTTTTGGCTCTCTCTATTAATAGAACAAAACACAGAAAGCTTCTTATCTCTCTCTATTAACAGAACAAAACACAGAAAGCTTCTTGGCTCTCTCTCTATTAACAGAACAAAACACAGAAAGCTTCTTGGCTCTCTCTCTATTAACAGAACAAAACACAGAAAGCTTCTTGGCTCTCTCTCTATTAACAGAACAAAACACAGAAAGCTTCTTGGCTCTCTCTCTATTAACAGAACAAAACACAGAAAGCTTCTTGGCTCTCTCTCTATTAACAGAACAAAACACAGAAAGCTTCTTGGCTCTCTCTCTATTAACAGAACAAAACACAGAAAGCTTCTTGGCTCTCTCTCTATTAACAGAACAAAACACAGAAAGCTTCTTGGCTCTCTCTCTATTAACAGAACAAAACACAGAAAGCTTCTTGGCTCTCTCTCTATTAACAGAACAAAACACAGAAAATCTCTCTCTATTAACAGAACAAAACACAGAAAGCTTCTTGGCTCTCTCTCTATTAACAGAACAAAACACAGAAAGCTTCTTGGCTCTCTCTCTATTAACAGAACAAAACACAGAAAGCTTCTTGGCTCTCTCTCTATTAACAGAACAAAACACAGAAAGCTTCTTGGCTCTCTCTCTATTAACAGAACAAAACACAGAAAGCTTCTTGGCTCTCTCTCTATTAACAGAACAAAACACAGAAAGCTTCTTGGCTCTCTCTCTATTAACAGAACAAAACACAGAAAGCTTCTTGGCTTCTTGGCTCTCTCTCTATTAACAGAACAAAACACAGAAAGCTTCTTGGCTCTCTCTCTATTAACAGAACAAAACACAGAAAGCTTCTTGGCTCTCTCTCTATTAACAGAACAAAACACAGAAAGCTTCTTGGCTCTCTCTCTATTAACAGAACAAAACACAGAAAGCTTCTTGGCTCTCTCTATTAACAGAACAAAACACAGAAAGCTTCTTGGCTCTCTCTCTATTAACAGAACAAAACACAGAAAGCTTCTTAACAGAACAAAACACAGAAAGCTTCTTGGACTCTCTCTCTCTATTAACAGAACAAAACACAGAAAGCTTCTTGGCTCTCTCTCTATTAACAGAACAAAACACAGAAAGCTTCTTGGATCTCTCTCTATTAACAGAACAAAACACAGAAAGCTTCTTGGCTCTCTCTCTATTAACAGAACAAAACACAGAAAGCTTCTTGGCTCTCTCTCTATTAACAGAACAAAACACAGAAAGCTTCTTGGCTCTCTCTCTATTAACAGAACAAAACACAGAAAGCTTCTTGGATCTCTCTCTATTAACAGAACAAAACACAGAAAGCTTCTTGGCTCTCTCTCTATTAACAGAACAAAACACAGAAAGCTTCTTGGCTCTCTCTCTATTAACAGAACAAAACACAGAAAGCTTCTTGGATCTCTCTCTATTAACAGAACAAAACACAGAAAGCTTCTTGGCTCTCTCTCTATTAACAGAACAAAACACAGAAAGCTTCTTGGCTCTCTCTATTAATTAACAGAACAAAACACAACAAAACAAAGCTTCTTGGATCTCTCTCTATTAACAGAACAAAACACAGAAAGCTTCTTGGCTCTCTCTCTATTAACAGAACAAAACACAGAAAGCTTCTTGGCTCTCTCTCTATTAACAGAACAAAACACAGAAAGCTTTTGGCTCTCTCTCTATTAACAGAACAAAACACAGAAAGCTTTTGGCTTCTATTAACAGAACAAAACACAGAAAGCTTCTCTCTCTATTAACAGAACAAAACACAGAAAGCTTCTTGGCTCTCTCTCTATTAACAGAACAAAACACAGAAAGCTTCTTGGCTCTCTCTCTATTAACAGAACAAAACACAGAAAGCTTCTTGGCTCTCTCTCTATTAACAGAACAAAACACAGAAAGCTTCTTGGCTCTCTCTCTATTAACAGAACAAAACACAGAAAGCTTCTTGGCTCTCTCTCTATTAACAGAACAAAACACAGAAAGCTTCTTGGCTCTCTCTCTATTAACAGAACAAAACACAGAAAGCTTCTTGGCTCTCTCTCTATTAACAGAACAAAACACAGAAAGCTTCTTGGCTCTCTCTCTATTAACAGAACAAAACACAGAAAGCTTCTTGGCTCTCTCTCTATTAACAGAACAAAACACAGAAAGCTTCTTGGCTCTCTCTCTATTAACAGAACAAAACACAGAAAGCTTCTTGGATCTCTCTCTATTAACAGAACAAAACACAGAAAGCTTCTTGGCTCTCTCTCTATTAACAGAACAAAACACAGAAAGCTTCTTGGCTCTCTCTCTATTAACAGAACAAAACACAGAAAGCTTTCTCTCTATTTGAAAGCTTTTCTCTCTCTATTAACAGAACAAAACACAGAAAGCTTCTTGGCTCTCTCTATTAACAGAACAAAACACAGAAAGCTTTTTGGCTCTCTCTCTATTAATAGAACAAAACACAGAAAGCTTCTTGGCTATCTCTCTATTAACAGAACAAAACACAGAAAGCTTCTTGGCTCTCTCTCTATTAATAGAACAAAACACAGAAAGCTTCTTGGCTCTCTCTCTATTAACAGAACAAAACACAGAAAGCTTCTTGGCTCTCTCTCTATTAACAGAACAAAACACAGAAAGCTTCTTGGCTCTCTCTCTATTAACAGAACAAAACACAGAAAGCTTCTTGGCTCTCTCTCTATTAACAGAACAAAACACAGAAAGCTTCTTGGATCTCTCTCTATTAACAGAACAAAACACAGAAAGCTTCTTGGCTCTCTCTCTATTAACAGAACAAAACACAGAAAGCTTCTTGGATCTCTCTCTATTAACAGAACAAAACACAGAAAGCTTCTTAAATCTCTCTTTATTAACAGAACAAAACACAGAAAGCTTCTTGTCTCTCTCTCTATTAATAGAACAAAACACAGAAAGCTTCTTGGATCTCTCTCTATTAACAGAACAAAACACAGAAAGCTTCTTGGCTCTCTCTCTATTAACAGAACAAAACACAGAAAGCTTCTTGGCTCTCTCTCTATTAACAGAACAAAACACAGAAAGCTTCTTGGCTCTCTCTCTATTAACAGAACAAAACACAGAAAGCTTCTTGGCTCTCTCTCTATTAACAGAACAAAACACAGAAAGCTTTTTGGCTCTCTCTCTATTAATAGAACAAAACACAGAAAGCTTCTTGGCTATCTCTCTATTAACAGAACAAAACACAGAAAGCTTTTGGCTCTCTCTCTATTAATAGAACAAAACACAGAAAGCTTCTTGGCTCTCTCTCTATTAACAGAACAAAACACAGAAAGCTTTTTGGCTCTCTCTCTATTAATAGAACAAAACACAGAAAGCTTCTTGGCTCTCTCTCTATTAACAGAACAAAACACAGAAAGCTTCTTGGCTCTCTCTCTATTAACAGAACAAAACACAGAAAGCTTCTTGGCTCTCTCTCTATTAACAGAACAAAACACAGAAAGCTTCTTGGCTCTCTCTCTATTAACAGAACAAAACACAGAAAGCTTCTTGGATCTCTCTCTATTAACAGAACAAAACACAGAAAGCTTCTTGGATCTCTCTCTATTAACAGAACAAAACACAGAAAGCTTCTTGGCTCTCTCTCTATTAACAGAACAAAACACAGAAAGCTTCTTGGATCTCTCTCTATTAACAGAACAAAACACAGAAAGCTTCTTGGCTCTCTCTCTATTAACAGAACAAAACACAGAAAGCTTCTTGGATCTCTCTCTATTAACAGAACAAAACACAGAAAGCTTCTTGGATCTCTCTCTATTAACAGAACAAAACACAGAAAGCTTCTTGGCTCTCTCTCTATTAACAGAACAAAACACAGAAAGCTTCTTGGCTCTCTCTCTATTAACAGAACAAAACACAGAAAGCTTCTTGGATCTCTCTCTATTAACAGAACAAAACACAGAAAGCTTCTTGGCTCTCTCTCTATTAACAGAACAAAACACAGAAAGCTTCTTGGCTCTCTCTCTATTAACAGAACAAAACACAGAAAGCTTCTTGGCTCTCTCTCTATTAATAGAACAAAACACAGAAAGCTTCTTGGCTCTCTCTCTATTAACAGAACAAAACACAGAAAGCTTTTTGGCTCTCTCTCTATTAACAGAACAAAACACAGAAAGCTTCTTGGCTCTCTCTCTATTAACAGAACAAAACACAGAAAGCTTCTTGGCTCTCTCTCTATTAACAGAACAAAACACAGAAAGCTTCTTGGCTCTCTCTCTATTAACAGAACAAAACACAGAAAGCTTCTTGGCTCTCTCTCTATTAACAGAACAAAACACAGAAAGCTTCTTGGATCTCTCTCTATTAACAGAACAAAACACAGAAAGCTTCTTGGATCTCTCTCTATTAACAGAACAAAACACAGAAAGCTTCTTGGATCTCTCTCTCTATTAACAGAACAAAACACAGAAAGCTTCTTGGATCTCTCTCTATTAACAGAACAAAACACAGAAAGCTTCTTGGCTCTCTCTCTATTAACAGAACAAAACACAGAAAGCTTCTTGGATCTCTCTCTATTAACAGAACAAAACACAGAAAGCTTCTTGGCTCTCTCTCTATTAACAGAACAAAACACAGAAAGCTTCTTGGATCTCTCTCTATTAACAGAACAAAACACAGAAAGCTTCTTGGCTCTCTCTCTATTAACAGAACAAAACACAGAAAGCTTCTTGGCTCTCTCTCTATTAACAGAACAAAACACAGAAAGCTTCTTGGATCTCTCTCTATTAACAGAACAAAACACAGAAAGCTTCTTGGCTCTCTCTCTATTAACAGAACAAAACACAGAAAGCTTCTTGGCTCTCTCTCTATTAACAGAACAAAACACAGAAAGCTTCTTGGCTCTCTCTCTATTAACAGAACAAAACACAGAAAGCTTCTTTCTCTCTCTATTAACAGAACAAAACACAGAAAGCTTCTTGGATCTCTCTCTATTAACAGAACAAAACACAGAAAGCTTCTTGGCTCTCTCTCTATTAACAGAACAAAACACAGAAAGCTTCTTGGCTCTCTCTCTATTAACAGAACAAAACACAGAAAGCTTCTTGGATCTCTCTCTATTAACAGAACAAAACACAGAAAGCTTCTTGGCTCTCTCTCTATTAACAGAACAAAACACAGAAAGCTTCTTGGCTCTCTCTCTATTAACAGAACAAAACACAGAAAGCTTCTTGGATCTCTCTCTATTAACAGAACAAAACACAGAAAGCTTCTTGGCTCTCTCTCTATTAACAGAACAAAACACAGAAAGCTTCTTGGATCTCTCTCTATTAACAGAACAAAACACAGAAAGCTTCTTGGATCTCTCTCTATTAACAGAACAAAACACAGAAAGCTTCTTGGCTCTCTCTCTATTAACAGAACAAAACACAGAAAGCTTCTTGGCTCTCTCTCTATTAATAGAAAAAACACAGAAAGCTTCTTGGCTCTCTCTCTATTAACAGAACAAAACACAGAAAGCTTCTTGGCTCTCTCTCTATTAACAGAACAAAACACAGAAAGCTTCTTGGCTCTCTCTCTATTAACAGAACAAAACACAGAAAGCTTCTTGGCTCTCTCTCTATTAACAGAACAAAACACAGAAAGCTTCTTGGCTCTCTCTCTATTAACAGAACAAAACACAGAAAGCTTCTTGGCTCTCTCTCTATTAACAGAACAAAACACAGAAAGCTTCTTGGCTCTCTCTCTATTAACAGAACAAAACACAGAAAGCTTCTTGGCTCTCTCTCTATTAACAGAACAAAACACAGAAAGCTTCTTGGCTCTCTCTCTATTAACAGAACAAAACACAGAAAGCTTCTTGGATCTCTCTCTATTAACAGAACAAAACACAGAAAGCTTCTTGGATCTCTCTCTATTAACAGAACAAAACACAGAAAGCTTCTTGGATCTCTCTCTATTAATAGAACAAAACACAGAAAGCTTCTTGGATCTCTCTCTATTAACAGAACAAAACACAGAAAGCTTCTTGGCTCTCTCTCTATTAACAGAACAAAACACAGAAAGCTTCTTGGCTCTCTCTCTATTAACAGAACAAAACACAGAAAGCTTCTTGGATCTCTCTCTATTAACAGAACAAAACACAGAAAGCTTCTTGGCTCTCTCTCTATTAACAGAACAAAACACAGAAAGCTTCTTGGCTCTCTCTCTATTAACAGAACAAAACACAGAAAGCTTCTTGGCTCTCTCTCTATTAACAGAACAAAACACAGAAAGCTTCTTGGCTCTCTCTCTATTAACAGAACAAAACACAGAAAGCTTCTTGGCTCTCTCTCTATTAACAGAACAAAACACAGAAAGCTTCTTGGCTCTCTCTCTATTAACAGAACAAAACACAGAAAGCTTCTTGGCTCTCTCTCTATTAACAGAACAAAACACAGAAAGCTTCTTGGCTCTCTCTCTATTAACAGAACAAAACACAGAAAGCTTCTTGGCTCTCTCTCTATTAACAGAACAAAACACAGAAAGCTTCTTGGCTCTCTCTCTATTAACAGAACAAAACACAGAAAGCTTCTTGGCTCTCTCTCTATTAACAGAACAAAACACAGAAAGCTTCTTGGCTCTCTCTCTATTAACAGAACAAAACACAGAAAGCTTCTTGGCTCTCTCTCTATTAACAGAACAAAACACAGAAAGCTTCTTGGCTCTCTCTCTATTAACAGAACAAAACACAGAAAGCTTCTTGGATCTCTCTCTATTAACAGAACAAAACACAGAAAGCTTCTTGGCTCTCTCTCTATTAACAGAACAAAACACAGAAAGCTTCTTGGATCTCTCTCTATTAACAGAACAAAACACAGAAAGCTTCTTGGCTCTCTCTCTATTAACAGAACAAAACACAGAAAGCTTCTTGGCTCTCTCTCTATTAACAGAACAAAACACAGAAAGCTTCTTGGCTCTCTCTCTATTAACAGAACAAAACACAGAAAGCTTCTTGGCTCTCTCTCTATTAACAGAACAAAACACAGAAAGCTTCTTGGCTCTCTCTCTATTAACAGAACAAAACACAGAAAGCTTCTTGGCTCTCTCTCTATTAACAGAACAAAACACAGAAAGCTTCTTGGCTCTCTCTCTATTAACAGAACAAAACACAGAAAGCTTCTTGGCTCTCTCTCTATTAACAGAACAAAACACAGAAAGCTTCTTGGCTCTCTCTCTATTAATAGAACAAAACACAGAAAGCTTCTTGGCTCTCTCTCTATTAACAGAACAAAACACAGAAAGCTTCTTGGCTCTCTCTCTATTAACAGAACAAAACACAGAAAGCTTCTTGGCTCTCTCTCTATTAACAGAACAAAACACAGAAAGCTTCTTGGATCTCTCTCTATTAATAGAACAAAACACAGAAAGCTTCTTGGATCTCTCTCTATTAACAGAACAAAACACAGAAAGCTTCTTGGCTCTCTCTCTATTAACAGAACAAAACACAGAAAGCTTCTTGGATCTCTCTCTATTAACAGAACAAAACACAGAAAGCTTCTTGGATCTCTCTCTATTAACAGAACAAAACACAGAAAGCTTCTTGGCTCTCTCTCTATTAACAGAACAAAACACAGAAAGCTTCTTGGCTCTCTCTCTATTAACAGAACAAAACACAGAAAGCTTCTTGGCTCTCTCTCTATTAACAGAACAAAACACAGAAAGCTTCTTGGCTCTCTCTCTATTAACAGAACAAAACACAGAAAGCTTCTTGGCTCTCTCTCTATTAACAGAACAAAACACAGAAAGCTTCTTGGCTCTCTCTCTATTAACAGAACAAAACACAGAAAGCTTCTTGGATCTCTCTAACAGAACAAAACACAGAAAGCTCTTCTCTCTCTATTAACAGAACAAAACACAGAAAGCTTCTTGGCTCTCTCTCTATTAACAGAACAAAACACAGAAAGCTTCTTGGCTCTCTCTCTATTAACAGAACAAAACACAGAAAGCTTCTTATTCTCTCTATTAACAGAACAAAACACAGAAAGCTTCTTGGCTCTCTCTCTATTAACAGAACAAAACACAGAAAGCTTCTTGGCTCTCTCTCTATTAACAGAACAAAACACAGAAAGCTTCTTGGCTCTCTCTCTATTAACAGAACAAAACACAGAAAGCTTCTTGGCTCTCTCTCTATTAACAGAACAAAACACAGAAAGCTTCTTGGATCTCTCTCTATTAACAGAACAAAACACAGAAAGCTTCTTGGCTCTCTCTCTATTAACAGAACAAAACACAGAAAGCTTCTTGGCTCTCTCTCTATTAACAGAACAAAACACAGAAAGCTTCTTGGCTCTCTCTCTATTAACAGAACAAAACACAGAAAGCTTCTTGGCTCTCTCTCTATTAACAGAACAAAACACAGAAAGCTTCTTGGATCTCTCTCTATTAACAGAACAAAACACAGAAAGCTTCTTGGCTCTCTCTCTATTAACAGAACAAAACACAGAAAGCTTCTTGGATCTCTCTCTATTAACAGAACAAAACACAGAAAGCTTCTTGGCTCTCTCTCTATTAACAGAACAAAACACAGAAAGCTTCTTGGCTCTCTCTCTATTAACAGAACAAAACACAGAAAGCTTCTTGGCTCTCTCTCTATTAACAGAACAAAACACAGAAAGCTTCTTGGCTCTCTCTCTATTAACAGAACAAAACACAGAAAGCTTCTTGGCTCTCTCTCTATTAACAGAACAAAACACAGAAAGCTTCTTGGCTCTCTCTCTATTAACAGAACAAAACACAGAAAGCTTATTTGGCTTCTCTCTCTATTAACAGAACAAAACACAGAAAGCTTCTTGGCTCTCTCTCTATTAACAGAACAAAACACAGAAAGCTTCTTGGCTCTCTCTCTATTAACAGAACAAAACACAGAAAGCTTCTTGGCTCTCTCTCTATTAACAGAACAAAACACAGAAAGCTTCTTGGCTCTCTCTCTATTAACAGAACAAAACACAGAAAGCTTCTTGGCTCTCTCTCTATTAACAGAACAAAACACAGAAAGCTTCTTGGCTCTCTCTCTATTAACAGAACAAAACACAGAAAGCTTCTTGGATCTCTCTCTATTAACAGAACAAAACACAGAAAGCTTCTTGGATCTCTCTCTATTAACAGAACAAAACACAGAAAGCTTCTTGGCTCTCTCTCTATTAACAGAACAAAACACAGAAAGCTTCTTGGCTCTCTCTCTATTAACAGAACAAAACACAGAAAGCTTCTTGGATCTCTCTCTATTAACAGAACAAAACACAGAAAGCTTCTTGGCTCTCTCTCTATTAACAGAACAAAACACAGAAAGCTTCTTGGATCTCTCTCTATTAACAGAACAAAACACAGAAAGCTTCTTGGCTCTCTCTCTATTAACAGAACAAAACACAGAAGGCTTCTTGGATCTCTCTCTATTAACAGAACAAAACACAGAAAGCTTCTTGGCTCTCTCTCTATTAACAGAACAAAACACAGAAAGCTTCTTGGCTCTCTCTCTATTAACAGAACAAAACACAGAAAGCTTCTTGGCTCTCTCTCTATTAACAGAACAAAACACAGAAAGCTTCTTGGCTCTCTCTCTATTAACAGAACAAAACACAGAAAGCTTCTTGGCTCTCTCTCTATTAATAGAACAAAACACAGAAAGCTTCTTGGATCTCTCTCTATTAACAGAACAAAACACAGAAAGCTTCTTGGCTCTCTCTCTATTAACAGAACAAAACACAGAAAGCTTCTTGGCTCTCTCTATTAACAGAACAAAACACAGAAAGCTTCTTGGCTCTCTCTCTATTAACAGAACAAAACACAGAAAGCTTCTTGGCTCTCTCTCTATTAACAGAACAAAACACAGAAAGCTTCTTGGCTCTCTCTCTATTAACAGAACAAAACACAGAAAGCTTCTTGGCTCTCTCTCTATTAACAGAACAAAACACAGAAAGCTTCTTGGCTCTCTCTCTATTAACAGAACAAAACACAGAAAGCTTCTTGGCTCTCTCTCTATTAACAGAACAAAACACAGAAAGCTTCTTGGCTCTCTCTATTAACAGAACAAAACACAGAAAGCTTCTTGGCTCTCTCTCTATTAACAGAACAAAACACAGAAAGCTTCTTGGCTCTCTCTCTATTAACAGAACAAAACACAGAAAGCTTTTTGGCTCTCTCTATTAACAGAACAAAACACAGAAAGCTTCTTGGCTCTCTCTATTAACAGAACAAAACACAGAAAGCTTCTTGGCTCTCTCTCTATTAACAGAACAAAACACAGAAAGCTTCTTGGCTCTCTCTATTAACAGAACAAAACACAGAAAGCTTCTTGGCTCTCTCTCTATTAACAGAACAAAACACAGAAAGCTTCTTGGCTCTCTCTCTATTAACAGAACAAAACACAGAAAGCTTCTTGGCTCTCTCTCTATTAACAGAACAAAACACAGAAAGCTTCTTGGCTCTCTCTCTATTAACAGAACAAAACACAGAAAGCTTCTTGGCTCTCTCTCTATTAACAGAACAAAACACAGAAAGCTTCTTGGCTCTCTCTCTATTAACAGAACAAAACACAGAAAGCTTCTTGGCTCTCTCTCTATTAACAGAACAAAACACAGAAAGCTTCTTGGCTCTCTCTCTATTAACAGAACAAAACACAGAAAGCTTCTTGGATCTCTCTCTATTAACAGAACAAAACACAGAAAGCTTCTTGGCTCTCTCTCTATTAACAGAACAAAACACAGAAAGCTTCTTGGCTCTCTCTCTATTAACAGAACAAAACACAGAAAGCTTCTTGGCTCTCTCTCTATTAACAGAACAAAACACAGAAAGCTTCTTGGCTCTCTCTCTATTAACAGAACAAAACACAGAAAGCTTCTTGGCTCTCTCTCTATTAACAGAACAAAACACAGAAAGCTTCTTGGCTCTCTCTCTATTAACAGAACAAAACACAGAAAGCTTCTTGGCTCTCTCTCTATTAACAGAACAAAACACAGAAAGCTTCTTGGCTCTCTCTCTATTAACAGAACAAAACACAGAAGGCTTCTTGGCTCTCTCTCTATTAACAGAACAAAACACAGAAAGCTTCTTGGCTCTCTCTCTATTAATAGAACAAAACACAGAAAGCTTCTTGGCTCTCTCTCTATTAACAGAACAAAACACAGAAAGCTTCTTGGCTCTCTCTCTATTAACAGAACAAAACACAGAAAGCTTCTTGGCTCTCTCTCTATTAACAGAACAAAACACAGAAAGCTTCTTGGCTCTCTCTCTATTAACAGAACAAAACACAGAAAGCTTCTTGGCTCTCTCTCTATTAACAGAACAAAACACAGAAAGCTTCTTGGCTCTCTCTCTATTAACAGAACAAAACACAGAAAGCTTCTTGGATCTCTCTCTATTAACAGAACAAAACACAGAAAGCTTCTTGGCTCTCTCTCTATTAACAGAACAAAACACAGAAAGCTTCTTGGCTCTCTCTCTATTAACAGAACAAAACACAGAAAGCTTCTTGGATCTCTCTCTATTAACAGAACAAAACACAGAAAGCTTCTTGGCTCTCTCTCTATTAACAGAACAAAACACAGAAAGCTTCTTGGATCTCTCTCTATTAACAGAACAAAACACAGAAAGCTTCTTGGCTCTCTCTCTATTAACAGAACAAAACACAGAAAGCTTCTTGGATCTCTCTCTATTAACAGAACAAAACACAGAAAGCTTCTTGGATCTCTCTCTATTAACAGAACAAAACACAGAAAGCTTCTTGGCTCTCTCTCTATTAACAGAACAAAACACAGAAAGCTTCTTGGCTCTCTCTCTATTAACAGAACAAAACACAGAAAGCTTCTTGGCTCTCTCTCTATTAACAGAACAAAACACAGAAGGCTTCTTGGCTCTCTCTCTATTAACAGAACAAAACACAGAAAGCTTCTTGGATCTCTCTCTATTAACAGAACAAAACACAGAAAGCTTCTTGGATCTCTCTCTATTAACAGAACAAAACACAGAAAGCTTTTGGCTCTCTCTCTATTAACAGAACAAAACACAGAAAGCTTCTTGGCTCTCTCTCTATTAACAGAACAAAACACAGAAAGCTTCTTGGCTCTCTCTCTATTAACAGAACAAAACACAGAAAGCTTCTTGGCTCTCTCTCTATTAACAGAACAAAACACAGAAAGCTTCTTGGCTCTCTCTCTATTAACAGAACAAAACACAGAAAGCTTCTTGGATCTCTCTCTATTAACAGAACAAAACACAGAAAGCTTCTTGGCTCTCTCTCTATTAACAGAACAAAACACAGAAAGCTTCTTGGATCTCTCTCTATTAACAGAACAAAACACAGAAAGCTTCTTGGCTCTCTCTCTATTAACAGAACAAAACACAGAAAGCTTCTTGGATCTCTCTCTATTAACAGAACAAAACACAGAAAGCTTCTTGGCTCTCTCTCTATTAACAGAACAAAACACAGAAAGCTTCTTGGCTCTCTCTCTATTAACAGAACAAAACACAGAAAGCTTCTTGGCTCTCTCTCTATTAACAGAACAAAACACAGAAAGCTTCTTGGCTCTCTCTCTATTAACAGAACAAAACACAGAAAGCTTCTTGGCTCTCTCTCTATTAATAGAACAAAACACAGAAAGCTTCTTGGCTCTCTATTAACAGAACAAAACACAGAAAGCTTCTTGGCTCTCTCTCTATTAATAGAACAAAACACAGAAAGCTTCTTGGATCTCTCTCTATTAACAGAACAAAACACAGAAAGCTTCTTGGCTCTCTCTCTATTAACAGAACAAAACACAGAAAGCTTCTTGGCTCTCTCTCTATTAACAGAACAAAACACAGAAAGCTTCTTGGTCTCTCTCTCTATTAACAGAACAAAACACAGAAAGCTTCTTGGCTCTCTCTCTATTAACAGAACAAAACACAGAAAGCTTCTTGGATCTCTCTCTATTAACAGAACAAAACACAGAAAGCTTCTTGGCTCTCTCTATTATTAACAGAACAAAACACAGAAAGCTTCTTGGATCTCTCTCTATTAACAGAACAAAACACAGAAAGCTTCTTGGATCTCTCTCTATTAACAGAACAAAACACAGAAAGCTTCTTGGCTCTCTCTCTATTAACAGAACAAAACACAGAAAGCTTCTTGGATCTCTCTCTATTAACAGAACAAAACACAGAAAGCTTCTTGGCTCTCTCTATTAACAGAACAAAACACAGAAAGCTTCTTGGATCTCTCTCTATTAACAGAACAAAACACAGAAAGCTTCTTGGCTCTCTCTCTATTAACAGAACAAAACACAGAAAGCTTCTTGGCTCTCTCTCTATTAACAGAACAAAACACAGAAAGCTTCTTGGATCTCTCTCTATTAACAGAACAAAACACAGAAAGCTTCTTGGCTCTCTCTCTATTAACAGAACAAAACACAGAAAGCTTCTTGGATCTCTCTCTATTAACAGAACAAAACACAGAAAGCTTCTTGGCTCTCTCTCTATTAACAGAACAAAACACAGAAAGCTTCTTGGATCTCTCTCTATTAACAGAACAAAACACAGAAAGCTTCTTGCTCTCTCTCTATTAACAGAACAAACACAGGAAGCTCTCTCTCTATTAACAGAACAAAACACAGAAAGCTTCTTGGCTCTCTCTCTCTCTCTATTAACAGAACAAAACACAGAAAGCTTCTTGGCTCTCTCTCTATTACAGAACAAACACAGAGAAGCTTCTTGGCTCTCTCTCTATTAACAGAACAAAACACAGAAAGCTTCTTGATCTCTCTCTATTAACAGAACAAAACACAGAAAGCTTCTTGTCTCTCTCTCTATTAACAGAACAAAACACAGAAAGCTTCTTGGCTCTCTCTCTATTAACAGAACAAAACACAGAAAGCTTCTTGGCTCTCTCTCTATTAACAGAACAAAACACAGAAAGCTTCTTGGCTCTCTCTCTATTAACAGAACAAAACACAGAAAGCTTCTTGGCTCTCTCTCTATTAACAGAACAAAACACAGAAAGCTTCTTGGCTCTCTCTCTATTAACAGAACAAAACACAGAAAGCTTCTTGGATCTCTCTCTATTAACAGAACAAAACACAGAAAGCTTCTTGGATCTCTCTCTATTAACAGAACAAAACACAGAAAGCTTCTTGGCTCTCTCTCTATTAACAGAACAAAACACAGAAAGCTTCTTGGCTCTCTCTCTATTAACAGAACAAAACACAGAAAGCTTCTTGGCTCTCTCTCTATTAACAGAACAAAACACAGAAAGCTTCTTGGATCTCTCTCTATTAACAGAACAAAACACAGAAAGCTTCTTGGCTCTCTCTCTATTAACAGAACAAAACACAGAAAGCTTCTTGGATCTCTCTCTATTAACAGAACAAAACACAGAAAGCTTCTTGGCTCTCTCTCTATTAACAGAACAAAACACAGAAAGCTTCTTGGCTCTCTCTCTATTAACAGAACAAAACACAGAAAGCTTCTTGGCTCTCTCTCTATTAACAGAACAAAACACAGAAAGCTTCTTGGATCTCTCTCTATTAACAGAACAAAACACAGAAAGCTTCTTGGCTCTCTCTCTATTAACAGAACAAAACAACACTTTTGGCTCTCTCTATTAACAGAACAAAACACAGAAAGCTTCTTGGCTATCTCTCTATTAACAGAACAAAACACAGAAAGCTTCTTGGCTCTCTCTCTATTAATAGAACAAAACACAGAAAGCTTCTTGGATCTCTCTCTATTAACAGAACAAAACACAGAAAGCTTCTTGGCTCTCTCTCTATTAATAGAACAAAACACAGAAAGCTTCTTGGCTATCTCTCTATCAACAGAACAAAACACAGAAAGCTTCTTGGCTCTCTCTCTATTAACAGAACAAAACACAGAAAGCTTGGCTGGCTCTCTCTATTAACAGAACAAAACACAGAAAGCTTCTTGCTCTCTCTCTATTAACAGAACAAAACACAGAAAGCTTCTTGGATCTCTCTCTATTAACAGAACAAAACACAGAAAGCTTCTTGGATCTCTCTCTATTAACAGAACAAAACACAGAAAGCTTCTTGGCTCTCTCTCTATTAACAGAACAAAACACAGAAAGCTTCTTGGCTCTCTCTCTATTAACAGAACAAAACACAGAAAGCTTCTTGGTTCTCACTCTATTAACAGAACAAAACACAGAAAGCTTCTTGGATCTCTCTCTATTAACAGAACAAAACACAGAAAGCTTTTTGGCTCTCTCTCTATTAATAGAACAAAACACAGAAAGCTTCTTGGCTATCTCTCTATTAACAGAACAAAACACAGAAAGCTTTTTGGCTCTCTCTCTATTAATAGAACAAAACACAGAAAGCTTCTTGGCTCTCTCTCTATTAACAGAACAAAACACAGAAAGCTTCTTGGCTCTCTCTCTATTAATAGAACAAAACACAGAAAGCTTCTTGGCTATCTCTCTATTAACAGAACAAAACACAGAAGGCTTCTTGGCTCTCTCTCTATTAACAGAACAAAACACAGAAAGCTTCTTGGCTCTCTCTCTATTAACAGAACAAAACACAGAAAGCTTCTTGGCTCTCTCTCTATTAACAGAACAAAACACAGAAAGCTTCTTGGATCTCTCTCTATTAACAGAACAAAACACAGAAAGCTTCTTGGCTCTCTCTCTATTAATAGAACAAAACACAGAAAGCTTCTTGGATCTCTCTCTATTAACAGAACAAAACACAGAAAGCTTCTTGGCTCTCTCTCTATTAACAGAACAAAACACAGAAAGCTTCTTGGATCTCTCTATTAACAGAACAAAACACAGAAAGCTTCTTGGATCTCTCTCTATTAATAGAACAAAACACAGAAAGATCTCTCTCTATTAACAGAACAAAACACAGAAAGCTTCTTGGCTCTCTCTCTATTAACAGAACAAAACACAGAAAGCTTCTTGGCTCTCTCTATTAATAGAACAAAACACAGAAAGCTTCTTTGATCTCTCTATTAACAGAACAAAACACAGAAAGCTTCTTGGCTCTCTCTCTATCAACAGAACAAAACACATAAAGCTTCTTGGCTCTCTCTCTATTAATAGAAAAAACACAGAAAGCTTCTTGGATCTCTCTCTATTAACAGAACAAAACACAGAAAGCTTCTTGGCTCTCTCTCTATTAACAGAACAAAACACAGAAAGCTTCTTGGATCTCTCTCTATTAATAGAACAAAACACAGAAAGCTTCTTGGATCTCTCTCTATTAACAGAACAAAACACAGAAGGCTTCTTGGCTCTCTCTCTATTAACAGAACAAAACATAAAGCTTCTTGGCTCTCTCTCTATTAACAGAACAAAACATAAAGCTTCTTGGCTCTCTCTCTATTAATAGAACAAAACACAGAAAGCTTCTTGGATCTCTCTTTATTAACAGAACAAAACACAGAAAGCTTCTTGGCTCTCTCTCTATTAATAGAACAAAACACAGAAAGCTTCTTGGCTCTCTCTCTATTAATAGAACAAAACACAGAAAGCTTCTTGGATCTCACTCTAGCAACAGAACAAAACACAGAAAGCTTTTGGCTCTCTCTCTATCAACAGAACAAAACACATAAAGCTTCTTGGCTCTCTCTCTATTAATAGAAAAACACAGAAAGCTTCTTGGATCTCTCTCTATTAACAGAACAAAACACAGAAAGCTTCTTGGCTCTCTCTCTATTAACAGAACAAAACACAGAAAGCTTCTTGGATCTCTCTCTATTAATAGAACAAAACACAGAAAGCTTCTTGGATCTCTCTCTATTAACAACAAAA